>NC_133506.1:119100000-121600000 GCF_049354715.1 Callithrix jacchus
TTTGTCAAGATGGGGTTTTGCCATGTTGCCCAGGCTGGTCTCCACCTCCGGAGCTCAAGAGATCCACCCACCTCAGCCTCCCAAAGTGCTGGGATTAGGGGTGTGAGCCACCACACCCAGCCTCATTAATTGAATTATTCATTCAGTCTACAGATCTTTTCCCTCTCTGAGCCTAAGGGCCTAATCTGTAAAATGGGGATGTTAATGTCTAAACTTTGCCTTTAGGCACAGAGTGAGAGGCGAGCAAGACCAGGGTGGAGAAAGCAGGTTGTTTTCAATGAAAGACATTCCTGAGCAGTGATGGGCTCCATGGGCTCGTGGGGTCGCAGCAGCATGACCTCCCTGTTACCCCTACGCCTGTTCCAGCCACCAGCAAGTCCTCAGAGTGGCCCTGACCCTCCCTGGACCCGAGCAGCCCAGGGAAAAGACACAGATCGATTCCAATCTCGCAAGCGCACTGGCCGGCCCAGTACAGATCAATGCTTCCTGTTCCAGGCAGGGAGGGCGTGAGAGACCCCGGCAGGGGTCTGAAGTAGGGCTGGGTTCTCCTGGGGGAGGGAGATTGTGATAGAGAGACGGAGGCTGGGAACTCTGGGGGAGAGGAAGCAAGGCTGGAGTACCCTGGGAGAGGGGAGTTGGGCCAGGGATGGGGTTGGGGAAGCCAGAGAGATAAGGGAGGCGCTGCACGCCTTCTCTTTTCTCCAAGGACCCTCAGTGTACAAGGCTGACTATATTTTTTGAGTCCAAGATTCAAGCCACAGGGAAGATTCGAAAACTGGCGAGATCCAGAATCTGAATGAGGGGAAGGGCAGGGTGAGGAAGGTGGGTTTCCCACCCTCGGCTCAGCCTGCCCCGCCTGGGAAACTCCGAAGGTGAAGGTGGCCTGAGGCTGGGGTGGCCGGGAAGTGGCAGGCGCCCCCCAGTGGCCAGCTGGGAGGACGGCACAGGTGCTTGGGAAGAGTGAGGTTGTCATATGTTCAAACAATTCCAAATTCCACGTTTATTTATGAGCCTCATTTATTTTTATCCTCCACCACATTCTTTTACATGAGATCACTGTAACTCATTATAATTAAGATCCCAACATCTTAGTGACACCATCTCATAAGCCTTCAAGCCAGTCCCCACCTGGCATCTTTACCCCAGATGTAACCCTCTACTCTGTCCTCTGGCTGCCCCTGGGCGACATTCACACATGATGTCATCTGCAGAGGAGGAGAATGGGGAGGGGAGAAGAGGGAGGGAGAAGGAAGGAGAGAGGCAAAGGGGCAAAGTAGAGGAAGCGAAGCCACCAGCTTCAGGAAAGGGAGGACTCTCTGGGGCCCCTGACATGAGTCCTTCCAAGCCCCAAACTCAGGATTTGGAATTCAGGTTTCTGTCACCCTCTCTGTGGAGATCAGGAGGCTGGATAAAACCCCTCCCTTGGGGACCTGAGAGGATGTCACATGTGTGCCCTGACCCACTGCCTGGGCAGGGGTGGCAGCTGGGGTATAGCCCTGGTGGGAAGGGAGGGCAAGAAGCACTCAGGGTGAAGACACCAACGCACAAGCCCACAAGACCTGGGGCTGGGCAGGGCAGCAGGAGGGGAGCGTGGAGGCAGCTGGAAGGGTGGAGGACCTGCTTCAGGCCACACCCATGCGCACACACAAACACACTGCATGAGGCTCCCCAAGTCCCTCCTCTGCAGCCAATGCTTCAGGAGCCCACGTCACCCAGGAGGAGCCCTGAGGCACTGCCACCTTCGATTGTGCCTGACAGCTCCATCCTGCTGGGTGCCTGCTACTCTGGGAAGCACACTGTGTGCTTGGAGGTTGGAGGGCAGAGGACAAAGGTCAACCGGGACCAGATATGTCTTAAGCTTGGCAGAGGCTCTGGGAACCTAGATCAGGGGAGGGGACCCTTTGGTTCCCCTGTGAGTGAAGAAATAGGCCTCTCCCGTCCCTGGGTGCCCCTGGCTCTGCCTTCCTCATGTGCCCATACCCCTCCATCTCTGCTGGCTGGCTGTCAGTCCTTGGAGCAGAAGCCCATCTGTGTCTGTTTTCTACAACCATCTTTTCCGCCCCATACCACAGCAACCAAAGTCATTTTCCGGGCAATTGCCTTTCTGTAAACATTCCTGTGTAATATCCCCCCAAATTGCTAATACCCAGCACCCTGTTGAGTCTCCCCGTCACTCCAACTGGAGCCCCAGAGATGGGGGTGTCTGATGGGGGAAGGGCAATGGGAGGGGAGGAGGCAGCTGGACTGAGGATTGCGGGGCAGGGGCGGGGGGGCTCCTGCCTAGCTCCTGGCACAGAGGGTGGGCCAGGAACACCAAACCTCCCCACTCCCTGCCAGCCCAGCACCACCCCCTGAATGTCAGCCTCCACTTCAGGAGAGTCTGCCTGGACTAGGAGGGGAGACAGAGAGGAAGGGGGAAGGGAACCCACTGGACAGAAGGCCTGAGGCAGGGCCTGAAGGAGAAGGAGATGACTTGAAGGCGTGGAGGAGATTCCTAGAAGATACAGACTCCTGGTGACTGGGGGCAGAGCACTAGGGACATGGGGCAAGGCCAGGCAAGGTGTCTCCAAGGAACACCAGTTCCCTTCCCCACCACGGGTGACAAGGAGAACAGAGAACAGGGTGGAGGCCAGGCATAGCCCATCCCCCCAGCATGGGTCATGCCCACTCCCTGGACAAGGCAAGAGGTGTCAGGTGGTTCATGGCAGGTGACACATGCATTGCCTCCTTCCCCACCTCCCAGCACTGATATATAAAGCCACTATGGAGAAGCATCTGGAGCAGGCCGATTCTCCTCACTATACAGCCAGGGAAACAGGCTCAGGGAGGTTGAGTGATCTAACCTGAGTCACCACATGGACTCCCTTCCCCAGGGGCAGGGGTAGAAAGAGGGGCTAGGACTGTGGCCTCTGACCCTGTGGTCTCTTACATCCCTCTGCCCAGGGAATCCTGCAACCCCCTTCCCAAGCTCCACAGAAGCTGGGCATCTAGATGGGATGGGGGATGACAGAGCCCTGGAGGGAGCTGGGAGCAGAGGTGACATGAAGGGAGGCCGGGGAGGGTGAGGGCACTGCCAGTCACAGCTCTGTGCAAGCAGAAAAACACAAGCCAATTTGTGCAGATTTAAAACTCACTGAAGGCCACTTAGTTGGTAAACGAGTTGGAATCTAATTAAGGGACCTCTTCGAGGCTGGGGGAAGGCGCTGTCACCTGCCTAGGAGGAGCGGTGAGGCTGCAGGCCTGGGCCCTAGCTGCTACTGGTGAAGCTGCTGGGGCTCTCCCTGGGGAGAGCAGATTTGAAGGGGTCAAGCTCCCTGCAGGTGGGCGCCTGGGGACAGGGGATGCCCCATCAGATGCTTCCCTGGCATAGTTCTTCCTACTTGCCCATCCCAGGCAGACTGTCTACTCACACAGACCAGAACATTCCCAGGTCACATGCCCTCATCTCCTCTCTCAGACTGGGGCCTCCCTGATGGCAGAGGGGCCATTCCACCCAGAAGAGGAGGACCACCAACCACATCAGGAGTGGGGTGAGGTCCTGGGGACACTCAAACTTGCTCTCGGTGCCACCTCCACCAACTGCACTGCCTGCAGCTGTCCCTCCCCCAGTGCCGCAGGCCCCACAGCACAGCAGCTCTCAGACCCTGGTGGTGAGGTGGGGACCCCCTTCAGCTCTCATCTCTGGGGAAGAGGTGTCCCCCTGCCTACCCGTCCTGTGTCAGGAAACCACAGTGCTCTCTCTCCAGCCAAATGCCTTTCCCATGCAGGAAACCGAGGCCCAGCGAACAAACCTGACCCCATCTAGAGGAGCTGAAGGCAGAGCCCAAAGTGGAACCCACGGTTCCTGGCCCTCAGGGGCAAGGCTTTTTCCATTCTACGATGCCACTTCCCGGAAAGCAGCTGCCTGGGGAGCCCCTCTCTAGGCCACGGGCCCCAGGAGGACAAAGACTAACAACCTCCTTAGGAAGGATCCACAGCAAGGCAGAAACACTGCAGCAGCCCCCAACAGGGAGAAAGGCTGGGGGCCACGGTGCTCACCCCAGCCCAGGGGGATGCTCACCACACAGAAATCAGGGTCCCCGCAGGGCACCCCAACTGCACATTCAGACAAGACTCCCGGTCCTTGTAAAACGTGCAAGTCAGCCCCTTGCCCAGAATTCCAGATATACAACCCCCTTTCTTCCCCCGCCCCGCCTCTCTCACACACAGCAGGCCAAGCTGTGACTTACCAAAAACCACTGGATCCACTGACTAGTTATGTGACCTTGAGCAGGTCAGGGGACGCTCAGAGCTTTAGTTCTCTCATTTGTTTAAAAAAAAAACAGCAGAAGCTAATGACAGGCAACAGGCATGCAGACTGCAGACCCCGGCTGAGCAGAGCCAGTTCCTTCTGATCGCCCCAGAGTCCGATTTCCTTCCACCCCACTGTCAGAGTTTTATCAGACCAAGCACTGTGGGCTTGTCATTTTTGGCTTCTAATGAAGATCTGGCTAATTGGTTTCCCTGGGAAGGGAGGGGGCAGAGACGTGGGGGGCAGCATGCCACTCCCAGTCTGAAGCCGGAGCTGGAAAGGCTGGGAGCAGCCCTGGTATGTGCCCACGTGGCACTGTGTAAACCAGCTAACTCCGGTGTGGCATCTCGGCTGCTCACACGCCCAGAGAAGGTGTCCTGTCAACTCCACATCTCCATGGCGAGGCAGCCGAGGGAACACAGGCCGAGCAGGAAGGGTGGGGGGAATAGAGGAGGGTGGGAAGGGAGGGAGGCCGGCACCTGTCCTGGCTCTGCCCTCACTCTGAGGAGGCTGCCAGAGCGTCCTCTCCCCGAGAGGCACTCCAGCCTCAGAGTGCTGTGCCTTCTGTGTGTGAAAGGGATCTTTGCCCCCTCCTTGCAGCTGCCTCCGGCTAAAAGCATGCCCAGGGGGCAGCATCTTGTTTCCCAGGGGAGATTCCAGTCCCTTGGAAGTGAGTGGTAGAAGCCCCACCCACCATCCTGCCTCCCCATAGGGAAGCATTTTCAACACCAAGTCCTCATCAAAGGGTTCATACATATTGGGCAGGAGACCTAGCCTTGCCCAGATGCCCTCGATATCCTCCTCAGAGACACCACCTTTTGTGGGGACAGGCCCTCCCTAGGAGGCCTTGTCCTAGCCCCATGACACTAGCACTCAGGTAGCTCCCTTGGCCACAGAACCATCAGGGTTCCTCCAGCTTCCCAGCATACCCCCAGTCGCCCAGGCACACACATTTGCTCACTCCTGCTTCTACATCAAACCTGTGCACCTCGGCTCGTGCCTGGCTGCCCAGCACTTGCTCACCGGAGCAGGCCCGTCACAGCCTGCCTCACCTGCACCCTCCCTCACCTGCACCCTCCACCTGACCTCAGGCGATCTGCCCACCTTGGCCTCCCAAAGAGCTAGGATTACAGGTGTAAGCCACTGTGCCCAGCCATGAACCACTTTTGAACACCCACACATATGCATGAGTCTACATGCAGGGGTACACCTGGGCCCACCAGGGCATCTGCCTCTGCCACCTTAGATGCCACATGGACAGGGAGGGCACCATGCCAGTGCACACACCTCATGCAGTGCATCTGGGGCTACCTAAAGTGCCAGGTCGATGCATCTCCAGCTTGGGGTGGAAGATGGTGGGGATTTGCCTATCCTGAGTCCCTCACGGAGGCGGCATCTTCAGCCCCTTTTCCACTTTGCCAGTTGCGGGGTTTCCTTGCTAAGGTGTTTACACAGTCTTAAAATAGAGGAATCGGCCCAGTAACGTCAAGGCCACCCACTCTGACCAGTGTTTAGCCAATGAGACGATGCCCATGAGTGAGACCCTCCTCCGGGACCTAGGTGCCTCCAGCCCTCATTCCACCTTTACAGGTGCTCAGTGCCTCCACCAGGGCAAAGGGGCCCACGGGCCTTTGCTCAGCTTCCAGCTCTGCTAACAGGAAAGAACAGGTCTGCTGGGCCCCAAGGCTCCGCCCTCACCTCATGGGTTAATTTCTCTGCCACCCTGCAAACCAGCTGAGATCAAATAGCTGAATCTGCAGCCCATGATTCTCTCTCCCTTAAGGACATCTCGTTAGTATCCCGAGAGACTATGGAGGATGAGGCAAAGGGAGCCCAGGGTTCAGAGTTTGGAGAAGGCAGGAGGAGGCTTGGTGAGTCTCCTGCTTGGCCTCTGGGTCCAGGCAGTCTTTGGAAGCCAGGACCTGGTCAGATACCAGGGGCATCTTCTGGAAGTTCTCTTTGCTGTCTAACCTGAACCCTCCCCTCAGAGCAGAATCTGGGAAGGTGGAGCACAGGCTTTAAGCAGGGGAAAAATAACCCACCTCCCCTTCTGCAAAATACACAAAGCCCCCCATCCTCCCTTCTCCAATCCACACATCCATCTTGAGTGACGAGTTGAAACCCAGCATCAGGCTTGCTGGAAGTCGTGGGAAATATGGGCCAGCCATGAAATGATAACCACTTTTATTTTTTTTGGAGATGGAGTCTTGCTCTGTACCCAGGCTGGAGGTACAGTGGCACAATCTCAGCTCACTGTAACCCCCACCTCCCGGGTCCAAGCGATTCTCCTGCCTCAGCCTCCTGAGTAGCTGGGACTACAGGCCCATGCCACCACATCCAGGGAATTTCTGTATTTTTAGTAGCAATAGAGGTTTTGCTGTTAGCCAGGCTGGCCTCAAACTCCTGACCTCAGGTGATCCACCCGCCTCGGCCTTCCACAGTGCTGGGATTACAGGCGTGAGCCACCGAGCCCGGCCATGATAAGCACTCTTGAACACCCACACATATTCATGACAGTCTGCAAAGGGCTTGTGCAGCCATCATTCTCTTAATTCTCATAGTCATCTTGTGAGGTTGCAACCCCACTATTTTACAGGTGAATAAACTGAGGCTCAGGAAGGAGTGACTTGTCTAAGGTCAGAGTTGAGTGGAAGAGGCTGATTTCAACTGCGGGGGTGGTTAACCCAGGTCCTCTTTCTTTCCCCTACACTGTTCCCCTGAGGAAGATGCTGATCCTGCCACGAAGTTGTCTGTGAGTACTCATCTAAGGGGGCCAGAGCCCCACGGGTTCCCTCTGTCCGTCGTACACCCTAAGAAGAGAACACGGAAACAACCCTCCTTCCCAGCTAATCACAGAGCCTCAGCCCAGTCCTCCTAGGGGGAATCTATTCCCCAGGGCTGGAGGAGAGGGAGGAAGCAGAGCCAACCCTAGATCACAGAAACCCAGGCTGGAAGGGGGTCCCACAGTCCTGAAAGACCTTCTGGGGGACCCTCATTTCCACAGCCCTCCTCCCAGCCTTCTCATGCCTGCGCTGGATATGAAGCCCTCCCAGCCCCTGCCACAGGCTGTGCGAAGACAGAACTGCAGATGAGGAGCTCCAGCCAGCCAGGTCTTGGATACTTCCACGAATGGAGAACTCACTACATCCAGGGCACCAATCATCTTCCTACTTCCTTAAAATGAGCCACAGTCTGTGCCCAGGGCCCTCAGAGGAACCTGGGGGAAGGTCATGACCTCCCCTTGTGGAGCAGAGTGGAGGCTCCTGAACCGGAAGCTTCTGTCATGAGCCCTCAGGTCCTTCCTGTGTGGCCCAGCCCCCTGGCCATCTGCACACCCTTTGTTGGGTAAACCCCATATTGTCACCACCCTTCTTGGCCGGTGGCCTTCAGAACTGCTCCAATGGTCCAGATGAGGTCTGAGCAGCTCAGGTGCCTCCTCTCTGCTTCTGTTACTAAAGTGCCTTCGCTAGTGCCCCTCCTGCCCACGGTACATGTGTCAGGAGGAACAAATGCGCAGGGCCTAAGAGTCCTTCTCCTGGGCCAGCACGGGCCTTCCTTGGCTCCCGCTCCTAACTCTTAGGCCTCCCCCAGCCTCAGACCTCAGGGGCCAGCCCGACTCCTCCCACCTGGGATGGGTGAAGTTCCTGGTCCAGTCAGTTGAAACTGCTCCTTCCAGTCACTTCCATGTGCTTTCTGGTGCCTGGCCTTGCTAATGGCCCTTGAGGGGTCTGGTCTGAATCTTAGCGCTTCCCAGCAACTACGCCCCTCAGAGCTCCAGCTTCAGACACCAAAAGGTGTGCCCAGGAGTCTGAGTGGGCAGCCTGCTCTGCCTGGAATTCTCTGGCTAGTGGCCTGAGGCCCTGGATGCCCCCATCTGGCAGTCAGCCACCCTGAGAACTGGAAAACCCCAAGCCCACATGATAATATCTCAGGCATATTAACCACACAGTACTTCCTCCTTGCTAACCTACTTCCTCCTCCCAGTGCTGACCCTATCCTGCAGCCAGCAGGCCCCAGGCTTGAAGGAGAGGCTCCCCCACCCTCAGCTGCTTCCCTGCGAGTACCCCACGTCTGCATCCCATGCTTGCACAGTGGCTAATTCTGGTGTCTCATCAGACGGTAATTATGGGGGAATCAGCAGTGCTGTCATCTCTGCAGCTCGGCACCTGTCACCACACCACCATCCCCAGGCTGCTGGGATGGGACTGGAAGCTGAGGGAGGAGGGGCATGCTGGGGTGAGGAGCATCCGCACCCTTCCTGGCTCTGCAGCCCTCACTTCCCCACCGTGCCTCCTCAAGGTAAGCAATGCATAGCAGCCAGGTGGTCACCAGCCACACAAGTGCTTCCTGTTACCCGAGGTACTGAAAGCAGGGGCCACGTGTCCCATGTAGGCACCCCCATGACCAAAGAGAACAGGCAGAAGGACACAGTGAGCCAAGACTCATATCTCACCTTGGCCACTTCCCATATGTGTGACCTTAAACAAGTCATTTCACTTCTCCAGGCCTCAGTTTCCCCAATGGCAAAATGGCGAAAATAGTGCCTCCCTTGTGAAGATGGAAATAAATGTGTAAAGTATCTAGCACAGTGTGTGGCACACATGTGGTTAGGTAGTCATTCAACAAACAATTCATACACAGCTACTATGTGTTAGGCAATATGGGGATGCCAAGATGAATGAGATGATTTAGCAAGGATCACACTGTGGCCACACTGACTGAGGCACAGGCTTTTTTTTGGGGGGAGGGGCTGGTGGTGTTTGGTGTTATTTCTTTGAATTGTAATACCTCTAAGGAGCACAGAAAGTGAGGTAAGGCAGTACGGGCTGCAGAGGCGGGAAAGCGCCCCTCTCCTCACCACAGTCCCCACATTTCCTAGCACCCCTCATTTGCTGCCTCTCCAGGCACCCCATTTTTTAGATGTAGGTGCTGAGTTTGCTGCCCCTACAAGCAAAAGTAGGCTAGTGGGCTTAGTTATGTCCAGAACTGGTGACTGTTCAAGAAAGGTCACATTAGGAGCCACCAGAGGTTTGATGGTGCTCCGGGAGATCCCAGGGGCAAGCCCAGAGGTGGTGGTCAGGGGAAGGGTACTTCAAGGAGGAGCAGAAGTGGGAGGTGATAAAGGCAATCCAAGCCGCAGAGGCAAAGGCCCATGGGGGAGAAGGCCAGACCCAAGGTGGGCTGGTAGGGGCCCCACCTGGCTGCAGCACAGACTCCTCAGGAGGAACGGGGTCGGGGAGGAAGGTGATGAATCCCAGCATCAATTCTTCATGATGTTGGGCCACAGAGAGCCCTGCTTCCGGAGTGCAGAGAGCGAGGCAAAGGTGCAGGCGGGAATGAGGCGAGACCCATGCAAAGCTTCAGGCGAAGGCAGAGGGAGGAGAGGGGAGGGCGGAGGGTGTGGGGCTGAGGCTGCCCTGCTAAGCACTGGGACTATCTCCCTGAGCCCAGACATGCTACTTAAACCCTCAGGTCTGTCTGGCCCTTCCCCCGCAAAACAGAGACAGCAGCATTGGGCTCACAGGGCAGCTGTGAGAATGGAATGAGCTAATGCCTGTACAGCGCATGACCCAGCAGGTGGCTCCCAGAAAGCACCCAATAAATACCGGCCAGCAGTGTTTTCACCATTAGCGGCGATAATTTTTTTCCTCAAAACTCAGCCATGACTAAATGAGCCCATCCTCTGAAAGCCCACAGAGGGAGCACAGGTCTCTTCTAACCAAAACCAGAGTCAACAGTGAGGGGCTGACCCAGGGTCCACTAGCACGTAGCCGCCCGCCTCCCACCCCTCTACCCTCACCAGGCATTTCAGTAACCTTTATCACACTCTTCCAGAACCCATCCATGTCTTATTCTGCTCTGGCTGATAAAGCCAGGACAGGGGCTGCTTCACCTTTTTACAGATGTAGAAAGTAAGTCTTGTAAGGCACTGAGCTCCCCATCACTGGGGATGTTCCAGAAGAGGGCAGGTGAAAGAGAAGAACATTCAGGTCTCAGAGGCCCTTGCCCTGGGCCCCTCTGCCTGGTTCACTGCCCCTGAGCCCCCACTGCAGCCTGAGCTTGGCCCCTCTGCTGTCTGTGTGGGGAAGTGGTTGGGGGGTAACTCACGGGAGCCAGAAGGAGGGAAAGAGCTGCAATCTCCAGTCCCTCCTCGTTTCCAGCTTCTCCTAGCAGCCGAGGATGGGGGAGCGGGGGAGCAGTGTCATTGCTCTTTTAGGAAAACGGTAATTTTAATTAAGAGGCAGACAAATGAGCGCTCTGCAGATTGTCTCAGAGCAAAGTTATTAAAAAGCCATCAAAGCGGCAGCAGCCATGGTGGCAAGGAGAGCTGCTTCCCCCAGCTGCCCACCTGGATTGGAGCTGAACACTTCAGAGAGCTGGAGAAGGGCTGGAGGACATGGAACCTGAAAACAGCCCTTCTCCTGAGAAGGCAGGGCAGCACCAGATAGTATCAGGGTATGGCCTACCCAACCCCGGGCAGCAGCTGGGGATGCAAAGGGCACCTGCAATTAGGCAGCCCATGCTGTGGGCCTGTCACTACTTTTTCTTGACTTTTCTCAACAATGCTACCTGGGAGGTATTCTTGTACCACTTTACAGGCACCAACACTGAGGCTCAGAGAGAGAGAGTGGCTTGTCCAAGGTCACACAGCTAGGACATGGCTGAAGTGGGGGTTTGAACCCAGGGCAGGCTGACTCTAAAGTCCAGTGCTCCAGGCTGCAGGTCCTGGGCCCAGATGTGCAGGGGTGGCTTCCCCCACCCACACCCCCTCCTCCAGCCAGGCTCCTTGATGTCCTCTGCAGCGGCCTCAGAAGCAGCCTAATAGTGTTGCCCTTAGTCATCCAGGGTCACCCCGGACTTGGAGGCCAAGTTGCTTGGCAGGGTCACATTATGAGGGGACACTCTTTAGGGACAAAGTTACAAAGGAGCTGCCAGCAGGGGGGCAGGGACAGACAGACAGAGGACAGGCCGCCACAGCCAGGAAATCTTCCAACTCACCACGTAAGCAAAGCATGCAGGAACCTATCTGTCTTGGTTGCTGCTGGACTCTAAGCTTAGCTCAGTGCCTGGCACAGAGAAAGTGTTCAGTAAGTCTTTCTTTTTTTTTTTTTTATTTCTGAGACAGAGTCTCACTCTGTTGCCCAGGCTGGAGTGCAGTGGTGCAATCTTGGCTCACTGCAACCTCTCCCTCCCAGGTTCAAGCAATTCTGCTGCCTCAGCCTCCCAAATCCCTGTAGCTGGGATTACTGGCGCCCACCACCACACATGGCTAATTTTTGTATTTTTATGAGAGACAGGGTTTCACCATGTTGGCCAGGCTGGTCTCGAACTCCTGACCTCATGATGCACCTGCCTTGGCCTCCCAAAGTGCTGGGATTATAGGTGTGAGTCACCACACCCGGCCTTCAATAAGTCTTTATTGAATAAATGGATGAATGGATGAACAAGCAAACAATTGAATAAATGAAACGAGATCACAAGTTTGCAAGTGCCTGTAAGCTAAATAAAACGGTCCTGTCTTCTCCCTTCCTCCACCCTCTGGGCATTGCTGGAACCTCAGTTTTCCTCAATAAGAGGTGCCCTTTGCTCCTAACCCCTCTCCCCAGGCCACAGGCTCCGTCAGCAGAGGGTTCCCCCCGGCCCTTGCTTACATGGTGGTGTTGCAGCCCACACACATGTACATGCATTTGTGCTCGCGCTCGCACATTCACTCATGCACACACATGCACACACGGACATGTTCTCTACCAGCCAGAGTGCCCTCCCCAGAGTCAGCTATCTGCTGCCCCCTCCCCTGGCAAAGACTGGGCCCACCAGGGATAGCCCCCTCCCCGTTTCTGGCCCTCCAGGCTGGGGAGGGGCATCTGACTATGGAGAGCTGGCGGGAGGGGGAATGGTGGGGGCCTCCCTCCTGGCTTACTAACCTGGAGACTTTAAACAGAGGGAACAGAGTCCTGGAGGCTTCCCTCCCGCTGCACGCTGGAGCCCTGGGTGAGGGACAGGAAAGGAGGAAAGTCGTGAATGAATGAATACCCAGAAAGGGCCAGCTGAAGCAGAGGAGCTGGAGAGAGGAGGGGGCTGGGGCAGGGGCTCCCAAAGTGGGCCGGGGCCGGGGCAGGGCCATGGGCCATGGTTTGGGGAGCAGGGATAGAGCAAGGCAGAGCCTTAAGAGCTCTCCCTTTGGGGTGGGCCCCCCAGGACAGACAGGATAAAGACTGGGTGTCATAGGAAGAGCAGGGACTGAGTGGGCAGAGACACTGGTGGGAGACAGACAGGGGGACAAACAGGACAACACAAAAAACATAGGGTCCCCAGAATTGGGTTCCCAGGACAGACAGCTGACAAGCCATGCCTGGTTCTCCTCCCAGAAACAGGGGCAGACGATTTACTAGGGGGCCCAACCTAGACCCCAAATGATAACCGGTCTGCCTCCCTCTTGCAAGGTCACGTCATTCTGGAAGGTTGATGGGTTCAGGGTCAGAGAGGCCTGTCATCACTGCCCTGGTGACAACCCTCTCCCCAGGCTAAGAGACTCCCATCTGCTCCACTCCCCACTAACCCTGAGAAAGCCCCACTTCCCCTGCCTGCGTTGACCAGACAGGCATTTCCCACCCAACAGGCACTCCTAGGTGCACAATGTGCTAGGAGCTGTGCAGGAGGACGCCCCGCCCAGACCGGTCTGAAGTCCTTCACCTAGCTCCTGCCCCCATGCCCCCAACCCTCAACCTACCAAGGCAGGGTCCCCTGCAGCTGTCCACCATGCCCGGCCCTGCAGGAAAGTCCTTTCTAAACCTACCCCATCTCCCTCATGCTGCCATACCTATTAGCCTTTTACCCTGGGGCACGCAGCAGTAAGACCTTTCCTGCCTGGAGACTCGGTGGCCTGGCACCCACTCGGGCACAGCCCTCCCTTGGCTGGCTCAGACCCATCCATTCCCACGTCACGTCTGGCTACAGGCATTCTCACAGCCCCCTGCCAATCTCATAGTTCCAATTTTCCCACCGATTACCCAAAACGCGGACATCACAGGGAGAAACAGCTGTTGGGACATGGACTGGGAGAAAATACTAAGAATGCTCACTAACATGTCTAGCCCTAGAGGGCTTCCTGGATGAGGCAGTGAGAGGCACAGGAGTGAAGGCTCAGGAGCTCCAGCTTCCTTCTTACCACCAGCCCTAAGTGGCAGCTCCAGGGGCCCAGCCCCAGACAGGCTGCAGTGAGAATCTGGGTTCTAGAAAAATCTAAAGAGATTTCTTATGCATGCCCCTTCCTCAGTGGAGGGTGGGCTCCCATTCAATCATTCAGTCAGACAGAGGAAGAGGAGGAAGACAAAAATGACTATTCATTGAATGTCTACTGTGTGCCAGGAGCTCTGCCTAAATTATCTCATTTAATCCTGCTACCCGCTCTGAGAGGAAGCCAGTTAATGCCCTCAATCTACAGAGATGGAAACCGCTTCAGAGAGGTGAAGCAACTTGCCCAAAACCACACAGTGAGTGACTGTCAGGGCTGCGACTGCATCCCAGAGCTGTCCGACTCTAGACCCTGAGCTAAACTGTCTCCTATCCAACCTCCCCAGTCTTTGGCCATCTCCTTTTTGGTGGCCTCTGGGAAGTTCTTCCTAAAGTCTAACCTCTTTCTAGTGGCTGCTCCAGCAGAAATTATCTCCTATGGGCACTAAGGTAGAAGAGAAGATTTCTCTTTGGACTCTGCCTCATCCTAAGAGTGGGAGGCAGACTGTTCTAACCCCAGGCTGCCAATGGACCAGCAGAAGGGTGAGCCATCGGGTTGAGGAGAGAGGCAGGTCCAGGATTACCTGAGCTTCATCTTTAGTTGACTTCTGCCTCTCTAAGAGCCCCTTCCTGTCCCTCCCACTTCCAGGATAGAGTAAGCTCCAGGAAGCCCCACACAAGCCCCTTCTCCTTTTTGTTTTTGTTTTTTTTTTAACCAACCGGAAGTCCCCATAATGCTCAGGTAGAGGACAGTGCGGAAGTTCCCGGGTGGACAAAGTGAGACTGTGGCAGTCCCCACAGCCCTTGCTTTTCCACAGAGCACTAACTTTCCATGGGTAAAGGGGTCTGCAGACAAGAATGGGGGACTCATCAGGCCAGCCTGGTCACTGGGTGGGGTGGAATAGGCAGAGGATGACCCAGGAGAGAAGGCAGCAAGGCCCAACCCAAAGGCTTCAAGAAGACATGGAGGGCCTTCCCAACGAGCCGAGCCGAGGTCGTTCATTCTTCCCATAAGAAGCAAAGGCTGGTGCCTGGAGTGGTGCCTGCTGCACCTGCCATTATGCACCCTAGGGGTGAGGGGAGACTGCAGAACACGTCCCCATCTCCCAATCTCCCCAGCTCTGCACAGAAACAGCTAGGCTCTTCTGCGGCGTCTCTGGGTCTGGGATCTCTCTATAAACTGAGTCTGGGGGACCCTCTGTGACTCCCTGGGTCTGTGGTTTTCAGCATGTTTTGCCAGCTGGAATGGAAAAGAAGCCAGTGCTCTGGAATGAGTTCGTTTGCAGAGGTGAGGAAGACAGGCAAGAGAAAACCCAACTCCCTTCCAGTCTTGGTTTACTTCACACCAAGACATGCAGGCAACCGAAGTGGGTGGCCGAGGCTACCAGGAGCCAGGATAAGGTTGTGGGGAAGCTGAGCCACCAGCTGGAAGGGCCTGGTGGAAGAAAACCCGGACTGGATTTTAGTCCCTGGATGGAATGGAGTGTGGCAAAGCCAGTTCTGCTGGGGTGGGAGGAAAACAGTGCGTTTAGAATTCAGAGGACAGCTGAATCCTCTAGCCACTCCCTTCTCCATCCCCTGGACTGGGAGGGCAGCTGTAGGCAAGGTGTGTCTTCACAACAGGAGGGAGGCTATCTGTAAGGAATGAGTGAGAGTGTGTGTGTATGTATTCTAATATTCTCTTGGGCCAAATCTCCATTTTTTTCTTTTGCTTAGCTGAAGCTGGGAAACAATCTTCCCACCCTCCATGTGGCAAAGCAATATTATCTCAAAGGAGAGGAGGTAGAGAGAGCCTGGGAGTGCTGGAAGGGAGCTTGAAGGTCTTCTAGTCCCACCCTCTTTTCTTATACCAAGGACACTGAAGACCAGAGGGGGCAACTAAATTGCCAAGGTCACACAGCAGTAGGGGAGACAGGCCAGCTGACTCCAGCCCAATGCTTCTTTACAATTTACCTCTCTGCTCTGAGGAGCAGAGGAGCAGCTTCTCTGTCTCCTCCTCTTCTCCCTCTCCCAAAGCACTGGACTCCTCCCCAGCAGGGCCCCCTGCACTCTGTCCACCACACCAGCCAAATGCCTCAGGATGCCTAGAGGTCATCTGAAAGGTCATGCTGACCAGTCCCCTGCCCCTAGGTCCAAGACTAGCCTACAGTGCTCACAGACCACTGTCACTGAGGTGAAAGACGCAAAAATACCACCAGAGCCTCCCATCCTGAAGTGGCCACATGCCGGGAGGTTTATCTTCCTATCTAACCTTGATTCCTCCTACTACAGCGTGGGCCTGCTTCCTCTCAAGCTGTCCTATGCAGAGATGGAGGCAGGGGGAGAAAAGCAGGTTTCCAGCCTCCACACCCTTCTGTTTGCCCACCCCCAGCAGAGAGGATGAGGGCAGGGTGTCCCAGGGTGGCTGGGCTCCAAGCCCAGTGCATGCGTGGGGCCAGGAAGAGTAGGGTGAGGGGCAGCAGCCTGAGTATGGGGAAACAGCTCTTCTAGGAATTGCCCCTCCAAGTCCTCATCCTCTGCAAAATCCTGACTAAGCCTCAGGCTTAGAGAAGAGTCTTCTCTGGGTTCAGAGACATCTGTCCCCCATCCCATCACATTTATTGACTGTTTATTATGTGTCCGGCACTATGAGGGATGTTTTCAAAATCTGTTGTTTCATTTAATCTCACAACAATTCCAGGATCAGAAACAAATCTGCCCCCTGGGACAGTCCTTCCTTAAGACTAAGTCTAACCTTGATCTCTCTTGCTGCATTTCTCTGGCCCAGCCCTCCTTGGTGGGGGAGGGCATTTCTGTTCCTGTCTTCAGAGACTCTTCTCATGACCCAGTGGACCCAGGTGAGGGGAGATATGTAGATAAAACGAACCAATGAAGAGCTGAGGGTGGCATGGGAGGAGGCTCTGGGGAAGGTCCCCACAAGATCAGGAGGGGCTGCTGGAGGTAGGGGCAGGACTGAGGTGGCAGGTTCTCCTCCCTCATAATGTCCATGACCCCTGCAGGGGGCCTGGGCCCCACCTTCTCTGTGAGCCACAGAGGGCCCAGAGAGGCAATGAATGACCTAGTCCTTCTCAGTGACCATCTCAGAGGCCCAGGTTTCAGCACACACATACTCAGAGCCCAGGGGAATGGGCAAAAGCAGGCAGGGGGACAAGGACAGGACTTGCCCTGTCTGAGCCTGGGAGGTGAAGCCAGAGGGGAAGCTCTGACTCCCGGCAGAGGACGAACAGCCCTGGAAGGGCATGCAGCCACAAGCCCCTCTGCCTGTGGCAGGATCCGGCCTCCGTGGGGATTTGCACACCCCATCCTAGCCACAGGCAACTTTGGTGAATTCACCCACCACATGGCTTCTCTGTTTTGACCTTTTGGAGCAGGAGTGCTGAGGGCAGGGGTCACCTCCTCTATGGCCCACCCTGCCCCAGCATGGATGGAACACAGCGGTCGGACTTACCTCCCCAGGGAATGCTCAGGCCCAGCTTTCACCCCTCTGGGAAATCAGAGCAGCAAAAGCATGGGCCAATGGGCAAGGGGAGTTGGAATGGTGGGTGGGACTCTGGGCCTGGTGTGGGCGGCACCCTCCCCCTTCAAGCAGGCACCATTAATATATGCAAAGCATATGCAAATCACCCAGAAGAGAGACACAACACTGCTGGAATGTCACAAGAGACCTTGGAGATCAGCCAGCCCACGCCCCCTCATTTCACAGGTGAGAAAAGAGGCCCAGCTGGGAAGGGACTTGCTCAAGGTCACGAAGACATTTGGGCACTGAGGAAGGATAAGAATGAGCTCTCCTGACTTAGCGCACTGCTTTTTCTACCAGGGTCTTGTCTTTCTGCTGGGGGGTTTACAACATGGCACAGGGGCCCCACAGTGTGGATGGGGTTCCAGGCAGGCCCATCAGAAACAAGGGTGGGAGATGGAGCTTAGAGGCCTCTTGGATGCCTCTCTCCCTGCCTCTGAGCCTGGAGATGGTCTGTTGGGTGTGAGGGGCAGTGCAATGGCAGCATAGCACCTGCGGGGCCGACAACGACAACGGGCGGAGGGGTGGGAGGATGGAGGTAGGCAAGGAGAAATCCCAGGGGCAGGGGAGGAGAGCAGGGAAACTAGAGTGTTTGAGGCAGGGGAGAAACAGCCCAAAGTCAGGGCAAGGTGCCTGCAGTGGTGTGGGGACGGGGATGGCGCCCTCAACACACACACACACACACACACACACACTCCTAAGTGCTCAGCAGCCCTTCCTGCCTGGACTTTGACAATTATGGGACCTGACAGACCATAATAGTTAACCCAGGCCCATCCCTTCTGAGGCCACTTTCCTGCCCCCAACCTGGCTTCTCAACCTTCAGTCCTTGAAAGCAGGGCCAGAGCTGGGGAAAGGAAGGAGAGGCAGGCGATGGGAGGGGCAGTCAGAGGGAGAAAGGGGAGGCAGAAGAGACAAGGAGACAGGGTTAGAGAGAGAGACAGCAGGAAGGGCAGTGCAGGAGAAATTGAGGGGCAGGGAGCGGGATGGGAGGAATGGGGAGATGAAATGGCACACCGGAGAGCAGGAGAGATGGGGGAGGGGGAAGACTGAGGGCATCCAGGGGAGTGCTCTGGAGCCCCCAGAACTGAGGAGGATGCTGGAGAACAGGTATTAGGTTACAGGAACTCTGACCCTGAGGTTCTAGGCTGCCTGGCAGGTGTTGGGGGCCATGCCCCTGCCCCTCTGCCCACTTCCCTAGAAACATCCCCCCCATGCCAGGAACTCAGTCCTCCCTCCTTCACTGCCTCCCTCCCTTCCTCCCTCGGGGCAGGCACTGCTTCCCAGCCAAATCCAAAGCCTTCATCTCCGCTTTTCAGAGCTTGAAATGAAAGAAGGGGAAGCCAGTACAGCCCTCAAACCCGCTGACGGCCAGATTTTTATTATCTTTGCTCGAATGGGCCCTAGGAAGCCAATGAGGGATTCTTCAAAGAGCGTCTGAGTGCTTCATTGAAGCCTGCACCTGCACCAGCCCACCCACAGCAGGCAGCCAGGACTGGGGGGGGGGCACAACCTGACCCCCCACCCCACCCCCACTCCTAGAGTCCAGAGCCTAGGCTACCAGGAGCCTCACCCTCAGCACCCTGTGCCCAGCAGGGGCCCCTCGGCCAGGAAACCAGGCTTGAAGCTAGACCTAAGTCTGCTGGGCCTCTAAGGTAGTCTCTGTCCCTCTCTGGACCTCAAGGACATAAATGAAGGAAGAAAACAGATCTCCTTGCCAGGGCTTGGAGGAGATAAGTGCTTGGGATTCCTCGAAAGAGCAGCTTTTGTGGCAAGCCCTGGCTCCTTCCCCTGAAGTCCCTGCCTGCCCAGCACTCACAGGCCCCTCTGCAGGAGGTGCCCCTACCACAACCACCTCTTCCTGTGCCCCATGCCCACTACCCAGGATGACAGACACCATGAACTGTTCTTCCTGGGCCCCCAAACTCAGCTCCCTCAGTTCAAATCCTCAACACTGTCTCCCTTCTTTCCCCAAAACCTAACCTGGAGTGGGGGTGGGGCTCAACAAACTGGGTACTTCAAAGAGCCCAGCCCCCTCCCTCCTAAGCACTTCCAGGGCTGGGGTTTTGGCAGAGAATGCCAAGGTTGGCATTGGCAGATGGCAGCCATGCCACCCCATCCTCTAGCTCTGACCACACTGTCGAGATCAATGCCCACAGCCAAAGATGGAATCAATGGTTCTAATTAAACCCTTTTTCCAGGGTGGGTCCCTGGCGAGAAAGAAAGAGAGAGTTGGGGGAGGAGCGGGAAAGAGAGAGAGAGAGAGAGGGAGAGAGCGAGAATCAGAGAGGCCCTGCATCCCATCGCTTAACCCAGTACCCTGCACATCTTTTAAGACACCTGAAACCCAGCAGGGGTCAGGCCATGAAGACCCCAGACCCTCTGCGTTTGGCAAGAAGGCAAGGAGAAGGGCAGGGTGAAAGCCTGAGGTGAGGGTAGCTGTCGGAGGGGCTCATTCTAGCCACTCTTCCCCTAGAGGAGCGTCCCCCTCCACTCAGCACTCCCGGAGGACCACAGTTGCCTCTTCCAGACAGAGCTCCAGGACACAGACAGTGGGAGCCAGAAGGGGGATTTGCGCCTCCATCCCAGCTCTGAGGGTCATCACAGAGAACCAGCCATCATGGAAAAGGCGGAAGGAGCAGGAATTGTTGTAGGGGGGTACTGGACAAAGACCCTCTTGTCCCCAAGGCATGGTGGCAGGAAGCCAGGGCAAAGCCTTTGCACTTGTTACCAATGGTGCCTGGGTGCCAGGCAGTCTGGGTGGGGATGGTGGGGGCGGGGGGAGGAGGGTGGTGGTGGTGGTGGTGGTGGATCTTATTCTTGGAACCCCTCCCCTGCCCTCACCCCATCCCTTGCTCTACCCAGGCCACCAGCTAAGTCTCTGCCTCAGCA
Source organism: Callithrix jacchus (assembly GCF_049354715.1). Classification (NCBI taxonomy): domain Eukaryota; kingdom Metazoa; phylum Chordata; class Mammalia; order Primates; family Cebidae; genus Callithrix; species Callithrix jacchus. Next base: position 119,119,935 of record NC_133506.1, read on the forward strand.
ACTCTCAGCTTGCCTGGAGCATTCCTCCCTGTCAGAATGTTCCTTCCTGTGTCCCTGACACCTGTATGGAGTAGCCCATCACCAACCAGAACCAGCAGAACCCCTCACATGCACCACAGCTGCTCCCCACATACAACCACACCAGAAACCACCACCATCACAGCTGCCACCAGTGGTGATGGAGCCTCACAATCTCCAGCAAATTCATCAGCAATTTTTAAAGACCAACAAGAGGGAACAGGAAGGGAATAAAAGAAACTGAGGCACGGAATTAGACAGCAAAGCAGTTGGTTCAAGGTCATCCAGACCAAGATACCAAGAGTTGGGAAGAAGGTATCCTGATGACCCCTCAAAAGTGCTCAAACCCCACCCAAAGGAACATTCGGGCCCACAAACCTGGAAGTCTGGTCAGCTTCCCTCACTCCCAACCCTCACCTGTTTCCCCCTTCCCTGAAAGAGACAGCAGCTCCTCCATCTCCTCTTGAAAGGCTGCTGCCAGAAACCCTCCCAGCTCAGGGAGCCCACTTCCCTTAAAGTTGGGGTGCTGCAGGACCTCCTGGTCCCACAACATTTGAGGAGGGGGCTGGGAAGACAGTCCAGGATCCCCCTCCTTGCACACTTCCCGGGGACTGCTCACCTGGCTCCCCTCGGCCCCCAGAGTCCCTCGGTCCAGCCTCCTCCCTGGGAGAGCGGGCTCTGCCCTCCGCCGTCCTCTCCCACCAGGCCAGGGCAAAGCGCCGGAGGCACTGCCAGGGCTGCATGGGGAGGCGTGGGGCTGGGGGGCGCGCACCAGCAGCCACACACGCCCCGCCGGGCCCTGCCAGCCGAGCTGCGGAGGCACCCGGCCGGTCCCCTCTGCTTCCACCAGCATCCTGCTGCCCCCACCGACAGGACTCAGAGCTGGCCCGGGAGCTTCTGACGTAGCAGGGGGGTGCGTGGGAGGGGAGGGGGGGCCATGGTGCGTCCCCTTCCCAGCCCCACCCTATACTCCTCAGCCGCCTGCCTTCCTATCTTCTCACTCACCCTAGATGCCCTCCCCAGCTGGGGGCGCCCTCCCCTGCCCTCTGGCCTCTGCAGGGGAGGGGTTAAAATCAAATAGTCCCTCCCTAAACCCCTCCCTCTCGTGGGCCCTCCCTACCCGCCGGTAGAGCGGGGAGCTGGTCCCCAGTTTCTGCAACTGCTGCTGAGGCTGAGAGGTCTCTAGGGCTAGGGCCTCGAGGTGCGGGGGGGGGGGGGGGCGGTGTGTGGAATCACAGGCTTGTATCCTGGCAACGCGGCCAACCCCAGAACGCACACATCCCCTTCCTTCCCTGGGGGCTGGCGCAAAGGGCCACCGCCACCATCCCAGCGCAAGCATCCCATTCTTGGAGTTGGGGGAGGGAGGCCTTTGAAGCACCCCTCACTTCTCCATCCTCTTCCCCTCCCCCTGCATCCTCCTCTTTCTTCACCTCGGATGGACGCCCGCCTCTCTCCACCCTCCTCTCCATCCATCCTCCTTCTTCTCCCCTCCCCTGCCCCCTCCACATAAGCCCCTTTACAGAACCCCTCTGGCCCCCACCCCGTGGCGCCGCGAGGCCCTCCCCACCCAGTCTCCTGCCTCGCCACCCTGCCCCCTTCTCTGGTCCCAGCACTCCTCTCGCCCTGGTCCTTCTTCCAAGCCCGGCGCACAGCGGTCCCCTGCCCCCCACACACCTGCGCCCAGCATCCCTCGCCCCGCCGGCCACCGCCTCCCCGGCCCGGCCGCCGCCCCCGCCCCCGGCCGAGGGGGAAAACACACAAAGAAAACAGAAATACCTTCCACTTAAGCATGGAGGCACATTAGGGAGGAGAGAGACAGGGACATGCCTTGGGACGGAGCGTTCCCCATCGGGCGGGGGCGCGGGGGGCGGGGGCCCCGGGCCGGCCTGCCTGGCGCTCGCCCTCTCGCTGCCTCGCGGGCTCCTCGCTCGGCCCCAGCCCTGGGGCGCGGTGCCAGGCGGGCGGGCGGGGGGCGCGGGCCCCGCCTGGGTGGACCAGCTGGGAGGGCGCCGGCGGCCGGGCGTGTGGGTGCGCGCGCGCGCGGGCGTGTCACCGAGTGTGCGAGAGCGAGTGTGTGTGTGTGTGTGTGTGTGTGCGCGCGCGCGCGCTCGGGCCGGCGCGGGTGTGTCACTGCGGGCGGGCGCGCGCGCGACGCGGGCGCGCGCGTGTGGCCGGAACGTACAAAGGGCCGCCTGGGGCGGCGAGGGAAGGCGAGGGGAGAGGGTACTGCGCCTTCTCGCGCCCTCGGGCTGCACCGCGGGATCCCGCAGCGCGCGGCCGGGGCTGGGCGCCGAGTGCGCTCACTCTCTCCTCCCCGCGCAACCTGCTTCTTCCACCCCTAGCAGTCTTCGCGCCACTATAGAGACAAATGCATTGACCGGGAACCAGCGCGAAGGTGGCAACCGGGGGAGCGGGGACACCTGGAGAATGGAGGACTCCTGAGTCTCCCAGCCCCGGCCTGCCTAGAGATGGAAAGGCTCTCGAGGCGGGGTGGGGAGGCGGAGCGGCGAGACTGGGGGCTCTCTTCAGTCAAGGTGACCTCGGAAACCAACAGCCGCCCCAGGCCGGGAGCGCCTGGACCCTCTTCTGCTTCTGCTTCTTCTGCCGCGAGACCCCTCACCCCCCGGCGGCTAAACGCGGCTAGGTCAGAGGGACTGGGCTCCCCGTCGCCCTCTGCTGGGCCGCCTCCTGGCCCCCGCTCCGGGTTGCGGCCCCTCCTGCAGGCGTGCGCGGGAACTGCAGGCGAAAGTGCTGGCAGAGAGGACTTCCGTGCTCCTCTGGCCTGTGAGACCCCATGGAAGGACGCCCCAGCGACTGTCCCTGGTCAAGCATCGCTTGGCGGCGCCACTGCCGCCTCTACCGCAGCCCGCAGAGCACCAGCTCTGTTCCACCCCGGCGTCCCCCGCCCCTCCGCGCCCCGCCTTCGTTGGCCTACCTGTTGGCTCTGCAGACTTCTCCAGCGCTGACCCAGACCCGGACCCGGGCCCGCGCCGACACCTCGTGCTCCAGCGGCCTCCTCCCTCCCTCGCTCCGATTCTCTGGCCAGTCCCTTCTTTCTCAAGCTTTCTTGGAGAGGAGAAGGTGGGCTGAGTCCCCTGCCCCTTTTATTTACTTCTGGCGTTTCCAAAAGCAGTTTAGATGAGCAAGAGAGGGGACACCGTACATATCTATTCACTAGGCAGTGGCAGGCAGGCAGAGAGCCCAGGAGAGGAGACCCTACCCCAAGTGGCCTAAATGACAAACCCGTTTCCCCACTTCCTGGTCTACCCAGTTGCAACCTTAATCTGGGCTCTCCCAATTTCCTGTCCACCCCCAGGCCTGCCCCTGAGCCAGCCACATGCCTAGCTAGGAACAAGATCCCAGATGCCCCTTAGAGATCAACAACCAATTGCAGTAACTCAGGTGGCAGGGCCAGGACCAGAGGAGGAGAGGCCCTTTCCAGCCCCAGCGGGACAGATCAGGAGGACAGCCAAGAGCTGTGTCCTGGACACACGGTCTGGGCACACGACCCCAGCGGCCGGCACCCTGACTTCTTCCCTCCTGGGCCAACTGCCTTTCCCTCTGCCAACTGGATGGTGCCCATCTTTTGGCTTCTGAATGCACAGTGGGCATCCATCCAGCACCCTGCCTGGCTGCCTGCCCAGGATGGGCATGGGAGGCATCAGGCTCTATGTAGGGGAGGCTCAGGGGAGGCAGGAGTAGCTTCCCCTCAGCACACGGACACCACCTCCCAAGCAGCTGGGAGCCCAGCACTCTGGCATAAGCTGCTCCTCCATTCAGACTCCCCACAGACCGACTGTGCTGGACTACTGCCCTTCACCTCCCCGAAACTCGGATTCCCCCCAAGGGACAAGATTTCTTCCCTCCTTCACTTTGAGCCTAAGGGGAAGAAAATCAGCAGGTGCTCTACCCATAATCTCTAACCCTTTCAACAGCCTGACAGAAGTGAGCATTGTCAACCCCGTATCAGAGAGGTATAGCCAATTGCCCACTGTAAGGGCAACAAAGTTGAAATTCAAACCCACACCTGCCTTATGCCAAAGCTCCCTGCCTTTCTTCTATCACCATCCTCTCATAACCCTGTGGGCCGCCACAGCAGGCACAACTCCTGGCACACAAAATCTCATAACCATACAGTTGGCCTGGGATAAAGAATGTGGCTGAGAGTTCAGATGTTCAGCCATGCCAATAATCCGGACAGGGACAGGGATCGGGTCCTGTCGTGGGGAGAGTGACTTGAGGCATTACCTCTAGCTGACACTTGGAAAGATGCTGCCAAGACTGGCAGATCACAAGGTCAAGAGATCATCTTGGCCAACATGGTGAAACCCCATCTCTACTAAAAATATAAAAATTAGCTGGGCATGGTGGTACACCTGTGGTCCCAGCTACTCAGGAGGCTGAGTCAGGAGAACCACTTGCTTGAACCTAGGAGGTGGAGATTGCAGTGAGAGGAGAGCATGCCACTTCACTCCAGCTTGATGGCAGAGCGAGACTCCGTCCCCAAAATAAAGAAAAAGAAAAGAAAAGATGCTTGTGCCATCGAGTGGAGGTTTGTCTGCCAACCCCACTGGCTCGGGGTTGGGTGGAAAGGTTCTGTGAAGCAGCCCCCAGGATGGGGAACAGTTCCAAAGGTGTCACCAGAACAAAGAATCCATTCTTGCCTGCCCTAAGGTGAGCTCGCTCATCGTGAAGGCCACCTCCATAGTAAGAAACTTAAAATCAGATTTATGTAATATTTTTAATGTGTAAAGCTCAATTTAATGATGAATCCTTAGCATTTCTGATCATCTTCATAGCTGTCAGCTCACTTGAGACCCTTCTCCCCTCTCCTCCCCAAAGATGTTTTGTCCACACCCACCCCACCCAGTTGACTTTCTGGGTCCCCCAGAAGGGTAAGATGGGATACAGCTCCCTGAATAGAAGCCAAGGCCCCAAGGCTGAATGTGGAGCCAGAGGACAGATGACCTGGCACCACCACTCCTCACTGACCCCAGGAAACATGAGTGCCTTTCCCTCCTCCCATCAGATCTCAAAAGAAGGGGTTCTTGATGAAGCAAGAAGGCTGGGGACACCATCTCCACTGATCAGGGTGAAAGCAACACAGGTATTCAGCTGAGAGATGAGAATTGCTCCTGTAAGCTGGCATGGTGCCCAGGCACAACCAATGTGCCAGCTGCCTCCACCTGAGATGCCTCAGGTGCCACCCCACCCCCACTCTCATTCCTCAACAGGTAACTTCCCTCTGGCCCTCCTCCCCTGTGTCTCTGGCAGTGTATTTGGTCGTGAGGAGGCAGCTGGCATGTTTGGGTGGGGCTTGGAACAGCAGATCCTAACCACTTACCTGGCCTCCCCAAATGTGCCACCCAGCCCTCACCTGTTCCTGGGAGCCGGCAAGATAGAGGTTATGGGGGTGCATCCCAGAGGAGTGAATTCTCAGCCTTGCCTCTCTTTTCCCACGATGCAATAGGAACAGGGGTTGCATCCGAACCAACAGCTGGGCAGGCAAAGGGAGATGGGCTTTGGGGTGGGTGGCGGGGGGGGGGGTGGCATCTGGGCCTCTAGGAGAAGGCACAGGGAAACAGGTAATGTGGAAATGATGGCTGGGACACCCCACACTGCTCACTCTGCTGCATTGGAGCACCACCCCCCCCAGTATCCTTGAGAAAGCCCCCAGTCCATGGGGCTGACCCCCTAGCCAGGCATTTCATGAGACCCCCAAGGAACCATCCATACTCCACTAGGGTGGCCTGCAGGCCATGGGGGCCCGGTGACCCTCTCCTATTCTGTGACAAGTGACCGGGGGCAGTAACCCAGTACTTGGGGCACAAGAGGGGTAGGGGGAGCCCAGAGGGAGGAGGATGCTTCCCCCTGCCACATACCTGTATCTGGGGCTTTCTGAACACAGCCTGGGCTTCCAGACCCCCTAAACCTCCCCACCCACATTCCCTGCCCTCCTGCTCCTCCCCCCACGCCATAGGAGAGGAGTGAGTGGCAATACATTTTTAAAGACCCTCCCCCTTCCCTGCTTGTTATTGTAATGAATGCTAATGTGCTCCCTAATTGATGCCCTCATTAGCACATCAAACCCGCTTTCGGAAGAATGTAGACAGAAAGTGGAGCCAGCCTCCTCTAGAGAACCTTATCCTGATGCTTCTGGCTGGGAGGGACCCCTTGTAGGGGCTCCGAGTGAAAAGCCAAGGTGTTCCCCTCCGAGCGGGAATTTCCTGAGCACAAGGCTCTCTTCGCTGTCAGATGGCAAGGGATCCACCTGTCCCATCAGACTAGGAGCTCCTTGAGTCAGGCGCCTTGTCTCCCTCATGAAGCCGGAGTTCCCCTCACCGTAGGGCAGTGGCTCTCAAAGGAAAAGCCCAATAGCCTGGAGAGTGTGTTAATCTAGGGATTGCCAACCACCGCCCCAGGGTCTCAGATTCAACAGATTTGATGAGGGCCCTGAGAATTCATTCATTCTTTTTTTTTTTTAATTTGAGACAGAGTCTTGCTTTGTCAGGCTGGAGTGCAGTGGCGCGATCTCAGCTCACCGCAGCCTCTGCCTCCCAGGTTCAAGTGATTCTCCTGCTTCTCAAGTAGCTGGGACTACTAGCATGTGCCACCACACCCAGCTAATATTTTGTATTTTTAGTAGAGATGGGGTTTCACCAATGTTAGCTAGGATACTTTCGATCTTCTGACCTGATGATCCACCCACTTTGGCCTCCCAAAGTGCTGGGATTACAGGCATGAGTCTCCATGCCTGGCTTTTTTTTTTTTTTTTTTTTTTTTTTTAATAGAGACGGGGGTTTCACCATGTTAGCCAGGATGGTCTCGAACTCCTGACCTCAGGTGATCCACCTACCTTGGCCTCCCAAAGTGCTGGGATTACAGGCATGAGCCACCACTACCAGCCTTTTTTTCTTTTTTTGAGATGAAGTCTCACTCTGTCACCCAGGCTGGAGTGCAGTGGTGTGATCTGGGCTCACTGCAACCTCCACCTCCCAGGCTCAAGCAATTCTCCCGCCACAGCCTCCTGAGTAGCTGGGATTACAGGTGCCCAACACCACGTCTGGCTAAGTTTTGTATTTTTAATAGAGACGAGGTTTCACCATATTGGCTAGGCTGGTCTCAACCTCCTGCCCTCAGGTGATCCACCCGCCTTACCCTCCCAAAGTGCTGTGATTACAGGCATGAACCACTGCACTCGGGTTCAAGCGATTCTCCTGCCTCAGCCTCCCAAGTAGCTGGGCTTACAGGTGCATGCCACCATGCCCAGCTGATTTTTTGCATTTTTAGTAGAAACGGGGTTTCACCATGTCAGCCAGGCTGGTCTTGAACTCCTGACCTGACCTCAGGTGATTCAAGGGAAGAAGACAAGAAGGCCAGGGCAGGGAGGAGAAGGAAGGTACAATCTGTATCTGTCCTTAAGAGGACATATTTTGAGCCATTGTGGCCCAGGTGGACCACAAGCCCAACTCCTGCAGGGCCACATACAGCTTGACTTTATGGCTGTAGATTTCACCATCTGATTCACATGTCTTGGGGAAAAAAATAGAAGACTCCCCTGCCTCCAGCTAGCAGCCTTCCCAGGCCTGCCAACCAGCCTTAGAAGATATGGTAGAAGGTACGGAAAATGGAGCCGGTACTATCCTGATCTGATTTACCCCTGCTAGCACCTGATAACCATCTCCTTGCCTTCCAAGGTTATATCAATCCCCCACTTAATGACAAAAGTTGGGAGAACTCTCCTGCATTGCTGATGGGAATGTGAAATGGTTCGGCAGCTATGGAAAGCAGTTTGGCAGTTCCTTAAACATAGAATGATCCTGTGATCCAACAGCCCAAAGGTCCTTTGGTGGACAAATGGATACACCAATTGTGGTATATCCATACATACAATGGAACGATATTCATCCATAAAAAGGAATGAAGCACTAATACATGCTTCAACATGGATGAATCTCAAAAACATCATGCTGGCTGGCCACCATAGCTCAGGCCTATAATCCCAGTGCTATGGGAGGCCAAGGCAGGAGAATTCCTTGAGGCCAGGAGTTCAAAGTCAGCCTGGGCATTGCAGTAAACCCTATCTTTGCAAAAATATCCCCAACCCTCACCAAAACATGCTAAGTAAAAGAAGCCAGTCATTAAAAGTCATACATCGTATGATTCCATTTATATGAAATATTCAGAAGAGGTAAATCTATAGAGATTTGCCCAGAGAAATGGGAGAACATGGAGCATGCTGTCAATGGGTATGAGGTTTCCATTTGGGGTGTTGGAACTATGTAGAGTTGATGGTTGCACAGTATTATAAAAGCTCTAAATGCATTGAGTTGTTCACTCCATAATGGTTAGTTTTATTAATATAGTATACAAATCACACTTCAAAAAACAAAGTAAAAATGGAAGTAGGAGTTTGCCAGGGAATTCAATGAGCAGAACCATCTGAAAAGTTCAGCCTATCTTCCTTGGAACAAGAGCTTGTGCCCATGTGAGTCACAGCGTTTCTGGATGTGCTGGAACACTGGGCACTTCCCTGAGGACTCTCAGAAGATGCTCGTAGGGCCCTGGGATGTTTTCCGGCCCCACGCTGCTCCGTGCAGTCTCTTCCTCTGCCTGACCCCCACTTCACGGGGGCCTCCCTTTCAGGTTCCTGCCTTGCAGGCAGGTGGCAGACAGGCAATCTGTGCTGAGGAGCTCAGCTTCACTTCTTCAGCTAACATCGTGCCATCTGCCCAGTGGCAGGTCCACCCCTCCCTGCTCCTTTGCTCCAAACATAGCTTTCAAAGCCCCCTGGTTTTCTTTACCACAGACTTTTTTTTAAAGTGCAGTGTCGCCATCTTGGCTCACTGCAACCTCCACCTCCTGAGTTCAAGTGATTCTCCTGCCTCAGCCTCCTGAGTAACTGGGATTACAGCCAAGTGCCACTATGCCCACCCGATTTTTGTATTTTTAGTAGAGATGGGGTTTTGCCATGTTGGCCAGGCTGGTCTCAAACTCCTGACCTCAGGTGATCCACCCATGTCGGCCTCCCAAAGTGCTGGGATTTCAGGTCTACCACAGATTGTTGTAATCACCCCTAAGTGAACCTCCTGCCCTCTGGAATCTCACATTCCCTATAGTGCTCTCCCCACAGTTCTCTCCCCATGTGCCAGGCCCTGGGTTGCCTGTTCCAGGTGCAGCAGGGTGGGGAGGAGTTCCAGGGTGAATCAGGCTGTTCACTGCTCCTCCCTGCTCCAAAGCTTCCTATAGCCCCTTCTGCTCAAAGACCTTTCATGGCTCCTCATTCTCACACCAAGGGATTATAGGAACCTGAACCCTTTGAGATCCTAACAAAAGTTTTGCATTCTCTGTGGATAAATGAACACATGTGCCCATCTACAAGAAATGAGTGAGCTTCCCTGACCTCTGCAGCCCATCCAAGGACTCCTAGAGCAGAGCTACTCAAAGTGTGGTCCACGAACCAGTGCCAGCCGCTGGTTCACAAGAATACAGAAATGGAGAGTAAGCATTGAGAAATCTTTACAGTGATTGTCTGTACATCTAGGCACATGACCACTTTTACTGTATTTTACAAAAATATGGGTGTACAATCAATTGGAATTTTCTTTTTTTGAGACATAGTCTTGCTCTGTGGCCTAGGCTGGAGTGCAGTGGTGCAATCTTGGCTCATTGCAACATCTGCCTCCTGGGTTCAAGCAATTCTCTTGCCTCAGCCTCCGGAGTAGCTGGGACTACAGGTGCCCACCACCACACCCAGCTAATTTTTTGTATTTTTAGTGGAGACAGGGTTTCACTGTGTTAGCCAGGATGGTCTCGATTTCCTGGCTTCATGATCCGCCTGCCTCGGCCTCCCAAAGTGCCACCACGCCTGGCCCCAACTGGATTTTTTTTTTTTTTTAAATGGAGTTTCGCTCTTGTTACCCAGGCTGGAGTGCAATGGCGCGATCTCGGCTCACAGCAACCTCCGCCTCCTGGGTTCAGGCAATTCTCCCGCCTCAGCCTCCTGAGTAGCTGGGATTACAGGCACGCACCACCATGCCCAGCTAATTTTTTGTATTTTTAACAGAGATGGGGTTTCACCATGCTGACCAGGATGGTCCCGATCTCTTGACCTCGTGATCCACCCACCTTGGCCTCCCAAAGTGCTGGGATTACAGGCGTGAGCCACCACGCCTGGCTCAATTGGAAATTTTTTAAAAGGCAGGGGTAGTCCTTCATCAGAGTTTGAGAAACACTGCCCTAAGGACTCTTTCACCTTTGGTGAGAATGCTGACCTACTTGATAAACTCAGCCTGGCATTCCAGGGCCTCCATGACCCCACCCTCTAATCTTTCTAGCCTTATTTCTGGCTACTTCCTGCAACACAACACAACACAGCACAACACACACACTCACACACATATACACATTGTGCCTTCACTTCACACTGCATGTCTTTGCCCTACTGTTCCCCACCATGGGGCTGTCCTTTCCTTCCTCTGCACCTGTTGACACCTGACTGGCCTCAAAGCCCAGCTCACATTCCATTTCCTCAATAAAGCCTTTCCAAATTCCACCCCCTTCCTTCCTGACACACATGAGCAAACATACAGACATATTCTGGCTGAACTCCGCACTCCCTGGGCTTTCCTGACACCCACGTAGCTTTCTTTGTGGGCGTCTGTCTCCTCCTAGCTGAGGCAGAGCTGTGGTCCTCTCTGCCAGTGCCTCCTGGCCTCTGGGGTGTCCAGCACCTTGCTGCATGGATTCTGGGCATGGCTGTCCTAATTCGCACCCCGCTCCCCTGGCCTCTCCTGTGGCTGCTCCTCTGTGTCCACCCATCTTCTGTGCTGGCCCCTCTGAGCTCCCCTCAGCGAGGGCGCCATCCCACTCCCTGCTCAACTCCTGACTACACCTGGTCTGGGAGATCCGACCCTCTCAGCAATAACTGCTGTATATGACTGGGGCCAAAAATTAGCGACATCTTGCCATGTTAAGAACTATAGGCTGGGCAGGGTGGCTCACACCTGTAATCCCAGCACTTTGGGAGACTGAGGCAGGAGGACCATGAGGTCAAGAGATCAAGACCATCTTGGTCAACATGGTGAAACCCTGTCTCTATTAAAAATACAAAAATTAGCTAGGTGTGGTGGTGGGTGCCTGTAATCCCAGCTACTCAGGAGGCTGAGGCAAGAGAATCACTTGAACCTGGGAGGCGGAGGTTGCAGTGAGCCCAGATAACGCCACTGCACTCCAGCCTGGGTAATAGTGCAAGACTCCATCTCAAAACAAAAACATAAATTAGCCAGGCATGGTGGCAGGTGCCTGTAATCCCAATTACTCAGGAGGCTGAGGCAGGAGAATCATTGTGCCATTACACTCCAGCCTGGGGGACAAGAGCGAGCCTTCATCTGAAAAAAAAAAAAAAAAAAGAACTATAAAAGAATACTGGCAGGGCACAGTGGCTCATGCCTTTAATCCCAGCACTTTGGAAGGCTGAGGCAGGCAGATGCTTGAGCCCAGGAGTTCCAGACCAGCCTGGGCAACATGGCAAAACCCTGTCTCTATTAAAAATACAACAAAACTGTGGAGAGCAGGGAATTTAAAAATTCGAAAAATTAGTTGGGCCTGGTAGCACATGCCTGTACTCGCAGCTACCCAGGAGGCTGAGGTGGGAGGATCACTTGAGCCTGGGAGGCAGAGGTTGCAGTGAGCCGAGACTATGTCACTATACTCCAGCCTAGGTGACAGAGTGAGATCCTGTATCCAAAAACAAAAAAAGTAAAAATACATTTTGCTTATTTTTAATTTTATTTTTGGAGACAGAATCTTGCCGTGTCACTTACATTGGAGTGCAATGGCATGATCTTGACTCACTGCAACCTCCACCTCCCAGGTTCAAGCGATTCTCCTGCCATAGCCTCCTAACTGGGATTACAAACTCCCTCCACCATGCCTAGCAAATTTTCGTATTTTTAGTAGAGACAAGGTTTTCCCATGTTGGCCAGGCTGGTCTGGAACTCCTGATCTCAGGTGATCTGCCTGCCTCGGCCTCCCAAAGTGCTGGGATCACAGGTGTGAGCCACCGCACCCAGCCCATAAGTGTCTCAAATGAATCATTATTTCTAGTTTTGCCCTGATTAGTGGATCCATAGCAACCAATCTTTCTCGATTTGGCCAACTGAAGAAACAGAGGCAGAGAGGGGCCTGCATAGAATCCAAATTTGGGCCTGAAAGCAGGAAGCAGCTCAGCTTCACCTGTAATCCTAGCACTCTGGGAAGCCAAAGCTGGAGGACTGCTTGAGCCCAGGAGTTTAAGACCAGCCTGGGCAACATGCTGAAAACTTGCCTCTAAAAAGCAAAAATTAAAAAAATTAGCCAGGTATGGTGATGTATGCTCCTAGTCCCAGCTACTCAAGAGGCCGAGACAGGATCAACTGAGCCCAGGGGTAGACGCTGCAGTGAGCCACGATCACACCACTGCACTCCGGCCCGGGCAATAGAGTGAGAGCTTGTCTCAAAAAAAAAAAAAAAAAAAAAAAAAGACGAAGAAGCAGCCCAGCTTCATCAGAGTTAGAAAAATGCCTCAAGAGTCCAGGCACAATGGCTCACACCTGTAATCCCAATGCTTTGGGAAGCTGAGGCGGGCGGATCTCGAGGTCCAGAGATCAAGACCATCCTGGCTAACATGGTGAAACACTGTCTCTACTAAAAATACAAAAGTTAGCTGGGCATCGTGGCGTGCACCTGTTGTCCCAGCTACACAGGAGCCTGAGGCAGGAGAATTGCCTGAACTCGAGAGGCAGAGGTTGCAGTGAGCTGAGATCACTGCATTCCAGCCTGGGCAACAGAGTAAGACTGTCTCAAAAAAAAAAAAAATAGAAAAATGCCTCAAGAATTCTGCCCACCTTGAGAAACAGAGGGAAAGAGAGCATGTTTCATTTGAAACGGGAGAAACTAAAATAATGATCATTGCGTGTGTGAAGGAGGAGACAAGCCGGGGACACTCTAGGGGTTTTGTGTCCACAAGAGAGACTGAAATGAGCTCTGAATGTGAAGCTCATTTCAGGAGGGATGATGAAGGCCTGGCACCAGGGGGAGGACTCTGGATGACTCCCTATTCAGAGGTCATTCAAGCAGGATTACAGGTGGAGGCCCAGCCAGGCCTGCTGGGAGGCAGAGGACCCGAGCAGGTGACCACTTAAGCTGCCATGTGAGGGCAGAGCCTCGCTGACAGGGAGAGGCTGAGAAGCAGATTATTAAGGCAGGGTCCAGAGCTTTAGAGTCTTCAAAGCAACCCCATCATCAAGGCTTCAAGGAGGCAAGCCAGGATTATGAATAACCCATTTTGCTGATGAGAAAACTGAAGCCCAGAGAAGTTAAGAAACTTTGGGGCCTCACAGGTGAGCCAGGACTTGAGCCCAGACCCTCAAGTTCTTAAGTCCATGAGATGACCCCCACTGCCCTGCCTCTTGGGTCAGAAGCTTCCCAGGTAGGACCCAGGCCGCCTTTCTTGGTGGCTGTATCAACTTCCCTAGGCCTTCTGCCCCCTCATCCCCCCACGCTACCCTCCCCACCAACACAGCCACACAGCCCCAGAACAGGGCAGGGACTGCTGGGACAGCCTGCAAATCCCTCTCCTAACAACTGAACTGAGGGAGGAAGGAGGTGGGAACAGGTCCCAAACTTCCATCTCACTTGTCCTCGCCCATCTCCGTCTCAGACTCTTGTGATAGGAAAGTAGGCCAGTTTGGAATATGTCACGGATATTTTCAACCACCCCATCTGTACTATAGCTTTGTGCACAGCCTAGAGGGGTGGAGCCAGAGGCTTCCTGCCGGATGAGGAATACACCTGCTACCTCTGGGGCTCAGAGCCCAGATGGGGGCTGGAGACATGCACAGGGGACTCTGGAGGGCCAGGCATCCAGCAGTCAGGATAGGGCGGGACGGGAGGCCAGCCGTGTCGGTCCTCTTCCCAGAGCAGCGGGAGCAGAACAGCTGGGACCTGCGGACACCATTCCGCTGCCCTAAGACAGTTCGGCCTGCTTGCCTGGGGGTGGGGCACTGAGGAAGGAGCAATCAGTCTTGGGGAAAGGGATCTGGAAAAGCTTTATGGGAGAGGTGGCTGAAATCTGAGTTGGGTCTTGAAATCTGAAAGCAAAGCAGGATTTTGCAGAGTGGAAAAGAGGTGGAGGGTGTTCCCAGCCAAGGGAGAACCTTGGGAAAGCCGGAGCCAGTGTGGCTCGGGGTAGAGGGCTGGGGCTGCCCAGAACAGTGGCAGCAGGAGAGCCTGGGCAGGGGCGGGCTATTGTTGCAGGAGTTGTGAATGGTGGATGCCCAGCTAAGGAGCTTCGGGTGGGCCCTGCAGGTGCCCACAGAGGCTTTTAGGTCACGTGATTCAGGAAGACCATTTAACTATGGGCAGGGAGGAGTCGCCCAGGGAGGTGCAGGGGTTGAGTGAGTGTCTTCTGGACAGCAGACACCCTGACCACATCCTTCTCCAGGTCACTAGCAGAGAATCAGTTCACTCTCCTGATTGGGAAGAGAAAGCCAATGTAAGAAGTAAATTTCTCATAGAATATTAGTGACAGCCAGGCGAGGTGGTTCACGCCTGTGATCCCAGCATCTGGGAGGCTGAGGCAGGCAGATCACTTGAGCCCAGGAGTTTGAGAACAGCATGGACAACACAGCAAAATCCCATCTCTACAAAAGTAAATGGAAGAATTAGCCAGGCATGGTGGTTCCAGCTACTCGAGAGGCTGAGGTGGGAGGATTGCTTGAGCTCAGGAGGTCAAGGCTGCAGTGAGCCATGATCGCACCACTGCACTTCAGCCTGAGCAACAGAGCAAGACCCTATCTCAAAAAAGAGAGAGAGAGAGAGAGAGAGAGAGAGAGAGAGAGAGAGAGAGAGAGAGAGAGAGAGAGAGAAAGAGGGATGTTAGAGACTTACTAGCTCAAGCGGACCAAGGTCAGGTCAGGGGTGCATTTCAGGGGATTGCCCTGGCAAGGCTGGCCCAGGGGCACCCACACGCTTGTGTTGACTAAGCACCACCTGCTATAGGCACTTGGCAGCATGGCCTTATTTAAGCTTATAACAAGCCCAAGAGGTGCATATGCTTTTGCCCTTTCTATTGAGGTAGAAACAGCAGCTCAGGAAGTTCTGGTCCCATCCCCAGGGCCCCACAGCTTGTAAGTGACATAAGAATTTGGGTCTATGTGTCTCCAGAGCCCAGTACATCCCCTTCATCTCTTATCACCTCCCAGAACAGAGACACGACTCCTTCCAAAGAAAGTCCCAGCCTTTACCCCTTCTCACCATCTCCACCCAGATCCAGGCCTCCAGGGCCCCACGGCAACCCCACAACCCCCACTATACTCAGATAAACTGAGGCTGAGCTATGGCTCACACCTGTAACCCCAGCACTTTGGGAGGCCAAGGCAGGTAGATCACTTGAGGCCAGGAGTTCAAGACCAGTCTGGCCAACATAGTGAGACCCTATCTCTACTAAAAAATACAAAAATTAGCCAGGTGCGGTGGTGCAGGTAGTCCCAGCTACTTCAGAAGCTGAGGCAGCAGAATCAATTGAGCCCAGGAGGTGGACGCTGCAGTGAGGTGAGATCTCACCACTGTCCAGCCTGGGTGACTGAGACTGTCTCCAAAAACAAAAGAAAGAAACATGTTCAAAAGCATCAAGTGGCTTGCCTGACAACACAAGTTGATTTGTGATGTAGGCGGAAGTCAGACCCAGATCCCTTCTCACACCTACCTACTCTAACTTACAGCCCTGTGTCTCTAGCAGTGTATTTGGCCCGGAGGGGGCATCTGGCATGTTTGAGAGCACTCCGCCTCTGTGTTTCCCCGTTTCTTCATCTGTAAAATGGGCCTGGGAGGGTTGGTGAGAGTGCACAGATACAAGCCACTCAGCACACTGCCTGGTATGTGCTCAACGAATTCAACAAATGTTTATTGAGCACCTACTAGGGGCAGGATCATCTTTCAGTGGCTGGGGCGCCGCCGGAAACAGAAACAACCTTCTGCTCTCCCAAAGTGGACATTAACATGAAGACTGAGAGGAGAATGGGCCACAGGCACAGGGAATGTGCCCATAAATGCTCCCACTAAGTCCCACCTTCTGGCTGTGGGAGCCTGAGCAAGTCACTCTGGCGTTCTCTTCTTGTGGATCTAGAAATTGGTAAGAAGTTGGAAGAACAAGCTTCCAACTTGGCACTTGTGGAAGTTGGAAGTATATCCACTATGTGTTACTGTCACTGCCAGCCTCCATGGTGAGCAGCCCTGCTCCAACCCCTGTGAGACCAGCAAAGCCCTTCCCGACCCTGCTCTGTTTTCAGCCACATCTGGGTCAGGCAGATGGGTGCACCCTTTGCCCTTCCCAGCAACCTGGAGGTAAAGAAGAGCAGGGGCTTTGATGCCTCTGGAAGGGAGTGTTCCTTCTCTTCCAGGACCCATAGTTCTGCTCCTTGTCCTGTTGCAGACTCACAGCTGCCCAGCCCCTGGCCAGGTCCAGCCCTGAATCAGATACAAGCATCTCATTGGAGGCTGTAAGGGCTGGTGTTCAGGAGACACCTTTGAGGCCCTGACACTGCCGTGAGCGTCAGGCTCCAGCTCCTTACTTCCAAGGGGTGAGGTGTACTTCCGACCCAAATCAAGGAGCTCCTCACAGAAGGACAAGGAAATCAAGGTCTAGCTCTAGGAACATAAAATAATCACAGTTGAGGTCATTCTTAAGCACTTGGGATATTATTTTATTTAATTCAATCTGCGTGAATAAAACCCCATTTTAGAGTTAATAAAACTGAGGCTCGGAAAAGTGAAGTCACTTGCCCAAGGCATCCAAAGCCCCTGCTCATCTTTACCTCCAGGCCGCTGGGCACACTCAGCTCTGCAGTCCTTGGACTGTGTGTCCAACTTCCAGGCCGTGGCTGGACTCCAGTCCCCAAGTAGAATCACAGGCAGGGGAGCTGTGACCTCAGGACTGGAGAGAAAGAGTCTGGCACCTCCCTGTGGCCATCCCAGCTCACACTGTCCCTTCCAGGAACAGCTGCTCAATCTCCTTCATCCCCAACCTCAGGGTCAGGAAGTGGGGCCACCATCAGGAGGTGGGGTCAGGCCCTTCCTAGGTCCCCATTGCTGCTTCCAAAACATCATTCTGTTTCTTTCTTGCCAAAGCCTCTGCTTTATCTGTGCCACCCTCACTGTGCCACCCTCACTGTGCCACCCACAGCGGCCTTGTCCATTGAGCCCATAGTACTGCCTCTCATTTGTTGAAGGCTTTTGACATCCCAAGTCCTAGCATATCCTGGGTAATTTCAAAGTCCCAGTCTCTCAGTGCCATGGCCTTCACATTCCTAATCACTTTCCACTGTACTCACAGCCTTGTTCCCATCTGGGCGCTGTTACCACCTGTGTGTGCACACATTTTCCTCTCTGGAGCATCAGCCACTCCCTTTATTCAATTATTCATCATACAGCTGTTCTTCAATCTCCCATCAACTGATCTGGAAGTGCTGTCCCCATCCATCAGTTATCAGTTCCCTTCTGCCTTTACTCTTTCTCTTTTTTTTTTTTTTAACGAGACAGGGTCTCACTCTGTCACCCAGACTGGAGGGCAGTGGCAAGATCTTTGCTCACTACAACCTCTTCCTCCCAGGCTGAAGTCATTCTCCTGCCTCAGCCTCCCAAGTAGCTGGGATTACAGGCCTGGGTCACTACCGCCTGGCTAATTTTTGTACTTTTAGTAGAGACGGAGTTTCACCATTGTTGGCCAAGCTGGTCTTGAACTCCTGACCTCAAATGATCTATCTGCCTCAGCCTCCAACAGTGCTGGGATCACAGGCATGAGCCACCACACCTGGCCCACTGTCTTCTCTTGTCAGCCTAGAGTCAGATCATCTTAATCCCCACCCTCTGTCTTTTGGGGTTACACTTCCCTGACAAAACCCTAACACTGGACTTCTGGTTCAAGATGGCTACCTTAGCACATATGTTTACCCTCCATCCTGGACAATCCCTTTGAAATCACACAGAAAATATCCTGGGGTTTTAAAATAGGTTTGATTAGGCTGGGTGCAGTGGCTCAAAAACAGGTTTGATTAGGCTGCGCACGGTGGCTTACACCTGTAATCCCAGCACTTTGGGAGGCCGAGGCAGTCGGATCACCTGAGGTTGGAAGTTTGAGACCAGCCTGACCAACATAGAGAAACCCCGTCTCTACTAAAAATACAAAAAAATTAGCCAGGCATGGTGGCACATGTCTGTAATCCCAGCTACTCAGGAGGCTGACGTAGGAGAATCACTTGAACCCGGGAGGCAGAGGTTGCGGTGAGCCAGGGCCACACCATTGCACTCCAGCCTGGGCGACAAGAGCAAAACTTTGTCTCAAGAACAACAACAACAAAAACCAGGTCGGATTATACTGGTAGCACAATCTAACAGAGAAGGAATCCATGACACCATAGAGGGCTCCACTAAGAGCGAATTTCCCCAAAGAGCGCTATCCGTCTCAGCATGGGAAAAAGGCAGGGATGTCCGCCCCCATCACCTCTAGTCAGCACTGTAGCTAAACCAGTGCAGGAAAGGGAAAAAGACATCAGATTTGAAAGGCAGCAGCAAAATGATCATTATTCACATATGGCATGAATTTCTATGTAGAAAATCTGATGGAAGCTGGGCACAGTGGCTCATGCCTATAATCCCAGCACTTTGGGAGGCCGAGGTAGGCAGATCACCTGAAGTTGGGAGTTGGAGACCAGCCTGGCCAGCATGGTGAAACCCCATCTCTATTAAAAATACAAAATTTAGAATGGTGGCACATCCCAACTACTCAGGAGGCCGAGGCAGGAGAATCACTTGAACCTGGGAGGTGGAGGTTGCAGTGAATCAAGATCATGCCACTGTACTCCAGCCTGGGTGACAGAGTGAGACTCTGTTTCAAAGAAAGAAAGAAAGAGAAAGAGAGAGAGACACGAAAGAAGAAAGAAAGAAAGAAAGAAAGAAAGAAAGAAAGAAAGAAAGAAAGAAAGAAAGAAAGAAAGAAAGAAAGAAGAAAGAAAGAAAGAAAGAAAGAAAGAAAGAAAGAAAGAAAGAAAGAAAGGGAAAAAGAACGAACGAATGAGGGACTTAGAATACTCAAAACAATTCTGGAAAAGAAATGGGAAAATTAGACGACTTATACTACCTAACTTCGAGATGATTATAAAGTGATAGCACAATCAAGATAGCGTCATATTGGCATCAAGACAGGAAAACAGATCAAGGGATAGAATAGAAGGTTTGTAAACAGATCCATGCATATATATTCAAATGATTTTCTTTCTTTCTTTCTTCCTTTTGAGATGGTGTTTTGCTCTTCTTGCCCAGGCTGGAGCCTAATGGCATGATCTCAGCTCATTGCAACCTCTGCCTTCCAGGTTCAAGTGATTCATCTGCCTCACCCTCTGGAGTAGCTGGGATTACAGGCATTCACCATCACATCCCACTAATTTTTTGTATTTTTAGTAGAGATGGTGTTTCTCCATATTGGTCAGGCTGGTCTTGAACTCCCAACCTCAGGTGATTCACTCACCTCGGCCTCCCAAAGTGCTGGGATTACAGGCATGAGCCACCACTGCACCTGGCTTGTTCAACTGATTTTCAGCAAAGATGCAAAGGCAATCTCGTCGAAGAACGATGTTCTTTTCACCAGGTGCAGTGGCTAACTCCTGTAATCCCAGCATTTTGGGAGGCCAAGGCAGGTAGATCACTTGAGCTCAGGAGTTTGAGGTCAGCTAGGCAACATGGTGAAACCTCATCCCTACCAAAAATACAAAAATTAGCCAGTCATAGTAGCATGTGCCTTTGGGCCCAAGCTACTTGGGAGGCTGAGGTGGGAGGATCACTGGAGCCCAGGAGGTGGAGGCTGAGCGAGCCGTGATTGAGCCACTATACTTCAACCTAGGTGGGACAGCGAGACCCTGTCTCCAAAAATAAATAAATAAATAAATAAATAAAAGACAATCTTTTCAACACATGGTCTTGGAACAAATGAACATCCATATACAAGACAAAATACCTCACATCACATACAAAAATTAACTCAAAGTGGATCATAGACCTAAACATAAGCCTAAAAGTATAAAAATTCTGGAAGAAAACATAGGAGAAAATCTTTGTGATGCTGGGTTAGGCAAAGATTTCTGGGATAAAATAACATAAAAGGAAACAGTGAAAACTTAGACTCCATCAAATGTAAGGGCTTCTGCTATATGAAAAACACTGTTAAAATAAAAACAGCCAGGTTTACTGGCTCACACCTGTAATTCCAGCTACTCAGGTAGCCTGAGGTGAAAGGACTGCATGAAGTCAGGAATTAGAGACCAGCATGGGAAATATAAGGAGACTTCCATATTTAAAAAAGTTAAAAATAGCCGGATGCAATGGCTCACACCTATAATCCCAGCACTTTGGGAGGCTGAGCCAGAAGGACTGCTTGAGTCCAGGAGTTCAAGACCAGTCCTGGAAATACAGTAAAATCCCATCTCTACAAAATTGTTTTTTTATTCGCTGGAAATGGTGGTGCACACCTGTAGTTCCAGCTGCTTGAGAAGCTGAGGTGGGGGGATTGCTTGAGACCAGGAAATCGAGGCTGCAGTGAGCCATGGTCATGCTGGTGCGCTCCAGTATGGACAACAGAGCAAGATCCTATCTGAAATAAAGTATAAATAAATGGCCGGGCACCGTGGCTCATGCCTGTAATCCCAGCACTTGGGGAGGCTGAGGCGGGTGAATCACCCGAGGTCAGGAGTTTAAGACTAGCCTGGCCAACAAGGTGAAACCCTGTCTCTACTAAAAATACAAAAATTAGCTGGGCACGGTGGTGTGCACCTGTAGTCCCAGATACTTGGGAGGCTGAGGCAGGAGAATCGCTTGAACCTGGGAGGCAGAGGTTGCAGTGAGCCGAGACTGTGCCACTGCACTCCAGCCAAAGTGACAAAGTGAGACTCCTTCTCAAATAAATAAATAAGTAAATAGGCACAAGGGCTGGGTGCAGTGACTCACACCTGTAATCCCAGCACTTTGGGAGGCCAAGGCAGAAGGACTGCTTGAGCCCAGAAATTACAGACCAGCCTAAGCAACATGATGAAACCCTGTCTCTACAAAAAATGTTTAAAAATTAGCTGAGCGTTGTGGCTTGCACCTGAAGTCTCAGCTACTAGAGAGGCTGAGGTGGGAGGATCCCTTGAGCCAAGGAGGTCAAAGCTGCAGTGAGCCACGATTGCACCATTGCAGTCCAGTCTGGGCAACAGAGCAAGACCCTGTTTCAAAAAAAGAAAAAAGCACAAGATTTTGGACACTTCAACAAAGAAGCTATGTAGATGGATACGAAAAGATACTCATCACTAGTCATTAGAGAAATGCAAATTATGGTTTCACAATGAGATATTGCTATTGGAACAGCACAATACCAAGCGCTGGTGAGAATGAGGAGAAAATGAAACTCATCCACTGGTGGTGGGCATGTAACATGGTACGTCCACTTTGGAAATTAGTTTGGCAGTGTCTTCTTTTTTTTTTTGCTTTGAGACAGAGTCTTGCTCTGTCGCCCAAGCTAGAATGCAGTGACGCAATCTTAGCTTACTGCAACCTTCACTTCCTGCATTCAAACAGTTCTCCTGCCTCAGCCTCCCGAGTAGCTGGGACCACAGGTGCCTGCCACCACACCTGGCTAATTTTTTTTTAAACGGAGTCTTGCTCTGTCACCCAGGCTGGAGTACAGTGGTGCAATCTCGGCTCACCGCAACCTCCAACTCCCGGGTTCAAGCGATACTCCTGCCTCAGCCTCCTGAGTAGCTGGGATTACAGGCATGTATCACCACACCCAGCTAATTTTTCTATTTTTAGTAGAGACAGGGCTTCACCATGTTGGCCAGGCTGGTGACAAACTCCTGACTTAAAGTGATCCACCTGCCTCAGCCTCCCAAAGTGCTAGGATTACAGGTGGGAGCCACCACACCCGGCCATATAATAAAAAATTATTATGCTGGGTGAAAGAAGACAAATGAAAAAGAAGAGTATCTACTGTATGATTTCACTGAGAAAATGCAAACTAATCTATAGGGATGGAAAACAGATCAATGGTTGCCTAGAGATAAGGGGAGCGGGTGGAGAGTGGGGGGAGCAAAGGGACATGGGGAAATTTTTGGGATGATATGTTCATTATCTTGACTTGATGGCTTCAAGGATGTGTTCATATGTGAAAACTTATCAAATCGTACATTTTAAATATGTGTAGTTTATTGTATTGTCAATTGTTCATCAATAAAGCTATAAAAAGGGAAATAAAAAGAAGCAAAAATCAAATAAAATAGTCTAAGAAAAGAAATGAGACATAAATACTACAAAAAGAACAAAATCAGCCAGGCGTGGTGGCTCATGCCTGTAATCCTAGCACTTTGGGAGGCCGAGGTAGGCAGATCACCTGAGGTCAGGAGTTTGAGACCAGTCTGACCAACATGATGAAACCCCGTCTCTATTCAAAAAATTAATTAATTAATTAATTTGAAAAAGAACAAAATCATCAGTACATGCAGATTACATTATTGTCTAGTTAGAAAAGTCAAAGATTCCACTGAAGCCATTTAGATCACACCAGCAGGTTCAGTAAAATGGCCAGTTAAAAGAAAAATATATAAAATCAATAACTTTTTTTAAGCAAGAAAAACTAATTTTAAAATGTTAGAAAACAATTATCTAATTCATGATAGCAATTAAAGCTATGAAATACCCAGGAATAAACTGTACCAAGGACATACAAGAAGACCTGAATAAATAGAGAGAGCTATGCCATCTTCTCAAAATGGAAGAACACTCTGGAAAAGCTCTCGATTCTCCCCTGGATTACTCTATAAATTCAATGCAAGTCCAGTTTAAATTTCCAATGGAATTATTTAACTGCAACTAAGAAAGATAATTCTAAAATTCTGGAAAAGTAAATGGATACCAAGAACAACAAGAACAAAAGTAGTAAAAAGTAAGGATAATGGACCCGGTGGGAATTACTTCCATTGCCACTAATCCAAATGTACCAGAAAACAATTATTATTACAGCAAGCATAGGATTTGTTTTCCTACTTCACAAATATTTATGAAATAGCCAAGTAAATGAGTAGGCAAACAGAACAATAGAGCATGTCGTCCAGAAACAGTCTCCAAAACCTTTTCATGTAGTGAATATTTTAGTATAAAGGCTTCTCGTGTATTTCTATTATTATTTGTTTTGTTTTGCTGAGAGAGTCTCACTCTTTCACCCAGGCTGGAGTGCAGTGGCTCCATCTCAGCTCACTGCAACCTCCAACTCCTGGGTTCAAGTGATTCTCCTGCCTTAGTCTCCCAAGAAGCTGGGATTACAGACACTCACCACCACACCCAGCTAATTTTTATATTTTAGTAGAGACAGGGTTTCACCATGTTAGCCAGGCTGGTCTCGAACTCCCGACCTCAAGTGATCCACCCGCCTCAGCCACCTAAAGTGCTGCGATTACAGGCATGAGTCAATGCGCCTGGCATGTATCTCTATTAAATGTCCTTGATATCTATGAGTCCCTCAAAAGCAATATGCCCCAAATTGACCTGCCTTCCTATTCATGCACCTCTTCCTACTCTACAGTTCCAGACAATCACTCAACCAAGAAAAGTAGTCACCCTGGATCCCTCCCACTCACTCTCTCATTCAGTTTTACCTTTTAAGATATTTCTCAATCTCCACCTCCCACCACATGGAAATTTAGCACATGATAAAAACAGCATTTCAAACTAGCAGGGAAAAGAAACCGTGCTGGAACAAGTGGCTATCCATTTATGAAAAATAAATACTTAAGTTAGATCCATACATAAAATGAATTCCAGATGGATTAACTAAGTATACAAAGAACTAAACTACAAAAGCACCAGGAAGAAATACAGGAGGGTTTTTTAAATCAGTACCAGAAGAAAAACAGTTTTGTAATTTGGGGATAAGAAGGACTTTCATAAGACACAAAATTCATAAACTATAATGATAAATATCAAAAGATTTGATCACAGTAAAAGATATCATAAAGTTAAAAAAGTGAATGCTAGGCCATGGGTGGTGGCTGATGCCTGTAATCCCAGCATTCTGGGAGGCCGAGGCGGGTGGATCACCTGAGGTTAGGCGTTCCAGACCAGCCTGGCTAACATGCTGAAACCCCATCTCTACTAAAAATACAAAAAAGCCGGGCGCAGTGGTAGGCGTGTAATTGCAGCTACTTGGGAGGCTGAGGTAGGAGAATCACTTGAGCCCAGGAGGCAGAGGGTGCAGTGAGCAGAGACTCCATTCCATTGCACTCCAGCCTAAGCAACAAAAGTGAAACTCCATCTCAAAAAAAAAAAAATAGTGAATGCTAAAGTGGGAGTTTGGCAGTATTTAAAGCACAGATAGAGTTAGCTGCTAATTATTGCCCTTAATATACAAAAGGCTCCTACACATCAGTAAGAAAAGGTCAGAAAATCCAATAGGACAAAGGGCACAGATAATGACAAGACAATTTATACTTTTTTTGTTTTTCTGAGACAGGGTTTCAGTGTGTTGCCCAGGCTGAAGTGCAGTGGCGCGATCATAGCTCACTGCAGCCTTAACCTCCTGGGCTCAGCCTCCCAAGTAGCTAGAACTACAAGTGCACACCACAAAACCCAGCTAATTTTTTGTATTTTTATTTTCTGTAGAAACAGGGTCTCACTATATTGCCCAGGCTGGCCTCGAATTCCTGGGCTGAAGCAACCCTCTCACCTCAGCCTCCCAAAGCGTTGGAATTACAGGCATGAGCCACTGCACCTAGTAGAGATATATTTTTATCCATCCAATTAGTAAGAAATTAATACAATTAGGCCGGGAGCGGAGGCCCACATCTGTAATCCCAGCGCTTTGGGAGGCCGAGGCAGGCGGATCACCTGAGGTCAGGAGTTTGAGACCAGCCTGACCAACATGGAGAAATCCTGACTCTATTAAAATACAAAATTAGCCAGGCGTGGTGTCACATGCCTATATTCCAGCTACTCGGGAGGCTGAGGCAAGAGATTCACTTGAATCCAGGAGGCGAAGTTGCAGTGAGCCAAGATCGTGCCATTGCACTCCAGCCTGGGCAACAAGAGCAAAACTCCGTCTCAAAAAAAAAAAAAAAAAAAAATTAATACAATGATAATATTCGGTATTCACATGAGTGTGGATAAAAGGGAACTCTCAAACATTATAAGTGAATATACAAAATGAGTGACAGTTTGGGATTTGTACTCACCAAAATGTTAAAGAAACCCTTTGTTTGAGAAAGCTACTCCTTTTTAGTGAAAATCTGTTGTTTTAGCTTTCCCAGCACCTACCACCCCTTCAGAATTCCGGCAACTGCCCTTCCCTCACCCCAGATTGTCTGGAGAACCACTTCTCTCCTACTGTCTGGCAAGCCGTTTGTGTGGGCTTGCTCCGCCTCCCAGTTCCCCGGATGAGTTCTGTAACTTAGACTTGCCCAATCAGTGTATTCCATCCCCCAACTCCAGCAAAGCGATTGGTTGAGGGCAGGGCATGTGTTCTAAATGAGAGCCGAATGAGAGACCACCCTGTGACTTTCCCAGTCTCCCAGAGAAGAGGAGCGGGTGGAGTGTGGCCATCTTGACGCCCCAGGCAAGAGTTGATCTGAGAATACAGCCAAAACAAAGGAAATAAATCCAAGTGCTTGTGCGAGATTATGAAAACGGTTTAGGCACCTGGACCCAGCTATACTTGAAGTTAGCTGTCCCTAGGAATTTAGTTATATGAACCAATAAAATACCCTCCATGGCCAGGTGCAATGGCTCATGCCTGTAATCACAGCACTTTGGGAGTCCAAGGTGGGTGGATCATTTGAGGTCAGGAGTTCGAGACCAGCCTGGCCAACATGGCAAAACCCTGTCTCTAGTAAAAATACAAAAATTAGCCTGGCATGGTGGAGGGCACCTGTAGTTCCAACTACTCAGGAGGCTGAGGTGGGAGGATCGCTTGAGTCCAGGAGGTTGAGGATGCAGTGAGGCAAGATCACACTCCTCAATTGCAGCCTGGGCAACAGAGAAGATCCTGTCTCAAAAATAATAAATAAATAATAAAATATTTACTTGAGGGGAAAAAAGTTTCTTAGAACCATACGGAAATACTACTTCATTTTAAATTTTAAAGTAGACCAAGACCCGCAGTAGATACCTGAAACTGCAGATAGTATCAAATCACATATGTACTATGTTTTTTCCTGTGCATACAAACCTATGACAAAGTTTAATTTTAATATTAGGCACAAGAAGAGATTTACAACAATTTGTAAAATAGCACAATTATAACAATATACTTCTTGTATTCCACCTACCTATTTTGAGACCTTGGTTGACCTTGGGTAACTAAAACTGTAGAAGGTGAAACTGTGGATCAGGTAGAACTACTATAAGACTATGCATATAAAAAGGTCTGGAAAGACAGACACACACACACACATACCCACACCCTCACACACGCATGCACATGTACACTATTAGCAGTAGTTATCCTAAGGGAGTGGCAATGGGAGCCAAAGGAATCCAGTGTGTGTGTGTGTGTGTGTGTGTGTGTGTGTGTTTCTTCTTTTGAGACAGTCTCCATCACCTAGGCTGGCGTGCAGTGATGAGATCTCAGTTTACTGCAACCTCTGCCTCCCAGATTCCAGAGATTCTCATGCCTCAATCTCCCATGTAGCTGGGAATACAGGCATGAACCACCAAACCTAATTTGTTTATTTTTAGTAGAGATGGGGTTTTGCCATGTTAGACAGGCTGGTCTCAAACTCCTGACCTCAAGTGATCTGCCCACATCAGCCTCCCAAAGTGCTGGGATTATAGGCATGAGTCACCACACC
Organism: Callithrix jacchus; assembly: GCF_049354715.1. Taxonomy (NCBI): domain Eukaryota; kingdom Metazoa; phylum Chordata; class Mammalia; order Primates; family Cebidae; genus Callithrix; species Callithrix jacchus. The sequence continues at coordinate 119,146,856 of NC_133506.1, forward strand.
TGTCCCAAAGGAACAAAGGAATCCACTTCTTTTTTTTTTTTTTTTTTTTTTTTGAGACAGATTCTCTTTCTGTTACCCAGGCTGGAGTTCAGTGGCTCAATCTCGGCTCACTGAAACCTTTGCCTCCCAGGCTCAAGCGATTCTCCTGCCTCGGTCTCCCGAGTAGCTGGGCTTACAGGCACCCACCATCATGCCTGGCTAATTTTTATGGGTTTTTTTTTTTGTAGAAAGGGGGTTTCACCATGTTGGCCAGGCTGGTCTTGAACTCCTGAACTCAGGTGATCCACCTGCCTCAGCCTCCCAAAGTGCTGGGAATGTAGGTCTGAGCCACCGCACCTGGCCAGGAATCCACTTTTAATCCTATACACATCTTTATGATTTGAATTTTTCTTCTTTCTTTCTTTCTTTTTGAGACTGAGTCTCGCTCTGTCGTCCAGGCTGGAGTGCAGTGGCACGATCTTGGCTCACTGCAACCTCCACCTCCCAGGTTCAATCGATTCTCCAGCCTCAGCCTCCTAAGTAGCTGGGATTACAGGCCCACGCCACCATGCCCAACTATTTTTTGTATTTATTTTTTTTTTTTTAGTAGAGACAGGGTTTCATCATGTTGGCCAGGCTGGTCTCAAAGTCCTGACCTCAGGCAATCTGCCCTCCTCGGCCTTTCAAAGTGCTATTATAGGCATAAGCTACCATGCCTGGCCGTGATTTGAATTTTTCTTTTCTTTTTTTGTAGAGATGGGATCTTGCTGTGTTGTACAGCCTTGTCTTGAACTCCAGGTCTCATGCAATCTTCCCCCCTCAGCCTCCTAAAGTACTGGGATTATAGGCATGAGCCACCACGCCCAGCCTGAATTCTTCTAAAGAGCATTGAATCATTCATTCAACAAATATTTAAATAGGACCTGTCTTGACCAGTGTTCCAGAAGGCCATAGCATTAAACAAAACAGACAAAATCCTTGCTTTCACGGTGGGAGGGAACATCAATATATTTTAAAAATTATATCTAGGTGGGCACAGTGGCTCCTGCTGCAATCCCAGCACTTTGGGAGGCTGAGGCAGATGGATCACTTGAGGTCAGCCTAGCCAACATGGCAAAACCTCATCTCTACTAAAAACGCAGAAACATTAGCCGGGTATGGTGGCACATGCCTGTAGTCTCGGCTACTTGGGAGGCTGAGGCAGGAGAATCGCTTGAAGTCAGGAGGCAGAGGGTGCAGTGAGCCAAGATCGTGCCACTGCACTCCAGCCTGGGTGACAGAGTGAAACTCTGTCTCAAAAATAAATAAATAAAATAAAATAATATCTTAACAATTAATGAATCCAACTCATGGCTTTCATTGTGCCTGCATCCAGGCAGCTGAGTATCACTAGAGAAAAGCCCATAGCTGAGAAGACTGAGTCCAAAGAAAATGGTGGTCCTCTATGTTTTATGGAACCTGAACATGGCTTGACAATCCTGGCTGTGTTTCAGTGATTAACTCCCTTCCTGCTCTTCAGAGTGACAATTTCCAACATCTCCCATTCTCCTTCCTTAAACTGTTTAAAAGAGTGATTGCAGAGGCCAGGTGCAGTGACTCACACCTGTAACCCCAGCACCTTGAAAGGCCAAGGCAGGTGGATCACGAGGTCAGGAGTTCAAGACCAGCCTGGCCAAGATAGTGAAACCCTGTCTCTACTAAAAATACAAAAATTAGCCAGGCATGGTGGCAGGCACCTGCAATCCCAGCTACTTGGGAGGCTGAGGCAGGAGAATCGCTTGAACCCTGGAGGCGGAGGTTGCAGTGAGCTAAGATCACTCCAGCCTGGGCAACAGAGCAAGACTCTGTCTCAAAAAAAAAAAAAAAAAAGAGAGAGAGAGTGATTGCAATTGTCATTAGGACAGTTTGTCAATATTCTGTGTCTCTTCCTTCTAGGCACAAATCTAGATGCTACTTCCTTTAAAGTTAGGAATGGCCATGTAACTTGGTTTGGTCAATGAAAATTGGATGGAAGTATGTGTTACCTCCAGGTCAATGCTTTTTAAAAAAAATTCGGTAGTTTCGGGGGTACAAGTGGTTTTTGATTACATGGATGATTTATATTGGGTGAAATCTGAGATTTGAGTGCACCCCTCAACTGAGTAGTGTACACTGTACCCAACAGATAGCTTTTTATCCCTCACCCCACTCCCACCCATTCTGCTTCAGAGTCTCCAAAATACATCATTCTCTCTTTTTTTTTGAGATGGAGTCTCACTCTGTCACCCAGGCTGGAGTGCAGTGGCATGATCTCGGCTCACTGCAACCTCTACCTCCTGGGTTCAAACAATTCTCCTGCCTCAGCCTCCCGATGTAGCTGTGATTACAGGCACCCACCATCATGTCCAGTTAATTTTTCTATTTTTAGTAGAGACGGGGTTTCGCCATGTTGTCCAGTCTGGTCTTGAACTCCTGACCTCAGATGATCCACCTGCCTCAGCCTCCCAAAGTGCTGGGATTACAGGCGTGAGCCATCACGTCCGGCCAATTTTTATATTGTTAGTAGAGATGGGGTTTTGCCATGTTGGCCAGGTTGGTCTCAAACTCCTAGCCTCAAGCAATCCACCCACCTCGGCCTCCCAAAGCTCCTGGCCCCTTTATTTATTTATTTATATTTTTGTTTTGTATTTATTTTTATATTTTGCACCACAATTCTATTTTTTTTTTTTTTTGGAGACAGGGTTTCACCATGTTGGTCAGGCTGGTCTTGAACTTCTGACCTCAAGTGATCCACACGCCTCAGCCTCCCAAAGTGCTAGGATTACAGGCATGAGCCACCACGCCCGGCCTTACAATTCTAAGAAATTTTCAGATAGGCTGGTGGGGAGAGTCTCAAAGCCAAGACTGCCCACTATAGGAGTCCAAGTCCCACAGGAATGGGCCAGCCCTGCTTCCCTGCCATGTTCAGCCAGTGGCCAGGATCAGCCCCAGGAAACATGGCCTCAATGCAAACATGGTGAAGGACGCCCGAGGCAGCAGCGGGGGCCATCAGTCCACTCTGCCCCATGTGGGAGGTTCCCTCGAAGGAAATCTGAGCGGCACATTTCAGTGACCACCAGAGTTGCTTTAACCCAAGGGTCAGCAAACTATAGCCCAAATCCAACCTGCTGCCAAGGTGGGGCCAATCCAACCAGCTCCCTGGTTTTGTAAACAAGTATTAATGGGAACACACCTGCACCCTTTTGTTTACATGTTGCCTCTGCCTGGTGCTGTACTACAATGGTAGAGTTAAGTAGTTGCAACAGAGGTAATAGTCTCTGTTGTCTGTGACAATAGCTGTGACCTGGGACCCCTAATATACTTTCTAGCTGGCCCTTTACAGAAAAAGTTTGCCAATTCCTACTTCAATCCACTGATACTTGGGAGTAGTTTATTGTCATGGCAAAACCTAGGCTATTCTTACCAGTGTCATTATCTATACTTGTCTTCATTTCTTTTCTTTCTTTTTTTTTTGAGATGGAGTTTCTCTCTGTCACCCACACTGGAGTGCAATGGCACTATCTCAGCTCACTGCAACCTCCATCTCTCGGGTTCAAGCAATTCTCCTGCCTCAGCCTCTGAAGTAGCTAGGATTACAGGAGCCCACCATCATGCCCATATAGTTTTTGTATTTTTAGTAGAGACAGGGTTTCACCATGTTGGCCAGGATGCTCTCAAACTCCTGATCTCAGGTGATCCACCTGCCTCAGCCTCCCAAAATGCTGGGATTACAGGTGTGAGCCACAGGGCCCAGCCTATTTGTCTTCATTTCTTCGTCTCCTACTTTATAACCTATTCCACGCTGGTGCCACCCCGATAACTCCACTCAAACTGCTCTTCCTTAGGCTGTGGCATACCTGTTTTAGTCCTTACCTAATAGGACCTCTCAGCAGCGTACAGCAGTCACCCATTTTTCCCCTTACAAAAGCACTCTCTTCCCAGCTTCTAGGATAATGTATTTTCTTTTCTTTCCTTTTTTTTTTTTGAGACGGAGTTTCGCTTGTTACCCAGGCTGGAGTGCAATGGCGCGATCTCGGCTCACAGCAACCTCCGCCTCCTGGGATCAGGCAATTCTCCTGCCTCAGCCTCCCGAGTAGCTGGGACTACAGGCGCGCGCCACCGTGCCCAGCTAATTTTTTGTATCTTTAGTAAAGACGGGGCTTCACCTTGTTGACCAGGATGGTCTCGATCTCTTGAACTCGTGATCCACCCCCCTCGGCCTCCCAAAGTGCTAGGATTACAGGCATGAGCCACTGCACCCGGCCAGGATACTGTTTCTTTCTAGCAACCTCTCTGACTACTTCCTCTCAGTCTCCTTGGCTCAACCCAACTATGAAATGTTCCTCCGTTTTTCGTCCTAGGCCTGTTTCCCTAACACTCCCACGGCCTTAATTACCACCCATATTTTAGCAGGTCCCAATTAATATCTCCAGCTCAGATATAAACTCAAGTCCTATATACTGAACTGCACACCAGGCCTTTCTCCACCAGGCTAGTCCAAAACTGATGGCATTCGCTTATCCCCTTAGTTCCGTTTCTCCTCCTGGATTTTCAAAATAAATAGTGGTGCCATCCACCAAAACTCTTAAACTAGAAAGAGGAGAGTCTTCCTGGATTCTTTACTCTTTCACTCTATACTCTAAAGCAGGGGCCCTCAGCCCCCAAGACCCAGGACTGCGTGTGGCCCGTTAGCAACCGGGCCACCCTGCAGGAGGTGAGCGGCTGGCGAGCATTACCGCCTGAGCTCCGCCTCCTGTCAGATCAGCAGCGACGTTAGATTCTCATTGGAGCAGAAAGCCTATCGTGACTGCGCATGCGAGGGATCTAGGTGGCGCGCTCCTTATGAGAGTCTAAGTAATGCCTGATAGGTGATCCGAGGTGGAACAGTTCTGTTATACCAGATCGAGTATAAAAAATTAACACCAAGGCAAAAGTATGCCAAATTGCAGGGTCTTTATTGCCGGCGGCCACAGAGGACTCACGTCTCTCCAACCCGTGGCCCGGAGCTCAGGGAAAGCAGGATTTTTAAACTGAAAAACCACATCCTGGTTTTAGACCAAGAGGGTGAGGGGATGCAGGACAATCAACTTTACAGCCAGCTAGCTGTTTTTATTTACAGAAACCAAGGTCAGCAGTCATTGCAAGGAAAACGGGGCAGCAAAAGAGTTATCACAAAGGAAACGGGGCAGCAGTTACAACTTATTTTTTGAAAAAAAAAAAAAAAAAAAAAACACAAACGGTTTTCTTGGTGCTTGCAAGGTACAGGGTTTAAGATGGCGTTGCTTAGGTTCTAACTCTGGGTTGGCTATGGCACAGTTCCATTCCAAAACCAGCCCCCATCACTTCTCGGCCTTTTGGCTAAGATCAAGTGTAAAGCCATCTCCCACCCCACTATCTGTGGAAAAACTGTTCTTCCACAGAACCAGTCCCTATTGCCAAAAAGGTTGGAAACCACTGCTCTAAAGGCAATCACTGAGGTTTTTTTTTTTTTTTTAGAGGCAGAGTCTTGCTCTGTTGCCCAGGCTGGAGTGCAGTGGCACGATCTCAGCTCACGCTCACTGAAACCTCCACCTCCCAGGTTCAAGTGATTCTCCTGCCTCAGCCAAGTAGCCGGGACTACAGGCACATACCACCATGGTCAGCTAACTTTTGAATATTTGTAGAGTGGGGTATTTTCATCGTGTTGGCCAGGCTGGTCTCGAACTCCTGACCTCAAGTGATCCGCCTGCCTTGGCTTCCCAAAGTGCTGAGATTACAGGTGTGAGCCACCGTGCCTGGTCATAAACACTAAGTTCTATTTTTCCTACTTCTCAAATACCTAATTTGTTCACATCTCCTTATCTTCATCGCCATGAATCTAATTCAAGATGCCAGTTTCACTCACCTGGCCAACTGCTCTCAGGAGGCTGAGGCGGGACCGAAACACTTGAACCCAGGAGGCAGAGGTTGCAGTGAACTGAGATCGCACCACTGTACTCCACTCTCACCTGAGCAATAAGAGCAAAACTCCGTCTCAAAAAAAATAAATAAATAAAAAGTAAAAAATTACAAGAATAAAAATAGGTGGGCATGGTGGTGTGCATCTGTAATCCCAGCTACTCAAGAGGCTGAGGTGGGAGGATTCCTGCAGCCCAGGAATTCAAAGCTTCAGTGAGCCATGATCATGCCACTGCTATCCAGCCTGGGTGACAGAGTGAGAACCGAACTAAAAAAAAAAAAAAATTAAAGAAGAAATAGGCAAATCCTCAAAGTTCCCAATCATAGTTGGAGATTTTTTTTTTTTTTTTGAGACGGAGTTTCACTCTTGTTACCCAGGCTGGAGTGCAATGGCACAACCTCGGCTCACCGCAACCTCTGCCTCCTGGGATCAAGCAATTCTCCTGCCTCAGCCTCCCGAGTAGCTGGGATTATAGGCATGCCCAGCTAATTTTTTGTATTTTTACTAGAGACAGGGTTTCACCATGTTGACCAGGATGGTCTCAATCTCTTGACCTCATGATCCACCCACCTGGGCCTCCCAAAGTGCTGGGATTATAGGCGTGAGCCACCGCGCCCGGCCTCATAGTTAGAGATTTTTGACACACCTCTCCCAGGAGCTGTTAGGTAGATTTTTTTTTAAGCCAGTAGAGGATTTGAATAATATAATTAAACAAATTTCCCTAACTGACATTTATAGGATATTATTTTAAAAACCTGGAGGAAACCAACAACTACAGAAGGCACATGCTTCTCAAGTACCAATTTTGACACTGAACAAAATTGACCATATGCTGGGCCATAAAGCAAGTGTTAATGAATTTCCAGTTACTGAAATCATGCGTAGCATGTTCTCTGGACTCTGTGAAGTTGAGCTAGAAGTCAATAACTGAAAGATAACTAGACAATTCTCCCAAAAAGTTCAGAAATTAATTACTAGGCCTCTAAATAGGCCGCAGGGGTCAAAGAAGAAATAACAATGGAAGTTATAAAGTGTTTTACACTGAATGATAATTTTATACATTGTATAAAATATGCTTAAGGAGAAATGTATAGACTTAAATTCATAGAACAAAAATTAATGATTTAAGCATCCATTAAAATAAACTTTAAAAAGAAGAGCATTTAACACTCCCCTTTCCCCAAAAGTAGAAGGAACACAATGTTAAAGATAAGAGAAGAAATAAGTAAAATAGGAAACAAATACAGAATGGAGAAAGTCAGCAAAGACAAATACTGGTTCTTTGGAAAGATCTCTAAAATTACTAAAGACCAGCCAGGTGCGGTGTCTCACACCTGTAATCCCGGCACTTTGGGAGGCTGAGGTGGGTGGATCATGAGGTCAAGAGTTCAAGACCAGCCTGGCCAAGATGGTGAAATCCCATCTTTAATTTTAAAAAAATTACTAAAGACTTCTACAATTAATTAATAGCAGGAAATATCAAGGAAAAAAGAGAAGGAGGGAAAGAGATTACAAATAATAAATATTAGAAATAAAAGGCCGGGCACTGTCTCATGCCTGTAATCCCAGGACTTTGGGAAGCTGAGGCATAGATCACCTGAGGTCATGAGTTTGAGACCAGCCTGGCCAACATGGTGAAACCCGTCTCTATTATAAATAGAAAAAATTAGCTAGGTGTGGTGGTGGGTGTCTATAATCTCAGCTACTAGGGAGGCTGAGGCACAAGAATTGCTTGAATCCAGAAGGTGGATGTTGCAGTGAACTGAGATCGTGCCATTGCACTCCAGTCTGGGCAACAGAATGAGACTCCGTAAAGAAAGAAAGAAAGAAAGAGAGAAAGAAGAAAAAAGAAAGAAATGAATAAGAAATAAAAAAGGAAACATTACTATAGACCCTACAGATGTTAAAAAGATAATAACAGGGTATTATAAACACTGTACATTGACATTTGAAAATTGAGATAATATGGGCAAATTCCTTAAGAGAAAACACAAAGCATCATAGGAATATCTAAAAATTTTACAAGAATTTTCTGATTTTTGAGATCACAGTATGCCTATATCTGTTAAAGAAGTTGAATTAGGGCCAGGCGCGGTGGCTCACGCTGTAATCCCAGCACTTTGGGAGGCCCAGGCAGGTGGATCACAAGGTCAACAGATCAAGACCATCCTGGTCAACATGGTGAAACCCCGTCTCTACTAAAGATACAAAAACTTAGCTGGGCATGGTGGCGCATGCCTGTAGTCCCAGCTACTCAGGAAGCTGAGGCAGGAGAATTGCCTGAACCCAGGAGGCGGAGGTTGCGGTGAGCCGAGATCGAGCCATTGCACTCCAGCCTGGGAAACAAGAGCGAAATTCCGCCTCAGAAAAAAAAAAGAAGTTGAATTAATTTAAAATCTTCTCACAGAGAAAACCTCAAGCCCAAGTAGGTTCACTGAGGCAATTCAAACATTTAAGGAAAAAATAATACCATCTTATACAAACTCAGAGAATAGAGAAAAAAGGAACACTTCCCAATTCATCTTATGAGACTTGCATAACTGTAATACCAAAAGCTGACAAGGTTAGTACAAGAAAGGAAAGTCACAGGCCAGGATCTCTCATAAATACATATACACAATCCTACACAAAATATAGCAAATTAGGCCAGGCGCAGTGGCTCACGCCTGTGATCTCAGCACTTTAGGAGGCTGAGGTGGGTGGATTGCTTGAGGCCAGGAGTTTGAGACCAGCCCTGGCCAACATGGTGAATCCCCATCTCTATTAAAATACAAAAATCAGCTGGGCATGGTGGCGGACACCTGTCATCCCAGCTACTAGGGAGGCCAAGGCAGGAGAATTGCTTGAACCCAGGAGATGGAGGTTGCAGTGAGCCAAAAGAACGCGACTATACTCCAGCCTGGGTGACAGAGCAAGACTCTGTCTCAAAAAAACAAAAAGAAAACAATAACAAAAAAAATATGTAGTGAACCAAATTCATTAATACATTTTTTTAAACTTTTTTTTTAAGTTTTAAAAATTATTATGGCCGGGTGTGGTGGCTCACGCCTCTAATCCCAGCACTTTGGGAGGCCGAGGCAGGTGGATCACGAGGTCAAGAGATCGAGACCATCTGGTCAACATGGTGAAACCCGGTCTCTACTAAAAATACGAAAAAAAATTAGCTGGACATGGTGGCACGTGCCTGTAATCCCAGCTACTCGGGAGGCTGAGGCAGGAGAATTGCCTGATCCTAGGAGGCGGAGGTTGCAGTGAGCCGAGGTTGCACCATTGCACTCCAGCCTGGGTAACAAGAGCGAAACTCCGTCTCAAAAAAAAAAAATAGACTTCAGTGTGAGAGATAAAAACAATAAAGCTTCTAGAAAAATTATGGAAGGATATTTTCATGGCCTTGGGGTAGGCAAAGATTTGTTGATCAGGACACAACAAGCATTAACCATAAAGTGAAAGACTGATATGCTTGACTTCATTAAAATAAAAAACCTCTGTTCATCAAAAAATACCATAAAGATGAAAAATCAAATCATAGAATACATAAACAACTCGTTAATTAATTTTAAAAAGTGAAAAATCTAATTTAAAAAATAGGCAAAAGAGTTGAATACACTTCACAGAAGAGTTTTCCAAATACCCCACAAATATGTGAGTACTCAAACCACCAGGCATCAGGAAAATGCAGATTACAGCCACGACGAGATACCTATCCTGCACATCGAGAAGTGTGGCCGAAATTTGAAAAACTGAAAATTTATGATGGGAGTATAAATTGGCATCATTCTTCTGGAAAACTCTTTGACAGCTTCTATGAAAGATAAACATACCTTGTGATCTAGCAACTCTCCTCTCAGGTAAGTCCATGAGAATCATAAAGGCATAGTTCCAGTAAAAATCATTTATAGCCAAAAAACTGGAACAAACCTGATGTCCATCAATAGTACAATGGATAAATAAATAGTGTTATAGTCACACAATGGAATTCCATTAACCATTGAAAATGGGCCGGGCGCGATGGCTCATGCCTACAATCCCAGCACTTTGGGAGGCCAAGGCGGGAGGATTGCTTGAGCCCAGGAATTGGAGACCAACCTGGACAACATAATGAGAAGCCACCACTACAAAAATAAAAAAAAATTAGCTGGACGTGGTGACACATGCCTATGGTCCAGGTACTCAGGAAGCTGAGGTGGGATGACCACTTGAGCCCAGGAGTTCGGGAGCAGTCTGGGCAACATGACAAACTGCAACCTGTCTCTACCCAAAAAACTACGTAAATTAGCTAGTCTCAGCTATTGAGGCTGCTGAGGTAGGAGGATCACTTGAGCCTGGGAGGTTGCAGTGAGCTGCCGTCACTGCTGTACTCCAACCTGGGCAGCCCAGTAAGACCTTGTCTCAAAAATAATAATAATAATAATAGGCCGAGTGCAGTGGTTCAAGCCTGTAATCGCAGCACTTTGGGAGGCCAAGGGAGGTGGATCACCTGAGGTCAGGAGTTCAAGACCAGCCTGACCAACAAGGCGAAAGCCTGTCTCTACTAGAAATATAAAAATTAGCCAGGGATGGTGGCGGGTGCCTGTAATCCCAGCTACTTGGGAGGCTGAGGCAGGAGAATCGCTTGAACCTGGGAGGCAGAGGTTGCAGTGAGCTGAGATTGTGCCATTGCACTCCAGCCTGGTGACAGAGCAAGATTCTGTCTGGGAAAAAAAAAAAAAAAGCCTAGTCATGAAGAAAACTCCAGGCCCAGATGGCTTCACCTGTAATTTCCTCCTAATACTTAAGAAAGAGATAGACAGGGCCGCACGCAGTGTCTCACGCCTGTAATCCCAGCACTTTGGGAGGCCGAGGCGGGTGGATCACGAGGTCAAGAGATCGGGACCATCCTGGTCAACATGGTGAAACCCCGTCTCTACTAAAAATACAAAAACTTAGCTGGGCATGGTGGCACGTGCCTGTAATCCCAGCTACTCAGGAGGCTGAGGCGGGAGAATTGCCTGAACCCAGGAGGCGGAGGTTGCGGTGAGCCAAGATCACGCCATTGCACTCCAGCCTGAGTAACAAAGCAAAACTCCGTCTCAAAAAAAAAAAAAAAAGAAAAGAAAGAGATAGACTTACACAGTAAACTCAAGAATAGAAAGAGAAGAAGCACCTCCCAACTCATTTTACAAGGCTGCTATAACCTTGATATTGAAATCATAATAAGGATATTACACAGAAAAGAAATGGCCAGGTGAGGTGGCTCGCCCCTGTAATCCCAACACTATGGGGGGCCGATGCATATGGATTCCTTGAGCCCAGAAGTTCAAGACCAGCCTGGGCAAAATGATAAAACCCTGTCTCTACAAAAAATACAAACATTAGCCAGAGGTAGTAGCTTGCCCCTACAATCCTAGTTACTTGGGAGGCCGAGGTGGGAGGATCACTTGAGCCCAGGAGATGGAGGCCACAGTGAGCTGAGATCCTGCCATTGCACTCCAGCCTGGTGAGAGTGAGATGCTGTCTCAAAAAGAAAAGAAAAAAAAGAAAAGGAAAACAAATAAAGGTATTTCTTTTTTTATTTTTATTTTATTTTTAAAGATGGGGTTTCGCCATGTTGGTCAGGCTAGTCTTGAACTCCCGACCTCAGGTGATCCACCCACCTTGGCCTCCAAAGTGCTTGGATTACAGGCATGAGCCACTACGCCCGGCCATAAAGATGTTTCTATCACTAGTATTTAACATCACACTAGAAGTTCTAGTCAATGTAATAAAGCAAGAAAATTATATGACATAGGATTAAAAAAGAAATAATCATTATTCACAGATAACACAACTGTGTAATAGAAAAAATATATAATATAAATATGTATTATGTATATAGGTCAAATTAGTTAACAGTATTGGGTTTTTTTATTTTTTCTAACACAATTCTGTTAAGTCTCAGGAATAGTATCATTTAAATAATTGTTTATGCTTCTATATTCTTACTGATTTGTATCTACTTATTTTATCCATTATTAAGAGAAAAGTGTTAAATTCTCCAGCTATACTTGTAAACGTGTCTATACCTCCTTGCAGTTCTATCAGTTTTTGCTTTATGTATTTTAAAGTTTCATTATTAGGGTGAATAAATGTTTAGAATTATATGCACTTGTTGAAGTGACTCTTTTTTTAATTTTTTTGAGATGGAGTTTCACTGTTGTTGCCCAGGCTGGATGGAGTACAATGGCATAATCTTGGCTCACCGAAACCTCCACCTCCCAGGTTCAAGCGATTCTCTTGCCTCAGCCTCCTGAGTATCCGGGATTACAGGCATGTGCCACCACACCTGGCTAATTTTGTATTTTTAGTAGAGATGGGGTTTCTCCACGTTGGTCAGGCTGGTCTCGATCTCCCAACCTCAGGTGGTCCACCCGCCTAGGCCTTCCAAAGTGCTGGGATTACAGGTGTGAGCCACCACACTGGCCTGAAATGACTTTATTATGAATTGCCCTTCTCCATCCTTTGTAGTAATCTTTGCTCTGAAATCTGTTTTGGCTGATGTTAACATGGCCTATCCTATATTAACATAGCCTCCAGCATTCTTTTGATTAGTGTTAGCATATTCTTGTACCTTCCGCCTATTTGTGCCTTTTTTTTTTTTTTGAGATAGGGTCTCACTCCCATCACTGAAGCTACAGTTCCGTGGAACGATCTTGATTCACTGCAACCTCAAATTCCAAGATTCAGCTTCCCTAGTAGCTGTTACTATCAGAACATGCTACCTTTCCCAGCTGAGTTTTTGTATTTTTAATAGAGATAGGTTTTCACCATGTTGCCCAGGCTAGTCTAGAACTCCTGGACTCAAGGAATCTGCCCTCCTCAGCTTCCCAAACTAATGGGATTTCAGGCACGAGCCACCGTGCCCAGCCTTGTTTCTTTAAAGTGGGCTTCTAGTAGTTAGCATATAGATGGGTGTTGCTTTTCATCTGCCTTTTAATTAGGTTGTCTAGATTGTGTACATCTATTGTAATTATTAATCTGATTGAGTTTAAATCTACCACCTAGGTTGCACAACTGTATAAATTTATTAAGTATCATTAAACTGTTTATTAAAAATCTACCATCTTGCTGTTTTTTTTGTTTGGTTTTGTTTTTCGAGGAGTCTCCGTCTGTCACCCAGGATGGATGTGCTGAGGCATGATCTTGGCTCACTGCAAACTCTGCCTCCCAGGTTCAAGCGATTCTCGTGCCTCAGCCTCCCGAGTAGCTGAGATTATAGGTGCCCACCACCATGCCCAGCTAATTTTTGTATTTTTAGTAGAGATGGGGTTTCATCATGTTGGCCAAGCTGGTTTTATACTCCTGACCTCAGGTGATCCTCCCACTTCAGCCTCCCAAAGTGCTGGGATTACAGGCGTGAGCCACCGCACGTGGCTCTTTATTTTCATTTATTTATTTTTTTTGAGACACAGTTTCACTCTGTCCCCCAGGCTGGAGTACAGTGGCTTGATTTTACCTCACTGCTACCTCTGCCTCCTGGGTTCAAGTGATCCTCCTGCCTCAGCCTCTTGAGTAGTTGGGATTACAGGCATGTGCCACCACACTTGACTAATTCTTTTTTTTTTTTTTTTTTTTTTGAGACCAAGTCTCACTCTATTATCCAGGCTGGAGTGCAGTGTCGAGATTAATTATTCTATTTTTAGGAGAGACAGGGTTTTGCCATATTGACTAGGCTAGTCTTGAACTCCTCAGCTCAAGTGATCCACCTGCCTCAGCCCCACAAAAGTGCTGGGATTACAGGTATGAGCCACCATGCCTGGACTAGATTTATTTTCTAATAACTATTCTTGAGCTTTTTTCTGGGATGAAGTGATGTTATTTTGCAATACTTTGGTCCCTTTGAGGCTTATTTTTAAGCTTTGTTAGGTGGGACCAGAATAGACAGGGCTAATTTGGCCCCATTGCTGAGTCAGAACCCCTCTGAGTACTATCAGATGCCCTGTTAAATATAATCTCTTGTCTCTCTAAGACCATAACCAATTCCTGGCCTTGTGTGAGTCTGGGAATCATTCACTCTCCTCCGCTGGGTGGGCTTGACTGGCCTCAGACGGTCTCCTCACACACATGCACTGATTAGTATTTGGCTGAACACTCAAGTGGGAATCCCCTGCAAATTTTCAGAAGTCTCTTTCTCTGTGCGGCACTCTTTTTTTTTTTTTAAACAGACTTTCCCTCTTGTTGCCCAGGCTGGAGTGCAATGGCGCAATATCACCTCACTGCCACCTCCACCTCCCAGGTTCAAGCGATTCTCCTGCCTCAGCCTCCCAAGTAGCTGGGATTACAGGAACCTGCCACCATGTCCAGCTAATTTTTTGTATTTTTAATAGAGAAAGGGTTTCACCATGTTGGCCAGGTTGGTCTTGAACTCCTGACCTCAGGCAATTCACCCACCTCGGCCTCCCAAAGTGCTGGGATTACAGGCATGAGCCACTGCGCCCGGCCTATGCAGAACTCTTTTCTAATACCTTACCCTGTGAACTCCTGGGCCTCTCTTGTCTCCCAGCTTCACCTCCTTAACTCAGGTAGCCCATGAGACTCTGCCTGTGTTACTCCGCCCTGTACTGTGAGTAGAAACACTCCAGGTGATAGACTTGGACAATTGCAGCGGCTTTGTTTCTCTTCTTTCTGGGATCACTGGCTGTGCTGCCTGATGTCCAATATCTGAACCCCATCGTTCTGAATATTTTGTCTGTTTTTTTAGTTGTTTTTGCTGGGAGGGCAAATCGATTCTCTGTTACTCCATCTTAGACACAAGCAGAAGCACAGCTCATTCATTCTGAAGATTCATGTCCTACAATTCTGCGCATGTTTTTTGTTGTTGTTGAGACAGGGTCTTGCTCTGTTGCCCAGGCTGGAGTATAATGGTGCAATCTCGGCTCACTGCAATCTTGACTTCCTGACCTCCTGGGCTTAAGCAATCTGCCCACCTCAGCCTCCCAAGTATCTGGGACTAGAGGCACATGTGCCACCACACCCAACTCATTTTTGTATTTTCTGGTATTGTATTTACATCCAGCCCAGGCTGGATGTAAAATTTTTTTTTTAATTGTCAGTTTCCAACTGGGTACTGTAGTTCACTCCTGTAATCTAAGCAATTTGGGAGGCCAAGGTGGAAGGATCACCTGGGGCCAGGAGTTCAAGACCAGCCTGGACAACACATCGAGATCCTGTCACTACAAAAACAAATAATAATTAAAAACATTAGCTGGGTGTAGTGGTGGCATGTGCCTATAGTCCCAGCTACCGGGGAGGCTGAGGCAGAAGGATCACTTGGATAGTAGCAGTGGACATGGAAGAAAGTGATTCATTTAAGATATAGTTAGAAAACAGTGCCTATAGAACTTGCCAGTGGATCAAATGGGGAGAAGGGTTATAATGTAGCTGCGAATTATTTGATATGTCTCCCCTCAATAAATGGAAACTAAAGGCCTGCCATGGTGGCTCACACCTGTAATCCCAGCAATTTGGGAGGCTGAGGCAGGCATATCACTTGAGCTCATGCCTGTGGTCCCAACTACTTGGAAGGCGGAGGCAGGAGAGTTACTGACGCCCAAGAGTTTGAGGCTGCAGTGAGCTGTGTTCACTCTACTGCACAGCCTGGGCAGGGTGACAAAGTTAGACTATGAGGAAGGAAGGAAGAAGGGAGGGAGGGAGGGAAGAAGGAAGGAAGGAAGGAAGGAAGGAAGGAAGGAAGGAAGGAAGGAAGGAAGGAAGGAAGGAAGGATACTTAGTTCTCCTCTTCTTAAATGTGAGCTGGATTTAGTGAATCATTTCTAATGAATAGAGTAGAGTAGAAAAAATAGAATAGAATAGAATAGGGTAGGCCAGATACAGCAGCTCATGCCTGTATCCCAGCACTTTGGGAAACCAAGGCAGGAGGATCACTTCAGCTCAGGAGTTCGAGACCAGCCTGGGTAACATAGTGAGACCCTGTCTCTATATAAAATAATAATAACAATAAAGTTAAAATTAAAAAATAGCAAGTCATGATGGCTCGTGCCTGTAATCTCAGCACTTTGAGAGGCCAAGGCAGGCTGATCACTTGAGCTCAGGAGTTCGAGACCAGCCTGGGCAACATGGTAAGACCCTATCTCTGCTAAAAACACAAACAAAGAAAAACTAGCCAGGAGTGGTGGTGCACACCTATACTTATTTTATGTATATAATAAAATAATACAGTAGAAGTAATACTGTGTGACTTTGGAGACAAGTTCAGAAAAGGCACTGAAGCCCGCATTGCTCTGTTTCTCTGAGGTCACTTGTTCTGGGGGGCCAGCTGCCATGCTGTGGAAGTCCTCAAGCAGCTCTGTGGAGACTCCACGTGGCAAGGAATGGTTGCTTCCTGTCAATGGTCAGCACTGACTTAGCAGGCGGAAAAACCCCCTTGGAAATAGATCCTCCAGACCAGGCAGGCCATTAAATGACTGCACCACAGTGGACAGCTTGATAAACTTCATGAGGGACCCCAGCCCAGCTAAGTCACCCTGAATCCTGACCCAGTGCAACAGTTCTTCATGTGAAATAATAAATGTTTATTATTTTGTGGGGTTTTTTGTTTGTTTTTGTTAGTTTGTTTTTGTTTTGAGACAGAGTCTCACTTTTGCCCAGGCTGGAGGGCAGTGGTACAATCTTGGCTCATTGCAACCTCCACCCCCCAGGTTCAAGCCATTCTCTGGCCTCAGCCTCTCAAGTAGCTAGGACTACTTAAAATCAAAAATGTTTAATTTTTTGTAGAGATGAATCTCACTATTTTGTCCAGGCTGGTCTCTAATTCCTGGCCTCAAGCAATCCTCCTACCTTGTCCTCCCAAAGTGTTGGGATTCCAGGCATGAGCCTTGGCACCTGGCCATAAATGTTTATTATTTTAAGCCACTCAGTTTTGGGGGCAATACATTACCCCACATAAATAACTAATAGAGGGCTGAGGGCGATCCATCCTGTGTTTCTGTGCTTGATCAACTGGGTAGATGACAGGACCAATTTCTGCAGCAGGGAAGTCTGGGAGAGGGAAAGGGTCAGAAAAGTAATCACAGTGCAGTTTGTTGGGCCATGCTGATTTTGAAGTGCCCTTAAAAAATGTTTGTTTTGAGATGGGAGGTCCCTCTATGTTTCCCAGGTTGGCCTTGAACTCCCAGCCTCCCAAAGTGCTGGGATTCCAGGTGTGAGTGAGCCCCTAAGCCCGGCTTGAGGTGCCTTTTAGACATCCAAGTGGCGATATCAAGTAGCTGTTAGTTACGAGTCTCCAAGCTGCAGAAATGATCAGGAATCCCCAGTGTTTAAAGTCACAGACACTTGAAGAGAAAAGATGAGAGATCCTGGATCCAAGCCCTGGGGCCTCCAATATTTAGAGGTAGGACAGAGGAGAAGGAACCAGCAAAGGAGACTAAGAAAGAGTAGCCATCAAGTCGGGAGGATTCCAGGAGATGCTGGCAGATAAGCCAAGAGAAGAGAGGGTTTCAAGAAGGAAAGAATGATTCATTAAGGACATGCCAGTAGAGCAAGAAGTTCAGAGAAGCAATTCTTTCCTGGTAATAGTGACTTCAGAGAAACCAGACTTCATAAACAGCACTCCAGGGCCAGGTGCGGTGGCTCATGCCTGGAATCCCAGCATTTTGGGAGGTTGAGGCGGGTGGATCACCTGAGGTCAGGAGTTCAAAACCAGCCTGGTCGACATGGTGAAACCCTGTCTCTACTAAAAATACAAAAATTGGCCGGGTGCGGTGGCTCACACCTGTAATCCCAGCACTTTGGGAGGCTGAGGCGGGTGGATCACGAGGTCAAGAGATCGAGACCATCCTGGTCAACATGGTGAAACCCCGTCTCTGCTAAAAATACAAAAAATTAGCTGGGCATGGTGGCGTATGCCTGTAATCCCAGCTACTCAAGAGGCTGAGGCAGGAGAATTGCCTGAACCCAGGAGGCGGAGGTTGCGGTGAGCCAAGATCGGGCCATTGCACTCCAGCCTGGGTAACAAGAGCGAAACTCCGTCTCAAAAAAAAAAAATTAGCCAGGTGTGGTGGCACATGCCTGTAATCCCAGCCACTCAGGAGGCTGAGGCAGAAGAATTGCTTGAGCCCAAGATACAGAGGTTGCGGTGAGCCAAGATTGTGCCATTGCACTCCAGCCTGGGTGACAGAGTAAGAATCTGTCTCAAAAAAATTAAAATCAGTTACCACTCCTTGAGTGCCTACTAAATTACCAAATGCCTGCCATTTTAATAGATTTTCTTATTGATCATCACAGGAACTCCATGAAGTAAATTTTATTGTCCCTCTTTCACAGATGAGGGGACTGAGGGACAGAGAGATTAACTCACTTGCTCAAGATCATACCGTTTGTGGAATGGCAGAAGCTGAGTTGAAACTAGGCATGTGAGGCACTAAAAGCTGTGATGGTGACCACAGAGGGCAGCTGGAGTTCAAGGGGCCTGCCTGCTTTTCTGCGTCTCAACATCCACAGATTTCCTAAGTTGTGCCAGGCTCTGGGGCACCTAAGTGAATGTGGGCCCAACAGGTGGGTGTTTACCAGAGACTGAACAAAGAAAGAGGGGTAGGGCAGACTGAAGTCCCGATAGAGAAAGAGCAAGACAAGGCCAGGAGATCCTGTCTTGTGTGTGTGTGTGTGTGACAAAGTCTTGCTCTCACCCAGGTTGGAGTGCAGTGGTGCAATCTTGGTTCATTGCAACCTCCGCCTCCTGGGTTCTACCAATTCTTGTGCTTCAGCCTCTGGAGTAGCTGGGACTACAGGTGAGTGCCACCACAGTACGATCTCGGCTCACTGCAACCTCCACCTCCTGGGTTTAAGTGATTCTCCTGCCTCAGCCTCCCAAGTATCTGGGATTACAGGCATCGCCAACACATCGGGCTAATTTTTATGTTTTTAGTAGAGATGGTGTTTTGCCATGCTGCCCAGGCTGGGCTCAAACTCCTGGCCTCAGGTGATCCGCCTGCCTCAGCTTCCCAAAATGCTGGGATTACAGGCATGGGCCACTATGCCCAGCCATGTGTCTTTTGACTTTAAAGGAGCAGCTTGCAAATCATATTCAGAGCAGTATGCATATGAGATGTAAATTGCATCAGAAATGAGCATCTGTTATTTTGAAGTCAATAGCTCAGGCACTTTTGTGGGAGCCCTCCCCTGCTTTCTCCCAGGGTTGCCTGGGGTCAGGATCCCTTGCAAGACCTATTAACTAAACTTGACATGTATCGTGTGCCTCTGCCAAGGCAAACCCAGCTCTGGATAGGAAGAGGAGTGCTGCTGACCATGTCAAGGTAGGTCCTTTGTTCTCGCATTTGTCTAAGGAATACTTGTAAAGCATCTGCTGAGTGTAAGGTGCTGAGGCAGATGCAGTAGACAAGCAGGAAAGTCATTATTTCTAACTTCTAGGAACACACCCTCTACCTGGGGAAATAAATCGTTACAGTAAAGACTCCGGTATTGTCTAGAGTCTAGGGCAGGCTTTCTCACCCTCAGTGCTATAGGTATTTAGAGCTGGGTAATTCTTTGTTGAAGGGGGTTTTCTGGAGCATTGTAAGATACTTAGCCGCACACCCATTAGACACCATTTGCAACTCCTGAGTCCTAACAACCAAATACGTTCCCAGACATTGCCAAATATGGGGAAGGAGAGCAAAATCCCCCCAGGGAAGAACCGCTGCTCAAGACCCTAAGGCTATGAGCCTTTCAGGTGAGTCAAGAGACTCATGGGGGGGTGGAGGGCATGCCTTCAGGGATGCCGGTTGTTTCTTATTTGTGTATTTTAACCACTATGAAAGGTGCTTTTCTCAAATTTGTCATCAAATTCTTTTTCTCTAAGCATGGTCTTCCCTTGAGGCCTGGAGTCTCCTGCCTCCGCCCCAGCATGTGCTGTAATTCAGTCCCGCCCCCGGAGATTCTTGAGGACCAATCAACGTCGCCCCCAGACCGAATGGCCCCAGCCCGCAGAGCGCGTCAGGTCTGCAGACTGCTCTTGAGCGTCGCTCTGCCTCCTCTTTCCCTGTCATCCAGCTGGCCCTGTGGGACTGCCGGTTATATTCCTATCTCCGCTGACCCCCATTCCCTTTGATTGGCAGCTTCCAGGAGTTAAGGAACTCAGTTTTGCAGATCTTTTTCTGACTGTGCCCTGCTAAGCACTGGGGATCCCCAGGGCCCTGTGAGAAGCCCCTGTGGGATGTAGATGGAGAGGAGGGGGAGGAGCTTCCGGGAGGCTGGAGGAGTGGAACCAGCCCCCACCCCGTCCCCGCAGTGGCCGCACGGCAGCTTGGCTGTTCTTGGTTTTGTTTCTCTCCACTTCTGCATGATATCCTTCTGACAAAAAGTCCCAAGTGTACAAAAAGTCCCAAAAGGCGTTCGCAAGCCGCTGACCTAGATGGAAGGAATTGTGAGGAGCAGAGGCCCCCTCGTATAAAATGCCTGTGCTTCGGTGCAGGGGTTGGTGCGTCGGCTGTTTGGGGGCCCTTTAAGCTTCCCAACTCCTTGTCACTGGTGGGTGGTGGGGTGCGGCAGGAGGTCATCCCTTGGCATCTCAGCCCACTGCTCCATGGATGTGGGCAGAGAATGAACAGCAGAGGTGTGGGTAACACCCCCCCAGGTGCACTGAGGAAGGAGAAGTGTGCAGACCCCAGGCACAGTTAGTGCTTGAAGCATAACTCACTGCTTACTATACCTAGCTTATATATATAATCATAATTAGCCCCATATAATCTTTCTATATAATCATATAGGCATTGTAGTCAGAGCTGTGCTGACACATTTAGTGCTGATTTATATAATCCTTCCATATAACCATATAATAGTTTGTAGTAGGAGGAATGCCTAGAGCAGTCACAGAACAGAAGCAGTACATGGGAAAACGGCCAGACCAGGACAAGAACCAAAGACCCAGGCAGTGGCATCCCTGCCTGAAAGGGCATACACTGCATGGCAGGCTGGGAGCAAGAGCCTCTCCTCCTGATAAAGGAGTTGTAGTACCTTGCATACAGTTCCTGTGGAAAGTAGGCCTCAGGCCTGAGATCCTGGAAATAACCGAGGGAGAAGAACCCTCTGGTGTGACCAGTCACCGCAGCTGTACACCCTGTCAGTCTTTTCTCCCTTCTGTGCTAGCTCAAATCATCCTCCCATAAATATCTTAAGAGAAGAGCCAGGCGTGGTGGCTCATGCCTGTAATCCTAGCACTTTGGGAGGTTGGGGTGGGTGGATCCCCTGAGGTGAGGAGTTCAAGACCAGCCTCGCCATGATGGTGAAACCCCAACTTTAAAAAAAAAAAAAGAGAGAGAGAGAGAAGAGCACAAGTATGTCAGCTCCCACTGCACTGGCTTACAGTGTCCTTCTATTAGAAATCCTTTGAAGTCTCCAGCCCCCAGGTAAGAATCGTTGCGCACGACACCTGTTGCACACAGCCCACCTCCTTGCCTCGGTGACCTAATGGGAGTGGACCCCTCTTCTGTATACAACCCTCTACTACTGTGCATGGCATGTCCCCCTACTGTGCACGGCCCACTTCTCTGCCCAGGTGACATAATGGGGTGGCCCCCTCACTTGTGACTCACGTGATTATGTATGCCCTACTACTAAGCCTATAGATGATGATCTCACTCATGATCCTGCCCCCTGCTTGTACCTAATAAATACAGATGCTTCTGGGCATTTGGGGCTCTCACTGATCTCCGCTCATAGGTTGCATGGCTTCCCGAGTCCAGATGCTCTTCACCAGTTCTTCAGTGTCTTGTCTCTTTACTTCTCGGATCCTATACCTCAGCACAGCATAAGGGACACCCCACGACCCTGTGGGGTCCTACAGCCCTACACAGAGGCAGACTGGCCTCTGGGCTTCCACATCAGACCAGAAGGCACAAACCCCAGGACATGAAGATCCCTAACACTGCCTGCCCTCTGGCCCCCGGATAGCAGAACAGAGAGTAATGGCTGTGGAAGGAACTGAGGCTAGACCCAGGAAGAACTTCCCAACTCGGCACCTGGGGGAGGAGACGCTGGGAGCAAAGGTAGAGCTATGTGGGGTAGGAGGAGGCCCCTTTGCAGACTGAGGGATCATCGCGTACACTCTCCCACTTACACTCCCCTCTGCCCCTGCCCCAACCAAGGCTGACTCCAGAAATCCTACACAGATAACCTCCAGGTGCTGAAACTCAGCAAGCGGTGGGTAGAATGGGACCTGGGGCCATGCCCCCTCCGTTGCTAAGAAGCCCTTTCTGGCCAGGCACAGTGGCTCACACCTGTAATCTCAGCTACTCAGGAGGCTGAGGCACAAGAATCTCTTGAACTGGGGAGGCAGAGGTTCCAGTGAGCTGAGATCGTGCCATTGCACTCCAGCATGAGTGACAGAGTAAAACTCCATCTCAAAAAAAAAAAAAAGAATCCCTTTCTGTCTGAGCCCCACCAGACGGCAGCAGAATTGTGTGGGGAGCTTGTTCCCAAGGGACCTGGGGGATGGAGTGGGCTCTCCCTTCTCCCTCCAACCTCCAGGCCTCACTAAACCCTCTGGATACAAGCACAATCAGGCATTTCATGCCTGGCAAGGGTCAGAATGAAAGGCCTGTGTCTGTCTGCTCCCCGCTCCTCCCCTTCTCCATCTTCAGATAATTCCATCTGCCCTTGGGCCAGAGCCTCATCTTTCCCCCTCCTTTCCGCCTCGTGAATGCTGAGTTATTTACAAATATCTGAGAACAGAAGGGATTTCTTCAGTGCTCTCTAGTGCCTGCCATGGACTCAGGTCTCTAACATGCTGTAGGGCAGTGGAGGTGATGATGCTCGTGGTCCTCCCAGTCACCCACACGAACCCAAACAGCTCAACACAGGCGGTGGCTCACGCCTGTAATCCCAGCACTTTGGGAGGCTGAGGTGGGTGGATCACCTGAGGTCAGGAGGTCAAGACCAGCCTGGCCAACACAGTGAAACCCCATCTCTACAAAAGTACAAAAATTAGCCAGGCATGGTGGTGAGTGCCCGTAATCCCAGCTACTCGGGAGGCTGAGGCAGGAGAATCGCTTGAACTCAGGAGGCAGAGGTTGCAGTGAGCCAAGATTGCGCCACTGCACTCCAGCCCAGGCGACAGAGCGAGACTCTACCTCAACAACAACAAAAAAAGGCTCAATGGCTCCCCAAGGTCACACCACAGGAGCCCATTTTCTCTTTCCCACTCTGTTCTCCTACATGGTTTATCCTGGGTACAGGGTGAACCAGGAAGAGGATGAGTTATGGCCACTTCCCCGGGAGTCAAAGGGCTTCTTCCTCCTGGAAAATCCCCAGGCACGGAAGTGACTAAGACCTAGTGGAGCTGCTGAACCTAAAGAGTAAGTTCCAGTTCAGGGTCCCTCCTTCTGATAGCTGTGTGGCTCAAGGAAGGGAAATCGTCCATACAGCTGGGGGAGCTGATCTCCAACAAGTTCTCCCCAAGCCCACCTCCTGCCACCTCACCCCAACACTGAAGCCCAGACAAGCATCCAGGAACTGGCGTCACCATCCCCAGTCCCGCAGACGCTTGTCCCACCGCCACCACCCGTGAGCAACCATTCCGGGGCCTGACATTCTGTCGGCTTCACACCACCTCCCGGAGCCCCAGCCAGAAGCGCTTCCTGGATAAAATATTAAACATGCAAATCTGAGACAGAGCCTTAACGAGCGACAGACTGCACGACCACAGCCTGGCAAACGAGACGCACGACGTCCGGGGGTGGGGGGGTAAGAGGTATATATAGATATAGACTTTGGATCTATCTGCGCAACGTGTGTCTAAGGCAGAGAACAGCAGGGATGGAAAAGTACCGCAGCAGCCTCCAGCTGGGGTGGCCTGAGGTGGCCGGGAGGGAGGGTCGGGAGGAGCCCCAGAGCCAGGCTCAGAGTGGGGGATGACAAAAGCCCTTTGTGCTTGGATTCTATGAAGAGGGGGCCAGAGACGTTGGGCAGGGAATGGGCACTGGTTTTGGAGAAGGAAGTTGGTTAGAGGCAAGGCCTCTGGGTGGAAGAAAAGAAGGGGAGAGACAGAGGAGAGCCACAGACCTGCTGGGGAGGGTGTCCACGGGGAGGACACCCCACTCGCATGGGGCACGGGGGCATGGGTTTTTTGTCACCACACTGGCCCAGGTGTCACAGAGCTCACGTGCAATTGAGTAAGGCTCCTGCCTTGACTCAGGTCGACATGAAGTTGACGATGGTGCTTCTCAAACTTTACCACGTGCCGAGATCCTCTAGGATCTTGCTGACAAATGTGGATTCTGATTTGGGAGTCTGCACTGCTGGCAAGTGCTGCTGGCCCCTGGTCCCCGTCAAGTGGCAAGGACCTACAAGGAACTAGAGCAACATGGAGCTCCCTTTGGCTCAGGTGAACACGGGACCCACAAGAGTCCAGAGTGGGCTCAGAGGCTGAGCCCGTAGGCACCCGGCCTAAGGAGAGGTCCATGGTGCTGACCAAGATGGTATCTGTCCACAGTGTCCAGCCTGTCATGGAATTAGAATTGTAGGACACCTAACTTGGCCCAAACCAACACAGAACCCAGCCTGGCATGTCAGGAAGCCTGTAGCAGCCCACACTGAGACAGGGATCACAGGGCCTGGAGTGACATGGAGCCCAAGGGGCTGGAACTGAGCAATAGGGTGCCTGTGTCACTTCAGAGAACCACAGGGATTAGACTAAAGTGGTGCCTGCTTTGGTCCAGAGTGACATGGAACCCACAGTGGCCACAGGGGTCTGGACTGACTTTGGAACTCAGAAAGAACTGATGGAGGTGACAACCACATTGGGTCAGGGTGACACAGCTTATCAGGAATTGGATCAACCAGGCACCCAAAACAGAGCCCCAGACCTGACAGGGAGGCTCTCCGTGGAAGCCCCAGGTTGCAGAAGACAGGAAAGGAGGGGCCGGAGGAGTCTGGGAGAGGGAGGAGCAGGTGCTGGGGAGCAAGGCTGCTCTGCGGCTGCTATGAGCCTGCCTGCCTGCCGTGGGCTGAGTGCTACTTGGCTGGGCCCCAGAGAGGAGGTGCTGCTGCAAGGCTCAGATGGAGGAGGAAGTGGGAAGCTGGAGGCAGGGTGGGCACAGAGCTTGGGTAGGGGCTTGGCATGGGGGCCCTATCCAGATCCTGGCACTTATACTCCCTGCTCCCATTATATATGGGCAGTGCGCTGGGTTATGAGGCTGGGGCTTATGGACCCCAGATCAAGGAGCATTCAGCGCTGGGGAAGCAGGCAAACCAATGTCTCCCTGGCTGGAGCACTCTGGGCCCAGAGGAGGAAGGATTCTCTGACCTGGCACTGGAGGTCCTTTCATTGCAGCCCGGTCCTTGGGCAGAGCGCCCTGGACCTATTATGTCCTTGCCCAGGGGAATGCAGAAAACAATGCAGGCTGCCCCTTCCCACATCCCTGGCAGGATCTAGAAATAGGCACCCACACCTCGTCTTAACTAAACCCAGCTCTCCTTCCCACTTCTGGTCAGATGCCTCAGTCCTTGTCCCTACCAAGGGGAGAAGCCCCTCAGAGGCTACCCGCAGTTTCTCTTTATGCCAAGGTTAATGTAGAGGAGGAAGGGATGGAGGGAGGGGTGCTACTATGAATTCCTTTTTTTTTTGAGACAAAGTCCTGCTCTGTCATCCAGACGAAGTGCACAGCATGATCACAGCTCACTGTGGCCCTTCCCCTTCATCCTCCTGAGTAGCTGAGCTGGGACTACAAGCGCAAGCCACCACACCTAGCTTAGTTTTTAAAAAATTTATTGTGGAGACAGTCTCCCTATGTTTCCCTGTCTGGTCCCAAACTCCTGGCCTCAAGCAATCCTCCCACCTCTGCCTCCCAAAGTGCTGGAATTACAGGCGTGAGCCACTGCACCTGGCCAATTTTTTTTTTTTTTTTTTTTTAAGAGACATGGTCTCCCTCTGTCTCCCAGGCTGTGATTATTCAAAGGTGCCATGATTGTGCACTTCACTGTCGAACTCCTGGGCTCAAGTGATCCTCCTGCCTCAGCCTCCTGAGTACTTGGGATTACAGGTGTGTGCCACCTTGCCCAGCTTTTTTTTCCTTTTCTTTAGATTGCTATGAAATATTGCTACAGCAGGTCTCGTGGTATCAGGCAGGAGAGACGCCAGCCTTTTTTCCAGGGAAGAAGAGACACTTTTTATGACCAAAGTCCCAGACACCTGTTTCCATACAGCAGCTGGTCCCCTACCCAGCTAGCCCCAGGCCAGGACACCATTACCTCCCGGTCTCTATCAGTCTCCCCTCTCCAGATGCCTGGTCCCTGTGTGATAAGATTCTCCCCCACTTTCTCTTCTTTGGCCCCTCCCACCAGGGCAGGTGTTGGGAAGGAACTATGAGGCTCCCAGCTGCAAGGGCACGTTTCCCAGCCCTCCCCCACTCCTGCCATCGCTCCCCAGCCAGGCTGGCGCCGCTGAAGAATCAATCCCTAACTGCACTCCTGCCTACACACCTCCAGGCTGACCTAGTTTCTGTTTCAAGGCGGGGGGACACATGTTACCCACTCCTAGACACAGAGCTGGGCAGAGCCAAGAGACGAACACGCAACGCACGTGGGACAAATGCAGATCACACACTTGAGGCCAGTGCACACACACACACACATATCCAGAGACTCCTTCCTGACTCAGCGACAAACCCAAGGTCCCCCCCACAGACACACACACAGAGCTCCCTCTTCACAGGGCCACACAGACACATACAGGCCCTCATAAGCCAACATGATTCCCACAGGCGTTCCCTATCCTCTATCCAGCTCCTGCTCCCCTGTCCCCACCCTCTGGGCCACAAAAACAGCAAAGGGACCTGATGCCACATAGCCACGGCCATGGAATCAAGGATCGCCGAAATCCTAAGAATGGATCCCCCATCTCCCCACTTCCCTCCAGAGGCTCCTGCCTGAAGGAACTGGGGTGCTTATTTCCTCACAATAGGACTCTCTGTGGGAGGGACCAGGGGTGGAGGACACTTCACTTCCCTACCGACCTTCTGGTTTTGTTTTTTCTTTTCTTTTCTTGAGAATGTCATCCATGCTGGAGTGCTGTGGCACGATCTTGGCTCACTGCAACCTCTGCCTCCTGGGTTCAATAGCTGGGACTCCAGGTGCGTGCCACCATGCCCGGCTAACTTTTGTATTTTCAGTAGAGATGGGGTTTCACTATGTTGGTCAGAATGGTCTCAATCTCTTGACCTCATGATCTGCCCACCTCGGCCTCCCAAAATGCTGGGATTACAGGCGTGAGCCACCGCGCCCACGCCTTGCTTGTTTTTATAACAACAAATTGAAGGTCTTGTGATCACCATCTGCAGGGCCTTGAGCATCCTACTCAATCTCTCTCAGCTGTTCCTCTATTAAAATGAATACTGGCTGGGTGCGGTGGCTCACGCCTGTAATCCCAACACTTTGGGAGCCCGAGGCAGGTGGATCACCTGAAGTCAGGAGTAAGAGACTAGCCTGGCCAACATGGTGAAACCCCGTCTCTACTAAAAATACAAAAATTAGTTGGGTGTGGTGGTGCACGCCTGTAATCCCAGCTACTCGGGAGGCTGAGGCATGAGAATCGCTTGAACCCAGAGGCGGAGGCTGCAGTGAGCCGAGATCATGCCGTTGCACTCCAGCTTGGCAGACAAGAATAAGACTGAGGCAAAAAAAACAAAACAAACCAAAAAAAAGAAACAAAACACTGAATACCTCCTTAATTTCCCAGGTAGGGAATGTGGAGGGGAGTATAAATGGTCAGGCTATTCACTCTGTGTGTCTGAGCGGTAACTCTCCCATAGCCTCTGCCTCCAGCAGCTCATCCAGTTCCATAAGAAGTTTCTCAGCCCAGGGGAAAACAGGCCGAGGCCCAGCAGAGACAGGCAAGGGCCGAGGGAAGGGTGAAAGCACCGGGAGAAAAAGACTCCTCGCCCTGCTTTTCCAGGGGGTTCTCCCTGCCTACACTCCTCACGTTTCCAAGCCTCTGACTTTAGCCTCCCAGAATGTCTCTCCACCTGAGGTCCTGCTGTCAAGGTGGGCAGCCTGGGGTCCTTGCAAAATCCAAAAGGCAGGCAGCCTCCCCTCCCCAGGCCTCTGCTTCCCTCCCTCCTCAGCTGCTCCTTGCCCTACCCCCACTTCCACACCCTCCAGGCTTCCCAATTTTCTATTGAATTATTGGCCCCACCCTTGGCTTCAGCTTCAGTCCCTGACTAACCTATACCCCAGCATCCATCCCCAGCGGTATTCATTGCCTCATTCTTGTGGTCCTTGCCCTCCTTAGCCTGAAGTGGCCTGAAGTGGGAAGAGCTCTCCGCCCTGCGCCCACTCACCTGCTAGCTGCATTCCTAGACCTGGGCAGCTGAGTCCCAATGGGAGAAGCCCTCAGCCCAGAAAGGGCCTCCAATAGTTCCCGGGTTCCAGAGGGACTTCACACTCTTCCCAGCTCCTCAGCTCTCTACCCCACCACACACTCCCCCACTTCTTAGAGAACATGGAAGCTGTCTAGAAGGTTCTCCTACCTCCTCACTCCCGCAGCTGCCACCTCGTCTGTCTCCAGGCTCTTTTTTTTTTGAGACAGAGTTTCGCTCTTGTCACCCAGGCTGGGTTGGAGTGCCTTGGCGTAATCTCAGCTCACTGCAACGTCCGACTCCCAGGTTCAAGTGATTCTCCTGTCAGCCTCCTGAGTAGCTGAGATTACAGGTGTGTGCCACCACACCCAGCTAATTTTCTATTTTTAGTAGAGATGGGGTTTTACCATGTTGGTCAGGCTGGCCTCGAACTCCCAACCTCAGGTGATCCGCCCACCTCAGCCTCCCAAAGTGCTGAGATTACGGGCGTGAGCCACTGCACCAGGCAGGCTCTTTTTTTTTTTTTTTTTGGTGCTGTGACTCAGATTCTAACTTGGTTTTTTTTGAGATGGAGTCTCGCTCTGTCACCCAGGCTGGAGGGCAGTGGCACCATCCCAGCTTACCAAAACCTCCGCCTCCCAGGTTCAAGCAATTCTCCTGCCTCAGCCTCCCAAGGGGATTACAAGCACCCACCACCATGCCTGACTAATTTTGTATTTTTAGTAGAGACGGGGTTTCACCATGTTGGCCGGGCTGGTCTCGGACTCTTGACCTCAAGTGAGCCGCCTGCCTCGACCTCCCAAAGTGCTGGGATTACAGGTGTGAGCCACCGCACCTGGGCCTATCCCATCTCTGTGCGACATTCCACCCTGGTTCCCGACTTCCTCCATTCTTGATGTTCTCCTCCTTTAGTTCTTGGATGAGTTGTATTTGTTAGGCCAATATTTTATTTTATTGTGTTTTAATTTTCCATTGTATTAGTTGGGCTATTTTTTCATTAGGTGAATTCTCTGTATTAGTTGGGCTGTGCTAAACTGTATTGGCTTAGCTAAGTTGTCCTGGAGAGACTAAACTCCTAGAACAAAGAGATCCAATAAAAGACGGAGCCTTCGAGAATGTCGAGTCTGTTTCTTTCCTGTGTTGCTGGTGAAGACACCAGCTCAGCAGGCACCAGCTTCCTCCACTTGCTGCTGTGCTGCCCCCTAGGGCCCTGCTGGTGACTTAGGACCGAAGCTGAGTGACCACCGTGCCAGGTTCTAGCCAGCAGGAAGGGCAAGGGAGTGTGGGGTGGGCAGGCCCAAGGTCTTAAAGCCCAGGCTGGGAGAGTGGGAGAGGCACACACCCCTTCCCCTTCAGAGCCCAGTGGTGGAAAAGAAATACCAGACGGCAAAGGGGCTGGGGAAAGGGACTACCCAGGCGGCACACGGGGCACAGATTTGGGTGGACAACAGCAGTGGTCACCGGAGCCCGCAGAGCCTCCCCTCTCTCCTCCCTCTCTCTCCCCGCTTCTCTTCCCACTCTCTCCCCACTCTGTCCCTCCCTCTCCCAGCTCTCTCCGTCTCTCCCTCCTCTCCCCGCCTCCCTCCTCTCTTTCCCCTCTCTCTGTCTTCTCTCCCACCTCTCTTCCCCACCCCCTCTTCTCTTCCTCCCTCTTTCCCCCCCCTTCCTCTCCTGGTCTCTTCCTCCTCTCTCCCCCCTCTCTCCCTGGCCATTCCTCCCCAGCCCCCACCTTTATATTTTTTTTTAGACAGAGTCTCCCTCTTTTGCCCACCACAGGCTGGAGTGCAGGGGCAGTATCATGGCTCACTGCTGCCTCAACCTCCTGGGCTCAAGTGATCCTCCCACCTCAGCCTCCCCAGGAGGGACTACAGGCAGGAACCACCACACCCGGCTAATTGTTTTTTTTTAGTAGAGACAAAATCTGACCATGTTGACCAGGCTGGGCTCTAACCCCTGGGCTCACGTGATCCGCCCTCCTTGTCCTCCCAAAGTTCTGGGATTACAGGTCTGAGCTGCTGTGGCACCTGGCTCCCCTTCATGGATGTCCCCCAGGGCTCTGTTCTTGGCCCTCTTCTAACCCCACATGCATGCCCTGGCCATTCCCGTCCACTCCTGTCTGACGCCCTAAAGCCTCCCTCCCTCCAGCCCAGGCCTCTCTCAGCTGCAAACCCACACAAGCACCAGGGCCAAATCTGGGACTCAAGCCACACTCCTCCTCTGCCTCACCCCACACTCAATCTGTCACCGAGTCTACTTTGTAAAGCACCCCCCACCACCGAGGCTGTCCTCTTCTTCTCCCTGCTGACCCCAAATGGATTCTCACAGCCTCCCCTGGCCTGTCGCCTCTGCCCTCCCCTCAGCACCCACACCAGCCTCCCAGGAATCATGAAATGTGAGTATTCACCAGCTAGGTCCTGGGCCCTATTCTCTTCTCCCTTTCTAGTCTTTCTCTGGGCGACTACATCCAGCCTCCCAACTTCATCCCCACATACACCCAGGCGACTCACACGGGTTCGTCTCTGGCCCTCACCTCTTCTCTGCGCACCAGACCCAAATATCCACTTGACATTTTCACCTGGACACCTCAAAGGCACCGTGGATTGCCAGGCGCAGTGGCTCATGCCTGTAATCCCAGCACTTTGGGAGGCCGAGACGGGCGGGTCACAAGGTCAAGAGATCAAGACCATCCTGACTAACATAGTGAAACACTGTCTCTACTAAAATACAAAAATTAGCTGGCATGGTGGCACGCGCCTGTAGTCCCAGCTACCTAGGAGGCTGAGGCAAGAGAATTGCTTGAACCCGGGAGGTGGAGGTTACGGTGAGCCGAGATCACACCATGGCACTCCAGCCTGAAGCCTGGCAACAGAGCAAGACTCTGTCTCAATAAATAAATATATAAATAGTCTTTTTTTTTTTTTGAGACAGAGTCTCGCCCTGTTGTCCAGGCTGGTATGCAATGGCGCAATCTCAGCTCACTGCAACCTCTGCCTCCTGGGTTCAAGAGATTCTCCTGCCTCACCCTCCCGAGTAGCTGGGATTACAGGTGCATGCCACCACGCCCAGCTAAAACCCTGGTACTTAAAGCCAGATCCCTAAGAGTCACTCTTGTCATCTCTCTCACTCATCCCCTAGGTTTCATCCTCACCATATTTGGTCAGTTGTCCCTGTGGCCTCCATGCCAGCTCCCATCCTCCTGGCCCAGGCCACCGTCACATCTTGCCTGGACACCTCTTGACAGTGGCCTCCTAGTCAATCTCCTCACATCTGCTTTTGTCCACAGGTGGACAGGAGATCCACACTGATGCTGGAATGATCCTCTCCAAACACAAATCTGATTGTCACAGCTCTGCTTCCCAGTGCTCTCAGAACAAGCCAACATCCTATGTGGCCTTGAGGCCCATCAAGATCTTGGCCAGGTGCAGTGGCTTAGCCTCTAATCCCAGCACTTTGAGAGCCACAGTGGGTGGATCACTTAAGTTCAGGAGTTCAAGACCAGCCTTGCCAATATGGCGAAAACTTGTCTCTACTAAAAAAAATTATCGGGGCATGGTGGTGCACACCTGTAATCTCAGCCACTAGGGAGGCTGAGGCAGGAGGATTGCTAGAGCCCGGGAGGCGGAGGTTGCAGTGAGCCAAGACCACCCCACTGCACTCCAGCCTGGGCAACAGAGCGAGACTCTGTCTAAAAAAAAAAGATCTGGCCTGCCCTGACGTCTCCCTTGCCAGCTCTCAGCTCTGGCCACACTGGCGTCTCAGTTTGTTGATCCTCAGGGCCCTTACCCACGCTGCTCCTTCTGCCTGGAGCACTCTTCCTCCCTTTCCCTTGTCCTTGACTCCTAGTCATTTTTCTCAAGCATCGCCTCCCTGGAGAAACCCCTTCTGCTCTTCCTGACTAGGGCAAACCCTTCTGGCACAGCCCTTGGCCCCTCTCCCTCCTTTTCTCCACAGTACTTGCCACATCTCAGGATTATCTATTACAACCTGCCCCTCCCTGCCCCCCGTTGCAAGCCTGAGAAGGCCAGGACCTACGTTTTTCTTGCCATTGTCTCCCAGTGCCTGGCATGATGCCCAGCACATAGTAGATGTTCAATTTACATATATGTATATATGCGTGTGTATACATAAATATATATATATATATATATATATATATATATATATATATATACATTTTTTTTTGAGACGGAGTCTTGTTCTGTCACCCAGGATGGAGTGCAACAGTGCAATCTCGGCTCACTGCAACCTCTGCCTCCTGGGTTCAAGCCATTCCCCTGCGTCAGCCTCCCAAGTAGCTGGGATTACAGGCACCCACCACCACGCCCAGCTAATTTTTGTATTTTTAGTAGAGATAGGGTTTTGCCATGTTGGCCAGGCTGGTTTCGAACTCCTGACCTCAAGACTCGGGGTCCCAAAGTGCTGGGATTACAGGCATGAGCCACTGTGCCCAGCTATATATATATATATATATATATATATATATATATATATATATATATATATGTGTGTGTGTGTGTGTGTGTGTGTGTGTGTGTGTGTATTTTTTATATATATATATATATATTTTTTTTTTTTTTTTAATAGAGACAGGGTTTCACCACCTTGGCCAGGATGGTCTTGACCTCATGATCCACCTGCCTCGGCCTCCCAAAGTGCTGGGATTACAGGCGTGTGCCAGAGCGCCCAGCCTATATATTTTGAGACAGAATCTCACTGTCACCCATGCTGCAGTGCAGTGGTGTGATTATAGCCCCCTGCGGCCTTGAACTCATGGACTCAAACCATTCTCCCACCTCAGCCTCCCAGATATCTAGGACTACAGGTGCATGCCACCACACCCCTCTAATTTTTTTATTATTTTTGCAGAGATGAGGGTCTCACTATGTTGACCAGGCTGGTCTCAAACTCCTAGCCTCAAGTAATCCTCCCACCTTGACTTTCCAAAGGGCTGAGATTACAGCCAGGAGCCACTGTGCCTGGCCTCTTAACTAATATTTACTGAACAAAGAATAAGTAAATAAAAGGGTATGGCTGCCACAGTCTGATTGGGTCACCCTTCAGGGGCTCCCTCTTGTCTTCAGAATCAACTTCTTACCCTAACATATAAGACCTTTTGTGATCTGACCTCAGTCTACTTTGTCTCTTGTCACATGCACCCTGTGCTCCAGCCACTCAAAGCTCAACACCTTTGTACGTGCTCCGCCCTCAGTGCCTCTGGACCTTCACTTCAGGGATTCCTATATCCTTCAAGACTCAACTCAGACAGATCCTTCTCCTTCACATGCTCCACCGTTCCCTCAACCTCTCCAGTCTCCACCTCTATGCCTGTCTTGTGCTTCTTGCTCACCTATCTCTCTCCCCTGCTAAGTGGTGAGCCTTAGGAGAGCAATATGAGGTTTTAGTCATTTCTCATCTCCAGCCCTTGGCCCATTGCTGGAGACAGTTAACACTTGAGAAATAGCTCCTTTCCCTTCTCCTTTGAAACTGTGACATACAAGCCAGGCACAGCAGCTCACACCTGTAATCCCAACACTTTGAGAGGCTGAGGGGGGCAGATCACTGGAGGTCAGGAGTTTGAGACCAGCCTGACCAACATGGTGACCCTGTCTCTACTAAAAATACAAAAATTAGCCAGAAGTGGTAGCTCACACCTGTTAATTCTAGCTACTTGGGAGGCTGAGGCAGGAGAATTGCTTGAACCCAGGAGGCGGAGGTTGCAATGAGCTGCGATCACGCCACTACACTCCAGCCTGGGCAACAGAGCAAGACTCTGTCACAAACAAACAAACAAACAAGGCTGGGAGCTGGTGGCTCACGCTTGTAATCCCAGCACTTTGGGAGGCCAAGGCAGGTGGATCATTAGGTCAGGAGTTCAAGACCAGCCTGGCCAACATGGCGAAAACCCATCTCTAAATAAATGAATAAATAAATAAATAAAACAAAAACTGTAACACACAGCTTTATACATAAAACATTCATCAACAAGAGAACATATACATTACAGAATATTCATACAATCAAATATAATACCGCGATAAAATAAGTCCCACTTTATACAACAGCATGAATGAATCCCATATGCATAATGTTGAATGAAAGAAGCCAGACCCCAAAACATACCTTCCATTCTTATGAGAGTCAAAAACAAGCCAAATGGATCTTCTGTGATCGAGGCCAGCAGGCTGGTCATCTCTGGGTTAGGGGATCACCTGGGAGCAGGCCCTGCACAGCCTCCCAAAGGCTGGAAATGTCACTTATCTAGGTCTGTGGGCGGGCGGGCAATCACACGGGTAATGTACATGTGTAATTATCATCAAGCTGGAATTTCGGTATATTTTAGAGTAGGTAACTCCACCTCTATTTGTTTAAGTGCTGTGATTTTGTAAGAAATCATCGTGGAGCCGGGTACAGGCTCTCACCTCTCAGCAGTTTGGGAGCCTGAGGCAGGAGGAGCCCTTGAGACCAGAAGTTCAAGATCAGCCTGAGCAACATGAGACCCCCCCCATATCTACAAAAAATAAACAGAGCTCACACCTGTAATCCCAGCACTTTGAAAGGCCAAGGCAGGTGGGATCACTTGAGGTCAGGGGTTCTAGACCAGTCTGACCAACATGGTAAAACTTCACCTCTACTAAAAAAAAATAGAAAAAAAAATTAGCTGGGCATGGTGGTATGCGCCTATAGTCTCAGCTTCTCAGGAAGCTTAGGCAGAAGAATTGCCTGAACCTGGGAGGCAGAGGTTGCAGTAAGCCAAGATCATGCCACCGCACTCCACCCTGGGTGACAGAGTGAGATTCCATCTCAAAAGAAATTGGCCGGGCATGGTGTCTCACACTTGTAATCCCAGCACTTTGAAAGAACAAGTTGAGTGGATCACAAGGTTAGGAGTTTGAGACCAGCCTGGCCAACATGGTGAAACGCCATCTCTACTAAAACATACAAAAATTAGCAGGGCATGGTGGCAGGCATCTGTAATCCCAACTACTCAGGAGGTTGAGGCAAAAGAATGGCTTGAACCCGGGAGGCGGAGGCTGCAGTGAGCCAAGATCATGCCACTTCTCTCCAGCCTGGGCAAGAGAGTCAGACTCCATCTCAAAAAAAAATTTGTTTTTAACAAAAAAGAAATAAACAGAATTAGCTGGGCATGGTGGCACATGCCTGTGGTTGCAGCTACTCAGAAGGCTGAGGTAGGAGGATCCCCTGAGCCTGTGAGATCAAGGCTGCAGTGAGCTGAGATTGTACCAGTGTACTCAGCCTGGGTGACAGAGCAAGAGCCCATCTCAAAACAAAAAAAAACAACAATTCATTGTGGATGGCAAGTCTGTGTTTGAGAGGCACTGTTACAGAGTCCCCTGATTTTAGGTGATGACGCTGAGGCCCAGAGAGTATAAAACACTCAACACTCAGCTTGAGTCACTCAGCATATCTGTGGAGCATCCACACTCTAAGGAGGGGGCTGCATGTCCTGCTTTCCTCATGCCACTCTAGGGACCTTGGGGGCAGACTCTGCATCTTTGTGTCTCTGGAACAGAATTCTGGGACCTCTGCATATTGGTGGGGGCTACTCCCACCCCATAACCAGTCGCTGCTGGGTGGTGAAACACGGCAGCAGTGTGGTCATTTAGAGCACAAACTCGAAGGGCACAATTCTGTAGCTGTATGGGCTTAACCTCAGTGAACCTCAGTTTTCTCATCTGCGAGATGGAGCTAATGATAGTGCTATGGCCGGGCATGGTGGTCCACACCTGTAATCCCAGCACATTAAGAGGCCAAGGTGGGCAGATCACTTGAGGTCAGGAGTTTGAGAGCAGCCTGGCCAACATAGTGAAACCCTGTCTCTACTAAAAAATACAAAACTTAGCCAGGCATGGTGGTACATGCCTGTAGTCCCAGCTACTCAAAAGGTTGAGGCACGAGAATCACTTGCACCCAGAAGGCAGAGGTGGCAGTTTGCCAAGTTCGCACCACTGCACTCCAGCCTGGACAAGAGTGAGACTCCGGCTCAAATATAAATAAATTAATAATAATAATAATAGTACTTACCTCATACTGTGTCCTGAAGATTACAGGAGCAACTAAGCCTATAGAACAAGGTCTGTTTCCAAGGAAGTGCCACTATAGTGCTTGCTATGATAACCACTCAGGAGGAAACCCAGTCAGACAGACCAGAGCTGAACTTTGCTCCTCTGCTGGCTGTGTGACCTCAAGCAAGTTAATTAAACTCTCTGAGTCCCATTTCCTCATCTGCTAAACAAATACTAATCTATTGTTATGAAAGCAAAATCATTCCTGCAAAACACCTGGCCCCTGCTTTAGTGCCTTGTGTGCAGGGACCACCTCTTCCACCTCGATCCCCCTCGGGCTCTAGCATGGGACTCAGCACAGGGAGTCACTCCCTGGCTTGGGAGAATTCCCCCCGCCACCCTTCTCTAGCCGGCCATCCTCCTTCTGGTGCTAGCAGACAGCAGCATCTAGTGGACAAGCTCTGGAACTGCATTCTGGCCAAGGGTCACTGGCCAAGCTGTTGTGCAGTCCTTGAAATGAGGCTTTTTAAAAATGCTTTGGGCAAGGGTGGAGATGTTGGAAGGAACGGAGGTGGGGTGGAATGCATTGGACAAGTATTCATTAGGTGTCTGCTGTGTGCAAGGCACTGATCCAGGACCTTAAAAAATGAAGCAAGAGATACAAGATGACTAGACGGACCCATGAAAAATCACAAATAATCATCACTTTATCATCATACTCTAACTTTTATCTTAGAGAAAATCCGAACACAGTGTAGGGGGACTTGGCACACTGGACAGTGCCTTCTCAGGAAGCTTTTTTTGTTTTTGTTTTTGATGCAGGGTCTCGTTTTTTCACCCAGGCTGGAGTGCAATGGCGGGATCACAGCTCACTGCAGCTCTGATCTCCTTGGCCCAAGCAATTGTTCCACTTAAGCCTCCAGAGTAGTTGGGACTATAGGCACACACCACCACCACACCCAGCTTTTTAAATATATATAGTGTTAGGGTCTCCCTATGTTGCCCGGGCTGGTCTCAAACTCCTGGACTCAAGTGATTCTCCCTGCCTTGGCCTCCCAAAGTGCTGGGATTACAGACACAAGCCACTTTGCCAGGCTTCTCAGGCAGTTTTTACAATTTCAGGAGTGATTTCGAAGTGGTTGTTACTTGTCAATGACTCTCAGTTAAGGCCCAGGCAATAAGTGAAAGCTTTGGTCAGGAAGGTTCTGCCTCCAGCCCCTGACTCAGGTTCTTCATACAGAGAAGGGAGCAGGGCCGGGTGCAGTGGCTCACGCCTGTAATCCCAGCACTTTGGGAGGCCTAGGCGGGTGGATCACGAGGTCAAGAGATCGAGACCATCCTGGTCAACGTGGTGAAACCCCGTCTCTACTAAAAATACAAAAAATTAGCTGGGCATGGTGGCTTGTACCTGTAATCCTAGCTACTCAGGAGGCTGAGGCAGGAGAATTGCCTGAACCCAGGAGGCGGAGGTTGCGGTGAGCCGAGATCGCATCATTGCACTCCAGCCTGGGTAACAAGAGCGAAACTCCATCTCAAAAAAAAAAAGAGAGAGAGAGAGAGAGAGAGGGGAGCAGGAGTGTCTGGCTCCAAAGCCACACTTGTCCTCCGCACTCCATGGTCCTTTCCTACCAGACACAGAAGAGTGAAGAGGTTCTAGAGGTGACATGGAGCACATCTAAGTGAGGGAATCAAAAAAGACTTCATGGGAGAGAGGAGATTTTGCACTGGAGAATGAAGGTAAAGAAAGCAGGGAGGGACGTGCCAGGGGTGCTGGGGAAGGAAGTGCATTCCAGCCTGATAGACCAGGAGCACCTTCACTAGTATAAAGCAAAGTAATGGGAATCAAGTTGGATAGGATGCAGGGGGTTAAGGAGAAATCACAGAGGGCTCCAAATGACAGGCCAAGGAGGCTGCCTTTTACAATCGGGGGACCCATGGAGTAAGAAGGTAAACTGATCTGAGCGGATCCGGGAAGACCAGACACGGGCAGCTAGTAATAGTCAGGTGGCTACCGAAGCGGAGTAGTCCAGTCCAGAGGTAGTGGGCACTGCAGCATGTTGCAGATTACAGACGCAGGAGATACCCGGGAGAGGAGAAGCAGGAGGAGACCTGGAAATAGATAGCTGTGGGTTAAATGGGAGGATCCAGCTGAGAATTCGAGGTGCTGAGTCCAGAGGAAGTAATGAGAGAAAGGCAGAGCTGTAACCAGAATGTGGACTTGACCAGGGAGACTGCTGTGGGCCCGGAGCTGTGGGCAGGGACCAGGAGCTTGGTCTTTGACAAGGGCAGTATGAGTTGCCGTTCTCCCTGTGGAGATGCGGGACCAAGGCTCAGGAGGGGTGTTGGAGGGAGAGGAGGCAGGGACAGTCATGTGGGAGTCACTTACCCATACAGGGGCAAGCCGATGACCTGGCGGAGGAAAAGGAATCCTGCAGGGAGATGGGGCAGAGGGCAGGCACTACCAGACTTCATCGGGCTCTGTCTTATTAAAGCTTCCGGAGGGCAAAAGGAGGAGGAGACGGAAGACGGAGGCGGGACCTTTGGGGAGAGAGACCCTTGTGAGTGTCCAGCAGTTTCACATGCCGTGCAGAAGTCCAGGAGTGGTGGCGGCGAGGTAATTGTTAAAATCGAGGTTGGGGGCTGTCCTGGCTGACCTTGACAAAAGCCGGTTTCAGGGGCAGATGTCAGGCTACAAAGGTCTAAGAGGCCAGAGGTAGAGGGGTTGGAGGTGGCTGAGGCTCCCAGGAGGAGGGAGGAGTCGGTAAACAGGACTGGACTAGGGGGAGGCGAGCGAGGGCTTACTCTCGGTGTCCTGCCAGACCTTGAAGAGGAGGGCAGAGACCCAGAGGCACAGGGAGAGGAGACCCTCTGAGACCCTTTGAGACAGAAGAAAACAGCTGACCCTGTAAAAGCTTAGAGACCCAGACAGAACTAAGACTGCGACCGCCACATCCCTGACAAACCAAGGTGGTGGCTGCCAGCCCTAGAGGGCAACGAACTGGAGGAGGGGAAGGGTAGAAGCAGGAGCTGAGAACGCCGGGAGGGAGAGCAGGTTTCCTCAGACTCTCTCAGGCTCCAGAGTATTGGTGGGGGAGAGGGAGTCCCAGATCCCTGGAAGCTCAGAGCCTGGGGAGAGCCAGGGCTCACCTTCCCCTTTCCCCAGGTCGCCTCTATTCACTTGGGAGGGCGCTATTCCCTATTCCAACCCAAGCACCTGGTACCCGTTTCCTTCCTCCAGCAAGTCTACGCAAGTTTCTTTCTTTCCTGGGACTTAGCGTCTGGGGTGCACTGAATGGTAGAACCCAAAAAGGTGCGTCCAGGTCCTCATCCCCAGCCCCCACTCCCCCAGAACCTGTGAATATGACTTCATCTGGAAAGAGGGTCATTGTAAATGTGATTTAAGATGTCAAGACAAGATCATCCTGGCTTGTCCGTCCAGTGGGCCCTAAAGCCAATGACAAGTGTCCTCGTGATAGGAGAGGGGAGGGCCATATGATGGGAGAGTGGGATCTCTGCAGCCACAAGCCTAGGAACACCTGGGGCCACAGAAGCTGCAAGAGGCTCGGAAGGGGCCCTTCCCCAGGGCCTTCGGAGGGAGTGCAGCCCGGCAATGCCTTGGTTTTGGACTTCTGGCCCCAGCAAACGGAAGATAATAAATATCTGGGGGTTTTTGTTTGTTTGTTTTTGAAACGGAGTCTCCCTCTGTTGCCAGACTGGAGTGCAGTGTCGCGATCTCGGCTCACTGCAACGTCCTCTTTCCCCGGTTCAAGCAATCCCTGCCTCAGCCTCCCGAGTAGCTGGGATTACAGGCATGCGCCACCACGCCCGGCTAATTTTGTGTCTTTAGCAGAGACGGGGTTTCACCAAGTTGGCCAGGATAATCTCGATCTCCAGACCTCGTGATCCGCCCGCCTGAGCCTCGAAAAGTGCTGGGATTACACGCGTGAGCCACTGCACACAGCTGCTTAAATATCTGTTTTTTAAGCCACCAAGTTCGTTGTAATTTGTTATGGCAGCCCTGGGAAACTAACGCAGTTCCCTATTCTGTAAATTAACTAGAATTAAATCTGATTCGGCCAAGAGGTGTGTTTTTCAACTCACCACCCCTCCCCCTTCCAGGTTGAGTTTTAACTCTTTCACTTGCCTGGCAGGGGTGGGGGAATGAGGATGGGGGCAGGTGGTGCGGGGAGGAAAGAAGCTAAATTCACAGCATCTCCTCCTGCCCCGAAGGAGAGGAAAGTCCAAAAAGGGTATTTCATGCCCACCAGCCCTTCCTCCTCCACCCAGAGCTCACGCCATCATCCCCTACCCGGCTCCAGGCAAGCTGGTGGGGCCGACGCTGACCCCGAGCGCGTTAC
Organism: Callithrix jacchus; assembly: GCF_049354715.1. Lineage (NCBI taxonomy): Eukaryota > Metazoa > Chordata > Mammalia > Primates > Cebidae > Callithrix > Callithrix jacchus. The sequence continues at coordinate 119,187,495 of NC_133506.1, forward strand.
TAACTTTGAAGGCAGGGAGTCTGCCTTTCCGGACTTCTCCTAACAGCTCCTCCTCTTCACCGCGATTCTCTCCCCACCCCTTGTGTCTGCCTTCTCCCGTTCTCCATTCTTGGGGGGCAAAATAAGATGGAGACCCCCGAAGTACAGGGTGGAAGGCAATCCCCCACCCCTCCTTCCTCCTCCTCCCACAACACAGCTGGAGGGGGAGGGGAGGTCAGCAGGGTTCACAAAGGCCAGATGTTAAGGAAAAAGAGAGTAGTGCCCACCCCACGCCCACCCACCCCACCCCCACCCTCACCCCCGGGTAAAGAAAAATGAAAGGAGACAGTTTTTAAGACAAACAAAACTTTTATGGTCCAAAACAGTTTTCCTCCAGAATCTGCTCCATGCAAACAATAACTTTTTACAAAGCATTTTCACAGAAAAGGAGACAAGTCCTTCCCCAGCTTGGGAATTGTTTCTCTCACCTCGCCTTCGGGGGAAGAGGGGATGCTATTCACTAGTGCGGGGGCGGACGCGGCACTGGGTCCCTCAGTGGATCGGCAGATCCAAAAGCCCCAGCTTTCCTTCATACCTCAACTTGTCGTCTACCTAAGACCTAACCTCCCCTGACCCCACCTGGGTGGAGGAGAAAGGGCTTCTAACCCAGACTGAAGATCCTCCTAGATGGAGGGCATGATTCAGGCCTAACTCACCCCTCCCCTGGAAAACAGAACCTCTGACCCCAAACCTAATCCCCTGGCCCTGCCCCCTTCGGATCCATCACACCTGACAACTCCCGAAAGGCCTGAGGCTGGGGTGTCCCGGGGGAAGCTGAAGGTTCCTCAGCCCAGGTCCCATCTAGACTTGCCCCTTCAAACCCCAGGGGACTCTTGCAGTTAGACCAAGAGTCCTCTCATTTACCACCTCTGCAAAGCGCAGCTTGTTTTGTTTCCACTCTTTAAGGGGCCGAGTTTGGGTATCCAAAGAAAGAAGTCGGGCCTGCCCTCCACCTCCACCCCCTCTCATCCATAAATCGGTGGAGGCCCTCGAAAGGCGACTTGTTTGGTCTGATTTTGATTTCTTCCACCCTCTATTACTTTCCCTGGGACAGTGTCTAGCCCCTTCCCCAGGCGAAGTAAGCACTTTCCAGGAGAGGAGGTCCCTCAGCCCTACCCACCCTAAGGGGAGTAAGTTGGGGGAGGGGGCTGATTAATCAAGGTTGGGGGAAATCTCTCTCACAGGCCAGACCTTATGCTTGGAAACCAAATAAGGAAAAAAAGGGAACTCCAAAACTGGACAAAAGGGAAACGTCGGCGGCTAAGACTGAGGATCTCATCAATTAGGGGCCACCTGCACTTGAGGGGCCCTAGAAAGGCGACAGGAAGGAGGTGATCTTCCTCTTACCCAAGCTCCCTCACCCATTAAAGGCTCCAGCGGTGCTTGGAGCTTTAGAGAAGGCCTGAGGGGAGCAAAGGGTTAAAGGCCTGGACAGTGGGGGTAGGGGATGCCCCCAGGGAGCTGCCAATCACCTCCCCACCCCCACCACAGCCCCTGCACCCCAGGCTCGCCCACAGACACTGTAACAACCGGTTTGTCCATCACCGAGGTCTCTCTCCTCTCCCTTTTTGTTGGGGGGGGGTGTCTTTGAGCGGTGGCCTCCTTTGCTCCCACTGGGGTGCAGGCCCTGCCCCCAACGGTCCGAGATGGAAGGGGGCAGGGATTAGAATCTATGTCATCAGCCTTTTTTGCTTAAGCCTTCTCCCGACTCCAGCCCTGGGTTCCTCGGCAAAGGATGAGGGGGAGGGGCTGTCACCCCCAACACTTAGGTGCTTGAAGATCACTGTCATTTGAAGTCCCTCTGCCCACAGCTCCTAAAATGTAAAGAAGGAAGGGGACAAATGTGAGAAACGGGGCTCCCTCCTCAAGCCAGCGATTTGGCCACGGTCCCAACTTTTCCCCTTTGGCAGAAGTCCCACGGTCAGCTTTCATCCACGTTGATCCCCCAGAATTTGAGGCCAGGGGGCTCAGGGACAGCGGGACCCCCCATACGCCACCTCCACAGCGGGTGGGCGGGCGGGGGCTTAGAGTCTCCCTGGAGGCGAAGCGAGGATGCCGGCTTTAGGTCTCCGTCTTCCCCTACCACCAGGGCCGGCGGGCAGGGGAAGCAGTCGAGGAGGCTGAAGGTGCTCGTGGTTGGGAGCGACGGTGCTGGGCGGCGGGGCTGCGCGGTGCGTGGAGGGGGCGCCGGCCGCCGGCGTTTCTTGGCGGCTCCCCGGGCCGCCCCTTTCGCAGGCGGCCGCTCTGGCCCCCGGCGCAAACTCGGAGTGTCCAAGGCGAAGCCCTTTGCGTAACACCAAAGTTTCGACCGGCGGATCAGACGATCGAAATGTTCCTGGCGGAGATGTGCGGGTGCGGCCGGAGCCGTGCTGGCCGTCGAAGGGCTGGCGGCTGGAGCCTCGGGGGAAGCCGGTGGGGGGTTTCCATCGACTTCTGCATGCTGGCAGGGCAGGAACGGCCCCGGCGCCGTCCCAGGACCCGTAGGCTCGGTGGAGAGGCCCGCAGGTGGCGACGGAGGCCGGGAACTAGGCTTCTGAGGCGGGCTGGCGGCTGAGCCACGCTGAGGTTCGAGACCCGGAGCCGGGCGAGGCGGGGCCGAGGCGAAGCCGGTCGGAAATTCCCGAGGGCGCGGGGGCGCCAGGCAGCGGCCCGGAGGTGCACAGGAGCGAACGCCGAAGTGCGGGAAACCGCCTCCGCCCTCTTCCTCCTCTTCGCAGCGGGGACACGCTGCGACGTCCGCATCCTCGCCGGCCGCAATGTTAAGATCGCCTGGCCGCCCGGTCGGGGCCCCGAGGTGCTTCAGGCCATCTGGGGTCCAGCCGCCAGGGCGCAGAGGGGCGTGAGGGCCCCGCAGCACGGCGGGCCGCGCCGCCAGTTCCCCAGGCCCCGGGCCCAGAGAGGACGTCCGGGGCTTGGCAAGGGCGCAGAAGGCGAGGGCACGCAAGCACAGCGGAGAGAATTCCTGGGTTCCCCGACGCGGCTTCCGGGGCGTGGGGGAGCAGGGCGACCCTCGCGGGGACGCCGGCACTGCCAGGCGGGACGCGGGGCACAGGGTCTCCATGGAGCAGCCTGAGGGGTGCCCAGTGAGGGGGTCCGGGTCCCAGCGGCGGGATGCCCTGGCTGCCCGAAGAGCCCACGGGCGAGGGGAACATCGCCCCCCGTCGACGGGGAGGTCTCTGCTCACGGGCGCCCCCGGCCCGCCACCCGGGACCGCAGAGCTCGGGCTCCCTCTTCGTTCTCGTCACGCGGCCCTCCCGGCGGCCGGACTCCTGGGTCCCTGCGAGTCCCGGTGCGGTCGGCCGCCCTTCTGCCGCCGCGTCCCTTTCGCAGCCCCGGGGGGAGCCCCTCTCCAGTCGCCCGAAGCGCAAAGGCGGGGGAAACAAAGCGGCCGGCAGCCCCGGGAGGCGGGAAGGGCCCCGGGCCCGGTACCCGGTGCCCGGGCCCAGGCGGCGGGGAGGGCGCCTTCCGCCCGCTCGGCTTCTTTCTTCCCCGCTGGCTCCCGGAGACCGCGTTATAGAGAACTGCCCCCTCGCTGCCCCAATACCAGCGCCGGGGCCGCGAGCCCAACGCTGATTGGGCCGCACCGCCCGTGACGTTAGCCCCGACCCCACCCCTACGGCGGCGCCGCCCCCGTCCCCATTCCGCACACAGACACACACACGTGGACCCGGCGCGGCGGCGGCTGGGAGGGAGCGCGGGAGGGAGCGTGCGCGGGTGGGATCGCGAGGGGCCAGATGCGCCGCCGCACGTGGCCCGGTGGCGTCCTGGTATTTCTTCGTCCCAAAGCAACTCTCTTTTTCCCGAGCAGTCACGGTTTTGCATCTGTAAAATGGGACGGTTCATATCTGCCCTCTTGGGGCTAAAAGAGCTGTGTGAATCAACGTAGATGGATCTCCAAAATAATGCTGAGGGCAAAGATGAAAAGAAGCGATGGCTGTTTACAAGCTTTGCGCAGCAGGGACTCTAGCGAGGCAAGAATGTTACTTACCTCTGTCTCGGGGCCTCTAAAACAGTGCGTGGCACGCAGTCGGCTCAAAAAAATGCTGTAATGTATAAGTACTTAGGAATTCAGTACTTGCAAGATGAACAAAGAAAAAAATAAATTTGGGAGGGGGGCAGTGTTGTTACACCCATGGTAGCCGATAAATAGGCTGTCTCAGTACCTGTTTCCATTTCTCTGATGCAGTATTTAAATACTCCGCCTCAACTAGATTCCGAGAGGCTGGCTCTGCAGCCCCTGACCCCCAATCCCAGGATGCTGTCCTCTGAGGCTTGATCTGTCTGCCAAATAGATTGAAGAAGCCAGAGGCGGGCACACACAGACCCTGACTCTCATCTCCCCCAAGGAAAATAAAGAAAAAGTGAATTTCCAGTACAAATTCTGATAATGCTGCACACACCCTCAACCTGTCTATTCCCTTAAGCTTCTTTAGTTTCTGCATAGCTTACTGTTACATAAAAGTCGGTACATGGACTTATTCTTTGGTGTCTGTCTCTCCCATTAGTCTGGAAATGAGCCGATGAGAAGTTTGTCTTGATCATTGGTGTATCCCCACTGCCTAGATCAGTGGCCAAGATGTAATAGGTGCTCAATCAATATGTGTGAATGAATGAATGAGCAAGTGAGTGAATTAATGAATCCCTGGGATATTTCTCTTGATAAAAATCAGGGTAATGGAATACTGCTGTTTCCTATCTGTGGAAATTTAGAGATTGGTTTGATGACTTGAGGTAAAGGTGTGGAAAAATGCTGGCAGAGGGCAGCCACAGAGAAAAATTTCTTCTGGGGCCAAGACAAGAGAGGGTTTCAGAAAGAGGACAAAATGATGCAGCTTGCCTCCTGGCCCTTCTAGCAGTGACAACAGAGGTGTAGTTTCCCTATGTGTCATCAAATAACATCTGGGAGGACAGGGGTAAGGTGGGTCAGCTTCCCACACCTCGAGTCCAGAGGTAAAGCCCCTAGGTGGGGCTAGGGTTTGAGGGAGAAGATGTGGTGTTCATTGTTCAAAACACTCATCCCCTAACATCTTCTGCAGAAGAGCTCTCCAGGGCGGCTGTCATGAGGGGGGATCCTGGGGTCCTGCCAAGTCATGAAGCTGAGCTGGGTCTAGACACCAGGGCTCATAATTGCTTGAAAAGCCCACCTCTACACACACACGCACACATGCACACACACACACATGCATGCATATACACAGGCATGCATGCACGCACATACACACACACACAAGGAAAGTTCTGGAAGGATGATCTTCATGGCTGTCCCTTCTGCCGGACAGTTCTGAGGACTCATCCTGAACAGCAGTTCCTACTTGCACTCCGGTGCCTAGCACAGTGTTGACACAAGGAGAGAATGCCCAAGAAAATGATGGGTATGAATAAATGAGTGACTATTGCATAACTGCAAATCAATGACCTCTTCTTTCTCTGCCCCCAAAAGCTGCCAGCTCCCCCTTCCCCTTGTGAGTTTGGGGGCTTTACTGAGGAGTCATTATGATTGTGAGTCCTTCCCTCTGCCTCCACTTTCCCTACTTCCCCTTCCTCTCATCAGGCACCCAGAATATAGACCCAGGGATGGAATCACTCTACAAACAGTAGGGGATAGTGAGTGCCTCTCCAGCTGAAAGGACCCAAGGACATCAAGCCACCCTCAATAGCCTGGACAGGGGATGCTGCTGTGCGACCCTGGGCAGGCCACCTAGATACTCTAAGTCTCAATGTCCTTATCGGTGAAAAGGGGACAAAGTGGCTTCCTCACGTTGTCGGGAGGGTTGAAACCTGATGGGAGTAGTCACCAGAACTCATGTGGGCAGGCCCAGCTGCTGCAATTACTATTTTCTCCAGCAGAGGACACTCGACCCCCTCCTCAGCCTGGGATGAAGGAGGCAACACCCTTCTCAGGAGCCTCTCCTCCCCTAAGAGAAAAACAGGGACTAGACTGGATGCTGGGTCCCATCTAACACCTCCAGAGTGAGGGCTAGAAAGGACCCCTCTGGATCCAGAAGCAGCCCGTTCCTTTCCTTGGCCCATCTAGGTCTCATCTGGGGCAGTAAGGAATGTGTTCAAGGATTTGGGAGCAGGAAACCTGCCTACTTGCCTTTTTTGGAGAACTGCACCCTAGATGTCCAACCCCAGAGTAACCTCTGTAGTCTAACCCCATAGTAACCTCTGAACCTCTGTAGTACTTACTACATGCCACTCTCTCTTCTAAGAACCTGACGTTGCTTAATTCCCATAACAGCCTATGAAATAGATGCTTTTTTTTTTTGTCTGGGCACGGTGGCTCACACCAGTAATCCCAGCGCTTTGAAAGTCCGAGGCGGGCGGATCACAAGGTCAGGAGTTCGAGATCAGTCTGGCCAACATAGTGAAACCCTGTCTCTACTAAAAATACAAAAAAAAGAAGCCAGGTGTGGTGGTGGGCACCTGTAACCCCAGCTACTCGAGAGGTGAGGCAGGAGAATCCTGTGAACCCAGGACGCAGAGGTTGCAGTGAGCTGAGATTGTGCCATTGTACTCCAGCCCAGGTGACAGTGTGAGACTCTGTTTAAAAAAAAAAGAAAAAGAATAGACACTATTTTAAAAAATGAACATACCACACATAACCCATTTTAAGTGTCCAATTCAATGATTTTTAGTAAATTGCAGTTATGTAACCATCATCATAATCATTTTCGTTTTCTGTCGTTTTTTTTTTTAGAGACAGGGTCTTGCTATGTTGCCCATGCTGTGGCTTTTCGCAGGCACGATCCCACCACTGATCAACACAGGAGTTCTGACCTGCTCTGTTCCGACCTGGGCCGGCTTATCCCTCCTTAGGCAACCTGGTGGTCCCCTACTCCCGGGAGGTCACCATATTCATGTTGATCTTAGTGCGGACTCCTAATCAGCATAGGAGTCCGCACTAAGCCCAGTGCACTATAGCCTAGAACTCCTGGGCTCAAACCATGCTCCAGCCTTAGCCCCCAGAGTAGCTGGGCCTATAGGCACCTGCCACACAATCTCGGCTCACTGCAGCCTCTGCCCTCCAGGTTCAAGCAATTCTCCTGCCTCAGTCTCCCAAGTAGCTGGGACTACAGGCATGTGGCACCACATCTGGCTAATTTTTGTATTTTTAGTAGAGACGGGGTTTCACCATGTTGGCCAGGCTGATCTTGAACTCCTGACCTCAGGTGATCCGCCTACCTTGGCCTCCTGAAATGCTGAGATTACAGGCATGAGCCAACACACCCAGCCCCACAATCCAGTTTTAGAACATTGCTTATAAGTCTTCTCCTTCCCACTTGTAGCTCTCAATTCCCATCCCCAGCCCTGGGTGACTAATCTACTTTCTGTCTCTATAGAACTCCCTTTTCTGGATATTTTACATAAATGGAATCATGCAATGTGTGGTCTTTTGCATCTGGCTTCCCAAAAGCATAATGTTTTTTAGGTTTACCTGTGTTGTAGCATGTATTGGTAGTCTGTTCCCTTTTTTTTGAGATGAAGTTTCACTCTTGTTGCTCAGGCTGGAGTGCAATGGCACCATCTTGGCTCACTGCAACCTCTGCCTCCCAGGTTCAAGCCATCCTCCTGCCTCAGCCTCCCAAGTAGCTGGGATTACAGGAATGGTGGCATGCCTAGCCAGGTGGCATCAGCCATTTTGTATTTTAGTAGAGATGGGGTTTCTCCATGTTGATCAGACTGGTCTCAAACTCCTGAATTCAGGTGATCTACCTACTTCAGCCTCTCAAAGTGCAGGAATTACAGGTGTGAGCCACCAAGCTTGACCTATTCCTTTTTATTGCTGAGTATTGTGTTGTATGGATATGCCACATTTTGTTTATCTAATCACATTTGGGTGGTCTTCCCTTTTTGGCTATTGTTTACAATACTGTTATGAACACTGCTATACAAGTCTTGTGTGAATATATCTATTTCTCCTAAGTAGACAATTAAGAGTGGAATTGGGGCGGGGCGCAGTGGCTCACACCTATAATCCCAGCACTTTGCGAGGCTGAGGCGGGTGGACCACAAGGTCAAGAGATCGAGACCATCCTGGTCAACATCGTGAAACCCCGTATCTACTAAAAATACAAAAATTAGCTGGGCATGGTGGCACGTGCCTTAGTCCGAGCTACTCGGGAAGCTGAGGCAGGAGAATCACTTGAACCCAGAAGGCAGAGGTTGCGGTGAGCAGAGATCGTGCCATTGCACTCCAGCCTGGGTAACAAGAGCAAAACTCCATCTCGAAAAAAAAAGAGTGGAATTGCTGGATCATATCCTACATTTATGTTTAACCATTTTTTTTTTTTTTTTGAGACAGGGTCTCACTGTCACTCAGGCTGGAGTGCAGTGGCACAATCATGGCTCAATGCAGCCTCAGCCTCCTGGGCTCAAGAGATCCTCCTGCCTCAGCCTTCTGTGTGGCTGAGACCACAGGCCTGAGCCACCATGCCCAGCTAATTAAAAAAAAATTTTTTGTGAGACATGGTCTCACTATGTTGCCCAGGCTGGTCTCAAACTCCTAGGCTCAAGGGATCCTCCCGCCTGAGCTTCCCAAAGTGCTGGGATTACAAGCATAAGCCACCATGCCCAACTATGTTCAACTCTTTTAAAAGCTGCCATCTGAGTCATAGCACCAAAAAAAAAAAAAAAAAAAGAAAAAGAAAAAAACTGCCAAGGCTGAGAATGATAGCTCACAGCTGTAGTCTCAGCACTTTAGGAGGCCAAGGCAGGCTGATGGCTTGAGGCCAGGAGTTTGAGACCAGCCTGGGAAACATGGTGAAACCCCATCTCTTCAAAATACAAAAATTAGCTAGGAGTTGTGGCCTGTGCCTGAAGTCTCAGCTACTCAGGAGGCTACGCCTATAATCCTAGCACTTCGGGAGGCCGAGGTGGGCAGATAACCTGAGGTAAGGAGTTGGAGACCAGCCTGGCCAACAGGCAGGCAGCCCCTGCCTCTACTAAAAAAATCAAAAAATTAAAAATTAGCCGGGTGTGGTGGTGCATACTTGTAATCCCAGCTACCCAGATTCTAGGGAGACTGAGGCATGAGAATTGCTTGAACCTTGAAGTTAGTGTGAGATTAATGCGTGGAAAAAGAAAAAAAGAAAAAGGAGAATTGCTCGAATCAGGGAGGCAAAGGCTGTGGTGAGCCAAGATTGCGCCGCTGTACTCCAGCTTGGACGACAGAATGAGACTGTCTCAAAAAATAAATAAAAAATTTTAAATCCGTGATATAAATGAAGACATTGAGGGAGAGAAGTGAAGTGACTTGCCCAAGTCACACTGCTAGCAAGTGGCAGAGCCAGAACCCAAACCCAGGTAGCTGGGTCCTAAGTCCACTCTGGTAACCACTAGGCTACCCCACAACAATGAATCCAAGAGGGGAAGCCATTTCTCCACCTTGCCACACCCTAGCCACCTTTTTTTTTGAGACAGGGTCTCACTGTCACTCAGGCTGGAGTGCAGTGGCACAATCATGGCTCAATGCAGCCTTTTAACCTTTCGTGCTCCCGGAATTCCCTAAGTCAGCAGGGCTGCACCACCCCCTAGCATAAGCCCACATGTTCCTGTGTCTCCTCTGGGAATTTTGCACGCAGGGTTAATAGCTTCAGTTCTGGACTCAGATGAGTCCATTCACATTTCATCTGTGTCCAGACTCATCATTTTACCAGCTTTGTGACTTTGGGGTGATTACTTAACTTCTGGAAGCTTTAGTTTCCTTATTTGTAAAACATGAATAGCATCTTTCCTCCCGCAATCAAAAGGTATTGTATGATGGAAAATTCAAACCTATACAAACGTAAACAAAGAAATATAATTAACCTCCCAGTACTGAATACCCAGCTTCAACACTTATTAACTGATTCAATTTTGTTTCATTCTTACCCACCTACTTCCTCACTTAAAAAAAAAAAATCAAAGGCCGGGCGCGGTGGCTCACCCCTATAATCCCAGCACTTTGGGAGGCCGAGGCGGGTGGATTACGAGGTCAAGAGATCAAGACCATCCTGGTCAACAAGGTGAAACCCTGTCTCTACTAAAAATACAAAAATTAGCTGGGCATGGTGGTGCGCGCCCGTAGTCCCAGCTACTACTCGGGAGGCTGTGGCAGGAGAATTTCTTGAACCCAGAAGATGGAGGTTGCAGTGAGCCGAGATCATGCCATTGCACTCCAGCCTGGGTAACAACAGCGAAACTCGGTCTCAAAAAAAAAAAAAATCAAGTTGGCCAGTAGGATGGTTCATGCCTATAATCTCAGCATTTTGAAAGGCTGAGGCTAGCAGATTGTTAGAGCCCAGGAGTTCAAGACCAGCCTGGGCAACATAGTGAAACTCCACCTCTACCAAAACGAAAAACAAAAACAACAACAACACATAAATTAGCTAGTCCCAGCTACTCAGGCGACTGAGGTGGGAGGATCCCTTGAGCCTGGGAGGTTCAGGCTGCAGTGAGCTGCAGTCACCCCTGCATTCCAGCCTGGGAGACAGAGAGAGAGACCCTGTCTCAAAAACCAGAAACAACACAATTTTATTTAGGAATGATTTATGTAATAAAATGCACTTTTTTTTTTTTTTTTTGAGACGGAGTTTCACTCTTGTTACCCAGGCTGGAGTGCAATGGTGCGATTTCAGCTCACCCCAACCTCTGCCTCCTGGGTTCAAGCAATTCTCCCACCTCAGCCTCCTGAGTAGCTGGGATTACAGGCACGCGCCACCATGCCAAGCTAATTTTTTGTATTTTTAGTAGAGATGGGGTTTCACCATGTTGACCAGGATGGTCTGGATCTCTCGACCTCGTGATCCACCTGCCTCGGCCTCCCAAAGTGCTGGGATTACAGGCATGAGCCACTGCGCCCGGCCAAAATGCACATTTTAAGTGACAAAGGAATATGTCCATGTTACCACAATTAAGATGTATTGTAGAACAACGGCCAGACGTGGTGGCTCACGCCTGTAATCCCAGCACTTTGGGAGGCTGAATCGGGTGGATCACTGGAGGTCAGGAGTTTCAGACCAGCCTGGCCAACATGGTGAAATCCAGCCTCTACTGAAAATACAAAAACAACTAGCTGGGTGTCGTGGTGCATGTCTGTAACTCCAGCTACTTGGGAAGCTGAGGTGGGAGAATTGCTTGCACCCGGGAGGCGGAGGTTGCAGTGAGTCGAGATTGTGATCGTGCCATTGCATTCCAGCCTGGGTGACAGAGTGAGACTCTGTCTCACAAAAAAAAAAAAAAAAAAAAGAAAAGAAAAGAAGCAAAAATAGAAGATATAGAACAAACCTCATATTATTTTGTTTTGCTTTGTTTTATTTTTTAAGACAGATCTTGCTCTGTAACCCAGGCTGGAGTGCACTCTTGTTACCCAGGCTGGAGTGCAGTGACATGATCTCGGCTCACTGCCACCTCTGCCGTCTGGGTTCAAGCAATTCTCAAGCCTCAGCCACTCGGGTAGCTGGGACTACAGACGTGTGCCATCATGTGCGGCTAATTTTTGTATTTTTTGTAGATGTAGGGTTTCACTATGTTGCCTAGGCTGGCCTCAAACTCCTGGGCTCAAGCAATTCTCCTGCCTCGACCTCCCAAAGTGTTGGGATTACAGGCCTGACACACTGTGCCCAGAACAAACCCCATGTTATTTTTAGGCAAATCCCAGACATCACATAATTTCATTCCTAAATATTTCAATACATATTTCTATAAGGACTCTTTTTTTTTTTTAGCATAGAGCAATACTTTATTTTTACACACTTTGACAAGGAGGTTTTCCATAACCTTTCCAGTGGAGAACAGAGGACATGAAAATCAGCCTCCAGGCCAGGCACAGTGGCTCACGCCTATAATCCCAGCACTTTGGGAGGCCAAGGTGGGTGGATCACGAGGTCAAGAGATCCAGACCATCCTGGTCAACAAGGTGAAACACCGTCTCTACTAAAAATACAAAAATTAGCTGAGCGTGGTGGCGTGCGCCTGTAGTCCCAGCTACTCGGGAGGCTGAGGCAGGAGAATTGCCTGAACCCAAGAGGTGGAGGTTGCAGTGAGCTGAGATCATGCCATTGCCTCCAGCCCGGGTAAGAAGAGCGAAACTCTGTCTCAAAAAAAAATAAAATAAAATAAAAAATAAATAAATAATAAAAAATTAAAAAAAAAGAAAATCAGCCTCCATCTATTAACATTTGATGGTATATCCAAGCAGACTTTTATAGAATATTTCATTGCTAGAAAAAAATGGCATGCTACACATATTGTTCTGTTACTTTATGTTTTCATCAAACAATATGTTGCAAATATATTTACAAGTCAATAAATTCAATTTTACAATACCAAAAAAAAAAGAAAATCAGCCTCCAGATATCAGTAGCTGTCTGCTCAGGGCCGAGGCTCCTCTTGCCCATGTGGTGAGGTGGAGGGGTGTACTTCCCTCCCTTTATCAGTTTATCCCATTGCTTCCAGAAGGTATTCACATGCTTCATTGTTTTATACCAAAGTATACACTCTGTGAAATCATCATATTCTGTCTTGCACTCTTTCTCTGCCCAGATAGTACCGACTCCATGTGCACATTCTATCCATTCTTTTTTCAAGCAGGAAACTTGTAGAGCTGTTCAGCACTTTGGATTGTCCACCATGGATCTATCTTAAGGCCGAACCTTTTCTGCACATCCAAGAAAGGCATGGCAATCCGATGCTCTTGTCCTTGTCTGTTCTCTGGCCTCCCCTTCAGGACACCTAGCTTGCGATTTGGACCTAAGGAATCTTTAAAAGTCAACATAACTGGCCGGGCGCGATGGTTCACACCTGTAATCCCAGCACTTTGGGAGGCCGAGATGGGCGGATCACAAGGTCAGGAGATAAAGACCATCCTGGCCAACGTGGTGAAACCTCGTCTCTACTAAAATGCAAAAACATTAGCCTGGCATGGTGGCCCACACCTGTAGTCCTAGCTACTCGGGAAGCTGAGGCAGGGGAATCGCTTGAACCTGGGCAGGGGAGGATGCTGTGAGCCGAGATCGCGACACTGCACTATAGCCTGGGCGATAGAGCAAGACTCTGTCTCAAGAAAAAAAAAAAAGTGAACATAACCCCAACATTATTATCAAATCTAAAAAGAATTAACAATCAGCTGGGGAAGGCCGGGCGCGGTGGCTCAGGCCTATAATCCCAGCACTTTGGGAGGCTGAGGCAGGAGGATCACAAGGTCAGGAGTTCAAGATCAGCCTGACCAACATGGTGAAACCCTGTCTCTAAAAAACAATTTTAAAAAGTAATGAAGGCCGGGCATGGTAGCTATTGCCTGTAATCCCAGCACTTTGGGAGGCCAAGGCACGCGGATCACCTGAGGTGAGGAGTTTGAGACCAGCCTGGCCAACATGGTGAAACCCCATCTCTGTTTAAAAAAAAGTAATGAAAAAAGAAAAAAAATTTGGCTAGGAGCAGTGGTTCATGCCTGTAATCCCAGCACTTTGGGAGGCTGAGGTGGGCAGATCACCTGAGGTCAGGAGTTCAAAACCAGCCTGGCCAAAATGGCGAAAACCTGTCTCCACTAAAAATACAAAAATTAACCAGGCGCGGTGTTGGGTGTTTAATCCCAGGAGGGATTAAACTCAGGAGGCTGAGACAGGAGAATTGCTTGAACCCAGGAGGCAGAGGTTGCAGTAAGCCAAGATTACACCACTGCACTCCAGCCTGGGTGACAGAGTGGGAATCCATCTCAAAAAAAAAATAAAAAAAAAAAAAGAATCAACAATCACCTTCTAACTTCATTAAATAGCCAGTTAGTGTTCAAATTTCTAATTATCTTATAATATTTTTTCTTTTTTTTTTTCTAATAGAGATGGGGTTTGGTCTCAAACACCTGACCTCGGGTGGTCCACCCACTTCAGCCTCCCAAAGTGTTGGGATTACAGGTGTGAGCCACTGCACTTAGCCTAATCTTTTTTCTTTCTTTCTTTTCTCTTTTTTTTAAGACGGGGTTCCACCATGTTGGTCAGGCTGGTCTTGAACTCCCGACCTCAGATGATCCTCCTGCCGCCTTGGCCTCCAAAATGCTTGGATTACACGTGTGAGCCACCATGCCCAACCAATCTTTTTTCTTTACAATTTTTAGTTTATTTGAATTAGGAGCCAAAGAAAGATTTCAAATGGCTATTACGTCTCTCTTTTAATCTGTAAATTCCCCCTTTATCTCTCTCTCTTTTTTTTCCCCTCTCCTTGCAATTTTGTCATTGGAGATACTAAGATTGTCTTTTTGACTTCCCATATTCTGGAATTTACTGACTGCTTTCCCACAGTGAGGTTTAATTAAATATTTATTGAACAATATTTATTAAGGACCTACTGTGTATAGGATTGTCAGATTTAGCACAGGTCTGGACGCAGTGGCTCACACCTGTAATCCCAGCACTTTGGGAGGCCAAGGCCAGTGGATCACCTGAGGCCAGGAGTTTGAGACCAGCCTGGCCTACATGGTGGAACCCCGTCTCTACTAAAAATACAAAAATCAGCTGGGTGCGGTGGCAGGTGCCTGTAATCCCAGTTTACAAGAGAGGAGTCTATGTAAGCAAGGCTGAGGCAAGAGAATCACTTGAACCCAAGAGGTGGAGGTTACAGGGAGCCACGCTGCACTCCAGCCTGGGAGACAGAGTAAAACTTTGTCTCAAAAAAAAAAAGTTAACACAAAATATACAGAACATATTTATTTATATGAAAAAATTTATTTATTGTTTATCCATAATTCAGATTTGACTGGACATCCTGTGTTCCATCTGGCAACTCTATGTGCCAGGTGCTATTTTAGCACTGGGGACACAGCAGCAAGCAAGACAGACAACCCCCACCTCAAGGAGTTTATATTCTAGTAGACTCTGGGAGCCAGCTAGTACACAGGCAGACAATATTCCTTCCAAAGACATTGTGAGGATTGAAGAAGAAACCTAGGCTAGGTGAGGTGGCTCATGCCTGTAACCCCCACACTGTGAAAGACAAAGCAAAGAGGGTTACTTGAGTCCAACAAGAGTTCAAGACCAGCCTGGGCAATATAGCAAGATCCCATCTCTACAAAAACTTTAAAAATTAGCCAGTGCTCCCAGTTACTTGGAGGCTGAAGCAGGAAAATCCCTTAAGCCCAAGAGTTTGAGGCTACAGTGAGCTTTGGTCACACCACTGCACTCTAGCCTGGGTGACAGAGCAAGACACTATCTCAAAATAATAATAATAATAATAATTCTTATCCATAGGTTAAGAAAAAAAAAACCATGGCTGGGTGCCGTGACTCACACCTATAATCCCAGCACTTTGGGAGATCAAGGCAGGTGGATCACAAAGTCAGGAGTTTGAGACCAGCCTGGCCAACATTGTGAAACCCCCGTCCCTACTAAAAATACAAAAGATTAGCTGGGCATGGTGGTGCACGCCTGTAATCCCAGCTACTCAAGAGGCTGAGGCAGAATTGTTTGAACCTGGAAGGTGGAGATTGTAGTAAACTGAGATCATGCCACTGCACTCCAGCCTGGGTGACAGCGCAAGACTCCAACTCAAAAATAAATAAGTAAATAAAAACACTAAAAAAAAAGAGAGAAACACATGAATGCTTGGCTCATAGTTGATGATCAATGTGAGTGCCCTTGGCAGTAGCTTAGGCTGCCTTTTCCCTTTCCCCTCCTTTCTTCCCTTGTCCCATCCCTCCCCACATTCACCTAGGGAGTATTCCAGACTTGCCTCCTCCTGCAGTATTTCCTCCATATGGCCATGGTTCATCCGTGGCTCATCCATGTATTTACCCCACAGTTACTGAGCACATACCATGTAGCAAGCCCCAGGCCAGGCCCTGGGACTCAGAAACACTGGAGACAGTCTGGTGGGGCAGATGGACATTACAAGCTGATCAAAGAGCAGCAATAGAGGGATGATCATGGTCCTAGAATCTTAGAAGAGGATGACCCTAGAGGAAGAGGAAGGAGTTCTTTTCAGAGAAGGTAATTTTGGTTGGGCACGGTGGCTCACGCCTGTAATCCTAGCACTTTGGGAGGCCGAGGTGGGTGGATCACCTGAGGTCAGGAGTTCGAGACCAGCCTGACCAATATGGTGAAACCCTGTCTCTACTAAAAATACAAAAATTAGCCAGGCATGGTGTTGCATGCCCATAGTCGCAGCTACTCAGGAGCCTGAGGCAGGAGAGTCACTTTGAACCTGGGAGGTGGAGGTTGTGGTAAGCCGAGATCACACCACTGCACTCCAGCCTGGGTGACAGAGTGACAGCCTCCATCTGAAAGAAAGAAAGAAAGAAAGAAAGAAAGAAAGAAAGAAAGAAAGAAAGAGAGAGAGAGAGAGAGAGAGAGAGAGAGAGAGAGAGAGAAGAGAAAAAAAAACAAAGGAGGCAGGAGAGAAGAGAGAAGAATACCACCTGCCACTGGCAGAGGAATGTAAGCAAGGAACCAAGGCGAGCAAGTGCCTGTCCCACATGCTGCCAACTTCCAGCCACCAGAGTACCGACCCCCTGTTAAGTAGCAGGGTGCCCTGGCCTTGGCCCTTCTCATCCACCTTCCGAGAGTCATCTCATCTCCCTTGAACAACCAACCACTCCCCCCACAGCGGGTCTCTCCCATTAAAAAGCTACCTCTGGCTGGGTGCGGTGGCTCACGCCTATAATCTCAGCACTTTGGGAGGCCGAGGCGGGTGGATCACTAGGTCAAGAGATCGAGACCATCCTGGTCAACATGGTGAAACCCCATCTCACTAAAAATACAAAACTTAGCTGGGCATGGTGGCGCAGCCTGTAGTCCCAGCTACTTGGGAGGCTGAGGTAGGAGAATTGCTTGAACCCAGGAGGTGGAGGTTGCGGTGAGCCGAGATCACGCCATTGCACTCCAGCCTGGGTAATAAGAGCGAAACTCCGTCTGAAAAAAAAAAAAGCTACGTCTTCCTTGACCCCAGAGGCTCCAGCCCTATCCCTTTCTTCCCTTCACAGCCAAGCTCCCCCAAGAGCTGTCTACGCACGTGGTCTTGCTTTTCTCACTTCCCACTTGCTCCCCAACCCCCTTCCATCTGCTTCCACCCTCGCCCGCCACCACCACCACCGGAATAGCTCCTGCTGAGGTCTCGGTGGCCTCCATCTCATCGAAACTGGCAGGCACTTGTCAGCCTCCCTGACCTCTTTGGCAGCCCGCCTGGCTGGCCTCTTCCTCCTCCGAGATACTCCCAGTCCCCTGCCTCCTGAGCTCCCCTGCTGTCCTCCTGCCTCTGGGACGGCTCCCTCTGGCTCGTCAGGGCAGGCTCACTCTCCCCTTTCAGCCCAAAATGCCAGGGCTCCTCAAGGCTTTCTCCAGAACTCTTCTCTCTCTGGACACCTTTCCCTGCTCACTTTGCAGTCAGCGTTGGTGCCCGGGGTTCCACCTGTACCTCTCTCCTCAGGTCTGGCCCAGATCCCACACTCCGCACTCAGTCCACCTTGGACATTACAAAAGCCCCTCAGGGCTGAGAGTGGTGGCTCACATTTGTAATGCATGCACTTTGAGAAGTCGAGGTGGGCAGATGACAAGGTCAGGAATTTGAGGCCAGCCTGGCCAACACAGGGAAACCCCTAAAATACAAAAATTAGCTGGGTGTGGTTGCACGAACCTGTAGTCCTAGCTACTTGGGAGGCTGAGGCAGGAGAATTGCTTAAACCTGGAGGTGGAGGTTGCAGTGAGCCAAGATTGCACTCCAGCCTGGGTGACATAGCAAGACTCTATCTCAAAAGAAAAAAAAAGCCCCAAACTCAGCCATCCTAAACCATCTGTACCCACTCCACTCCCCGCTTTCCTCCCTTCCCAGGAAACCTATCCTGATGTAAGGCTCCCCCATCCATTCACTTCCATGAGAAACGCAGGCCTCATCCCGATACCTCTGGCCCTCCAAGTCAGTGCCTCAGCAAGCCTTGTCATTGCAACCCAACAGTCATCTTTCCAGAGCCACAAATCTGATTGCTACACCCCTACTCAAAACCTTTTTTCTTTTTTTGAGACAGGGTCTTGCTCTGTCACCCAGGCTGGAGTGCAGTGGCACAATCACAGTACACTGCAGCTTCAACTTCCTTTCCTGGGTTCAAGCAATCCCGTCACCTCAGCCTCCCGAGTATCTGGGACTACAGGTATGTGCCACCACACCCAGCTAATTTTTAAAATTTTTTGTAGAGTTGGGGTCTGGCCATGTTGCCCACTCCGGTCTGTGTTAAAACACACGCTCTGAATGAAGACACCCCCAGCCAAACAGGCTTTGTCTTAGCAACATGGCTGTTTATTCACCTGGGTGTGGGCAGGCTGAGGCCAAAAAGGGCATCCTCAAAGGGCAGTGGGATAGGAGTTGGTTCTATAGGTTTGGGATGGGCAGTGGAAAGTTACAGTTTCGGGCAGTTTTTCGCAAGCTGGGCGGGGGTTGTATATTTGCAAGCTGAGAGGGGGTCGTAGGGTGTGGAGTCACATGGCTGACCAAGGCCGGTTACCAAGCCCAATGGCCTTATCAGTGAGGGTGGGAATAAGGAACAGCAGAGAATGTCTCAAGGTTAAGTAGGTGCTGCAGGAGTTGATCATTTCTTCCTCTTTTCATGGTTTTCTGGTTACTTCAGATTTTCCAGGAACTCATCTGGAGTGTCTGTGCAGGTCTCAGAGGTTAACATGTTAACATGGCATCCATGGCACCGCCAGTTAGCCTAAAAGACCTTACAGCCTCGGGCCAGGTGATGAGCACCTGTGGTCCCAGCTACTTGGAGGCCAAGGTAGGAGGATTGCTTGAGCCCAGGAGTTCGAGACCCATCCCTACAAAAAAATGAAAACCTGTTAATGGTTTCCTACTGTTTTCAGAAGAAAACTTGAACTTTTTTTTTTTTTTGAGACGGAGTTTCACTCTTGTTACCCAGGCTGGAGTGCAATGGCACAATCTCAGCTCACCACAGCCTCCACCTCCTGGGTTCAAGCAATTCTCCTGCCTCAGCCTCCTGAGTATCTGGGATTACAGGCATGCACCACCATGCCCAGCTAATTTTTGTATTTTTAGTAGAGACAGGGTTTCACCTTGTTGACCAGGATGGTCTCGATCTCTTGACCTCGTGACCCACCTGCCTCGGCCTCCCAAAGTGCTGGGATTACAGGCGTGAGCCACCACCCCCAGCCTTTTTTTTTTTTTTTTTGAGATGGAGTTTCACTCTTGTTACCCAGGCTGGAGTGCAATGGCGCAATCTCGGCTCACTGAAACCTCCGCCTCATGAGTTCAGGCAATTCTCCTGCCTCAGCCTCCCGAGTAGCTGGGATCACAGACACGCGCCACCATGCCCAGCTAATTTTTGTATTTTTAGTAGAGATGGGGTTTCACCTTGTTGACCAGAATGGTCTCAATCTCTTGACCTCGTGATCCACCCGCCTTGGCCTCCCAAAGTGCTGGGATTACAGGTTTGAGCCACCATGCCCGGCCTTTTTTTTTTTAAGAGAACAGGGTCTCACTATATTGCCCAGGTAGGTCTTGAACTCCTGGGCTCAAGCTATCCTCCTGCCTCTGCCTCCCTAAGAGCTGGGATTACAGGTGTGAGCCATAGCACCCAGCTGAACTTTTTGATTTTATTTTATTTTACTTTTTTGAGATGTAGTCTTACTCTGTCACCCAGGCTGGAGTACCGTGACATGATCTCGGCTCACTGCAATCTCTGTTTCCCAGGTTCAAGCAATTCTCCTGCCTCGGCCTCCTGAGTAGCTGGGATTACAGGAGCCCGCTACCACACCCAGCTAATTTTGTATTTTTAGTAGAGATGGGATTTCACCATGTTGGCCAGGCTGGTCTCAAACTCCTGACCTCAAGTGATCCACCCACCTCAGCCTCCCAAAGTGCTGGGATTACAGGCATGAGCCACCACCCCCAGCCCAAAAGATGAAACTCTAACTTGGCTCACAGGTAGGGTTACGTAAGTTTGGCAACCCCACACACAGGTCTTCTTGGGGAAGGGGACGTTTCCCTTTCCTCTTCCTTCAGCCACTCATGCCTTCTTTAGGCATAAAGCAATAAAGCGCCTTCATCTCCCTCCCTAAGCGCTGGCTGCTCCTTCAGACTATACACTTTCCCCCCACATCCCTGCTGCTGGCCAACGCCTGCTTCTACTCAGAGCTCCACTGAGTCATCCCTTCCTCTAAGAAAACCTCTCTTCACCCTTCCAGATGATGCCCAGGTCAGTTTCCACAGTATCTCCACTTCAACAGCTGTGTATATTTCGTTTAAAGATTTCCAGGCCGGGCACGGTGGCTCACGCCTATAATCCCAGCACTTTGGGAGGCTGAGGCGGGTGGATCACAAAGACAAGAGATCGAGACCATCCTGGTCAACAAGGTGAAACCTCGTCTCTACTAAAAATACAAAAATTAGCTGGGCATGGTGGTGCGCGCCTGTAGTCCCAGCTACTTGGGAGGCTGAGGCAGGAGAATTGCTTGAACCCAGAAGGCAGAGGTTGGGGTGAGCCAAGATCATGCCATTGCACTCCAGTCTGGGTAACAACAGGGAAACTCCGTCTCAAAAAAAAAAAAAAAAAAGATTTCCATTGGCCAGGTGATGTGGCTCATGCCTGTAATCTCAGCACTTTGGGAGGCCCAGGTGGGTGGATCACCACAGGTCAGGAGTTTGAGACCAGCCTGGCCAACCTGGTGAAAGAAACCCCGTCTCTACCAAAAACACAAAAATTAGTAGGCATGGTGGCACATGCCTGTAATCCCAGCTACTTGGGAGGCTGAGGCTGGAGAATCACTTGAACCCAGGAGGCAGAGGTTGCAGTGACCAGAGATCATGCCACTGGACTCCAGCCTGGGTGACAAGAGCAAAACTGTCTCCAAAAAAAAAAAAAAGTTTGTATGAGGTTTACCCCTAAATATTTCAGGAAGTTTTCTTACTACAATACTATGATCATAGGCTGGGTGCGGTGGCCACACTTGTAATCCGAGCACTTTGGAAGGCCAAAGTGGGTGGATCACTTGAGGCCAGGAGTGTTGAAGAGCCTGGCCAACCTGGTGAAACCCCATCTCTACTAAAAATACAAAAACTAGCCAGGCATAGTGGCACGCCTGTAATCCCAGCTACTCCAGAAGCCGAGGCAGGAGAATCGCTTGAACCCAGGAGATGGAGGCTGCAATGAGCCAATACCGCACCTCTGCACTCCAACCGGACAACAGAGTAATACTCTTTAAAACAAAAAAGTGTGTGTGTGTGTGTGTGTGTATATATGTGTGTGTGTATATGTGTGTGTATATATGTGTGTATATGTGTGTATATATATGTGTGTGTGTATATATGTGTGTGTATATGTGTGTATATATATGTGTGTGTGTATATGTGTGTATGTGTGTATATGTGTGTATGTGTGTATATGTGTGTGTACATGTGTATATGTGTGTGTGTATATATATACATATATATATGTTATAATGATTACACCTCAGAAAATTAAAGATTCCTTAATATCATCTCATATGTAGCCCATATTCAAATTACCGACTTGTCCTCCAAAATGCTTTTTTGTATTTTATTTGTTCCAACCAAGATCTTTATTTATTTATTGAGACTGGGTCTTGCTTTGTTGCCCAGGCTTCTGGCACAATCACAGCTCACAGCAATCTCAACCTCCCGGCCTCAGCCTCCTGAGTAGCTGGGACCACAGGTGTGTGCCACCACACCCAGCTAACTTGTATGTATGTATTTATTTATTTATTTATTGGTAGAGATAGGATCTTGCTATATTGTCCAGGCTGGTCTCAAACTCCTGGCCTCAAGCAATCCTCCTCCCTGGGCCTCCAAAAGGGCTAGGATTACAGGCATGAGCTACTGTGCCCAGACTCAACCAAAATCTAAATATGGTCTGCACAGTGCATTTGGCTACATCTCTTAAATCTCATTTAAATCTAGAATAACTTTTTCCCCCTTTGCCATTGACTTGGTGAACTGCTAAAGTATTTTAAGTAAATTACAGACATCATGTCCCACCTTCTAGATTTCTCTGATTGCTTCCTCCTGGTGTTGTTTAGCCTGTATTTTCTGTAAACTGGAAATTAGATCTCCAGGCTTGATTAGCTTCCGATTGACTCTGCCGATGAAAACACTTTCTGGAAGCTGGGTGTGGTGGCTCATGCCTGTAATCCCAGCACTTTAAGAGGCCGAGGAAGGTGGATCACCTGAGGTCAGAAAACCAGCCTGGCCAACATGGTGAAACCCTGTCTCTATTAACAGCACAAAAAATTAGCCAGTCGTGGTAGTGGGCGCCTGTAATCCCAGCTACTTGGGAGGCAGCGGCAGGAGAATTGCTTGAAGCCAGAGGTGGAGGTTGCAGTGAGCCAAGATCCGTGCCAATGCACTCCAGCCTGGGTGACAAGAGCAAAAATCTATCTCAAAAAAAAATTTTTTTTGTTTTTAAAAAGAGAATACTTTGAAGACGATCAGATACCGTCATAGTTTCGACCATAAACGCTGCCCAATGCCAACTGGCACTATGGTGGCGTTATTCCCATGACCTGCCGGGCAGCTTCCAGGAAAGCAAAGTCTTTGGGTTCCCGGGGGAGTATGGTTGTAAAAGCTGAAACTTAAACAAATTGACGGAAGGGCACCAATTTTTTTTTTTTTTGAGACGGAGTTTTGCTCTTGTTACCCAGGGTGGAGTGCAATGGCGAGATCTCAGCTCACCGCAACCTCCACCTCCTGGGTTCAGGCAATTCTCCCACCTCAGCCTCCTGAGTAGCTGGGACTACAGGCGCGCACCACCATGCCCAGCTAGTTTTTGTATTTTTTAGTAGAGACGGTGTTTCACCATGTTGACCAGGATGATCTCGATCTCTTGACCTCGTGATCCACCCGCCTTGACTTCCCAAAGTGCTGGGATTATAGGCGTGAGCCACTGTGCCTGGCCACCAAATTTTTAATTTGATAAAAAAAAAAAGAAACAAAAATATTTGTGGGTGAAGCTTCCACCAACACATTCCATTCCCTTGGGGTGTCCCCGATGCCTAAGTGCCGCTGTTAGTGATATAATACTGACTGGTTGCTGCCCTTGGACAGCCAACATGCATTTTCTGGTTGGGCGAGGTGGCTCATGCCTGAGCACTTTGGGAGGCTGAGGCAGGCAGATCACTTGAGGTCAGGAGTTCGAGACCAGCCTGGGCCAACATGGTGAAACCCTATCTCTACCAAAAATCCAAAAATTAGCTGGGTGTGGTGGTGGGCACCTGTAGTCCCAGGTACTCAGGAGACTGAGGCAGGAGAATCTCTTAAACCTGGGAAGTGGAGGTTTGCAGTGAGCCAAGATCAAGCCACTGCACTCCAACCTGGGGACAGAGCGAGATCCTGTCTCCAAAAATAAGTAAATAAATAAATGAAAGAAAACTAATTTACAGATGAGGAAAACGAAGGCTCTGCCTTGTTCAGGCACTCGCCCCAGAGAGCAACAAGAAATGGTTAAGACCTAAAGGAGCCAGGCGTGGTGGCTCATGCCTGTAATCCAAACACTTTGGAGGCCAAGGTGGGTGGATCACCTGAGGTCGGGAGTTCAAGACCAGCCTTACCAACATGGTGAAACCCGTCTTTAAAAAAAAAAAAAATACCTAAAGGAAGGGGCCAGGCACGGTGGCTCACGCCTGTAATCCCAGCACTTTGGGAGGCCAGGGTGGGTGGATCACAAGTTCAGGAGTTCAAGACCAGCCTGGCCAAGATGATGAAACCCCATCTCTACTAAAAATACAAAAACTTAGCCTGGCATGGTGGCACACACCTGTAATCCCATCTACTCAGGAGGCTGAGGTGGGGAATTGCTTAAACCCGGGAGGCTGTTGCAGTGAGCCGAGACTGTGCCACTGCATGCCCGCTTGGGCAACAGAGCGAGACTCCATCTCCAAAAAAAAAAGACCTAAAAGAAGGCAATGACCACAGGAACAGACAGGTTTTGGAGGGAGAATCAGCAGCATCTGTAAACAACTGGCTGTGAGGGGAAGGGGAACCAGCAGCCCTAGCAGAGCAGAGGCTTCCCCCATATCTCAGGGCAGGACGCAGGGAGACAGAGCAAGTTGGGGGGAAAGTAATGAGCTCAGGCTCCAGGCTGCCCAGATGTCTCCAAGCAGCTCTCTAGGGAAATGGTGTTTATAACATGACAATGTCTATAATTTGGCTTCCGGCATGACTCAATAATTAGCGTAAGTTATCCCTCATTGGCATTTTTATTCAAAGCAAGGACATCTTCCATTCATTCTGATGAGGCCTGCCTTCTGTGTGTTCCAGGGTAAGTGTGAACTGGGAGCTGTGCCTCTCTCTTTTGACTGAAGTGGGCTGGAGTCTGAAGCCAGAGGGTGGTTGAACTGTCTGCTCAATGGGCTCAAGTCTGTCTATGGGGCTTGGGGGTGTGGACTCCCCTTTGGACAAGGGGTTGGGGTGCCGAGACCTGCACATTCAATACCTAGCAGGAGTTTGGCCCAGAGATTGGTTTCCAAGAGCTGCATGAAAGAGGCAGTGACCAGGAAGATGAGGGATAGATCTCTTGGGAGGCAGCTTCGGGGGACTGCAAAAAAGATGCGTCAGGCTGAACAGGGCTGTGCTTAGGGAAAATGGGAACGCTTCAGGGTTAGGATGCATCTACCAGGTAGATTCATGAAGAAGACAGAGTTGAGAAGACCCTCATGTTTTTGTCTCTGGAGAAAGTGGAGGCTAGTAGCTGGGGTGGGACCTAGAAAAGGAAGGGCGGGTCTGGGGTGGGGAGATGCGGAGCTTTGTTTTGGAACTCAGGGAATGGCCAGAGGAGACCTGGAAAAGGAAGCCTGGGACTGGAGAGGTGAGGACACAGGCACATAGGTCAAGGTTAAAGCTACAGACATGGATAAGCTCTTCCAGGGGAGGCCATGTGGATCCAAAAGTGGACCCCCTCAGGAGGGGCAGGGCAAAAGGACCCTTGCAAAGGTGGCTGGGAAAGGAAGAGAGTGAGACTCGAGGGCAAGGGAAAGGCAGTTTTCAGAGGAGGGGGATGGTCATGGGGATCAAATGCCAGGGACAGGGTAAGCAGGACAGTGTTTGAGGAGCTACTGACCTTAGTGATTCTGAAGCCTTAGAAGACTCCGGCTTCTCAGCAAAAACAGAAATAAGGGGACTCAGTTGGAGTGGGCCAAGAAGCAGAAAGTATAATAGAATTGTCTCTCAGCCTGGAATAAGCTCAGGAACAGCACCCATTGGCTGCTACCAGTGAAGTCACAGAAAGCGACCCCTTGCTAGCCTCTGGTCACTTGCTCCTCAGAATAGATGAGGAGGGCATCAGATTGGCACAGCTTGGGCCATATGTCCACATCCTGGCTGCCCAGGGCATGCAGACAGAAGCTCAGAATTCCTTCCTTCAGTTTTTTCTGTAAATATTTACTTAGAACCTAGAATGCGCCAGGCACAGTTCTAGGCCCTGGAATACAGCAGCACAATCCACAGACACCCCTGGATTCATAGCACTCACACTCAAGGGGAAAGAATGACAACGGGCTGGGCGCAGTGGCTCAGGTCTGTAATCCCAGCATTTTAGGAGGCCGAAGCCAGTGGATCACCTGAGGTCAGGAGTTCAAGGCCAGCCTGACCAACATGGTGAAACCCTGTCTTTACTAAAAAGGCAAAATTAGCTTGGTGTGGTGGCACATGCCTATAGTCCCAGCTACTTGGGAGGCTGAGGCAGGAGAATCGCTTGAACCCAGGAGGTGGAGGTTGCAGTGAGCTGAGATCTCGCTATTGCACTCCAGCCTGAGCAACAAGAGGGAAACACTGTCTCAAAAAAAAAAATAAAAAAAAGAAAGAAAAGAAAAGAATGACAACAACACACAGACATAAATGTGGAAATAATGTAAAAACTGAAGGATAAAGGAAAGGTATAAGGAAGATGGGTAGCGTGGGGCGGCAGGGGAACAGGGTACAGTTTGTTGTGTTTTTCCTTTTGAGATGGAGTTTCGCTCTTGTTGCTCAAGCTGGAGTGCAATGGAGTGATCTCGGATCACTGAAACCTCCGACTCCTTAGTTCAATCAACTCTCCTGCCTCAGCTTCCCAAGTAGCTGG
This sequence comes from Callithrix jacchus, assembly GCF_049354715.1. NCBI lineage: Eukaryota > Metazoa > Chordata > Mammalia > Primates > Cebidae > Callithrix > Callithrix jacchus. Next base: position 119,213,581 of record NC_133506.1, read on the forward strand.
GATTACAGGCACCTGTCACCATGCTCAGATGATTTATTTTGTATTTTTAGTACAGATGGGGTTCCACCATATTGGCCAGGCTGGTCTCAAACTCCTAACCTTAGGGGGGTGATCCGCCCACCTTCGCCTTTCAAAGTTCTGGGATTACAGGCATGAGCCACTGCACCCAGCCCAGGGTATAGTTTTGTGTTTGTTTTTTGAGAGGGAGTCTCACTGTGCTACCCAGGCTGGAGTGCAATGCCGCAATCTTGGCTCACTGAAACCTCTGCCTCCTGGGTTCAAACTATTCTCCTGCCTCAGCCTCCCAAGTAGCTGGATTACAGCTGCCTGCCACCATACTCAGCTAATTTTTGTATTTTTAGTAGAGATAGCGTTTTGCCATATTGAATAGGCTAGTCTTGAACTCCTGACCTCAGGTGATCCGCCCACCTTGGCCTCCCAAAATGCTGGGATTACAGGCATGAGCCCCTGGGCCAGGCCCAGGGTGCAGTTTTATTTGTTTTGTTTTGTTTTGAGACAGAGTTTCACTCTTGTTGCCCAGGCTGGAGTGTAATGGCGCGATCTCGGCTCACCACAACCTCCGCCTCCTGGGTTCAAGCAATTCTCCTGCCTCAGGCTCCTGAGTAGCTGGAATTACAGGCACGTGCCACCACCCCCAGCTAATTTTTGTATTTTTAGTAGAGACGGGGTTTCTCCACATTGGTCAGGCGGGTCTCCAACTCCTGACCTCAGGTGATCCCCTCCCCCACCCCTTGGCCTCCCAAAGTGCTGGGATTACAGACGTGAGCCACTGCGCCCATCCCAAGGAGACGGAGTTTCGCTCTTGCTACCCACGCTGGAGTGCAATGGTGCAACCTTGGCTCACCGCAACCTCCACCTCCTGGGTTCAAGCAATTCTCCTGCCTCAGCCTCCTGAGTAGCTGGGATTACAGGCACATGCCACCGTGCCCAGCTAATTTTTTTCTTTTTTGCATTTTTAGTAGAGACGGGGTTTCACCATGTTGACCAGGATGGTCTCGATCTCTTGACCTCGTGATCCAGCCGCCTTGGCCTCCCAAAGTGCTGGGATTACAGGCTTGAGCCACCGCGCCTGGCCGGTGTAGTTTTTTTTTTTTTTCTTTTATATATATATATATATATATATATATATATATATATATATATTTTTTTTTTTTTTTTTTGAGGCAGAGTCTCCCTCTGTTGCCCAGGCTGGAATGCAGTGGCACGATCTCAGCTCACTGCAACCTCCACCTACTGGGTTCAAGCAATTCTCTTCCTCAGCCTCCCCGGTAGCTGGGATAACAGGCACCTGCCAACACAGGTATTGTAAAAATACAATTTTCGTATTTTTAGTAGAGATGGGTTTTCACCATCTTGGCCAGGTTTGTCTTGAACTTCTGACCTCATGATCCACCCGCCTCAGCCTCCCAAAGTGCTGGGATTACACCACACCCGGCCCCAGGGTGTAGTTTTAAATAGGGTGGTCCTGCACAGCACTTTGGGAGGCTAAAGTGAGTGGATTGCTTGAGCCCAGGAGTTCAAGACCACCAGCTGGACAATATGGCGAAACCCTGTCACTACAAAAAATGCAAAAATTAGCCTGGTGTGGTGGCACATGCCTGTAGTCCCAGCTACTCAGGGGACTGAGCTAAGAGGATCACCCAAGCCCAGGGACATCAAGGCTGCAGTGAGCCGATATTGTGCCACTATACTCAAGTGTGGGTGACAGAGTAAGGCTCTGTCTCAAAAAAAATTAATGTACTAAAATGGAATAAATAGGGCTGGGCGCAGTGGCTCATGCCTGTAATCTAAGCACTTTGGGAGGCAAAGGCAGGGATCACGTGAGGTCAGGAGTTCGAGACCAGCCTGACCAACGTGGACAAACCTCCTGTCTACTAAAAATACAAAATTAGCTGGGCGTGGTGGCACATGCCTATAATTCCAGCTACTCAGAGGCTGAGGCAGGAGAATTGCTTGAACCCGGGAGGTGATTTCAGTGAGCCAAGATTGCTCCACTGCACTCCACCCTGGGCAGCAAGAGCAAAACTGTCTCAAAAAAAAAAAGGCCGGGTGCGGTGGCTCACGCCTATAATCCCAGCACTTTGGGAGGCCTAGGCGGGTGGATCATGAGGTCAAGAGATCGAGACCATCCTGGTCAACAAGGTGAAACCCCGTCTCTACTAAAAATACAAAAATTAGCTGGGCATGGTGGTGCTCGCCTATAGTCCCAGATACTTGGGAGGCTGAGGCAGGAGAATTGCTTGAACCCAGAAGGCGGAGGTTGTGGTGAGCCGAGATCGTGCCATTGCACTCCAGTCTGGGTAACAAGAGCGAAACTCCATCTCAAAAAAAAAAAGTAATAGATTAATAAATAAATAGGATGGTCCGGAAAAGCCTAGTTGAGAAGGCAGGAGCACGCCAGGAAACGGCAGGAAAGATGGTGACCAGAGGATGGGGGTTGGGCTGGAATGAAGAGGCCAGAGGGATTGAGGCCACAGGTTGCATAGGACCTTGCAGGCCCCTGGAAGGACTTGGGCTTCTCTTCTCTCTTGGGTTTTTTTTTTGTCTGAGTCTCGCTCTGTCGCCCAGGCTGGAGTGTAGTGATGTGATCTCGGCTCACTGCAACCTCCGCCTCTCAGGTTCAAGGGATCCTCCTACCTCAGCCTCCTGAGTAACTGGGATCACAGGTGTATGCCACCATGACCAGCTAATTTTTGTATTTTTAGTAGAGACAGGGTTTCATCATGTTCCCCAGGCTGGTCTCGAACTCCTGATCTCAAGTGATCTGCCCGCCTCTGCCTCCCAAAGTGCTAGGATTACAGGTGTGCGCTGCTGCGTCTGGACCTCAGGCTTCCCTTTGAATGCCATGAGAACACCTGGGGGACTCTGAGCCCAGAGGTGATCTGATCATCTTACAGCTTAATAGAATTGTTCTGGCCACTGCATAGGGAATAAATGGCAGGGCCAAGGATGGAGGCAGGGAGACCAGTTAGGAGGTGACCGCAGTAATCCAGGGAAGAAAATGGTGGGGGAGATGGTGGCGAGTCATCACATTCTGCACATATTTTGAAGGTAGAGCCGACAGGATTTGCAGACAGAATGGAGGTGGGAGAGGAGTCAGGGATGATTGTAAGGTTTTCAGCCTGAACAGTGAGAAAGATGGAGTTGCCATCAGTTGAGAAGGAGAAGGGTGTGGGTGGGAGGGGGGAAGCAAGGGTAGATCCAGGGTTCCAGGGAGATCACCCAACAGGGCACTCCCCTGACCTAGGAAGGGGGACACCAGACAGTCAACAACCTCCAGCAAATGTCCAGGACAGGCGGTTCCTGGTGACCTGCGGCACAGCAGGGTGAGGAGGAACCAGAGAGCAAAGTGAGCTGCGCATTGGAGGCCGCGCTTGGTCTTCTGACTTACAAAGCAGAGCAGAGAGATCTGGGAGACACAGAGGGTGGTGGCCTGAGCCCATGTGGAGGCTGCCAGGAAGAGGCAGGAGAGGGAGAGAGTGCAGATCAGGATAAAGAGTCTCCATGAGAGGGAGGAGAGATGGATCCCAGCCAAGGCTTGGCTGCAAAAGCACAGGGTCAGGCTCAAGGCACTGAGGGCCTGGAACAGCTTCAGGGAACAGGGGGAAAGGATCCAGAGACATTTGCACAACAGAGGTGGCCAGGAAGTGGTTGGAGAGTGGGAGGAATCAGGCCCAACTCCAGGATTTGAGTCCCAACTCTTGCCAGCGTTCTGAAGGCCTCTGTCCCCCTCTAAGTCCAGGCTTCCTTATCTTCACACCACAGTCAGTCCTGGGCCCCTGCTGCACCCCGGAGTCCTCAGTCCTCTGAGCTCAGCCTCATTCCTCATTCTAAATCCACACCACCGCTTTCTCTGCTATCACAGGCCACAATCAGGGGACACTGTTCGCTTGCTGTTGCCAATGCTCTCTGGCCCCTCTATCCCACAGCCAGGTGATAAGGCTCCTTCTCCCGCCCTCCACCAGAGTCCCCATCTCAGCAACGGGTTTGCCTTCTGTCTCAAAGAGAAATAGCGCTGAGCAGGGGAAACTGAGAACAAAAGAGTACACATAATACACCCTTAGGAGGTTCTAGAAGCAGTGACACTCACCTACTGTGACCCACAGTGATAGAAATCAGATCAGTGCTGTCTGGGGCTAAGAGACTGATTGCAACGGGATAGGAAGTAACTTTCCAAACAGATGGAAATGTTCTATATCTTCAGGGGGTGGTGGTTACACAGCTGTATACACTGGTCATCACCTATATTGAAAATGTGTGCATTTTATTATATGTAAATTACGCCATCATAAAATTTACTTCATTTTAATTTTTATTATTTATTTATTTTTTGAGAGGGAGTTTCGCTCGTTACCTAGACTGGAGTGCAATGGCGCGATCTTGGCTTATCACAACTTCCGCCTCCTAGGTTCAAGCAATTCTCCTGCCTCAGCCTCCCAAGTAGCTGGGACTACAGGCGCGCACCATCATGCCCAGCTAATTTTTGTATTTTTAGTAGAGACGGGGTTTCACCATATTGACCAGGATGGTCTCGATCTCTTGACCTCGTGATCCACCCGCCTCGGCCTCCCAAAGTGCTGGGATTATAGGTGTGAGCCACCGCGCCCGGCCACTTCATTATTTTTTTGAGACAGAGTTTCACTCTTGATGCCCAGGCTGGAGTGCAATGGTAAGATCTCGGGTCACTGCAACCTCTGCTACCTGGGTTCAAGCAATTCTCAGCCTCCTGATTAGCTGGGATTACAGGCCCACGCCACCATGTCTGGCTAATTTTTGTATTTTTAGTAGAGATGGGGTTTCACCATATTGGTGAGGCTGGTCTCAAATTCCTGACCTCAGGTGATCAGCCCACCTTGGCTTCCCAAAGTGTTGAAATTACAGGTGTGAGCCACTGCGCCCAGCCAGTTCTCTATTTTATTTATTTATTTTTTTTTAGACAAAGTCTTGCTCTGTCCCCAGGCTGTAGTGCAGTAGCACAATCTTGGCTCACTGCAACCTCTGCCTCCCAGGTTCAAACGATTCTCCTGCCTCAGCCTCCCGAGTAATTGGGACTGCAGGCATGTGCCACCACAGCGGCTAATTTTTGTATTTTTAGTAGAGACAAGGTTTCACCATATTGGCCAGGCTGGTCTCAAACTCCTGACCTCATGATCTGCCTGCCTCCCCTTCCCAAGTAGCTGGGACTACAAGTACCCACCACTGTGCCCAGCTAATTTTTAAATTTTTTGTAGAGACAGGGTCTCATTATGTTGCCCAGGTTGGTCTCAAACTCCTGGGCTCAAGTAATTCCTCTGGCCTTTGCTCCTCAAGTGTTTGGCTTAAAAAAAAAAAAATTTTTTTTTTTTTAGACAGAATCTTGCTCTGTCCCCAGGCTGGACTGCAGTGGCACGATCTCAGCTCACTGCAACTTCCTCCTGCTGTGTTCAAGCAATTCCTATGCCTCAGCCTCCCAAGTAGCTGGGATTACAGATGTTTACCACCACACACAGCTAATTTTTGTATTTTTAGTAGAGACAAGGTTTTGCCATGTTGGCAGGCTGGTCTTGAACTCCTGGCCTCAAGTGATCCATCCGCCTCTGCCTCCCAAAGAGCTGAGATTACAGGCATGAACCACCATGCCAGACCTTAAAAAAATGTTTTAAAGGCTGGATGCGGTGGCTCATGCCTGTAATCATCCCAGCACTTTGGGAGGCCAAGGCAGATGGATCATGAGGTTAAAAGTTCGAGACCAGCCTGACCAACATGGTGAAACCCATCTCTACTAAAAATACAAAAATCAGCCAGATGTGGTGGCACACACCTGTAATCCCAGCTACTCAGGAGGCTGAGGCAGGAGAATCACTTGAACCCAGGATGCAGAGGTTGCAGTGAGCCCTGATCACACCATTGCACTCCAGCCTGGGTGACAGAGTGAGACCCCCATCTCAAAAAAAAAAAAAAAAAGTTTTAAAGAGAAAATAATAGGCTATCAAGCAGAAAAGTCCTACACACACACACACACACACACACACACACACACACACCCCTGTCCAAATCCTTTGCTTCCTCCCTTCTCTCTGGCATGGCAGAGCAGCCCCTCTTGTCCATGCAAGCTCTCACATCTGAGACTGTTCCCACTAAAAAACTCATGCCCCTCTTCCTTGACCTTGCCTCCCTCTCCCCTGCTGTCCTCACAGCCCAGCCCCTAGGAAGGATGAGCTATATTCCCTCTTACTATGCTGGATCAGTCACCCCCCTGTGAGACACCTGCCCTGCAGGGACACTCCCTTTCTCCTTTCTGTCTCTTCTCAGGTTCCCAGGACCCCACGTGCTTGTATCCAGAGATGGAGGGAGAGTTTCAGGCCCTGGCCTTCTGCTTTCCGCTCTGCACCTGCACAGCTTCCCATCATGATCTCACTTCAGTTACCATCTACTGCTAACAATGCTCAAAGATACTTCTGAATATTTTTTCCAGAGTATTGTGGATACGGCAGAAGAGGTAGACACAGGATATGACATATGCTTCACAAGTGGCTTACAACTTTTAATATGATACATATACTCGACCCCCTTCTGGGACAGTCCACTGGACCTCAGGCTCAGCAAGCCCCAATCTGAACTCATCAGCCCTCTGCCAGCCCTGCTCTTCCTCCCTTCCAGTTTAAGGCAGAAACCTGGGAGTTGGCCTGGTGAGGTGGCTCATGCCTGTAATCTCAGCACTTTGGGAGGCTGAGGTGGGAGGATCACTTGAGGTCGGGAATTTGAGACCAGCCTGACCAACATGGAGAAACCCCCATCTCTACTAAAAATACTAAATTAGCTGGGTGTGGTGGCGCATGCCTGTAATCTCAGCTACTAGGGAGGCTGAGGCAGGAGAATTGCTTGAGGCAGAGGTTGCAGTGAGCCCAGATCTCGCCATTGCACTCCAGCCTCGGCAATAAGAGCAAAACTATTCAAAAAAGAAACCTGGGAGTCGCCCTCTTACTCTGTGACCACCAATTGTCAATTATCTCCTTCTCTTGATTTCACCCTTTAAGACTCTGCTTTCTTCATCCCTAGGGACACTCCCAGAGAGGTTCAAGGATTCATTCATTCACTAAGTATTAACTGAGCACCTACTCTGTGCCAGACACTGATTCCAGTGCTCGAACACAACACGTAAAAATCAGTGCCCTTGGCTGGGCGAGGTGGCTCAAGCCTGTAATCCCAGCCCTTTGGGAGGCCAAGGCGGGTGGATCACGAGGTCAAGAGATCGAGACCATCCTGGTCAACATGGTGAAACCCCGTCTCTACTAAAAATACAAAAAATTAGCTGGGCATGGTTTCGTGTGCCTGTAATCCCATCTACTCAGGAGGCTGAGGCAGGAGAATTGCCTGAACCCAGGAGGTGGAGGTTGCGGTGAGCCGAGATCTTGCCATTGCACTCCAGCCTGGGTAACAAGAGCGAAACTCCGTCTCAAAAAAAAAAAAAAAAAAAAAAAATCAGTGCCCTACAGAGCTCCCCTTCTAGCACTTGCAGTAATTTCAAAAGCCACTCCACCTTTCATTCTAACCCCTCTAACTGCCCACTCTGCTGTGGCCACAGTGAATGTCACCACATGTGCATCTGCTCAGCATCTTTCATGGGACCTCACCCTTCTGGGATCAAGCCTGGGCCATGTGTGAAGCATCCTGATCCCTTTCTTCCTGTCTTCTCTCATCTTTCCTTCCTCTCCCACCAAACATTTGTACCCTCTGAACATGGTGGACTCCCTCTGGAGGTGGCCCATCCCCCAACATAAGGCATATCCCACTGCCTGTCTGGTGGCCTACCCCTCAACCCCAAGCCTGCAGGACCAGAATTGCTTTTTATCTTTCCTGCAGCACCAGTGCCTGGCCCATTGTCTGGCACATAGTCGGGGTCAACAAATGGTTAACTGATTACACAGATAACAGTGAATTCACAGCAGTGTCACAAAATAGGGAGAGTCTTGGGGAGGAGGGAAACAGGAGTTCTGAATTAGCCCAGAACACCCCCCTGATTGATAATTTAGACCAACCCCACAGATACCTAGTTTTTTTTGGTTTTTGTTTAGTTTTGTTTTTGTTTTTTTTCCTCTAATCAACACCATGCATTTTTTTTTTAGACAGAGTCTCAGTCTATCGCCCATGCTGGAGTGTGCAGGGGCGAGATCTCTGCTCACTGCAACTTCTGCCTCTCGGGTTCAAGCGATTCTCCCGCCTCAGCCTCCTGAGTAACTAGGATTACAGGTACGCGCCACCATATCCAGCTAATTTTTAAATTATTATTATTTTTAGTAAAGATGGGGTTTCACCATGTTGGTCAGGGTGGTCTCGAACTCCTGAGCTCGTGATTCACCTGCCTGGGCCTCCCCAAGTGCTGGGATTACAGGTGTGAGCCACCGCGCCTGGCCTGGACTTCCGCTCTTGTTGCTCAGGCTGGAGTGCAATGGCTTGATCTCGGCTCACCTAAACCTCCGGCTTCCGGGTTCAAGTGATTCTCCAGCCTCAGCCACCCGAGTAGCTCGAATTACAGGCATGTATCACCGCGCCCAGCTAATTTTGTATTTTCAGTAGAGATGGTATTTCTCCATGTTGGTCAGGTTGGACTTGAACTCCCAACCTCAGGTGATCTGCTCCCCTAGGCTTCCCAAAGTGCTGAGATTACAAGCATGAACCATCACGCCCCGCCCCTGGACACCTAGTTAAAAGCAGGGTGCTAGCCAGGCATGGTGGCTTACAACTGTAATCCCAGCACTTTGGGAGGCCGAGGCGGGGGGATTACCTGAGGTCAGGAGTTTGAGACCAGCCTGGCCAATCAGTGAAACACCATCTCTACTAAAAATACAAAAAATTAGCTGGGTGTGGTGGCAGGCACCTATAATCCCAGCTACTTGGGAGGTTGAAGCAGGAGGATCTCTTGAACCTGGGAAGCGGAAATTGCAGTGACCTGAGACTGCAACATTGTACTCCAGCCTGGGTGACAAGAGTGAAACTGAGTCAAAAAAAAAAAAAAAAATCAGCCTAGGCAACAAAGCAAGACCCTGCCTCTATTTAAAAAAAAAAAAAAAAAAGTGAGGTGCAAGTCCTGCTTTTTTTTTTTTAAAGACAGGGTTTCACCATGTTGGCCAGGCTGGTCTTGAACTCCTGACCTCAGGTGATCCGCCCGCCTTGGCCTCCAAAGTGCTTGGAGTACAGGCGTGGGCCACCACACCTGGCCAAGTTCTGCTTTTGCACCTACTACTCTTTCCTAACCCTAGAAATTTCCACAGGAGCAGAGTCATCAACCTACGAATGTTAACAAGGAGACTTTCAAGATCTGGTCACCTGACCAAATACCAGAGAGGGTAACTGCTTTGCCCAAGGTCACACTGCTGGTCAGGGGCAGGGCTGGGATGAGAGTCCAAATAGCTCTGGAAGATGGGAACAAGAATAGAACCTATCTCAGTGTTGTTGCAGGGAGTATATTACAGCGCTTGGCACATAATTAGCTCTCATCAAATGTGAGCTGTTGCTGTTATCATTGCTATTGTCATCTTCATCACCACTGCTGTCCATCATTGCCTCCAAGTTCCTTACCTCCTGATCCTCCCATCCCCTAGTGCTATTCTCCACGATCTCCTCCCTTCTCCCCTCCCAATTCATGTTTGGCTCACTGCGGTCAGCCTCCATCACCACCAGTGCCTGGAACCTTCCAGGCAGAGGGCACCAGGGACTTCCTCCTTGTAGAACCCTTCCCTCCCTTGACCTTTCAATGGCATGTGACCCTGGCACTGCTTCCTGTTTAAATGTCCTTGACTTCTTCTTCTTTTTTTTTTTTGAGACGGAGTTTCGCTCTTGTTACCCAGGCTGGAGTGCAATGGTGAGATCTCAGCTCACCGCAACCTCCACCTCCTGGGTTCAGGCAGTTCTCCTGCCCTCAGCCTCCTGAGTAGCTGGGACTACAGGCGTGCACCACCATGCCCAGCTAATTTTTGTATTTTTAGTAGAGACGGGGTTTCACCTTGTTGACCAGGATGGTCTCGATCTCTTGACCTAGTGATCCACCCGCCTTGGCCTCCCAAAGTGCTGGGATTATAGGTGTAAGCCACTGCACCAGCTCTTTTTTTTTTTTTTTTTTTGAGACGGAGTCTGGCTCTATCGCCAAGCTGAAGTGCAGTGGTATGACCTGGGCTCCCTGCAACCTCCACCTCCCAGGTTCAAGCAATTCTCCTGCCTCAGCCTCCCAAGTAGCTGGGACTACAGGCACATGCCACCATGCCCTGCTAATTTTTGTATTTTTAGTAGAGACAGGGTTTCACCACTTTAGTCAGGCTGGTCTCGAACTACTGACCTTATGTTCTGCCCTCCCCAGTCTCCCAAAGTGCTGGGATTACAGACATGAGCCACCGCGCCCGGCCAATGTTCTTGACTAACAGGAACTCTCCTGCTGCTCAGGACAGCCACCTCTCCCTCTCGCCTCTGCTGATCCAGACACAGTCAACTGCCTACTGGGTATTACCACCTCTTGTGCCACAGGCACCCAATGTCAGCACATCCAAAACTGTCACCAGCTCCATCAACACACCCCTCTCCTATGTTCTACTGTTCAGTGCACAGACAGACCCCATCTAGCAAATCACCTAGGATGCACCAGGCAAGACTGAGAGGAGGACTCCTAGAGGTGCAGCCTAGGGGATGGATTCGGTGGACAGGGCTCATCTGAGCATCCTTCTTAATATCCCACCATTTATTTTTATTTTTTTGAGATGGAGTCTCCCTCTATCACCCAGGCTGGAGTGCAGTGGTTCGATAATCTCAGCTCACTGCAACCTCCACCTCCTGGGTCCAAGAGATTCTCCTGCCTCAGCCTCCCTAGTAGCTGGGATTACAGGTGTGTGCCACCGTGCCCGGGTAATTTTGTATTTTTTAATAGAGATGGGGTTTCAGCATGTTAGCAAGGATGGTCTCAATCTCCTGACCTCGTGATCCATCCACCTCAACTCCCAAAGTGCTGGGATTACAGGTGTGAGCCACCGCATCTGGCCCCATCCCACCTTCTTAAATCCTTATACCCAGTCCTCCTTGCCTCTCCTCTGCTGCTGCCAAGTCAAGCTGTCAGCTCTCACCTGGACCCTTACAAGTCTCCTAACCTCACGTATTGGAGTGGGATCTAGGACCCCATCCCAGACCTACAATCTGCATTTGAACAAGATCCCCAGGGGATTCATATATACTTTAAAAGTTGAGAATCCCTGTCCTAACCAATTTCCCAACCTCTAGTCTCCCCCTAACCCTAAGAAATTCCTGACTTGACAACCAACGTGCAAATATGGCCAAACACCTTTTACCTAAAAGCTCTCAGTCCACGGTGCCCAACCCTGCTCTCAGGACTAAGTCCAAACTCCTTAGCAAGCTGTCCATGGGTACTTCATCCGTTTTTTCCTGAGAGCCATCTCTCTTACCTTTTCTCTTGCCTGCCTACTACACATCCCACTGTGTGGTTGCCACAGTGTGCAACTTCAACACACACATTTCGCTGGTGCCTGCTTCTGCACCCTTTTTTTTTTTTTTTTTTTTTTTTGATACAAGGTCTTGTTCTCTTGCCCAGGCTGGAGTACAGTGGCACGATCTCCCCTAACTACAAACTTCGCCTCCCTGGTTCAAGCAATTCTCTGCCTCAGCCTCCTGAGTAGCTGGGATTACAGGCACCCACCACCACACCTGGCTAATTTTTGTATTTTTAGTAGAGACAGAGTTTCACCATCTGGGCCAAGCTGGTCTCAAACTCCCGACCTCATGATCCACCTGCCTCGGCCTCCCAAAGTGCTGGGATTACAGGCGTGAACCACCATGCCTGGCTGCCTCTGCACCTTTGAACATGTCATTTCTCCTGCCTGGAATGGTCTTCTGCCCCTTACCTGCCACCTGCAAACTCTCCCTCACCCACTTGGTCCCAGTTCAGGCCTTCCCTGACCCCATAAACTCAGTTACTTCCTCCCTGCAGTGTCAGCACCATTCACCGCACTGTCGTAGCCGTTTTCATCCTGGAGTTAATACTTCCCTATGCCTATCACCCCCACTAGCCCTCTGTGTACCTCCCAGGTAGCTCCATATATGTTAATGCTTTCCTATGCCTATCCCCTCCCAGGTGCTACGTGTGTGTCTCCCATGGCCAGCCCATGGTGATTCAGTGAGTGTCTGCTGAAAGACTGAATCAGTAAACTTTTTCAGCGTCTGTCCTGATATTAACTATTAAGGTGAAGGACGAAGAGGAACTGATAGAGTGCAACAGAGCACAGCAACCGTGCTAGTCATCTGCCATTCCTCACCCTGGAAATTTCCCCAGGACTAGTCATCAACGCACAGAATATTAACACCAAGGGGACTTTCAAGATCTGGTCACCTGACCAAATACCAGAGAGGGTAACTGCTTTGCCCAAGGTCACACAGCTGGTCAGGGGCAGGGCTGGGACTAGAGTCCAGAGAGCTCTGGAAAAAGTCTGGGCAGATGCCTACCTCATCCCATGAACCTCTTCCCTTCCTACCCATCCGAATTCCCTAAAGGATGTTCCTGATGCCCTAACATGGTCAGAGAGTTACCTGGGCTCACTCGTTCTTAAAGCACTTGCTGGGACCTTGGCAGGGGAGAGTTACCAAAATCCTGTAGATTGAAGGAGGGGATCCAATTATCATCATTTTAGAGATCGGCAAACTGAGGCTGCTAGCTAATGGCAGAGGGCAAGATTTGATATTAAGTACTGTGTTCTGTAGAAAGAACTGAAAAGCCCAAACTCCCACATATGCAGAGTCACTATTTACAATAATCATGACTGCTGACGTCCTAATTTCAGGGAAATCCCCTCACTCCCACCAGTTCCTCCTGAAACAGAGCCTCCCTCCATCTCGCACAGGGTGTCTGACTTAGGAAACAACCTGGCCACCCACCCTCCTAAGCCAGCCAGGCCTACTAGATAGATTACCTCCGAGTCATACATTTTAATGGGGAAATCACCTTCTTTGTGCTGGGCACTTGACATGTCACTGCTCACATCAGCCCTAAGGGTGGTACTACAGTCTGCGATGGGGAAACTGAGGGTCCCAGATAAGTTACTACCAATCCTTGGTCAAAACAAGAAAGTGGCAGGGCTGGGACTCGAACTTAGGTCTGCCTGACTCTAGCGGCCCCCGCCCGGGCCAGAGGCCCTCATAGCTAAAGCCTTTCGCTGGCTGGATTACCTAGGGGAAAGTGACTTAACCTCTTCCAACGCCCCCAAGGTCAGAAGCTTTGCTTTGGGGGAGAGAAAATGGTGTGCAAACCAGACGCGAAGGAAACGCAAACCCTCGGGAGCCGGCGCAGCCTTCTCCCCGAGCCCGGGGCTGTCTAACGGCCCAGAGAGAGAGGTCGCACCCCCGACCCCTGGCACCTGCGAAACCAAGCGCCCGGTGGGCTGGCAGAAAGGAAACCTCAACACCCTCCAGCCTCCCCCGCTTGGTTCCCGGAACCGGCGGGCCAGGCTTCGCGGAAACTTGCCCGGCGGCAGCCGCCTCGGGGCCCGCCGGGACCGCCCCGACCGCAGCCCGCAGCTCCGGGCTGGGAGGTGCGGGCCGGCGCGGTCGGGCCCGAGCAGCAACGCGACGCGCGCTTCCGCCCCGCTCGGCTCCGGCGGCGGCCGCGGCGGCCCCACAATCCCCTTCTGGCTCCGGGGACGGGCGGGGCGGGGCGAGCGGGCGGAAATAATTTTCTGTTTGGTCGTCTCTGCCCCAGTCCCTTCGCCGCGGGACGCGCGAGACGGGAGAAGGTGCGGGAGGCGGGAAGCCGGAGCGGGAGCGCGCGGCCCTGGCACGCTTAGGGCGGCAGAGAGGGCGTGAGCAGGGATTGAGCACCTACTGTGTGCCTTCACGCTTTACAAAAGGATTTTCGTTCGGTGTTCACTACAGCCCCTGCCCCAGAGTACTAATGCCCCATTTACAGAGGGACGAGCAGGACCTCGGAGAGGTGAAGTCACTCGCTGAAAGTCTCACCGCCAGGGTCTGCGTGACACCCCAAAGCAGTGCTCAGTGACGCGCGGAGAGCGCGGTGAACTTGAACCACTTGTTGGCTGGTTCCTGCTCTTGCTCGTTTTTTTGCAGAACGGCACGTAGTGGGCGCTCAGGAAAACACATGTTGGAAGCTTTATATTGAACTTGACAGCTCGACCCTGGGTACTCGCCACGAATCCAGCCCAGCCCGCGGGGCACCCGGTTTCCCCAGACCTCGCAGGGAACATTTGTGGATGGGCGCGTAGAGGCTCGGACACCCCAGCTCCGCACCCGCACTCGACCAACGCGTGGTGGTTGAACCCCTGCCGTAGCGGAGGACAGACTGGGTTCAAGTCCCGCCTCCGCCGATTTCAGGCTGAGTGACTTTGGGCAAGTCACTTCTTCCCGTCGAAACCTCAGTTGCTCCAACCACCAAATGGGGGATATGAACACCCACCCTAAAAGGGTGTGGGAGGATTGAACGAAACAATGTTCCTAAAACGCTAAACTTTGTTAAAGTGTTGTCGCGCGTCCATCCCACAAACTTAGGGACAAACCCGGCTCAGGGTGACATGAAACAAAGGCTTCCCGGCGGCCCCTGTCTCCAGGTCGTCCACCCCTGGGGCGTAGGCACCTTTTAGTGACCTCCATCCGGCGAAACCCGAAACTGCGGCCACCTTGGCGGCGGTGGGATCCGAAAGCAAATATTCAAATATTCTGAAACTCGTGCATGACTAGGACTGACATATTTACGTTTAGTTTTCTAGCAGTTTTATTCTTGCTAGTAAAGGTAATTCGTTAGAAACCCCTAAGTGCAGTTTCTCCTCTGTGTCTTGTTTAACTTTTCGTATTATCGAAATTCACAGATTTGACCAAGGAACCGGAGCACGGCCGTCTTCGCCAGGATTCCGGCCATCCCAATAATCTGGCTCTCGGCCCCTAGTCTCAGGCACAGAGGTCGAAGAGACGGGCTTTCCCTGCACCGCCCTGTTTAGATGCAGCCTCTTCGTCCCGGCAGCCCTCCGGGATTCCCAGTGTCCACCGGAGCGAGGGGAGGTGGGGGGCTGCAGCCCAGAACTCAGCTTCGCGGACCTCCCCAAACTCCCGCCTCTCCAGGATTAAGGGAGTAAATCCCAGACGCCAAAGACCAGGTCAAGGACAAGTTCTCCCCCGCCCTACTCCCCCCTCCTGGGCGGGGATTCACCTCCCTTCCCGGATGAAAGGTACTAAAGAGCCGGCGGGGGGCCGCGGCGGGCCCTAGGCCCTTGATGTTCCGGTTGAACAGGTGCTGGTGAAAAGGAGGCGGACCCAGCGGAAGAGTCTGCCAGGGGACATTGCGCCGAAGGGGGGGCGGGCTCCTCCACCCCCAGTCCCCCTGCCCGTCTTCCACCCCCTCTCTGTTTGCCCCTCCCCCGCAGGAAGCGTTCCCGGCTGCGAGGACTTTGAAGTGCCGTTGAAGCCCCCAGGACTGCCTTCTCCTCAACGCCACCCGACCTCCCGCTGGGGGGTGGAGGGCGGGTGACCTTTAGTGTCCACGGGCGTCGCCCCGCTTGGGAAGTTTTTGGGAGTCAGATCTCACCCCCTCTTGTCCACACCGGTCTTAGGAAGAAGGCTTTGGGCCGACGCCCCTCACTTCTCCCCCAGACTCAATTACGGGGACTTGAGTCCTCTGGAGTGCTGCGTGTGAGTTACGTTGGGTGTCTGTGTGCGTGCCTAGAGGTCAAGTGTAACTGGTGCTCGTGAGCGCCCCGTGGTTGCCGGTCTCTAACTTTCGTGGGTCTCTAAGCGCGCCCGCGGGGCTAGAGCGGAGGTTCGCGTCTCTGGGAGGGTCAGTGGTGTGACTGAGGCTGGCAGTGAGCTCGTGTCCGTGGGTGCCTCGGTGTGTTTCTGGGGCTCCGAGTCTCTGTGCGGGTGTGTGTGTCGGTGAACCCGACAGGAAGCTCCCCGAGGGCAGGAATATGTTTTGCTCTCTACTGGATTTCGATCCCTGCAGCTGACACCGGGCGTTTAATAAATATCTTTTGAATGAATAAATGTCCGCGTGCGAGAGGGTCTACCCTCCAGAGTGTCCTCCGAGGAAAAGGCCCGAGAGCGCCCATCCAAAAAGACCCCCAGACACAGTAGTGGGGGGGCGAACGGCCCGCGTCTCTCCCGTTCCTCCTAGCGCCCCTAACCCAGGTGTCCATACCCAAGTTTCCCTGGGGCTGAAGAACCCACCAAGAGACGAAGATTTGGGCGCAGGGGGCTGGAGACTCGGGAACCCCGGACCCGAGACGGGAGGGCGGGCAGAGGGAGGGCTCGGGAGCGACGACCCAGAGCCGTAAAACGAAAAAGAAAGCAGGCAAAGCGGCACGGAGCGAAAGAGCGAAAAGCTCCCTACCAAGCCAGGCTTTGTTCCCTGAACCTAAGACTTTACACGGCGCCGGGCGCGCCGGGAGCGAGCGAGCGGAGGCGCGCGGCCATGGCTGCCGCGGCCGGGCAGGGGGGGCGGGGGGGCGGCGCGTGAGCGGGCGGCGCGGGGCGGCGCGGGGCGGGCGGGCGCCCGCGATGTGCCACTCGGCGCCTCCCCCGCCGGGCCCGGGCTGCGCGGCGGCGGGGCGGCCCTAGGAGCCGGGCGAGCGGCGCGGAGGGGGCGAGCCCAGCGCGCGAGTCTCATTGTTGTGGGGGGGGGCCCGTCGGGGCATGAGGGCGAGAGCACGGCGGGGGGGGCGGCCAGACAGAGCGAGCGAGGAGGAGGAGGAGGAGGACGCGGAGGAGGAGGAAGGAGGAGGCAAAGAAAAGAAGCGGCGGCGGCGGAGGAAGAGGAGGAGGGGGCGAGGAGGCGCGCGGCCCCCCCGCTCCCTCCCTCCCCCCTGACCCCCGACCCCCGCCGGCCGGCCCCCAGCCCCAGCCCCGGAGGGAGCTCATGGGAGTATGAAGGAGATGGTAGGAGGCTGCTGCGTATGTTCGGACGAGAGGGGCTGGGCCGAGAACCCGCTGGTCTACTGCGATGGGCACGCGTGCAGCGTGGCCGTCCACCAAGGTACGGGGGTGGCCCGCGGGGGGCGGCGGGACCCCGGGGGCGGCGTGCGCGGGGCGCCCCCGGCCGCGCCCTCCGGAGACCTCCCGGGGTCGCGCGCCCCTCCCCCACCCCACCTGAAGGGAAGGGAGGCGTGGGGAGGTTCCCCCCGCCCGGTCCTGGAAGACCGGGTCAGGCATTGTTTTCTTGCCTATTGTTCCAGTTCCGCGCCCCCCACCCCAAGTTGAGGGAGTTTGGGGAGAGTCTAGGAAGCAATGAGTGAACTCCCCGAGCCCCACAGCGCCGGTGTCGGGGCTGCCCGGGAAATGTTTACCTGCGAGGTGTCCCCTCCCTCCCGCGCCGGGTTATTTTGGTCCCAGCTCCGGGAGGAAGAGGTCAAGGGGGGGCGTCATCCCCCCTCGCTTCCGGATACTGGGAGGAGCGGACTTGGCAAGGGAAGAGAAGGGTCCCAGGGGAGAAGGGACTCCTAAAATCCGCCAGGGAAGAGCTGAGGTTGGGAGAGAGGTTGTGCAGGGGGCCGGAATCGAGAAGAGGGAGGCTTGGAGTTTCCCCCAGCAGCACATGGTTCGGGAGTTAACTCCTTGAGGAATCTTGCCGAGGGCGCAGGCTGGCATCTCCCGCCTGCCTAGCACAGGCAGCCGGGCCCCCTCTTCCTGGGACAACCCTGAATGTTGTGGCCGGGGGCTCTTCCCGCCACGCTCCTCTCGGTTCCCAGCACTGCACCTGCCCTCGGCCTTGACTTTTCACCTGATTCTGTGATACTCAGAGGTAGAAATGAGGTCCCTAGACCCCCTACTTCTCCACCTCGTCCCTCACTGGCCCTTTAAGAAATCCCCCCGCCCACAACAACAAAACGTGTTTCACGGTCGTGACTGTTGTCCCCTCTGGTTTTCTCTATTCTTAATTCTGATGGCTGGTCCGCTTGGAAGCAAGTCCAGAAAGGGCGTGGGGGGAGGATCTTCTGGAAGTTTAAGGTCAAAGACTCAGACTTCCCGCCCTGTTTGGAGTAGTTGCTTGTGTGGCTGAAGGCTGGTGGTGTGTGGTCAGGCAGGACTGCTGTTGAGTGTGTGACCCCCAGACTGGGGTGCAGCCCCCACTGCTGGAACTGGCTCTAGTCCTTTGCAGTCACTGCCTTCCCCCAGTTACCCTGGGAAAAAGCCACTGGCTGACAGCTTTGCTCAGAGACTGCCCTCCCCACCCTCAGCTTGCTATGGCATCGTTCAGGTGCCAACGGGACCCTGGTTCTGCCGGAAATGTGAATCTCAGGAGCGAGCAGCCAGGGTGGTGAGTTCCACACTATCCCCTTCCACTCCCTGGGCCCCTCCCACACACCTGAGCGGCTAGGGTTGAGCTCGGGGACTCTGAGGCTGAGGCTGGGTGGGACTTAGCTCTGCCGCACAGACTTCCTGTTTCCTGCACACCTATCTCCAGCCCCATCTCTGCCTCACACTCATCCCTCCCTCTGCCCCACCTCAGGCATGGGGCTTTGGTTTTTTTCTGTTTCAACTGTTTTATTATGGGAAGTTTCTTACTCGTTGAAAAATAGTGGGAAAACTAATGAATCTCACGTCCCTTCCTCATCTTCAACAGTCCAACTCACAGCCAATTCTGTTTCCACTGTAGCCCCACTGATCCCCCTAGAGCTTAGCATTTCAGGCTGGGACCCCTTGAATGTATTCAGGGAGGGCCCAGCTCAGCAGATCCCCCAACCCCTGTGCACCCTTGCATTGGCAGAGGTGTGAGCTGTGCCCACACAAAGATGGGGCATTGAAGAGGACTGATAATGGAGGTGAGGCGGGCTCATCTGCTGAGGTCAGCAAGGGCTCCTGAGCAGGGTCTGGGAAGGCAGGAGTGGACTGGGTTGGGGGCTCGTTGGTCCCGGGCTCGTGCTGGAATCTGATGGGAAGGCTGTGGAGGAGGGGACAGTCTGCAGTGTGGGGTCATGAGGGGTGGGGTCTCCAGCTTGCCATCCAGAGCTGAGGCCACCCCCACACTGCCCCAGGCTGGGCACATGTGGTGTGTGCCCTCTACATCCCTGAGGTGCAGTTTGCCAACGTGCTTACCATGGAGCCCATCGTGCTGCAGTACGTGCCTCATGATCGCTTCAACAAGGTCAGCGGCCCCCCACCTTGTCGCCTATGGGTTCCCTCCCATCTATGGGTTCCTCCAGCGCTTCCTTCATCTAGTGTAATTTGATTCTGTCCAACCAGCACTGTCAGGAAACTTGGGAGGTGGGTTGGTACCTACTAGTGAACCACCCTTCTGTGGACAGACACACTCGTGCCCTGGCACTCAGGTGAAATAATAGGCTCCCCTGCAGTAGTTCTGCCAGAGGGTAGACCTTCACAGGTAGTTCATTCATTTGTTCGCTGGCACACTCTGTTCTGTGCTGATCAGACACAGAAGACAGGTGTGGTGCCCGCTCAGTGGAACACAAGTTCTTGGATGCGAAGATTGTAAATATCAGTAAAGAAGCAAATAAAGTAAACACAATTTGTGATAAGTGCTGTGGGGAAAATAAGACACTAAAATAAAGACCTGGTGGGGGCTTACTTTAAACCAGATGGTCAAGGAAGGAGACCTTTAGGCTGAGACCTGGGGCATGAGAAGGAGCCAGCCTCAGGATGGTGAGGGCCCCCAGGTTCCAGGCAGAAGAAAGCTTAGCCAGAGGCGCAGAGGCGACACAAGCTCCCCAGTGAGCAAGACAGACACCAGCCTTGGCCTTTCAGAGCTCACCATCCACGGACTGTGCCATCCAGCATAGTAGCCGCTGGCTACAGGTGGCTACATAAATTAATCAAAATTAAATACAGGCTGGGCGAGGTGGCCCATGCCTGTAATTCCAGCACTTTGGGAGGCTGAGGTGGGTGGATCACCTGAGGTCAGGAGTTTGGGAACAGCCTGGCCAACATGATGAGACCCTGTCTCTAGAAAAATGCAAAAATTAGCTGGCCATGGTGGTGGGCACCTGTAGTCCCAGCTACTCAGGAGGTTGAGGCAGGAGAATCCCTTGAACCCGGGAGGTGTAGGAGGTCGCAGTAAGCTGAGATGGTACCACTGCACTCCAGCTTGGGCAACAGAGGGAGACTGTCTCAAAACAAAACAAAACAAAACACAATTTAGAATCTAGTTCCTCAGTCACACTAGCCATAGTTCAAGTGCTAATAGCTCATGTGACTGATA
The DNA here is from genome assembly GCF_049354715.1 of Callithrix jacchus. NCBI lineage: Eukaryota > Metazoa > Chordata > Mammalia > Primates > Cebidae > Callithrix > Callithrix jacchus. The sequence continues at coordinate 119,233,784 of NC_133506.1, forward strand.
GCAGTTGTCTTGGACAGTGCAGACCGCAGAGTTTTTTCATCATTGCAGAAAGTTCTGTTGGAGCCGGGCGCGGTGGCTCACGCCTGTAATCCCAGCACTTTGGGAGGCCAAGGCGGGTGGATCACCTGAGGTCAGGAGTTCGAGAACAGCCTGGCCAACACAATGAAACCGCATTTCCACTAAAAATACAAAATCAGCCATGCGTGGTGGCAGGCGCCATGCTACTCAGGAGGGTACTCAGCTACTCAGGAGACTGAGACAGGAGAATCGCTTGAACCCCAGAGGCAGAGGTTGCAGTGAGCAAGATTGCACCACTGCACTCCAGCCTGGGCGACAGAGCAAGACTTCATCTCAAAAAAAAAAAAAAAAGTTCTATTGGATAGCACTGAGCTAAGATTGTAGGGAGAAAATGGAATGGGGGGTAGCCTAGGGACCATCAGTAGGACAGGGGCTCCCTGGAGGAGGGGACAATTGTGCCCTGTCCTGCAGACCTGTTACATCTGCGAGGAGCAGGGCCGGGAGAGCAAGGCAGCCTCGGGAGCCTGCATGACCTGTAACCGCCATGGATGTCGACAAGCTTTCCACGTCACCTGGTGAGACCCCCTTCCCACTCCCCCACCTCGATCCCCCCAGGGTTGTCCCGAATGGCCACTGATGGGGCTCATCCTAGCTGCTGTCTCTGTTGGTGGCGGCAGTGCTTTCTTTGGATGGTTTTTGCTTCACCTCAGCAGGGGTCCAGGAGTGGGGGAGGAAGGTGGCTTGTCTGATCTGTGGCCACAACCGTCTCAGGCTGACCTCTCTGGTTAGTGCCCAGATGGCAGGCCTGCTGTGTGAGGAGGAAGTGCTGGAGGTGGACAACGTCAAATACTGCGGCTACTGCAAATACCATTTCAGCAAGATGGTGAGTCCCGCTGTCAGCTTGCGAGGGCTCAGCCAGTCATGGTTAGATGGTTAGATGGTTAGAGGGCATGGGCTCTGGGCCAGGCCAGTGCCTGGTGCTGGGAGGACAGAGGGAAAGAACCCGGTCCCTGCCTGAGAGGAGCTCTTCATTTGATGAGGAATAAAGTACAGCTTCAGGGGTGTGGGTCAGAGCTGGACCGGCAGTCTGTCCCAGAAGACAGAGCTCAGACCCTGCCTGTCGCAGTCTGGGAGGCTTCAAGGAAGGGGTAGCATTTAAGCTGAGTGGAGGTGGAAATCAAAATAAGAGCCAACGTTTGTGTGGGAGGCAACATTTACTATGCCTCTGCCTCAGGATGAAGTTCTTCCCGTGTGATGTTTTGTGTGGTCCCCCCACCAGCCCTAAGAACTAGGTATGCTATATTTTCTCCATTTTACAGATGAGTAAACTAAGGCTCACTAAGGTTATATAACTTAACCTCACAGCGGGTAGATGGGATTTAAAATGGGCAGACTGATTTGAAAACTCCTTGGGAGACTGCCAAACAGAGAAATGAGTCCCAGGCAGAGGGACTGGTGTGGACAGAGAGTCCTGAGAGGAGGAAGGGCAGGGGTAAGTGGCAGGAGAACGGGGTGTTCGGTGGGGAAGAGGCAGGAGATAAGGTAAGAAAGCAGGGCCCAAGCTGGACTTGTCTCCAGGTACACCCCAGGCTTCAGGGGCCCAGGGAGAGGCTGGAAAGGGTGGCACTGTGTTCATAGAGAGACTTTGTCCCAGAAGCTGTGAGGTGTTCTGGAGCAGTTGGCGGCAGCTTGGATCTACCCCCTAGCCACAGGCTTGTAGGACTTGTAAGCAGGAGAGTAACATGATCAGATTTGTTTTTTAGGAAGATTACCCTGGCAGCCGCTGTGAGGCTGGATCAGAAGGGCTGAGGCTGGTGGCTGGGAGACAGCTGCAAGAAGGGGGATGGAGGGGTAAGGCTGGATGCTAGAACCATTTCTAGGGAGACTTGCCTAATCATGGGAGTAGCTGAGAAGCAGGAGTCGGGGTGACATTTAGGATCTAGGCTCTAGACACCGAGTGAATGGAGCTTGAATACCTGGGGGTACCATGAACAAGGGGTGCAGCTGGCTTCTGTAGGGGGAACACATGTCCTGATTTGCTCCAGATAGTCCCAGTTCATACCTGCTGCCCTCATGTAATTATGAATAGTTCCCCTCTTTCATCTTTGAAAGTGTCCAGGTTTGGGTCATAAGTTATATGGTCACCTTGGTTTCAGGGTTTGATGATAACTTAGAATGAGGTAAGTGAGCTTGGTTTGGTTTGCAGGAGGCGCCACGTGGAGACATTCAGATTTGGTGGGTGTCAGACTCCTGGTCAGGGTTTAATGGCAGCCCCAGGCTTATAAGGCAGGGGCTGGAATCCCAGGGTCCACAAGGATAGGTCAGGTGGGCCACGAAAGAGGGGGCCTTGCAGGGTGTGAGGCTCTGCGGGTAGGAGCGGTGTCCAACTCGGGGGAGCTGCCGGTCGACACGGCCTGAAATTAGCCCCTGGATTTGGCAGTTGGGAGGTAGCTGGTGACCTAAGAGGGAGCAGCTCCAGGCCTGGGGAGGGTGAAGCCTTCAGGCTGGGTCTGTCGTGAGAGAATGGGGAGGCAGGCGCTGGAAGGTGAGGCAGCATGAGGGTGGTTTGGGTTGTGTTGACATTTACTTCCCCCTTTCTTCAAGTTCAGGGCAGCATATCCTTAGGGACAGGAGGAACCACTGTGTTTGGTGGAGGGGAGAGGCCAGGAAAAAGGAGAAGGGAGTGATAGCTGAGCCAAGCATCTGGAGGGAGGATTGGATGTGGAGTGCAGGGGAGCAGTGACTCCCCACGAGAGATCCCTGCATGTCCTCTGCTCTGGGGAAGGAGGTGGAAACGGGCCGAGGCTCAGTCAGCCAAGAGGGCACCAGGGAAAGAGTGAAAGACCCGGGCCCAGTCTCACCTCCACCTGGGCTCACGGGGGCCAAGATGCGTCCTTGCCTCTTTTGGGCCTCAGTGGTTGACACTGCACTTCGGACGAGCTGGCTGGGACATGCTAGGACTTTCAGGCTGGAGAACACCCTTCTGCTGAGCAGAGCATCATAGAGGACATGAGGTCCTCTTAGTGATGGACAGGGCACTGGGACTGACCCCCAGGATCAGGATCCTCTAACCTTCTGGAAGCATTCCCTAAGCCCATGCAAGGAGGGTCTGCAATTCCTCTCAAATCTCTCCCCCAGAAGACATCCCGGCACAGCAGCGGGGGAGGCGGAGGAGGCTCTGGAGGAGGAGGAGGAGGTGGCAGCAGCAGCAGCAGCATGGGGGGAGGTGGCAGTGGCTTCATCTCTGGCAGGAGAAGCAGGTCAACCTCACCATCTACACAGCAGGAGAAGCACCCCACCCACCATGAGAGGGGCCAGAAGAAGGTAGAACCGCCCCCCCAACCCTGGTTGTCACTCCCACAGGGGAACTCAGAGACTCACAAACATGGCTCAGGAAGACATCATGACTGGGCATGGTGGCTCACTCCTGTAATTCCAGCACTTTGGGAGGCTGAGGTGGGTGGAACACCTGAGGTCAGGAGTTTGAGACCAGCTTGGCCAACATGGAGAAACCCTGTCTTTATTAAAAATACAAAAAAGATTAGCTGGCATTGTGGTGATCATCTGTAATCCCAGCTACTTGGGAGGCTGAGGCAAGAGAATTGCTTAAACCTGGGAGTTGGAGGTTGCAGTGAGCTGACATTATGCCACTGCACTCCAGCCTGGGGGACAGAGTGGGACTCTGTCTCAAAAAAAAAAAAAAAAAAAGAAGCCATTAGGAGGTGCCCCCAAGGTCTCTGCCCTGCCCTCTTCCTTCCTCTGAGGCCACTGAGGGCAGGAGGGGGCTGATGAAGTGAAACAGGAGAGGGGGGCCTAGAGGGTGAGGTGGGAGCTTGACTTCTCTGTGACTGTGTTAGTGGTTCCTCTGGGTCCTCCCCATGACATCACAGTGTCCCCCAAGCCCCAGACACGTGGCTCTGCACGTTGCACACGTCTCTGTGGTCCAGCCATGTGCCACCTAGTATGTAAGTGCTCATGCCAGCGTTCCCTTGAGCCACACAGCACAGCATGCCCTGCTCTTGTCCCTCTGTGCAGCTGTGTCCCAGGTGGACACCCTTGCAGGTGTGTGCACCCGCGCATGGTGCTCTGTGGCACTGGCGTGATAATGGGACAGGCTATTTTTAGCCAGTGCGGGGGTCGGGGGGAGCCTTTGGCTCTCATTAAAACTTGCCTGAGTTGCTCCTGCCCCACCCATTCCCCATCCTTCCTCGGAGGGAGATAATGCCCACAGAACCCCATCCCTGAGAGGGGCTCAGCTCCTCACACCCACACACCATGTATATCCTCGCCCAGACCACCCCCCAGCACAATATCTGGTCACCTCTCCCTCTCCAGAGTCGAAAGGACAAAGAACGCCTTAAACAGAAGCACAAGAAGCGGCCTGAGTCGCCCCCCAGCATCCTCACCCCGCCTGTGGTCCCCACTGCTGACAAGGTACTGCTGCCCACGCTCAGGAGGGATGGTGTGTGGGTCTGGGGCAGCAGGCGACGGGCAAGAGGTTGGGGAGCTAGAGACCTGGACGCCCTCCCCACAGCTTCAGGTTAATGCCACTCCCCTCCCACCCGACACCCTGTATTCCTTCTTCCAGCCTAGAAGGGGCCACCAATCACTGGCCAACCATGGGATTTGGGGTTTGGGGTGCTGGCTGCCACATGTTCCCATCTGCCTCTGTACAGACAGAGGGCCTTGGCCCTGGGCCATTGTCTGCAGAATGGAGACAGAGCACTCAGGGCTGTTCTCCAAGTTCTAGGGCCCACGTCTCCAGAGTTAGGTAGAGGACATCCCCCACCCCCATCAGGAGGACACCTAAAGCTTGTCACCCAACCCAGATCCCACTCCATGCTGGTTAGAGGGGCTGAAAGTTCCAACCAAGGCGGCATGGGGGTCAGGCCCCTGGACAGTACCCCAAAACTCCCACTCATCCCACCCTTCCCAGCAGGGCATCACATGTCAGGCCTGCCTCCAGAAATGGGCAACATCTGGATGAGCCATGGCAGGGCCTACCCTAGGCCAGGGAATGACTCATCCAAGCTGGAGCAACCCTCCGGCTCCCTGCAGCCTGCCCTCCCCATGGGAAGAGAACCAGGGAGGATGGGGGGAGCTGGAAAAACTGCTTCCTCCTGTCACCATTAGTGCCCATTCACCTCCACCCCACGTCAAACAGTGGGCAGAGCTCTGGGCACCTTAGCAGGAGGCTCAGGTATCAGGTTTCCAGGGTGATGTTGCTGTGGCAACTGCCCCAGTAAACCTCTCCCCTCCCTGCTTCCCTTGGCTCACCTGGAGAGCTTGTCATTCATGGTCTCTGACCTTTCCAGGGGCCTGTAGGCAGGTGGCAAGAAATGGCCAGGGATCTGGGAGTTTCTCCAGTAACTGGATGTGATGTCCCTTGGACATGCCAGAGAACTCTGCCCATCCCCCTCTACTCACCCCAGCAGTTCAGCTACCCTTCCCCCCAGCCCCTCTTTCCCTGCTCTCAGAACCACATCTGGCTCCCTTCAGAACTCCAGCTGTTGAAAAGAACAAAGAGGAAGACAGAGACCAGGACTCCGCCCAGGAGGGGCAGTGCAGGATAGCTGTCGTTTCTGTCCAGTCTCCCTTCAGCATTAGTCTGTTCAGCACCAGTAACTGAATATCTGGTCATCGCTACCAGGAGGAAAAGGGCCATCCCTGGCAACAGCCTGAAGCCCAAACTCACAGCATGCCAGACTATGTTCTACAACCAGGAGATGGAAGGACATGTGGAGATTAGTTCATTAATACTCAAAATAATCTAATGAAGTTGGTAATTTATGAACCCCATTTAATACATGAAGATCATGGGGCACAGAGAGGTTAAATATTTGCCTAAAAGCACACAGCGAGTAAAGTGGTAGAGTTGAGATTCAAATGCAGTCTGGGTGAAGGCTTGTGCTCTTCACCAGCCCACAGCCCTGTCTCTGCACTTGCTGCCATGGAACACCTCATCACTTATTGACTTCAGACCATGTATCTGGCATCACGCTGATTCTCATTCACCACATACTCTTAGTACTCCCCATAAGGACACTGATGCTCATGGAGGTTGAGACATTGCACAGTATAACATGGAGGTGAGGCCAGGTGCAGTGGCTCATTCCTGTAATCCCAGCACTTTGGGAAGCCAAGGCAGGTGGATGACCTGAGGTCAGGAGTTCGAGATCAGCCTGGCCAACATGGTGAAACCCTATCTCTACTAAAAATACAAAAAATTAGCCAGGTGTGATGGCCGGTACCTTTGACCCCGCTACTTGGGAGGCTGAGGCAGGAGAATCGCTAGAACCGGGGAGGTGGAGGTTACAGTGAGCCAAGATTGCACCACTGCACTCCAGCTTGGGCAACGAGAGTGAAACTCTCTCTCAAAAAATAAATATTAAAAAAGTAGGTGGTGAAGGGCAGAGCCCCCCAGGCTCATGCCCTGCCCTGCCCTGCCCGACTCCAGAGCCCATGCTCCTTCAATTGCCACCCTGCTGCTCTCCTTGGTTTCTGGTGCCTCAGACACAGGACAGAATATTTCAGTGCAGAATGGCAGCTGTTGACATGTGGTCATGTGTGCACAGGGCTCTGGAAGCAAGGGGACAGAGTGCCTTGTTGTACCTGAGGTATTTAGGGAGGCTTCAGGGAAGAGGGACTTCTAAGCTGGATTTTAAAGGACGAGAAATTTCCCAGGAAGAGTAAGGATAGGCTCTCCTGGCAGATGCTTAGTGTGTGCAATCTCAGGTCGTCTAGGAAGACCATGGGTGGTCAGAGAATGGGTGGGAGACCAGGAGGCTGAAGTTTGGGGTGGCAGCCGGAGGGCTCCAGGATGGCATCAGAGAAACCCATTCTCCTGTGGGTCCTCTTCTCTGCCCCCCACTGCTAGCATAGGTCCAGCCCTCTCACGCAGCCTAAGTATTCAATGAATTAATGGACCAATGAGTAAATCAGTTGACTCTGGGACTGTTGTCATCTCTCCCTCACCCTCCATCTTCCCACCTGGGGTGAAGGACAGACACCTTTTTGGGTTCAGTGAATTCCCCTCTGCCTCACACCCAGGAGTTCCACAGCTGCCTCCCCATATCCCTGGTCTAGGAGCTCCCAGCCACTCCCTGCCCAGAAGTCCTTCATGTAGCTAGCTGTGGGGTCTCCCAGTTGAGCCAGATCCTTTGCCCTCCTGCTTCACTCCCATGCCAGGATCAGCACGGCCCAGGCAGCTGGTATCGAGCCTTCTCTTTTCCTCTCCTTCAGGTCTCCTCCTCGGCCTCCTCTTCCTCCCACCACGAGGCCAGCACGCAGGAGACCTCTGAGAGCAGCAGGGACTCAAAGGGGAAAAAGTCTTCCAGCCATAGCCTGAGTCATAAGGGGAAGAAACTGAGCAGTGGGAAAGGTGTGAGCAGTTTTACCTCCGCCTCCTCCTCTTCCTCCTCCTCTTCCTCCTCCTCTGGGGGGCCCTTCCAGCCTGCAGGTGAGTGTGGGCATCCGGAAGGAGGCTGGGAGTGCAGTGGGGACAGCCTTCTGTCCTGAGCTTTTCTGGCGAGGGACTTTGCATTATTGGTTTGCATCTCATTTACTTCTACATGGTTCCATGTACATCTACATGTACATATCTACATGTATATTATCCATGTACATATCTACAAGGATAAAGATGGGGGATCCCCACCAAGTCACTCCTCTCCAAACCTGCCCCTCAGTCCTTCCTTCTTGAGCCAGAACTCTCCTCCTCTCCCCATCAGGGGCTGCCCCGCCTACCCCATAACAGTATTCTTATCCCTTGCATTTGTGCTGCAAGGTGCCATTTTGCCAGCACCCTCATTAACATTATCTCCTATAATCCCTACAGTCATCTGGTGAGGCCAGTGGGGTGCGAGTTACTCTCCCCCATTTTATTACAGGTGGGAAAGCTGGAGGGGTCGGGGTACTCATCCCAGGACACAGACAGTGGCAGAACTGGGACAGGAAACCCAAGTGTTCCCATTCCTGGACCAGAGCTCTCTCCCGCCAGTACACGCGGGAGTGGGAGGGAGTGAGAGGACCCGGGTTCCAGCTGTAACCCTGTTTTCTGTCTGTGCAGTCTCGTCCCTGCAGAGCTCCCCTGAATTTTCTGCATTCCCCAAGCTGGAACAGCCAGAGGAGGACAAGTACCCCAAGCCCACAGCCCCCGCCGCTTCAGCCCCGCCTTCTCCCTCAGCCCCGGAGCCCCCCAAGGCTGACCTTTTTGAGCAGAAGGTGGTTTTCTCTGGCTTTGGGCCCATCATGCGCTTCTCCACCACCACCTCCAGCTCAGGCCGGACCCGGGCGCCCTCCCCTGGGGACTATAAGTCTCCACACGTCACGGGGTCTGGGGCCTCAGCAGGCACCCACAAGCGGATGCCCACACTGAGTGCCACCCCTGTGCCTGCTGAGGAGACCCCTGAGACAGGCCTGAAGGAGAAGAAGCACAAAGCCAGCAAGAGGAGCCGCCATGGGCCAGGCCGTCCCAAGGGCAGCCGAAACAAGGAGGGCACTGGGGGCCTGGCTACCCCGTCCTTGCCCAGTGCCCAGCTGGCTGGCTTTACCGCCACTGCTGCCTCACCCTTCTCCGGAGGCTCCCTGGTCAGTTCTGGCCTGGGAGGTCTGGCCTCCCGAACCTTTGGGCCTTCTGGGAGCTTGCCCAGCCTGAGCCTGGAGTCCCCCTTGCTAGGGGCAGGTTAGTGACCCCTGGGGATGGACGGCATTTCAGGGCCCAGCCAGTCTAGTGAGGAACAGAGCTTACACATGCACTTAGAAGGAAATGGGATGGATACCACTCCAAAAGCTAGAGTAAGGAGGTGACAGTCACCTCCAGGACATCCCCCTATGCATGGCTGGAGTGGAAAGGATTGGGGGCAGATTGCCAGCAGGTTTTACCAAGTTTTGGGCAGGAGATTAGAAAAGCTAGGAGTTCCCCAGCCCCAGGCAGGGCAGTTTAACAAGCAGGCACAGCAAACAGATGTCACCCAGGCAAAAAGTGACATCTTTGCAGCAAGAGGGTTAGACTAGGGTGTGTAGTCAGATCCTGGGGAGCACTCTAGCTGGGGAGGGGCTGTCGCAGCCACCTGGCTGAGGAGGAATCAGGGGTGGAGGTAATTGTGTGCTTCCCTCTGTCCTTGTGCCTGCAGGCATCTACACCAGTAATAAGGACCCCATCTCCCACACTGGCGGGATGCTGCGGGCTGTCTGCAGCACCCCCCTCTCCTCCAGCCTGCTAGGGCCCCCAGGGACCTCGGCCCTGCCCCGCCTCAGCCGATCCCCGTTCACCAGCACCCTCCCCAACTCCTCTGCTTCTATCTCCACCACTCAGGTGAGACCTGACTCCTGGGCTCTTCCTTCCCCGGGCAGGTTGGGGACAGACTGGCAGAGGACTCCAGCCTTCCATGGGAATTGGAGCAACTGGGCTTTTGCCACCAGACCTCCTTCTGGGCTCTGGTCCACTCTGCTCCCCAGCACACCTGGCCCCCTGTACCCCAGTACACACAGTTGTGCCTAGATTCAAGACTAACGGCCAGGCTGCATTCTGCCTCCCTCCCTCAGGTGTTTTCTCTGGCTGGCTCTACCTTTAGCCTCCCTTCCACCCACGTCTTTGGAACCCCCATGGGTGCCGTTAACCCCCTCCTCCCCCAAGCCGAGAGCAGCCACACAGGTATGTGAATCTCTGACCCCCCACCTCCCGTTCCCAAAGGTCTAATACCCATCACTTGCATGTGACCCCAAAAAGGATGGGAGAGCTTTCTGGCTGCCCTCTCCCTCTGGCCATTGCCCTCCCCGCAAAAACAAACAGGCTGGGTGAGGTGGCTCATGCCTGTAATCCCAGCACTTTGGGAGGTGGGCGGATCACCTGAGATCAGGAGTTGGAGACCAGCCTGGCCAACATGGTGAAACCCCGTCTGTCTCTACTAAAAATACAAAAATTAGCTGGGCATGGTGGTGGGCGCCTGTAATCCCAGCTACTCAGGAGGCTGAGGCAGTAGAATTGCTTGAACCCGAAAGGCGGAGGTTGCAGTGAGCCGAGATCCCAGCATTGCACTCCAGCCTGGGTGACAAGACTCTGTCTCAAAACAAACAAAACCCTTGCGCAGTGGCTGCCATCTATAATCCCAGCTACTTAGGAGACTAGCCTGGGCAGCATAGGGAGAATCTGTCTCTTAAAAAAAAAAAAAAATCCACACGCAGTAAACCAGAGTACACTTTCACTTTAAAACCCAATGAGAAGGCAGGGCAGGGCAGTTACTGCTCCATCTCACAGAAGAAAAAGGCAGAGATGGAAGACTCGCTCAAGGCAGGGAATGGCAGAGCCAAAACTCAGATTCTGGTCTCCCGACTCCAATCCCAGTGCTTTCACTGGTGTAGTGTAGCCTCCCCGTTGGCCTATTGGTGTGTCCCTGGGATCAGCACTTACGAAGGGCCCAACCTCTCCGGGTATTTAGGAGTTAAAGGGGCGGGACACAAGCGCCCCGCCCTCTCCCTGGAGAGTCAGCCTAGCCCCAGAGAGCTGATTGGTGCAGGGAGACCACCTGTCAGGCTGGGAGGCAGGGCTTATAGCCACGCTCCCGGCTCAGGTAAGCCTTCTTAAAGGGGACAAATAGGATTCCACGTTTTAGAACGGTAGAGTAGGGTGATATATTTGTTAAAACTCAGATCAGGATTCTGTGGCCCAAGGAAGAGTTTTTGCCTCCTAATTAGGGATCTGATTAAAGCAAAAAGTCATACAGAGCTAATTATGATAATAGCTGCAGTGATTAAGGGCTTGCTACATGCCAGCTAAACTCTTCAGCTAAACACATTTATTATCTTCTTTTAATAATAACAGTCACTTGAGAGAGGCTGGTTAGGAAGGAGCCCAGGGTCACACAAGTTGGTGTCAGGTTTAAGTTTAATCCAGGTCTGTCTTGACCATAAATTTCTATAACTCCGAAGATCCCAGGAAAGGAATTGGGTGGCGGATCTGAAAGAAGCCAGTGGAGCCTTCAGCCTAGAGGGGGAAAAGAGAGCAGACGCCCGGGGTTTGCCTCCCAGGGGCAAGGTTTCCAAGCCAGGGCCCTCAGCGCTGGCCTTGAACTGCCAATCTGGGGTTGGAAATTCTTGGGGAAGATGATCTGCGGTGAGGTCCCAATCCCAGACCCACCTCGGGGGCGCGGACCCTGGGGCAGCGAGCACTCCTCCTCTCTGATCCCAGTCTTCCCTTCTTCCAAGAGCCAGACCTGGAGGACTGCAGCTTCCGGTGTCGGGGGACCTCCCCCCAGGAGAGTCTGTCTTCCATGTGAGGGAAGGGGCGGCCTGGAGGAGGGGCAGGGGGCTGGAGGGACATCCGAGGGAGGAGGGGCAGAGAGGAGGGCGCGGGCTGGAACCCCTCGGGGGTACGGGGGAAGGGACGGAGGAGCCTGGAGTGGTCAGGTCAGCTGAGTCCAGGTTCCCTCTGGCCGCAGGTCCCCCATCAGCAGCCTCCCCGCACTCTTCGACCAGACAGCCTCTGCACCCTGCGGGGGCGGCCAGTTAGACCCGGCGGCCCCAGGGACGACTAACATGGAGCAGCTGCTGGAGAAGCAGGGCGACGGGGAAGCCGGCGTCAACAGTGAGGAGGGGTGGCACCGGTTGGAACGCCTGTCCTAGGGCCCCAAATGTCACCTTTCTCCCCGAGGTCCCCAGGCTTTAAGGTTCCGCCCCTAGGCCCTGCCCCAGCCTTGATTCTGCCACCCCGGGCCTCACCTCTCATCCCAGCCGGGCCACGCTACCGGTCCTGGCCAGTGTGTGCCCCACCTTTGGCCCTCTTGGCCTCCGGGCCCCGACCTTACCAAACCGCAGTTTCCGCCCTTCTTTCCTGATCCCTGTGGCCTCGACCTCAGCCTCAGTCTTCACCCCTTGTCCTCACACCCGTGGCTCCCCAGGCCCCGCCTTTCTCCTCAGAGCTCACCTGTGCCTTTCCTTAGGCTGCCGCCTCCTTTTTGAGGGCTGAGCCCTGACTCCCTTCCAGGCCCCGCCCCTGCCCCGCCCCTCCTCGCCCCGGCCTCAGGTTCCTCGCTGTCTCCGCAGTCGTGGAGATGCTGAAAGCGCTGCACGCGCTGCAGAAGGAAAACCAGCGGCTGCAAGAGCAGATCCTGAGCCTGACGGCCAAGAAGGAGCGGCTGCAGATTCTCAACGTGCAGCTCTCTGTGCCCTTCCCTGCCCTGCCTGCTGCCCTGCCTACCGCCAACGGCCCTGTCTCTGGGCCCTATGGCCTGCCTCCCCAAGGTAAGAGGATCCCACCCAGCCCGGGAGAGAGGGCCCTGCCATGCAGTTTCGGACTGGTCTTCACTGCAGCCGGTGATATCCCTCCCGCAGCAGGCAGCAGCGACTCCTTGAGCACCAGCAAGAGCCCTCCGGGAAAGAGCAGCCTCGGCCTGGACAACTCGCTGTCCACTTCTTCTGAGGTGGGCACTGCGAGGAGTGGGGCAGGAAGAAGGGGGAAACTCAAGGCTCTTCTGGTCCCATCTCTACCCTGCAGCAATTGGCGGCTGGGCAGTGAAGTGATTGGCTGAGCAATCGATTGATCCATTCATTCCTCCCTTAATCAAGTAATATTTATGAGGTGCCCACTTAGTGCCAGGCTAAGCAATCAGTGAGCAAAACTGGCACAGTGCTGCTTCTGAGATAGGCTACCTCAAGCAAAGGAGGAGTAATTACCAACTGGGAGACATGTTAGGGTGGAGAGAAATTGAGAGCTGTGAGAGGGAGGACGGGGGAAGGCTGCTTCTGTGGATAGCAAGTGGTTAGGGAGGGCTTCTTGGAGAGTATTTGTGAAGGGTTTATTATAGCGCCTCACGCAAAATAATCCTGTGTAATTGGTGGTGGTTGGAATAGCAGTTGCTATTGTTGTGTTGTGGTTATTATTGGAATCCAACAAACTGGGTTCTTGTTCTCTCTCTGCCATTTATTAACTGTGTGACTTGGGCAGTAATCATCATCATCATAACCAGCATTAATTGCACACTTGCCCTTTGTCATGCCCTGTGCTGAGATTTTTTAAAGCATTCACTTAGTCTTCATCGTAAGCGTATGGAATAGGTACTACTGTTAACCCCCAGCTTATGAATGAGTAAACTAAGATAGGTTGAACCCAAGGTCACCCACGCCATTGAATCGTGGACATAGAATTTGAACCTGAGGCTTTCACCTCGGCTGTAGTTCTTTTGCCTGCAGAGTTATTTAACCTGTGCAGAATCTATAGCTTTACCCATAAATTGAGAATAGCAAGATAGCACAGGTCAAGCCTTCAGCCCAGGATCTGGTTCACTAGATGGTCACCACCATCATCATTGTCCATTATTAAATGAGGATGTCCATTATTAAATGGGCATCCAGGAGAGGGTCAGGAAACAAGATTTGTGAAGACAGTTTGGATTCTTAGCTCTCATCCCCGGACCTTGCTTCTTCCAGGGTGCCTGGGGGTGAAGTGGGGGTTGCTGTGCTCTGTGAGAATGCTGGTGGGTGCTGGGCCAGGGGCCAGAAAGCTCATGCTGGCCCTCTGACCCCTCCCTTCCCCTCCCTCCCCAGGACCCACACTCAGGCTGCCCGAGCCGCAGCAGCTCGTCGCTGTCCTTCCACAGCACGCCCCCACCGCTGCCCCTGCTCCAGCAGAGCCCTGCCACTCTGCCCCTGGCCCTGCCTGGGGCCCCTGCCCCACTCCCACCCCAGCCGCAGAACGGGTTGGGCCGGGCACCAGGGGCAGCGGGGCTGGGGGCCATGCCCATGGCTGAGGGGCTGTTGGGGGGGCTGGCAGGCAGTGGGGGCCTTCCCCTCAATGGGCTCCTTGGGGGGTTGAATGGGGCCGCTGCCCCCAACCCTGCAAGCTTGAGCCAGGCTGGCGGGGCCCCCACGCTGCAGCTGCCAGGCTGTCTCAACAGGTGAGGGAGAGCTCAGCCCTGGGAAAGGGAACCGGGTGGGGGGCTGGCTCTGGTAAGGGAGGGATGCTCCCCACAACACCCACAATCCCTAAAAGGAAAAATGGCCTCTGGTCTCACAGGTTATATAATCCTAGTCACCTCTTGGCTTCTAGGGACTCCACAGACTGTTAGACATGAGTGTCCTCTGGACGGTAGCTCCCCGGGGACCAAAGAGTTGTTTACTTCCTGTTCTTTACTCCAGGATTTCCTTCCGGGACAGTTCTTCCAAATCAGACCTGTATCCCTCCCGCTGCACCCTCTGAGCACAGTGCTCTAAGATCACACATCCCTGCCTTGCTTCCCTGGGGTCTGATGGAGTCTGGGGACTTGGGAGTGGGAGCAGGAGTGTTTCCCTGGCCCTCCGCCATGATCTGTGTGTTGTCCCCCAACCCCATCCCCACCTCAGCCTTACAGAGCAGCAGAGACACCTCTTTCAGCAGCAAGAGCAGCAGCTCCAGCAACTCCAGCAGCTCCTGGCCTCCCCGCAGCTGACCCCGGTAATGCTCCTCTCTTCCCTGCCTCAGGTGCCCCTTGGTCTGCCTGGAAGGGCTCATCTCAGAGGATCTGGGCCAGCTGGGAGAGGGCAGGAGCAGAGAGAAGGAGGGGAAGCTCCAGGCTGGGCCAGTGGGACTGGGGCTGGGCCCTGTGGGGCATCCATGGGAGGTAAGGGGATAAGATCATGCCCAGGGTCCCCTGGGCATTGAGGAAGGCCTGCTGTAATACCCAGGTCACATCCTGCTGAGAGACTCTGGAGGCCAGCAAGTCCTTAGTCCTGAGCATTTCAGTCCCAGCCCCAAGGACGTTCAGGGGAAACTCCAGGGTCTAAGTGGCTGCACAGATGACGCCACTCAACCAGAGCAGCTTCTTTGGTTTATCTCATGTCATGTCAGCTGAAACTACCTTTGGAGAAAAGTTTTACTTTTTTTTTTTTTTTTTTTTTTTGAGACTGAGTCTCACTCTGTTGCCCAGGCTGGAGTGCAATGGCATGATCTTGGCTCACGGCAACCTCCGCCTCCTGGGTTCAAGTGATTCTCCTGCCTCAGCCTCCCGAGCAGCTGGGATTACAGGCACCTGCCACTACGCCTGGCTAATTTTTGTATTTTTTTTTATTAGATGCATTCATCTTACTATAATTTCCTTGAACACATTTAATAATTTTTGTATTTTTAGTAGAGATAGCATTTCGCCAGGTTGGTCAGGCTGGTCTTGAACTCCCAACCTCAGGTGGTCTGCCTGCCTTGGCCTCCCAAAGTGCTGGAATTCCCGGCATGAGCCACCATGCTCGGCAAATTGAAAACTATCGACCTAGTCAATAGTTTTGGCGAAACCCCGTCTCTACTAAAAATACAAAAATTAGATGTGTGGTGGCAGGAGCCTAATCCACCTACTCGGGAGGCTGAGGCATCAGAATTGCTTGAGCCTGGGAGGTAGAGGTTGCAGTGAGCCAAGATCGTACCATTGTACCCCGGCCTGGATGACAGAGCAAGACTCAGTCTCAAAAAAAGAAAACTATTAGCCTATTGTTTTTAAACTTGGAGGTGTCTGTGGTTGTCTTGGCAGCTGAGGGGTGAATCAGTGGGCAGGGCCAGAGGTGTTAAATACCCTGCTCTTGGCGGGCAGCGCCCCAGCTGGCAAACACCAATAGCGTGCAACCATTTTCTTGTCTAGATGGGGAGACCGAGGCTGAGTACCTTGACTGTCTTACAGGCCTCTTGGCTCCTGGTTCCAGTGTGATGGGGTGGGGGCCCGGCCAAGCAGGGCAGGCAGCAGCAGGGAAGAGACCCCTGGGACTGTTGCCCAACAAGCAGTCTGGCCTCCTTGCAGGAACACCAGACTGTTGTCTACCAGATGATCCAGCAGATCCAGCAGAAACGGGAGCTGCAGCGCCTGCAGATGGCCGGGGGCTCCCAGCTGCCCATGGCGAGCCTGCTGGCAGGAAGCTCCACCCCGCTGCTGTCTGCGGGCACCCCTGGCCTGCTGCCCACGGCGTCTGCTCCACCCCTGCTGCCCGCCGGAGCCCTAGTGGCTCCCTCACTTGGCAACAACACAAGTCTCATGGCCGCAGCAGCTGCAGCTGCAGCAGTGGCAGCCGCAGGCGGACCTCCAGTCCTCACTGCCCAGACCAACCCCTTCCTCAGCCTGTCGGGGGCAGATGGCAGTGGCGGTGGCCCCAAAGGAGGGGTGAGTAAGGGGCCTGGGGCCTTCCTGTCTCCCCTCTGAGGGCTAGACAGAGATGGATTGTCAGAAGGCTTATCATCAGGTGCCTCAGCAGGGGAAAAGAAACAATCCCTAGGTCAGTAAAGTGCCCTGCCTCAGAACCCAGGGCCTCTACTGGCACATGGGTGCCCTCCTGGAGAGCCAAGAAAGATCCAGTCTAAGCATGGGCTAAGAGGAAAACGACCAATGAGAAAACAGCCTTCCTCTGGGAGGACCAATCAGAAAAGGCCATTTTGTTTCTGAGCTGACCAATTAGAAAATGATGACCCTCTGGATAGGCCAATGTCAGAAAGGCCCTCCCTCCTCCTCCTGAAGGCACAAGCCTTGACTGGCACATACCCATGCAACCCGGCGCTCCTCTGCAGGGTGGTTTTCACAGCCCTGCGCGTCGGCCCTTGTGCGCACTCCTCAGAGCACAGGCCAGAGGCTTCCACTGGCCTGGCTTCAGCAGCACCCCACAGCAGCTTTCTTGTTCCAGGAAGCTGTTCTCATCTGGGGGTTAGACCTGACACTTCCCACACGCCCTGCCTCCCTCCCTCTCTTTCCAGACCGCTGACAAAGGAGCCTCAGCCAACCAGGAAAAAGGCTAAATCCACCCTCACCCCTCCTGACCCCCTAAGTGGAGGGAGCAGATCCTGGCCTGAGGGGTCCTACCCTGGAGCAGGCACCTGCGCCCAGACCCTGGAGAGCCCCGACCCAGTGCTGAGGTCCAGGGAGTGTGGCGAGCTCCTGGTGCCGAGGACTGGGACTGGAGGGGAGCCCCTTCCATCTGGCCCCCTTCCCTTTCTGCACTGTCCGCTTTGTGAGGCTCAGAGAAAGGACAGTCCACAAGCCCACCTAGGAGCTCCACTCCCAGCAGATGTTTTGGGGGTCCCTGAGAGCAAAGTGGGCCATGGCCGAAGTAGGGGTTCGTTGGACCTGTCACATGAAATGGATCAGCACTTGAATGGGGAGAAGTGGAGCAAGAGGCCCTGGGCCTGTCCCCGAGGGGAAATCTTTTACGGAAGAAGGGCTGGACCCACTTTACCTGCAGTTTCTTCCCAGCTTGGGCAGATGGCAGAAGGGACCCCTTGGACTTTTTCTTGCCATCCCTCCCTCCCAGCGCAGGGGCACAAGCTGAGCTTGTAAAAGCCCACGGATGGCGGGGGCTGGAGAAGGGGCAGAACAGCATCACACTCAGCCCTCAACCTCTTGGGGCCCAGGTGATGAGGAGGAGAGGGCAGGTTCGGGGAGGCACCGGCCTTGCTTGGTGCCCCGCCCTTTGTTTGCACTATTGGACTTAGGAGTGCCGAGGGTGGGGAGATGGAGCTGCCTGACTCTGTGTGTGTGTGAGAGAGAGAGAGAGTGTGTGTGTGTGTGTGTGTGTGTCTGCCTGCCTGCCTGCCTCTCTCCCCCTGGACCCGGGGCAGCCAAGAGCAGGGATAGGTGCAGTGGTCAGTGAAGCAGCACCAGAGAGGGGAGCTCCCAGCTCTTATTTGCACGCTCCCCACCTCACCAACTTTCGTCCCTCTCTGGGGCATGAATGCTTAACAAAAACCAGAGCAGTACTCCAATATTGGAGAGTCCCTGGGGACTTGGGCTTTGAATCAGGGTAATATCCTGCCTTCCCTCCCCTGACCCCATATGGTCTCAGGGCCCCCTTAGGGCCCCCTACCCCACTGATAGCTTGGTCCTTCCCTGGCACAAGGGGAGCCCCAGGGCTTGGCGGGGGGAGCTAAGGGGGGAAAATGCCACTGCTTTTAGCAAAAGCCTCCCTCCCAGAATTAGCCAGCCTGCCTCCTGCACCCTACCCCCACCAACCAGGGGAGCCACTAAGCTGAGCTAACAACTGTCCCTCACCCACCAGCTATTTCCCAGGGTGTCGTGGGCACTTCTCACCTTAAAAGAGTCTCCGCCTGCCCTGGCCTTTGGCACAGAAGCTGAATGGACAGTCAGGAGAGAGGCGAGAGGCAAGGCGAAGCCTGTGTCCTTCGGTTGCACTGGGGTTGGAGCCCGGGGTAGGCGCTTCCCGCTTCCTCAGGCTCCCGCCTTGTCAGTCTCTTTGCATGTGTGGATTTCTCTGTGTGTGTTTCCGTTTGGGTTTTTGTTGTTGGGTTTTTTTTTTTTTTTTAATAAAAGAAGATGTGTATATTTTTGGCAACGACAGAAACGTAGTGCAGATATATTTTTGCCTGTGCTGCTCAGTTGTTTTTTTTCTGATACTGAAAATAATATTAATATTCCTGTTGATAAGACTTTGTAAGATGTTAGGGAGCTGATAATGGAGGGGGTGGGAATCCTTCAGAGGCAATTTCTTAGGCACTTGCAAAGGGCTTGGGGGAGGGGGAGGCAGTTGTGATGACCTCAGAAATACTTTCTATTAATGCTAAATATGTTAGAAAGAAATGTTAGAATTCAGCATTTTATTCATTTTAATCTATTAAGCTCTATAACTCCCTGCCCCAAACCACTGAAAAGAAAAGTAAACTTCAGGCTGGGTGTGGTGGCTCATGCCTGTAATCCCAGCACTTTGGGAGGCTGAGGTGGGTGGATCACCTGAGGTCAGGAGTTTGAGACCAGCCTGGCCAACATGGTGAAACCTCATCTCTACTAAAAATACAAAAATTAGCCAGGTGTGATGATGCACGCCTGTAATCTCAGCTACTTGGGAGGCTGAGGCACAAGAATTGCTTGAACCTCGGAGGCTGAGGTTGCAGTGAACCGAGATTGCAGTGAGCCAAGATTGTGCCACTGTACTCCAGCCTGGGCAACAGAGTGAGATTCTGTCTCAAAAAAAAAAGAAAAGTAACTTTCATAGATCCTTAGAAAAGTTGCTCTTTCACAACCACACCCTTGCCCAAGGCTGGCCCACTTAGAGCAAGACTTAACTTCTCTCTGGATGGGAAGGGAAGGGAAGTACATCTACTCCAAGGTTGCCGTGTTGAAGAGTGAGAGGTCCAAGCGATTCTGTGCACCGAAACCAAGACCCCCCACCCCCGCTCAGAACACTTCCCTCCATCAACCCAACCCAAAACCTGGGGTTCTAGCCTCCAAGTGTCTGTTCTCCAGCTTTCCCCAGCCGCTTGCATTCTCCAGGCTGGACTACTGTGGCGGGTCAGTTAGATTTGGAGACAGGGCCCAGGTTGGGTATGAATTGGTACGCCCCTCTTCTTTCCCCCAGTCTCCCAGGAGAGAAGTGGCATTTCCTTCTTTTGAGGGAGCTTCAATGGGAAAGGTCTCAAAAGCTTCAGGAGGAGCAGGATGCCAGCCCAGGGGCATGGCGGTAACCACCTCACCCTTTTGTAACCTCAGTCCCTTTTTCAAGAGTGAATTTGGATGGTGGAAGGGGTGGGAAGAGACCCAGATTTGTAGATCTCTTTGTCTAGGGGAGGGGAAGGATGTGGTTTGCAGAGCGGAAGAAGAGTTTGAAAACGCATGAGAGTGGTGTTCCCACCCTGGTGAGGATGTGTGAGTGGGGAGCATGCAGTCGGGTGTTCCCACCCTCAGCGAGGATGTGTGAGTGTGGAGCATGCAGTGTCAGGTGTTCCCACCCTCGGTGAGGACGTGTGAGTGGGTGTACATATGGAGGCAGTGCCTGCTGTGGGGTCACAACTGGTGCATGACAGCGCTGAAAGGACCTGTCTTTAGGGATCATTTCAGCCAGCTCTTCCCATCACAGATGACAGCTCCAAGCCTAGAAGAGGCATGGGGCTCAGTGGCAGGGCCAGGACCAGCCCTCAGGTCTGGCCTCCTGCCCCACAGCATGGTCTCCACAGGGCTGGCTGGCTGTCCATGTGTGTGTGACACTGGGTGCGAGTGTGGGGCTGTGCCCGGGTGGGGGGTGTCTGTGTGGCCCTGTTTTAGTTCAGAGCTGGTGGATCCTCTCCGTGGACAGTGACACTTTAAGGATTGTCTGGGTTTGTTTTTCCTATTTGTGGGTTTTCCCCCTCAGGCTCCTGGGTCTGCTGCTGCCTCACGTGTCCTGACCTTGAGGCTGATGAGGGGATTCCTGCCCATTCCCTTCATACTGAGTTCTAGGGAGGTGCTTGCCCTAGACTCTTAGGAAGGGTCTAGAGAAATGAGAGGAGCCCAAGCCAGGGGCCAGCTCCGAGAAAGGGCAACCTCCACACTTCTTTCCCAGATTGAAAATGCAGACAGGTTTCCAAAGGCACAGGTGCCCCTGCTAGCATCTTCCTTGGTGTGCCGCGGGCCAGTTAGGGATAGGCAGCTTGCACCCAGTTCTCTTTTATCTCAACTTATTTTCCTGGGGAGAGGTGCCTATGAGTGAGGTAACTTCAACTGGGAATTCTGAGGAAGGTGGGCAAAGTGGTCTCGGCTCTCTGCCGCTGCGTCGACCCAGATTGAGAGTGTGATTAGCTCCTGACCACTTTGTCTTGATCTACTGAAAACTTGGGAACCGAGGGGTACCCTCATTACCCTTTGTTCACTTTCTCCAGCTCCACTTGGGACTTGGGTGGTGGGACTGGAGACCCCACCCTGCTCCCGTCCCTCCCCCTTTCCATCCCAGCCTGTTTCCGTGTTGCAGACCCTTCCAAGGGAGCAGGGAGGGGAAGCCACAGATTGCAAACCCAGGGGCTCCTTTTTCATTCTTTCTAAAACCTTGATATCCTCAGCCCAAAGGCGATGCCCCTCTGCCACCTCCAAGCCTGGAATTGTGCATAACCCGGATCTTGTATCTTTGTATAACGGATGTTATTTGTACGAAGGGCCGTTCGTAAACAGCACTTGTTCTTTTAATAAAAGAATGTTTTGCAAAAAAAAAAAAAAAAAAAAAAAACCAAAGAGCCCCTGTGTGGTCTGGCTTTATGGAAGGGGACAGGAGGTGGGTGCCAACTGCGGGAGGGTGGGAGGGCGTGGGCTGCGACCCTTCTGTCGGCACTTACAGAGGCAGTGCGTGCCCAGACGCGAACGCTCAGCACGCCCGGACCCGCCCCACACGGTGCATCAGTCCGTGGGCCCCGACCCGAGGTGACGCCACGCCCGCGTGCTCGCTCCCAGAAGCGCGACCGAAACTCGGCCGGGGATAGCAGCTCCCGGGAAGGTCCTGCGCGCTCGAGGGGTGGCCCAGGCGCCAAGGCTGCGCCCTTGGCGTTCCGCGGCCAGGCCCGCCCGGCAGGGGGCGCTGGGACCGACCGCTCACGCCCCGGCTTCCGGACCCGCGGGCCCCTGGCCTCCGCCCTCGCAGAACCCCGTGGCGTATTACGCAGCCTGACTGGACGGGGACAGGGGGCGGGGAGGTGACCCGGCGTGGGCGAAGCCGGCGGGCGGGCTCGGCGCTGGAGCCAGCTATGCGTGGCGTGGGGGCGATCCTGCGGTGCGCTGCGCGCGGCGCCCGGGTGAGCATCCCCGCCCCCGCCCCGAACTCCACCCAGGCCTCCACCCGGGCCCCTGCCAGTCCGCACTCCGGCTCCGACCCCGGCCGAGCGCCCCCGAGCCCCCAGCCTGCCCCGCCGGTGCCTGGCTGGCCTCAGCTCACAGGCTTTTCCCGAGCGCCAGTGGCTGCCAGAACCTCCCCAGCAAGCACCTTCTCTTGCGACCCCTTTTTCTTACCCTCTTGTTTCTCCCTAGCCCCTTTAGCCCGGTCACCTCCCTCCTAGATGGCCTCCCGCCTCCTTCCCTTTCCACTCATTTTATTTTTCTGTTTCCAAACCACTGTCTCCTGATGCTTGCGTACCTTGCAGGACCTGAACACGCGGCGGGACGTCTCTTCCTGGCTGGTAAGTACCCCCAGCCTCCCCTCCTCCTCGCACAAGACCTCCAGGCATAGAGATCTAAAGGCAGAGACCAAGGAATAGAGCTAGGAAGGGTACAGCCCTATTCCTCCAAACTCCAGGCACCTGGAGTTAGCCAGTGGCTCTCGGGGAGGTGGGGTGGAGCACAGGGCACGGAGCGGGGCGCCAATCTTCTGTGCTGAGGATAGCAGCACCTGATGAACCAAGCCCCAGTGTGGGTGGCCCTGCCATAGGCTGACAGGATCCCTGCCCACCCTAGCACCAGGTGGGCACCAGAGTTTGAGGGCAGGCAGCTGGACCTTGAAACCTGAGTGCCTGAAACCTGGCTTTGAAATCACTTCCCAATCCAAAGCTCACGGTCCTCATGGTGTCCTGGGGAAAGGTCTTGCTGAGTGGAGTCATATCAGCCTCCGGTGAAGGAAACCTGCCGCCCACAAAGGCCAGTGGGAAACCGGGAAGGGTCGCAGGCAGGAAGATGCTTCCAGGGCTTGAGCTAACCCTGAGCCCCTGATCTTCCCTGGCCACAGGCCCGGTGGTTCCCCAGAACCCCAGCCAGGTCCGTGGTGGCCCTGAAGACACCCATCAAGGTGGAGCTGGTGGCAGGGAAAACCTACAGATGGTGTGTGTGTGGCCGCAGCAAGAAGCAGGTGAGACCCCTGCCTGCCTTCCTACTAATACTCCTGGCTGGGCGTTCCCACCCAGGACGGTCTTATTCTTCCCACGAGTGTCTGAGGGACACCGAGGGGGCTTGGGGATAAAAGGCCAGTGCCCCCAGCAGCCTTAAGCTCACTGCATCTACCCCTTGCAATGAAGCCAGAGAGACACTTGGTCCAACAGCCAGCCGGGTGCAGCCGGGCTTCCGGTGGGCTCTTCTGGGGGCTGTTTGCTTCTCAGAGGTGCACTGCATGGCGGAGCCCACGAGGCTGTCTCCCGTCTCCTTCGTTCTTCCAGGAAGCATCTGGGCCATAGGTTCCCAGGCCTTGAACCCTGACATTGGGAAGGGATTCTGCCCAGGTTCTCCTGCCTCTAAAGCCTTCCAGCCTTCCCCCGTGCCCCTCTCCGCTCTTCTTCCAGAAAACTCATCCTTCTCAGTTTATGGGACTTCCTGGCCGCCTGTCACAGCTTGCTGTCTTCTAAGCTTCGTTGCCTGTCCCCACCTGCTTCCCCTTCTTCCCAGGAGCCTTTCGTCTCAGCAGGAACCGACCCATATTGTTCGCCTCCCTGGCCCCTTTCCTTCCTGAGAGAGCTCAGACCTGTGTTCCTTCAAGCTATGTGGCATGGTGTCAGCAGCCCAGGGTCCTGGGTCCCACTTAGGTCTACACACCTCTGCCTCAAGCCCTCTAAGACAAGCTTCTGCTTTCTGTTTGCACACTTCTCTCACCTCTCCTCCCATCCCACCCCGACTCCAATGTCAATAGGCCTTGGTTCAGCTAGGCAAGGTGGCCCACACCTGTTATCCCAGCACTTAGGGAAGCCAAGGCAGGAGGATCTTTCCAGCCCAGGAGTTCAAGAACAGCCTGGACAACAAAGTTGAGACTTCATTTCTACAAATGCCTCTACCCCCACCAAAAAATAGCATGGCAGTGCACCTGTGTTCCCAGCCACAATGGAGGCTAAGAAAGGAGGACTGCTTGAGCCCGGAAGGTTGAGGCTACAGTGAGCTGTGTTTGCACCACTGCACTCCAGCCTGGGCAACAGAGCAAGACCCTTTCAGAAAAAAAAAAAAAAAGCGTTGGCACCACCAGTTCTGCCTCTAACTAGTAAGGCATGTCATCTCTCTGGGCCTGTTTCCATTACCCAGTCTCTGCCTGAGCGGCTTCTGGGATGGGGAGGGCACTCCGGTGCCAGGCAGCCAGTTAGCTACGGGGCATCCCCTCCTCCCTGTAACCTTTACTCCCTGTCACATGCCCAGTTGTTCCATGGAGCCAACAAGGAGACTCAGAGCCATTCACACACACACACCCCCCCCCCAACACCTATTAATGTCTTGGCCCTCTGGTTGCCTCAGATACTAATGCTATAAACACTGTACATACTTACCAGACACTTACTACAGGCAAAGTGCACCATGATCATTATTTTATTTCCTCATCCAACTCAGCTTCTATCACCCCACATTACAGAACAGAGGTCACTCAGCGAGTCCCGGCAGTCTCGCTCCGGAGCCTGTACCCTAACCACTGTCCCCACTCCCCCTGAGCTCCCAAAGCCTGCCCCAACCTGCCCCAGCAGGTGAGGTCAGGTCTTCGACTCCCATCTTTCACCCACCAGCCCTTCTGTGACGGCTCCCACTTCTTCCAACGCACTGGCCTATCTCCACTCAAGTTCAAGGCCCAAGAGACGCGTACTATGGCACTCTGTACCTGCAAGGCCACCCAGAGGCCCCCGTACTGCGATGGCACCCACAGGAGTGAGCGTGTGCAGAAGGCAGAGGTGGGCTCCCCACTCTGAAGGGGCTGTCTAGTCACAGGTGGGCTCGGCTCCAGGCCTGTGACAGGCACCCCTTCTGTGGGGAAGAAAACAGGTGCTGAACCCAAGACCTGGTACCAATGTCTGGCTCACGAAGGAAGAATTGTTCCTTATAACGTGAAGGTCTCCAGTCTGGGGTTGGCGGGAGTGTGCCCTGGGTCAATGTTTGCTGACAGAGAAGACGGTATAAAGAAGCCTGCCCAACCAGATTGGTCCTGTGGTCACTGGTATGAGGCTCACGTGCTGCCTCCTGCTCCAGATTTTAACCTGTGTGTGGCTGGGGGCACCTGAGCAGCCACAGGAGAGGGCAGTTCATTCATTCCATATGGGGTCCCCAAGCCAGGCTGAACCCAGAGACAAGGCACCTTTCCCGTCTTCCCTCTACCCCAAATAACTACAGGCTCCAGAAAGTATGCAGCATTTATTACAAAGCCAAGAGATACAGATGCCCCAGGGCAGAGGAGGGCACAGTCACAGGACCTCAGACACAGGACAAGGCGCAAACACAGTCAAGCCCACTGGGGCTTCCAACCCCACACACCTAGGCTGGGATGGAATCTCAAGTCCTGACTCCTGCTGCCTCCCAGATCTATGCACACTTGAGGAACTCTCAGTGGGCAGGACCTGCCGGCTCTGTCCCTAGGCAGTGGTCCGCTGCCCTCTGGGGCTGGGGTGGGGCCAGAGCTTACAGGTTTCTGTTTTCTTGTGCTTTTAGACGCAGTTGCTCTGTCCTGACCAGGTGACCGGGGCCTCAGCTGGGGGTGGAGGGGCCACTGGAGGGCTGTGTGCCTTTGGCAAAGTCTGGGGTCTGTGCTTGTGTGGGGTTAACCCACCCCCGCCTCCGCTCTATGCCCCGAGTGACACTCCACCACCAGTCCTGCTAGTGAGGGGTCCCGGGTGCGGGCAGGGGTGGTGGGGGTGAAGCACTTCACAATGCTAACGCCACAGTGGAATTCCAGGGCTGAGACCTCTCGAGGCCTGAATCTTCTTTTCCACAAGATAAATGATGCAAAGGCCACACACACAGGAGAGAAAAAAAAAAAGAGGCAGAACTATCTATTCTTTGCACAAAGTTTCCACTGCAAGAGGAGGAGGTGAGGGAGGTGCCACCCCCACCCCATACTTGCTCCTCAGACCCAGGGATAAACTGCGTTTGTAAAAGGCACTGTTCTTAGCAATTTCTGGACATTCGACAATGTGGGGGCGGCCACTGGTCAGAGGCAGGACAGCAGCCAAGATGGGGCAAGAAACGGGGGGAGAGGAACAGTTCTAACTGGCTCCTATAGACAGTCAGAATTGTGCCTAGGACTTTGGGGCTGAAGGGGCCCCCAACACCCCATCTGCCTTGGGAACAGCGAGGACAGCACAGAGCTTGACTGAACCTCCAGTGGCCTGTCCAGTTCATCTCTAGGCACCCCCCCCAAGAAGAGCAGAGCAAATTACACAAGACCCCCCAAAAAATGAACAACGTTCCCCACACATACACACACACACATAAAGTTTGTTTCCTGTGGCATTTAAATTAATCTGGTTGGTCCATAGAAAATAAGTATGTATATTTGGTTTTTCCTATGTACATATATATATAGATTTATTTATAAAACCCGTCCCCCACCCCCAAGGTGGGAGGAGCTGTGGAAAGTAGAAGAGGTGGAAAAAAGGGCCCAGAAAAAGTGGAGGGAGTGGAGAGGCTTGGCTGGAAGGAGGGAGAGAGGGTCCCTGGCCTCAAGTTAAGGGGGGCACGGGAGCGCCGTTGACAGTCATCTTGCGCCCCCTGCTGGTGGAGGATGGTGTCTGCAGGCAGTTCGAGGTACCCCCGTTGGCAGCTGTGGTGGCCCCACTGGCTGCAGAAGGGGGAGTGGGGGAGGTAGGGTGGGTGGCTGGAGGCCCATGGGAGCTGGGAGAGCCATGGGATGGGGTGGCTGGGCTGGGCAGGGAGGAGGAGGTGGCTGGTAGGGTGGCAGGACTGGGAGCCTTGTCGCTGACTGACTCACACTCGGACGCCCCGCTGGTGTTGGTGCCCTCGGAAGGGGTGGGCACCGTGGCTAGGGTGAGCCGCTTGCAGGCCGGCTGGACACGGTACTTGAGGGGGAGAGGCCCGTTCTGTGGGAAGAGGGAGGAGGAAAGAGACAGGGAAGGGGACGGTGTCAGGAGAGGCCAACTAGAAGGCCACCAGCTCCACCCCAGTGTCCAAACAAGAAAAAAGGGACAGGACAGGACCTCAGGAGAGAGACAAGGACACAGGGCACAACCCAGAGCGGCAAAAGGTCTAAGAGGAGAGACTTGGTCAGAGAGGAAGAGAGGAGAGAGGGAGGCCAAAATGTGGCAGCCACCAGCACCTATTTATGCCCCTAAATCAGGGGACACCATCTGCCCAAGGAGTCTTGTCTCCTGAGTGGAAACTCATCACAAGAGACGGCCCTGAGGCTGACCTGCTGTGGCAAGCCACCCTGGACGCGCAGCTCATGGGACAAGGGATGGACTGTCTCTGGTTAAGAGGAGGGCAGCCCATGTGGCCGCAGACCAAGGCCAGACCCCGCGGGGTTCTGTTCCCTGCCTGCCCACCCGCTGGCTCACCCGCCGCCAGGGGTAGATGTAGGCGATGTCCATGAGGGTGTAGTATTCCTTCAGCGGCTCGTCCTCATATAGAACTTCCACCTGGAGGAGGGAAGTGGAGGACACCATGACCCTGGCCAGGCTCAGGGCTCCAGGCTGGAAATGTGGGGACTGGGAGTTGAGGCCATGGGAAGGGTGGATTTGCAGATGGTCCTTCATTCCTTGGGGGTTTCACTGTGGATCTGACTTCCCTGTCGGAGCTGTTCCAACGTAACTCCTGACCACCAGGCAGGAAGGGGTCCAGAGACCATTTCCTTCTTGGTAGCAGCCTGGCCCCACCATGCACACAGCTGTCTGGGTCTCCTATCTCTAGCAGGTCTCCCAAGGAGTTGAAAGGGCTCAGGGGGATCTTCTGGAACTCTGCCTCTCACCCCCAGCTACAAAATGGAACCACCCAGGAAGCTTTTAAAAACACCAATGCAGCCAGACACAGTGGCTCATGCCTGTAATGCACTTTGGGAGGCCAAGGTGGGAGGATCACCTAAGGTCGGGAGTTCGAGACCAGCCTGACCAACATGGAGAAACCTTGTCTCTACTAAAAAAAAAAAAAAAAAAAAAAATTAGTCATGGTGGTGCATGCCTGTAATCCCAGCTACTCGGGAAGCTGAGGCAGGAGAATCATTTGAACCCAGAAGGCGATGTTACGACGAGCCGAGATTGTACCATTGCACTCTGCAGCCTGGGCAACAAGAGTAAAACTTCATCTCAAAAAGAAAAAAAAAAAAAGAAAAACACACACCAATGCCTGGCTGGGTACAGTGGCTCACGCCTGTACTCCCAAAGCTTTGGGAGGCCAAGGGGGGTGGATCGCCTGAGGTCAGGAGTTTGAGACCAGCCTGGCCAACATGGTGAAACCTCGTCTCTACTGAAAATATAAAAATCAGCCTGGTGTGGTGGCGCATGCCTGTAATCCCAGCTACTCTGGAGGCTGAGGCACAAGAACTGCTTGAACTTGGGAGCTGGAGGTTTGCAGTCAGCCAAGATACAACACCACTGCATTCCAGCCTGGGTGGCAGAGCAAGACACTGTCTCAAAAAAGAAAGAAAGAAATATGGAATCTAGGCTGGGCGCAATGGCTCACACCTGTAATCCCAGCACTTTGGAAGGCTAAGGTGGGTGGATCACCTGAGGTCAGGAGTTCGAGACCAGCCTGGCCAAAAAAACCCCATCTCTACTAAAAATACAAAAATTAGCTGGGCATGGTGGTGCATGCTTGTGATCCCAGCTACTCGGGCAGCTGAGGCATGAGAATCGCCTGAATATGAGAGGCAGGGGTTGTAGTGAGTAGATATTGCAAAACTCCTGCCTAGGCAACAGATCAAGATTCCATCTGGAAAAAAAAAGAAAAAAGAAATATGGTATCTAGGGCTGGGAGTGGTGGCTCACACCTGTAATCCCAGCACTTTGGGAAGCTAAGACGGGCGAATCACCTGAGGTTTGGAATTCGAGACCAGCCTGGTCAAATGGTGAAACCCTGTCTCTACTAAAAATACACAAATTAGCTAAGTGTGGTGTTGCACATCTCCAATCCCAGCTTCTCAGGAGGCTGAGGCAGGAGAATCGCTAGAACCCGGGAGGCGGAGGTTGCAGTGAGCCAAGATTACTCTACTGCACTCCAGCCTGATGACACAGCAAGAAAAAGAAAAAAAAGAAAAGAAAAGTGGAATCTACTAAAAAGGAAAAGAAATATGGAATCTACTGAATCAGAATCTGCATTTTAACAAGATCTCCAGGGTACACACAGACATTCAAGCTTGAAAAGCCATGTTCTAGAGCTCCACTGGAATTCAGACTAGCCTTCCCCCAGGCAACTGGCCCCAGACGAGGCCCCGTGTTCCACACTCACCCCTGTCGAAGTTCCAGTGTGCAAGCACGTACACATACATGCCACCTTGGTCCCATGCACCACTGCACACGGAGGCTGCCCCCACCCTAATCTCGGTTTCAACCACCCTTCTATTTTTTTTTTTTTAAGGTTGCTTTTTTAAACCCTTAGAACCACCCTTCTATTAACACGTGGGCTCAGTTAGCCAGGCGAGCCCTGGATGACACCTAAGCCAGCCCTGAACAACACCTGGGGTGCACAGACTGTCAGACACACCCATACACGACATTCATTTTTTGAAAGGCCCAGGGACCCACCTTGTACTTGCTGGGAACATCCATCTTGTTGCGGAGAAACTTGGCAAGGTGCATGACGGTCATGGCTGCCGGGCACCGAAGGAAGCGCACCCCTGTCTGCTGGGACACAGGCACTCATGGTATGGGGTCCAGCCCAGGCCACGCCCTCCCAGCCCACATTCCAGTCCTGGGCAGACCCCAGTACTCACTTTCTCTTTGTCCCCATCCCCATTCTCTAGAGGGCCCTTCTTCTCATCCCGCTCCCTGGGGGCAGAGAAAGAACAAAGCTAGGAAGACCCAGGAGGAGGATCCCTCAATGCGCCCATCCAGAGGCCCCCAGGTGGGAGAAGGGGTAACCCAGCCTAGGAGCCCAAAAGGGGTCAGCCTGGGCCAGACTTGCCTGGCCCCTTCGTAGAACTCAATGGAGAGGCTGACAATCTCATCATCGCTCAGAGCCCCCTTCTCCTGTTCCAAGACCTCGCCTCGGTCCTCGTTGGAGCCGTTGGGGACTGCAGAAGGACAGAAATCTCAGGTAGGCGGAGGATGGAGGAAGGGAGCCCGCCAAGGACACAGGGATCATGAACTCAGCCAGGTGAGCCCGGCCACCAGGGGAGGCAGGCGTGGAGGAGGTCAGAGGGTGAGTGGTGGT
The DNA here is from genome assembly GCF_049354715.1 of Callithrix jacchus. Classification (NCBI taxonomy): domain Eukaryota; kingdom Metazoa; phylum Chordata; class Mammalia; order Primates; family Cebidae; genus Callithrix; species Callithrix jacchus. Next base: position 119,263,537 of record NC_133506.1, read on the forward strand.
AGCACTGCACACCTGCGTGGTCCCAGGCACGCCCGTGCACACACAGATGGATGCGAGCACACTCACCCTCCGTCAGGGGGTACGCCGCATAGAAGTCCCGCCGCCGTTTCATCTCATCTGGAAGAAGGCAGCAGGATGAGGACAGGGCCATGGGTTGGGAAATGGGGTCGGTGGGCGGGAGGAGGAATGGTGTGCAGATACCTTTAAAAAGCCCAGGGACCAATTTGTAGACAATGTCTTGGAGGGTTTTGTCAGACCTGGGGACAAACAGACAGGGCTTATCAGCCACATGCTCTCCAGAGAACTCCTCTGATCTCACCCTGCTCTCCCGGCCTGGGACCCCTCTTCCCACCCCCTTCCTGAGACCCGGCGCCCAGGCACTGGGGTCCCTGTGGGTCTGGTCTTTGCCACTCTGGTATGTCAGCCTGTGACAAGCCAGATGTGACCCCAAGGGAAGGAAGTGGCCCAGGTCCACGCCTCGTGCTTTTCCCACACCTGCTGCCTTGATGAAGGAAGTATGGAGGGCAGAAGGGATGGGGGAGGTTGACCCAGGGGGTCGCGTGGGCAGGAGGTGCCAGCCATGCCCACCTGATGCTCAGCAGCGGCCGGGTCTTATGCACCTGCACATCACACATGGGGCAGTATTTGTTGGTCTCCAGGTAGCGCACGATGCAGGTTTTGCAGACTTGGGGTTGTGGAGACAGAGAGGAGAGTCAGAGCCGCCTTCTGACCCCAGGACCAGCTTCCCTGCCCTCTGCTCTGACCCAGCTATCCTTTCTCCTCCACCTGTCCCTGCTCTGAGGCCCAATGTGGCAATTTGTATTTTGCACATGCAGCGCCTATCCCTGGGCATCGTGGAGAGAAGCTGGACAGGCCAGTGTCATGTAAAATGCAGAAGAGCAGCCCGAGTTCCCAGCCCCCCAATGGAGGAGAAGTCAAGAGCCAGCCTGTTAGAGGTGCCTCTGGGTCTCACCCGCTTGCTGCCAAGCCCCCAGTGCAGATGGGGTGTCTGCATAAAATTTCAGCATTTCAAGAAAGAACTGAGATTTCAGAGGCAATGAACTGAGCTGACACCCTGCACCTGGTCACCCCTGCCAGGTAGGCCCCTGTGACCTGAGGATTCCTGGCAGACACCTGGACACGTTTGCTCTTCAGGGCAAGCTCTTTCCTCAGGCCGTGCCCACCCTGAGCAGCTCCCCTCCCGCCAACTCACAGGAATGCAGGCACTCCACAATAGTGGTGGCGTCAATGAAGTATCCCCCGCAGAGGGCACACATGAGGTGGGGATTCAGCTCTGTGATTTTGATCCGTGTAGTCCGATGCATGATTCCGGGGTTGGGGGTGGGGGGACTGGGGAGCGTTGCCCTGGGAAACGGAAGTGGGATCAGAAACTCAGAGTGTTGGCAGCCCCTCCCACGCGTCATCCACACCTTCCAGCCCATCTCTCCCTGAACCCAAGGCCCTTCTCTGCCTTCAGGGTGGGCTGGGGCCGTACATTTGGCTGGTTTTTTCTGGCCCCTTATGAGTGTTTATTAGGTTCCGGGCTCTGGAGATTCACACAGCCTTGAGCAACAAGGTCAGCTCTCTCTGAGGAGCAGGAGGAAAGACTGAAGTTAGGCCACAGTACGTACTGCCCAACTCCCCAGAGAATATAACGAGGCAGGAAAATAGGAGAGAAGAAGATTTTTAAAACTCTCCAGGCCGGGTGCAGTGGCTCACGCCTGTAATCCCAGCACTGTGGGAAGCCGAGGTGGGTGGATCATGAGGTCAAGAGATGGAGACCATCCTGGCCAACATGGTGAAACCCCGTCACTACTAAAAATACAAAAATTAGCTGGGCACGGTGGCTCGTGCCTGTAGTCCCAGCTAGTACCAGACTGAGGCAGGAGAATCGCTTGAACCTGGGAAGCAGAGGTTGCAATGAGCTGAGATCGTGCGCTGCACTCCAGCCTGGCACCTGGTGACAGAACAGGACTCTGTCTAAAAAAAAAAAAAAAAAAAAAAAAATTCAGGCGGGGCGCGGTGGCTCACACCTATAATCCCAGCACTTTGGGAGGCCGAGGTAGGTGGATCACGAGGTCAAGAGATCGAGACCAGCCTGATCAACAAGGTGAAACCCCGTCCCTACTAAAAATACAAAAATTAGCTGGGCATGATGGTGCGCGCCTGTAGTCCCAGCTACTCCGGAGGCTGAGACAGGAGAATTGCTTGAACCCAGGAGGCAGAGGTTGCGGTGAGCCAAGATCGTGCCATTGCACTCCAGTCTGGGTAACAACAGCAAAACTCCGTCTCAAAAAAAAAAAAAAAAAAAAACTCTCCAATCAGCCAGGTGCAGCGGCTAATGCCTGTAATCTCGACACTTTGGGAGGCCAAGGTGGGAGATCACCTGGGGTCCAGAGTTTGAGACCAGCCTGACCAGCATGGAGAAACCCCATCTCTACTAAAAACACAAAATATCAGCCAGGCATGGTGGTGCATGCTTGTAATCCCAGCTGCTCGGGAGGCTGAGGCAGGAGAATTGCTTGAACCTGGGAGGCAGAGGTGTGGTGAGCCAAGATTGCACCACTGCACTCCAGCCTGGGCAACGAGAAACAGCAAAACTCTCTCAAAAACCAAAAAAAACCCAGAAAAACCTCTCTCCAATCCCAGGCTGGGTGCAGTGGATCATGTCTATAATCCTGGCATTTCAGGAGGCTGTGGCAGGAGAAACCTGCTGGCTCAAGTGATCCCTTGAGCCTGGGAGGCTGAAGCTGCAGTGAGCTGGGATTATGCCGCCGCACTCAAGCCTGGGCAATAGAGCAAGGCTCTGTCTAAAAAAGGAAAACAAAACGAAACTCCCCAATCCCAATCCACAGTCACGGACTCGGTCCACATTTAAAGCATACTAGGTACTAGGAGGAAATTTAGATAAAGAAGCCACTGCCTGAACTTCAAGGAATAGAAGAGAATAAATAAGCGATCCTCACTCCCTCAACCCTCCATCCGTGCAGGGCCTCAGACCTGCTCTTTCCACTACATCCCACCCTCCTTTCTGCTCCATCCATTCACTCCTCCAGGCTTCCCTGGAAACACCAAGGGCACACAGGCTACCACCCTTGGTTAGAAGGCCACAGCCGTCACTTGTGCTTCCGGCTCTGCATCCAGCCTAGGCCTTGGGGTACCTCCCTCCTAAGTCTGCCAGACCTAGGCTGCCCCTAGGACATCCATCATACACTAACCATTTGGTTTCCAGGCCTGGGACTCAGGCAGGGAACATGCCCGAAGCTGGGAATGTGCAGCTCCAGCCCTAGCCCTGGACTCAAAGAGTTTAGGCAAAAAGGCTACACCCCTGTCACAGGAGTCCCTCCCACTGCCCCTGATGGAGAGCCCCTGTGTGAGTGCTGCCTGCCCACAGCACACACGTGGTCCAGGACTCCCTCCCCAAACCCCAGCTGCTTTCATGCACCCGCAGGAATTCTCCCCACGTGGTCCCTGTTACCCTCCCACTGTCTCCAGCCCCAGTGAAGCCTCTGCCACCTGTTCACAGGCTGTCCAGTGACAAACCACAGGCTCTCACAGATGCCTGCCAAAGCTGGGCAGAAAGTGTCTGTCCCCAGCCCGCCGGGACACCAGCCAGGCGGGGCAGGGTCTGAAGAGGTCAAAGTCCAGCTTTGGATTGGCCGCTGTGCTTCCTTCTTGGTAAAAGAAATCAAACCTGCACCTGGAAGGGACAGCCCCTCCCTTCTCTTTCCCAGACTAAAAGCCCAGGGGTGGGGCTTGGGAGGGTGGCCAAGCCCCAACAGCTCCTTTACAACATACTCACACCCTTCTGTCCTTTCCAGAAAGACTTCTAAAGCCACCACACTGGGTTTTCTAGGACAAGAAATTCACAGCCGGGATCAGCAGTTTCTATAGAGACCCCAGGATGAGTCTGGCCAGGACCCAGACAGCCAACAGAGTCTCAGGGAACCTAGCCAGAGACTGAAAGAGATGCAGAGACACAAAGGCCACATGTGGGAGAGACAGCAAGTTGCAGGGCAGACAGGGGAACAAGCCAGTCCCACAGCAAGCCCAGAGACAGGGCGGAGAGGCGGCGGCCCCCAGGATCTGAGAAGGGAAAGGGGTTCCCACCCCACACACGGTGGCCTCGGCCAGCCCTCCCTGCATGGGTCCCCCTTTTGCAATTACGCAGAAGGCTGCTGGCTACTCCACTGTTTGGTCGTTTCCATAGTAACCCTGTCTCTGGCAAGATGCCCAAATATTATTACAACCATCCAGAGGAGAGAATAATCCAAGTAGCTGTCTCTCTGAGCGTGTGTAATATCCATCGTGTGTACGTGCCGTCTGGGCCTCCAAAAGTACTTCCTGTGACTGCCTGTCCATCACGTGTGTGTCCAGATGCATCTATGTGTGTGTGCATGCACTGCCACCAACAAACACGCTGGGCTCTGATAACACCTGGGGTCCCTATTGCTGGGTAAATCGCATGCCCTCATCTCTCCCACTCACCCTCTTATACACATGCACGGTACACACACATACACATAAACACGTAGGCTCTGCACACTTCACACTGCCCTGAGCCACCTCATTCACACATCCGCTGTGTTTTCAAAACAGACACTTGCTCTTTTTTTTTTTTTTTTTTAAAGACAATCTTGCTCTGTTGCCCAGGCTGGAGGGCAGTGATGTGATCTCAGCTCACTGCAGCCTCCACCTCCCGGGTTCCAGTGATTCTTGTGCCTCAACCTCCTGAGTAGCTGGGATTACAGGCACCTGCCATCACACCTGGCTAATTTTTGTATTTTTTTTTTTTTAAGTAGAAATGGGGTTTTGCCATGTCAGCCAGGCTGATCTTGAATTCCTGGCCTCAAGTGATCTGCCTGTCTCGGCCTCCTAAAGTGTTGGGATTACAGGTGTGAGCCACCACACCCAGCCGACAGTTGCTATTAAGGACCCCACAGCCAGGAGCCCCACACTGCAAATGGCTGTGCCCCTTACCCAATCACTTCCCTGTACATTTCTGAGAATTCAGCCCGAGCCTATCCCTTGGGCCTCTGTCTAGACACGAGGCCCAAGGTGGTGCTGATTGAATGAAACGCTGTTCCTTCTCCAGTTCCCCTTGCCAGCCAGGCTTGGTGGCTCACCCCTGTAATATCAGCACTTTGTGAGGCCCAGGCGGGTGGATTACAAGGTCAGGAGTTTGAGACTAGCCTGATCAACATGGTGAAACCCCGTCTCTACTAAAAATAAAATATTAGCCATGCATGGTGGTGGGCACCTGTAATCCCAACTACTCAGGAGGCTGAGGCAGGAGAATCTCTTGAACCTTGGAGGCAGAGGTTGCAGTGAGCTGAGATCACCCCACTGCACTCCAGCCTGGGCGACAGAGCAAGACTTTGTCTTGGAAAAAAAAAAAAAATAAGCCTCCTGTCTCACTCCCTGCTCCCTGCCACCCCATCCCCACGGGTTCTGACTGTTACCTCTGGGGCTGAGGGTGGGGAGAAGCACTGATTGGCTCCTCACCTGATTGCCATGGTTACCTGCAGGGCCCCGCCAGCAGGTGCCAAGAGTAATGTAAACAGGAGCTCTGTCTCACTAGAGCACCCTCTCCCAGGCTCCCCATCCCAGGAGGCGCCAGGCCCTGCATTCCTGACATCCAGTTCCTCCCCGCTGCACTGGCTGGTGTGCTTTGGGAAGGCAAGGGAAAAGGGGTGATGGTGGCTGACAATCCAGTTGTCATGACTTTGAAGAGGCTGAGATGGGAAGAACTCGAGGGAGAAACAGTGAGAGACACAGATTCCAAGAAACAGAAGGGAGAGGCCCAGCGCCATTGGAAATGGTCTCTGTAGAGCTCGGGGACTTTAAAACTTCAGTCCCAACTGTGCCCCCAGTGACTCGAGCACTGTCTCCACCTCTAACACCATTCTCCCAGCCATTGTCTTTGCAAGGGCGGTCCACGTTCTGGGCCCTGGAGCCCCGGGTCTGGCTCTAGCTACTGTGGCAGGAAGGGAACCTGCTCAGCACTCAGCATCCAACCCCAAACCCTCCTTGCCATTCAAGCCTAGCACTTGTCTTTCCCAATCCTTAAAGACCCCCGCGAAGAAATCAACCCCCATATATCTATTTTGGAGTCTCACTCTGTCTCATAGGCTGGAGTGAAGTGGCGTGATCTCTGCTCACTGCAACCTCCGCCTCCTGGATTCAAGCCATTCTCCTGCCTCAACCTCCTGAATAGCTGGGACTACAGGCATATGCCACCACACCCAGGTAACGTTCATATTTTTTAGTAGAGACACGGTTTCACCATGTTGGCTAGGCTGGTTTCGAACTCCTGGCCTCAAGTGATACACTCACCTCAGCCTCCCAAAGTGCTGGGATTGCAGGTAGAGTAAGCCACTGTGCTGGGCCCCATCTCTCTATTTTAACCAGTGTCTTTCTGGAAGCCACCCTGCAATTTAGGCGTCTCTCACTTCTTCATGGTCCCCTGTGGAAACAGTGGGTCTTCCAGCCCCAAGACCCCTGTGTCCTCTGATGCCGCAGCCCTCTCTGCTCTGCCTGCCTCCAAATGAAATCAGCCCCACTCCCTCACTAGAAAGTCTCCATGTCTTGGGGAAAGTCACTCAGGGTCACATCCAGATGTCTAGAACTGCAGAGGTGAAAGAGATCTTAGAAAGCACTTTGTCACCCAATGCAGTGGCTCACACCTGTAATCCCAGCACTTTGGGAGGCAGAGGCAGGGGGATCACGAGGTCAGGAGATCGAGACCATCCTGGCCAACATGGTGAAACCCCATCTCTACTAAATATACAAAAAACTAGCTGGGCAGGGTGGCACATGCCTGTAGTCCCAGCTATTGGGAGGCTGAGGCAGGAGCATCGCTTGAACCAGGGAGGCGGAGGTTGCAGTGAGCTGAGATCGCACCATTGCACTCTAGCCTGGGCAACAGAGCCAGACTCCATCTCAAAAAAAAAAAAAAGATGAGCACACTCAGAGAGAAGTGATTTGTCTTAAGCTCACACAGCAAAGCTGTGGCAGTCCTGTGACAAGAAATTGCCTGACTCCCACCTCAGTGCTTTTAACACCCTGGCACCCAGCCAGGCTCCTCACATGTAAAGCAATAATGCCTGGCTCCATCCCAGCAGGTGGGAGGGTAGCTCCCTGGAGTGGCGGGAAAACCACTCAGTGGGCCACCGTCTGGGAGGGAGTCAGTCCAGCCAAACATGACCATCAGGATGGCCTCCTGCCTTGACGAAGGAAGAGGAGGCAGTGTTAATCGCTTTTCCCCTTTCCATGGTACACACGGGGAAACAGGATGCCGGGAAGCACGGCATCAAGACTCAGACCCTGGGTTCTCCAATTCTGTTCCTCTCCCAGCTTCGTGGGTCCAACTGTGCAATCCTCTTGTATTTGTGTTTGGGGCCATGAGGGTCTGCCCAGGCACACTGTGAACCTCCCAACTTTCCTCGATCCTGGACAATGGCACAAAGATCTACTCCCCTGTCCCCACCATGCATTGAAAAGGGCCTTCAGCCTCCTGAAGCTGGGCTTACTCAGCCCTCCCTCCCTCTCCCACCTTTCAGCTCCCTAAGATCAAACAAAGGCAAACCCCAAAATTTACAATTGCCAGATACACACACATACAGCCAGACACACCCCCCTCCACCTCTCACTCACCACACAAGGCCAGATAGACACAACAGGACACTACACACACAATCACAGCCAGACCAGAGCCAGGCCCACCTTACCAGATGCAGAAGCTGCCCCTATCCACTCTGCACACGGCCTGACATCCCTGCCTGGAACCAGATCTGCAAACACACACTAACCTTTTGTACGCCCCTGGTCCACCCAGGGTAAATGAAACATAAGTCTTCCAGCAACAAAGGCAGTTCAGCTTCCAAGTCTGCTCTAGGGACCAGAGGCTGAGAGCTGCGGTGGGCATCTGACCCGCACAAAGCTGTACCCTCTTCCAATCCAGGCTCTCCATTCCCATGGCAACAGCTCCATCAACCAACATCTCCCAGGCAAGGCCAGGGACAGCAGAGAGTACCCCTTCCTGCCCAACCCCCAAGACTTCAACTTGAACCCTACCCAGCTACACAAGGTCTGGATCCTGGGGTCGGTTTCCTGCTTCATTCCAAAGCCAGTTCTAAAGCCTCAATCCCCCACCCCCCAACCAGGGGAGCCCCTGGGGAAACCTTCCCACCAAAAAGCTGCAACAGAGCTGGCTTTATGCTCCAAGTAATAATACCTCAGACCAGAGTGGTGAGGGTGGTTTCAGGAACAGAAACTGCCAGGGGTCCCAGAGGAGGAGGCATCAGAAGAGAGTGGGGAGGGGACAACCAGGAGACCACACTCTGGGGAGACTGAGGCAGCATGGGGGACACTGAGGGACAAAGACCTCGGGGAAGCGCTGGGTAACATTTCCACAATATTCATTGGTAAATTCACCGGCCTCTAGGCCGCCTCCTCCCACCTCAAGCCAACAGGAGCGATTACGGGCAGACAGGGGCAGTGGGGGAGGGCGAGGGGCATGGCCGGGACCACCGTGGAAACAGGACAGGCAGGGGGTGTCTGCTTGCCCGGGGGTCCCATGCCCTCAGAGCTAGCAGCAGGAGGGTGTGCGGAGGGTGGGGTGGCCGGGCACCCAAGGGGAAAGGGGGCCACTTCATCAGATCCCCTTGCATCCGCTGGCCATGGGAAATACTGCGATAGATTTCCCTCCATCCCCATTCTACCCCCTCAGCCCGAGCTTCCCCGGGAGCCCAGGTCCAAGGATCAGGGACCCCAGTTACCGGGTGGCCGCTTCCACCTTCCCTAGAGCCAAACTTTCGGCGGGGCCCCAGGAGGGGTGTTCCGGAGGGAGGCTCTGCTGAGGTGGTTCAGGGAGGGGGCGGGGCGCCGGCGCCGGGACGGGGAGCGGGGACCGGCTGGGGGAGGTGCTGGAGAGGACCGGGACCCCGGCGGCGAAGGGCGCCCTCCCCCGGCCTCGCGGCCGCCTCAAAGCACAACCCCTTCTGCTGGCCCCAAGTCCCCGCGCGTCCGCAACGCCCCAGTACCCACGGGGGAGCGACCCCTGGCCAGACGGAAAGGGGGCAGATCGGGCATAGCCGGGATGGCTTTGGCTCGTGGGGAGCGGCGACCCAACCCAGCGTGCACCCCGCAAACCCTCCCGGCTGCTCGGGACCTTCCCCCTCGCTACCTTGGAACAGGGTCTGCCCAGGGGCTGCTGCACAAAGAGGTGGTGGTCGAGGGAGACGCCAAATCGTTAAGAGGGGGAACCCGTTTCGGCCATCTTGGAAGAGGAAAGGGAAAAAGGGACAGAAAAAAGGGAGAAAGAAAGGCGTACGGGGCGAGCTGGACTGGGGGCTGGCGGGACGCGGGGGGTGAGAGGGCAGGATCGGCTCAGAGCCTCCCCCTCTCACCGGGGCTTGCAGAGAAGGGCCGGCCCCCATCCCAATCCCCAGAGGGTTACCGGGCAGGAGAGGAAAAGGAAGGGGGAGTCGCTCCGCTTACCTGTGTTCGGGGTCCGGTGGGTCTCGGGGAGGGGGGGATGGGAGGGAGGGAGGGAAGGGAGGGGAGGGGGGCCGCAGCCGTGTCGCTCGCCCCGGCGGCGGGAGGGGAGAAACCTACGGTAAGAAAGGAGTTAGTGAAAGCGGCTTGGGGTGGGAGGGAGAGAGGGGAGGGGAGGGTCCGTGGGGGGAGGGGAGGGACCGGAGTTGGGGGGGGAGACAAAATGGCTTTTTTCCTCCAGACAAGACTAGGTCCCGCCCACTACTCACCCACGTGACTTCATTCCTTCAGGATGCTGGCTGAGAGGGGAAGAGGAGGGGGAGGCTGGCACTGCCGCTCCCCGCCACCGGGTGCCGGGTCCCCAGCATGGACGAGACCTCTCCCTTCCCACGCGGCCGCCCCGACCCCAGAGGATGGGTTCTCTTCTGTTACCTTCCGCACTTAGCCCCTCCCCTCAAAATATGCGTTCCCCTCACTGACCCTGTGATGCCCACCCCTAGCCCGGGATCCTGGAAAATGGTGAAATGAGGACTGGGGTGAAAGGTGGCCCGCGGGCCTCCACGCCCGGCCTAGACCAAAGGGCGCGGGGCTCCCGCGGGGGACGAAACGCCTTCAGCCACGCGTCCGGGCGATTTTCATTCACTCCAAGTGACACTCCCTTAAAATTAATAACTGCATCTGGGAGGGCGAGCGTGTCCTCCCCGCTCCCCTTGGCCGCAGGGGCGCTGACCGTGAAAAGCGGCGCACAGGGATCCAGCCTGGGCCCCTGACAGGGAGAAATCGCGAGAGGGGAGTGGAGGTGCGGGGTGAGGCCGGGGTGTGGGGGGGTGCCTCGCCGCGGGGAGCTGTGCAGGCGGCTGCGCCTAGGCGTGCTCGGGCAGAGAAGAAAGGAGGCTCACTGAGGACGGGAATTCAGGCTCCGGGCCTGGGACACAATAACCCGGCCAACGGCGAGAGGCCACACTGGTCTAGGAAACAAGGCGCCAGGCTGGAAGGTGGGCCCGCTCCTTTTCTCCGGCCTGGCGCGGATTTCGCATTTTTCGCTCGCACCCTGCGCTGCGCGCTGCCTGTGCGCCTCCCTCGGCGCGCGGGCGGGAGAGTCGGGCGAGCGCCAAGACGGCGGGGCCCGCTGACTCCCACCGGCGCCCCCGCTCCACCCGGCACTCGGGCTCGGGTCCCCAGTGGCTCCAACCGGGGAGAGAGAACGAAGAGGGAGGCTTGGAAATGCCGGGAGGAGCGGTGAGGCCGGTGCCGGGGAAGCGAATCGATACCGCATTACTGGACGCCCGTGGGCCTCATGAGGACGGTCGAATCGCTCATTCGTTATTCACGATTTATTAGGGATGGCGGCCGCGTCTGTCCCTCCAGAAAGCTCAATTATCCATCGGGCCAGCAGCGCCATGAAGCGCACTGACGGTGGGAGGCTCGAGTTAGAAATTAGGAAAGGAATCTTCGCCCGGTTTGGGAGCGCCTGTCTCCTCTTCTCTCGTTGCTCGCAGCCAAGGCAGCCCCGGAGCTGGGGGCCCCAGGTGAATGTTTTTGCCCTCTGGCCGGCGATCAGGAGACCTGCGCACGTTAGCCGCCGAGTGACCCTAGCTTGAGCCTGCAGCCACACCGGCGGGATGGGGGCGGGGAGGAAGAGGAAGGGCGGAGAGATTTCCTTCTAGAGGGAGTGGTTGGAGAACCGGCGGGAGAAGGGCCAAGGGAAGATCCGGTCATCTGCTCCCGAGTCTGCACCCGGAAAGGCGAGTTCACCGGCCCCGGAGGAAAGGGGACACGCCCACTGTTCCCAGGGCAAATGTGTCGCCGGCATCCTGGACTCTGCCAGGCAAGACGCACATTCACTACGCTCTGCCGGGAGGGGAGCGCAGCAGAGCTGCCCCTCTTTGGCTGCAAGACCCTGAGCAAGAGAAACCCGTAGGGGCTTTGCAGAGACCTGAATCCCACCCACCAACCACACGGGCACCTACGGGCTGCCCCTCGGGGCAGGATCAGCCAGCGGGAAGGGGGTTGAGGTTCCTCTGCGGCCTGGTGGCTGCCCGAGGGGCCGCCGGAGTCCATCCACTTATTCCTCAGTTGTTAAGCGCCCGGCAGGAGCAAACCGCTAGAAAGGAGTATGCTAAGACCCCATTACCCACTAAATCTCCAGTTTCATCTTTTGCGTCCTGCATGACCAGGCCTTTCTGGTTTCTCAGGAGAACCTTCTGACCCAACTCTTCCCACATCGGAAGAGTTTCCTAGTCTTTGTTCCATACTGGCCGACATAGAAGCAACTGTCACGTGTCAATGTCAAATACTGCGCTAGGCACTGGGCATTCAAGGCACAGGAACCCGGCTTTTGCGCCGAGCGCTCACAGACCAGTGGGTGCAAATCCTGAGGGACACACAGCTTGTCCCTTTAGCGACCACCACTTCTTTTGTGAGCTCCCGCTAAGGGTAGGTAAGTACTTGGGAGGGTTCCAGAAGAGGCCTCCTTTGAGCCGAATCTGCAGAGACCAAGTGTCTACGAAAACTGCTTAAGAGTGCTTTGCACAAGGAGGCTGAGGCAGGAGAATTGCCTGAACCCAGGAGGTGGAGGTTGCGGTGAGCCGAGATCGCGCCATTGCACTCCTGCCTGGGTAACAAGAGCGAAACTTCGTCTCAGGGGGAAAAAAAAAAAGAGTGCTTTGCACATTCTCATCCACAAAGGTCGAGGCTCCCACTGCGCCCAGGAATGCGCCTCGGCAGACATTAGGCGCCCCTTGATTTTGTGTTTGCATCTCACCCGGTCCGCTAGCTGACAATGGCATAGAAGAGTCAGTGTCTGTCACAGGCTAGAGGCTCGCAGAGGATAGGAACGCGGGAAATCTAGGCAATTACTTCCCGCACATACGAAGAACTATTGCGAAGTTAAGATCCCTTTAAAAACGGTGACGAGGCGGGAGAGGGCAGCTCCTCTCGTGCTTTCAGGAACGTCTTTACCTGTGTTCTTTACACCTTTTATCTCCCCCAAACAAGGTCATTGGTCTGTTTCTGCTTCTATTTCTCCATTCTCCTCCCCATCTCTCTGTATTTCCAAGGGAAAAAATTGTGTTGCTTTAATTCTAATGCTTCTCATATTAAATGCGTCTCTTTCCCCTCTCCTCATTGTCTTGAGGTCTTCCCCATTCACCCTGCTTAGTTCTCTTGTCTTGTCCCTTCCTTATCACAACTGTGTTCTCCCTTTCTCACCTTTCTCTTAATACCTGTTTCTCTCTCTCTCTTTCTCTTCCAAATGTAGTGTTTAGAGACTGTAACATCGATTGAGCCACACAATAGAAAACTGTCCAACCTCCACTGTAAATTAATTCTTAATCCTACGAAAAATGCTTCCTGAAACGTGTTGCATGCACAGTGAGACAAAAACCTCTGTAGGCGCAGTCGGGGATGTGGAGGGAAGTGCTGGATAAATTATCCCATTATTGACTGAGCAGCAGTGAATTTTCAAGAAGAGTGATTCTCTTAGAAAAAGTATTGTCGCTACCATTTTAAATGCAAAATTTGGATTTTGAGTAACAGACTTACACGTTTTTGTCTTCCGCGGGAAAAAAATAAAGACAAAAAAAGTCACAGCGTCCCTGGGTGGGCTCGAACCACCAACCTTTCGGTTAACAGCCGAACGCGCTAACCGATTGCGCCACAGAGACCGCGACGACTGCTAGTGTAGTGGAGAGCCGAGTCAATGGGAGCGAGCCTGGACGGCGCAGACGCCGTAAGAGATTCCGCCATCAGGCGAAAGAAGTGGAACCCAGGGGAGAAAAGTAAGGATCCTGATGGGAGAGGAGGGCGACGGGGCTTGGGAAGAGAGGACGCGGGACGTGCACGCTCTTCCTCCACTGGCTTTGCGAGAGGTCGACTCTGGCTATCCTCAGGTTCTACCTCAAACGTGGAAAGGTCCAGAACGTCCCTTTTTAGGGTTCTGGGACTCTTGATCACTCTTCTTGAAAATTCACCTGAGATTGAGGTTACGTGAAGTCAGACCGCAGGAGGTCCCCCAAATCAGAACAGCCTTTGGCTTCCAAACTCTCCTTTACAGCTGAACCCCTGCAGCCGCAGAATATCCGCGACGCCTTCCCCTTCCCACTTTGCATCATTAAATTTCCATTTAATGGGTGCCTCCTATATACCAGGCACTGTCCTGGGCCAGTGAATATTTAGAGCCTAACCAAGTGCCTGATACATAGTAAGCGTAAGGATTTCTGAAGTGAATAAATACGCTAGCACAACTAATACGACCAACTCAAACATCACGTTGATAAGCGTCACGATGCCCCTTCAGCTGAGGCCGAAGCCCCCTACGGCCAGTTTCACCGGCCCACGTGTGTGCAGGCTCCGCCTCCAGTCCCGGCGGTCTGGAGTCCAGGTCCGCCGAGATCCCACTATGCACCGTGTCACAAGGCTCTTCTGCACCCACAGTGACTTTTCACTTCCGCTTTTCCCGCCTCCGTTTTGGCTTTGCAACCAAACTACCTATACTGGTGACCGACAGCGAAGTAAGGCCAGTAGAAAGCCCAGATGGCCAGGAAGAGTCCGCCCACCAGCCAATGGAGAGACGGCAGCGAGAGCGGTTGTGCACTCAAGGATAGACCCCGTTTACTGGAATTGCTCCGGCGATCGAGGGGTCTTAGTATACAACAATCATGGTGAGATGGGGAGTGAAGCAAAGGGACACGGGGAAGGATTGAGAAGCGGAGGGAGTCGGGAGAGGTTTGGGGACGACAAGGGCCTAGGGTCAATGGAAGGAAGCGGTTTCAGTTCGAGTATAGCAGACCCCGGTGAGGACCAAGAGGATGAGTGCGGCTCCTCGCCGTCACATAGTGCTCATCCCACCTGAAAAACCAGGGGTCCAAGCTCTGGAAAGGAGAACGAGGCGTACGGGAGCCTCCGCATCAGGGGCTGGGCTGTGGCAGCGTTTGACCCCCGGCCGCACTGAGCCCTCGGTTCTGTTTGTCCTAGTCTATTATGTCCTATAACGGAGGGGCCGTTATGGCCATGAAGGGGAAGAATTGTGTGGCCATCGCTGCAGACAGGCGCTTCGGGATCCAGGCCCAGATGGTGACCACGGACTTCCAGAAGATCTTTCCCATGGGTGACCGGCTGTACATCGGTCTGGCCGGGCTCGCCACTGACGTCCAGACAGTGTAAGTGTCAAGGGTCCCCGCCCAGGCCTCTTCTGGGACCATCCGCCCCCGGCGTCTCCACCAGCCTAGTGAGTCTGAGTCTTGGCCGCACACCATAGCGATACAGAGATGTATCCTAACCAACTTTTACCAGCATTTACTCTGTGCCAAGCTCTGTGGAAAGCACCTTACACACATGGACTTAATCCTCTTCCTGAGGATTCTATGTTGCCATCCCATTTTGCAGATGAGGAAACTGAGGGTCTCAGAAAGTGTCTTGCTCAAGATGCAAAGTCAATGAGTGTCAGCCAAGATTCTCACCCAAGTCTCTCCAAGGCCAAAGTCAACGCTCAGTCCCTAAAGAACTTCAGGTCAACTTCAAGCAGTCATACAGAAAGATAACCAACCTATGATGAGTTGGTGCAGTTTGCCAGTGGTTATGTGATTCGAGAGAAGGGAGAGTCGGGGAGATGAAACTACAGTGATGGTTAGGATGTGAGGGTCATGGTCCTCATGGAGTAGTAGTGGTGAGAAAAGAAAGGAAGGGTTGGGTGCAGTGGCTCACACCTGTAATCCCAGCACTTTGGGACGCTGACATGGGTGGATCACCTGATGTTAGGAGTTCGAGAACAGCCTGGCCAACATGGCAAAACCCCACCTACACTAAAAATGTAAAATTATCCAGGCATGGTGGCATGTTCCTGTAATCCCAGCTACTTGGGAGGCTGAGGCATGAGAATCCCCTTGAACCCGGGAGGCAGAGGTTGCAGTGAGCCAAGATGGAGCCACTGCACTCCAGCCTGGATAACAGAGTGAGACTCTGTCTCAAAAAAAAAAAAAAAGTCCCTTTCTTTTTCTCTCTCTCTCTCTCTCTCTTTTCTTTTTTTGAGATGGAGTTTGTTGCCCAGGCTGGAGTGCAAATTTTGTAGTAAGGGGAGAAGAGAAGCCAGAGAAGAGAAGAATAAGAGAGGAAAAGAATGGTGATGGGTTTTCAGGAGGGAATACATGGTCACGGGCAGGTGCTGCAGGGTACTGGTGGCCTGAGGAGTGGCAGTTCCTGGACACATTTCCTAGAAGGTGGAGAGACTAGCTCACAAGTGTGGGTGGATGCTGGTCAGAAAATATTCTCATTTCAGCTGGCTGTGGTGGCTCAGGCCTGTAATCCTAGCACTTTGGGAGGCCAAGGGGAGCAGATCTCTTGAGGTGAGGAGTTTGAGATCAGCCTGGCCAACATGGTAAAACCCATCTCTTTTTTTTTTTTTTTTTTTGAGACGGAGTTTCGCTCTTGTTACCCAGGCTGGAGTGCATTGGCGCGATCTCGGCTCACCACAACCTCCGCCTCCTGGGTTCAGGCAATTCTCCTGCCTCAGCCTCCTAAGTAGCTGGGATTGCAGGCATGTGCCACCATGCCCAGCTAATTTTTTGTATTTTTAGTAGAGACGGGGTTTCACCATGTTGACCAGGATGGTCTCGATCTCTTGACCTCGTGATCCACCTGCCTCGGCTTCCCAAAGTGCTGGGATTACAAGCTTGAGCCACTGTGCCCGGCCGGTAAAACCCATCTCTACTAAAAATACAAAAATTAGGCCGGGCGCGGTGGCTCATGCCTATAATCCTAGCACTTTGGGAGGCCAAGGTGGGTGGATCACCTGAGGTCAGGAGTTCAAGACCAGCCAGGCCATCAGGGTGAAACCCCTCTTTAAAAAAAAATAATAAGGCCAGGCTCGGTGGCTCACGCCTATAATCCTAGCACTTTGGGAGTCTGAGGCAGGTGGATCACGAGGTCAAGAGATCGAGACCAGTCTGGTCAACAAGGTAAAACCCCGTCTCTACTAAAAATACAAAAATTAGCTGAGCATGGTCGTGTGCGCCTGTAGTCCCAGCTACTCAGGAGGCTGAAGCAGGAGAATTGCTTGAACCCAGGAGGCGGAGGTTGCGGTGAGCCGAGATCATGCCATTACACTCCAGCCTGGGTAACAAGGGTGAAACTCCGTCTCAAAAAAACAAAAAAAAAAATACAAAAATTAGCCAGCCGTGGTGGCACATGCCTATAATCCCAGCTGCTCAGCAGGCTGAGTCTGGAGAATTGCTTGAACCTGAGAGATGGAGGTTGCAGTGAGCCAACAGACTGCACTCTAGCCTAGGCAACAGAGTGACACTCCATCTCAAAAAAAAAACATGTTCTCATTTCTCTTAAAGCTTCCTGAGTCTCAAGAACATAAAACTTACTGAGACCTTGCCCAGACTGCCCTTTTTTTCCTGTCCTGGTGGAATCAGGCTCCTGTCAGTGTGAAGTCTCCTGTGACCCTTTCCCTCTCCAGTCCCTGTTGTTCTCACACCATTTCGTTTTCTGCAGACGGCTTTTCTCATTGCGTTTGCTTGCTTGTGGGCAATAACTGTTCCTTTCACTAGGTCTCGGTTTCCTTACCTTAGAAGATGAAGCTCAAGTCATTTTTTTTTCAGATGGAGTCTAGCTCTGTCACCCAGGCTGGAGTGCAGTGGCTTATTGTAAACCTCTGCCTCCCGGGTTCAAGCGGTTCTCCTGCCCCAGCCTCCCAAGTAGCTGGGATTACAGGCGCCTGCCACCACACCCAACTAATTTTTGTATTTTTAGTGGAGACGGGGCTTCACTGTGTTGGCCAGGCTGGTCTCAAAGTCCTGACCTAGTGATCCACCTGCCTCGTCTTCCCAAAGTGTTGGGATTACAGGCACCCGGCCCGCTCAAGTCCTTTCTAGGGCTCTTTGCTCTGGGGTCCTGAGACTCCTTGCTTTGCCCCTAGCAGGTGTGGCATTGGTCTGCTTTGTGCAGATGCCTATCCTGGGGCTCTGAGATGGCACTGGCAAGTTGTGGCCTTTTCTTCTTTTTTCACCAGAGCTACCAAGTGGCCTTTTTTCTTTTTCTTTTTTTTTTTTTTAAGATGGAGTATCATTCTGTCATCCAAGTGGAGTGCAATGGTGCCATCTCGGCTCACTTCAACCTCCCCCTCCCAGGTTCAAGCAATTCTCCTGCCTCAGCCTCTGGAGTAGCTGGGGTTACAGGCGTGTGCCACCATGCCTGGCTAAATTGTATTTTTAGTAGAGATGGGGTTTCATCATGTTGATCAGGCTGGTCTCGATCTCCTGACCTCATGATTTGCCCACCTTGGACTCCCAAAGTGCTGGGATTACAGGCGTGAGCCACCACACCTGGCTATAAGTGGCCATTTTTCTAAAAAATCTTTCAAGTCTGTTAGCACATAGCACAGCAGTTGCTGCTGCCTTTTTTTTTTTTTTTTTTTTTATTAAAAAGATGGGGTTTCACCATGATGGCCAGGCTGGTCTTGAACTCTTGACCTCAGGTGATCCACCCACCTTGGCCTCCCAAAGTGCGAGGATTACAGGCGTGAGCCACCATGACCGGCCACCTTTTTTTTTTTTTTTAGTTACCCAGGCTGGTGACATAATCTTAACTCACTGCAACCTCCACCTCCAGGGCTCAAGTAATCCTCCCACCTCAGCCTTTCAAGTAGCTGAGACTACAGGTGTGGGCTACCATGCCCAGTTAATTTTTGTTTTTTTGTTGTTTCATTTTTGAGATGGAGTCTTACTCCGTCATCCAGGCTGGAGTGCAGTGGTACGATCTCCACTCACTGCAACATCCACCTCCTAGGTTCAAGCAATTCTCCTGCCTCAGCCTCCCAAATAGGTGGGATTACAGGCACCCACCACCACACCTGGCTAATTTTTGTATTTTTAGTAGAGATGGGGTTTCCCCATGATGGCCAGGCTGATCTCAAACTCCTGACCTCAGGTGATCCACCTGCTTCAGCCTCCCAAAGTGCTGAGATTACAGGCGCGAGTCACCACGCCCAGCAGTTTTTCTATTTCTTTTTTTTTTTTGGTAAGAAACAAGGTTTCACTATGTTGCTCAGGCTCAGCTTGAACTCCTGAGTGCAATGATCCTCCTGCCTCAGTCTCCCAAAGTGCTGGGATTACAGGTATGATCCACCCCACTCAGCCAAAAACTTTTTAATGTGGAACACTTTACAAATTTGTGTGTCATCCTTATGCTAGCCTCCTCTGTATTATTCTAATTTTGGTATGCATGCTGCCAAAGTGAGCACTGGTTGCTACTTCCTAACACACGTGAGACTTTGCAGTTTTCCCTTGGCAGGGACTGAGATGTTCCCTGATCTCAACAGGGTAGACACGCAGGAATATTAAATAATGACTTACTAACTCACTTTTCTCCTACCACAGTGCCCAGCGCCTCAAGTTCCGTCTGAACCTGTATGAATTGAAGGAAGGTCGGCAGATCAAACCTTATACCCTCATGAGCATGGTGGCCAACCTCCTGTATGAGAAACGGTGAGTGCAAGTATAGCCAGCACTAGCGAATGCAGACAGCTTTGAATGTAGCCTGGAGTGGGCACTGAGGAAGGGGGTTCTCCTTGTTTTCCCATCTCTTATTTTCAGGACAAAATCCTTATTTTGGGTGTGTTTTCTGTGGGCCTGACAACCAAATAGGAAAGAAAGGACTTATGTTTGAAAAAGGCAAGGAATGCACATAGCAGATAATTTTGCTTCTAAGCGAAAAAATTGTTCCTACCAGAGTGTTCTGGGGTCTCCCAGACAGGAGCCACCCTTTCTCCAGAGCTATTCTATCAATGCCAGCCTCTCAGGAATAGCAGGGAACCTAGGAATCGGGTGTTCATCTTGGTCAGTTCTCTTTGAGGACTTCACGGTGAGGAAGAAGGGGCCTAACTATAGAATTCAGTGCAGAAAGCAGGGATGGAATTGAAAGGAGACCCTGTGGGTGCTTTCTACTCTGGGCAGATCTAGAGGTGGCCAGAATACCAATTGAGCTCTCTTTTTCTATTTTTCTAGATGCAGTCTTGCTCTGTCACTCAGGCTGGAGTGCAATGGCGAGAGCTCAGCTCACTACAACCTCTGCCTCTTAGTTTCAAGCAATTCTCTTTCCTCAGCCTTTTGAGTAGCTCGGATTATAGGTGCCTGCCACCACAGCCTGCTGATTTTTGTATTTTTAGTAGAGACGGGGTTTCGTCGTGCTGGTCAGGCTGGTCTGAAGCTTTTGACCTCAAGTGATCCACCCAACCTCAGCCTCCCAAAGTGCTGGTACAGGCGAGAGTGGCTGCACCCAGCCAACGGAAAAAAAAAGTTTATAATATCCAGGATTATCTGGATAAGAATCTTAAAACCAAATACTATAACATAGTTCAGGGCCTGTGTTTGAACTTCCAATTATGCTGATGCCCAGTTACCATCTGAAGTAATTTATTGCAGTGTTTCAGACAGAGGTACGCGGATGGTGTCTCTAGGGTCCAGATTTTATAAAGGGTCTGAACATTGCTCAAGTTTGGAGATCAGTGCCTTCAGCCTGTCCTGCCAGAAAAATCAGTGATTTCAGATGGCCTCATAGAGGAAGCTCCCAGAATAGTAGCTAAGAATCCAGAATTTTCCAGGTCACCTAATGTATTTTTATTCTTTTCAATAAACATATTTTTATTTTATTATTATTATCTTTTTGAGATGGAGTCTCACTCTGTCACCCAGGCTGGATTATGGTGGCGCGATCATGACTCACTGCAATCTTTGTGTCCTTGGCTCCAGCAATCCTCCCACCCTAGCCTCCTGAGTAACTGGGACCATAGGTGCATGTCACCATGCCTGGCTAATTTTTAAATGTTTTTGTAGAGAGAGGGGTCTCACGCTGCTGCCCAGGTTGATCTTGAATGCCTTGGCTCAAGCAATCCTCCAGGGTTGGCCTCCCTAACCATGCTTGAGATTACAAATGTGAGCCACCATGTCTGGCCTAAAATGTTATTTTTGGCCCACACCTGTAAACCCAGCAGTTTGGGAGGCTGAGGTGGGTGGATCATGAGATCAAGTGATCAAGACCAGCCTGGCCAACATGGTGAAACCCCATCTCTACAAAAAAACACAAAAATTAGCTGAGCGTGGTGGCGTGTACTTGTAATCCCAGCTACTTGGGAGGCTGAGCCAGGAGAATCACTTAAACCCAGGAGGCCGAGGTTGCAGTGAGCCAAGGATTGCCCCATTGCACTATAGCCAGGGAGACAGAGCCAGCCTGCATCTCAACAAGAAGAAGTAATTTTCATGGTGGCTCGTGCTTGTAATCTCAATGTGTGTGTGTGTGTGTGTGTGTGTGTGTGTGTGTGTGTGTGTGTGTGTGTTTAGAGCTATAACTGAAGATCATGCCCTTGGAAATGACTGCCATCCAATATGACATATGGATAATGTCTCTTTACTGACTTTCTACTGAGGATATTGGCCATTTGTTATTTGGCATTTTATACAGATACTTCTTACCTTATAACCTGTTCTAAGCTTAAAATATTGTTTGTTTGTTTGTTTGTTTTTAAGACAGGGTTTCACCATGTTGGCCAGGCTGGTCTTGAACTCCTAACCTCAAGTGATCCACCCGCCTCGGCCTCCCAAAGTGCTGAGATTACAGGCGTGAGCCACCACGCCCGGCCAGTATTGTATGTTGAAATGGGTATTTTGTAGACATGATAGGATGCAAAAACACAAAACACAATATCCACAAATTGCTCACAGCATGGCAGTGTAAAGTATCCATTGTTTTTCTTCGTGATCGTGTGGCTGACTGGGAGCTTCGGCTCATTGCCACTGCCTGGCATCAGGAGAGGGTTTGGTACCACGTATTGCTAGCCTGGGAAAAGATCAAATTTCAAAGCATAGTTTCCACTGAATGCCTATTACTTTGCACCTTCATAAAGTTGAAAAATTTTAAGTTGAACCATCATAAGTCTGGGACCATCATCTTACATAAAGATCCCTAAGACTAATCTTCTTAAAGACCAGTGTCTAGAACAAGTTTCTAATGAGCTGCCGTTCCTTTTGGCAGACAATGAGAGTAACCCAGACACTAGTATCACTCTTTGCCTTGCCTGCTTGGGGGCTCAAAACAAAACTTTGTGTTCAGTCTGAGTAACTTGTATTATGTTTTAATGATTTAGTTTTATTTTTCAGTGTTTTTCCTATAAACTGCCTCAAATCTTTTCACTAAAGGAATAGAATATAAATGTACACATAGTGATGGTAGGTTCTTGGATGAGGAGAGGGAGGATTAGAAAAAAACAATTCTGAAAGAAAGAAGGAGAGGCTGTGCGTGGTGGCTCACGCCTGTAATCCCAACACTTTGGGAGGCCAAGGCAGGCGGATCATGAGGTCAAGAGAACAAGACCATTCTGGCCAACATGGTGACACCCCGTCTCTGCTAAAAATTCAAAAAATTAGCTGGGCATGATGGCAGGCACCTGTAGTCCCAGCTATTCAGGAGGCTGAGGCAGGAGAATCCCTTGAATCTGGGAGGTGGAGGTTGCAATAAGCTGAGATTGTGCCACTGCACTCCAGCCTGGCAACCGAGCAAGACTCTGTCTCAAAAAATTATATATATATAAAAAGAAAGGAGGAGGACAAGAGGGTCAGAGATGAGAAGGATAAAAAGGTAAGTGTCAGAGAGAAAAAGGTGAAAAGTCTTAGAATATTGCTAGCTGCAGGAGCTGGCGGCAGGGAAAAGTCATCCTCCCAAGCAGGTCCTCCATTTCCCCTCAGGTCTGGGGCAGGGCTTTGTCTGAATAGGCCTGAACAGGAAAGAGCGTTCTTGAGTTCTGGTTTCTCTCTCTGATGCTGGCCCCACAGGTTTGGCCCCTACTACACTGAGCCAGTCATTGCTGGGTTGGATCCGAAGACCTTTAAGCCCTTCATTTGCTCTCTAGACCTCATTGGCTGCCCCATGGTGACTGATGACTTTGTGGTCAGTGGCACCTGTGCTGAACAAATGTATGGAATGTGCGAGTCCCTCTGGGAGCCCAACATGGTACGTTGCTGGCATGGAGCGGGGCTGGGCTCTGAGGTACCCACCTTTGGTCATTAGGAGAAAACTGTGTTTATGTGGCGGGTGATGGGGAAGATGGGGAGGTGGGAGAGAAGGCCACAGCTGCTGCTCCTTCGAAGGATATCCAGAAATTCCATATGCCACGGCTAGCTGGCTCCAGAGGAGAGCATCTTCTGTTAGGAGACCACAGTTAGATATTTGCCACAGCAGTAAAAATTCCTTATGTTGGGTTTACAGTTTTCTTGCATCCATTCATTGAGCAAACGTTTAGCTCAGTGTAGAGTTAGAGGTGGCTCAACAGAATGGGCTTAGGAGCCACGTTGTCTGGGGATCCACCCACCACCTTAGTTGTTGATCTTGGGTAAGCCAGTTTACCCCTCCTCCTCTACTATCTTGACTGTAAAATGGGGATAATAAAGTCTATGTTAGAATCAGTCCTGAGGAAACCAAATGGTTAGATTAGAATAGGGCATGCACGCCTGGTTTGGCCCTGCGCGGTGGCTCATGCCTGTAATCCCAGCACTTTGGGAGGCTGAGGTGGGCAGATCACCTGAGGTTGGGAGTTTTGAGACCAGCCTGACCAGCATGGTAAAATCCTGTCTCTACTAAAAATACAAAATTAGCGTGGTGGCACGTGCCTGTAATCCTGGCTACTCAGGAGGCTGAGGCAGGAGAACTGCCCTAACCTGGGAGGCAGAGGTTGCAGTGGGCTGAGATCAAGCCACTGCACTCCAGCTTGGGAATAAGAGCGAAACTATGTCTCAAAAAAAAATATATATATATATATATATTGCTTGATGAGGAGGGTTGGCTGTCATTATTGAGTGCCTGCTTTGTCGAGCATTTGGGAAAGCAGGTACACTCTGCCTTCAAGTGCCCACTGCAATCCAGTGTAGCAAGACACACACTCAAATACCTGTTAGATTGCAGTTTGTTGAGAAGAGGAGGAAAGAAAGGGCCTGGTGGCAGAAGGAACAGCCTGTGCAAAGGTACAGGAGGGCCAGGTATGTTCAGTGACTGGAGAGAGCTGACATTGGCTGGAATGTGGGTAAAACAGGGGCAAACGATGCTGGAGATTGAGATGAGACTTCGAAAGGCATTGAATGCCTTACCAAGGAGTTTTAAGTCTGTCCTCTGCCGTAAGGAACCTAGAGAATTGGGAGCCTTTAGGTGGACGTGACAGGCTGTTACAGCCTGCAGGAGGCACTGAGGTCCTGGGCAAAGACTGTCAGTGGGGAAGCAGGAAGGCAGCTGTCAAGAGGACTTAGTCACTTAAAACAGAAGCAAAGGAGGTAGAGACACAGGCTGGCTGGGTTCTCCGGCTGGGCTAGCCAAGACAGAATGTAGGAGAAGGAACAGGTTTGGGGGAAATGGGTTTGTGGTTGGACAGGTTGGGTTTTGAGGTACCTGTTAGATATCAGGATCAGAGCCCATCAGGCAGCTGCTAAAGCACACTGGAGCCAAAGAGGGGTTCTTCTCTCTATTTTACAGAGGAGAAACTGAGGCTCAGTGAAGGGACATACTGTTCGCCCAATGGCACATTACTGATTAGTAAAAGGAATTCAGGGGTTGAAGTCTTCTTTCACTTTCCTTTACATAATTCAGCTTCCTTCCAAGGAAGGAGCTGAGAAAGGCTTCCCACGTCTTGGGAATCATCCCTTACTTCAGGCATGTCTTGGGGCCAGAGCTGGGAACCTTGAGCCTAGAAAAGAGAGTTAAGGGACCCCAGACCAAGTCGGGGCTAGAGGCTGTGGTTTGAAGAGGTCTTACTCTGTTGGCAGGATCCAGAACACCTGTTTGAAACCATCTCCCAAGCCATGCTGAATGCTGTGGACCGGGATGCAGTGTCGGGCATGGGAGTCATTGTCCACATCATGTGAGTATGGGCTGGGAGAAGTCGAGAAGCTCTACAGACACCCTGCCCCTCTCCCTTCTCCACAAGCACACCCCCCATTTTCCCAGCCCGCCGGTCAGGTGTGAGATAAGAAAGGTGCCTGTGGCCGTCATGGGTGAGCAGAAGTCTATGCCTGGCTGGTAGCTGGCAGCCTACCCAGCTTCCCCTGGCCTCTGTCAGGTGAGGCTCTGCGACCCATGCTCGCAAGAGACATTTCTTCCTTAACAATGTCCCGAAAGTCTCACGGTGGGGGTGAGCCACAGCAGAGCTCCTGCAGATGGATTAAAATTCTAGGGGGCTCCCATCCTCTCTCCAGCCCAGAGCTGTATGATGCTCTGAGCTCTGGAGACCAATTTCCAAGCTCCAGCCAGCTCCCCACGTGCCGTCCCTCTGTCCCCTCACTTGTTTGGGGCCATCACCAGGAACCTGATTGGATAGAGTAGGAAGTGTCCTCCCGGCTGCTTTCCTACATTGCAGGATAAGCATTTCGACCCCTTTGGAGGATAGCCTGCTTAATTACCGTGAAAACCAGAATTTACCCACCAAGGTTCTTTTATGTTCTTTGGGGTGACATACACCACACCTTCTCCTTCCTAAGTGGCTTGTTCTCTAGGCCTGGAGGAGTTCCTTCCCTTTGGAGAGCTGCATAGTCCGGCCCTGGATCATTTCCTGGGAAAGCCTCCCCAAGGTGGTTCCACCTGTGGAAAGACTGCCGAGGTGTCTGTCCCTGTCCCTCCTTCCTTACCACAGGCGGAGGAGATGAACTAACAGGAATGAAACTAGAGCAGGACACTTAAACCTAGAGGCAGTGGGCAGCCATTTGTTCTGCTCCCTTGCCCCAGGGCTTACAGGCTTGGTGCTGAGGGCCGGGTGAACTAGTCATAGTCACAGTTCAGATGGGTAGAGATGTTTTCTTGTGATTTTCTCCCTCTGCAGTGAGAAGGACAAAATCACCACCAGGACACTGAAGGCCCGAATGGACTAAGCCTGTTCCCAGAGCACGCATTTTTCTTTTTTTTAAAAAATAAAATAGTGTGTCTTTCACTCCTGCTTATCTTTGATGGTTTCCCACAGATCTCTGCCCCAGCTGGGCAGCTACAGCCAGCCACTCAGCATGTGTGGCCTGGCCCTCAGGCTTGCTTTCTGGCTCTCGCCCTACTCCATCGGTGCATGCCAGGGGGACAATCCACAGGTCACTTGCTGCATACTCCCTGTGTGCTAGTCCCCACACAAGTGCTTTACATGGTCTAGGATTTATCATGACTCAAGGTAGTTGAGATTATCCTTGTTTGGAGATGAAGGACAGTTAAATAACTTATCCAAGTCTACTTTCGTAAGTGATAGAGCAAGGACATAAACTCATGTTCCGTTGCCTGTACAGCTTAGAATGCTTTTCATTCAACTCTGCGGGAAAACCTTTGCCTTTTATTGCTTCAGGTGGAAATTTGGCCAAGTAGGTTGAACCAGGTGGCTCATGCTTGTAATCCTAGCACTTTAGGAGGTGGAGGCAGGCAGATCACCTGAGGTCAGGAGTTTGAGACCAGCCTGACCAACATGGAGAAACCCCCGTCTCTGCTGAAAATACAAAAAATTAGCCGGGTGTGGTGGCACATGCCTGTAATGCCAGCTACTCAGGAGGCTGAGGCAGGAGACTTGCTTGAACCTGGGAGGCAGAGATTGTGGTGAGCCGAGAGTGTGCCATTGCACTCCAATCTGGGCAACAAGAGTGAAACTCTTGTCTCAAAAAAAAAGAAATTTCGGTCCGGGCGCGGTGGCTTACACCTATAATCCCAGCACTCTGGGATGCCAAGGCGGGTGGATCACAAGGTCAAGAGATTGAGACCATCCTGGTCAACAAGGTGAAACCCCGTCTCTACTGAAAATACAAAAAAAAAAAATTATCTGGGCATGGTGGTGCATGCCTGTAGTCCCAGCTACTCGGGAGTCTGAGGCAGGAGAATTGCTTGAACCCAGGAGGCAGAGGTTTGGTGAGCCGAGATCACGCCATTGCACTCCATTCTGGGTAACAACAGCAAAACTCTGTCTCAAAAAAAAAAAAAAAAAAAAAGAAATTTGGTCAAGTACCCATCAGTAGTGCAGATTAGTGTTTCTTAACCTAGCCAGCACATTAGTCACCTGTGAACTCCTGAAACACATGCCTTGATCCCACCCCTTAAGATTCTGATTTAATTGGCCTTTTAGGGGCCTGGGTACCTGTCTTTTCCAAAATTCCCCAAACGACTCCAGCCTTCAACCCGCAACAGATACATGGCCTAATAAGCAAGTAGAATGTTTGCATAGCAGAGTGGTTCCCAAACGTTAGCCCCCATCGGAATCACCTGGAGGGCTCACTAAGTTTGACTCAGTAGATCAGGATTAGGACTTGAGAATTTACATTTCTGACTCCCAGGTGCTAATGATACTGCTGGTCCAAGGCCAGGCTTTGAGAACCACTGGGTTTTAAACTAAGTGCCCAGATGGAGTAGATGAGGTGCACAGAGGTGACATGTTCAAAGTTAGGTCAGGTGAGCGGCTCCTAGCCAGCGTTCGTTCTGCACAGCTGGAGTGAGGGTGGTTTGTCCATTCTTCCATGTGTTTTTTCCTTGAGAGTTTCACTGTTGCCTGGGCTGGAGTGCTGTGGTACAATCAAGGCTTACTGCAGCCTCAACCTCCCAAGCTTAAGTGATTCGCCTGCCTCAGCCTCCTGAGTAGGCTGGGACTACAGACATGTGCCATCACACCTGGCTACTTCTTGTTTTGTAGAGACGAGGTCTCACTGTGTCACCCAGACTGGTCCCGAAGTGATTCTCCTGCCTCAGCCTCCCAAAGTGCTGGGCATGTGCCACCACACCCAGCCAGTAGTACTGTGCTTGTAACCACTGCTTATTAACTGCATCTGAAAGTGGGATGTCACTGACCATATTCTTTCTCCAAACTGAAGCCATGCATTGATTTAGCTGAAGCTGCCTCTAAAGCTAGGACCAAAACTTTTTACTTCTGGAAAGAAAAAAAAAAAAGGTTCATTTTCCAAGGACTCACACATAACAGATGTACACAAAGCTTTCTGAGTTTTATTTTTTTCCTCAGGTTGGAGATTCATCTTAACATGCATGCATTTGAAAACAGGAACAGGGTCTCGAACTGTTTAAAGCAGACATTAGACAAGCACGGGATTGAAAATTCCTAAAAATGGAAACTGCAGTGGGATATCAAGAAGTCACACACTTGGTGGGGTGGTAGTCTGTCCTGCTTCCACAAAAGGCGAATTTATACCTTCATTCACATGTTTTAATTTCAATGATCTGACCTGATGCTGGCGTGTGCTGAGCAGCACTGGGCCCCTCCCCCTACCACCTCACAAAGTGGGTCTGACCAAGGGCAAGAGGCTCCTGCAAAGCTTCTGCCCTGGGATCCTGGCACAAGCTGCTCAGGGACAGCTGAGTCTCCTCTTCCCCACGGGGCACTCTTCATAAGGGGCACATTCCAAAGGAGGGAGAGGGCCACATCACTGCCCCCTGCAGACGGCTGGTAGATTGGGGGACAGTTGTCTGAATGGTTTCCCTTTCAGGACCCCCTGCCTGCAAGACTGCCAGGAAGAGATGAGGCTCCTAGACTTGGGGGGGTGCCCACAGGTTTAAGGCCAGAGCTCTGAGGGTTGTTTAAACGCACTGTCCCTTCTGGCCCCCAACACCTGAGTAACCACATGCTGGGGTGCTGCTGTTTTCTCTCCTATCCTGAATTGGTAAAAAGTCAACTGGGGGTAGGACTGGCTACTGAGAAAAGTCCTGGGTCTGTCATCTACCTTCCCAGGGCAGGCCCTGGCAGACCGTGAAGATAGATAGGAAAGGCAGGGCAGGAGTTAGCCTCACACCCTGAGCGCCGCCAGCAGGCCTGCTGGAGGACAAAAGCACAGGCAAGAGGAAAGAGTGAAGTAGGGAGAGGGGATGAAGAACTGCCTGTGGCGGGAACCTAAGAGACTGCCACTGAGAACAGCCACAGGGGCCACTAGTGGCACCTGCCACAGACCAGCAACCCCTGAGCTAGAAGTCGAGAGGTGGAGCATTGCTTCAGTCTGTGCCCCTGAACTGTGGCTTCCTGGCATGCCTGTGACCCCAAGCCGTAGGGCACAGGAAAGGAGCTTGTGCTGGGGGACACAAAGACCCAGTGGTAGGGCCAGGGGCCTTCATCTAGAGGTCAGTGGAGTCTCCAGGGCAGTCATCACTGTGGCTAGGAGATGACACTGTCTTGGCTGTGGGCTTGTGGAAGAAGAGGGGTAGGGACAGGAGACAGGGTGACTGGATGCCAGCCAGGAATCCTGGCCTCACCCAATCAGCCATGTCCTTATTCTTACACCTTTCTTCTTGGGAGACCCAAAATTATTCTGAGATGCTATAAGACTTTTCTTCATGGCCCCAGTGAGTGAGGCTGAGGGTAGTCACTTCCCCTCCAATGCCTTCGACTGCCCAGAAAAAGAATGGCGGGACCCAAGAGGAAAGAGTGGGGATCAGTCCACTTTCTCCACATTCAAACTGCAGACTGCGTAGAATATCATGACAAAAAGAAGAGAAAGGAAACGTGTATAAACCAAGATAAATAGCTTTTAAACATTTGAATGCCAAAGGAATTAGGGGCCAAACCCAAGATTTTCAAGATAGCACAGCAAATGACCTTTAAAAAAAAATTGAAAATCCACCAAACCACAGCATAAAATGTTGTGACCGAATCAACAATACTGTCAGACAAACAAAAAGCATTTGAAACAGAATGCTACCTCTCAAAATGTAAACAATATACAAAACACACACACACACACACACTCTCTCTTTCAATGTTAAACAAGTTAGATACCTGGTAGTCGTCTTTAACCAGTAAGATTGTGTTATACTTTCCATATACATTATGGCAACATGATCAGCAGACCAAATGCAGAGAAGCCAGTCGGAGCCCGAGGCTGTGGCGGCTGCTAGAAGACAGCTTTCCAAGCTTCAGAGATGCTGGGCCTGACTAGGAGCAGATCCAAACTTCCATTCTTCATTATGAAGTGGGGAAATCAAGTCCAGACATTATTCCTAAGTAATCCCTTTCCCAAGTCCAATTTGCTTTCTCCACAAGCGGGTTGGTTTCAAGTTCCCTAAGTCACTTAGTGGTCTTGCAGCAGTTGGTCAGACCTACCTATGGCCCCTTCCTGGGGCCAGGGCAGTGGTTTTGACCCCCACCTGCCTCTTCCAGAAGGGTTCCCACCCAATCCAGCAGCCCCAGTGAAGTCCAAGAAAGCCATGTCTCCATTCTTTCCTGACCTGTGTGCTGTGAGTCAGGCATAGAGACAGTGCTGGTTCCTGCTTCAGAAGCTGAGTTTGGCCAGGTTTGGAGGGAGCCACAGGAAACCAATCTATTCATTCAAAACAGTTTCACACATGATCTTCACATCTTTGGGGTTATATACAAGTTTGACCGTATCTCATCCCAAATCCCCAGTTCCTGGTTGAGGGGGAGAAGACGAAGGAATGTGCCTCCCCCAGTGAAGAGCAACAGGGCTGTTTTCTCTCCTGGCCAGACCAGTCTGTGGCTTGTGGCTCAGTTCTAAGGACCTGGGTGGCAGGCTCTGAAGGCGGGTGGAACACCTGCAGGAAGCCACTCCTTCCAAGAAAGCCTGTGGGCCACAGATCTGCTAAAAGCCTAGAGGGGGCAACAAGGAAAAACAGCCCCAAGGCTGAGGCCAGGTCAAACCCCACATCAAGCCTCCCAACTGGATTTCCTGGATCACATCCTTGTGTAACTGAGGGCACCTTGCTGGTGCTGAGGAGGTATCTCTGCACAAGAGCACTCCAGGCGCTTGGAGATCTGCCCAGAGCTAAGAGCTCAGCTAGAAGTGAGAGTGCCTGGGAGGTCAGAAGGAAGGAAATAGACGAAGGCACAGGACCTCATCTGATACATCAGTTTCTGAGGTTTTCCCAAAGGGAAATAACCATTTACACATGAGGGTCCTGATAAATCCAAAGGTACTCTAGTTCCTCTTGACCTAGTGGGAGGCAGTCTTTACAGAGAGGACTCCTGAACTCCAGGGGCTGAGAGCCTGGGGCTTGGGCGATCATCACAGGGTTCTCTGAGAACCAGCTGTCTGAGAACCCAGAACCCAGCTGCTTTCCTGCCCCTCACCATCCCGTGAGGAGGAACTCACTCCCCTCTGAGATCTCTGATTCTGATCCGAGATGCCTGGTGTTGACCTGGTGTGTTCCGGACAGGATGGAGGAATAATGGAACATTTCACTTGAATCCAAGGTAGAAAGGTGGAGGAAGTTGTTCACAATACTCCATCAAATTACAAAGTTCATCCAGACAAGACCAAATGCAGCAGGGCGAGGTGTCTGACCTCTCCAATCTGGCATCAGAGCACTTGGTTCTGAAAGGACCCTTGTGTGGGGTCTACTGGGTATCTAATTAAAGGGAACTGAGAGCTGGGCAGGGACGGGTGGGGAGGGTGATGAAATACATGAGGATAAATAGCAAAACTGGAGCAATGACATTTCAGAAACAAAACCCAAATAAACCCACAGTCATCTCTAGCCCCAGGGTATCTTAAAAGGTTACAAGGTACCAAAAAGGGAACCCCTTTTTAAGCGGGTGTCGAATGGGGGGAAAAAAATCAAGGGTAAGCAGAAGGCAGGGTTACATCCCGTGAGTAGGTGCACACACAGCACATCCCCCTCCTCTTCAGCTGAAGTCTTTTTCGGTGTCACAGGCTGCAGTCTCATTGCTAAAGCCCTCCCGAACCCCCACTTTGCTCCCACCCTCCCATTTAGCCCAAATATGCCCTTCTCCCTAACTCCCGATCCCCAAGCCCATATCCAGCTCTCTGGCTCTGGCTGAAAGAAGAAGGTAACTATGTCAAGATGTTGGACATAAACTCGTTGAAGCGTTTGGAGTACTGCTCAGGGTTCACAGTCGAGATCTCCGCCCCTGCCTGCAATACACAAGAGGCTGATTCAGGTTGAGTTCCTCTGCCCCAATAAGAAGGCTGTACCTGGGAGAAGCCTGGGTATTCAGAAGCCTATTACTCAGTATCAGAACTAAATACCACCCCCTACACCCCAAGACTGAGCAGATCACCTCAGGAAGTGGCTCACAAGCCCCAAACTGTTCTGACCTCACGCCTGTGATTTTTTTTTTTTTTTCTTTACTCCTGTGATTTGTAACCCCAGGCCTGCACTAAAGTAGAAGAAAGGCAGTGGGGAGGTGGCAGAGAGGCTCTGGATGTCTGCAGGGCCATGCATGGAGAACAGGGCTTCAGGGCCATGGGGAAACAGGCCCACAGGGAGCAGTATGGGCATGGAAACAAATCTCTTACTGGCCCTTCAGCAAGATGCACAGCAGGCCCTGGGGAAAGACACTGGCGGGCTTGGCCCTGAGGGCTGGAGAACTAGGGGATAAACAAGTTGGGGCCAGCCTGGCAGGGAGGGGGTGGGTGATGGCAGGGAACACAGCAAGGCAGTCAGGCTGCTCTTCCAGTCTGCTGTCCTGGAAGAAGGGTGCAGGTGTGTGTTTCCGTGGCACAAGAGGCCTGAGACTGCCCTCCCTGGGAACTGAGGGTGAGCACGGATGCACCGATCCAGCTGGGCCCTGGGTGAAGACGGAGAGGACTCACCCCATGTTTCACCGTTTTGGCAGCATGTGCAGCTTTCTTCTTCGTGTCGTATGGCGTGAGGATATCGATGATGGCCATGAAATACACCTCCTTCTTGGGGGAACCTGGAGGGATATGGGGAGCAGGGAAGGAGGAAGAGGAGGCAGGAGAAGGGCAGAAAGCTGGGCACTGTTACATCCCCTAGACACAAGGCTCAGTTCCATCCCTATCACGTTGGGGCTGAGAAAAGGCCGAGTGGAGTCCTTCCCAGCTTTCACAGCTGTTATCTTACTGGATCTTCACAGTCACCCAGTGGGGCTGACAGGACAGTATGAATAAAGTTTGGTTCATCGCATGAACCAGAGCAGAACCATTCCTCAGTCAGCCAGGACAAGCAGGGAAGCAGAAGAAAGCCTGGCAGAGAAGGAGCCCCAGGGCCCCAGGTTCAGGTAGTGACCCTATAGGGGAGTCTAGAGGCAGAAAGACGCCAAAGGCAGCAATGAATGAGGTGGAGGTCCAGACGCCTTGCAGAAAAATCTAAACAACAAGCCAAGGGGTAGGATGAGGCAGGGCTGTGCAGGGCAGGCACAGGCTCTCACTTACTTTCATGGCTTTTCATGGCATAGACATCAACAGAGGGATCGAATTCCCCAGGACCAAAGAACCGAGGAAAGCTGAGGAGGTTGCCAGGGCTGTCCGGAGGTGTGCCATAGGAGCAGAGCAGGTTGCCGCCCACCCCGTCATTCTCACACTCCTCGTCCTCCGCCCGCTCCTCCACCTCCATCTCCTCCTGCTCCGCCCGGTCCACGTCATGGATGCCCACCAGCAGGCTGTAGTCCATGATCTTCAGCTGCGCCAAGAACTAGGAAGGCCAAGGACGGAAAGATGGAAGGAAGAAGTTACACAGGACATCTCAGTGGCATCTGGAAAGGGGGAAGAGGCATTCCTTTCAACTCAATTCTATAAACAGTTCTGAAATTCAACAGAGCATAAGGCATCAGAGCACCTGCCCTCAGCCATCTCTCTGTCTAAGTCTAATGGGGAAGACAGTCATTCAGCAGGGGAAAGGCAGGCAGGAGGTGGAGGCTGCAGTGAGCTGTGATCACACCACTGCACTCCAGCTGGGCGACAGAGTAAGACTGTCTCAAAAAAAGAAAATGGGCAAGAGCTGTGGGGAGTCTACAGCAAGGGGTGAAACCCCATCTGTACTAAAAATACAAAAATTAGCCCGGTGTGGTGGTATATACCTGTAGTCACAAGCCCCAAACTGTTCTGACCTCATGTCTGTGATTTATTTATTTATTTTTTCTTTACACCTGTGATTTATAACCCCAGGCCTATACTGAAGTAGAAGAAAGGCAGTGGGGAGGTGGCAGAGATGCTCTGGATGTCTGCCGGGCCATGCATGGAGAACAGGGCTTCAGGCCCACGGGGAAACAGGCCCATAGGGAGCAGTATGGGCATGGAAACAAAGCTCTTACTGGCCCTTCAGCAAGATGCACACAGCAGGCCCAGCAGGCCCTGGGGAAAGACACTGGCGGACTTGGCCCCGAGGGCTGGAGAACTGGGGGGATAAACAAGTTGGGGCCAGCCTGGCAACTTGTTTTGAAGGTCCTGAGGAAAGGAGTTAAGGCCACAGCTGAAGGATGAAGAGAAGTCAGTGAGGCAAGGGCTACAGGTCTAAAGACAGAATGAGCACTGCAGGAAGAAGGAATGGCTCTCCTGGGATCAAGAGAGGCCGTGGTGGCTGGGCGTGGCTGCCCAGGACGTAGGTTATCCCTTTGTCCGAAGTATCCACTCTGTATACACTAACGTCCCGTTAGTCTCTCAGTAGCTGTCTTGGTCATCAGTTTACTATAGTTGAATCGCAGTGCTTGTAGTCCAGTAACCCATGTTTGACTTCATCATGACCCCAAAGAGCAAGAGTAGTAATGTTGGCAATTCAAGATATGCTAAAGAGAAGCCATAAAGTGCTTTCTTTTTCTGAGACAGAGTCTCGCTCTGTCACTCAGGCTAGAGTGTACTGATGTAATTTCAGCTCATTGCAACCTCCACCTCCCAGGTTCAAGTGATTCTCCTGCCTCAGCCTCCCAAGTGGCTGGGACTACAGGTGTACACCACCACACCCAGCTAATTTTTGTATTTTGAGTACAGATGAAGTTTCATCATGTTGGCCAGGCTGGTTTCGAGCTCCTGACCTCAAGTGATCCACTTGCCTCAGCCTCCCAAAGTGCTGGGATTACCAGTGTGAGCCACTGTACCTGGCCAGCTTTAAGTGAAAAGGTGAAAGCTCTTAACTTAAAAAGAAAATAAATTGCATGCTGAGGTTGCTAAGATCTCCTGTAAGAACAATCTTCTCTCTGTGAAATTGTGAAGAAGGAAAAAAAAAAAGGCCGGGTGTGGTGGCTCACGCCTATAATCCCAGCACTTTGGGAGGCCGAGGCAGGTGGATCACGAGGTCAAGAGATCGAGACCATCCTGGTCAACAAGGTGAAACCCAGTCTACTAAAAATACAAAAATTAGTTGGGCATGGTGGTGCGCGCCTGTAGTCCCAGCTACTCGGGAGGCTGAGGCAGGAGAATTGCTTGAACCCAGAAGGCAGAGGTTGCGGTGAGCCGAGATCGTGCCATTGCACTCCAGTCTGGGTAACAAGAGCGAAACTCCGTCTCAAAAAAAAAAAAAAAAAGAAAAAAGAAAAAAAGTAAGAAAAAAAAAATCACGCACAGTATATATGTAGGGTTTAGTACTATCTGTGGCTTCAGGCATCCACTGGGGATGTTGGAGTGTGTCTCCCCTGATAAGAGGGGACTACTATATGATAAAATAGAACAGAAAACATCAGAATACATGACAGAAAGTAAGGACAGACAGTTTCAGTTGTGTGTATTCACTGGGTTGCAAGGTAAAATAGACTTCTAACTAGACTCAGAGACAAAGTCTGTTTAAACTATGTCGTCAACTTATCAATCCAGGTAAAAATAGAAGAAAAGGAAATGAAAATACAATACCACGAAAGAATGGCAGCCAGAACCAACCAACGTTCTCAACCCATTCCCTAAAGGTCAAAAGAAGCTGTGTGGTGCTAGGGGCAAGTTCTGGGGCCCTCCACTGGCATCATGTGACTCCCCTTGCCAAGCCTCAGTTTTCTCATCTGTATAATGGGTGCTGTGAGCAGGATGGTGGCTCAACTCTTTTATCTAGGATTTTATGACTTGGAGAAGAACAAAATATGGAATGACACAGGATGGAAATGGCCAGCTGGCATTCCAGTTTAGCTAATAATGAGTCACCATCACAAAGCGGTCACTAGGAGACTGCTAGACTGACCACACTGTGTTGGGACCTAACAGTGAGAGGACTAGGAGGAAAATCATTATGGGAGCAGAAAGGCTCGAGGCATGGGTCCAGAACACAACCAAAAGCACAAGGAGCCCTAATAATGGGAGGCCAGGAGGATCTCCTTGGAAGAGGAAGAGTGGGAGGGATGCCACTCTGAGCACTCCTAGACAAAGGCCTTTCAAGGCCCAGGGAAAAGGGGTTGGAGTCCCAGGAAAAAGAGCATCTGGCCTGGTATGGTGGCTCATGCCTGTAATCCCAGCACTTTGGGAGGCCAAAGCAAGGGGATCACGAGGTCAGGAATTCAAGACCAGCCTGACTAACAGGGTGAAACCCCGTGTCTACTAAAAATACTAAAATTAGCCAGGCATGGTAGTGTGCACCTATAATCCCAGCTACTCGAGAGGCTGAGACAGAGAATTACTTGAACCCAGGAGGCGGAGGTTGCAGTGAGCCAAGATCGTGGCCACTGCACTCCAGCCTGGGCGACAGAGAGAGACTCCATCTCAAAATTAAAAAAAAAAAAAAGAGCACCCATGCACCATGCCCTCCAGCCGCCTGAGAACATTTATAAAGCAACATGCAATGAAAACAAATGCACAGAGTAAACTCCATTAAATTCTTCTTAGAACCAGAGCAGGGGAGAGGTAGAAAAAGGAGAAGGAGGGTCAGGAGTGGTGGCTCACGCCTGTAATCCCAGCACTTTGGGAGGCTGAGGCAGGCGGATTACCTGAGCTCAGGAGTTGGAGAGCAGCCTAGCTAACACGGTGAAATCCCATCTCTACTAAAAATATAAAAATTAGCCAGGCGTGGTGATGTATGCCTGTAATCCCAGGAGGCTGAGGCAGAAGAACTGCTTGAGCCCGGGAGACAGAGGTTGCAGTGAGCCGAGATTGTACCACTGTAATCCAGCCTGGCTGACACAGTGAGACTCTGTTTCAAAAAAAAAAAAAAAAAAAAAAAAAAAAGGCCGGCTCAAGCCTGTAATCCCAGCACTTTGGGAGGCCCAGGTGGGTGGATCACGAGGTCAAGAGATCGAGACCATTCTGGTCAACAAGGTGAAATCCCATCTCTACTAAAAATATAAAAAATTAGCTGGGCATGGTGGCACGCGCCTGTAATCCCAGCTACTCAGGAGGCTGAGGCAGGAGAATTGCCTGAACGCAGGAGGCGGAGGTTTTGGTGAGCCGAGATCACGCCATTGCACTCCAGCCTGGGTAACAAGAGTGAAATTCCGTCTCAAAAAAAAAAAAAAAAAAAAAAGAGGAAAGAAAAGGTGGCTGAGTACAGTGGCTCATGCCTGTAATCCCAGCACTTTGGGAGGCCGAGGTGGGCGGACTACGAGGTCAAGAGATTGAGACCATCCTGGCCAACATGGTGAAACCCTGTCTCTCCTAAAAAATACAAAAATTTGCCAGGCGCAGTGGCTCACGCCTGTAATCCCAGCACTTTGGGAGGCCGAGGCAAGTGGATCACGAGGTCAAGAGATCGAGACCATCCTGGTCAACATGGTGAAACCCCGTCTCTACTAAAAATACAAAAAATTAGTTGGGCATGGTGGCACGTGCCTGTAATCCCAGATACTCAGGAGGCTGAGGCAGGAGAATTGCCTGAACCCAGGAGGCAGAGGTTGCGGTGAGCTGAGATCACACCATTGGACTCCAGCCTGGGTAACAAGAGTGAAACTTTGTCTCAAAAAGTTTCACTTTGTCTCAAAAAAAAAAAAAAAAAAATACAAAAATTTAGCTGGGCCTGGTGGCGTGTGCCTATAGTCTCAGCTACTCAGGAGGCTGAGGCAGGAGAATTGCTGAACCCGGGAGGCGGAGGTTGCAGTGAGCTGAGATTGAGCCACTGCACTCCAGCCTGGCACCTGGCATCTGGCACCTGGTGCCAGAGCAAGACTCTGTCTCAAAAAAAAAAAAGAAAGAAAAGGGAGAAGGAGAAGGACTCAGGACACAAAATGTCAGATGATGAAAGACAGAATAAGGAAAGAACATAGTTGGAGGTGACTAAGGAAATGCTTCCTAGCAAAAGGAAGTTTATGACAGCCATGTTCACAGTAGCGTTATTCACAACAGCTACAAGGTGGAAGTAACCGAAGTATACTGGCTAACTGTATATGCTAGCTTGACTGGGCCCAAGTGCCCAGACACTTGGTCAAGCATGATTCTCAGTGCATCTGTGAGGGTTTCTGGGTGAAACGAGCATTGAATTGGTGGATTGAGTAAAGCAGATGGCCCTCCCCAGTGTGGGTGGGCATCATCCAATCTGCTGAAGGCCTGAGGAGAAGAAAGAGGGTGACCCTCCTACGGAGGAAGAGGGAACTCCTGCCTGACGGCCCGTAGAGCAAAACCACACCACTGGCTCTCCTGGGCCTCTGGCTTGCTGACTAAAGATCTCATTGATCTCCATAATCCTATGAACCAATTCCTTAAAATAAATCTTTCTATAGATTTACAAAGTACCCTATAGGTTTTGTTTCTCTAGAGAACCCTGACCGATATATGTACACTAACTGATGAATAAACAAAATGTAATACATCCATACAATGTAATATTAATCAGTTTTGTTTTTTTTTAAGAGATGGGGTCGGCTGGGCGCGGTGGCTCAAGCCTGTAATCCCAGCACTTTGGGAGGCGGGTGGATCATGAGGTCAAGAGATCGAGACCATCCTGGTCAACATGGTGAAACCCCGTCTCTACTAAAAATACAAAAACTTAGCTGGGCATGGTGGCGTGTGCCTGTAATCCCAGCTACTCAGGAGGCTGAGGCAAGAGAATTGCCTCAACCCAGGAGGCAGAGGTTCGAGTGAGCCAAGATGGCGCCATTGTACTCCAGCCTGGGTAACAAGAGCAAAACTCCGTCTCAAAAAAAAAAAAAAAAAAAAAAAAAAAAGATGGGGTCCTACCCTCTCGTTCAGGCTGATGTGCAGTGGCATGATCATAGCTCACCACACTGTG
This sequence comes from Callithrix jacchus, assembly GCF_049354715.1. NCBI lineage: Eukaryota > Metazoa > Chordata > Mammalia > Primates > Cebidae > Callithrix > Callithrix jacchus. Next base: position 119,301,868 of record NC_133506.1, read on the forward strand.
AATTCCTAGGCACAAGGGATCCTCCCACCCAGCCTCCTGAATAACTAGGACTACAGGCACGTCACCACACCCAGCTGGTTTTTAATTTTTGTAGAGACATAAATTGCCCAGCTCTCCAACTTCTGGCTTCAAGCAGTCCTCCTGCCTTAGTCTCCTGAGTTGCTGGGATTACAGGTGTGAGCCACCATGCTCAGCCTTATTCAGCTTTAAAAAGAAAGAAATTCTGATACATGCTACAATACGGATGAACCTTGAAGACATTATGCTAAGTGAAATATGGGAGTCACAAAAGGACAAATGCTGTATGCCAGCCAGGTACAGTGGCTCACGCCTATAATCCCAGCACTTTGGTAGGCCAAGGAGGGCGGATCACAAAGTCAAAAGTTCGAGACCAGCCAGGCCAATATGGTGAAACCCTGTCTCTACTAAAAATACAAAAAATTAGCCAGGTGTAGTGGTGTGCGCCTGTAATCCTAGCTATTCAGGAGGCTGAGGCAGAAGAATTGCTTGAACCCGGGAGGTGGAGGTTGCAGTGGGCTGAGATCACGCCATTCCATTACGCTCCAACCTGGACAACAGAGTAAAACTCTGTCTCAAGAAAAAAAAATTGTTGTATGCTTCCACTTATGTGAAGTTCCTAGAGTAGTCAACTTCATAGGGACGGGAAACAGAATGCTGATTGCCAGGGCTTAGAGAAGGGGAATTGGGAATTAGTGTTTAATGGGTATACAGCTTCAGCTGGGGAAGATAAAGGAGTTCAGAGATGAATGATAGTGTTGGTTGCATAACAATGTGAATGTGCTTAATGTCACTGAACTATATGCTTCAAAATGGTTAAAATGATAACATTATTATTATAATTATTTTTGAGATGGAGTCTCGCTCAGTCACCCAGGCTGAAGCGCAGTAGCTCGATCTCAGCTCACTGCAACTTCCGCCTCCTAGGTTCAAACAATTCTCTGCCTCAGCCTCCCAAGTAGCTGGAATTACAGGTGCCCGTCACCATGCCCGGCTAATTTTTATATTTTTAGTAGAGACAGGGTTTCACCATCTTGGCCAGTCTGGTCTAGAACTCCATACCTTGTGATCTACCCGCCATGGCCTCCCAAAGTGCTGGGATCATAGGTGTGAGCCCCTGTGCCCGGCGATAAACATTATTCTATGTATTTTACTGCAATAAAAAAAAATACATTTTTTTTCAAGTTTGTTTGTAGGGTTTGGTTTTAACTTTCAATTTATTAAAAGAGAAGGAGACGCTGAGTTATCAAGTAGTCCAGATAACATTTTCACTATTTGGCACCTGTCCTCCCTGATTACAAACAGAAGTTTGCTGGTTAAGTGGAGAATCAGAGCCAGAGCCAGAGCCAGAGAAGGACCTGATTGGTGGATTATTTTTTTTTTTTTTTGAGACAGGGTCTTGCTGGAATGCAGTGGCACGATCATAGCTCATCCTACCTTGATCTGTTAGGCTCAAATAATCCCTCTGCCTCACCCTCCAAAGTGCTGGGATTACAGGCATGAGCCAGCATGCTTTGCCAACTTCTTTGGTCTTTGTTTTGAGACAATGTCTCGCTCTATTGCCCAGGCTGGAGTGGAGAGGTGAGACCACAGCTCACTGCAGCCTCATCTCCTAGGCTCAAGCAATCCTCTTGCCTCAGCCTCCCAAGTAGCGGGGATTACAGGTTACGCCTGGCTAATTTTTTTCATTTTTAGTAGAAGTGAGATCTTGTTATGCTGCCTAGGCTGGTATTGAACTGCTGAGCTCAAGCAATCCTCCCACCTCAGTCTCCCAAAATGCTGGGATTACAGGATCTTAATAGCTGGGTTCCTACAGCTCTGATGGCCAGATACCTTCTCCATTGTACAGATAACAGCAGAAGGGAGTTTGAAAAAGGTGTTGGAATGAATTAGTGAAAAGTGAAAAGCATTCTAAAGTGAATTACAAAGGTTCTATTGGTACCAATGATGCTCCATCAGATGGAATGGTCATTTGCACTTGCTTTAGGTGCTGGGCAGTGCCCGTGCTGCTCCTCCTTTTGTCTATACTCCTAGAAAGTAGTGAATTCCATTTTTCTTTTTTTTTTTTTTTTTTTTTTTTTTTTTTTTTTTTTTGAGACAGAGTTTCGCTCTTGTTTCCCAGGCTGGAGTGCAATGGCGCAATCTCGGCTCACCGCAACCTCTGCCTCCTGGGTTCAGGCAATTCTCCTGCCTCAGCCTCCCGAGTAGCTGGGATTACAGGCACGCGCCACCGTGCCCAGCTAATTTTTTGTATCTTTAGTAGAGACGGGGTTTCACCATGTTGCTCCTACTCTAGGTACAGAAGGAGCCCTGCAGGCGAAAATGAAGGTTAGTAAGTACCTCAACGTCCCGCTTCAGTTTCTCCAGGAAGTTCTTTTTACTCTCCTCTCCCACGTGCAGCTTCTGCCCTTCATTGAGGAAGTCATTGTCTTTGAATGTTGGCAAGTCCTTGGCCTAGGAGAGCAACAGCAGTTAGGCTGGGTAAGCCTAATTCATTCACCCCAGGGACACCCAACTGTTTTGCTGGGAGCAACCATACACAAAGGGGAAGGGTCCTCAGTGTAGACACTCAACCTGCTAAATCAACAGTGCAGGGACCTCTAGTCTGAGGCTTTGGGCAGGCAGGGAGGGCAAATACATGGCAAATACATGAAAGATGAGGACCAACTAAAGAATTCTTTCCTGTTGAGCCTGGACCAGCTCAGGGCTCAGGCAGCCACTCACTGACTTAGGCTGGACTACGAGATGGGAATGTCTGCCATCCCAGGAAGACTATGAAGAACCTAGTGATGGCAGAGGTAAAAGACTAGAGACCAAGGTCTAGGACTAGCACAAGGACAGGCAGGTGATCAGTGACACAGAGCATTTCATGTTGACAGATGGCATGTCTGGGAGCTGGGCTAGGGGCTGCGATGGGCAACAGACAGGAAGGCCGACAGGAGCTGTTTCTGACTCCAAGCTACCCTTCCATTCCTGCTCAGCACCAGCATACCTTCTCCTTGTCGCTTGCTTCTCTGGCAACCGTAGAACCCTGAAAGAATAAGAGCCATCAGGGGAAGTCCAGCTGAGGCAAAGTCGACTGCATGAGCAAACATGAGAGAGCCAGCAGGTGAACTCAGTAGGCTGGTTAGAGACCTAGAGGGGCCAGGAGGCAGCACCTTGTTCATCTACTCTGTGTCAAGCCCACTTATAGAGCTTGATGTACAAGACACTTGTTATATGCTCAGCAAAAAAGGACTGCACTGGAGAAGTTCAGTCCCTGCCCTTAATGGGGAAGACAGATATTCAGCAGTGGTTCCACAGTCATTAGTTCACTCACTACCATGGGGCTCAGTGTTACAGGGAGGAGACAGGACACTCTGAAAGCACATACCACAGGGGCTGGGCCTGGACAGGGGAGGGACAGTGGCCAGAGCCTACCTACTTGCTGGAAGTAGTATTTGGGCTGAGCTCAAAAGGGCAAGAAGGAAGTAATTAGGTGGGGGAAGGAGGAGGTGGAGAGAGGGAAGGAGACTGTTCCAGGCAGCAGATGTGAAATCGTGGGAGGAGGAGGAGCACTGCAGGAACGCAGAGGAAACCCGTGCAGCTGCAGCACAGAGGGAAGGGATGGTGGCGTAAGGTGACAGAAGTCAGAAGCCAGGATCAAGAACAAGGGGCACCCTGATTCACAGCCACAAGTGTGTCCTTCTCAGTGTTCAGAGATGCACTTGTGCTGTCAGTCCATGGGGGCCTGATGGATGCCAAAGTGTGTGTTAGCACAGTCTGTCCCCATTCTGCTGCCCTTGCTGTGCACATTCCACAGACAGGAACATCAACTGTTGCAGAAATACGGCACATTTAGGGCTTAAATAATCTCTTGTTACTGTCACCTGAATTTCAAACAGCCTTTGGTCCACAAGCATATCCACTCCAGAGTTCCCTGTCTGTGCTAATTACATTACCAGCTTTCCCAGTTACATGGAAGTTGGCATACCAGCCCCTCTGGGCCTCAGACAGAGGGGAGGCACAGCTTTGGCAAACACAGAGCCCTTTACCTTGAGGTCATACTTGCGATGCACAGTGAGCCGATGGCTGAACACGTTCCTGGTAACCACCATGTAGGTTTCCACACCATCCACGGTCAGGCGGTACATGCCCAGGAACTGTGGCAAAAGAGTGTTGCCATGACACTCCACTATAAACTAGGATGGAAAGGAAGAAGAGAAAGAAGACTAAGCAACAGGCAGGTGCCAGGGACGGACAGGGCTCTCCCCAGACTAAAATGCTCCCTAGCTCCCTGGGATTCTAACCTCTAGAATGGTCATTCTCCAGTTGGGTTCTATGAAGTAATAGGGATTTCTCAGGCTTAAAACAGGCAACAGCCACCTCCAGCCTCCTGTTGGCACGGCAGAGGGAGAGGCAGGCTGAGCAGGTGGCTCAGAGTCCCTGGGGGTTCATATTATTAGAATCTTACCTATGATTTTGTTTAAAATAGGATTTTACCACAGGAAAATCCCTGATCCACACCTTGCATCTCCTCTGCCAGCCTGATATGCGAAAACCACAGGGAAGAGAAAGGGTGCAGAGGCAGGTCAGGGATCCAGCCATCTGGGAGAAGAGAACGGCTCCATACCCAAACTCTTATCCATGCCATGCCCCGGGCTTTCTGCTGTAACTCCCGAAAGACCAGAAATTCCCTTCAGCCCTTCTCAGGTGCCCCAGAAATGAGGACCCAAGCAGGCTCAGGACAGACACACAGATGGTGCCACAGGGCTCCCTGCCTTCCTCGTGGACAGGTTCCAGATGAGTGGAGATGGGATTGGAAAAGAAACAAGCCTGCTGAGCCAATGGGGCCTCTTTCAGAAGAAATGGGGCAGATGCCAGAGCATGAACACTTCCCAGCTGGGCCTCGTCACTGATGTGCCTTCACGGCTCCTGTTTTCTTCTTTAAAGTAGGCATTTCGGCTCACAGAAATGTGGCTGCAGGAGAGTCCTGCTGCTTGGTGATCAGGAATCAGCTGCCATTACCAGAGAGGACTGACCCCTCCCTAAAAAGCTCCCCTGGGGCTCTCTTCTCCCTCTTCCAACCCATCCTCTGCAGCCCAGGCTTGGGACTCACCATACCTGGTGGTATTTCTTTAAGATGTTGTGCATCTCTGCCACGTCCTCACTGGACACAGTCTTGATGACAAAGCGCCGGTCGTAGGTGGTGAGGAAACGCGTGCCACACCGGCCCTGGCTGTCACTGTTGATGGGGGCGCTGCGCGTCACTGAATTCTGATAATCGAGACAAAAGCAGGCTGGGCTTGGCAGGGGAACAGGTTTCTGACTTTCACTGAGTCTTCCCTCAGTGGCTGGACTGCATGAAAGCCAACAACACTGAGACAGAGGGACTCCCAGATGGGAGCTTACCACCCCTTTTCTCACGGCGCTTTCATATCCCTCCCTAAGTCTTTCTTCAAAGTGACAAGAATTGTTCCTTACCACCCGTCCTTCATCCCAGTCTAGGATGGGAAGAGAAATGACTGTAAAAGTTTCCATCCTGATCCCAGAGAGCTACCCTACCAACTAAAGTCCTGCCTCTGATGGAGGGGGCTGAGTCTAATCTGGACCCTCACATGCACTTTGACCTTGGGTGAGCCATTTCACTTCTCTACCCTGCATTTCCTCATTGGGAACACAAAGAGGCGGACTGAGCTGATTCTCCCAGTCTCTTGGGGGTGGCAAAGATGAAGCTTGGGAAATACTGTTTTCAGGAGGTCTAACACAAAGAAGCAATGCGCAGTTGTCTCTTGTCCCTGCATCTATCCTAATGCTGAAAAACCTTCCCCAAAGCAGGAAGCTGCTCTTCATCTCTGAGCCTGACACCTTTCCCCTCACCTCAACCTCCTGCTTGTCTATGCAGGGCTGGGAGGCAGTTCTGGGGAGCTTTCCTGGCTATATCCCTGCTCCTCCTCAAGGCCCTACTCCCAATAGGATCAGAGAGCAGTAGAAGCCTCAAGAGGGAGGGTGGGGAAAGGCGTGAGTCAACAAGGGACATGTTCACCAAGCAGACACCAAGGGACCTTTGGGAGGCAAGGCTGAGGGGAGAGCCCAGGTGTCCCTGTTCCCAAAAAAACATAGGTAAGCATCATGTCACAGAAATGCCTCTTCTCCAAGCCCTTTCCCCATCTCTTAATGAGGATCCTGTTATTATTATTACTATTTTTGTAAAGATAGGGTCTCACTCTGTCACTCAAGCTGGAGTACAGTGGTGCAATCTCAGTTCACTACAGCCTGGGCTCAAGTGATCCTCCCACCTCAGTCTACCAAGTAGCTGGGACTACAGGTGCGCACCACCAAGCCTGGCTGATTTTCGTAGTTTTTGCAGAAATGGGGTTTTGTCTTGTTGCTCAGACTGGTCTAGAACTCCCGGGCTCAAGTAATACTACTGCCTTAGCCTCCCAAAATGCTAGAATTATAGGTGTGAGCCACCACACCTAGCCTTTTTTTTTTTAATTTTCTTTCTTTGAGACACATTCTCACTATCACCAGGTGCCAGGCTGGAGTGCAGTGGCACGATCTCAGCTCACTGCAACCTCCGCTTCCCGGGTTCAACCAATTCTCCTGCCTCAGCCTCCTGAGTAACTGGGACTACAGGCACACGCCACCAAGCCCAGCTAATTTTTGTACTTTTAATAGAGACAGGGTTTCACCATGCTGGCCAGGATGGTCTCGATCTCTTGACCTCGCGATCCACCCACTTCAGCTTCCCAAAGTGCTGGGATTACAGGTGTGAGCCACCACACCCAGCCTTTTTTTTTTTTTCTCTTAAGGATGGTGTTTTGCTGTCACCCAAACTGGAGTGCAGTGGTGCAATCATAGTCCACTGCAGCCTTTAACTCCTGGACACAAGGGATCCTCCCATCTCAGCCTCCTGAGTAGCTGGGACTACAGACATGCACCACCATGCCTGGCTGATTAGGATCCTACTCTTTACTTTCTCCTAACGCCTCCTCACAAAACCCTGGTGGAGGAGTAGGGGAAACTAAAGTCAGAGGTGGCAAGCAGCTCTGGGAGTTCCTCAACAAAGGTGCTAAAGTAACACCCCTCAAAACAGGCTGTTCCCATTGCAGAAATGTTGAGTAGACTCTGTGACTGAGTGCCTCTTCCTCCCAGCCCGGCCTTTCTACCAGTAAGACTTAGAAGCCGTAAGCCAGGCCGGGCATAGTGGCTCACGCCTGTAATCCGAGCACTTTGGGAGGCCGAGGTGGGTGGATCACAAGGTCAAGGGATCAAGACCATCCTGGCCAACATGGCGAAACCCTGTCTCTACTAAATACAAAAAATTAGCTAGGCATGGTAGCACATGCCTGTAATCCCAGCTACTTGGGAGGCTGAGACAGGAGAATCATTTGAACCCAGGAGGCGGAGGTTTCGGTGAGCCGAGGTCACGCCATTGCACTCCAGCCTGGGCAACAAGAGTAAAACTCCGTCTCAAAAAAAAAAAAGAAAGAAAAAGAAGCTGCAAGCCTAGTTGGGAGGTAGAGGCAGCATCTCCTGACTCTCTCAGTGGCTGGCAGTCCAACAACAGAGGGTCCCCTCCATGAGCAACATCTTCCCCGCCCTCATTTCAGTCATGAGCACAGGCATGCACCCAAAAGGCTATTAGGGGAAAAATGCAGACACTGAGAGGATGTAATTAGACAGCCCAGGAGAGGGGAAGAAACCCTTCACTAGGAATCCCTCATCAAGGAACAATGGAAGGAAGATGTAAGAGCAACTTGGGGTTGCAACAGTGGCAAAAAGCTTCCAGAAAACCTCCAGCCCCAGTCATGATCAATTTCAGGGTTCAATCCTAACAAGGGCCTGAAGGAACCTCCCAGTACCTCTTAGGTTGGGTATTCCTGGGCATTCAAGCCCCAGAAATCTCCCCCTCCTCTCACGGCCCCTCACCCTCCTCATCAGGATATTTTTCTCTGCATGCAAACCCTCCAGAAGGGAGGAGAGAGGGGAGGAGACTCTAACCCAAGGCCCATTCTGTTGCTGTGAACTACTCTGTGAAGGAGGTGGGGTAGCAAGAACTACAGTTCTGGAAAAGATTTGGGCATCCATTCTAGGTTTCACTGTGCTATACACTAGGTTTCACTATGCTACGGGGCAAAGAGTTTTCCCTACAGACAAATGAAAGTCAGCTATGTTACAGTGGCTAACACCTGTAATCCCAGCACTTTGGGAAGCCAAGGTGGGCGGATCATGAGGTCAGGAGTTTGAGACCATCCTGGCCAACATATTGAAACTCCGTCTCTATTAAAAAAATTACAAAAAATTAACTGGGCATGGTGGCAGACACCTATAATCCCAGCACTTTGGGAGGCTGAGGCAGGAGAATCACTTGAACCTGGGAGGTGGAGGTTGCAGTGAGCCGAGATTGTGCCATTGCACTCCAGCCTGGGCAACAAGAGTAAAACTGTCTAAAAAAAAAAGAAAAGAAAAGAAAAGAAAATCAGCTAGATTTCCTACAGCTATAAAGGTGAAGTGGAAAATTAGCCCACCTTCACCACAAGGCTGTCTGCCAGGGAAGAGGATCCAAGGAGACATGCTAAGCGGAGAAGTGGCAGAAATCATGAACTATGAGTCACTCACTCTAATGTCCGTGACACTGGGATTGAATCCTCCCAAGAGGCCAATGACCTCTATGATACTGTCACTCACTGGCATGCAAACTCCCCTCCCACCACCAGGATAGGGCACAAGTTTAGGAGGTGACACTCATACCTGGCAAGAGGTTACACTACCCTTAAAGTCTTCCTTTTCTCATCTGTTTTATCTGCTTTAAGAGGCCTCATTTCTTGCTGACAACAATTCTTTCTTTTTTTTTTTTTTTTTTTGAGATGAAGCTTCACTATGTCATCCAGGCTGGAATGCAGTGGCACAATCTTGGCTTACTGCAACCTCCACCTCCTGGGTTCAAGCGATTCTCCTGCCTCAGCCTCCCGAGTAGCTAGGACTATAGGCGCGTGCCACCACGCCCAGATAATTTTTTGGATTTTTAGTAGAGATAGGGTTTCACTGTGTTAGCCAGGATTGTCTCAATCTCCTGACCTCATGATCCATCCACCACAGCCCACTAAAGTGCTGATTACAGGCGTGAGCCACTGCATTGGGCTTTTTATTTTTTTTGAGACTGAGTTTTGCACTTGTCATCCAGGCTGGGGTACAATGGCGCAATCTCAGCTCACTACAACCTCTGCCTCCCAGGTTCAAGCAGTTCTCCTGCTTCAGCCTCCCAAGTAGCTGGGATTACAAGCGCATATCACCATGCCCAGCTAATTTTGTACTTTTAGTAGAGACAGGGCTTCACCATGTTGGCCAAGCTGGTCTCGAACTCCTGACCTCAGGTGATCCACCCATCTTGGCCTCCCGAAGTGCTGGGATTACAGGCATGAGCCACCACGCCCAGCCCAATTCTCTCTCTTTGAAGTCAAACTACGGAGGAGAAGGGTTCTTCAGCCTAGACTGGGAATGTCAGACTAAAATGAAAGTGCTTCTGCAGCTCCCCACCCCTGCTGCTCTCCCTCCCAGGGAGAGAAACCTGAGCCTGTTCGGCATCTTCAGAAGCACTTCTAAGGCTCTTGCCCTCCAAGGGGACCCCAGTGCTGGGAGAGAGACTGCCTGGGCTGGAGCAAGGCATGACAAGGAGACAGCACAAGAACAGCAAAAAAGTTTTTATTCTCTACTAGTCCTGTGGCTTCCTGAGCCCATTCCATTCCCTAACCCTCTGATATTGCCAAGAAACTCCGTACCTGGTAATCCTGATCATCAATGCCAAACCTCTCCCGAAGGTTTCGGAACACCATGGGGCAATACTCCTTAAACTTAAATCGGCTGGGCAGGTTCTCCCTAGGGAAAAGCAGAGACATGTCTTTGTGAACTGCCCCTTGCTGATCTTAATTCTTTTTAAAATTATTATTTGTAATAGAAACAGAGTCTTGCTATTCTCAAACTCCTGAGTTCAAGCAATCCTCCCACCTCAGCCTCCCAAAGTGCTGGGATTACAGGCATGAACCACCACACCCGGCCTCATCTATATTCTGACTTCGGAACTCAGAGTGTGTCCACAGATCACCTGGATCTGAATAGTCTGCCATACGTAACACGTAGGTTTCTAGGCTCTTAGGAATTCTGAAGTTGAGTCTAGAAACAAACACTCCAAGGCCGGGCATGGTAGCTCAAGCCTGTAATCCCAGCACTTCGGGAGGCTGAGTCAGGTGGATCATGAGGTTGGGAGTTCAAGACTAGACTTGCCAAAGTGTTGAAACCCTGTTTCTATTAAAAAAAAAAAAGGAAGAAAGAAAGAAAGAAAGAAAGAAACACTCCAGGTGATTCTGAGCATGTGAAAATTTAAAAACTTTACATCATGTATTCAACTTGTAAAAATTAATCCAGCGGTATACTTCTTATTTGTGCACTTTTCTATGTGTATGTTGCCCTTCAATAAAACATACATTAAAGAAAAAAACTCTCGCCTGCTGGGCCATGAACCTGAGTACAGGCTCCACCTCACAAGTGTGGTGCTCACCCAGTGGGAAGTGCATGTGAACATCTGCTGTGCGCTGAAATCAGCCTGAATGCTATAGGGAAAAACCTCCCTCATCAGAGGGCCTCTCTCCTCTGGCCATATTCCTGTGGAAGCATCCTGAAAATGATCACACACAGGAACCCCACCCTGGGCTTCCACTGAGAAGCAGGAAAAGAGTGCCTGAGTTAAAGAGTCCTCAGTCAATTCAGTGGGAACACAAACTCCTGTCTGCTGGCACCAATCTCCACTCCTCAGTCAATACAGACTCCCAGGAGGAGAATCACCTTGAAATGATGACTCCTACCAATCCTCCATCTTTACAACAGCTATCCTGCCTAGGAACCCCCTTTCAGAAATATGTCCTCTGACTACTCCAGGATGAGACAGGCTTTAGGAAATCAAAAGGAATGTCTTCTTGGAAAGGAAGTGGCCTATCTGCCTTATCTACTAGTAAACAGCACCAGAATCTAATAAACAGCATATATAGCGCTGGTGGAGTGGCTCACACCTGTAATCCTAGCATTTTTGGGAGGCCGAGGCTGGTGAGGAGTTTAAGACCAGCCTGGCCAACATGGTGAAACCCCATCTCTACTAAAAATACAAAAAATTAGCCGGGCGTGGTGGCGGATGCCTGTAATCTCAGCTACTCAGGAGCCTGAGACAGGAGAATCACCTGAACCTGGGAAGCAGAGGCTGTAGTGAGCCGAGATTGCACCACTGCATTCCAGCCTGGGCAACAAGAGTGAAACTTTGTTTCCAAAAAAAAATGTACACACACAGTTGTTGGAAGGACAAAAGGAATAAAGATAAAAGAAAGTAAGATATTGGGTTCTCTGCTTTAGGCGGAGATATCAAGGAGGTAGAACCTCGCCAGAGGCCATGGACCCTGAAATGGGTAGTGGTGCAATGCTCACTTCCGGATCCCTGACCTCTGGGTCAGAACAACCTTCTTTCTGGCCTCTGAGTTAAGGGCTGCCTCTCTCTCCTTAGGTGGCCACTTACCAGGTGGCAGCTATGGAGACAGACAGCTTCTAGAACAAGATGGTGTTACTTACTATGGCAGACGGAGGTCACTAAGGGATGTTCTCAAGTCAATCTTCTCCTCTGGACTAACAGTCTGGGAATGGTTGGGTGATAGAACCCAGCTAGTGAAGTGGTGGGGACTGTGGGACAATGAAGAATAGAACCAGGATTCACATGCCGAAAGCAGAAAGTGTGAGCAGCAAACAGTTCTGGGGTGGTCCACAGAGGATGGAAAATCCAGGCCCCAAAGGGCTTAGAGCAGGCCCAAAGCTCTGCCAGGTGAGGCAGTCACTAGAATGTTTCTAACAATGTCAGAGACAACCTTCAGACACTGGTGCTAATCCAAGAAGTGACAACAGACAAAAAATGGGAAGTGCTACTCTGGGTAGTGCTCTCGAGCCTCCAGCCTGTTGCTCATACGCCAGCCAGCCAGAAAAGAACCTGGCAGTACCCCAAGCCAGGGATATGCCTGGCAGCCTCCTGCCTCAGACTAAGATCAAGATGGGGCCAGCCACTGCTACAGCCTCACACTGGATGCCTCAGCTCCTGAGCAGCTGACTTCCACCTGAGCTAACCCTAGATGAATCACCCTGGGACCAGTCATGTGCCCCAAGGTCCACCAGAGGTAGGCTGATGAAGGAGTGAGATGCCAATACTAGGATGAGAGGCACATAACGAATGCATTTTCCTGGCCATTATGTCAGCTCTGAGATCCAGGTGCTGCCTTGGCTCCTGCCATGCATGAGGCTTCAGAAGCTTCTGATTTGAGGGCAAGGACTACCCACAAAACCTGAGTCCACTCAGCAGACAACTTACTTATTGAAGAGATGATTGTCCACCTTGATCTTGCTGTAGGCTTTGAAGTCATCTGGCATTAGCATGACAGGAACAGGGACATTGCTCAGCTCATTGATCTGAAAAGCAAGGAGGAAGTAAGGCTCTCAGCCAGGAGGCCACCTGCCTCAGAGACACTAAGCTACAATGTAAATGGCACCATCTCCCTAAAAGCACGTCCAAGCTTCCCTTTCTGTCTTTTTTTTCTTTTTTTTTTGAGACAGGGTCTCATTCTGTCACCCAAGCTGAAGTGTAGTGGCAATCATGGCTCACTCCAGCCTTGACCTCCTGGACTCAAGCAATCAGCCCACCCAGCCTCACAAGTAGCTGAGACTACAAGTGGGCACCACCACATCCCACTAAATTTTTGTATTGTGTAGAGACAAGGTCTCACTGTCCTGAGCTCAAGCAATCCTCTTGCCTTGGCTCCCAAAGTATTGAATTACTTGGGAGGTAATCCAAGCCCCAAGCCCCAGGTAACACCCAGCCCCTCCCTGTCTTTATTTCTGTTCTTCTCTTCAAATAAGTTTCCAACCTTGTCCTATTTACCTACTGAAACTCTTCACCCGATAAGGGGCAGCTCAAAAGGCACTTCCTCCTTGAAGTTTCCCAAGATTCTCTAGACCATAAACACCCTTTCCCATCTTGGAATTCCTGAAGATTTGTTTGTATCTGTCTTCTGGACATCTCTTTCATATTGTAATTAACGCTTACAAACCTTGCCCTCACCTGCTATAGTTAAGCTAGGCAATAGCATATTATTTATATACATATATAATTTTGAGACAGAGTTTCACTCTTGTTGCCTAGGCTGGAGTACAATGGTGCGATCTCGGCTCACTGTAATCTCCACCTCCCAGGTTCAAGCGATTCTCCTGCCTCAGCCTCCTGAGTAGCTGGGATTAAAGACATGCGCCACCATGCCTGGCTAATTTTTTTTTGTATTTTTAGTAGAGATGGGGTTTCACCATGTTGGTCAGGCTGATCTCGAACTCCTGACCTCATGTGATCCGCCCACCTTGGCCTCCCAAAATGCTGGGAATATAGTGTGAGCCACCATGCCTGGCCTTAATTATATTTCTAAGCAAAGATCATCCTACTAATCTTTAGTGCTTGGTACCATTACTAGCATATATGGCAGATACTTGATAAATATTTGTCAAATGCAATAATAAATGATCAGTAGGTAAATGTCTCCTGGAGTGCAGTGGCTCGATCTCAGCCCACTGTACCCTCTGCCTCCTGGGTTCAAGTGATTCTCCTGCCTCAGTCTCCCGAGTAGCTGGGATTACAGGTGCCTTCCATCATGCCCTGCAAATTTTTTGTGCATTTTTAGTAGAGACAGAGTTTCACCATGTTGGCCAGGCTGGTCTTGAACGCCTGACCTCAGCTGATCCTCCTGCCTCGGACTCTCATTTTTTTTTTTTTTTAAGAGATAGGGTCTTGCTGTGTTGCCTAGGCTGGTCTAGAATTCTTTGCCTCAAGTGTTCCCCCTGCCTCAGCCTTCCAGGGTACTGGAATTATGGGCATGAGCCACTGTAGCAGGCCTGGCCCTGCTTTTATTGGGAGGGTCAGAGTGGGGCAGTGGCCAGACATCTACTTCTGCTCACTTAAAATTTACCTTGGGGATATGAGTTACATATCCATGAAAACCCATCCAGTTTTTTTTCTGTCTTGAGCTCATTTCTTGAATGACCCACAATTTGTATGAAGATGTTCAAAGGCCTTAACAGGCAACAAGAGACTGTCTCTTGTTATTTGACTGTCTCAAAATAAATAAATAAATAAATTAGCCACGCATTGTGATGCACACCTGTTGTCCTAGTTACTCATGAGGCTGAGGTGGGAGGATTGCTTGAGCCCATGAGTTTGAGGTTGCAGTGAGCTGACTGCACCACTGCACTGCACTCTAGCCTGGGCAAGAGTAAGACCTTGTCTCAAGAAAGAAAATAAAATAAAGATGTCAAGTCTTGCCATACACTAAACTGGGGAAGATGGGACAGGATGCCTTGCCTCTACTGCAAACAAACCTTCTCACTGTCTTTTGTCCCTTCAGGGAGCTGGTTCCCGGACAGGCAGCTGATTTTCTATTGGTGCAGAGATGAGGGCAGATCCTGCTCTTCCCTACCTCCAGTTCAGCCAATTAGTGGTCTAATTAACCACAGAAGTCCTCTCCCATCACAGCAGAGTATTTGACATTTGACCCTCAACCCAGTTGCATTCAGGACTTAGAGAGGAAACCTTAGTCCTGACTTAATGGGTTGGGGGGAGGGGGCACAGCCTTGTGTCTCCCAGACACTTTCCTTGCAAATCCTATTATCTCAATGAGGCCCCAGGTGGCAGTGAGGGGATAACCTAGAGTCATTTATGCTCCTTTAGGAGCATAAATGGGGGAAATGGCATTTAATTTGATGCCCCTTTTATGTTGCAAACCTTTTTTATTTAGAAATGTGAGAGAATGGAGGAAGTTCAAGTTAATGCAGTAACTGGGCTGGGGAATCACACCTTCCCAGAGTTGGTAAAAACCCAATTTACATGGGGAAATGAAGGAAGCCACAGGAATGCATGTGCTTGGAAAGGGGTGTGGGGGGGGGGGTAGTTTATGGTTGGCAGTGGAGCAGACTCAGTAAACTGCTGGCAAAAACTGACTGGCACAAACACGAGAGTGTATCCTATATGATTCCATTTATATGTAACATTCTACAACAGACATATATAATGAGAGAAACGAGTTGCCTGGCCTGGGGGCAAGGGGTGCCGAATGTAAAGGAACATGAGAACTGTGATTCCAGAGTGGCAGAAATGTTTGGGGTTGTTTGGGGTGATGGTTACATGAGCATATATATTAGCTGAAATTTACAAAATTGTATACTTAAAATATGCACATCATACATAAATTATTCCTCAATAAAGTTGATTTTTAAATTCTAAGCATCCAGCTCTGTGATACCCTTCATTGGATAAATCCTCCCAATAGCCAAAAAACCCCAAAAGACATATGCCAGTTCCCATTCCAGGTAGTGCTCACAAGAGAATGTGATTGACAAATCTGTGCCTACAGAGGAAACCATTCCACCTCCTTGATTTTCTGCCAACAGAAACAATTCATGGTGGCTGTCCCATTTCCTTTTTCCTGGCATACCAAGCCTGGCTCTGAGACTTAAAGGGAAAACAGAGACAGAGAGTTCAGGGCTCTTCCATAGTTCTGCCTTTTCTGGCTCATACCTCCATGATAGGAAGAACATGCCATTGGCTCAAAGAGTACGGTTGTAGAGCAAATTGATTCTGGATTCGTCTAAAATCCAAACTTGCTGCCAGGGCTTGATACTGGGGAACTAGAAAAGACTAAAACACTGGCTTGAGAGGGATCAATTTCCCCTTAGCCAAGATGAGTTATTCTAACAGGAACTATTCAGGAATGTTCTATTCATTCATTCTCTATGTAAGTCTTGTTCTCATTTCATCTCTATTCTTTTTTAAAATTTATTATTTAATTAGGTTCAATTCAGGTATAATTCATCTCTATTCTTGATTATATACCCCAATATCAGGAAATTTTCTTTTCTTTTTTTTTTCTTCCGGGACAGAGTCTCGCTCTGTTGCCCAGGCTAGAGTACAGTTGGTACGATCTTGCCTCACTGCAACCTCTAACTCAAGGGCTCAAGTGATCGTCCTGCCTCAGCCTCCCAAGTAGCTGGGATTACAAGCGGGCACCACCATGCCTGGCTAACTTTTGTATTTTTAGTAGATACAGGGTTTTACGATGTTAACCAGGCTGGTCTCAAACTCCTGACCTCAAGTGATTTGCCTGCCTTGGCTTCCCAAAGTGTGGGGATTACAGGCGTGAGCCATGGTGCCCAGTCTAAGAAATTTTTAACTCAGCTAACATTGGTGAATAATCCATCTCTCAACTAGGGGAGACTCACCCCTTATTTCTACTAGGCTACATGTAGATGATTCACTGTAGGGATTAGCCATATTATTATTAATATTTTAGTTTTACAAAATTTTATATCCCAGAGAGTTCTATTCCATTTCAGTTGAACAGTTTCTACTGAAATATCTACTACGTGCTTCATTCTGTTAGGTAAGTGTACGGGAGGAGAACACAAGGCAATAAAGTGTTGTACACACAAAAGAATCTGGAGGCTTATAATCTCATCAGGGAGATGAGAAAAAGCCCTGACACAATACAACTCAAAGTCAAAGCAGTATACAATTAAGTGAGAATCCACGGATACAGACATCAAGAACAGCAGAGGCTCTGAGAAGGATGAAGTTAGCATGGCCAGAGGGTCAGGCTCCCAACTCACATACGTCAGGCCAGAAACAAGGCACCTAATGCCTCTCCTGGTATTGCACCAAGAGCAGTTGACATGAGAAGAATCTACAAGATCGTGTTACACTCCTGCTCAGAAATCTTCCATGGCTCCTCATCAACCTCAGGGTAAAGTTTTAGCCTGGCATTCAAGGTCTTTCCTAATCTGGCTCAGACTGCCAAATTTCTATTCAAGTTACTTCTACTCAGTGTACCAAGGGCCTTACTATATGCCAGGAGCTGGGGATACAGAAACAAAAAGACATCTCCAGGGCTGGGCATGGTGGTTCACACCTGTGATCCCAGAACTTTAGGAGGCCAAGGCAGGCAGATCACTTGAGGCCAGAAGTTTGAGACCAGCCTGGCCAATATAGCAAATCCCTGTCTCTACTAAAAACACAAAAATTAGCTGGGCATGGTGGCCTGCGCCTGTAGTCCCAGCTACTTGGGAAGCTGAGGCAGGTGGTTTGCTTGAACCCAGGAGGCAGAGGTTGCAGTGAGCTGAGATTGTGTCACTGTACTCTAGCCTGGATGACAGAGCAAGACTCTGTCTCAAAAAAAATTATTGATTCTGCATGGAAGTGAGAGGAGGATGGCTGCTAGAGGAAGCTACAGAGAAACCACTTAAGGCCTGGGATGGAAGTTCTCCCAAAAACTGAAAGGAAGGAAATCCCAGACGGTGGGAATCAAGGCTGAGTTGTGAAAGCACACTGCCCATTTTAGAAATGGTGAGTGCATCTGCGGGGATGGGTCGGGGGATAGAGGACAGTATCATAGGACAGAAATAATGAGTGGGGGGAAGTAATAAAGGAAAGATAGGTCATCAGTCTAGCACATTATATTAATAAATACCGTATAAATTTCGTATTAATATTGTATAAATGTTGCATTAATAAATACTGTATTACTGCATAATAGAACAGATGTTTCTATCTATTGAAAGCCTGTAAATGGCCAGTGCTTTATAGCATTATATATCACACATAAATTACTTGTAATACTGAACAGTCACATAAAGTATTACTAAACAGACTTTGCAAAAGAGGTTCAGAGAAACAGGTACCTTTCTGAAAGTCGCACAGACAGAGCATGTGCAGTCAGAATTTGATCCCAGCCTGTCTGGTGCCAAAACCTAGGCTCTTTATGCTGTGCTGTGCAATCCTTCCTATGGCTGGCTACCTTGCCTAAGGTAGGATTTTCCATTCCTTGCCTCTATCCTAATACCACTGCAAGGAAAGTGAGATGCTCACTTTACAGGATATGAAAATGAAGCTCAGTAGAAAAAAAATTACTGCTCCAAAACATACTAGTAACAAGGGCAGAGTCTGGGTTTGAACTTGCGTTTGTCCACAATATGTTAAATTTGGACTTGACTATAAAGGCAATGGGATACTCTCTGGTTTAAGTCTGGGAATCCACACAATCAACTGAGTGATACAGAAAGGTATTTCTGGGATAAAAATAAAGTAAGGATTAGAAAAGGGAAAGAAAAAAAGCACCAAGACTATTTATGGGGCCATTACAATAATTCAGGTGACAGACAGTTAAACAGGCAGGAAGAACAAAGGAAGGGACAAAGCTAAGAGGTTCATCCAAGAGCTGGCTGAATAACACTTCCTCTGTGGGAGCTTCCTTGTCTCTCCCAGGTTGAATTAACAAATTATGTCTCTGTGCACCTTTATGTCCTAAATATTGCATGCACTTAAGTAATTACTTGTCTACACATCTGGTTTCTCCACTAGTCTGTGAGTCCCTTGCAGGAAGAGACTCTATCTTACCCGTTCTCGTGTCCCTGGTACAATGACTGGCACAAAGCAGTTGTGGGAGGAATGGGTGGATAGGAAAAGGAGGCAGTTGAGAGCTGAAATATGGCTAACATGGGGATAAATGAAGAAAAGAAAATGGCAAGACTGGTGTGTCTGTGCCATAAGGCGCATGGCCTGGAGGATGGGCTAGGTTAAGGTGAGCTACTGAAGCTATGACCAGACTGTACAGAGTCTAAAATGCCAGGGAGAGAAGAATCAACTTTATCTGGTAGACAAAAGGGAGAGGAGTACTAAAGGTTTTGAAGCACAGAAGCTCCTAAAGCAATGTTTTAGGAAGATGTGCCTTTCCTTTACTATCTTTAGCACACTGGGCCAGGCTCTTTCCCCTCTAGAAGGAGTGCACTTGTGGAATGCCAACTCATTCAAAAACCATGCTAAATACAACTTAATAGGAAGGTAAGTCTGTTGCATCTCAGGCCACTTAAGTGGTTTTTGGAATATCCACGATTAATTCCATGAGCATAAATAATGAGGGGGCTAACTAAGCTCAGTGAGAAACAACTTAAGAGCAAAGAGTTCACTCTATGCTGATCCTGCTGGAGATGAAAATTCCTTTTTCTCCCTCTCTCTCTCACTTTCCATTTATTTTTATTTATTTATTTTGAGACAGGGTCTCACTTCCATAGGCCAGGCTGCAATGCAGTGATGTCAGTTCACTGCAGCCTCAACTTCCCGAGTTCAGGTGATTCTCCCACCTCAGCCTCTCTAATAGCTGGGACTACAGGCATGCCACCATGCCCAGCTAATTTTTTGTATTTCTAGTAGAGATGAGATTTTGCCACGTTGCCCAGGCTGGTTTCAAACCCCTGGGCTCAAGCGATCCACCCACCTCGGTCACCCAAAGTGCTAGGCGTGATTCCACTGTACATATACAACAGAATACTATTCCGTCTTTAAAAAAAAAAAAAAAAGGAAATTCTGCAATGTACAACATGGAGATGAAAATTCAGCAGCTAATTCTAGTCTGGTGAACTTCTGTATCCAAAAGCCTCCACGTCCCTGTGCGACCTTCACAGGAAATGTTACTCAGGAGGCCTGGACTACACATGCAGGTTTCCTGGCGTGTTCCAGTGCTCTGTTGCTGGTTCAGCAGAGGGCTGCCTCCCACCAGCAATCACTTTTACCTGCCACCATCAGAAGACACGACATGCTAGAAATACACTCACAGGACCAAGGAGGTCCAAAGTAAGACCTGCCACTCTAGTGAGGAAAGAGAGGGCCACAGGAGCCAATAAATCTATCCGTGTTTACTCCTCCTTTCCACATCTTGGTTTTGCCTTTTGAGTCCCACTGTTCCCTGTGAGGTAGGAAGGCCTGCTAAAGGAAACTTCATTCAAAGGCCTGAGCAGGAATGTTCTCTAAGGAATTGTTTTTTCTTTTTTTTTTTTTTTTTGAGACGGAGTCTCACTCTGTTGCCCAGGCTGGAGAGCAATGGCAGGATCTCGGCTCACTGCAACTTTCACCTCCTGAGTTCAAGCGATTCTCCTGCCTCAGCCTCCCAAGTAGCTGGGATTACATAAGCCCACCATCATGCCCAGCTAATTTTGTGTTTTTAGTAGAGACAGGGTTTCACCATGTTGGCCAGGCTGGTCTTGACCTCCTGACCTCAGGTGATCTGCCCGCCTCAGCCTCCCAAAATGCTGGGATTACAGGCGTGAGCTACTGTGCCCGGCCACTCTGAAGATTTTTAAAGCAGCAGGCCAAAGAAAAGACTGATAAAGCAGGTCAGTAGCTCACATCTGTAATCCTAGCACTTTGGGAGACCAAGGCGCAAATCACTTGAGTCCTCCAGGAGTTCCAGACCAGCCTGGGCAACATACCATCTCTTCAAAAAATACAAAAACTGGGCCGGGCACGGTGGCTCACGCCTATAATCCCAGCACTTTGGGAGGCCGAGGCGGGTGGATCACAAGGTCAAGAGATCGAGACCATCCTGGTCAACAAGGTGAAACCCCGTCTCTACTAAAAATACAAAAATTAGCTGGGTATGGTGGCACACGCCTGTAGGTAGGAGAATTGCTTGAACTCAGGTTGCAGTGAGCCGAGATCACGCCATTGCACTCCAGCCTGGGTAACAAGAGCAAAACTCCAACAACAACAACAACAAAAATACAAAAATTAGCCAGGTGTGGTGGCATGCACCTGTAGTCCCAACTACTCAAGTGGCTAAAGCAGAAGAATCACCTGAGCATGGAGAGGTAGAGGCTTCAGTGAGCCATGATCGTGCCACTGAACTTCAGCCTGGACAAGAGCGTGAGACCCTGCCTCAAAAAAAAGAAAGGAAGAAGGAAGAAGGAGGGAAGGAGAGAAGGAGGGTAGGAGAAAAGGAGGGACGGAGGGAAGGAAGGGAGGGAGGGAGGGAAAATTTGTGGACAGAATTGGGGTGGAATGTAGGAGAGGAACTGAGCAGATTAAAGAATAAATCTGTCCCTCACACCATACCCAAAAGTGAATTCACAATGGATGACAGACTTAAATGTAAGAGCTAAAACTATACATACTCCAGCACTATTCACAAGGGCTAAGATGTGGAAACAAATCCACCAACATACGATAAAGAAAATGTGGCATATATATGTAACAGAATACTATTCAGCCTTAATAAAAGAAGGAATCCTGCAATATGTAACATGCACAAACCTTGAAAACATTACACTAAGTGAGATCAGCTAGTCGCAGAAAGACATATACTGCATGATTCTCCTTATATGAGGTATCAAAACAGTCAAATTCATAGAAACAAAGAGTAGAATGGTGGTTACCAGGGGCTGGGGGCAGGGGGAAACGGGGAATTAATCAGTAGGCATAGTTTCAGTCAAGTGAGATGAATACACTCTAGAGGTCTGAGGCCAGGCACAGTAGCTCACGCCTGTAATCCCAGCACTTTGGGAGGCCCAGGTAGGGGGAGTGCTTGAAGCCAGGAGTTCAAAGCCAGCCTGGCCAACATGGCAAAATCCTGTGTCTACTAAAAATACAAAAATGAGCCTGGTGTGGTGGTGGGCACCTGCAAACCCAGCTACTAGGGAGGCTGAGGCAGCAGAATCACTTGAACCCAGGAGGTGGAGGTTGCAGTGAACCGAGATTACACCACTGCACTCCAGCCTAGGCAACAGAGCTAGACTCTGTCTCGAGAAAAAAAAAAAAGAAAGAAAATGTACAAATGGCCAATAAGTATATGAAAGGATGCTCAACATCATTAGCTATCACAGAAATGCAAATCAAAATCACAAAGAGATACCATTTCACACCCAACAGAATGGCTTTAATAAAAAAGACAGTAACAAGTGTTGACAAGGATGTAGAGATACTGGAACTCATACACACTGGTAGACAGGTAAAATGGTACAGCCACTTTAGAGAACAGTCTGGCAGTTTCTCAAATGGTTAAATAAAGAGTTACCATCAACTGCTCCTGCTCCTCTGATCCCCATGGTAAGCCTCCACACGTACCTGGTTCCTAAAATGGCCAACAAGTATCAAGCCAGGTCTACCTCCCATGGTCTCCATGCACCTCTCTGAGGCCATCTCTTCCCTAATTCCAAACCCTTGGAACTGTATTTCATCCACTAAAACACTGGTTTTCTCTCTTCACTAGTTCTTCCCTGACAGGTGCAAAGTCTTCTGATTTTTCTCCTTGTTTTCTGCACATTCTTCCTCCACAAAATCCATGGGATCTTGTCCATGACAGCAGCTCCTATGACAACACCAAGTTCAAAGTCCTCTCTTTTTCCACCTAGAAGTAAACCAATCACCTCATGAAAGGGTAACTAACTTTTGCTGTAGCTAAAGACATATCCATCCTTTCTATCTGATACACCATTAGTCACAGACTAGCATACCTAAATGCCTAAACAGGTGAGAAACTAAATAAAAGGTGGTATTGAAATTTTAGATGAAAAAAATGTTAGAAAACAGGCTTTTGTTGAAAGAAGGGAATCTCCAAAAAGAGTGCAGCAGTCCACCAAGAGCAATGTGGTCCTGATCCCTCAGTCAAGTGCAGATTACACTCTTCTTCTGGGCAGATGCCTCCAATTCCCAAATGGGGACACTGACGTACTAGACCTTACTGCAGACCAGGATGAAGCAATAAAACTTAGGACTAATGGCCTCTGAAGCTTAGCCTGCCCACGGCAGTGGTGGGAAGTTCCCATGAGGTACCTGTTTATTATGTCCAGAGGCACGGATCTTACTTTAAGTCAATGCCTTTCCAACTAGCCCTCAAACTTTCAACTTAGTTAGCAAAGAAAACAGGTGACCACTTTGTCCAATAGAGTAAGACTCACAGATACCTATCCATCAGCTATTGAGAAGCTTCATACCCACATCCGGACAGATTCATGCCTGCCTATCGGAACACCATACAATATACACACTCCCAGGACCTGACATGCAGAGGCATATAACCCAGAGCATACATTCACCTCTCACGGGACTATACTTCCCATCTATCCTGAGACTTGGCTGAGAGAGAGGACAAACAACAGGAGGCAAAAAAA
The DNA here is from genome assembly GCF_049354715.1 of Callithrix jacchus. NCBI lineage: Eukaryota > Metazoa > Chordata > Mammalia > Primates > Cebidae > Callithrix > Callithrix jacchus. The sequence goes on from NC_133506.1 coordinate 119,324,923, forward strand.
ACAAGACCAGCCACTCAGACACCACCATTGGCTGATACAGCTCCATGGTGCTAGACAATGAGCTGCATCTCTTGCTGTGACCACAGGAAAGCTAATCCTCCACCTGAGGCCACCTTTTCTTCATGTGTAAAATAAGGGACCCAGTATTCCTCACTGCTAGCTGTAATACTCCTGATTCTCAGGCCTCTACCAGATCTCTACAGACAGGCTGTTTTTGGTGAGAAAGAGAACTGGTAGAGAGAGGCCTGGTACAGTGAGGAGCAGGATGCAGAACAAAATCAAGGACTGCCTTCCAGAAAGGGACAAGGGGTTCATATTCTGATGACCCAGTTTCCCTAGAAATGTTGTCAGATGACCCCTGGGGCAGCAGGAAACTATGCTGGACTGCCAGCCTGAAGCAGCTCCTAAAGGTCTGGGCATTAAACCAGTGGTACTCCCTATCCCAACAGGACCCTCACTAACACCATTGATCACCATGAAAACAGTAACCGGCCCAAGACCAAGGAACCGCAGAGACCTCAATTTACACATGCACTTTTGTAAATGACAGGTCAAGATCTAAAACCCTAGCTCGGATTACGGTTCATCGATCTCCACCCAAAGGCACCTTCAGCTCCTCCGCCGAAGCAATGCGAAGTCTTGCTGGCCCTCTTTGTCATCACTTGGTCTTGTGGGCAATTTCAAGTGCTCACAAGGGAAACTAAAGAATTGAAATCCAAGCTTGATCCTCCTCATTCCAAAATTCTAGTTAGTGAAACTGGTGTTCAGGTCCTTTTACTTCCTCTGCTCATTCCTAGTGTGAGGACTCATAAAGAAATGGTCAGAAGGCAAGAAGCAAGTGCTTAGAAGAGAAAAAGACCCTAAACACAGCGCATAAACAGAGTCTTCCAGCTCAAACACTGTCAGGATCTAACTTCCTGACAGGGGCTGTTGAACAATCTCTAATCACCCTAAGAACCCAGGGGACCTATCTCTCACATTTAGGAACATAACACTATGCATCATCACAACCTTCAGGCCATACAACAGATTAAGTCAACAATCTCTGAAATGATCACTTTCGAAAACTATGGGAAGACATAATATTTCTACTATGAATAGTCCCTCCTTATAGTCAGGCATCCTATTCTCTCAAATGGTTAATAACCATTCTCTTCTCCCTAACCCAGAGACACCCGGGTTAAGCGTCTAGTTCAAGGAAGCCTGTGCTTCTCCAGTTGATACATCTTGTTCAAGAGGAAAAAAGGAAACCCAGAGTGGAGTTCTACATCCAAGGGTAAGGAGGCCTGGAGGATGGGAAAATTTGAGTAGCCAACACCAACCAAACGATCAGAAAGAGAGGACTATTCCGGCAGCCCACTGCCACTTGCCCTGTCAACTGGACAGAGAGCTGGCAGCCAGCTCTAAGGTACAAGGGGATATACACATGCAACAAACAGGATGAGAGGAGAAGGAGCAGGAATGAAAGGGACTGCACTGCACCCAGGCCTTGCCTCTGCGCTCCTGGGGCTGCCCCAAGCGAGCACGCCACACGCAGAAAGCCAGAGGGGCTGGAGGGAAGGGGTGGTGGTGACGGTAAACCACAGACACCAGGCCTCGCGTGGCGTGCGGAGAGCGCACACGGGGCCGAAAGGCGTGCAAGGGTTGGGTGGGCGTGCAAGTGGCTTGGCGAGGGGTGGCAGGCGTCACCAGCACGGCCTGCAGAGCGAGGGCCCAGGGCTGCGGGGGGGCGTGGGAGCGCGCGGGAGCTGGTTACCGTGTGGTTCACCCCCCACATCAGGACGCTGAGGATCGGCTCGCTGGCCCGGAATAGCTTCACTTTCTGGCACACGAAATGCTTCTTCTTGGTCTTGGTCTTGCTGGCGCTGAGCGGCGCCACCGCCACCGCCGTGGTGCTGGTGCAGTTGGACGACATGCCCGGGGCGGCGGCGGCGGCGGCGGCGGCGAATGGGGGGGGCGACGGAGACAGCGCACAAGCCAGCGGCCCCAGACCTCCCCCGGACCGATCCCCACCCCCGCTCCCTCACCGCGCCATGGTCGCGCCCGTCCCGTTACCTCCCCACCCCGCCCCGGTGGTTCCGTCCGTCCCTCGCCCCGCCCTCCCGCCCCGCCCCGGGGAGCCGGCCGACCCGCTCCGCACCCCGCTCCGCCCCCGGGCAGTGCCACCGCCCAGCGGTCCCCCAGGGCCCGTCCTCCCCGCCCGCGTGGTTCGGCCCGTCCCGGGGAGGCAGCGGTCGCCCCGCCCGCCCCTCCTCCCCGGGCCTGACAGGAACCCGCCTGGCTTCCGAACCGCGCAGGAGCGGGAAGGGGAGGAGGGCGTCGCTGTGAACCGCGGGAGGGGCTCCCCCCTCGGGCCCCGCAGTCAGGCTTTGGCTCTTTCTCTCAACCGGAATGCCAAGATGGCGGCGGCGCCACAGCTCCGGAAGGGAAGGAGGGGCGGGAATGCGAGGAGAGCGGGTCGTACCATGCCCACCCTGGGGGAGAGGAGGAACGCAGCAAAGAAAAGAGGAAGTCCAGCCTGGAAAGCCAAGGAACGCCCCCTCGCTCCACCCAGGCGTGGATCTACCCACTCCCCTGAGCTCCGGGCGCGCTCCACCCGCGGGGCACGCCCCTTTCCCCCAGGGCCAATGAGAGGAACAGGCCGGGAACCCTGGGTTTTATGAATGGGCCCCGCGCCCACCCACCTGCTGCCAGGTCTTCCAGCAAAGGGTCAGAGCTCAGAGGCCGCCAACACCTTCAGTCACCTATCCCACTAGTCGTCTTACTCTCTGACTCCTTTCGTAAAATCTTTGAATAAACTGCCCCACGCTTTGTTACATAATTCTCGGATGAGGGATCTCCATATATTCGACACAAATCACAGGTCAACGTTGTTCTATATGGGGATTCGTAAACACGGTACTCCGCAGGTGGTCTCTCTTTATGTTACAAAAATAAATGTAGCCTTTGTTACCAATTAATAAAATAAACATGACCCCGGCATAGGGAAGCATGATGAGGTGATTAAATGAATAAAAATGTATGTTACATTCTCTAGGGAAAGATCAGGTTTCGAGCATTACAGGGCCTGGCATCATAAGTGGTCAAAAATGGAAAACCAAATACATTTTAAGCAGAATTAGGAATGAGCAGAACAAGGAAATCGCCCAGGTAGTGTGGGGGTCAAGGGAGCCTAGGAGTTCACTGAGGGCTTCTGGTGAAAGAATAGAGAAGGGAAAAGAAAGAAGTAAAGACAGGCAAGTGGCCCCTTGAGGGTTTGGTTGTTTTAGTACCTGATTGAAAAAGTCTAGCAAATAACTCCTGAAAATCTATCATTGTAGTAAGGTTACTACACGATAAGAAACGAAGCCGCGAAATAACCTTCCATTTTATTTTCCTTTTCAGAGTCATGGAGCATATTGGCAATTTGGTCCTGACTCCTAAAATCATTTTACTATACTTTTACACTGCCTACATTGGAGACTACAAGCAGTGGAAAAGGATAGATACTCTAGATCCTGTCAGTAAACCCAGGCTCCTCCTAAACCAGCCAGACTCAGAGAGAAAAATGCTTATTGTATTACTTGCCATCAAAGTTCAATGTGTTTCTTTTTTTTTTGAGACGGAGTCTTGCTCTGTTGCCAGGCTGGAGTGCAGTGGCTCGATCTCCACTCACCGCAGCCTCTGCCCCCCGGGTTCAAGTGATTCTCCTGCCTCAGCCTCCCAAGTAGCTGGGACTACAGGTGCACGCCACCATGCCCGGCTAATGTTTTTATTTTTAGAAGAGACGGGTTTTCGCCATGTTGGCCAGGATGATCTTGATCTCTTGACCTTGTCATCCACCCCCCTCGGCCTCCCAAAGTGCTGGGATCACAGGTGTGAGTCACTGTACCTGGCCCAATGTATTTCTATTACAGAGTAAAGTCATTTACCAAACAGGGTATTCTCACAAAGCTAACCTTTTTTAAAAGCATGTAGAAATTATACATTTGTACATATACACATTATACTTTTACCTCCAAGGATCAAATGGCTAACAGTTCATTCAGAGCTTTTTGTATTGATTTTCCAGATTCTGTCACTCCCTTGGCTTTGCCCTCACCTGACAACATTCTGCCACATTATCTTCTAAATGAAGTAAATGTTCATTTGTCTCACTAAGCACAATCTATCTGGGTGACATGATACTGGTTTCTGAAAGGTCTGGTCTACACTAAGGCAGTGGAATATGTCTGTTGGCACAGGTAAGAGGGAAGCGGCATGATCAACATCACAGTCCCAGGGAACAGCCTTCCAGAGCAGAACAAGCACTTCCACCAAGACGGTCCAGTGCCCACCCGTTAAAAACAGTCAAAACCCAAAGTTACTGAGTGTCCCACAAAGCACATCACACTGGCTCTCAAAGGAAGTGAGCTGTTTCAGAACTGGATGGAGCAGGGTCACTTTGAACAGTGGTGGTTTGACATCTGTGAAAGAAGTCAGTTGAACTCTTATAAAGAGAATTAAGGGGTCAGCAGCTTCCCTGGAAAATGCAGGAAAACCAGTAAGAGAGGGGATAGTTTTCATCTTTTCATAAAGTTCTTCTCCTGAGCTACAGAAGTTCTCTGAAGAGAGTAGATATTCCGCTTCACCCGGTCCTCCAGGGAGGAAGTAGATGCACTCTCCAGCTTCATGCGGCTAGGAAGAGAAGACAGGCAGATGGAGGTCAAAAACATTTTCAGTCAACTATTCTGGCAGCTTTGGAAGAAATGGGTTGTTAGCCACAGAGCAGCTGTAGATACACAACCTCTTTTAAGCCCCCATAGATAACTTTTGAGTGAATCCACCTGGAACCAAATGTTTTTAAGCCAGTGTCTATAAGGGAAAATGTATCTCTTTTGGAAAATAAATCAAAGCTTCATTGGAAAAAGGCTTCCTGGGCCATGAATTCTTATTTAAAAGGAAGGTCAAGGAAGTTCAATGATTTAGAAGATACCAGTTCACTTCTCCTCCCCTCAAATGAAAAACACCCCACCCTGTGGTCAGAAACAGGGAGTAGTAAGTAGCAAAGGTGGTCTGAAGGCTGTGCTCCAAGTGCAGACACAGAAACACTGGTGAACCAGCTGCCAGCCTGTCAAGACCATCCCCATGAAAGCCCCTGGCAGGAAGGAGAGGCACTCACTGGATGAACTTCCCATCCCGGGAGTCCAGCTTCTCCAGCCTCTGCTCCCGTTCCTCATCCTTAGCGTGCCTCTTGAGGATGTTCAGTCTCTCCTCCTCCCGCCATTTGGCATTTTCCATCATCTCCTGCCGTTTTCGCTCTAATTCCTCTGCGGAGAGTTTTCTGTTGAGCACAAAAATCATCTGATCAGGTCTCTCCCAGCAAAGAAAAAACAGAAGCAGGACAAGAAGCACAGAAGCCAGGTAGGACCCCAAGCTCTCCAGTTCACTGCTCTCTCTAAGTGTAAAGCCAGCCTGGGTTCCCTTCTAACGTCCTGGTCAGGTGGTTTCATCCAAATTTCAAAAGCTTTTAGTAAAGAATTCCATAATCTCACTCACTAATATCTAGAGTGATTATTCTCAAATATGAATAAACTGGGAACTCATCGGGAACCTAAACCTGTAGTAATTATATCCAGTGGTTTCCTCAAGAAATTATAGAACAGAGGACTAGGTTTATCCATGTAACTGTTAACATCTACCATCTAACTACCCATTGGAGACTAGAAATTCATGACACAGCCCATAAATACACTAATTTAGGACTAAGCTAGAAGCCAGAAGCTGAGGAATAACTTAGCCTCAGAAAATAATAAGTGTGCACAGTGGCACACGCCTGTAATCCCAGCACTTTGGGAGGCCGAGGTGGGTGGATCACCTGAGGTCAGTAGTTCAAGACCAGCCTGACCAACATGGTAAAACCCTATCTCTACTAAAAATATAAAAATTAGCCAGGTGTGGTGGTGGGTGCCTGTAATCCCAGATACTCAAGAGGCTGAGGCAAGAGAATCACTTGAACCCAGGAGGCAGAGGTTGCAGTGAGCCAAGATCATGCCATTGTACTACAGCCTGGGTGATAGAGCAAGACTTCATCTCAAAAACAAATAAATAAATAAAAAATAATAAATAGGGCCAGGCATGCTGGCTCATGCCTGTAGTCCCACCCAGCACTTTGGGAGGCTGAGGCGGGTGGATTATTTGTGGTCAGGAGTTCTGGACCATCCTGGTCAAAATGGTGAAACCCAGTCTCTACTAAAAATATAAAAATTAGCACCTGGAATACCAGCTACTCAGGAGGCTGAGGCAAGAGAATTGCTTGAACCCGGGAGGTAGAGGTTACAGTGGGCCAAGATTGTGCCACTGCACTCCAGCCTGGGAGACAGAGCGAGACACCATCTCAAAAAAAAAAAAAAAAAGAAAGAAAGAAAATGATAAATAGGTAGATGTTCTTCCCTGACACTCACGGCAAATTAAATTAGAGCAAAAAAAAAGGAGGTGGCTGGGCACGGTGGCTCACACCTGTAATCCCAGCACTTTGGGAGGCTGAGGCACATGGATCACTTGACTTCAGGAGTTCAAAACCATCCTGGCCAACATGGTGAAACCCCATCTCTACTAAAATAAAAAAATTAGTTGTGCGTGGTGGCAGGCACCTGTAATCCCAGCTACTTGGAAGGCCGAGGCAGAAGAATCACTTGAACCCAGGAGGCAGAGGTTGCAGTGAGCTGAGATCATGCCACTGTACTCCAGCCTAGGCAATAGAGTGAGACTCCATCTCAACAAAAAAAATAAAAATAAAAAGGAAAAGAAAAGGAGGTGATGAACCAATGAGTCACTGTCTAACAATGTCAGACATCCAAATCCACTGATTCCCAAATGTATGTGATATGCCGGTCCCCCTTTAAGAGGAAAAATAATTCTTGAAGTCCAGTAAGAGAATGAGAGCCCATTTTGAGAAACAAAACTAAAATATTAAAACCTGCTATGTAGTTTACAGGGAAATGACTGTAATTCCTAAAACAAACAAACAAAAACTCCACGAAATAAAACATATAAACCCAGGCACAGTGGCTCACATCTGTAATCCTAATACTGTGAGAGGCCTAGACAGGCAGATTGCTTGAGCCTAGAAGTTCAAGACCAGCCTGGGCAACAAGACAAAACCGCATTTCTATAAAAAATACAAAAAAATTAGCCAGGTGTGGTGGCACACACCTGTAGTTCCAGCTACTCAGGATGCTGAGGTGGGAGAATCACCTGAGGTGGGAAGTTGAGGCTGCAGTGAGCCCTGATCATGCTGCCTCACTCTAGCCTGGGCAACAGAGTGAGACCCTGCCTTGAAAATAAACAAAGAGAATGCAAGAGGCGACAACACTGAATAAGAGACGTGAACAAACTGTTGGAAGATCAAAGTGGACAAAGGAGTGGTAACTCCTTCCACAAATTAGAAGAAACTGAACCCAGAGTGCTCTAAACTGATGAGAAGCAAGTGGCTTCACAATGCAAAATCCCGGAAAGGCTCAGGGACTTCAGGCACAGAGCACTTCAGAGGATGCTGACAAATCATAGGGCTGAAAACAAAAGGACGCATTTAAAATCTGCATAGGGAGCAACTAGGACATCCCTGGGTCCTCATGCATAACATGGGACCACTCTCCCAAAAATGTACAGGAGAGCCTGTGGTTTACCCTGTGGGGAAACTGAACCAGACAGGAGATCAGAAGATGCAAAGGCACCAGGCACAGCAGAGAAAACTAGAAGGGCCACCAGACTGCAAACAGGGAATGAAGTACAAGTCCATATACTCAGTACTGAGACTCCCAGATCCTGCTGGGATCTGTGCGCTCTCTCTGAACACCAGCAGCCAAATTTACAGTCCTAAGTCCAGTGACCAGAGGGTTTTTTTCTGGAGAAATTTACTGATTCTTTTTTTTTTTTTGAGACAGAGTTTTGCTCTTGTTACCCAGGCTGGAGTGCAATGGCACGATCTCGGCTCACGGCAACCTCCGCCTCCTGTGTTCAAGCAATTCTCCTGCCTCAGCCTCCCGAGTAGCTGGGATTACAGGCACGCGCCACCATGCCCAGCTAATTTTTGTATTTTTAGTAGAGACGGGGTTTCACCATGTTGAGCAGGATGGTCTCAATCTCTTGACCTCGTGATCCACCCACCTCGGCCTCCCAAAGTGCTATTACAGGAGTGAGCCACTGTGCCCGGTCAGACTCTGTCTTAAAAAAAAAAAATTTACTATTAAAAGCCCAAAACAAGTAGGGTGCGGTGTCTCACACCTGTACTCCCAGCACTTTGGGAGGCTGAGATGGACAAATCACTTGTGCACAGGAGTTCAAGACCAGCCTGAGAAACATGGCAAAGCCCGTCTCTACTAAAATCCAAAAATTAGCCAGGCATGGTGGCGTATGCTTATAGTCCCAGCTACACAGGAGGCTGAGGTGGGAGACCACCTGAGCCTAGGGAGGTCGAGGTTATGGTGGGCCAAGATCATATCACTGCATTCCAGCCTGGACAAGAGAGTGATGAGACCGCCCATCTCAAAATTTTAAAAAAACTCCAAACAAAAAACAATTTACTTTTTTTTCTTTTTGTTTTTTTTTTGAGACACAGTCTCACTCTGTCAACCAGGCTAGAATGCAGTGGTGCAATCTCAGCTCACTGCAACCTCTGCCTCCCAGGTTCAAGCGATTCTCCTGCCTCAGCCTCTTGAGTAGCTGGGATTACAGGCACGTGCTACCACACCCGGCTAATTTTTGTATTTTTAGTAGAGACAGGGTTTCACCATGTTGGTAAGACTGGTCTTGAACTCCTGACCTTGTGGTCTGCCCACCTCAGCCTTCCAAAGTGCTGGGATTACAGGCATGAGCCACTGCACCCAGCACAATTTACTATTAAAAATCTGACTCAGAGGCTGGGCATGGTAGCTCACACCTGTAATCCCAGCCCTGACTCAGAGATAATAAATGAAAGATATTAGAGCATTCAAATGAGAGAGTAGGAGGATTTTTTAAAAAGATGGCCAGACACAGTGCTCTAGCCCATAATCCTAGCACTTTGGGAGGCTGAGGCAGGAAGATTGCTTGAGTCCAGGGGGTCAAGACAAGCCTAGACAACAAAGTGAGACCTCATCTTTACAAATTTTTTTTTTTTTTAATTAGCTGGGCATAGTAACACAAGCCTATAGCCTCAGCTATTTGGAAGGCTGAGGTAGGAAGATCACTTGAACTTGGGAGTTTGAGGCTACAGTGAGCCATGATGGCCCCACTGCATTCCAACCTAGGCAAGAGAGTGAGACCTTGTAGGGAAAATAAAGAAGTTATCAAAGAGATAATACAAGAAAATTTCCTAGAACTCAAAGACATGGTTTAGATTGCAAGAAGCAAATACTGACACTAGGAAAAAATATACAAATCATACAAGAAAGGAAATATAACCTCTGTATTCTGCTTAGCTTAGTAATGAAAAGTATCATTCAAGTATGAATCCACATACTGACTCAACCAAAAATTCACTCTTGTTGCCCAGGCTCACTGCAACCTCCACCTCCTGGGTTCAAGCTATATATATATGAAACCATACTAGAAAGATAGGGATAGAAGAAGCATGGGACCAGGAGTATATGAGAGCTCATTTACACTAATATATTATTTACTGTAATAGTAAGAAAATATCTAAGATCTGGCTGGGTGTGGTGGCTAACACCTTAATCCTAATACTTTGGGAGGACAAGAAGGGTAGACTGCCTGAGTTCTGGAGTTTGAGACCAGCCTGGGCAACACAGTGAAACCCTATCTATACTAAAGATACAAAAGTTAGCTGGGCATAGTGGTGTGTGCCTGTAGTCCCAGCTACTTGAGAGACTGAGGCAAGAGAATCACTTGAACCCGCTGGGTATAGTGGTGTGTGCCTGTAGTCCCAGCTACTTGAGAGGCTGAGGCAAAAGAATCACTTGAACCCGCTGGGCATAGTGGTATGTGCCTGTAGCTACTTGAGAGGCTGAGGCAAGAGAATCACTTGAACCCGGGAGGCGGAGGTTGCAGTGAGTGGAGATTGTATCACTGCACTCCAGCCTGGGAAACAGTACGAGACTCTGTCTCAAAAAAAAAAAAAAATACCGATGTCTGGTCCACTCCCAGATATCATGTAATAGAGCTGGGAAATAGCTGGGTAATGAGATGATTTTTCTTTTAAGCTTCCCAGATTCTAATATACAGCCAATTTGTTTGGAAACACTGGTCTATATATCCAAGGGCAATAAAAGTTAAGTTCACAAAAGTTGCCCACTTAATCTAAACTTTCACTAAGAGCAACCTAGACATCCAGTGACAGCCTTTCATGGGCAGAGCCACCTCTCCTTGGGTTCCAGGGCTGCAACACCCCCTGTGCTCTGACTGATAGCCTACAAAGGCAACTCAAACTCAAAGGACATCTGCCCTGAAGGAGAGCACCCTGCCTTTCAGCTGATGCCTCGAGAAGGAACACTCTGTTAAGCAAAGCTTCACTGTGGAAATCTCTATAAGAATTAACATGTTTACTGAGGGTAAGAGACATATAACTTATACAATTGTTCATTATGTCAAAACTATTTACCTTGTCCTTTCTTGTTTTTTTTTTTGAGACAGAGTTTCACTCTTGTTGCCCAGGCTGGAGTGCAGTGGCAGAATCGCGGCTCATTGCAACCTCCACCTCCTGGGTTCAAGAAATTCTCCTGTCTCAGCCTCCCAAATAGATGGGATTACACGCATGTGCCACCATCTCCAGCTAATTTTGTATTTTTAGTAGAGATGGGGTTTCACCATGTTGGTCAGGCTGGTCTCAAACTCTTGACCTCAGGTGATCCACCTGCCTCGGCCTCCCAAAGTGCTGGGATTACAGGCATGAGCCACCATGCCCAGCCTTACCTTGTGCTTTACATGGCCCGGGGTAGGGGATGTAGACTCTTACAGTTGGCAAGATAAATAAAAGTTGGTTTGTCAAAGAGGTAATGATTGATTATCCATTTGCCCTGGTTTGAGCCCATTCTAGATTCAGGCCTAAAGAATGTGAAGTTAATCAACTGGGCTCCTGACTCACCTGGTATATCCGGGAGCGTGTCGCCTTTGGTAGACCTCTTTTTTAGGTGATGGGCTCCTAGTTTGGCCTGTCTCTCTCCTGTTCACTGTAGAGTTGTGCCTGTAACAGACACAGAGCGCAGAGAGGAAAAAGCCTTTTTAATCCAGGGGCTTACAGTGAATCCCTCAAACAATGGAAGATAAGCTAATGGTCTCAGAGATATAATCTAAGCAGAGGGCACAAGTGTGAGAAAAACAATGGTATAGGATTTGATGTGAGACTCACCCCAGAGCTCCCAAAGCATGGTATACACCTACAGATACGTGGCTCTGGAGGCCTGAGCTTTACATTGAAGTGGGAAAAAAATGATGTAAATGAAATACCAAAGCAAAGACATCTGGGAAAGTTGATGGACGGATACTAACAAAAGCAAAAGCAAATGCCTGCTGGGACCAGGCCTCCACAGTCTTGCGTTATTCCCCAGTGAATCCCACACTCACAGTTTGCCAGGCCTTGGGGACCATGACCTTCTGCCTGGGGATCGAGACCTCCTGTCCCGAGACCCTGCTTCCCTGATGCTCTTCTTGCTGGCATGTCTCGGGGGTGAGTGGGAGGAGCTTCTGGATCTGGAATGGTTCTTCATCCCATGCCCTTTCTTTGTTTCAGCTGTCAGAGGACCCTGAAGTCTGTGGTTTCGGTCAGAGTTCCTGACCTACATCATTAAGGAAAAGAGAAGTTATTCATATGGAAAATCCAGCTATTCAGGAGAAAGTGCAGTGAAACAGGAGACGTTACATAAGGAGCTCACTGGGCATGCCAATATCATCACACAGAATTATCACAGAGAACTATACAAACTTAGGAACGTTATCTGCAGAATCCTCTAAAAGAATCTATGGACAGCCAGTTGCAGTTGCTCACACCTTTAATCCCAACACTCTGGGAGATGGAAGCAAGAGGACTTCTTGAGCTCAGGGGTTCGACATGACCCAGAGCAACTAGTGAGACCCTGTGTCTACAAAATATTTTAAAATTAGCTGAGTGTGGTGGCACATGCCTGTATTTCCCACTACCCAGGAGGATGACAAAGGAGGATCCCTTGAGCCTAGGAGGTAGAGACAGCAGTGAGCTGTGATCACAGGACTGCACTCCAGCCTAGATAAGAGCAAGACCCTGTCTCAAAAAAAAAAAAAAAAAAAACAATTATAAGAATATACCTGATTTGGCTCTTCCTATAGGTTAAGGAAGAGTAAGAGTCAGAAGCATGAAGGACAGGACCTAAGGTTAAAAATACAGAATACAGCCAGGCACAGTGGCTCACCCCTGTAATCCTAGCATTTTGGGAGGCCAAGACAGGTGCATCACCTGAGTTCAGGAGTTCTAGACCATCCTGAACAACATGGAGAAACCCCGTGTCTACTAAAAATATAAAATTAGCTGGGCATGGTGGCACATGCCTGTAATCCCAGCTACTCAGGAGGCTGAGGCAGGAGAACTGCTTGAACTGAGGAGGCAGAGGTTGCCGTGAGCCAATATTGTGCCATTGCACTCCAGCGTGGGCAACGAAAGCAAAACTCCATCTCAAAAAAAAAACAGAAATGCAAAAGGCAACCCAGGTGCCTCAAACCTGTAGTTCCAGCTACTCAGGAAGATTGCTTTAGCTCAGGAGTTCGAGACCAGCCTGAGCAAAATAATGAGGCACTGGTACTTTAAAAACAAAACAAAACCAGCAGATTTACCTCATCAATCTATATACTTAGACTATGTGCATTTCATGTAAATTATTTGTAAAGGGATGGGTAGAATGTCTCAATGTCCCATTGGTGGTCTAGTCTCTCTGCTCAGAGGATCATCAGCCACAAGAAGATGCTCAGGGATAGGAAATGGGCCTGTTTCCCAGGAGCCCCAGCCTTCACTGCCCCTCCCTGTTCTCCATGTTGTCCAAGTGGTACATTCCACAGTGCCAGTCACTACTTTCAAGGAGCCCACATCCCTACCTGTAAGCCATATCCAGGGACTTTGGAAAAAACGGTGCAGGAATTTGCCGTCTTCTTTTGAGATCTAAGAGATTAAAATACACACGCTCATTGAAAAAGAAAATATAGGTCCAATTTAAATATCTTACACTGAACCATGCTTCTTGCTTCCAATGTGACCTTTCCACCTCCTAGCTGTTACTTGGCAGCATGTTTCTCTATTTGGGCTGTCTATGCCGAAAGATGCATCAGCACAGTCAGATTTTCCTGTGAAAAACTGTGGGCCTCGCTTCTAAGCCCCAACGCCCGAACACATTCTCCTCTCACTTCATGCTGCTATTCCAGGGACGAATAGTGACTCAGCAGCAGTAGAGCTGACTGCTCCCACGGCCCACATGGGCCATCAGTCCATTAACAAAAGCCTATAGTAAGCCACCTGCAGTCTCGGAGGAATCCTAGGCTGCAATGAAACAGTCACCCCCAGGATGTCTGGCCTACCTAAGACCTACTAGGCCAAAGTCAGCACCATTAGGGGTCTCTCTCCAGCAGCATGGCCAAGAGACCCACTCACATTTAGCATCTCCAACGAACTTCAACATTAGATGGCAAGCTCTGTGGGCACAGGGCCCATGTTGTTGGAGTGTTCACCACTGAAACCTCAGTACCTGGCAGCTCCCAGCACAGGGCAGCTGCTCGTATCGGTGGCATGAATGAGTGAATGAGCAAGTGAATCAATGATGAGGGAGGCCAGTCGCCAGATGCTCACCTCCCCGCACTGTGCTCATCCTCACTGCTGGAACGATTGCTACTCGAGCTTCTGTGCCTGTGTTTCTTGTGCTTCTTTTTCTTTTCCTTCTTTTTCTTCTTCTCCTTTTTTTCCAGACTCATTTGCAACTGGAAAATGCCAAGAACACAAACACACAGGATTGCTGAGACCAGCCGGGAGCAATGGCTCATGCCTGTAATCCCAGCACTTGGGGAAACCAAGGCAAGCAGATCACTTGAGGTCCAGAATTTGAGGCCAGCCTGGCCAACATGGTGAAACCCTGTCTCTACTAAAAATACAAAAATTAACTGGGTGTGGTGGCAGGTACCTGTAATCCCAGCTACTTGGGAAGCTGAGACACGAGAATCACTTGAACTGGGAAGCAGAGGTTACAGTGAGCCAAGATCGTGCCACTGCACTCCAGCCAGGCGACAGAATGAAACTGTGTCCTAGGCTGGGAGCAGTGGCTCACATCTGTAATCCCAGCACTTTGGGAGCCTGAGACAGGTGGATCACAAGGTTAGGAGATCAAGACCATCCTGGCCAAAATGGTGAAACCCCATCTCTAAAAAAAAAAGAAACCGTGTCTTAAAAAAAAGATTACTGAGAGGTCTGCAGAAGCCCAGAACATTATTAGAGGTTCCCTGTCAGCACAACAGGGGAAGGGTCTTCCCGTCTATCCCGGCTGTGTGATAACAACTCAACTACTGAACAGGTACCTGGTAGGTGTGGCTAAGAATTTGTGTTTTTAAACAGTCACCAAAACCACTGCCTAGGAGTTTCCATTCTGTGTCAAGGACCCCCGACTCCACTGAAAGCAGTCAGGAACGGCAAGGTCAATCTTTAATTTTCTTTACCAACTGATCTAAGACACAGTCACATAATATGTCATGTGAATGATAAGTGGGCCCTAGAAGCTTTATACCACGACTAAGGACATCCTCCCACCTCCTGAAAACACTGCATGATAATGCTGTTCAGAGGCTTAGCCCACACTCTTTTTCTGGGAAAATGACATCACATGGTGCGTTCTCCCACCCAAAAGACTTTCAACTAAAATCAAGCTTAATTAAGCTTAACAAATTAAGATTCCATAAAATAGCCAGGAGATGGTCTCTAAAAGACAAAAGTTTTAGGGACTATTCTGTTTTCCCTCTGGTAAGGAGAGAGTAAATGGAGAGAGGTTCTCACATGATATGGCTGAAAGATGCTCGTGGTGCTTATCTGATATACTACTTACCAATTCTTTGATTTTCTTCATTTTCACTGGATTATTTAATACCTCTCGTTTTTTCTCCTCCTCCTTCTTCCTAAATAAAGAGAGAAAATTATAAAAATCATGACTATTTCTTTTCTACAAATTCTATGGAGTAACCTTTCCTCCAAACATACACTGACAGGACCATGTTAAAATCTACATGATTAGCTGGGCGTGGTGGCACGTGCCTGTAATCCCAGCTACTCAGGAGGCTGAGGCAGGAGAATCCCTTGAACCTGGAAAGTGGAGGCTGCAGTGAGCCGAGATCACACCACTGCACTCCAGCCTAGACAACAGAGCAAGACTCTGTCTCCAAAAAAGAAAAAATCTATATGATGATGGGGCTGGGTACAGTGGCTCACGCCTATAATCCCAACACTATGGGAGGCTGAGGCAGGCAGATCACTTGAGGTCAGAAGTTCAAGACCAGCCTCGCCAATATGAAAAAACCTCATCTCTATAAAAAAAAAAATACAAAATTAGCCAGGTGCGATAGTGCACACCTACAATCCTAGCTACTCAGGAGGCTGAGGTGTGAGAATAGAGATTGTACCACTGTACTCCAGCCTGGGTGACAGAGTGAGACCCTGTCTCAAAAAAAAAAGAAAAAAAAAAAAGAATCTACATGATGATGTTGAAGCCAGAAATATCCCCCAAAATAAGAATTTTTTGTTTTTTTGGGTTTTTTTTTGACACAGAATCATGCTCTGTGGCCCAGGCTGCAGTGCAGTGACAGGATCATGGCTCAGTGCAGCCCCAACCACCTGGGCTCAAGCGATACTCCCACCTCAGCTTCCCAAGTAGCTGGGACTAAAGGAACCCACCACATTCCCAGCTAATTTTTGTATTTCTTTCTTTTTTTAAAAATTTTTTTGAGATGGAATTTCACTGTTGTTACCCAGACTGGAGTGCAATGGCACAATCTCGGCTCACCACAACCTCCGCCTACTGGGTTCAAGCAATTCTCCTGCCTCAGCCTCCCGAGTAGGTGGGACTACAGGCGTGCACCACCATGTCCAGCTAATTTTTGTATTTTTAGTAGAGACGGGGTTTCACCTCGTTGACCAGGATGGTCTCGATCTCTTGACCTTGTGATCCACCCGCCTTGGCCTCCCAAAGTACTGGATTATAGGCGAGAGCCACCATGCCCAGCCAATTTTTCTATTTCTTATAAAGATGGGGTTTCACCATGTTGCTCAGGCTGGTCTCAATCTCCTAGGTTCAAGCAATCGACTCATCTCAGCCTCCCAAAGTGCTGGGATTACAGGTGTGAGCCAATGTACCTGGCTGTGAGTTGCTTTTTGATGGGTATACAGTTTCGGTTCAGAATGGGGAAAGAATTCTGGAGACAGGCTGTGGTGATGGTTTCACAACACCGTATTTAATGCACTGAGTAGACCAAACTGTATACATGAAAATGGTTAAGGCTGGAAATTTTATGCTACATACATTTTACCACAATAAATAAATTAAGATGCTAACGAAATGGGACAAAATATTTACAACCTATATCTTTGATAAATAACTTTTTTTCTTTTCTTTTTTTCCAGGATATGCTTAAGATAAATAAGTTTAAAGAGAATTTGCAAAAGAAAAACTGTAAATAGGCCAGGCACAGTCGCTCACACCTGTAATCCTAGCACTTAGGGAGGCCAAGGTAGGTGGATCACCTGAGGTCAGCAATTTGAGACCAGTCTGGCCAAAAAGGCAAAACTCCATCTCTAATAAAATACAAAAAATAGCCAGGCATTGTGGGGGCACCTGCAATCCCAACTACTTGGGGGCTGATGCAGAAATAATCTCTTGAGCCCAGGAGGCGGAGGTTACAGTGAGCCAAGATCATGCCACTGCACTCCAGTCTGGGTGACAGAGCGAGACTCCATCTCAAAAAAAACCAAAAAGCTGTAAATAAAAAATAAACATATTTCAGTGTTGAATCTTACATACTAGAATTAAAATGCAAATTAAACTAAAATAAATAATAGTATGACTGGGTGTGGTGGCTTGCTCACACCTATAATCCCAGCACTTTGGGAGGCTGAGGCAGGCAGATCACCTGAGGTTAGGAGTTCAAGACTAGCCTGGTCAACATGGTAAAACCCTGTCTCAAAACAAAATTAGGCCAGGCTCGGTGGCTCACGCCTATAACCCCAGCACTTCGGGAGGCCGAGGCGGGTGGATCACGAGGTCAAGAGATCGAGACCATCCTGGTCAACAAGGTGAAACCCCGCCTCTACTAAATATACAAAAATTAGCTGGGCATGGCGGCGCACGCCTGTAGTCCCACCTACTCGGGAGGCTGAGGCAGGAGAATTGCTTGAACCCAGAAGGCGGAGGTTGCGGTGAGCCAAAATCGTGCCATTGCACTCCAGTCTGGGTAACAAAAGCGAAACTCCGTCTCAAGAAAAAAAAAAAAAAAAGGCCGGATGCAGTGGCTCATGCCTGTAATCCCAGCACTTTGCAAGGTTGAGGCGGGTGGATCACAAGGTCAGGAGATCGAGACCATCCTGGCCAACATGGTGAAACCCCGTCTCTACTAAAAATACAAAAATTAGCTGGGCATGGTGACGCGTGCCTGTAATCCCATCTACTCAGGAGGCTGAGGCAGGAGAATTGCTTGAACCCAGGAGGTGGAGGTTGTAGCGAGCTGAGATTGCACCACTGCACTCCAGCCTGGTGCCTGGTGACAGAGCAAGACTCTGTCTCAAAAAAAAAAAAAAAATATGCACAGTTTATCTCATTTAGCACCCAAACTGTAACTCTACTTTTATATTACATATTAGGGTTTCAAGTAAGATTTACAAGTTTCTTTTTGAAGGGTTCTGCTTCCCTACCCTACCCCTCTCCACCCGAAAAAAGAGGTGGGGGTAAGAAGGCCTGTTCACCCATTTGGCCAGCACTACACATATCCCCAAGCTTCTAAGAAGCTGACAACGTTTTTCACCTTGTTTCTGACTCCTATTTTTCTTTAAGGGCCAAAGACAAATGAATAAAGCTGGACTGGTGCACTGGCCAGAATCTTTGCATATGGCCTAGGTCAGGCAGGCACCCTCAATAGAGCCACCTTCCCAGCATCAGGAAGCCCAAAAGGAAACAGATCCTTCACATGGCAGATTAAAGCCAAGGGAAAACAGACTGTAAGGCAAGAGAACTGACAGCCTTAGCAGAGTCTCAAAGCATCTGTAACAAACCCCCTTTCTATCCCACCATTAGTACCTGATGATGAAAAGTGGGTCCTCTCTGATCTTGCTGGCCATGTCAAGAAGAGAATTGGCACCTGATGGGGCAAAGATAGAGCCTGGGAGGAGTCCTGTTTCAGAAGAGCAGCCTGCCTCCTTCTCCTCCATCTTCTCAAAAACGTATTTGTCAATGGGGCGCCCCAGCAGGTATTCATCACGGTTCACCATCCCACCAGGACCTTGGTACATCCAGTCCAACTTTTCTTCTTTCTTCCTGGTTTGAGGGAAGAAAAAGAAATACAATTTCTGTGAAAAAACAGAATTCTGCAAACCTACACAAAAAAACCTGAACACAAGGGAGAGAGAATCATAGCTGATCAGAGAACTCATTCTTTTTTTTTCTGGAGATGTTCTTGCTCTGTCACCCAGGCTGGAGTACAGTGGCGCGATCTTGGCTCACTGCCACCTCCACCTCCCAGATTCAAGTGATTCTCCTGCCTCAGCCTCCTGAGTAGTTGTGACTACAGGTGCACAAAATTTTTATTTGTTTTTTAAATTTTATATAAATTTTTTTATATTTTTAGTAGAGACGTGGTTTCACCATGTTAGCCAAGATGATCTCGATCTCCTGACCTCATGATCCACCTGCCTCAGCCACCCAAAGGACTGGGATTACAGGCATGAGCCACCACACCCAGCCCAGAGAACTCATTCTACTGGCACCTACCATGGGATAAACACAGCATCCCATATGGCAGGCATGAAGAAATGATGCAGGTCAAGCATGGTGGCTCTGTCACCCAGGCTGGAGTGCAGCGACGCATTCTTGGCTCACTGAAACCTCCACCTCCCAGGTTCAAGCGATTCTCCCATGTTCAAGCAATTCTCCCACCTTAGCCTCCTGAGTAGCTGGGACTACAGGCACACACCACCATGCTTGCCTAAGTTTTTGTATTTTTAGTAGAGATAGGGTTTCACTATTTTGGCCAGGCTGGTCTCAAACTCCTGACCTCAAGTAATCCATCCACCTTGGCCTTCCGAAGTTCTGGGACTACAGGCATGAGCCCCCATACCAGGCTGGATCCTGTCTTAAAAATTTTAAAAGGCGGCCGGGCACGGTGGCTCAAGCCTGTAATCCCAGCACTTTGGGAGGCCGAGGCAGGTGGATCACGAGGTCAAGAGATCGAGACCATCCTGGTCAACATGGTGAAACCCCGTCTCTACTAAAAATACAAAAAATTAGCTGGGCATGGTGGCACATGCCTGTAAACCCAGCTACTCAGGAGGCTGAGGCAGGAGAATTGCCTGAACCCAGGAGACAGAGATTATGGTGAGCCGAGAGCGCGCCATTGCACTCCAGCCTGGGTAACAAGAGCGAAACTCTGCCTCAAAAAAAAAAAAAAAAAAAAATTAAAAAGGCAGGTGGGTATGGTGGCTCATGCCTGTAGTCCCAGTACCTTGGGAGGCCGAAGTGGGCAGATTACCTGAGGGCGGGAGTTTGAGACCAACCTGACCAACATAGAGAAACCCCATCTCTACTAAAAATACAAAAAAATTAGCCAGGCGTGGTGGTGGGCACCTGTAATCCCAGCTACTCAGGAGGCTGAGGCAAGAGAATCGCTTAAACCTGGGAGGTGGAGGTTGCAGTGAGCTGAGATCTCAACCATCGTACTCCAGCCTGGGCAACAAGAACAAAACTCAGTCTCAAAAAAAAAAAAAAAAAATTTAAAAAGGCCAAGTGAGGCTGAGGTTGGAGGATCTCTTGAGCCCAGGAGGTCAAGGCTGTAGTGAGCCATGATCATGCCACTGCACTCCAGGGACGGTGACAGAACAAGACCCTGTCTCAATAAAAAAAATTAATTAATTAATAATAAATAAATAAAACACATACACACCTTTGTTTCCCACACCCCCTTCTGTTTGGAGGAAATCTCCTCCAGTGGGACTTGCGCCCATCTACCTTTCTTTCTTTCTTTATTTTTGGTGATTGTGTTTTTCAGTTTGGGGCCTTTTTTTTTTTTGAGATGGAGTTTCGCTCGTTACCCAGGCTGGAGTGCAATGGCACGATCTCGGTTCACCACAACCTCCACCTCCTGGGTTCAGGCAATTCTCCTGCCTCAGCCTCCTGAGTAGCTGGGTTTACAGACACGCGCCACCATGCCCAGCTAATTTTTTGTATTTTTAGTAGAGACAGGGTTTCACCATGTTGACCAGGATGGTCTCGATCTCTTGACCTCGTGATCCACCTGCCTCGGCCTCCCAAAGTGCAGGGATTACAGGCATGAGCCACTGCGCCCAGCAATTTGGGGCTTTTTTTCTAGATTTAGGGGGTGTATGTGCAGGTTTGTTACATGGATACATTGCAAAATGGTGAGTTTGAGGCTTCGTGTTTATTTTTTTAATTCTCCAAGCCCCTCTTTTTTTTTTTCCCTTTTTTGAGATGAAGTCTGGCTCTGTCGCCCAGGCTGGAATACAGATGACAGGCGTGAGCCATCTCAGCCGGCTTTCATTTCTTTGTTTGTTTGTTTGTTTTTTTTGAGTCTTGCCCAGGCTGGCGTGGAGTGGCACGATCTCAGCTCACTGCAACCTCCGCCTGCTGGGTTCAAGCGATTCTCCTGCCTCAGCCTCCCAAGTAGCTGGGATTATAGGTGCTTACTACCACCCCATCTAACTTTTGTATTTTAATAGAGATGGGGTTTTACCCTGTTGCTGGTCAGGCTGGCCTCAAACTCCTGACCTCAAGTGATCTGCCCACCTAGGCTTCCCAAAGTGCTGAGATAACAGGCGTGAGCCATCACGCCCACCTAATTTTTTCGGGTTCCTACTACGTTGCCCAGACTGATCTCAAACTCCTGGCCTCAAGTGATCCACCTGCCTCAGTTTCCCAAAGTGCTGGGATTATAGGCATAAGTTGCCATGCCCGGCCTATTTATTTATTTATTTTTGATACGAAGTTTCGCTTTTGTTACCCAGGCTGGAGTGCAATGGCGCAATCTCGGCTCAGCGCGATCTCGGCTCACCGCAACCTCCGCCTCCTGGGTTCAGGCAATTCTCCTGCCTCAGCCTCCTAAGTAGCTGGGATTATAGGCGCGTGCCACCATGCCCAGCTAATTTTTTGTATTTTTAGTAGAGACGGGGTTTCACCATGTTGACCAGGATGGTCTCGATCTCTTGACCTCGTGATCCATCTGCCTCGGC
This sequence comes from Callithrix jacchus, assembly GCF_049354715.1. Taxonomy (NCBI): domain Eukaryota; kingdom Metazoa; phylum Chordata; class Mammalia; order Primates; family Cebidae; genus Callithrix; species Callithrix jacchus. The sequence goes on from NC_133506.1 coordinate 119,346,320, forward strand.
CTCCCAAAGTGCTGGGATTACAGGCGTGAGCCACCACGCCCAGCCCAGCCTATTTACTTTTAAACAGAGATGGAGTCTCACTACATTACCCAGACTGGTCTCAAACTCCGGAGCTCAAGTGATCCTCCCATCTCAGCCTCCCAAAATGCAGTGATTACAGGGATGAGCCACCACACCTGGTCCTCAATTTTAGTCTGTTATTTTATTTTATTCTCCTTTTATGAAATGGATAAGGCAGTTATTGTCTGCTACTCTGATACAACAGAAAACTGGAGCAGGGTAAAATCTAGTGGGATTAGCCATAATCACTCAGCTTTTATTGAGAAGCACACTGTCCACCTTCTCTTATAGGACCTCACTCCCTGCCCCCTCTTCCTCCAACCCTCAAGCAAGCCTGAAATATGTAACAAAGGCAGGACTGCGGCCTCAACACATACTGAGAATCAGGGTAGAACCACCATCCTCCATCATGGTTATCAGCCACCTACTGTGAACTTGGTACAGCAAGTCCTTACGTGTTACCTCATTTCATCCTCAACAAACCTTGAAGTCACTGGGTATCACTCCCTGGTCCTACTGAGGTAACCAAGTCTCTCAAATTTGATCACAGTTCCACAGCTAGTACATGCAAAGCCAACCTTAGAATCCAGATCCATCTGGCCTCAAAACCCATGCTCTTAAGCACTCAGCTATATACAACTGGATGATGCACCTCAGGCTCCCTCTGCAACTCCCTACACACCAGGACACCGTCGGCCCCCGCCCCGCTTACTTGATGGCCCCAACATCCTCCGCATAGCGCTGCATCTCTTCCCGGGCCCTTTCTTCTCGCAGCTCCCGCTGAAGCTCCTCAATCTTCTTCCGCTCAGCCTCATGCTTCTGCTCGGCCTTCCACACTTTCTCCACATTCCGGAGGGTCTGTGGGTGCCAGCTCTTCTTTAGATTCTGTAGTAAATGAAAAGAAAGTACTTTGGGGGTGACTGGGTGGCGGCTAAAACTGGCCCTGCCTCACCTACCCCTCCATACCCAAGGCAGGCGTGTGAGGGCAAGATGTCTTCAACAATGGCAAAGTTTTCTTCCAATAATCTCTCACACGTCTAGAGTGGAAGGGGAGGTTGTTCAAGTGCATAAAGCTTCAGGACAGGCTGGGCACAGTGGCACACACTTGTAATCCCAGCACACTGGAGGCCAAGGAGGACAGATCACTTGAAGTCAGGAGTCCTAAACCACCCTGGCCAACATGGTGAAGCTACATCTCTACTGAAAATACAGAAATTAACTAGGCGTGGTGGCGCATGCACCTGTAGTTTCAGCTACTTGGGAGGCTGAGACAGGAGAATCACTTGAACGCCAGAGTCAGAGGTTGCAGTGAGCCAAGACTGCACCACTGCACTACAGCCTGGGTCACAGAGTGAGACTCCGCCTCCAAACAACAACAACAACAACAACAACAACAGCTTCAGGATAGAACAGGACCTTCCCAAATTCCCTTCAAATAGTTTTAACCTTAAAAGCATACGAGTCACCCTTCCACTAGCCATACCTAAAGGATGTCAGTGATGGCAAGACAGGAGGAATGGGGCAATGAGCAGGAAGGCACATATTTTGAAAGGGAACAGAACTTGTGCACTGCTGACAAATGGACATTCATTCTTTTTTCTTTTTTTTCATTTGAGACAGTCTCACTCCGTTGCCCAGGCTGGAGTTCAGTGGCACGATCCGAGATCTTGGCTTACTGCAACCTCAGCCTCCCAGGTTCAAGCGATTCTCCTGCCTCAGCCTCCTGAGTAGTTGGGACCACAGGCACTAGCCACTGCTCCCAGCTGATTTTTGTATTTTTAGTAGAGATGGGGTTTCACTATGTCGACCAGGCTGGTCTCAAACTCCTGAACTTGTGATCTGCCAGCCTCAGCCTCCCAAAAGTGCTGGGAAATCCAGCCTGGACATTCATTCTTAGGAATTCAACCTACCTTACCTTGGTCTACTTCACCTGCCCTACACTTGCAAGGTTTACAACCCACCCAGAAACTCTTTCAAAATTTTTTCCCAGGAATCTCTCCTTGGTTCTGATCTCCCCATTCACCCTCAAAAAACAGTTCTCCTCTCTCCTTCCCATCAGATACTGCTTTGGTTCACTTTCCCAATAATGAAAGGTTTCCTAGAGTAAGTAATATCTAAGGACAATTATAAACTAGTCTGGTGATATGTGAAGGGGAGACAAAGGAGGTAGATTTCCAAACAGAACAGCACAGACGAGTGCAGTCCCAGTGGTGAGAAAGAACATAGCACGAATAATTCAGTGTGGCTGGATATGTGACAAGCTGATGGGGCAGGAACAGAAGAAGAAGCCAAGTGAGAAAGGAGCAGAATAAGGGCTTTATAAGCCATGAAAAGGGATTGGACTTAGTCCTATTGATGGACTGGTACGAAAATCTAACCAGTCATATGCAGGTGAGAGACACTACTAGGTATTGTGTGAAGAACAGACTTGCCAGGCGCAGCTCACACCTGTAATCCCAGCACTTTGGGAGGCCAAGGTGGGCAGATCACCTGGGGGGTAGGAGTTCAAGACCTGCCTAGCCAACATGGTAAAACCGTGTTTCTACTCATCTCTACTAAAAATACAAAAATTAGCTGGGTGTGGTGGTGGGCGCCTGTAATCCAAGCTACTTGGGAGGCTGAGGCAGGAGAATCCCTTGAACCCAAGAGGTGGAGGTTGCAGTGAGCCAAGATTGTGCCACTACTGCAGTTCAGCCAGGGCAACAGAGCAAGACTTTGTCTTTAAAAAAAAGAATGGACTGGAGAGGGCCAGGATTGAGACCAGGAGATAAGTTAAGAAGATGAAATAAGACACTTGGCATGTGGAAAATGTTCAGTCAATGAGAGCTCCCTTTTCTTCCTTTTCTCTTCCCCTCCTTGTCCTGCCTGTCCCCTTTGTCAGGTCATTCGGTTGGTTACACCATCCACCCATCTCTCCATCCTTTCATCCTTTCTTCCTTCCTCTGTCTCCATCCAACCCTTCCCATCTTGTCCTCCCTTCCTCCCTCCCTCCTTCCCAGGGACAGGTGATTTTGCTTCCCAGGGACAAAAACTTCTGGAGTCATTTTTAGCTGTCACAACTGGTGGAGACAGGTATTACTGGTGTCTAGTGGCTAGAGGTCAGGGATTCTACTAAACACTCTGCAATGCACAGGAGAGCCCAACTACCAGCACCACCACACCACCCAAAGAATTCTCTAGGCCAAACCGGCAAGAGTGCTAACACTGAGAAACCCTGGATTAGAGCTTTCCTTCCTTAAATGCAGTTACTTGAAGAATACACTGAATTGGATGAAACCTGAGGGAGTCCCGGCACTAACCATGATTAGGAACACATGACTAATAGGTTTACTGGGCAGGCAGCTAAGCTGATCTACTTGCTGATTCAATTAGTTCCACTTTCGGGAGGTTAGCATTTTCCCAACTTTGCACCACGCTCTTGTGGGTACATTTATCCTATTTGGGGTCTTAGCCTTTTACAAGTGAACGTATCAGTTCAAGAGAATATGCCACCTAACTTGTATTAAGTGTTATGAATTCAAAACCAAACTCTGCCAGTACACATCAGAATCCAGCATTGAAGGTGTGGAAAACGGATAGGAAGATCCCTTCAAGCTAAAAAATGACCCCAAGGCATGGCTAAGGGTGAGAAAAATGGGGTACGAACCACCCATACTTCAATCCAAGGCATGACTCTAAACTCCCCAGGCAAGGAAGAAACAAGATACACAAAACAAAGCGTGGTGACACATCCTCAATTATCTGCCTCCCTTCCTAGCCACGGCTCAATCCGCCCCCTCCCCGGTCTTCCCAGAATTTCCAGCCAGTAGGCCGCTGTCAACAAACAAACACCACCTGTCACTGTTCGCGACACACGTCGCACCTTCCCAAATCTCAGTCCCAGCACTCCAAATGCCCTAAGAATCCATCCCTTCTTTAGGGCAGCAACCCCCTCCCCGAGAAAGCAAGGCTGCGTAGCCGTAGTTACCCACTCCTTCCTCTACCGCCCACCCCTCCCCCCCCCCCCCCCCGCCAATTTCCGTCTCGGGCTCGGTCCTACACTGCCCAGGCCTCCCTAGACTCACCAGGTCTCCGCCCCCCATGACGGTGGAGACGATTCCTCACTACGCGGATCTGGAAGATTCGGGAGGATCAAGAGGAAATGTAGATAAATAGTTCAGGGGCTACTTCGCGGGATCTGGTCCCAGGACCCGTCGATTGCCAGCTTCACCAACCGATCTAGAGGCTACTTCCGGGAGGGCGTCATCTCGCCGCGTCGACGTCGCGGAACGATTACGTAACACCGTCGCGCTGTGTGACGGTTGCGTCACGTGCACATTCCGAAACGTTTCGGGGTCTACTGTCGAGACCTCTGGGGTCTCATTTTGGCTGCCTCGGGTCGCCCCTTGCCTGATGTGCCGAAGTCTCCATTGAAACGCCGCAGTTCTGTTCAGTGATGGGTTGCCTTAGGCCTCTGCCCGCGGTAGTGTTGCCATGGCAGCTCACCAGGGCATCCAGTTCAAAGCTCCATGCACTCTCTCCTAGACCCCGATGTGGACCAGACTAGGTTTCCTCGCCTCACCCCGCACACACTCTCACACTCCAGTTTTCCAAAACGACTTTGCCAACTGGCGCTTTCCTCAAACCTTGACTCACAGCCAATCCCCTTATGCCAGGCCTATTTTATGAAAATAAATAGAAACCATCAAATCGAAATGCCATCAGTTTCCCTGAGTCAAACCTTTAAAATCTGCCTGCTTCCATAGTGGCAGATTCCTTTCCCTTCAGTTACTATGTGTTTTTGGCGGTTTTTTTTTTTTATCTTACCTTTATTTGTTTTTTGTTTTGTATTTGGGGGGGGGGTTGTTTGTTTTTTGAGAAGGAGTTTCGCTCTTGTTGCCCAGGCTGGAATGCAATGGCACAGCCGCAGCTGACTGCAACCTCCTCCCAGGTTCACGCAATTCTCCTGCCTCAGCCAGCCAAGTAGCTGGGATTACAGGCGCCTGCCACCCTGCCCGGCTAATTTTTGTATTTTTGGTAGAGACGGGGTTTCACCATGTTGCTCAGACTGGTCTTGAACTCGGAACTCAAATGATCTGCCCACCTCAGCCTCCCAAAGTGCTGGGATTACAGGCATGAGCCACTGCACCCGGCTATTTTTATTTTTGTAGCAACAAGGTTTTGCCATCTTGCCCAGGCTTGTCTCAAACTCCTGGACTCAAGCAATCCTCCTGCCTCAGCCTCCTAAAGTGCTGGGATTACAAGGTGTGAGCCACTGCACCCAACCTGTTTTGTAATTTTCAGAATAGAAGTTTTGCACATCTTTTGTTAAATTTATTCTAAATGTTCTCTTTTTTGTGATGCTACTTTATTTTCTTATTTATTTAGAGATGGAGTCTCACTCTGCCACCCAGGCTAGAGTGCAGTAGCCTGCACTCAACCTCAGCTCACTGCAACCTCCACTCCCAGGTTCAAGCAATTCTCCTGCCTCAGCCTCCTGAGTAGCTGGGATTACAGGCATATGTCACCATGCTCGGCTAATTTTTATATGTTTAGTAGAGATGGGATTTCACCATGTTGGCCGGGCTGGTCTCAAACTCCCGACCTCAGGTGATCCACCCACCTCCGCCTCCCAAAGTGCTGGGAGTACAGGCATGAGCCACTGCTCCCAGCAAAGCTATTTTATTTATTTATTTATTTATTTTGAGATGGAATTTCACTCTGTTGCCCAGGATGAAGTGCAGTGGTGCGATCTCAGCCCACTGCAACCTCCGCCTCCTGGGCTCAAGCGATTCTCCTGCCTCAGCCTCCCAAGTAGCTGGGATTACAGGCATGTGCCACCAAGACCTGCTAATTTTTGTCTTTTTAGTAGTGATGGGATTTCATCATGTTGGCCAGGCTGGTCTGGAACCCCTGACCTCAGGTGAACCACCCACCTTGGCTTCCCAAAATGCTAGGATTACAGACACCTGACCTGTGATGTGATTTTAAACAAAATTTGAAATTTTTTATTTTCCAATTGTTTGCTACTAAAAGATAAGAATATACTGGCCTGGCGCGGTGGCTCACGCCTGTAATCCCAGCACTTTGGGAAGCTGAGGTGGGCAGATCACGAGGTCAGGAGTTTGAAACCAGCCTGGCCAACACAGTGAAACCCCATCTCTACTAACAATACAAAAATTAGCCTGGCATAGTGGCAGGCACCTGTAATCCCAGCTACTCAGGAGGCTGAGGCAGGAGAATTGCTTGAACCCAGGAGGCAGAGGTTGCAGTGAACCAAGGTTGTGCCACTGTGTTCCAGCCTGGGCAATGGAGGGAGACTCCATCTCAAAAAAATAAAAGAACATGCTTTTTAGTAGTAACCTTGTATTTTACAGTCTAAATTCACTTATTAGTTCCTATGACTTTTTTTTTTTTTGAGACAGAGTGTCACTCTTGTCTTGTTGCCCAGGCTGGAGTGCCGTGGTGCAGTCTCAGCTCACTGCAATCTCTGCCTCCTGGGTTCTAGGGATTCTCCTGCCTCAGCCTCTGGAGTAGCTGGGATTATGGGCATGCACTACCGTGCCTGGCTAATTTTGTATTTTTAGTAGAGACGGGGTTTCTCCATGTTGGTCAGGCTGGTCTTGAACTCCCGACCTCAGGTGATCCACCTGCCTGGGCCTCCCAAAGTACTGAGGTTACAGGCGTGAGCCATTGCACCTGGCCTTCTTAGTCTTATGGCCTTTTTTTTTTTTTTTTTTTTTTTTTTTTGAGACGGAGTTTCTCTCTTGTTTACCCAGGCTGGAATGCAATGGCGCGATCTCGGCTCACTGCAACCTCCACCTCCTGGGTTCAGGCAATTCTCCTGCCTCAGCCTCCTGAGTAGCTGGGATTACAGGCACACACCACCATGCCCAGCTAATTTTTTGTATTTTTAGTAGAGATGGGATTTCACCATGTTGACCAGGATGGTCTCAATCTCTTGACCTCGTGATCCACCCGCCTGGGCCTCTGAAAGTGCTGGGATTACAGGCGTGAGCCACCGTGCCCAGCCCTTCTTATGGCTTTTTAAAACTACTTACTAAATATTGAGAAAAGAACCAAACATAAAAAATACTTATTAAATATTTACTAACATTTATTTCAATAAAGTTTACTTTAAAAAGAAAAGCAGGCAGGCGGGGAGCAGTGGCTCATGCCTGTAATTCCAACACTTTGGGAGACCAAGGTGGGCAGATCACTTGAGGTCAGGAGTTTGAGACCAGCCTGGCCAACATGGTGAAAGCCCTGAATCTACTAAATTAGCTGGGCATGGTGGCCAGTGCCCATAGTCCCAGCTACTCAGGAAGCTGAGGCGGGAGAATCGCTTTAACTCTGGAGGCGGAGGTTGCATCGAGCCAAGATGGTGTCACTGCACTCCAGCCTGGACGACAGAGCAACTCTGTTTCAAGAAAACAAAACAGGCTGGGCGCGGTGGCTCACACCTATAATCCCAGCACTTTGGGAGGCCAAGGCAGGTGGATCACGAGGTCAAGAGATCGAGACCATCGTGGTCAACATGGTGAAACCCCGTCTCTACTAAAAATACAAAAATTAGCTGGGCATGGTGGCATGCACCTATAGTCCCAGCTACTCGGGAGACTGAGGCAGGAGAATTGCTTGAACCCAGAAGGCGGAGGTTGCAGTGAGCCGAGATAACGCCATTGCACTCCAGCCTGGGTAACAAGAGCAATACTCCGTCTCAAAACAAAAAAAAAGAGAGAGAGAGAAAGAAAACAAAACAAAAAGCAAGCTCACTCCTGTAGTCCCAATACTTTTAGGGGCCAAGGCATGTTGATGACTTGAGCCCAGCCTGGGCAATGTGCTTGTAGTCCCAGCTACTCAGGAGACTGAGGTGAGAGATTACCTGAGCCCAGGAGGCAGAGGTTGCAGTAAGCCAAGATCATACCATGGCACCGAGATTGCTACTGCACTCCAGCTGGGCAATAAGAGCAAAACTTTGTCGCAAAAGTAAATAAATAAATAAATAAGCCAGGTGTTGTGGCTCATGCCTATAATCCCAGTACTTTGTGGGGGCCAACGCGGGCGGATCATGAGGTCAGGAGATCAAGACCATCCTAGCTAACATGGTGAAACCCCGTCTCTACTAAAAATACAAAAAATTAGCCAGGCGTGGTGGCACATGCCTGTAGTCCCAGCTATTTGGGAGACTGAGGCAGAAGAATCACTTGAACCCGGGAGGCAGAGGTTGTAGTGAGCTGAGATGGCACCACTGCACTCCGCCTGGGTTACAGAGAGAGACTCCGTATCAATAAAGTAAATTAAAAAATAAATAGGCCGGGCGCAGTGGCTAACACCTATAATCCTAGCACTTTGGGAGGCCGAGGCGGGTGGATGACGAGGTCAAGAGATCGAGACCATCCTGGTCAACATGGTGAAAACTGTCTCTACTAAAAATACAAAAATTAGCTGGGCATGGTGGCGTGCACCTGTAGTCCCAGCTACTCGGGAGGCTGAGGCAGAAGAATTACTTGAACTCAGGAGGTGGAGGTTGCGGTGAGCCGAGATCGTGCCATTGCACTCCAGCCTGGGAAACAAGAGCGAAACTCCGACTCAAAAATAAATAAATAAAAATAAAAATAAATAAATAAAAAAACAAAAAGGCGTAGTGGCGCATGCCTGTAGTCGCAGTTACTGGGGAGGCTGAGGCAGGAGAATTGCTTGAGCCCATGAGTTTCAGGCTGCAGTGAGCCATGATCATGCTACTACACTCCAGCCTGGGTGACAGAGTGAGACCTTCTCTAAAAAAAAAAAAAAAAAAAAGATGTAATAAGCAATGGCACGATCTCAGCTCGCTGCAACCTCCGCCTTCCAGGTTCAAGTGTTTTTTTTTGCCTCAGCCTCCCGAGTAGCTGGGAATACAGGCATGTGCCACCACACCCAGCTAATTTTGTTTTTTCAGTTTTCTGGTTTTTTGGGTTTTTTTAGTAGAGACAGCGTTTCTCCATATTGGTCAGGCTGGACCCAACCTCAGGTGATCTGCCCACCTCAGCCTCCCAAAGTGCTGGGATTACAGGCATAAGTCACTGCACCCAGCCCTTTTTTTTTTTTTTTTGAGATAGAGTCTCACTCTTTTTGCCCAGGCTGGAGTTCAGTGGTGCAGTCTCACCTCATGCAACCTCTGCCTCCCGGGTGTAAGCAATTCTGGTGCCTCAGGCTCCCGAGTAGCTTGAATTACAGGTGCGTTCCACCATGCTTAGCTAGTTTTTGTATTTTTAGTAGAGATGGGGTTTCATCATGTTGGCCAGGCTGGTCTCGAACTCCTGACAGCAAGTGATCTGCCCGCCTCAGCCTCCCAAAGTGCTGGGATTACAGGCGTGAGCCACCGAGGCCGGCCCTTCTTTCATGTTTTAATTCGAGGCAGCTTTGCATGTACTGTTTTCAAAAATACACCTTGGAGGAACTACTATTTTTTTTTTTTTTTTTTAGAGAGAGGGGGTTTCTAACAAGTTGAAAGTTCATCTTTCCTGGTGACAGTGTGACTGACAAATTACTTTTAATATGGAAATGAGAAAACATCTGGGGAAGGGGGCACCCAGATTTGAACCAGGGACCTCTTGATCTGCAGTCAAATGCTCTACCCCTGAGGTATACCCCCACCACCTGGTCTGTACCCCTTCCTTGTCCACTTATGGTGACTCAATACAATCAAGTTCCACCCACACCAAAGTCCTGGTAAGCTTTGTGTTCTAAAGCCCCACCTTCTTCATTATCTTTCATCTGTTTTGGCTTTTCCCTTGGCCACCAATAAACTGAAAGGGAACACTTGAAAAATGACATCCTGGGCAGGGCGCGGTGGCTCACGCCTGTAATCCAAGCACTTTGAGAGGCGGAGGTGATGTCAGGAGTTCAAGAGCAGCCTGACCAACATGGTGAACCCCCATCTCCACTAAAAATAAAAAAAATTAAAAAAAAGGCTGGGTGCAGTGCCTCACGCCATGACTGTAATCCCAACACTTCGGGAGGCTGAGGCGGGGGAATCACCTTAGGTCAGGAGTTCTGGACCAGTCTAGCCAACATGGTGAAACCCTGTGTCTACTAAAAATACAAAAATTAGCCTGGTGTGGTGGCGATCGCCTGTAATCCCAGCTACTCCCAGCTGAGACAGGAGAATCGCTTGAACCCAGGAGATGGAGGTTGCAGTTAGCCAAGATCATGCCACTGCAATTCAGCCTGGGCAGCAAAGAGTAAAACTGTCTCAAAAATAAAAAAGCTGGGCATGGTGGCAGGCATCTGTAATCCCAGCTACTAGGGAGGCCGAGGCAGGAGAATATATGTGTGTGTGTGTGTGTGTGTGTGTGTGTGTGTATGTGCATACATTTTGTAAAGACAGAGTTTCGTCATGCTGCCCAGGCTGGTCTCAAGTGATCCACCTGCCTGAGCTCAAAGCAATCCTCTCTCCCTGCTCGGAGTAAACCAAGCTCTGTTCTTGAAGGAAACAATAGCCAGCTCTGCCCTGGGGCCCTGCTGGTAGGTGGGGAAGTGCTTTATTGAGGTTGAGTAATGTGGCTCCTTCTTATCCCACTGGCAGGGGAGAACTGAAGCCTCTCCTTTCAAACATGGCACTCGGCACTCGTTGGTATGAGTGCAAAGCGCAGGCCTGAGAAGCCCTTTCTCTTCTCACCTCCTCTCCACGGGGAAGAGAAGCTGAAGGTAGAGCTGGCTCCTTTCTCCAATCTCAGGGAAGAAACAGCACCCTTGGAGACACAAATAAATATTTTTAATGGAAATTAACTTTGAGAGTTCATCTAAACATCTGTCTTAGAAATTCACGTCCAGGGCTATGAAGGGAAGATATGCTGTTAGAACAGAGGAAACGTGGTGACTTCTCCAAAGACGGAAGTGCTCCAACGGAGGGCCGGGGTGTTCCGGCGGTAGCCAAACCTTCCATTGAACCCACTGAGTGGTTTAAGATCGGCATTGTAGTGGTCATGCCCAGTCACCTGCTGGAGAGAATGCCCTTGGGGGCGAGGAGAGAGAGGCCTGAGCCTGCATTCAGCCCACCTCTTGGCCTCCCCATTCCCCTGGGTATGGTAGGGGAGGCCAACCAGGTGTAGTCACTGCATTCCCCATGCCCACAGCCCAGTATGCAATCCTGAAATGTCCCGAGGCTCTGGGCTGAAAAACTAAGGACTGGTGAGGCTGGGGAACAGAAGGCTTCCTAGAAATAAAAACTTGCACCAGGAATAATTGCAGGAAGACTGTGAATGGTTTGTGCTGGGACAGGAGAGGCCAGAAATTCTGGGCTTGGCAGAGCTTGCCTTTCTCCCACGAGAAATGAGGAAAATCTCACCCTTGCCTCTGACCGATGTGGAAAAAGTGGATGAGATTAAGATCAGTTGGGCCAAACGTACAAAGGATCATGTGACTAGAGGAGGGGCCCAGGATGGTGGAGGAATTGGACTAGGAGGAGGGTTTACCCTGTTAGAAAAATACCACTCGAGTTGGCCGGGCGCAATGGCTCACATCTATAATCCCAGCACTTTGGGAGGCCAAGGTGGGTGGATCACAAGGTCAAGAGATCCAGACCATCCTGGTCAACAAGGTGAAACCTCGTCTCTACTAAAAATACAAAAATTAGCTGGGCATGGTGGTGCACACCTGTAGTCCCAGCTACTCAGGAGGCTGAGGCAGGAGAATTGCTTGAACCAAGGAGGCGGAGGTTGTGGTGAGCCGAGATCGTGCCATTGCACTCCAGTCTGGGTAACAAGAGCGAAACTCCATCTCAAAAAAAAGAAAAGGAAAGAAAAATATCACTCGCTGTGCGTGATGGCTCACACCTGTAATCCCAGCACTTTGGGAGGTGGAGGCAGGTGGATCACGAGGTCAGGAGTTCAAGACCAGCCTAGCCAATATCACAAAACCCTGTCTCTATTAAAAAATACAAAAAATTAGCGGGGCACGGTGGTGCATGCCTGTAATTCCAGCTACCGGGGAAGTTGAGGCAGGAGAATTGCTTGAACCTGGGAGGCAGAGGCAGGAGAATTGCTTGAACCTGGGAGGCAGAGGGAGGCTGAGGCATGAAAATTGCTTCAACCTGGGAGGCAGAGGTTGCAGTGAGCCGAGATCACACCGCTGCACTCCAGCATGGGTGACAGAGTGAGACTCCATATCAAAAAAAAAAAAAGAAAAATCTGTCTCAACTCTTTCTCATTGTTGCTAACCTGGGCTTGGAAATTGAGCAAGATGCAGCAGGGAGGGGAACAGGGGCTGCGGAAGAGCGGCCCCTGTTGGAGTTGGGAAGAGCGGAATCTTAAACCCCCAGCTCAGCGCTTCTTGCCAAATCACTTTAACTCAAGAAACTTGTTTCCCCAACTGTGCCATAGGGTTAGTGAGGGTGAAAAGTGCCTAACAAATGGCTCACGTCTATAATGCCAGCACTTTGGAAGGCTGAGGTCACAGGATCACTTGAGCCTAGGAGTTCAAGACCAGCCTGGGCAACATAGGGAGACTATCTCTACAAAAAATAAAAACTTAACTGAGTATGGGGGTGCACACCTGTGGGCCCAGCTGCTCAGGAGGCTGAGGTGGGAGGATTGATGAAGCCCAGGAAGTCAAGACTACAGTGAGTGGTAATTGTGCTACTGCAATTCATGCAATCCAGCTTGGACAACAGAGTGAGACCATGTCTCAAAAAAAAAAAAAAAGTGGGGCCTGACATACAGTAGGTGCTTATTAACTAATATTAGGGCGCACTGTGGCACCATCTGCTCATGTATGTGAAGGAAAGCTGGAAGGATGCGGTCCCTTGGCCTCTTCCCCTCAGCCAGGCTTCGCTATGGCCCAGGAACCATGATGAGGCTGGAAATGGAGGCAGCACTTGCCTGACCCTGCCCAGTTTCTCCTGTTGAGGTATCTCTGTCCTTGCCCGAAGATGTGGATGTAATCTACTATCCAGCCATCCCTTCCTGTACCGCCATGATCCTAAAATTGGGGAAGAGAATACAGAAGACTGTGAGCCACAATGCTGAGGTGGCCACAGTGCATACTGCCTTGGGGTTTGCTGGGGGGAGAGGGAAGAGTTCAGAGCCTTGGGTACCTGAGATGGACCGATTAAATATATTTAAGAACCAGGCCCGGCACGGTGGCTCAGGCCCGTAATCCCAGCACTTTGGGAGGCTGAGGCAGGCGGATCACCTGAGGTCGGGAATTCGAGACCAGCCTGACCAACATGGAGAAACCCCAAAATACAAAATTAGCTGGGCATGGTGGTGCGTGTCTGTAATCCCAGCTAGTCCGGAGGCTGAAGCAGAATTGCTTGAACCTGGGAGGTGGAGGTTGCTGTGAGCCAAGATTGTGCCATTGCATTCCAGCCTGGGCAACAAGAGTGAAACTTCCAGGCCGGGCCTGGTGGTTCACACCTGTAATCCAAGCACTTTGGAGGCCAAGGCAGGTGGATCACCTGAGGTCAGCAGTTCAAGACCAGCCTGACCAACATGGTGAAAGTGAAACCTCGTCTTTATTAAAAAAAAAAAACAAAAAAACGTGTAACTTCCTCTCAAAATAAAAAAGGAACCTATTGGCTCTCAGGGAGGGGCAGTCGAGTTTGGCAGCTAAAGGCTCGGTCTCTGCTGCAGAGAGGCTGGGTTCTAACTCCAGCTCAATCATTAACAGGCTTTGTGACCTTAAGCCAATTACACAGCTTTTCTGGGCCTCAGTTTCCTCATCAGTAAAAGGAGTCTGGTTGTGAGGTGTTTTTTTGTTTTTTGTGGGTTTTTTTTGAGATGGAGTTTCGCCCTTGTTACCCAGGCTGGAGTGCAATGGCACGATCTCGGCTCACCACAACCGCCGCCTTCTGGGTTCAGGCAATTCTCCTGCCTCAGCCTCCTGAGTAGCTGGGATTATAGGCACGCACCACCATGCCAAGCTAATTTTTTGTATTTTTAGTAGAGATGAGGTTTCACCATGTTGACCAGGATGGTCTCAATCTTTTGACCTCGTGATCCACCTGCCTTGGCCTCCCAAAGTGCTGGGATTACAGGTGTGAGCCACGGTGCCCGGCCTGAGGTTTGGTTTTTGAGACAGGGTCTCATTCTATTGCCCAGGCTAGAGTGCAATGTTGCCATCTCGGCTCACTGCAACCTGCGCCTCCTGGATTCAAGCAATTCTCCTTCCTCAGCCTCCTGAGTAGCTATGATTACAGGCGCCCGCCACCACGCCTGGCTAATTTTTGTATTTTTAGTAGAGATGCGGTTTCACATATTAGCCAGGCTGGTCTCAAACTCTTGACCTCAGGTGATCCATCAGCCTCGGCCTCCCAAAGTGCTGGGATTACAGGCGGGAGCCACCATGTGCCTGGCCTGCTATGAGACTTTAGTGACTTTGCTCAGATAAAGGACCTGGCATAGTGAAGTTTAATAAATATCATCTTGGCTGGGCACAGTGGCTCATGCCTGTAAACCCAGCACTTTGGGAGGCTGAGGCAGGTGGATCACCTGAGGTTAGGAGTTTGAGACCAGCTTGACTAACATAGTAAAACCTCATCTCTACTAGAAATACAAACATTAGCCAGGTATAGTGGTGAGCACCTGTAATTCCAGCTACTCACGAGGCTGAGGCAGGAGAATCGCTTGAATACAGGAGGCAGAGGTTGCAGTGAGCTGAGATGGCACCACTGCACTCCAGCCTGGGTGACAGAGCAAGACTCCATCTCAAAAAAAATAATAATAATAAAATAAAATAAGTAAATAAACATCATCTTTATTTAAATGAACACAATACCTACCACGAATGGTGGTTTTGACGATTAAAGAATGCTTTGAAAAATTAAACAGGTTGGCTGGGCTTGGTGGCTCACACCTGTAATTCCAGCACTTTGGGAGGCTGAGGCAGAAGGATCACCTGAGGTCAGGAGTTCAAGATCAGCCTGGCCAACATGGCAAAACCCTGTCTCTACTAAAAATACAAAACTCAGCCAGGTTTAATGGTGTGTGTGCCTGTAATCCCAGCTACTAGCGAGGCTGGGGCAGGAGAATCACTTGAACCCGGGAGATGGAGTTTGCAGTGAGCCAAGATCACACCACTGCACTCCACTCCAGCTTGGGAGATAGAGACTCCCTCTCAAAAAAAAAAAAAAAACAGGCTGGGCATGGTGGCTCACGCTTATAATTCCAGCACTTTAGGAGGCTGAGGCAAGAGGATTGCTTGAACCTAGGAGTTTGAGATCAGCCTAGATAACATTTTAGCAAAGATGGGGTTTCACGTATTAGCCAGACTGGTCTCAAACTCTTGACCTCCGGTGATCCACCAGCCCGACCTGTCCCTACAAAAAATTTAAAAATTAGCCGCCAGGCATGGTGGCACATGCCTGTAGTCCCAGCTACTCAGGAGGCTGACACTGGAGGACCCTTGAGCCCAGCAGTTCAAGGCTGCAGTGAGCTGTGATCATGTCACTGCACTTCCAGCCTGGGTGACAGATTGGGACTCTGCCTCAAAAAAGATAATTAAAAAGTTTTTTCAAGCTGGGCACGGTGGCTCACGCCTGTAATCCCAGCATTTTGGGAGGCTGAGGTGAGCGGATCACCTGAGGTCAGGAGTTCGAGACCAGCCTGACCAATATGGTGAAACCCCATCTTAAAAAATAATAGCAATAATAATAAATAGACCGGGCACGGTGGCTCACACCTATAATCCCAGCACTTTGGGAGGCCGAGGCGGGTGAATCACGAGGTCAAGAGATCAAGACCATCCTGGTCAACACGGTGATACCCCATCTCTACTAAAAATACAAAAATTAGCTGAGCATGGTGGTGTGCGCCTGTAGTCCCAGCTACTCGGGAGGCTGAGGCAGGAGAATTGCCTGAACCCAGGAGGCAGAGGTTATGGTGAGCCGAGAGCGCGCCATTGCACTCCAGCCTGGGTAACAAGAGTGAAACTCCATCTCAAAAAATAATAATAATAATAATAATTAAAAAAAAATAAATTTTTTTCTAAAGTGTACACCATATTATTTTCAAGCTTTTAAATACTCAGGTTTTTCCTTTTTCCTCCCCAGACTATGGTTCCTTCTGTTGTAAAATTACATGAGTATATGCCAGGTGTGGTGGCTCATGCCTATAGTCTCAGCACTTTGAGAGGCTGAGATGGGCAGGATCACTTGAACTCAGGAGTTCAAGCAGCCTGGGCAACATGGTGAAACCCTGTCTCCGCATCGAGAGGCTGAAGTGGGAGGATCACTTGAATACGGAAGGCGCAGTTTGCAGTAAGCCAAAATAGTGCCACTGCACTCCAGCCAGGGCAACAGAAAAAGACCCTGTCTCAAAACAAACAAAATCGCCTGGTGTGGTGGCTCACGCCTATAATCCCAGCACTTTGGGAGGCCAAGGTGGGCAGGCGGATCACCTGAGGCCAGGAGTTCGAGACCAGCCTGACCAACATGGAGAAACCCCATCTCTACTAAAAATACAAAAAATTATCCAGGCATGGTGGCGCATGCCTGTAACCCCAGCTACTTGGGAGGCTGAGGCAGGAGAATGGCTTGAACCTGGGAGGCAGAGGTTGCAATGAGCCGAGATGGCGCCACTTGCACTCCAGCCTGGGTGACTGAGTGACATTCTGTCTCAAATAAATAAGAAAGAAGGTAAACTGAGGAGATGAAAGTGGCAGAGCCTTCTTTGTGGTGAGGACGTTGGTGTGGGGACTTAGGGAGGTGTGTGGGGTCTTCTGGGAAGCTCCTATACCTGACCAGTTTTCCGCAAAATGGGCGGAACCACATGGCTCTGGAAGTAGCTGCGGGCGTGGTAGTCCTGCTGCGCGTTGTAGGGAGGAATCGCGGACCACAACTTGGGCCTAGAGCGCCCATAAGCGCGGGCAAGGGTGCTCACAGCCACCCCGTCCAAGATAAAGCCTTTCTCCAGTCGCAGGCGACGCTCACACAGGTACGCCATCCCAACCACTGCAGCCTTGGAGGGCCTTTCTGGCGGGGGATGAGAACCCTAGGTGGGGACCCCCCTGCGCATTGTGATGACAAAGACCCCTACGACACAAACCCTATTGTCTCCGCTCACCACGGTTGACCGGTGGGCCTTTAAGGCAGCGGGGGAAGTTGCTTGGCCCCGAGAGGAGGTTGACCAGAGACTGACTATGCAAGAGGACTTGGAAAGTGAAGAGGAGGAGCTTGGATAACTGATTGTGGGCAGTTTGAGTGCAGTTAAGTCCTGCTCCCCCAGCTATCCTTTAAGGTGAGCATTCTCTTTTCCCACGGTATTAACGTGCTATTTCCCCAGCTCAGTTTTGTTGAAAAGCTTGTACCCGAAATTGATCAGAAAGTTCAGATCGTGGGGAGCGGTGGCTCACGCCTGTAGTCCCAGCACTTTGGGAGGCCAAGGCGGAAGGATTGCAAGGTCAGGAGACTGAGACCATCCTGGCCAATATGGTGAAACCCCGTCTCTACTAAAAATACAAAGAAATAGCTGGGCGTGGTGGTGCGTGCCTGTAGTCCCAGCTACCTGGGAAGCCGAGGCAGGAGAATCACTTGAACCTGGGAGGCGGAAGTTGCAGTGAGCCAAAAAACACGCCTTTGCACCCCAGTCTGGCGACAGAGGGAGACTGTCTCAAAAAAAAAAAAAAAAAAAAAGAAAGAAAGAAAGAAAAAGAAAAAGAAAAAAAAAGTTCAGATCGCACAATTCTCATTTTTCAGAGCTAGAAGTTGAAGCTTACAAAGGTTCCGTAGGCCGGGTGCGTTGGCTCAGGCCAATAACCCCACCATTTTGGGAGAACGAGGCGTTGAGGGTGGGGGAGGTCGCTTGAGCCCAGGAGTTTGAAGACCATCCTGGGCAATACGGCGGAACCTCGTCTCTACTAAATAAATGAATACTTAGCAGAGTACGGTGGTACGCACCTGTGGACCTAGCTGCACTACAGGCTGAGCCATGGAATTCAAGGCTGCAGTGAGAGAGACAGAGAGAGAGAGAGAGAGAGAGAGAGAGAGAGAGAGATTGATTCTCCAAATCCAGTTAGCTGACTTCTCATCAGTCCACTTAACAATTCTCCTGCCCCATCCCAATTATCATTATTTATTTATTATTTGAGAGGGAGTCTTGCTCTGTCACCCAGGCCAGAGTGCAGTGGCACAATCTTGGCTCACTGCAAACTCCACCTCCTGGGTTCAAGTGGTTCTCCTGCCTCAGCCTCCCAAGTAGCTGAGATTACAGGCACCCGCCACCATGCCTGGATAATTTTTGTATTTTAGTAGAGATGGGGTTTCACCTAATTGATCAAGCTGGTCTTGAACTACTGACCTCAAATGATCAGCCTGCCTCTGCCTCCCAAAGTGCTGGAGGTGGGCTATTTTTTATATATTGAAAAATAATTTTTGGCCAGGCGAGGTGGCTCATGCCTATAATCCCAGCACTTTGGGAGGCCGAGACAGGTGGATCACGAGGTCAAGAGATCGAGACCATCCTGGTCAACAAGGTGAAACCCCATCTCTACCAAAAATACAAAAATTGGCTGGGCATGGTGGTGCGTGCCTGTAGTCCCAGCTCCTCGGGAGGCTGAGGCAGGAGAATTGCTTGAACCCAGAAGGCGGAGGTTGCGGTGAGCCGAGATTGTGCCATTGCACTCCAGTCAGGGTAACAACAGCGAAACTCTGTCTCAAAATATATATATATAAAATATTTATTTATTTATTTTGAGATAGAGTCTCACTCTGTCATCCAGGCTGGAGTGCAGTAGTGTGATCTTGGCTCACTGTAACCTCTGCCTCTTGGGTTCAAGCAATTCTCCTGCTTCAGCCTTCCAAGTAGCTGAGATTACATGTGCATGTCACCATACCCAGCTAATTTTTTTTGTTTGTTTGTGTGTGTGTGACAGAGTCTCACTCTGTCTCCCAGGCTGGAGTGCAGTGGCAGGATATCAGCTCACTGCAAAATTCGCCTCCCAGGTTCAAGCAATTCTCCTGCCTCAGCCTCCTGAGTAGCTGGGATAACAGGCACGTGCCACCACACCTGGCTAATTTTTGTATTTTTAGTAAAGATGGGGTTTCACCATGTTGGCCAGGCTGGTCTCGAACTCCTGACCTCAGGTGATCCACCCTCCACAGCCTTCCAAAGTTGGCGTGAGCCACTGTGCCCAGCCGCCTGGCTAATTTTTTTTTTTTTGAGATGAGTCTCACTCTATTGCTCAGGCTGGAATGCAGTGTCACAATTTCAGCTCACTGCAACCTCCACCTCCCAGGTTCAAGTGATTCTCCTGCCTCACCCTCCTGAGTAGCTGGGATTACAGGCACATGCCACCACACCACACCCAGCTAATTTTTGTATTTTTAGTAGAGACAGGGTTTCGCCATGTTGGTCCGGCTGGTCTTGAACTCCTGACCTCAGGATCTGCCCACCTTGCCTTCCCAAAGTGCTGGGATTACATACGTGAGCCACCGAGCTCAGCCTATTTTTTGTATTTTTATTATTTTTTATTTTGTTTGAGATGGAGTTTTGCTCTGTTGCTCAGGCTGGAGTGCAGTGGTACAATTTTGGTTCACTGCAACCTCCGCCTCCTAGGTTTACAGGTGCATGCAGCCATACCTGGCTAATTTTTGTATTTTTTGTAGAGACAGGGTTTCACCAGACTGGTCTCTCAACTCCTGACCTCAGGTGATCTGGCCTGCCTCGGCCTCCCAAAGTGCTGGGATTACAGGTGTGAGTAATTTTTGTATTTTTAGAAGAGATGGGGTTTTGCCATGTTGGCCAGGCTGGTCTGAAAATCCTGACCTCTGGTGATCCTCCCACCTTGGCCCCCCAAAGAGCTGGGATTACAGGCGTGAGCCACCCTGCCCAGCCCCACCCCAATTATTTTCCTCTGCTATTATTTATGCTTCTTTTTTTCCCCCTTGAGACAGGGTTTCACTCTTGTTGCCCAAGATGGCATGCAGCGTTGTGATTTCAACTCACTGCAACCTCCACCTCCCAAGTTTAAATGATTCTCCTGCCTCAGTTGCCCGAGTAGCTGGGACTACAAGTGCCCACCACCACACCTGGCTAATTTTTGCGTTTTTTGTAGACAGAGTTTTGCTATGTTGGCCAGACTGGTCTCAAACTCCTGAGCTCAAGTGATCAGCCCAGCTTGGCCTCCCAAGCTGAGAGAATTACAGTCATGAGTCACCAGGTCTGGCCTCATCCTTCCTTTAAAATAACAAAACAGTGGGGAGACACATTACCCTATTTTTCCTCGAGCTAATTTTCTTTCTCCTTTAGTTTCCACATACAGCATTGAATTTAGCTAATTATATATCTTATTGTTTTATTAATATCTGACACAGAGTCTTGCTGTTGCACAGGCTGGAGTGCAGTGGAGCAATCTAGGCTAACTGCAGCCTCTTGGGTTCTCTTGCCTCAGGCTCCGCAGTAGGTGGGACTACAGGTACATACAACCACACCCAGATGATATTTTTTGTAGAGATGGAGGTTTTTTTTTTTTGAGATGGAGTTTCGCTGTTGTTACCCAGACTGGAGTGCAATGGCATGATTTCAGCTTATCGCAACCTCCGCCTTCTGGGTTCAAGCAATTCTCCTGCCTCAGCCTCCCAAGTAGCTGGGACTACAGGCGTGCACCACCATGCCCAGCTAATTTTTGTATTTTTTTTTTAGTAGAGACAGGGTTTCACCATGTTGACCAGGACGGTCTCGATCTCTTAACCTCGTGATCCACCCACCTCGGCCTCCCAAAGTGCTGGGATTATAGGCATGAGCCACCGCGCCTGGCCTGGTTTTGTTTATTATGACAGAGTCCCGCTCTTGTCACCCAGGCTGGAGTGTAATGGTGTGATTTTGGCTCACTGCAACCACCACCTCCTGGGTTCAAGCAATTCTTGTCTCAGCCACCTAAGTAGCTGGGATTACAGGCATCCACCACCATGCCCAGCTAATTTTTGTATTTTTAGTAGAGATGGGGTTTCACCATGGTGGCCAGACTGGTCACAAACTCCTCACCTCAGGTGATCAGCCCACCTTGGCCTCCCAAAGTGCTGGGATTACAGGCATGAACCACCACGCTTGGGCGACAAAGGAAATTATTTAGTGAAATGTAAACATCAAGCTTTTAATCCAAGTTAAAAAAAAAATTCTCCAAAGAATAAAATATGAGGTGCGATGCAGTGGCTCACACTTGTAATTGCAGCCCTTTGGAGGCCAAGCCAGGAGGATTCAAGGTTACAGTGAGGTGTGATGGTGTCACTGCACTCCAGCAAGTCTGTCTCAAAAGATAATTCAAAATATCAGTGATTAGGGATAATATATAAAGATATAAAATGTGGGCCTAGGGACTTGTCACACTAAAGCTGACTTGAAATTGACCAACTCAGAGACATTATGGTCTCTTTAAAATTAGATTTAAGCCTGGCGCAGTTGCTCCCACCTGTAATCCCAGCACTTTGGGAGGCCGAGGCGGGTGGATCACGAGGTCGAGAGATCGAGACCATCCTGGTCAACATGGTGAAACCCCGTCTCTACTAAAAATACAAAAAAAATTAGCGCCGGGTGTGGTGGCTCAAGCCTGTAATCCCAGAACTTTGGGAGGCCGAGACGGGTGGATCACGAGGTCAACAGATTGAGACCATTCTGGTCAACATGGTGAAACCCTGTCTCTGTTAAAAATACAAAAAATTAGCTGGGCACGGTGGCGCGTGTCTGTAATCCCAGCTACTCGGGAGGCTGAGGCAGGAGAATTGCCTGAACCCAGGAGGCAGAGGTTGCGGTGAGCCGAGATCACGCCATTGCACTCCAGCCTGGGTAACAAGAGCGAAACTCCATCTCAAAAAAAAAAAATTAGCAAGGCATGGTGGCGCGTGCCTGTAATCCCAGCTACTCGGGAGGCTGAGGCAGGAGAATTGCCTGAACCCAGGAGGCAGAGGTTGCGGTGAGCCGAGATCACGCCATTGCACTCCAGCCTGGGTAACAAGAGCGAAACTCCGTCTCAAAAAAATTAAAAATAAATAAAATTAGAGATTTAATACTTTTAAAACCAAGAGTAGTTTAGTCTAGACAGGGCACTGGTTCTCAATCTTGAGTGTACCTTGAAATCTGCTGGGAGCTTTACAGCTCTGATGTCTGAGTCCTGTTCTGTACTCTAACTTAATTGGTTTGGGGTATGGACCAGAAACATTTTCAAAAGCTCCAGGTTAGAACAGCTCCTCTCTTGAGTCTGGTACATTCCGTACCTAATCATGGAAGACATTAAGGGTAGTCCTTTTTGATACCAAGTAGAGCTTGTATTTTTTTTATTTTTTTAAGATGGGGTTTCGGGCTGGGCTCACGCCTATAATCCCAGTACTTTGGGAGGCCGAGGCAGGTGGATCACGAGGTCAAGAGATCGAGACCATTACGGTCAACAAGGTGAAACCCTGTCTCTACTAAAAATACAAAAATTAGCTGGGCATGGTGGTGTGTGCCTGTAGTCCCAGCTACTCGGGAGACTGAGGCAGGAGAATTGTTTGAACCCAGGAGGCAGAGGTTGTGGTGAGCCGAGATCGTGCCATTGCACTCCAGTCTGGGTAACAACAGTGAAACTCCGTCTCAAAAAAAAAAAAAAAAAAGACGGGGTTTCACCATGTTGGTCAGGCTGGTCTTGAACTCCTGACCTCAGGTGATCTGCCTGCCTTGGCCTCCAAAGTGCTTGGATTACAGGCGTGAGCCACCATGCCTGGCTGGAGCTTGTATTATACCCAGCTTACAGGTAGAGCCATTTATGGCTGAGAATTGCAGATACAGATACATAAACACAAACCTTAGTCTAAAAACCCTAGTCTACTTTCCTGCAGATTATTGTTCTAAACTAATACTCATTTTTCCCAGATGCTGGGTATGTCATCTAAATCAACCTTTTTTTTGAGACAGAGTTTCACCAGTTGCCCAGGCTTTAGTTTAGTGCAGTGGCACGATTTCGGCTCACTGCAACCTCTACCTCCTGGGTTCAAGTGATTCTACTGCCTCAGCCTCCTGAGTAGCTGGGACTACAGGTGTGTCACACCACGCCCAGCTAATCTTGTATTTTCAGTAGAGACTGCGTTTCTCCATGTTGGTCAGGCTGGTCTCAAACTCCCGACCTCAGGTGATCCACCCACCTTGGCCTCCCAAAGCGCTGGGATTACAGGCATGAGCCACCACAACTGGCCTCAAATCAATTCTTAGAGTTTAGAAAGAAATGCTAACAACCAGCCAGGAGCAGTGGCTCATGCCTGTAATCCCAGCACTTTGGGAAGCCGAGGTGGGTGGATCACGAGGTCAGGAGTTTGAGACCAGCCTGGCCAACACGGTGAAACCCAGTCTCCAAAAATAAATAAAAATACAAAACATTAGCTGGGCATGGTGGCATGCACCCATAGTCCCAGCTACTCAGGAGGCTAAGACAGGAAAATCACTGAATTGCTTGAAACCAGGAAGCGGAGGTTGCAGTGAGCCGAGATCACATCACTGCACTCCAGCCTGGGCCACAGAGTAAGACTCCGTCTGAAAAAAAAAAAAAAAAAAAAAAAGCAAACTCCCTTATTAACAGGGCTTTATGCCTGTTGTGTTGGCAAAATTTTATCACATCCTTCTAGAGCTTGGAACATAAATTACACCATCATCCTGTCAAAATATTTTCATAGCAAAATACCTATAGGTACCATTAACTTAATTGTCTTCCACTGTGACAGTAAACCTACATGGCAATTACTGTTTTAAAAATACTCAGTTTACTCAAAACCTATAACTACTAACATGTGCATATACAAACAGGCTCCACTCACGTCAGTCCTCAAAAGCCAGGTCTGTGTCCAGGATCCAACTAAACTCTTTCTTTTTTTTTTTTTGAGACGGAGTTTCGCTCATTACCCAGGCTGGAGTGCTATGGCACGATCTCGGCTCACGGCAACCTCTGCCTCCTGGGTTCAAGCAATTCTCCTCCCTCAGCCTCCTGAATAGCTGGGATTACAGGTGCGCGCCATGATGCCCAGCTAATTTTTTGTATTTAGTAGAGACAGGGTTTCACCTTGTTGACCAGGATGGTCTAGATCTCTTGACCTCGTGATCCACCCACCTCGGCCTCCCAAAGTGCTGGGATTACAGGTGTTAGCCACCACACCCAGCCTTACATTTTTTTTCTTCAAGACAGGGTTTCACCATGTTCGTCAGGCTGGTCTTGAACTCCCAACCTCAGGTGATCCGCCCGTCTTGGCCTCAAAAGTGCTTGGATTACAGGGGTGAGCCACTACACCTGGCCACTTCAATGCCTTTCTCACTGTAGGAGAGGCTACCTTGGATAACTTGTCAAGTAATATCTACTATCTGTTATTTATTTTTGGGACTCAAAACCCAAATAATCCTTTTTGAAGTGAAAATTATAAATACATCAAGTGGAAAATGCGAAGTCTGCACTCACAAAACAGGACTGCCTTTTTTTTTTTTTATCCTGTAAAACATGCCCAGAGAAAGTTTCCATTTCACCAAAGCAATGGTCAGGGGTCAGGGGATGTCAAAACAGTGTAGAGGCCAGGGTGGGCAGATCACTTGAGTCCAGGAATTTGAGACCAGCCTGCCCAACATGGTAAAACCCTGTCTATACTAAAAATACAAAAATCAGCCAGGCATGATGGCAGGTGCCTGTAACTCCAGCTACCTGAGAGGCTGACGCAGGAGAATCACTTAAACCTTGGAGGTGGAGGTTGCAGCGAGCAAGATCTCACCACTGTACTCCAGCCTGGGTGACAGAGCGAGACTGTCTTAAAAACTTAAAAAAAAAAAAAAAAAAAAGAGAGAGAGAGAGAAATGTAGAAGTGGACAGGGAGGCAAGCACTGTGAACAAATACTTTTTAATGGTTTTAAAGTTTTTATTTTTTTACAAATATACTGGAGAATCATGCAATGCTGCCAGCATTGGATGCAATCCGGGGCCACAGGTCTGCACACTCCTTTGCTACTGGTCCTGTAATGGCAGAACCTGCATTAAAAAAAAGCATGTGGGGACAGGTTAAGGCATCAAACGCAGGGTCCTTGGCCTGTACTTCTAGACAATCCACCCAACCTCAGAGACCTAAGGAACAAGCTGGACTGATTTCCTACCTTTCATCTCGCCTTTATTGTTCACTATGACCCCTGCATTATCTTCAAAATAAAGAAACACGCCATCTTTTCTCCGGTATGACTTTCGTTGTCGAATGACCACTGCTGGATGTACTGAGAGAATAAAAAAGGAAAGCAGTCATTAACCCATCAAGTCCCAGCACCACCACAAAAGCACTTTCCAACTAGACAGATTGTATACTTAGCATTTCACTGAGGCAGTGAAAGACAGTGTAAATATCAATCTTTAAGGTGATCCTCCCACTTCAACCTCTCTAGTAGCTGGGACTACAGGTGCGTACCACCATGCCCAGATAATTTGTTTTTCTGTTTCTGGCTTTTTCCCATAGAGACAGGCTTTCACCATGCTGGCCAGACAGGCCTCCCGAAGTGCTGAGAGTATAAGCATGAGCCACCACAGCCAGTCCCTATTCATGTATTAAAAATCAAAGCTGCCAGTATTTTCTTGCAAGTGTGAAACTCTTAGAAGACAATTATCCTTGCCTATGCCTTTTCCAACTTCACCCCACAGATGGGTTATTAAGATCTGAGGATCGCTGGGCATGGTGGCTCAAACCTGTAATCCCAGCACTTTGGGAGGCCGAGATGGGTGGATCATGAGGTCAAGAGATCGAGACCATCCTGGTCAACATGGTGAAACCCCGTCTCTACTGAAAATACAAATTAGCTGGGCATGGTGGCACCTGCCTGTAATCCCAGCTACTCGGGAGGCTGAGGCAGGAGAATTGCCTTCACCAAGAGGCGGAGATTGCGGTGAGCTGAGATCGCGCCATTGCACTCCAGCCTGGGTAACAAGAGCGAAACTCCGTCTCAAAAAAAAAGATCCCAGGATCACTGAATTGGGATGTAGAAATGGGACCTGGGACCCCCAACCCCTCCCAGTCCTTGTAATGAGCAGAGAGGCCAACCTATTCACACAGAAATCTGGAAAACGGTTTTAACACTAGAAAACAGTTTGAATTTCCAGGCCCAAGCACCAGGCTTTATGTTTTACTTTTTTTTTTTTTTGATGAGTCCTGCCTAAGCAAGACATCAAAAAATTCAGTTAAAAATTCCTAATTGGGCCGGGCTCGGTGGCTCACGCCTGTAATCCCAGCACTTTGGGAGGCCAAGGTGGGTGGATCACCTGAGGTCAGGAGTTCGAGACCAGCCTGGTCAACATGGCGAACCCCACCTCTAAAAATAAAATAAAATAAAATAAAAATAAACAAACTCATAATTGTTCCTCTCCACGGAAATCTTTAGTAAAAGGCGAAAGATTTATTCGTTATGAATAGAAACCAGAGGCCGGGTGCGGTGGCTCAAGCCTGTAATCCCAGCACTTTGGGAGGCTGAGGCAGGTGGATCACGAGGTCAAGAGATCGAGACCATCCTGGTCAACATGGTGAAACATCGTCTCTACTAAAAATACAAAAATTAGCGGGGCATGGTGGTGCATGCCTGTAATCCCAGCTACTCGGGAGGCTGAGGCAGGAGAATTACTTGAACCCAGGAGGCGGAGGTTGCGATGAGCCGAGATCACGCCATTGCACTCCAGCCTAGGTAACAAAAGCAAAACTCCGTCTCAAAAAAAAAAAAAAAAAAAAAAAGAGAAAGAAACCAGAGCATTATGTTTTACTTTTAATGAACTGTTTTCCAATGCTGTAAGTAACTTTTACACCTATCTGTACTAAGATGAAAAAGGTGCTTTTCTCAACTTTTGAAATGAAGTATCACTACATAATGAAATATAATGCTTGTGAAAAACTGTATCTGCATTCAAATTTTGACTGATATACTAGCTTGGAGACCTTGAGCAAGTTACTTACACGGAATTTTTATAAAGACAGGAAGAATGACCTTCCTTGAAGCAAGTACTATACAAAAAATAGATTAAGTCTGGCCAGGCATAGTGGCTCACGCCTGCAATCCAACACTTGGGAGGCTGAGGTGAGCAGATCACAAGGTTAGGAGACCAACCTGGCCAACATAGTGAAACCCCATCTCTACTAAAATTACAAAAATTAGCCAGGAGTGGTGGCTGAGCACCTATAATCCCAGCTACTTAGGAGGCTGAGGCAGTAGAATCACTTGAACATAGGAGATGGAGGTTGCAGTGAGCTGAGATCATGCCATTGCAATCCAGCCTGGGCAACGCAGCAAGACTGTCTCAAAATAAAATAAAATTTAAAAAAGTAAGTCTAACCAAGTTAGTAACGGGACACACATGAGGTAGCCAATATTTACTGACCCTCCTCTACTTATAAACCATTTAATCCTCAAAAATTCATCAAGAAGATAAATAGTCCTGGCCCCTTTGCATATTTCTGTACTTGTTACTTATAGATATTAAGTTCCAAGGGGAGGGGATGTATTTATTTAGCAGAAACAAGGACCAAAAAAGACATTAACCAGAACTGGAAACTCACAACTAGTTTTAAAACAGAAGTTGGGCATAGTGGCTCACGTCTGTAATACCAGCACTTTGAGAGAGTGAGGTGGGCGAATCACATGGTCAGGAGAGTTCGAGACCAGGCTGGCCAGCATAGTGAAACCCCATCTCTACTAAGAAAAATAGAAACAATTAGCGTGTGATGGTGTGTGCCTGTAATCCCAGCTTCTCAGGAGGCTGAGGCAGGAGAATCAGGTGACCCCAAGAGGCAGAGGTTGCAGTTAGCTGAGATCGCACCATTGCACTCCAGCCTTGGCGAAACTCTGTCTCGAAACAAAAAAAAAACCACTTAAGTGTTCGGAGCTCTGGTCTGTTCCACCACTGACTAAAACCAACAATCCACTCTCCTGCCATCTCATCCACAAAGTGATGGCCATTTGCTCTACTCTTCTCTGATAGCTTCCTGGGCCACCAGTCAGACCCAGGAAGTATTCTGAGAAGAGAAAAAAGCACAACTGCTAAATCACAATTACAGTGCTACCAAGCCCTCAAATGGATATTAATGGTGAACAGAAAAAGATTTCTTTTCTCTCCCCCGCCACTTTTTTTTTGAGAGGATGTCTCACTCTGTTGCCCAGGCTGGAGTGCTGTGGCACGGTCTCAGCTCACTGCAACCTCTGCTCCTGGGTTCAAGTGATAATCCTGGCTTAGCCTCCTAACTGGGTAGGAGGCGCCTTCTACCATGCCCAGGTAATTTTTTGTATTTTTAGTAGAGACAAGGTTTCACCATGTTGGCCAGGCTGGTCTCGAACTCCTGACCTCATGGATCCACTTGCCTTGGCCTCCCAAAGCACTGGGATTACAGATGAGAGCCACTGTGCCTGGCTACAAAAAAAAAATTTCTTATTTATTTATTTATTTTTGAGATGGAATTTCGCTGTTGTTACCCAGACTGGAGTGCAATGGCACGATTTCAGCTCACCGCAACCTCCGCCTCCTGGGTTCAAGCAATTCTCCTGCCTCGGCCTCCTGAGTAGCTGGGACTACAAGCGCACACCACCATGCCCAGCTAATTTTTGTATTTTTAGTAGAGATGGGGTTTCACCATGTTGACCAGGATGGTCTCGATCTCTTGACCTCGTGATCCACCCACCTCAGTCTCCCAAAGTGCTGGGATTATAGGCGTGAGCCACCGCGACCTGCCACAAAAAAAAGATTTCTAACCCAAGGGCTAAAAAAATCTACTGGAGAGCATCGTGGGGCGGAGTAAGTGTATTACAAGGCTGACAAGTCAACATCTTATTTGTAAATCAAGGAATGGCTAGGAAATCTTTAGAAAAGCAAGACATCCCAGCAAAGAGACGGACTAACTAGGCACAGGGTTTAAAAAAAGTTCAAGAGCTGAAATTAAAGCACATCAAATACCAGCAGTTCTAGAGCCAGACAGGACACAAGCTGCAAATATGGAAGTGACAAAATGATGGTCCTCCCAACACAGTCTGAGCAAAAACTTATTTATTCTCACACTGCCTCTCCACGGAAAACAAACTTGGAAACTAACCCCTTTTCCAATAAAGGAAGAAGTCCCCCCACTACCCATCTGTATTAAGGAGGGCTCAATGTTTACTCACCCTTTTTTCTGAGCTCTGGTTTGCCTTTCTTGACTGTGGCCATCACCATGTCACCGACACCAGCAGCGGGAAGTCTGTTCAGCCGTCCCTTGATCCCCTTCACAGAGATGATATACAGGTTTTTGGCTCCTACAAAAGGATGCAAACAAAAATCACAAAATGTTGAGGGCCGATCAGGCCGTTGCGTCAGTATAACATTTCCCAAACACTCACTGCCGAAGCAGTTAGTCCCCAAGAGCGCCTTGTCACACCACTGATTGAAGCAAAACAACACATCATGCTGTCACTTCACCCAAAAGCGGTGTTTCCATTCTCCCCTTTCTTGACGGCTCAGTAGGTCATTAGCCACAGGCCCACTGAGTGCTTTTAAAAAGGGGGAGTATAGCAGCGTGCAGTCAAAGACCTCACCTGTGTTGTCAGCACAGTTGATCACAGCTCCTACCGGAAGACCCAAGGAAATCCGGAATTTCGCACCAGAGGACCCACCACGTCCTGTGGATATACAGGGAAGGGAAACAGGATAAAGAGACCACTATCTAGACATGGGTCCGAGTTCCTCCTCATACACTCCGCACATGCTTTGATAGACTGTACTACAGATTAGCCCTCTCGAATTTTACTTATGCCGTCCCCGTGTGCCACCCTATTCTCACGGGAGGTAGCCATTTCTCACTATTACCACTCTGACATCGAAATTAAGGAACTGGAAGACTCAGCCCTTGCTCCAACTTTCGCAAAAACTCAATTACCTCTGCAAGGCAGAAGACCGCAGAGATCTCGAAAACCAGGGTCTAACCCAGTCTAACTTCAACCCCATTACGCCCTATTCGCGGAGCGAACTCGCTGGATCCAGGCTACAGTCGAGATCCTGCCATCTCAACTCTTAAGCACCCCAGTGCCACTTTCGGGGGTCCTGGCGGTCCTCTCGCGGTAGCCTAGCTCTCCATCTCGGGCCTGAAGGAGAGCACAGCGCCCCAGCTGCCTAGAGCTACCGCTCCCGATGAACCCGCCAGGCACTGCACGACAGATGGTGGAGGATCCTCCAAAAGTAAAACCTCACCTCGCTTCGACATCTTGGACGCCGGAAAGAGAAAAAGGAAGTAGCTTCAAAGGATACTGGGATATGAACTTTGATGCCCCACCCACTCTCGTCACGTGACCGGAGCTTAACCCCTCTTTGGGCGCTGCCTTATTACGTAATAGGTTAACTACGTCGGTTTGATTCATCTCTGGAAGTGGGCGTTGAAGTAGAAGTGCAAGAGATTGGAAGTCTCTTCTCTACGAGCTTAAAAGTAGTTGTAGACGTGGAAACAGTGATTTGTTGTTATCTTGCTTACGTCCTCTTTTGAGCACTTAATACGTGCCAGGCACTTATCTGCACACTAGAGAATAGGAATTAAAACACAGTTTGTGCCGTGTGTGGGGTCCCCAAGGAACACTCTAAACGGCTCTTGAGTAGTGCTATACAGATCATTCCATCTATGTGTGCTTGGTACCATACCATTCTGTATTTTACATATACTGTATTGCTCTATTGCCCTCCCTCCCGTGTTTTGTTTTTGTTTTTGTTTTTTTTTCTTTCTCTTTTTGAGACGGAACCTCCCTCTGTCGCCCAGGCTGGAGTACAGTGGCGCGATCTTAGCGTACTGCAACCTCCTGTTACCTGGAAGCCACCTCCCCACTTCCAGTCTTCCTGCCTTTGCTTCAACTTGTCCCGCCTTTCCAGACCGAAACAATGTACTTCTTACATATATTGATTAATGTCTCATGTCTTTTTTATACCTAAAAGGTATAAAACCAAGCTGTGGCCCGATGATCTTGGGCACATATCATCAGAACTTCCTGAGACTGTGTCACAGGAGCAACCTCGACCTTGGAAAAATAAACTTTCTAAATTAATTGAGACCTGTCTCCGATTTTCTGGATTCACACAATTAAAAATAGAATGAGGCCGGATGTGATCGCTCATGCCTGTAATCTTAGCACTCTGGGAGGCCAAGGTGGGCAGATCACCTGAGGTCAGGAGTTCGAGACCAACGTGGCCAAAATGGCGAAACCCCGTCTCCACAGAAATACAAACATTAGCTGGGCATGGTGGCAGGTGCCTGTAATCCCAGTTACTCGGGAGGGTGAGGCAGGAGAATCATTTGAACCAAGGAGGTGGAGGTTGCAGTGAGCCAAGATCGCACCATTGCACTCCAGCCTGGAATATACAGTGAGTCTCTGTTTAAATAAATAAATAAGGCCAGCGCGGTGGCTCACGCCTATAATCCCAGCACTTTGGGAGGCTGAGGCGGGTGGATCACGAGGTCAAGAGATCAAGACCATCCTGGTCAACAAGGTGAAACCCCATCTCTACTTAAAATACAAAAATTAGCTGGGCATAGTGGTACACGCCTGTAGTCCCAGCTACTCGGGAGGCTGAGGCAGGAGAATTGCTTGAATCCAAGAGGCGGAGGTTGCGGTGAGCTGAGATCACACCATTGCACTCCAGCCTGGGTAACAAGAGCGAAACTCCGTCTCAAAATAAATAAATAAATTAATTAATTTAAAAAAATGGGGCCAGCCATGGTGGCTCACATCTGTAATTCCAGCACTTTGGGAGGCCAAGGTGGGTGTATTACTTGAAATCAGGAGTTGGAGATCAGCCTGTCCTAAATAGCGAAACTGTCTCCACTAAAAATACAAAAATTAGCCTGGTATGGTGGCTTATGCTTGTAATTCTAGCACTTTGTGAGGCCACGGCGGGCAGATCACCTAAGCTCAGGAGCTGAAGAGCACCCCAAGCAACATGGCAAAACCCTGTCTCTACTAAAAGTACAAAAAAATTAGCTGGGCGTGGTGCGTGTGCCTGTAATCCCAGCTACATGGGAGGCTGAGGCAGGAGAATTGCCTGAACCCAGCAGGCGGAGGTTACAGTGAGCTGAGATCACGCCATTGCACTCCAGCCTGGGTAACAAGAGCAAAAACTCTGTCTCAAAAAAAAAAAGATAGAGAGAGAAGAAAGGAGTTGGAGGATTCAATGGAGGAGGAACACTTGAATCCGTGAGTTCGAAGCTTCAGAGAGCTAGGATCACACTTTTTTTAATTTTTAATTTTTAGATAGTGTCTCACTCTGTTGCCCAGACCACGGACTGGCTGACTGCAGCCTCAATCTCTCCAGCTCAAGTGACCCTCCCATCTCAGCCTCCCAAAGTGCTGGGATTACAGGCATGAGCCACTGTGCCTAGTCTGATCACACCTGTGAATAGCCACTGCACTCCAGCCTGGACAACACAGTGAGATCCCATCTTTCTTTCTTTATTTTTCTTTTTTTCTTTGAGATCGAGTTTCTCTTTTGTCCAGGCTGGAGTGCAGTGGTGCAATCTTAGCTCACTGCAATCTCCGCCTCCCTGGTTCAAGCAATTCTCCTGCCTCAGCCTTCCAAGTAGCTGGGATTACAGGCATGTGCCACCATGCCCGGCTAATTTTTGTATTTTTAGTAGAGATGGGGTTTCATCATGTTGGCCAGGCTGATCTCAAACTCTTGACCTCAGGTGATACGCCTGCCTCAGCCTCCCAAGTTGCTGGGATTACAGGTGTGAACTGCCATGCCTGCCGAGACCCCATCTTTCTATATAGAATAAATACAGCCAGGCACTGTGGCTCATGCTCTACTAAAAATATAAAAATTAGTTGGGCATGGTGGCGGGTGCCTGTAATCCCAGCTACTCGGGAGGCTGAGGCAGGAGAATCACTTGAACCCGGGAGGCAGAGGTTGCAGTGAGCCAAGACTGCACCATTGCACTGCAGCCTGGGTGACAGAGCAAGACTTTGTTTCCCCCACCAAAAAAATTAGCTGGGCTTGGTGACACATGCCTGTAATCCCAGCTGCTTGGGAAGCTGAGGCAGGAGAGTCGCTTAAACCAGGGAGGTGGAGGTTGCACTGAGCCAAGATCGGGCCACTGCCCTCCAGCCCGTATGGCAAGAGTGAAACGCTGTCTCATAAATAAATACACGCGTGTGCACACACACACACGGAGAGAGAATGGTCAGTGTAGGCCTCATTAAAGATATTGACATTAACCCAGGCATAGTGGCTCACACCTGTAATCTCAACACTTTGGAAGGTTGAAGCAGGAGGATCCTTTGAGCTCAGGAGTTTGAGACCAGTCTGGGCAACATAGGGTGATTCCATGTCTTCAAAACATTTAAAAATCAGCTGGTGGCAGCTGGGTGCGATGGCTCATGCCTGTAATCCCAGCACTTTGGGAGGCCAAGGCGGGCGATCACCTGAGGTCAAGAGTTCAAGACCAGCCTGGCCAACATGGTGAAACTCCATTCCTACAAATATACAAAAATTAGTCTTGCATGATGGCAGATGCCTGTAATCCCAGCTACTCATAGGCTAAAGTTGGAGAATCGTGTGAACCTGGGGGGTGGAGATTGCAGTGAGCTGAGACCATGCCATTGTACTCTAGCCTAGGTGAGAAAGTGAGAGCTCCATCTCAAAAAAAAAAAGGAAGTAATGGAACGAAACTAATGTGGACTTTGGCATTGGCTGAGTGAAATGAGGAACCATTATTTTGATTTTAATCAGAGGAGGGACATGATTTGACTAATGTGTCAGAAGGATCACTGTGGTTGAATTGTTAAGACTAGACTGGGAGAGGACACAGGGACATAAGTAAGAGGATTCATTAAGAAGCTATTTCGGTAGCCCAGGAGAGAAATTATGGTGAGTTGGACTAGAATGGTAGCAGTAGAGGTAATGTGTGGTCAGATTCTGGATGTGTTTTGGAGGTAGAGCCAATAAAATGTGGGGTATGAAAGACAGGAATCAAAATATCTCCAAGGCTTTAAGCCTGAGCAGTTGGAAG
Source organism: Callithrix jacchus (assembly GCF_049354715.1). Taxonomy (NCBI): domain Eukaryota; kingdom Metazoa; phylum Chordata; class Mammalia; order Primates; family Cebidae; genus Callithrix; species Callithrix jacchus. The sequence continues at coordinate 119,380,311 of NC_133506.1, forward strand.
ATAGCATTGCCGTCAACCAAGATGGAGAAGAATATGGTTACGGGAGGAACAGTGTTCTTGGTTGGTACTACCACCAGTGTCTCAACCAGAAAATAGGAACACAATTAATTCTCTTCTCCTAGGCCCCTAGATCTAGTCACCAAGGTCTATTACCTTGACTCTATTTCATAAATTTTTCTGCCCATGCCTTCCAAGATCTGCATTTGATTCAAAGCAAGTCATCAGCTTGTATACGTTCTGATCATAATTTCCCACCGCTAGAAACCATGTGCTGTCCTGGCAAGGTGGCTCATACCTGTAATCTCAGCACTTTGGGAGGCCGAGGCAGGCAGATCCCCTAAGGTCGGGAGTTTGAGACCAGCCTGGCTAACATGGTGAAACCCTGTCTCTAACAAAAATACAAAAATTAGCCAGTGGTGGTGGCGGGCGCCTGTAATTCCAGGTATTCAGGAGGCTAAGGCAGGAGAATCGCTTGAACCTGGGAGGCAGAGGTTGCAGGGAGCCAAGGTCGCCCCACTCCACTCCATCCTGGCATAGAGCGAGACTCCGTCTCAAAAAACAAAACAAAACAGGAAACATGTGATGGCCCTCTAGTACTTATAGAATAAAGTCCAAGCTCCTTAGCACAGCGTTGAAGTCACCGGAAATGGCCTACCTACCTCTTCCCTGGCTCCATCTTCTGCCACCTTGCCTCTTAGATTTCACACACCAGAAACACCAAACCACTTAGGATTTCTGGACATATGCTTTAGATTTGCACTTTCTTGTATTTATGCACCTGCCTGCTTTATACGCACTATGCGGTTTTTTTTTGAGACAGAGTTTTGCTCTTGTTGCCCCGGCTGGAGTGCAATGGCACTATCTCAGCTCACTGCAACCTCCACCTTCCAGGTTCAAGTGATTCTCCTGCCTCTGCCTCCCAAGTAGCTGGGATTACAGGCATGCACCACCACTCCCAGTTATTATTTTTATTATTATTTTTTGTATTTTTAATAGAGACGGGGTTTCACCATGTTGGTCAGGCTAGTCTTGAACGCCTGACCTCAAGTGATCCATCCATGGTGGCCTTCCAAAGTGTGGGGATTACTGGCATGAGCCACCATGCCCAACCAATGTGTTCTTTAAAACTCTGCTCAGAGGTGGCAGAGGGGTAAGAAAAACAAAAGAAAAAACTCTGCTCAGATACCATCTCTTCTCTAAGCCATTTCACAACCTCAGCAGTTTATTCCCAAGCCACCTCTTTACTAGGAGCAGTCGTTCTCAAATATTTTAATTTTAGACCACTTTACCCTCTTTTGTGTTTTTGAGATGGAGTTTCTCTCTTGTTGCCCAGGCTGGAGTGCAATGGTGTAAGCTTGGCTCACTGCAACCTCCACCTCCCGGGTTCAAGTGATTCTCCTGCGTCAGCCTCCTGAGAAGCTGGGATCACAGGCATGCGCCATCGTGCCTGGCTGATTTTGTATTGTAAGTAGAGACAGGGTTTCTCCATGTTGGCCAGGCTGGTCTCGAAATCCCAACCTCAGGTGATCTGCCTGCCTCAGCTTCCCAAAGTGCTGGGATTACAGGTGGGAGCCACCTCCCCCAGCTTCCTTTACACTCTTAAACTATTAGGGATCTTAAAGAGTTTTTGTTTTTATAGGTATATCTGATGACATTTACCATATTAGAAATTAAAATTAAGAAATGTCCCGGGGCCGGATGCAGTGGCTCACCCCTATAATCCCAGCACTTTGGGAGGCCGAGGTGGGTGGATCACTAGGTCACGAGATCGAGACCATCCTGGTCAACAAGGTGAAACCCCGTCTCTACTAAAAATACAAAAATTAGCTGGGCATGGTGGTGTGCGTCTGTAGTCCCAGCTACTCGGGAGGCTGAGGCAGGAGAATTGCTTGAACCCAGGAGGCGGAAGTTGCGGTGAGCCCAGATCGCGCCATTGCACTCCAGCCTGGGTAACAAGAGTGAAACTCCGTCTCAAAAAAAAAAAAAAAGAAATGTCCCGGGAGCGGGGGACCACCAGGTTGCCTAAGGAGGGGTGAACTGGCCCAGGTCGGAAACGAAGTAGGTCAAAACTCCGGTGCTTATCAGTAGTGGGATCGCACCTGTGAATAGCCACTGCACTCCAGCCTGACCCCATCACAAAAACAAAAAATATAAAAAAAAGAACGAAAGAGAAAAAAACAATAAAATTAAGAAATGAAGACTGGGCTCGGTGGCTCATGCCTGTAATCCTAGCATGCTGAGAGGCTGAGGAGGGCAGATCACGAGGTCAGGAGTTTGAGACCAGCCTGACCAACATGGTGAAACCCCGTCTCTACTAAAAATACAAAAATTAACCGGATATGGTTGCTGGCTTGTACCTGTAGTCCCAGCTACCTGGGAGGCTGAGGCAGGAGTATCGCTTAAGCCCAGGAGGCAGAGGTTGCAGTGAGCTGAGATCATACCACTGCACTCCAGCCTGGGCTACAGAGTGAGATTCTGTCTCAAAAAAAAAAAAAAAAAGTTTACACATTTATTACTTCATGTAAGATAACAATACATCAATTTTTTGCTAAAATAAATAACATTTTAGAATGAGGAAAAGGTCAGGTGTGGTGGCTCATGCCTGTAATCCGAGCAGAAGGATCACTTGTGCTCAGGAGTTTGAGAGCAGTCTGTGCAACAAAGTGAGACCCCGTTTCTACAAAATATTAAAAAATTAGCCAAGTGTGGTGTTGTGTGCCTGTGGTCCTAACTACACAGGAGGCTGAGGCAGGACGATCACTTGAGCCTGGGAGGTTGAGGCTGTAGTGAGCCACAATCGCACCACTGTACTCCAGCCTGGGCAACAGAGACCCTGTCTTAAAAATAAATAAATAAATGTAACTATATTTTTCTAAACAAAAATAATTTAGTTTGAAGGGTGGCTTTGCTTTACTTTTTTTTTTTAAATCCCTTTAATACCTGGCTTAATGAAAGAACTGGTTTTTCATGTTTTACACTAGTCTGTTGTGATTTCACAGATTTAATTTCTGGAAAGCTCCACTGTATTCTCATGAAAGAGCAAGAATAAGACAGAAAAATAATGTCTTAGTTTTAAAATAATTCTTTCCTCTGCACAGAAAGGGTCTCATTAATATTATCAAGGAAATAATCCTTCTGGCTTACAGGGTGTCTCCGGGTGCATGCCTGTAATCCCAGCACTTTGGGAGGCCGAAGCGGGTGGATCACCTGAGGTCAGGAGTTCAAGACCACCCTGACCACCATGGTGAAACCCCGTTTCTACTAAAAATGCAAAAATTAGCTGGGTGTGGTGTTGGGCACCTGTAATCCCAGCTACTTGGGAGGCTGAGGCAAGTCTCTCTCTTTTTTTTTAAAGATGGGGTTTCACCATCATGGCCAGGCTGGTCTTGAACCCCTGACCTCAGGTGATCCACCCACCTCAGCCTCCCAAAGTGCTAGGATTACAGGCGTGACCTCGCCCAGCTCTTTTTTTTTTTTTTTTTTTTTGAGACGGAGTTTAGCTCTTGCTACCCAGGCTGGAGTGCAATGGCGCAATCTCGGCTCACTGCAACCTCCGCCTCCTGGGTTCAGGCAATTCTCCTGCTTCAGCTTCCTGAGTAACAGGGATTACAGGCACGCGCCACCATGCCCAGCTAATTTTTTGTATTTTTAGTAGAGACGGGGTTTCACCATGTTGACCAGGATGGTCTCGATCTTTTGACCTTGTGATCCACCCGCTTCAGCCTCCCAAAGTGCTGGGATTATAGGCTTGAGCCACTGCGCCCGGCCTTTTTTTTTTTTTAAAGGCAATCTCTTGAACTCAGGAGGCAGAGGTTGCAGTGAGCTGAGATTACGCCATTGCATTCCAGCCTGGGTGTCAAAGCAAGACTATCTCAAAGAAAAAGAAATCCTTCCTTTCACACAGAAAGGACCATATGGACTCCCAGGGAGCCCCATTATCACACTTCCAACTACCAGGGATTCAGAAAACACTCCCCATGTTTCAGGTATCACACTCTTGCACAACTTTGAATTACACACTAGGAGGTGAGGTCTATGAAGGAGATGGGAAGTAATGTGTAGTTTATTATTTTCTCGGTGTCCACCACAAAGGGCTCAAATGACTTTTTCTTTGCCATCTTAAAACATTAGGTGTAAGGGGGCACCTGGATTTGAACCAGGGACCTCTTGATCTGAAGTCAAATGCTCTACCCCTGAGCTATACCCCCTCTACAAGACAAGCAAGATTACAGCATAAATGTAGTGTTTACTGACCAGACATTGCCTCCAGTGACTGACAATAGTTTACTATCTATGATAGAGTACCTCAAGTAATCTGGACCCAACTAAAGCCGTGGGAGAGAAAAGAGAAGTCTAAGTCGTCTCTGCCTCTGGCTTGAAGGTCTTGTACGGATGTGCAGTGGGATTCCTCTTTTCCATCACTACAGCCTTTTCTACCTCTGGCATCTGGGAATTCTTCAAGTCAGATTTTTTTTTTTTTTTTTTTTTTTTTGAGAAGGAGTTTCACTCTTGTTACCCAGGCTGGAGTGCAATGGCACAATCTCGGCTCACCGCAACCTCCGCCTCCTGGGTTCAGGCAATTCTCCTGCCTCAGCCTCCCAAGCAGCTGGGACTGCAGGCGCGCGCCACCATGCCCAGCTAATTTTTGTATTTTTAGTAGAGACGGGGTTTCACCTTGTTGACCAGGATGGTCTCGATTTCCTGACCTTGTGATCCACCCGCCTCAGCCTCCCAAAGTGCTGGGATTATAGGGGTGAGCCACTGCGCCCGACCTCTTCAAGTCAGATTTTTATCCTCTCTGCCTGCAACCTGAGCTACATTGAATCCTCAGCCCAGTGCTTGGCACACAAGAGGAGGTACTTCCTTTGTCCTTCTAAGACCCTCTCTGCTTCCGGGCCAGCGAGTCTCCGTTGTCTCCATTTTCTCCAGCATCTTCAATCACTTCCTCTTCCCACGGCTCCTTCAAACATCAACAAGTTTCCATTAGATAGGAAAAGGTTTTTTTTTTTTTTTGAGACAGAGTTTCATTCTTTTTTTTTTTTTTTTTTTTTTGAGACAGAATTTTTTGCTCTTGGTGCCCAGGCTGGAGTGCAATGGCACGATCTTGGCTCACTGCAACCTCCACCTCCCGGTTCAAGCAATTCTCCTGCCTCAGCCTCCCGAGTAGCTGGGATTACAGGAATGCGCCACCAAACCCCGCTAATTTTGTAGTTTGTTTGTTTTTTTTTGAGACGGAGTTTCGCTGTTGTTACCCAGACTGGAGTGCAATGGCACGATCTCGGCTCACCGCAACCTCCACCTTCTGGGTTCAAGCAATTCTCCTGCCTCAGCCTCCTGAGTAGCTGGGACTACAGGCGTGCACCACCATGCCCAGCTAATTTTTGTATTTTTAGTAGAGACTGGGTTTCACCCTGTTGACCAGGATGGTCTCGATCTCTTGACCTCGTGATCCACCTGCCTCGGCCTCCCAAAGTGCTGGGATTATAGGCGTGAATTTTTGTAGTTTTAGCAGAGACGGGCGTTTCACCGTGTTGTTCAGGCTGGTCTCGAACTTCGACGTCAGGTGATCGCCTCCCTCAGCCTCCCAAAGCGCTGGGATCACAACCATGTAATTACACTGCGCCTGGCCTGGAGTTTCATTCTTGTTGCCCAAGCTGGAGTGCAATGGTGAGATCTCGGCTCACTTCACAAACTTCGCCTACCAGGTTCAAGCGATTCTCCTGCCTCAGGCTCCCGAGTAGGTAGGATTACAGGCCCATGCCTGTGATCCTAATTAGCCCGTGCACGGCTAATTTTTTGTATTTTTAGTAGAAACAGGGTTTCACCATCTTAGTCAAACTGGTCTCGAACTTGTGACCTCAGGTGTTCTGTGTCAGGCGTGTCACACGCGTAAAGAGACCACCAGGCAGGTTTTATGTGGGCAAGGAGGCATTTATTTATTTAATGGCTGCTTGGAGTTTATTTTCTGCTTGGTGCAAGTGCACAGTTCCAGGTGTCAGGAAAACTCCTAAGTGCTGAGGCTGGGCCAGGCTGTAGAGAGCAGGGCCCTCACTCCTTTTTGGTGTCTGCTGTGTTGATGTGGAGCTGCCGGCTACAGCTGCCTAGTCTACAGGGAGCGTGGTGGGGAGGGGGACAGGAGGGGTTCTAGTGGCCTAGCGCCTTGGCAGGCCTGGGGCTGGTGGTAACCGTTCAGGTCAGGACAAGGGCCCAGAGCTGGCTGTGCTGGACTGACCACCGGGCTGCTTCCTTGGGGCGTTGTGAGCCAGGCCACAGGTGGTCATGTTGCTGGAGGCCTTGGGGGGTTCCGGGTGCTCTGCAGACTCCAGCACTGTAGCCATGAACGGGAGGGTGGACTTCCTGTGAAAGAAGCTGGCCCACCAGTGACCTGGGTCAGCCTTGGGGATACCCGGGGGGTGGGGAATGGCTTCTGCGGGGCACTGGGTACTGGAAGTGGAACCCAGGCAGCACCGGTAGTAGTCGTGGATGGCCACAAGCGAGCCGCTGGAGGGGATGGAGGCCATGCTCTGAATGCAGGCTTGTGGGACCTGGGTGGTGACCCCTCTGGGCCTTGGCTCACAATCACCGTTGGTAGGGATGGGGCAGTAGGCCACGGAACCCATTTGCAGAGGAGACTGCAGGAGGCCACTCCTCGACCCAGACATTCGCACGGGGTGAGGCTGTTTTATTTTGCGCTTGGTTGCAAGTGCACCAAGTTGGGAAAAGGCGTTAGGTGAGGGCAGTAGGAAAGGGGACTGGTTATATAGGTTGGGGCAAATGGTCAGATAAAGGTGGTAATCTATTTTAGGGACGAGAAGAGCATCATGGGATGCATGGTCACAAGTGTAGGTGTTATCTATTCCAAACAGGCATGATCATAAGGGTAGTGGTTATCAGTTGCAAACAGAGGGGAGGGTGAGGTAAATTACACAGTTACAGGGATGGGGGTCTTGAGAAACCTAATGTCTGGGGGAAATCTCGCAAGGTTGAGCAGGAACAATGAAGGCTGCAGGGGGAGATCAATCAGTTGAGGCAGGAACCAGTCATTTCACTTCTCTTTGTGGCCATCTAGTTACTCCAGACTTTCTGCCTCCTGGAGACCATCCAGCAGAGTACCTTCAGGTTACCAGAGCTATAATGGCCAGGCTTGAACTTGGAGGTCTGACATTCTGCCTGCCTCAGCCTCCCAAAGTGCCGGGATTACAGGCATGAGCCACCACACCCGGCCAAGACTGCATTTTTTGAGGGTGGCGATCATGTTGCATTCTTTTTTTGCAATCCCCAAAGTAGTCCGTACAGTGCCTGGTTCATGGTAAGCCCTGGTTGTACTCACCAGCCAAACTACAACCTCATTAAACTCAGCCATGGGACTCCACCAACTCTGCACCCAAGCAGCTGAATGTTGCTGAAGAAAAAAGGTGGACAGCACCATTACATTGTGTCACTCCACCAATGTAAAACAAGCTTTCTGTCTAATATGCCTACACCACTGCCCAAATACGACCACTTTCTCATGCTCCAAGATAACTATTTCACATGCTCAAAGCTTCCACACCTTCTTTCTCCTTCTCTTGCTCTCAGATGAAGAGCCTGCCTCTTCCTTTTTGGAGAAAACAGAATCAGTCAGATGTAGTGGGGTGCTGGGTAATGGCTAGCCACTGGCTCTGGGGGACCTGATGTGTACCTTTTGTCAAGGCGGGTGTTGCAAATACACCCACATGACGATTTTGGGATACTAAAAGGAAGTCCTCTAACTTTAAAAATTTCTGAGGCCGGGCACAGTGGCTCCTACTTGTAATCCCAGCACTTTGGGAGGCTGAGGTGGGTGGATCACCTGAGGTCAGGAGTTCGAGACCAGCCTGACCAACATGGAGAAACCCCATCTCTACTAAAAATACCAAATTAGCTGGGCATGGTAGCACATGCCTGTAATCCCAGCTACTCAGGAGGCTGAGGCAGGAATTGCTTGAACCTGGGAGGCGGAGGTTGTGGTAAGCTGAGATTGTGTCATTGCACTCCAGACTGGGCGACAAGAGTGAAACTCCATCTCAAAAAAAAAAAAAAAAAAATTCTGGAAAATTTAACCATTGGTTCTTGCAAGCCAGTGTGAACTGAATCCAGCACATGTCTGAGATTAACTATATCTTTCATCAATTATTATCTATACACTGAGAACGCCCAGAATTATATTTCTAGCCTTGACCTCTTCCCTGAACTCCAGAATTAGCTGGATCCTCAGTCATATATTCAACATCTCTTAAATATCAAAAAGTACCTTAAATGTGCTGGGCGTCACACCTCTTTGGGAGGCCTAGGCAGGTGGATCATGAGGTTAGGAGTTAAGACCAGCCTGACCAACATGGTGAAAACCCATCTCTACTAAAAATACAAAAATTAGCTGGGCATGGTAGCACATGCCTGTAATCCCAACTACTAGGGAGTCTGAGGCAGGAGAATTGCTTGAACCTGGGAGGTGAAGGTTGGAGTGAGCTGAGATTGCACCACTGCATTCCAGCCTGGCCGACAGAGCGAGACTCCATCTCAAAAAAAAAAAGTACCTGGCCGGGCGCGGTGGCTCATGCCTATAATCCCAGCACTTTGAGAGGCCGAGACAGGTGGATCACGAGGTCAAGAGATCGTGACCATCCTGGTCAACATGGTGAAACCCCCGTCTCTACTAAAAATACAAAAATTAGCTGGGCATAGTGGTGCGCGCCTGTAGTCCCAGCTACTCGGGAGGCTGAGGCAGGAGAATTGCCTGAACCCAGAAGGTGGAGGTTGCGGTGAGCCGAGATCGTGCCATTGCACTCCAGTCTGGGTAACAACAGCGAAACTCCGTCTCAAAAAAAAAAAAAAGTACCTTAAATTTGCTGGTTTCTCTTCAGATTGTATCGTGGGGAGGAACAAATCAGCTTTTAAAGTGATTTTTAAAAGCCTTGCTTTAGGTAAGGCAGATAAAAAAAAAGTACCTTAAATGTAACATGTTCACCCCAATACTAGAATGTGATGTCCACTTTATTACTTTAAGAGTCTTAAAAAGAAACTAGAGGCCAGGCGCGGTGGCTGACGCCTGTAATCCCAGCACTTTGGGAGGCTGAGGCGGGTGGATCACGAGGTCAAAAGATTGAGATCATCCTGGTCAACATGGTGAAACCCTGTCTTTTTTTGTATTTTTTTGTACTAAAAATACAAAAAAAATTAGCTGGGCATGGTGGCGCGTGCCTGTAATCCCAGCTACTCGGGAGGCTGAGGCAGGAGAATTGCCTAAACCCAGGAGGCGGAGGTTGCAGTAAACCGAGATCGCGCCATTGCACTCCAGCCTGGGTAACAAGAGCGAAACTCCGTCTCAAAAAAAAAAAAAACCTAGATTTTTTTTCCTCCTAAAAAAAATTCTTAGTGGAATTTTTCTTTTTTCTTTCTTTCTTTTTCCCCAGAGATGGAGTTTTGCTCTTGTTGCCCAGGCTGGAGTGCAGTGGCACAGTCTTGGCTCACTGCCACCTCTGCCTCTTGGGTTCAAGAAATTTTCCTGCTTCAGCCTCCTGAGTAGCTGGGATTGATTACAGGCACTTGCTACCATGCCAGGCTTTTTTTTTTTTTTTTTTTTTTTTCTGAGACGGAGTCTTGCTCTTGTTACCCAGCTGGAGTGCAATGGTTCGATCTCGGCTCACTGCAACCTCCGCCTCCTGGGTTCAAGCAATTCTGCTACCTCAGCCTCCTGAGTAGCTGGGACTACAGGCTGCGCCACCATGCCCAGCTAATTTTTGTATATTTAGTAGAGACGGGGTTTCACCTTGTTAACCAGGATGGTCTAGATCTCTTGACCTCGTGATCCACCTGCTTCGGCCTCCCAAAGTGCTGGAATTATAGGCGTGAGCCACCGCGCCCGGCCCTTTTTTTTCTTTTTTTTTTTTTAGACAGAGTCTCTCTCTGTCACCCAGGCTGGAATGCAGTGGCATGATCTCGGCTTACTGCAACCTCTGCCTCCGGGGTTCAAGCAAGTCTCCTGCCTCAGCTTCTTAAGTAGCTGGGATAATAGGCGCGCGCCACCATGCCTGGCTAATTAATTTTTGTATTTTTAGTAGAGATGGGGTTTCACCATGTTGGCCCTGCTAGTCTCAAACTCCTGACTTCAGGTGATCCACCCACCTGGGCCTCCCAAAGTGCTGGAATTACAGGCGTGAGCCACCCCTCCCAGCCTTTTCTTTCTTTACTTTGTAGAGATAGGGTTTTGCCATGTTGTCCAGGCTGGTCTCAAACTTCTTGGCTTCCCAAATGCTGGGATTTCAGGCCCGAAGCAGCCAGGCAGGGGAAAAAAAAAAAAAATCTATCAGGTGGGGCGCAGTGGCTCACGCCACTGATGGAATTACAGGCTGCCTGCATTCTTCTCTAGCTCTGCTGTTCCTGCTTGTAATAGAAAAAATAATGACCCTCCAAACATGTCTACATCCCAGTCTTCTTGTGAGTCCACGTGTGACTATATTTCCTCTCATGATAAAAGGAGCTTTGCAGATATGATTAAATTAAATATCTTGAGATGTGAGAAGATTATCCTGGACTATCCAGGTGAGCTCAGTGTAATCCCACAGGTTGTTACAAGAGGGAGGTAGAAGGATGAGAGTCACAGAGAAAGGAGATGGTAGCCTGGATGCATGGAAGCTGAGAGTAAAGGGAGAAAGGATGATACGCTGCTGACTTTGACAATTGGGGAAGAGGCTATGAGTTAGCAATGTAGCGGCCTCTATAGGCTGGAAAAGTCAAGGAAAGTGATTCTCCCCTAAAGCCTACAGAAGGAATGCAGTCATACTAACGTCTTGATTTTAGCCCAGTGAAATTAATTTTGACCTCCAGAACTGTGAAGATAATACATTTATATTGTTTTATGCAAATAGACTGTAATTTGTTAGAGCAGCAATATAAAACTAATACAACACTGTAGTCTAATACATCACCACCTTCTCTGACCTGTATTATTACAATATATTCCCATCTGGCTTCTCTCTCTCTCTCAATCTCTCTTTTTTCTTGAGATAGAGCCTTGCGGCTGGGTGCGGTGGCTCACGCCTGTAATCCTAACACTTTGGGAGGCTGAGGTGGGTGGATCACCAGAGGTCAGGAGTTCAAGACCAGGCTGGCCATCATGGTGAAACCCCATCTTTGAAAAAAAAAGAAAGCCGGGCGCGGTGGCTCACGCCTATAATCCCAGCACTTTGGGAGGCCGAGGTGGGTGGAACACGAGGTCAAGAGATCCAGACCATCCTGGTCAACAAGGTGAAACCCCGTCTTTACTAAAAATACAAAAATTAGCTGGGCATGGTGGTACGCACCTGTAGTCCCAGCTACTCGGGAGACTGAAGCAGGAGAATTGCTTGAACCCAGAAGGTGGAGGTTGCGGTGAGCCGAGATCGTGCCATTGTACTCCAGTCTGGGTAACAACAGCGAAACTCCGTCTCAAAAAAAGAAAAAGAGAGCCTTGCTCTGTCACCCAGGCTCACTGCAGCCTCCACCTCTGGGGCACAAGCAATCCTCCTGTCTCAGCCTCCGAAGTAGCTGGGATTTCAGGCACACACCATCACACCTGGCTAATTTTTAAATTTTTTGTAGAGATGGGAGTCTCACTATGATGCCCAGACTGGTTTCAACTCCTGGGCTCAAGTGATCCTCTTGCCCTGGCCTCCCAAAGCGCTGGGATTACAAGCATGAACCACTATGCTTGGCGGACACTCTTAGATTTTCTTTCTTTTTTTTTTTTAAAAAAATGAGGTTTCACCATGTTGGCCAGGCTGGTCTCGAACTCCTGACCTCAAGTGATCCACCCACCTCGGCCTCCCAAAGTGCTGAGATTACAGGTGTGAGCCACCACACCTGGCCTAGATTTTCAACTATACAATACAGTGTTGTTAAGTAAAGGCACAATGTTGTACAGACGATTTCTAGCATTTTAGACTTGTTGATCAGCAGCTCCCCCCAGCCCCTGGCAATTGCCATTCTGCTCTGCTTCTGTGAGTTTGACTGTGTTAGATAGCTCGTATAAGGGGAATTATGCAGTATTTGGCCTTCTGTGACTAGCCTGTTTCACTTAGCATAATATCCTTAAGGTTCATCCACGCGGTTGCATATTGCAGGATTTCTTTCTTTTTCTTTCTTTCTCTCTCTTTCTTTCTTTCTTTCTTTCTTTCTTTCTCTCTCTCTCTCTCTCTCTCTCTTTCTTTCTTTCTTTCTTTTTTTTTTTTTGAGACGGAGTTTCGCTCTTGCTACCCAGGCTGGAGCGCAATGGTGCGATCTCGGCTCACTGCAACCTCCGCCTCCTGGGTTAAGGCAATTCTCCTGCCTCAGCCTCCTGAGTAGCTGGGATTACAGGCACGCGCCACCATGCCCAGCTAATTTTTGTATTTTTAGTAGAGACGGGGTTTCACCATATTGACCAGGATGGTCTCGATCTCTTGACCTCATGATCCACCCGCCTCGGCCTCCCCAAGTGCTGAGATTACAGGCTTTAGCCACCACGCCCGGCCCTAGGATTTCTTTCTTTCTTTTTTATTTATTTATTTTTTTGAGACGGAGTCTCATTCTGTCACCCAGGCTGGAATGCAATGGTGCAATCTTGGCTCACTGCAACCTCTGCCTCCTGGATTGAAGCAATTTTCTTGCTTCAGCCTCCTGAGTAGTTGTGATTACCGGTGCCTGCCACCTTTTTACAGGGGGTTTCACCATGTTGGCCAGGCTAGTCTCGAACTCCTGCCCTCAAGAGATCCGCCTGCCTTGGCCTCCCAAAGTGCTGGGATTATAGGCGTGTGCCACCTTGCCTGACCAGGATTTCTTTCTTAAACTTTTCTTTTTTGAGAGGGAGTTTCACTCTTGTTGCCCAGGCTGGAGTGCAATGGCATGATCTTGGTTTACCACAACCTCTGCCTCCCAGGTGCAAGCGATTCTCCTGCCTCAGCCTCCTGAGTAGCTGGAATTACAAGCATGCACCACCATGCCCAGCTAATTTTGTAATTTTAGTGGAGATGGGTTTTCTCTATGTTGGTTGAGCTGGTCTCAAACTCCCAACCTGAGGTGGTCTGCCCAGCTTGGCCTCCCAAAGTGCTGGGATTACAGGCTGAGCCACTGCGCCCGCACTCTTAAAATTTTAAGGCTCAATAATATTTCATTGTATGTATTCTCTGGGTCCACCCCTGACTCTCTATAAATCTCCCCACAGGAGTCAGGTTGGATTTCAAATCCCCCTGTGCAAAACCATCCAGTGGCTTTTCATCCATCTAATGTTTAACATAAAATCAAAACATCCTCCACAGCCCTGGCTACTTCTCCAACTCTCTTGAATCTTTCTCCTGAGCCTACCTTCCTCTAGCTACTGTGGCCTTAGCATCTTTGCAGTGGCCATTTCCTCTACCTGGAATCCCCTTACAGATGGCCAAATAGCTATTCCCTTCAGGCAATTCAGGTTGTTAACTTCAAAATTATCTGTTCAAAAAGGCCTTCTGCCCATGTGTGGTGGCTCACACCTGTAATTCCAGCACTTTGGGAGGCCGAGACGGGTGGATAATCTGAGGCCAGGAGTTTGAGACCAGCCTGACCAACATGGCAAAACCCCCGTCTCTACTAGAAATACAAAGATTAGCCAGCATGGTGGTGGGCGGCTACTCGGGAGGCTGAGGCAGGAGAATGGCTTCAACCTGGGAGTTGGAGGTTGCAGTGAGCTGAGATCAAGCCACTGCACTCTAGCCTGGGCAACAGAGTGAGACTCCGTCTCAAAAAAGAAAAAGAAAAAAAGGCCTTCCATGGCTATCCAACTTGAAATAGCCCCTTAGTACTTCTGTAACTCATCTTGGTTTTTGTTTTAATGATTTACTCACCAGGCATTTCCTCGTTTATTCGTTTCTGCATTTATTTTTAGTCTGTTTCCAGTAGACTATGAACTCAGTAAGAGTGAGAACTTTTGTCTCTTTTTGTTGAAAGTACCCTATGCTGGGCGCGATGGATCACCTGAGGTCAGGAGTTCGAGACCAGCCTGGCCAACATGGTGAAACCCCGTCTCTACTAAAAATACAAAAATTAGGCGGTCGTTATGGTAGGCGCCTGTAATCTCAGCTACTTAGGAGGCTGAGGCGGGAGAATTGCTGGAACCCAGGAGGCGGAGGTTGCAATGAGCCGAGATCATGCCATTGCACTCCAGCCTGGCTACAGAGCAAGACTCCATCTAAAACAAAACGAAACAAAAAAGTACAAGGCCGGGCGTGGTGGCTCAAGCCTGTAATCCCAGCACTTTGGGAGGCCGAGGTGGGTGGATCATGAGGTCAAGAGATCGAGACCATCCTGGTCAACATTGTGAAACCCCGTCTCTACTAAAAATACAAAAAATTAGCTGGGCATGGTGGCGCATGCCTGTAATCCCAGCTACTCAGGAGGCTGAGGCAGGAGAATTGCCTGAACCCAGGAGGCGGAGGTTGTGGTGAGCCGAGATCGTGCCATTGCACTCCAGTCTGGGTAACAAGAGCGAAACTCCTTCTCAAAAAAAAAAAAAAAAAAAAAAAAAAGTACAGTACCCTATGTCCTTTACCTAGAGAGAACTTGCTCTACATAGAGGGGGATCACTAGGGTATATAGCCAGGGAGGCCTCTTGGTGGAGGTGTGTGCTTTCTTTCTTTTTAATTTTAAACCGAGTTTCACTCTTGTTGCCCAGGCAGGAGTGCAATGGTGCAACCTCAGCTCACTGTGACCTGCACCTCCTGGGTTCAAGTGATTCTCCTTCCTCAGAATCCCTAGTAGCTAGGATTACAGGCACCCATACCATGCCATGCTAATTTTTTGTATTTTTAGTAGAGATGGGATTTTTTCTTTTCTTTCTTTCTTTCCTTTTCTTCCTTTTTTTCCCAAGATAGAGTGCGGTGGAACGATCTTAGCTCGCTGCAACTTCTGCCTCCCAGGTTCAAGCAATTCCCCTGCCTCAGCCTCCCAAGTAGCTGGCATTCAGGTGCGCACCACCATGCCGTTTGTATTATTTAGTAGAGACAAGGTTTCACCATGATGGCCAAACTGGTTTCAAACTCCTGACCTCAAGTGATCTGCCCACCCTAGGATTACAGGCATGAGCCACCATGCCCCGCTGGTGGAGGTGTGCCTTAAGCTGATGTTCATATTTTTGGAGAGACCAAGGGAAAAGCTTCTCTATTTTTTTTTTTTTGAGATCGTGTTTCGTATTTTTAGTAGAGTCGGGGTTTCACCATGATGACCAATGGCCAAGTTTTGAACTCCTGACCTCAAGTGATTCACCCGCCTTGGCTTCCCAAAGTGCTAGAATTACAGGCTTGAGCCACCTTGCCCAGCCTTTTTCTTTTCCTTCCCTCCGCCTTCTGGGTTCAAGCAATTCTCCTGCCTCAGCCTCCAGAATAGCTGGGACTACAGGCACGCACCACCATGCCCAGCTAATTTTTGTGTTTTTAGTAGAGATGGGGTTTCACCTTGTTGACCAGAATGGTCTTGATCTATTGAGCTTGTGATCCACCGGCCTCGGCCTCCCAAAGTGCTGGGATTATAGGCGTGAGCCACCGCGCCCCGCCTCTTTCTTTCTTTTTTGAGATGGGGTTTCCTCATGTTGGTTCGGCTGGTGTTGAACTCCAGACCTCAGGTGATCTGCCCGTCTCAGCCTCCCAAAGTGCTAGGATTACAGGCTTAAGCCACCGCGCCCGGCCCCTCTTTTTTCTTTTTTTGAGAGAGAGTCTCATTTTGTCGCTCAGCCTGGAGTGCAGTGGCACCGAGTCGGCTCACTGGAACCTCCGTCTCTGGGTTCAAGCAATTTTTCGGTTTCAACCTCTCGAGTAGCTCTGATTACAGGCGCCCACCACCATGCCTGGCGAATCTTTGTAGTTTTTAGTGGAGAAGGGTTTCACCATGTTGGCTAGGCTATTCTCAAACTCCTGAGGTCAGGTGATCAACCCTCCTCGGCCTCCCAAAGTGCTGGGATTACAGGCCTGAGTCACCGCGCCGGCCCTCTATTCACTTTTGCAGGAGGTTGCTCTCTAACTTGTTAGCGAGCAGAGATGAATGGGATTGTGGATAAAGAATTGAGCCTAGCTGCACTGTATTTATGAAAAAAAAAAAAAAAAAAAAAAAAAAAAAGCACCGTATTTATGGGGAAAAAAAAAAAAAAATCGAGCCTAGCACTGGGAGGCCAAGGAGGGAACATTGCTTGAGTCCAGGAGTTCCAGAGCAGAGCAGTCTGGGCAACATAGAAAGACGGCCTCCTTCACCCACCATGCGCGGCTATCTACATAAAATGAAACAAACAAACAAACAAACAAAATACCTGAACCTAGAAAAAGCAGATTGGCACCTAAATTCACATGTTTTCCCAAACTGCCACCACATCTTTGCCTAGCCTTTTAATTTCTCCTTCTTCACTGCTAATTTCAGTATCATGTAACAAAGACACTGATTTTGAACGAATTAAATATGAAAATTTTGGGATTGATGGATGTAAAAGGAATTTGCTATGTAACTATCAGCAGAGGGGGTATAGCTCAGTGGTAGAGCATTTGACTGCAGATCAAGAGGTCCCCGGTTCAAATCCGGGTGCCCCCTCGGTTTCCCTTATGCTTTTTCACAGCCATTTAGGAATAACCTGAGTTAGCGAGTACTGAATACAAAGCCCACGGGAGGTGGTCTTTGTCTCTTGCACCTACATAATTTTCACCTTCAAAGGATTCCCGTACCCGAGCGGGAGAGAGCAGCAGCAACCAGAGGCTGCTCTGAAGTGGAGCTGAGCCCGCATACCCCAAGTGGTGAGAAGCGCTCCCGAACTCCCAGTTGTAGAAGAAAGGCGCGCATTGATTCCCATCTCCGAGGCCCACTGGTTTAATGTTAATTATAATTTGTTTTGGGGTGAAAAAAAATGTCGCGTCGTGGGCGGGGCTAGTTCGTACTTGACTATGAAGACTAGGAGAAGGAATCCAAATTCAGAGGTCTTCATATACTCGCGAACTGGACAGGGCACCTCTAGAAGGTAGAAGGTGGCCAGGCGCGGTGGCTTATGCCTGTAATCCCAGCTCTTAGGGCCGAGGCGGGCAGATCACAAGGTCAGGAGTTCGAGACCACCGTGGCTAATATGGTGAAACCCCGTCTCTACTAAAAAAATTGGCCGGGCAGCGGCAGGTGCATGTAATCTCAGCTACTCGGGAGGCTGAGGCAGGAGAATCGCTTGACCCAGGAGGTGGAGGTTGCAGTGAGCGGAGATCGCCCCAGCCTAGGTGACAGAGCAAGAGACTACGACTCAGAAAACAAGACAAAAAGTAGAAGTGTTAAACAGCGAGGTTTTTCCCTCTTACTTCTTTAGCTCGAAGGCAGGGCTTTGGCTGGTTAAGATGTAGATGGAAAGTTCGAGGCCTAAAGAAGAGGTAAAACCGGTTCCTCCTGGGTTTTGCACGGAACCGCAGCTCTATTAATTTGTGGTCTCTCTGTCCAGCCTCGCGATGCAGCTCACAGTCCTGCGAGCCTTGAGAAAAAAATGCACGGTTCCTGGGGTCTGAGGGATGACACAACCACATTCCGGTTTAAAATATCGCAGCTGCTCTTTGACCCAGGCAGCACGCCTCTTCCTCTCTCCTTTATTTTTCCTTTTTTTGGGCAAAATCTAGTCGAGGGGGATGCCCTTGTCTCCAGTCACACTTAGCATTTTCCTCCTGCCCTACAGTGACACTGTTAGGCACGCAGCCAGCAGATGCTTGTCCCCATCTTTAGGTTATGAAAACCCATGGCCTTTTATTCTTACTTCAGTGGTTCTTAAAATGTGGTCCCCACACAGCAGCACCAGCGGCACCTGGGAACTTGGTAGAAATGCAAATTATCGGGGACCCCTTACAGAATCAGAAACTAGGAGTGTTTTAATAAGCTCTGCAGGTAATTGTGATGCACGCTCAAGTTTGAGAAACACCGCGTAAGTTTATCTCCGTTTGCATTGGGATATAACTTTACTTTTGTACATTAATAGTCAAGGATGAACACAGCACATCCATGTCACTATTAACATAGAAAGTTGAAGTTGGCGCCGGGCGCAGTGGCTCACGCCTGTAATCCCAGCACTGGGAGGCCGAGGCTGGTGGATCACGAGGTCAAACGATCGAGACCATCCTGGTCAACATGATGAAACCCCGTCTCTACTAAAAATACAAAAAATTAGCTGGGCATGGTGGGGGGTGCCTGTAATCCCAGCTACTCAGGAGGCTGAGGCAGGAGAATTGTCTGAACCCAGAAGGCGGAGGTTGAGGTGAGCCGAGATCGGGCCATTGCACTCCAGCCTGGGTAACAAGAGCGAAACTCCGTCTCAAAAAAAAAAAAGAAAGAAAGAAACTTGAAGTTGGAGAAGAGCTGTGTCTGGGTTTTCCTCACTTGACCTACCCTCCACCCCCAAAAGGAAAGCCAACGTTATGCGTTCTCCTGTCTCCCTACCCCCATTGGAAACATCCTGTCCCTCATACCTGGCTCCTGGAACTGTCTGACCCATCTGAGGCTGGCGTTCCTGGCCGCAGAAATCCCTACACCCCTGGAGCGAGTAATGGGGTCGCGCGGCTTTTATATATACCAAGCCCTCCTCCTCCTCCCGCTGAGCACAAAGTAAAACCGAAAGCTTCCTGCGAAGCTTGATAAATGAGGAAGAGACTTTTTTCATTTTTCTTTTAGTCTAGGATTCAACGTTAAAATGTGAATCAAGAATTAAGATTAGCTGTAAAGGCCATCTAGGGGGCACCCGGATTTGAACCAGGGACCTCTTGATCTGCAGTCAAATGCTCTACCACTGAGCTATACCCCCGTGCCGTTGCGGCGTCTGGAGGCGGTTCATTTGAGTGCTAAGCATTGTTGCAGTTGCTACACTGAGGAGATAGTAACATAAGGAGAAAGGAATGCAGGAGAAAAGGGATTAAGCTGAACGCAGAGAGTGCCCGCATCCGGGGGAACCTCGGGAAGGTGCACTGCAGGGGCTCGAGGAGGGAACCACAGCCCGGGCCCAGCTGAGTGGAGTCCAAGAGGGAGGGACGGGTTCCGCCCCACAAATGTGGGAAAGGGTGTGGGGCAGAAGGGGGACTATGAGGGACAGGGCAGGGGTCCCCGTTCGGTCCCAGATTTACGCCAGGTATCGACGGGTAGAGAGGAAAGTCCCTGAAGGTGGTGAATCAGCTCGGGCGTTCAGGAGGGCTGCAACTCCACCCTCGACGGGCTTGAGGGGTTAGCCCGCCTCCCGCAGCCCCTGCGCCCCAGATGTGCAGCCTGCCCGGCTCTGCGCCGTCCCAGGCTCTGGAAGGCCCCTGGGCGCTGGGCGCAGTCCGCCTGGGAGCCCTGGGGCGCCAGCACCCCGAGCCCCGCGGACCTCCCCGGAACCCGCCCTCGCGCAGCCCCACGTCACCCAGGGAGCGCGCCTCGCTGCGCGCGCCCTTGCCCGCGCCCGAGGCGCGTGCCCGCCCCGGTGCAGCCCCTCCTCCCCGCTGTGTTTATTAGGGGAAGGAGGGCGGAGGCGGAGGCCAGTTCCCCAGCTCCAGCCGCCGTCGCTCCCGCCTGTGTAGTTGCAGCCGCAGCCGCCTCCCGCCAGCTCGCCTCCGGGAAGAGGACGCGCGCGAGCTCGGGCATTCCCGCCCCAGCCTCTCCCGGAGCCATGAACCCCAACTGCGCCCGGTGCGGCAAGATCGTGTATCCCACGGAGAAGGTGAACTGTCTGGATAAGGTGAGCCCGGGACCGGGAGACGCGTTTTTGCAATCCCGGGCAGTGCTCCCAATCCAGGGAGGAGGGAAGGGCCGCGTCTTTGCCGCCTTATTCCCGGGATCCCAGGAGAATGGAGGGAGGACTGGCTGGCGGTGTCATGGGGTGTGGGTACACATCCCAGTCTGGAAACCCGGAGATCTGGGGCGAGGCGCGGAGTCCCCGCTTAGCGGGCAGCCGCTGCTGGAGACGGGTGGGCCCTATGCCCCAGGGTTTGGAGGACGGGAGAGAAGCAAGGAAGCCAGGCCCCGGGCTGTGTGGGGGTAGGTTAGGGGTGCAGTCCCGCCCCCTAGGGCCTGGCGAGTGAGAAGAGACGACCGCTCCCTCGCCGCTCGGCGCGGAGCGCCAAGTAGGCGGAAGCGCCTGGGGCTGGTGGAGGGGGCGGGGCAGAGGCTGGGGTGGCCCTGCGAAACCGTCCGCTCCGGCGGGGAATGGCCTGGCTTCCTGGCCTGGGGGGCGGGGGCTATCAGCCTGCTAGTGTTGCATCTGATGCGGGGGGTTTCGGGTAAGGACCCGAGCCCCACCCCCCCTCAAGACCCCCAGCTTTAGAACGACCTGCAGCCCCCTAGGTGATTCAGTGGTTAAAGGACTCGCAGACCTCCATAGCTTCCCAACCCCCACTTCCAATTAAAAGCTAACTCCCGGTGCTGGGCCGCCCTGCCTGAGCCGGGCGGGGTCGGGCGCTGGAGTAGAGTGGGTGGGTGAGGGGGTTCTTCGCCGAGATCTCCTGAAATTGTGCTCAGAGCCAGGAGACCGTGTGGTAGAACAAAGAGCTAACTTTTCAAAGCAGGTTTCTCCTGTGGAGGGTGGGGTTGGCTGAGTTCTGGGGAAACGGAGGGAAGGGGGAGGTATGGGGGGAGGGGAAGGTGGCCTTGTGGAGATACTGTCCCCTGGGGGCCCTGTCTCCCCCATGCTGGACTTGTTCATCTGGTTGCCATTAGACTTTTGGAGGGGGGTGGGAGAGTAGAACTGGGTGTTTCCGGTACAGTTTGAGGTAGGATCCTGTCTTCTCCTAAGCTCCTAAGGGAAAACCTGCCCCTCTGCATCTCCTCCCCAGTCTGGGGGGAGGGCTGTGTGATTTTGTCCCCTTCCACACCGTGCCTTTCATCCACCACCCAAAGCTGGCTCCAAGTCCAGATATCCTTTCCATCTGAACTGGGAAGGCTGGGGGGACTGGATGGAAAAGGGGTGCAGGGATGGGCACTGGATGGAAAAGGGGTGCAGAGCTCTGGGACCAAGTTCATTGCTGATCTGGAGCTGGGTTTGTTCATTGGACACCTTGTCTCTCCCCTCCCCCTTGGGTGTGAGCTTCCTCAGACCTTTGGCCTCTGAGTCAGGGTGAGGAGGTGGGGCTAGAGGTTCTGAAACACATTCCAGCTTGCTCTTGGGGCGTGTGGGCATCTGGGGGCCGCTGCTGTGTCACTGTCCCTGGTCCTGGGCTTGACTGGGCAGGAGAGGAGGGGCAATGTTGTGGGCACAAGGAAAGGTGCTAATCTGCCCATGACCATGCCAGCCAGTGCTGCGCAGGACTTGGGCTTAGAGCTATCAGATGCTGTCTCCCCTTGAGAACCTACCTGTCCTTGCACACGGGGACTTGGCCCTTCCCTGGTGGCAGATTTCGTCCTCTGTATCTTGAGTTCCCTGTGGTCCCCTTCTTCTCCACAGCCATCAATTGGGAAGAGGCAGTGGGCACTTCACCTGTATAAGGAAAAAGCAGTACATGAAGGCAGGATTGCCAGGAGTTGGGAGGCTGGGTCCTTGTTCCAGGTCTGCTCCCATCAGTTTTATGAATGGCTCCAGGCCTCAGTGTTCACCATCTCAGATGGGTATGGTGATGTCATTTCCTTCAAGGCGGGGCAGTGCACTAATGTGCCTGAGTGCTAAAGAGGGTGTTGTATAGACTATGCCCTCCCTACCTTTCTGGGATGCTTTGTTCAGCTCGACACCACTCCCCTGGTAAAGACCTTAAGTGCTGTGTGTTAGAGGGGAGGGGAGCAGGCAGGGATGCTGCAGTATGCCCTCCCCAGTTCTCTTACCCTACCTGGAAGAGGATGTTCAAGTGGGGGTTGCCCAGGGAAGTGGGGGTTGGCGATTCCTCCCTCTTTTTAGAACTCTCTGTACAGGAAGTGGCCCCGGAGAGACCTTGCCCCCTGTACTGAGCAGGAGGCCTGAAATATCCAGCTATCAGACCTGTTCCTCCCCACTGCTCCAGGCAGTAAGAATAGGCAACAGGAGGCCGGGCAGGGTGGCTCACACCTGTAATTCCAGCACTTTGGGAGGCTGAGGTGGGCGGATCACGGAGGTCAGGAGACCAGCCTGATCAACATGGTGAAACCCTGTCTCTACCAAAAATACAAAATTAGCCGGGTGTGATGGCACATCCCTGTAATCCCAGCTACTTGGGTGGCTTAGGAAGGAGAATTGCTTGAATCTGGGAGGCAGAGGTTGCAGTGAGCTGAGATAAATCGTGCCATTGAACTCCAGCCTGAGCAACAAGAGTAAAACTCCATCTCAAAAAAAAAAAAAAAAAAAAAAAAAGCTGGGCGCAGTGGCTTACACCTATAATCCCAGCACTTTGGGAGGCTGAGGTGGGCTGATCACCTGAGGTTGAAGGTTCAAGACCAGCCTGACCAACATGGAGAAACCCTTTCTCTACTGAAAATACAAAATTAGCCAGGCATGGTGGCACACACCTGTAATCCCAGCTATTCGGGAGGCTGAGGCAGGAGAATTGCTTGAACCTGGGAGGCGGAGGTTGCAGTGAGCCAGAACATGCCATTGCACTACAGCCTGGGCAACAAGAGCAAAACTTCGTCTCAAAAAAAAAAAAAAAAAGGAACGGAATAAGCACCAGGAATGGGGAGACAGTGCCTGGAGGATGCTGAGCTGAGAACAGGAAGGAGGGGGAATCTTAGTTGCTAACCAACTTCCAAAGGCCTCTCATTTACTGCAAACAGTCAAATTAGATTCACCTTTTCTCTACAATCCCCCAAGGCACTTAGCCCACCACGTGGCCCAAAACACAGTCTTTGTCCTTGGTTTCAGCCTTTTTTCCTCCCGGAGCCTTATCTCCCAAAGGCATAGGTGGGTAAAAACCTTGTCACCTCTGAAGGCCACCCTGCCCCCAACCTGCAGTACCCAGTGTGCTCTGCAAACTGGATAAATATGTATTGCTGATGACAGTGTTTGAGGAAGGAGGTCGAGATTTGCTTCCCCAGAGGACTTCTGGGATTAGAGCTGGGGGAGAAACAGGGTGACCTCATTTGCTCATTCAACAAATATTTATTGAACACCTACTTTGTGCACCTGCTTTGTATCTAGGGAGCTGTGTTGTGAAGAATCTTGCCAGTTCCCCTGGAATCCCACATTAGGGCAGGCTCTGTGCCTCTGCTTGTCTGAGCGCTCCCTCCCCACTTGAAGGGAGTGAAGTCCTCACAGCTGTGGTGCCGTTTTGCTAAGCTTAGAGTACCCCACCATCATCCTGTGACCGTCCATTCATAATAGCTACTAATTGCAATATGCTGGGCTCAGTCTTCACAGCAGCCTCACAAAATAGGTGTGTTCACTCCTGTAAGCGATGCACCCCACAAACGAAGGTTCAGGTAGACAGTGTGGCTCATCTCCCTCTCTTAGAGCTGAAATTCACATCCACAGTTCTTTCTGCTCAGCTCTTCTGCCAGTGTGTTCGCAAAAAGTACTTGTATTTACACATATTTATTTTATTTACATCTCATTTGTGCCAAAAGTAGGTCCTATTCCTTCCTGACCCTATCTGGAGGGATGCTCTGGGCCTGGGGTCTTGTATGGAGGTGTGGGGCCACTGGCAATTATCCTGTCCCCCTTGGAATTTGTGGAGGTGCAGCAAAGATCTATGTCTTTAAGCCAGCGGCTCAGGTGGCTGACTGAGCTAGGCTGGTGACCCAGCCAGGGTGAGGCTGGCATTGCCCCTGCAGGAGGGAGAAACTAACTTTGGGCAACAGAAAGGGAGGAGACTGTCTCATACTCCAACTCTGAGTCATGGCCACCCAGGTAGCTTGGGTTCAGAGGCCAAGGTGCCAGGCTGCAGGCACAGTGACACAAAGCTTGCCCCTTCCCCCCAACCCAGAGCCGTGGAGGGACAGCCTGTCCCCCTCCAAGTGAGGGGGATCCGAGCAAGCTTCTGCCCCCACCAGCCTGTTTACCTTTCTGTAGAGTGCGTTGCAGGTAGGCCAGGGAAGGTAAAGGGTGACTCTGCTTTGGAGCCTTGGATCCAGGCTGAGAGGCCTCTGACGGGCAGCAGAGGTAGGGGCTGGGGACTGTCTGGTTTCTGTGAACAGGGGAACCATGGACTTGGCAGGCAGCAGGAAGGAGCAGAGGTGCATGCCTCGAGGTACACTTTCCTCCCGAGTCCTGATTCCCAGGAATGCTTCTCTGAAATCATCTTGCCTGGGGCCTTTAAAAGAGGGGAGCTCTTGCTCCCGGTTAGAGCCCACGGGGCAGAGCAGAGGCAGACGGGTCACTGTGGGATCCTCTGGATGTATTTCCCTGACAGTGTCCTTCCCCAGACCCCACTGACACAAGACAGGGCTTCTTTCATCTTGGGGTCCTGATGCCCAGCCCAGGCTTGGCTCACATCGGTTGTGGAAGGACTGGCCATTTTCTGCCTCCCCTCCCCACAATTTTCCTACCCCAGAAAGGACACAGTGGCAGGAGCTGTTGGGTTTTCTTGAACCTTAGGGCCTTCCTCCAGAGAGGGGAGGGGAGTCGCCCGAAGCTGCTAGAGGTGCCAGGCAGTAGGGGTGGAGTGGCCTCCTCTCTGGACCCCTGGAGAGCAGTGGCAGCAGTTCCAGTTGACACATGTACTTCATAGTAACTGGTTTCCATGTTTCTTTCTGCTCGGAGCCCCCTGCAGGGGGACAGGCGACCACCCTCCTCTGCCTCACGCTCCTGTGCCTGGCTGAGAGCGTGGGATGTGTGAGGGAGGTGGGAAGGAGCTGCTGATGGAAATAGGTGCCATTCCCTCGTGGAGGGGCTCCACTTCCTCCTAGTGGCAGCCTGGAGGGGTCTTGTGGAACCCCCGCGTCCAGCGTCGGCCTGTGCCCCCTGCCTGCTCGGTGCACCCCGCCCTCCTTCTCCCAGGGGCTTGGCTCCAGGTGGAGGCCTGGCCATCTGGAGTAGGGGGTCTCTCTCCCTGTCTCCCCAACATCAGTCAGGAGGCAGCCTTGGAGGTCCTTGGTCCTAGGACAATGTGTAGCCCTTTACTCCTGTGTGTGTGTGTGTGTGTGTGTGTGTGTGTGTGTGTAAGTGGGTCATGGTCTGGATTCTGGAGAATGTTTTTCCTGGCAGGCCCCTGTGGGGTGGGGGGAGGCGGGGGCCCGGGCAGGGGCATGTGCAGCTGAGGAGGCAGAGGCCAGCAGACTGGGTGGTGACAAGGCTGGGGCACCCTGCCAATGCCTCCCAGTGGAGGGAGGGAGTGGGCTGTCACTTCAGGGGCCTGTGGGGGCAGGGACCACCCTGTCTTAGTGTCCCCAGTGGGTTGTGTGTGTTGGAGTTACTCACACAGGGGGAGTGTGGAAGTTGCTGCATGGGGGTTCAGGGGGCCTGGGGCACTGGGATAGGCCCAGGTTGGGGAGGGGGCCAAGCTTAGACCCGCCACTTCTTTGCTTCCAGACTTCCAGCTGGTCGTCTTCCCCTAGAGTGGTTCTCTTAGCACTCTGTTTAATATTCTACCATTAGGTTTTTCCTTAGAAGGCAATTTCTCCCTCAAGTTACCTGGGGTCTCTGGTTGAAGTGGGCAGTGGTGGGGGAGATTGAATCCCAGAATCTCAGCCTTCTTTCTGCTGTCCCCTCCTCCCAGAAGCACCTCTCTGGGGTTTGGAGACCACATTTTAAAAAGCATTACCTTGGGGGAATTCCTTGACAGATGGCCAAGAGCCAACTCCGTGGCTGAGATTTTCCCTGGGCCTGCCTCTTTTCCAAGTGGGGACTGTCTCCCTTGACTGCTAGGAAATGGGGCAGGGACAGGCCAGCCAGGTCACTCGGGCAGTCTGGATTGTTCTGGGGTCCTAGCAGTGGACCTGGTTGGTACAGATTCAGGGCGTCATCCTGGGCCGTGGAGGTGAATGTAGACGGTGTTGGCATGGCTTTGCCTAAGCATCAGTGCTTCTCAGCGGTTCCATGAGAGCCCTCCACATAGAGCCTGTTAGATTGGTTCTGTTTGTTGTCTTTGAGATAGGATCTTGCTCTATCACCCAAGCTGGATTGCGGTGGTGAAATCTCTGCAACCTCTGCCTCCTGGGTTCAGGCGATTCTCCTGCCTCGGCCTCCTGAGTAGCGGGGACTACAGGCATGTGCCACCATCGCCAGCTAATTTTTTTTTTTTTTTTTTTAGTACAGACAGGTTTTTACCATGTTGGTCAGGCTGGTCTCGAACTCCTGACCTCAGGTGACCTGCCCGCCTCAGTCTCTCAAAGTGCTGGGATACAGGCTTGGGCCACCAGGCCTGGCCTAGATCAGTTCTCTTTCTGTCATCGATGTCTACCCTCTCCCCTCCATGGCCACCCTGGATGGGCCTTGTGTCCCACATTCTCACCCACATGAAAGGATTGGGGATGTGGCTGGGCACAGTGAAGCCCCTCTGCTCCCATCACACACAGCTTCCCTGGTGAGCCCCGACCCCTTTGCTGAGGGTCACACCTGCTATGCCCAGCACCTAACATCTGAGTGCTGAGAGGTGCCAAGTGCTGTGCAGAGGGCTTTGAGGTGATTTCTCCTGAGTCCTGGCAATCCCAGGAGGGCCAACTGTTATTACATCCATTCCACATTGCCAGGACGTGGGCTCCCCGGAAGTGCAGGGCCCCACTCAAGGTCATACATGTTAGTGGGGGTAGAGCTTCGACATCTACATGATGTCCACCTTCAAGGCTTTGAAGTAGAGCTTTTTTTTTTTTTTTTTTTTTAAGTTCATGTCTTTTGTTAACTCAGTTACTTGTTTTCTGGTTTGTTGAAGCAGTAAGTCAGACAACATTTGCCACAATAATGTCTGTCAAAGTGGCTGCCATAAACACTCCAGCATCACATTCATCAGAAGGGCACTCTCGACGAAGGCGACTGATTTTGCCATTCTCATCCACCTTATAATATTTCAGGACAGCCAGCGTAACCTTCTTTCTCTTGTGCTTATTCTTCTTGGGAGTGGTGTAAGACTTCTTCCTTTTCTTAGCACCACCACGAAGCCTCAACACAAGATGAGGAGTAGACTCCTTCTGAATGTTGTAGTCAGACAAATTACGTCCATCTTCCAGTTGCTTGCCAGCAAAGATCAGTCTTTGCTGATCAGGAGGAATTCCTTCCTTATCCTGGATCTTGGCCTTTATATTTTCTATCGTATCCGAGGGTTCAACCTCAAGGGTGATGGTTTTTCCTGTAAGGGTTTCCACGAAAATCTGCATTTTGGTGGCTGCCCCACGTGAGGCGCAGATGGCGGATCTAAAAGGAAGCTGAAGTGGAGCTCTTTAGCGCCTCAGTAGCAGACCCGCTCTGGGCGCTCTCCTGCCCCCCCCCGACCGGGGTGGGAGAGGATGAGGGAAGGGTGGAAAGGATGTGGTGTGCTGGCAGAGCCCGGGACACCCAGCCCACTCCTGGCCGGGAGTCCCACAGGAAGTGGGAGGTATCAGAGCTGCAGCAGCACCTGGGGCTCACGTGGGACTGGTGGGTGTGCTGGGCCCGGGGACAGGAGCTGGGATCTTTTGGGTTCTGGGCCTGGGTGCGTCGGGGCTGGGCCTTGACGAGGCCAGAGGAGCTGCTCCTTCATGTTCAGCCGCTGCTCCCTAGCAACCCAGCGCAGCTTTGCATAAGCAATGAAGCCTCTCCAGCTGTGGGCAAGAGGGGCTCCCTAGGGAGGGTGGAGTGACCTGGGGGCTGCCACCGCCACTGTAACTGGGCTGGTCCTTCATGCCTGCCCTTCTCTTCCTCCTGGGATCAAATGGGCCATTGGTGGAGGATGAGGAAGGAGACAGGGGAGGGGAGTGCCAACGCCTGTGACCTGAGATGCTCCCTGCTCACCTGTGGTGATTCCATGTTCTCCCCACAGTCATGGGCCCAGGACAGTCCCAGGAGCTCCTGAGTGCCCCTTCCTAGGGCCCGAGCCCCGCTTCCAGAAGTCCTGGTATCTGATGTGTGTCCTCATTCTGTCTCCATCCCCAGTTCTGGCATAAAGCATGCTTCCATTGCGAGACCTGCAAGATGACACTGAACATGAAGAACTACAAGGGCTACGAGAAGAAGCCCTACTGCAACGCGTGAGTCCTGTTCTGGGCGGGGTTGGGGGCGCCGGGGCCCCTCCCCAAGGGGGTTCTTCTTCCCTTCTGATAAACACAAGGTGACACAGGAGGACACTTCCACCCCATTTGTCCTCACAACAGCTGGATGAAGCAAGCACTTTTTATCCCCATTTAAAGTGCATTGAAAGTACAGATGAGGAACCTGGGGCTTAGGGAAGGGAAGAGACTCTCAAGATGGCATAGCTAGTGAGAGGCTAGCTCTGACCCAGTCTCTGGGCAGTAAAGCAAGCATGTTTCTTTCCCCTACACGCTGCTACAAAAGAGGGGGCTTTTCGCATGGTCTTTGGAGAATCAGTAACCTGCCTGTTGTGTTTGGGGTTGGGGGATTTGTTCCTCTGTTCGCCTTCCCTTATTTCTCTCTCTAAAACTGACAGTTTCCTTCTCTCACCTGGGTACTTCCTAGGCTTTGGGGGCTCCTTTCTCAGTGTCCTTGAAGAAAAATCTCTGGAACCCTTGTGCCAACCCTTCTGGTGTTCATCTTTTGAGAAGAGGGATGGGGTGCGTGAAGGGTGTTGCCTGGCCCAGTTAGATCTCTTCCCTGCCTGGTGAGGGAGGGTGTGGAGACTGTTTTTTTTTTTTTTTTTTGAGACGGAATTTCACTCTTGTTGCCCAGCCTGGAGTGCAGTGGCGCGATCTCTGCTCACTGCAACCTCCACCTCCCAGGTTCCAGTGATTCTCCTGCCTCAGCCTTCCTAGCAGCTGGGACTACAGGCACTCACCACCATGCCCAGCTAATTTTTGTATTTTTCGTAGAGATGAGGTTTCACCATATTGGCCAGATTGGTTTTGAACTCCTGACCTTGTGATCCACCTGCCTCGGCCTTCCAAAGTGCTGAGCCACCGCGCCTGGCCTAATTTTATATCTTTAGGAGAGACAGGGTTTCTCCATGTTGGTCAGGTTGGTCTTGAACTCCCAACTTCATGTGATCCGCCATCTCGGCCTCCTAAAGTGCTGGGATTATGGGCGTGAGCCTCCACACCTGGCCTGTGTATTTTTGAATATAGACAACTTGGGCTCTGTTTCTTCTGCACTGGGACCTGCAGCAGCCGACGGTGGGCAGGAGTATAGAGGTAGAGTCCCCTATCCCAGACCCTGAAGGAACACCTCCCCTCCCGTCCTGTCCTGTCCTGTCCCGTCCCATGCAGTGCCAGACACTATAGCAGCTTTCCATCTTCAAGTTGACCTTGCGAGTAGCAAGTACAATCTCAGTATTAGGCCTCACAGCTGCTGCCCCCAGTGAGGTGGCCACTTTGGAAGGTCAAGTCACTTATAAGTAATGGTAATTTCTTTTTCTTTTATTTGCATTTTTTTTTTTTTTTTTGAGATGGAGTCTGGCTCTTTCACCTCGGCTGGAGTGCAGTGGCGCGATCTTGGCTCACTGCAACCTCCAACTCCCTGGTTCAAGGGATTCTCCTGCCTCAGCTTCCTGAGTAGCTGGGACTGCAGGTGCGCCACCATGCCCAGCTAATTTTTGTATTTTGGTAGAGACAGGTTTCA
The DNA here is from genome assembly GCF_049354715.1 of Callithrix jacchus. Lineage (NCBI taxonomy): Eukaryota > Metazoa > Chordata > Mammalia > Primates > Cebidae > Callithrix > Callithrix jacchus. Next base: position 119,409,874 of record NC_133506.1, read on the forward strand.
CCATGTTGGCCAGATGGTCTCCTGACTTTGTGATCTGCGTGCCTTGGCCTCCCAAAGTGATTACAGGTGTGAACCACCGTGCCCAGCCCTTTTTTTTTTTTTTTTTTTTTTTTTTTTTTTGAGACAGAGCGTTACTCCATCATCCAGGATGGAGTGCAATAGTGTGATCTTGGGTCACTGCAATCTCCGCCTTCTGGTTTCAAGCAATTCTTGAGCCTAAGCCTCCTGAGTAGCTGGGGTAGTTGAGATTACAGATTCGTGCTACCCTGCCTGCCTAATTTTTGTATTTTCAGTAGAGAGGTGGTTTCACCATTTTGGATCAGGCTGGTCTCAAACTCCTGACCTCAGGTGATCCACCCGCCTCAGCCTCCAAAGAGCTGGGATTACAGGCATAAGCCACCTTGCCTGGACTTAATTCCATTTAATTTTTTTAATTTTAATTTTTTTTTTTTACTTTATTTTTAAACTTTACTTCAACCAACTCAAGTAATGGTAATTTCGGTGTTCACATTATTTAGGATCTGACTTGGGTTCAGTTTTTTTTTAAATTCTCAGTCAGGAGGCTCTTTGCAGCTAAAGTTCACCCAGGAAAAAATTGGCACTTGTCTAAAAAGGGTTGGGGGCTGGGTGTCGTGGCCCAGGCCCATAATCTCAGCACTTTGGGAGACCAAGGTGGGCAGATCCACGAGGTCAGGAGATTATCCTGACCAACAAGGTGAAACCCCCGTCTCTTCTAAAAATACAAAATTAGCTGGGCATGGTGGCAGGTGCGTGTAATCCTAGCTACTCAGGAGGCTGAGGCAGGAGAATTGCTTGAACCTGGGAGGCAGAGGTTGCAGTGAGCCAAGATGGAGCCACTGTATTCCAGCCTGGGCAACAGAGCTAGACTCCGTCTCAAAAAAAATGGTTGTGGGCTTAAACCTCCAGCCTTCCCCCACACCTTACCTGCTCCCTTATTTGCTCACGTTCCCTGGCTGAGACCACTCTTTCATCTTTTTAGGGGCATGCTCATTCAGCAGTCATTTATTGCCTGCCTGCTGCTATAATATATACCAACCTGTGCCAGGTACTGGGAAAAAAAGATTCCTGATAAAAATCTCAAGCTCAAGAAGCAACATGAAGTTGTCCCTTCTGGAAGGAGGAGGGCACTGGGCAGGTTATCTGGGGTAGAGGAAGGGTTGCAGCTCTGTCCCCGCCTCTCCTTCAGCTGCCCCTTCTCTTCTATTAACTTCTGTTCCTCTTCCCCCACCAACCCCTCCCACCCCCACAAGGGAAATGGGACATTCTTCGAATTCTTAAGGGCTCACACAAGCCCTGGTTCTCTGCCACTTCCTCCCTCCATTGAGGAGTGGGGTGGGGTTCAGAGAAGCCAGGGCAGTTAACCCCTCGGTTGCTGGACCACTTCAGGCCTGATTCTGAGCCTCTGCCCCACCAGACAGAAGTCTGGCCGAGCCTTGGAACCCAGTGACTCCAGTAGCCTAGAATTCAGTGAGCGTTGGGAGTTGGAGAAAAATCAGAGGCTTGTCCTTGTTTTCTCTGCATTTTATCAGCCTCATCCAAAGTTCCAGCTTACTTTTTTTACTCTCTTCTCGGGAGGCTGCTGCAGGGGCTGGGGGTGTGAGGAGAGGCAGAAGATGAAGGCTTTTTCTCTGGATGCTGCCTCCAACTTGCAGAGGCAGAGGTTCCTCCATCTCTCTCCTGGCCTTCAGCCAGAAGAAGCAGGTTGGTCTTTCCGTGTTTCCTCCAGCCTTTATAGCCCTGGGCTCTGCCTCGTTGACCTTTGGCCCAGCTGGGATGTTTCCTGGGGAGGAGCCTGTCAAGAGAGAAGACCTGGGGGTTTGTGACCCAGCTGTGTTTCATTTCAGCTGTAGTAGTACCTCGCCCGCCCGCCCGCAACAGCATTCTGTCTGCTGGGCCAACAAGTTAGGCATGGGGATTCTGGGATGACCCAGTTGTGGGCCCTGCTTGCAAGGAGTGTCCTGTGGACCCATCTCAGCCTTGGTTTCCCCATGGTTAAAAATTCCTGCCCAGGAGGCCTGGCGCAGTGGCTCACACCTGTAATTCCAGCACTTTGGGAAGCTGAGGCATGTGGATCACTTAAGGTCAGGAGTTGGAGACCTGCCTGGCCAACATGGTGAAACTCTCCACTAAAAATACAAAAATTAGCCAGGTGTGGTGGCAGGCACCTGGAATCTGAGCTACTCAGGAGGCTGAGGCAGGAGAATCGCTTGAACCTGGGAGGCCAGGGCTACAGTGAGCTGAGATTGCCACTGCACTCCAGCTTGGGTGTCAGAGCTGAGACTCCATATCAAGAACAAAAACAAGACAAAACAAAAAAATTCCTGGTGCACGAGAGGACCTGGGAGTTTGCGACCAGCTCTGTTTCCCATTAGCTGTAGTAGCACCTTGAGAAGAAAGCTGTCTTTCCCTGTGGTTTCTTAAGATTCAGCCCAGGGATGCTGGACCCTAGATGAAAGTATTTATTGAGCATTTGCTGTGTGCCAGGCACTGGGCCAAATGTTTGCTGTCATTCCCTTCTGCTTTCTTACTTTTCTTTTTTATTTGTTTTGTTTTTTTTGGAGACAAGGTCTCCAAAAAAACTTCAACCTGCTCAGTCACCCAGGCTGGAGTGCAGTGGTGTGATCATGGCTCACTGCAGCCTCAACCTCCTGGGCTTAAGTGATCCTCCTGCCTCAGCCTCCCTGGTAGCTACGACCACAGGCGTGCACCACTATGCTAATTTTTAATTGTTTTGTAGAGAGGAGGTCTTGTCATGTTGCCCAGGCTGGTCTCAAACTCTTGGCCTCGGGTGATCCACCTGCCTGAGCCCGGCCTCCTCCTGTTTTCTTCCTGCCTCTGGTCCGATCCTTGAGTGACATTCAGGTTGCCGAATCCTGGGGTGTCCAGGGTATAGCTTTCTCCCTTTTCTGTTTGGGCCTTGCTTTGTGGACCACAGGCCTGGCTTTCTTCTCTGCAGCATCTCCAGTGCCATGCTGGGCCAAGCCCAGTGCAGGACCCAAAGGGGCACATGGTCTCTTCTGGCACTTTTCCAGGGAGTCGGACCCACCCAGCGAGTGTGTGAGTTTGGTGTGCAGGGAGGCCTCTATGTTCTGCCTGTCTCTGGCTAGTCTCTGAGCCCTGAGGGAACTAGGATCTTGCAGCGGGCTGGTCAAGAGAGAAGAAAGCTATCTTTCCCTGTGGTTTCTCAAGATTCAGACTTAAGTTCTAGAAAGTGACTGTCAAGTATGCAGTAAAAAGGCCTCTTCTGTTTCTGTCCTTGCATCAGACTTGTTTGGGGAAGAAGCAGGGGAGAGAACACAGGGCAGAGCTCACAGCCAGCCTGCCTGGCGTGGCAGACCCCCACGTGCATGCAGTTACACACATGCCTGGTGTGAGGCAGACACGCATGCCGCCAGTGCTGGGGCGGGAAGGAGGACTTGGGAGCTCTACTGTATGGGCTGTGTTTGTGATCCCACATTCAGGCCTGCTGCCATCCAGCCAGTGCTGTGGCAAGGTAGAGGCTGCACTCTGGCTTTTGCACGGTAGCCAGCAGTGGAAGGAGAACCGCTAATCCAATTCTTTTTTTCTTTTTTTTTTTTTTTGAGACAGAGTCTCTGTCACCCAGGCTGGAGTGCAGTGGCGTGATCTCGGCTCACTGCAACCTCCGCTTCTCAGGTTCGAGCAGTTCACCTGCCTCATCCTCCTGAGTAGCTCACATTACAGGCACCCACCACCATGCCCTAATTTTTGTATTTTTAGTAGAGATGAGGTTTCGTCATGATGGCTGGGCTGGTCTGGAACTCTTGACCTCAGGTGATCCACCTGCCTCAGCCTCCCATAGTGCTGGGATTATAGGTGTGAGCCACCATGCCACAATGGAATTCTTTCTTGAAGCTTCTGGGTGGTGAGCCTGCTCTTGATTAGAGAGTTATTTATACCTTCCATTATTTGTTTTGTAAGCTGGATTTTCCTACAGTGGGCAGATGAGTCCACACACCCTGGCTTAGCATAAACCTGTATCTTTGTCTTCCTGCAGATAGTCCAGGAGCCCAGAGGTTAGGGCTGGGGGGTGGGGAACCAGAGAAACTGCCTGTTCCCTCCTCTTTGGGGCCCTACTGACAGGAGCTGGGGTTGTCAGCCAGGGGTGTCAAGTGGAAGGTGGCAGGGGCTGGAGAAGGAAAGGAGGGGACTTGGCTGCACCTTTCCCCTCTTCTCTGACTGAATATTGAGGGTCCATTCTCCAGTTTCCTTGAGCTGTGGGTGAGGGCTGAAGAGGGTGAAGATGTCCCTGATTTTGGGCAACCAGGGACTATGTTTCTGCTACTTCCCCTAGGCCTCAGGTGGGAGCAAGGTGACATCTGTGGCAAGTAAGTTTGAGTACTTACGTGTCTCTGGATTATAGCAGACTGTCTTTAATCCCAGCTCTTTTTTTTTTTTTGAGATGGAGTGCAGGCTGGAGTGCAGTGGCATGATCTCAGCTCACTGCAACCTCCACCTCCAGGGTTCAAGCAATTCTCCTGCCTCAGTCTCCCGAGTAGCTGGGATTACAGGTATGCACCACCACACCCAGCTAATTTTGTAGTTTTAGTAGAGATGGGGTTTTACCATGTTGGCCAGGCTGGTCTCCAACTCCTCACCTCAGGTGATCCGCCTGCCTCAGTCTCCCAAAGTGCTGGGATTACAGGCATGAGGCTGGGAATTGAAGACCAGCCTTGTCTCTACAAAAAAATACAATAGATTAGCCAAGCCTGGTGGTGCATGCCTGTGGTCTCAGCTACTTGGGAGGCTGAGTCGGGAGGATTGCTTGAGCCTGGGAGGTTGAGGCTGCAGTGAGCCCTGATTATGCCACTGCATTCCGGCCTGGGCAACAGAGGGAGACTCTGTCTCTAAAAAATGTAAAAACGGGCCGGGCGCAGTGGCTCACGCCTGTAATCCCAGCACTTTGGGAGGCCGAGGCGGGTGGATCACAAGGTCAAGAGATCGAGACCATCCTGGTCAACATGGTGAAACCCCGTCTCTACTAAAAATACAAAAAATTAGCTGGGCATGGTGGCGCATGCCTGTAATCCCAGCTACTCAGGAGGCTGAGGCGGGAGAACCCTTGAACCCAGGGGGCGGAGGTTGCAGTGAGCCGAGATCGCGCCATTGCACTCCAGCCTGGGTAACAAGAGAGAAACTCCGTCTCAAAAATAAATAAATAAATAAATAAATAAATAAATAAATAAATAAAATGTAAAAATGAAAATAAAAATAAAACTAGGTGGGCTGGGGCAGTAGTAGGCAAACCCCGAACTGGGGCCTCAGGCTTTCCCTCCTCCCCAAAATTCTCTGCCTCTAACTAGGAAAATTGGGACTAGGAATGACTGTGGGCAGGGGCGGGCAAGTGCAAATGACCAGCCCAAGTGGCCAAATGTGGCCTCCAGGTACCCCCCCGCACTGTAGTCACCCCCTAATCCCATCCCCAAGGCTTCCTGGAGCCTCAGGTATCACTTGCTTCCTAACACCCGTGTTTTACAGATGAGGAAACAGGCCTGCATTTCCATGCCTTACTCAACTTGGCAGAATCGTTTCCCTTTCTATATTACAGACAGGGGCAGGGGAAGGCTTTTTTTTTTTTTTTTTCATTTTGCGTGCAATCTGATGGCTGGTAAGTTCTTCCTCAAGTCTAGCCTTAATCTTTTTGATGGCTCTTTTTTTCCCCTCTGGCCGAACAATGCCTCCTTGTTGCTTCCTATCCCCACCACTTCAGCCCCTTTGGCTGGAGGGGCCTGACGGGTGAGAAACTGGGTTAGCAGGGAGCCCTCCCTTCCCGCCTGTGGGCAGCCTTCCCAGCAGGGGCTTTTGGAATCAGCAGCCTTTTCTAGAGGCAGGATGTGGGGGCTGTTTTTTTTTTTCTTTTGGTAAAACCAAAAGCTCCTTGTTGCTTTTGTTGATGTATTTTTGCTCCTCCTTGAACACAAAGCTGTGGTTTTTGAAGAGGTCCGAGCCTGGGGAGGGGTGAGGCTCTGTGCAGAAAGGGTGCTGGGCTTTCAGGTTCGCTTTTCTGTTCTTCTGACCCTGGAGTGTGGCTGATGGCAGGACTAGGGAGTGAGGCTGGTGGCCGACAAGCTGTCCCTGTCACCTGTGAGCCCGGAAACCTCGCCCATGTAGTCCCACCGAGCAGGAAGGAGTCCCAGAAGTCCTGGATACCCACCTTCCTGGGACACAGGGCCTTTTCTGTATCATATCTCTTTTTTTGAGATGGGGTTTCACTCTTGTTGGCCAGGCTGGAGTGCGATGGCACGATCTCCGCTCACTGAAACTTCCGCCTCCTGGGTTCAAGCAATTCTTCTGCCTCAGCCTCCCAAGTAGCTGGGATTACCAGAAGCCACCACCATGCCTGGCTAATTTTTTTTTGTATTTTTTTTTTGAGACGGAGTTTCCCTCTTGTTACCCCGGCTGGAGTGCAATGGCGCGATCTCGGCTCACCATAACCTCTGCCTCCTGGGTTCAAGCAATTCTCCTGCCTCAGCCTCCTGAGTAGCTGGGATTACAGGCACACGCCACCATGCCCAGCTAATTTTTTGTATTTTTAGTAGAGACTGGGTTTCACCATGTTGACCAGGATGGTCTCGATCTCTTGACCTCGTGATCCACCCACCTCGGCCTCCCAAAGTGCTGGGATTACAGGTGTGAGCCACCGCGCCCGGCTGTATTTTTAGTAGAGACGGGATTTCACCGTGTTGACCGGTCTGGTTTTGAACTCCTGACCTGGGATTACAGGCATGAGCCACCTCGCCTGGCCTTTTTTTTTTTTTTTTTTTTTTGAGATGAGGTGTCTCTCTGTCATCCAGGCTGCAGAGGTGTGATTTCAGCTCACTACAACCTCCACCTCCCAGTTTCAAGTGATTGTCCTGCCTCAGCCTCCTGAGTAGCTGGGATCATAGGTGTGTGCCACCACACCTGGCTGATTTTTGTATATTTAGTATAGAGGGGTTTACCATGTTGGCCAGGCTGGTTTCGAACTCCTGACCTCAGGTAATCTGCCCACCTTGGCCTCCCAAAATGCTGGGATTATGTGCCCACCCTGTATCATAGTTTTGAAAAGTTGAGAGGGATAGGCAGCTCCGAAATAGGTGTGGCTGAGAGGCCCCAGAGTGTTTCTCATAATGGCGGAGCTTGGAAACAGCTGGGTTTGAAGGATGAAGTGCTTTGTTTTGTATCCAACCTGCCAAGCACATCTTTCCCCAGAGCGGAGTGCTGGGTGTGGCTGGGGTCCATCTGGTGGAGTGACATTGGACTCCCCTTTACTGTCTGGGCAACTGTAGAGGAGAGTGCCTGGGATAAGGTCTTTGCCCTTGACACTGGACCTCAGTTTCTCCCATCTGTAAAATGCATGATGAGAATGCTTGCCTTTTCCAGGCCAAAGCTGTGTGGCGGGTTTCAAGAGAGAATGTGCACAGGATGCAGTGTACTGAGATGTTGCTTTGTGTGCCTGTCAATTGCCCTGAAGCCTGAGGCTGCTGCCAGTAGCTGCCTGTTTGCCCTGTCCCACCCCGCCGTCCTATAGGGCTGTCTCCAGCCTTTCCCAAAAACCCCCAGAGCAGCTGATAGCAGGGAGGAAGAGTGGGTGGGGCACCTGCAGAGAGCCCACCCACTTGGAATGATTAACAAGGGGCACATACAGACTGGCCTATGGGACAAAGGACAGCTGTGCTCTGGACTCTGCTCTGCACCCAGTTCTGATCCTCATTCCTCACCGTGGCCCAGTCTGTCATGGGGTTGGGTTCTGGCGGGGTCACCAGCTGGGACTAGTGGCCCCCGGTCTGTCTTAGCACCCACGCACTCATTTCCACCCATCCCTGCTGGGATCTGAGGATAACAGATGGGGTGGGGAGGAACGGAAAAGGTAGAATTCCCAAAACTTGTTTCTAGAGGGAGGTCAAATCAATTTGAGCCTTCTTAGAAGCCCGGCATGCTGGTGGGGGAGGTGCAGCACTGATGTTCTCATGCCCTTGCTTCTAGAAACAAACCCGTGACATCTGTCCTCTCACCTAAATTATCCTGGAGACACAGTCTCCTGACTTTGGCCTCATGGGCTTCTCCTTAGTTGAGGGCCCCCTTGCTGTCTGTGTCTCTTCCCCCACCCCCATAGACCTCTCCTCCCTCCCTCTCGCTCTCTTGCTCTTCTCTCGCTCTTCTCTCAGCTCTTCTCTCGCTCGCTCTCTCGCTGCTCTCCTGCCTGGAGCTGAAGATGAGGTTGCCATGGAAACCTGAAGCGTAGTGAGCAGGGGGAGGGAAAGGCAGAGCCATCTAGCCAGGACTGGGGGCTGGGGACTTTGGGCTGTGGGGAGGGGACAGGGTTGACCCAGCAGGAGGAATATAACCCAAGCTGTCTGCCTGCCTTCCTCTGCCTGGGGTTGGCCTTAGGGGGCTGGGGTAGGAGCTTGGAGGGTCTGGAGTGCCTCTTTAGTTAATCTGATGGAGGATTAAAATCCTCCCTCACTCCTGCCAAATTAAGCTGAGCTCACATCTGGGCTGGCTCACCCCCCCCTTCCCTTCTGATGGGATTAGCACTCCAGCTGTGGGGGGCTGAGAGTGGGGGTAGGGGTGCTTCCGAAGAGAGGATGAACTACCTGCTAGCCTCATTCAAGGTGCCTGCTTCATATTGGAGGGGCTCCCAAGACCTTCCAGTGGGTGTAGGATGAGCAGAGGGACACAGTGTGGGGTGCGGTGGTGTGTGTGCCAAGTGTAGACCTGCTGGCTTCGGTTCCTTGGAGGCGCCCATCCGTGCAGAGGGCACATCTGTATATTCATCGTGTGTGAGGCACAGTGCAGTGTGTGCAGGAGCTTTGGGCTGTGGAGTGGGTGGGGCACGTCAGGTGTACCTGTCTGGTGGTCCTTGGGCCATAGGGGCTAGCCTCTGTTTTACTTATTTATTTATTTAAAAGGAGCTCTTGCACTGTAGCTCAGACTGGTCTTGAACTCCTGGCCTCAAGAGATCTGCCCACCTGGGCCTCCCAGAGTGCTGGGATTACAGGCGTGAGCCACTGTGCCCAGCCTGGCTTGTTTTAACCCTGTGCATTCTGGCAAATGAGAAACCCTAGGGTTTGCAGACTGGCCCCCGAGGATGCATTTGCCCTGCTTGCCTCTACCCCTCCCACCAAATGCTAACCAGCTTCATCTTTTCAGAATTGAGTCTTTGAGTGCTGGGCCAGAGCTGCCTGGAGGTCTCCTCTCCCCGAACCTGCCCCTGCCACATGTGCCTCTGCTTCCAGACACCTTCCTCACCACAGCCTCCCCGCCCCCATATAGCCTGCAGAATGGCTCTGATTTGGGGGAGGGTCCTCTTGTCTCTGAAGCTTCCCTCTTAAGGCCTGAGGGCCTTCTGGCCCTGCTAGAGATCTTCCCTTTCTAGTCTCCAGGAACAGACTCCAGGTTGATCCTCCCTTGCCCTAGAATTGTGCAGGAACTTTGAAGAGACCTCCTCAGCTGTGGGTGGCTCTGTGGGTGGCACAGGGACTGGACCCCAGACTTGGCTGCATGTTCATCACAGGCCATGTCTGTTGCCAGCTGTGGGCACCTGCGTTTGCCTTTATTATTTATTTTAGAGATGGGGTTTCACTATGTTGGCCAGGATGGTCTCGAATTCCTGACCTTGTGATCCTCCCGCCTCGGCCTCCCAGAGCGCTGGGATTATAGGCGTGAGCCACCTCGCCCAGCCTGTGTTTGCCTCGCCTCATCTGCTTCCCTTCCTCTGCTGGGGGAACCTGCGAGTCTGGGCTGACCTGAATGGCCAGGACCCCGGTGAGGTCTGGGGCAGGGGACTGCTGGAATCACCTGGATCTGGGACAGTGAAACTGGCCCAAGGGAAGAAGGATTTGCCAAGGTCACCCAGTAAGTCAGTGGCCCGGCCAGAGCCCTGCACTGGGCCCTTTCAGATTATGCCTCCCTTGTTTGAGTCCTCAAATCCTGAGCCCTGCCCTTCACAAGTGGTGGTGGCCTTAAGGGAAGTCACCTGTTTCCAGGTAGCTCTGATGCAGGGCAGTGTGGGTGGCTGGAGAACAGGGGCTGCCGGGCAGAGGGGCAGCTGGTGCCTAGCTCATGGGTGTGTCAGCCTTGGTGGGATGTGCCTAGGAAGAGGTCCCCGGAGGCAACCCATTGCTTACCTGGGTGCGGCCTGTGAGTCAGGAATCTGCAGGGCTCACAGCTGTGATGGGCTGTGGTCACCCAGGGCTAAAAATGGCTTGGTGGGCTCCTGCTTGGAGAAACCACCCACCAGTCCCTGAAGTAATTGGGGCCCATGCAGCCCCTCAGCCAATTCTCATACCAGCACGTACACATAAACCACCATGACTCACAGCTGCCTGTCTCTCCTGCAGCTGGTTTGCCATGGAACCTCGTGATGAGAGGGGGATGGAGGAAGACTGAGTTCTAGTCCTGTACCAGCTTCAACTCCGGGTGTGACTTTTTTTTTTTTTTTTTTTTTTGAGACAGTGTCTCGCTCTGTCACCCAGGCTAGGGTGCAGCGGCGCAATCATGGCCCACTGCAATCTCTGCCTCTCAGGTTCAAGCGATTCTCTTGCCTCAGCTTCTTCAGTAGCTGGGATTACGGTTGCGCGCCACTGTGCCTGGCTAATTTTTGTATTTTTAATAGAGATGGAATTGCACCATGTTAGCAAGCTGGTCTCGAACTCCTGGCCTCAAGTGATCCACCTGCCTTGGCCTCCCAAAGTGCTGGGATCACAGGTGTGAGTCACCACGCCCAGCCTGACTTTTGTTTACTCAACAATTATTTATTGAGTACTGCCTTCTATTCTAGGAGCCTGAGATAAATCAATGAACAAAAGAGACCCCAAAATCCCTCCCCTCATAGAGAAGTAGTGGAGAGAGGAGACAATACGTTGCTGTGATAGATTGGTTAATTATGAAGATGGCTAAGGGAGAAGTGCCTGGCGGCAGCACACCGTTTCCTCCTCTGAAATGAGGGAGTTGGACCAGACTCCTCTGGAGGTCTCTGCAGGCTCTGAGGGTTGCCCTGGCTCCGGCTACCTCGAAGCTAGGCCCTCTTGCTGGGGGTCAGGCCTTCCTGGGCCTGGAAATTGGGGGGCTTAGTTCAGCATGAACTGAAGAGATTGTCTGGGCGCAGAGCTGGATCCCTGTGTGCCTTGGCCATGTTTTTTAACCTCTCTGGCCTCAGTTCTTCCATCTGTCAAAGGGGTACACTGAGTACCAGTCACACAGGGTGGCTGTGAGAATTTGGTGAACTAGGGCACGCAAGCCCTTAGCACAGGGTGGACATTCACTGTTTTTTTTTTAGACACAGTCTTGCTCTGTCACTCAGGCTAGAGTGCAGTGGGGCGATCTTGGCTCACTGCAACCTCTGCCTCCCAGGTTCAAGCAATTCTCCTGCCTCAGCCTCCTGAGTAGCTGGGATTACAGGTGCACACCACCGTTTCGCTAATTTTTGTATTTTGAGTGGAGACAAGGTTTGGCCATGTTGGCCAGGCTGGTCTTGAATTCCTGACCTCATGACCTGCTGGCCTCAGCCTCCCAAAGGGCTGGGGTTACAGACGTGAGCCACTGTTGTTGTTACAGATTGAGTAGCCCCAATCCAAAAATCCAGAATCTGAAGTGCTCTAAGATACAAAACTTTGAGTGCTGACACGATACCACAGGGAAAATTCCACACCTGGCTTCGTGTGATAGGTCATAGGTCAAAAAGCAGTCAGTAATTTTGTTTCATGCACAAAGTCCTTTAAAATATTGTATAATGTGTATGAGTTGTATAGGAAATGGTCCCATCCCCAAGATGTTTCAGTATAGATATTCACATATTCCAAAATCTGAAAAAAATCCAGTATCTGAAACACATATGGTTCTAAAACACATCTGGTCCCTTAATAAGGGATATTCAACTTACATTTTACCTGTTGCCCTTAGGTGACCTCCTTTTTTGTCCTCAGGCTGGCCTTCCCGCCTACCCTGAAATTAAGTTGGACCTTGTTCACCCTTTGAAACACCACACTGGTCTTGTGTTTTCTCTATCACCACTTCCTCCAGGAAGTCCCCCTGGATATGTGTGTCTTTTTCTTTTTTTTTTTTTGAAATGGAGTCTCGCTCTGCTCCCAGGCTGGAGTGCAGTGTCGTGGTCTCAGCTTACTGCAATCTCTGTCTCCCGGATTCAAGCGATTCTCCTACCCCAGCTTCTTGAGTAGCTGGGATTACAGGCGTGCGCTACCACGCCTGGCTAATTTTTTATATTTTTAGTAGAGATGGGGTTTCACTATGTTGGCCAGGCTGGTCTTGAACTCCTGACCTCGTGACCCACCCACCTTGAACTCTTGAAGTGCTGGGATTACAGGCATGAGCCACCATACCTGGCCATACCCTTTTTTTTCTGTCTCCTTGTACCCTTCTCTGCATGGCTGGTCTCCACTTCTGGTCTTAGCTGAACCCGTGCGCATCTTCCCCCAGTTGGGCCCAGTGGCCTCAAGCTCTGTGTGGTAGGCACTAGGGATTATCCCCAGACAAGGGTGACCTTCAACCCTCAGAGAGTGTCCTGATGGCCATCCTTTCACTCAAGACAGTTCTCCTGACCGGCCTGCCACTGATGCCTGCTGATCCCAGGTCAGCCACTCCCAGCTGAGTCTGAGAAATGCTTGTCTCGCTTGTCTCCTCGGCATTGGCAGCGGACACTGAGGTCCCCCTGCGGGGCCGGGGCAGGGGCTGCCCAGGCCTAGTGGGTAGTTCCCAGGAGAGAGCACTCTGTGAGAAGCCCAGTGGCTCCTGCCCCTTCCCCAGAGTGACCCCGAGTCTTTTTTTGTTTCCTACAGACACTACCCCAAGCAGTCCTTCACCATGGTGGCTGACACCCCGGAAAACCTTCGCCTCAAGCAACAGAGTGAGCTCCAGAGTCAGGTGAAGCGCTGTGGGGGCAGGGATGCTGGGGAGGGATGTTGTAAGCTGGGCGTTTGGCAAGAGCACCTTCCCCCTGCGGTTAATCTGCAAGGCTGAGGTGCTGAAATCAATCCAGGCGTTGCCTTGACTCTCGGCCCCCACCCCTGACTTTATCAAAGGAGCAGGGCAGAGCGTTCCCCAGCTCCCTACCTAGAGGGTGTTGGAGAGGTGTGGGGGTGTCTGTTGAGCCTGCTCTGGGGCTCCCTAAAGCCCACGTCCTCTAGGAAGCTGTTCGCCCCTCCCTCTTCCTCATTCACCTCACCCACAAAGGATGGGTTTTGGAGGACCAAGGAATTTGCCCCTCCAGGTCATGTCATTCTGAGGCTGTGCAGCTCACCCTCTATGGCCATGTCCCAAACCCCCGCCTCTGGTGGGCAAGGTGTGAAGGGCTCTGCCATGGGGAGGGGGGCTGTCCCGCCTTTGTCTCCTTTGGCTTGATTTTCTAGAGCCCTGCTGAGTGGGAGGTGTGTGCCCCTGTAGTGGGGGAGGACGGGTTCCAGTCCTCAGGGACACTGAAGAATAAGCAAAGGGTCTGGAGCCCTGAGAACAGAACAACTGACTCGCCACGGCTGGGGGTGCAAGGGCTTCCTGGGCAAACCTGGTGGGGGGGGCCGGGGGGGACTTCAGCAGATGAAAGAATTACGTGAGAGAATACCTGTAGGGGAATTTACTGTGTGGGCAGGCGCCCCGGAACAGCAGAAGACTGCAGAAATTCCACTGGGCCACATGGGGGGCCTCTCCCAGTTCCTCTGGAAGGGACTCCTGCTGCCTGATCTTGACTGACAGCCTGGGTCCGTCCATCAGGGAGAAGTGACCCTGCCCTGTGTCGGGCTTTTCATGCACCCTCTCTGGGAATCCTCCCAGCTGACCTGTGAGGAAGGTGCTGTCTTCCCCATTGTTAGAGATGAGGCTACTGAGGTCCAGCGACATTAAGGGACTGGCTGAGGTCCTGCGGGTAGGAGGAGAGGTCGTAGCAATATGAACAGCTGATGATCCAGCGCTCAGTTCTCCCGGCGCATGCACTCCTTTAATGGTCACCCGGCCCCGTTCAGCTGTAGGACCCCTCCCTTTAGAGAAGAGGAAATAGACACTGACAGCTTTGAATGCAGGGTTGTCTCACCCTGAGAATATCCATTCCCTAAGAAACAGTCTCTACCTTAATAATAAACACGAGAGTTCTTTATGCTGTAGAGAAGTTTTGTAGTTTATGGCTGGGGACTGTGGCTCATGCCTGTAATCTCTGTGCTCTGGGAGGCCAAAGTGGAAGGATTACTTGAGCCCAGGAGTTTGAGACCAGCTGGGGCAACATAGCAATACCTGGTCCCTGTAAAACAAACAAACAGAAAAACTAGCAGGGATGGTGCTGTGCACCTGTGGTTGAAGCTACTTGGGAGTTTGAGGCGGGAGGATCACTTGAGCTGATGAGTTGGAGGCTGCAGTGAGCCATGATGGCATCACTACACTCCAGCCTGGGTGACGGGGTGAGACCCTGTCCCTAAAAAAAGGAAAAGAAAGAAATTGCATAGTTGAGCAAATGGCTTTAGTTACTTCCCCTGTTTACCCTTGACTCAGCTCTGGGGGAAGGTGGAAGACCCACTGTCTCTGTTTTACAGATGGGGGAACTGAGTGGGTGAGTGAGGATCCAGGATTTGGGCCCTGGTCTTGCATTCCAAGCGTGGGGCCCGTGACCCTGCCCAGCCGTGGTAGGGCCTGAGGCTCACAGACTGGGCAGCAGCAGCTCACACCTGCCATCCTTCACCTGCAGCAGAAGCTGAAGTTACTGGGAACGCCATGGCCTGCTGTCAGCCAAGAAGTGGGGGCCTGGCTTCCTGCCCAGATTTTACAGACTCCTGCCAGGCCCCGACTCCTGCCTCAGATTCCCTGTCCTATGGAAGGGCCATGGGGGCCGGGGTGGAGGGGCTCAGAAGGACCTGGGGGAGCTGGGAGCAGGTGGCAGGTCTTTGGAGAGAGAGAGACAGACAGACAGACAGAGACAGAGACAGACAGACACACACACACAGAGACAGAGAGACACACACACACGCACGCACACACACCCTTCTCAGGGGAGAAATTCAAACCCCTTTGTCAGTCCCACAAGAGCATGGCTGCAGCTCTTTTTGCCCCGGCACCCGATCCCAGAGGGGTGGGGTTTGAGGAGGAAGCACTCCACATGGTTCCCCTGGATGGGCAGCAGGTGGGCAGAGCCTGCTGTTGGCAGGGGCTGCTTCTGCTCCCCACAGGGGAAACCGGCACCACACTCTGGGTTTGGGGGCTCCCTGTCCCTGGCCTGTGCCCCCTGTTTTCCAGAGGCCTGGCCTGCTAGGTTCCCCGGCAGGGCTCTGGGGAGATGAGAATGGCAGTCAATTTTCATTAGGGTCTCACTGAGGGCCAGGTGTGTGTGTGTGTGTGTGTGTGTGTGTGTGTGTGTGTGTGTGTGTGTTTTTTAATCCTCACAGCCACCTGGTGAAAGAGTGGCTGTTACTATCTGCATCATACAGATAGAGACACTGATGTATACAGAGGCTGCCCCGCTTGCCCTGAGCCCACGGACAGAGGCAGACATCAAGCCCTGCAATCTGGCCCTGGAGCCGGTTGCTCTGAACTGTGCTGACAGCACAGGCACCCTGCCCCATGCTCCCACCCGGCAGGATGCACCAGTCACCAGCAAGTAGGGAGGGCTTGTTGGAATGCAGATTTCTAGGCATCACCCAAGGGACTTTTGCTTGGCAGCTCTGCGTAAGGTGTAAGAATCTGCGTTTTAACTCCCCTGTGATTCTGATAAGGACTTTTGGTCCCACTTTAAGAAGCTTAGAGATGGGCCCGTGGGCAGGAGAGCACCGACCCTGTTTGTATTCTCTGAGGGGTGCAAGGTTAGGGTAGGGCTTTGCACTGAGGGCCCAGCTCTGTCCCCCTGAAGTGGGAGTCCTCGGGGGTGGGGGCTGAGGGCCAGGATAGGCAGGGAGGAATGTGCACTGCCTTCTTTGCAGTCCTGTCTCCCTTCCCACCACCCCTAGCTGTGTGGTCCAAGACTGGGCCCAGAGCTGTCTTTCCTCTCAGGGCTGTTCTTCCTCAACAGTAAAATGGGGATAGCAAACCCAGTTGCCTCAAGCTGGGGGCTGGGCCTGATGCTTTGAGGCTTGGAAGGGCTGAGCCGGCCAGGCTGGAGCAGTGACAGGTTCTGTTTCCTGTAGCCGCTGTAGGGGCAGGGCTGGCGAGAGCCGCCTGTGGCTGGTGGGAAGGGAAATGGGAGCCGCTTCTGCTTACCAGCTCCACCCACAGGGGCAGCTGGCTTTTCTCCAGGCCCCTTCTGGGCCTAAGCTCCCCGGGCTATTTCAGCTTTATTTATTTTCCCATCTCTATATTGGTCTCCAAAGTGGCACTTTAGGTGTCTGGGATACCTGGATCCCCCCCTGTGGAGGAGGTTACCACAGCTGTCCAGAAATGACCCTCTGGTAGTCCTGCCCAGGCCTGGCTGACTCAGGGCTGGCAGTAGGACCCCCAGCCCCCCTTCTCACCTGCTGCTCCCACTCCACCCTCAGGCTGAGCAGAGGCAGTGGCTTTGGGGTGGGATGACGCTGGTGGTGTCTCTGTGGCCCTGAGCCCAGGAAGAAGTGCCAAGTGCCAGGAGACTTCCACTTTTCACATTCATCAACTCGCCTGCATGGGGTCATGGGAAATGACAGGGGGTTTCTCCTCCTTGGAGCTTGTGAGCTGCGAGGGTGGAGGGGCATTGGCCTGAGATTGAGTCCCACATCTGCTGCCACCAGCTGTGTGACCTTGGGCAAGTTACTTAACCTCTGTGCACAGTGCCTTTGTCTGAAAAATGGGGATTACCTCCCTCCAGAGGGTGGTGTGAGATAGGAATATATGCTAAGGGTTTAAAGCTTCCTGGTGTGGAGTCAGCACTCAGTGTTTGCTGTGACTCTTCTCCTGGAAAGCAGATGGAATGGAACTTGTTATGATGAAGAGGGGAGCACACAGCAACCTTTTGACCACGACTTCCAGCCCTGGCTCTTTCCATCAGCTCTCCTCTCCATCTGTGTGAGCCTAATTTTTTATTTTTATTTTTTTTGAGACAGGGTCTCTCTCTGTCGTCCAGGCTAGAGTGCAGGGGTGTGATCTCGGCTCGTTGCAGCCTTGACTTCCCAGACTCAGCCTCCTGAATAGCTGGGATTACAGGTGTGCACCACCACACTTGGCTAATTTTTGTATTTTTAGTAGAGAGAGGGTTCCACGGGCCGGACGCGGTGGCTCACGCCTGTAATCCCAGCACTTTGGGAGGCTGAGGCAGGTGGATCATGAGGTCAAGAGATCGAGACCATCCTGGTCAACATGGTGAAACCCCATCTCTACTAAAAGTACAAAAAATTAGCTGGTCATGGTGGCGCGTACCTGTAATCCCAGCTACTCAGGAGGCTGAGGCGGGAGAATTGCCTGAACCCAGGAGGCGGAGGTTGCAGTGAGCCGAGATCGTCCCATTGCACTCCAGCCTGGGTAACGAGCAAAACTCCATCTCAAAAAAAAAAAAAAGAGATAGGGTTTCACCATGTTGCCCAGGCTGGTTTCAAACTCCTGGTCTCAAGTGATCTGCCTACCTTGGTCTCTTTAAGTGCTGGGATTATAAGCGTGAGCCACCGCGCCTGGCCTAAATTTAAAAGCTAGTTTCTTTTTTGTTAGAAGGGGATGGGTTACAGAGTATGTTGCCACAGCACATAGTAGGCACATAATAGTGGAAACTGTTGGTGTTGTATTTTGCTCAACACATTTCGTATTTTTTAAAAAAAATTTAGTAATTTAAAAAAATTATTTATTTATTTGAGATAGTCTTGCTCTGTTGCCAGGCTGGAGTGCAGTGGTGTGATCTCAGCGCACTGCAACCTCTGCCTCCTGGGTTCAAGGGACTACAGGCGCCTGCCACCAAGCCTGTCTAATTTTTTGTATTTTTAGTAGAGATGGGGTTTCACTGTGTTAGCCAGGATGGTCTTGATCTCTGGGCCTCATGATCTGCCTGCCTCGGCCTCCCAAAGCGCTGGGATTACAGGCGTGAGCCACTGCACCTGGCCTTTATTTTTATTTTTATGGAGACAGGGTTTCACCATGTTGTGAAATGGGGTGCTATGTTGCCCAGGCTGGTCTCAAACTCTTGGGCCCAAGTGATCCACCTGCTTTGACCTCTCCAACTGCTGGGATTACAGAAGTGAACCATTTTGTTTTTAAGTCCAGCCTAATTTTTATCTTTTTGTCTTAGACCAAGTTTCACTTGTCGCCCAGCCTGGAGTGCTGTGGCGCCATCTTGCCTCATTGCAACCTTTGGCTCCTACGTTCAAGCAGTTCTCCTGCCTCAGCCTCCCAAGTAGCTGGGATTATGCCCACCACACCTGCTAATTTTTTTTTTTTTTTGTATTTTTTCAGTAGAGACAGGGTTTCACCATGTTGGCCAGGTTAGTCTTGAACTCTTGACCTCAGGTGATCCACCTGCCTTGGCCTTCCAAAATGGTGGGATTACAGGCATGAGACACCATGCTTGGCATTTTTTTTTTTTTTTTTTTTGAGATGGAGTTTCGCTCTTGTTGCCCAGCCTGGACTACAATGGTGTGATCTCGGCTCACAGCAACCTCTGCCTCCCAGGTTCAAGTGATTCTCCTGCCTCAGCCTCCCGAGTATTACAGGATTACAGGCATGAGCCACCATACCTGGCTAATTTTGTATTTTTAGTAGACATTCGGTTTTTCCATGTTGGTCAGGCTGTTGGTCTCGAAATCCCAGCCTCAGGTGATCTGCCCTCCTCAGCGTCCCAAAGTGCTGGGATTACAGGGGTGAGCCACCATGCCTGGTGTAATTTTTGTTTTTAAGTAATGACCTTTCTTCTTGTGTTGGGTCATCAAGGCAGGTATTTTCCCAGTTATGCTCCTTTGTTTGTTTGGAGATTATGTGTCTGCATTCAATTCATTCATCATCCAACACCATTGATTTTGTGCTTCCTGTCTGAAGGGATGAGAAGCAAGATAGATCCAGGGAGAATAACTGACATAAAAATTAGAGTTTCGTGGTGGTGGTTTGGATGTCAGGAGGCTCAGGGTCAGTCAGTCCTGGCCCTGACACCAGAGTTTCCAAATTGGGAGCCAGGATCTCCCAGGAGTGCAGTGTGTTGGCCGAAGTGCTGAGTTGCATCCTGGCCTAAGCGACAACTGGGTTGTGACCTTGGGCAGGTCCCTCCCTCCACAGGGACCCCCACAGCACCCTGGTGAGCCATCCTAGACAACAGGGCAAGCACTCCTGCCTGGGTGAGAAGGTAGCCCCAATGGAGGGGCTCCAGGTTGGGTCCTCCCTACGCTCCTGGCCCCCCACCCTTCACTTCTGCCACCCCTTCCCTACCCAGAGGCCTCTCAGAGAGCCTTCCCTGTCTTGATTCTCCACAGTCAGGGTGTAAAGGTGCTTAAAAATGTTCACAGACTCCAGGCACGGTGGCCCAGGCCTGTAATCCCAGCACTTTGGGAGGCCAAGGTTGCATGGATCTCCTGAGGTCAGGAGTTCAAGACTAGCCTGGCCAACATGGTGAAACCCTGTCCCTACTAAAAATATAAAAAATTAGCCCAGCATGGTGGTGGATTCCTGTAATCCCAGCTCCTTGGAAGGCTGAGACAGGAGAATTGCTTGAACCCAGGAGGCAGAGGTTGCAGTGGGCTGAGATCATGCCATAGCACTCCAGCCTGGGCAACAGAGCTATACTTTGTCTCAAAAAAAAAAAAAGTGGTTACAGACTCCAAACGGGAGGGCTTGTAGAGATCAGCTAGCCAGCTTCCTTCAGGGCACCCTGAGCGGGGAACTGACTTGCTTAGAGACACACAGTAAGGTGGTGGTGATTCTAGGCACCCTCCTTTCTCAGCCCCTAACCCCAGCCCCACCCTCTGTGGGCCTCCTTATGTCAGCAGTGAAATGAATGTGATCCTTCCCCAACAGGGAGGGGGAGGCAGAAGTGGTTCCTGAGCCTGGGAACCAGCTGATGTCATTGCAGCGTCGCCATGGCAATTATTCCCTTGGATTAGGGGCCTGACCCTTGCAAAGCCAGGAAGCAGGGGAAGGAGTGGGGGCTGGCATTTGTTCAGCACTTTGTCGCTGACAGAGCATTTTCACACTGGCCCTCGTCAGCGCATGTCCAGTCCTACTGCGCGCTCCATGGTGCGCTGCTGCTTTGGAGCCACTGTCTGCATCGTGGGTTGGAATGACTGGCATTATGGTCCCCATTTTACAGAAGTGGGAACTGTGCTTTCTTTTCCCGAGATGAAGTCTCACTCTGTCACCCAGGCTGGAGTGCAGTGGTGTGATCTTGGCTCACTGCAACCTCCACCTTCCACGTTCAAGTGATTCTTCTGCCTCAGCCTCCTGAGTAGCTGGGATTACAGGTGCCCACCACCATGTGCCCGGCTAATTTTTGTATTTTCAGTAGAGATGGGGTTTCACCAAGTTGGCCAGGTTGGTCTTGAACTCTTGACCTTAAGTGATCCGCCCGCCTTAGTCTCCCAAAGTGCTGGGATTACAGGTGTGAGCCACTGTGGCTGGTGGAACTGAGTCTTGAGATGTTAAGTCACTGGCCCAGGATCACTCAGAAGTGGGAGACTGAGCCTGTGTTAATGCGGGCTCCACCTGGCTTTGTGCCCATACTTGATGATAAGCCCTCTCCCCATATTATAGCTGATTTCTGTGATAACTCTTTCACAGATGAGAAAACTGAGGCCAGGGGCTTTAGATGCAGGGCTTCTGTATCTGGAGCTAGATTTTTCTGTCTCTGAGTGCCTTACCTTCCCCAATACCCACTTCCCAAAGGGCCTCCCACTAAGAGTCACCTTGCTGGTCCTGGTGACTTCCTGGAAGAGCTGGTGCCAGGCAGGTTATGGACTCTTGGGTGGGATGGTGCCTCTGTCCACTGCATTTACTTCTGTTTTTGTTTTTGAGACGGAGTTTCGCTCTTGTTACCCAGGCTGGAGTGCAATGGCGCTATCTCGGCTCATCGCAACCTCCGCCTCCTGGGTTCAAGCAATTCTCCTGCCTCAGCCTCCTGAGTAGCTGGGACTACAGGTGTGCGCCACCATGCCCAGCTAATTTTTGTATTTTTAGTAGAGACGGGGTTTCACCATGTGTTGATCAGGACGGTCTCGATCTCTTGACCTTGTGATCCACCCGCCTTGGCCTCCCAAAGTGCTGGGATTATAGGCGTGAGCCACCGCGCCCGGCCTGCATTTACTTCCAATCTGATGGGGACCAACACATCCAGGCCCTTCTTGTCTGGATCAGAACAGAGAAGGAGAGGTAACCACATGGGTGAGTGACAGGGGCTTCAGGGAACAAACCAGGACTCTGACCCCCGTGGGATGTGCAGAGGGCCTGACTGGCGGTGGTTGCGTGCGCATGCGTAGTCGCTCCAGTCCAAGTGCAGCTTGATGCTGCTGCCGGATGAGTCCCTGCCTGGGAACTGCCTGCGTTTGTCCTCCTGGAAACTCCCAAGGTCCTGGGCCCTGTGTCCTGGGCTGACCTGAGTTCAGGACAGTGCAGCCCCCAAGGAGGAAATCCAAGCAGCTGGTGGGGTCTGGAACAGATGGCTGCTGAGGTGGACAGTGAGGTCTCTGGAAGCCAAGGAGTGGTTTCCTGTTCCATGAGCTTTCTCAGCCTCATTCTGTTCTTTACAGCCCCCAGGGAGGACAAGCTGTACCTCATATTTCAATTCCTTTGTGCCAGGGAAGTCCTTTCTGATGTCTGACTTGAGTCTCTCTGGTACTGTGGTAGGGTGGAAGGGTTCTTCCCTGGAGCTTGGAGACCTGCTGAGATGTGTCTGACCCCCGTCACTTTCCTCCCCTCCTATGGCGGTGGCCTCCGAAGCCAGCCCAGCAGGCTTCCAGAATCTGTGGGACCTGTCAAAGGCGCATTGATGTAGCCTGCCCGGGGCTGTCTCCACCCTCCTTTCTGGGCACCAACTCTGTCCTTTGGCACAGCCTCATTCAGCTGGTTGCTGAAAAGCTCCCCCAGGCGCAGTGGGCAGGGCCACATCCTGGCTAACATGAGGGCTGGGGCCGCCCTGGGAGCTCTGGAAAGAACCTTTTTCCTATAAGCTTCCAGACAGGATGGGCTGGGAGTGAAGGGTCAGGAGTCAGGCAGTCGAGGGCTTGCACTGGACCTGGACCACTAAGCTCTGTGACCTCAGGCAGGGCACTTTGGCTCTCTGTGGCTCCGTTTCCTTATGGGTAAAACGGAGCTGTTAATTGCGTGCATGTACATATGGTAGGACTTAAATGAGATGGTTCATGTAAGACCCTTGGCTCTGTGCCTGCCACTCAGTGCACTGAAGACTTGGTAGTGGCTTATCACGGGTCTAACACCTTTTGGCTGAGGCTTCTGCTTTGCGTTGGGGACTTCTGGTCAGGGTCTTTCTCCTGACCTTCTGTCCCTGTTTCCTAACTGGTTGCTGTCTCAGAGAGCCCCATGCTGAAGCCCTTTTTGCTCCCGGCCTGACTCCAGTCCCTCTTCCGCCCTCCTGCAGGTGCGCTACAAGGAGGAGTTTGAGAAGAACAAGGGCAAAGGCTTCAGCGTGGTGGCGGACACGCCTGAGCTCCAGAGAATCAAGAAGACCCAGGACCAGATCAGTAATGTGAGCTCCTGCCCCGCCCTGCCCCGCCCTGCCCCTTGGTGTCCCCACTGCCCTCTGTTGGGTCTCCTCCCTGCCAGCCTGGCAGATGTGAAGGAGGTCAGTGCCTCCACTGCTCCTGCTCTCCTGGGTGGGCCTGGGGAAGAGCTTGGGATTCCCAGATGCCTCTTCTCTGGGCACCCCCAGACCAGCCCATATAGTACTTCCTCCTTGAAGGGACTGTGTTCTGGGTGGAGGCGGGGAGGGGGGAGCTGCGTGCTAAATCACCCCCCTACTCTCTCTGAAGCTGCTGTTTTTTCTGGGTATGGCGGGTATCAGGGTGTAGACAGCACATCTCATCTTAGCACAAAGTTCAAAACTGGGGTATGGGGAGTGCCTGGCCTCCCTGGTCTGTGCCTGGGTGCCAAGATTGCAGTCATTTCCGCCTTCCTCGGCCTCCTCCCCCACCTCAGCCTGCTCTTCCTTCCTGTGTAAAAACCCCAGCAGGCTTTGCCCGCCAGCCCTGCACCCCTTGGCTCAGACCCCACACCTCCCTGATGGTCAGTGGCATCTGGCTATGGCAGGAGTTGGCCTGGAGAGTGGGTGGGGGATCAGCTGTCCCCAGTGTCATGTACCCTCCATGGCACCTGTGGCCAGAGAACAGGCCTCTGTTTCCTGCTTGGCAGAGCCACAGGCAAGCAGCCTGTGTGGCTTTAGGCAGGTGGGGGCAGGGTGCTGCAGGGAGCAGCAACCACGGAGCCCAGGCAGGGGACCCCCACGCAGAACGGCAGGGGGTGCCCAGCCAGCCTGGCCTAGGAGGTCCTGCCAGGGAGGGTTTAGTCAGGCAGCTGTCTTTATGAATGGAACAGGAAGGGATCAATGAGTTCCCAGTGTCACTCTGGGCTGAGGAACTGGGGAGAGAGATTGGGGGAGGGCCTGGCTTTCCGGTGGTCACCTCGGCACTCACTCCCTGGGCTCCACAGCCCTTCCCACCGTCCACCGCGCCCCTCGGCAGGGAGCTCCTTTTAGAGCTTGGCTGGGCCATGCCTCAAAAGGACTGCAGTGGTGGGTCAGGTGGATTTCAGAAGCACGGGCAGCCCACACACAGCGGAACCAGCCATACCGCAAACTGTGGCTTTCCAACTCTGACTTCAGCCTACAATAAAATGCACATCTGACATCTGACCCATTGACAGGCATACATTTATGGAGAGGGAAACAGAATGGAAGCTTTCACGCATGAGTACTTCTTTCTTCCAGCATGGTCAGATCTTTGTTTTTGAGAGAGTCTCGCTCTGTTGCCCAGGCTGGAGTGCAGTGGTGCTCTGCCTCCAGGGTTCAAGTGATTCTCCTGCCTCAGCCTCCCAAGTAGAGTAGCTAGGGCTACAGGTGTGCACCACCCACCCAACCCCCAGCTAACTTTTGTATTTTTGGTAGAGATGGCGTTTCACCATGTTGGACAGGCTGGTCTCCAATGCCTGACCTCAGGTTATCCGCCCGCCTTGGCCTCCCAAGGTGCTGGGATTACAGGCGTGAGCCACCAGGCTCAGATCTTTTCTAAAGATGCTGGGTGCAGGCCCCCACACACCCTCACATCATACAGCCCCTTCAAGGACTGAATTCCCAACACTTTGGCAGGTTGAGGTGGGAGGATTTCTTGAGCCCAGGAGTTTGAGACCAGCCTGGGGAATATAGCAAAACTCTACAAAAAATACAAAAACTAGCCAGGTATGATGGCACGCGCCTGTGGTCCTAGCTACTCAGGAGGCTGACATGGGAGGATCACCTGAGCCCAGAGGGTTGAGGCTACAGTGAGCCATAATTGCACCACTGCATTCTAGCCTGAGCAACAGAGTGAGACCCTGTTTCCCCCCCCAAAAAAAAAAAAAAAAGGGTGCTGGTTGCAGGCTTACTGTGAATGGGTTTTGCAGCTGGACCTGCAGTTTGCAGTTGGTAGACTGAGGAAACCTTTTGGCTAGCAGGGCCTGCCTGGGGATGGGCAGTCTAATCCTTCTCCCTGCCCCTCCAAGAGGCCGGTCACAGTTGACTCTTTATACACCAGGGCCTGGCCTCACACCCCAGAGCTTCCCTTCGCGCAGACCCTCCAAAGGGTGTGTGTCTCAGAGCTCCCCTCTTGGAAAGTTGGGGGGGAGGGGCAGATGGCCTTAGATGTTGGGGAAAACCCAGGATGGTTTGGAGAGCTGGAGTGTTGGCTCTTCAGCCCCTGTGGCTTTTAATGTAAAGGCCCTTGTCTTTCATCAGTGACACTAGCTCCCAATCTGCACTCCCCAGCCCCCTGGCTGGTCACTCATTGCTTCACCCTGTGGGTTTTGGAGGAAGGAAGACAAGGAAGCCCAGTCATTCCTGCTTCCCTTTCTGGAAGGCTTCCAGAACACTCCACACTCAACCTAGGCCAGCTCCTCTTGTTCCCTCCCCCAGTTATTAGAGATGTTAATGTCCTGGTGACAAACCACGCCACCTTCACCAAGCCATCCACACCTCGGGAGATAACCATCTTGCCGTCCTCACTGTGCTGAGTTAGCTGATGGGCCTCTGCAGGAGGTGGGGGAAGGGATTGAGGCTGGCCTGGTAGCTGCTTTTGCAGCTTTAGCAGAGCCCTGTGGGGTGTGACCACAGAGCCTGGAGACAGCTTGGTTTTAATGAAAGCAGTTACCATCCGTCGGATGTGGGCCTCCAGACAGCTGCAGCACAGTCACCTGGAGGGTTGACTGAAAATGCAGACTCATAGGCTTCTCCCCTGGCTGCCAGAATCAGCCTCTCTGGGAGCGGGCTCCGGAATCAGCATATTAAACACATACCCTGGGTTTCTGTGGTGCTCTCTGAAGTTTGAGAGCCACCACTTAAAAGTCTGAAAAAGCTGACCAACCCCTAAGGCAGAGGGTGCCAGATCAGGCTGTGCCTCAGAATCCCAGGGAGCTTTATTTTTGAGACAGGGTTTCGCTCTGTCACCCAGGCTGGAGCACAGTGTTTACGGCTCAGTGCAGCCTCAACCTTCTGGGCTCAAGCCATCCTCCCACCTCAGCCTCCTGAGTAGCTAGGACCACAGATGTGCACCACCATGTCCAGCTATTTTTTCTTTTTATACTTTATTTTTTTCCAGAAACAATGTCTTGCTATGTTGCCCAGGCTGGTCTCGAACTCCTGGATTCAAGTGATCCTCCCACCTCAGCCTCCCAAAGTGCTGGGATTATAGGGGTGAGCCACCTCACCTGGCCTCCCAGGGGAGCTTTTTTTTTTTTTTTTAATAGAAATTAAAAATTTCATTTCTCACTATGTTGTCTTGAACTCCTGGACTCAGGCGATCTACCTAACTATAGGCATGAGCTACTGTGTCTGGCCCAGGGGAGCTTTAAAACATGCATAAAACCATTGCTAAACCTGTAATCCCAGCACTTTGGGAGGCCGAGGTGGGTGGATCACAAGGTCAAGAGATCAAGACCATCCTGGCCAACATGGTAAAACCCCATCTCTACTAAAAATACAAAAATTAGCTGGGCATGGTAGCGCACGCCTGTGGTCCCAGCTACTCAGGAGACTGAGGCAGGAGAATTGCTTGAACCTGGGAGGCAGAGGTTGCAGTGAGCCAAGATCGTGCCACTGGCACTCCAGTCTGGTGACAGAGCAAGACTCTGTCTAAAAAATAAAATAAAATAAAATAGATCAAATAACATTGCTAAATTGTCCCAACCTCCTGGATTGGGAAGGATTTTGGGAAAGAGGGCGTTTAGAGTCACACCTTTCATTTTGTATCCAAAATAGCATTCCTGTATGTGGCTTGTTGCTTTGCTTCCCAAATTAGCACCAAATGACTCGAGTTATTTCTTTTTTCTTTTTTTTGTGAGACAGAGTCTCGCTCTGTCACCCAGGCTGGAGTATAGTGGTGCAGTCTCGGCTGATTGCAACCTCCACCTCCCAGGTTCAAGCAATTCTTCTGCCTCAGCCTCCCAAGTAACTGGGACTACAGGCGCATGCCACTGTGCTGGGCTAATTTTTATATTTTTAGTAGATGGTTCACGGTATTGGCCTAGCTAGTCTCAAACTCCTGACCTTGTGATCCATCTGCCTCAGCCTCCCAAAGTGCTGGGATTACAGGTGTAAGCTACCATGCCTGGCCAACTCCAGTTACTTCTAAAGGCCAGGCCATCTTGCAAAAGAATAAGGATTTTCTTCCTTGGAGGGATGTGCTGAGATGGGCTTTTACCAGCCAGAGCATTTTCAGAACAAGTGCCTGGTCTCTGGGGTGTCTGCTTTGGATAAGTGTAGTCTGTCTGCAGTCTTGCTAAGCGGCAAGATAGTGAGGTAAGAGGAGATGGTGAGGGCCCAAATCCTAGCTTCTGTCATTCTGTGGCCAGGCAGGGGGTCTTTGAGCCTCAGTTTCCTCATTTGTAAAAAGGGGACAGTTGGCCCTATCTTGACAAGTGGTTGCAAGGAAAATGCCAAGTGCTTGGCGTAGGATAAATGATGTCACTATTATTATCATCACTATTATTTTTGAGACAAAGTCTTGCTCTGTTGCCTAGCCTGGGGTACAGTGGCACAAACATAGGTCATTGCAGCCTTGAACTCCTGGGCTCAAGTGGTTCTCTCACCTCAGCCTCCTGAGTAGCTGGGACTATAGGCATGTACCATTCTGCCGCAACTAATTGTTATATTCTTTGTAGAGATAGGATCTTGCTATGTTGCCCAGGCTGGAGTGTAGTCACGTGATCATAGTTCACTGCAGCCTTTAGCTCCTGGGTTTAAGTGATTCCCCAACCTAAGACTCCCAGGTTGCTGGGATTGCAGGCAGACACCATCACACCCGGTTATGTTGTCAGTGTTATTAATACTTTAAAGGCAGGCTTCTCTGCTTTCTACACTGTGGCCAAAGAAGGGATATGAAGTGAAGTGTGGCCGAAAAGTTTGGCCATTGTCTAGTACTGAGAGTGTGTGGAGATGAGGAAGTGGCTAGTATATTACCCATGTTTTTCTTTTTGAGACGGAGTTCGCTCTTGTTACCCAGGCTGGAGTGCAATGGCACGATCTCGGCTCACCATAACCTCCGCCTCCTGGGTTCAGGCAATTCTCCTGCCTTAGCCTCCTGAGTAGCTGGGATTACAGTCATGCGTCACCATGCCCAGCTAATTTTTTGTATTTTTAGTAGACTGGGTTTCACCTTGTTGACCAGGATGGTCTCGAGCTCTTGACCTTGTGATCCACCTGCCTTGGCCTCCCAAAGTTCTGGGATTACAGGCTTGAGCCACTGCGCCCAGCATATATTACACATCTATGGTGAGTAGTTGTGTCATCATTAAAGGCATCTAAAGAGTTGCCTTTTGATGGATCCATGCTATGGGGTGAAGGTTACATGTTAGGCATCCTGGCCTTTGGTCATGAGCTCTAGTGGTGTTTGAGGATGGGAAACTTTAGTAACTGAAGTCCCTTTATGGGAGCCTCTTCTTTTATTTACTTACATATTGATTTTCTGTATACAATTTTGTGTCCTTACAACTTTTTTTATATATGGAATATGACACATAGTAACATATACAGTAAACACCGGTTTACTCACCAGGCAGGTATACTATACATTGATTTGCCATACACCTGTCAAGATCTTGTTCATAGTGTTATAAATATAACTCCCACTTAGCAAGTGCTTATCCTAGCTTTATATAATTATGAGGGAACCAGCTGGAGATTCAAGCTGGGGAATATGAGAGGCAGAGGTAAATGCTAGTCTGTGAAAGAAAGTGCTGGGGCCGGGTGAGGTGGCTCATGCCTGTAATCCCAGCACTTTGGGAGGCAGAGGGGGCGGATCACCTGAGGTCCAGAGTTCAAGACCAGCCTGGCCAACATGGTGAAATTTTGTCTCTACTAAACAAAGAAAAATTAGCCATGTGTGATGGTGCATGCCTGTAGTCCCAGCTACTTGGAAGGCTGAGGCAGGAGAATCACTTGAACCTGGGAGACAGAGGTTGTAGTGAGCCAAGATTGTACCACTGCACTCCAGCCTCGACAACAGAGCAAGACTCCTTCTCCCAAAAAAAAAAGTGCTGGATACAGTTAGCTACAGAACTGGTTAAGGGCCTACTGTTAGTTACACATTGATTAATGTCCTACAGGACAATAAAATCATAGACTGAAAATATCTTTGCTGCAGGCAGAAATGCTTTGCATCTCAGTTGGCCAGAAATAATTAGCATTTTATATTCTATAATGAGCCTCAGTCTTTAGAGTCTGGGCCTAATCAATAGTAAATTGTCAAACAAAGTTTTGTTCCCAGAGTCATAGTCAAATATCAAACTAGGGATAATCCTCTAGTTTGATTTTGAAAGCATGCATTTTTCATTATGGGTTTAATATATAATTATGTATTCCTAAACACTATAGTTTTGCTTTTCCTGATTTTGAACACAGAGTAATTTTGTGTATCTTGCTTCTCTTGCACACCATTGGGTTTAAAGATTCATCCATATAGCGGTGGCACATTCTTTTTCATTGCTATATAGTATCCATTGTTTGATTATAACACATTTTATTGATTCTGTTGCTGGTGGACATTTGTACTGTTGCAAGTTGCTGTGGAGATTTTTGTGCATGTCTCCTGACGTCTATGTACGTTGGAACTGCTGCATTGTAGAATGTGTGCTCCTTCAACTTTATCAGATAATACTGAACTATTTTCCAAGTCGCTGCCCTGCTTTACCCTCCCACCAGCAGAGATGAGTTTCCATTGTTCCATGTGCTCAGCTCTGTTCATGATCGTAGCATTTTGATCGTGTGGAGTGTGATAGCCCATGGTTTTATTCTTTTTTTAAAAAATTATTTAATTATTTAAATATGTTTGAGACGGAGTTTTGCTCTTTTTACCCAGGCTGGAGTGCAATGGCACGATCACGGCTCACCGCAACCTCTGCCTCCTGGGTTCAGGCAATTCTCCTGAGTAGCTGGGATTACAGGCACGCGCCACCATGCCCAGCTAATTTTTTTTGTATTTTTAGTAGAGACGGGGTTTCTCCATGTTGACCAGGATGGTCTCGATCTCTTGACGTCGTGATCCACCTGCCTCGGCCTCCCAAAGTGCTGGGATTACAGGTGTGAGCCACTGCGCCTGGCCCGATTTTAAACTGCATTTCTGTGATTATTAATGAAGTTGAGTGCAGACTTGTTTGTTTTAAAAATAAAATATTGGGGCATGATGGACTCACGTCTATATCCTAACAGTTTTGGAGGCTGTGGTGGGAGGATTACTTGAGGCTAGGAGTTCAAGACTAGCCTGGGCAACACAGCAAGATCCCATCTCTACAAAAAAAGAAAGAAAATTAGCTGTACATGGTAGCATGCACCTGTAGTCCCAGCTACTTGAGAGGCTGAGGTGGTAGGATCGCTTGAGCCCAGGAGTTAGAGGCTGCAGTAAGCCATGATCACGCCATCACACTCCAGCCTGGGTGACAGAGTAAGACCCTGTCTCTAAAAAATAAATAAATAATTGGCTGGGCACGGTGGCTCAAGCCTGTAATCCCAGCACTTTGGGAGGCTGAGGCGGGTGGATCACAAGGTCAAGAGCTCGAGACCATCCTGGTCAACATGGTGAAACCACGTCTACTAAAAATAGAAAAAATTAGCTGGGCATGGTGGCGTGTGCCTGTAATTCCAGCTACTCAGGAGGCTGAGGCAGGAGAATTGCCTGAACCCAGGAGGCGGAGGTTGCGGTGAGCCAAGATCGCGCCATTGCACTCCAGCCTGGGTAACAAGAGTGAAACTCCGTCTCAAAAAATAAATCAATAAATAGAATAGAATATTGTGAATCTCTAATGGGGAGCAGTATTAATGGTGGTTGAGAACTGAGGCTCTGGCGTTAGAACTGGATTCTGACTTAACCCACCACTTGCCCACATCTTGAGCCTTGGTTTCCCCGCCTGTAAAATGGTGATAATAATATGTTGTTTCTGGACTGGCTGAGAAAAGGCAATGAGGCCGGGTGCGGTGGCTCAGGCTTGTAATCCCAGCACTTTGGCATGCTTGAAGCAGGCGGATTATTTGAGGCCAGGAGTTTGAGACCAGCCTGACCAACATGGCAAAACTCCGTCTCTACTAAAAATACAAAAAATTAGCCAGGCATGGTGGTGCGCGCCCGTAATCTCAGCTACCCAGGAGACTGAGGCAGGAGAATCTCTTGAACCTGGGAGGTGGAGGTTGCAGTGAGCTGAGATTGCACCACTGCACTCCAGCCTGGGCGACAGAGCAAGACTGTCTCTAAATAAATAAATAAATAAATAAAGTAAAAAAGGAAAGGAAGTGAGTAATGCATGTAAGGGCACCCAAAAAAAGACCCTAGCTGATGATTCCACCCAGAGCCTGCTGTGCCCCCCGCTCACTATGATGTATAATCATGTGGGGAGCACCGTAGGGAGAGTCAGACTTTTATTTTCCACCACAGTTGGGAGATCCGGTGGGGGGGGGGGTCAGAAAGCAGAACCATCAGCTGGCAGAGCTTTGTCATGCATCCTAACTTGTTGTCCTGGAGTCCTAGTTAGTAGGGTCCTGGCTGAGTTGAGAGGGTCCTTAGGCCTGGACCCCTGGACCCACACGTACTTGGACCTCATGGGTACAGGTAGAGTGTGGCCTCTGTCCATGGAGGCCCAGGACAGCTCCCAAGCTGGGGCTCTGCTGACGTGTCTGGGCTTAGGGTGGTCCTCAGAGCTCTCAGAAGGTCAGAACTTTGCAGATTGGCCAGGCCCTTGGAAGCTGGGAAATGTTTCTTTCCTTTTGAATATGTTAACATCCCCCTCATGTGCTTATTTGCTTAACAAACCGGTAGGTGGGTCAGGAAAGTAATAACAGCAATTTTCTCATTTGCTAGGGAGGGGAGGGAGAGGAAGCTGAAGATTTGGAAATTTTATCCAGGTGAGCTGAGACTGGAGGGAGCTGAGCCTCACTTTTTCTTAGCCCATTTGGCCCCTCTGTGCCGCCTGTCCTGAGTTGCATGCCTGGTGTCCCTCTCTCTTGAGTTAGGGTGACCTTCTGATTATCATTGATTTTGAGAGTGAAAGGGAGTGCCATTGAAATGTATCCCTGAGTAGCAGACATGAATGAGGACTTGGGGGTGCAGTCACCTGCTCTACGCTGGTTCTCAGGAAAGGCCTGTCTAGCTGGGATTTTGTTTTTGTGTCACCAGCCTTGGCTGTTACTGAGCATCTACCTCAGGAAGTCATTTAATTTCTGCGCCTCATTTTCCTCTTCTGTAAAATGGGAATGAAAGGGTGCATGTCTGACTCTTTTTAGGGCAATGATTGTTGGGGTATACAGAATTTTGCTGAGCTGTGTGAAGAGCTGTGCAGAAGCAGAGGGTGTTAACATTGACAGCCACCCAGGTGGCGTGTGCCTCGGCTGGGGAAGGGTGTCCTGGGTTCAGGCTGCTACTCCTCCAGCTGTCTGGGACAGCTGGCTGTAACTTTAGATACATTTATCCACCTGTAATGACTTTTTGGGGAGCAAGATCTGTTTCCCTGGCCCTGTATGGGAATTACACACATGTCATACTTGCTTTCAGCTTGGCTGTTGCTCAAGTTCCTAGAGCTGGTCAGGGTTCAGGACCGCCTGGAAACAGATGGTACCATGGCCTTGTTTACAGATGAGGAAACTGAGACCCAGAGGGGAAAGTGACTCTCCTAAGGTCATGTGAGTAAGTGTATAGCTCCCCCCAGCATGAGGCATTGGTCTGGGAGCAGTGCAGCCCACGATAAGAGACTGAGCCTGTGGGGTCCAGACCTGCCCTCCTCCCAGGGGAAAGGCTCCCTGTCACCCATCACTAATACAGAGTCACATCCAGGGAAGTTGTCACACATTCATCTGGGCCCCCAACATCAAGGACACGTGTCCCTGCAGGCCACCTGCTGGCACCCTCAGGACGCAGGGCAGGCCTCTGTCCACTCTGCATCTGTACGTCCCTCCCTGGTCACGGGTTCTCAGGGGCAGGCTCTTTTCCTACAGAAAGGAAACAAGGGAAGCTGACCTTTCCCACCTCGGGACAAAAGTTGGAAGGACAGGTGCCTTGTGAGCCTGGAGGCCTCGGGAGGCGTGTCCCTTTCCTTGTCCCCTCCCCACCACCACCACCAGTGGACAGGGGTCACTAAGAGAGTGGGGTTGGGAGATGGGTCTGCCCTGGGTCTGTGAGAACGTCACCTTGGAGTGCCCTTCCCTATGGGTGTTGGGGTCGGATGGGTTTTCAGCCTGGCCAGGTCTGGCTGCTTCCCCTCAGGAACAGGCTTAGACTGTGCTGCCACGTTTATGCCGGTCCTTGCTCCAGCCTGAAGGGAAGGGTCCGGGAAAGGAGGGGCTGATTCTGAGCCAAACCCCTAAGTGAACTGCCCTCTGCGTCCAAACCAACTCCCCGCAGACTCCGACCAGGGCCTCGCCACTGCCCTCCCTGTGCCCCCAGCCCAGGCTGCAGGAACTGTCAGCTGTTTAGCCAGCAGAAGCGGTGATGATGCAGGTGTTCCCAGCTGTTAGTGTATAAGCCCTGCCCGGCCACGTCCACAGCAAGTGCCAACGGGGAGAGGAGGCAGCAGAGGTGTGCCGAGGGGATCCCCAAAGGGGACGGCCCAGGCTGGACAGCTCTGATGGGGCAGGGGCACTCCAGGAGACAGCAGGCTTTGCCCCTCCTCCTCTTCCACCACCCCCCACTCCCACCCCATTTTCCCGGATCAGGAAAAGGCAGGTCAGGGCCCTGGGGAACAGGAAGTGAAGCCGGCTTCCAGCAAGGTGCCTGCCAAGGTGCCTGCCGGGGCCTGGAGAAAATTCCTGCAGGCCTGAGCCTGTCTCAGAAGCACCAGTTCCTCTCCTTGTCCTGATGTCCTGCTTTCTGAGTTTCCCTTGAGGATGGGGGGGCTGTCACTCTCTCCACTCTCTGTCCCACTTCCTCGCCCACTCTCATGGAACACTCAGCCTCTGGGCCCTCACACCTTTCTATGTTGGTTCCCCTTCCCACCAGCTTCCTCTCTGAAAAGTATATAGGAGGCCAGGTGTCGTGGCTCACATCTGTAATCCCAGCACTTTGGGCGGGCGGCCAAAGTGGGTGGATCAAAAGGTCAAGAAGTTCGAGACCAGCCTGAGCAACCTGGTGAAACCCCGTCTCTACTAAAAATATAAAAATTAGCTGGGCATGGTGGTGGGCACCTGTAATCCCAGCTACTCAGGAGACTAAGGCAGGAGAAGCACTTGAACCTGGGAGGCGGAAGTTGCAGTGAGCTGAGATCATGCCACTGCACTCCAGCCTGGGCAACAGTGAGACTCCATCTCAAAAACAAAAAAAAGAAAAGAAAAGTGAAGGGGATAGAGCCCATCAGGGATCATCAAGGTGGGGGACAGGCAGCAGGTTCCTACAGGAAGAAAACCCTAAAACTCCTGGTTCTGGTTGTTCCATTATTTATGACATCTCACTGTCTTGCTCACTGGAGTACAGTGGCTCCATCTCGACTCACTATAATCTCTGTCTCCTGGGTTCAAGCAATTCCCATGACTCAGCCTCCTGAGTAGCTAGGATTATAGGCTCACGCCACCAGGCCTAAGATTTGTATTTTTAGTAGAGACCAGGTTTCACTATGTTGGCCAGGCTGGTCTTGAACTCCTGATCTTAGGTGATCTGCTGGCCTCAGCCTTCCAAAGTGCTGGGATTAAAAGTGTGAGCCACCGTACCTGGTCATCTCATACTTTTAAAATACAGTTTTTGGTGTAAGTTTTACAATATACATTCCATATTTGTCAAGTGATAACTTCTGTGTAACTTATAAAATACACGCAATTCAGGAGGATTGTGCTAAAATACATTTAACCAATGGGAATATGTGGTCAAAGTATTTTGGCAAACAAGGATCAGCAGAATTTTTTTCTGTAAAGGATCAGGTAGGCGATATGTCAGGCTTTGTGGCCATATGGCCTCTGTGGCAGCAACTCAGTTCCGCAGTTCCTCATGAAAGCAACCACAGATAAGAGGTAATTGAGTGGGTGTGGCTTTGTTCCAATAAAACTTTATTTCTGGAGGCTGAAATTTGAATTTCAGAGAAATTTCATGTGTCACGAAATATTATTCCACTTTTGGTTCTTCTCACCCCCCCACCACCCTCCACCAAGCATTAAAGAATGTGGAATCCATTCTTAGCAGCCGGCTGTGGGCTGGATTTGGTCCATGGACCATCGATTCCCAGCTTCTGCTCTAGACCACTGGTTCTCAGTTCTCAGAATTGAGCCTGCTTCAGACTTACTTGGGGAGCTTTTTTCCAAAATGCATATTCCAGGACTCCAGCCCTGATTTTGTAGATTCTCAGAAAGGTCCCAGAACCTGCAGTCTAACAAGGAGCCCAGCTGAGTCAGACATAGGTAGTCTGGAGACCACATTTTTGTTGTTGTTGAGATAAGAATTTTGCTCTTGTTGCCCAGACTAGAGTGCAATGGCTTGATCTTGGCTCACCTCAGCCCCCGCCTCCTGTGTTCAATCGATTCTCATGCCTCAGCCTCCCAAGTAGCTGGGATCACAGGCCTGTGACACCACACCCAGCTAATTTTTGTATTTTTAGTAGAGACAGGGTCTCACCACGTTGGCTAGGCTGGTCTCGCACTCCTGACCTCAAGTCATCCACCTGCCTTGGCCTCCCAAAGTTCTGGGATTACAGGCAGAGCCACTGCCCCAGCCTTACCACTTGCTTTTCTTGTGGCATAGTTCTTGCTGCAGACACTCAATACATGCCTCAAACCCCACCTGAGATACAGGTGCCTGGGACTAGCTATCTTGACTTTTCCCTTGTCCCATATGGACCCAGGGGCTGGGGCTGGGCTGGCCCAGGTGAGGCTAGAGCAGCTGGATCCAGGCACATGAGGTGTGAAGCTGTGGGCCTTATGCCACATGCAGTACCTGGAGGAAGGAGAGTGGGGGCCAGGGTGCCGCAGGGCAGGGTGCCAAGAGGGTCAGACTGCTGAAAGCATGGGGAGTCACTCATGATTCCCCAGGGTCTGGCTCTAGGGCTGAGATCCAGGAGACATGGGCATGCCTGTCTTTGGGAATCTGGCACAGCCCTAGAAAGCCATCTGGACAGTTTTCACACCTGAGGGGAGGAAAGGGCTGGTGTCCAGAGAAGCTGCCCCAAGGAATGGAAGGTGGAGGGAGCCTGGGGCCAGTCAGGATCTGGGTCTACAAGAAACTCCAAGGCTTGTGTCCTGGTCCCACCGTGGGACTCAGCCTGAAAAAGACAAGGTGGATGAATGACCGTTTCTCTCTGGCTCAGTTGGGTAAGAGGACTAGGCTGGGGCTGAGGCTCTCAACACAAAGGGGCCAGTTGACCCTGAGGTTTCTTTCTGGTGGTGGGGGTGGGGCTACCTCTGTCTGATCCTGCTTAGGGCTCTGATGGAGGTGGCAGGGGCTCTGGTTCCCCCAGACTGGCCAAGTCCTCTACCACAGCACCCAAGGGGTCTGGGCAGAGTGCAGCTTCCCACCCCTCCCCAGCTTGGCTGGGTGGGCACCTGCCTCCCCTGCCCTCCTGGCCTCAATGGCTGATGCAGCCAGCCCCAGGCAGGCACAGTCATAGCCCTCGAACAGCATGAGGCCCCACTCAAGACTCCTGAGTGCTGGTGGTCAGGGTGGGGGGCACTGTGGGGCAAGAGGCAAACTTGAGGGGTTGGAGCCTCACATCCTCACCTAGTGGGGTGGTCCTGAGGGGTATGACTTATTTGGGCCTCTGCCCATTTTTGGAATCTGACAAGAGAAGGAGCCCATCTCTAAGACAATGACCCGCCTTCAGGGAGGGTCTGGCATGTTTTGTCTCTAAAGATGGTTCTCAGCAGAGCACCCCAGGCTGCAACTTTTGAGGCATCTTGTACACGAAAGGCAGAATCACCTATTGATTAAGAGCAAGGCTCTGGAATCTGTGATCTTGGGCCACTCCCTTCACTTATCATGGCCTTTGCTTCCTTCTTTCCTGTTACATGGGTCTGCAATCTACCCCTCAGAGGCGCTGAGGAGCTCATGTGAGCCTGTGTCATGAAACACCTAGCACAGCCCTGGCATGCAGTGAGAGTTGGGAGACAGGAGCCGCTGCTGTTACTGTTGACCAGGGAGAAACAGCAGCCCATGCCCCTGCCGCAGGCATATAAAAGTGACCACTTGGCTGGGTGTGGGGACTCACACCTGTAATTCCAGCACTTGGGGTGGTCGAGGCAGGTGGATCACCCAAGGTCATTGTTTGAGACCAGCCTGGCCAACATGATGAAACCCTGTCTCTAATAAAAATGCAAAAAATTAGCTGGGCACGGTGGCGCGTGCCTATAATTCCAGCTACTCAGGAGGCTGAGGCAGGAGAATTGCCTGAACCCAGCAGGTGGAGGTTGCGGTGAGCCGAGATCGCACCATTGCACTCCAGCCTGGGTAACAAGAGCGAAACAAACTCCGTCTCAAAAAAAAAAAAAAAAAAAAAAGCAAAAAATTAGTCCGGTGTGGTGGCTTGTGCCTGTAATCCAGCTACTCAGAAGGTTGAGGCAGGAGAATCGCTTAAACCTGGGAGGCAGAGGTTGCGGTGAGCTGAGATCATGCTGAGATCATTTCTCAAGAAAAATAAAAAGTGACCACTCACTTCGGTCTAATTCTTTAGTTCGAATGACCCTTTTACATCGGTTATTTCATTGCATTCCCCAGCAATCCCTGAGGGAGACACTGGTGTCCCATTTTGCAGAGGTGAAAACTGAGGCGTGGCAAAGTTGGGTAGTTTGTCCAAGGGCACACAGCTGGTGCTTCCGGAGCAAGACCTGGCTTTCTCTATCCAAAGCCATTGGGGAGTCTCCCATCCCAGGATCTTGAGGGTCATGGGAAGGAACTGGGTGGTTTTCGGTGGGGTCCTTCACCCAGTGCCGCCTGACCTTGCAGATAAAATACCATGAAGAGTTTGAGAAGAGCCGAATGGGCCCTAGCGGGGGTGAGGGCATGGAGCCAGAGCGCCGGGACTCCCAGGACAGCAGCAGCTACCGGCGGCCCCTGGAGCAGCAGCAGCCCCACCACGTCCCAACCAGTGCCCCAGGTGAGCACGGGGCCTGCTGGGGCAGATGACCGGAGGCCAGGCCAGTGGCGTGGGGAAGAAGCCAGAGAAGACAGACACGCAGTATACACATACATGCACACCCGCACACACATGTGCGGGGACAGAGGACCTGAGGCCAGGCCAGTGGGGTGGGGAGGAAGCTGGAGAGAGACACACACACACACGTGCACACATATGCACGCACATGCACACAGACATGGAAAGGACTGCTTCCCAAGTTCCATCCAGCATGAGGGCGTGAGCCCCAGGGTCAGACCTGTGCTAGGCCAAGGGGATTGAAGGAGAGGCCCCGGGTATGGGCTCAGAGCCCACCTCCCTGCCCTCTGGGGCTTACATTCCAGTCAGGAGGACAAACAAGAAAGCAGTTAGAAAATAGATATAGAACATAAGGTCAGCGGTGACGCACGCTGTGAATAGAAACACAGCAGGGTGAGGGATGGGCAGACAGTAGCCACATTAGCGGTGGCTCATGCCTGTAATCCCATCACTTTGGGAAGGCTAGGCAGGTGGATTGCTTGAGGTCAGGTAGGATATACCACAGGCAAATGTGCACCTGTGGTCATCAGCCTTTGAGCCGTGGGGCTTGAGCCGGGTTGAGGGTGGGGTAGAAGTGCATGGTGTGGGCTTCTTGGGGGCTCTGGGAGGGGCTGGGTTTGGCAGGACAGTTTCCGAGCCCCGTCTCCTCCCATCTTCCAGTTTACCAGCAGCCCCAGCAGCAGCTGACGGCCCAGTCCTATGGGGGCTACAAGGAGCCTGCAGCCCCAGTCTCCGTACAGCGCAGCGCTCCAGGTGGAGGAGGGGTGAGTAACCCTGGCTGGAGGGGAGAGGCCAGAGGCAGTGGGGCCTCAGGGAAAGCTTGGACGCAGGTCATGGGTTCGCCTGACCTTCACGCCCGCCCCCTGTTGTGTGTGGTGATGAGGATCTCAGCCTGGTGAGCGGAGGGGAGGGTGGTTGGTGTCATGGGCAGAGGCTGGCTGGGGCTGGGGCTCTGTGTTCCAGCCCTGGTGTGCCATGGGCAGGTGGCTCCCCCTGCTCTGGGCAGGGTTTCCTTACCCCAGCTACCTGAGAACACACGAGGCGCCTTTCTGTATGGGGCTTTCCAGCCCTGGGCACTGCTCCCTCAATTCCTGAGGATGCCACCTCACCTCTCAGCTCTCAGGCTGCCCCTGCCTCTGAGGGGCCTCCCCAGCCAGGCCCGTTAAAGCGCGTCACCCTGATGCTTTGCATCATTCAGCCCCCACTGGCTGCCTTCAGAGCACTTTTTCCAACTGCAAAGAGCTCTTTATGTTGGTCACCTTCTCTGTGTCCCCTGCTACGCTGACCCCTGGCAGGGTCCCTCTGGGGTCACCTATTCTGAGCCAGGCCCGGAGCAAGTGAATGAGCTCAGGCAGGAATGGGGACGGGGGTCAGGCTTCCTGAGCCCTCAGAGCTGAAGTCCTGTCTCACCCCACCCATGGGGTGAGCCACCCTTACCAAGCTCCTGGCAGGCTCAGCGCCTCCAGGTTGGGTGCCTGGGAATTCAAAGTAGCTCAGTAGGAGCAGAACAGATACTTAGAGAGAGAAAATTGCATGAGACAGTGGTGGGCTGGACCCTCATGCGCTGGGCACACAAACAGAGGGATGTCAGGACTGCCTGGGGCGCTGTGGGCGCAAGAGCTGGTCTGAAGGAAAGGTTCCTGGCAGCCCAGCCAGTCCTTCCCTCCTCAGTGGGTCTGTCCTGGATGTGTGGGGTCCATCTGAATATAAAGCCACCTCCCTGCCCTCTGGGGCTTACATCCCAGTCAGGAGGACAAACGAGAAAGCAATTAGAAAATAGGTACAGAAGTAAGGTCAGCGGTGACGCACGCTGTGAATAGAAACACAGCAGGGTGAGGGACAGACAGTAGCCGCATTAGCGGTGGCTCATGCCTGTAATCCCAGCACTTTGGGAGGGCTAGGCAGGTGGATTGCTTGAGGTCAGGTGTTCGAGACCAGCCTGGGCAACATGGTGAAACCCCCTGTCTACCAAAAATACAAAAATTACCTGGGTGTGGTGGCATGTGCCTATAATCTGCAATCCCAGCTACTCAGGAAGCTGGGGCAGGAGAATCTCTTGAACCCAAGAGGCAGAGGTTGCAGTGAGCCAAGATCAAATCACTGCACTCCATCCTGGGTGACAGAGCAAGACTCCTTCTCCAAAAAGAAAAAAAAAACGATATAGGCTGGGCATGGTGGCTCACACCTGTTAATCCCAGCACTTTGGGAGGTGGGTGGCTCACCTGAGGTCAGGAGTTCAAAACCAGCCTGGCCAAAATGGTGAAACCCTGTCTCACTAAAAATATAAAATCAGCTGGGTGTGGTGCATGCCTGTAATCCCAGATACTTGGGAGGCTGAGGCAGGAGAATCTGAACCTGGGAGCTGGAGGCTGCAGTGAGCCAAGATCGAACCATTTGCATTTCAGCCTGGGCAACAAGAGGGAAACTCCAGCTTAAGAACACACAAAAAAGACGTGACATTTGAGAAAGTCCTCGATAAACGAAGGAGTGAGCTGAGGACAGCAAGTGCAAAGGCGCTGAGGCAGGGATATTCTAGGAAAGTTCACAGAGCAGCAGGAAGGCCAAACTGATTATGCAGTTAAGGTCCGATTATGCAGGGACTTGTGGGCCCCAGGAAGGCCTCTGGGACCTGTGATCTGTTTAGACCAGTGTAGGGTTTTGGAAGATCACCCTGGCAGCTGTGTTGAGAAGAGGCAGTACTTGAGGGTAGAAGCAGGGAGACCATCAGGAGGCCTTTGGAGGATATAGGCGTGGATGGCAGTGGCTCGGCCCAAGATGAAGGCCGAAGTGGTGATGAGAGAGACTGAGATCACTTCATGAGAGGTGTGGCCACTTATCCTATAGACCTGTTGGTTTTCAAACTGTCCTGTAGAGCCTCAGAGACAAGTCAAGGGCAGTGAAGGTCAGGGGAGGTGGAATGTTGCCTGCATTTCAAAAAGAAATATAGGATTTCTTTTTTTTTCTCTCTCTCCTTTTTTTTAAACTCCATCCTGGTAGTAGGTGACGCTGTGGGATTTTGTGTGCCCTACTGGACATGACCTAGATGATCTAGGGCTTCAGTGGCAGATTTTGACTGAGGCTTGGAAGGTGGAACCTGATAGACACCTCTTTTGTCCCCTGAAGATTTTTCTCCCACGGAAAGGTCTTCGTCCTGAACTTCGAAGTCTTCTCCCAGACTCATCATGGCTTTTTTTTTTTTTTTTTTTTTAATTGAGACGGAGTTTTGCTCTTGTTACCCAGGCTGGAGTGCAATGGTGCAATCTCGGCTCACCACAACCTCCATCTCCTGGGTTCAGGCAATTCTCCTGCCTCAGCCTCCTGAGTAGCCGGGATTACAGGCACATGCCACCATGCCCAGCTAATTTTTTGTATTTTTAGTAGAGACAGGGTTTCACCATGTTGACCAGGATGGTCTCGATCTCTTGACCTCGTGATCTACCTGCCTCGGCCTCCCAAAGTGCTGGAATTACAGGTGTGAGCCACCGCACCCGGCCTCATCATGGCTTCTAAAAGAAACTACTGGTGCGGCAGCGCGCTGTGGCTCACACCTGTAATCCCAGTACTTTGGGAGGCCGAGGCGGATGGAATGCCTGAGGTCAGGAGTTTGAGACCAGCCTGACCAACATGGTGAAACCCTGTCTCTACTAAGAATAGAAAAATTAGCTGGGCCTGGTGGTGCATGCCTATAATCCCAGCTGCTCGGGAGGCTGAGGCAGGAGAATCGCTTGGACCCAGGAGGCGGAGGTTGCAATGATCAAAGATCACGCCATTGCACTCCAGTCTAGGTGACAAGAGCAAGACTCCGTCTCAAAAAAAGAAAGAAAGAAAGAAACTGTTGGTGCTTATAATCATACAAATAATAGCACACAGGGCATGCTTTTTCTTTTTTGAGATAGGATCTTGCACTGTTGCCCAGGCTGGAATGTAGCAGTGGTGCAAT
This sequence comes from Callithrix jacchus, assembly GCF_049354715.1. NCBI lineage: Eukaryota > Metazoa > Chordata > Mammalia > Primates > Cebidae > Callithrix > Callithrix jacchus. The sequence goes on from NC_133506.1 coordinate 119,451,494, forward strand.
CACAGCTCACTGCAGCCTCAACCTCCTGGGTTCAAGTGATCCTCCCACCTCAGCCTCCTGAGTAGCTGAGACTACAGGCATGTACCACTAAGCCCAGCAAATTTCTTATTTTTTGTAGAGATGGGCTCACGCCTAGCACTTTGGGAGGCTGTGGTGGATGGATCACTTGAGGCCAGGAGTTTGAGACCATCCTGGCCAACATGGTGAAACCCTGTCTCTACTAAAAATACAAAAGTTAGCCAGGCATGTTGCCTATAGTCCCAGCTACTTGGGGGGCTGAGGCAGGAGAATCACTTGAACCCAGGAGGCGGGATGTTGCAGTGAGCTGAGATCATGCCGTTGCACTCCAGCCTGGGTGACAAAGCAAGACTCCATCTCAGAAAGAAAAGGGGTCTCACTGTGTTTCCCAGGCTGGTCTCAGACTTCTGGGCTCAAGCAGTTGTCATGCCTTGGCCTCCCAAAGTGCTGGGATTACAGGCATGAGCCACCATGCCTGGCCTGTGGGTCATGTTTAGACACTACTTTGGCATCATGGCTGGTGGACCTTACTGCAGTCCTGTTCAGTGAGGTGGGGCAGAGCCAATGTGACCTCAGTCCCTGCCCTGCCTCTGGCCCTTAGTAACTGCCAAAGCTTATAAAAGATCGACAGCTCTCAGTAAGCAAGCAAGACAAAGAGGTGAGAATCTTTGTAGCAGAGGCTGGGGCCCTATTTCTGAGTTCACTGCTACCCTAGGCTCTGTTCCAGGGTCCTGGAGCGTTAGACCCAGGTGAGCCGGCATCCAGGGCCCTAGGCTGACTGAACTTCCCCCACAGAAGCGGTACCGCGCGGTGTATGACTACAGCGCCGCCGACGAGGACGAAGTCTCCTTCCAGGACGGGGACACCATCGTCAACGTGCAGCAGATCGACGACGGCTGGATGTACGGGACGGTGGAGCGCACCGGTGACACAGGGATGCTGCCGGCCAACTACGTGGAGGCCATCTGAGCCCGCGGTGCCCCCCACCTGTCTTCAGCGCATTCCATGGCATCGCATCCGTCCTGGGTGTGCCCTGTCCATTCTTCAGTGTCTCTGTTTTTTAAACCTGCAACAGCTTGTGATTCCTACCCCTCCTCCAGCTTCTTTTGCCAACTGAAGCCTTCTGCCACTTCTGCGGGCTCCCTCCTCTGGCAGGCATCCCCCTTGACCGACTTCTTGATTTTCTCTCTGGATGGAACAGGCCTGGGCCTCTCTGGGGGTGGGCGAGGCCGGGGTGTGCGGCTGGAATGGGAGACCTGCGGGCCTCTGGGCCTTGCCTGCCTCTCTGTTCTCTCCCTTCACGTCCTTCTGCCCAGCTCCTCACACACCCACACATTCCAGGACTGGGGTGAGCCTGAGACTCCCAGGACCCCAGGGCAGGGGCTCCCCACGTTCCCCAGAGTGGGATCTGTGTGTAGGCTCCTGCGATGGTGACAGGGGTTCCTTTGTTGTGTAGGGACCAGTGCGATGGGCTCTACCTCTCCTTCTCAAAGAGGGGGCTGCTGCCCACCCTGGGTCTCTCCCCACCTTCTCCCTCAGGGGCAGCAGCAGGAGAATGGGGTCCCTGCTGCGGGGTGCCTTCCTCCCCTCCCGGCGCGTTCCTTCGCACACTGTGATTTTGCCCTCCCGCCCACGCAGACCCGTACTGGGCAAAGAGCTCCCCAGGAAGCACAGCTTGGGTCAGGTTCTTGCCTTTCTTAATTTTAGGGACAGCAACCGGAAGGAGGGGAACAGGGAGTTCTCCCCCGCAGCTCCTTTCCCCATACCCACCCCCAGTCTCAAGGGCCCCTGCCTGCCTCCCAGGCTGGAAGCGTGGTCCTGAGGCGTGGGGCAAGGGTGACTTCGGGCCATTTGGTCTTCAGCCTCCCTCAGCCCCCAGGATCTGAGGTAGGCAGCAGCTCCAGCCTGCTTCTCATAGGAAGATGTCTCAGAGCCTTCCGTGGCCTCCCCTCCCCAGCACAATGCCAAGTGGGCCTGGAGCTGCACAGAGCCAGCAGGGACCACTGTATCTCCAAGACCTGGTGTGCAGAGGCAGGAGCATGTATGTCTGCAGGTGTCTGATGTGCAAGTGTGTGAGTGTGAGTGTGAGCGTGAGAGATGGGCAGGGGCATGTCTGTAGATGTCTCTGGGCCTGTGTGTGGCTGGGGGTATGTGCGGTACGAAGAGCCGTCCTCCCCTAAGAGTTTCCTCAGAACCCGCAGCAAGAGGGGAGGGCTCCTGGGGAAGAGAAGTTCCTCCTTCCCCGTATCTTGGAGTGGGGGCAGCCCACCAGTCTGCCCTTTGCAGCGTGCAGGGTGGAAGGTGAGGGGTTGGCGTGGAGTTGCTGGGGCTGCCCCCTCCCGGGGAGGGGAAGGTGGTGCTCTGTCCAGCTCCTGCTCTCTGCTCAGGGGTGGCTGCAACAACCCTGGCCTCACTCGTTTCATCTCTGGTTTTCTTGCCACCCCCTGGAAGTCCCCATCCCATCTTCACCCTGAGCCCAACCAGGTCCCCCTGCTGGGGGAAGGCTCTGTCACTCCAGGCATATTTTCCCCCATCTCCGTGTCTGGGCTGCAGAATAGGGTGCCAGAAGGACCCTGTGTCACCCACAGTGTGTGTCCCTCTGGGGGCTCTTCCCCTAGACCCCTCTCACTTACGTAAAGCTTCCTTGAAGCAAGAAAGAGGGTCCCAGGGCTGCAAAACTGGAAGCACAGCCTCCGGGCCGGGGAGGGGAAGGTGGTGCTCTGTCCAGCTCCTGCTCTCTGCTCAGGGGTGGCTGCAACAACCCTGGCCTCACTCGTTTCATCTCTGGTTTTCTTGCCACCCCCTGGAAGTCCCCATCCCATCTCCACCCTGAGCCCAACCAGGTCCCCCTGCCATTGGCCTCTTCTCCCTGCACTCTTGTACCCACAGGTGAGGGGCAGGACCTGCAGGTTTTGGCCTGTTCAACAGTTAGTCATCGTGGGTGTTTTGTCAACTGCTTGTGAATTGATGTGGGGATACCTGCCCTACATCAGAAGTTGAGGAAAAGACAGTGGGTGAGGAGGCCCTGCCTAACCAGTCCCTTTTCCTTTCTTGGCCTGTCTAGGTGGAGGCAAGTGGAATATCTTATCTTGGGCAGTGTGGGGGCTGGGGGAGGCAGAGGATCCCTTGGGAGTCTTGGGTGGCACTGGTGCATTCTGTTTCCTCTTGATCTCAAAGCACAATGTGGATTTGGAGACCAAAGGCCAGGGACACATCCCCTTAAAGGACCTGAGTTTGGGAGAGGGGTGAGTGCGGGGGAGAAGCAGCAAAAAGCAGCCTGCTGTCACTCGGCTTAATTTTCCTTCCCAGACAAGGCGAGTCAGTCATGGAATCTTGCTGCAGGCCCGCCCTCTACTCTTCCCGTCCTAAAAATAGGGGCCGTCTTCTTACACACCCCCAGAGAGAGGAGGGACCGTCACACTGGTGCTGAGGGACCCAGGGGCTGCTGGGTGCCTGCTTCTTACCAGAACCATCAATCCCTAGTAGAGCACAGAGCCCTGAGGGCTGGGCTGGGCTGGGCTGGGCTGGGCCGGGCCCCTGGTCTTCTCTACAGTTCACAGAGCTCTTTCCACCCATTTAATCCCAGGAGAGATGCATCCAAGCCAGAATGTGAATATAACTTTTGTGGACCAATCATAAGAATAACCAGAAGCCCGGTGGTGACAGAGTGCTTTCTCCCAGCACGGCCTCCTGTTTCCTCCCTCTCGTGTCCCTCCAGGGAAAATGGCTTTATTGCTTAATTTCCAATGCACTTTTGGGCCTTTTTTTATAGCTGGAAAAAACAAAATACCACCCCACAAACCTGTATTTAAAAAGAAACGGAAACGACCAAGTGAAATTTGCCTCTGTCCAGACATTTCATCCGTGTGTGTGTGTCTGTGTGTGTGTGTGCGAAGCCACATCCATCTTTTTATATGGGGTTGTTGTCTCATTTCGGTCTGTGTTGGTCCCCTCCCTCATGGGCTTGTGCTCGGGATCAAACCTTTCTGGCCTGTTATGATTCTGAACATTTGACTTGAACTGCAAGTGAATCTTTCTCCTGGTGACTCAAATAAAAGTATAATTTTTACCTGAAGACTTGGTTTCTTCTCTCTGGCTCTGAGGTGCTGCTGTGTGTGTGTGTGTGTGTGTGTGTGTGTTTGTATATATGTGTATCTAGCAGTGAGGCGCTGCTGCGTGTGTGTGTGTGTGTGTGTGTGTGTGTGTGTGTGTGTGTCGTCTAGGGGGCTGGCTCTGAGGTTCTGAGGTGTGTGTATGTGTAGCTGTGAGTTGCTATGTATGAGTGTATTTAGCCAGGAGGTGTTGCTCTCTTGTGTGTGTGTCCCATCTGCTGGGGGCACTGGCCTATGGCCCTCCTGGGAGCTCTGCTGCCCCTCAGGGAGAGAATGACTTGTCTGGATGCCAAGGGACGGTTTGCTGCTGTCTGACAGGCCCTTGCCCTTTCTCCTTGCTGAGAACTCCCACCAACCTACTTCTGGCTTCCCACCCAATCTCCTCTCTGCCAACTTGGTGATGCTTTGGGAAGCTTCCCTGAGCTCCATCTCCTTACTGTCTCCCTACTCGCCAGAGCCCCTGGGGCAGGCGATGAGTCTAATCATCTCTGAATCTCCTACCTGCCCAGGAGCAGGTGCGGAGCTGTTGAATTAATGAATGAGCTCAGCTGGGGAGCAGTTCTAGCACTCTGCCGCTGCCAGGCAGCGAGCAGGAGCTCTGTGTTTGAGGCATGAGATGACAGAACGCCCCGCAGTGGGACAGGATCTGCATGAAGCTGTGTGTAAGGTGGCCCGGCTGCCCATGGCACTGTTCACAGTGCCTTTGGGATGTGATCTTGAACACACCTCCTTTTATTCCTTCTTCCTGGCAACCCTGTGAGAGAAATAACTGCTTATGGAGGTGGGACTCACTGAGGCCCAGAAAGGCAGAGCAGATTGGTGACAGTCCACAGTGTGGCAGAGCAGGGCCTGAGACCCCCCCCACGTGGCGCTCCTGGTCTGGTGCTGTGCCGTCTGGCCGGGGCAGGCCATGTGCCTGTGTCCTTGGCAGGCCTCAGATGTGTGTCTCTTGAGCTCCACATTTTGCTCCATGTGCCCAGGGTCTGTGACTGGCCAGAAGGCTGGGCGGCCTCCCCTCTTGCTCAGTGGGCTTGGGAAGAGGACAGAGGCAGAAAGGGGAATCTGGCCCCACTCGGTGCTGCCCATCAGCCTCAGGTCCAGCCGCTCAATTGCATTTCCTCTTGGGGCTCAGAACGAAAGCACTCTCCAGCCTCAGAATCACAGCAGGGTGGAGAGGAGGAGGGCTCTCCTGAGCTAAGCGTGAGGCGGCCAGAGTCAGCCCAGCTGGGGCTGGGTGGGGAGCACTTGAGGTGGCCCTGGGTGGTTATTTAGAGACAGCACTGACTCCTACTCCCCTCCAGGGGTGCAGGCAGCCTGATACTTTCCCAATAGAAGGAAGTTAGTTGGCAAGCTTGCCTCACGGCCCACCCCACTCCCCAGGAGGCTCCATTCACCCTCAGAGCTACTTGACAGAGTAGTCTTTTTGAGGGCACTGCTGCCGGGTCTCCACTCCCTGCTCACAGAAAGCTCTGCCTCCTGGGATTGGCCAGTGGGAGGAGTTTCTGGACCCCCTTCTGGCAGTGGCCTAAGTTCCTGAGGTCTAGCATTATGAGGGGGTTACCAATACCAAACCCCCAGGCCTTTCAAAAAATACTATTTGGGGTAGGGGCCAAGGAGACTAGGCCTCAATGTCCTAGGGAATTTTTAAAAATTAATAGGAAATAATTGAGGCTTATGAAAAGGCACAAGACATAACTGAGTTTAAAACATTATAAAGCCAGGCTCATGGCTCATGCCTGTAATATCAGCACTTTGGGAGGCCAAGGCAGGTGGATCGCTTAAGCTCAGGAGTTTGAGAGCAGCCTGGGCAACACCACAAGACTCTGTGTTGGTTTGTTTGTTTTTTAATTTTTTTATTGCATTTTAGGTTTTGGGGTACATGTGAAGAACATGCAAGATAGTTGCATAGGTACACACGTGGCACCGTGATTTGCTGCCTTCCTCCCCTTCACCTATATCTGGCATTTCTCCCCATGCTATCTCTCCCCAACTCCTTGTGTCCATGTGTTCTCATTGTTCATCACCCGCCTGAGTGAGAACATGCGGTATTTGATTTTCTGTTCTTGCATCAGTTTGCTGATATCCAGAATTTACAAAGAACTAAAACAGATTTACAAGAAAAAAAGCCCATACTGGCCAGGCTGGTCTCAAACTCCTGACCTCATGATCCACCCACCTCGGCCTCCCAAAGTGCTGGGATTACAAGCGTGAGCCACCATGTCCAGCCTCAAGACCCTATCTTTACAAAAACTATAAAAATTAGCCAGATCTGGTGGTGTGTGCCTGTAGTCCCTGCTACTTGGGAGGCTGAGGCAGGAGGATTGCTTGTGTCAGGGAGGTTGAGTTGGCAGTGAGCTATGGTTGCGTCACTGCACTCCAGTCTGGGCGATGGAGTGATTTTTTTTTTTATTTGAGATGGAGTCCTGGTCTGTTGCCTAGGCTGGAGTGCTGTGGTGCGATCTTGGCTCACAGCAACCTCTGCTTCCTGGGTTCAAGCGATTCTCCTGTCTCAGCCTCTCCAGTAGCTGAGATTACAGGCATTGGCCACCATACCTGGCTAGTTAGGATGGGGTTTCACCGTCTTGGCCAGGCTGGTCTCCAACTCCTGACCTCAAGTGATCTGCCCGCCTTGGCCTCCCAAGGTGCTGGGATTACAGGTGTGAGCCACTGCACCCAGCCGTGATTTTTTTTTAACTATTGTCTTTTCCCCGTTAGAAGAAACCACTGGAATTTTTTTTTTTTTTTCAGGGATGGCCCTTGAGAATTCTTCAGTGTCCTCTCTGGATAACACTATGCTGAGCTTTTGGAAGAGGACACCAAAGAAAACAAAAGTAGGCTCGGCGCTGTGGCTCACACCTGCAATCCCAGCACTTTGGGAGGCCAAGGTGGGAGGATCGCTTTAGTCCAGGAGTTTGAGACCAGCCTGAGCAAGGTGGCAAGACCCCGTCTCTACAGAAAAAGGAAGAAGAAAGAAGGAAAACAGAACAATGGGTAATGACTGCAAAGAAGATGAAGGAGTGGGTGGAGGAGAGGTTTCTGGTGCAGGTCCTAAAAGTGGAGCACTGCAGGCTGAGCCGCGCAGGTGGGGTGCAGGGGCCTTCCGGACCAACAGGGGGAGCAGTGTGGGACAGGAGGAAGAATGTGGACTTTGGAGTCTGCATGCCTAGTTTTGAATCTTGGTCTCTGACATTTTTATTTTTTATTTTTGAGACGGAGCCTCCCTCTGTCGCCCAGGCTGCAGTGCAATGGTGCGGTCTCGGCTCACTGCAACCTCCACCTCCCGGGTTCAAGCAATTCTCCAGCCTCAGCCTCGCGAGTAGCTGGGATTACAGGCACCCGTCACCACGCCCAGCTAATTTTTTTTTTTTTTTTTTTTTTTTTTGAGACAGAGTCTTGCTCTGTCGCCCAGGCTGAAGTGCAGTGCACAATCTCGGCTCACTGCAACCTACACCTCCCTGGTTCAAGCAATTCTCTGCCTCAGCCTCCTGAGTAGCTGGGATTATAGGCACCTGCCACCACGTCCGGCTAAGTTTTGTATTTTTAGTAGAGATGGGGTTTCACCATCTTGGCCAGGCTGGTCTTGAACTTGACGTCGTGATCCACCTACCTCGGTCTCCCAAAGGGCTGGGATTACAGGCGTGAGCCAGCGTGCCCGGCCGGTCTCTGACAGTTCTAAATTCTGAAGCATTAGGTAAGTTTCTGACTATCTCTGAGCCCCATCTATGAAAGACTCCTAGGGTGGTTGAAATTGCACCATGTGTGCAATATCCGGCCCAATGTAGGAAACGTATAAAATGTTAGCGCCATCCCCGGGGGAAGCCCACTGAGACCCACATGAGACCTTTGTCTGTGTCTCCCCATAATGAGACCTTTAGAACTTACCAATGGCGCACCCAATACCCAACCAGTATTTTTCTGAGATAATCTGCCCGAGGTGTGTGAGAGGAAAGCGAAGAAAGGAAGTCAGGGGGATTCATTCCCGGGGGTGCTGGGTAGAGATTCTGTCTCCTCCTACAACCATAGCATGCAGGCTCCATTTAGATACAACGGGGTGGGATTGGGTTCCTGGGGAGAAATTGAGCTCCTTTGGTTCTGCGTTTCTGCGGGGTCTAAATCTGGCAGCTCCTTGGCTATCAACCCCCAGGCTTTGTGATTGGTTGGCTGTGGTTGGCGGGAGGGGGAGCGGGTGGAAGCTGCTGGTGGAGCCGCAGCATCCTTTAGTCTCAGGCCCCCAGGAGGGGGAGGGGAAAGAACCGGGGCTGAGCCGTGGAAGGAAGAGGAGCCATTTCTCTCCACCGACTGCAACCTCCGTGCTCACAGCTCACGTTTCACCAGAATCCAGGGGCCAGGTCGGCCTAGGAATCCACAATGCTGGATATTTTCATCCTGATGTTCTTTGCCATCATAGGCCTTGTCATTCTGTCCTACATTATCTATCTGCTCTAGTGGCCTGGAGCTGCGGCGGCTGGAGCCTGCTGGGGAACAGCTCAGAGGGAGGGATGGAGCTGAACGACGGAGCACCCTGCTTGCTGACGCACCAGTGGATTTTTGCTTCTGGATGTTATCTCGGGTATTGATTCAAAAAAAAGAAAGAAAGAAAAGAGAGTTTGCTTTCCTATTTTTTTCTCAGACCACTCTGAAAAGATTACGAAATGCCAGGTTCTTTCTTTGGGTCCTAATTTAAAATAAGAGTTTAAAAATTAAAAATAAAATCCACAATGCAAAGGATTTTTAGGTAGAATGGGTTGGGAGTGATGGGTGTGGCGGGGAGGGAATATTATTTCCTAATTTCTTCTTCAAGTTAGGTGCTCACAGCCCAAGTTGTCTATTTTCTTCCAGTAATTAAAGGTAAAGCACATCTTTGCATGTGAGCATAGTTGCAGCACAGTTGTTTACAACTATGCTTGTATAATTGCATTACTTAATAATTGACTCATTCTTATTTGAGGGTGAGATAGCAAATAAATTTTACTTGGGGTGGGGTTTTGGGGGAGATGTCCATTTTTTCCCAACTGTGGGATTTGGTGGAGAGGAGGGAGGAACTCCTGGTGCGTGGGAGCTGATACCTTTGCAGCTGTCCCCATCTGAGCCTTTTTTGTTTCTGGGTTTCTTACAGATCCTGGTCTCCAGTCCAACAAGAGGCCTCTCATCCACAGCAGTGCTCCCGCTGCCCAGCAGACCTCTTCCAGAGCCTTCCAGACATGGCTGACCCCTGGCACGCAAGGGGCTTTTTGAGCTGAGAGGCACTTGGCTGGGACATGAGGAATTCATGGACATGGCTGGCAGATACTGCATGTGTTTGAGCTGTAGTTAGAGGGGATTGAGAATACAGAAAGTTGAAATGGAGACTCATTAAAGTTACAGTGGAGAACTGCCCAAAAATTCATTTTGAATTAAGGAAACTTCAATTCATGTTAAGCTTCCTTCTATCTAAATGCAACTGCATATTCCACTCGAATATGTTCCTTTCTTCTCACACACAGGGCCCCTTTGTTAAACTCATGGTCAAGTTCAAGTTGTCTATCTTCATCTATGAAGTAGTCACTTTATCACTGTCTGTCCAGATTGCACAATGTAGGGTTTTGTGGTTTCTCTTGTCTCACTAACCAGCCAGAAGGAACTTGTCATTTGAGTTTTTAAAATTTATCAGTTCTTTCCACCTTAACCCACTTGTATCCCAGTTTTTCATTTAAAGGGAGAAATGGTTATATAGTCCTCATCTTTGCACCTGACTGAATTGTAAATTACAGAAACAAGATGGCTATACTTATTTAGGAAAAATCTCTTACCCCAAAATGAGTGTGTGTGTGTGTGTGTGTGTGTGTGTATGTGTGTTTTAATTGTCAAAGATTTTTTCTGAAAGAAAACTCCATATAGTTCTCTGACTCATTAGAGTTGAAGAAACTATGTATTTCAGGATTCTGAGTAGAACTGGCCTGCAAATCTGGGGTGTTTATTCCTTTTACAAGTCTATCATAATTGTTCTATATTTGATTTTCCCTTCTAGCTTAAAATAAACAAGGAGAGCCAGGCGAGGTGGGTCATGCCTGTCCAACATGGTGAAACCCCATCTCTACTAAAAATACAAAAATTAGCCGGGCGTGGTGGCAGGCGCCTGTAGTCCCAGCTACTCAGGTGGCTGAGGCTGAAGAATCGCTTGAACCTGGGAGGCAGAGGTTGTAGTGAGCTGAGATCGTGTCACTGCACTCCAGCTTGGGAGACATAGCGAGACTCTGTCTCAAATAAAATAAAATAAAATGAAAAATAAATAAGGAGAAAGCTTAAATTAATAGTTTTTAGTAATAACATTGTGTCCAATTTCCATGTTTTAAAAGAAAAATTGAGGCATTATATGTCACAGTTAAAATGGAAAAGTTGGGCTTAAAACTTACAGACAAGGCCGGGTGCAGTGGCTTATGCCTGTAATCCCAGCACTTTGGGAGGCCGAGGCGGGCGGATCACTTGAGGTCAGGAGTTTGAGACCAGCCCGGCCAATATGGTGAAACCCCATCTCTACCAAAAACACAAAAATTAGGTGGTGTGGTGGGCGCCTGTAATCCCAGCCACTTGGGAGGCTGAAGCAGGAGAATTGCTTGACCATGGTAGGTGGAGACTGCAGTGAGCTGAAATCACACCTCTGGACTCCAGCCTGGGTGACAGAGTGAGAAGCCATCTCAAAAATAGTAATAATAATAATAATAATAATAATAATAAATTATGGAAAAAAAACACTATTCTGGAAGCTTTGTTTTGGCAACAAATTATGTAACCTTCCATAAGTCATTTAAACTTTAGGGTTAGGCCAGGCACTATGGCTCACACCTATAATCCCAGCATTTAGGGAGGTAGAAGTAGGAGGATAGCTTGAGGCCAGGAGTTCCAGACTAGCCTGGGCAACACAGCAAGACCCCCATCTCCACACACACACAAAATAAAAATAAATACATAAACTTTAGGTCTTCTGTTTATTCTGTCAAATGAAGTGTTAGGAAACTATATCATTGAGAACAGAATTTCCCATGGAACAAACCTTTTTTTTTTTGAGATGGAGTCTCACTCCATCACCTAGGCTGGAGTGCAGTGGTATGATCTTGGCTCATTGCAACCTGCGCCTCCTAGGTTCAAGCAATTCTCCTGCTCAGCCTCCTGAATAGCTGGGATTACAGGCACGCCACCATGCCTGGCTAATTTTTGTGTTTTTAGTGGAGACAGGGTTTTGCCATGTTGGTCAGGTTGGTCTCGAACTCTTGACCTCGTGATCTGCCTGCCTCGGCCTCCCAAAGTGCTGAGATTACAGGATTGTGAGCCACTGCACCCAGTCTGGAACAAATTCTTAATAGTTTACTGATAGTTCCCCTTTTCTGCTTATTCTCTCCAACATGACATTTTATAATGAAAATTCAACTGAAAACTACCCCCCCCTTTTTTTTCACCAACAGCTAGAATGAGAAAATGGCCATATTTATTTACTCCAAATATATATTATGTCAGTGATAATTTGCTTAAGCTGTTTAAGAAATATTAACAAGTATGATACTGCATTGTGGTATGTAACAAAAAGATAAGTAATCTGACATACATGGATGCAAGAAGCATGGCTGTGAACTTGGATATATTTTGGAATGATCTTCAATAGAGTCCTTGATGTGACATTTCCCACAAAGATATTCCTCTAACTCTGGTATAACTTGGTGTTTCAAACTACACTTTCCCTCTTCAAGCCAAGACAGCAGCTCTATGTCCTTACCTAAGTAATTCAGCCAAATGCCAGTATCTGAAGGGGTCCAAATTATAGTTATGATGGTATAGATCTTCAAGGTGTAGTCTAACCAAGCTTGCTCTGGTCTTTTGTGACATCAAGGCTTTTCAGACTGTATTCATACAAAGTTTAAAATCTAGCATACATTTAGTAAAATATTGAAAATATTCACTATTGTCAGGCATGGTGGCTTACACCTGTAATCCCAGCACTTGAGGAGGGTGAAGCGAGTGGATCACTTGAGGTCAGGAGTTTGAGACCAGTCTGGCCAACATGGCGAAACCCCATCTCTACCAATAATACAAAAAAATTAGCCAGGCATGGTGGTGCACACGTGTTGTCCCAGCTACTGGGGTGGCTGAGGCAGGAGAATCACTTGAAGCAGAGAGGCAGAGGTTGCAGTCAGCCAAGATCACACCACTGCACTCCAGCCTGGGCAAAATTCACTACTTATATTTAAATATTTACTTTTTTTTCTTTCCCTGACAGATAGTTGAGTGGAGTATATTCTCTACTTGGAATAACCAATCTTTTGATAAATCTATGCTTTGCAAGCATGTATAGGAAAAAGAGAGGGAAAAATGAAAAAACTAAGGTATTATTTTATACTCTGATATCTGCCAACTTTTAATCTTTATAATTCAGCTCCATTTATAATTCAACTGAGGGTCAATTCTTAAATTGAGAAGAAGAAAATAAAACCAGGCTAAAAGCAAGAACTTTATTTTTGCATAAATATGCAAATGACAAACTAGAGAAAAAATTCCTGCCACCAATGGAATTGCAGTTGGAAAATCCATCTAAGAAAGACAGTTAGCTTCTCACCCTCCAGAAATGAAGGTAAGTGCCTTTGCTACTGAGATACAGTAAAATCTTGTTATCACAATTTCTATTTTCTCCACAATTTTCACTCTTCCTCAGTCCTATTCATCTCTCACCAAGTCCCTCTTACCAAACATTTGCAAATTTCCCACAATTTATACCCTACTTCTACAGATACTTTCCATATTTTCTAGTGTTTCTTCCCTTCATCAGCTCCAAAGTTGAGTTAAATCAAGAGCTTGGGTAAAGAAAGCCAGCCTTTCAGAAGTGCAGGAGGAAGCAATGTGTCTTCAGGTGTAAAGTGCTCAAACCCAATGAGCAAAAAATGGGATGAGAGACCCAGGAGGACTCCAGCATTATTTCAGCCCTGTCAAGAACTATTATTATCTATTTTAATAGTAAAAGTAAGAGCAGCAGTGACTAGTCAGACTGAAATAGTCCTGCAGCTTCTTGGAATCTATATAATTGAGTGAAGAGAACTGAACCTTCACTCTCTCATGGGCTGCTGTAAACCAGCCATCCTTTTAGTTTCCTTCACCAAACCTTGTTTTTGTTTGTTTGGTTTTAGAAACAGGGTCTCACTCTGTTGCCAGGCTGGAGTGCAATGGTGCAATCATAACTCACTGCAGCCTCCAACTCCTGGATTCAAGGGAGCCTCCTGCCTCAGCCTCCAAAATTGTTGGGATTACAGGCGTGAGCCATTGCACCCAGCCAAATTTCACTTTTTAAGGTAGGGAGAAAAGCTTTAGGAAGAAGTAAAAACTATTTGTGAAGATGCTGGCAGCAGAATAGCTATTTTCTTTCATTTTATTTTTCTCGTTTGCTACATTTTATTTGAATCCCCAGTAAAAGATGATTTGATTGTATTGAGACAATATATGCCTTCCTGTATGTATAGACCTTTTATATGATTCATCTTAAAGAAGAAAATATATGCCTCTGTGTGTGTCTATATAGATATCTAGATCTATAAAGATATAGATATCTATATAGATATCTAGATCTATAAAGATAGATATCTATATAGACACGCACATATACTTTATTATCCATTTGTTCATGTAAAACATGAACAAAATATAATGTTCTTTGTAAGCATACGCCAAGAAGGTGGTAAAAACTGTGATTTATATTCTACACATTCCAAATGCCATATTGCAAATCTTCACAAAACATTCTGGGCTATGTCTATACAACTTAAGCAAAGTGAACATACATACTATTTAGTGAATTTGGGTCTAACGATAAAATGGAATTTTTTCTTGCTTCAAAGATTCACACGTAGAGGTTGGCTGGTCCCAGATTCTTGGACAATTAACATTCTACTTTGGCTTGGTGGTAGGTTGACCAAAACCTGAAGAGGCAGAGCTGTTTTCCAGAGAAATCTCAGTACATTCTTGATTTTGCCTGTTATTTTTATATTAATAATGATGTAAGTAGTTGCTTCTAAAATTCTATGCAGCTTTTGAATTCTTAGGTGACTTAGATGAAAAAAGTCCCATGGATGCTATTTTTTGAGTGAAAAAGCAGCAGTCCTCTAATCATTAGTTCAGTGAGGTTCTCTAAAGGCAAGGCTTTCTGAGTATTTAGGTAGACAGAGGAGTATTCATGGTCAAATATAGAACCTCCTTATGGAAGTTAGCCTGAGCATGTACAAGATGGAACAAATTCAAGAAGCTTCTGTCATCTTGATCACGATCTCCTGTATGCCATACATAGTAGAGAAAGGAAAATGACAGTTAAAATTTTAAGCATATAATTTTATTATTTTTTATTTATTTTTTATAGACGGCGTTTCACCATGTTGCTCAGGCTGGTCTTGAACTCCCGACCTCAGGTGATCTGCCCATCTTGGCCTCCAAAGTGCTTGGATTACAGGCCTGAGCCACCACGCCCAGCCAAGCATATAATTTATTAAATTTGATTAATTAACTAATTCTTTGAGACAGAGTCTCGCTCTGTTGCTCAGGAGGGAGTGCTCACTGCAACCTCCACCTCATCTCAGCTCACTGCAACCTCTGCCTCCTGAATTCAAGCAATTCTCCTGTCTCAGCCTCCCAAGTAACTGGGATTATAGGCATGCATCACTACACCTGATCAATTTTTGTATTTTTAGTAGAGATGAGGTATCTACATGTTGGCCAGGCTGGTCTCAAAGTCCTGACTTCAGGTGATCCACCCACCTTGTAAGTATATAATTTATTTGAAACATAAGATGTTCTAATTCTCCCTAGTAATATTTAAACGGAAGACTTAAAAAAAATTTTTTTTTATTATTTTTTGCTCCCACCGTGTGGGAGGGGATTCCAGAAAACTGGAAATCCCACAGAAGACTTTTTGTTAGTGACTTTACTAAGTCAGGTTAGATACTGATATCATGGAATTATATAAGAAAAGTAGATTAGAAGTCAGAAGAAAAGGATAGTTGGCCATGCTTTATTGCTTCTAACTTTGAGAGATGAGTTAGGTAAGTCAGGTAACTTCTCTAAGCCTTAGTTTTCTCGTCTGTAAAATAGGGTTAATTATCATGTTGGTTACTTAATAAAGGTATAAAATAATACTTACAAATATATTATGCTAATGACAGTTGATAAGTAAGCAAGTTAATATTTTTGCTGTGCAAAATTGAAAGCGGTTCCTAGCCAGGTATGGTGGCTCACACCTGTAATCCCAGCAATTTTGGAGGCTGAGGCGAGTGGATCACCTGACGCTGGAAGTTCAAGACCAGCCTGACCAATATGGAGAAATAGAAAATTAGCTGGACGTGGTGGCACATGCCTGTAATCCCAGCTGCTCAGGAGGCTCAGGCAAGAAAATTGCTTGAACCTGGATGGCAGAGGTTGCGGTGAGCCAAGATGGCCCCATTGTACTCTAGCCTAGGCAACACAAGTAAAATTTCTTTTTATTTATTTATTTATTGAGACGGAGTTTTGCTCTTATTACCCAGGCTGGAGTGCAATGGCACAATCTCAGCTCACTGCAACTTCCGCCTCCTGGGTTCAGGCAATTCTCCTGCCTCAGCCTCCTGAGTAGCTGGGATTACAGGCACAGGCCACCATGCCCAACTAATTTTTTTTTTTGTATTTTTAGTAGAGACGGGGTTTCACCATGTTGACCAGGATGGTCTCGATCTCTTGACCTCGTGATCCACCCACCTCGGCCTCCCAAAGTGCTGGGATTACAGGCTTGAGCCATCATGCCCAGGCCTTATTTATTAATTTTTAAGATGGGGTTTCACCATGATGGCCAGGCTGGTCTTGAACTCCTGACCTCAGGTGATCCACCCACCTTGGCCTCCCAAAGTGCTAGGATTACAGGCGTGAGCCACCGCGCCCAGCCAGAAGTAAAATTTCATGTCAAAATAGAAAAAGAAAGAAAGAAAGAGAGGTTCTTTTCAGAGCAGACTCTTCAACCTTATATTCTCCATTAAAACAATACCAGATTTTTAAAGTGACAAAATCCAGGAACTAAATATATCTCAAGGAAAAACAAACAAAAAGTCTGATCCCTCTATTTACTGTTAGTTTTTTTTTTTTTTTAAGTCAACATAGGCCAGGTGCAGTGGCTCAGGCCTGTAATCCCAGCACTTTGGGAAGCAGAGGTGGGTAGACCACAAGGTCAGGAGATCCAGACCATCCTGGCCAACATGGTGAAACCCCGTTTATTAGCCAGGTGTGGTGGTGTGAGCTTGTAGTCCCAGCTACTTGGGAGGCTGAGGCAGGGGAATAGCATGAACCCAGGAGGCGGAGGGTGCAGTGAGCTGAGAGAGAGCCATTGCACTCCAGCCTGATGACAGAGCAAGACTCCATCTCAAAAAACAAAGTCAACATAGAAATAGCTTTTTTTTTTCTTGGACTGTTATAGAAAAATATCTCTGTTTTAGGTGGAGACTAGAGCTCATTTTTACGCACATCCTGTGCACCAAGTACATCTTACTCACCAGACATGATTGATTGCAGCATTTCCATTGTAATACATGCAAATGCATTTGCCACATTCTGTAGGAAGTTATTTCTTTCCACTGGAGTGCTAAAGATTTTACAGACTCTTTGCATCATTTTAACTGTCCAATCCATGCAGTATAGTTCTTTCTCACACACCTGATGTAGACATGAGAAAACATTATACATCTTCATGTGAAGAAAGCTATAGAATTTGAAAATGTTGAACAATAATGAACAATGATAGTTTTGTGATTTTACATAATTTATGATACCTGACACCATACTGAGTCTATACATGGGAAATGCTCTTTTATCTAATATTATTTTGCTTTCAAATGGTACCATTTTAACGGGAAAAAAGTATGAAGTAAATAAAAGCCTGATTTAAGATTATCATAGAATATTATTTACTGATACAAGAACTAATATTGAAAACAGGCCAGGTAATCCCAGCACTTTGGAAAGCCAAGGCTGGCAGATCACCTGAGGTCAGGAGTTTGAGACCAGCCTGGCCAACATGGTAAAAACCTGCCTCTACTAAAATACAAAACCCACACCCACTGTGGGCCGGGTGCAGTGGCACATGTCTATAATCCCAGCACTTTGGGAGGCCAAGACAGGTGGATCACGAGGTCAGGAGTTCGAGACCAGCCTGACCAACATGGTGAAACCACATCTCTAGTAAAAATACAAAAATTAGCTGGGCATGGTGGTGCATGCCTGGAATTCCAGCTACTAGGGAGGCTGAGGCAGGAGAATCGCTCGAACCCAGGAGGTGGAGGTTGTAGTGAGCCAAGATCGGGCCACTGCACTCCAGCCTGGGTGACAGAGCCAGACTCCATCTCAAAAATAAATAAATAGGCCGGGCACGGTGGCTCACACCTGTAATCCCAGCACTTTGGGAGGCTGAGGCAGGCGAATCACAAGGTCAAGAGATCGAAACCATCCTGGCCAACACGGTGAAACCCCGTCTCTACCACAAAATACAAAAATTAGCTGGGTGTGGTAGTGCGTGACTGTAGTCCCAGCTACCTAGGAGGCTGAGGCAGGAGAATCACTTGATCCTGGGAACTGGAGGTTGCAGTGAGCAGAGATCGAGCCACTGCACTCCAGCCTGGGCGACAGAGCAAGACTCTGTCTCAAAATAAATAAATAAACAAAAATAGTACTGTGCTAGGAAAGATCTATTGAGTATTTATTATGTGTAACATACTGTACTAGGAATGATAAAAGAAATGTGACACAATCCTGGATTTCAAAAAGCTTACAGTCCTTTTTGGGAGATGACCTTCCCAACACATACAATGGCTTAAGGACACTAATAGTAAATGACACTAGAGAAGACAAATCAGAGGCAGTTCAGAGAACTTCAATGATCAGAACTGAAATGTTAATCAGAGAAGGCTTTCTAGAGAAGGCTTCCCCACCCCTAGTGACTTTCTCTCCATTCCATTTGCTATAGTGCTGACAAAGTGATCTGCCAAAAACACAAAGCCAATTGTCTCTCCCCTTCATAAGACTTTTCAGTAGCTCCCTATTAGAAAATGGGTTCAGGCCAGGTATGGTGGCTCACACCTATAATCCCAGCGCTTTAGGGGGCTGAGGCGGGTGTATCATGAGGTCAGGAGTTCAAGACCAACCATCCTGACCAACGTGGTGAAACCCCATCTCTACTAAAAATACAAAAATTAGCTGGGAATGGTTGCAGTCTTCTGTAATCCCAGCTACTCAGGAGGCTGAGGCAGGGGAATTGCTTGAACCCAGAAGGTGGAGGTTGCAGTGAGCCGAGATTTTGCCACTGCACTCCAGCCTGGGCAACAGAGTGAGACTTTGTCTCAAAAAAAAACAGAAAATGTATTCAAGCTCCACAGAATGGCCCACAAAACCCTTCCTTACCTAGCCTCTCCTTTCATGTCTAACCTCACCTCCTGCTCTTCTGCACATTTTTTTTTTTTTTGAGACGGACTTTTGCTCTTGTTGCCCCAGCTACAATGCAATGGCTGATCTCAGCAACTCACCGCAACCTCCGCCTCCTGGGTTCAAGCACTTCTCCTGCCTCAGTCTCCTGAGTAGCTGGGATTACAGGCATTTGTCACCATGCCTGGCTAATTTTTTTGTCTTTTTAGTAGACACTGGGTTTCTCCGTGTTGGTCAGGCTGGTCTCGAACTCCTGACCTAAGGTGATCGCCTGCTTTGGGCTCCCAAAGTGCTGGGATTACAGGTGTGAGCCACTGCACCCAGCTTTATTTATTTTTTTTTGAGAGAGTCTCACTCTGTTGCCCAGGCTGGAGTGCTGTGGCACGATCTCCTGCTCACTGCAACCCCTGCCTCCCTGGCTCAAGTGATTCTCCTGCCTCAGCCTTCCGAGTAGCTGGGATTACAGGCACCCACCACCACACCCAGATAATTTTTGTATTTTTAGTAGACTTGGCATTTTACCACGTTGGCCAGGCTGGTCTCAAACTTCTGACCTCAGGTGATCCGCCCACCTCGGTCTCCCAAAATCCTGAGATTACAGGCATGAACCACTGTGCCAGCCAATTAAAAAACTATATATTGTAGAGACAGGGTCTTGCTGTGTGCTTGAACTCCTGGGCTCAACTGATCTTTTGGGTTTTGCCTCCCAAAGTGTTAGGATTACTGGCATGAGCCATTGCACCCCACCCAGCTTTTTTTTTTTTTTGAGACTGACTCTTACTTTGTCACCCAGGCTGAATGAAGTGATGCAATCTTGGCTCACTGCAGCCTTGACCTCTCAGGTTCATGCAATCTTTCTGCCTCAGCCCCTCAAGTTGCTGGGACTACAGGTGCCTATGCCAGATAATTTTACTTTTTTGTAGAAACGTGGTTTCACCATGTTGCCCAGGCTGGTCTCAAACTCCTAAGCTCAAGTGGTCTGCCCACCTCAGCCTCCCAAAGGGCTGGGATTACAGGCATAAGCCACCATGCCCAGTCTTTCTTGGTATTTCTTAAAAGACTGGTTCAGGCTGGGTGTGGTGGCTCATGCCTGTAATCCCAGCACTGGGAGGCCAGGGCAGGTGCATCACTTGAGGTCAGGAGTTCAACACCAGTCTAAGCAACACAGCAAAACCCCCTCTCTACTAAAAATACAAAAATTAGCCAGGTCAGGTGGCGCGCGCCTGTAATCCCAGCTACTCAGAGGCTGAGGCAAGAGAATCGCTGGAGGCAGAGGCTGCAGTGAGCTGGGATCACAACACTGCACTCTAGCCTGGGCGACAGAGTGAGACTCCATCTCAAAAAAACAAAAACAAAAACAAAGACTATTTCAAAGCTTGTAGTCAGAATTTTTTTCTATTAGTTTTTATAGTCCTAGAATCTCATAATTTATGGCCCATAGTAAACAATCAATAAATCTGTGTTAAATGAATATTAAATATTTTTATATATGTTTGTACATGTGTGTGTGTGGGTGTTTTGAGAGAGTCTCGCTTTGTTGCCCAGGCTGGAGTACAGTGGCACAATCTTGTCTCACTCTAACCTTGAACTCCCAGGCTCAATCAATCCTCCCATCTCGGCCTCTTGAGTAGCTAGGACCCATGTTGCCACCATGCCCAGCTAACTTTTGTATTTTTTTGTAGAGACAGGTTTCACCATATTTCCCAGGCTAGTCTCAAACTCCTGGGCTCAAGCAATCCTCCTGCCTCAGCCTCTCAAAGTGCTGGGTTTAGAGGCATGAGCCATCCTTCTCAGACTAAATATATTTTTAAGACTTTTTATTTTGAAACATTTTGGCTATACAAAATTAGAGAGAATAATATCTACTCCTAGTATTCACTTCCCAGTTTCAACAATTACCAACCTTGTTTCAACTCTACCCCCGTTTATTCCCAAGTCCTTTCCCCATCCCACTTCCATAGTGATTATTTTGAAGCAAATCAAATGGGATGTTTTCTTTAAAATGGAATTTAAAAAATATATATATAAAACTTAGCATGACTGTATAATGACAATCCAGACTTGAAGTGGGGAGAGGTTAATAGAAGGGATGATTCCAAATATTATAGTTTATTAGATGTGTTTTAATATTTTGAAACAGAAATATTAAAAATACATACTTTAATGCTCATTTTTAGAAAATGTTTTGTGCACGTTTCAGTTCCTTCAGCTCCTTAGTAGGTCAATTGTAGTGTTAAACAACTCGCTAGAGAAAAACTTATTTTTTACTTACCAAAGCCAAAAAGACTATGAACCTTGCCAGTTCAATGGCCCGTCCATTCACAGCTTTACTAGCCATGAAAGTGAGACAGATGTTGTTTCCAGTTAGCATTAGGAGACGTGCATTATTCTCTAGAAGCCACTCATGGGGAACCACTTTTATTAGAGGAAGAACAGTTATTTAATGAGAAATCACACAACAGCTATAGTAAACACCATTAAGCATATGCAATATTATATCACTTTATTGGAAGTACAATTAGTGCCAAGGGAAATGCTCATAAAAAATGCTGTAGTTTTCCAATTATGGCTTTCAGTTAGAGACAGATTACTGCCATGTCATGGAGGCTCTTATAAATATACTAATAATATAATCAAAGCAATTCTCCTACACATAGGTCAGCAGGCAAAGCAGTCTAATCCTGTGCAAGGAAAGTAACCTTGGAAACTTTAGAATCTAAAGGATTATGCAGGAATGGAAAAAATTGTTTCACCTCTCGTTTACCTGCAGAAGAGGGCTTCTTACAGAACCTAGGAGGTTGTTTCTGAGAATTTACAACATGGGAGTAATTGAGCTAATTAAACGAAGAGGCTTTCAAATAATAATAATAAATATTTATTTATAAAACTGACAAGCAAAAGAAATTGATTATATGTATTCTTGTCAAACATAATGCCAAACTCTTCAAATATTTTAGAGCATTAAGTAATTTCCAACAGGCACATCATCTGTTACCTGTAGAATTACCCTTACAATTTTGTAACTGTATTTTAACAATAAATTTCTATTATTCTATGTTAATAAATATATTTTTTACCTGATAGTTCATCTACAAGACTGATGACATCATCTGCTGTCCACTCTTTAGTGCCAGAGTCATATAATAACTTAATGGCATCAGCCAAACCTTTCAGATTGAATTCATCTGCAGGTTCTTCTATCATTTTCTGCCAAATCACCTGTCCTGAATTGAAAGAAAAACGAGGCTATGACAGAATAGTTGGCTTTATGATAAAGACTTGTTTAAAAAGGAAAGTGAATTGCATAATGGAATCTCATTACTTATACGAGCTACTTTCATTTTAACTTTCATAACGAGAAGTAAATCCTGGTAACAGTATAGATATGAACATTTCTGGCTGGATGTGGTGGCTCACACCTGTAATCCCAACATTTTGGGAGGCTGAGGTGGGCAGATTGCTTAAGGTTCAAAGTTCGAGACCAGGCTGGCCAATATGGTGAAACCCTGTCTCTACTAAAAATACAAAAATTAGCCAGGCATGGTGGTGCGCGCCTATAGTCCCAGCTACCCGGAAGGCTGAGGGATGAGAACTGCTTGAACCTGGGAAGCAGAGGTTGCAGTGAGTGGAGATTGTGCCAATGCACTCCACGCTGGGTAACAGGGCAAGACTGTCTAAAAAAAATATGTGTGTGTATATGTGTGTGTGTGTCTATGTATGTGTATGTTTGTGTGTGTATGCTTCTTAGCCATGCACAGTGGCTCATGTATGTAATCTTAGCACTTGGGAAGGCCAAAGTAAGAGGATCACTTGAGCCCAGGAATTTGAGATCAACCTAGGTAACAAAGTAGGACCCTGTCTCTACAAAAAGTAAAAATCTAGCCAGGTGTAGTGACATGGGCCTGTAGTCCCAGCTACTAGGGAAGCTGAGGCAGGACGATCCCTTGAGTCCAGGAGTTTGAGGTTGTAGTGAGCTAATGATGCCACTATACTCTAGCCTGGGTGACAGTGCAAGACTGTCTAAAAAAAAAAAGTGAGTGTGTGTGTATGTGTGTATATATGCTTCCTAAAGTAAAAATAATGAACCCCAGTTATGTAACATACATCCCTGAAAAATGGGTGCTCACCATCCTGAGGAGATATTGGCCCAAAGATGATGTACAGTAATCTTGCCTGGTTCACCATTGGCCATGGTTTTAATATTCGTGTCAACCAAAAAGCAGAATCATTTTGATGTGTCCAATGATCAAGCAGGACATTCCTACAGAAGAGTCTGATCCTTAATTCCAGTTTTCGGGCACTTCCTATGAAGGCAAAAGAATTGTAAATCATTCTTCCTAGAAAGGCTGCTGTGCATATTGAATAGTGATCAAATCAACTTATTAACCATTATGATTAGTGATAGTAAACTAGATTTCTAAACAGGGAGTAACCAAGAGATTATTCTTAAACTACCCTAACTTCATAATTTGTCTATCTACTTACTTACTCTTACCTTCCTGATTTATAGTCAATACTTTGAATAATGGGTCAATCAAAAGACATGCTTAAGCTTATCAGACTCTTGTACAATTTTGGATTTAAAAATAATAAATTTAGAGAAAGGTCAAAGACATACATCATTAATATACTTTGTACTGAAAGTACAATTTCCCTCTATGAAAGATTTTTTTTTTTTTGAGACAGAGTTTCACTTTGTTGCCCAGGCTGGAGTGCAGTGGCATGATCTTGGCTCACTGCAACCTCAGCCTCCAGGGTTTAAGCAACTCTCCTGCCTCAGCCTCCTGAGTAGCTAGGATTACAAGCGCCCGTCACCACACCCAGCGGATTTTTGTATTTTTAGTAGAGGTGGGGTTTCACCATCTTGGCCAGACTGGTCTTGAATTCCTCCTTCAGACTCTTCTTGAAATCCTCCCACCTTGGCCTCCCAAAGTGCTGGGATTATAGGTTTCAGCCACCGTGCCCGGTCTCATCTGTGAAAATTTTACGGCCAGGTGTGGTGACTCATGCCTGTAATGCCAGCACTTTGTGAAGCTGACGTGGAAGGATCACTTGAGGTCAGGAGTTCAAGATCAACCTGGCCAACAAGGTGAAACCATCTCTACTAAAAATACAAAAAATTAGCCAGGCATGGTGGCACATGCCTGTGATCCCAGGTACTTGAGAAGCTGAGACAGGAGAATCTCTTGAACCCAGGAGACGGAGGTTGCGGTGAGCTGAGATATCACCACTGCATTCCAGTGTGGGCAACAGAGCTAGACTCTATCTCAAAAAGAAAAAAAAAAAAAAAGAAAATGTTATGTTGCTATTGTTAATAGATAAGAGGTCTTGCTCTGTCACCCAAGCTGGAGTGCAGCGGCATGATAGATAATAACCACCACAACCTTGAACTCCCAAGCTCAGGCAATCCTCCCACCTCAGCCTCTTGAGTAGCTGGGACCACAGGCTAATTTTATTTTTTGTAGAGACAGAGATCTCACTATATTGCTCAGGCTGGTTTTGAACTCCTGGACTCAAGTGATCCTCCCACCTTAGCCTCCCAAAGTGTTGGGATCATGAAGCATGAGCTACCACACTCAGCTACAAAAATTTTAGATTAACACAGGACTACTTTTTCAAAAACCTTACTGAGATATAAATCACATACCAAACAATTTATCCATTTAAAATGTACAATTCAATGGTTTTTAGTATATTCACAGATATGTGCAAGCCATCACCATAGCCAATTTTAGAACATTTTCATCACTTCAAAAAGACATTTTATTCTTTTCGCGATCATCCTGTTAACTCTCTGTCCTTTACCACCTCCGGCCCTAAGCAACGAATACTCTACTTTCCATCTCCATAGATTTCCCTATTCTAGATTTTGTTTTTTTTTTTTTTGAGACAGAGTCTCACTCGCCACCCAGACTGGAGTGCAGTGGTACGATCTCAGCTCGCTGCAACCTCTGTCTCAAGTGATTTTCCTGTCTCAGTCTCCCGAGTAGCTGGGATCCGAGGCGCTCACCAGCATGCCTGGCTAATTTTTTTTTGTATTTTTAGTAGAGATGGGGCTTCACCATGTTGGACAGGCTGGTCTCAAATTCTTGACCTCAGGTGATCCACCTACCTCAGCCTGCCAAAGGGCTGGGATTACAGGTGTGAGCCACTACACCCGGCCCCTATTCTGGATTTTTGTATGAACGAAATAATATAGTATGTGGTATTTTGTGACTGGCTATTTCACCTAATACAGTGTTTTCAAGGTTCATCTATGTTGTAGCATATATCAGCACTTCATTCTTTTTTTTTTCTTCAACTTTGAAGTTCAGTGATATATGTACATGATGTGCAGGTTACACAGGTAAATGTGTGCCATGGTGGTTTGCTGCACAGATTATTCCATCATGTAGATATTTATTTATTTATTTTTATTATACTTTAAGTTCTGGGATACATGGGCAGAACGTGCAGGTTTGTTACATAGGTACACATGTGCCATGGTGGGTTGCTGCACCCATCAACCCATCATCTACATTAGGTATTTCTCCTAATGTTATCCCTCCCCTTGCTCCGCACCCCCCATCACCTAGCTATTAAGCACAGCATCCACTAGTTATTCTTCCTGATTCTCTCCCTCTCCCAACCCCCACAGCACTTCATTTTTTTTTTTTTGAGATGGAGTCTCACTGTATCGGCCAGGCTGGAGTGCTGGAGTGCAGTGGCACTATCTAAACTCACTGCAACTTCTGCCTCCTGGGTTTAAGCAATTCTCTGCCTCAGCCTCCTGAGTAGCTGGGAACACAGGCATGTGCCACCATGCCCAGCTAATTTTTTGTATTTTTAATAGAGATGGGGTTTCACCATGTTGGCCAGGCTGGTCTTGAACTCCTGACCTCATGATCTGCCCACCTTGGCTTCCCAAAGTGCTAGGATTACAGGTGTGAGCCACTGTGCCTGGCCACTTAATTTTTTTTAATGGTCAAATAATATTCTATGGTATGGATATACTACTACATTTTATTTATCTATTCACACACTGATGGATATTTGGGATGTTTCCATCTTTTGGCTAATATGAATAATGCTGCTATTAACATTCATGCAGGCCAGGTGTGGTGGCTTATGCCTATAATCCCAGCACTTTGGGAGATTAAGGCGGGCAGATCACTTGAGTTCGAACATGGTGAAACCCGATCTCTATCAAAATATACCAAAAATATTAGCTGGGCATGCTGGTATGTGCCTATAGTACCAGCTACTCGGGAGGCTGAGGTTGGAGGATTGCTTGAGCCCAGGAAGTAGAGGATTGCTTGAGCCCAGGAAGTGGAGGTTGTAGTGAGCCAAGCTTGTGCCCCTGCACTTCAGCCTGAGTGATAGAGCTAGACCATGTCTCAAAACAAAACAAAACGACAATAAAACCATTCATGCACAAGTTTCTGTGTGGACATATTTTCATTTCTCTTGGGGCTATATACCTAGAAGTAAAATTGGTGGATCATATGATAACTCAATGTTTAATCATTTGAGAAACTGTCAGACTATTTTGCAAAGTGGCTACACTGTTATACATTGCCTCCAGCAATATATGAGGATTGCTGTCACATTCTCACTAACACTATCTAAAACCAACTTTCTGATTCTAGCCATCCCAATGGAATGAGAAATGGTATATTACTATTTCTTTGCTTTTCTTAGAGTGTCTCACTCCATTGCCCACACTAGAATGCTGTAGTGCAATGATGGCTCACTGTAGCCTTGACCTTCAGGGACTCAAGCGATCCTCCCACTTTAGCCTCCTGAGTAGCTGGGAGTACAGGCACATGCCATCACACCTGGTTAATTTTTTTTATTTTTTGTAGAGACGAGGTCTTGCTATGTTGCCCAGGCTGGTCTTGAACCCCTGGCCTCAAGTAATCTGTCTGCCTTGGCTTCCCAAAGTGTCGGGATTGCAGCTGTGAGCCACGGCACGTGATCCACTATTCATTTATTTATCGAGACAGGGTCTCACTCTGTTGCTCAGGCTGAGTGCAGTGGTGTGATCACAGCTCACTGCAGCCTCGACCTCCCAGGCTCAAGTGATCTTTTCACCTCCAGCCTCCTGAGTAGCTGGAACCACAGGCATACACCACCATGCTTTGATAATTTTTTATTTTTTTAGAGACAAGTTCTCACTATGTTGCCTAGGCTGCTCTTGAACTTCTGGGCTAAAGTGATCCTCCCACCTTGGCTTCCCAAAGTGCTGGGGTTTTAGGCCTGAGCCACCACACTTGGCCAAAAATTATTTTTAAATACATTTTGAAAACTCTGTTTTTTTTTTCTATTTTAATCTCTGTATAATATTATGTGCAAATTGTATTTTTTTTTTACCTGGTTTGCTGCAGACAACCATTTGCATCTTGCGGCAGAGATTGGTCAGTTCGCATAAGAAATTATAAACGCGATGGCACTCAAGTTCATCCCAACCTGCTGTTAAGGTCTGAGGAAAATAAAATAAAGGAAACATTATTGATGTTCAGACTATCAGACTGAAACATAAGTCACACTGGGCATGGTGGTTCACGCCTGTATTCCCAGCACTTTGGGAGGCCAAGGCAGGCAGATCACCTGAGGTTAGTAGTACAAGACCAGCCTGGCCAACATGGTGAAACCCTGTCTCTATTAAAAATACAAAAATTAGCCTGGCGTGGTGGCAGGTGCCTGTAATCCCAGCTACTCAGGAGCTGAGTCAGAAGAATTGTTTGAACCCAGGTGTCGGAGGTTGCAGTGAGCTGAGATCATGCCATTGCACTCCAGCCTGGGTGACAAGAGCAAAGCTCTGTCTCAAAAAACAACAACAAACACAACAACAAAAACAAAAGTCACCACCATCTTATGAGTGTAACTGTTTTTAGCACATGATTAAGGTGATGTACAACTTTTATCCATTATAGAAGTATGAAATTAATAACAAATTTACATAAACAAAACTTGGGAATCTCCAAAATCCTGTTGTTTTTTTTTTTTTGGTTGGAAAGGAAATATCTTTTTAGAGAACTTTTTTTTTTTTGAGATGGAATCTTGCTATGTTGCCCAGCTTGGAGTGCAATGGAGAGAACTTTTTTGTTTGAGCAACACTTAAATGGTACTGAATCCTGAACTTTGACAATATGAGGCAAATAACAAAATAAGGGCAAAACCCTGAATGCAGTTTAGATATCTGACTCACAACCATGCTATGGATTTAAGATTAGAGAACCCCTTTCACCCTGCCAGTTGGCATTTATGATACTGTTTATAAATAAGAGTGATTGAATTTCAGTGTGACAATTCTGAGCATTTATGACTTTTTGTAATTTTATTTTCTTGGTAGAGATGGGGTTTTGCCATGTTGTCCAGGCTGGACTTGAACTCCTTACCTCAGATAATCTGCCTGCCTCGGCCTCCCAAAGTGCTGGAATTACAGGTATGAACCACTATGCCCAGCTATTTATGACTTTTGGATGTGAACAACCAAAAAACTTACTGGCTGGGCACAGTGGCTCATGCCTGTAATCCTAGCACTTTGGGAGGCCAAGGCAGGTGGATCACCTGAGGTCAGGAGTTCAAAACCAGCCTGGCCAACGTGGTGAAACTCTGTCTCTACTAACAAAACAAACAACAACAAAAAAATTACTATGCGGAACAAGAACATAAAAGAAAAAAAAGATTACAGGTGGCGGGCGCCTGTAATCTCAGCTACTTGGAAGGTTGAGGCAGGAGAATCACTTGAACCCAGGAAGCTGAGGTTGCAGTGAGCCGAAATTATGCCACTGCACTCCAGCCTGGATAACAGAGTGAGACTCCATCTCAAAAATAATAATAATAATAATAATAATAATAATAATAATCTGGCCAGTTGTGGTGGCTAATGTCTGTAATCCCAGCACTTTGGGAGGCTGAGGCAGGAGGATCACCTGAGGTCAGGAGTTTGAGACCAGCCTGACCAACATGGCGAAACCTTGTCTCTACTAAAAGTACAAAAATTAGCTGGGTATGGTGGCGCATACCTGTAATCCCTGCTACTTGGGAGTCTGAGGCAGGAGAATTGCTTGAACCTGGGAGGCAGAGGCTGCAGTAAGCTGAGATCACACCACTGCACTCCAGCCTAGTGACAGAGCAAGACTGGGCCTCAGAAATAAATAAATTAATTAATAAAAATTAATCTTATTCCCTGTAGGAGGACATACAAGAAACTGCAACCGTGATTATTTATGGTGAAGGGAACTTAGTGGACAAGGAGGGAGACTTTTTACTTTATACATTTTGTACCCTTGGAATTGTACATGAATACATATGTATGTATTACATGTTCCAAAGAAAGAAAGAAACAAGTAAAAAACAAAATTAAATAGGAAAAATCTGTCTTGGAAGAGTTGGGGGCTGGTAGGCTGAGCAGAGCAAGATTCTTATGGGTGCAGTGTCTATCTCACAAGGTTGTTGTAGATTTAAATTAGTCAATACATGTTGCCAGGTGTGGTGGCTCACGCCTATAATCCCAGCACTTTGGGAGGCCGAGGCAGGTGGATCACGAGGTCAAGAGATCAAGACCATCCTGGTCAACAAGGTGAAACCCCGTCTCTACTAAAAATACAAAAATTAGCTGGGCATGGTGGTGCGCGCTTGTAATCCCAGCTACTCAGGAGGCTGAGGCAGGAGAACTGCCTGAACCCAGGAGGCGGAGGTTGCAGTGAGCCGAGATCGTGCCATTGCACTCCAGCCCGGGTAACAAGAGTGAAACGCTGTCTCCATCTCAAAAAAAAAAAAAAAAAAAGATAAATAAAAATAAATTAGTCAATACATGTAAACTGCTTAGAACAGTGTTTGCCACATAGTATGCTGAATAAATGCTAATTATTATTTTCTTTGTTTACAACAAAAGATTAGTCAAAATGTTATTGAAATAATACAACTGATTACTAGTATCACACTTTAAATAACTAGGCGAAGATTTAAAACTCATTATATAGACAGATATAGGTATCTGCAGTGTTCGATCTTGGCTCACTGCAACCTCTGTCTCCTGGGTTCAAGCAATTCTCCTGCCTCAGCCTCCCAAGTAGCTGGGATTACAGGAGCATGCCACCACGCCCGGCTAATTTTTCTATTTTTAGTAGAGATGGGGTTTCACCATATTGGTCAAGCTGGTCTCAAACTCTTGACCTCGTGATCCCCCCATCTCGGCCTCCCAAAGTGCTGGAATTACAGGCGTGAGCCACCGTGCCTGGCCAAGGATAACAATTTTTTAGGAGGAATAACCTTCATTCAGGATATAGAATGGTTTGGGGGATAAGTAAATGTCAAACATTTTTTTATCACTGAGAAACTCAAAATGAAAATCTGAGATAGCAAACACACTATTAGATTAATACATTCTCAATCTTTATAATTTTATTCTGCTCTTTTTAAGATTGTTATAACTTTATTAACCTATGAAAAGAGAGACTGCATACTGTTTGAAGTTCAAAGGTATCCCTTTTCTTCTCTCATTAAAAAAAGTACCTGTAAAAACATGCCATAACATGTGAATCCTAAACACTGCATAGGAGCTGCACAGCCACTGAATTTAAAGCAGGAAACCTGTAAAGAGAACAACTGTTAATGCCTCCTTTTCAGTGTAACTATAGTTTGACAATGGTGGAACGATGGTTTGACATTCAAATTTAATGGAAATAAGCAAGAATTTTTTCCGTACCTATTCTGATCTGCACTGTGTTACGTAGGTGGGGATTATAAAAGAAGTAAAAAAGCGTCTACTCTCAAGGAGCTCACAATTTATTTAATAATAATAATAATTTTTATTTTTTGAGACAGAGTCTTGCTCTGTTGCCCACACTGGAGTGCAGTGGCATGATCTCAGCTCACTCCACCTCTGTCTCCAGGTTCAAGTAATTCTGGTGCCTCAGCCTCCTGAGTAGCTGGAATTATAGATGTGCACCACCATGCATGGCTAAATTTTTATATTTTTTGTAGAGATGGGGTTTCACCATGTTGGCCAGGCTAGTCTCGAACTCCTGATCTCAGGTGATCCACCCGCCTTGGCCTCCCAGAGTGCTGGAATTACCGGTGTAAGCCACCACACCTGGTCCACAGTTTAAGAGAATAAGATATAGACATGTGAATTTATTATAATAATTCAGGTTAGAATACATATAAATGTTAAGATGACTGAGCAAAGACTATATCAGACAATATGAAAACAGTATATGCCAGGTGTGGTGGCTCACGCCTGCAATCCAAGCACTTTGGGAGGCTGAGACGGGTGGATCACCTGAGGTCAGGAGTTCGAGGCCAGCCTGGCCAACGTGATAAAACCCCGTCTCTACTAAAAATGCAAAAATTACTCAGGCGTGGTGGAGGGAGCCTGAAATCCCAGCTACTTGGGAGGCTTAGGCAGGAGATTCACTTGAATCTGAAAGGTGGAGGTTGCAGGCTGGAGGAATGAGCTGAGATTGCATCACCGCACTTCAGCCTGGGCAACAAGAGTGAAACTCCATCTCAAAAACAAACGAACATACAAAAAAAAAAAAAACAAACAAAACAGGATAAAGATAAATTTGGGAATGATCAGAAAAACTTATGAAGAAAACGTGAAATAAGCAATGTCTTAAAAGTTAGTGGCTCATG
Source organism: Callithrix jacchus (assembly GCF_049354715.1). Lineage (NCBI taxonomy): Eukaryota > Metazoa > Chordata > Mammalia > Primates > Cebidae > Callithrix > Callithrix jacchus. The sequence goes on from NC_133506.1 coordinate 119,482,693, forward strand.
CCTATAATCCCAGCATTCGGGAGGCTGAAGCAGGAGAATCATTCGAGCCCAGGAATTTGAGACCAGCCTGGGCAACATAGTGAGACCACATCTCTACCAAAATTAAAAAAAAACAACTAGTCAGCCAGGTGCAGGATAAAGATAAATTTGGGAATGATCAGAAAAACTTATGAAGAAAACGTGAAATAAGCAATGTCTTAAAAGTCAGACGTAAAGAATGGAAAGAATTGGTGAGAGAAACAAAAAGAACAAAACCATATGCACATACAACTATGTTTATTTGAATGACCAATTTAATTAGGCTCAAAGAAGTGGAAAGTAAGGTGGCATTGGTAGGACACTAAATACCAGCAACAGGCTTTGTTTTTGTTTGTTTGAGACAGGGTCTCACTCTGTCATCCAGGTTGGAGCACAGTGGCATGATCAGAATTCAGTGGAGCCTCCAACCCATGGTCTCAAGCCAATCCTTCCACCTCAGCCTCCCAAATAACTGAGACCACAGCCAGGGCCACTGCACCTGGCTGACTAATTGTTTTTTTTTTTTTAATTTTGGTAGAGATGTGGTCTCACTATGTTGCCCAGGCTGGTCTCAAATTCCTGGGCTTGAATGATTCTCCTGCTTCAGCCTCCCAGAATGCTGGGAGGATGGTCTGTGTTAGGATGGTCTCAAGCTCCTGACCTCGTGATCTGCCGGCCTTGGCCTCCCAAAGTGCTGGGATTATAGGCATGAGCCACTGTACTTGGCCAGCAATGGACTTTGGACCCTATCTTGTCAAAAAATTGAGTAGCCATTGAAAGTTTGTTCTGTTTTGTTTTGTTTTTTTAGACGGAGTTTTTGTTCTGTCACCCAAGCTGGAGTGCAATGGTGCAATCTTGGCTCACTGCAACCTCCGCCTCCTGGGTTTAAGCAATTCTCTTGACTCAGCCTCCCAAGTAGCTGGGATTACAGACACCACCAGGCCTGCCTGGCTAAATTTTGTATTTTTAGTAGAGATGAGGTTTCACCATGTTGGCCAGGCTGGTGTCAAATTCCTGACCTTAGGTGATCCACCTGCCTTGCACTTCTAAAGTTCCAGGATTATAGGCATGAGCCACTGTGCCCAGCAAAAGATTTTTATACAAGAAAGTTATGTTGACTGGGTGCAGTGGCTCATGCTTGTAATCTCAGCACTTTGGGAGGCCAAGGCCAGCAGATCACGAGGTCAGGAGCTTGAGACCATCCTAACACAGTGAAACCCCATCTCTACTAAAAAAGAAAAAATTAGCTGGGTATTATGGCACGTGCCTGTAATCCCAGCTACTTGGGAGGCTGAGGCAGTAGAATCACTTGAACCTGAGAGGCAGAGGTTGCAGTGAGCCAAGATTGCACCACTGTGGTACTCTAGCCTGGGTGACAGAGCAAGACTCTGTCTCAAAAAAAAAAAAGAAAGTTATGTTGATGAGTGTGATGCCTTAAGAAGATTAATCTTGATTCAGCAGCACACAGAAGGGTTTGGATCCAATAAATTGGATGGCAGAAAGATCATCTGGGAAGCTGCTACAATAATATAGACCAGAACTCAATGCAAATGCTGACATGAAAAAGTCAGTGCATCAAAAACAGTGGATATTATTGAGTGTGGAACTGAACCATCAGAGTTGGATGTGTGCTTAGATTTATATATTAAAACTGAGTCTTATAAAGAGACTATGCCCAAACATACCGATACACATTTCCAAGTCTATTATCATAAAAGGTTTGTCATTTTACATATTAAAGGCACTTTCCTATGTTTCTATACATTTAAACAATAAAATTGCAACATTCAGAAATTATTTCACTTTAATACAATATCTAAATCACTACTTTAAAACTTCCTTAGGATTTATATTTAATGTAAATAAACTTTATACTCTGGAAAACATAATAAACTTGAATGATGTACTTAGTTATATATGAAAATTGTTTTATAATAAGTAAAAGATTACTATATTTTGACATTATATAATCTCTAAGTACTTGGTAAAGTATTAGATTATCACAAATCAATTTTTTAGTGCTAATTCATGAAATCCTATTAATATAGAGTAAAATGAGCATAAGATAATAAATTATCTTTACTGGAAATCAAGATTGTAAACTAATTTAGAAGTATGATATTACTTCTGTGAGTATCTTGTGAATGTACTTTAGCCTTTCCTTGGTGGGTAACAGCAATGTGCATCTTTTAAACAGTAGACCTAAAAAAGTAAAGAGACACAAGTAAAAATGACAACAATACAACTAATTTAAGAATATCAATAGGGCACAGAATAATGGTTCCTGAAAGTCAAGTATGGTATATCACAGTGGACTATGAGTTGATATGGGTTTTAAGAGTAAGTTTGGGAGGAAGGGTGCAAACACTTACCATTTATGGTATTTACCAAGTGACGCTGATGCTCATCTAAGAGGCCTTGGCATAAAATCTTGCAAAAAACTGTGAAATTGCTACTATAGGACACATGGAAAAACATGTATATTCAAAAAGATAGAAAAACAAGACAAAGACACACTAGAGAAATTTTATTTTGTCTTTATTCCATAGAAAGCAGATTTCAGTATATCTTCAAATTAACCTCATGTCCACAAAGGAAAATGTTTTAAGAGCTGTTAATCTAAAACATGGAAAGAGTGATAAAACAGATTTTCTTTCTTTTTGTTTGTTTTTGAGACAGGGTCTTGCGCTGTTGCCTAGGCTGGAGTGCAGTGGTGTGCCATCATGGCTCACTGCAGTCTTGACCTTCTGGGCTCTAGCGATTCTCCCACTTCAGCATTCCAAGTAGCTAGGACCAGGGGTGTATGCCAGCAAGCTCAGCTAATAAAAAAAATTTTTTTTTTTTTCTTAGAGATGGAGGCTTGCTATGTTGCCCAGACTGGTCTCAAATACTTGGGCTCAAGTGATCCTTCCACCTCGGCCTCCCAAAGCACTGGGATTATAGGTGTGAACCATCATGTTGAGCAGAAAAAACAGATTTTGTATCCCTGTCTCCAAATACAAAAATTTAAGTCATAAGTACTTAAAATTTCAGAGGCTAGATTTTTTTTCCCCCACAGAAAGTATCCAGTTAGGATGAAATATCCATCTCTTCCTTCAAAGATATCCTTTTATGGGACTTGCATGTTAAGAATGTATAGGATTTTGTGTAGATACTTTAAAAAGAAAAAAACCCTCAATTTCTCAGTGAGATATGTAATTTGCACTACAGTGACAGGAAATGTATGATTTGTTTCCCCTAACTTTAAACATTCTATTTTCCTAAAATGGCAATACGTTGTTAACATTCCTATGAGGGCAAATGTCCTCAAACTAAAAATAAGAGATATGGTAGGAAAATATATACCTGAACCTCATGACTTTCTTCAGCTTTCATCTTCTCCGTATTTACTTTTTAACATAAGATTATAATTACTTTATATAATCCTGAAGAATCTATAGGAGTCTAACTTTAGAAGTTGCTATGTTTGGCCGGGCATGGTGGGTCACGCCTGTAATCCCAGCACTTTGGGAGGCCGAGAGATCGAGACCATCCTGGTCAACATGGTGAAACCCCGCCTCTACTAAAAATACAAAAAATTAGCTGGGCATGGTGGCGCATGCCTGTAATCCCAGCTACTCAAGAGGCTGAGGCAGGAGAATTGCCTGAACCCAGGAGGCGGAGTTTGCAGTGAGCCAAGATTGCGCCATTGCACTCCAGCCTGGGTAACAAGAGAGAAACTCTGTCTCAAAAATGAAAAAAAAAAAAAATAGAAGTTACATGTTTGAGTAACACATAAATAGAATTGAGTTTTAAACATAAGCCCTCTTTATTTTTGTATAAAAAAAAAGATATTTTCAAACATGACAACTAAGGGGAAAGAAAAAAACCAAATTTTTCAGTGTTTGGTTTTTAAGCTGAGTTCTTTCCCTTTCATACTTTGGTATCCAGTTCCACAGTATATCATAACTAAAGAATTCTAGGCATTAATTCTTAGAATTCTACTCCTGGGCACAATTGATCCTACTGCCTCAGCCTCCTGAGTATCTGGGACTACAGGCCTGTGTGACTGCTTCCAGCCTTATTTTGGTATGCTGGTTGCCTAATATAAAACTCCTGTTTTTAAGGATTACAACTTACCATGAAACCCAATACTGACTGTTAAAAAAAAAAAAAAAAAACCCACAGGTGCTCTGCTGTACCCTTTAGAGACTTACTTTTTTAAAGTTATTCCCATGAAAATAGAGTCAGATGTAACGTGCTTTCCACACTGGCCATCTGCTCTGTTTTATATGAAGAAGCAAATTAAAATTTATAATTGGCTGAGAACAGTGGCACATGCCTGTAATCCCAGCATTTTGGGAGGCTGAGGAGAGACGATCACTTGAGGACAGGAGTTCGAGACCAGCCTGGCCAACACAGTGAAACCCTGTCTCTACTAATAACATAAAATAGCTAGGCATGGTGGTGCATGCCTGTAATCCCAGTTACTGGAGAGGCTGAGGCATGAGAATCACTTGAACCCAGGAGGCAGAGGTTGCAGTGAATCGAGATTGTGCCACTGCACTCCAGTCTGGGCGACAGACTGTCTCAAAAAAAAAAAAAAAAAAGAACAACGAAAAACCTTCAGAGCATAGGAGATATATATATATAATATAAATACCATATATATTATATATACATATATGAGACAGGTTCTCACTCTGTTGCCAAGGCCAGAGTGCAATGTCACAATTGACTCACTGCAGCCTGATCAAGTAATCCTCCCACCTCAGCCTCCTGAGCAACTGGGACAACAGCTGTATGGTGCCACCATGCCCAGATAATTTTTTAATTTTTTGTAGATGGGTCTCCCTATGTTGCCCAGGCTGGTTTTATTTTTTTATTTATTTTTGAATACCTCTCTGATGCCTGGGAAAGGCTGGTTTTAAACTCCTGGGCTCAAGCGATCCTCCCACCTCAGCTTCCCAAAGTGCTGGGATCACAGGCATAAGCCACTGTGCCTGGCACAAAGCACAGGATTCTGAAAATCTTATTTTAATGTCTGAAAATAAGGCAGGATGCAGTCACACATGCCTGTAGTTTCAGATACTCAAGAGGCTGACGTAGAAGGATCGATTATGCCCAGGAGTACAAGGCCAGCCTGGGCAACACTGCAAGATCTCATCTCAAAAAAAAAAAAAAAAAAAAGTGAAAACAATAATAGATCGGTTAAGAATGACATGAAAAAATGGTAAGTATATCAAACATTTACTTAAAGAATCAGTCACAAATCAAGTGTTTGCATCAAAATTAAATGGAAAGTTGAAATCATTATATGAATAAAACAATTTTAAAAAGCTAGCCATTAAGATCGATACATATTTGTACTTTTTACTGTTTTTGTTAGTTTGTTTAAGCAATTGAGGCTTGATCAGGGAGAAAATTTCTTTCAGATCAAAACCAAAGTATAAGCTCTAATATATTATCCAAGTACCACTTTCTCTACAATTAATGATGATAATTTTTTTCCTTTTCCTTTTCTTTTTTTTTTTTTTTGAGATGGAATTTTGTTCTTGTCGCCCAACTGGAGAGCAATGCAATGGCACGATTTCGGCTCACTGCAACCTCTGCCTCCCAGGTTCCTGAGATTCTCTTGCCTCACCCTCCTGAGTAGCTGGGATTACAGGTGCCTAACAACACACCCAGCTAATTTTTGTATTTTTAGTAGAGACAGTTTCACCATGTTGGCCAGGCTAGTCTCAGACTCCTGACCTCAGGCTATCTGCCTGCCTTGGCCTCCCAAAGTGCTGGGATTACAGGCGTGAGCCACAGTGGCTGGCTGAAAAATGATATTTGCAATGAGAAGTAGGAAAAAGTAGTTTCCATATTGTGTTACAGGCTTAACTAAACCTAATAATAAATACTGAAACCAACAACACTGTAATCAGATCACATACTTTTCTTTCATTTGGTCTTATTAAATACACCGGTAATCATCAAATACAATTGATGTATTTGATGATATCCACACACTCTTATTATCTTAAATCTAAGCATCCTTGGGCTACTAAAAGGCAGTATTCACTTAACTTACTATTATGCCTTTATTCAAATCACACCATCTTGATATTTGGCTTCATTGCCATGCTTTGATGAATTATAAAGCAGTTTCATAGTGAAGTTGGTGTTATTAGTCAAGTCAAAATTAGAAGTTTACATCAGCACTCTCTATTCATTGATTTCAGGGATGATGAAATCAATGAATGGAGTAAAAGACATAAATGATTATAAATCAAGGAAGAAAGATTATACAGACTTTGCTTTGATAAGGTCAGTTTAATTATAGCATAATGACTTAATTGTAAATGTACTTAAAAAACCATAGTTTCTGGTGAGAGGATAAATAATCTTCCAGAATAATGTGTTTAAATTTCTATTTTTAAGGACTAGATTATGGTTGAAAGGGAAAAGAGATAAAACTCATTCAATCCACAGGAAGTGAAGCATCAACTTCCTAAACTGGTGAGCCACTAGAGTTAAGCATAGATGATGTTGTATCTATATGAAATCAAAAGAACTGACACTTTACATCAAAATGCATTTTCTCACCTTTAAAAATAACTGTGGTTAAGGGAGTATTCTCACTTTAAAGAGTAAAAGCATCATAGAAACAGGCACATTTTAGAAAAATTCAATTTCCTACTGGCCTTACACAATTGTATACTAAATTTCTCTTAATGAAGCATAGTTCTTTACTTGTAATTTTTATTATGCAAGTTACCTAGAGATCTGTAGTGCTCCAGTATAGCAGAGTCTTGTCTCCTGCCAGGCAGCTCAAGGTTATGAAAGTCCTGTAGTAGAAGTCTTTTGCGTCCTGATGAGGTTGATATATAATTAACAATATGGTGGCTGACTGTTTTAGACACCATGCTTAGCATGCTGATATCCTTCACTACCAAAAGAAATATATAGACACATATATATGTATGTATCAATGGCTTAAATGCAAGAATGTCACTATTAACACAGTCTATTAACTTATAAGTTAACTCAATCATCATCACTATCACCATCATCATCCCAGTGGGAAAAAAGGGAAAAATCTTAAAATTCTTTTAAATCCAGTTCTCAGTGAATTAGAAACATGTTTGGATTTACCAATCAAGGTACTATGTCATAATTACAGGCATGCTTTCCAGAGTTTTAAGTATTGCTGTGCTCAAAGGAAGATTAAAAAAATAATTTAAGTGTCGTGCTTTCTCATTGTACTCCTTACCTGACAATAACAAAACTTTAGAAAATAAATAAACTTAACATGAATGTCATTAACATTTTAGCATGGCCTAAGATGACAAACTGGTTCTTGGGGAAAATTACAATATTTTAGTGTCTTGTGTAGGCTACTCATAAGTTTTCAAACCTCACCTGACAAATATTTTAAAATTATTTGGAATATTTCCAATGGTAAGGCTTTAAAATTTCCAAATGTTGATATGGGTTGAAAGCCTGAGCCAAGAGTCTTGGAGTAACAGCTGGTTTGATGATTACTACGTCTATGTTTCTGGTTGGGAATCAAAGTGAAACTGGTATTTATTCTGGATGCCATTCTTCTTGTCTCAAAAATTTATCCTGGTCAGAAAAACAAAGCACAGGAGACAAGAAAGAAAGAAAATTAAAGCAAGGAAGAGCTTTTTTTTTATTATTAAATGAAGAGATTGATAGTTTGATATGCAATAGCTGTTTCTCCATATTTTCAAAGGTTTTTTTGTAGCCCAGGCTCGAGTGCAATGGCACAATCTCAGCTCACTGCAACCTCTGCCTCCTGGGTTCAACAGGCCAGTAGCTGGGATTACAGGCATGTGCACCATGCCCAGCTAATTTTGTATTTTTAGTAGAGACGAGGTTTTGCCATGTTGGCCTGGCTGGTCTTGAACTCCTGACCTCATGTGATCCACCCACTTTGGCCTCCCAAAGTGCTAGAATTACAGGTGTGAGCCACCAAGCCTGAAACCACTTACTTTATTAGAACTAAAGCTTAAATAGTTTTAAAGTCTCTATTTTCATATCCTTTTTTATTGCTTCAAACAAAAAAAGTCAGTACTCAGTTTTAAAGGAATAGAAAAATATTACTATAAAATTTTAAAGTTACATTAATACTTTAACTTTTTAAAAGAATATAGGCTGGGTGTTGTGGCTTACATCTGTAATCCCAACACAAAAAAGTAGGTGTCATTACTATTATCAATTATGTCCTGTATAATACTCAAATAAGCAGTAAATTAAAGTCTTTCTTTTGAGTCAAGGTCTTGTTCTGTTGCCCAGGCTGGAGTGCAGTGGCGTAATGATAACTCACTGTAGCCTCAGAACTCCTGCACTCAAACAATCCTCCTGAGTAGCTGGGACTATAGGCACAGAGCCACCATGCCCAGATAAAGTGGAAAAAAAATTTTTTTTGTCGAGACAGTGTCTGTCTATCTTGCCCAACCTGATCTTAAACTCCTGGTCTCAAGTGATCCTCCCACCTCAGACTCCCAAATTGCTGGAATTATAGGTATGAGCCACTGGGCCTGGCCAAGTCTTACATAATTAATAGGACTAGAATAAATACATGAATAGTATAGTAGTAATTCTTCCCTCAATTCTCCATTCTGTTAATAATAGACACTGGCTGGCCGAGGTGGCTCACACCTGTAATCCCAGCGCTTTAGGAGGTGGAGGTGGGTGGATCACCTGAGGTCAGGAGTTGGAGACCAGCCTGGCTAACATGGTGAAACCCCATCTCTACTAAAAATACAAAAATTAGGCTGGGTGCAGTAGCTTAAGCCTGTAATCCCAGCACTTCGGGAGGCCAAGGCGGGTGAATCACCTGAGGTCAGGAGTTTAAGACCAGCCTGAACAACATGGTGAAACCTTGTCTCTACTAAAAATACAACTATTAGCTGGGCATGGTGGCATGCACCTGTAATCCCAGCTACTAGGTAGGCTGAGGGAGGAGAATTGCTTGAACCCAGGAGGCAGAGGTTGTGGTGAGCTGAAATTGTTGCTCATTGCACTCCAATCCAGCATGAGCAACAAAGCGAGATTCTGTCTTAAACAAAAACAAACAAAAGAATAATAATAATAGTCACCGGTGAATCTTAGAAAGGGCCTACGCAACTTGATTTCAAAGACAAATATTTCCTAAACTTCTTTTTTTTTTGAGACTAAGTTTTGCTCTTGTTACCCAGGCTGGAGTGCAATGGTGTGATCTCAGCTCACTCGAACTTCCGCCTCCTGGGTTCAGGCAATTCTCCTGCCTCAGCCTCCTGAGTAGCTGGGATTACAGGCACGCGCCACCATGCCTGGCTAATTTTTTTGTATTTTTAGTAGAGACGGGGTTTCACCATGCTGACCAGGTTGGTCCCGATCTCTTGACCTCGTGATCCACCTGCCTCGGCCTCCCAAAGTGCTGGGATTACAGGCTTGAGCCACCGTGCCCGGCACCACTAATCCTTTAAACATATATACCACACAGTGACTTTGTATCACTCTGTTGTTCTAATTCAGAAAACAATGTCTTTGGTGTATATATACATATATGTATATATGCATAATTACAACTCCAATCTAAGGCTCCTTGTTTCTGAAGTAACAACTAAGACATTTTCATCAAAACGAGATATAAATGTATCTGGTTAAAATGCATTTTCTCCTTTGCTATAAAATTGCTAAAGTCACATTGTTATTGATCTTAAAAAGTTACATATCAACTTACATCAGTTTAAAATTGGTTACACATTTGAAAACATAACAGAGAAATTTAGCTTGTAGTGGAAAGGACACTCTAAACCTCTGAAACCATATTGCAGCACTTGGTGTCAGTATTCGGTGAACATTTAAATTACGAGATATTTTAAAATAATCATTAAAATTACACAAATAACCTATCAACAACTTTACAAAATAAGCTAAACGAAAAGAAGAAAATTAAGTTCACTTATAAACACCTTGGTTTATATCATTGCAGACTTTTACATACATGTATTTCTTTTTTAACAACAAAAAAGGGATCACTATTCATACTACTTTGTAATCTGCTTTTTTCAGTGAATTCTCTTCTCATGCTAATAAATGTCCTTCTACAATTAATCATATTTTAATTACTTAGTGTGTCATTCCACCAAGTAAAAGAATCTTAATCTGTTTAATCTATAAGGTCATTTCTAACTTTTTACAGCAGGCGTTTTAAAGCATTTTTATTATAATAACATAAATCTGGCCTTGGCTTTGACCTGTTTTCCCTGAGGACTGTGGAAAGTAGGACTTGGGCCCAGGGCTCTTCAAAGACTGTCACCAGGTGGGAACTTCAGTGTGTCAATTATGAACTATATATACATTTAAAATAAATATAAATAAGGCTGGGTGCAGTGGCTCGAGTCTGTAATCCCAGCACTTTGGGAGGCCTAGCTGGCTGGATCACCTGAGGTATGGAGTTCGAGACCATTCTGGCCAACATGATGAAATCCCAACTCTACTTAATACAAAAAAATTATCCAGGCATGGTGGAAGACAACTGTGATCCCAGCTACTTGGGAGGTTGAGGCAGGGGAATCACTTGAACCCTGAAGGCAGAGGTTTCAGTGAGCCGATATTGTGCCACTGCACTCCAGCCTGGGCGACAGAGCGAGACTCCATCTCAAAATAAATAAATAAAAATTGAAAAATTATAAACCCAAATTCTTTTAAAACTCAAGTCTCCACTTAGAGTTCCTTATTTTCCTCACTCAGACCTGGACGTTTTGCAGGGAAAAAGAACGTTTTTGTGAACATTCTGATGGTATAATAATAAATTATTTCTGGTTTCTGCTCACCCCTCTAGAGATTAAGGATCACAGCCCCAAATGATAATAATAAAATATGTTTCATGCCCGCTCTTCCATCCCACTAATTCTGACCGCACGTGAAAGGTTCTGAGGGGCTCAGTTTGATGAACTTCCCCACCTTTAAGATAAAAACTAAATTCACAGGGATTTCTGTTTTAATATAAAATCCTTGAAAGGGCCCCACCCCATCTGCCGGGCAGCTGCCCCTAAACATCTCCAAAGCCGCAAATAGGGAAGCCTAAAGGAGAAATTGGCTAACAGGAGAATCAAACCGCAGGGGGTACATCGTTTGCTCCCTTCAGTCATGAAAGATGAAATTATCTCAATAAAGTACCGGGGGAAAAACACCTCTTTTACCACAGATTTTGACAGTTTTCCGGCTACAGAGTCACAGGAAAGTGGGAGTTAGTCGTTTTGCCCCACCGTCCTCAAATTTCTTAGTGTTTAGAAAAGAAACTATCTCCTCACGTTCTTCCCGCCAGTAAGTGAGAGGGTCACACTCCCTTACGCTCCAGAGCTGAGGCCCCATTCACCAGGCGCCCTCGCAAACTCTAGAATATTGTAGAATCTTCCCAGGAGCCCCAGCGGGAAGGAGGCCCCGCCCCCTCATAAATAGCAAGAAGCCTCAGCTCTCGTAGTGCCCGCCTCCCTCATGAATATTGTAGACCTTCCCAGAAGCCCCAGCCGGAAGGAGGCCCCGCCTCCTCATAAATAGTAAGAACCAGCTCCCATGGTGCCCCCCTCCACCCCGTCTCATAAATAATTAACAAGGGCAAGGTCATGGAGTCCAAACTCAGGCCTCAGCCACCGTTTCGCTCCAAGCTGAGGACGGGAGGTGGGACGCAGGTTGGAGCCCTTATGGTATGGAGGAGGCGAGGGTGTAGCCTAAGATCTTGAACCCGGTGAGCCATGTCTCTGCCCCCACTGCCTTTCCTTTCACCTAGCTTTGAGATATCTTTTGAGTCCATCCCACTCCCACTCACCCCAGTAGGGCAAGTTACAAAGGGTTTCATCAAACTTTTTGGTGGAAAAAACCTCCAGACATTCCTTTTTAAATCTGTCTTGTGGGGGCGGTGGCTCACGCCTGTAATTCCAACACTTTGGGAGGCCAAGGCAAGAGAATCCCTTGAGTCCAAGAGTTCTAGACCAGCCTGGGCAACGTAGGGAGAACCCCCCCACCCCGCCCCGTCTCTAAATAAACAAATAAATAATAAATCTGTCTGAAATCAAGGGAAGATGTATGTGTGTCTCCAGCCTCTCAACATGAAATTAAGACAAATCTTTCTGGCTAGGCCCTTCTGACTAGATTACATTCTCATTTATTTATTTATTCATTCTGTAACTGTTTATTGAAGCCTGCTCTGGGCCAGGCACCAGAGTAGGCCCTAAGGATGGAACAGAGAACCAGACAGATAAGTTTCCTGCTATAATGGAGTTTATTAGCCTACTGGGGAAGATAGAATAAACAGAGCATGTACAGATGGTGACAGCAGCATGACAGAGGAAGTAAGACAGAGTGACGGAATGTGTGTATGTTGGTGGAGAGCTACTTTAGATGGAGTGATCCTCAAGGTCCCTCTGATGCGACAATTTGAGAACTAATGGAGGAGAAGGAGCCAGTCAGGAGAAGGGCTGAGGGAAGAGGGAATTGGGGGAAAGATTCTACTTTTGCAGACCAACTTTACATTATACCCAATACAAAATATACAAGGAACTACACAAAGGTGAAACTTGGGGTTAGTTGGCATGCTGTTATTTTATATAGTCACAAATATTCATCTGTTTTGGCTTTGCATCCTTTTTTCCCCTGACTTCAGGTGATCTGCCCACCTCGGCCCTCACAAAGTGCTTTGGATTACAGGTGTGAGCCACTACTTCTGGCATTTTTTTTTTTTTTTAAATAGAGCCTTGCTCTGTCTCCCAGGCTGGAGTGCAGTGGGTCGATCTTGGCTCACTGCAGCCTTTGCCTCCTGGGTTCAAGCCATTCTCAGCCACCCAGTAGCTGGGACCACAGGTGTGCACCATCATGCCCAGCCTTGTATATTTAGTAGAGACAGGGTATTGCTATGTTGCCCAGGCTGGTCTCAAACTCCTGGGCTCAAGTGATCTGCCTGCCTTCCAAAGTGTTTGGATTAAAGGTGTGAGGCACCAGGCCCGGCCCTGGCTTGGTATCCTTTTGCAGCCAGCCAATTTTTTTTTTTTTTGAGACAGAGTCTCATTCTGTTGCCCAGGCTGGAGTGCAGTAGCACCATCTTGGCTCATTGCAACCTCCACATCTCAGATTCAAGCAATTCTCCTGCCTCAGCCTCCAGAGTAGCTGGGATTACAGGCATCTGCCACCACACCCGGCTAAGTTTTTGTATTTTTAAATAGAGATGGGGTTTCACCATGTTGGCCAGGCTTGTCTAGACTCCTGACCTCAGGTGATCCACCTGCCTCGACCTACCAAAGTATTGGGATTACTGACATGAACCACCATGCCCAACCAGAGCCAATTCTTTTTTTACCCTGTCTCCAACATTGATTAGAGGTCCTTGACCAAGTCTCATCCCCTTGGCAGTGGGCCACATGCACAGAATGAAACAAGAATCCTGAGTGGTGAGAATTTAGATTTTACTCAAAGTGCCATGGGAAGTCCTTAAAGAGTTTTAAGCAGAGAGTGAAATGATCTGATTTACATCATTGAACGATTGCTCTGGCTTTTATGTGGAGAATAAATGAGGCTAGGAGTGGAGGGTAATATCTGTTAGGATGTTGTGGGACTAGAACGGTGGCTCTGAGGGATGAGTTTAAGATATATTTCCATGGTAGAATTAACTGAATTCACCCAATGGACTGGATACAGGTGGAAGGAAGGAGATAGGGGATTCCCAGATTTCTGACTTCAATAAATGGGTAGAAATTAATCCCATTTACTGAGATAGGCTAGTGAATTTTCTTAGTGGAGTTTTGTTTGTTTTTGTTTTGTTTTCTTTTGAGGAACTAGGTCTCACTCTGTTGCCCAGGCTGGAGTAGAGTGGTGCAATCACAGCTTACTGTGACCTGGAACCCCTGGCCTCTAGCAATCCTCTCACCTCAGTGAAGGGCTGAGATGGAGAATTAAGAGAATTCTAGTGGAGAATTAATTTTCCAAATGGTGAATTTGGGATTTCTCTGAGGCATCCAAGTGAAGATGTCATGTTAAGGAGGCAGTTGAATTTAAAAAGCAGAGTACTTTTGGAGGAAAATGCCTGGACTGGTCATATACATTTAAGGATTGGAAGAATATACTTGTAAGCATTAGAGAACACTCAGACATTGGGAAAAGGAGGACAGGATCTCAAATGAGGTTGAAAAGGAGCATCTAGCAAAGTGAGCTGGAGAAAACCAGGAGAGTATGGGGTCACAGAATCCCGAAACAGGGGTGCTTCAAGAATAAGTAGCCCACTGTGAAAAGTGCCACCCAGTTGAGCAAGCTGTCTGTTATATGAGTATTGCAGGTGTCTGCTGGACTTGGCAATCCAATTTAGGTACAAGCACTGCAGGTCCACCTTGCCATTTCCTATTTCAAGAACCCATAGTAACTTTGCCTTGCCAGCCACCTGAAACTCACATCTCTCTGCTATTTTTATCAGTGTCCTCTATGATCTAATCCTCACCTAGTCATTCATCTATTTATTAAATTCAATCCGTGCCTATTTTCTGCCAGGCCAGTGTTAGCTCAGGATAAATACCATTTTAGCCTTCCAATGGCTCATACTCAGAGCACCCAACTTGAATAAATGTAATCTGTTCCTTCCCAAGGAAACAAACATGCTACTCCAGCAGGGGTGGAGGAGGTATCTCCTCCTTAGCAGATTTGCCCCTACCTCTTTGTGCTGAAACTCCCATCAAAAATGACTTCCCTCCTTTCTAAATCTCTCTCCAGGATCTGCTTTAGGATTCACACCCTGGCCAGGCGTGGTGGCTCATGCCGGTAATTCCAGCTCTTAGGGAGGCAGATTTGGGGGGATAGCTCAAGCCCAGGAGTTCAAGACCTGCCTGGCAATATAGTGAGACCCCATTTTCCACAAAAAGGAAAAAAAGAGACCAAAAAAAAAAAAAAAAGATTCACACCTGCATGAATAAGCATGTCTTCTCACCTAAGTGATGCTGTAAACCCCTTGATATGCGTTGTATCTCTTTTGTATTCTTCACATAGAAAAGAACACCAGATACAGAGATGGATCTACCACTAGGCCATGGAAACTTAAGCTTCAGGGTTCCTTGCTTACTCAGGCCCTTTCCAAGGCCCTGTACCTAATTTTTTTTTTTTTTTTTTGAGATGGCCTCTCGCTCTGTTGCCTAGGCTGGAGTGCAATTGCACATTCTCACCGTAACCTCCATCTCCTGGGTTCAAGTGATTCTCCTGCCTCAGCCTCCTGAGTAGCTGGGATTACAGGCATGTGGCACCACACCAGGCTAATTTTTGTATTTTTAGTAGAGATGGGGTTTCACCATGTTGGTCGGGAGGCTGAGGCAGGAGAATCACTTGAACTCAGGAGGTGGAAGTTGTGGTGATCCGAGATCATGCCATTGCACTCCAGCCTGGGCAACAAGAGCAAAAACTGCATTTCAAAAAATAAATATATATATATATATAGTAATAGTTGTACGCTTGTTTTATTAAGTCAGAATAATTTTGCCAGGCATGGTGGCTCATGCCTGTAATCCCAGCTTTGGGAGGCTGAGGGAGTCGGATCATTTGAGGTCAGGAGTTTGAGAACAGCCTGGCCAACATGGAAACACTGACTCTACTAAAAGTACAAAAACTAGCTAGGCATAGTGGCATGCACCTGTAGTCCCAGTTACTTGGAAGGCTGAAGCAGGAGAATCCCTTGAGCCCAGGAGGCGGAGGTTGCGGTGAGCTGACATTATGCACTCCAGCCTGGGCAACAGAGTGAGACTGTCTCAAGAACACCCCAAAAAACAAAAAACAAAACCTTCAGGGAAGGAGATTTCAAAGATTTCTTTCACTAAAACAATATATTATTTGGCGGGTGAGGGGAGTGGATTAGTGCTCTGTTGCCTAGGCTGAAGTATGGTGTGTGATCTCGGCCCACTGCAATCTTTGCCTCCAGGGTTCAAGCAGTTCTCCTGCTTCAGCCTCCCAGGTAGCTGGGATTGCAGTTATGTGCCACCACACCCAGCTAATTTTTGTATTTTTAGTAGAGATGGGGTTTCACTGTGTTGGTCAGGCTGTTCCTGAACTCCTGAGCTCAAATGATCCACCTGTCTTGGCCTCCTAAAGTGCTGGGATTACAGGTATGAGCCACTGCGCTCGGCTAGATTTTTTCATAAAAATATTAATTTAGGCCAGGCGTGGTGGCTTACATCTATAACTCTAGCACTTTGGTAGGCTAAGGTGCAATTATTGTAGGCCAGGAGTTCAAGACCAGCCAGGGCAATATGGCAAGACTCTATCTCTACAAAATAAAAAATAATAATAATTATCTGGGCATGGTGGCACATGCCTGTAGTCTCAGATACTTGGGAGGCTGAGGCAGAAGGATCACTTGAGTCCGAGAGTCTGAGGTTGCAGTTAGCTGTGATTGAGCCACTGCACTCCAGCCTGGGCATCAGAGAGAGGCCCTGTCTCTCTCTGGAAAAAAAAAAAAAAAAAAGCAAATTACTTTAAAAATTCCCATAAGAAATCAGTGTTCACTGTAGAAAAATGTAAAAATACACACGTCTCTCTGTTCTCCCCAAATCAATCTTTCTACCAGGAGGTAACTGCTGATAACACTTTAGTATATTTCCTTTCTAAAAGGCTCTTTTCTAGCCAAGAAATATAAATATATATCATCATTTTTTTTACTAGTTACTAATTTGTTTCAGTGGTTCTACATCATTAAATTATTTCTAAGTTTTTCCTTTTTTTTTTTTTTTTTTTTTTTTTTGCCAAGTCTCACTCTGTTGCCCAGGCTGGAGTGCAGTGGCATGATCTCGACTCGCTGCAACCTTCATATCCTGGGTTGAAGTGATTCTTTTGCCTCAGCTTCCTGAGTAGCTGGGATTACAGGTACATGCCACCATGACCAGCTAATTTTTTTATTTTTAGTATGTGGCACTTGGGGCTGTCTCACATGAGAATATAACCTGGCAACAAGATTTCATCCAAAAACGTGCTTTGGCAGAGGAATGGTTTTTAGAGTTGGAAGGAATTCCTCATTTTTCAGACAAGGGCACTAAGGCCCAAGGAGGTAAAATAAAAGTCTTTCCCAAGGTTTTCCACCCCAGTATCCTGGCATGAAACCAGTTTGTGTAATTACATCTGGATCGTGTCAAATTTTGTCTGGGAAAGTACTATCTTAAAAAGTCAACTATCAAATTATATGTGCCGTATTATACAATTTTATGAGGGAAATGTACATATAAGTATGTAAGAGACTGGAAAGGATGATGGCCCTATTAATATGTCAGCAGTAGTTATTTTTGCACTGCAAGATTAAGGGAGGTTTAAGTCCTTTTTTCTTGTATGCATTTCTGGGTTTTCTAAGCTATCTCTATCCCAGCCTATGTTATTTGTGTCATTAGAAAAAATATTTAAAATATGCACTGTTGTATATTATTTTACCACACATGGAAGAGATGGAGAAGGGTTGGAAAGTAGTTTTGGATATTTTTAAGTGGGTGTCATTATAAACTGAAAGATGGCAATAAATAAGTGTATTCAGATATCTAAGCCAGTTAAGTTTTGTCTGGGAAATTATGAGGCAGAGGGACAAATAGCACAGCAGTGAGTAGGCATTACCTCCTTTTCCCAAAATCTTTTCCTGACTTCTTTGAAAAGAAGTATACCACTCCATATTAGGTTTTTCTTTTCTTTTTTTTGAGACAGAGTCTTGCTCTATCACACAGGCTGGAGTGCAGTGGTATGATCTCAGCTCACTGCAACCTCTGCCTCCTGGGTTCAAGTGATTCTTCTGCCTCAGCCTCCTGAGTAGCTGGGATTATAGGCATGCACCACCATGCCTGGATAATTTTTTTTTTTTTTTTTTTTAGTAAAGATGGGGTTTCACTATGTTGGCCAGGCTGGTCTTGAACTCCTGACTTCAAGTGATCCACCCACCTTGGCCTCCCAAAGTGTTGGGATTACAGGCGTGAGCCACTGCACTTGCCCCCATGTTAATTTTTAGAAATATATAGTATTTTGATTTTGTTGCCCCTTAGATTGCATCAAGCTCCAGGCAGCTATACAAAACCCTGACATAATGTGAATTCATATATGAAGGGACGGGTTATTGGCTCTCACCCTCTGAAGCAGGCTCAACCCCAACCTGCAATAAATTTAATCCCATATTTTATATTTTATGATTGGATTATTTGGACTGCACTTTTAGTATTATGGAGGGAATTCTGGAAAGTGGTTTTGTTTCAAAAATTAAAGTCAGAGTGAGTGAGGTGGCTTGCACCTGTAATCCCAGCACTTTGGGAGACTGATGTGGGCAGATCGCTTGAGCCCGGGAGTTCGAGATTTAGCCTGGGCAACATAGCAAGACCCTGTTTCTAAAAAATAAAATAAAATTTTAAAATACCAAAATTACCTAGGTGCGGTGATGCATGTCTATGGCTCCAGCTACTTGGGAGGCTGAGGCAGGAGACCTACCTGAGTTTGGTCTATGGCTCCAGCTACTTGGGAGGCTGAGGCAGGAGACCCACCTGAGTTTGGTCTATGGCTCCAGCTACTTGGGAGGCTGAGGCAGGAGACCCACCTGAGTTTGAGGCTGCAGTGAGCTGTGATCTTACCACTGCACTCCAGCCTGGGTGACAGAACTTGTCTCAAAAAAAAAAAAAAGGTGAAAAATGAACATTTTTTTTTCATTTTGATCCAACTGTGAGCTTTTTAGAAAAATTATTGTTGTTGTTGTTTCTTTGAAACGGAGTTTTGCTCTTGTTGCCCAGGCTGGAGTGCAATGGCGCAATCTCGGCTCGCCGCAACCTCTGTCTCTGGGGTTTAAGTGATTCTCCTGCCTCAGCCTCCTGAGTAGCTGGGATTACAGGCATGTGCCACCACGCCTGGCTTATTTGGCATATTTAGTAGAGACGGGGTTTCTCCATGTTGGTCAGGCTGGTCTCAATCAAACTCTCGACTTCAGATGATCCTCCCGCTTCGGCCTCCCAAAGTGCTGGGATTACAGGCGTAAACCACCAAGCCCGGCCAAACAACATTTTTGAGACAGAGTCTTGCTGTGTCATCCAGGCTGGAGTGTAGTGACTAGTGTGTTGTGATCTCAGCTCACTGCAACCTCCACCTCCCAGATTCAAACAATTTTCCTGCCTTAGCCTTCTGAGTAGCTGGGACTACAGGCATGCACCAACACGCCTGGCTAATTTTTGTATTTTTAGTAGAGACAGGGTTTTGTCATGTTGGCCAGGCTGGTCTCAAACTCTTGGCTTCAAGTGATCTGCCTGCTTCGGTCTCCCAAAGTGCTTGGATTACAGATGTGAGCCACAGCACCCTGCCAAAAATGAACAGTTTGATTAAAAAATGGGCAACCTAAACAGACACCTCATCAAAGAAGATATACAGATGGCAAACAAGCATATGAGAAGATGATCAACATCTTACATCATTAGGGAGTTGCAATTAATGTTTCTTTTTCCACTCTGATGTATATACCCAGGAAATGGCTTTTTTTTTTTTTTTTTAACAGAGTCTTGCTCTATCACCCAGGCTGGAGTGCAGCAGTGCGATCTTGGCCCACTGCAACCTCTGCCTCCTGGGTTCAAGGAAGTCTCCTGCCTCAGCCTTCTGAGTTGCTGGGATTACAGGTGACCCCCATCATGCCTGGCTAAATTTTGCATTTTTAGTAGAGATAGGGTTTGATCATGTTGGCCAGGCTGGTCTGGAACCCCTGACCTCAAGTGATCCACCTGCCTCGGCCTCGCAAACTGCTGGGATTATAGGTGTGAACCACCGTGCCCAGTCGCAAATTTGAACTACAATGTGATACACTGACTACATCAAATGCTGAAGAATGTGGAGCAGCAGGAACCTCATTCATTGCTGGTGGGAACACGAAATGGTACAGACACTCTGGAAGACAGTTAGGTAGTTTATTTTTTCTTTCTTTTCTTTTTCGAAAAATTTTTTTGTAGAGATGAGGTTTTGCCATTTTTCCTAGGCTGTTCTCAAACTCCTGAGCTCATTCTTTTTTTTTTTTTTTTTTTTGAGACAGCATTTTGCTCTGTTGCCCAGGTTGGAGTGCAGTGGTATGATTATAGCTCACTGTAGCTGGAACTCCTGGGCTCAAGTGATCCTCCCACTTCGGCCTCCCAAGTAGCTGGACTATGGGAAATGCCACCATGCCCAGCTTACTTTGGCAGTTTCTTACAAAACTAAAGAGACTCTTACCATATTACCCAGAAGTTAGACGACTTAGTATTTACCCAAATCAGTTGAAAACTTAAATACACAAAAACCTGCATGCAGATGGTTATAGCAGTTTTATTCATAATTGCCAAAACTTGGAAGCAACCAAGATGTCCCTCAGGAGGTGTATGGATAAATAAACTGTGGTACAGTCAGACAACGGAATATTATTCAGTGCTAAAAGAAGTGAGCTGTCAAGCCATGAAAAGACATGGAGGAAACTTAAATACATGTTACTAAGTGAAAGAAGCCAGTCTTAAAAGACTACACACTGTATGACTCCAACTATATGATATTCTGGAAAAGGCAAAACTGGAGACAGTGAAAAGGTCAATGGTTGCCAGAGGCTGGTTAGGGGAGACAGAGGATTTTTAGGGCAGTGAAAATACTCTGTATGATACTATAAAGGCAGTCTATGATATATCTCATTATACATTTGTCAAAACCTATGGAATGGCTGGGTGCATTGGCTCACGCCTGTAATCCCAGCACTTTGGGTGGCCAAGGTGGGCGGATCACTTGAGGTCAGGAGTTTGAGATCAGCCTGGACATCATGGTGAAACCCTGTCTCTACTAAAAATACAAAAATTAGCTGGGTGTGGCGGCGTGTGCCTGTAGTCCCAGCTACTGGGGAGGCTGAGGCAGAAGAATAGCTTGAACCCAGGAGGTGGAGGTTGCAGTGAGCTGAGATCGCATCGTTGTATTCCAGCCTGGGCGACAGAGCAAGACTCTGTCTCAGACAAACAAGCAAAACCTATAGAATATACAACAGGAAGAGTGAATCCCGATATAAACTATGGACTTTGAGTGATAAAGATGTGTCAGTGTAGATTCATCATGTGTAACAAATGTACCTCTCTGGGGAGGATGTTGGTAAGTGGGGGGGCTGTGCACAGGTAGGGGAAGGGGGTGTATAGAAAACAATCTCTGTATCTTCCTCTCAATTTTGCCGTGAACATAAAACTACTCTAAAGAATGAGGTCTATGAAAAAAAATGAAAGCCAGCACTTAGCCTTCAATTTAGGAAACATTTTCCAGTTAAACAATTCAGACTAGCCAGGCACACCTATAATCTCAGCACTTGGGGAGGCTGAGGCAGGCAGATCACTTGAGCTCAGGAGCCTGAGACCAGCCTAGGCAACATGGTGAGACCCCTTTCTCCACAAAAAGTACAAAAATCAGCCGGGTGTAGTGGTACGCCTGTGGTCCCAGCTCTGTTGCCCAGAAGAGAACATAAGAAGTATTCAGGAGGCTGAAGTGGGAGGATCACTGAAGTCTGGGAGGTGGAGGCCGCAGTGAGCTGAGATTGCACCACTGCACTCCAACCTGGGTGACAGAGTAAGATCCCGTCTCAAAAGAAAAAAAAAAAAGAAAAATTTAGACTTTCCAGGCCAGGTAGGGCAGCTCAGGCCTGTGTAAGGTGGAGATGGGAGGATTGCATGAGGCCAGAATTCCAGACCAGCCTGGGCAATGTGGGGAGACAATCTCCCATGTCTCATCTCTACAAATAACAAAAAAAAATTAGCCCAGGCTGGGCTTGGTGGCTCACATCTGTAATCCCAGCACTTTGGGATGCCAAGATAAGAGGATTGCTTGAGCCCAGAAGTTCGAGACCACCCTAGGCAATATGGCAAAACCCTGTCTCTACTAAAAATACAACAACAATGACAAATTAGCTGGGCGTGGTGGAACGTGCCTGTAGTCCCAGTTACTCAGGAAGCTGAGAGGGGAGGATTGCTTGAGCACTGGAAGTCTAGGCTGCAGTGAGCTGTGATCATACCACCTCACTCCATTCCAGAATGGAAAATCACTTGAACCTGGGAGGCAGAGGTTACAGTGAGCCAAGATCGTGCCATTGCACTCCAGTCTGGGCAACAGAGTGAGACTCCATCTCCAAAAAATGAAGGATAATTTAAAGAAATTATTTTTTTTCTGTCCTATTAAATACTTCTGTTCTGGGTGACAGAGCTAAGATCCTGTCTCAAAATAAAATAAAATAAGGCCAGGCACTGTGGCTCACGCTTGTAATCCCAGCAATTTGGGAGACCAAGGAGGGAGGATTGCCTGAGCCCGGGAGGCAGAGGCGGTGCTGGTGTCACTGCACTCCAGCCCTCACAATGAAGCAAGATCCTATCATTAAAAATAAATAAGGCTGGGGGCAGTGGTTTATGCCTGTAATTCCAGCTGAGGCGGGTGAATCACTTGAGGTCAGGAGTTTGAAACCAGCCTGGCCAGTATGGTGAAACCCTGCCTCTATTAAAAATACAAAAAAAAAAAAAAAAAAAAAAAAAAAAAAAGGCTGAATGCGGTGGCTCACGCCTGTGATCCCAGCACTTTGGGAGGCTGAGTTGGGTGGATCACAAGGTCAGGAGTTCAAGACCAGCCTAGCCAACATGGTGAAACCCCATCTCTACTAAAAATACAAAAATTAGCTGGGTATGGTGGTGTGTGCCTGTAATCCTAGCTACCTGATAGGCTGAGGCAGGAGAATTGCTTGAACTCAGGAGGTGGTGGTTGTAGTGAGCCGAGATCACGCCACTGCACTTCAGCCTGGGTGACAGAGTGAGACTCTGCCTCAAAAAATAAAAGAAAAAGAAAAAAATACAGAAAACTTAGCTGGATGTGGTGGTGGGCACCTGTAGTCCCAGCTACTCTGCAGTCTGAGGCAGGAGAATCACTTGAACCCAGGAGGTGGAGGTTGCAGTGAGCCAAGATTGTGCCATTGCACTCCAGCCTGGGCAACAGAGTGAGACTCCATCTCAAAATAAAATAAATAAATAAATAAAAAGAATAATTTAAATAAATTTTTTCTATCCTATTAAATGCTTCTTATATTCTATTAAATAATTCTTTTTTTTTTAAATGGGAAATGCCATGTCTCTGAACAGTAAATTAATTAGCTAGGTGTGGTGACATGTGCCTAGTTCTTTTTTTAATTTTTATTTATTTGTAAATTTTTTTAATCATTTTTTTTTCTTTAAAGACAGGGTTTCACCATGTTGGCCAGGCCGGTCTTGAACCCCTGACCTCAGATGATCTGCCCGCTTTGGCCTCCCAAAGTGCTGAGATTATAGGTGTGAGCCACAACGCCCGGCCTATTTTTATTTTTTAAAGATGGGGTTTCGCCATGTTGGACAGGCTGGTTTTGAACTCCTGACCTCAAGTGATCCACCCGCCTTGGCCTCCCAAAGTGCTGGCATTACAGGCGTGAGCCACCGCGCCCGGCTTCTATTAAATAATTCTTATCAGACCCCAGGAAATGCAACACCAAATTCTGTGTAAGTAGACTTGGCAGGTCAGTCATTGCCAAGCACTAGACAAGTATGAAAAATACTCCCATGTGGGAAAAACTGCTAAAATATTAATTTCCAGATGGTGAAAGTTCAGGCTTGACTCGTGGAATTTTTTAAAAATAAAAAACATTGAAACTTGGAAAACCCAGAAAACTATAATTCTTATTAGTTGACTGAAATGACTAAGTGAACAAGCCACAGTATCGAAAGGACTGTTGCTGAGCTCCTTTTCAAGGAGAAATGTGTGCTGCAATTTTCCCAGCAGGTGGCAGCAGAGAGCTGTATACGACAACTCGATTTTTCAAATGAAGCAGGGGGAAATCATAAAGGTAGAAAACTAGAAAGCACTTTATCTGACACAGAACACTCTCATTTTACAGATTAGAAAGCTGGGTTCCAAAGCGATTACCTGACTTTCTAAGGCAAAATTCTTCACTGAAATAAATTCCTTGAGGTCGGGCACGGTCTTACACGCCGTAATCCCAGCACTTTGGGAGGCCCAGGTGGTGAATCACCTTAGTCAGGAGTTCCAGACCAGCCTGGCCAACATGGCAAAATCCCTTCCCTACCAAAAACACAAAAATTAGCCCAGCTTGGTGGTGCACACCTGTTGTTCCAGCTACTCAGGAGGCTGAGGCAGGAGAATTGCTTGATCCCAGGAGGCGAAGGTTGCAGGGAGCCAAGATTTCACCACTGCACTCCAGCCTGGGCAGCAGAGCAAGGCTCTGTCTCAAAAAAAGAAAAAGAAATTCCTTAAGAGCTGGGAACAATGGCAAGCACCTGTAGACTAGACCCAGCAACTGAAGAGGCTGAACAAGGAGGATGGCTTGAGCCCAGGAGTTCTAGGCTATAGTGCACCTAATTGTGCCTGTGAATACACTGCATTCAAACCTGGGCAATATAACAAGACCTCGTCTCTAATAAAGAAATAAAATCCTTGAAATATGCAAATTTCATTTATATTATGCTCAGTGTAAGCAAAATTATTTTAATTTTTTTGAGACAGGGTCTTGCTCTGTCACTGAGGATGGAGTGGCGCAATCACGGCTCACTGCAGCCCTAACCTCGTAGGCTCAAGCAATCCTCCTGCCTTGGCCTCCCAAAGTGCTGGGATTACAGGTGTGAGCCATTGTACCTGGCTGCAAATTTAATTTGACATGAAAAACTATAATATAATATTAAGTTATGATAGAAAGAGCTTTAGAATATTTCCAGAACTTCCCCCACACTTTTTTTTTGAGACCAAGTCTCCCTCTGTCGCCCAGGCTAGAATGCAGTGGTGCAATATCAGCTGACTGCAACCTCTGCCACCCAGGTTCAAGCAATTCTCCTGCCTCAGCCTCCCGGGTAGCTGGGATTACAGGCACCCGCCACCATGCCCAGCTGATTTTTGTAGTTTTACTTAGCCAGGCTGGTCTTGAACTCCTGACCTCAGGTGATCCACCTGCCTCGGCCTCCCAAAGTGTTGGGATTACAAGCGTGAGCCACCACACCTGGTCAATTTTTTTTTCATTACAAAGTCAAGGACAACCAACCCCAAATTTTAAAAGCTCCCAATTTATTACATAATGAGGAAACACCAAAGTAGTGTTATAAAATTCGTGTTACATTAAAAATATTTATATTTAGTAAGTTAGAATCCTAAACCAAGAAATACATTGCAGTGTAACTGTGCCAATCATAAAGTAATGAAAGAACATATAAAATATTAATTCACAGGGCACTAAAGGAGGTGGGCTGGTATTGGGAAATCTGCTTAAGGCTGTATAATAGAGATCTTCATTTATTCTTTTTTTTCAAAGCAACAACATAAAGTAATAGGGATATCTTCATTTATTCTTGTTTGCTTTTGAGACTGTGTTGTGCTTTCATTGGAGATGAGGTCAAAGTTCGAATGTGACAACACTTTGTGAGGATGGGGGCTCAGTTAAGCAGCTCTCTGGACCCCCATGATAAAAAGTACTACATACTTTCTGATGTAATAGTAGAGATACTTGGTACTTTATCCTAGAAAAATGTTTTTCTTGTCAAACACGACAGGCTACTTGTGTCATTGTATTTTATTTTATTTTATTTATTTTTTGAGACAGAGTCTCATTCCATCACCCAGGCTGGAGTGCAGTGGCATGATCTCAGCTCACTTCAACCTCTGCCTCCTGGGTTCAGGTGATTCTCCTGCCTCACCCTCCCCAGTAGCTGAAATTACAGGCACGTGTCCCCACACCTGGCTAATTTTTGTATTTTTTGTAGAGAGAGGATTTCACCATGTTGGTGAGGCTGGTGTTGAACTCCTGGCCTCAAGTGATCCGCCCTCCTTGGCCTCTCAAAGTGCTGGGATTACCAGCGTCAGGCACCGCATCTGGCCTGAGGGTGTATTTTATGGATTGTTCCTTTGTTAATGTTGGAAAATGGTTGAGGAGGCTAATGGGCTGCACACAGCCGAAGGACATAGTGGCCCGGGTCTGTACCCTTTGAGGTACTAGAGGAGACTCAGCAAAACTTTACTATACCTCGAAAGAGGGAATTTTCTCATTTTAGCCACTTGCATAAAGAAGAATGAGTTTATTATGTATTGAAGTTGTTTGTCCATTGCAAGTATTTTTTCAGAGGGTTATGACCATCACACGGCACCATAAAGGCATCAGGAAAGAAGCAACCTAGATAGGTCGGATCAAGTAGATGGCCTTGGTGTTGATACTGAGCCAGATTTACAAATAAAACCCAAACTTAAATATACAGAGTTAGGATTTTCTTTTAAAAATTACATTTATGGCCAAGCATGGTGGCCCATACCTGTGATCCCAGTTCATACCTGTAACCCAGCACTTTGAGAGGCTGACATGGGAGGATCACTTGAGCCCAGGAGTTTGAGAACAGCATGGGTAACACGGTGAAACAACAAATGCTACCAAAACATTTAAAAAATGAGCCAGATATGGTGCCACCCACCTGTAGTCCCAGCTGCCTGGGAGGCTGAGGCTGGAGGATCACTTGAGTCTGGGAGGTTGAGGCTAGAGCGAACCACATTCACGCTACTGCACTCCAGCCTGGGTGACAGAGTGAGACCCTGTCTCAAAAAAAGTATTAAATATTGAGTAGATCAAAAGAATATTTGTAAAATATGTGTAAGTAATAAGGAATCATGATGCAGCGGACCCTCACGTGTTCCCCACCACTCAGTATAAGAAACATCGCTTCGAACTTTGGAGTCCACTGGGATTCCCTCCCAGGCCCCCTCTCTTCCTTCTCTCCTTGGAGGTAACTATTATCTTGAATTTGTGTATTTATTTATTTATTGAGACGAAGTCCTGCTCTTGTTCCCCAGGCTGGAGTGCAATGGCATGGTCTCAGCTCACTGCAACCTCTGCCTCCTGGGTTCAAGTGATTCTCATGCCTCAGCCTCCAGAGTAGCTGAGATTACATGTGCATGCTGCCATGCCTGGCTAATTTTTGTATTTTTAGTAGTAATTTTTAGCGTATTTTTAGTAATTTTGTCTTTTCATCACCATGTTGGCCAGACTGGTCTCGAACTCCTGGCCTCCCAAAGTGCCGGAATTACGGGTGTGAGCCATTGCGCCAGGCCCTGAGTTTGTGTTTTTAAATTCCTTTGTTTTTAATTATAGTTTTACCACGTTTTTGTATTCCTAATATTTATATGTATATAGGTGCTTAAAATTTTTGCTGTTGTTTTTTGAGACGGAGTCTCACTCTGTCACCCAGGCTGGAGTGTGGTGGTGCCATCTTGGCTCACTGCAACCTCTGCCTCCCGGCTTCAGGAGAGTCTCCTGCCTCTGCCTCCTGAGCATACAGGCGTGTGCCAGCATGCATACAAAATCAAGCACGATGGCTGAGCGTGGTGGCTCACGCCTGTAATCCCAGCACATTGGGAGGCTGAGGTGGGGGAATCGCCTGAGGTCAGGAGTATGAGACCATTCCGACCACATGGTGAAACACTGTCTCTATTAAAAATACAAAATTAGCCAGGTGTCACCACACCTGGGATTACAGGTGGTGTGCGCCTATAATCTCAACTACTTGAGAGGCTGAAGCAGGAGAATTCCTTGAACCTGAGAGGTGGAGATTGCAGTGAGCAGAGACGGCACCATTGCACTCCAGCCTGGCCAATAGAGTGAGACTCTGTTTAAAAAAAAATCATGCATGAAAAAAATGATTTAAAAAACAGCAATAAATCCAAGCATGATGGCCCACTCCCGTAATCCCAGCACTTTGGGAGGCTGAGGCAAGAAGACCACCTAAGCTCAGAGGTTTGAGAACAGCCTGGGTAACATAGCAAGACTTTTTCTCTACTGGAAAAATAAAATAAAATAAAGCCTGGCAGTGGTGTGTGCCTGTGGTCCCAGCTACTTAGGGTGCTAAGGAGAGGACAGCTTGAGCCCAGGAGGTCAAGGCTCCAGTGAGTTATGATCATACCATTGCCTTCCAGCCTGGGCCTCAGAGTGAAACCCTGTATCAAAAATAAAATAAGCCGGGCGCAGTGGCTCACGCCTGTAATCTCAGCACTTTGGGAGGCTGAGGAGAGTGGATCACCTGAGGTCAGGAGTTCAAGACCAGCCTGGCCAACATGGTGAAACCCCCGTCTCTACTAAAAATACAAAAATTAGCTGGGCATGGTGGTGGGCGCCTATAGTCCCAGCTACTCTGGAAGCGGAGGCAGGAGAATTGCTTGAACCCCGGAGGCGGAGATTGCAGTGAGCCGAGATTGTGCCACTGCACTCCAGCCTGGGTGAGAGAGCAAGACCCTGTTTCGAACAACAACAACAAAAAAGAGTAATAAAAAACAACAACAAAATGAACACACGTGAATCTCTTACCAGTGAAGCAAGAGAACACTGTCATATTCAGGGAGCCCATGTGCCAATTCTTCAATTGCATCTCCTTTTTTCATTCAGAGAAGAATACTATCTGGAACTGTATTAACGACTCAGTCTCACTCTGTTGCTTAGACTGGAGCGCAATGGCGCGATCTTGGCTCACTGCAACCTCCTCCTCTCAGGTTCAACCAATTCTCCTGCCTCAGCCTCCCAAGTAGCTGGGATTATAGGTGCATGCCACCCACCATGCCTGGCTAATTTTGTATTTTTAGTAGAAACAAGGTTTCACCATATTGGCCAGGCTGGTCTCTTGACCAGACTGATCTCAAACTCCTGACCTTGTGATCCGCCTGTTTTGGTCTCCCAAAGTGCTGGGATTACAGGCATGAGCCACTGTGCCTGGCCTAACCACTTTTTTATAGTGTAAAATATACGTAACATAAAAGTTACCATTTGAACTATTTTTAAGCGTACAGTTCTGTGGCATTAAGTACATTCACATTGCTATGCAACTATGAGCACCATGCATCTCCAGAACTTTTTCATCTTCCCCAAATGAAGCACTGTATCCATCAAACAATAACTTCCCACTTCTGCCTCTCCCCAGTCTCTGGCACCCCCCACCCCACTCTACTTTCTGTCTCTGTGATTTCAACTGCTCCAGCTATAGATAGAATCATTCAATATATGTCCTCTTGTGACTGGCTTATTTCACTTACCGTAAGGTTGTTAAGGTTCATCCATGTTGTAGTATGTGTCAGAATTTTCTTCTATTTAAAGGCTACATAATATTCTATTGTATGTATAAACCACATTTGTTTATCCATTTGTCTGTTGATGGACATAGGTTGCTTCTATCTCTTGGTTATTGTGAATAATTGTGCTGTGAACTTGGATGTCTAAATACTATTAGAGTCCCTGCTTTCATGTCTTTTGGGTGTATACCCAGAAGAGAAATTAGTAGATGATATCATAGTTCTATGTTTAATTTTTTGAGATGAAGTTTTGTTCTTATTGCCCGGCTAGGTGAGAGTCTTGGCTCACTGAAACCTCTGCCTCCTGGGTTCAAGTGATTCTCCTGCCTCAGCCTCCCGAGTAGCTGGGATTACAGGTGCCTGCCACCACGCCTGGCTATTTTCTTTTTTTTTTTTTTTGTATTTTTAGTAGAGATGGCATTTCACCATGTTGGCCAGTCTGGTTTCAAACTCCTGACCTCAGGTGATCCATCTGCCTCGGCCTCCCAAGGTGCTGGGATTACAGGTATGAGCCACTGTGCCCAGCCCTATGTTTAATTTTTTGAAAAACTGCCACACTCTGCACCATTTTACATTGTTACCAGCAGTGTGCAAGTGTTCCAATTGCTCCGCATCTTCACCAACAACTTGTTATTTTCTGGGTTCTTGATAGTGGCATCCTAATGGGTATGAAGTGATAGCTTATTGTTTTTTTTTGGTGATACTTTGTTTTAATTATCATTATGGTTTTGATTTGCATTTCCCTTCCCTAATGATAAGTGATGTTGAGCATTTTTTATTTATTTAGAGACAGAGTTTTGCTTTTGTTGCCCAGGCTGGCGTGCAATGGCGAGGTCTTGGCTCACTGCAACCTCTGCCTCCCAGGTTCAAGTGATTGTCCTGCCTCAGCCTCCTGAGTAGCTGGGATTACAGGTGCGCACCACCATGTTCAGCTAAATTTTGTATTTTTGGTAGAGAAGGGGTTTCACTGTGTTGGTCAGGCTGGTCTCTAACTCCTGACCTCGTGATCCACCCGCCTTGGCCTCCCAAAGTGCTGGGATTTCAGGTGTGAGCCACCGCACCCAGCCTTGACTCATTTGTAGTTAATTTTATTACATGGTGTAAGTTAAGGGTCCAACTTCATTTATTTGTGTGTGGATGTATGGTTTTTCCCAACACTATTTGTTGAAAAGATTATCCTTTCCCCACTGAATGGTCATGGCATCCTTGCTGAAAATCATTTGACTGGATATGCAAGGGTTTTTCTGGGCTCTATTCTATTCTATTGGTCTATTTTTCTGTCTTTATGCAGTGCCATAACCATTTCAAAAATAATGTTTACCTCCTATAGAGTACTCTAATCTCTTTATTGTTTAATTTTATCTCATAAATTTTTTAAGTGGAATCACACAGTATATATACTCTTGTAACTTGCTTCTTTATTGGATATCACACTTTCACAATATTTTTGCAAGACTCCCCTGATATGGTTTGGATTCGTGTCCCTGCCCAAATCTCCTGTGGACTTGGAAGACGGGCTTGGTAGTCGGTGACTGGATCAAGGGAGTGAATTTCCTCCTTGCTATTCTTGTGATAGTGAATGAGTTCTCACAAGATCTGATGGTTTAAAAGTATGCGGCATCTCCGCGCTTGTTCTCTCGCTCTCCTGCTCTGCCACGGTAAGACAGTAAGATGTGGTTTCTTCCCCTTGGCTTTCTGTCATGATTGTACGTTTTCTGAGGCCCTCCAGCCATGCTTCCTTATACAGCCTATGGAACTGTGAGTCAAAAAAACCTCTTTTTAAAAATACACAGGCTGGTCTCGAACTCCGAACCTCAGGTGATCCTCTTGCCTTGGCCTCCCAAAGTGCTGGGATTACAGGTGTGAGCCACTGCACGCGGCTCTTTTTTTTTTGAGATGGAGTTTCGCTCTTGTTGCCCAGGCTGGAGTGCAATGGCATGATCTCAGCTCACCACAACCTCCGCTTCCTGGGTTCAAGCAATTCTCCTGCCTCAGCCTCCCTAGTAGCTGGGATTATAGGCATGCACCAACACGCCTGGCTAATTTTGTATTTTCAGTAGAGATGGGGTTTTGCCATGTTGGTCAGGCTGGTTAGGAACTCCCAGCCTCAGGTGATCTGCCCGCCCCTGCCCCCCAAAGTGCTGGGATTACAGGCGAGAGCCACGGCACCCAGCCTCAGGAGTTCTTCATAGCAGTGTGAGAATATGGTTGGTCTTCCATATAAATATATGTAGCTAGAGCTTATTAATTGTTCCTGATATATGGCATTCTGATAAGTGAAGGTACCATGATTTATTCATTCTACTGTTGAGGAATACCTGAGTCGTTTACATTATTTTGTTATTACAAATAATGCTTTAATTTTTTTAAAGGTCTCCTGGTGCAAGTGCACAAGCATTTATCTGAGGTGTAGGGCTAGAAACAGAGTTGCTTGGTCTTAGAAACTGCCCATCTTCAACGTTCACAGGTAATGACAAACTGTTTACCAACGCGGCTGTAACAACGTTCACTCTCATTCCTGTATATGTAATTTCCTGTTCCATACCCTTGCCTAACATTTGGTACTAAGGCTTCATTTTTTTTTTTTTTTGCCAATTTGATAGTTGTAAATTGTATCTCATTATTATTATTATTTAGTTAGGGTCACGCTTTGTCACAGAGGCTGGAGTGCAGTGGTGCTTTCATAACTTCTGGGCTCAAGCGGTCCTTCTGCCTCAGCCTCCTGAGTGGCTGGGACTACAGGTGCACACTGCCATGGCCACCTACTTCTTTTGGTAGAGATGGTGGTCTCACTATGTTGCCCAGGCTGGTCTCCAACTCCTGGCCTCAGGCAATCCTCCCACCTCAGCCTTCCAAAGTGCTGGGATTATAGGCATAAGCCACTGATTTTTAATTTATGTTTCTCTGATTGATTACTACTTAGGTTGAGCATCTTTTTTGTATGTTTGTTAGTCTTTGGAGTTCTTTTTTTCTGAAGGTCATACCCATGTCTTCCCATTTTCCCATTGTGTTGTCTTTTTATTGATTGTACTTCTTTCTGTATTCTAGATAATTTTTTTTCTCTTAACGGTATCTTTTCACGAACAGATGTCCTTTTACGTTTTATTTTTTTATTTTTTTGAGATGGGGTTTCACCATGTTGGCCAGGCTCATCTCAAACTCCTGACCTCAGGTGATCCGCCTGCCTTGGCCTCCCAAAGTGCTGGGATTACAGGCGTGAGCCACTGCACCCAGCCAGATGTCCTTTTAATGTGAATGTAGTAGAATGTCTCAATCTTGGCACTATGGACATTTTGGGCTGGAAAATTCCTTGTGTGTGTGTTTGTGTGTGTGTGCTGGGAGTTGTCCCGTGTATTGTAGGATACCAGCATCCCTGGCCTCTGTCCATTAGCTACCAATAGCACCCTTCTGTCCAAATTATGATAATCAAAGATGCCTCCAGACATTGCCAAAAGTACCCTGGGGTGGGGGGCAAAATTGCCTTTCTGCCTCTTAAGAAATCCTGCACTATTCTTGCTGGGCATGGTGGCTCACGCCTGTAATCCCAGCACACTGAGAAACTAAGGTGGGAAGATCACCTGAGGTTAGGAGTTCGAGAACAGCCTGGCCAACATGGTGAAATCCCATCTCTATTAAAAATACAAAAATTAGGGCCAGGCATGGTGGCACATGCCTGTAATCCCAGCACTTTGGGAGGCCGAGGTGGGTAGATCATGAGGTCAGGAGTTGGAGATCAACCTGGCCAACATGGTGAAACCCTGTCTCTACTAAAAATACAAAAAATAAGCTGGGCGTGGTGGCAGGCACCTGTATTCCCAGGTTGTTGGGAAGCTGAGGCAGGAGAATCACTTGAGCCTGGGAGGTGGGGGTTGCAGTGAGCCAAGACTGTGCCACAGCACTACAGCCTGGGCAACAGAGCGAGATTCTGTCTCAAAAAACAAAAAACAAACAAAAAAATTAGGTGTGGTGGTGCACACCTGTAGTCCCAGCTACTCAGGAGGCTGAGGCAGGAGAATCACCTGAATCTGGGAGGCAGAGGGTACAGTGAACAGAGACCGCATCACTGCACTCCACACTCCAGCCTGAGTGACAGAGCAAGACAATGTCAAAAAAAAAAAAAAAAAGGAAGAAAAAAGAAATCTTCCACTATATATTATATATATATATTCTTACTATATTATATATATATATTCTTACTATATTATATATATATATTCCGAGGCCATGAAAATATTCTCTTTTATTATCTTCTAAAAGCTTTATTTTATTTTTCCCTTTTCATATTTGGACTTCTGATTCATCTGGAACTGCATTTTGCATATGGTGAAAAGTAGAGTTCATTTTGTTTTTTTACTGTATAGATACTCAATGTCCTAGTGCTATTTATTGCGCTTATCTATCCACAGGACCCCCTCTGTTATGTATCAAGTGGCATGGACGCAAGTGTGTATTTCTGGGCTCTCTATTGTTTTCAGTGCTCTAGTTTTTTGACCTTCCTGTGATATCACACTGCCTTAATCACTGTTGATTTACAGAGGCTAGATCTGGAAAGGAAGTCCTTTTTTTGTCTTGGCTATTCCTGGTCTTTTGTACTTTCATTTACATTTTAGAATAAACTTGTCAAATTCTTCACAAAATCTGTTGGGATTTTGACTGAGATTGCATTGAATCTGTAGATCCATTTGGGAAGAGCTGACATTTTTATACATGTGAGTCTTGCATTGCATGAACATAGTACAGTGCTCTATTTATTTTAGTATTCTTTAAATCTTTTAATAAAGTTTTATAATTTTTCCTCAGAGAGCTCTGGCACATCTTCATTTGATTGATTCCTCTGTACTTCATGTATATGATCCTGTTATAAAGTATCTCTCTCTCTCTCTCTCTGTTTTTTTTTTTTTTTTTTTTTTGAGACGGAGTAACCCAGGCTGGAGTGCAATGACATGATCTCAGCTCACTGCAACCTCTGCCTCCTGGATTCAAGCCATTCTCCTGCCTCAGCCTCCCGAGTAGCTGGGATTACAGGTGCACGCCACACTACTCCCAGCCAAGTATATCTCTTTTCAATTATAATTTCTATTGGTAGTTGGTGTATAGAAATGCACTTGATTTTCATTTATTGATTTTGTATCTAATATGCTTGCTTGGCCAGGCACAGAGGCTCATGGAGATGAAGTCTCACTCTATTACCCAGGCTGGAGTACAGTGGCACGATCTCAGCTCACCGCAACCCCCACCTCGCAGGTTCAAGCGATTCTCCTGCCTCAGCTTCCCAAGTAGCTGGGACTACAGGTGCACACCACCAAGCCCTACTTAACTTTTTGTATTTTTAGTACAGATGGGGTTTCACCATGTTGGTCAGGCTGGTCTCAAACTCCTAACCTCAGGTGATCCACCCCTCTTAGCCTCCCAAAGTACTGGGATTACAGGTATGAGCCACCCCACCTGGCCTCTTCCGTTCCAATTCTTATACTTGCTCTTGGCTTACTGTGATGGCTTCCAATACAATTCTGAAAATCAGCCATCCTTGTCTTGTCTCAAATCTTAAGGGAAATGCTTTTTTTTAAAAATATATCATTATGTTTGCTAAGGTTTTTTTCCCTTAAAATCATAAACAAATGTTCAGTTTTGTCAATAACTTTTTTCCTTACTCTAGTAATGTGGTAAATTTTATTAACTGTGTTTTTTCCATAACTTTTCTCTTTTTTTTAAACTTTTTTTTTTTTTTTTAAGTCAAGGTCTCGCTGTGTTGACCAGGCTGGTCTCTAACTCCTGGCCTCAATCAATCCTCCCGCCTCAGCCTCCCAAAGTGCTGGGATTATAGGCATGAGCCAATGCACCCAGCTATACCTTTTCATTACAAAAAATTTTCAGTGTATATGAAAGATGAAAGAACAGTACAATCAGCACACAAATACCTACTACTTAGGTACAACAATTGTTAACATGTTACCATTTTTGCTTTGTCTATCTACCTTTACTTTTTAAATGTTAGAGACAAGGTCTCACTCTGTTGCTCAGGCTGGAATACAGTGGTGAAATCATAGCTGACTGCAACCTCGAACTCTTGGGATCAAGGAGTGATCCTCCCACCCCCAGCCTCTGGAGTAGCTAGGACCACAGATGCATGACACTGTACCTAGCATTTTAAAATGTTCTGTAGAGATGGGATTTCACTGTTGTCCAGGTTGGCTTCAAACTCCTGGCCTGAAGCAATCACTCCCATCTCAGCCTCCCAGAAAGCTGAGATAACTGATATGAGCTACCACGCCTGGCATCTGTCTATCTGTCAGTATATATACACACACATGTATATATACCTTATATATATATACACACACATATATATATGTATACATATATATTTGGAGATGGAGTCTCACCTTGTCACCCAGGTTGGAGTGCAATGGCATGATCTCAGCTCACTGAAACCTCTACCTACCAGATTCCAGTGATTCTCCTGCCTCAGCCTCGTAAGTAGCTGGAATTACGGGTACCTGCCACGATGCCCAATTAATTTTTGTATTTTTTTAGTAGAGATGGGGTTTCACCATATTGTTTGTTGGCTAGGCTGGTCTCAAACTCCTGACCTCAGGTGATCCACCCACCTCGGCCTCCCAAAGTGCTGGGATTACAGGCATGAGACACTGAGCCCTACCATATATATATACACACATACGTTTTTTCTAAACCATTTGAAAGTGTGTGTGTGTGTGTGTGTGTGTATTATATATATTGAAAATTTATGTATATATTTCTTTTATATATAAATGGTTTATATATTTTTATTTTATATATATTAAAAATATGTTTTATATATGTCATATATATTATTTTTATATAAATGTTTTATATGTATAAATTTATATAAATTTTTTTAAAACCATGTGAAAATACATGTATGTGTATTTATACACACACATTTTTATGGTCTCTTTGATTTTTCCTTTTTATGCTTGTTTCTTCTCTCTTCTTTTTGATCAATTACTTTTTGTCACTTAATTTTTTTTTCTCATTTTCCCCCCTCTACTATTTAGAAGCTAAATACTCTATTTCTAATCTTTTAGTGGCTGACCTAAAAATTTATTGTGCATGCTTAACTTGCCAAAACCACCATGAATCATTATTCTTTTACCTTCTCCCATACACAGTAAGGGCCTTAGAACTCGTGAACACCGATCGCCCACCTTCTGACTTCTATGTATGGGGCTGTGTATTTTATTCCGTCCTGGTTTTTTTCCATCAAGGTTTCATTATGCACGGACAGAGGAGAGGCTCAGTCCTCGTGGCAGCTTTCCTCATGAAGACTGGGGCCCTGCTCAGTCCTTCCCACTCCCTCTTGGTGAGAATATGTGTTCCCACCCGTTTTCCTGATGAATGTGAGGGTCAGATCCCCGTGGATATTTGGAACAGTTGTGTAGGCAAGTCGCTCGCTTGTTTGAGGTGAAGTCCACACTTCTCAAATCAGGCCCTGCAGGAACCTGGTGTGCTTGGTGCAGTGCCTGCCAGGAGGCTGTGCCTTGGCTTGCTCGCCCTCTTGGTCACCTTCTGACCCTTGTTGAGGTCCACAGGGAGTACCGAGCCATGGCTGGGCCTACACTGTGGTCCTGGGGTCTGGATGGCAGTGGACATCCTCCTATTAGCTTTTTAGATGCTAGCCATAGTTTTTGTTATATAGTTTTATGTAGTCAATAGCAGAGCAGATAAAATACAGAGTTTACATGTGATTCACTTCTTCCTTTTGTTTTTTTGAGATGGAGTCTTGTTCTGTCACCAGGCTGGAGTGCAGATCTTGTCTCACTGCAACCTTCATCTCCCAAGTTCAAGTGATCTTCCTGCTTCAGCCTCCCGAGTAGCTGGTATGACAGGCACCTGTCACCGTGCCTAGTGAATTTTTGTATTTTTAGTTGAGACAGCATTTCGCCATGTTGGCCCTGATGGTCTCAATCTCTTGACCTCATGGTCTGCCTGCCTTGGCCTCCCGAAGTGCTGGGATTACAGGTGTGAGCCGCCAT
The DNA here is from genome assembly GCF_049354715.1 of Callithrix jacchus. NCBI lineage: Eukaryota > Metazoa > Chordata > Mammalia > Primates > Cebidae > Callithrix > Callithrix jacchus. Next base: position 119,519,823 of record NC_133506.1, read on the forward strand.
GCCTGGCCACACCCCTTCCTTTATCTCATTCCTTCCATCTGAGATTACGTTCCTTCTGCCTGAAGTAAGCACTTTGGAATTTCCTTTTCTGTGGGTCTTTGGTAGCAAATGATTTTAGGTTGTATTTGTTTGATATTCCTTCTCCTCCTCTCCTCCTCTTCCTCCTTCTTCTCCCTTGTTCTTTATATATATTTTCAGTGGGTATAGAATTTTAGGTTGATGCTAATTTCCTCAGCACATTGAAAGTATTATTCCATTATCATCTTACTTTTACTCTTGCTCTTGAGAAACCAGCTGTCAGTCTCATTGTTGCAGGCTGATGTTTTCTGACTTTTTTGTCTGTTTCTTTCTTTCTTTTTGAGACGGAGTTTCGCTCTTGTTGTCTAGGCTGGAGTGCAGTGGCACAATCATGGCTCACTGCAACCTCCGCCTCCCAGGTTCAAGCAATTCTTCTGCCTCAGTTTCCTGAGTGGCTAGGATTACAGGCACCTGCCACCACACCCAGCTAATTTTTTGTATTTTTAGTAGAGATAGGGTTTCACCATGTTGTCAAGGTTGGTCTCAAACTCCTGACCTCAGTGCGCCGAGGAGGTGGCCATGGAGGGAGCTGGAGCAGGAGCTGGTTTCCGGAAGGAGCTGGTGAGCAGGCTGCTGCACGCGCACTTTAAGGATGACAAGACCAAAGTTAGCGGGGACTCACTGCAGCTCATGGCGGAGCTGCTGAAGATCTTCGTTGTGGAAGCAGCAGTCCGTGAAGTGCAGCAGGCCCAGGCAGAAGATGCCATTCTTGTGGATGTGGACCAGCTGGAGAAGCTCCTGGACTTCTAGGGACCTCAGCCGGGGCTGAGGCCACCCTAGGGAAGCCCCTGGTCCACAGAAGCAGGTCTTGTGTTTCTAGTGGCTTCTGGTTGCAGACGGAAAAGGACCTGAGGGGTTTGGAGCTGATTCAAACAAGATCCTGAGATTCTCCAACCTTTGCAGAAGGGGCAGGACTGTAGTGCACTGCCGCCCTTGGAGTGCCCACTGGGGACAGGCCCATGGGGGAGTCCTACAGGCAGGTGCTGGGAAAGGCCCAGCCACCAGCCAGCAGGTAGACTGCGTGTTTTACAAAGAGCAGCTGGCAGCGCCGCCTCCTGGCCACATTCCTGCTACCGACATCAAAGCTGATCAGACCTTCCCAGCCATCCGCTATTCCCCTTGGAAAATGGCTCCCCAGGCTATAAATTTGTTCTCACAAAGCAACATCAATAAATCAAAAGTGTCTGTCCCCCCACCCCAAAAAAAACTCCTGACCTCAAGCAATCTGCCCACCTTGGCCTCCCAAAGTGTTGGGATTACAGGTGTGAGCCACCATGCCCAGCCTCTTTTGTCTGTTTCTAAGATCTAGTCTCTGTCTTTAGTGTTCTGCAATTTTATTACAGCGTGTTGAAATGTGGATTTCCTTTTATTTCTGTTATAAAGTTTTTGAGGTTCTTGAATCTGGGTATCTTTTTATTTCCCATTTCTTTTCTTTTCTTCCCTTTCTCTCTTTCTTCCTTTCTTTTCCCCTCCCCTCCCCACCTCCCTCCCCTCTCCTCTTTCTCCCTTCCCCTCACTCCCCTGCCCTCCCCTTCCCTCCCCTGCCATTTTCTACACTCCCCTCCCCTCCACTTCCCTTCTATTCCCTTTCTTTTTCTTTTCTGGACAGCACCTTGCTCTGTTACCCAGGCTGTAGTGCAGTGGTGTGATCCCAACTCACTGCAACCTCCACCTCCAGGCCTCAAGCAATCCTCCTGCCTCCGCCTCCTGAGTAGCTGGGACTGCAGGCATACACCACTACACCCCACTCATTTTTGTGTTTTTGCAAACATGAGGCCTCACTATGTTGCCTAGGCTGGTCTCAAGCAATCCTGGCCTCAAGCAATCCTGCCTTGGCCTCCCAAAGTGCTGGGATTACAGGTCCACTTTATTTTATTTATTTATTTTTTACTTTTGTGATGAAGTGTCACTCTCAAAATGAGCCACTGTGCCTGGCTCATTTTCCATTTCATTTTCTCACTGTGCTGTCATCTGCGTCATTTCTTCAGCTCTGTCTTCTCTGCTTTTTTTTCACCCTTTCTTCCTCTGAACTGCCTTCTCTTTTCAGTTGCGTCTAATCTGCTGTTAAATCTGTCCACTGAATTTCAAATTTTTATTACTCCAGTTTTCATCTCCAGAATTCTATTTATTTTATTTATTTATTTATTTATTTTTTGAGACGGAGTTTCGCTCTTGTTACCCAGGCTGGACTGCAATGGCACGATCTCGGCTCACCGCAACCTCCGCCTCCTGGGTTCAGGCAATTCTCCTGCCTCAGCCTCCTGAGTAGCTGGGATTACAGGCACGCGCCACCATGCCCAGCTAATTTTTTGTATTTTTAGTAGAGACAGGGTTTCACCATATTGACCAGGATGGTCTCGAGCTCTTGACCTCGTGATCCACCCGCCTCGGCCTCCCAAAGGGCTGGGATTACAGGCTTGAGCCACCGCGCCCGGCCTTCTATTTATTTTTTTAAAAAACTGCTTGGTCATTTGTATATTCTTCTATTATTAATTCCTTTTTTATTTCTTAAAAGCTCTAAAATAGTAATTTTATGTCATGTTTCTGACAATCCCTGTATCTACAGTCTTGTAGGGTAGGTCTGAGTCTGCTGTCTATATTTCTGCTTCTTTTGCTCATAGTGCTTAGTTTGCTTCGGTTTTGTGATATTTGATTCTGTGCTTATATTTCTTAAAACTTTATATGTGGGAATTTTTTGAGGCCTGAGATAAAGCTGGGTTCTTCTAGAGAACATTGCGTTAGGACCACTTTGTTTTATTTATTTATTTATTTATGAGTTGGAGTTTCACTCTTTTTTTTTAATTTTTTTGAGACAGTTCCTGTTGCCCAGGCTGGAGTGCAGTGGTGTGATCTCAGCTCACTCTAACCTCTAACTCCTGGGTTCAAGTGATTCTCTTGCCTCGGCCTCCAGAGTAGCTGGGATTACAGGTGCCCGCCACCACGCCTGGCTAATTGTTTTGTATTTTTAGTAGAGGCGGGGTTTCACCATGTTGGCCAGGCTTGGTCTGGAACTCCCTATCTCAGGTAATCCACCCGCCTCGGCCTCCCAAAGTGCTGGGATTACAGGCATGAACCACCGTGCCTGGCCCTTAGGACCAGTTTCAACCCTGGGAAACTAAGCTGCAAATTGTTAGGACTAGTTTTTATATCTTTTTCAGGAGTTCTTTTTCACTTTTATGTAGTACCAAGAACCAAGGCCATTTTGGCTCCGTAGCCCCTGCAGGTGGAGTGGTCAGATTTATTTCTAGTTTAGCGTAATGGTAAGGGTGTAGCTCTAGGGTCTCACCTGTGTGGGAGAATATCCAATTAGAATCTCCATCTTGGGCAGAACTTGAGTTCTGTCTCCTGTCCCTGAGTTCCGTAAGCTCTTGAAAACTGAAAGCTAACTGGTTTGACCATTGCTCTGTTTATCTCTCTGGGTATCTGTTGTCACTTGGTTTGGCTGAATATTCCTTACTTTTATTCATTTATTTAGAAGAAGATCTTTTTAGTGTTTTATCCAGAATTTTTAGTTGTTTTCAGCAGGACGATCTGTTAGGGTGCCTGGATCAATTACACCATCTGTGGGGGAGTCTGGGCCCCCCACTTAGTACCATCTGTGGGAAAGTCTGGGCCCCCCACTTAGTTTTCAGTAATATCCTTAAAGTTTCTTTAGAAAATTCTCAGGTCATATGTGCGCTGGTTCCCAAACCTTCGTACATAGTTTTATATTATTGTTTCCTTTCAATACCATATCCTTTAAGTATGGCACATACACAGTGAATTTTAGCATGTGAAACTATGTATTTGGCTGATGAAGAATTATATAATGTTAGGCAGAGAAAAAGATGTCAAGGGCAGCTGAGGTCTGCAGTGTTCATGAAGTTTTGGATTTTTCTTTTTTGTGTGCCTCTCGTTTTCTCTTATGTTTTAAACTTCAACTTTGAAATACCCCTAAATAGCCCTGTTTGTTTTCCCCATTAACATTTCTGGTAAACAGAACAGTTTAATGTTTATCAAAGGAACGTTTTTAAGGACAGCATGATCACATTGGATGGGCTCCATTTTCAGCGAGTCTAGCTTTGAAGTACATAACAGAAACATTTCGAACATCTGATTCTCCACATTTCACCAGACACCGTGCTTCATTTTCTGTGAATGTACCAATTATGGCAGCAAGAGTCAAGAAAACACAGCAGAGAGGAGAGAAGAGGAACTCAACCCTCTCCCCTTTTATTTCTCAGCTTAAAAGTGCTTTTCTTTTTCTCATTTTTTCTTCTATTTCCTCTTTATTTTTACTATTTTAATTTTTAAAAATTTTTTGATACTGGGCTGGGCATGGTGGCTCAAGCCTATAATCCCAGCACTTTGGGAGGCCGAGGCGGGTGGATCACGAGGTCAAGAGATCGAGACCATCCTGGTCAACAAGGTGAGACCCTGTCTCTACTAAAAATACAAAAATTAGCTGGGCATGGTGGTGTGCGCCTGTAGTCCCAGCTACTCGGGAGGCTGAGGCAGGAGAATTGCTTGAACCCAGTAGGCGGAGGTTGCGGTGAGCCAAGATTGTGCCGTTGCAATCCAGTCTGGGTAACAACAGCGAAACTCCGTCTCAAAAAAAAAAATTTTTTTTTTTTAATAAAAAAAATTGTATTTACTTAGAAGCATTCAGAATGTCAACAAAACAGCTGCAACTTTTTTTTTTTTGCAATTACAGAGTGGTATTCAGTTAACAGAACAACAATTATTTCGTATAAGCTGCATCAGAGACAACTGAAGATGAAAAAACTACCATCCCCATATATAACTAATTTGTGCTGTGCACCAACAAGAACCTGCTTTAAATTTCCATGCCAATTTACAACCCCCATACTGTACCAGGCAAGGTTAGTGGCTATTGAAAATACCACCAGGACAGGGCTATCTAAAGACACATTCGGTAGTGTGTTAACTATACAAAAAAAGACACTGTACAGTTTAAAAACAAATCTTACACAGCCTTACATTTCAATTTTTTTCTTTAAAAGGAGTGAGTTGTGTACAGGGGGGTTAAATGCTTTATAGACAAGAAAACAAAACTGCGCTAGAACCAACTTATTCATCATCATCATCTTCTTCTTCATCTTCATCTTCTTCATCTTCCTCTTCCTCCTCATCCTCTTCATCTTCCTCATCTTCCTCTTCCTTCTTTTTCTTGCTTTTTTCAGCCTTGAAAACTCCCTTTTTGGCTGCATCAGGCTTTCCTTTAGCTCGATATGCAGCAATATCCATTTCATATTTTTCCTTCAGCTTCGCGGCCTTCTTTTCATAAGGCTGCTTGTCATCTGCAGCAGTGTTATTCCACATCTCTCCCAGTTTCTTCGCAACATCACCAATGGACAGGCCAGGATGTTCTCCTTTAATTTTTGGGCGATACTCAGAGCAGAACAGGAAAAAGGCCGAAGGAGGCCTCTTGGGTGCATTGGGATCCTTGAACTTCTTTTTTGTCTCCCCTTTAGGAGGAATATAGGTTTTCATTTCCCTCTCATAACGGGCCTTATCCGCCTTTGCCATATCTTCAAATTTTCCTTTCTCTTTAGCAGACATGGTCTTCCACCTCTCTGAGCACTTCTTAGAAAACTCTGAGAAGTTGACTGAAGCATCTGGGTGCTTCTTCTTATGCTCCTCCCGACAAGTTTGCACAAAAAATGCATATGATGACATTTTGCCTCTCGGCTTCTTAGGATCTCCTTTGCCCATGTTTAGTTATTTTTCCTCAGCGAGGCACAGAGTCGCCCAGTGCCCGTCCGGCTCTCACTTGCCCCGGCACTGTCTCTATGGAGCTCAATGTACTGCAATGGCTGTGACAGCGGGAGCCAGACACCGAAAATTTTTTTTTTTATACTGATTCTGTCACCCAGGCTGGAGTGCAGTGGCGTGATCTCAGCTCACTGCAACCTCCGCCTCCCAGGTTCAAGCAATTCTTGTTACTCAGACACTCAAGTAGCTGGGATTACAGGAGTGTGCCATGCCCTGATATTTTTTTTGTATTTTTATTTTCATTTATTTATTTTATTTAATTAATTAATCTATTTTGAGATGGAGCCTCACTCTGTCACCCAGGCTGGAGTACAGTGGCGCAATCTCGGCTCACTCCACTCTGCAACTCCCGGGCTCAAGCAATTCTCCTGCCTCAACCTCCTGAGTAGCTGGGACTACAGGTGTGCACCACCATGCCCAGCTAAATTTTTGTACTTTTAGTAGAGCTGGGGTTTCACCATGTTGGCCAGGCGGGTCTCAAACTCCTGACCTCAAGTGATCCACATGCCTCAGTCTCCCAAAATGCTGAGATTACAGGTGTGAGCCACTGTAACTGGTCTTTGTACTATTTTTAAAAACATTATTTTCTTTTTTAATAGTTATTAACATTTAAAAAATATATATTATATGTCAACTGGTCATATCACAACCTCCTTTCACCTACTCTTTCTTCCTTTTTTTTTTTTTTGAGATGGTGTCTTGCTCTGTCACTCCGATTGGAGTGCAATGGTGCAATCACAGTTTACTGCAAGCCCAACCTCCCAGGCTCAAGCTATTTTCCTGCCTCAGCCTCCCGAGTAGCTGGGACACAGGCAAGTGCCACAACACCTGGCTAATTTTATATTTTTGTAGAGATGAGGTTTTGCCATCCTGTCCAGGCTGGTTTTGAACTCCTGGGCTCAAGTGATCCTCCTGCCTTGGGCTCCCAAAGTGCTGGGATTATAGGTGTGAGCTACCCCATTCTTTCTTTCCCCTTCTTTCATTTATTTATTTATTTTGAGATGGAGTCTCACTCTGTTGCCCAGGCTGGAGTGCAGTGGCACAATCTTGACTCACTGCAACCTCGGCCTCCTGGGTTCAAGCAATTCTCCTCCCTCATCCTCCTGAGTAGCTGGGACTACAGGTTCCCACCATCACGCCTGGCTGATTTTTGCATTTTTAGTAGAGACGGGGTTTTGCCATCTTGGTCAGGCTGATCTGTGAACTCCTGACCTTGTGATCTGCCCGCCCTGGCTTCCCAAAGTGCTGGGATTATAGGTGTGAGCCACCACACCTAGCTAATTTTATTTTTTGTAGAGATGAGGTTTTGTCATCCTGCCCAGGCTGGTCTCGAACTCCTTGGCTCAAGGGATCCTCCTGCCTTGGTCTCCCAACGTGCTGGGATTACAGGCATGAGCCACCACACCTGGGTTCTTTCACCTTCTTCGTAAATGCTAGTTCTCCTCCAGGCTGTATGAGAGGCCCTTTTCTTTTCTCCTTCCAAACACTCATCCCCACCGGTGGCTTATGTTGGTGACTTATGTTGATGACTCACAAAGATTATCTCTAGGTTGGCCTCCCCAGGAGCTTCAGACCTCTGTCTCCAACTGCCTACCAGACACTCCACCTGAATGTCTCATGGGTTCCTCAACCCAATGTGTCCTGAACTTATTTGCTGCCTGACTCCCCATCCTCACTAGTATCTGCTTTTCTTCCCGCTTCTGTTCAAGCCAGAACCTGGGAACCATCCTAGACCCTTCCTGTCCCAATTTCCTCATCTCATTCTTCCTCTGAAGCTGACCAGTTCTTTCTTCATAGACAGATATTCATTCTCCGTTCCAATACAAATGCTACTGCCCCTTCCAGGCCCTTCTCTTTTCTTGCCCAGGCCACTGTATTTGCTTCTTAACTGGTCTCCCTGCCTCTCATAACCCAGCCTCTGCACTGCCTCCAGGGGACTTCCAGAGTGACTGTTCTAGAATGCAAATCTGATGATATCTTTCCCCTGATCAAAATGCCTCAGTGGTTTAAGCAAAGGAAGGAATTAGAATTCTTCAGGGTGGCTGCCATGTTCCTTCCACCCACATCTTGGCACACTCCTCTCCTGCACCCAGCCACGCCTACCCTGTGTTCCTGCGGAGTGAGTTGCTCACCGTTCCCAAAGGCCCAGGTTGCATACAAACTCCCTTTGCTGGGAGTGGACTTCCTCTTGCCGCTGCCCACTTCTCAGCCAGGTCATTGCAGTGTTTCCTTCCAGACCCCACCCAAACATCGCCTCCTCTGGAAAGCTGCCCTTGAATGCCACTCCTCTCCATTCCCTGGTCTGAATTTGTGCCCACCTCTGGGCACATTATATTTTGGGGCATTTTTTTGCCAGTAGTAGGGAGCTCAGTCTGCTGGGTTTTGAGCTCTTTGAGGTGGGAGCCTCTCCTGGTCTGGGATCTCAGGCACCTCACACAGTGCTGACACAACAGGCGCTTGACCCCCAGTTTTTCTGTTGATGAGTGGGGTGATCTTGGGTAAATCATCTAACCTCCTCATATTTTAGTAGCAATAAATGTACTCTATCTCTCACAGGATTAAATAAGCTAGAACGTATAAAAATACTTTGGAGATTGCATTTCCTTGCTTTTCACATGATGTAAGGACTTATTATTACCACGGATGTGCTGCTTCGATTAGTGTGCTTTATAAAAATATGCTCTGTTCATTTCCCCCTCCTTCTCCGGGGCCTTCTCCACTCCACCAAATGCCCTCTGTCTCCTTCCTTTTCCATCTCGCTGTTTTCTTCTTTTCCTACAAATCCGTTCTCAGCTTACCCATTCTAAAAACACGTCTTTCTCCAATCCCTCCTCCCCCTCGAGCCACAGTCCTTCCTTTCTTCCCCCCATTGCTGGCAAAGCCCTACAAAGAGTGTTTTACTGGCTGCTTCTGGATCTCACCACCCACTTCTTTCTTAATTGGCACAATCTGGATCCACCCTCAGCATGTCAGAGTCCTTGCTTCCTCTGAGAACTCCTGTGACCTCTGATTGCTGCTGGATTGCAGGCTTTTCTTGGGCTGGCCCTACTGAAATGCTCCTCCCTGGCGATAGGGGTCCTGCACTTTTCTGATTTTCCTTTCCTCTCTCCAACAGTTGCGTGTTCTCTTCCCACAAGTGTTGGCATCCTCGAGACTCTGCCCTTGAGCCTCTTGTTCTCTCTCCTTCCTGCTTTGCGGTCTCACCCACTCCCGGGACTGCCACCAGGCCCTCTTTGCAGACATCATCCCAGACTGCCGTTTAGTGCTGAGCTCCCTTCTGAGTGGTCGCTCAGGTGTCCAGCTGCTAGTTTCACATATTTGATGGTCCCGCTGGCACCTGAAACTCAAATGTCCAAAATGAAAAACATCCATGGCTGGGTGCCGCCACTCATGCCCATAATCCTAGCACTTTGGGAGGCTGAGGTGGGTGGATCCTCCGAGGTCAGGAGTTTGAGACCAGCCTGGTCAACATGGTGAAACCCCGACTCTACTAAAAATACAAAAATTAGCCATGTGTTGTGGCACGTACCTGTAATCCCAGCTACTCGGGAAGCTGAGGCAGGAGAATTGCTTGAACCTGAGAGGCAGAGGTTGCAGTGAGTCAAGATCGCACCACTGCACTATAGCCTGGGCAACAGAGTGAGACTACGTCTCAAAAAAAAAAAAAAAAAAAAAATCCTAACCATGGGTTTATTCTGAGCCCTGACTCCAGCAGGTATAACTTCTCTCCAGCAGTGCTTCCAACACCCTTGTCATTCTCACTATAGCACAAAACTAATGATTCCACAAGCCAACCATCTGCCAGAGTCACAGAGAGCTGCAGCAACTCCCAGCTGTGTGGAGTTAACAAGCAAACCCAAGAGCCATTGCCAGCAGCAACACGGGTCCCATGGTAGGGGTAGACATCCCTGAGCAGACAGGGGAAAACTTGCACTCACCCAAAAGCACACATAGGATCAAAGCCCCCTACATGCCATAAGGGCCATCACCAGCATCACCTCGAGGAGGCGCTGCAGAGTAGAGCCCATCGTGTGGCCTCTAGAATCCACGGCACATGGCCGGGTAGAGCAAACTGCCTGCAGTCCTGGGGCGCATTCTACATCTCACGTGCTGCCAGCCCCTCCCCCATGCTTTCCTGATTTTCTCATCACACATTGATGCTTCTGCTTCTCAGTATTGCCCCTCATGACACCTGCTGTGGCAGTTGGTATCTTTTGCCTAGGAGATCTGCTTTTTTTTAAGACCGAGTCTTGTTCTGTCCCCCAGGCTGGAGTGCAGTGGTGTGATCTCAGTTCACTGCAGCCTCTGCCTCTCGGGTTCCAGTGATTCTTCTGCCTTAGCCTCCTGGGTGGCTGGGATTATAGTCACACACCACCATGCCTGGCTAATTTTTGTATTTTGGTAGAGACGGTTTCACCATGTTGGCCAGGCTGGTCTTGAACTCCTGACCCCAGGTGATCTCCCCTCCTCAGTCTCCCAATGTACTGGGATTACAGGCATGAGCCACTGCACCTGGCTGAGATCTATTTCTTTGTGTACATTTTTTTTTTTGGAGACAGAATCTAGATCTGTCACCAAGGCTGTAGTGCAATGGTATGATCCCAGCTCACTGCAGCCTCAACCTCCCCAGCTCAAGCTCTGCCTTGGCATCTGGAGTAGCTAGGATTACAGGTGCACACCACCATGCCCAGCTAATTTTTAACATTATTTTTGGTAGAGATGAGGTCTCACTATATTGCCCAGGCTGGTCTTGAACTCCTGGGCTCAAGTGAACCTCCTGCTTCAGCCTCCCAAAGTGCTAAGATTACAGGTATGAGCCACTGCATCTGGCTCTTTGCGTACTTTGTTTTGTCCACCCCACCTACTAGACTCCCAAGCTTGTTGGACGGTGATCACAAGCCATGGAACAGGGAGAATGAGATTACTAAGTGTCCGTGAACTCCAATGCAGGGATGTTTCTCCTGCTGCAGAATAGGGCAGGAACCATAGCCTACTCTTGGTACTGTCCAGGATGATGACTCTCAGAGTGGCTTACACACACATACTCTCTCTCTCTTTCTCCCTCTCTCTCTCAAGAAATGCTGCTGATTGATAGGTTTAGCCTCTGAAGGGAGTATTTTCTCTTCCATAATATTCCAGCACAGAATGGAATTTTGAACCAAATGGGAATCTGGACTACAAGAATCTAATCCAAATTTTAAAACCTGAATGTTAGGTTCTTGGCACATCTGAAAGCACCTAGCTTAATGTCTGAGACGTAGGTTCAGTAAATGTGAATCTTACACACACACACACACACACACACACACACCAGCCAAACATGTAAAAGGTTCTGAGACAGCACAGCCAGTTACATCTGGTTTCCAGCAGATTTTCTTTTTTTTGAGACGGAGTTTCACACGTCCAGGTAATTTTGTTTTTTTGTTTTTTGGTGGTTTTTTTTGAGACAAAGTCTCACTCTTGTCCCCCAGGTTCAAGTGCAATGGCGTGATCTCCACTCACTGTAACCCCCACCTCCCAGGTTCAAGTGATTCTCCTGCCCCAGCCTCCTGAGTAGCTGGGATTACAGGCATGTGCCACCACGCCCGGGTAATTTTGTATTTTTAGTAGAGATTCTCCATGTTGGTCAGGCTGATCTCAAACTCCTGACTTCAGGTGATCTGCCCGCCTTGGCCTCCCAAAGTGCTGGGATTACAGACCTGAGCAACTGCACCTGGCTCCGGCAGGTTTTCATCATGGATAATTGGTGTTACTCAGGGGTAACATGCAGAAAAGCTTGTTCCACAGGGCAAAGTGGGCAGATCCTTGTGGTATGGGACTTAGTAGACAATGACTATGCCCTCCCACATTATGGTAAAATGCCACAAGACAGCCAAAGAAATGCTTTCTTCCTATGGGAGTGATGCAAATATTGCCATTTTTCTGTTTCTAAGAATAACAAGGCATTTTCTTGGTAATCTCTCACCTAAAGTTATTATTTTGAGGGGTTAAGAATGTCTATCTTTTAGAGACACATGTTGCACTATTTATGGGTGAAATGACATGATGTCTAATGTTAATTAAAAAATGACTTAATTGGCCAGGTGAGGTGGCTCATGTCTGTAATCGCAACACTTTGGGAAGCTGAGGTGGGTGGATTACCTGAGGTCAGGAGTTTGAGACCAGCCTGATCAACATGGTGAAACCCTGTCTCTACTAAAAAAATACAAAACGTTAGCCAGGTATAGGGTGGTGTGCGCCTGTAATCCCAGCTACTTGGGAGGCTGAGGCAGGAGAATCGCTTGAACCTGGGAGACATAGGTTACAGTGAGCCAAGATCACACCACTGCACTCCAGCCTGGGTGACAAAGCAAGACTCCACCTCAAAAAAAAAAAAAAAAAAAAAAAGAAGGGTAAAAAAAGACTTAATTTGGGGCCAAACTCAGTGGTTTATGCCTGTAATCCCAGCACTTTGGAGGCCAAGGTGGGTGGATCATTTGAGCTCAGGAACTTGAGACCAGGCTGGCCAACATGGCAAAACCCTGTCTTTACAAAAAAATGTAAAAATAAGCTGGGTGTGGTAGCACTTAGCTGTAGTCTCAGCTACTCAGGAGACTGAGGTGAGGGGATTGCTTGAGCCCAGGAGGCGGAGATTGCAGTGAGCCGAGATCCCACCACTGTACTTCAGCCTGAGCAACAGAGCAAGACTCCACTTCAAAAAAAAAAAAATGGCCGGGGCCAGGCGTGGTGGCTCACGCCTGTAATCCCAGCACTTTGGGAGGCCGAGGCGGGTGGATCACGAAGTCAAGAGATGGAGACCATCCTGTTCAACATGGTGAAACCCTGTCTCTACTAAAAAATTAGCTGGGCATAGTGGCGCATGCCTGTAATCCCAGCTACTCCAGAGCCTGAGGCAGGAGAATTGCTTGAACCCAGGAGGTGGAGGTTGCAGTGAGCCGAGATCGTGCCATTGCACTCCAGCCTGGGTAACAAGAGTGAAAAGAGTGAAACTTTGTCTTCAAATAATAATAATAATTTAGGGAGAAGGGGGAGAGGCAATAAGAGTGGCCCTGTGCTGATGGTTATTGTAACTTGGTGGCAAGTATGTGGCAATTCATGGTACTAGTTTGTGCAAGTTTTGTGTATATTAGAAATTTTCCGTAACAGAAATTTTGTTTTGTTTTTCAGAGCACAGATTTTAGAGCAGAACAGACTTGGGTTCACATTCCCGCTGGGTTCAAATTCCTGTTATGTTTTGTCTGGGTGATCTTCCTATTTAAGTCTTCTGAACCCTGTTTCCACATTTGGAAAACGCTCATAAGAATAATTCTTGGCTCACAGATTTTTGCAAGTATACAAAGCACTTAGGGCATAACCTGGAACATAATTGGCAAACGATAATGCTATGATAGCTTTACTTGTGCCCAACCGTGCTAGCTATATCAACTATGCCAGCTATGGTTTCAATCTCCCCTCCAAAACTCACGTTGAAATTTAGTTGGCATTGTGATTGTTCTAAGAGGTAGGATTATTAAGAGGTGATTAGGTCATGAGGACTCCACCCTTATGAATAGGTTGATGTTGTTATTGCAGAAGTGGGTTTGTTATGGAGAGGGTGGCTTGTCGTAAAAATTAATTTGGCCCTCTCTTGGTTGCTCCTTCTTGTGCACCTCCTTTTCGCCTTTCACCATGGGATGATGCTGCACAAAGTATGCTGGTGCCATGCTCTTGGACTTCCCAGCCTCCAGAACTGAGAGCCAAGTACATATCTATCTTAAATAAATTGCTCAGCATGTGGCATTCTGTTGTAGCAGCATAAAACAGACTAAGACACCAACTTTTGGGATCAGCCTGCAATCATGGTAACTGGCAGAAGGCTGACCAAATACAAGTTATATATGTCAGACCTTTTACTGAAACTCCTGGAGGGCATTTATTATTTTTATCTTTTTTATTTTTAAGAGACCATGTCTCTTAAAAATAAAAAAGGCACAATCAAGGTTCACCCTTGTACAATCATGGATCATTACAGCCTCAACCTTCTGGGTTCAAGTGATCCTCCTGCCTTAGCCTCTCAAGTAGCTGGGACTTCAAGTGCATGACACCATGCCCAGCTAATTTTTAGTTTTTGCAGAGATGGGGGTCTCTGTGTTGCTCAGGCTGATCTTGAACTCCTGGCCTCAAGCAATTCTCTCATCTTGGCCTCCTGGTGCTGGTATTATAGGTGTTTTGAGCCACTATGCCTGGCCTCCTTTATTAATTTTCAGTGTGGAAGTAGAAATGAGAGATGACAGGAGCAATGGTGGGGTTTGTTCCTGGGTTCACAGCTCTGCTGTAACTGTGAGGGAGCTGCAGAGGTGGGGAGGGGCAGATCAGGAAAGCAGACCCCTGAAATACAATGCCATTTGCAGATCCAGCCTCCTGTTTTCCATCGTGGACATTAATTCATTAGCAGGCAGCCTGCACTTCCCAGGCTGTCCTGGGACTCGAGGTTCTGTCTACCTGGGCACAGTTTCAGGCTGCAGCTGGCAAGGCAGCCCCATGACTTTCTGCAGAAGAGCATGTGCTGGAATAGGAGACAGTGAGATCACAGGAAATCATTAGCATCCCATATTCATTTTCTTTTCCTTTCTATTCTTTTCTTTGCCTTCTCCCCAGCCTTCTACCTCACACCCACATCAGTCATTTTTTCTTTTCCTTAGAGTAGCTGGGAGAACCTATCAAAGCCAGTTCAGGAGCTTGCCTTTTCTGGTGTCTTTTCTAAAGGTACAGCATTCAGCCCTCACCAGATGGGAACCTATCAGCTCAGCAGGCAGATAATTATTTTTTCAACGGTGGGAGGTCCTATCATGAATGGAAATTCAGGCATTTCTGCAGCTGAGGCCCCACCTGGGCAAGTCTGCTGGAAGTGCTAGTCAGTGGAGGAGGGAGGAAGGAGTGAGGTACAGGATGGATTCCTGTTCCGTTTTCCATGAAGCAGTTTGGAGCCTGCTGGACCTGCCCATGAAGTCTCCCCTTAGGGACCAGTGTAAGCCAGCCCAGTTTTGGTCTCGTTGAAGGGGGTCACCTCCTCAGTGAGGATCTGGAACTCAAGATCAGTTATCGGGATGCACAGATTTCACCTCATTCTAATAACCAGCTACCAACAGTGGAGCATGCTACCAGGAAGGTAATGAGCTCCCTGTTATTGGAAGTATTCAAGCAGATGCTGGCTGGCCACCTTCCAAGGATATTGCAAAAAGAAGACCTGACATGAATGAGAGTTTGCCTCTTATGTCCTCCAAAATCTTGTCACTTCTGTTGGTTCTCATGGGGCAAAGGATGAACTTGGAGTCATCACAGGCCCAGGGTTCAAGGCCTAGCTATACAGCTAGCTGGCTAGATGGCCTTGGGCAAGTACGCTTTATGTTTTTACTAAAATACATTATACAGGTATATTTTATTTTTCTGATAATGGGTGATAATTGTTAAAAAATTTATTATGGACACTTTCTATCCTAGCATGTATAGTTTTAGTGTATCTTGTTTGATTTTTAAGTTTTGTGGGTACATAGTAGGTATATATATATTTATCAGGTACATGAGACGTTTTGATACAGGCATATAATGTATAATAATCACATCAGGGTAAATGGGGTATCCATCACCTCAAGAATTTATCTTTTGTGTTACAAACAACCCAATTACACTCTTTTGGTTATTTTATTTTATTTTTTTGAGACAGGATCTTTCTCTGTCTCCCAGGCTGGAGAGCAGCAACGTGATCACGGCTCACTGCAGCCTTGACCTTGCTCAAGCAATCCTCCCGCCTCAGCCTCCAGAGTAACTAGGACCACAGGCACCTATCACAATGTCTGGCTAATTTTTGTATTTCTTATATAGATGAGGTTTCACCATGTTGCTCAGGCTGGTCTTGAACTCCTGGGTTCGAGCAATCCTCCTGCCTTGGCCTCCCAAAGTGCTGGGATAATAGGCATGAGCCACCGTGCCCAGCCTTCTTTAATAATTTTAAAATGTACAGTTAAATTATTATTGACTATAAGTCATCCTGTTGTGCTATCAAATACTAGATCTTATTCATTCTTTTTTTCTAGGGGGGGGGACGGAGTTTAGCTCTTGTTACCCAGGCTGGAGTGCAATGGCGCCATCTCGGCTCACCGCAACCTCCGCCTCCTGGGTTCAGGCAATTCTCCTGCCTCAGCCTCCTGAGTAGCTCGGATTACAGGCACGCACCACCATGCCCAGCTAATTTTTTGTATTTTTAGTAGAGACGGGGTTTCACCATGTTGACCAGGATGGTCTCGATCTCTTGACCTCGTGATCCACCCGCCTCAGCCTCCCAAAGTGCTGGGATTACAGGCGTGAGCCACCGTGCCCGGTACGATCTTATTCATTCTTTAACTATTTTTTTTTTTGTACCTATTAATTATCCCTGATAGGGATAGGAGGCAGGGAAATTCTGGGCAGAAGAGGGCAGGTCCCTGGTGAGGGCCCCACCCTCGAGCCTGGAACTGTGGCACACGTACATTTCTGTTTTCCTGCTCAAAAAAAGTTGCCTTTTCCAAAACCACTCATGGCCCACCATGCCCCCTATCCTGTGCCCATAAAAACCCCAAGTTCTGCCAGCAGAGAAGAGAAAAAAAGAGGAGAAGAGGAGAAGCAGCAGGATGTCAGAGACTATGGTGGGACGTTAGAGAGAAGCAGCTTGACTTCAGAGGGACGCTTGACAGCGTTGCTTCAGAGAGGGATTCAGCGGTGGGGCAGCTGGACTCTGGGGGAAGGTTATGTCCCCATTTCAGATCCCCTTCCCATGGAGAGCCACTTTATATTTTAAATTTATTTATTTATCTTTTGAGATGGTGTCTTGCTCAGTCGCCCAGGCTGGAGTGCAGTGGCAGGATCTCAGCTCACCACAACCTCCGCCTCCTGGGTTCAAGGGCTTCTCCTGCCTCAGCCTCTTAGTAGCTGGGATTACAGGTGCCCACTACCACGCCTGGCTAATTTTTTTTGGATTTTTAGTAGAGGTGGAGTTTCACCATGTTGGCCAGGCTAATCTCAAACCCTTGACCTCAAATGATTTGCCTGCCTCGACCTCCCAAAGTGCTGAGATTACAGGCGTGCTGGGATTACAGGCTGGAGAGCCACTTTCATTGGCAGTAAAATCCCCTGAATTTACCATCTCCAATTTGACTGAATAACCTCATTCCTCCTGGACGCTGGACAAGAATTCAGGTGCAGGTGCAGAAGGCTGTCACACTGACCCTCCACTGAGCTGTTAACACAAGCTGTCCATGGATGGCAAAGCTAAAAGGGTGCCAACTGTAACTCTTTCTGGGGCTTCAGGGGTCATGGGCATCTCCCTAGATGCTACTGCAGGATGGCACAGAGTTTGGCTCCTGCTGGCACCAAAAGTACTCTCCCTGGCTCCTGCACTCACTCTTAAAAATAAGTGAGAACATGTAAAGATTGTCTTTCCGGGCATATTTCACTTATCCTTTTTAATAGCAATGTGCCTAAGTCCTTTAAACCAGTCCCCAACGTTTTTGGCACCAGGGACGGATTTTGTGGAAGACAATTCTTCCATGAAGTGGATTGCAGGGGATGGTTTTGGGATGAAACTCAGATCATCAGGCACTAGATTCTCATAAGGAGTGTGCAACCTAGATCCCTGGCATGCGCAGTTAACAGTAGGGTTTGTGCACCTGTGAGAATCTAATGGTGCTGCCCATCTGACAGGAGGAGGAGCTCCCTTGCCTGTCACTCACCTCCTGTTTGGCTCTGATCCAAACAGGCCATGAACTGGTGCAGGTCTGTGGCCCAGTGATAGGGGATCGTTGCTTTAAACCATGGCTTCCTCATCTGTAAAATGGAATAATAATGAGATTGTGAAGATTACATAAATATTATATAATGAAACTCACATAACATGCTTAGCATTTAGTTAACATGTTGACAGGCTAGGTGCAGTGGCTCACACCTGTAATCCCAGCACTTTGGGAGGCTGAGGTGGGCAGATCACTGGATGTTAGGAGTTTGAGACCAGCCTGGCCAACATGGTGAAACCCCCATCTCTACTAAAAACTACAAAAATTAGCCGGGTGTGGTGGCACATGCCTGTAATCCTAGCTACTCAAGAGGCTGAGGCAGGAGAATCACTTGAACCTGGGAATCAGAGGTTGCCATGAGCCAAGATTGCACCACTGCACTCCAGCTTGGGTGACAGAATGAGACCCTGTCAAAAAAAAAAAAAAAAGTTGATTGATCTTTATTTGAAACCAGTACCGTCCCATAGAAATATGATGTAAGTATCAGATGTAATTTAAAATTTTAATGTAGCCACACTAAAAAAGTAACAATTAACAAGTGAAATTATTCTTCTTATTTTTGGAGTCAGAGTCTTGCTCTGTCACCCATGCTGGAGTGCAGTGGCACAATCTCAGCTCACTGCAACCTCCACCTCCTGGGTTCAAGCGATTCTCCTGCCTCGATTTCTGGTGATTTCTGTTTTTATTTTTGAGATGGAGTCTCGCATGTTGCCCAGGCCAGAGTGCACTGGCACGATCTCGGTTCACTGCAACCTCCGCTGCTCAGGTTCAAGTAATTCTTGTCCCTCAGCCTCCTGAGTAGCCATGTTGGCCAGGCTGGTCTTAAACTCCTGACCTCAAATGATCCACCTGGCTTAGCCTCCCAAAGCAGGATTTGGGATTACAGGTGTGGCCCACTGAGCCCGGCCTCATGTGATTTTATCTTGCCTCACTGACTCCACAGTAGGCACTGTACATGCCACTAGTTCTTGTTTTCTGCAACTTCAAAGCTACTTGCCTGGGCCCAGGATAAGTGCCCAAGAAGCGTGTTTGGACTGACATCCCTACCCAACAGTGGGTAAAGATAACCACTTCCTTTCCACCTACTCATGTTATTTTCCCCAGAAACTGACAATCTGGATTGCAAAGACTGGGCCAGGAGGGAATTTATTCCAGAAACTCTTGCAGTGTCTGGCACTTTACTCTACATTTCCTCATTTTGTGTTGTTTGTGTTGTGTTTGTGTTTGCCGTGGAACTGCCTATGAAGCATATATTTGGATGTTGAGGATGAAGAGTTAATTTAGATGAAGAGTTAATCCAGAGCAAGGTCACAACTCTCTTGAATTCTATGAAGGCTGAGAGGTGATGAAGCCTCAGAAGAAACATGTTTGGGTGCTGAAGATGAAGAGTTCATTTGTATGAAGAGCTAATTCAGCACATATGAGACGCTAGCACTGCCTGCACCAGGTGAGCGGTTCCATAAATGTTAGCTCTTATTCTCTCATTGGTGGTTGGGCAGAGCTGAAGTTCTGATGAGATCTTCTCAGAAAAGCTACATTGTAGAGGGGCCTGGGAGAATCATTCAATGCTCTGAGTTTTCGTTTCCTTTATTCTTGAAATGGGATGCGAATTCCAACTTTGCCAACCTCAAAGAACCATTAGGATGGTGAAAAAGTATCGTGATTTTTGCCATTAAAAGTAATAACAAAACTGCAATTACTTTTGTACCACCATGCCCAGCTAATTCTTTGTATTTCTTTTTCCAAGATGGAATTTCATTCTCGTTGCCCAACCTGGAGTACAATGGCTGATCTCAGCTCACGGCAACCTCTGCCTTCAGCATTTAAGTGATTCTCCTGCCTCAGTCTCCCAAGTAGCTGGGGTTACAGGCACTTGCCACCACACCTGGCTTATTTTTTGTATTTTAAATAGAAACAGGGTTTCATCATGTTGGCCAGACTGGTCTCAAACTCCTAACCTCTAGTAATCCACCCGCCTTGGCCTCCCAAAATGCTGCGATTTCAGGTGTGAGACACCGCAACCAGCCTAATGTTTTGTATTTTAATATGATGATCAGATGAGATATTCTGAGAAAGTGTTTGGAAAACTAAGGGGTCCACCTAAAGTATGATTAGACTTGCACCGAGCTCAGCACCATTCTTGGGCTTGGGCAGGGGGAGACAACAGCGGGTGCCGGGATGGCCCCACCTCTGCATGCGCTCTGCTTGCCCTGCCTTTAAGACTTGAACGTGTGAAAGCATTTTGAAAGCTGTGAAGTCCTACTCAAGGGATCCTTTTATGATGAGTGGGGGTGGAGGCGGGAGAACTCAAGACCTGCCAAACTTCCAGTGTGAACAGAGCTGTAACCCTGTAGCATTTCCCTCCCACTCACCAAGCAATGGGAGAGGGAGCCACTGGGAAACACATACCTCTATTTGTCAGGCTGTGGACAGCGGGACTGAAGGAACTGTTAGCATGCTTTAACACCCACTTTGGGGATGCAGGGTCGCTAGCATCCTTGTTTGGGCACTACTGCATTCCCCTTGCCAGATGCTGGCACCCAAGGCAGGCGGACCATGAGGTCAGGAGTTTAAAACCAGCCTGGCCAACATAATGAAACCCTGTCTACTAAAAATACAAAAAAATTAGTGGGGCGTGGTGGCTGGCACCTGTAATTTCAGCTACTGGGGAGACTGAGGCAGGAGAATGGCTTGAACTCAGGAGGCGGAGGTTACAGTGAGCTGAGATTGGCCCACTGTACTCCAGTCTGGGTGACAGAGTGAGACTCAGTCTCAAAAAAAAAAAGAATGTGGTGGAAGTCATCTGGGTTCTAGTTATAGTTGCATTTCAGGAAATTATTTAACATACTGACTTTAACAAGTTAAGCGTCTTCTCCATGTGTACACACAGGGTAGACCTCTGAAGGGTGGCACTGTAAATTCTAGGGTAATGGCTCTGTTAGTCAAGGCAGGATGACAGTTCAGCCTCCACCCAGGCTAGTGCAAAGGGCTCTTCACTCAGATTAAAGCTTTCTCTCCCAGACTGAATTGCCCACCCCCCAAAACCCCTCCTACAGAAAATTTGGAGTCCTGGCTTATTCCCAGACAGCCCCTACCCAATAGGGTGGTGAATTAATGATCAAACATGCAACAAAGGAGATAAAAAGTTTACTGAAAATGGCAACACTTTGGAATAAATGGCTGTAATGTGCATTCTGCCCACCATGCGGAAGACCCCAACTCAGCCTCCAGAGCTACCTAGGGAGGTTGTAGCTCAACCTCCTGTGTATTGTGAGATGTCCATGCCAACACCAGGTCAGGTTCAGTTCAGTGTCCAACGTCACCCAGTGTCACAGTTTAGCCTTTGGACCTGGGGCTTGCCGTCACTCCTGAATCCACTACAGAGGTTGAACCTTCCACAGCCCTGACTGCTACAACTCCTCCTGCAAAGCACCCTGAGGTGATACTTCTACCTTCAGACAAGGGTCAGACTCAGCATTCAAACCTGACTCAAGTCACAGTTCAATCTTTGGATCTGGAGGTTACGATAACTACAGAAACTACTAAAGAGGTTAAACCGTCTCCAACCATGGAGGAGACCTCAACTCAGCCTCCAGACCTGGGGCTTCCCGTAACTCCAGAACCCACTACAGAGACTAGACATTCTACAGCCCTGGAAAAGACTAAAGCTCCTCGTCCAGACCAGGTTCAGGCTCAGCATCAAAACCTGACTCAAGTCACAGGTCCACCTACTGATCTACTCAGGGTTCATTAGTACAGTCTGAAAGTTACACCCCAAATAAGATTTTAATTGCACCAGAGGAACAGAAGGCCACCAACATATATGAGCTCTGTACCTGCGGAAATGAGACGCTATCATGTCGTGTATTGATCTCAGCCCAAAGCAGAGACTCTGCCAAGTGCCTGTGCCAGAGCCCAACACCTACAATGGCACCTTCACCATCTTGTAAGCATCACCTTTCCTCCATTGTCCTCTGTGTCCTGCCTGACATGGCAGCCTTTTCCTGGAGGCCTTCCAGGGCCTTCTTTATCTCCCCCAACCGCACTGACAACTGACTTTCTGCTTCACCTTTGCTTGTCAACTCTTCCTTTTCCTCATTCTCCTTTACTGTTGGGCCCCTTCTCCAGTCCTTTACTTGTGATTGCTCTTCCTTCTTTTCCTATCCATTTTCATTTATCCCCAGCACATCACTGCTTAACTGCTGCTCTCCTCCCATTTTTGCTTCACCTTCTTTACAGCAGCCTGTCCCTCTCCGCATCTCAGTGATAATGCTGTAAGTGGTTAAGAGTTGATTCTGGAGCCAGGCTGCCTTGGTTTGAACTCAGTTCTGTCATTTATTAGGTTTGTGACCCTGAACAAATTATTCTGCTCTGTGACTCGATTTCCTCTTTTTTTTTTTTTTTTTTTTGAGACAGAGTCTTGCTCTGTCACCCAGGCTCGAGGACAGGGGCACGATACCAGCTCACTGCAACCTCCACCTCCTGGGTTCAAGCAATTCTCCTGCCTCAGCCTCCTGAGTAGCTGGGGTTACATGCGCACACAGTCACGCCTGGCTAATTTTTTTGAATTTTTGTAGAGATGGGGTTTCATCATGTTGCCCAGGCTGGTTGCAAACTCCTGAGCTCAGACAATTTGCCTGCCTTGGCCTCCCAAGGTGCTGTGAATATAGGTGTGAGCCACCGAGCCCAGCCAATTTCTTTATCTTTAAACTGGGGATTATGCTAGTTACCATTTCATAGGATTGTTGTGAAATTTAGGTGAGTGAATACGTGAAATACTTGCAACGGTGCCTAGCATATGTAGGAGTGTTGGCTGTTTACATGATTACTCAGTCCTTTAGTTTTGTCCAGAACTCATCTATGTTGTCCCTGGCTTTCTATATGTAGCACTCATTTTGTGTCCAACCTGGGGCTAAGTATGTTACTGTCTCCAGAACATGAAAATGATAGGAGGGAAGAACGAGAATAGGCATGAAAAGGGAGGTATATATAATTAAGTACTAAAAGACGATGCAGATCATCGGTGCTGTCATTCACGGAGACCGGCAGCCGGAGGAGTCCGGGCTGGGAGAGGCCGACGGCGCTGTCAGTCACTGAGGTGGGGTGGGGAAGCTTCCTGGGCTGGGCAGCCTTCCTGGGCCGGGCCTCCCAAAGTGCTAGGATTACCACCGCGCCCGGCCTCCACTTCCTTCCTGATTTTGTCCTCCTGGCCCAGTGAACACCGCGTGGATTACCTTCTGTCTTAATGAGCGGGCATGATGCTAGACTTAGGCACGGCGCTAACTGATGGTGCCTGTGATAATGCTGCAGAGAATTCTCATCTGCGGTTTCACTGAAAGCCTGGTCTTGTGTTTTGACATAAGGATAAAATGCCAGGCCCACGTTGCTAAGTTAAAAATCACTGGTTTGTGCCCTGTTCTGTATTATTTTGGGTATTATCACAAGGCAGAATTTTGTAATGAAATCTGTAGGCCAGATCAGTGTCTTGTATTTGAAAAATAATTTTTCCATTTTAATTTTTAAAATTGGCAGGTCAAAGTTGAAGAACAGAGCTATCAGAATCAACTCCCCAATACCATATTCTACAAGGTAAATGGTTGGTTAATATTCTTACACAAGCTATAATTCTGTGGATACTCAACAGTAGCAGGAAATTTAGATGAAATTTGCAACCTATTATTCCTTATTACTATACTCAACACAATTTTGTTAAACCACTAAATTAAATGATATTTAACATTTTCTAAGCTTTCTTAGAGAGCTACGCTGAAAGATTTTTGGAAAATTCCTTCCTGTGGCATATGAGGCTAATGCTATTTTACCTCTCACAATGTCCAGGACTTTTTCTAGCACAGATCATAGGGAGAACACTATCAGAGGCAGTCTAATTGAGCAATCACTGTTGAATAATCTCAATGAGTAGAAGTAGAATTGATTCATGCTTATTTATTAAATAGTGTTACCTTCTCCACTTAAAATAGCAAATAGTATATATTACTCAGGCTGGATAATTAATTTTTTAAATAAATGCATGCTCAGAATGTATATTAGTAATTATACTTCGAATGAAAATTTACTTCTGAGACACATAAATATATGCATTATTTGTGACATGGCAGTTTAGGGAGGAGGAGGAGCTTCATAGCCTACATTGTGTTAGCATCCCTAAAGCATTTGATAATATTTTTTGAAGTTTTATTTTCCCTTATTTACTTCAACCAGACAAATATCTTTAAATGAAAAATTTCCTCAAGAATAAAACATCTTTTTAAGAAAATTATGGAAGAAATGCTAAACAACTTGATTATCTGAACTAAAGAGAAGTTGGAAAGTGTTAACCTTTTATCCTTATTATGAAAAACTTTTTTGAATTTGAATTTTAAAAATTGTTCTTGCTTTATGAGATATTTAGGGCTCAGCTATTATAATTATAACCTCCACATACTTAAAAATAAAATATTTAGAAAACAAAACTTGATCTAAAGCCATAACTCTGTCTAGGATTCCATCACAGAAGAATTAGTTGGTATTATTTAGGATAGATGGTCCTCTATGACTTTTCTCATAGTTAGAAGATGAGGAGTCAGATGGGAGAATGACTTTAAGTTATACAGAAGGCAAAATGCTGCGTCATAGACGTCAGGATGACCTAACAGTTTTAAAAATCAGCTTCAAACTCCAGTTGCTAATGTTTTGTTTGTGCATCTTAAGGATTTGGGATTTTGTGTATAACTGGGTTTTGTCATGTTGCATATCTGTCTAGGTCTGTGGACTCCGCTAGTAGCAAACTTAACTTTATAAGACTGCTGATTTGACACTTAGCAGTGACCATATGTGGACTGCGCTATAAATAATGTGCTTCTTAGAGAGCTGCATGGTGCAGCATTGCTATATGGCTTTTCTCTCTGGTCTTCATTGTGTCATCTGTAGTGAGCTATAGATTTTTTTTGCTTTGGGCATTTTTACAACTTGTTTGCATGGGTTCATCTAGTAGCATCTATCTTGCTTGTAGTCTTTAATACACAATCAACCAAGCTTCCAATCCACTCAAGAGGCTCACTATTTTGTCACTGTCAAAAATGGGCTAAATGGGCTGGGTGTGGTGGCTCATGCCTGTAATCCCAGCACTTTGGGAGGCTGAGACAGGCAGATCACAAGGTCAAGAGAACGAAACCATCCTGGTCTACATGGTGAGACCCTGTCACTACTAAAAATACAAAAAAATTAGCTGGGCATGGTGGTCCGTGTCTGTAATCCCAGCTACTCAGGAGGCTGAGGCAGGAGAATTGCCTGAACCCAGGAGTTGGAGGTTGCGGTGAGCCGAGATCGCGTCATCACACTCCAGCCTAGGCAACAAGAGTGAAAACTCTGTCTCAGAAAAAAAGGCGGGGGGCGGGCTAAATGATGTAAATTGAATGTGACTGTCAACTAAAACGAAATTGAGTACAGAATTAATATTTATCCAGTCACAGACATACCTGTAACAAAGTTTTCTCTTGAGACATAATAGTCTTGTTTCCTACTGTAAAAAACTTGCAGCCAGGCATGGTGGCTCATGCTTGTAATCCCAGCACTTTGGAGGCTGAGGCAGGCGGATTACAAGGTCAGGAGTTCGAGACCAGCCTGATCAACATGGTGAAACCCCATCTCTACTAAAAATACAAAAATTAGCTGGGTGTAGTGGCACATGCTTGCAATCCTGGGAGGTCAAGGCTGCAGTTATCTATAATTGCACCACTGTACACCAGCCTGGGCAACAGAGCAAACCTCATATCCGAAAAAAAAAAAAAAGTGCCCTGATTTTCCCTGATAATCAGCTGCTTAGCCCAGTTTTCCAGGTTGTATGCTATCATAAAGTCAAAGAAGGAAATGGTTCTTTAAAAACAAAACAAAACAGAGCATTTGGGAAGCTTAATCTTATTCTAACTTCTAGTTAGGAAAGATAACAGTAAAATAATGTTTGTCTTTCCTCGATGACTCCAGAGAACATTTTATCATTGAGTGTGGAGATGTAAGACAAACAGTTTAATGTGCAATATTTGGTTTTAATGCAGAAATTTGTGGGTTAGCTTTACAAACTGATTTCAGGAAATATGAGATTATGTTCAAATGGTTTACCTTGTTTTCTGCTAACATTACTTAGAGACTTTTAATCTTTTCTAGATTAACAATTACATTTTAATACATATAGAATACTTTGTCTTAGATTTTTCAGTTGTCCTTTGGATGAATAGCATCATTTTTTCAGGTACATTTAGTCCTTATTTTAGCCTTGTCTTGGTATTTCACAATAACTGTAAAAAGCAAAGAACTGGACAAAGGGCTGCAGATGTTTCCAATACCTTGACCCCTTAAACAAAAGCTGACATATCATTGTTTCTAGCATTTTTTTCCATGCAGTTTACTTTGAAATACTTTTTCCAGGGTGCTCCTGGGAAGATGAGACATTATGTGTGTTGGTTTCTCCCCTGCATGCACTAATGGTTCTTTGCTGTTGACTTATTGCGAGGCCTGTTTCATTCTAACATCTTAGCATTTTTGTTAGGCCACATGTTGAAATGCATCATTCAGTCTGTGCTTGGTGTCACCGTTTTTTCAGTTTAATATTGGCTATATGCTAGTTAAGTATTTATTATATATATATTACAAATATAGAAATATATTATATATATGTACAAATATATATACACACACACACTTTTTTTAAACCAATCAAGTCTAGCCTGGATTTTGCTCTGATTTTTTTTCATTTCTAGTGGCAGGGCAGTCTTACACTTACAACTTACTTTGTATCATGAAAGCCTGACACATAAAACAACTAAACACAATGTAGATTTTCTTTAACACAAAAATCTTAAAGACGTGTTGTTTAGGTGGTGGATATGACTGTGTACGTACTTTGATTTTATGCTTTTTTGTTGTTGTTGCTGCCCAGACTAGAGTGCAATGGCATGATCTAGGCTCACTGCAACCTCTGCCTCCTGGGTTCAAGCGATTCTCCTGCCTCAGCCTCCCCAGTAGCTGGGACTACAGGCACCTGCCATCATGCTCGGCTAATTTTTGTATTTTTGTAGAGACGAGGTTTCACCATGTTGGTCAGGCTGGTCTCGAACTCCTGAACTCAGGTGATCTACCTGCCTCAGCCCCTCAAAGTGGTGAGATTACAGGTGTGAGCCACTGCATCCAGCTGATTTTATACTTTTTAATGTTATTTTAAAACTTCATAAATGTATTCTTCCCCATTTCGCTTTCCCCGTTTTCTCCATTTTAAAATGTTATGTACAAAAGTTGCCCAGCATGCCATCAGAAGGGACCTTTACCCTATATCTTCTTCACATATAAAATACTAGCCAGCTTTTCTTTTTACATCAATGTTCCTCTTACTGGGTGCATTTACCCTATTATTACCACCCTTTTGCATCCATATATGTAGAATTATCTCTTGCTTATCATCTCCTGAGATGTCACTAGTTAGGGAAGAATATACTATTGGAATATTTTTTGGTTTGTTTCTCTATTCTGTCTGTCAGGGTAATATTGGACACTGTTTACTCCAGAAACATGGGTGGAAGCTGGGCCAGGGATTGGGGAAATCTCTTCAGGGTAAGTCTTTACATTTACCAAAAACAAAGAAAGAAAACTGTTTCTGGTGCGGATCTTGTACATGAATCTATTTGTTGTCTTTTTTAAAAAAGTGCTTGGGTTTTTCTGCCCCCTGCCTTTTTACCCTTAGAATAGTCTGTTTTTCCTGTAACTGTATTTTAAGTCACTGTTAAGCTTCTATATTTTCCAGTAATTTGCAAAAGTAAGCTGCTGTGTCATTGAAACTTTCAAGTCAAACATACTGTGTGTGGCTCAACCTGTTTTAAACTTTTTTTTTTTTTTTTTTTGGTGGAGGTGATGGGTGTGTGGAGTGAAAGGAATGCAAAATATCAGAGTATGCTTTCTTTGTGCTATTTTTTTGTTGTTGTTAATCAATGAGAGCTTGTTGTGTTGCTCAGGTTGGCCTTGAACTCATGGCCTCGCCTCCTCAAGTGCCAGGACAACTGGTCGGAGCCACCGCGGCCCCCTCTTTGTGCTATTTAATAATGTATTGTGGCTTCAGTATTCTAAAGCGAATCATTCAGTAGCAGATTTTAATTCTTTTTTTTTTTTAATGGGCTTGGGGGATCGTTGTGAAAGTTAAGATCTTAGCTAACTGACGTAGGGTAGCTGTTGACACGTTAGAGTCAGCTCAAGCAGAGAAGCCTCTTTCAGAGTCTGAATCTTCTAGAGGACTAGACTCCATCCTACCAGATGTAGGAAGAATGCTCTCTTCTATACGAATATGTCTTATTGATTTCTTAATAATTCTTATCCTTTTAAATTCTCCCTGAAGCTGGTGATTGCCCTGGCTCTTTTGCTCTGCAATAAGAAATCTGTGTAGCGGTAGAAAGAAAAGTTAACCCTCATGAAACATAAAATGAAAGCAGAGGTTTCCACAGGCTCTCTGAGCAGAGAGGTTATTTCTCAGGTTCCTATCAATGTCTGGGAAACGTATGGCTTAGAGTTTCCATTGCATTTGTTACTCTGTTTAACTATACCACTTGTTTGGATTATTTCAGCTTCTGAGTTCTCGCTAGTTGGAACCCAACCAACTGCATTCACTTTTTAGCTCTCTCAGATTCAAGAGCTACTGTTTGTTCTTTGCAGATGTGATGTGAATGCTGCCTCAGAAATGATGGGAATCATTGTGCCTCTACATCTGGTCACGGGGAGCTTATTATATAAGGGCATCTTTAGGGAGAAGTGTGCTGTTGACAAATTCTTTGAATTTTGGAAATGGATTTTCACAGCTTGAATGCTGAAGTCTGACCAATTCCAGTGTGTTGAGTGGAACAAAGACAAGTATAGTGGCTCATGCCTGTAATCCCAGCCATTTGGGAGGCTGAGGCAGGAGGATTGTTTGAGGCCAGGTGTTCAATACCAGCCTCGACAACATAGAGAGACCCCGTCTCTATTTTTTAAAAAAAGAAAAAATTAATTAATTAAAAAGAGGGATAGAGAAACCAAGAGGATAGGGCTTGAAATATAGGAAATTTCAGTTATTAAAACCTTTACTTTTTAAATTCTATTTCTGTAAATTCAGTGGTAACAAATAGGAAAATGCTCAATAAATATATTTTGATGGAATATTCATTACTAAGCATTAACCTATTCTTTTAGGTAGATAGAAAGACTTGATTATCTTTAAAATCGTTTTCCAGTGGCACAAGAATTCTTTGCAAACCATACAAAGAATACTCTGATTAAGAGCAAGTTGTATGGCATATAGACTACAGAATTTTTTTTTTTTTAGATGGTGTCTCCCTCTGTCACCCAGGCTGGAGTGCAATGCTGCAATCTCAGCTCACTGCAACCTCCCTCTCCTGGGTTCTAGTGATTCTCTTGCTTCAGCTTCCTGAATAGCTGGGATTACAGGCACATGCCACGACACCCCCTAATTTTTGTATTTTTAGTAGAGATGGGGTTTCACCATGTTGGTCAGGCTGGTCTCGAACTCCTAACATTGTGATCCACTGGTCTTGGCCTCCCAAAGTGCTGGGATTATAGGCATGAGCCACCATGCCCAGCTAGACAACAGATTTTGTAAGAGTCCAGAAGAGAGAAGACAATGAGGACTGAAATCGGGTGGCTTTTTGATAGAATTTGTCCCAGTGGTTTGCATAGTTGTAAGTGTTGGGTTGAAATGAATGGAGGTAATGGCTTTAGAAGAAGACCAGAAGACTAGATTTGCTTTTGCCTCCAATATGAAATCTCTCTTCTATTCCAGGATGCCCAGGAGCATTGTTGATTGTTACTCTCTTTGTTCAGGCCATTTCAGAGTGGGGCCTGAACAAAGATGGGGCCATTTCAGAGTGGGGCCTGAACAAAGATGGGGCCATTTCAGAGTGGGGCCTGAACAAAGATGGGGCCATTTCAGAGTGGGGCCTGAACAAAGATGGGGCCATTTCATAGTGGGGCCTGAACAAAGATGGGGCCATTTCATAGTGGGGCCTGAACAAAGATGGGGCCATTTCATAGTGGCCAGAAAACCTGTTTGAATCCCAGAAATTTTCATGTTAAGCATCAGAGACTTTAAAGCACTACTAGAAGCTGCAGCGAGGAAAGGAAGGGGAAGAGATAGATAATGTGTTTAAGAAAGGATAGGTAAATGGCTACTCACCTACTTTGAGTGATCCAAAATTATTATCGATTTTTGTTTTTAAGGAGATTTTAGGCAGGGTGCTGTGGCTCGTGCCTGTACTGTCAGCAGTTTGGGAGGCTGAGGCAGGAGGATCACCTGAGCTCAGGAGTTTGAGACCAGCCTAAGCAACATAATGAGACCCCACCTCTGTCTTACCTCATGCCTTCCCAAAAATTAGTTGGGCATGGTGGTACATGCCTGTGATGCGAGTCATACAGGAGGCTTGAGGTAGGAGGATTGCTTGAGCCTGGAAGGTCGAAGCTGCAGTGAGCCGTGATTGTACCACTGTGCTCCAGCCTGGGTGACAGAGTGAGTCCCTGTCTCAAAAAAAGAAAGAAAATAAAAAAAGAAGAACAGTTTATAATGTTGGTTCTCTTTAAGCTTTGAGCTTCTTGAAAAGAGGAATTAGGTTTTATCTATATTTTACCTCTGTCTCCATGGTAACAGGTATATATAGTAAGTACTCGATAACATATAAATCTATTCATTTAAAAATATAAGGAAAATTTAAAACTCATTCGAAGTTGTTTTTTTAATTGTTAAAAAAAAAACACATAACATAGCCAGGTGCAGTGTCTGGCACCTGTAATCCCAGTACTTTGGGAAGCTGAGACAGAAGGATTACTTGAGGCCAGGAGTTGAGACCAGCCTGGAGAATATAGTAAGACACCATCTCTACAAAAAAAAAAAATTATTTTAATTGGCCAGGCTGCCAAAAAAAAGTTAAAAATTGGTCGGGCTTGGTGGCATACACACAAAGTTTCAGCTACTAGGGAGGTTGAGGTGGGAGGATCACTTGAGCCCAGGAGCTGAGGGATGCAGGGAGCTATGACTGGGCCAGCCTGGGTGACAGAGTGAGACCCTGCCTCTGTTTTTTTTTTTTTAACTCCCTCTTTCCAAAACACATAACATAACATTTACCATCTTAACTATTTAAGTTAAGATACATACAAACAAAACATGTAACATCGAATTTAAGTTAAGATACATACATACAAAACACATAACACAAAATTTACCACCCAGCCTGGGTGGCAGAGCGAGACCCTGTCTCTGTTTAAAAAAGAAAAAAAAAATCCCTTTTTCCAAAACACGTAAATTAACCATCTTAACCATTTTTAAGTGTACGGTTCCGTATGTTAAGTATATTCACATTATTTGTGCAAAGTCCATCTGTTTTAAATGGTATCTTTATTTTCCAAAAAGAATGGAGCCTTATTCTGTTTCCAGCATTAAGAATTAAGTCTGTTTCGTAACTGGCTGTTTATTTCCTGGTGTCAGATCCACAGTGTGCAGGCATTGTGCTGGTTTCTCTTGCGCATCTCCTTCCGCGGCGCCCACATAATTTCACCTAGAATATTGCCACAGCTATGGCATAGTGAGGCAATTTAGGACAGATTTCTTTGACTGTACTAAACCTTTGCTATAAACAACCCACTCAAGAAAGCCCTGTCTCTATGGTGTGAGCAGTATTGCCCCCTTGGTATTTTATAGACTGGGCATCACATGTAATTTCTGGGCTTATGGTTTGGTAAGTTCTTTGCATTGACTAGTTTATTGTCAACTTTACTCTTTTTTTTTTTTTTTTTTGACTCTAACATATTTAACATGAGACCATCCACTAAAATTCTAAGCCTGGTTTCTCTGGTCTCGAACTCCTGAGCTCCAGTGATCCACCCACCTCAGGCTCCCAAAGCACAAGCCACCACACCCGGCTGCAGATGGCCTTCAAACATATGAAAATATTCTTAACCATTCTTATAGTAAGAGATGTGCATATTAAACTATAAAAAGCCTGGCAAGATTATGGGAAAATAGGTGCTTACATCATCGATTACTTAAAAATTAAAATGGTTGTATTCTTGAATCCAGCATTTTGCTGTTGTTGTTTGAGACAGAGTCTTGCTTTGTTGCCCAGGCTGGAGTGCAGTGGTGTAATCGTAGCTCACTGCAACCTTGATCTCCCGGGCTCCAGTGACCCTTCTGCCTTAGACTCCCGAGTAGTGAGGACTGCAGGTGCACACCACCATGCCTGGCTAATTTTTAAAAAAATTTTTGTGGAGGCAAGATCTCACTATGTTGCCCAGGCTGGTCTCAAACTCCTGGGCTCATGCAATCCTCCCACCTTCAACTCCCACAGTGCTGGGATTACAGGTGTGATCTACCATGCCTGCGCTATTCATGCAATTAACAAAATTTTTAGGATATAAAATTCTTAAGCATTTCCTCCTGGTTACTAAATAATTAATATGATTGTTAACATACAGTTGCTTCCTGTGTAATAACAAGCACATTCCTTTTGTTGATACTGAAGCAGATTTTTGAAAGTTTTATTAGTTTTATTTGGAATGTATCTCCAGACATCTCACACATCTTTTTAAGAACATTATATTATGTTTTGGGATTGAAATAAATAAATGTAAAAATTTTACTTTATAAAATCATTAGCCAAAAAAATGTGTTAAGAGAAATGAGCATTCTCTATAGCTTGGGTAGTAAAACTGAGTCATTTTATTGCGAAACATTAAAAAATTTCTGTGCATTCTATGGGTGGGTAGACAGGGGTGTGCTTGTGTATATTTGTATTTGTATTTGCTTGACCATAAAGATAAAATTTTGTGTAAAGATAGACTCTCTGAAGGGAAATCAAGTTGCATTTTACTATATTTAAAAAATTTGATATCACATACTTGTATTAGTATTCGAAAAAGACAATTGTTTTAGGAAAGACCTAGAGGAGGGAGAGTGAAAGCAGAGTAGGGTTGGGGGCATGTCTGTGGTTTCATTTATGTGCCTCCTTCCCAGCCTTGTTTCAGTTAGGAAATAAATGGTGAATACGGTAGGGCAAGGTTTGCATTAGGTAAGTTAAGTCTCAACAATATTTAGACTACATTTTATGCAAAGGAAAATTAGACTATTCCCCCCCCATTAGAGATGAGGTCTTGCTATGTTTCCCAGCACTTTGGGAGGCTGAGGCAGGAGAGTTGCTTGAGGCCAGGAATTTGAGACCAGCCTGGACAACATAACAAGACTCTGTCTCAACAGAAATAGAAAAATTAGCCAGGCGTGATGGCACATGCCTGTAGTTCTAGCTACTTGGGAGGCTGAGGCGAGAGAATTGCTTGAGTCCTGGTGCTGGAGGCTGTAGTGAGCTGTGATGGGCCACTGCCCTTCCTGCACTCCAGCCTGGGCAACAGAGCTAGACCTGTCTCTATCAATAAATATGAAGACCTATCTCAATCAATCAATATCAATATTTGACTAATTTCTTAAGACAAATCATTCGTTGAGAAAATATTTTCATTAATATTATAGTGACATAGATACATTTTTCTGAATAGTCTTTGCAGAAGCTGAGTTGTCTTTCTATCTTACTTTTCCTTTTCTTTTTTTTTTTTGGAGACAGAGTTTCTCTCTTGTCACCAGGCTGGAGGGCTATGGCACCACCTCAGCTCACTGCAACCTCTGCCTCCCAGATCCAAGCAATTATCCTGGCTCAGCCTCTCTAGTAGCTGGGATTATAGGCATGCACCAGCATACCCAGCTAATTTTTTTAATATATATATTTTTTGAGACGGAGTTTCGCTCTTGTTACCCAGGCTGGAGTGCAATGGCGCGATCTCGGTTCACTGCAGCCTCCGCCTCCTGGGTTCAGGCAATTCTCCTGCCTCAGCCTCCTGAGTAGCTGGGATTACAGGCACGCGCCACCATGCCCAGCTAATTTTTTGTATTTTAAGTAGAGATGGGGTCTCACCATGTTGACCAGGGTGGTCTCGATCTCTTGACCTCAAGTGATCCGGCCACCTCGGCTCTCAAAGTGCTGGGATTTCAGGGGTGAGCCACCACACCTGGCCTTACTTTTTGTTTTCAATTCATGTTTTCCTTTGCAAAAAGGAAATAATGCTTAATATTTATTGTGTCCCAAATATTGATCTAGAGTCCAGATGTTTTACATAGTCTCATTTAATGAACTACGTATTAGCATGCTCATTTTATAAATTAAAAGTTTTGGAAAGATTATACAGCTACTGAATCTCTGCCATTCAAACATAAGCCTGACTTTGAAATCAATATTCATACCTTTTCTGGTCTCGGGAAAAGCTGATACTGAAAATAGGAATGGGTTGGTGGTGGGATAGCAAACATGCAGCTACCCCAAATCACAAAGCAAGGTATGGATTGTCAGAAAGCCTTAGTTATACACGGGGCTGGTGTAGCTGACGGAGCATGTAGCTGTCATCTCCGTTTTCTGCTATTTAAATGGGACTTGGATTCTTTATACAGTTGCCAAAGGTAAGCATAATTTTAGTTATTCACAGGCCAGACTGAAACAGATATGGGCTCTATAGAGTCTTTGACCCTTTTAATGGAATAAAGATAAACAATAGCGAAGAGGCCCAGATAATAAACAAGATTATTCAGAATTGGCTGTCAATAGTGAGAGGTTAGGTTTTAGGGATAAAATAGAAAGCAAAAGGGCCGGATGTGGTGGCTCATACCTGCAGTCCCAGCACTGTGGGAGACCTTGAGGCCAGGAGTTCAAGACTAGCCTAGGCAGCATAGCGAGACCCTCTCTCTACAAAAATTAAAATAAAGCTGAAAGGGATGGTGGGAGAGAAGATGGAATGAGAATGGTGAACTTGCATGCTGTATGGAAAGGGAGCACTTGTTTCCTAGTACAGAGATCATCACATTTGAGGGATAAATGAAAAGACCTTGAATGTGAGCTAAGTCATGACAAAGTAACAATCAGAAGAGAAGTTACAGTTCCAGTAGCATGTACCTATAGTCCTAGCTCCTCAAAGGGTTAAAGCAGAAGGATCAGTTGAGCCCAGGAGTTAGTCTGGGCTGGGCAACATAGTGAGACCCCCATTTAAAAATTAGCCAGGCAAGGTAGTGCACACCTACAGTCCTAACTACCTGGGGGGCTAAGGTGGGAGGATTGCTTGAGTCTAGGATTTGAAGGTTACAGTGAGCTATGATTATGCCACTGCACTCCAGCCTAGGCGACAGAGCAAGACCTTGTCTCTAAATAATAAAATAATAAAAATAAAATGCTATAAAGATTCAAAAGAAGAGTGACTAGGGATGACTTCACTAAGAAGTCCTGAGGAGGGAGGAACAGGTATTCCCAAAGACAGGAGATACTGATGTATACAAGGTAATTGCAGTTGACAAAGTGTAGGCGTGGCTAATTGGAGCAGATTGGGTCCATGGTGTAATGGATTTCACGCATTTTTAATCTCAAGAATTTTTATTAAATGTTGAACTTTAGTATATAAAAGAGAGGCCTGGGTGTGGTGGCTCATGCCTGTAATCCCAGCACTTTGGGAGGCCAAGCTGGGCAGATCACTTGAGGTCAGGAGTTTGAGACCAGCCAGGCCAACATGGTGAAACCCCGTCTCTACTAAAAATACAAAAACTAGCCAGGTATGGTGGTGCATGCCAGTAATCCCAGCTACTTGGGAGACTGAGGCAGGAGAATCGCTTGAACCTGGGAGGCGGAGGTTGCGGTGAGCCGAGATTGTGCCATTGCACTCCAGCTTGGGCAACAGAGTGAGACTCAGTCTCAAAACAAAACAAAAAAACCCTCACTGTATCCAACACTGAGTAGCTGGGATTACAGGCTCGTGCACCACACCTGGCTAATTTTTGTATTTTTAGTACAGACGGGATTTTACTATGTTGGCCAGGCTGGTCTTGAACTCCTGACTTCAGGTGATCCTCCTGCCTCAGCCTCCCAAAGTGCTGGGATTACAGGTGTCAGCCACCGTGGCCGGCCATGGTTGGGATTTTTAAAAAGAAACACAAATTTAAAAAACCAATATGAATTTTCCACCATCTTGTAAGGGTGAAAAGCCCCCACCAAGTCTGGATGAACATTCCTGCATGGATTTGAGGGCTTGGCCCCACAGTGCAGGTAGGCCCAGTGAGCCTATGAGAGGGGCCAGGAGGTGGGAGGTCCCCTATGGGCAGGATGTCAAGTATGTAGTGTTATATGACTGGTGCTTGATGAACCAGGGGAGAGGGCACCAAGAATAACGCTATTTAATTGTAAAATCTCCACCCTCTGAGGATATGTTTTCAGGTCTGGGTGACTAAATTAGACTGGGAAACAAGGGAGGGCAAGATGGCCCTGTGCTTCCTCTGCCCACTGCCTCTTGTGGACGGGGGCTGCTGGCTTCAGTCCTGCTTTTCTTTCTGATGGGCCTTGTCATTTATGCATAAATATTTAACTAGACATTTCAATGTCTTACTGCATGGCTAGAATTGGTTATGAATATTATATAACTTGAGAAAAATAAGTATTTTGTAAGCAAAACTGCAAAGGCAATATTAGAAAAGAGAATTTGCAGAGGGCCTGAGGCAGGCTGGGGTCACTCTGTTCTCCTCCTTCCAGGGGACCTCACTCTCCTCCCCCTCAGCAGCTGGAGGACTCTCCGGTTGGGGGTCTTCTCTTTGGGGCCTTCGCTGTCCCTGGGATAAGAATTATCATGCCAAGGTTTTGATCCTTGAAAGGAGCAATTCAGCTTTTCACCCCCTCCTGGTTTTAGATGGGAACCTCGAAGGCCCCGTCATTTACTCCACATCCTTGTTAAAGATTGCATCCTCATTGGAAGACACCTTGTCTTGAGGTTTCTGTGTCACGTTTTTTCACTCACATGGCACTGAGAGGTCTGTCCATATCCCTAAGCCAGAGTGGCTGTCTTAACAAGAAATAGCCATCCTGGAAGACAGAAAGGGAAATACTCATTTTGCACTCCCTCTGCTTTCTCCAACCACAGCAATGAATCCTCCTCCAATGTACCTTTGCGATGAGCATCTCCTGTATGGCAGAAATCTGGAAAGGCCCCTGGGGAGACACAGGCACAAGACAGTGAGTGATGCTGCCGTTTCCCACGTCTCTCACAATGTACTTCTCTGGTCTTATTAGGACTCAATGAGTACCTCAGTCCATAGTCACAGTGAGAAGAACCACACACCTAGGGTCTTGAAAATCACTCCACGCAAGTGAGACTTTCAGAAGCTCTCCATGTCTGTCCAGAAGGGCCCCACAATGTCTCTCGGGGCACTTTGTATGTGGCTCAGCATGGAGCCTGGGCAAGATGTTCAGTACCACTCACCCCCTTGGCCAGGTGCTCTTGTGCAATGAACAAACCGCACAACCATGCTGGGCAGAAGCATTTTATATCAGTCCCCTTCAGATGTAGTCTCATGGGCATCATTTGATGGGGGGTGGGGGATGAAGCGGTTGTTTTGTTTTCTAGGTGCTTTATTCTATAAGTCGAATCACATCAAGTAAATGCCTGAGTGTGACTAGCCAAGTTATCTATCTCACAGATCTTCATACGGCAGGCTGCCGCTGGTGAGTGAGTGATCTGTGACATCAGCTTAAAGGACAACATATTCTTTTTGAATATGAATAAAGAGCCAGAGTGCATTGTTTCAGAAACCACTTCTGTCTGTACAGTCTGTATGTGCTGATTTGTGGCCCAGAATGTGGCTCACAGCCCTAGCACAACATAATCAGTGAAGTCCCCAGCGGGCACAGAGCCATCCTCTTCCTGATCCTCGCCAGCAGTGTGACCACGGGGCAAGACACTCTCCCTTTCTCAGTTTTCCTATCATAGAAGGACAAACTACTACGGTCTCTCCTAGTTAAAGTTCTATGAGGTTTGTGTAAAAGGGATAGAGTGGGGGCCCAAAAACCAGTAGGATGAGTTCTAGGAACTCAGTTCCTCAGTTCTAGGAACCAGGGAAAAATAAACAAATAAACACGAAAAAGTAGTGTTTCCTGCCTGGGTCTTGAAAATAATTCCATGCATGTGGAATCATAGTTCTCAGGATATAGTTCTCAGGTACAGTCTGTATCTCAGGAGATATATCTCAGGATATAGTTCTCAGTTTTCCATTGGCCCATATGCCATTCTGCCTTAGACACCTTCACTGAGAAGTTTCATCAGGAGGCCTGTCCTGGAGATGAGCTTGGCACAGGCCAGTTGTACGTGGGTCTCAGAGCAGTCCATCTTCAAGGCCCGGAGAACATGCGAAATGAGCCTTCTCACATCGGTGTTGGGGATGAGGGACCCTAGCTGCTGCTTTAGCTGAATTTCAAACTGATCACCTGGAGACAAGAGCAATGGGTAATTGAAGCTGTTGGGCTTGGGGGACAGGTCAGTGCCTAGTTGTATTCCCATCATGTTTCATTGGTTTGTTCAACAGTTGGCCCTAAGTTGAACACAGTCCCAGCGGAATCTGCCCCAGGAGGATTATTGTAGGTTGTGTTCTCAGAAATGGTGTACAATTGGTTTGTTTTTAACTTTAAAACCTTCATATTTGTAACTCTAGCCTTTGCATCTTCCAAAACAAAAATGGTATAGGTTAAGTCTTTGGATCTGTTTCTGACCTCAGGTCGGGCTTTTGCAGATCTACCTCTGTCCTATACTCGAGACCTCATGCATATAAAACTAGCTTACAAACCATATCACATTATATGAATAAATTATCACTGGGGGCAAAGCACCAAGCAGAGAGCGCAGTACACACTACACAGCGTGTGGATGTTAATGTCATTCCCTACCCTTTCCATTCCTTTCTCCTTGTCATTTATGCATATAGAACAGCTCTAGTATTAAATTTTGTAATAATAACTGAGAACCTGACTCTCAGCAAGGGAGTAGTTCAGAAATTCAGGGAGTTTAACTCTGAATGAGTAAGTTAAAATAAAGCAATTGTGGGGCCAGACACGGTGGCTCACACCTGCAATCCCAGCACTTTGGGAGGCCGAGGCAGGTGGATCATGAGGTCAAGAGATCGAGCCTGGGTAACAAGAGCGAAACTCTGTCTCAAAAAAAAGCAATTATGTCATTAGCTGAACATTTTATCATCAATTAAAAATAAAAGCTTTAAAAGTGAATAACTAAAATAATGTAACAATTTATCATCAGACAATTTGGACTCATGACAATGTGTGGTGTTCGCTGGACATGCACTGCTGCAATGCAGCTGCACCATCTTGTAGACAACCTCAATATTCTTTTGAAATTGGCAGAGGGAGCAGGCCACATGGCTAGGTAAGACCCTTAGATGGAAACACAGAGCAATAAATTAATGGTAAAGAGGTTACTTGAGTAAGTAAAGGAGGCAGGCCAGTGGCACCACAGAGCTGGGCAAAAAGGAGCTATTGAGGCCTATGGACTGGACAGTGGAAAAGAGCCAGAAGGCCAGTAGGAGGGAAGACAGAAGTGCCCAACAGAAGGGTAAGCATGGCAGTGAGTATGGTATGCCTAGAATAAAGGTGGCTGGGATTAGAGTTGGGTGACACTGATCAGTAGTTTAATTCAGAAGTATCTCTTCCCAACTCGAAAGTCTCACTTTGGGCTGAAAGTACACAGGAAGAAGGTAGACTTCAAAGAAGAGTCTGAAAAAGCCCCCAACTTCTGGACTCCCCATGCAGCTCAGCACCTTCTCCGTCAGCTCACACTGTCTTCTCTAACACATTCCTCTTGATTTGGCAAACTCCGCATGTTTATTTATAAATGGGCTTGTTTGGAGCCTGAAATTTGGCATCATTGATTTTGGCTGTGAGGTGTTCAGATTTTCCCTTTGTTTGTTTTGGTTTGCTAAACCATGTTTTGTGAGCAAAACCACAAAGTAATAAAAACACAATGAGGCCACTAAAGTTGTTCAAACGCAAAGCATCCAGAAATGTGACAGCATCGACTTTCTCAGATTTATTTTGTGTCCTCAGACAGTAGATTCAAAACGCATGGGGTTTACTTCCAGGGATTTACGGACCCAATATAAGTAAACAGCTGGGGTTTCTTTTTAGGCTGTTTCTCTTGGAGGTGGGGCAGGAGGGTGAGGAAAGCACCTGCCAGGAGCAGACAGCTGGAGGCTGTTCCCAAGGTCATGTCCTCAGAGAAGAAGTCAGAGTCCAGCAGCCGCCGGGACCAACGTATGTGTGGGGATCTTCGGGATGTCACCCCAAATCCTTTGCATTTTATTTGCACACAGCAGGAGTTGTAAAAGAATGCTTCCTTGCATTGAATCCATGCAGAGAATTCACACTAAATATGTGAATACATTGTGTTTAAGAAGGCTAGGGTGCCCTCAGTCCCCAGATCTTTCTAATTGTGCTGTTAAGTTCAGGTAGGTTTTTGGAGACAGAGAGAGACTGGCCTCATTGTATCTGTGTCATTGACTGTTCTGGTGTAGGTTCCCATGGCCAGGGAGTCTGAGTGCAGCCCCTGATGAGTGCTTCATGCCAATCTGTGAGTCTGTTGCAGGAGCTAGAGGAGAGAGTCTTAACCTTGCCTGCAGCCAGATGAATGGTCAGCTTTAGTGGTGAACACTTTGCTTTTTGAATAGTGTGGCTGGCTGACAGCTCTTGTCATTGTTTCTCTCTCTTAATTTAACAAATCAGTCTAAAGCCTGAGCACAGTGGCAACCTTGTCCGGTCTCTTTAGCAACAAAATACCTGTGTGTGCATATCTTATTGTTAAAAATATTGGACAAGGCTGTATACAACACACACAGATACACTGTACAGGAGACCCTGATAAAACACAAATTTAAAACATTTGTTTGTAAACAAATGCAATGGGATGATCATAGCTCTCTGCAGCCTTAAACTCCTGAGCTCAAGCGATCCTCCTGCCTCAGGCTCCCAAGTAACTGGGACTACAGGTGTGAGCCACTGCACCCGGCCATACGGTGAAGGACTTTCTAAGCAAGACCTTGACTTGGAAAGTTGCCACCAACTCCCCAGCTCTTTGAGAAGTCTTGGGCCAGGGAGTTTAAACTCCCAAAATTAACTGGTTTGCAGGGAGAGTTCTTTCCTGGTAATGAGTTGGGGCTGCTTCTGAAGAACATTTAGAATTAAAATCTAGAGCTCACCCCATTCAGAGTAAAAAATAGCAGCAAATAAATGTTAAATCACAGCCTCTACTTGGTCATACCCTTTTATACATGTCACGAGGGTCACTGCCAAAGAAAGAAGTGAGTTAAGCAAAAGCCAATTTGGTGGGGGGCGGGCAGATAACCAGACTCATCCAAATGCTTGGCTGGTGGTTTTCCTATTGCTCTGTGGTTTATCCTTTCTGAGGATGTGAGTGACAGAGTTGGAAACATGTGGGGCCTCAACTCTGCTTCATGAACCAGGTGAGGAAGAGCTGGGGGCGGAGGTGGGGGGTGCCAGAGGAAGGAGGATCTGAATTTGAGGAAGAAAAAGGACAGTGCAGCAAAGAGTGGGTTCTTGTCAAGCTTCTGAAGGACACAGTGGGCTGTAACAGAGCTCTCTGAATGAGAAGCGCAGCCCACCAGCAAAGCATCTACCACCTGTACGTGTCTCAGATGGCCAGGGGGGCAGTTCCTGTTGTGGCCTGATTCATGGTCAGCACCGTTTGTCTCACTCCCAAGCGCCAGCACACATTTCCCCACCAGGAGCTCAGCCAACCACTTTGGATTCCTGAAGGGAAAGAACGTCAGGAGTGGAGGAAGGGGTGGTGATGCGGAGAGGCCTCTGCTGCTAGCCCCTGCAGGTGGAGAAAGTTCCACATGCCTCCGCCCCAGTCAGAGCAAGCCCGGCTGACCCGTGGGACGTCAGTGGCATGGGGAGCGCAGATATTTCGCGGCAGACAGCCTGTTTGTTTATTACAAAAAGGACTAGAGATGAGTCACCAAGAGAGGCCTACAGCTTTCTCAAGCCAAAACACTTAGACCAAGTTTCCCAACAAAATAGAGCCGAGCGTCTCATAGAGTTAATGATTGTCTGCAGGACTCCTGACAAGATAGGCATTTCTTTCTGTTTTTTGTTTGTTTTTTTTTGTATGGTCTCACGCTGTCGCCCAGGCTGGAGTGCAGTGGCATGATTATGACTCACTGCAGCCTCAACCTCCTAGGCTCAAGTGATCCTCCTGCCTCAGCCTCCCTAGTAGCTGGAACTACGGGTGCATGCCACCACACCTGGCCATTTTTGTTGTTGTTGCCCAAGCTAGTTTCAAACCCCTGGGTTCAAGCAACCCTCCCACCTTGGCCTCCCAAAGTGCCGGGAGTACAGGCATGAACCATCATGCTTGGCCAAATAAGCATTTCTTGGACAGACCCAGGAGTTCTACTCCAAAGTTTAGAGCAGGTTAACTGGGTGGCTATGGGGTGTGACCAGATGGAGACATGAGTCTTGTGGCCTACCCTGTGACTAGCTGACAGTCGGGCAAGGCAAGGCAGTAGGTACTTCACACACTGTGCACACCCATCCCTGACAGTCGTAGACCCCTAGGTCTCCCCACCCCACAGCCCACGTAGGCTCTAGGGAAAGCAGCTGGTTGGCAGATGCCGCCCAAACCTGGTATCTTTGGGTATCCTTGCCCTGGGCGACACAGTGAGGCCCTGACTCAAAAAAAATAAAAAGTCCCTCCCATGCCAGCTGC
This sequence comes from Callithrix jacchus, assembly GCF_049354715.1. NCBI lineage: Eukaryota > Metazoa > Chordata > Mammalia > Primates > Cebidae > Callithrix > Callithrix jacchus. Next base: position 119,562,137 of record NC_133506.1, read on the forward strand.
CTGTGTCCCAACCACTCAGGTGCTTTGCTTCTCAACAGAATCCACCTGCAGTTTCCTGCTAGGTATGTCTCAAGGAACCCTCGAGCCACCCAACATGCCTTTAATGCCTATAAAGTCCAGTTCAGAGGAGGAAACATATTATCAGGTATGTACAGGCACTGAGAGCAACAGGCCAGTGAATAAACCTGGCACAAAACAGGCCATCAGCATAGGAAGCCCCACGTGGTAAATGTGGCTGCATGCGCATAGCAAGCTTGCCCAGGGGAAGCTGGGCCACAGGCTGGGGTAAGGCCCATGACGCAGGCTGTATATGTTTTGATGCAGAAGTTATTGGTTCTGAGCAGAAAGGACAAGGTAAGAGAGCAAAGCCTAAAAATGCAGTTTCCTCCTTGAGTTCTTCTCTCCTCAAATTGGACTTCCGTCTCATGATAACGTGCCCCAAGGGCTGAGAGCCGCCCTACTGTGTTTAACAGATGGAGACAATGCGGTCTTTCGGCTTTCAGAGCTACAGAAGCTGAGGCTAAAATGCCAACTCTGTAGCCATGAGGACCAGGTTTTTTGTTTTTTGTTTTTTGTTTTTGAGACAGAGTCTTGCTCTGTCTCCCAGGCTGGAGTGCAGTGGCACAATCTGAGCTCACTGCAACCTCCGCCTCCTAGGTTCAAGTGATTCTCGTGTCTCATCCTCCTGAGTAGCTGGAATCACAGGCATGTACCACTACACCTAGCTAATTTTTTGCCTTTTCTATTTTTTTTTTTTTTTTTTTTTTGAGAGGGAGTCTCGCTCCCCTTGCGTAGGCTGGAGTGCAGTGGCGCGGTATCAGCTGACTGCAACCTCCACCTCCCAGGTTCAAGCGATTCTCCTTCCTCAGCCTGCCAACTAGCTGGGATTACAGGCATGCGCCACCACACCCAGCTAATTTTTGTATTTTTAGTAGAGATGGTGTTTCACCATGTTGGCCAGGCTGGTCTCAAACTCCTGACCTCAGGTGATCCACCCACCTTGGCTTCCCGAAATGCTAGGATTATAGGTGTGAGCCACCGCACCTGGCAGAGGACCAGCTTGTGAGTCTAGGGACCCTGGAATGCAGCAGCCCCAATCTTGACTTTAGTTAACCTGTGTCATATGCAGGGGCTTTAGGTGGCCAGGAGCAGGGCGTCTGGTTGAGTGGGTGAGGGAGGCTCTGAGATTGCTACAGAACAGACCATTGAGAGCCTGTAACTGAGTCCAAACTCACTCTGCTTGCTGCGTGACAGCCAATATGTTGAGAGACAAGGAGTTGGAGCAAAGAAAGGGGCTTTATTTTTGACAGCCAGCAAACCAAGAAGATGACGGACTAATGTCCTAAAGAACTGTCTTAAAATGATGCAGGTTTTGCCTTGTCTTTTATGTTTAGTTCAGGGGGAAAGGAAGGTGCTGACAACTGCAGACATCTGGACACCAGCAAGGGGCCGGGGGAGGTTTGCGAAACTTCTTCGTCCTCGGCTAACAGTCTCTCATGTGATAATAGCCGAACCTCCTTGTTCCTATAAATCTTTCACAAAAATAGTTAGCTGTTTACATGCTTCCCCTTTAATCCCAAAGTTAGTTTTGCAAACGGCATGATTGCTGTTTTTGCGTTTTATCTCAGTGCTCTAACATTACCCTAGCCTAGGTGCAGGAAGGTAAAGGCCCCTTAAACAAAAATGGAGTTAGTTATGTTAGTTCTTCTGCTGTTTCATGGTTACAAGACCCAGAAGAGAACCCTTGCGTCAAAACAGGATGAGATTAGTTATTGTTCCTTTAAAACATCCATGTGGCTGCTTTTTGGCCCCCTCTTCAATATCCGGGCTGTGCATAAGCCACCAACATCTATCGCATCTCAGCCCAGGGCATGCTGGGAGAGGCCAGGAAAAGTCACTTCTCTTTGCTTTCGCTGTCTTTTCTGTGGCCTCAAAGTCTTCAAAGGGGAGACCTGGCGTTCTCAGCACTGCTCAGCCTCCATGAAGCCCTCCTTCTCATGGCCCGAGGGCTCCACCTCTGCATAGGTGGAATGATCCGCATGGCTGCGAAACTTCATGGCTGGCCAGTGGTGAGGTCTCCGCTGGAGAAGGCACAGAGGCAAAGTCAGTGGGCAGGACCCTCCCTATGGGGCCCCCACACTCCTGAGCAGCAAAGCCAAGACTCTCTCTTACAAGGGCCCTTGGGGCCTACTAGGAGCCAGACAACTGACCTTCAGGGACCCTCTCCCTAAAACATGCCCTGCTGTGATCCCCCAACCACTGGGAAACCTGCCAGAAGCTACAGTTTATCCTTCGCTGCGTGGTCTGCAGAACTCACAGCTAAAAGCTTCAGCAATATACCAAGTGGAGACTGGGGACTGAAAAGTGGGGAATTTTCAGAGGCAGCTGGAATGATGCTGAGGCTCTGGAAATGCCAAGATAACCCTCCAGGTAGCACAGGGCCCATAGCAGAGTCAACAGGGGACTTCTTAAAATGCAGATTCTGGCCAGAGTGGTGGCTCACGCCTGTAATCCCAGCACTTTGGGAGGCCAAGGTGGGTGGATCACTTGAGGTCAGGAGTTCCAGACCAGCCTGGCCAACATAGTGAAACCCTGTCTCTACTAAAAATACAAAAATTAGCCAGGTATGGGGCATGCACCTGTAGTCCCAACTACTCAGAAGGTTGAGGCACCAGAACTGCTTGAACCGAGGAGGCAGAGGCTGTAGTGAGCCAAGATTGTGCTACTACACTTTAACCTAGGTGACAGAGTGAGTCTCTGTCTCAAAATAAATAAATAAAATGCAGATTTCTGGGCCTGCCTTAGACCTGCCCTATCAGAATCCCTGTAGCCTGGGGATCCACAGTTCCCAGGTATTGCCCAGGTAGGCTAAGACTTCAGAATGGCCAAGCCTCCTAAGAAACAGGCGGAATGACCCAGGCCTGTGGGTATTGAGACTGCTGAGCTCGTGACCCACGTGGAAGAGACTAGGGTCATAGAGGTATGGCTGCTGCACCCTGTGGGGAATGTGAAAGAAGCCAGGAGTGGAGGATTGGGGGCAGGAGCTGAGCTCTGCAGCTCCAAGTGAAGGAGGCTGAGCCTCATGTCCCACACTGCCCCTCAGGCTGACATTTCAGAATTCAAAACTTAGCATCCTCAATTAAGTGGTCCCAGAGGGCCACTCTTATCATTATTTGGTTTGTCCATCTTATTTTTATTTTAGAGATGGGGTCTCCTCTATCACCCAGGTTGGAGTGCAATGGTGTGATCAGAGCTCACTGCAACCTCAAACCGCTGGGCTCAAGGGATCCTCCCACCTCAGCTTCCCAAATGACTGGAACCACAGGTGCGTGCCACCATTCCGGGCTAATTTTTAAAATTTCCTTAGAGATAGGGTCTCGCTCTGGTACCCAGGCTGGTCTCAAAGTCCTGTGCTCAAGAAATCCTTCTGCCTTGGCTTCCCAAAATGCTGGGATCTTAGGAAAGAGCCACTGCACTTGACCCCCCATTTTAACCTTAAAAACAGGTATCAATAGGCAAAAGAGGCAGAGACCCTGGTTCCATCACGGCTTTGAGTAAGTACTGAGCCTGGCATTTTGGCATGAGAGACCATAAATCACTAGAGATTGCCTGCACAGCCACTGGATGGGCACCGTGTGGCACTGTGGTCTTTCTTTCCTATCGGGATTCTTTTCTGATTTCACAAATGGGGGAACAAGAGCAGAGGGGCTGTTCCACAGGACAAGAGGGCCGAGGGATTCTGAGATGCTGATTTCTCGGGACACAGGATTTAATGGGCACCAGCCATCTTGAAATGTGTCAGGATGGGGTGGATGAAGGTTTATCGGGTATGTGGCAGGAGATGCTGACGCAGAAGCAGACAGCAGCCCTGCGGCCACACGGACCTCGATGAAGAAGAGTGCAGCGTTGGACGTGGGGTGGCCACTGATGTAAATTCCAGCCAGGATGATGGCCGCCACGAGGAGGACTGCCAGCACGATGCCCACGATGGTGCCCAGGTGCACAGGGGTGCCCTTTGTCTTGGGGGACAGGTTGTTCTCAAGGCCTGTGGAGAGATCGTTAGGGCAGGCAGGGGCTGCAGGGGAGCAGGGAAGGTCAAACTGTGGGGTCTTGGGTTCTAACAAAGTCTCAGAAATGAAAGCCTACAGAGCCTTTGGGTCCAGTCATCAAATACAGGAAAAGGTTGAGCAGGAGCTGGAATCATTGTGAATAAGGCATTCATGCTGTTCTTGGTACCATCTGGGTAGTTTTCCAAAATCACCTAAAAGTTGCCCAAATGTCTACTAAGTATCATAAGAGAAGTTCTCTCTGATATCTGCGCCACTGCAGAAGTGCTATGAAGGAATTCACAAAGGGCATGTGAGGGTTAAGAGTTTGGGATCTGAAATCTGGCTGCCTGGGTTGAAATCTATGCTGTGCCACATACTAGCTGTGTGGCCTTGTGCAAATTATATAACCTCTCTGTGTCTTCATTATTACTTCTGTCGATCAAGGATAATGATACCCACCTAATGGGGTTATTGAGAGGGTTAAAATGAGATGATTCATGTCAAGCACTGAGGACCATGTCTCCCAAGTTGGATAACTTCAATAAGTGTTAGCTATTAAGAGAGCAAGTGACCATGGTTTTCCCTATCCCTTGTCCACTCCCAGACTGTGACCTCTTGGAGGGCAAGGATGATGACTTATTCAACTCTGTGTCCTCAGCTCTTGGAGAAACTGTCAGGCCCATCAGAGAAGCTCAGAGAAAGTGTGCATAATGATCTAGGTCCTCTGGAAGCGAATAAGCCAACAGGCACTCTCTGAGAACATCCTAGGCATTTGAAATAGGTCCCAGTGGGGAGAGACCATTTTCTAGAGAGCTGGAAGCTCAACCCCTTTCATGCATGACTGAGGTAATGGAAATAACAGAGAGGTTAAGCGATTTCCCCACAGACACACAAATTCAGTGCCCGCCACTAAGAAACCAAGTTTCCTGACACTACCGGGAGTGGCTGTTTGCCTCTTCACCCTATCCTAAAGGAATGTGGAGATAATGAGGTAGAGAAGAGAGATGAGCAGGTTGGCAGCAGAAATGTTGCATTCTTCCTGTGAAGCTAGTGGGTGGGATGGGAGGTAACTAGCGGTGGCGGGTTTTAATGGGATGTTGCATGCATTCAAAATCATGGTCCTTCTCATCCCTTTTGCTCTGCTCTGCACTCTGCAAGCAGAGGACACCTAGGAGAGACACTATCCTGGGGTACTCCAGGGCATGGCTAGGGCCTCTGTCTGCCAACAGGTGGGAGGGCTGAGGTGAAATGCCCCAAGCGAGCCTCCTGTGACCTGGTTGGCAGTCAGCCCACAGCCTGCAGTGGCTCTGATGATTTGATGAGGGCTTCTACCGATGAGCACATGGTGCACAGCAAGGGGATTATGGCCCAGCCACCCCCGCCGGACACACACACACACTCACACCCACTGCCTATGGAGAAGCAGTGGCTCCCTCTCTGCTGGGGGACACCATAACACTGTGCTGCATTAATAATCTTTCCTGCTGGAAGCCCAGATGACCGTCTCCAGCCCCTGCAGTTGGAAGGCACTTTCATCTCTACTCTTGCACAAGTTGCAGCAAAGACCTGAGCTGCCTGGGCAAAGGGCAAGGGAGGTGGGGGCAGCTCCCACCCTCAGAAAGAAGATTATCCTTCCAGGTAATCCTAGGAAGCTGGGGAAGTCCTGCCTTCTGGCACCCTGCAAAAATTGTAGTGGACAATTTTATGTCCTCCCTGCCAGCCTGGGTTGGGAAAGAGAAGCTGCTCTCCACCCCTCGCTGACTATGAGCCCATGGGGATCAGAGGGGATGGCCATTGGCCCCACCTATGCCTGCCCTGGCTCAGACCCTCCTCTCCTCCCACTCCTTTCTGGGCAGTGAATACTCAAGGACAGAGAGCTGGAAGAAGAACCGCAGGAGGTTCATGGCTGAGATGAGAAATGTCTAGGGGTAGACATGTTCCTTCGATCGAGGGCACCTATGTTCAGAAGCCCACCTGCCTCTCCAGCCCGCAGGAGGGTCTGAGACGCTCAGGCTGCAGTTGCTCCCTCTCTGCACTCATAAAAATAGGCCAGGCGACAGCTGCACCCTCTTCTGGGGAGGGTGTAAGAGGCACTGGGTCTGACATGAGGGCAGGCAGTTCTGTACTCACCATCTCCTCCTGCATTGGGATTCAACTTGGTGTCATCTTCAAAGAGAGAGGACAGAAGGAGCAAGATTAGTGGAATCATGACGGCCTTAGTCACTCCGAGTCCAGATGGGACTTTAGGGAGGTTCCGTCCAAACTTTCATTTTAAAAGTAAGGAAACCGAGGCATAGAGAGAGGAGGAGACTTGCTCAAAGTCGCACAGCACTTGGGTGTAGCTGGAGGGTGGGGAGTATATGAGGGGGGCTGGTGAGAGATGAGGCTGTGAGTGGAGGACCAGCTGCCAGGAGAGCAATAGGAGACCTTGCCTGTTCTGCGGGCAACAGAGAGCTATGGAAGGATTCAAAGAGGGGCTGCGTGTGTCACAAGGTCAGATCAGCTTGCAGACTCCCTGGGGCTGCAATGTGCCGGAGAGAATCCCAACTCACTTTCTGTCTACACCTCAAGGCCTGCAGCCCACGGCTTTCTAAGTAAGTTTCAAGGGTCCACCCTTCCTGAGGTTCCTTCCCATGAAGATTTTTATGGGGAAAGAAAAGCCAGAATTCCCCATCAGGAGGATGATGTAAATGACTGAAGATTCTTGCCCTAAGTCCCTGAACTTTATTTATTTGAGAGAGGGTCTTGGTCTGTCACACAGGCCGGAGTGTGGTGGTACAATCATGGCTCACTGCGGCCCCAACCCGCTGAGCTCAAGTGATCCTCCCACCTCAGCTTCCCAAGTAGCTGCTCCTGGCTAATTAAAAAAAATTTTTTTGTAGAGATGGAGTCTCACTGTGTTGCCCAGGTTGGTCTTCAACTCCTGGGCTCAAGCAATCCTCTCACCTCAGCCTCTCAAAGCACTGGGATTACAGGCAAGAGTCACCTCACCTGGCCAAACAAGGTATTTAAACACAACTTTGAATCTATTTTGTTACTGCAAGTTGAAAACAATGAATGATTCATCAACACTAACCAAAGTAAACTTAAATATCACTGGGAAAATCAACTTGTTGCAAATCTAGACCATTGAAAATCACCTGTATCCCAGTCTGCACCGGCCACTGGTGGACAAAAGGACACAGTGCCACCAACGCCTAGTCTCTCCCAGAGCAACCGAGGATGGCCACACTGTGCCCACGCAGCCTCTCTCCCACTCACCAAGGGCTGGCTCCCAGCTGCCATCCTGCTGGGGCATGATGGAATGCACATTGGCTCCTAAGTTAATGGATCACGTGAGAACTCACATAGGAAGAAATGCATGCAGTGGTGATCAAATGAGGGGTCATTTTCTGTTAGTTGTCACTTCTGCGGCTATCAAGTATTCTGTTCTGTGGCTTATAAGTTAAGCCTTCTGCACACAGTTGTTCTGGGTGAGTGCCTGTCTCTCTTTGCAGTAAAATGCATGGGCTTTGTGACAGCTACTTGCCACTCACAGGTCTTCTGGTTCGTTTAAGTGAGTAGCGTTGGATTGCAAGTGAACAGCTCTTAAATCCAGCCCCCATGCCTCCCACTCCTCCCACCCTGCTACTGTCTGCCTGTGTCCTGCCCAGGCAGGCCCCTCTGGCTGGAGTGCTGGGTCCCTTCATTCACATCTCCCTGTTAGAACCTGTACCCTCAGATAGAATGTACGGGAAAGACTCTATCCCACACCTGCCTCTGCAAGTCTCCCTGTGTGGGCTGTAACCACAGTCAGGAAGGTGACTCAAATTGTCCTGCCAAGATGCCTTGCAAGTTGGGCATGTGGAGGGAAGTCATCAGGAAAAAGCTTTTTTCTTATAAACCAGGCACAATGGCACGTACCTGCAGCTACTTAGTAGGTTGAGGTGGGAGGATCCTTGAACCCAGGAGTTCAAGTCCAGCCTGGGCAACATAGCAAGATCCCATTACACCCCACAAAAAGTTTTTCTCTTATAGATGTAACTTCATAATCTTTGCCACCTCTTCCAGGACTGAAAGGACATAGAGCCCAAATTGTTTACTCTAATGAATGTTTTCTGTTGGGAACCATTACACAAAACATAGAAGTGAGATGCGTTTCTGAGCTGGCAGGGATGCACTCAGACAATAAAACTGGCAAACAGAACTCGCTGCCTCTGTAGGACAGAGAACCCGCTTGGTGGGCTGTGGGACAGCCTGGGGGCTCAGTAATAACAAGTCAGGATTTAGGCTTGGCGCCCAAGTGCCATGTCCTGGGCTCTCCACACCACCACCACCCCACTTCTAGCCTCTGACACTGTGGCTCCACCAGATACTGCCTGGCTAAACCCTCTGAGTGGGCCAGGGGGTGTCTGTAGCCCCCCTGGCCCAGTGCTGGGCTCAGAACATGCCCTCAGTAAGCCTAGGGGGCTCCCTGGGGGTTAGTAATCAGGGACTACCTCCCTGTAAGAGGAGCATTCTTTGACTGGAAGGTTTCCTTGGACTCAGTCATTAACTCCCAAAGGGCAAAGTTTCTTTCTGCTTCTTTTTCTTTTCTTTTCTTTTCTTTTTTTGAGACAGGGTTTCACTTTGTCACCCAGGCTAGAGTACAGTGGCACAATGATAGCTCACTGAAGCCTCAACCTCCCAGCCTCAAGTGATCATCCCACCTCGGCCTCCTGAGTAGCTGGGATTACACATGTGCGCCACCATGCCTCATTAATTTTTGTATTTTTTTAGAGACACAGTTTTGCCATGTTGCCCAGGCTGGTCTTGAACTCCTGGGCTCAAGTGATCTGCCTGCCTCAGCCTCCCAAAGTGTTGGGATTACAGGCATGAGCCTCGTCTCCCAGCCTCTGCTTTTTTACTGAATCCCCTGTAGCACCACCACGTGCTCTGCTCTCAGTGCCAGCTCCTTGTTATTCCAAAGCAACTTCAGAGTAATGGGAGCTTTCAGAATCTGCCTCTCTTTTTCACGTTTTGCTGCTCTGCCCTGATCTGAATTCACAGAGAGCCTTTTCCCTTTCTTTCAGCATGAAGGGAGGCAATGGGGTTGAGGGGAAAGATCTCTGCTCTGGGGGCTGGATGAAACCTGACTCTGTCCCTTCCTGGCTGTGTGACCTTGGGCAGGTCATCTGCCTCTCCGAGCCTTAGTGTCTCCTCTATAAAATAAGGATATAACAGTATCAAGATCCAGGATTGCTGGGAGGATGAATATTAATTCATGCCCTACTTTAGCACCCTACTAGGCACTTTGTTGGTCCCCACAAATGCTAGTGCTTTCTATCATTTATTCATCCTCCTCCACACCTTCCCCCCGAGCCATGTCCATGGGTCTCTGCCCTAGTTCTCCAGTTCTCTAGGTGACGTTTAGAAAGGCAGGGGACAGGCTGGATGTAGTGGCTCATGCCTGTAATCCCAGCATGTTGGGAGGCCAGAGTGGGCAGATCACCTGAGGTCAGGAGTTTGAGACCAGCCTGGCCAACATGGCAAAACCCCGTCTTTACTAAAAATACAAAAATTAGCGAGGTGTGGTGGCATGCACCTGTAGTACCAGCTACTGGGGAGGCTGAGTGGGAGAATCATTTGAACCGAGAGGCAGAGGTTACAGTGAGCTGAGATCACACCACTGCACTCCAGCCTGGGCAACAGAGCCAGACCCTGTCTCAGCAAAATAAATAAAGTTTAAAAAAAAAATCCTAATACAGAGTTAGAGGGGGGAAAAATCATGGCTGAACGTTTTAAAATATTAACTTTTTAATTCTCCTACTTACCATTATTCCTTTCACGCAGGTATTTGGCTCAAGGGAAGCCATCAAGAACCAAGACTTTCTGTCTTAGCCTAAAGGGAAGGGGCTTTCAAAGCTAGGTGCAGGGTTTTTGGCTTTGGGTTTTTTTGTTGGTTTTATTTTGTTTTTGAGAACGGGTCTTGCTCTGTCGCCCAGGCTGGAGTGCAGTGGCATGATCTCAGCTCACTGCAAACTCTACCTCCTGGGTTCAAGCAATTCTCCTGTCTCCGCCTCCTGAGTATCTGGGATTACAGGCACCTGCCACCACGGCTGGCTAATTTTTGTATTTTTAGTAGAGATGGGGTTTCGCCATGTTGGCCAGACTGGTCTCAAATTCCTGACCTCATATGATCCACCCACCTCAGCCTCCCAAAGTGCTGGGATTACAGGTGTGAGCCACTGCACCTGGCCGAGATGCAGGGTGTTAAGAAAGGATAAGGGAGAGGAATGTCTCAGAAATAGCTATGGAATCCTGGAGGGGCATGGGAGAAAGGGAAGATATTTGAGGCCCAGGACTGGAGGAGCCTGCACAAGGCTTCCTGGGACATTGCCTGGTGCATTCAGGTGGATGGACCGCTGGCAGCTTTAACCAAGACCCCCAAGCCTCCAGGTAGCAGGGAAGCCCCGGGACTGCCAGACCTGATTAGGCAGGATGGATGGACAGCTGAGGTGGAATTCCTCATCCATCACTCCAGGGCCTAAAAGTGAGAAGCCAGGTGAACTTACAGGAAAACAAGGCAGCCTTTCTCTCACATCTGAGTGAATGGACTGAGTTCACACCTGCTACAGGGATGAGCCTTTTCAGATTCTGTGAGGATTGCTATTAAGATTAGCTGGCACTGGGCTGGGTTATTAATTCTTCCCCTCTTCATAGTGAATTCTGTCCATAGCCCTGACATGGGCCAGCACAGTGGTTAGAGCCCAGGAGTAGAGTTCAAGTTCTAAATCCGGCTCTGCTTCTCACCAGCAGGTGACCTAAACTGAACTTCAGGCCCCGTTAGCTGTAAAAGGATGGGGCAGTTCCCATCCCATGAGATAATCCCTGTCAAGGATAGAGAGGGGTCCCCGGAGGGGTAGCTCTCCTTCCTGCCCCCTCTCTGCTCCCCACCTGGGCTCAGGCCTTACCTTCTGTGGTGAGGCTGTCAATGAAGAGTGAGGAGGAGGTAGCGGTGAGGTCTTCATCGTAGGAGCTGGAGGAAGTGTCAGGGGAGGCTGAGTAGTGGTCCTCATCCTGGAAGTCCCCGCACGTCCTTCCCTCTGCCTGCAGGAGAGAGCCAGTGCTGTATCCTGAATGCATTTACACCTTTCTCTTCATCCTGAAAGCATCTTATCTTACACGGCAATTTATCTGTCAGCTGCTTCAAATCCTTCCTCAAGGAAGGAGCTGAGATGCCAATCTTAAATAAATAGAGCAAATCTGAACGGTCACCAACAGCCAATTTCAGAAGCAGGCGGCTGGACAGGAATTTTTTTAAGGCCAGAAAAAGACAGCTTGTCCAGACTCAGACTAATAAATAGACTGTGGTGAGTGCATCGCTGTGAGGTCTGGAGAGCTGATATTTAAATGCTGGGCCCATCACCTTCTAGCTGTGAGACTCGGGCCAATTCATTAAATTTCTCTGAACCCCAGCTTTGCCCTCTGATCAATGGGGGCAGTGGCCCCCAGCTTTTGGGTCAGGTTGAAGAAGAGAGAGGGTAGGGCAACTCAGAGTGACATGCTTGGCACAGGCAGCATGCTTGCTTTGCAAGAAGAGATAAAGGGAGGGGGCAAAAAAGAGTGCACAGACAAATAGACCCATCTGTGTTAGTCTATGGTGTGAGAATAGGATGCTCCCCACCCAGAATCAAAGTGTTGAGTGTACTGGAAAATTCTTGCTGTGAGAAGGAACCTGGATGGGATTCTAAAGAGGAGACGCCTGGAATGGAATCCTCCTCACTCCCAGAATGACTGCCTTCCTCAAAAGCCAGATGACCAGAGGCTCAGCAGGTGCATCATCAACGTCAACAGGTGCACAGTCTCCCAGAGCACCCAACGGTGGCTGAGGCCATGCCCAGCATCCCCTCTGCATGCACCAATAGAATTCCTTGAGAGCTGCCCGCTCAAGGCCAAGGCATCAGAATGCTTGTCTCAGAGACCCACGGAGCCCTCTGAAACCTTCCAGAGTGGGTCTGATTGGCTCAGGGCAGTCTGGAAAACAAATCTCAGATGGAGGGGAGGATATTGCCAAGAGCTAAAACACCTTGAGAAGAGTTTCGAGGGGCAGGGCCTGCTGGCTGCCCTGTTCACCACCTGGCACAGGAGTTGCAGCAGATACTTATGCTTCTCACCTCCTGTGCACAGCCATAGTCCATCCACTCCTGGCGATAGCGGTCAAAGCCACTGGAGCATCTGCAGGAGGATCAAAAGGTCAGAGGTGTGATTGGATGGACAAAGAAGCCCTCCTCTTTTACTGTTCAGTAACAGCTCTCTGCTCATAGTGAGAGGAGGAGCTAAGGTCTCCCGGCTAAGGTTGTCAGCCACTCCTGTTCCCTCTACTCCTTCCCCGAAAGATGGAGGTATTTGTGGCATCCCTGTCCTCCTTCTGACCCAGCTCCCCAGGACCAAGGCCACATCTGTCCACACGAGTAGGTGTAGGGGCTAGCACGACTGCATGAGCTCCAGTGATCGTCAAGGTCGCCTTGACTCTGAGCTGCCATGACGCTGCTGAGAATCCAGGCAATTCACACATGTGTTCTCATCCTGATTGTTGAGGGGCCTAATCTTGGGAAGGAGAGGCGGGGCTAAAGATAGGAATCAGCAGATTTAGTCAGCACCTCCCCGTGTGATCATTCAAGGGCAGAAATGAGGGTCCTGCCAGAGGCTGGGAGAGATTTACAACTGGCTGACAAGTGTCTCCGGAGAGGACATCGGGCAGCTCAGCTGGCCTGGAAGACACCAAGCGCCCCTGTAGGGAAGGGGTGGGGGCCTGACGATGCACCAGAGAATGTTATCCATGCATCATGCCCGACTTCGTTCTTACTCTTCGGTGCTAGGGGAACCCACCAAGCCCTACTCAAGCCCAAGGACACCTGCATGGGAAAAGTCACATTGTGAACCACCGGTGCCGAGAAGGAATTCTCAGCAGGTTCACTGCACCAGCACCCACCGAGGTCTGGTGAGGCCAAGGGCCAAGGGCCAAGGCTTGCCGAGAGCTGTGTCTTTCTTTCTACAGATGCTTCTGGGCTCCGAGCTGCTCCTCCTGCAGCAGGGATGGCTGAACTGAGCCAGCCACACTCCTCTCAGGTTCTCTACACCAGCTACTTTGTGGGATAGAGGATTAGGAAGGCTACTGGAGGCTGAGAACTAAAGTTTCTTTTAGGGCTGGGTGTGGTAGCTCATGCCTGTAATCCCATCATTTTGGGAGGCTGAGGCAGGAAGGATTGCTTGAGTTCAGGAATTTAAGGCTGCAGTAAGCTATGATGGCACTACTGTACTCCAGCCTGGGTGTCAGAGACCTTGTCTCCAAAAAAAAAGTTTATTTTAGACCATGCCAATTGATTCTTTCAAAGATTGAGCCTTTGGTATGGGCGTATGATCCCCATTTCTGGAGCTAATCCTGGAATTAATGTAACCCTTGGACTCCAGAGTGGGCCATGGGGCAGGGGCACCTGCCATGGGAGATGAAATTGTTTAAATCCATTCCAGCCCTAGAGCAAAGAAGAAGGCTCACGGAGGCTGTGAAAGGCAGAGTGGGTGGAGAGGAGGGGAGCCGAGAACCATGCAGGGACTGACTGCAGCTGTTGGTGGAGAGAACATGTCAGCTGGCCCTGCCCTCTGGGTTTTTAGGGACCTGGGTTCAGCTGTCAATTGGAGCTAAGGCTCCAGAGAGCTTGCAAGAAGGCATAATGTCCCAGAGTAAGCCCAGGCCCATGGGGCGCCTAGGGATGGCATGGTTTCCAGCCTGTACCAGCTATGCTCCCCTGGATGGAGTTTCTCTGTGCTCCCCCCAGCTGTGCTCCCCTGGATGGAGTTACTCTGTGCTCCCACCAACCGTGCTCTCCTGGAGTTTCTCTGTGCTCTCACCAGCTGTGGTCCCCTGGATGGAGTTTCTCTGTGCTCCTCTTTGGTGACACAATCCCCCCGCAGATGCATATGAGCAGAGGCCTTGCCCTTCCCCCAACCTGACCAACCTCCAAATGTTGAGGAGGGCCCAACCCTCATTAAACTCATGGTCTCTGAGTTTGGGCGTATGCTTTAAATGGGGGTTGCATTGATGCGAGGGTTTGGCTGTCATCTGACCCATTTTGTAGTTCTCATGGCTCAGCGCTTGTTGAAAGCTGAGTCATGTGGTGGCAGCCAGCCCCAGGATCCCAGGCTCATCTGAGGTCATCTCCCCATTGCTCAGACAATGGTTTTCAAATTTGAAAGTGAGCAAGAGGGACCACTTCAAAAATCAGATTCCTGGGATCTTGGTTCCAGGGGATCATAGTCAATGAGTTAGGATGGGGCCCAGGAATCCGCATTTTATTTTATTTTATTTCCTTTTTTCTTCCTCTAGAACATTTGTGAACTTGATGAAATCCACATTTTACAAGCCCTCCAGGTATAAGGAGAGCCTCACAGTCTGCAGACTACTCTGCAAAGCTCTGCTCCAGGAAGAACCAACCTGGGGTCTATCCTAGATATTCTTTCTGAGGCTCTGAGTCTCACATGAAGGATGCTGAATGCTTTGTAAAAATGCTTCTTGATAGACTGGGTATGGTGGCTCACACCTATAATCCCAGCATTTTGGAAGGCTGAGGAGGGCAGAGCCCTTGAACCCAAGAGTTCAAGACCAGCTTGGCTAACAAAGTGAGACCCCATCTCTACAAAATATTAGAAAAATGGCCAGGTGTGGTGCTGTGCGCCTGTGGTCCCAACTACATGGGAGACTGAGGCAGGAGGATTGCTTGAGCCAGCAGGATGAGACCGCAGTGAGCTGTGATTGTACCCCAGCATGGATGATAGAGCAAGACCCTGTCTCAAAAAAAAAAAAAAATGCTGTTTGAGGAGTTTAAATAACTGTGTTCATTCCCACATCTTCCTGAATCACATGACCCTAGCCCATTTTACAGGGTAAACAAACTGAGGCCCCAAGGGAGTGAATAAAAGCACAGCTGGTGGGAAGAACACTTGGGAGGCCTGAGAGGCACACACCCCATCCCCTCCGGGCCCAGAGCCATGTCCTGTGTTCTAGGCAGGCTGCTATAAAGGCAAGAACTTCCACACTTGCAGCAGGATATTGGAAAGAAGCAAAGGAACCCTGGAATTACTGTTACCCTTAGACTCCAGAGTGGGCCATGGTTCGGGGGCAAAGGAAATCACTGGGGCTAGGGGTGGTGGCTCATGCCTGTAATCCCAGCACTTTGGGAGGCTAAGGCGGGTAGATCACCTGAGGTCGAGTTTGAGACCAGCCTGCCCAACATGGTGAAACCCTGTCTCTACTAGAAAAATACAAAAAATTAGCTGAGTGTGGTAGTATGCACCTGTAATCTCAGCTACACAGGAGGCTGAGGCAGGAGAATTGCTTGAACCCGGGAGATGAAGGTTGCAGTGAGCTGAGATTGCACCATTGCACTCCAGCCTGGGCAAGAAAAGCAAAATTCTGTCTCAAAAAAAGAAAAATTAAAAAAAAAAAAAAAGAAACCAAGCCCTGGAAAGGAGGGGCAAGACAGCTGCACAGGAACTCAGAGACTATAATTTAGCAGTTTTCAAGATTGCCTTAAAGGCTCTTGGCGTTCATAGGGCTTCCCACTCTCATGAGAACTCTAGTCCCCAAGGAAATCCTTTTCTTCCCCCTCCTCCTGTCATTTATTTATCTTGGACAAGGAACAGAACTTGAACTCTGAGTCTAATCTGTAAGGAAATGATTTCAGAACAAGGAGTGGAAGAAGAGATGGATTTAAGAACTTTATCACTGAAGCCGAATCTCACCCAGAACTTTCTGAGCTTCTAAAACCAAGCAAACACAGCTTTTCAACTCCCTCCAACTTCCCATGGATGCCTGCAGTCCACACCCCTGGTCTTCAGAAAACCCTGTTACAGCCCAAGAAAGATCTTGAGGTGTTGTTTTGGGGTCATGGGTCTTTGGACCAGATCTTGTCTCTGAACTGGCAGTTCTCACACTTCTTTGCAGATGAGGCATGATGTTAAAATGCAGCTTCCTGCATACTCTCCCAGAGATCCTGATACAGAGTGGCTGGGATGGGTCCCAGGAATCTGCGTGTTTAACCGGAGCCCGAGGTCTGATGCCCACAGCTGTGGCTCACTCTCTAAAAAGCCCTGTTCCAGGATGAACCCTCCCCTCCTGGGTGTGAGGAGGGAGCCTGAGCAGCTGGAATCCCTAAATAGTCTCCAGAAGTCCCCAGGCTATGTTCTTGTCCTAAGAATCAGAATGGCACTGGCCAGAGATACTCTCATGTTGGCAGACTGTGGGCAGTGGGGCTGGGAGTGGGGCCGTGCTACCCTCTCCCTCCTCCACAGTCAGCTGGTGGGAGTCAGCGGGTAACCCTGGGTGCAAACCTCTGGAGGACATGGCACCAACTGCAGTTGAAGGTCAGGTCCGAGGACATGCAGGCATCACAGCTCCGATGCTGCAGGCAGGCTGCAAGAGAGAAGGCAGCAGCCATTCAGCACCGAGCCTCTCCACGGGCTCCAAAGGGTGCAACTCTGAATTCCTGGTATTTACAGAACTGTGGAGCCCCTGACGTAGAGGGGAACTTTGAAGTCAATAATGCCACCTCCCTTGGTCCAGTCCAGCCCCAATTCCTGACTTTTTTTTTTAAGGGATGAGGTCTCGCTGTGTTATCCAGGCTGGCGTTCAAGACCTGATCATGGCTCACTACAGCCTCGAACTTCTGGGCTCAAGGGATCTTCCCGCCTCAGCCTCCTGAGTAGGTGGGACTACTGGCACAAGCTCACCCGCCCTCCCTCCCTTCCTTTCTTCCTTTTTCTGTCCCTCCCTCCCTCACTTCCTCACTCCCTAGCTTCCTTCCTTCTCACCAGAAGGTCAAACCCTAAACTGGGTGCTGGGAATTCACAGTGAGACCTAGTCCCTGCCTTCTTAGGGCCTAGACTCATATGGGGAGACAGACACTAAACAGATAATCAAAAATCACTACAGAATTAGTATTGTCATGAGGTCTCTGAAGGTCAATGACAAGGTGCTGTACATGTGTACAAAGGAATCTCACCTCATTGGAAACATTATACCTCCAGGTGTGTATCCCTCAGTCACAGGGTTGAAAGGAATTTTTTTAAAGGTCAGAGGATACAAAGTAGTAGGTATGTAGGATGAACAAGGCTAGAATCTACTGTGTAACATGAGGGTTGTAGGTAATAAAATTGTACTGTATGTGTAGTTGTTGCTAAATGAGTAGATTTTAGCTGCTCTTGCCACAAGAACAAAAAATCTAGGTAGCTGTGAGATGATGGCTATGGTTCATTGCTTCATCATGGGAACCTTCTCACTGTCTATATGTATCCCATAACATCATGTATATCTGAAATACCTATGATAAAATAAAAGTTATTGTTTTAAAAGATGCTCTGCTTGCCCCCCACAAGTGCTTGTTGGGGGCACTCACTGCCCACTCCTGATGTTTGGTCCCTGGGGAGATACAGCTCCCCTGGGGGAGAAGAAGTCAAGGCAGAAAGGTCCCATGTGCCGAGTCAGGAGGGGAGCATCCCGGACATGGTCCCAACAGCAGCCAGAACCACTACCAGGCTTCACAGAGTGAAGGGGCTGGAATTAGCAGGAATGAGGAGGGAACGATGGCTGGGGCCCAGAGAGCTGAGAGATTAGTGGGAGCAGGTTCTGGAGGATGTGTGGACCCTTCTGGCACAGGCCAGGCAGAGAGCAGCAGCGCAGTGGGCGCAGGAGGCCTGGGGGCTGGATTTAAGAGCTGTTCACTTGCAGTCCGGTGCTACTCACTTCAATGAACCAGAGGACCTCTGAGTGGCAAGCAGTTGTCACAAAGCCCATGCACTGTATTGCAAAGAGAGACAGGCACTC
The DNA here is from genome assembly GCF_049354715.1 of Callithrix jacchus. Classification (NCBI taxonomy): domain Eukaryota; kingdom Metazoa; phylum Chordata; class Mammalia; order Primates; family Cebidae; genus Callithrix; species Callithrix jacchus. The sequence continues at coordinate 119,580,026 of NC_133506.1, forward strand.
ACCCAGCACAACTGTGTGCAGAAAGGCTTATCTTACAAGCGGCAGAATGGAGCACCTTGATAGCCGCAAGAAGTGTCAACTAACGACAGAAAATGACCATTTGATCAACATCGCGTGCACTTCTTGTGTGAGTTCTCATGTGATCCATTAACTCAGGAGCCAACATGCATTGCATGGAGCCCCAGCAAGAAGGCAGCTGGGAACCACCCTTGGTGAGTGGGAGAGACTATGTGGGCACAGTGTGGCCACCTTCAGTCATTCTGGGAGGGACTGGCAGTGGGTGGCACTATGTCCTTTTTTCTGCCATGGTGAAGGTCCTGGGAGAGTGGATGGAAAGAGCCACAGGGGCTGCCCTGTGCAGGAGGATAAGCACTCTCTGGCTGTTTTATTCCCTGTATATCCAGGGGGTCTGGAACAGTGCCTGGCACACGGTATGTTGAATCAATATATAAGTGCTCTTGTTATCCCCATTTTATGGAGGAGGGAACTGAGGCTTGGAGAGAGTCATGGAGCTGAGAGTGCGAGGTCTGGGTTTGAACCAAGGTCTCTCTGAGCACAGAGACTGCCCCAGCTCCCACTCCCCCCCCAGTCCTCCTTTTCATGGGTCTCTCCTAGAAGGACCAGGAGGGACCAGCCACAGAGTACGATGGCTTGGAGATAAGCCACTCACCCCTCCAAAGTAACTTGGACAAGTCCTTCCCACACCCAAACGGTAAGGGAGAAGCCAGGGGAGGCAGAGTTTTCTCTCTGTCTGGCCTTCCAGAGACTCAAATCACAGCCTTAAGAGCACTATCCCTCCTTCACCAGCTGCATCCAGGTGGGAGCCCTGCCCCTGCCTCTCCTGGTGACTTTGGAGGCCCCTTAAAAGCCTCCGGCTAAACCGGCCACAGAGAAACTTCTGGGATCCTCCTGGGGTATTCATAACACCTACCAACCTTTATCTCTCACCTACATTTCAGATGTCCCGAATGCTATTAGATGCGCACAAAATTCACTGGAGGGGTGAGAAGTGCCTTAAATGTACTGTGTCCCAGAAATGCGTTCCCAGAACATTTCACTGCTTCCGCCCAGGCAGTCAGCCTGCCCTTGGATGCCCTTGCTCCGAAATGCAGTTTTATCCACATCACAGAGCCTGAGGTTTGCTCTCACCAGTCCTCAAGGTACCTCTGGTTCTCAGGCCCTGGGCCTTCTGCCCCGATGGAGGGTGACAGGGTTGGGTATGGCTGTGACCTCTAAAGTGTCCCAGCTGTGACCCCCTGGTGTCTCAAAAAAAAAAAAAAAGAAAGAAAGAAAGAAAGAAATACCACCGAGGCAGGGAGAAGGCCAGGAGTTCAGCAGGAAGCTGGGGGCACCACAAGATGAGAGAGGAAATGAAAACCTTCATGAAACAACAGGAAGGAAGGCGCTCTCCTCCTTCCCACGTTCTCAGCCATCCCAGCCTCATCCCAAGGAGCTTCCGCTGCAGATCCTGTGGGCTCCACACAGCAGGTGGGGCCTCGGCCATGGCTGCCCTCAGTGTGGATGAGTGGGGTGCAGAGGGCCAGGGCCCCGTGCTTGATGGAAGCTGCCTGCTAAATCCGTCCCTTGCCTCCTGCCCGGGGAGCCTGGCATCACCTCCTCTACGGAAAATACAATGACAAACTGGGGCCCATCCAGTTCCTGGATCACCTTTTCTGGGAGCTCAGTCTAAGCGTTCTCAGAGGTACAGCTTTCCCGGGTTTCAATTATGTGAGAATAACATAGCTGCCCTAATCAAGCCCTAACCACACCCCAGGCCTGGGATGAACCCGTCAAGTGTCAGCTGCCGCCGACGTGCTCAGCTCCGCCTAGGTGGCTCTCACCCTTACCCTATCTCTGGAAGGGAGGCAGCATCAGGCCTGAGTTACAAAAGAAAGGGAGGCCCAGAAAAGTTACGTGGCCACACAAAACAGGAGTCACTTATGGGCCTGGGACCTGAAGCCAGTCCCAGAGCTCTTTCCGGGATGGTGAAATGACCCCTACTCACTTGGCAATGGGGTGAACTCCACGGCCGACATGCTGGTGACCTTGCTGGGGTCCAGCTCGATGCGGTGGTATTCAAAGATGCTCCTTCGCCGAGATTCTGAAACAGAGGCAGAGCATGTTGTCAGGAGCATGTCACAGGCAGAGGGCTTCAAGTCCTCTTCCCAGAGCCTGACAGGTTAGCGTGCTGCCACTGAGGGCAGGAAGTACAGCCATCAGCCTGGGACGATGATGTCGGAGCTGCTGGAGACAGAAATAGGTGCGGACCTGGGGAGGAGAGTGTTGTGGTGTGAGGCTAAGCGACTCATTGCAGAGACCTGGCTGCTCTGGGGGGCAGGACACGGGATCCCACGCTTGCTTCCCTGGCCTCTGCGCCTTCACAGCTGCTGTTTTCTCGACCCAGGATGTTCTTCCACCCCTTCTTCCTGTCTAGCTCATCCTTGTAGATCCAGCTCAAGGGCCACTTCCCCTGAGCAGCCCTCCTTGGCCAGCTCCCTCCTCTCCCTGGCTCAGGCCAGGTGCCCTCCTCCCACTGCACTCACCACGCTCTGTGGACACAAGGGTCTTTGGGAGGCTGGGGGTGCGTTAGACCATGATCATCTGGTCCAAAACTCGCTGGGTACTCTGTGAACGTCTGCAGCTGGACAGGCTGACTTTTGCATGTTTCTGTCCATAACTGACCTCACCCTTCCTGGACAAAGGCCTGGCAAGGCCCTGTCGAGACTTCTCTGTGCACCGCATGCACCCCTCCTCTGTTCACGCGAGTTTGAATTGGGTCTTCGTCACTAGAAGTAGGTGGGGACATACGTTTCTCGCTCAGCTGAAGGTGCTTTGGAGGAAAATTTCCCAAGGTGGCAGCAGAACTGAGCAGGGGCCTCCACAAAGGGGTGGGCATCCTGTGCTGCTACTGGGTGCCCCGCCCCCACATCCCCTCCTGTATAAAGAATCTAGAGGAGCTTCGTCCATGTTTCACATGATATCTCAGCTGCATCTCATCATTTACTTTATTTATTTATTTTTGAGACTGAGTCTGACTCTGTCACCCGGGCTGGAGTGCAGTGGGAAAATCACAGCTCACTGCAACCTCTGCCTCCCGGGTTCAAGCAATTCTCCTGCCTCAGCCTCCCGAGTAGCTGGGGTTACAGGTGCCCGCCATCACACCTGGCTAATATTTTATATTTTTAATAGAGATGGGCATTTCACATGTTGACCAAGCTGGTCTCCAACTCCTGACCTCAGGTGATCCGCCCACCTCAGCCTCCCAAAGTGCTGGGATTACAGGCGTGAACCACCGCGCCCGGCCTGCATCTCATTATTTATTTATCCTTACTCTTGGAATTAGCCCTTCCTAATTAACCCAGGACTGCACCCCATGGGTCTGGCACCAAAGCATGCTCTCTTCCACCACACCACACCACCCTGCCCTGCTGCAGGACAACTCAGCAGCCCCTGAAATACTCAAGACCTTGGAATGTCATTCCATGCAATGAAAAGAAAATTGCCCTGACACTGGTGTCAGCAAAGTTCCCCTAAAGCTGAACAGGAATCTGCAGCCCGGAGGCCTCTGCCTGAAATGCTAGTGCTCCCCACTCCCATGCCGCCAGGAGGGTGCACCTGCCCCCTGCCAGGTCAGATGCTGCTCCAGGCCCAGTGGAAAGGGGAAAGCAGATGGGGAACATCAGCTCTGCCCCCGGAGGGTGACCACACAGTGGGAGGAGGCTTAGGGTTGCCTCGGCCAGGCAGACGGGCTTTGCCCTTACCACCTGTGTGATCTTGGACGAGGGCCTCAGTGAGCTGAATCCATACATGGGGCTGGTGATGCCACGAGAATGGGATGGTCCTAAGAATTAAGGAGACGCTATGTGCATTAACACACCAGGACCCCGGGAGCCCTTGAAGCATGTGAGCCCCGTTTCTCCCCGCCCCGACTGCTTTTGTATTGTTGTTCTCATGGCTGAGACTCTAGGGCATTTCCAGCCTCTTCTAAGCCCTCAAACTCTACTCTAAGGAATGTTCATAAACTTGAACATGAGAAGGAAGGATGCGGAGGCCGGGTAATTATTTTTTATGCTTTTGTAGAGACAGGGTCTCCCTATGTTGCCCAGGCTTGTCCCAAAGCTTTCCCCTTGCTCTCTCCCTCTCTCCATCTCTCTCTCTCAGATGGCATATTTCTTGTTAGCAAGTCTCTGGTGGGTTCCCCAGTTCCCCGCTGCTGTGGAGAGAGAGCAGGCCCACAGAGGCGGCCTGACCTCGGTGCCGTGCTGGCAATCCAGACCCCCGGTCCCACCTGTCACCCTGCGGGCCTCTCCTCTCCTCTGCTGACCCCTGCTTCTCCTGCTGTGGATGCCACCACCCCCACCCTGGCTTCCCCTTGCTTCTTCCTGGTTACTGTTTCTTGCTCTTGCTCACTGGAGAAGGAGGTCAATGGCTCAGTGGGGCGCAGCAGTGCTCAGGTGGCGAATGGCCGGGCCTGGGGGCCCTGGGGGTTGAGATGAATTTCCCACGCCTGCTCCGAGGGCTGCTCAGAGAGTACTTACCTTGGAATCCATCTCCCCGAAACACACACCCACTGACTCCCAGGGGGAGAGGCGGTGAAGGGGCCTTTAGCCATGGTCTTTCTTTCCTACCAGGAGAGGACAGCTCCAGCCCTGCAGTCCCTTCCTTCCCCCAGTGCCTGCACTGCAGCTGGATGTTTTGGAATGAGATCCAGGCCTCCTCCCACGTTTCCCTCCCTTCCTTCCATCCCAGGCAGATCAGGGAACTTGCTGCGTCTCAGGAAAGCAGCTGGACAGAGTGGGTGGGACGAGGAGTCCAGGCGGTCCCCCCAGGCAAGCACTGTGCAGGTGTGGGCTTTACGAGTGAGGAGATGGGCTACAGCTGCAGTGACTCAGACATATCAGGTTGAGAGAGCAAGGGAGTTAAGAAGTCAAGTTGGCTGGGCACAGTGGCTCACACCTGAAATCCCAGCACTTTGGGAGGCTGAGGCGGGTGGAACACCTGAGGTCAAGAGTTCTAGACCAGTGTGGACAACATGGTGAAACCCCATCTCTGATAAAAATTTAAAAAATTATCTGGGCCTGGTGGTGGGCACCTGTAATCCCAGCTATTTGGGAGACTGAGGAGGGAAAATTGCTTGAACCCAGGAGGTGGAGGTTGCAGTAAGCTGAGATGGCACCACTGCACTCCAGCCTGGGTGACAGAGCGAGACTGTCCCCCCAAAAAAGAAGTCACATTGTTCTACCATTTATTCACAAGTGGAGAAACTGAGGTTCAGACAGATTAACCCATAGACAGATACAACTTTGTATAACACTTTTTTTTTCCTGTCACCCAGGCTGCAGAGCAGTGGCACAATCACAGCTCATTGCAGCCTTGACCTCCCAGGCTCAGTGATCTTCCTGCCTCAGTCTCCCAAGCAGCTGATATTATAGGCACACCCCAGCATGCCTGGCTAATTTTTGTATTTTTAGTATAGACAGGGTCTCCCTCTAGTACCGACGCTGATCTCCAATCCCCGGGCTCAAGCAATCTGCCTGCCTCAGCCTCCCAAAGTGCTGAGATTCTAGGCATGAGCCACCACACCAGCCACATCTCTTTACAATTTACCAAGCCTAGCCACAGTCTTAAATGGAAAACATCTACTAAAATGAGAAAACCCCCGCAAGACCACAGCGCCCCCATGCACCATATTCGTTGCCGCCTTCGGCACACAGGTGCGGATGCCTGCTCTGTGCAGGGGCTGTGTGAGTGCAGAGCATCCCGTGAGTGCACAGCCTTGCAGCCTCCCTGGAGCTGCGACATTTCTTTTTCCCTTATAACTTTCTGAGATGCACAGACGGACGTCACTGCTCTCCCTACTTTACAAAGGAGAAAAGTGAGATCAGAGAGGGGATGTTTATTTGCCCAAAGCCACACGGTCTTTGTTTTAAATTCAGAGCCCAGATTTTTAAAACCCTCAGTTCTCAAAGCCACTGTGGCTCTAGAATGTCACCAAAGTTGTGAGTGCAGATAAATATTTAACAACTGCCTGGGGGATGGGGGCAGGTAGGGGCAGAGGGGCCCTGACTTGCAATTGTCGCCAATTTTTGTGGTGTAAATATTCCCACAGTGACTGACTTCCAGCTACGCTTTCCTTTTTTTAAAAGATGGGGTTTCACCATGATGGCCAGGCTGGTCTTGAACTCCTGACCTCAGGTGATCCACCCACCTCGGCATCCCAAAGTGCTAGGATTACAGGCGTGAGCCACCGCGCCCAGCCCCAGCTACCCTTTCAAAAAAGTTACTGAACGTAGGAACGGATGTGTTCAGTTGCCTCTTGCCCATCTGCATACACAATCTCCAGCACACCCCCGCTGAGAGCTTTCTAATTTGTATTTCTAAAAGAGTCAAAGGGAAATATTTACATTTCTTTTTTTTTTTTTTGAGACAGGGTCTCACTCTATCCCAGGCTGGAGTGCAATGGCACAATCACAGCTCAACTTCCTGGGCTAAAGTGATTCTCCCACTTCAGTCCCTCCCCCAGCTCCTCCCCCTACCAAAGGCACATGGCAGAGTAATTCTTTTTTATTATTTTGCAGAGACAGGTCTCCCTATGTTGCCCAGGCTGGTCCCAAACTCCTGGCTTCAAGCAATCCTTCTGTCTCCAACTCCCAAAGTGCTGGGATTGCAGGCACCAGCCACCACGTCAGGGCACACCTCTTTACAATTTACCAAGCCTAATTATTTATTTAAAAATAAATAATTGGTTGGGCGCAGAGGCTCACACCTGTAATCCCAGCATTTTGGGAGGTTGGGGCGGGCAGATCACCTGAAGTCAGGAGTTTGAGACCAGCCTGGACAACATGGTGAAACCTCATCTCTACTAAAAATACAAAAATTAGCCAGGTGTGGTAGTGGGCACCTGTAATCCCAGCTAGCCAGGTAGCTGAGGCAGGAGAATCGCTTGAACCCAGGATGCAGAGGCTGCAGTGAGCCAAGATTGTGCCACTGCACTCCAGCCTGGGTGACAGAGCAAGATTCCATCTTTAAAAAAATAATTAATTAATTAAGTCAAAATTCAAAAGATAGAATGATGGTGTGTTTGTCTCCTAAAGAACCCTAAGTCTGAGAGAGGAGGCTGAGTGGCAAGCCTCATATCAGGCAGTAACTGCCAGTTGCCCGCAGAGTCACTGTGGCTCTAAGAGGAGCTTTCCTCCATCAAAAGCTGAGGGGGTGAGGTCCACGGAGCCCTGTACCCGAGTGGGCACACCCAAGCCTCCAAGACACACACACACCTGCACACGAGCACATACACATATGCACATACATATGCGACTCTTTGACACAAGAAAGACCCTTTGCCAAGCACAAGGGGGTCTGACAGAGATTGGAGTGAGGATGGGCACCTTCCTGTAATTCACATGCCCAGAGGCAGCACCAAGGCCCCCAGTGCTGCAGGTGCCCCTAAGTGACGCCAGTAGCTATGAGCAGGTGGCCTGGGCTCTGAGTGAGCCTGGTGCCTAGGAACATCTAGATGAGCATGGAGAGTCTTAGGCAGCCTTTCCTATACCATCCCCACTCACTACACCCAGGGGCCATCTCTCCTTCCCCTTCAGCACCAAAATGTAATGCAATAAGAAATAAACATGAGGCTGCGCTCAGTGACTCACGCCTGTAATCCCAGCACTTTGAGAGGCCAAGGTGGGTGGATCACAAGGTCAGGAGTTTGAGACTAGCCTGACCCACATGGTGAAACCCTGTCTCTACTAAAAATATGAAAATTTGCCAGGCATGGTGACACACCCCTGTAATCCCAGCTACTCAGGAGGCTGAGGCAGGAGAATCACTTGAACCTTGGAGGCAGAGGTTGCAGTGAGCCAAGATCATCCCACTGCACTCCAGCCGGGAGACAGAAGCGAGACTACATCTCAAAAAAATAAAAAATAAACATGAAACTCCAGGTTTCCCGTGTCCTGACTTTCAAGGTTCCTAAGGCCATGGGGTCTAGAATCCAATGTCAACCTTTCTTCCTTCAACTGCCTCATGCTTCAAGGCTCAGCTCAAATGGCGTCCCCTCCTTGAAGATTTCTCCACTCTCAGGCAAAGTTACTGCCTGCCCACCCCTGCTGGCCCCGCACTAAGCCTACAGCCCCTGAACAATGTCCAGTGTCCCCACTTACATTGCTCAGTCAATATCTGCTCTCTTGGCCACTCCCACAGGCAGGTCACAAGCTCCGCTAAGACAGTCTGCATGGAATCTGTCTCTGTACCTCATCCCCTAGCACCAGGCCTTGCACTTAACAGGACCTTAAGAAATGACTGTGAGTGAATGAATGGGTTACAAATAGTCAAGAAAACCTCAACAACTTACAACATCAGCCCACAGCCCAAAGGAAGCACACCCTTCCTCCCCTGCCCATGACTGCCTTTCTCAAAGGGACAGCTCCCAAAGACCACAGTAAACCAGATGTGCCCCCTCCTAAGTTAGAGCCCAAAGACCACAGTAAACCAGACGTGCCCCCTCCTAAATTAGAGCCCAAAGCGGCAGGAGAGTTGGCTTTCAGGATTTCTGTACCTGCAAGGCTGCAGGGCAGAGCTTGCCCTCATCAGCAGCAAGGGGAATGGGAGGGACAAAGGGACTCAGGGTGGGGCAAGGACTTTTCAAGGGAGGTGATTTCCAGGATAGAGATACAAGTGGCACCCAGGGAAGGCAGGGCTCCCAGAAACCTCACGCCAGGATCTAGGGATGGGTATCCACACCCTCTGGGCTGGGGAGCAGAGTTGGGGTGTGCCCCAAACATGAATGCAGCCAGAGACAACAGTTGTCCTCTGAAAACACAGTCCTTCCAGCGGGGTGGGGAGACCGAGTGGTGCAGAAAGGGGGATGAGGGATGGAACTATATCTCTAATTGAAACTATTCGCTCACTTCAACTGCCAGCTTGTACTTATTGTTCGAGTGTGGGTTTGGTGATATTTTTATTTTTTTATGAAAGCATCCTTACACTCCCCCCACCTGGGTTATTTTTTTTGGATTGTTTTACCAACATCTGGAGCTTGCCCAAGACAATGACTTCCATCTCCATGACCAACAGATCCTTTCTGGAACCAAGATGCAGTATGCCCCAAAGCACCATTTCTGGCACTTTAAGGCATTCTGTTTTATCCCTGCTTCCAGGCATCAGTCAATATCTGCTCTCCTGGCCACTCCCACAGCCAGACCACAAGCTCTGCCAGGACCGTCTGCATGGCATCTGTCTCTGTACCTCATCCCCTAGCACCAGGCCTTGCACCTCACAGGACCTTAAGAAATGACTGAGTCAAATGACTCAGGGAGCAGAGTAGTGGGGAAAACAGAAGTGAGAAGGGAAACGAGGGAAGGATGGGCCCCAAATTAAAAACTTCCAATGAAGGGCACTTTAGAGGACACTCTATCAGAAGAGGCAGGAAGGCACAATCGCCCAATCTCGTGACCACATCAGCTTCTCCCTGCCCCCATTTCCCAAGTGGGGAAGGAGGACGAGGCCGGGAGCTGCTGGCAGTGTCTAGGGGTGAGGTGCTGGCTTTCACCTGGCAGGTGGACCCAACACCTCAGCACGCAGCCCCTAGAGCCCTTCTGCAGCCAGCTCTGGAACCCTTTGTAAGAAAATCCTCATTAACTGATTCCACTAATTCGGAATCCCTGTTGTTGAGAAATATTAAGTTTACCCTGTCCCTGTGGCTCCCGCATGGAGAAAACCTCTTAGTTTGTCTAAACAGTGGTGAGCAGGTAACAGTTGCCTACTTGGTATATTTTTGAATGATGGGAAACTACAGAACACCTGTTTGTTAATAATGGCCACCTGTTTGGAGAGAATAAATTCGTGGATCAGAATCTGCTTGGAGCCTTCAGCCTGGAATGCTATCAGCCCCTGAGACTCTCAGTTCAGAAGGCTGCTGGCCCCCTGGATAGACCCACTTTGCTGTTCTATCTCATTTCCTTCAGCACTGCCTACATGGGGGTCTCCTGGCCAATCTGGTACTCTGTACCATGTCAGTTTGGATGTTGGCAACGCTAAAGTTGCTTTTATACTGACCACGAAATAAAGAGTTTCTTAAGCAAATGAACAGAGAAAATAATACTGACTTCTGGCAGGTGGTCTGTCCAGCCACATAGTAAATACGCTGCCCTGTATGTTTTGAGTACCTCTCCAAACAGATGCTGCTAATTGCACGTGACTTTTCTTTTCACCAAAGATGATTTGCAGACTCTGTTGAAAAGCCTGCAGAATAGTTTATATGAGGAAGTACTGGTAGGAAGAACACTTGTGCTTTTCAGGCTGTCCTTCTCTCTCCCCCAGGAGTGAGGCTGTGAAGAATCCTCCCATGCACCTCCCATCCCCTCACCTAGCAGGGGTGGGGAGGAAAGTGTTTAGGCTGAGGGGAGGAGAGTTTCCTCCAGACAGGGTTCAGTGGCTGGGGATTCCTAAATGGTGAGGAATCAAACTCCCCTCCCCACATCGCCCCAGGCAGGGAGGAGTCAAAACTGGGCACAAGGACGGTGACGCCACCATTCTGCATGACCAGGTGGGCTTGGTCAATGGGATCATCCGTGGTGATCACATGGTCTGCAGACCAGATGGCTCTTCCTGAGCTTGTTTCCTTGAAGCAATGGTCATTTGGGGTTTACTATTCCCAGCAGCTCAACCTAATCCAAACTAATTCCCTGCGTGCGGGGTTGAATATGGGACCCAAAGGCATCTGACCTCTTAGCCACATAAAAGCCATTCCTCCCCAGAAGCAGAGGCTGTGGCCCGTTTTAAACCCCAGTGAGGGCCATGGGTCCTGCCCCAGAAAAATTCATGGGTGCCAACCGGTTCCGTTTGCACCTCAACACTCCATAGACAGGCCCTGCACAGTGGCTCACGCCAGTAATCTCAGCACTTTGGGAGGCCGAAGCAGGAGGATGGCTTGAGCCCAGGAACTCAAGACCACCCTGGGCAACATAGTGAGAGCTTGTCTTTACAAATAATAAATAAATAAGCCGGGCATGGCGGCGCACACTATAGTCCCAGCTACTCAGGAGGCTAAGGCAGGAGGATCGCTTGAACCCAGAAAGTTGAGGCTGCAGTGAGCTATGATTGTGCCACTGCACTCCAGCCTGAGTGACAGAGCAAGACCCTGTCTATTAAAAAAACAACAAACAAACAAAAACCGAGGCCGGGTGCAGTAGCCCATGACTGTAATCCCAGCACTTTGGGAGGCCAAGGCCAGCAGATCACCTGAGGTCAGGAGTTCAGGACCAGCTGACCAACATGGTGAAACCCAATCTCAACTAAAATATTCAAAAATTAGCCAGGCATGATGGCAGGCGCCTGTAATCCAGCTGCTAAGGCAGGAGAATTGCTTGAACCCAGGAGGTGGAGGTTGCAGTAAGCCAAGATGGCACCATGGCACTCCAGCCTGGGTGACAAGAGTGAAACTCCGTCTCAAAAAGAAAAAAATTCCCTATACAATTTTTTTTTTTTTTTTGAGACAGAGTCTTGCTCTGTCGACAGGCGCCAGGCTAGAGTGCAGTGGCGCAGTCTCGGCTCACTGCAACCTCCGCCTCCCATGTTCAAGCAATTCACCTGCCTCAGCCTCCTGAGTAGCTGGGACTACAGGCACACACCACCACGCCCAGCTAATTTTTTTGTATTTTTAGTAGAGATGGGGTTTCACTATGTTGGCCAGGATGGTCTCGATCTCTTGACCTCGTGATCCGCCCATCTCAGCCTCCCAAAGTGCTGGGATTACAGGCGTGAGCCACCATGCCCGGCTCCCTATACAATTTTAAGAGTTCCCAGACTTCCTGAATTTTATGCCTGTTCCCAAAATCTAAAAACCTCTGACAAAGAGGGATGCAATTTCCAAAACAACTCCCAAACTCAAGTGATGTCAGGCCCCTGTTCCCACCTAGTCACGACAGAGCCGAGGGCAAGGTCTACGCTGTGTTTGTTCCCTTGGCAGCACCCTGACCCCAGCACCTAGGTCCACTTTCTTGCAGTTACTCATTTTCTAAAAATTGTAGCACCCGCCCACTGGGCTCAGTGCCGGGGGCCACAGAGAGCCCCCAAGCAAATCACATCTGGTTGGGGAGGATGATATGTTAAAAGTATCAGCATTTGTTCTTGCTACCACTAGAAAGAAAAGAAGTGGGGGAAAATGTCAGCGAGTGCTGGGGGAAAGAAGAGGAAACCATGAATTCCACTGCATGGCGGAGTGGCTACCTGCACAGCATCTGAGCTGGGCCGCTGGATGGGGAGAATAGTGCCAAGCAGTAAAAAGGATAAGAGTAAGAGGTGTTTTATACAAAGGGACTGTGTCATAGCATGTGGATGGCCCTTGGCATGTTCAGGGAACCCAGGGGACACAGAGCAGAGCTGCCCAGGCAGAGGGCAGTGAGTGGAAGGAGGATTTAGAAATCAGCCTGCGTGGTTGACTGTGCCCAGCTGTGCCAGGCCTTGAATGCCACACTGAGGATTTGGGCCTGACCTGTGTGTGGGCAGCAAGGAGTCAGAGAATGATGTGATCAGATCTGACGGTGACAAGGAGGAACAGGGGACAGAGGGAAGATGTTAGGGGGAGATCCCATAAGCTCCGAGGCAGGAGCAAAAAGCCTCAGCCTATTTCCATATAAATAATGAAGAAGAAAGCAACTAGAAATATAACCGTAGTAGTTATTAGTTATTCATATGTGATCTTAGTTGTTCATAGGTGATCCTACTTCTTTTACTAATGCCTTTCAGGTAGGAAGTGTGAACCTGGGGTGACATTGTGAAATGGATGACGCTAAGGCAAGATGCTCTAAGCCCTCTGTCACGCCTGCATAAGGGCCGCTGGAGGATGCCTTGGCTGTGGGCAGTGCCAGCGCTGGGAAAGCGCCCACTGTTTAGCCAGCTAGGGAAGGAGACATCCAAAATAGCTGAGATGTCTCCTTCCTTGGGGGAGTTAGGAGAAAACTCCGCTTCTCCAAGCTTTTGTGGTATGCCTGATGGCTGTCAGGGAGGCCTGCAGACATCCGGGAGTTTAACTGTCTCTATGTGATGCTGTGCTTCAGGGGTCACGTTCCCTGTCCACTCTCACGCTCCGCCTCTGCACCTGGTTCCCTTTTTCTTAGAAAAGATAATCCGTAATAGTAATATAAACCTTAATGTTTTTGTTATTTCTTGATAAATGTGGAAAAGGTGCTGATGCATTATGCTCCTTACCTCACTTTGGGTGCCAGAAATTCCTGAGCCCCTACCTGAATGACACGTGATATACTTGACCCTATCACTGCCACGCCCTGTCTACCCTGCCCCCAGATTTGCAACTCAGTAAAAGTGAAGCGTCCCGGCATTCGGGGCCACTGCTGATTTCCTCGGTTTGGGGAGCAGTGGACCCCTGGGCCCAAACTCTCTTTTCCCTATCTCCGTGTGTTATGTCTTTTATTTTTACAATTTCTCATCTCTACACCAGCCAGGAGGGGCTCACAGAACCCTGTAGGGCTGATCCTAGAGGAAGGAGGACAAGGGTGGGAGCTGCTGGCCGTGTCTGGGGGTCAGGTGCTGGCTTTCACCTGGCAGGTGGACCCAACACCTCAGCACACAGCACCTGGAGTCAAACTCCCGCCACTTCCACCACTGAGATCTCGAGTTTCCTCCTGATTCCACAGAGCAGGCATGGCCTCCCTGCTATTTCAGGTGGGCTGTGCCTCCCCGTCCCTCTTCACTAGGCCATCTCCTGGGCTGGCTCTAAAGGAGTCTCTCATTCCAGAATCACAGAGGAGCCTCGGAGGCAGACGCTACCAGGGATCTGAACCCTTTAATGCACCCTCATTCCACAGCTTGATCGGTACACGTTTCCTGAGACTCCACCCTGCAGAAGCCCTGTGAGGGAGGCACAGATGAAATAGACATATCCCTGCCCAAGAACAGTCCCAAGAAGCAGCCTGGGGAGTTTGCACACAGGGCCGTGGGTGTTTGGGGGAGCTGAGGAGGAAAAGATTCTCTGGGTGGAATGCGGTGGGTCAATCTAAAAAAGGCTCAGTGGTGGACTCCAGGATTTAAATGAAGACGATCTGGGCTTGAATTCTTTCATAGCTGTGTGACCACGAATAAGTCACTCTACCTCTCTGAACATTTATGTCCTCATTTAGAAAGGGACAAATGTAGGAATTCACAATGTTTAGGGGAAGATCCAAGACACTGTACAGCTCAGTGCCTGGGAGCGAGGATCATAATCAGTGCGGTAGGCAGATGCTAGCCCGGCCCCAGCGTATTAGAGCCTCTGCGGTGGCTGCCTGGTATCCGCAACCAGATGCAATTCAGCCCCTGAGTGTAGGCTGGACTTGCTTCTAGCCAGCAGAATATGGCAAAAAAAAAGATAGGATGTTACTTCTCAAATTAGGCTATAAAAAGACCCTGATTTGCATCTTCCTCGCCCTCTGCTGCTGTCTTGCTTGCCCGCTCTGATGGAAGCCAGCTGCTGCGTGGTGGGGAGGTTTACCAGGCAAGGAGCCAAGGTAGGCCTCCTTGAGGAACTGAATCCTGAATCCTGAATCCTGAATCCTGCCAAACCACATGAAAGCCCTGAAACAGGTCCCAACCCTCCCCACCTGCCACCCCATCATGGGGGTAACTGTGTCCCTGGCTAACATTTTTTTTTTAATTGAGATAGAGTTTCACTGTTTCACCCAGGCTGGAGTGCAGTGGTGCAATCTTGGCTCACTGCAACCTACCCTCCTCAGGTTGAAGCAATTCTCCTGCCTCAGCCTCCCGAGTAGCTGGGATTATAGGCCCACCACCACACCCAGCCAATTTTTGTATTTTTAGTAAAGATGGGGTTTCACCATGTTGGCCAGGCTGGTCTTGAACCCTGACCTCAGGAGATCCCCCTGCCTTGGCCTCCCAAAGTACTAAGATTACGCATGAGCCACCACACCCAGCTGCTGGCTAACACTTCAATTGCAGCCAGGACCAGAGGTCCTGGCTGAATGGTGCTTTGCTTTCTGATCCACAAAAACTCTGAGATAATATGTTATAGTTTTAAGCCACTAAATTCTGGAGCGATTTGTTACACAGCTGTAGCTAACTAATGCAACCAGGTGATATCGAGATGATTTAACAACAGGCTCAACACAGGTGTTAACCGACCAGTCAGAGCAGCTATGGAGCAGGTGCTGGAGCCCATGCTATGCCACTTGATAGAGGACTGGGAGCGCAGGGGGCTAAGGGGGAGGCAGGAGGGGTTGTGGAAGGTACAAGGCAGCTCAAATCAGCACATTTGCCAACAAGAATGCAAGTATTTCAGTATTTTGACAACTGATACAACCACAGTGGAGTGGACTAGCCCTAGATCTAGTATCTAGGGTTGGAATTGGGCCTCAAAGGATAAGGCGATATCCACAGGGCCTCTGGCACAGAGCAAGGGAAGCCACACATTGGAGCTGAAGGAAGAGTTTTCTGATGTCGCCTCTTGTGTACAATTTCAAAGACTGCTTCACACACATAGAGCAAAGACAGGAAAACAGTTCTACTGGCTAAAAAACGGTTCCTTGTGTAGCAGCAACATAACAAAGGCCCTGAAATATAAGAAACACACAGAAGAGTTCAAAGCCATGTTTGAGAATGGGAAGGAGGGAGGGACATTCACAGGTATCAAGTAGGTGCCTGCTAGCTGACTGGCACTGTGCCTGGCTTTCTGTCCGAGTCTAGGCCACTGGGGCACAAGGGCCTCATGAGGAGCCATGTGGTATGGGTGGCAATGAGTCACAGCATCTAGGACAGTTTTGTTGAGGAGAGGAGGCAGAGGACACTGGCACTGAAAAGTGAGAAGGAGGCCAGGTGCAGTGGCTCATGCCTGTAATCCCAGCACTTTGGGAGGCCGAGGTGGGCAGTTCACCAGAGGTCAGGAGTTAGAGACCAGCCTTGCTAACATGGTGAAACCCTGTTTCTACTAAAGAAAACAAAAAAAAATAGCCAGGTGTGGTGGTGGGAACCTGTAATCCCAGCTACTCAGCAGGCTGAGGCATAATAATTGCTTGAACCTGGGAGGTGGAGGTTGTAGTGAGCCAAGATCATGCCATTGCAGCTTGGGCAACAAGAGTGAAACTCCATCTCAAAAAAAAAAGGAGAAGGGAAGGGAGGGGGAGGTGCAGGCCTCCACACTTCTGGAGTAGGCTAGGCCAGCCACCAGCCAACTGGCCCATGGATCAAGGCTATAACCCACCCAAATGCTTACCAGGGAGGAGAGATTCCTTATTTGCAGATTAGCAGTGGGTGCTTTGCCCCCAAGCCCACCAGAGCCATTTGCTCCCAGAACAATCACCTGGGACCACCCTAGTTATGCTGAGAGCTGAATTAGTCCCAAATAGAAGCAGCAAAACTTGACCCCAAAACCTCTTTCTAGAAGCATATGCAAATCAGATGCCCCTCCATGCCAACGTCCGGCCCTCTGCCACCTCCCTCGAAATCATGCACTGTTATATGGGAAGCGTGTCCAGCTGCTGGCCCTCCTGAGAGGTGATATGCTTAGGGGAGCCTGTCTATGCCTGCTTACCAGCTGGAAATGCTAGCAGCAGGCAGATATTGGGAAGAAGGGAAGAACAGAAAGGGAGGTTGCAGGAAGGTGGAGAAAAAAGGAGCTGGTGAATTTCTGAAGAGGGAAAAGAACTCCTGGCCTGTTGAGAATTAAGCAGGCCCCATCACCAGCCCCTCGACCCTTGAGTGCTGCCCAACCCCCCCACGGATCTGGCCAGATGAAGGTGTGGACTGGGGTGAGTTGCTCGGTAGAGGGTAACCAGCCTTTCCTGGGCACTCCCACTGGCGGGCACTGTGCCTGCTGCTCTGTGCTTGGATATCTTGGCTCATCTGCACCACAGCCCTTGAGGGGCTCAAGGTAACTCACTGGATGGTGACAGCCACAGCCCAGACCCTGCCTTGGGACACACAGCAAGCGAAAGAGTAGGTGACAGGCATGCCCACCCATGAGGAGTATAAAGTGCCAGAGTCTCTGTGAAACCCACTCTGGCCACAGCTATCAAAATTATAAATGGCCCTGACCTTTGACCCAATGATTGAACTACTGAGAATTTAACATATGGAAACACTCACACGGGGCCATGACAGTACCTACCGTATTATCTGTCATAGCCCAAGACTGGGAACAACTGAAAAGTATATCCCCAGGGGCAGGTTAAATGAAGGGACATCCATGGAATGGACTATCACGCAGCCATTAAAGAGAAGCATGTGGCAGCTTGCAGTGTGCTGAGACAGAACAGCGGCCAGGATGTACTTTGCTCAAGTGCAGAACCACAGACATCCTATGCCCTCAAATACACGTGTGCATTCTCTCTCTCTCTCTCTCTCTCTCTCTCTCTCTCTCTCTCTCTCCCTGAAGACTTGCAGCTCTGGAGATAACCCAGAGCCCTGGTTTCCCCTCCCTTTGCCTCTAGGGAGGGGAACTGAGAGGCAGGGGTCAGAGGAAGGTGAAAAACCTCATTTCTGTACATTCTTTTGGATCTTTTGCATTTTAGACCAGATTTATTCATGAAAAAATATAATTTTATAAATGAAGATAAAGAAATGCATTAGTAAATAGGCTGGGCACAGTAACTCAGCCCAGTAATCCAAGCACATTGGGAGGCTTAGTGGGGAGGTTAGATTGAGCCCAGGATTTTGAGACCACCCCAGGCAACATAGTAAGACCCCATCCATCTCTATAAAAAGTTAAAAAATTAGCTGGGCATGGTGGCATGTGCCTGTGGCCCCAGCTACTTAGGAGGCTGAGGTGGGAAGATGGCTTGAGCCCAAGTGTTTGAGGCTGCAATGAGCTACTACGAAGGAGATACTGCACTCCAGCCTGAGACCTCGTCTCTAATAATAATACTACGAAGGAGATACTGCACTCCAGCCTGAGACCTCGTCTCTAGTAATAATACTACGAAGGAGATACTGCACTCCAGCCTGAGACCTCGTCTCTAGTAATAATAATAGAATAGTAATTCATAGCTGGGCGTGGTGGCTGACTCCTATAATTTCAGTACTTTGGGAGGCTGAGGCAGGTGAATCACCTGAGGTCAGGAGTTTGAGACCAGCCTGGCCAACATGGTGAAACCCTGTCTCTACTAAAAATACAAAAATTAGCCAGGAGTGGTATCGCACACCCATAATCCCAGCTACTCAAGAGGCTGAGGCAGGAGAATCACTTGAACCCAGGAGGCAGAGGTTGCAGTGAGCCAAGATCATGCCACTGCACTCCAGCCTAGGTGACAGAGTGAGATTCCATCTCAAAAAAAAAAAAAGAAAAGAAAAGAATAGTAATTAATGGAAATGGCAAAAATCTCAAAGAGGGGTGGTGCAAACGAGTACAGGTGGGAAACTCTGCCACTGCAGCATGTGAGTTTCTGTCCCTAGCCACAAAAGCTGCATGGAAGTACTGTGGTGGCAGCATCTCACCTGTTTGTTCCTGGTCCTGCACTGTTCGCTACAGAACCTGGTGTCTTCTGCGATAGAAAGGCTGCCATGGTAAGATACTCTTATTCAGACTCACAGACCTGATGTGCCAGACATTGGGCTCAGCACTTTACATACACTGTTGCCTGTGTGTTTGCAGCAGCTGTAGGGGCAAAGCATCACTCTTATCCCTATGTTGTACAGAGAAATAAATAAACCCAGAGAGGCTAAGTGACTACCAGAGGTCACATGCTTGTGGAAAGTGTGGACTCCAGCTCAGGCTTTCAGCTCCAGAGCTGAGGCCCTAACACTGCATTGATAACTTTGCATATAGAAAGTGCTGGGTGAAGCCTTTTAACTAAGCCCTGGTCCTTGCCTTCAGATTAAAAAAAAAAAAAAAAAAAAAAGATTAAAAGTCCCATTACCCCCATCCCTCAAATTTCTGTTAAAGACAGAGGCTTGACTGGACATGGTGGCTCCCGCCTATAATCCCAGCACTTTGGGAGGCCACGATAGGAGGATCGTGTGAGTTTAGGAGTTTGAGAAAAGCCTGGGAAACATAGCAAGACCCTGTCTCTACAAAAAATAAAAAATTAGCCAGATGTGGTGGCATGTGCCTGTGGGCCTCCCAGCTACTTAGGAGGCTGAGGTGGGAGGATCACTTGAACCTGGGAAGTGGAGGCTGCAGTGAGCCAAAATTGCACTACTGCACTTATCTTGAATGACAGAGCAAAACCTTGTCTCAAAAAAAAAGACTGTGTTCAGATGCTGAATACCTCGAAGGTGGATGCCATTCCTCTTCACTGTAACACAACTGCGCCTGGAACATAGTGGCCCAGTGTGTAGTAGGAACTCAGAACACATGTACTGATGAAATCCAACAGAAATAGGCAATGATGCTTCCCCCAGGAAGCCCTGATTTTACAGAAAGGTGGTACCTTGCCCCTCTACAGGAAGGCGACTTGGTGGCTCCCAAGCATGTCCTTCCCTCCAGCCTGGCATGGCAAGAGTGGAGTTCAGAATGCCCCCAGGCCCCACCAAAACCCAGGTAGGGTGGGAAGGGCAGATAAAGGCTCCTCCCCAGACCTGCCTTGGGTCCTACATGGCAGAATTTGCACATACAGCTCAGAAGAAGAGGTCAAGTCAAAAAGTCTCTGAGCCAAGGGTCTGGTAGCAGCAGCAGTGGATGGGATGCCTCTGCTCCCCAGGAGGCCAAATCCAAGACCCTCATGAGCATGCAGTGGGGATTGGGAGCAGGAGAGAAAGAGCTGTGATCTCCTAAAATGTCAGCATTGGAGGAGGACCTGGGAGGGAAAGGCACCCCTTCAGCTACTTCCCCATTTTGTGGATGAGGCAACTGAGGCTAGAGAGAGAATGTGGTTTGCTGAAGGAAAAGGAGTTAATGGCGTGGCTAAGGCTGGATTCCTGTCTCCTGGCATCCTAGGATGCTCCTGTTATCACCTGGATCGGGTAGCCATGATGATTGTGTTCTGGGAGGGCTCAAAACCCCTACTAGGGTGTCTTTGGAGTTTTCTAAATGGAATAGAGGCTGAGTGGAAGGGCTGTGGCTCCCTTTCCCCTCAACAACCACAGCAGTGCCTCCTGTTGGAGATTTTGCTGGAAAAGATGGTCCCTCTGCTGTAACAAAGAAAAGCTGGAACTCACTGGGCCCCCTTTCCCCACTGGTTTCCCACTCAGCTCTCTGCCACTTGTCCACTCCCTGCCACTGCCAGCCCCCAGCAGCCCAAGTTCTGTATGAACGGAGTCCTAACCCATCAAGGCCTCTGCGGGGTCCCTGGAGACTCACCTGGCACATCTGGGGATGGGTTGAGAATCATGAAGGCGTCTGATAGGCCAGTTTTGACAGGATGCTGGGAGGAGCTGATTTCCGGGACAGACATTGGGATCTGCGGCAGGGAGAAGAGGCTCCGTCCACCTCTCAAACGCTCTGGGGCCCGCCCAGCCCTCCCTGTGAGCCCCAGATCCATCTTCCTGGATGGTACCACCTCCTGGAGGGCTCCAAGACATCCGGAGCCCAATGGGACCTCAGCCAAGTTCCAGGTCCTCTTCACACCACCTCCAAGTACGTTTTCTTCTTTTCTCTAGCTCAGTGAATGGTACTCCATGCAGGCCAGACACCTGGACCCACCCTCTGCCCCTCCCTTTCTTTCATTTCTTCCCTTGCCCATCAAAAGCATCTCCAAATTCTGTTGCTTAACCTGCTAAATGGCTCTGAAATCTGTTCATTTCTTTCCATTTCCGCCATCCACCTCTAAGCCACCATCACCTTTCTCCTAAATCACCTCCCAGTATTCCCTCTAAGCCCCCAATAAGCTGTTCTTCACTCTGAAGCCAGAGCGACCTCCCTTCTCTCCCTTCCAGCCATGCTGCCTTCTTCTTCTTCTTCTGTTCTTTTTGAAATGGAGTGTCTTACTTTGTTGCCCAGGCTGGCGTGCAGTGGCACAATCTTGACTCACTGCAACCTCTGTCTCTCAAGTTCAAGTGATTCTCCTGCCTCAGCCTTCAAAGTAGCTGGGATTACAGGTGCCCGCTACCACGCCCAGTTAATTTTTTGTATTTTTAGTAGAGACAGGGTTTCATCATCTTGGCCAGGCTGATCTTGAACTCCTGACCTCAGATGATCCACCTGCCTCGACCTCCCAAAGTGCTGAGATTACAGGTATGGGCCACCATGCCCAGCCTGTGCTGCCTTCTTTCAGTGCTGTGCCAGCCATGCTCCGACTTGCCTCAGGACCTTTGCATGTGCTGTTCTCTCTCCTGGAACATACTTCATTCTCCTCTTTGCTTCCTGAACTCCTATTTATCCTGCAGATTTCAACTCTTTTTCCTCAGCAAAGCCTCCCCGACCTCTGCCAACATAGAGAGCTTTATGAAAGGCTCAGCTAGCACCTGGCACCTCTACTTGGGAGCCTTGTCACAGTGGTGATTCTACATTTGTCACTGTAATGATGGTCCAGCTCCTCAAGCAGACTTATAGCTCCATGTGGGTAGGACCTGCAACCATCTTGTTAACTGCTGTGCCCACAGCAAGCCCCATGCCTGGTACATCATGAATTCTCTATATATTTGCTGAATCAAGAAAGGCTCCAAGATCCAGCTGTCTTTGCAGCTGGGCCCACTCACCTCTTTATAGCCGAAGACAATGCGGCCGTCACGGTGCAGCACTGCCTGGAAGGTGAAACTGCCCCTGTCTTCCCAGCCTTGGAGGTAGACGTGATCCCACTGAACCACAAAGACTGTCCCTGGGGTGAAGAGTGGAAAGCTGGCTGGACAGGAGATCATGTAAGGAGCAGGGCCCTGCAGAAATGCTAGTCGGGGGCTAGGCTTGGTGGTTCACGCCTGTAATTCCAGCATTTTGGGAGGCCGAGGTGGGCAGATCATCTGAGGTCAGGAGTTCAAGACCAGCCTGACCATCATGGAGAAACCCCGTCTCTACTAAAAATACAAAATTAGCCAGGCATGGTGGCACATGCCTATAGTCACAGGTACTCCGGAGGTTGAGGCAGGAGAATCGCTTGAACCCGGGAGGCAGAGGTTGCGGTGAGCTGAGATTGTGCCATCATACTCCAGCCTGGGCAACAGGAGTGAAACCCCATCTCAAAAAAAAAAAAAAAAAAAAGCCAGCCGGGGGGCAATGGCAAGGGACAGGTGGGGTCCCTTCAGGATGATGGGGAAGTTTGCCAATTGAAGGAGGCAGGAGCTGGGCAGCCCACTAAAGCAGTCTGGCTTCCCAAGCAGCAAGAGGAGCCAGGAGGTCCTGCTTCAGGCCCAGAAACTGTCCTTGGTCATCTCTCCCCTTTCCTTCTTGTCCATTCTGACTCCTTGAGATAAAAGAAGAAGGGTCTGTTCTGTGTTCAGACGGGGCTCAAGGGACATCCTGGAGAAAGTAAGAAACAATAAGGTCCCTGGCATTTATTTTACCTCCACCAAGAGCCACACACTGTCATTTTGTTTTCTCATCAGATTCTTCTGGGTAGCAGGCATTTTTGGCCCCATCTGACAGATGAGAAAACTGAGCAGAGAAAGGTAGGTGGCCGCCTAGCCGTGGGGCTGTGGGACTCTTGTCCTCTCTAGGCCCTGTGCTCCTCTAAAGGGCTGGACAAAGGGATCCCTGGAGCTGGGTGACTTAAATCCTGAAAGCTGGTCTTACCATTGTCAAAGTAAACAACTGTGGAGTTGTTGGAGTAGCCAGGGTTGAAGTTCGCCATCAGGGGCGCCACGTACTGAGTAGCTGTGAGCATCCGATGGATCACGTCCCCCATGAAGATGAAGCCTAGGGTGGGAGAGGTGCAGAGGAGTCACCAGAAATGGCCCAGAGGGGCCGCTTCAGGGGCCTTTTCCCCAAGAAGGGCAGCACATCAGGGCTGGAAGTGAGCCTGAGACCTCTGTCACCATCCCCATCTGGCAGGCTCTGGATATGGTGTGTATGAAGCCAAAGGGCCCCAGACCAGAGAAGGTCCTCCCTGGCCCTACAGCAGGGCACAGGCTGTAGGTCCAGGGGACAGGAAAAAGAGGGGACTCACAGCTTTCCCCATCCCTGGGGAAGTGGGATGCAGAACTGAAGTGCAGGAATTAAAGACAGGTGCCTCCTATCAGCAGAGAGCCTGGCCCGGGAGCCCAAGCTCTCAGTGGGGTCTCCCTTTCCCTCTTACTCAGCGACTCTGGGACACAGGGCTGTCCACACCAACTCCTGCTGGCCCGAGAAGACACACACACACACACACACACACACGCACGCACATGCACATGTACACACAAGCAGGTCAGCTGATGCAAGGGGAGTGGTCTGACATCCACTGACCCTCCTCCTGAGAATCAGGCTCCTATTAGAGCCAAACGTGTGTCCCCCTCATTCCATCCATACAACCCTGTCTCCAGTGAGCCTCCCCTGGGAGGGCACCTGATATCGGGCTGAGATCTCCAAACCCTCCCCACGGCCCCATGGCGTGGTCTTACCTCCGGTTGCTATGGTGATCTGCCGCAGAGGATGCCCATAGAAAGGGAAATCGAAGGACAAGACCACTCTCTGCAGGGGATGGAGAAAGTCAGGCTGGGCCAAGCTGCAGGCCAGGGACCTGGGCACCCACACTGCCTCATGCGTGTTTGGACAGAGTGGGAAGCAGGTATACCCAGGGCCACTGCCGGGCACCCCAACTCTGGCAAAGTCCCATGGGAATCCCTGGAAGGTACCTCTTAGGTCACAGAGCCCGGGCCACAGCCATGCCCACTGACCAGGCAGGATGGGTTGACCCAGGGAAGCATGGCTGGGGACCGGGGCACTCACCGAAGCCTGCCGGTGGGTGTTGGAGAGGATTGTGTGGATCTTCGCTTGGCTCCGGTTGGCCTTGGCCACATCTACCCACATTTCCCGGCTGCGGGGCTCACTGGGGCCATAGAGACGGGACACATAGTAGCTGTGGTTGTCCTCCTGCCAGAGCCCAAGATAAAGCCCACAGGAGGTGTGAGTTGTCAGCATGCCAGAAATCACTCTCCACCCCTCCTCACCCAGACTTCTGGATACAGGAAGCCGCCACCATCCCAGGGTGCTGGACCTGTGGCCCCAAGGGCTGGTTTAGGCCTAGGACTGCCTGGGCTCCCCCTTGGCCCCAGACAGCTCACTAACTGGC
The DNA here is from genome assembly GCF_049354715.1 of Callithrix jacchus. Taxonomy (NCBI): domain Eukaryota; kingdom Metazoa; phylum Chordata; class Mammalia; order Primates; family Cebidae; genus Callithrix; species Callithrix jacchus. The sequence goes on from NC_133506.1 coordinate 119,604,109, forward strand.
TCCTAGCTGTGCCCCCACATGCCTGGCCACAGCCAAATCCACACCTGCTGCACTCCTTCTCAGTCCTCCCGTTCCCAGGCAAGCCAGGAGGCTGCCAGCCCCTGCATCCCTTCAGAGCACAACCATGGCTGAGCTTGGCTTGGAGCATGAGGGAGGAACAAACAGGATGGCCCCAAACCAGGCCCTTGTTTTCAGGGAGCCCTGCCCTGAAAGAATACCCTATTTAATGGAAATCTGGGCTAGGCACAGGGCCTCACACCTGTAATCTATGTTGCAAGATTACAGAGGCGGACACAGTAAGGCAAGGGAGGCCAACTCCGGCAGATCACCTGAGGTCAGGAGTTCCAGACCTGCCTGACCAACATGACAAAACCCTGCCTCTTCTAAAAATATAAAAATTAGGCCCAGCTTGGTGATCACGCCTGTAATCCCAGCACTTTGGGAGGCCGAGGTGGGCAGATCACAAGGTCAGGATTTCGAGACCTGCCTGACCAACATGGTGAAACCCTGTCTTTACTAAAAATACAAAAATTAGCTGGGTGTGGTGGCACATGCCTATAATCCTAACTACTCAGGAGGGTGAGGCAGGAGAATCACTTGAACCCAGGAGGTGGAGGTTGCAGTGAGCTGAGATCGCACCACTGCACTCCAACCTGGGAGACAGAGCGAGATTCAAAAAAGAAAAGAAAAATCTGGATCTTAAAAGGCACCAGTCTAAAGGAGGAGGCTGCCCCTTGATCCTAGGAAGTTGCCAGTCTGATGGAAGAGTGGGTTATGTAAACAGAGGAGCACACACAGACCCCCAAGCAGAGATAATACAGAGCCCAGTGCCCACACAGCATCACCAGAGGGCTGGGAAGGGGAGAGAAGCAGCAAAGATTCCTTTGAGACATATCTTTGAGCCTTTGCTGTGTACCTGATGGAGATAAAGAACAAGCCAGAATGCTGTGGGCCGGGGATTCATTCTGCAAAGCCTCTCCTGCAGAGGAGCACTTGGGGCCGGAGTTTAACGAGGCCAGGGAAATCGCTGGCAGAAAGAGAGCCAGAGGGGGCGATGTGGGAGCACTTCCTGGAGCTGACCCAAAGCACCAGCTGCAGGAGGAAGGGAGGCAGGGGCAGGCAGGTTCCCTTGGCAGCCACCATCACAGAGATGGGGCCGCTGACCCATGAGGAGCCCTGGGTCATTAATCAGGCTGCCCAGTGGTGGTGGCGCAGACACAGCAGAGCAAACGACGTTCTCCCTGCCAGGCTGCCAGCTGCCCAGCCAGCCCTTGCCCTGGGCACAGTGTGAGCGGGCACAAGGGATTCCTGCACTCCTGACCTGCCATAAGGCACTCTGCTCTTACGACAAGTGACACACCCTGGGGACCTGGGGTCTGGGCAGGCTGGGGGAGGATAAGCGGACGAAACATGGTTGATTGGTGAGGGAGGGGAGGGTGTATTTCTCTGCCACTGCCCTCCCTTCCTGCCTCCAGACGGCCCATACCTCCACCCATCCTCAGCATGGCAGTCAAACCAATCAAAAACACTTGTGCGGTGACATCACTCTGTTCATAAGCTATGCAGGGTTCCCTCAAGACACCGTCCTTGACAAAACCCAAAGCTCTTAGGCTGCTGTGCCAGATCCCATCATGAGCCAGCCCAGCCTCTCTCTAGCTCCTTCTCTCTTCTCACCACCTTGGGCTTCCTTGTGCACCCACCCTCCAGACCACACTCCCCTGACAGCCTCAGGCCACCAGTGGTCACTCGTGCCACTGCCCACGCTGGTCCTCCTGTCTGGAATGACTGCCCTCGCCTTCTCTCCTTGGCAGATTCCTGTTCATTCAACACTAGGCTCAAACTCCGCTTTTTTTCCTTTTTTTTTTTTTTTTTGAGATGGAGTCTCGTTCTGTCACCCAGGCTGGAGTGCAATGGCATGACCTTGGCTCACTGCAACCTCCACCTCCCAGGTTCAAGTAATTCTCCTGCCTCAGCCTCCTGAGTAGCTGGGATTACAGGTGCCTGCCACGATGCCTGGGTAATTTTTGTATTTTTAGTGGAGACAGGATTTTATCGTGTTGAACAGGCTGTTCTCGAACTCCTGACCTCAAGTGATCCATCCACTTCAGCCTTCCAAAGTGCTGGGATTACAGGCATGAGCCACCACGCCTGGCCAAACCCTGCCTTCTTCTTGGCTTTCCACCCCTACCTGCCCAATGATGACCTCCACCCCCTGCAAGAGGCCTCCACTGTCCCTTAGTTCAAGGGGTCCTCAAGGGATGATTCATGGGTACTATTTGCAAGAGTCACATGGGGCCACTCTTGTTGAATTTCTGGTTTTACACATGCAGCCACCTGGTAGGGGGGCTTCCCTGATGCCACTGCCCCTGGGGTGAGGGTCAAGCATGTTGCCTCTCATTGCTGCCATAGCCACCAGCCCTGGATTCCTGGGAGGGTACCCAGAGCAGCGGCACACTGCTCTCCAGCTCTGCCCACAGGCACTGAATCTACTGCTTCTGCCCAGAACTCTTGGCCTCCCTCGGGAAAGCAGCTCCCTCTGTTTCTGCCCCTTTCCCCGCCCTCCAGGAGATCTAATGCTTCATCTGTTCTCCTTGGTTTCTGTCTCTCCTATCTCCACCCATCTCTGCCGGAGACCCCATCTCAATTAAAAAAAAAAAATTACCCATCAAGAAACAAAGCTCCGTGCACCTCAATCTGTGCAGAGATATGCACAAAAGAAGAGTCTGCTGGCCATCCCCCAGCTTGCTTCCTGGATTCACAGGTGAGCAGTTTTTATTCCACTTCTAATAAAAAAATATAGGGGGCCCGGCCCCACACTGTACATCTGACAGTCTACAGCACCCCAACTGTGGCCAGTTATGGTTCAGCGGGGACCACCTGCCACAGCTGTGGCTACAGCTCGCCCTCTTCCCCCAAGTTCAAACAAAAAGCGGTTTATTAAGAGGCATCAGTTAGACTAAAATTGTGTCTGAAGAAAGGAAACCAAGTTTAGATGCTTTTCAGCCCATCTTTTTTTTTTTTTTTTTTTTTTGAGACAGAGTCTCGCTCTGTCACCCAGGCTGGAGTGCAGTGGTGCGTCATCTCAGCTCACTGCAACCTCTGCCTCCCAGGTTCAGGCGATTCTTAAGCCTCAGCCTCCCAAGTAGCTGAGATTACAAGTGTGTGCCACCACACCCAGGCCAGCCCATCATTTGAATGTCTGTTTGCCCCTGAACTACGAGCCCCTGACACGCAGGGATGGGCAAGATCACCTCTGTGCCCATGGCTTACCATCCCTCACATCCTCAGTGCTGAGGAAGTGTTTGCTGGAGGTGGGGATGGGGATGGGGAGACCAGTGCTTTGCACCGTGTTAAAATTTGGGAAATAAACTTGCCTCCCTAAATCCTGGGCTATCTTCTTATGGTCTGTGGGTGAGGGGGAAACAGTGACCCACCTGCACACAACCAGCACCAGGTGGCCCTTCTGTCTTTCCACGTGCTGTAGTGGGTTTTAAGTGTGTTCCCCAAAACAGTATGCTCAAGCGTGAACCTCTGCTACCTATGAATGGGACCTTATTCGGAAAGTCTTTTTTTTTTTAAGACGGAGTCTTGCACTGTCGCCCCACCTGGAGTGCAGTGGCACAATCTTGGCTCACTACAACTTCCACTCCCAGATTCAAATGATTCTCCTGCCTCAGCCTTCCAAGTAGCTGGGATTACAGGGTGCCTGCCACCAGGCCCAGCTAATTTTTTGTATTTTTTTAGAGACAGGGCTTCGCTATGTTGGCCAGGCGGGAGTCGAACACCTGACCTCATGATCTACCCGTCCTGGCCCAAAGTGCTGGGATTACAGGCATGAGCCACCATGCCCAACCCACCAGAAATAGTCTTTGTAGATGAATCAAGTCAGGATGAAGGCAGACTGAATTAGGGTGGAACCTAAATCTAATGACCAGAGTCTTTATATAAACAAAGAGGGGGATGTGGAAACAGAGGTGCGGAGGAGGCCCAGGGGCACAGGGAGGGTCCATGTCCCAGTGAAGGCAGAGATTGGAGTGTCCCGGTTTACAAACCAAGCACACCAAGGACTTCCAGGAGATCTAGAAGCTAGGGCAAGACAAGGAAGGATCCTTTCCCAGGGCCTTGAGAGGAAGTGTGGCTCTACTGACACCTTGATTTCAGACCTCTGGCCTCCAGAACTGCAAGGGAATAAATTTCTATCGTTTTCAGCCACCAAAATCATGGCACTGTGTTATGGCAGCCCTAGGGAACGCGCATCCACGCCCGCAGGTGTGTGTTTCGTGGCCAGTCGGGACAACCTGAAGTGGTTTTCCCTCCTTCATGTCCTCCCCTTGCTTAGGGCGTTGTGGTTCTCGGTTGCACTCAGAACAAAGGTTACACCCCTTAAGCCAACCCCTTCTCTTCTTTACTAATAGAATATCGATTTGGGATTGAGCACAGTGGTTCATGCCTATAATCCCAGCACTTTGAGAGGCCAAGGCTGGAGGATCACTTGAGGCCAGGAGTTCAAGACCAGCCTGGGCAACATAGTGAGACCCTGTCTCTACAAAAAATACAATAAAATAAAACAACTAGCTGGGCATGGTGGTGTGTGCCTGTAGTCCCAGCAACTCAGGAAGCTGAGGCAGGAGGATCCCTTGAGCCCAGGAGATCGAGGCTATGATTAGGCCTCTGCACTCAGCCTGAGTGACACAGTGGGACTCTGTCTCAAAAAAAAAAAAAAAGGAAAAAAATAAAATTGATTCTGTAGTAACCAGCAATGTAGCCATCTAATAAACGTCATTCCCTGGATGTCTTAAGGATTATCATGTGACACAAGCTGGCTCATCACGTGAGCTGAAGGTTCTAGTGGAGCCTTTTCAAAGAGGTCAAGTTTGATGGCTTGTCCCTCTTATCTTTGCCCTTCTTCTTCCTGCCTGGAATGCAGACCTGATGGCTGGAGTTCCAGCAGCCATCTTGTGAGTTTAAGGACAAGAGCCACACCCTAAGAATGTTGAAGTGAAGAACTAGATGGAGCCTCAGTCCTTGATGACATGCTAGAGGGATGCTCCTTAAGTCCCTGGATTTGTCTCTCTGCTACTCAGAAACACAAATCCTTCCCTTCCCCATGTGTGGTGGTCTGGCCCCAACTCAGCACCTCCTCCTCTCCCCTGCTCTCTTGTTCTGGGAATTGCCATGCAGTTGTCTGCCTCAGGACCTTGGTGCCTCCTGTGCCTCAAAATTTCTTCCCCTTCCCTGTTCAGGACCTGACCCTTGTTCACCCACCCAGCCTCAGCTCAGGGGTCGCTTCCTCAAGAAAGCCTCTCTGATTCCCTGTTACATTCTTATCACTCCCCGTGCTTCCTTCTCCTAACGTTTTGCACACTTGTGACAATTTACTCGGCTTTTATACACATCTCCATGTCTGCTCTTCCTGTAAGATCGTAAGTTCCCCAGGAGTAAGGTCAGCCTTTATCTATCGTGTTAAGCACAGAGTATGTGTTCAATGGAGGATTTGTTGAGCAGAGAATGACCACAAAGCACAGCTGCCTGTTTTATGGGCACCACTGCATATTCTGAGGCCCAGGATAGGATCATTCTACCAAACAAAGCAGGGCAGCTGCGGATGCTAAACAGAAGTCTCAGCATCAACTGAATACAGCTTCCACCTGGGAACCTGAGCCAGTCTGTGTTTAAGACAGTTGCTTTGAGGCTCAGCAAAAGGTCTGGTTTCAATCAGCCTGATTCCCAGGTCCTGCACAGTGAGAGCCTTCCCCACACCTCCAGGCATCTCAAATGAGCACCCAGGACAGAAGCCACGCTCTGCCATGGTGAAGCCCAAACAGATGCTGACGTTGTCTCTTGCCGCCTCATCTAAGACTACAAAGGGTGAGCTTCCTGGGAATGCATCTCCCCAGCCCCTTTCTCCAAGTTCTCTGCTTCACAGCAAAGACAAGCAGTCTGGCTCATAGTCCCCACTAACACTGCTCTGCAGAGAAGCCAGGCCCTGTGTCACGGGCCTCAACTCTGACACCTGGATGATACTTGGACTCATTCTTGGAGTTGCCAAGGACTCCTGCAGTGGCACCTCTTAACTGACACAAAGCTTTCATCTCTTCTGACTCAAGGAGACTCAGAAATGAAAGGAGCTGCTGCCTCTAACTCCTAGGCTGAGATTCTCTCCAATGAGTCAGCAGATTCCAGGGAGGACAAGAGCCTCGAAGCCTAATGACGCCCTACTCAGGCCAGCGGGGGGAAGGCCGAGCTCTGCTTCAGGCCTCAGAAGTGCCAAGTATAGCCAGCCTGCCAGGGGAAGGACTGGCTCGAGGGCAGTGCCATGCAGAATCTGCTGCAGGCCCCAAACAGGCCCAACAGACTGCCCTCCTGGCACGCCTGACTTTGATTACCCCAGGTCAGTGAAGCTAGGAGCCATATCTGCTCAGTTCTGGCTAAGGGCAGCCATAGAGTGATGGGTGAGGGCAAAATGCACCCTGGAGGGAGGGGGGGACTTGCAGTGGGATCACTCCCGGGCAGAGCCAAACACAAAGCCTGCAGGGGAGCATTTGGGAGCATGGGAGGAAGGAGAAGGGAAGCTGGCATCTGCAGAGTGGGGATGGTAGAGTGCTGAGCATTTCATATCTGTTACTACAGGGCAACCCTAGGAGGTGAGCACTAATATTAGTCCCACTTTCTTAGTTGGGAAACTGAGACTAGAAATCATGTAACTTTTCCGGGCACAGTGGCTCACGCCTGTATTCCCAGCACTTTGGGAGGCTGACACAGGGTGGATCACCTGAGGTCAGGAGTTTGAGACCAGCCTGGCCAACATGGCGAAACCCCGTCTCTACTAAAAACACAAAAATTAGCCGGGTGTGGTGGCAAACACCTGTAATCCCAGCTACGTGGGAGGCTGAGGCAGGAGAATTGCTTGAAGCCGGGAGCAGAGGTTGCTATGAGCTGAGATTGCGCCACTGCACTCCAGCCTGGATGACAGAGTGAGACTTGTGAAAAAAAAAGAAAAAAGAAAAGAAAAATCATGTAGCTGTATGAAACCAGGTCAGTTCCACTCAAAGACAGTGACCTTTCCCCTGTCCACTGTCTCTGAGTTCTTTAAGCAACAGCCCCCCAGGAAGGACTTGGGGTGACCTGCCAGTCATTCATTAAAATCTCAATCAGTGCTGGGTGCAGTGGCTCAGGCCTGTAATCTCAGCACTTTGGGAGACCAAGGCAGGCAGATCACAAGGTCAGTAGTTCAAGACCAGCCTGACCAACATGGTAAAACCCCATCTCCGCTAAAAATACAAAAAATAGCCGTGGTGGCACAGGCCTGTAATCCCAGCTACTTAGGAGGCTGATGCCGGAAATTCACTTGAACCCAGGAGGCTGAGATTGTAGTGAGCTGAGATCGCACCATTGCACTCCAGCCTGGGAGCCTAGGCAACAGAGCAAGACTCTGTTTCAAAAAAAAAAAAATTAGAAGGACCACTGTCTGGAGGTTGGAGCGCAGGGACGGTGGTGCGTTAATCTCCTCACCCCCAGCACCTCCCTAGCACAGGGCCTGGCACCTGACATCTGGCGGGTGTTCAGCATCTGCTTGCCAAATGAGCTGAATCAAGGATTCTGCAGCCAGTGGTATCAAGGCTGTGCTGAGAATGTGCAGTGTGGCTCTGACAAAGACATCTCCAATGGCAGGTGACACAAAAGCCACTTACAAAGGAACCAGCTGCCTCCTCTGGGAATCCAAGCCCATGGAGAGCTTTCCCAAACCTGGGAAATCCTGGACACAGGAAGGTGTCTCTGGATTCCTCAAGTTCTTCCCTGAGGAAGTGAAGATGACAAGGGAGATGCTTCTGGGGCAAAGAAGAGAAAGAACTCCAGGCTCAACCCAGCTCCAATGTGGAGACGTGTGTTAGACCAAGCGTCTGAGAGCCCAGGGGCAGGCCAGCAGGTGTGGAACATGGACGATTCTCGTGTTATCAGGGCATTGTCCTAAGTGTGACTGCTCCTGGGTCCAAAGAGGGCTGCCTGTAGCCACTGAGGCAGCATGCTTCCTTGTCAGGTTCAAAAGGAGAAACTTCTCACCACGAACAGATGGAATGCAAGATCTTCCTTTCAGTCTTACTGAACCATCTGATGCAGGCCCCAACTACTACAGGGCCAGGGCTGTAAGCCAGTCAGAGTGCCAGAGTGGTGTAAACCAGTCTACTTCTCCAGGAACTGGGGGTCATGGCTCCACTAGGAAGGGGGAATGGAAGCTGGGTGAGCAAAGGCCTGACATCAGGGTTGATGGGGAATGTGGCTCGATGACCAAGACCAAGCTTCTCTGCCATTTTCTTTTCTTTTTGAGACCGAGTTTCACTCTTGTTGCCTAGGCTGGAGTGCAGTGGCACAATCTCGGCTCACCACAACCTCCACCTCCCAGGTTCAAGAGATTTTCCTGCCTCAGCCTCCCAAGTAGCTGGGAGTATAGGCATGCGCCATCATACCCGGCTAATTTTGTATTTTTAGTAGAGACGGATTTTCTCCATGTTGGTCAGGCTGGTCTCGAACTCCTGACCTCAGATGATCCACCTGCCTCGGCCTCCCAAAATGCTGGGAATACAGGCATGAGCCACCTTGCCCAGCCATCTTCTCTACCATTTTCAGCGTGGGCTTCATTGTAAGGCTGGGCACCTTGTAGTGACGGGATGGCTGACAGTGGCAACCAGCCCTGTGCATCCTGGCTCATGGAAGCAAAACAGGCACAACACACATCTCCCCAACCACCGAATGAACACATGTGCTACAGGATGGTAGGACCAACCTGGGGCCCGTGCCACCTCTGGACTAGGGAGCCCCAGATGCTAAACAGCTTCCACCTAAACCAAACACCGGCTAGGGGGTAGGGTTATCATGGAACCCAAGATCCCATTTCTAGTGTTCAAGGCTGTAAGGTAAAATATATGTTGGAAAGTCAACCACAATGTCCACCTGTCAGTTGAATCCTGCCAATGAACCAGTACTCTCAAAAGACAAGAAGCACTTTGAGAGGCTGAGGCAGAAACCTCCTTGAATCCAGGAGTTCAAGACCAGCTTAGGCAACATAGTGAGACCCTGCAAGTCTACAAAAAAAAAAAAAAAAAAGAAAAAATGAACTGGGAGTGGTGGCATGCACCTGTAGTCCCAGCTACTTGTGAGGCTGGGGCAGGAGGATCGCTTTATCCCAGGAGATTAAAGCTGTAGTGAGCCATGATGGGGCCACTGCATTCCAGCCTGGGCAACAGAGCAAGACCCTGTCACAAAACAAAACCAAGAGACATGCCTTTTACTTTCTGGAAGCAGAGTGAGTAAAGGGCTTGACTGGCCAGCATCCTCCAATCTGTCCACATGCCCGGGGAGGCACAAAATTCTGCCAACCACTCAGGCCTTGTGGAATGAAAAAGCCCCTTCAGCTGGGGTAGGGGTGCTCCATTGCCTGGATCGATTGTCTCCATCCAGTTCTTTATGAGGCCAGAGTTTACCCAAGTTCCTCAGGGCTGAGCATTGGTGATGCAATTAAAGCTTTTGCCACCTACCCAGGGTTTTCTAGAACCAATCATTTTAGTCTAAAATTTCTTTTCTCTTCTTTTCTTTCTTTCTTTCTTCTCTCTCTCTCTCTGTCTCTCTCTCTCTCTCTCTCTCGTTTTATTCTTGTCCCCCATGCGGGAGTGCAATGGCACGAGATCTCGGCAAACTGCAACTGGGTTCAAGCAATTCTCTTGCCTCAGCCTCCCGAGTTTCTGGGATTACAGGTTCATCTCACCACGCCCAGCTAATTTTGTACTTTTAGTAGAGATGGGGGTTTCACCATGTTGGCCAGGCTGGTCTTGAACTCCTGACCTCAGGTGATCCAGTTGCCTTGGCCTCCCAAAGCGCTGGGATTACAAGCATGAGCCATCAAGCCCACCTAGTCTAGAATTTCTGATGCTCCTGGAACATCAATGTTGTATGGAGCCCTGCTTACTAAACTTTCAGGTGTGGCATTATATTTTAAATAATATCCTTCCAGGATATTCCGTCCCTATCCCAAGGACATCTGCCCGCCACCACCCCCCACAGGCCCTGCTGAGTGATTACACCCACCACAGTCTCCCACATGACTCTGTGCTTCCTCAGACTGATTGGACATAGGTAGTCATATGATTCAAAAAGCAGCCCATCTGTTGGAAGCCTACAATCTAGAGCTTGTGCAGCCTGAACCCCAGGGAGAGTTAAGTTGGGAAACTGAGAAGCTAGCGGCAGGAGAGCTGAGTTGAAAGATCATGGAGACTTAGGAACTGAAACCGTTCAAGATGAACAGGGTCTGTGAGAAAGAAAACAAGGAACTGAAACCATCTTGAGCTGTCTGCAGAAGACTCCTGATCCACAGAAAGGAAAAGGCAGATCAGGCTTCAATAACCATATGCTGAATTAATGAAAAGAAGGCAAGAATTGGGGGAGGGAGTCTGGTTCCCAACAGCTTGCCAGCTTCCTTGAGGTCTGGCTGCCCTTCATGTCCAGCCCTTGGGTTTCCCATGATTGTTCTTTCCCCCCCCACCCCACGATAATCCTTCTTTGTGGGACAGCTCAAATAGCTCCTTGGAACAAAAAGGACCTTAAATAGAATAGCCTTGCTTATGAGGTGATCAGAGGAAAGACCTCCAGGGTGAGCCCAGGCAGTCCTTCATTGGTATAGACAGCAAGAATCTGAAGAAGCCCAGCAGAAAGCAAGGATACATGTTTGGGATGATGAATATGCTCATTACCCTGATCTGATCACTATACATTATATGTATTGAAGCATCACTATGTACCCCATGAATATGTACAATAGTTTATCAATTTAAAAATTAAATTAGATAGGGCATGGAGGCTCACACCTGTCATGCTGATACTTTGGGAGGCCCAGGTGGGTGGATCACTTGAACTCAGGAGTTCAAGACCAGCCTGGGCAACATGTTGAAACCACCATCTCTACAAAACATACAAAAATTGGCCAGGCATGATGGCATACACCTGCAGTCCCAAGCACTCAGAGGCGGAGGCAGGAGAATCACTTGAGCCTGGGAAGTTGAGGCTGCAGTGAGCCAAGGTCAAGCCACTGCACTCCAGCCTGGGTGACAGAGTGAGACCCTGTCTCAAAAAAATTTTTTTTGACTTAATTTTTAAAAAGAATCTGAATGAGAAGAGAGAAGTGAGAAATTAAATTTCTGGGGGAACATTTCCCTGGCAACACATCAGCTAGTGTAAACTAAAAATCCTAAGTCCTCCAACTGACTGATTGGACCCCTTCTTGGCCAATGGGACCCCAGAAAAGGCTTAAAAATTTAATTCCCGGCCATAATGGGATGGGAGGTCAGACACACCTCATTGTAACCCTTCCCTTTGGCAGTTTAGACACAATTGACCAGCATTAATATTAAAATAGAAATCAGAAGACAGAATGGACTCTGGGGCAATATGATACCAAATTATAAACAGGACCTTTGGCCATGACAGGCACAGGTTAAATCACACGCCCCTGCAGGCCAGTCCAACTCAGCGTATTGAGTCTTGCTCTGACATGTCACATGATGTGCCGGATAGGATGCATGAGATGATGGGACATGGCAGATCATATGATACATGATGTGATACGACCGGCAGATCACATGATGATTAGCAAACTTCTTTGTCTTAACATTCTTTTCCATGGACTCCAAGTTTTCTATTTTTATTTCTTTTAGATTTTTTTTATTCTGAGATAGGGTCTCACTCTATTGCCTAATCATTTCTCACTGTAGCCTCAATCCTCAGCTTCAGTGCTCAAGTGATCCTTCTGCCTCAGCCTCTTGAATAGCTGGGATCACAGGCGTGTGCCACCACACTCAGCTAATTTTTTTTTTTTTTTTGAAATGGAGTTTCGCTCTTGTTGCCCAAGCTAGAGTGCAATTGGAGTGCAGTGGTGTGATCTCGGCTCACTGCAACCTCCACCTCCCAGGTTCAAGTGATTCTCCTGCCTCAGACTCCCAAGTATCTGGAATTACAGGCATGTGACACCATGCCCGGCTAATTTTGTATAATTTTGTATTTTTAGTAGGGATGGGGTTGGGATTACAGGTGTGAGCCACTGCACCTGGCCAAACACCCAGCTAATTTTAAAATTTTTTGTAGACTCAAGGTTTGCCATGTTGCCCAGGCTGGTCTCAAACTCCCGGGCTCAAGCAATCCTCTCACCTTGACCTCCCAAAGTGCTGGGATTACAGGCAGGAGCCACTGCACTTGGCCTCCTGCCTGTAATCCCAGCACTGACTTCAGGTTTTTGGACAAAGCCTTACTCCTCTAACCAATTGCAAATTAAAGAATCTCTGAACCCACCTGTGAGTTCTCACTTCAAGATAACCCACTTTTTTTGGGCCAAACCAACATATGTAAACTCCATATATTAATTTATGACTTTGCCATTAACTTCTGCTTCCCTAAAATGTATAAAGCAAAGTTGTCACCTGACTGTCCCAGGATCACTTAAGGCTTCTTTCTGTTTTCTCCAGGCTGCGATCACTCATGGAGGCTCAGAATAAACATCTTTGAAATATTTTACAGAGTTTGATTTTCTTGCCAACACCATCATGATTCTTCTTCTATAAAGTCAATCACTGCTGGCTTCTTGGCTGGCCATTGGGAAAAAGAGTCCCATGGCTTGGAATTCACCAACTTTGGAGACACTTCCCAGCTGCCACCATAGGTCTCTTGTCATGCTGCCACCCACATGGGCAGTTTTGATAGAAGAAGTCCTAATAATTGTCTCCCAATAACCATTCTCTCCTTCTTCCTTGAGTAGCAGAAGAAGCTCCCAGTTGTAGCTAGGCACACAGCCGCCCTGTTAAACCATGTTTCCCAGCCTATCTTCTGGCTAGGTATGACTACGTGACTGGCCCATGGAAGATGAGCAGAAAGACTGGCCCAGGAAGATGAGCCTTAAATAAGAATGGGTGACAGGGTGTGGAGGTTCCCTCCTGTAATCCCAGCACTTTAGGAGGCTGAGGTGGGCAGATCACTTGAGGCCAGGAGTTTCAGACCAGCCTGGCCAATATGGTGAAACCTCATCTCTACGAAAAATACAAAAATTATCTGTGTGTGGCAGTGGGCACCTGTAATCTCAGCTGCTCAGGAGGCTGATGCAGGAAAATCACTTGAACCTGGGAGGTAGAGGTTGTAGTGAGCTGAGATCACAACACTGCATTTCAGTCTGGGCGACAGAGCAAGACTCTGTCTTAAAATAAAATGAATAAAATAAAAAAGATTTGGAGCTGGGCGCAATGGCTCACACCTGAAATCCCAGCACCTTGGGAGGCCGAGGCAGGCAGATCATTTGAGTCAGGAGTTTGAGACCAGCCTGGCCAACATGGTGAAACCCAGTTTCTACTAAAAATATTTAAAAATTACCTGGGTATGGTGATGCGCACCTATAAGCCCAGCTACTCCAGAGGCTGAGGCAGGAGAATCACTTGAACCCAGGAGGCAGAGGTTACAGTGAGCCAAGATTGCAGCACTGCACTACACCCTGGGCAATAGAGCGAGACTCTGTCTCAAAAAAAAGAAAAAAGAAAAAAAACTGGGGTGCCCTCCCTCTGCCTGGCTGGGATGCAGATGTGATGGTGGGAGCTGAAACAGCCATCTTGAGCTACAAAATTGAAAGCACGTGTTTTAGATGGCCGAGCAGCAAGATAGCAGGAACCTAGGCCCCCAACAGCACCAAGACACAACAGCAACCCTGGCTTACTTATGCTCACACTATTACATGTGAGAGAAGAATAGATTTCTCGCATATCTAAGGGCCTTGTCACTTTGACATCTGTTACAACAGTACCTGTATCCTAATTAATAAAAGGCCCTAAGGGGTCTCTTGAGGCCAGCCCATCCCAGGGTATGGTCGCTATCATCCATGTTGATGTGCCTCTTAAAAAGGATGCGGAGACCTTGCCTGGCAGTGAAGCTTCCTAAGGAATTCACACAATTCACAGCCCACTGTAGAAGCTCTGACGGAGATGACCTGGCGTTACAAAGGAGGTCAGCGAGGGTAGCGTAGGCCACGCCACTTGGCACGTCCACCAAAGGCAATGATGTTTCCTTGGAATGTGTGTAAGACACCCAATCAATAATCCGCATTTGTTTTGGGAGGCAGTGTGATGTGGATTTCAAATATTTTTGGTCCTGAAATCGTTTCTTCCAACACATCTTCCATAGAAGCCCAATATATACATCACATCAAAGTAAAGCCACTTCGGGAGAAGGAAAGAGAAGGGTTGGAGCCTGCCAGCTGTGCTGCTTCCTTTTCTGCCACCTTCCCTCCCACAGCAGCCCATGAAGCTCTCCTCAGACCCTCGGGCTTCCATGGAGCATAATTCAAAAACCACTGCTCTAGGATCAAGCGTATGGGCTGTGGAGTAAGACAGACCCAAGTGCCAAATCTGACTCGTCATGTCATGGTTGGTGACCAACATTCTTCTCTCTGGGCGTCAGTTCCCTCATTGGTGACCTTTCTTGCAAGGTTCTTTTTTTTTTTTTTTTTTTGAGATGGAGTTTGACTCTTGTTGCCCAGGCTGGATTGTAACAACCCCATCTCAGCTCACTGCAACCTCTGCCTCCCGGCTTCAAGTGATTCTCCTGCCTCAGTCTCCTGAGTAGCTGGGATTATAGATGCGTGCCACCATGCCGGCTAATTTTGTATTTTTAGTAGAGACGTCGTTTCACTATGTTGGCCAGGCTGGTCTTGAACTCCTGACCTCAGGTGATCCACCCACCTCAGCCTCCCAAAGTGCTGGTATTACAGCTGTGAGCTACCTCGCCCAGCCTCTTGCAAGGTTCTTGAAAGGATTAGACAAAACATATCTACATGAAGCTCTCAGCGCAGTGCCTGGCCCACAGGAGGTATTTGAGAAGTGGGAGCTATTACCCTGATTTTGTTGGGCCTCTCCAGGAAAGGGCTTGATTATGGAGGCTGCCTCCTCAAAGCAACCCCCAGCTCCAGCCAAAGCGTCAGCAGTTACAGAATCTCTTCTGCCTCAATTAGTCATGCCCAGAGGCCTGGCAGGCACTTTATTTCTGACAGCGGGGCAGCATTTACCTTGGCTGAGCTCAAGGCATTTCTGGACAGGAACTCTGGCTAAGCTGTCACAGTCAGCCCATCACCTGCCAGCCAACTGGCAGGTGGAAATGCTGGGGCAAGCAACCAAGGACGCCCTGCAGGGCTGCTAGAGAGACCAGGCTCATCCGGATGGCGCTGAGGCAGCTGGGTCCAACCCAGGAGGCGTGGACAGGATTACTGTGGGGAGGGGGACATCCCCTGCCCTTCCATCGCAGGGCACACATGCCACGAGGCCTTACAAGGCCAACAGAAATGCATTCTAGATCCTGCTGTTCAAAGAGCGCTCCCGGGCCAGCAACATCAGCATCACTGGGAGCCCATTAGAAATTCACACTCCTGGGCCCAACGCCAAGCCTGCTGAATCGGCATCTGCCTTTGGAAGCACTTCCAAGGGGATTTTTTCACAGAGCACAGTTTGAGAGGTCCTGGTCCAGCAGTACCTTTTGCATCAACACATCACTCGTTTTTGTCCCTGAGGAGATGGTGGGTAAGAGCTCAGACTGCCTAGGCACTCTGACTCATGCCCGTAATCTCAGTACTTTGAGAGACAAAGAAGGGAGGGTCACCTGAGGTCGGGAGTTCAAGACCAGCCTGGACAACATAGGGAGCCTCCATCTCTACAAAGAAATACAAAAGTTAGCTGGGTGTGGTGGGACACACCTGTAGTCCCAGCTACTTGGGAGGCTGAGGTAGGAGGACCGTTTGAGCCCAGGAGGTTGAGGCTGCAGTGAACTATGATCACACCACTGTGTTCCAACCTGGGTGACAGAGCAAGAACCCTGTCTCAAAAAAAAATTTTTTTAATTAAGTTAAATTGTGAAAAAGAGCTCAGGCTCTGAAGGCAGAAAGACCTGGGTTCTTGTCCTGGTTTTGCCACTTACTGGCTGTGTGACCTTGGATAGGCAACTTCACCTCTCTGCTCCAGATAGCTAAAGAGAGATATGCCTGCCTTATTGGGTGGTTGTGTGGATTAAACATAAAGCCATACAGGAAGGGCTTATTTATTTATTTAGAGATAGAATCTCACTCTATTACCCAAGCTGGGGTGCAGTGGTGCCATCTTGGCTCACTGCAACCTCTGCCTCCCAGGCTCAAGTGATCCGTGATCCTCCCACCTCAGCCTCTTAAGTAGCTGGGACTATGGCACGGGCCACCATGCCCAGCTAACTTTTTTTACAATTTTTATAGAGCCAGGGTCTCACCCTGTTACCCAGGCTGGTCTCGAACTCCTGGGCTCAAGCAATCCTCCCTCCCTCCACCTCCCAAAGTGCTAGGATTACAGGCCCGAAGTTCGATGCCTCACCAGGTAGGGCTTTTTTTTTTTTTTTTCAAGTTGGAGTCTCACTCTGTCACCCAGGCTGGGGTGCAATGGCGCGGTCTCAGCTCACTGCAACCTCCGCCTCCTGGGTTCAAGCAATTCTCCTTCCTCAGCCTCACAAGAAACTGGGATTACAGGTGCTCACCAGTACACCCAGCTAATTTTTGTATTTTTAGTAGAGACAGGGTTTTACCATGTTAGTCAGGCTAGCCTCAAACTTCTGACCTCAGGTGATCCACCCACCTCAGCCTCCCAAAGTGCTGGGATTACAGGCAGGAGCCACCGCACCCAGCCAGGAAAGGCTTTTTTAATGCCCCCTGTTCTTATTTTCTCTCACCCCATGTATCCGTACAATAACCCCCAGCTGCCCCCTGGACATAGCCAAACCTCAGGTTGAAATAAACCCACACAGAACATTTGTCATCACGGAAATGCAGAAAGTATGTCCCCTGGTATGACCCTGAAAGGAGAGACCCAGGCTAGACAAAAGGGCTCGTGAATCTGCTGAGGGTCTGGGGTAGAGAGATGTCAGTGTGAGTGAGGCTGGCCTAAGAAAGCCCTGGAAATGGGGCTTTGGATGAGGCTTGTACAGAGGCTGTGGACTGGCATTGGGGGTGTTAAGCATTTTTTAATACCCCAGCAGTCCATGGAAACGGAAAAATCATCCCATCCTGGCACTGACTCAAATGTGGGCTTTTTGAGGGATATTAGCCAACCAGGGACTGTGATAGGATAAATATAGACCATATAGCCACAGAGAATTAGGACAAGGACAGACAAAAACAAAAACAGGCCTTCCCCATCCCTCATCTGGTCCCACATTGGCCTATTTTCTTCTAGTGTTTTTCTTATGTATGTATAATTTCACAGTCATAGTTCTGCTGATCATGCCATTTCGTGGACCGCTTCTGTCACATTTCATGATATCAAAAGCAGCTTTTGATGGTAAACATGGTATTTCCAAACATCATTTCTAACAGCTGCATGACAGTCTACTCAAGAGAACACCCACAATTTTCTTCACTATTTCTCTTTTATTGGGCATTTAGGTGGCTTTCCATTTTGATGCTCTCATAAACACTACTGTGATGAACTTGATGCATTTTCCATATCTTGGATGACTTCCTCTGCTTCATAGCCTTTGGTATAAAGCAATGCTTCTCAAACATGAGTGTGCATAGGCCGGGCACTGTGGCTCACGCCCGTGATCCCAGCACTTTGGGAGGCCAAGGCGGGTGGATCAGTTGAGGTCAGGAGTTTGAGACCAGCCTAGCCAACATTATGAAACCCCGTCTCTACTAAAAATACAAAAATTAGCTGATTAGCTGGGTGTGGTGGTGGGTACCTGTAATCTTAGCTACTTGGGAGGCTGAGACAGAAGAATACTTGAACCCATGAGGCATAGGTTTCAATGAGCCAAGATCGTGCCACTGCACTCCAGCTTGGACAACAAGAGCAAAACTCTATCTCAAAAAAAAAAAAAAAGGAGTGTGCATGTGAAGTACAGCAAGCCCTCAACGTTGTTGATGGGTTCTTGGAAACTTTGATTTTAAGCAAAGCAACGTATAACGAAACCAATTTTATCATAAAGTAATTGATATAAGCAAGAGTTAAGTTCCTAGGGCATGTTTCCAGTTGCTTCTAAATAAAGACCAAAATACTTGTAATATTAAACAGACATAAATGTGAGCTATGCCATACATACATTTAAAGACTCATGAAAACATGTTAGGATAGTTCCAGCTCTGGTGGCTGGAACCTATCCCAACAGCTCAGGGCACAAGGCAGGAACAGACTCAGAGGCCATTCCATCGCAGGGCACACTCACACACATTCACACTCACTCATCCTGGGACAACTTAGACACACTAGGGAACCTAAGGTGCACATCTCTGATATGTGGGAGGAAACCAGAGTACCCAGAGACGTGAAGAGAACATGCAAACTCCACACAGATGGTGGCCCCAGCTGGGAATCCATTTATTTTCTTCTCATTAATACTCTAACAAAACAAGGTTGACCAAAACGATGTTATCGAAGGACCTGCTGTGCCTGGAAATCAGATTCTGATTATTTTGCAGGTCTGAGGGCTCTGAGATTCCACGTTGCTCACAAGCTCCCAGGCTAAGTGGGCATGGTGGCATGCGCCTGTAATCTCAGCTACTCGAGAGGCTAAGGTAGGAGAATTGCTTGAACCCGGGAGGCGGAGGTTGCAGTGAGCTGAGATTACTCCACTGCACTCCAGCCTGGCAACAGAGAGAGACTCTGTCTTTAAAAAAAAAAAAAAGCCCAAAAACACATGAAAATGTGCTCAATATCAGTAATCATTAGGGAAATGCAAATCAAAACCACAATGAGGTGCCACTTCACACCCACTAGGACAGCTTTTTTTTTTTTTTTTTTTTGAGACAGAGTTTCACTTTTGTTGCCCAGGCTGGAGTGCGGTGGCACAATCTTGGCTCACTACAACCTCCTCTGCCTCCTAGGTTCAAGCAATTCGCCTGTCTCAGCCTCCTGAGCAGCTGAGATTACAGGCATGTGCCACCAGACCTGGCTAATTTTTGTCTTTCTTTTAGTAGAGACAGGGTTTCACCATGTTGGCCAGGCTGGTCTCAAACTCCTGACCTCAGATGATCCACCTGCCTCAGCCTCCCAAAGTGCTGGGATTATAGGCGTGAGCCACTGCAGCCAGCCTAAAATGGTTAATTTTATATTATGTGAATTTCACCTCAACAAAAAAGAAAAAAAGGAAGTGGTCCCTACCCAAAGAGAAAGGAAAGGGCCTACAAGAGGAACCGGACAGAGAGGAAACCACCTGGCACTGAGCAGCCGGGAGCGGCACTGTGACCAAGAACCATCACAGGCCTCACATTTTGCTCTTACATCAACTCTGTGAGATGGTATTTACCACTAATTTGGGAAATGTGAAGCTAGCAAGGACTTGGAGGGGCTGAAAATATCAGGTTCATTGACTGAGGGGTTAAGTGTCCAGCCCAAGGCTATGCAGCTGGTCTGCGTCAGGACCAAAATGGAGGGCCAGGACCGCCTGGCTCTTCCACAGCACTGGAGGTGACATCGGCACTCACCTCCTGCCTGCCTGGACACCCTTTCTTCTCACAAAATCTCTTCTCTTTTTTTCTTTTTCTTTCTTTTTTTTTTTTTTTTTGCAACAAAATCTTGCTCTGTCGCCCAGATTGGAATGGAGTGGTATGATCTTGGGTCACTGCAACCAGCACCTCTGGGTTCAAGCGATTCTCCTGCCTCAGCCTCCTGAGTAGCTGGGATTACAGGTACACATAACCCGCCCAGTTAATTTTTGTATTTTTATTTTTAGTAGAGACGGGGTTTCACCTTGTTGGCCAGGATGGTCTCGATTTCCTGACCTCAAGTGATCTACCTGCCTCAGCCTCCCAAAGTGCTGGAAATACAGGCCTGAGGCACCATGCCTGGCCAATCTTTGTCTTCTCTCTCTTCAAAACTTGGCTCCTAACTTCCCCTCCCTCCACCTCCCACCAACTCTGCTCCCAGACTCCTCACCTCGTCCCTCCCCTTGAGCACCCTGGTGGGGTTGGGTTCTTGAAGGAGCACTGCCTGATCCCTGTGGTTTGTGCTAGGAGTCTGGCTGGCTGTCCCGTCTTCCAAGGCCCTGAGTTCTGAAAATCTTCTTTTGGGAGATGACTCCTCTGGAAGGTTGTAGAAACCAGGCAGGCCTTGCACTCATATGCCTCTCGCCCTGCCCAACTGTCTTGGATGACGGGGTCCCTGCCCTGACACAGGGTCCCTCACATTCCTGGGGCCTGCCGTGGTGATGTACAAGCCAGGAGGTTTTGCTTAAGCCAGAGAAGAGAGGAATTCAAGGATGCTGGGCCATGGGGGAGACTGGGAGGTAAGGAGGGTGAAAGGGGAGGCACCTCCTCAAATCTAAATGTTCTTATGCTTGATTTTCCCCAAATTCTGGCTCTAAACCATGGAAGCAAGTAAACCTTGGAGTTACACTTTGAAATCCTCAAAGGAAGAGAACCTTTGCCAAGGCCTCCCACTTCCAGCCTCTTTGAGAAAAAGTTGTGACACACCTCAGGGTCTCTGACTCAGCACATCCCAGGATCTCTGAGTCAGCACTATGGCTTCCCCATTCCCCTACACCCAACCCCGAAACACCCAGTGTTTGCAGGGCCTCAGGATTGGGCTTGGTGGAAAATCTCCGGAAATCTTGAATCCAGAAAAGAGTCCTGCTTCCACTGTGATATGGTGGTAGCGAGGGTGTGGGAATACATGTTAGGGAGGAGATGATTCTGAACAGGGGCCTGGGAGCTGCCAGCTCACCCTGGGCGGGGCATGCAGGCTAGACACCTCGAGGCCTCCAAAGCAAGAGGTTCTGAATTAGGAGGAGCATGGTGGTGAAATGGCCAGGCTGGGGGGCTTGGCAGAGGGACTGGGCAGAGAGGGCTGAATGGAAGAGCTGAGTCAAGGGGCTGAGCCAGACGGGAGGCCCGCAGCCATAAGGGTTACTGAGGAGTGATGGAGAAAGGTTGGTATAGGGGTGGCAAAAGGCATGGCAGCCCAACTGCTGGCCCTCAGTCACTTGATATGGCCCCAGAGCAGACGGTCCCAGAGCCTGGTCACTGTTGGCCAAACCTGGCTGTGATACTGGATGAACAGAGGAAGTGTTTTCCTGTTGAAACCCAAGAAAACTCTGTGAGACAGACCAAATCAAAGTTGCTCAAACAGTCCCTTCCCACTACTGTCCTCTTATCTTGCCCACCCTCTGCTGCCACGCCATCAACTAGATGAGACTTCCTTAGGCCACAGAGATGCTGGGCTCTCAGAGGCACAGGAGAAGTAGGTGTCTCTGGACGCCTCTACTGGACTCCCAGCCAGGGCCACCCATTCTCCAGGTTGCAGGCAGCCAGATGTGGGAAGGGGCTTTTGAGGTCTGGCTGCTGGGGGATCATCAGCTTTCTCAGGAGAACACCACCCAGAACAAGGCCTAACAAGACCAGGGCAGAGTAGAATTTGGGTATGGAACCACCTGAGTCTCGGACGTGTGCAGATACCCTGGCGTGAGTACACACTGACACGTATGGGAATCCAACAGTTAGCAGAGCTGGAGTCCTTAGAGACTCCTGCGTCCAGTGGCTCCCACCAGGCACAATCACACCAGGCACAACTCTTCCCTTCTATAATCTGTCTTTGGAGACTGGGATGGGGAAATCCCTACTTCCTTTGTTCATTCAAAGGCGTGCTTGTCATGGACCAGGCACTGACGACAGAATCATCAAACAGTCCTGGCTCTCCTGTGCTCACATTCCAGGGGGAACAGACACAGATACATGGATCATTCTTTTCTTTTCTTTTTTTTTTTGAAGCTGGGTCTTGCTCTTTTGCCCAGGCTGGAGTGCTGTGGCACAACCATAGCTCACTGCAGCCTCCAAAACCTGGGCTCGAGTGATCCTCCAGCCTCAGCATCCCAACTAGCTAAGACTACAGGCGTACCACCACCATGCCTAGCTGACTTTTTTTTTAATGGATTTTTGTGGAGATGGGGGTCTCACTGTGTCGCCCAATCTGATCTTAAACTCCTGGCCTCAAGCAATCCTCCCACCTCAGCTTCCCAAAGTGATCGGATTATAGGCATGAGCCATGGTGCCTGGCTGGCACACAGATAATTCGGCGCAGGAGGTTAAAAGTGATATGGAGACAAATAAAGTCTATCCCCTGTGCCCCAGTCATAGCCCTGCAGCTGTTAAAAAACAACCACATCAGCCGGGCGCAGTGGCTCACGGCTGTAATCCCAGCACTTCGGGAGGCCAAGGTGGGTGGATTGCCTGAGCTCAGAAGTTCAAGACCAGCCTGGGCAACACGGTGAAACATATCTCTACTAAGATACAAAAAATTAGCTGAGCATAGCAGCATGCACCTGTAGTCCCAGCTACTTGGGAGGCTGAGGCAAGAGAACTGCTAGAACCTGGGAGGCAGAGGTTGCAGTGAGCCAAGATTGCACCACTGCACTCCACCCTGGGTGAAAGAGCAATATTCCGTATAAGAAAAGAAAAGAAAAAAAAAAAAAAAAAACCACATCTAGAACCTTCTCTAGCCAGGCTAAATACCCCAAATGCCTTCTACCATTCCTCCTGGGACAGGAGTGCAAGTCTCTTCATCATCCCAGCTGCCCTCCCCTGGGCCCCTCTTGCGTCTGGACAACCACTTGAAAGAGGAGCACAAGCCCTCAGCTGCAGTCATGCCCAAGCAATAGCCCACAGGACCCCCGGAGCCCAGCCCTGGTCCCCAGGTTTCCATCATGCAGCCAGCTTTCCCACCTCCAGCCTTGGCAGCCACTTTATGTGCCTGACTCATCCTAGCCCACAAGAAGTGGAGATCCCCAAATCTTTTCCTTATGAGCTGCTGCTAAACCACATCTTTCCCAACTCATTCCAAATTTAAGTGCCAAGATTTATATTTATCCCAGGAGTTTTATCTGTTCCGAGGCAGATATCATTCCAGCCTGCCCATGAGGTCTGCAGGTTCCTGACCTGACATCAGAACTTATAAGTTCTCCAACCTGGTCCTCCTATCTTTAGGCAAAGCTGGGGACAAGCCCTGTGGCAGCCGGAGGGGCCTCCTCCAGGTAGCCTTGCTCCTGTGTGGACCCCCAATGTGTAGCTGCAGAGGGGATCACGAAGCCCCTGAGATGGTGGAAGCCTCATGTTCTGCAGATTGAGCAGGTCACCAGTTATAAAATTGGTTTGAAATCTTATAGATCAGAAGTTCCTGGCCAGGCGCAGTGGCTCACAGCTGTAATTCCAGCACTTTGGAAGGCCAAGGCGGGTAGATCACCTGAGGTCAGGAGTTCGAGACCAGCCTGGCCAACATGGTGAAACCCATCTCTACTAAAAATACACAAATTAGTGGAGTGTGATGGTGTGTGCCTGTAATCCCAGCTACTTGGGAGGCTGAAGCAGGAGAATCACTTGAACTTGGGAGGTCAAAGCTTCAGTAAGCCGAGATCATACCACTGCACTCCAGCCTAGGCAACTGAGCAACACTCTGTCTCAAAAAAAAAAAAAAGTTCCCACACCCACGTGACCATCAAAATCACATTTTTAAATCTCTGCAACTTTGCCAGGAACATATGGGAATTTAAAAAAAATTCCCAGAATCCATTGCTCCAGTGTTTCTGAACCAGTCCATCCAGGGTGGAGCCTGAGAACGCGTGGTGTTGTTTTAAGCTCTGGTGTTATTGAATCCGTACTGGCTCTTAATTAACCCCACTGTTCTTCCTGAACGCCCACGAACAATTGCTTCCAGAAGTCTGAGACTCCATGGCTGTTTTCTGAAAGGTCCTCTTCGTACAGACTGGGACATGGTCCTTCTGACCTGTGTGTCTGGTCCTGAGCAGGTTATCAGTTATTCAACCAATGGCCCAACAAAGCTGTGGGGGCGGGGATGAGCTGCCAGGTGTCTCTTTAATCAGGGGCCTCTCCTTCTCTGGCTTTCCAGTCACCATCCTACCACGAGGTCCTGCTCCTTGTTCTGCAGGATCAGGAAGATGGGGTAGATTGGGAAGGGAGTGAAACCATGTCCCCTGAAGATCCACCTCAGAGCCCAAACTAGGGTGAGGTGAGGAGGCACCTACCTCAGGTATAACATGTAAGATGGCACCAAAACTCAGGAATCAAGATAGAGGACACTTGAGCCAGCCGCAGTGGCTCATGCCTGTAATCCCAGCACTTTGGGAGGCTGAAGTGGGTGGATCGCCTGAGGTCAGGAGTTCAAGACCAGCGTGGTCAACATAGTGAAACTCTGTCTCTACTAAAAACACAAAAATTTAGCTGTGCAGGGCGGCGAGTGCCCAAGGAGGCTGAGGCAGGTTTCAATCGCGTGAAACCAGGAGGCAGAGGTCACAGTGAGTGGAGATCAAGCCATTGCACTCTAGCCTGGGCAACAAGAGTGTTGCTCAAAAAAAAAAAAAAAAAATATATATATATATATATATACACATATATATATATACACATATATGTGCAAGATTTTAAAAAATCAAAATGAATACAAAAATAATATTTTGATAAACAGAATATCAAAAGTTTATTCTTTTTTTTATAGAGGTGAGGTCTTACTATGTAGCCCCAGTTGGTCTCCAACTCCTGGCCTCAAGGGATCCTCCTGCCTTGAGCCTCTCAAAGTGCTAGGATTACAGGCATGAGCCACCGTGCCCAGTCCAAAATTTAAAATAAACACAGGTTTAGTCATGGTGCCAAACTATTTCAGAGCCTGAGATACACAGAAAAAACAGTAACAGGAACAAAGCAGAGAGCAGGGGGGAAGAAAATCTCAAATTTGTTCTAATGTCCTCAGCGAGAGAAGATATTACATCCACAAAACAAGAACAGGATGCTTTGTTTTGTTTTGTTAAAGAAAAATAAATCCGGCCATGGGTGGTGGCTCACGCCTGTAATCCCAGCACTTGGGAAGCCGAGGCAGGTGGATCACGAGGTCAAGAGATTGAGACCATCCTGGCCAACAGGTAAAACCCCATCTCTACTAAAAATATAAAATTAGCTAGGTGTGGTGGCAGGTGCCTGTAGTCCCAGCTACTCGGGAGGCTGAGACAGAAGAATTGCTTGAACTTGAGAGGTGGAAGTTGCAGTGAGCTTTGATTGTGCCACTGTACTCCAGCCTGGTGACAGAACAAGACTCAGTCAAAAAAAAAAGAAAGAAAGAAAAGAAAGAAAGAAAGAAAGAGAGAGAGAAGAAAGAAAGAAAGAAAAATAAATCTGAAAATAAAAAAGCTCTTAGAAATTAACAATACGGGATGGGCAAGGTGGCTCATGCCTGTAATCCCAGCACTTTGGGAGGCTGAGGCAGGCGATCACCTGAAGTCATAAGTTCGAGGCCAGCCTGACCAATATGGAGAAACCCTGTCTTTACTGAAAATACAAAAGAAAAATTAGCCAGGTGTGGTGGTGCATGCTTGTAATCCCAGCTACTCAGGAGGCTGAGGTAGGAGGATATCTTGACTGGGGAGGCGGAGGTTGTGGTGAGCTGAGATTGCGCCATTGCACTCCAGCCTAGGCAACAAAAGCGAAACTTTGTCTCAAAAAGAGAAAGAAAGAAATTAATGTGATAGGGGAACGATCCAAGATGGCCAATCGCTAACATCCTGGGATTGCAGCTCTCAGGGAAAGAGCGGAGAACTAGAGGACACCACACTTTCAGACAAATTCTGGTCGCTCACGGAGCAGAAGATCCCCCAGTGGAGGAAACACACGGGTCGCCAGCGCGACTCTCGTGGCCGGCGCAGCGGTTCCGCCGGCACCTCGGGCACGGCAGCTCTCGGAGCAGAGTAAACAGGTTCGGAGGACCTGCACGGGTCCCCAGCAGGACACCAGAGCCCGGCGCAGCGGATGTGACGGCACCTCGGCTTGGCAGCTCTCAGCGCAGAGTAAACGGGACCGGTTCCCCTTCTGACCAAGGTTTGGAGCCCCGGGAAGGCCGAGTCGCCTACTACGGACACAAGAAGGAAGCCAGACAGGAGAATCCTGGGCAGAAAAGCACCATCAGTTTTAATGCTCTGCTCTGGCCCTGGGAACTAACAACCTGGACGTCCACTCAAGAGACCTAATCTGAAAGTTGGTAATTTCAAAGACGACAGGAGGATAAATTTACAATGACGGGAAGAAACCAGCGTAAAAAAGCTGAGAATACTCAAAGTCAGAACGCCTCTCCCTCTAAAGATGATCACAGTTCCACATCGACAATGGAACAAGGCTTGATGGAGAATGAGCGCATCCCAATGACAGAATCACTCTTCAAGGAATGGATAATAACAAACTTCGGTGAGTTAAAAGAACATGTTGTAGCCCAACGTAAAGAAAGTAGGAACTTTGAAAAAAAGTTTGATGAAATCCTATTGAGAATAGACAACTTAGAGAGGAGTATGAGTGAAATAATGGAACTGAAGAATACAATACAGGAACTCCGAGAAGTATGCACAGGTTTAAACACTCGAATTGTTCAAGCAGAAGAAGGGATATCAGAGGTCAAAGTCCAACTTAATGAAATAAAACGTGAAGAAAAGATTAGAGAAAAAAGGATAAAAAGGAATGAGCAAAGTCTCCAAGAAATGTGGGACTATGTGAAAAGACCAAATTTACGTTTGATAGGTGTACCTGAATGCGACGGAGAGAATGAATCCAAGCTGGAAAATACACTTCAGGATATTATTCAGGAAAATTTTCCTAAACTAGCAAAGCAGGTCAACATTCAACCTCAGGTAATACAGAGAACACCACAAAGATATTCCTCAAGAAGAGCAACCCCAAGGCACATAATTGTTAGATTCACCAGGGTTGAAACGAAGGAGAAAATACTAAGCGCAGCCAGAGAGAAAGGTCATGTTACCCACAAAGGCAAGCCTATCAGACTTACAGCAGATCTCTCAGCAGAAACTCTACAAGCCAGAAGAGAGTGGGGGCCAATATTCAACATCCTCAAAGAACAGAACCTTCAGCCCAGAATTTCATATCCAGCCAAACTAAGCTTCACAACTGAAGGAAAAATAAAATCTTTTATGAACAAGCAAGAACTCAGAGATTTTATTACCACCAGGCCTGCTTTACAAGAGCTTCTGAAAGAAGCATTACACACAGAAAGAAACAACCAGTATTAGCCTTTCTAAAAATACACCAAAAAGTAAAGAGCACCAACATAAAGAAGAATTTACACCAACGAATGGATAAAACAGCCAGTCAACATCAAATGGCAGTAACCCTAAATTTAAATTGACTAAATCCCCCAATCAAAAGACACAGCCAAAACCCAATGGCATGTTACATTCAGACCTGTTTCACATGCAAGGATACACAAAGACTCAAAACAAAGGGATGGAGAAAGATTTACCAACCAAATGGAGAGCAAAAATAAATAATAAATAAATAAAAAGCAGGAGTTGCAATTCTCGTATCAGATAAAATAGATTTTAAAGCAACAAAGATACAGTGGTAAAAGGATCAATGCAACAACAAGAGCTAACGATCCTAACACTCAGATACGAGACTTAGATTCAGTGAGACAGAAAATTAATAAGGATATCAAGGACTCGAACTCAGATCCGGAACAAGTAAACTTAATAAATATTTATAGAGCTCTCCACTTCAAATACACAAAATATACATTCCTGTCAATACCACATCACACCTACCCATAAGTTTAAATGAAACATTGATTGGCCATTATTAATACCCATTTTTTTTTTCAAAATAAAGCAATATTTCCATTTACTCTCCCTCTTTCTCTTCCTCTTCCTTCCTCTCCTTTACTTATTTCTTTTTTCTTTCCTTCTCTCAAA
Source organism: Callithrix jacchus (assembly GCF_049354715.1). Taxonomy (NCBI): domain Eukaryota; kingdom Metazoa; phylum Chordata; class Mammalia; order Primates; family Cebidae; genus Callithrix; species Callithrix jacchus. Next base: position 119,631,877 of record NC_133506.1, read on the forward strand.
AAAAAAAGAAATCAACTTGTAAACCTCTAGATCCGGGTCGGCAATGTCTCTCTCATTGCTTGATTTCCTTCCTTCCCTTCCCTTCCTCCCTCCCTCCCTCCCTCCCTGCTTCCTCCCTTCCTTCCTTCCTTCCTCCCTACCGTCCTTCTTCCCTCCCTTCCTGCCTTCCCCCCCCAAAAAAAGAAATTAATGTGATAGTAGAGAAAAAATCAGTGACATTATGAAAATAAGATTGAGAAAATACTCCAGAAAGAAGAACAACAAGCAAACTAACAAATAAACAATTGCAAATAAACAATTAAAAAATGCAAAAGAGACAGACAACAGAAGAGAGAAGAAAACATTTAAGGATAAATTCCAGAAATGGACATCTAACCATAAGAAATTGTAAAAAGGAGAAATCCAAAAGAAATAAAGCAAAAGCACTTTCCAGAACTGATGAATATGTCTCTAGATTGAAACAATCCCCCAACGTCCAGCATGGTAAACAAAAACAGCCAGAGAAGGGCATGTCGTTGCAATTTCAGAATTCTGGGGTTATAGGGAGCAACCTGAGGGCCTCAAGAAGTCAGGGGAAAACAGGCATATGCAAAGGTCAAAAATAAGAATCACACCAAGCCTCTGAACAGTGACATCAGAAGCCAGAAGACAATGGGAGATGCCTTTACACTTCCGAAAGAAAATTATTTTCAAGGCTGGGCACGGTGGCTGACATCTACAATCCCAGCACTTTGGGAGGCCGAGGCGAGCAGATCACTTGAAGTCAGGAGTTTGACACCAGCCTGGCCAACATGGTAAAACCCTGTCTCTACTAAAAATACAAAAAATTAGCCAGGTGTGGTGGCAAATGCCTGTAATCCCAGATACTCAGGAGGCTGAGACAGGAAAATCTCTTGAACCCAGGAGGAGGAGGTTGCAATGCACCAAGATCATGCCACTGCACTCCAGCCTGCACAACAAAGCAAGACTCCATCTCAAAAATAAGGAAAAGTAAATTATTTTCAATCTAGAATTCTATATCCAGTCAAACCACCAATCAAACGAAAGGACAGAATAAAGGCATTTTTAGACATGCACTTTCTCAAGGGAGTTTTTCCCTCTGTGCAACCTTTCCCAGGAAGCTAAACAAACAAAAGGATGAAGCAGGAAATAGAAGACACAGGGTCAAGGGAACAGAGGATCCAGCACAGAGGGAGACAAAGGGGTTCCCAGGATGCAGGGAAAGGGAGGCCCCAGGATGGCGCCCATGGAACCAGCAGGTGAGCGGCCGGATTTGAGTGGAGACAGGAAAGGAGTTTCTCTGGGGAAAAAGGAACTGACAGGTTTGACAACACTGAAATTATCTTTTTTTCTCTCTTTTTTATTTTTTCAGAGACAGAGTCTTCTTTTGCCCAGGCTGGTGAGGTCACAGATTAACACAGCCTTGACCTCCCAGGCTCAAGTGATCCTCCAGCCTGAGCCTCCTGAATAGCTGGGACTACAGGGGCGAGCCACTACACCCAGATAATTGCTAATTTTTTAGAGATGGGGGTCTCACTCTGTTGCTTAGGCTACTCTGGAACTCCTGAGCTCAAGCGATCTACCCATCTCAGCCTTCCAAAGCGCTGGGATTACAGGCATGGGCCACCATGCGCAGCCACACGGGAAATTACAATTGAGGCTAGGGGATAGGTAGGAAAATGGAGCACAGAAAACTAAGTAAGCAAGGGCAGGAGAGGGGGCCAGGATCCAGGCAAAAACAAAATCGTACAAGAAAACAAACAATGATATGACCTCGCCTGGATTAGAAGTGAACACTATTTACATGATGGTAACAGTACACAGGCCGGGTGCGGTGGCTCACGCCTATAATCCCAGCACTTTGGGAGGCTGAGGCGGGTGGATCATGAGGTCAAGAGATGGAGACCATCCTGGTGAACATGGTGAAACCCCGTCTCTATTAAAAATACAAAAAATTAGCTGGGCATGGTGGCGCATGCCTGTAATCCCAGCTACTCCGGAGGCTGAGGTAGAATTGCTTGAACCCAGGAGGCGGGGGGTGGGGGGCGGAGGCGGGGGTTGCAGTGAGCTGAGATCGTGCCATTGCTCTCCAGCCTGGGTAATAAGAGCGAAACTCCGTCTCAAAAAAAAGAAAAAACAGTACACAACCAAGCACATGGATTGAGCAGGAAGACTGAGCGGCAGGGTGAAAGGCTGCTCCGTGGAAGTGCACAAGCCGAATCTCCCAGTGCCGCGGCCGCCCATGAGCAGGGAAGGCCCATACCTGGTGAATACAGAGGCAGCAGTACAGGAAAAGAAAGGAAGTATTGGACATATGGAAGTAAACTCCAGAAGAAACAGCCCAGGCAGAGCCTTCTGAGAAAGGGGAAGGGATGGGCTCCAGGGGAGAGGAGGGGCAGGACCTCTGTTTTATGATTTTAGCACTATTTAGCCTTTTTTTTTTTTAACTATCTGCACATGCTAATTTAATAAAATAGTTATTAAAACATAAAGAAGTCTATACCGAGAAGCAGGTCCTCTTTTTGCCTCTTGCGTCCTAAGAATCTACCCTCGTCATTCCTAGCCACAGGCACCTACACACAGCCACGGGCACACACACACACTCGCACACGCTCATCACAAACACCCACAAACAGCCCATAGTGACAGACAAACAGGTACACATACGTAATACATAAAATCCTCTGGCACAGGTGCTACCCCAGCATCCACAACACACACATCTATTCCCAGAAATGGACAATTATACTCATAGATTCACCCCAAACACACCGAGGCCTCCAGGAGCCTCCCGGAAACCCTGAGAGGAGAGCACTTCCTCCAGGCCTCTCCTCCTGCGCCAGCACCCAGAACCGCCCTGGGCCGGGTGAGGAGGCTGTCTCAGGAGCTGTACCCTAATTGCTTTCTCTACTCAACCCCCTGCTGAGCGTCCAGCCCTTAGGCTAAGCAGCCATTAATCCTCTTGCTCCCCAGTCTATAGATGGGGCAGAAATGGGGTGGGGAAGGGCCCCATCTGGCAGCTGAGATCTGACTAATAATGCCACCGTCAGCTTTTTCTCCCCTGAGTCATGGGCAAGTCCAGGGTGAGGAACACCGTGGCCAGGCTGTGCATCCTGGTACAAGCCATTTGATGTCTCTGTGCCCAGGAGGGAGTAGGCAGCTTATGAAATGCTGAGATGCTGTGATTTTATGACCCAGTCTGGGCCCTGCTTCCACCCCCTCCCCTGGGAGTCTTCTCTCCACCCTGACCTCCAGGGCCAACCCCAAATGATACATGATTTGCAGGTAAGACAAGCATCCCTCAGGCATCTGCTTAGACCTCCCCCACTCCTACTCTCCTCCCCCTCCCATTCCTCCAGCACTCACCATCACCCTGGTCCTGTTATCTGGCAGCGTGTCCATAGCCAGGGTGCCCCCACCCAGGTCCTGGCTCAGCTGGGTCCTGTCCGGCTCTGACGCTAGCCCAGGGCTCTCTCGGGTTTTCCGGTTCCAGCCCCGCACAGTCCCCTTGGCAGCCCATCCAGAGCCTGGGCCCTCATCGTGACCTGGGAGAAGGGGACAGAAACCTGAGTGCCAGCAGTCCAGAATGAAGATCCAGGAGGGGATACCAGCCTAGGAATCCTGCAAGGGCCCCCACACTATGCCATTGTCGACTTTGCAGACACTTGACTACCAGGACAGGAGACACCCAACATGTAGTGAGAGTCACGTGGCCAGGCACTTCACATACATCCTTTTAATCCTCACACCAGCTCTCTGCAGTAGACAGGATGCTCTCCATTTTGCAGACAGGAATCAGAGGCTCAGCTGTTAAAAGTCACACAGTGGGTTAGGCATGGAGATAAGTTTCAAACTCAAGCTGATCTGCCTCCAAAGGGTGATTATTCTCAACCTCAGCTACACACCGGAGGCACGTAGGGAGCTTCAAAAGTTCTTGATGCCTGAGTCCCACCATAGAGAGCACTTGTAGCTGGTCTATGGTATAGCCTGGGCTTTCGATTTCTTACAAGATCCTTGGGGGAGATTTTGAGAAGCCCTGGACTTAAAGAACTTTGCAGGCAAGGGTGAGAACCATTGCTGTGGAAACTTCCAAACCAGTTTCTTACTTCTCTGCCAGATATGGCACATAATCCCGTTTCCCAGGGGGGTCGGAGGACTAGAAGCCAGGGAGCAGTGCTTTCAGTTCAGGGCTCTCAACCTTGGTACTATTGACATTTGGACTGGATAAGTCCTTCTTCCAATGTTTTTATTGTGGCAAAATACACATAACAACATTTACCATCTAACCATTTCCAAATGTGCAATTCAGTGGCATTAAGTACATTCCTAATGTTGTGAGACCATCACCACCACCCATCTGAATAACTCTTCATCTTGTAAAACTGAAAGTCTATACCCATTAAATAATAACTCCCAATTCACCCATCTATTTTATTTTATTTTATTTTATTTTATTTGAGATGGGGTTTGGCTGGGCAAAGTGGCTCATGCTTGTAATCCCAGCACTTTGGGAGGCCAAGGCTGGTGGATCACCTGAGGTTGGGAGTTCGAGACTAGCCTAACCAACATGGTGAAATCCCGTCTCTACCAAAAATACAAAAATTAGCTGGGCGTGGTGGCACATGCCTATAACCCCAGCGACTCAGGAGGCTGAGGCAGGGAATTGCTTGTACCCAGGAGGCAGAGGTTGCAGTGAGCCGAGATTGTGCCATTGCAGTCTAGCCCGGGCAATAAAAGTGAAACTCTATCTCAAATTTAAAAAAAAAAAAAGAGAGAGAGAGAGATGAGGTCTTGCTCTGTCACCCAGGCTGGAGTGTAGTGGTTCGATCATTGCTCACTGCAGTCTCCAACTGCTGGGCTCATGTGATCCTCTCACCTCAGCCTCCTAAGTAGCTGGGACTACAGGCATGTGCCACCAAGCCCAGCTAATCTCTTTACTTTTTGTAAAGACAGGGTCTCACTATGTTGTTCAGGGTGGTTGGTCTTGAATTCCTAGTCTCAAGCAATTTTCCCACCTTGGCTCTCAAAGTGCTGGGATTACAGATGTGAGCCATAGCACCCCCAGCCTGTATGGATGATTTGACTATATTTGTCTTTTGTGATTGGCTTATTTCACTTGGTATAATAAATTCAAGGCTCATTCATGTTGTAGCATAGGGCAGAATTTACTTCCTTTTGAAGGCTGAATAATATTCTATTGTGTGAATATACCACATTTTGCTTCTATTCATCTGTCAATGGACACCTGTTTTTCTTCCACATTTCAGCTATTGTGAACGATGCTGCTACAAACATGGGAGTACAAATGTCTCTTTGAGACCTGGCCTTCAATTCTTTTCAGTATATACCCAGAAGTGAAATTGCTGGCTCATATGGTAATTCTCACTCTAATTTTTTGAGGAATCACTGTTTTCCATGTAAAATGGCTAGACCATTGTACATTCCCACCAACCATGCACACAGGTTCGGATCTGTCCACATTCTTGCCAATACTTGTCATTTTCTGTTTAATTTTTAGAGTAGCCGTCCTAATGGGTATGAGGTAGTATTTCACTGTTGTTTTTGTAAATCGGCACTTCCCTGATGACTAGTGATGCCAAGCATCTTTCCATGTGCTCATGGGCCATTTGTATCTCTTCTTTGGAGAAACATCTAGTTAAGTCTTTCGCCCGTTTTTAAATTGGGCTGTTGGTTGGACTGGATAATTCAGTTATGCGGGAATTGTTCAGTGGTCTGTAAGATGTTTAGCAGCAGCCTCCGCCTCTGTTCACTAAATGCCAATAGAGCCACGCCCCTCCCCATCCCAGGTTGCAACAATGAAAAATGTCTCCAAACATTGCCAGATATCCCCGGGGAACAAAATTGCCCCTCCCTTGCCCCACTGAGAACCACAGTTTGACTCCTATCACTACCTGGACACTGTCTAGGATGGCAAACAGGTTTCATATCGCATGCCGTCTCCAATCCATTCATGACAACCACAGGAACTCTGAGAATTCAAAGGCTCCTCTTGTGTTTAGCAGGAAAGACTGTCAAGATCAATTAGCTATGTCTGCCCGGGCACAGGATTGGAAAGTGACTACACACAGGCCATTCTGCAGCCATTCCTGGGTTCCATGATCTCCTCTCCAGTTCCCTCTACCTTGTTAAATTAGTGCTTTTTCTGAGACAGGGTCTCACTCTAGCACCCAGGCTAGAGTGGAGTGGCGCAATCACAGCTCACTGTAGCCTCGACCTCTCAGACTCAAGCAATCCTCCCACCTCAGCCTTCCAAGTAGCTGGGACTACAGTTGCTTGCCACCACATCTGGCTAATTTTTTTTTTTTTTGTAGAGGCTGAGTTTTACCATGTTGCCCACACTGCCCTTGAACTCCTGGGCTCAAGCAGTCCTACCACCTTGGCCTCCCAAAGTGCTGGGATTATAAGCATGAGCCACTGCTCCAGGTCTGTTCAATTAGTTCTAAATGACACAAAAGACTGGGTGTGTTGACTCATGCCTATAATCCCAGCACTTTGGGAGGCCGAGGCGGGTGGATCACCTGAGGTCAGAAGTTCGAGACCAGCCTGGCCAACATGGCAAAACCCCGTCTATACTAAAAATACAAAAATTAGGTAGGCATGGTGGTGGGCACCTATAATCCCAGCTACTTGGGAGGCTGAGGCAGGAGAATTGCTTGAACCCAGGAGACGAAGATTGCAGTGACCTGAGATTGTGCCACTGCACTACAGCCTGGGCCAAAAAGCGAAATTTCATGTTAAAATAAATAAATAACACAAAAACCAACCTTTTCAATTTCAGAAACATTTATGCCCCCAAAAAGCTGTGTCTTATATTGTCATTCTAATGGTCACACCTACTATGGACGTATATGTGAGATGTATGTATGTGTATATATTTGGATGTGTATATGTATATATGAAAACCATCAGATAGGTAGATCTGATATTCCCCACCTGTGACCCTTATCCATTTCAGGCCCACCCTGTGTCGGATACCTATTTCAACCTCTGCCTTACCCACCCCACTCCCCAGAGCTCCTGGATGTGGCTGTCCCTCTCCTAGAGCACCTACCTGTGTGACTATGGCCCATCTCCCTGGTCCACTTGAGCTCCCCCAGGATTCTCTCCACTTTCTTCAAATTTACCATGCCCAGCACAGCAGGTACTCCATCACTGCAGAACTGAGGTGCAATGCTAAGGGTAGCTCCTAGGAGCCAGCAAGGACAGAAGTTGAGACCAGGCTTGGCCAGGCCCAGGCCTGGGGCTGAGGCCAGAACTCTGCTGTGGGGCTCTGCTTTGTCTTTAGACATTGTATCCAATTAAGTCATTCTTGGCTACTGGTGCCTACTGGACCCTTGCCGGCCCCCTCTCCCTTCTCTGCCCCTAATAACAACCAGATGCTGCTGGAGAACCTGGGGAGGAGGACAGTCCCCAGACACCTTCCCCAAGATGCCCACCAGTTACCCACAGATGGACCTGAGTCAGGGCTGAGAATGCAGCCTGCCTGCTGCCCAGGCCCAAGCCAGGGCTGTCTAGTCTCTCTTGGGCGCGGCCCACAGCTGCCTCTGGAGACAGAACTGTTTGTGCTGGGCTGGGCTGCCCAGCTCCCCAGGTCTTAAGCTGCCCTGGGGCCTGGATAGGAGCCAGAACAGGATAGAGCAGTAGTGAACCGGGGGAAGGACTCAGTGGCCCAGAGAGGGGTGCTGGGGATCATCACAAACCTGGAGCTGAGACAGGAGGCCAGATGCTGGAGGCCTGCAGCATGGGGAAGGACAGGGAGGGGCCCAGCTGGGGGTGGCCAGGGAAGAGACACTGGGTTGACCTCTCCACCCAGTCTTGCCACTCACAAGCTGTGGGACCTTGGCCCCATCCGTTCTCCTCTCTAAGCCTCAGCTCCCTGGTGACTAAAATGGGTTTGATGATCATGCCCATTGTACAGGCTGCCATGAGCATCAAGTGAGAAATAGAAATGAGGTTTTATAGGGCGCTCAGGCCTGGGCCAGAGGCAAAGAGTCCATGAAAGAGGGCAGGGTGAGGGATGGAGAGGGAGCTTGACCAGGACCCTGCCCTACCCTGGCCTAGACCTGAATCTTACTCTTCCAACTCATACCACATCTGTTCCTGGCCACCCTTCCTCCCCTGTTGCCTGGGACAGGACGTCATCCCCACAACTCATGAAAGGAGCCAACACAGCTGGTTGCTCACGTGTACGTGCTGGGGCCCATGTGTCTGTGCACACGCCCACAACGACTCTCCTGAAAGCCTCGGCCTTCCCTGTGTGTGCTCACATATGAATTGCACACCTACCCAACCCTCGGCCACTCCTCACCCCACCTGCCTTCCCCTGGAGAGCCTCATCTTCCCTGGACCTGTTCCACAGCGACACGTGTGAGAGCACCCATCTGCATGTGTTACCCAAGAGCCTCCAGAACACACACTGTTCATTCATGTATTCACTCACTCATGGCCCCAAGGAGTGTACAGTCCAGTGGGATGTCATAATAATCACAGGAGTAATAAAAATGACAGCTAACTTTCAGAGAATGCTTCTCTGTGTTAGCACTATTCCACAGCTTTAAACACATTCATCCCTCCATCCCCACAATAACCCCATGAAGCAGTTACTAGTTTTAAATCTATTTTACAAATGGAGAAACTGAGGCAGGCCAAGCACAGTGGTTCACGCCTGTAATCCCAGCACTTTGGGAGGCCAAGGCAGGTGGATCACGAGGTCAGGAGTTCAAGACCAGCCTGACCAACATGGTAAAACCCCACTTCTACTCAAAATACAAAAATTAGCTGGATGTGGTGGCTCCTGCCTGTAATCCCAGCTACTCAGGAGGCTGAGGCAGGAGAATCGCTTGAACCTGGGAGGCAGAGGTTGAGCCAAGATTGCGCCATTGCACTCCAGCCTGTGCAACAAGAGCAAAACTTCATCTCAAAAAAAAAAAGAAAGAAAGAAACTGAGGCACAAAGACGTTAAGGAACCTCCCAAGGTCACACAGCCAGTCCATGACAGGATCTGAACTCAGGTAGGCTGGCTCCACAGCCTAGTCAGAACCACAGAAAGTGCAATAAAAAGTGACCAACAATCCCCGCTGTTTCCCAGGGTTCAGGGGCAACCCCGGGGTGGGGCTGGCATGTGCGCTGGGTTCTTGGAGGGCCTTGCTCCAGCTGCCATTGGACCTGAACGTGGGAGCTTCCCTGGGAGACTATGTCCCCAGCATGCAGAGTACAGCCCAGCAGTAGTGTCCCAGTCCCCTCAGCTGGTACTGGCCCTATTCCAGGGAAAGGGGCGCTGGGGCTGACTTCAGAAGGCCAGATTGTGAGGCCCCAGAGCCTGGGCCAAGACATTCTTATCTCACCCAACACCCAAGCTTGGCATTGCAGCCCTGGGCCGCCACCTGGTTCAGGTTACCACAGCCTCTATCTTGGGTCAGCCTCTACCCTTAATGCCCTGGAGCTAGTCACCCCTACTGCAGCCAGGACAAGCCACTAGAGGGTGAACCTGATTCCATCTCTCTCCGGCTTCCAGCTCACCTGTCCCTGATGCATCCTGTCCCTTGGGCTGAGAAAAAGGGAGGACAAGAGAAGGGAGGGAAAGGGAGGGAAGGGGGAAGGTGAGCATCTTTAAATGCCCTGAGTGCCTGAGATACACGGAACTGAGAACACTCTTCCCCATGAAACTTCAGTGTAATATCAGAGCAGTTAAAGAACACAGGTTTGGGATCAGACAAGCTAAGGCTGAACCCTGAATCTACCACTGACTGACTGTGACATCGGACAAATTACATAGACTCTCTAAGACTCAGTTTCCTCATCCGTGAGATGAGCTAATAAAACATAAACTTGGTGGGTGTTTTTGACTCTTTAACAAATTAATATACACAGAGCACCCAGCAAAGTCCCCCTGCCTTCCCTGGGTTTCACATAAGGACTGAAACCTTCTTCACAGGGTTAATAAGAATTACATGCCAGGTTCCGGGCAGAAATATAGGTGTAATTAAGCATTAAGCAGGTCATACTTTGGCCCACTCCCCATTTTTTTTGAGAGAGAGAGATTCTTGCTCTGTCACCAAGGCTGGAGTACAGTGGTGTGATCTTGGCTCACTGCTACAACCTCCACCTCCTAGGGTCAAGCAATTCTCCTGCCTCAGCCTCCTGAGTAGCTGGGACTACAGGCGTGCACTACCATGCCTGGTTAATTTTTGTATTTTTAGTAGAGACAGGGCTTCACCATGTTGGCCAGGCTAGTCTCGAACTCCTGACCTCAAATGATCTGCATGCCTCAGCCTTCCCAAAGTGCAGGAATTATAGGCATGAGCCACTGCACCCGGCCAGCTTTTAAGAATTGTTTAAGGTCAGTTGCAGTGGCTCATGTCTGTAATCCCAGCACTTTGGGAGGCTGAGGTAGGAGGATCGCTTGAGCCCAGGAGTTCAAGACCAGACTGGACAACATAACAAGACCCCATCGCTATTAAAATTTTTTAAAAGGCTGGACGTGGTGGCTCATGCCTGTAGTCCCAGCAGTTTACAAGGACAAGCCAGGAGGATTACCTGAGCCCAGGAGTTTGAGATCAGCTTGGCAACATGGCAAGACCTTGTCTCTTTTACACAGTTATTTTTAAAAATTAGCCAGGTATGGTATACATGCCTACAGTCCCAGCTACTCAGGAAGCAGAGGCAGGAGGATCACTTGAGCCCAGGAGGTTGAGGCAGCAGTGAGCTCCGACCACACCACTGCACTCCAGCCTGAACAACAGAGCAAGACAGGTCTAAAAAAAAAAGAGTTAAGATGTTTTCAGATCCTGAATTCCAGCAGCAGAAGGGCCAATTCAAAGACTCCCAGAGAGGAACCAATTCACTATGAGAATGCAGTTTTTTTTTGTTTGTTTGTTTTTTTGAGACGGAGTTTCACTGTTGTTACCCAGACTGGAGTGCAATGGCACGATCTCAGCTCACTGCAACCTCCGCCTTCTGGGTTCAAGCAATTCTCCTGACTCAGCCTCCCAAGTAGCTGGGACTACAGGTGCACCACCATGCCCAGCTAATTTTTGTATTTTTAGTAGAGACGGGGTTTCACCATGTTGACCAGGATTGTCTCGATCTCTTGACCTCATGATCCACCTGCCTCGGCCTCCCAAAGTGCTGGGATTACAGGCATGAGCCACCGCGCCTGGCCTGAGAATGCAGTTTCTTTATTTCCGAATGCACTCTTCAACCAATTAACAATTCCCACCCCTGGGTCACCCCACCCCAAACCCCATAAAACCCCTAGCCCCAAATGCTGCCCCCATCATGAGCAAACTTTCTCCGCTGCACCCTTGGTGTATCAACTTGCTGCACCTCAGGCAACACACCTGTTAGGGTCACAGGACCAGCTTTCGGAGGGACCAGCAAAAGCTCCAGACCCTAAACTGAAATCCTGCCTCCAAGTTACAAAGCCCCTAATCATACTCTCTCCCCTTCCTCTGGCAGGCAGGGACCCACTGAGGACTCTCACCTGGGGAGAGGGAGGGAGCAAAAGGAAGTGCAGGGAGGGACCACCAGGTAGCAGAAGGGAAGAGGGAGGGAGGGAGGGGAGGCAAGGGCAGGAAAGGGGAGGGAAGGGACGGAGGAAGAGCTCAGCTCCGTGGGTGTCCATTGAGGGGAGGGTATGGGGTCTGTGACCACCTCTGACTCACTCATTCATTCACTCATTAATTCAGTACACTTTTACTGAGTCCCAGGCACTGTGCTGGGTGCTGGGGGGGACACAAGCCCTGTGTCCAGGAAGAGTCTAATCTTTTTCAGGGAGACATTTACAAAATAAATCATGTGGTAAAGACTAGGAAGAAAATCAGACAGAGGAAAGGGTTAGGGTTGTTGTTACTCTATACAGAGTCATGGGGCGGGCCTCTCTGAAGAGGGTCCCCATGAGCTGATTAAGACCTGAATGAGGAGAAGCCAGTCACCTGTGGATCGGAGGGACAGCAGCTGGAATGGGTTAAAGGGTGGGTGTGGGGAGAGCTAGAGAAGACTCGTGGGGTGAGGGAGGGGCTGCCTGACCACCATAAGTTCACATTTTAGTCTCAGGTTGTTGGAGACCTAGAGACAATCTGGTCCAACCTCCTTCCCTCCTTTTTCTTAAAAAAGATGGGACCTCACAATTCTGCCTTTGCTATGTGGCATGGCCACAGCTCACTGTAGCCTCCAGCTCCTCAGCTCAAACGATCCTCCTGCCTCAGCCTTCCGAGTAGCTGGCACTAGAGGCGCACACCACCATTCCTGGCTAATTTTTTTTGTTTGTTGGACGGAGTCTTGCTCTGTTGCCCAGGCTGGAGTGCAACGGTACGATCTCAGGTCATCACAACCTCTGCCTCTCAGGTTCCAGCGGTTCTGCTGCTTCAGCCTCCTGAGTAGCTGAGATTACAGGCATATGCCACCACTCCCAGCTAATTTTGTAATTTTAGTAGAGATGGGGTTTTATCATATTGGGCAGGCTGGTGTCAAACCCCTGACCTCAGGTGATCCGCCCGCCTCGGCCTCCCAAAGTGCTGGGATTACAGGCATGAGCCACCACGCCCAGCCTAAATTATTTATATAAATGGGGTCTATTTTTCCCAGGCTGGTCTCAAACCCCTAGTCTAAAGTTATCCTCCCACCTCAGCCTCCCAAAGTGTTAGGGTCACAAGCCCTCATTTTGTAGATGGGGAGACCATCCTCAGAGAAAAGAGGAAGCTGTCAGGGTCACCAGTGGTTGGTACCGAGTCTGGCCTCCTGCAGGACTCCCAGGCCAGAATGCCAACTCTAGCCGCCTCTTCTTTGTCTATGGGTCGAACCTCTGGTTCCATCTGACCAGACGTTCAGCTCTCCTGGCCCCGCTGTGCACCCCAAGGCCGTCTTCCTGTCTGTCAGCCTGGTCTCCCCTGCTGACTCTATCTTCGAGCCACTCATCTCTCTGCTGCTGCTGTTCTAATGATAGATGAGGTTTCAAGGTTCTACCAAACAAGCCTGTCCATCAGGAGCAAGGCGAAATCTCAGCTACTTCCCAAGGGCTCCTACCAGCCCAGCGAACCCAGAGCCTTGGGGCTGGATGCAGCATCCCTTCAGGTCCTGCTCCCGGCTGCCCTTGCACTGGTTACAAGGACTCTACCACCGATCAGGTCAGGCTGTCCCTCCTTAGCAACTCTCCCCAGAATGTCCTTGTCCTACATCTAGTCTCCCCAGACACCCCTTTCCTCCTTATAGGTCCTCTTGCCCGTGAAGTCCAGCCTGGCCTGTGAAAAGGGCACTGGACTGGGAGTCAACAGCTGCTGCCTCTGGCTTCTTACAGATTCCTTAAATCTAACCTCAATCCCTCCTGCTGCAGAGAAAGTGCCTTTCTCCTGGCTCAATCTCTGTCAACGCCAAGAAGGCAGGGTGTCCTCTACTTAGAGAAGTGATTCAAGTCTCTGCCTGCCTGACTCTTCCTGGCCTCCCCAACTGTCTCCTACCCCAACCTGACTCTGAAGGGGCAGCCCTCAGCCAGGCCGGGGGCTGGCCACTATCTCCCAGCCCATCCTTGTTACCTCCTAATTCCCCAGACTTCTCCAGGGTTCACCCAACCCAGCCAAAGGTTCAGATCCTTTCCTCATAAACTCTATTACACCCAGAGTTCAGAAGATCACAGCAGGTTGAGGATCCAAAGGAGCCCAGAAATTATTAATAACATATCCCACTCTGTCCTGTTTGCAGTGATTTTCTTGGAAGTATCAGTTACCCATATAGATCCTAGCAAATACGAAAAGGAAAGGCAATTAGAAAAGATCCTTTATTATTCCACAAACAAGAGTCGAAGATTTTGCCAACAGCCTCACTCTATAAATGCAAAACATAGGTCCAGAGAGGGAAAGCAACTTGCCCAAAGTCACACAGCAAGTGAGATGGCGGGACTAGAAGCCACATCTCTGGCCACCCTCTGTGTGGTCTTCCTGAAAACTGATGGTTCTCACCAGCAGCCTCTCAACATGTCAGTTCCACTGGTCTCTGCCCACACCTCCCACCCTGTCAGCACCCTTCCCCTCCCACCCCCACATCCTCTTCTCAACAGGGACCCAGGCCTGTCTCAGCTACATGCTGGGATCATTAAAGTCAAGAACTGCCACTGCCACTGTGCCTGGTGCCAGCACACCCCTGAGACAGCACATCAACCACAGTGCTCACCTCAACAGCCCCTCCCTCACCCCACCCAAGGGGCACTCATGTCAGTGAGGCACAGGTCTCTATCTTCTTAATCATCTCTGTTAAGGGGCTAGGCTGCAAATTACCCATCTCCCCAACCCCAGAGAAAGTCTGGGTGCCTAGGGGAGAGGAGGACTGAGACTATGAAAATTAGTCTTCCTGTTATAACATGAGGGATTCCAGGCAGATCTCAGAAAGGACTTCCAGGTGGGAGAGATGAGTTTGGAGAACTGGTGAGGGGAAGAGGAATGTGCAGAATGGGACGCCTCCCTCCACCCCCCACCCCAGTACCCCATCTAGAGCCAGAGCAGCTGAAGTCCAAAGGCTGCCAGGGCAGATGTGAGCAGGTGTAAGGAGGGGGTCCCTTGAGGCTGGGGTTGCAGCAGCAGCAAGTTGCTTCTTCCTGGGGCCACTGCCTCCCTACTGACACCAAATAGGCAAGGGAAGGTGACAGCAGGGCTGCTGCCTTCCCAGGGAGAGAGACTGTGTCTCCACCGTCCCCCTGACTGCTCCCACCTACCCTTAGCCTGGGTCAGCTTTGGGCTCGGGGGTGTGGCAGAGAAGAGGAAAAGAAGGCATGGCTGGGGCAGGGGCCTCCCGAGGCTCAGCTCCGGTCTCATCAGAATCCAGCCTTGCCTAGGTGATCAGGGATCCCAACAACTGTCCCCTTTCAGAGCCCATGGCCACTCTGAGCTCCCTCCCGCCCTCCGCCACCCCCGCAAGGTCCCGCCAGTATCCTTCCAGAAGGGAAGAAGAGGGCCAGGCTTCGGTGTCTCCACCGTCACTCACACACCCTGTGTGTTTGGGAAAGTGGGGTCCCTGTCCATCCACCTGCCCACAGCCCCCAGCGCTCCTGGCCTCCTGCGGACAATACTCCCCTCGCGGACATCGCCAGGCCGTCCACACCTGCCCATGCCCACACCTGCCTTCCCACCCCTCCCCACCCCCGGCCCACCCAGGCCGACTCCGGCCAGTCCTACCTGCTCCAGGCTCGGGGCTCAGCGCCCCGGCAGCCTCCCTGAGCACCAGCACCAGGAGCCAGAGCTCGCCCCGCATGGTGGGTGCCAGGACCTGTCCCCGGCCTGCTCGCTACCCCAGCCCTGATGAGGGAGGGGGCCCCGTCTCCGGGTCCTGCCGCACGGTTCCCGGGGCTAGCTGAGGGGCGGGCGGTGAGGAGGCGGCGGAGCTCGGGGCCGGGCGAGCCGGCGGGAGAGGCGAAAGCGCGAGCAGAGCGGGAGGCTGCGGCCTCCCGGAGCAGGCGGGGAGCTGGCGGCGGGGGGGGGGGGGCGCGCTGGGTCCGGAGGGGGGAGCTGGGGCAGGGGGCGGGGCGGGGGGCGCGGCGTCGTGGGGGGCTCTCCCCGCGCCTGCCCTCGGCTCTCCGGGAGAGCTCCCGCAGCCGCTCCCAAGGCGAGGGGCGCAGAGTAGGGAACAGGGAGGGAGCCCCTCGGGCTGGAAGAACCCCTAGAAGCGTCAGCCGCCCTGGGCTCCGTATTGAGCTTCTGGCTCCCTTTTCCTGCTCTGTTCTGCTGGGAAAAACTGCAGAGAGAAAGCCCGAGGGACTGGACCCCAGGAAGGGACAGGCGCCTCCTCCCTGGGCCACGGGCCCCTGCCTGTGTCCTGCCCCCAGCGCCTTCAAGCTCTGAGACTTTCTGAGAGCTTGTACGGAATTCTGTACGTCTCTGTTGCTTTGTCCTGCAGCCCCCACCCCCAGGAATCTCCCCTGCAGCAAAGACCCCCAGCTTCTCTCCCCAAGAGGGGCCCGAATCCCACCCCCCTCCCATGACTCCACCTTATCCCTCCCCTCCCCATTTCCAGCACCGTTTTGTCCCCCAGCCTAGCAGACATGAGGGTGCAGGGGCCCTGGCAAACCCCTATTCTGCAACAGCCTGGACCCCTCCCCACGAGTAGATAGCCCAGGCCGCCAGCCTCTCCGGGGCCAGGCTTGCTCAGGGCCAGACCCCATCAGTCTTCAGAGCCAGCCCCAGACAGGGAAACGGCTCACCCCACCCCACTTGCCGCCACCTTCTAATAGGCTCTTGGGATAGATCATCTTTTTTCTTTCCTTCCAGGACGGAATAAAAATACCCGCAATGTAGATTTAATAGACGGCAAGGAATCAGGTCAGGACACGGAGGCACCTCTTCCTTCCCTGACCTACTTCGTTCTTGTGAGAGCAAGGAGCTGGGGCGCTGGAGGGAGTGGGAGACGGGGTGAGGGGGCACCCTGGCTTCTAGTGGGCTGGGGCCTAGGGACTAGAAAACCGCGAAGAGGAGACATTCCCCGGGAGGAGGATGTGGCTGGGGACAGGAGGGATCTGTGGGCTGGAAGAGGCGGGTTCCGTGGCACTGCGGTCAAAAAAAAGACCCAAGAAAGGAAACAAAGGCTCTCTAATCTCCTAGAACGTCGGCTCCTCCTTCCGCCGAACCCAGAGTCCCAGGGACGACCTCCTCCAGCCATAAACGCAAAGTCCCCTTACCAAGGAACAAGGCAAGGCCGGTCAGTAAGTTCTTCTTGATGTCTAATTTAAATCCCAATTTGACGGACTGTCAAACAGCATCAGCTAGGCAGCCGCCTCCAGCTGCGGCTCCTTGCTGCCCTCAAGTGGCCACGTCATGAGCCACAACCCCCTCGTCCTGCGGGTTTCCTCTTTCCCAGGCCTGCCCACGCGTGGCCTCGACCTCCTGCCTTCTCCGGGGTCAAGGTGAAAGGTCCCAGGAAGGATTCCAGCTCCGACCCCGGTGTCTTTACACATTCCTCCATCTGGGGTAACTCGTGGTCTGTCTTACAAAGTATCTTGCAAGAAGAGCTCAGGGTGAAACAAAAACTTGGAAATAGTAGAAGCAAACGTGTAAATTTTAATGTAAGCCTCTAGAACTTGAGATCGTAATCACCTGGAGGGTGTGTGTGTGTGATTTGTTTTTTGAGACAGGTTCTCGAACGTTGCCTAGGCTGGAGTGCAGTGACGCGATCATAGCTCACTGCAGCTTCCAACTCCTGGACTCAAGCGATAGGGAGGGTATATGAAAACAGATCTCCGGACTCCACCCTCAAGTTTCTAGTTACCTAGGTAGGAGATGAGGCCCGAGCGTACCCAGGTGATGCTGCTGGTCCCAGGACCACATTTTGAGAGCCATTGCTGTTGAATCCCCAGTTCCTTGCAGCCCTCACAGCTCCTCATCTGCCACTAGGAGTAAAAGAAAACAGTTTAGGAAAAATCGACACCCGAGACAAAAAGTTTAAGATCTTGAAAAGAAAAAAACCAGCCCAGGGGGCACCCGGATTTGAACCGGGGACCTCTTGATCTGCAGTCAAATGCTCTACCACTGAGCTATACCCCCTCTGCCGGTAACCTCTCGCAGGCAGTCCCTTAGTGTTATTGCCGCGCAGGCGCGGTGTGCTGCTCCCGAAGGGAAGTGGAAAGTTGGGTGGGACGTTTACAAGAGATGGAAAAAATACAACTCCCAGAAAATTTACTCACTTGGAATCAGGGATTGTTTCCTGAAGTTCTGAGTTGAAGATTCTCACTGATGGTGTAAGTATTCCTGGGGTATGGAAGAAGAAGTCTCGAAATCTCTCACTTCGGGGCGTCCCACTCTCGTGCCCTGCAGGAGCCCCCTTGCCAAGCCTCGGAGCTTCTTTCTCCCTCCCACATGCTCACGCCTGTTCTCCGGGCCTGTCTTCCCCAGCCCAGCCTTTAGAAACTCAGCCTCCCTCCCGCGATGGAAGAGCCGTCGTGGTCACTGGCCAGGCCGACCTGGGGGTGAGCCGCCTCCGCCCTGCCATTGCGCACCGTGTTCCAAGGGTCAGCCCGGAGCTCCTCGCTTTCACTCGCACTGCTTTCTACCCTTGGGTATACACACAGGCTGAGCCACTGGTAGGGACCAGGACTCTATTCTCACTCGCCTGCAAAGGAAAAGAGGGTGGCAGGCCTGCGACTCCCTCCCGTTCCATCTGTGAGGGAACTCCTTAGGGGACCTCCGGAGACCAACAAAACGAGAGAACTCCAGAGAGCAGAAGGGGACCCGAATTCGAACCGGGAACCTCTATGATCTGCAGTCAAATGCTTTACCACTGAGCCATCCCCCCATCACGCTGTACTGGTAACGTAAGTTTCTGTGGGATAGGGGTGTGGTATTCAGCCTCCCCTTTGCTATTTTCATTTTTATTTTTAGAGACAGAGTTTTGCTCTTGTTGCCCAGCCTGGAGTGCAGTGGCGCGATCTCGGCTCACCGCAACCTCCGCCTCCCAGGTTCAAACAATATTCCTGCCTCAGCCTCCTGAGTAAATGGGATTACAGGCACCAGCTGCTAAGCCCGGGTAATTTTTTTGTGCTTTAGTAGAGACAGTTTCTCCATGTTGGACAGGCTAACCTCGAACTCCTGGCCTCAGTGATCCACCCACCTCGGCCTCCCAAAGTGCTAGGATTACAGACGTGAGCCACCGTGCCCAGCCCACTTTCCCTTAAAGTTTTAATCTGAGGGTTGCGTCAAGATACAGATTTTTAAAAGCACAAAATACGGTGGGAATGGCTAGAACTCCTGAGTTCTTCCTCCATAGTCACGCTTTAGGAAAAAACCACTAGATTAAGGAATCCTGGGTCCTCTGCATCTATACCCAGACTCTCCCCAGATGTCCACTGACTGGCTTGGGAAAAGGACTGTTCCCAGGACAGTCCCAGATCTAGTGATGTACAGATGAAGAGACTGCATCTCCATCTTGTCTCCTGGGCTTTTCCAACCCCGGGCTAGCTCCTCCCCTTCTCTCAGACCAAAAGCGGGTTTGAGGAACAGGCAGAGAAGGCAGAACTAAGAGGTGAGCAGTTTTCAATAGCATTTATTACAGCTTTTGTTTTCTTTTGTGTGTCTTGAGAAAATAGCATGTATTACAGCTTTATTAAAATCCTAATGCAATTGTTTTAAATTATTACACAAAGAAACAAAATAAGCAGCCCCTGTAAGAATCCGGCATATTTGGAAGAAGTGGGATTCACATTGGAAGGACATTAGAAGTGAGGGGGATGCTATGGAGCGGCTGAAAGTCCAAGAGCTGTGACCAGAGCCAGCACCCCATTGGGAATGGGTAGATGAGAGTGGAATCCCTGCAGTGCAAAGGGCTCTCCCTCTCTGGGACGTCCTGTCCTCCTCTGTTTCCAGTTTTGCCCCTGCCCTCCTCTTCTTAAGCCCACCTCCTTCACCCTTCTGGAATCTCCTTTGCCCAAAGGGAATGGGACAACAATGGCTGAGGGGCCAGAAAGCCTGATGGTGCAGGTGTGTTTGAGGAAATGAAGAGCAATTCCATGGATCTCTCTCTCTCTTTTTTTTTTTGAGACAGAGTTTCACTCTCATTGTCCAGGCTGAAGCGCAGTGGTGCAATCTCTGCTCACTGCAACCTCTGCCTCCAGGTTCAAGCGATTCTCCTACCTCAGCCTCCCAAGTAGCTGGGACTACAGGCATGTGCCACCATGCCCTGCTAATTTTTGGTGTTTTTAGTAGAGATGGGGTTTCACTATGTTGGCCAAGCTAGTCTCGAACTCCTGACCTCAAGTGATCCACCTACCTCAGCCTCCCAAAGTGCTGGGATTACAGGCATGAGCCATTGCACTCGGCCTCAGGGGTCTCTTAATCTACCTTCTAACACACACACATTTTTCCTACCGAGATGCTGAGGGCTGAGGAGGGGAGAGGGTTCCACTTCCTAATTCTGCAATGGCATTTCCCTGATGTCTCCAAAAAGGATGCCTGAGGCCATGGCGTGAGGGGCAGCTTATTCTGCTGTGCTGTCTGCAGGAATCCAGGGTATGCAGTTCAGCTTCTCGGCTACGAGTTGGGAGGATGGTGTCAATCTCACTGTCCATAGCAGCCGCTGCTCCCACCAGAGAACCATAGAAAAGTAAGAAATAGCCACTTGGTTTTCCACCCATATGGGCCATGCAAAACCCCAAAGTTTCTGGTTGGCTTCAGGCTGGGACATCAGTTAGCCATGGCCTGAGATCCACTGGAGGCTGGCTTGCAGCCTGAAGGGAGGGAAGAACAGGAAGAATCAGCATATCCCAAAAGAATGATAGCCTTCAAGTCCCCAGCACCCAAGTTCCCAGCACCCAGAGCGAACTGGATGTAGGAACCAAAGTTACATCCAGTCATTCAATTAACAGAGACAAATTAACTTGAGTACCTGCTTTGCATCAGGTACTGTGCGAGGCTCTGGAGTTAGTGGTGAGAAAGCAGACATGGGCTGGGAGTAGGGGCTCATGTCTGTAATGCCAGCACTTTGGAAGGTCAAGGTGAGCAGATCACCTGAGGTCGGGAGTTTGAGACCAGCCTGACCAACAGGGAGAAACCCCATCTCTACTAAAAATATAAAACTTAGCCAGACGTGGTGGTACATGCCTGTAATCCCAGCTACTTGGGAGGCTGAAGCAAGAGAATCACTTGAACTCAGGAGGTAGAAGTTGCCGTGAGCCAAGATCGCATCATTGCACTCCAGCTTGGACAACGAAAGCAAAATTCTGTCTCAAAAAAAAAAGAAAGAAAGAAAATGCCGATTTAATTGAACAGACTATGTGTTGTGGGAGAGGGTTCTCCTGACCTAAGGGGTGGCAAGGATACTGCTAGAAACGTGTGGTCCCTTCGACTGACTTGCCTGAGTCTCTCCTTCTTCAAAAAGATGCCTGGGCAAGGCGCAGTACCTCATTCCTGTAATCCCAACACTTTGGGAGGTCGAGGCAGGAGAATTGCTTGAGCCCAGAAGTTTGAGACCAGCCATGGGCAACATGGCAAACCTTGTCTCTACAAAAAATACAAAAATTATCTGGGCATGGTGGTGTGCACCTGTAGTCCTAGCTATTAGGAAGGCTGAGGTAGGAGGATCACTTGAGCCCAGGAGGTTGAAGCTGCAATGAGCCATGTTTGTACAACTGTACTCCAGCCTGGGGGTGACAGGGTGAGACCCTGCCTCAAAAAAGAGACACCTGGGTGCCCAGCCTGCCATGATTCTACTTGACACGTAAGAGGAAAGGGAATTTTTCAGGCCTGATGTAAGGCCCTTTCTACATGGCCCAACTCCTTCAAACCCTCAGGTGATTACTCAGTAGTTACCTGCTCAGTGCCCCTTGTCAGATAACTTACCTACAATTGCAGCATTCCCTCCACACACTTCCAATCTGCCTTTTCTTTGTTTTTGCTTTTGGAAATGGGTCTGGATATGTTGCCCAGGCTGGACTCCAACTCCTGGCCTCAAGCTATCCTCCTGCCTCAGACTCTCCAGTCACATGAATTACAGGCATGAGCTACCATGCCAGCCCAATTTCTGTTTCTTAGTCTTTATTCCTCTTACCATTTATCAAGACAGGGTCTTCTCTGTCACCCAGACTGGAGTGCAGCAACATGATCAGAGCTCACTGAAGCCTGGAACTCCTGGGCTCAAGTGATTCTCCTGCCTCAACCTCCTGAGTAACTAGGACTACAGGTATGTGCCACTACACCCAGCTTGTTTGTTTGTTTGTTGTAAAGACAGAGTCTCACTCTGCTGTCCAGGCTGTTCTCAAACTCCTGGGCTCAAGCCATTTATCATTTCCTTTTTTTTTTTTTTTTTTTTTTTTTTGAGACAGAGTTTCATTCTTGTTGCCCAGGATGGAGTGCAATGGTGCAATCTCGGCTCACCGCAACCTCCACCTCCAGGGTTCAAGCGATTCTCCTGTCTCCACGTCCCAAGTAGCTGGGATTACAAGCATGCACCACCATGCCCAGCTAATTTTTGTATTTTTAGTAGAGATGGGATTTCTCCCTGTTGGTCAGGCTGGGCTCAAACTCCCGACCTCAGGTCATCCACCCACCTCTGCTTCCCAAAGTGCTGGGATTACAGGTGTGAGCTGCCATGCCTGGCCATCATTTTCTAACTGATTATAATTTTTCTTGTTTATCATCTGCCTCCACTACTGGAAAGTAAGCTCCATGAGGGCAGGGATTTTTTGTCTGTTCTGCTCACTGCTGTTTCTCCAGTGCCTAGAACAGTACCTGGCACAAAGGAGAGCACCTCCAGAAAGATTTGTGGACTGAATTGTGTCATTTACTCTACAGAAACTCTGGGAGGTATAATGATCCTCCTCCTTACAGACAAGAAGTTGAAGGTCAGAGCAAGTCAATGATTTCTGCCTGGAAGGCTTGTTCCCCAGGTCTCCCCATGGCTGTCTCCATCTCTTCATTCAGGTCTCAGCTCAAAAGTCACCTCTTAGGAGAGGCCAGCCCTGACTACCAGAACTAAATCAGACCTATCCCTCTCCCCTCTATTACTGGTATCCAGTGGGATTCTTCACATCACTTCTCAGAACCTAAGATTATTGCAGCCAGGCATGGTGGCTCATGCCTGTAATCCCAACAGTTTGAGAGGCTGAGGCTGCTGGATTACCTGTGGTCAGGAGTTCGAGACCAGCCTGGCCAAAAAGGTGAAACCCCACCTCTACTAAAAGTATAAAAATTAGCTGGACATGGTGGCAGGTGCCTGTAATTCCAGCTTCTTGGGAGGCTGAGGCAGGAGAATCGCTTGAATGTGGGAGGTAGAGGTTGCAGTGAGCCGAGATCATGCCATTGCACTCCAGCCTGGGTGACAAGAGTAACACTTTGTCTCAAAAAATATATGTGTGTGTGTGTGTGTGTGTGTGTGTGTCTGTGTGTGTATGTATTGCGTTTAGGTGGAGTGTTATCTCTCTCTCCACTAGAACAAGCCCCTGCAAGCCGGGATGCTGTCTGCTCGTGGCTTACCCACAACGTCTCAACTGCAGGGAGATGCTCAGTTGGCTTGGCCCAGGAGCTAACTGTGAGCCAGATTCTGACAGGAGAGAGACAGGAGGAAGATTTTGATGGTCAGTCATCCATTGGCTCAGCCAGGCCCTGGAGGTCCTGGTGGGGCAGCCACTAACCCTGCCCCAGTGAGGGCACAGCAGCCTTGTATATACCACGAGTGATCTTTGATGGTGCTGAGAGTAAGGAACTGGGAGATCTTCACCAGGCTCACGGAGTCCTTCACGTCCTGCTTGTTGGCAAAGATCAGGATAGAAGCATCCCGCAGAAGCCTGTGGACAGAGGGGCCCAGCCCCAGGTAGCCTGCTAGGGCCCAGCTTTCCTACTGCCTCACAGGTCCTCTCTTGCTCCCTCTCCAGCTATCCTAGCAAGAGAGGCCCATGCCGAGATGGGGCAGAGATGGGGAGCCCTGCCAAAGTGGTAGCAACCACATCAAATGACACCAGCAGTTCATGGAAAGCCTCTTTATGACAATCCCATAGATGGGAATTGATCCCCCTCAGTTTCTCACTTGGGGAAACTGAGGATCAGAGAGGGGAAGTCACTTGTCCGAAGTCCCACAATGAATGAAAGATGGGATTAGAACTTGAACCAGCACCTCTGGCTTCTGTAGTCAATTGCACTGAGGGCACTGATGCCCTTTGTCAGGCATAAACCAGCCCTGCCCATGCTGCTGGTGTAGAAGCTCTCAAAACCTGGGACATCAGTAATGAATCTCAGAGAGGCTAAGTGACCAGCCTGAGGGCACACAGGTAGTACCATTGGGATCCCAACTGCAGAGGGCTTACCTTATGGGCCAGCATTTTATATAACTCCTCCGGGGCAGTCAGCAGCCAATTCTGGTCCATGTTTTCAATCACAAAGATGCTGAACTGGACAGCAGAGGGTAGTGTAAGAGGTGGGCTTTCTCTTTGGTAAACATGTTTCTGCCCACTATGTTTCCCCACTGGTCTCTGCACCAGCTCCAGATAAAAGAAACCATGCAGGCTCAAAATCTCACCACCCTGCTTCCATTATAATTGTCTTTTTTTCTTTCTTTTTTGAGACAGAGTCTCACTCTGTCACTCAGGCTGGAGCACAGTAGCGCGATCTCGGCTCACTGCAACTTCCGCCTCCCTGGTTCAAGCAGTTCTCCCACCTCAGCCTCCCAAGTAGCTAGGATTACAGGCACATGCCACCACATCCAGCTAATTTTTGTTTGGTTTGGTTTTTTGCTTTTTGTTTTGTTTTGTTTTTTGAGACAAAGTCTCACTCTGTCGCCCAGGCTGGAGTGTGGTGGTGTGATCTCAGCTCACTGCAACCTCCGCCTCCCTAGTTCAAATGATTTTCCTCCCTCAGCCTCCCAAGTAGCTGGGATTACAGGCGTGAGCCACCACACCTGGCTAATTTTTGTATTTTTAGTAGAGACGGGGTTTCCCCATGTTGACCAGGCTGGTCTTGAACTCCTGACCTCAGGTGATCCACCCACCTCAGCTTCCTAAAGTGCTGGGATTACAAGCGTGAGCCACCATGCCCTGCCAATCATTATAATCTCTATCTCACAAATTGAGGAACCAAGGCTCAGAGAGGTTATGTGACTGATGTCACACAGCTGCCTTGGAGACCCTCCAGCCTGGTGCCCTCCTCACCTTGGTGTTGGAGTAATATGTGATCCAGGTGGAGTGCAGAGCCTCCTGCCCCACTAGGTCCTACATGAGGAAGTGGGTCTTCCGTGGAATGATCTCCACATTGCTGCTGATGGTGGAACACGTATGGACCACTTCATTGGTCAGGCTGGGGAGGTAGGAGAGGGCACCAAGAGCTCAGTCCAGCCTATGCCCATCTCTGGCCCCCAAATGCTCTACTCCCAAAGCAGTCTGAATCGAACTCAGAACAAGTCCACCCAGGTTCACTGAGCACCTGCTGGGGGCCAGACCCTGTGCTGGGCCCTGAGGAATGAAGACAGGAGGGAGACCAAGCCCTGCCCTGGCTGGGACCCCAGAGAGGGGAAACATCTTGCAGCAGTCTCCTCAAACTTTATATCTTTTTTTTCTTTTTATAGAAATGGGGTCTCACTATGCTGCCCAGGCTAATCTTGAACTCCTGGCCTTGGGCTCCTGCCAAGAGATCCTCCTGCCTTGGCCTCCCAAAGTGCTGGGATTACAGGCATGAGCCACAGAATCCAGCCTCCTTAAACTTTAATACGCAGTTAAATCACCTGAGAGTTTTGTTAAAACGCAGGGTCTGGCCAGAGTCTGGGCTGGGGCCTAGGGTTTTGCATTTCTTTCTTTTTGAGACAGTTTCACGCTGTCGCCCAGGCTGGAGTGTAGGCACCATCACACCTCCCAGGTTGAAGTAATTCTTCTGCCTCAGCGTCTCAAGTGGTTGGGATTATAGGCGCATGCCCCCCACACATGGCTAATTTTTGTAGAAATGGGGTTTCGCCATGTTGGAAACCCCATTTCATGGGCTAGTCTCAAACTCCTGACCTCTAGTGATCCTCCTGTCTTGGTCTCCCAAAGTACTGAGATTACAGGCATAAACCACCATGCCTGGCCGTTTTTGCATTTTAAGATGGAGTCTCCCTCTGTCACCCAGGCTGGAGTGCAGTGGCGCCATCTCGGCTCACTGCAACCTCCGCCTCCTAGGTTCAAGTGATTCTCCTGCCTCAACCTCTCCACCAGTAGCTGGGACTACAGGCGTCTGCCACCATGCCCAGCTAATTATTTTTATTTACTTATTTTTTAAGATGGAATCTCACTCCTGTCACGTAGGCTGGAATGCAGGTGGTACAATATCTGCTCACAGCAACCATCCACCTCCTGGGTTCAAGCAATTCTCATTCCTCAGCCTCCTGATTAGCTGGGATTACAGGCATGAGCCACTGCACCAGGCCTTTTTTTTTTTTTTTTTTTTGTATTTTTAGTAGAGATGAGGTTTCACCATATTGGCCAGACTGGTCTCGAACTCTTGACCTCAGGTGATCCACCTGCCTCAGCCTCCCAAAGTGCTGGGATTACAGGCATGACCCACCTCGCCAGACCACAGTTTTGCATTTCTAATAAGCTTTCAGATGATGCCTATGTGACTGGTCTGCAGACCACGCTTTGAAAAGCAAGAGTTTAGAAAAATGAAACAGACACAGTGAGGGACATCAGAGAGATGCTTTGTTTAGTGACATAGAAAACATACACATGCTTTTATATGCAAATAATGATTCTGGGCCAGGCTCGGTGGCTCAAGCCTGTAATCCCAGCACTTTGGGAGGCCGAGGCGGGTGGATCACAAGGTCAAGAGATCGAGACCATCCTGGTCAACATGGTGAAACCCCGTCCCTACTAAAAATACAAAAAATTAGCTGGGCATTAGCATGCCTGTAATCCCAGCTACTCAGGAGGTTGAGACAGGAGAATTGCTTGAACCCAGGAGGCAGAGGTTGCGGTGAGCCGAGATCGCGCCATTGAACTCCAGCCTGGGTAACAAGAGCGAAACTCCGTCTCAAAAAAAAAAAAAAAAAAAAATTCTGAAAAGTTACTGCAAAGTTACAATAGGAGGAAAACTAGGGGCTAGAGTGCAGAAGGAAACTTACTTTTCACTGTATAATCCTCCATTGTTCGAAATTTTCCTTTATATATTTTTAAAATCATTTGCCTGTATTCCTTTTTCATGAAAAAGCTTGTCCTAAGTAAAGTACTTTGGAGAATCTAAAATGGGAGCGGTACCACCATCCAGAGGGCGAATATCGGGGAAAGCTGCGATCGGCATTTACTCAGCACCACCCACATGTGCCAGGCTTGCTAGACCAGGAGCTACCAGGCCTCATGAGCCTTTGGGTTTGAAGAAGGGGAAGAAAGTTAACAGGCAGAGGGGGCAGGGGTGAGAAAGGAGGAACCTGACGCTAGAGGGAGCAAAGTGCAGAGAGGCAGGTTGGGACACTTGGCAGGCCTGGAGCTGAGTTTGGCAGCGTTCCCGAGAAGATGGAGCAAAGCAGTCGGAGCTACGGTTGCCCGTACCGTGCAGGATTTTAAAGCCAGACCGAGAAGCCGCAGTGTTAGGAAGATCCAAGCAGCTTTCCCGAAGTCACTCCTCCGGACTACAGAGGAGCCCGGGAGCCCTGAGAAGAGCTCCAGTGATTAGTCCCCATGCCTGTCAGTCTGGTGGGAGGCCCAGCCCTCTACCCTCGCCGCCCGAGAGTCCCTTACAACTGGTAGCGAATGGTGGTCTTTCCTGCGTTGTCCAGTCCCACGATGATAACCTTGTGTTCTGGAAGCATCAGAGGAAGGGCAGCGTCAGGGCCAAACCTGATGACCAAGGGACTGTGTGCCCCCACCAGACCTCCCAGGAAGGAGAGAGCGCCCCCCGCAGGCTGGAGACCTCTGGCCACCGTACCGCGTCTGCTTCCCACCCAGCCCGGACGCCTGCGCCACTCTGGGACCGTGGAAAAAACAGCTGAGCCCCCACCTCCCTTCACATTCTAGAAAAGTGTCTGAAAGGTCCAGGGCGCCTCTGGGCTTGCCAAGAGGCAGTGTCTGGAGAAAGAGCCGAACGTGAAGTCACAATCTCAGGAAACCCGCAGCGGCTCCCTATCCCAGCCTCTGGTGCCGTTTAGCGGGAAGGAAGGAGGCTCGCCTAGCCCTGCGTCCTGGGGCGCACCGAAGCCCGGGGACCCAGGAGGAGCAGGCGGGGACGGGGGCAGAGGAGACCGCCGGGCAGGCAAGGAGCGCCCACACACGACTATTGGAGCCCGAGGTCCTCCATGTGTCCGACCCCAGATCAGAGGAGGCCCAGAAGAGAGCGAGATCAAAGCGCTTGCTTGGATGTTCGGTGCGTACCGTACCCCGGTTCCCAAAGATGCTCATTAACTTGGCTATCAGCTGTCTCGGCACTTCCCGGGCCGGGCAGGTACAGGAGGACTCAGCGGCCTCGGGAGCCGGGTCGGCCCTGGTGCTCGGAGCTCCGCACCCCGCACCCCGCACCCCGCCCCCAGGGAGAGTCTGGCATGCTTCGCCTATGAAGCTGGGGAAGCCCCACGCGTCACCACCAGACCTGGGAACCCTCTGAGACGCTGGCCCTTCGCGAGCGCTATAGACATCCCAGTGACTATGAGCTACCTGTCCAGGGTCCGAGAGGTCCAAGGAATAAGGGGGGTTTCCAGCCTCCAGCTCTCCCTACGCCCTTCGAAAACTCCAGGATTCTCCCGCTGAACTGCTCCACCACCGCAAATGGGGGAGACAGCACTGCGCCCGGAACCGGATCCCAGCTCTCCCTCCTCTGAGTGCCATGTCTAGGGCACTAGACAAGAAAAACCCCAGGCGACCCACTTTCTGTACCTACCAGCTGTATAGGACAGACGGGGCTCACCAATCCTCTCTGAGCTGGGAGAATATTCCAACCCTCCACGGATCTTCACTCGGTTCACTAGCGTGGGTCTTGCGGGCTTTCTCAAAGTGCGTTCCCCTGGGGAAGGGCAGGGTCTCCCTTTGGTGCTGGGCAACTTCTAGAATAAATCAGTGCTCCCGCAATTCACTGACAAATCCGCTGCTCAGGCACAGCTTCCTGACCCCCAAAATTGGGGAGCATGAAGAGAGATCCTCCAGCTGGAGACCCTGCAGAGAGGCCCCAGATACCTGGCAGAGGAGTACAGGGACCAACAGAGAACCAGGAGGCGAGGAGGAGGGAGGGAATCGAAGGGGGAGTTTCTGTGAATTTCTTTCTTTGCTTAAGCTGGGAAAAAAAACAGAAAACAAAAAGAGAAGTCGAAAAGGCAAATCATCCTCTGGCTTTGGGGGTGGTTAACAGGGATCCTTCCACCCCACTGCACTGCCCTACTACAACCTCCACTAAGGTAACAGCCCTCTATGAAGGTAACAACTCTTTTTTATTTTTACTTTTTTGGAGATTGGGTCTTGCTCTGTCACCCAGGCTGGAGTGCAGTGGTGGATCTCGGCTCACTGCAACCTCCTCCTCCTGGGTTCAAGCAATTCTCCTGCCTCCACCTCCTGAGTAGCTGGGATTACAGGTGCCCACCTGTATGCCAGGCTAATTTTTGTATTTTTGTGTGTGTGAGTGATGAAGTCTCACTCTGTCATTCAGTTTGGAGTGCAGTAGTGCATTCTCGGCTCACTGCAACCCCTGCCTCCCAGATTCAAGCAATTCTCTCTCAGCCTCCCAATTAGCTGAGACTACAGGTGCGTGCCACCACACCCAGCTAATTTTTGTATTTTTAGTAGAGACAGGGTTTCACCATGTTGCCCAGGGTGGTCTTAAACTCCTGACCTCATGATCTGCCCGCCTTGGCCTCTCAAAGTGCTGAGATTACAGGCATGAGCCACCACGTCTGGCCAGTAACAACTCTTTAACTGGTCTCCCTGCCTCTACCTCTCCTTTCCCAGGGCATCCTCCCCCATGGTCCTAATTAACCTTCCTAAAGCACAGCTCAGAGTCTGTAACTCCATCAGCTCATAAACCTTCAATGGCTCCCTATTGCTCACTGGATTCAGATGAGTCTCCACCTGACGTTCAAGACCCTCCATGAACAGCCCCCACCTGCCTTCGCAGGCTTGTCTCCCAGATCTGCATCTATTGCTTCCTGCCCCCACATGCCCAGCTCTTTCTGACTGTGCCTTTGCTGCTGCATTTCCTCCTTGAGTGCCTTTCACTTTCTCAGAAAGGAGAATGCCTGAGACCCTTTAGCTCCCCTCCATAAAAGTCACCTGCTTCCCCAGCCCTGGCTTGGTTCTCCAGCCACATGGGGCTTCTCCCTACAGTGGGATTATAGACAGGCAAATCTGTTTCCTCCCATCAACTGTGCATCCTAGGGTGGGGTTGATATTTTGTTCACCAGCATGTGCCACCCCCTCCCTGCATGGTCCAGAGCCCGGCACACAGGAGGAATGTGTTGTTATCAGACTAAGGCAGAATGAGTTAAACTACAGCCTGAGAAATGGCACTCAGAGTATTAAAAAAGGAAGGTGAACACAAGTTTAAGAGGATTGAGGAAGCCTGGGAAGTTTGCAAGAGAAAGAAGGAAAATAGCTCAGTAAATACAGACTTGCATCCCACCCAGCTTGGTGCGGAGTTAGAAGGATAGAGTTGACAGCCAGAGTCCATCTGGGCTGATTGCATTTCAGCCTCTGGAGACAAGGAGCTAAGACCTGGGGCTGGTAGTGGGGCACCAACTGCGCTGAGGGAAGCAGCCTTGTCTTAAGCATTTTACCATCTGTTTCCCAGGAGTAGTGGGTGGGGGGAGGAACCTCTGAGCGCATGCTGCCCTCCCCACTTCCTCTTTGCAGAATTGAAAGTGACACTCTGCAAGCCGGAAATACATTCAGAAAACAGACAAGGAGAGCAGATTTCTCTGAGCATACTCTGGCTTGGGAGGCTGCCTGATTAAAAATAATAATAAAATAATTAAAAGAGAAAATAAGAAAATAGACGAGGAGATCTGCCTTCGCTTTGAGGCCCAGGATCTGGATCTTAGGAAGCGTCCATTCATTTAATCATCAGTTTGACAAATATGAGCCAGGAAACATGTGACATGACAAAAAGACCCAGTCCAGGTCTTTACACTTTTTTTTGGTTTTTGAGGCAGAGTCTCGCTCTGTAGTCCAGGCTGGAGTCCAGGGCAGCATCACAGCTCACTGCAGCCTCAACCTCCCAGGCTCAAGCAATCCTCCCACCTCGGCTTCCCAAGTAGCTGGGACTCGAGGTGCGAGCCACCACTCCCAGCTGATTTTTGTGTTTTGTGTTTTGTATGTGTGGTTTTTTTTCTTCTTCTTCTTCTTCTTCTTGTAGAGATGGGTTTCGCCATTGGTCTCAAACTCCTGGACTCAAACAATCCTCCTACCTCGGCCTCCTGAAGTGCTGGGATTACAGGCCTGAGCCACTGCTCCCAGTCCCAGTCTGGGTTTCTATGGTGCTTATGTTCTAGAAGGAGAGACAGATACACATAGGCACACAGACACACACGCACAAAACCTCTGAGAGACAGTGCATAAGAAGGCCTAATCTAGTAGGGAAGCAAGGCACCCTTCTCTGAAGAAGAGATTATTGGAGCTAAGACAAAGTTTTCTTCTAGGATACTGAATTGGGACACCCCCTTGTCTCTGGACCATGGTGGCCTCAGCCTAGTTGACTTTATTGTAGAACACTGGAAACTTTAGGCTACACCAGGGACCTGGGCCTCTCCCACACCAGCTCATTCTGGAACAGAATCCACTGCAAAGACAGAAGCAGCTAGTCAGGGAAGGAAACGAAGGTCCCAGGTAGGAGGGGTCCCCAGTCCCTCAGTTCCTGCCAGTTCTCAGCTGACTATGGTTGTTGAAATCCTCATTGACAAACACTAACTTGCTGATGGTGTCGCCAGAGTTAGTTGAGAGCTTCTGGTTACCAAGATACAAGAATCTGCCCCCATCTCGCAGTCTCTCCAAGCCAGCTAGAAATGCCTTGCCTGCAAGTTCTGAGCAAATGCAATTTCTTTTTTTTTGTTTTATGAGATGGAGTTTCACTCTGTTGCCCAGGTTGGAGTTCAGTGGTGTGATCTCAGCTCACTGCAACCTCCAACTCCCGGGTTCAAGCTAGTCCCCTGCCTCAGCCTCCCAAGTAGCTGGGATTATAGGCGCCAGCCACCAGGCCTGGCTAATTTTTGTATTTTTAGTAGAGACGGGGTTTCCTCAAGTTGGCCAGGCTGGTCTCAAACTCCTGACCTCAAGTGACCCACCCACCTAGGCCTCCCAAAGTACTGCGAGTACTAGGTGTGAGCCACCACGCCTGGCCTGCAAATCCAATTTCAAGCAGAAGGCACATGGGACACAGAACGCATTCAGACCCCAGCTTCCTCCTTCCCAATCCCCAGTCCCCACCCTTGCAGAAGCTGATGCATCCTGGGGTAAAGGAATTAGCACTGAACTTGGAGGTCAAAGGCACCACAGAACTTGGCATCCATATATCTGAGTTCAAATCCTTGCCCCATGGCTGTGTAACTGCTGTCAAATAGTTTAACTGCTCTGAACTTTGTAAACTGGAGTTAATACCCGACCTTGATTCAGAACATCAGACTCCACTCCAGACCTCTCTGTGGAGCTCCAGACCATGTACCGAGCTGTCTTTTCCTCTTCTCTCTCTCTTTTTTTTTTTTTTTTTTTGAGACGGAGTTTTGCTGTTGTTACTCAGGCTGGAGTGCAATGGCGCGATCTCAGCTCACTGCAACCTCCGCCTCCTGGGTTCAGGCAATTCTCCTGCTTCAGCCTCCTGAGTAGCTGGGATTACAGGCACGCACCACCATGCCCAGCTAATTTTTTGTATTTTTAGTAGAGACGGGGTTTCACCATGTTGACCAGGATGGTCTCGATCTCTTGACCTTGTGATCCACCCGCCTCGGCCTCCCAAAGTGCTGGGATTACAGGCTTGAGCCACCGCTCCCGGCTCTTTTTTTTTTGAGATAGAGTCTCACTCTGTCACTCAGACTGGAGTGCAGCGGTGCATTCTCAGTTCACTGCAACCTCCGCCTCCCAGCTTCAAGCAATTCTCCTGCCTCCTCAGCTTCTTGAGTAGTTAGGGTTACATGTACCCACCACCACACCCAGGTAATTTTTGTACTTTTATTAGAGATGAGGTTTCACCATGTTGCCCAGTCTGATCTTGAATTCCCGACCTCAATTGATCTGCCTACCTGGTCTTCCCAAAGTTCTGGGATCACAGGCATGAGCCACCATGCCTGGCCTCCTCTTCTTTTCTCAAATGTCCCACAGGCACCTCAAACCCACCTTGACCAAAGATGGACTGATCATTTCTGCCCCTAAATTCTTTGATTTTTTTCATCTTCTTTTGCTGGGAAGACCACCATCAGCAGCAGTCACCTCTCTTTCTCTTTTTTTTTGGAGACAGTGTCTCGCTCCATCACCTAGGCTGGAGTAGAGTGACACGATCTCAGCTCACCACAGACTCTGCTTCCTGCGTTTAAGTGATTCTCCTGCCTCAGCCTCCAGAGTAGCTGGAGGCCTGTGCCACTGTGCCTAATTTTTGTATTTTTAGTAGAGACAGGGTTTTGCCACACGTTGGCCAGGCTGGTCTTGAACTCCTGACCTCAGGTGATTTGCCTACCTTGGCCTCCCAAAGTGCTGGGAGCCACCACACCCAGCCACCTCCCTTTCTCTTAATAGCCACCTCCAATTACTCTCCAAGAGCTCAAGATTCTAATATTTATTTATTTAATTTATTGAGACAGGGTCTCGCTTTGTCACCCAGGCTGGAATGCAGTGGTGCAATCATAGCTCACTGCAGCTTTGACTTCCTGAGCTCAAGAGATCCTCCCCACCTCACCCTCCTGAGTAGCTGTGACTACACACCCAGCTAATTTTTTTTTTTGAGACAGAGTTTTGCTGTTGTTACCCAGACTGGAGTGCAATGGCATGATCTCGGCTCACCGCAACCTCCGCCTTCTGGGTTCAAGCAATTCTCCTGCCTCAGCCTCCCGAGTAGCTGGGACTACAGGTGCACACCACCATGCCAAGCTAATTTTTTTTTGTATTTTCAGTAGAGACGGGGTTTCACCTTGTTAACCAGGTGGTCTCGATCTCTTGACCTCATGATTCACCTGCCTCGGACTCCCAAAGTGCTGGGATTATAGGCGTGAGCCACCATACCTGGCCTAGAATTTTTTTTTTAAAAGATGGGATTTTTCCATGTTGGTCAGACTGGTCTCAAACTCCTGACCTCAGTTGATCTGTCCACCTCAGCCTCCCAAAGTGCTGGGATTACAATTATAAGCCACCACACCCGGCCTAATTTTTAAAGTTTTTGTAGAAACATGGGTCTCACCGTGTTACATAAACGAGTCTCAAACTCCTGGGCTCAAGCAGTCCTGTCAGCCCAGCCTCCTAAAGTGCTGGGATGACAGGCCTGAGCCACCACGCCCAGCCATCTGACTGCTAGATGTCTCTAGCCTCTTTGCCTCCCTTCTGGTCCCACTGCTGTGGCCTAAGGCAAACCCTCCTTTCGCACCTGGATTATCACAGCTGTTTCCAAGCTAGGCCTTCCAATCTATGTGCCAAACTGCAAACAATGCAGTCTTGCCAGTTGCTTACAATCCTTCCATTTCTGCGCACTAGTTTCAGGACAAAGCCCAAACTCTTTAACATGACTCAAGGCCCACTGTGACCTGCTCCTGCCAACCCTTCTCTGGCCACCACCTTGAGTGCACACTTTGCTGGTGAGGCGCCAAGAACATGTCATGCACGTCTCCTGCTTTCCCTGCCTTGAACACTTCCCCCACTTGTCTGCTAACCATGCTTCTCGACTCTACTTAAGCCTCCCCTCCACCAGGAAGCCTCAGCTGACCTCCCCAGGTTATGGGACTAACCCCTCTCCCAGGTTCCCACAGTGCCCAGTGCTCCCACAGCAGACGGCACATTATACTGTACTGAAATCATGTATGGCCCCTACTTAGACTTGTGCCTGGTACATAGGAGGTGCTCAATGAATGTTTGTTCAAGGAAGAAACACAGGAATGAAAGATTGCGTAGGAAGGCAGCGGGAAATACACCATGCTGGAAGGCAGAGACTGAGTGCTCATCAACATTGCCATTGGCTCCCCGGGAACTGGGGTCAACCACTTGACCTCTGGGCCTGCCCAGTTCTTCGATCCACTAACTCCTCATCTGTAGGGTCTTGGGGGATGTCTGTTGCCCTACACACACACACACACACACACACACACACACTCTCTCTCTCTCTCTCTCTCTCTCTCTCTCTCTCTCACACACACACACACACACATATGTTGGGCCTCAGAACTCAGGTGGTGGACTCAGGAACTCTAGTCCTCCAGAGCTATCAGTGCAAAAACAAGAACCAGGGAGGGCGCGGTGGCTCACGCCTATAATCCCAGCACTTTGGGAGGCCAAAGCTGGCAGATCACCCGAGGTCAGGAGTTCAAGCCCAGCCTGGCCAACATGGTTAAACCCCTTCTCTACTAAAAACACAAAATTTTGCTGGGCATGGTGACACATGCCTGTAATCCCAGCAGCTACTTAGGGAGCTGAAGCAAGAGAATCGCTGGAACCCGGGAGGCGGAGGTTGCAGTGAGCTGAGATCATGCCATTGCACTCCAGCCTGGGAGACAAGAGTGAAACTCTGCCTCAAAAAAAAAAAAAAGAAAAAACAAGAACCAGGAGGGAGGGGAAATAGTTTGAGGGTACTGTGTGAGGCAGGACACAGGTGGTTGCAGTAACTGTCAGAAGTCCACATCCTGCCAGCTGGGGATGGCAGGGATGGGTCCACTCACCTGCTGACTTTGTCTGGGACTGGCAGAATCCCTGATTTTCTGACCTGCTCCCACAAGTAGTCTGCCTCTCTGCCCCCAAAGCTGGTTAGCAGGGACAAGGTGGGCATTAGTGGAGCCAGAAGCTCAGCCCCTCCCTCTCCCAAGGTATTGGGGTGCAGCGAGGCCACAAGAGCAGAAAAACAAGCATGTGCATTTAAGATATTGTGGGTCTAGATCTCACCCACAGAGCAACACCGAGCTTCACACTGCCTCTGGCTCTGCTTGTGGAGAGATAAGTAAGGGGTTCAGGGCCAGTGCGGAGCAGGGACTGCCCAAGCAGCTCCTGGCTTGGGCGTAATCCATCAGAAGGCCAAAGTCAAAGGATCATCTCTCCTTTTGAGTCAGCGACTCAGGGCACAGCTTCTTCCTGCACCCACCCCTTCAATTCCCCCTGCATGTCGGCAACTCCCAGATGCCTAGGACTATGTGGCCAGGACAAAGAAGCAGGCTTGGGAGGCAGTCACAAAGGACAGGACAGTGGTTTTATATATGGCAAAATACTTCTCCTAGGGGAGTACAGACAAATATAGACAGACAGATGGGGGCACAGGACACCAGACAGGGAGGGGGAAAGGGTGGGTAGTGGTTTCATCTAATCCGTAAGTGGATGCTGCACCCCACCCCCCCAGGAGAGGGTGGGACATTGGCACAGGAGGTGGCGAGACAGGCATGAGGTGCCCATCCCTGAGGCGGGCAGCCGGGCAGGGCCCAGTCCTTGTTGGCACAGTCGGCTCTCTCTGGCCCAGCTGGGATGCTGGGGAGGGGCAGGGCTGCTGGGCTATAGGGATGCCGAGGCAGAGGGATGCCCAGGGGAGAGTGGGTACCAAGGCCTCTCCTGGGGGAAGTGGACATGGGTAACAGAATCACAAGAGGCAAATACAGAGCAGCAACAGCAGAGCCAAGCCCCCCAGAGGAGATCCGAGGTCCCAAGGCAACTCCTGGGGTGGTGGTCACCTCCTGGGCACCAACCCACGGGTCCTCTCCCCTGGGGCCTCAGGGTGAGGGTGAAGGAGCAATTTTTTGGTTTAAAATGAGGCGGACCAGAGTGTTCCATGGGCTCCACACCCAGGCAGCACAGGGGTGGGGCTCAGATGCAGAGGGGCCCCTCTTCTAATGGCAGCAGGCAAGGGTTGTTGGAGGCCAAGCTCATTCCTGGGGTAGGCGAAGGCTGAGGCATGGAGGTGGGGGTGGGGAGCAGCATCTCGGGCTGCCCACTCTTCAGGGTTCTGGGCCCTGGACGTTGCCATGGCCATGGAGGGTAGAGGGTGCTGTGTCTGATGCCTGCCAGCTTCCACCCAGAACCCTCCCCGAGACAAGCTCCCCATGGGGTGCCCATGCTGTAGCTTTCACCGACTGGACGATGCCAGGAAGCTGGGAGGAGGGGGCAGGCAGGGAGGGACCCTGGATCTGGGGTTGGGGAAAAGAGCCCCCTGGGAAAGAATCTGTGGCCTCCCTCTCCAGGAAAAGCGCCCAGCCCTTCCCCCAAACTGCAGCCTGGGAGAAGGGCCATCCCGCTTAGGACCGTCACTGAGGGCCCCGAGGAGAAAGAGTTCAGGAAGTGCACCTTTTCTTTAGTGGGGTGAAGGAGGAGAGCCCCTTAAGATGGGAGAAAGGGGACACTTCAGAAAAGTGGGTATCCCCCATCCATCTGCAACAGGCCGGTAAAAACCGACAGCTGGGGCTTGAGGGCCACCCGGGAGCTGGGATGATAGATAACACCGGAGAAACCCCAAGCTTTGAGCAAAGGCATCTGAAAGGAGGGCGACAGCGCCCCTGGAGGCGGATACATGTCAAGTGTGAGCCCCTCGCTCCCTCCCCTCCCCCGGACTCAGAGCCCTTCCTCCCGCCGCGTGGCCGCTGCTCCTCAGCGAATGTAGACGCCTCGTCCCCAGCCCTCCAGCTCATTCTTGTTGCGCCCTAACACTGGACCCCCACCCTCAGCGCAGTAGCGGGCCTTATTCCGGCCCCGGTTCCGGTTGTCGGTCAGCTCTTCCTCATAGTCTTCTTCCTCGTCCTCCCAGGATCCCTGTCGGGCTGGGGGGGTGCCGCCTCCTGCAGGGTCTCCGAGCCCTGGCCCCTCTGAGGGGTCAGTTTCCATGTCCACACATGAGTCTCCCAGCTCCGTGCAGGCAGAGTTTCGGCTGCCGGGGGTGTCGGCATCAAAAGTGTCTTGGCGGGACAGTGCCCGCAGCGTGCCCGCCCGGCCGGGTGGGTGGCTGCTGGGGTAAAGGCCTGGGGGCTGGCCCAGCTCCCCTGGGTACTCGTGCACGCTGCCGTGCTCCCCGGTGGCCCGTTCCAGCCGCTGGTCCCCGGAAGCAAGGTAGGGTCCCTGGTTAGCAGACGGACATCACACACCATGCAGATCAGGCAGAGGTGAGAAGAACACAACAAAGCAAGGCAGATTAGTGACAGCACGAAGACAGCCGGCCTGGGTGAAGGAGGGTACTGGCTCTAGGGTAGGGGCCCCAGGGACAAATGGCTCTGGAGCCCAGCCAGAGGACAGACCTCAGGCCATTGGCTCCTCTCTCCGGACAGGGGACACCTGACCTTCAACAGATGTGAGGACATAGGAATGCTCAGGGCAAGCATGGCCGACAGCCGTGAGCCATGAGTCACCACTTCCTCAGTGCGAGTCATTAATGCTATCTTGGGGTTAATCATCATTAACAGCTAAGTACAGCCACTCATTAGTGGCTGATTGGGTTAGTCATTGCCTTCAGTTTTCCAAATATATTAACAGGAGATTTCAGCTCAAACCTGCTGACCCTGGCTTCAACTCACGACCCCAATCTCAGGCTTCCAGAACCCCATGCTTCTCCCACCATTCCCTAGTCAGATGACACCGTCTCCAAGGCTGATGGGATTCCTCCCCTGGCCCCAAGAAGGACTCAAAGCAGCAAGCTGGGGAAGGCTGCTGGGTCTTCCCCTCCTACTGAAGATGAAGAGGTAGCCCAGTGTCCTCATCACCAAATGTCATGTGGCAGTGGGGCACAAGAGAGGTTCCAGTCCCTCCCCTGCCACTTCAAGCTGTGTGATCCTGAGCAAACGGTTCCCCTCTCTGTGGCCTCATTTCTTGGTTGTAGTTTGATGGGGCTTAGACCTGAGCAGCAGTTTCCAAACTGTTGCCTGGAGATCTGGGGTGGGGTGGGGAGGGCACAGAAGTGCTTCAGGGGTCCCCATGGAGGTGGAGGGGAGGCCATTCCCCTGGCTTCCTCATAGGGCAGAGCAAGGATGCATTATCTACATCCTCAGCTTCCACATAAGATTCATTGAACTAATGGGCTGTGTTGCTGAAAACGAATTTGAAAGCTTCAGTCTAGAATGATTTCATGGGTTTCTTCTGGCTCTCACCTAGAACCTTATACTTAATGGTGTGGAATCAAGAGACAGGCTGTGGCTTGCTCGGGAGGAGGGCGAGGCAGGCTGGGCTCCCATGGGAGGGCCTTTCCTGGACTCTTTAACTGGGAGAATGGTGGAAGGTTCAGCATCAAGTCATAGAAGATCCCACATTCCGGGTCCCTCTTGAGGGGCCTTGAGGAGTCAGGGTTCCAGGGAGGGAGAGTCCAGGTTTAACAGGGAGAGCCAGCCCTCCTGGCTCCAAGGGCCCCTGCTCTGTTGGGTCTAAATAGGGTGTGGAGTCCAGAAAATGAGTGTACCTATCTCCTCACACATCCTTCCTACTCCCTTGCCTTAAAAGGGCCCCCATCAGGACTCAGATCCAGCGGGCAGCAGATGCGGTCCTATGGTACCAGGCCCAGGAAGCCAGCACCAGAAGCCCCAGACCCATCAAAAACCACAGACACCAGAAGCTGCCGCTCACCACATTTTTTACAAAATAAAGCTCTTCCCTTCCTCCTCCATGTTCCCTGCACTCCAGTTCTGACCTCTGAGCGGGAGGGAAGATGGGCAGGGCACCCACTACATGGCGTGTTCCTGCTCCTGGGGCACCGCGCTGCCCCGCTGCGAGGACTCCAGCCCGCCCCAGAAGCTGAGGTTTCTCCTGAGCGAGGTGAGCACCTGTACCTGGAGGTTGGAGACAGGGGCAGGGCTGGCAGCCAGGGCTGCGGTAGCCATGGTGCGGTTCAGCAGCGGGTTGGGTGGTGTGCTGCTGGGCGGGTGTGTGGCCTTCCAATAGGCTTCCAAGTATTCTGCCAGGTGCTCGCAGGCATCCTCCAACTGGTTCTCGTCCAGGATGATGTCAAACATTTCCTGTGGAGGCGGGGTTAGGGGACGGGGCTGGGATGAGTGGGGCATGGCCAAGGGGGTTGAGGGTGTGGCCTGGGTGCAGTGGGTAGAGTCAAGGGATTGAAGGACAAGGTTAAAAAGAGGCCTCTGGATGTGGAAGAAGGGAAGGAGGGCTCTCAGATGTACAGATTAGCAGAACTGCAAGCCGTTTTGGCACTCTGTCCAACTCCCTCATTCTAGAGATAAGGCAACCAAGGCTGGGAAAGAGGGCTTGACTCTCCACGGAGAAGGGTGCTTCTGGGGCTTGAACCCAGTCCTTGACTGACAGACCTGCACTCCTTCCGGAAGACCAGTCTGCACCTACAGGCCTGACCCAGGTGTTCCTGGTCACTCTGTCTCTCGTACAGGCCAGAGAAAACCAGGACAACCCAAGTACCCTCCCTCCCTTCCCTTCCCCGGGATCTAGGCACTCACGGGGGGGCACTGTGCCAGCTTTTCCGAGGCCGCTATTTGGACGTTGAGGTGTTTGGACTGAGACTTCCCTCGAGACTTGATGAGCCTCTGAAGTACCTGGTTTGCAGAGGGACAAAAGGAAGAGGAGCTAGAGAGACTCAGGCAATGCACCCAGTCAGAGAGGCGGGTCCTGGTTGCATTAGCATGGAGAGCGAGTGTTAGGGCCCTTGAATGCTCCATAACTCTCAGCCCTGGGCACCCCTGCAGAAGTGACCTCAGCAGCCCTGTGTCTACCCTATGCAATGCTCAGGCTCTCTCCTTGTCTCATGCCCACCTTCCTTAGGGGCTATATGAAGGGAAGTGATTCTCCTTCCCAACTTCTCTAACCGTGTTTATAGGCCCGCCCACCCTCCATTTTTTAAATTTGTTTTATTTTTTAATAAGTTTTGCTTATTAAGTAACTTTTAATAAGTTTTGCTGTGTTACCCAAGCTGGAGGAGTGCAATGGTGCCATCTCAGCCAACCTCAGCCTCCACCTCCCGGATCCTCCTGCCTCAGCCTCCCGAGTAGCTGGGATTATAGGGACCCATCACCACACCCAGCTAATTTTTTTGTAAGTTTTTTTGTATTTTTAGTAGAAATGGGGTTTTACCATGTGGTCTTAAACTGCTGACCTCAAGTGATCTGCCCACCTCGGCCTCCCAAAGTGCTGGGATTACAGGCGTGAGCCACCACGCCTGGCCTTTTTTATTTTAGAGGCTGGTTCTCACTCTGTCGCCCAGGCTGAAGTGCTGCAGCATGCTCATAGTTCACTATATCCTCCTGAGTAACTAGGACTACAGGCGCATGCCACTATACTCCACTAACTTTTTAAAAAATTTTTTATAGAAACAGGGTCTTATTACGTTACCCAGGCTGATCTCAAACTCCTGGCCTCAAGTGATCTGCTTGCCTCAGCCTCTCAAAGTGCTGGGATTATAGGCATGAGCCACTGAGCCAGCCACACCTTCCATATTAACAGCGGCAAAACAGTCTTCCTGTGTGGGGCACTTGCTACAGACCAGCATTATTCTTGTGCTTTTCACATATCAAGTTAGTCTTGACAGCAATCCTGTCAGGAAGCTACTATTATTATTCTCATCTCAACAATGACAATGATAATAATGCAAAACCTGGAGCTAATCACGAGGAACAATCACACAAACACACACTGAGGGACAGACAGTCTACAGAATAGCCAACCTGTACTCTCCCTAAACATCGGTGTCATGAAAATTCAAGAATGGCTGGGGAACCCTTCCAGATTAAAGAAAACTAGGCCGGGCGTGGTGGCTCACACCTGTAATTCAGCCCTTTGGGAGGCTGAGGTGTCAGCCCAGGAGTTTGAGGCCAGCCTGGGCAACCTGCAAAATCCCATCTCTAGAAAAAAAATACAAAATTTAGCCAGGTATGGTGGTCTCAGCTACTAAGGAAGCTGAGGTACGAGGATCCCTTGAGCCCAGGAGGCTGACTGTGCGCCAAGATCACCAAGCATGGTGGCTCATGCCTGTTACACAGCACTTTGGAAGGCTGAGGTGGGTGGATCATCTGAGGCCAGGAGTTCAAGACCAGCCTGGCCAACATGGTGAAACCCTGTCTCTACTAAAAACTAACAGTAAAACATTGGCTGGGTGTGGTGGCACACACCTGTAGTCCCAGCTCCTCTGAAGGCTGAGGCATGAAATCATTTGAACTCGGGAGGGAGAGGTTGAGGTGGGCAGAGGTTGAGGTGAGCCGAGATCATGCCACTGCACTCCAGCCTGGGCAACAGAACAACTCTGTCTTAAAAAAAAAAAAAAAAAGTCACCTGGGCACGGTGGCTCACACCTGTAATCCCAGCACTTTGAGAGGACTAGGTCAGGAGTTTGAGACAAGCCTGACCAACATGGTGAAACTCCGTCTCTACTAAAAATACAAAAATTAGCTGGGCGTGGTGGTGCGTGCCTGTAAGTTCAGTAAGAAACAACCAACAACAATAAATAAATACGTAAACCAGTCAAAGCTAGAATTTTAAGCCCATGCTGTCTTCTGACTTCAAATCCTTCATCTCAACTCTTCCTCCGTGCTTCTCACAACCCCACTGGCATCTAGACGGGAAAGTTAAAGGTGCTGCAGTACAAAAGAAGTAAGGCAGCCTTCCTACGGATTTCCCCGCTCTCAAAGCCCGGATGAGGACACTGCAGCCAAAAGGGCTGATAGCAAGAGAGGAGAGCGCCTGGGCAACACAGCTAGACCCCATCTCTAAAACCTAAAAATAAGAATATTAAGCATGGTGGTGGACACCTGCAGTCCCAGCTACTTGAGAGGCAGAGATGGGAGGACTGCTTTAGCCCAGGAGGCAGAGGCTACATTAGCCATGATCGCACTACTGCATTCCAGCCTGGCTGACAGAGCGTGACCCTGACTTTAAAAAAAAAAGAAGAAGAAGAAAGGAAGGTCTCCCAACTGCCAAATAGCCGGGTGGCACTGGGACGAAAAGCACAGAATTCTTTCTGTCCCGGGGAGGGAGGTCAATCAGAGCGGAGGGAGGGGACTGGGCTGCATGACCATAATAATGGTGAATAATAGCTAACATGTTGTATCAGACCATTTGCTAAGTGCTATACATTCATACAAGGCTGAAACACTGGACAGTACAACGGAGCTTTACAGAGAAGGAAACTTAAGATGCGGGCAGATTAAGTCACACGATTAGTAAGCAGTGGAGCTGGGATTTAATACCAAGCAGCCCAACTCCAGAGCACTCCTTTTAAACCACGCTGTCCCGGCCAGGGTCAGGCTTCTGCACCCACCTTGGGAGAGGTGATCTTGATGTAAACAATGATGGGGGCCAGCGAGGTCTTGGACAGCTGGGCTGGGTGATTGATGGTGTCAGCATCCAAAGCAACCAACTGAAGGGTCCGGGCCAGCTCGAAGATTCGCTCAATTTCACTCTGCACCTCAGCTGGAGGCAGGGAGTCATGTGGATGGGGAAATGTCCGGCTGCCTCCCAGGAGGTGGTGGGTAGAGGGAACTCTTCTGGAGATGGTCCCGCCCGCTACCTCCCACCCCTCCCACCCCTCCCACGGCCAGGGAGTGAAGATGGCAGGGGTGGGCTCACCCAGGCTGGAGCGTGTGTTGGAACGCTCGATGATGATGTGCTTGCTGGGGTTGTTGAGAACTGAGCGCTTAGCCAGGGAAATGTCTGCCGTCACACGAGTGATGGAGATCCTGGGGAATGGGGCAAGAGGGGAGTCAGGGGTCAGGGTGGGCTGGAATGCCCTGCCCACTCCCCAGTTCCAGGACCGCCTTCTGTTCCTCAGTCCAAGAGTGTCAGGACTGTGATTCAAGGCATCCTGCCCACCCCAGCAGCAGAGAGCCACAGCAGGTGTGGGAAGCAGCTCCCAGGGTCTTACCTGCCATCAAATCGATGCTTCAAGAAGTCAAATAAGGCTTTCTGCATCATGTCTGTAACCTGGGGGTGGAGGTTTGTGGGGAGGGGTGGGGGAGAAAGCAAGCATTTAAAGCCACTCAGAGTCTAAGCAGCTGGGTATTTGTACCCTCATGTTCCACTTTCTTCTGAACAGGCCTCTATGGAGGATGGTGGGTGGGGGTCTGGGTCTGAAGGGTCTCCATTGGGATCTCTGATTCCAAAGATCCCTGTAAGTGGCATCTCTGGGAGGGCTCTTCTGGGGGTTTCTTTGGGGGACCAGGCTCCTCTGTGTGGGTCTTCCCATAAGCTTGGAACCCTGGGGGTTTTCTCTGAAGGTCTGTAGCCCTCCAGGGAGGATGCCCTGGGGATCTGGATCCTTCTAGGGGTTGTCTCT
This sequence comes from Callithrix jacchus, assembly GCF_049354715.1. NCBI lineage: Eukaryota > Metazoa > Chordata > Mammalia > Primates > Cebidae > Callithrix > Callithrix jacchus. Next base: position 119,675,658 of record NC_133506.1, read on the forward strand.
GGGGTCTGAAGATCTTTCTATGGCCCCTCTGTGTCCACTCTCCTCTAGGGGGTCCTACCTCATAGCCCTTGAGCGACGGTCCCACCAGGATGATGGGCCTCATGGAAGGCACCACGTCATAGGGGGGCACATGCTCTGTCTGGTGGGGAAGCAGGGAGGGGAAACCCCAGAGTGGAGATGACATCAGATCCTCTCCCCCAGACTCCAGGCTCCCCATGCAGCCTTCCCCCGCCCTTGTCCCAGAGCCCAGATGTGGGATCAGGGTGGGGGTGGGGAGGGATGGCCAGGGAGAACCAGGAAGGGTGGGAGAAATGGGGGACAGATATGGGAATGGGTGTTAGAAGGTCCCCCTAACTCATCCCAGGGAGTGGGGAGGAGGACACAGAAAGCTGTGATACTCACCGACTTCTGCTTCTGTTTGGCTGGATCCAGAGATTGCCAAGAGAGGGAAGGGGAGAAGAGGGGGAAGGGGACCCAGGCAAGGGCAGAGGGCAAGGCAGGAGCCAGGACAAGAGAGGGTGGGAGAGCCAGGCAGATGAGGAGAGATAACAGGGCATGCGTGTTAGTGACAGACAGAGCCAGAGAGGGGGAACGGGACCCCACACTAAGGGGGAGCCAGAGGTGGCCCTGGATCAGGGCTGGGAGCAGGACTGACAGTCAGTCCAGCAGATGTTGGAATATTCAGACATACTCTACCCTCTTCTGGGTCTTGGAAAAGAGCTGGAGAGGGTGGCAGCCCCTACCCTCATGCCCGTCTTCTGCCCCCAGTGCATGCCAACCTGCCCATTTTCAGGGTTCCCTTAACTGTCTTGCTCTGCAGCCAGCAGAGCCCCCACCCACTATGTGCCCACCCAGAGAGTCAAAAAAGGGCAAAGAAGGAATGCCATCTGATTCCCTGCTTCACATGCTGGGTGCCAATACCAGAAATGTCACTAGGATTGAGGGTAGAGGTCGGGGTCCATGACCACCAGACCCTGCTGCCCCAGGTGTGGGGGAGCAACCTTCCAAGGGCAAGAACTACTCCTTTCCGGAGATGGAGCCAGGGTGGAGTTGTGTGTGGAGAGGGATGTGCCCACGCTACCCTTCCCTCCACCTCAGCAGGAAGCCCTGATGCCCACAGAACAGGCTAGTACCACATCTGAATCGATTACAGCCTCATCCCTCCACCAAAGTGCTGGCCCTGACTCCCCCACCTCTTGCAAGAACCCAGCGAGAATTACCTTCTTAAAGAAGGGGATGCGTTTGCCATGGGGTGGCGGGGTGGTGACACTGCTAACACTAGTCTTGGCAGAGCCACTCTGCTCAGCAAGCTCGGCCTCTTCCTCCTCTAACTCTAGGGGGTCTAGTTCAAAGGCTAAGTTAGCCACTTCATTACCTGGACCGGAGAGTCAGGAGAGAGGGAGGAGGGAGGCGAGGTGGGGAGAAGGAGTGAGATGAACGTGGAGACACAAGTAAAGAACGCAGGGATGGGGATGGGGAAAAAAGAAAGAAGAAGAGGTGAATGGAACAGGGCTGGGAGAAATGAATGGGGGTGGGGCAGGGGAATCAGGCAGAGAGATGGAGCTACCAAAGAAAGGGGAGAGGAGAGACATGACAGGCCCAGCTTGGGGGTACCCTACTCTTCACAGAGGGGGACTCTGCATGTGTCTGGGAGACTCAGGATTAGGGTGCTTCCTACTGCAGGGAAATGAGGAGTCAGGGAGTGGGGAGACCACGCCACCCAGGAGCTCCTCCCCAGCCCCCTGCATGGCGATAGCTCTTACCACTGGCAGGGGGCGTGGGGCGGCGGGTGCCAGTCACCACATCTCCCAGACTGGAAGTGGAGTTATCACCTGATTTGCTGTGTGGGCAGAGGAAAACGGAGCTTGTGAGCAAACAGGTAGGGGTGGGAGTCTCATCCTCTCACAAGCAGCACCCCCGCAGGTGCCCCAGCCCCACTGGTGATACCACAGGCAGCTCTGTGCCCTCAGGGCCAGGGGCCGCCATGGAGGCCTAGTTCAGGCTGTGCATGCGGCCTCTGCTGGGGTTGGCAGCCCCCCTCCCACACCCACCCAGACACCTGGAGCTTAGGCGGTTCTGGCGCAGCTTCTGTTCTTGCAGCAGGCGAAGGCTGTCCAGTTTCACAGGGCTGGGGATGAAGCCAACCTCACAGCCCTCCTTCACCAGCCGCCCGATCCACCAGTCATTATTGTATTTCTGCAAAGAACATGGTAGGTGGGTGGAAAGACCAAGAGGGAAACTGGAGGGGCCAGCTAGCAGTCACTCTCCAGGGGAACCACGCAGACTCGCCTCCCTCCCCAGGGGTGGCAGGTGAGGGGAACAGGTGAGGGCACCCTAAAAGATCCCCAGCCCTGGTTCCAGCCTCTGAGTAGAGCTGCCAAATCCGGGACCCGCATGCTGTCTGGCCAATGACCACCCAGACCCCAGCCCAACACAATTCTGAGAGTCCTTCTTCTCCCCATGTGCCCAGCCTACTCTAGAAAGGCCGCTGGAGTAAATGCAGGCACCAACATGTCCCGGGCACACCACCACACCAGTTCAGGCCCCCGACACAGCCTCCCAACAACCTTCAACCTAACCATTACCACCCCATTTTTCCAGTAGAAAATTAAGAGGCTCAGAGAGGTCACACAGCAGATTCAGCCTGGCTCTGCTTGGCTCAGAAGCCTTTGGTCCACTAGCACTCTGACTGCCTGTCTCCTGGCACCCACTCCCTGGCCTCCCTCCAGATACCCACCTCCTTGATGTGCAGGAAGTCTTTGGGCTCGAAGGTGATGGCCACTCCCTGCACAGGCACCTCATCCCCTGGAGATGGATTGTAGCCAACATTTGTCCGCACAGCAAATGCCACCGGCTTGGTCTAGAGGAAGCACACAGAGGAGGATGGCAACTAGAGGGTAAACCACAATGTAATGTACAACTTGCCGATGGGGTGGTGGTTACTTTGATACGTGCTTTGTAATTGTTCATTATAATGTATATGGACACTTCCACCACTTTGGGAGGCAGAGGCAGGTGGATCACCTGAGGTCAGGAGTCCAAGACCAGCCTAACCAACATGGTGAAACTCTGTCTCTACTAAAAATACAAAATTAATCCCAGCTATTTGGGAGGCTGAGGCAGAAGAATCGCTTGAACCTAGGAGGCGGAGGTTGCAGTGAGCTGAGATTGTGTCACTGCACTCCCGCCTGGGCAACAGAGCAAGACTCCGTCTCAAAACAACAACAACAATAAAATGTATACTGACACTTTGGGAGGCCAAGGTAGGTAGATCACTTGAAACCAGGGGTTTGAGACCAGCCTGGCCAATATGGTGAAACCCCATCTCTACTAAAAATACAAAAATTAGACTGGCGCCTTGGCAGGTGCCTGTAATCCCAGCCATTTGGGAGGCTGAGGCAGGAGAATCACTTTAACTCGGAAGGCGCAGGTTGCAGTGAGCTGAGATTGCTCCACTGCACTCCAGCCTGGGTGACAGAGTGAGACTGCGTCAAGAAAAAAAAAGAAAGAAAGAAAGAAATGTTTAGCACTTATCAAGCCCTTATTATGTATGGAAACAATATAATAACAGGCACTAATTTTTTTTTTTTGAGACGGAGTTTCACTCTTGTTACCCAAGCTGGAGTGCAATGGCGTGATCTCAGCTCACTGCAACCTCTGCCTCCTGGGTTCAGGCAATTCTCCTGCCTCAGCCTCCTGAGTAGCTGGGATTACAGGCACACGCCACCGTACCCAGCTAATTTTTTGTATTTTGAGTAGAGATGGGGTTTCACCATGTTGACCAGGATGGTCTCGATCTCTTGACCTCGTGATCCACCCACCTCGGCTTCCCAAAGTGCTGGGATTACAGGCGTGAGCCCCTGCGCCCGGCCCAACAGGAACTTATTATACTTATGAATCCTGTATAAGGAGGCAGGGATTATAGCCCACATTGGGCAGGTGGAGGACCGCGGAACAAGGTTCAGGGGTCCTAGGAAGTGGCTGGGTGAAGACTGGACCCCGGGTCTGTACAGGCTGTCTCTAAGGCCCAGGACAGGGGGAGTAATACAGCATAGTGGCTCTCCACATTCTTCTCACCTTGGCCTTCTCGAGCTGTGCTAATGCCTGGCGCTCTGCTTCCTTCCTCAAGGCTTCCCGGTCCTCCTCCAGAGACACATCAGAGTCCGATGGACGGCTGGTGTAGGACTCCGCTGAGCCCTGAAAACAGACAGAGCCAGCTCAGGGCCTGGGAAGGCATGGAGGTGCCACCATCATGGATGCCTCAAGTCTCAGCCAGCCCAGCATGACATCAAAAGAACTAGGAGAAGGTGGTATTAGGTGGAAGGGACCAGGAGCTGAGATTTCTCAGGCCCCTGGGGAAAGTGTGGCCCTAGTGAGGGCGACAGCAGCAAGCAGATGAAGGCAGGCCCAAGGACAGCTGCTTGGGGCCCGGGGAGGGATGGGAACCTGATAGGGGCACAAGGCAAGGGAGGAATGCCAGGGACGAGTCTCCACTCCCATTGCTCCTTCCCTCCCCTGCCCCCAGCACCCACTGAGATAGACTCAGCTGAGATCCAGCAGTGTCCATGCCAGGCACTGCAGCTACCAGCTTCGGCCTGAGCTCAGAAAGCCGTGGATGGCCTGCCGCATGATGGGGCCACCACAGATTTTACCAGCTTCTGCTCAAGGGTAGAGGGAGATAGACTCCTACCTCCCCTGCTCCTCTAGTTGGCACTGCCAGAATCAGACTTCACCACCTACAGCCCCAACCCTCAGGCTCTCCTAGGACACAAAAGAACCCAAGATTCCCAGGTTGGTGCAGACCAAAGAGGCACGTGAAGAACAGGATATGGGACAGGCCTTTCTCCAAGATGAGGGCTGCTGGGTGCCAGGCAGCTGGCTTTGACCACAGTGACCAACCCAGAGCACAAGGAACTCCTTTAGGGACACACACGTATGCGTAAGACAAGTGTAGCCCAAATAGACCCGGTAGTGGGATTGCATGTGCTGATTCGTGTGTGTGCAGGGATGTGCAGGTGTGTTGAGGTGTGTGTGCTCTATACATGGCTGCAAATGACTGCGTGCATACAGCCACATGGGTGTATTGGGGGAGGGGCTTCCAGACATCCACGTCCCTGAGGGAGGGGGACAGGGGAGGGCAGGAGGCAGGAGGTGTGAATTTGTGTGATTATGTGGGTGGTGTTGGACAAGGCGTAGGAGGTCATGTGGGTAAAGAGGTGGACTGCAGAGATGTAGGGGTTCTTTCTTGAGGACATAAAAGGGTCACTTGGCCAGGAATATCCATGAGTTTGACAAGGAGGGGTCCTGGGAAAGAAAGAAGACAAAGTCCCACCTCTCCCAGGGGCCCCAGGTCATTAGCTGATGCAGCTGCCCATCCCTTTCCCAGTCAATTCATGAAAATGGGAGACCCGAGGGAGAAGGGTTGGGGTGGGCGGGGGTCACTAATAGAAGCGGGGAAAGCGGCAGGAAGGAGGGAAAGAAAACCAGTGTAGCTTCCACTGTCCACCCTGATGGGAGCACACAGAGTCAAAGAGCCAGGGAAACAGCACGAAGACAGACTAGCAGAGAGGCACTCACTGACCCCAGCACACACGCAGGCACGTGCTCACGCGCACACACACAGGGACGTACACTTACACAGACACACACATATGCAGACTCACATGCACACACAGACACACACACGCACGTGCAGACACACAGGCACACGCAGAAACACACGCAGGCACGCGCACACACACCGACGCACATATATGCAGACACACACACGCGCACACACACACACATATCAGAAATGGCAGGAGACAGGAAACAGTGAGGAGGCATGGAGACAGGCTACAGCAAAGGCCACCCTCCGCCAGCTTTCCTGAGAGCCTGTCCTACCTGCTGCCACCCCCGCTCCATCCCCAGCTCACCACCACCAGGGTCCGGCTGGGCACCTCCATCCCAGCGCCCTCAGTGCCTGGCCCTGCTGGCCTAGGGGGTGGCCCAAACTGCCTGTTCCCTCCGGGGCTCAGGTTACAAGCAGAGTTGCTACATGTGCAAACTGCTAGGGTATATTTAGCTCAGAGATGTGGCAAGGACTGCCCCCCCACTCCCCACCACCTACTGGGGATCAGAGCTGGGGAGCTAAAAGGAGGCTGGGGTCTAATCCCCTGGGATGGCAAACACTGAAGGAACCAAGATCCTTTTCTGCCAAGAGGGGCAATAAAAGCACAGCGGCATCCTTGCTAGCCCTGGCCAAGTCCTGCAACAGGAGAGATGAGGGAGTGATTGAAGAAAGGACTTCCTGTCTGTTCCTATACTTAGAAAAGGCTAGAATGAAGTCTCCCCTTCCTGAACCTCCCAAGTCAGACTGAGGCGCACATGTGCCAAGTGCTGTAGAGACAGAAGAATTGGAGAGAAGGGCATCACTCTAATCAGTGGCTGCTCTGCCTGGCATCACCCTCACTCCTGGCCCAAGGTGGAGGGGAGGGGCTCATCTCCAGGGGACCCCTCCTCTCTTCTGTCCTCTGCCCTCGCATGCCTTGCCCATTTCTCTTCAATGCACGCCTTTTCCTTGTCTAATCCCAAGCCCCTCTCGCCTTTTTTGGGTACCAGGCTTTGGTGAGATGCTAAGTAGTCATAGCAACCACATGCCTCTCTCCGTGCCTCACCCTGAGCTTAAGATGGCCCACGGTTGACAGAGAGATGAGAACAGCTTCCTGACTGAACACAGGAGACCCAAGAAAGCTATTCTCACTTATTTCAGGCAGGGGTGCTAGGGTACAGTCTTCTCCATTATAAAATCAACAGCCACATGCCGCAACCGCCCCCACCCTGTCACCGTCACCCTTTCTCTGTGCTTCTTAGATAGACATGTCTCTAGGCGAGGAGCGTGTTTCCTTGACCAGGGCCTCACCAGGACTACAGGGACCCAAACATCCTGGCTCTGCTTTTCCTAGGACCTGCCTCCACCCCACCCTGTCACATATTCTGGGGGAGGACATGGAAGCAGACAGCCGGCAGGGGGAGTGGGTGACAGCCCGAAGCAAGCTAGAGGGAGGCAAGCCAGGCTGTCCCTGAATGAGATGACGCAGGCTGGCAGGCAGCAGGGGAAGGTGCCTGGTGCTGGGGGAGGGGCCGGGCAGGGGCAGGGGATGAGTGAGTGGGTGCAGCTGACAGCACATCCAGGAGAAGTCATGGGGTGTCAGGGTGATGGGGTGGCTCCAGGTGGGTGACAAATGGCACAGGGAAGGGTGGCTGGAGAATACCGCAGACCTGGCTCACCAACGCTGGTCTCCACCAACCAGCCATCTCCCTCTACTCCGCCCAGCCGCCCCATTACCTGGCGGACGAAGCTGTTAGATGTGGTATCCGAGGACGTGCTCCCATCTGACCGTTTGAATCGCCCTTTCCTCTTGCTGTATTTGCCCTGAAGAGGCCAGGAAAGGAACCAAGGGTAGAATCAGAAGGGCCCTTTCCCAACCCTCATCTAGCCAGCCCCATAGCTACAGCCAAGCTTGGAAACAGCATTCCCAGATCCAAACAGCCCCACCCCCAAACCCCTGCACCTTCTTCCCGAGGTGGTACAGCCCAAGGGGGGTCTCCCATCCTCACAGAGAGGGCCCAGACCACAGCTAGGAGTGGGGACCAGTGCAACAGGGCCCTAGGAGGCCCACACGGAAACCCCAAACCAAGCCAGAGATGCTGGGAAGGGGGGAGGCGCGGAGAAGCTGGAGGCTCATTAGGCAGCAGAGCTAATTAAGATGCTGGGCAGGCTGCACAGGCCTCCGAGGAAGGGAGAGGAAGGGAGAGGCAGCGGGCAGTGCTGGGGGCGGGGGTGGAGAGAGCGGGAAAGTCCCCCCTCTCCCTCCACAGGAGCAGAGTGGGGCTGTTTATGTTGGTGGCCCCCAGAGAGGAAGAACTGCCAACCCAGGGCCCAGCCTGGCTTCTCCCCATGCCCAACTCTTCCCTTCGCTATTCAGAGTAGGGAGGGGATGACAGCTCCCTTGGAGACTCAGAGCCAGATTTCTGGGAGGGAGTAGGGGCATGGAACTGTATTTGGAGAGTAAACATCCAGCCCTATCCCTGGCACCATGGGGGCAGACTTTGCTCCCCACTCTCGTCCCTTGCCCAGGCAGGACTTTTTCTCAGCTCCCTCTCCTCACAATCACAGTAGCCACATCCCTCCCCAAGGGGGCAAGAGGGATCAAGCTGCTACCCTGTGGCCCCCAACTGCCACTGCCCATGCCCCATGCCCACGGTACCCATCAGGCAACGTCGATCTAAATGTCCCTCGGCCCCACCCCACATGAGCCTAGGATACAGCCCCACAGATCCCTAGTGGGAAGGCTGGCTCAGCCTCACTGACCAGGCTCCTGGCTCCGGTGGAAGAAACACTGCCGGAGCTTTCAGGAAGCAGCATGTTCAGGTTAAGGGCTTCAGGGATTTCCAGGCCTCCTGTAAGAGGATCTGCTTCCGGCCCTCCCCAGCTCACAGGCATACACACAGTTGGTCTCAGCCCAGTCCAGAATGGGGAGAGTGAGTAAAGGCTCAGGCTTCCAAGCCCCGGCCCTCAGTCTCCCTCCTAGACTTTCTTTGGCCAAAGAACCTAGAGGAGCCACAACCAGACTGGGGGTTGTGGCTGCTGGGATCAGGGTACAAGAAAGAGGATGGAAAATGGGAGAGAAGGGCACCTGGGGACCCTTCCAAGATCCTCCCCTCCCCACCTTTCTCTCAAACCACACATACACCCAAACTCTAGTCTTGACGCTCCCTACAAACCTAAGAGGATCTCCCAGTGAGTCCTATACACCACCCTCCCCCACCACCATGCTGGGCAAAGGAGTGGCACTCAGAGGGACAGGGGACAGCTGAAGGGAAGGCCCCAGTCAGCTGCCTCCCAAGTTCAAAGGGGCCCAGGGTGGAGGAAGGTATTTTTAGGTCTAACTTGACCCCTCTACCTCCCCATCAGCCACATTATGATGGTGGTTACAGCTGTGGCCACAGTAATAGAAGAGTTAATGCTACCCTTGGAGAACAGTCCCAAAGAAATCCCCTGGCATGATCATCCCAGAGCCTGCTGGTCTCCCCATGGGAACCCAGAGCGCCCAAGAATGCCACTTCCTGGGGTAACCCGGGGCGTAGGAAAAGTGTGCCTGCCGGGATGGAGAAGCAGACCCCTCCCTCAGGTAAAACAGCTTTTTCCCCTCCCGGACAGTGCGTTGGCATCCATCCAACTTTCCAAACTTTGGAGGCGTTCTCGGGGCGGGGGTGGGGGTAAGGAAAGTCAGCGTGGGTGTAGGGGAAGGGAGCAGGTCCGACGTAGAGATGGAGTCCAGGTGGCTGGACAGGGGCCTCGCCTGGAGCTGTCCCTTTCCCCACCCTCGAGAACCAGTGTTTTCGGCTTGGAAGGCCTGTTGGCATTTGGCACCGCCCTCTGACCATCTCCCCGTGCCACCTCCGCCCCACCCACACCCGCCTGGCGCCCCCGAGCGTGCTCTGAATCGCCCCCCTAGGCTTTCTAGCCTCCTCAACCTCCCCTTCTCAAGGCCCAGATTCTCCCCACCAGCACCCCCACGCTCAGCCCACTAAAGCCGGTGCCCAAGCGGCAGGAACCCTGACGCGGGGGAGACAAGGAGGCGAGGGTGACAGGCAGCCAACCCGCCCCCTCCCCGCTCTGCAGCATCGCCTCCCAGCCCCAGGCCCAGCGCCCATCAATCACAGCCTGCAAGGATGGGGACCCACAGGCATCCCTCTCCCCTCCGCTCCGGGCATAGAACCCCTTCCTCTCCCGCGCCTCTCGAGCCGACCCCCACACGGTCCACGCGAGCGGCCCCCTCCGCTTGGGCCGGGCCACGATGCCTCACCTGCGGGCTCGGGTCGAAGACCTCCATAGGGATCTCCTGGGAGGGTGGGTAAGGGCCCCGGGACATGCTGGTCTTCTGGACCATGGAGAGGAGCTTCCCCTCCCGCCGCCGGCCCGGCGCAGCCGGGCGCCCTCAGCGCATGGGAGAGGCCGTGGGAGCCGAGAACGGCGCGGCGCAGCCAGCACCTGATCCAGCCACCCAGCCCGGCCTTCGGCTCCCTCCTTCCTGCCTTGCCTCGCTCCTCCCGCTCTCCCCACTGCCGCCGCCGCCGCCGCCGCCTCTCCAGTAGGCTCAGCATCTCCCCGCACCCCTCCCTTGCTCCCTCCCTCCCTCCTTCCCTCCGCCCGCCCCGGCCCCGCCCCTCGCAGCCCCTCCGCCGGCACCGCGCACCCAAAGGGCTGGCGGCCGCCGGGAGGCAAGCCCCTCCTGGCTCTAGAGAGCCGCAGGTGAGCCTCCAACTGGCCGCGGCGTTCAGATGGCCCGTTGGGGCGGGAAGGGAGAAATCAGGCGTGAAACTTGGGGGTCGGGGGCGGTCTACCAGTGGATGCCTAACGCTGATGGGGATGTAGTGCATATTGACACGGCTGGTACCGCCCCCCTTTTGTCCCAAACCTCTCTTCCTGCGGGTCTCTCCAACCCACTCCTGCTTGGGCTACCGGAACTTCCCGGTCCCTGTGATCCTGGGACCTAGCTTTAACTCCTTTCTTCCCAGTGTGGGGCCCAGGCTGCCTCAAACCAAACAGAAAAGCCTCTCCCCCTCCAACATGGTTCTAGGGCTGCTGGTGGGAGGCTGAGGCTAAGATGAGGAGGGTGTCCAACAGAGACAGCAAAAGAAATCCCAGGGGTCCAGGAGTTCTGCCTTAATCAGTTACTAGGATACACTCCCCTACCCCCTGCCCCTGCTCTTCCAAAAGGCCAGGAATGGGACTGGGTGAGGTCCCTGATCTTAGAAAAGAGGAAGAAATATGGAGCTGAGAGAGCAGAGGCTGGTAAAATCAGATCTCATGACCTTTGACCTAGAGTTGCTCCACCTTTACCCCTGATTTAGGGACAAACATCCAAGGTCTGGACTCCACCCACCATGACTGGTAAAGAGAAGATGAATAGGAGATTCTGGGCAATAGACCTTGGTGCCAATTTGGCTCAGGCTGTTTCTGGTTGTATGGCCCTGGACAAACCACCTCTGTGAGCATCAGTTTCCTCTTCTCCTATAAAATGGGGTTCCTGGTACTGTGGAGTCTGTGTCACCTGGGATTACTGGGAGGATGAGGGAGAATTAAATGGATTGCTGGGTTGTTTGGAAAAGCTGTAAGGTGCAATGAAAGGGTCAGTCATGACAGGAGGACTCAATTCCTTCCTACTCCACCCCTTCTCCTGCTCCACAGAAAGGAGAGATGGAGAAGACCCTCTCCAGGTCAAGTGACCTTAAAGTAAGGCCAGCTGGCTGTGTTCTGCAGGAGAGGAGACTATGGGACTCCTCCTCCTCACCCGATTCTGATAACAAGTGAATGGTCAGCCTGTCATTTCTCTGATCACATCACCTTGGGGAAGGAGGAGCAGTGAGTGAAGATGAAGCCCCTTAGAAACCTTCCAGGAAGAGCTCCAATCCTGAGCAGAGTTTCCACCTGCCCCTTGGAGACAAGAAAGGCTGGCATAACCGCAAAAGCATGGGCTTTGCACTCAGAGATACTTGCGTTCTCAATCTGTTATCTCAGCGTAAAATGAGGACGACACTAATTGCGTTGTTGTAAGTAGCATAAATGTTGCTTCCCTTTCTCTCTCTCCTACTTTCTCAGGCAGGCAAGTTGAGATAAAAGAGATAGGGTGATCAGCGGGAACCAATCATCAGTTGGAGCCTCAATTCAGATATAGACTTCTTAAACCCCAGAATGCTCTGATTGGATTTTTGCGTTGAGTGCTCCAGATCAGAAGAAAAGAACTGAGTGGTCCTGACTTTTTTTTGGGGCGGGGGGGACAGAGTCTCACTCTGTCCCACAGGCTGGAGTGCAGTTGCGCCATCTCGGCTCACTGCAACTTCCGCCTCCCACGTTCAAGTGATTCTCCCACCTCAGCCTCCCAAGTAGCTGGGATTACAGGCGCCCGCCGCCACGCCCGTCTAATTTTTGTATTTTTAGTAGAGACGGGGTTTCACCTTGTTGGCCAGGCTGGTCTCGAACTCCTGATTTCAAGTGATCCGCCCACCTTGGCCTCCCAAAATGCTGGGATTACAGGCATGAGCCACCGAGCCCAGCCCTTTTTTTCTTTTTTTTTTTCTGCAATCATTCGTCCATGCAACCAATGCAGTATTTCTCAGGTGTGTTCGATCGAAGATCCATGTCTGCCACAGTACAGTTGTGAGCCAAATGAGACTGGTTCCCACCCTCCAAGAGTCGGCTATCTTAATGCCTTCCTTTGCTAACTGCAAACGTTACCTCAAGTAATTTTCACAACTGGATGACAGAAATATTGGGATTAGGTCCACTTTACAGAGGAGGAAATTGAGGCACCAAGAGATTAAAGACCCGCAGTGGCGTAAAAACTAACATCTTTCAGTGATCTATTCTGCACTCCAGGGGCTTTCAATCTACTACGAGAGTGAATGAGAGATCGCCTTTGTCTGATATCTGCTGTCATTATTCTCTCTCGCTTCTTAACTGATTTTTTTCCCGCCAATAAAACACGCATCCGCAACCCCCTGAACGCCCACAAACACCAGGCCTCTAGCAAAATCTCTCTCACTCCGCCTGCGCAATCCAACTCACTTCCGGTTACAAATAATCACGTGATCGGGTGCCTTTGCTGCGCATGTCTAGTAGGAAGTAGGACTATACCACTTTCCCTACGGAAGGGGTACACTTTCTATGTTTTTAAGTTTAAATCCGATTTCCTATATTAGACGTTTATCATTCCAGGTCTTTGTGGAGGCTATGAGTGAGTTTGGGGTGGCGGAAGATGAAAGAACCGGACAGGAATACAGACGAAATTGGAGCGGGGTTTGGGCTCTCCCCTTTGCAGATAATGGGAGGAGCCAGGCCCAAGCGAGCTCCTTCCTTTCGCTGCTGCTGCCGCAGCCATGAGGTAAGGGCCCGTGGGTCTCCCGCCGACGATGACGCGTTCCGGCAGGGGATGGTCGGGCTTGGGACCGCAGCCGGGGTTAGGGGAGATGAGATTGGAGGCCGCCCTAAAGCGGCTGGTCTCGGAGTTTGGGGTAGGCCGGCGCACATTCGTCCCAGGCCTCCGGAGTGGGGGGAGCGGGGAGCGTCGCAGCCGCTGAGACCCGGAAAGGCTGCCCCGGCAGGCGCCACGCCGCACACGTGTCGGGTCGACCCACGCGGGCAGAACAAAGGCAGCGAACTGGACCGAGCCGTGGACCCTTTTTTGCTGGGCACAACCAGAGCCAAGCAGATGTCTGCTTTCACGTGACGTAGGGCAAGCCTGGCGTAGGCACCAGGCCTTCGACTGCTGAGTGAGGTGATGGACGCTTTCCATTCCTTTGGCCACTCATAAAGGAAATCTCTATGAATGGCTCAACGTGGCTTGTTACTGTGATAAAACGAGGAAATGAGCCCAGAAAGCAGAGTAACTTGCCTGCGTTTCTAGACTAGAAATCAAGTCTACTCACCTCGAATATTCTTCAAATGCTGAGTACCAGAAATATCGTAAGCCCCCTGTTCATTCCAATAAATCCCTGGCCTGACTTTCCAGAGGAGAGAAATGCAAACATGAGGCTCAGGGAGGTAAAGGCATAGCTTGGGTTTCAAAGTCTAAACCCAGGAGGGCCAGCTGCACAGCCCAGAGCCTTAAAGATGATTTAGGGGAGAGTCTGAGTTCGAAGCTGTGGTGTGGGTGGCAAAGGGTGGGTCTTGGGGAACGTTCATTCTTGCCCAGGATTGGCTTTCAGGGTCTAGTAATGTTTTCTGTGCGTCCAGTATGCTCAGGCTTCAGAAGAGGCTCGCCTCTAGTGTCCTCCGCTGTGGCAAGAAGAAGGTCTGGTTGGATCCGAATGAGACCAATGAAATCGCCAATGCTAACTCGCGTGAGTACCTGGGATTTGCCTCTTCACCCTATCTCCTTCCCTTGTCCTGCATCAGATAAATGATAACACAATTTTGTTGCCCTTTTTTTTTTTTTTTTTTTTTGAGATAGTCTCCCTCTTTGCTCAGGCTGGAGTTAAGTGGTGCCATCTTACCATTGCAACCCCCACCCCACTCCCAGGCTCAAATGATTTCTCTTGCCTCAGCCTTCTACGAGTAGCTGGGATTACAGGTGTGCACCACGACGCCTAGCTAATTTACTCTTTATTTATTTATTTTTGAGACAGAGTCTCAATCTGTCACCCGGCCTGGAGTGCACTGGTAAGATCTCAGCTCACTGCAGCCGGGTCCAAGCATTCACACCCAGGTTTAAGCGATTCTCCTGCCTCACCCACCATGTAGCTGGGACTAAGGCGCATGACACCACACCTGACTAGTTTTTGTATCTTTAGTAGAGATCGGGTTTCACCATGTTGGCCAGGCTGGTCTCAAAGTGCTGACCTCAGGTGGTAATGCCCGCCTCAGCCTCCCAAAGTGCTGGGATTACAGGCGTGAGCCACCACACAACCTAGCCTGTGTTGACTTTACAAACCTAGGAAAGCTCATTATTCAGGGGATGTATGAAATGGAGGAGTCATTGTATCAGGCTCTTTCTTTTGAGTGTGCTGTAATATACTTAAAAAGTAGAAAAGGCCAGGCATGGTGGCAGGCATCTGTAATCTTAGCTACTTGGGAAGCTAAGGCAGGAGGATCGTGAGCTCAGGAATTCAAGATGGGCCTGGGCAACATAGGGAGACTGAAAGACACAGTATCTCTCACAACTTCTGTTTGTGAAGGAAAAAGAAAAGATAGAGATTTTGTTTGGTTTTCGGAGGCAAGAAATAAACAAGTTGCAGTATTTCTATCCTTTTTGAGACCATGGAGCCAAGAATGTGAGCAGTGCCTCTCCTTTCAGGTCAGCAGATCCGGAAGCTGATCAAAGATGGGCTGATCATCCGAAAGCCTGTGACGGTCCATTCCCGGGCTCGCTGCCGGAAAAACACCTTGGCCCGCCGGAAGGGCAGGCACATGGGCATAGGTAAGAAATCATGGGTGCTGGTGTCTACACTGAAATATATTCAAGATCTTTGCACTCTGTCTCATCTTGAGTTCATTTCCTACTCCTTGATATTTGATGTGTTTTCTGCCTGTGTGCAAATCAGAAAGTTGGTGCTGGTGTTGGAATTGAGAGTATTGCTGGTAGGAGGTCACATTCACTAAGTCCCTACCTATACTATGCCAAGGATTCTGCTGGGTCCTTGAGAATGTTGTCTGTGTAAATCTAAAATTACTTTCTAGTGTCAGAATGATTGAGGGAAGCTCCTTACAACGGGCTATGCTGTTTTGGTGCACTGCCTGTTAAACCCACATTCTGTATGAAGTGAATGGGGAATTACTGCCATGTCTGTGCTTCCTTTAAAATTGAGTAAATGACGGAGCTGAGTAGTTGGGATCATCATTGGAAAATGGAATTAATGCTAATTAAAATGAGGTGGTGAGGATTAAATGAGTTAAGGACCCTGAAACTATATTCATTTCTGTATTACAGACAGTGGCCCATTCCTAACTCATCTTCTCCACAGGTAAGCGTAAGGGTACAGCCAATGCCCGAATGCCAGAGAAGGTCACGTGGATGAGGAGAATGAGGATTCTGCGCCGGCTGCTCAGAAGATACCGGGAATCTAAGAAAATTGATCGCCACATGTAAGCCGCCCTCTCGGGCCCAGTACCCATTTGCTGCTTTGATGGCTTGTTCTTTCACGGACACTGTCTTACTGGCCCTTGGTAGGGAGCTTTTTTGTTGGTTTTTTTGTTTTGGAGTCAGTCTGTCTCTTTCTTTCTCCCAGGCTGGAATATAATGGTACAATCTTGGCTCACTACAACCTCTGCTTTCCAGGTTTAAGCGATTCTGCCTCACCCTCCCGAGTAGCTGGGATTACAGACATGTACCACCACACCTGGCTAATTTTTGTATATTTAGTAGAGATGGGGTTTCACCATGTTGGCCAGGCTGGTCTCACAGTCCCAGCCTCAAGTGATCCGCCTGAAAAAAAAGTCATGGTTTGGGAAGTAATTCGTGCAACGATAGGAGAAAGGAAAGGAATGTATAAGCTTAGTGATCTTGGGTGGAGGAACAGCCCACAAGGCAGCCCCTGATCCATCACTGACCAGCATCTCTTCATTCCATGTACCCTGCAGGTATCACAGCCTGTACCTGAAGGTGAAGGGGAATGTGTTCAAAAACAAGCGGATTCTCATGGAACACATCCACAAGCTGAAGGCAGACAAGGCCCGCAAGAAGCTCCTGGCGTAAGTTTTTTCGGGAATTGGCATTACAGTCTTAGGGGAAAGTTCTTTGACCTTTATTTTGAGAGTTGTTCTTAGATACTTAAAATGTGCCGATGCCTAAGTCTTGACTTGCTCACAGTCTGTCATAGGAATACAGCTGTTCCGTTAGAGGTGTAACTCCTGTCCTGTACACACCCACCCCTCCTGTTCTCGTAGGGACTATAGAGGTTTAGTTGAAGTAGGAGCCCTTTGTGGTCCCAACAACTCATTCCTGAGGCTACCTAGGCTCAAAAGGAGAGGTCTGGGAATGTGTCTTTATCTCCCCAGCATCTCATCTCTTCCCAAACTGACCCATCTTTTCTCTTCTCTGACCAGTGACCAGGCTGAGGCCCGCAGGTCTAAGACCAAGGAAGCACGAAAGCGCCGTGAAGAGCGCCTCCAGGCCAAAAAGGAGGAGATCATCAAAACTTTGTCCAAGGAGGAAGAGACCAAGAAATAAAAGCTCCCCCTTTGTCTGTACATACTGGTCTCCGTGATTACATAGATCAGCCATTAAAATAAAACGAGCCTTTATCTGCTTGCCTCCCTGCTGCTTGCAAGGTTTTTGGCTACCCAGTCTTTTTTTTCTTTTTTTAGGCAGTCTCTCTCTGTCACCCAGGCTTGAGTGCAATGGTGGGACCTTGGTTTAAGAGATTCTCCTGCCTTAGCCTCCTGAGTAGCTAGGATTACAGGCTCGTACCACCACACCCAGCTAATTTATGTATTTTTAATAGAAACAGGGTTTTACTTTACTATGTTGGCCAGGCTGGTCTTGAACTCCTGACCCTAGTTGATCACCTGCCTTGGCCTCCCAAAGTGCCAGGATTCTGCTCAGTGAGTGTTTTACCTTGTTTTAGTGGGGTGTAGGGAAGAGAAGGAATGGCTTCTATCCAAGTCTCCAAAATACTGTGCTTCAAACTACCCTTCACAGCACGTGTGGCACCTAAAAAGTTAAGTGTTGGTTGGGACCAGAAGTCAGTTGTGATGTCAGTTAATCACATTCTTTACAAAAGCTATAGGAAGCACTTAGCATCCTTACGCTTCTCAGCTGATGAGTAGGGGTTGCAACTGGGACCTGAGCTTCAACTACTTACTGGTTACTGCCTGTGCTGTCAATAAAACAGCTTTATTGAGATATGGTTGAAACTTAGATGGAGTCGTTCTGTCACCCAGGCTGGAGTGCAGTGGTGCAATTGTGATTTTCCTGTCTCAGCCTCTCAAGTAGCTGGGATTACCAGCATGTACCACCACACCTGGCTAACTTTTGTAGTTTTTACTAGAAACAAGGTTCCACCTTATTAGCCAGCCTGGTCTTGAACTAACAGGTGATCCACTCGCCTCCCAAGGTGCTGGGATTATAGGTGTGAGCCACTCCACCCAGCCCCCTACCCCTTTTCTAAGGAGCTCTTCTGTTGGGGTGACCAGTTGGCACCCTTCAGGGGATGCACTAGGCCAATGGGAAAGGGCAAGACCTGAGTGGGAATGGGAGGCTGGCTGTGGTGTCAGGGCCAGCAGCCCCTCCTAGCTCTTCCTCTGGTGTCATCCTGTTTGGGGCAGGATAGGGAGGTGGGTAGCAGAAAGCAGGGATTCCCACACTTTAGAATATGTCCCGAGGAAGCCGGGCACAGTGGCTCACACTTGTAATCCTAGCACTTTGGGAGGCTGAAGCAGGTGGATCACCTGAGGTTAGGAGTTCAAGACCAGCCTGGCCAATGTGGCAAAACCCCACCTCTACTAAAAAAGAAAAATTGGCTGGGCACGGTGGCAGGCACCTGTAATCCTAGCTACTCGGGAGGCTGAGACAAGAGAATCGGTTGAACCCAGGAAGTAGAGGTTGCAGTGAGCCAAGATCGTGCCATGGCACTCCAGCCTGGCAGTAGAGCAAGACCGCATCTCAAAGTCCTGAAGACTTCCCCATCATATGCATCAGAGCCTGGGATGAGAAGGCACTGAATTCTGGATCTCCCTTGCCACTGGAGCAGCAGTGTGTGTTTTACCTATTAGCTCTTGCCCTTTGAAGTGGGGAAGCTGAGGCCTAGCAGGGCACAATGACTCATGCCTGTAATCCCAGCACTTCCCAGGCTGAGGCGGGTAGGTCACAAGTTCAGGAGTTCAAGACCAAGCTGGCCAACATGGTGAAACCCCATGTCTACTAAAAATACAAAATTTAGCTGGGTGTGGTGGCAGGTACCTGTAATCCCAGCTACCCAGGAGGCTGAGGCAGAGAATCACTAGAACCTGGGAGGTGGGGGTTGCATGAGCCAGGATCACACCACTGCACTCTAGCCTGGGCGACAGCCAGACTCCATCTCAAAAAAAAGAAAGGGTCTTGGCCAAGCTCCCAGCTTGGTGTGTGGGACACCTGCTTCCCAGGCCTGGCCCAGAGGAGGAGGGATATTGGAGACCACCTACCCCCCTCCTAGATGACAGGAAGGAGAAGCTGGGTGTGGTGGCTCACGCCTATAATGCTACCACTTTCAGAGGCCAAGCAGGAGAACTTCTTGTGCCCAGGAGTTTGAGACTAGCCTGGGCAACATGGCGAAAACCTGTCTCTACAAAAAATACAAAAATTAGCCAGGAATGGCGGGGTGTGCCCCTGTAGTCCCAGGTACTCGGAGGCTGAGGTGGGAGGATCACCTGAAACCTGAAAGGTCAAAGCTGCAGTGAGCCAAGGTTGCACCACTGTACTCCAGCCTGAATGACAGAGCAAGACCCTGCCCACCCACCACCAACCAAAAAAAGAAAAAGAAATGACAGGAAGGACCGGGGGAGGTGGCTCACATCTGTAATCCTAATACTTTGGGAGGCCGAGGCAGGTGGATCACAAATTCAGGAAATTGAGATCTTCCTGGCCAACAGAGTGAAACCCCATCTCTACTAAAAATACAAAAATTAGCCAGGTGTGGTGGCACGCACCTGTAGTTTTAGCTATTCAGGAGGCTGAGGCAGGAGGATCACTTGAACCTGGGAAGCAGAGGTTGCAGTGAGCTGAGATTGAACCACTGCGCTCCAGCCTGGGCGACAGAGCTAGACTCCGTCTCAAAAAAAAAAAGGCAGAAGAATGAGGTAACCCAATATGACACCCTCCCGGGATTCCAGAGCCTGCAGCACAGAAGCTGGTTTCCACCCTGGACCAGGAGATGGTGCTGCTCACTCACAGGTCAATGCAGGTGGCAGCTGCTGCCTCACTGGAGTTGCTTTTCTGGTTCTGTTTTGGGGGGTGGAGGAAAGAGATGAGTTATGAAGTTGTAGGAACCTACCTCTTGGAAGACCTTGGGTTTCCCCACTTTCTGAACCTCACCCCAGACCTGGAGTTCACTTCTTTCCACCGTGGGCCTCCAACCCCTTCCCAAGCCAGTGCCTAGAAGGGACCCACTCCCACAGGAATCCCAAGCAGAAAGAAGTCCTAAAGTACTGCTGGATCTTTTCCAGGTCCTGTAGCCTTGAGAAAATCTGACTAAAAGATGTTTCCTCACAAAGAAAGGAAAAAGAAAAGATGTATCCTGCTGGGCACATTGCTGCAAGCCTGTAATCCACTCTGGAGGCTGAGTGGGGAGGGCTGCTTGAGCCCAGGAGTCTGGAGCTGCAGTGAGCTATGACAGTTACCTGTGAATACACACTGCATCACCCTGGGCAACATAATGAGACCCTGTCTCTAAAACAAAAATAGAAAAACTAATTTGTGGGCTGGGCATGGTGACTCACGCCTGTAATCCCAGCACTATGGGAGGCTGAGTGAGGCTGGTGGATCATTTGAGGTCAGTAGTTTGAGACCAGCCTGGCCAACGTGGTGATACCCCGTCTCTACTAAAAATACAAAAATTAGCAGGGTGTGGTAGCACACACCTGTAATCCCCAGCTACTTGGGAGGCTGAGGCAGGAAAATCACTTCAACCCAAGAGGCAGGGGTTGCAGTGAGCTGAGATCGAGCCACTGCACTCCAGCCTGGGCATCAGAGCGAGACTCTGTCTCAAAAAAAAAAAAAAATTGTAAAAAAAGATGTGCTTTCTCTTTCAAGAGCATGTAAGTGTCTCTATCATATAATTCCACACCCTTTCAAGGAGCTCATGACCCACTCCCTCACCACATAAAGAATCCCTGAGCAAACCCAACCCTTGATTTTCCAGAGGAGGAAACGGAGACCCAGAAGAGCCAGTGACTGACTCTTCTGCTGTGCTCAGCAGTGCAGCAAACAGGCTGGGGGTGGGGAGCTAGGTTGGCACAGGCTGGTGGCAGACACAAGTGGGGCGAGCAGAACCTCGGTGTTGCACGAACACTGGCGCCTGACTGATTCCCGAGCTGCAGTCTCCCAACGTGGGAGGGTGTGATTCAGATTGGGGTGCAGCAGAGCCACTGAGCACAGCTGTTACTGCAGGGCCTTGAGCTGGAGAAGGGGGTACGGGGCCCGGCCTCCTTCCAGTGCTGCCTCGGAGGCTACAACAGGGCTAACCTAGGCTGGCTTCCTGAAAAGCACAGGGAGGCCGAGGCTGCCTTCCTGCACTCCTCAGCAAGTGCCCCCACCTGCTCAGGCACTAGGTGGGCAGGGGGCAAGAATGGGGATGAAGAAGGTTGAAGGGGCCAAAGGAAGCAGTGCTAGCAAAATGGATGCGGTTGCACAGAGGGGCTCACTCTGTCTTTCCCCCACCTCCAGCATCCATCTCTCCAGACTCAGTCCTCTTTCTGCACCTCCCTGAAGTCCAGGGAACCTTCTTCATCCCACACAGTACATGCCAGGTGAAGCTCAGCCTGCAGGTAGTGGCGGGGAATGAAGGTCACATATGGATCAGAGACAACAGAGCCAAATAGTGGGATGGCATCACCAGTGGCTTCCTAGACATCTTTTGCCCCAGGCCAATTGTGTTGCTGTTCCGTCCACCCCCAGAGTGAGCACAGAAGAGGGCAAAGGCTACAATGTGGCACCAGCTGTTCCCAGGCCCTAGGTGTGAGCATGCTCCAGGGGGTTCAGCCACCCGAAAAAAGCTGCTGTGTTCAGCAGTGCAGCAAATAGGCTGGGGGGAGTGGGCATCCAGGCCAGCTGCAGGCTGCTGGCAGACACCTCACTTGGCTGCGAGGCTCTCTGGTTCTCAGTCCCTGGAGCCTCTGGCCCAGTGCCTCAGGGTGTCTGTGTCCATCTTGTTGGTCTAAGGCATTGAAGAAACCAGGTCCAGGAGGGAAAGAGCTAAGCTGAGAAGGAAAAGGCAGTTTCCAAGCCTGGCTTGATCACTAATTTGCTGGGTGACCCTGCCCTTGCACAAGTCATTAGCCCACGCCAGGCCTCAGTTTCCTCTGTATAAAGAGGGAGGGTTGAGCTGGATAATCCGTGTGGCCTGGGATAAACTACCTAACCTGGCTGTGCCTCAGTTCTTCCCCTGTGAGAGGAGGACACCCGACTCGGCTCACTGAATCCTGGAGAGGATTAAGTAACATCAAGTTCCTGGCACCGTTCCTCCGGCACAGTAGGTGCCTATTTATGAGTTGCCTCTCTCTAAGCCTTCATACTGGGCTTGTGACCCCTTCTTCCTGGAAGGGGGAGGGCCACCCTCCTTTCCTGGCTCCCCGACCCCCAACCTCCAGGGTCTTCTCCGTGCAAGAGACCCAAAGAAAACTCAAGGAGGGGACCCAAGGTCTGGGCCCACCTGGCCTACCTTGCTCAGGGGGCGGGGGCTGGAAACCGGAACCGGCGGAGGAGGGGGCGCTCATCAGGAAAGGCAGCCCACCCCCCGCATCTCGGCAGCAATGCCCCGGCACCTCCGCAGCCCGCCTCTCCTTCGCGCCCCGCTCCCCTCCACCTATAAATAGCACAGGACAAGCTCGCCGTGGCGATGACGCCGCTGGGCAGGCGAGGGAAAGGAGGCAGCTCTGCCAGAGCGGTGGGCGGCGGGCGCGGCGGCAGGAGGGGTGCGGCCCCTCCGTGCCTGGCTCCGATGATGGGCGCCACCGAGTCATCCTGGGGCCCCACGGGCCGCGACTGTCCCCGCCGCCAGCGTTTCTGTCTCGGGCTTGGGGGACTGCGGGGACGAGGCTGACCTCGGGCGAGTACCGAGCCCCTCCAGACCGCCGGCACTCCCGGTCTCGGAAGGCACCTCTGGGTAGGCAAGACCGGTGCCGACGGCCCTGGAGCGCAGGTGCGTGTCCACTCCCTGCGACACTCAGGTGCACGCGGAGCCGGAAAGTGACCGCAGCCCCACCCCGTTTCCTTCCAGCGTCCCCACACCTCCTACCCCTTTTCTCAGATCCCCTTTAGGCTCTCCCCAGACCTCACCCTCCTCGGGCCGCTGGAGGAAGGGGATGAAGCCTGGGACCCCTGCCATGTTGCCGCCTGCCCAGCACCCCTCCTTTCAGAGACGGAGGAATCCTTCAGCTCTCAACCTTGCCCCTCTCGGCATCCCCAGCCCCCACTCCCCACCTCCCTGCCCCTTTCCTTCCTCTGTCCCAGTGAGACACAGAGCAGATGGAATGGGACAAGAAACATTTAATTAGCGATCTGGGGCTCGGCAAGAACCCAGCAGACCCATCATGCAGCCTCATGTACAGTGGGCATTGGGCCCACCCCTGGGATATTGCTGGGGGGGCCTCATGGCAGCAAACAGGGCAGTGTGGCTTGAACCCCCACTTTGCGGGGGAGAAGTGGGGCAGGGGCCTTTGGGTAGGAGGATCTGTGTCTCTCCCACTGCATGGGAGGGTGTAACTGTGCCCAGAATGGGGGTGGCATGGGTGGGCACAATCGGCATAGAAGAGGGTCTGAGCTTGGGGGAGGGAGGTTGGCACCAGAGAAAAGCAGCCTGCAAGGGAGGGGTCCTCTCCGTGTGTGCCCACCCACCCCCTTTCCTGGAGGCCAAACAGAACATTCCACCTTCCTTATCTGTCTTCCACCCAGTCTTTTCCCCAGGGTTCTGTGTCCAGGACAAGGGAGCAGATATAGCCAGCAAAAGGGCTCCTGGAGTATCTGCCCATCCCCTGCAGAGCCTGGAGAGACACGGGAGAAAGGTCAGCCCAGAGGGTTGGACTCCTGGGGCAGGCAGGAAAGCCTGGGATGGGAACTGACAGTCAAGTCACAGGCTCCCCTGGTGGGTGGTTCCTGTGTGACTGGAGGTCCTGACAGTGAAATGGGGTTGTTTTGACCAAGCACAGGCCAGGGTTTTGTTCTCAACTGAGTTTCCATGTCCAGGCAGCTCTTGGGTTTTCTTTTTTTTCCTTTCTTTTTTTGAGATGGAGTCTGGATCTGTCGCCCAAGCTGGAGGGCAGTGGTGCAACAGAGCCTCCTCAGCTCACTGCAACCTCCACCTCTCAGGTTCAAGCAGTTCTCCCGCCCGAGCCTCCCAAGTAGCTGGGCACCCCCAATCATGCCTGGCTAATTTTTGTATTTTTAGTAGAGATGGGGTTTCACCATGTTGGCCAGGCTGGTCTTGAACTCCTGACCTCAGGTGACCCGCCCATCTTGGCCTCCCAAAGTGCTGAGATTACAGGCATGAGCCTCCACACCCGGCCAGCTCTTGAGTGTTCTACTTGAAAGGACAGTCTCTGATTTGTCACACCTTCCAGGGACCTCAGCTTCCCCTCGTTTTTCAGCCCATGTTTCAAGTAATGGGAGAGATTCCTGCACAACTTTCCTGAGAATTGACTGAGTGACAGAGGGGAAGACCAGAAGGTGGACTCAGGACCCTCCTATGGCCCTGGGTCCCCTCCCCACCCACGGTGGAGGGCTGAGGACAAAAAAAGGCCTGCTCCCAAGGCCCCACTTGCAAAGGAGCAGATGCATGGTCAAACAAACACAGACCCAAGCAGAGGCTCTGTGGGGAGAGGGGTGTGCCAGGCATGCACAGGCAGTGTGGGTAGGGGAAGTCTAGAAGAAGCAGCAAATAAATTCCCCAGAACCCTCCCCGGGGCTGGACTCAGCCCAGCAAGTGGACTGGGGTGCCTGGGTGCTGGGTGGACCTACCTGTAGCTTCCTCATTCCCTCCTGCCCCACCCCATCCCCACCAAGTCCCAGAGGATGTACCATTCAGGGCACCCCACCCAAGAAATGAAATATTCCTCATTACAGCGGCTCCTAAGCACAGTCTCCTAGTGCTCCTAAGGCACCTAGGAGAGAGACAGGGGGAGGAAGAGCATAGAGTGGACAAGGGGGCCTCATCCCCTCCCTGGCCAGAAGCAAGGGCCAGGCAAGGTTGGCATCTGGGTTCCCTTGGCTCCTCTCAGATCTCGGTCAGGGCGTCGACTGGCACCAGGCCTCGCTTCTTGCCGCTGCTGACACGGATGAAACCATCAGCATCCTTGCTTCTTCCCATGCCCACACATATCTAAGCCAGAGAGACACGGAGCTGAGGCCTGGCATGGCTGGCAGCCCTGCCCTCAGTCCTGCCCATGGCCCACAGGGGACCCCTTCAGGGGATGATGGGACCAGTGTCAGATGTGGATCAAGCCCTTCGCTGGAGTGATGGGAGCAGATTTCACGAGGGTAGAGGCCTCAGCAGTGAGACCAGGACATCAGCAGCGCTTCAGGGCTGACCTTGGAGATCAGCCGCCATACTGCCCCGCCCCACCCCCATCACAGAGGAGGTTACAAGGGAAAAGGACTTGTCTCATGTTACACAAAAGGCCAGAGCTAGCATTCAAACCTGAGCTTTAGACTCTGAATCTAGTGCTCCTGCCCTAACCCAAGCTGCCTGTAATGTCACTCAGTCTCCTGTCTCTATTAGTCACGAGCCCAAATTCTCCAACAGGGGCTGGCAGGAGGGCCTGAATCCCCTTCCTTCTAACCTGTTTTCCCCCCAGCTGCCAGGATCAGCCTCCCGCTGACATTTGTCTCCACCCCAGAGGCTGACTCCCTGCCTCGACTGCAGGGCCCCAGGCTGGGCCTCAGGCACTCACCTGGTTCTCCTTAAGGCTCATGTAACCCTGTTCCTTGTTCCCGGAGAAGGGCTGGCAGCAGCGCCAAACATTCTCACCTGGCCTCACCCGCTGCACAAAATTAGCTGGGAAGAAGCCAATCCGGTCGCCGATCTTGCCCTGGGGACGAGGTTGGCAATGAGCACCTGAGCCACACCCCACCCCTCCTACCCACCACTGCTTTCTCTAGACCCGGCTCCCACTCAGTGCCAATGCCATTATCCTCCAGATCTGGGGCTCTCCGTATTCCAGGTATTCCAGCCCCCAGCCAGGTGGCTTCTGGGCCGGGAAGGGCATGAGGTAAGCAGAGGGACAAGGCTGAGGCAAGGAGAGTCAAAATGGAGAGGACATCCCAAGGGTTGGTCTTCGTTTTGGCTAGGACCAGTGGTTGGAGGAGAGGTTGTCTTTGGGGCCTGGTGAGAAGGTGGGGGCAGTGCCCATCGAGGGTGGGGGCTGCTGGGGTGCCTACCAGGGTCCCTCCACTCCCCACCCTGCCGAGTCACCTTCCACCAGTCCTCATTAGAGTCATCCACCAGCATGATCCGATCTCCAGGCCTGGGGACACAGCTAGGTTAGCATAAGGAGCAGGGAGTCCTGCCCGTCCCCATCCTAGCAGTCCCTGGGCACCTGGGACCCTGCAGTCCTCAGCTAGGAGAGAGGATTCCTTTTTGTTGTTGTTGTTGTTTTTTAGACAGAGTCTCGCTCTGTCACCCAGGCTGGAGTGCAGTGATGTGATCTTGGCTCACTGCAACCTCCACCTCCTGGGTTCAAGTGATTCTCCTGCCTCAGCCTCCCAAGTAACTGGGATTACAGGCACCTGCCACCATGCCCAGCTAATTTTTGTATTTTTAGTAGAGATGGGGTTTTAAGTTTTCACATGTTGGCCAGGCTGGTCTTTTTTTTTTTTTTTTAATCATTATGAAAAACAAGCCAGGCTGGTCTTGAACTCCTGACCTCAAGTTATCTCCCAGCCTCAGATTCCCAAAGTGCTGGGATTACAGGCATGAGCCACCACGCCCCACTGGGAAAAGATTCTTGATGCCCTCAGAGGACACTGTGTGACTACAGGTGCAGCAGGCACTTGCTGGGACAGCCCAGGCAGAGGGCAGGAGACATGACCCTAGCATGAATCACTCTTAGACCCTGGGCAGCTCTGGCTCTTGTCTGGGCTCACTAGCCTCAAGCATGCAAGAAGGTTCTTGAAGGCCCCCCTCACACTGTGCCCCAAGGTCTGGGAGCGCAGAGCTGCTCAGCAGTGCCAGTCACCAAGGGGACTTACTGCAGAGCCAGATCATTGTTCTCCTGGGGCAGAAACTTGTAGAGTGCGACGTAGGAGTACATGGGCCCCACATCCTTCCGCAGAGGGGCTTTGGGGGGCTGCGGGAGAATCTCTGGGTCGGTGACGGGAAAGCAGCACCCTCACTCCCCCCACTCTCCAATTGCTCTGAGTGTGCCACCCTGGGGGCTGTAGGGGACACAGTGAGTCCTGGGTCAAAGGCAGGGAGAAGTGAGACCCTCGTATGTGCTATGCTCACCCACCCCAACGGGCACTGGGCCAGGTTGGAGAGGGGAGCCCCCTTCTGCCTGCTGTTCCCTAGAGTTGCCTGCCTTTGGAAGAGCAGGAGTAAGTGCAGTGGGCAGTGGGATGGGGGTGGGAGGGTAACTCCTTCTGCCTCCCATGCCCTCTCACCCTGGCATTGCCCATCCCTGAGGATAAGTGAGGAAGCAGCAAATCCCCATGCACCATGTTCTTGCCCTCCTATGCATCAATGGCAAGAAGAGATGACACCCGCTTCCCACCCTGGCCTTCCGGGCTGGTGCCAGTACAGGCTCACCTGCTGTCCAGGGCTCTTCTCCTCTGGTCCTGGCCCTTCACTCTCTGCTGGGGCTGTGAATACTGGAGATGCTAGGGGTGGGAGCAGGGAAGGGTGAGAGGCAGCAGGGAGCACCTCCATTGTACCCCATTCCTGCCCCTGGTGCCCGCTGCCACTCACCACTGTCACCAGGCCCCTCCTCGGAGCTGCGGACGCTGCCTTCCCCATCCTCGGTCAGCTCATCCCGCTCACTCTGGGGACAGAGAGAGGAGAGGATTCAGTCCCCGAGCCCACTGTCATGTTCAGACACCCCTCCCCAAAAGACCCCCCCCCTTTTTGCCCACCATACCAGGCTCCGTGTCGGGGACTCAGAGGTGCTGCTGAAACTGGAGCGGTTCATCAGTGCCAGGGAGGTGCCATAGCGCAGGGTCTCGTAGACAGGGTCCACCTTCCCACTGGCCCCTGCTGAATATCCACCCTCAAGGCCTGGCTCTGCCCTGAAGCCCTGCACCTCTAGCTCTGGCTCAGCATGCCCCAGGCTGAGCTCCCCAGCTGCCCCCTCACCTGTCCCTCCCAGGTCTTCCTCATCCCAGAGATGGCTCCAGGTCCTCCCATAGTGCTCACGCAGAAACCTGGATCATCCTGGACTCCTGGCTGTCCTCGATGCCCACAGCTACTCCATCGCAGAGCCCTCCCTCCCCGCACCCCTAGCACACCTCCCTCCATCACCACTGCTACCAGCCTAATTCACACTACCACACTGTCTCAGCAGCTGTCGTGGCCTTTCAACTGGTCTCCCTCCTTCCACTCCAGCCCTGCCAATCCACACAGCAACCAGATGCTTTGGTAGGAACAGAAATTGCCCTTAGTAGAAAGTCCAAAGGCTAAAATGTACCCTGAGGCCTTGAACCCATGGCCTCTTTATAACCGCTCCATCTTCCTCCCTCAGTCCCAGCCACCACTCACTTTGCCTTTTTTTTTTTTTTTTTTTTTTTTTTTTGAGACAGAGTCTCCTTCTGTCTTCCAGGTTGGAGTGCAGTGGCGTGATCTCAGCTCACTGTAATCTCTGCCTCCCGGGTTCAAGTGATTCTCTGCCTCAGCCTCCTGGGTAGCTGGGATTACAGGCACCCACCACCATGCCCGGCTAATTTTTGTATTTTTAATAGAGTCGGGGTTTCACCATGTTGACCAAGATGATCTTGATCTCTTGACCTTGTGATCCGCCCACCTCAGCCTCTCAAAGTGCTGAGATTACAGGCGTGAGCCACTGCACCCGGCCCACTATGTCCTTTCTTTAACTCCTTGTCCTTCCTTTCTCAGCCTTCCCTCTGCCCCACACCCATCTTTCCAGATCCCGAACGGGTGAACCCCTCACACCTCATCCTTCACATCTCTGGGCAGTCTTCCCTGATTTTGCAGATGAAGACAGCAAGCTTCTCTCTCTCTCTCTCTCTCTCTCTCTCTCTTAGTTTAAGGACAGAGTCTCACCATGTTGCCCAGACTGGACTCCAACTCCTGGGCTCAAGCGATCCTCCCACCTCAGCCTCCCAAGTAGCTGGGATCACAGATATGAGCCACCACACCAGGCTTCCGGCACACATTCTATGCTCTATTCCTTCTTTCCCGCTTAAGGCACTCAGGCTAATGGTGATCGACTGTATAATGGTGATCTGCCTGACTGTCCATTGCAGTCCTATCTCCTTTACTAGGCCATAAATTCCCCCTTCTTCACTACTGTGTCTCAGAGTCCAGCTCTGTGCTCGGCACTTAGTATGTGCTTAATAAAGTGCTTGTTGAAGGAATGATGAGTGAATGAATGAATGAGCCCCAAATTCAGGACAGGAGCATCCAGAGAAGGGAAATGGTAGGAGAGCCAAGAACTGGCCGTGCCAGCGTGACTCAGGTACCCATCTCAGAAATGTTTGTTTATTTATTTATTTATTTATTTATTTGAGATGAAGTCCCACTCTGTAGCCCAGCCTGGAGTGCAGTGGCACCATCTCGGCTCACTGTAACCTCCGCCTCCCAAGTTCAAGCAACTCTCCTGCCTCAGCCTCCTGAGTAGCTGGGACCACAGGTACATGCCACCACACCCAGCTAATTTTTTATATTTTTAGTACAGATGGGGTTTTGCTATGCTGGCCAGGCTGGTCAGGAATGTTGATTTCTCATCACACCGCAGTGGGAGCAGGACAGCAGCCAAGGGGACACTCACCAGTGGGTGGGGACTCTTTGCTTGTGGCACAGGCTGGTGGTGGCTCATGCACCAGGAGAGGGGAGCTGAAGTTCCGGCGGAAGGAGGTGGACTATGACGAAAGAGAGCAGAGAGGGTGTGAGGAGATCATGGCCCATGGAGAACTTGGTCCTTCCCAAGCCCAGAGCCCACCCCACAGGAGGGAGCTACCCTGCGGGGTACTCATTCCCCATGTGACAGTCCTGGCAGCACTCAGCTGGCCATCTCTGCCTGGGTCCCCACTCACCGTCTTGCCTGGGCATTGCTGGTGGGAGATCTCCTCAGAGCACCAGAGGTGGACGCTGACTTTGCACGTCTTACATCGCAAGCCCTGTTTGGAGTTCCCTAGGAAGAATTTGGGTTCAGCAATTGAGGACACCTCCGTGGGCAAAGGGCAAAGGAGACACCTTAGGGCATGAAGAGAGCAGGGGTTGGGCATCCTCATGCCAACCTTGAGGCCCCGCACCTACCCCTCACACAGTCAGGGTGTGAGGGCGCATGGAAGCCAGAGTCGTCAGTAAACACGGCAGTGACACTGGGTACACCCCGACCCCGGCCATGCTCCCTTCTCTTCGTGGGGTAAGCGGCACAGTTAGGGATGGGTGCGGTGGTTCATGCCTGTAATCCCAGCACTTTGGGAGGTTGAGGTGGATAGATTTCTTGAGCCCGGGATTGGAGACCAGCCTGAGCAACACGGCAAAACCCCATCTCCACAAAAAATTTTAAAATTAGCTGGGTGTGGCAGTGTGTGCCTGTAATCCCAGCTACTCCAGAGCCTGAGGAAGGAGGATCCCGTGAGCCTGGGATGTGGAGGTTGCAGTGAGCCAAGATTGTGTCACTGCACTCCAGCCCAGGAGACAGAGCGAGACACAGTTAGTATTGGGGCCCCTGAACAGCCAGAACCCAATAATATCTGGCAGCTCCATGGGCCCACACCCCAACACCCGCCCTGGCCCCTCCCCGTGGCCACCTCGACGCCCAGGCACCTACCTACGATGAGCTGATGGCACAGCTCGCAAGGGCTGGCTCGCTTGAAGACATGCTCCTGGAAGCTGTGCAGCCTCACTGGTTTGAGCGCTGCCAGGGGACGTGGGACTGGGCATGGCGAGGGGCTGGGGGTGGACAGGCCTCTGTTCGAGGCTGGGGGTGGTGGGGAGGGAGGGGGCAGTGGGGTTGGGGGCGTCAGCAGCACCTCAGTGGGGCACTTGAGCTCAGAGCCCGAGCGAAGGAAGAAGTTCTCCATGCTCTTACTTCGGAGGATGGTCTTGAGGGAGAGAGAGCGCTTGAATCGCTGGAGCTGAGAGAAGAGGGAGCTATGAGTGGGAGCTTAGAGGGGGCTGGCCACGGAGGGCTTCCCTTCAGGGGGTCTCTAGCTGTTGGGACAGCAGCAGCAGCAGCAGCAGCAGCGTGGGGGCTGAGGGCCTGAGCAAAACGAAACACCAAGATAGAGGCTCCCTAGGTCCCGCTGATGCTTCGCAATCTCAGGTACCACAAGAGTCAGGTGGGTGACCACGGGAAGAAAGGAGTCCTGGCTGAGCGGGCGGCAGTCAGGAGGGGTGAGGGCCTCGGCAAACTGGATCCCCAGGGAGCCGCTGCAGGTCTCCTCCAGCCAACCGAGGCTGCTCTAGAAGGCCAGCCCAGTGCTGCCAGGTTTTCTAATTTTTCAAAAGAAATCTAGACTTTGATGTGAAAGTGGATAGAAACAAGTTTAAGAGGTTCAGTTACCACTTTTCCTGGCAGAAATGGTAGTATACTATATTTCCCGTGCTTGCTTTCTTTCACTTAACAGTAAATCCTGGAAATCATTCCATACCCATACATAAATAGATTCATCATTCTTTTTTTATGGCTACAAAGTATTTTGTTGTATGGGTGTACCATTTACTCAAATTTAGAAAAAATATATATATAGGTGGGTGCAGTGGCTCCCGCCTATAATCTCAGTACCCTGAGAGGCTGAGGCAGGAGGGAATGGCTTGAGCCTTGAAGTTGGAGGCCAGCCTGAGCAACATAGTATCCACCTGCGTTCTCAAACAGGCTGGGGGTGGGAGGAGTGGTCATCCTGGCTCCTCATCCTTGGGACTGATTCTCCCTCCAGAACAGCCCTCCCCTCCCAGCGGCTCATCACCTCCACAGCCCTTAGTTCAGGCCCTGATGTCCCCAGTCTGGTTCAAGGCCACAGCTCCCACTCCACCTGCCCTCTGTACAGCTGCTGGGGAGGTGATGCCTGACCCTGCTGAAAACCCTTCCTGGCTCCTCAGGATGCCGTCCAAGGCACTCACCCCAGCCATGAGACTCTCCTTGCACCTTGGCCAAACCTGTCCTTCCAACCTGTAGCCCAGAAATAAGGATTCTTGAACTCCTCCATGCTTTTATGCCTCTGAGCTTTTGCCATGTTTGTCCTCTTCTCTGCCTTACTCAGCTCGTACCCTCTTTATCCTGCCAATACGCTTCCACTGGCCCTTCTCTTCTACGAAACGAAAGTCTCTTCCGAAGGAATTCTGCTTCGTGGCCCAACCCCTCCTCTGGTGTCTGCTGCATCCAGCCCAACTTCCATCACAGCCACAATCAGGTGGTGGCTGTTTTTTATTTCTCACTCCCCAGGAAACTCTGAGCCCTTAAGGACGGGACGGGCACAGTTGCTGGCTTCACATCCCCATGCAGGCTCTCACCACATAGTAGGTGCTCAGCCAGAGGCCTTTGGTAAACAAATGATAAGCTAGCGGCTGGACTCTCCATGGATCCCACATTCTAGAGGGCAGGGTCGATTCTGTGGTGAGGCCAGAGCTATTTCCACCTCTCACCTAAACACACCCTACTGAGTCTTCTCAGAGAGAGGTCTGGAAGCCTCTTAACCAGAGCCTTGGCCGTCTCCCTTCCCACTGAGAGTCGCCTTACCCCTGCCCACTCCTTCCTACTAGAGACAGAAACAGGGGCCAGCAGCCTGGCTCCGGGCAGAGGGACTTGGCCAGCCTTCCCAGCTGGCACGCCAGGCAGCCTATGTGCCATGGCTGTCTGCCTGGCCACCATGCCAAGGGGATGGAAGTGGTGGCCCCTCCAGCCTCCAGGAGGCCAGCAGGCAGCAAGACAGAGAGAGAAACAGAGGGGATGTTTGGGCAAAAGGCAGGCTCTGGTGTGCCAGCTGGGAGGCCAAAGCCCTGGGGTGTCTGGCACACTGAAGTGCTCAGCGCCTTCCAAACCCAGCTTCCTGGACAGCACTGTGGGCTTCTTTGTGTATCTGTGAGAAGCAAGGCCCCAGGCCCCAGATGCCTGGGTGTTGGAGCAGAGGTGGAAGGCTGGAGAGACAATTAATGAGAACACAAAACCCAGCCTATGTAAGGTTCTGGGCCAGCCAGGGCCGCATGTGGCTCTAGGGGCTCAGATGGTCGCCAAGAGGCAGGTGAACCATCCACTGCTCTGTCCAGGGACCTCAGGCATGGAGCACACAAGGTTGCTGGAAGATGTGCTGGGGCTGGGGGCAACACTAAACCTGCAGCCTGAAGGCAAATCACTTCACTTCTTCTCTCTGAGCCTCAGTTTCTCCACATCCAAGAGGGAAGACTAGATATTCTCTCTCTTTTTTTTTTTTGAGACGGAGTTTCCCTGTTGTTACTCAGACTCCCAGACTGGAGTGAGTGCAATGGCAGGATCTCGGCTCACCGCAACCTTCACCTTCTGGGTTCAAGCAATTCTGCCTCAGCCTCCCAAGTAGCTGGGACTACAGGTGCGCACCATCATGCCCAGCTAATTTTTGTATTTTTAGTAGAGATGGGGTTTCACCTTGTTGACCAGGATAGTCTCGATCTCTTGACCTTGTGATCCACCCGCCTCGGCCTCCCAAAGTGCTGGGATTATAGGCGTGAGCACCGCGCCCGGCCAAGATTAAAAGATTCTCTTCTCTTTTTTTCACTCTTCTTGCCTAGGTTAGAGTGCAGTGGCGCACTCAGCTCACTGCAACCTCCGCCTCCCAGTTCAAGCGATTCTCCTGCCTCAGCCTCCTGAGTAACTGAGATTACAGGCGTGCACCATGATGCCCAGCTAATTTTGTATTTTTAGTAGAGATGGGGTTTCTCCATGTTGGTCGGGCTGGTCTGGAACTTCCAACCTCAGGTGATCCGCCCACCTCAGCCTCCCAGAATGCTGGGATTACAAGTGTGAGCCACTGTTCCCAGCCAGGAAAACTAGATACTCTCTAAGCAATACAAGGCTCTAGGTCCAAATATCCCCAGAAACTTACATCTCTGAGGGGCTGTCAGGGTCCAAACCCTGGAACTGAACTAACACTCTATATGCAGCATCTCATTCATCCCAATGTGGCCCTTGGAGGTAGTGATAATTACTGTCCCACTTTTCAGATGAGGAATCAAGGGTCATGGCGGTTAAATCACTTGCCCAGGAGTCCTCAGCTGGGAAACAGTAGAGCCAGGACTTGAACCAGTGGCTCCAGCTACTGAACCCAAAGCACCAGAAGCATCCTGCTGCGCTGGGCCCTGCCTGGGCCCTCAGCCCCGTCGCTCAGCCAGGAACTCGTCCACCAGGTCAATCAGAGATTACCTGGAGGACTGGCCACCTAGAGTAGTCCCCACCTCTTCACGCTGCAATGCCCTGCCCACATCCCCTCTCAAGAGTTGGTCACCTCTTGTGATGGGAAGCAGGCGGTCTCTTGGGACAGTCATTCCATCTTTGGGCAGCTGCAATCGCTGGAAAGTGCTTCCCTATATAGAGCTGAAACCTGCCTCCTTGGAATTTTTGCCTATCAGCATTTGTTCCTCCCTTGGCTCCAGAAAGGGCTACTCCCTCTCATACACATCAGCCCTTCAAATATTTGAAGACATCATCAATCATGTCCCCCTTACCCCCCAGGCCCTTATTTTCATAGTAATCCTCACAGGAGGTTCCAAGCCTCCCTACCCTCCAGGCTGTGCCCTTTCCTGGTACCCCCTGGTCTCGGTGCCAAGAGCCACCTCTGCTGGGTTCCAGAGGCCTCTGGAACAGAATGTTCCTGGGTACCAGGGCAGCCCCAACTCTGCCGGCTGATACTCTCTTGCTTGGCTGTGGGCCCCAGATCCCAGCGGGGTGGAGAAGCAAGAAGGTATGACATGCCACCTGGGGTGGCTGGCAGATGTCAGAGGCTACAGGTCTGGGTTGGGGCATCTCTGCCAAATGGCTTGTTGCCTGCCCACTCCAGAGACATCTGGCTTGGTAACCCAAACTGAATTTTGGTGCAGCCAGGCCAGGCATTTCTGCTCCTGGGGCTCCTGATTCCCAGAGAGGACCTTTTCCCATCTCTTCCCCCCACTATATTTTTGGTGCCCTCACTTCCCTGGGACCCATTCTCTGGCATGGAGAGAAGCTGCGGTGTACCCTGGCAAGTGGGCCCTCCTGGTCACTCTTCCTCCCAGTGCACCCAGTTTGTCCAGCTGGGAGCCTGGACCACCAAGTCTGTTCTTCTGAACCCCATCCTAGAGACAGGGCCTGGCCTGTTTCCCCCCTACCTCCCCATATCCTGGGCGGCCCCTTATTTCCTCAATCCCCACAGCATCTCCTGAAAGGGCACGAGGCATCTGGCAGTGGGTGGTGGTGGATGTGGCGCAAGCTGACTCAGAGCAGAGCTGGCACGAGGGGGTCCTTCCAAGGGTGGCAACAAAGGGGGTGATGGGCAGGCCCTATGTGGTAAGAAGGGATGGAGACCAAGAGAGGAGGAGGACTCCCTAGGAGGGTTGCTGAGTGGCTCAGATGCAGGGCTGATCCTGCCTGGGGGCAAGCAGGAGGCAGCCAGTGATTCCCAGGGGGCACCAACACTGATAAATAAGCCTGGAATGTTGGCGTCACTACCTGATGTGCACTGGCCCCCTCTGTTGTACCTGCCTCACACTGAGCTGGGTGGGCAGCACCCAAACACACTCTCTTCCATCTCCCCCACCTACACAGTCTGGAGACAGGAGATTCTTTGAGCCAGGGTGAAGTGTGGGATGGAAGGAGGCTAGCAGGGGTCCTGGATTCTCTCTCTGCCACCTCTGCCCTGCTGAATACCCCCAACCCAACCCACAGCCTAGTCTGTGTTAGTGCAGAGTCCTTCAAAAGAGTGAAGTGTAGGAGAGGGCCGGAGGGCCAGGGCTTCAGCTGACCTAGCACAGAGGGCTAGGCCTCACCCTGGCTCAAAGAAGCTCCTGTCTCCAGACTGTGTGGGTGGGGAGATGGAAGAGAGTGTGGTTGGGTGCTGCCCACCCAGCTCAGTGTGAGGCAGGTACAACAGAGGGGGCCAGTGCTCATCAGTGATGCTGGCTCATGTATGTAATCTCTGCCCTCCCCACCCCTTGAATCTCCAAGCTCAGACCCAGAGGTGACAACACTGGAGGGTCCCTGGGCTGGGAGGAGGGAGAGGCACAGACCTGCAGGCCCTCACCTTCCCCAACACACAGCTGAGCAGGCAGCCTGCTGGAGTGCTGAGGCAGCACCACCCCGCGCTCCTGCCCGCCTTCCAGAGCTCCCAGGGAGGGGGCTGGAGTGAACAGGCCTTTGTATGGAAAGCCGGGCAGAGCCTGGGAGGCCCCAAGCCCCTGGAGGCAAGCAGGGGGACTGTGTATGTCTACCCAGGGTGACTAGAGGGCAACCGGGGTCAGCGGCATTGGAGCTTAGGGGAGGTTCAGCTCCCAGACCGTCTGCTTGACAGAAGTTGTCACAAATATTCTAAGCAATAGAATATCCCTGGGGTACCTCTGCCAGACTCCACCCTGATCCTATGTCCTCCTCCTCCGTAGGAACAGGGTAAACACGATCCTCCTCAGGGTCACTCCCTTGATGACCTTGACCTTGAATTAACCTCAACTCCTATGGGGTGGTCAAGATGGAAGGAGGAGGAAGGGGAACAGTAGGAAGAAGCCTAGGGAGCCAGCGATTCCTCCGGAACCCAGGCCCACCATTTCTGGTCCTCACTGTCCCCCTTCGCCACTGGAAAACAGGAACAGGATGGGAACAAAATACCAGGGGAAGAGAGAGGGAGGAGGTCTTGGCCTGAAGTCTGGGAGGGGGCAGGGCGCACCCTTGGCACAGCCCTTTCCGCCCCATCCCCCGGCCCGCTCAGGTTGCTCCCGCAGAACAAAACTTCTCGCGGGCCAGTCGCCAGAACCTAGAACTTGGGAACGGAGCAGACGGATTAGAAGAGGGGGGTGCTGAGTGTGAGCGGCGGTCTCTCCACACCCCGTTCAGGGCCAGGAGTCTGGGCTCCGCCCGCCTTCGCGGGGAGTAATTTATTCATGGTGACTCCCGCAGGAGTAACAATCATCCATAATTAGGGTTAATGATGACATTCATTAATTACGATGACTTCTCTTTTCGCTTCTACCCGCTCCCCCGGCGCCCCACCGCTTGGTCCCGCTCCCGGGGTAGGGGGTGGGGCTGCCTTTCTGGTCTGGAGCCACAACCGCAGGCCCGGGTCCCCGCCCGCTACCGACGGCCCGCGCTGCCGCAGGCCCCCGCGCGGACTCCGCAGCTGCGCACCCCCGGCCGCGGCCTCGCGTCCCCGAGCCCAACCCCGCTGGGAGCGGGGAATGCAGGACTGCGGAGGGGCAGGGAGAGACACCCAGAGACGCGGAGATAAACACCCAGAGACGCGGGGAGAGACGCGGAGAGACGCACACAGAGAGACGCCAAGACACAGACACGCAGGTTGTAGAGACACATTCAGAGACACGAGCGAGGGCAGAGGGGCAGACTGAGCCCGGCACGGGGACCCGGCGGCCGTGGGAGGGTGCGCCTCGCTCGCACAGCCGGGCACGCACCCCGCCCGCGCCGCTCCACACGCGCCCTCCGGCCTCCCTGCGCCCATCCCTCCAACGAAGCCCGGTTGCCGCCTCCCCGGAGGGTAGCGATGGCGCGCGCGGCCGTGCGGTGCTGGTGTGATCTGGGGCTCCTCGTGGCCCCTCGTCGCCAATCCACTCCTCCCCCCGAGCGTGGCGCGGAGCCTCAGTGGTCACGCGGGCCCCGCGACCGCGACCCCAGGACGACCGGGCCCACAGGAGGACCCCGCCGGGAAGAGGGCGCCTGGGCCAGGGACACACGGGGCGGGGACAGGCCTCGCGCCCCCCAAGTTACCTTGGTTTCCTGGAGGGCGGAGACGGTCCCTGGGGGGCTGTGGGTGGCCGCGTCATCCGGTTCGTTCTCCTTCTCGCTCATCTCGGTCATGGTTCGGGAGGAGGGTCGGAGAAGGTGCGGAGACCCGACGGCAGGCCGGCCGCGGGCAGGCTGCGGGTGGCGGGCGTCTCCGGGACTCTGAAGCCCTTCTCCAGAGGCTGCCCCCAGTTGGCCTCCGGCACGGCAGCCCCCCACCCGCGGGCGCGGGCGGAGAAAGTTGCCGGGGTGGCGGGCGAGGGGAGGCGACCACGCCGAGCCGCGGGAGCGGGACCACCCCGGGCGAGAGGACCGAGGGTCTGCAGAGGATGCTGCTCGGAGCGCAGGGAGGAGGAAAGTGGGACCGCGGGGATGAGCCGAGGGAGGGAGCCACGGAGCTGTCCGTGTCCGGCCGGTTCCGCCGTCCTCTGCGCCCGCCCCCCATTCCCTCCCCTCCCCCGCCGGCCCCAGCCCGGCACCCGGTGGCCCCTCCGCCCAGTCCTCGCTGCCCAACTTTGATTTAGGAGGTCGCCTGGTCCCGCCCCCTGCCCTCCGCCGCTCCCCCTCGCCGCCATGCAAATCGGGCTCTCAGCTATTGGCTGCCGCTGTGGCCAGGAGGGCGAGCTAGGCTGAATCTTGGGGGGCTCGACACGATGGGGCGGGGCTTGGCGGTGAAAGAAGCGAAGGAGGGAGTTTCACACTGAAAAACCCGGGATGCGGGGGGCGTGACCAGATTGAGGGAAGCTTGGGGAGATCATAGTAGCGTCTGGATGGGTTGCAGTGAACAGAAATAGGTTGGGGCTGCAGCAAGATAGCTGAGAGTGAGATCGAAGTTAGGACTTCCTGGAGAGCGAAGATCGAAAGATGTCAGAGGTTGGTGAAGGAAGAATGGGGACCCATCTGTGCCATTAAAAAAATTGGATGCCTCTATGCCCTGAAAAGACTCTCTCCAAATATACACACACCTGGACTATGGTGTATGCGTCAAAGTCAGGCCAGACAATTCCTCCTTGTGATGGAAAGCAGGATGATTCTACCCCTTTCCGGGCTTGGTGTCTGAACTTCAGCAGAGATGGGGCCTCAGTCCTCACACCCAAAGTCCCCAAACTTCACTACAACACGCTCCCCTCCTGAAGATCCTACCACAGCTGGAGTTAGATCAGGGGATAATACCGAGAGGTGGGGGAAGAGGTCCTCACCCTCCAAGGTGCCCCTCCCTCCACCTGGTCTGACAATAACCTTCTATTTATTTTTTACTTTTTATTTAGAAACAGGGTCTCACTCTTTCACCCAGGCTGGAGTGGTGTGATCATAACTCACTGCAGTCTCAGGCTCCTGGGCTCAAGCGATCCTCCTACCTCAGCCTCTCTAATTGCTGGGACCACAGTCATACACCACCATGCCTGGCTAATTTTTAAAATTTTTTGGTAGAGATGGAGTCTTGCTATGTTACACAGGATGATCTCCAACTCGTGGGCTCAAGCGATCCTCCCACTTTGGCCTCCCAGCTTGTTGGGATTACAAGCGTGAGCCACTGTGCCCAGTCAAGATATTTCTTCTTCTCCTCCTCCTTCTCTTTTTCCTTTTTTTTTTTTTTTTTGACAGGGTCTTGCTCTATTGCCCAGGCTGTAGTGCAGTGGCCTGATCACAGCTCACTTCAGCCTGGACCTCCTGGGCTCAACTCTCCCAAACAACTGGGACCACAGGCACATGCCACTTCACCCGGCTAATTTTTAAATTTTTTGTAGAGATGGAGTTTATGTTGCCCAGGCTGGTCTTAAACCCCTAGGCTTAAGTGATCCTCCTGCTTCAGCCTCCCAAAGTGCTGGGATTACAGGTGTGAGCCACCACACTGGCCAAGATGCTTCTTCTAATGTATGTTGATTATCTGGGACCCATTTTCCCAGGTCCCCCTTTCCTTCTGCCCCTTCTGGCTCTGACCAGCAGATCTGACTTCTCTCCTCGTGTGAGTGGAGGGACTTCTGGGTTTAAGTCTCCCTCCTCCTCTGCTGTAGGTGGTAAGGTTGTGGGGGGGTGGCACATGGGGGGCCTGGGGTGCTGAGGGAGGCCCTTATGCTAGCCTGGAGGGCGAGGGGTGGAGTGAACACCTCCCCACGCTCCCCCCTCCAACCCCATGCACACAGCCATTCATAGTATCTCTACCCTCCCAAGCATGAGCTCACCATTGAAGCCCTGCTCAGGTTACCGTGTCCAGGAATAGAGATTTATTTGCCAGTGGCAGAAGTAGGACAAGGACACAGTGAGGGTTCATGGTTGTAGGGGCTCTGACTTTGAGATTTCCTGAGGAAGGTGGGATGGAGCCTGAATGCCATCAAATCAGTCTCCCCAAAAACCTGCTCATGACCAGCCTTCCCTCATCCCCTGCCCCAGACTGTCCTTCTCCCTCCACCCAGCTCAGGCCAGTGCAACCTCCCCTCTCTGGGCAGCTCAGACTTCGGAATGCTTGCAGCGTTGAGACAGGGACATCAGGCCCTCCACTTACCCTGAGCTGGAATAGACAGGGCCTTCTTCTGAGTTTGGAAATCTTCTGGGGGAGGTGCCCCTGTCTCCTCTCAAAGAGCAGGGGCTTTGAGTTCTTAGGGTCCAATACCTCTATGGTCACTAATTAAGTGTGTGGCCTTGGGCATATAACACAATCTTTTAGAGGCTAGTTGTTTTTTGCTGTTTGTTTTGTTTTGTTATTTAGATGGAGTCTCACTTTTGTTACCCAGGCTGGAGTGCAATGGCAGAACCTTGGCTCACTGCAACCTCTGCCTGCTGGGTTCAAGTGATTCTCATGCCTCAGCCTCCCAAGTAGCTCGGATTACAGACGCTCGCCATCACGCCTGGCTAACTTTTTGTACTTTTAGCAGAGATGGGGTTTCACCATATTGGCCAGGCTGGTCTCGAACTCCTGACCTCAGGTGATCCACCCACCTTGGCCTCCCAAAGTGCTGGGATTACAGGCGTTAGCCACCACGCCCAGCCTAGCAACCAACTCTAGAGCCTTGATTTCTTCATCTGCAAAATAGTGATTGTGCCTACCCCACTGTAGAATGAAT
Source organism: Callithrix jacchus (assembly GCF_049354715.1). Classification (NCBI taxonomy): domain Eukaryota; kingdom Metazoa; phylum Chordata; class Mammalia; order Primates; family Cebidae; genus Callithrix; species Callithrix jacchus. Next base: position 119,716,017 of record NC_133506.1, read on the forward strand.
GAGATAGTGCAGAGTGGCACTTAGCTCAGAAAACACAGGAAGACAGGAAAGGAAAGCTAAAAAAAAAAAAAAAGCCGGGCGAGATGGCACATGCCTGTAGTCCCAGCTACTCGGGAGGCAGAGCGGGGAGGATCGCTTGAGCACAGGAGTTCTGGGCTGTAGTGCACTATGCTGATCAGGTATCCACACTAAGTTCAGCATCAGTATGGTGACCTCCCTGGAGCAGAGTGCCACCAGGTTGCCTAAGGAGGGGTGAACCTGCCCATGTCGGAAACGGAGCAGATCAAAACTCCCATGCTGATTAGTAGTGGGATTGCACCTGTGAATGGCCACTGCACTCCAGCCTGGGCAACAAGCAAGACCCCATCTCTCAAAAAAAAGTTTTTATTCTGGTAGAGACAGGGATCTCACTTTGTTGCCCCAGCCTCATTTTGGACTCCTGACCTCAAGCGATCTCCCTGCCTTGGTCTCCTGGATAAAGTGCTGGGATTACAGGCACACACCATCACATCTAGCCAGGGAAAGTCCATTATTTTTCTTTCCCTCCTTTCTCCTGAGAAATTTGTCCCTTCCCAGTGCTTTCTCTGAGGCAGAGAGAAGTAAACAGCTTCCTTCTCTCATTTTCCTTGGCCAATTGGAGCCTGGTATTCTGTGGAGGAACCAAACTAGAATTGGTGATTCCCGGACAAAGAGATGCTAACTAGATACAGAGAATTCCCAGGGGAAGCCCGGGTGCTGGCAACTGAGGAAAGCCAGGGCAGCTGGAGGACTGTGGGGCCCATCTAGCCTGGACATCAGAGGCCTGAGGTGGGGCAAGCATAGGGGAGGAGGGGGCTGGATGCGATGACCTCTGGCTGTCCTTCCTGGACTGCAGCCTTCGTGTCTCAGAGCAGTCTCTCCTGAATTGAGTCTGAGTCATTGCTCTTAGTACTGACAACTCCCACTGCAGTGACTCAGAGACGAGGCAGAAGCAGCCAGGCCAGCCTCTCTTGGAGAGGAAGGAGCATTGCCCCATCTCAGATTCGGTGGGCAGAAACGAGAGGCAGGCAGGGCGAGGGCCAGGCGCTACTGGAGGATGAATGGCAGCCACACTCCGGGAGGGCTCCCTTAGAAGTGGCAATAGGACGACTGGGGTGCCTCTTGCTGTGAGAGTGGAGAGTGGGCTCTTGGGAGGCCTGGGTCAGGGATGACTTCAAATTTGCCTGAAGCACAATGTCTAGCACATGAAGAGAGACCAGTCCTCAGCCCAGCCCTGCCTTTCATTTCCTGTTTTGTGACCTTGGGCAGAGAGCTGTCTATCTCTAAAGGCACTGGAGTTTCCTTCTTGTCAGATTGGCAGAATTGGATTAGATTAGTTTGAAATGAGGAATTGGATTAAAATGCGGGCAATAATAGTATATCTCTTAGCACTCTTTTGAGGATTAAATGAGTTAATAAGTGTAAAGAGATGGACAGGTTGGAAGTGGTGGCTCACACCTGTAATCCCAGGACTTTGGGAGCCCAAGGCGGGTGGATCACCTGAGTTCAGGAGTTTGTCTACTAAAAATACAAAAAATTAGCCAGGTGGGGTGGCGGGCACCTTTAATCCCAGCTACTCGGGAGGCTGAGGCAGAAGAATCGCTTGAACCCAGGGGGCGGAGGCTACAGAGCGAAACTCCAGCTCGAAAAATAAAAAGTAAAGAGATAGACAGAAAAGCACATAGTAAATGGATGTTACTTTATTTATTTATTTATTTCAAGATAAGGTGTCACATTGCTGCCCAGGCTGGAGTGCAGTAGTGCAATCATGGCTCACTACAGCCTCTACCTCCCTGGCTCAAGTGATTCTCCCGCCTCAGCCTCCCAAGTAACTGGGTCTACAGGCATGTTCTGCTGAGCTCAGCCTGCTAATTCTTATGTTGTTATTAGTTGCTATTAATTACTGCTAATTATTAATAATAATACGATTATTGGGGATTCTTAATCCTGGACTTGCAAATGAGCTTCAGGGAGCTCATGAACCCCTTGAAGCTGTGTAAAATTGCGGAGGATAATAAACATTTTTCTGGGGAGAGTCCAGAGCTTTCAGCTGCTCCTGAGGGCATCTGAGATCCCCAAAAGATTAAGAGCCACTGGCCTACATGACCCCCAGGGAGTCTCCTCTTTGAGTGGCTGAGATTCTCTGATGTGGGGAATTGCTTCTCCACCCATGGTGATGGTCCTTGCATCAACACCTCCAGTCCAAGCCCTTTGCATCTTCGTACTCTGCCCCATGGGTCACCCAGGACAGAAATCATGAGTGGATGGCCTTTTCCTGCAGCTTTAGAATCAGGACTCCTAGGGTGGAGGCGCCCAGTGTGGTTGGGAGCTGAGTCTGGGTTCCTGTCTCCCAGCTGGGAAAGGGAAGAGGTTCCCAGCCCAGCCCAGGGATGCAAAGACCACAGTGAGAGGCCTGGCCTTGCCCCAGCATCCCCTACCTCCCCCAACCAGCCCACCTGGGGTCCAAGAGGCAGATACCACTCTAATGAGCTAAGGCTCATGGCAGGCAGCGGTAATTATGATTTTATGGAAATACAGAAGGCTCTTATGCAAGTGCCTGACATACTTCCCGGCTGTGGCATCTGGGACAGCCAGGTCCCCAGGGGCTAGAGAAGGCCCCCCCCCAGCCCCTGCTGCCTCCAGCCCCTGGAGCTTGGGACACTGGCATGGAGCCACCCTCCCACTGCCCTTGGCACTGTCCCTAATGCGCCCTGGGTGAGCTGTTCCCTCGCTGAGCCCCAGGCCTCCTGGAGGGGAACAACATGGGCTCTGTGTGTGCAATCCCTCACACCCTCCCTCCTGCCGCCCCCTTGCCCCACCACAAAGCCAGGCTCTCTGGGAGAGCAGTTCTTGTGTGAGGGGATAATGGGGTTACAGCTGTTTCCTTTTCCTCCATGAAGAAAACCCCTCTCTCCAGGAACACGTCCTCTTCTGTTCTGCTTTTCTCCTTGAGGCTGGGGACATGGGGCTGACAGCAGCCATCATGGTGGGGTGGGGGTGGGGCGTCCTAGCCCTCAGCTGCCCCTCCCCAGCCCTATGCCAGTTTGTCTACACTGTGCCCCCCCACCCCTGTGCTTCCCCCTACCCAACCACAAAGCATCGGTTACCAAGGTGACAGCAAAAGCATCACTTTGGGTGAGCAAGTGGGTGGAGCCCTGTGGAGGGGGCATTGTTGAGGGTTAGAATTTTGGAGAGATGAGCATTGTGGACCCCTGAATTCTTCAAGGAAGATCTTTTGCTGGAGAGGAGGCCAGGCGCAGGCAGGGAGGGGCTGTGGCTGAGAGTGAGCGTAGTTCAGGAGTGAGCGTAGTTCAGTTGGTCACAGCTGGATTGGGTGTTGGTAGTGAGGGTGCCCATGGCTTACTGTGTGGGACAAGCGTGAGTGTGATTATGCCAAGGAGACTTGAGGCAGAGAAGATGAGCCTGCCTTTAACTCCTCCCTCGGGGTTACCGTCTGGGGAGAGGTCCTGCAGGGGAGTCTAGCCCCAGCTGAAGCAGCCTGGGACCTGCAGCCAGCCTGGGCCCACACTGCCCCCTGCAGACTGCACAGAAAGCAGCATGGGGCAGCTCAGGTGGGGGGCCGTTCAGGCAGGACCTTTGAGGGTCTACTTCTGAGACCATCTAAACCATGAGTTTCTACCAAGTGTATGGAGTGGTTCTGGGCACCGGGGCGCCTCGTCCCTGCATGCCAGGCCCTCCTGTAAATTCTGACCCAGAGAGAGGTAATACAGAGGGCAACATCAAGCTGAGCTAACCGGGGCCATCGTGGAGACTTGTAAGGCAGAGGGGACCAGAATATTCTAGGCAGAGGGAACAGCCTAGGCAAAGGCACAGAGGTGTGAAAGAGAACAGCCGGTTCCGGAGCTACTGGAAAGCCCGGAGGGAGAGACGCGGTGAGCACCAAAGGCAGGACAAAGGGAACAAATGGCTTTGAGTGCTGGATCGGGAAACTGGTTTTCTCTGCACAAGGGGACTTCTCAAACTCATTCACCAACAGAGCAATGCGGATATGCCATGGGAGGCAGGGAAGGGGAGCAGGCAAAGTGGTTCACTCCAAACTTGAGAGGGATTTTAAGACATGACTCTATTTTAAACACTGGTGCAAGCCTTGCATTTGACTCCAAGAATATCCATGTTAGTTTTCCTACCAAAAATATGATTTTTAGCACTAACCATTGTGTGCCTGGGAATAGGACCCATAGTTACCCAGGGACTTCCACAGCCCAGCTTGAGAATGGCACTGAGGGTTATCGGAGGCCGTGGAGAGTTCTCCATAGAAAAGTAACTGGGTCATTCCTGTATCTTAGGGAAACCTCTCTGGCTCCCAAGGGCAGCACACTAGACACAGAGGACCAAGTAGAGGGCGCCTGGGATCCTTCTGGTGGCCAAAGGTTTCACAGTGAAAATAGACAGGAAGAACCACCTCACCTGGCCCAAGATTTGTTTTAAAAAGGCTGGGTGTGCTGGCTCACGCCTGTAATGCTAGCAATTTGGGAGGCCGAAGTAGGAGGATCGCTTGAGAGACAGAGTTTGAGACCAGATCGGGCAACATAGTGAGACCCCATCTCTTTTTTTTGAGACGGAGTTTTGCTCTTGTTACCCAGTCTGGAGTGCAATGGCACAATATCAGCTCACTGCAACCTCTGCCTCTTGGGTTCAAGCAATTCTCCTGCCTCGGCCTCCCAACTAGCTGGGAGGTGTGCACCACCATGCCCAGCTAATTTTTTTGTATTTTTAGTAGAGACAGGGTTTCACCTTGTTGACCAGGATGGTCTCGATCTCTTGACCTCGTGATCCACCCGCCTCGGCCTCCCAAAGTGCTGGGATTACAGGCTTGAGCCACTGCACCCAGCCTAGTGAGACCCCATCTCTACAAAAAAAATTTTTAATTAGCTAGGCATGGTGGCTTTAGCACATAGTCCCAGCTACTTGGGAATCTGAGGTAGGAGGACTGCTTGAGTGTGGGAGGTCAAGGCTGCAGTAAGCCATGATCACGCTATTGCACTCCAACCTGGGAAACAAAGTGAGACCCTGTCTCAAAGAAAAATAAAAGCCCACACATATGTATCCTGAAAAGTGGGACAAAGAACAGTGAGTAAGAGCAGGGACAGTGACAGATGGCTTGAGTTCAAGTCCTGGCTCTGTTTCCTCCTAGTTATGTCCCTGGGCTAGCTATTTAACCTCTCTGTCTCAGTTTCCCCATCTATAGAATGGGGAGCAATAATAGAGTAACAGAAAAAAAAACAGTATCTACTATGCAAGAAAGTTTGAAAAGCACTCTGAAGTTGGCCAGGCATGGTGGCTCACAACTGCAATCCCAGCACTTTGGGAGGCCGAGGCCGGCGGATCACCTGAAGTCGGGAGTTTGAGACCAGCCTGACAAACATGGAGAAACCCCATCTCTACTAAAAATACAAAATTAGCCAGGTGAGGTGGTGTATGCCTGTAATCCTAGCTACTTGGGAGGCTGAGATGGGAGAATCACTCGAACCTGGGAAGCATAGGTTGCAGTGAGCCAAGATGGTGCCATTGCATTCCAGCCCGGGCAACAAGAGCCAGACTCCATTTCAAAAAAAAGAAAAAAAAGAAAAGCTCTCTGAAGTCATACTGAGCACTAAAGAACAGCCTACTAAAGAAACAGACTCAGCCAGGCACAGTGGCTCACGCCTGTAATCCCAGCACTTTGGGAGGATTTAGCTATCTAACCTCTCTGTCTCGGTTTCCCCATCTATAGAATGGGGAGCAATAATAGAGTAACAGAAAAAAAAAACCAGTATCTACTATGTAAGAAAGTTTGAAAAGCACTCTGAAGTCGGCCAGGCATGGTGGCTCACAACTGCAATCCCAGCACTTTGGGAGGCCGAGGCAGGTAGATGACCTGCGGTCACGAGTTTGAGACCAGACTGGCCAACATGGAGAAACCCCTGTCTCTACTAAAAATACAAAAATTAGGCGGGCATGGTGGCAGATGCCTATTATCCCAGCTACTCAGAAGGCTGAGGCAGGAGAATCACTTGAACCTGAGATCATGCCACTGCATTCCAGCCTGTGCAACAGAGTGAGACTCCATCTCAAAAAAAAAAAAAAAAAGCCAGGTGCAGTGGCTCACACCTGTAATCTCAGCACTTTGGGAGGCAGAAGCAAGTGGATCACAAGGTCAGGAGTTCAAGACCAGCCTGGCTAATATGATTAAACCCCGTCTCTACTAAAAATACAAAAATTAGCCTGGCGTAGTTGCACATGCCTGTAATCCCAGCTACTCAGGAGGCTGAGGCACAAGAATAACTTGAACCCAGGAGGCGGAGGTTGCAGTGAGCCAAGATCGTGACACTGTATTCCAGCCTGGGCAATAGAGCGATACTCCATCTCAAAAGAAAAAAAAAGAAAGGAAACATGATCTTAACCCCAACACTAGTGCGCCTTTCTTAGTCCCTGTCCTCAGGGAGCTTTCACTCTGGTGGGAAAAAAGACATTAGACAAAGTACACAAACCTTCACTGCACATTGGATAATTTCGTAAAGAATTTTGGCAGAGCACTGCGAAGCCCAGAGACAGGCCGTGGAGAACGTGAGCGTCAGCGGGAGGGGCTGTGGGAAGGACTAAGAAGCAGGCAGCAAGTCTGAAATGTGAGCAGAGAGTCTTTCCCAGGAGAGACAGAGGGTGGTGCTAGAGAGGAACTCGCGCGGAAAGGACTGAGGGTTTGAGCCAGCCCTACTCACGGTCTAACTCCAGAGGGCACTGTTTGGAGCAGATGGTGTACGGTAAACTGTGCACACGGAGGCACTAGGGACATTTGGCTGGGAAGTGGGACCCCTTCACCTGGCTTCTGGGCTGGAGCAGCATCTTGGAGAGTGAGTAGGGTCGGCTGTGAAACAGCTTAAACATGGGGTTGGGCTGCACCCACTGGGCTCCCCTGCTGGGGCCTCCACCTTTCTCTTTCTTTCTCTCTTTCCCTCTCTTTCTTTCTTTCCTTCTTTCTCTTTCTTTCTTTCTTTCTTTCTTTCTTTCTTTCCTTTCTTTTCTCTTTCTTTCTTTCTTTTCTTTCTCTTTCTTTTCTTCTTTCTTCTCTCCTTCCTTCCTTCTTTCTTCCTTTCTCTTTCTTTCCTTCCTTCCTTCCTTCCTTCTTTCCTTCCTGTGCGGTGTTCACGCCAAGGGCTTGAGACAGTTAGCGTGACTCGCCCCATCTTAGCTGCTGGACCTATCTGCACTCCCCCATCTCGAGGGCTGTCGAGCTGAGACAAAGGCCGCGGGCTGAGTCGCTGAGGCAAAAACAGAATGCAAAGCAAAGGTCTGCGGTTTATGAGGACATTGTGCTGTCTGCTTTCATGTCCCCATCAGTCTCTGTCTAAGCAATAAAACTTGCTGCAATTGAGATGCTTGAGAGGTGCAAAGACCCCTGCCCATATTGTCCCTGGAGCTAAGACTTTGATCTAACTCCTGATGGAAAACAGGTTTAACAAGCCACCTTAAAGGCTCCATTTTTTGTTTGCACTGTGTATCTTTGAAAAACAAACTGCTTTGTAAACTATTATCACAAGCCCCCTTAAACTGCTTTGTGAGTGGTTATCACAAGCCCCTGATAACTATTTTTATGGAGTTTCTATTTCCTTTCTGTTTACCCCTTTTCTGCTGAGATAAAGTAAATGTAAATGTAACAAGAAAAAAGGTATAAAAGCTGTAACCCACAAGAATAAATTTGCTGCGTTTTGACCATAATTTTCACGCAGACCTCCAGACTCCGCTTTACTATTTTCTTTCACTTCCGCGCACTCTCTCCCTCAGGTTGAACGAGACATCTACGTTGGCGGTCTCGGGGACTCCCACAGGTCGGTAGCCCCCCGGCAGACGTGCCAGACCCCAACACCTTCCTTCCTTCCTTCCTTCCTTTTCTTTCTCTCTCTCTTTCTTTCTTTCTTTCTTTCCTTCTTTCAATGGAGTTTCTGTCGCCAGGCTGGAGTGCTATTTATTCATTTATTTTTGAGATGGAGTCTCACTCTGTCACCAGGCTGGAGTTCAGTGGCGCATTCTTGGCTCACTACAACCTCCGCCTCCTGGGTTCAAGCAATTCTCCTGCCTCAGCCTCCTGAGTAACTGGGATTACAGGCATATGCCACCACGCCTGGCTAATTTTGTATTTTTAGTGGAGACTGGGTTTCTCCATGTTGGTCAGCTGGATTTGGACTCCAGGACTCAGGTGATCCACCTGCCTCAGCCTCCCACAGTGCTGGGATTACAGGTGTGAGCCACTGCGCCCAGCGGGGTCTCCACCTTTATACACAGAAGCCACCCGGAAAAGGGTGGGTGGGGCCTGGGCCTCTTACTGGGTGAGCAGCTAGGGCTTTAGGACCCTCTGGACCTGGGGCGCAGCCCAGGTTAGGGGAATCAAGAGTTAATCAAGGGGGAATCAAGTTAATCAATCATTAACTTGAAGGGGAGATGGGAATACAGCAAAACCCCATCCTGGGTGACAAAGCAAGAGCCTGTCTCAAAAAAAGTGCACCCCCAAAATTGTCCTGAGATGATCTGTGGTGGGGAGTTTTCTGGGATGTCATGTCTGTGCCCCTCTGGCTAGGACCCTGGCCAGGTTATCCATGAGGTTTCTTGCTACCCCGGGGAGCTCCTGAGAAGCTGAATCAGCTGCAGCTCCGTAGACCATCGTTTAACCCTCAGCGCCACAGTGAACGGGAAGACCTTGCCCCCATCTCAGGGAGAAAAAGATACGTTCAGAATTCGAATAGCTGAGTCTGGGCAGTGCCTTTTGCATCCTGGGACTCAGACCTTCCAAGGGCCTGAGACTCCTGTGCAGAGTTGGGGGCTAGACCCGAAGTTTTCGTAGGCCCTTCTGAACCTGAGGATAAATTGTCCAGACTCTGTGCTGTGCCTGGTCCAGGGGCACAGTGTAAGATTGGGATGGGGGCTGGGACCGGCTGCATCTGTTCCAAGCCCCAGCTTTTTCCCCTTAGAGAGAGAGCCAAGAAAGCTAGAGCAGGCCCAGCAACACCTGGATGTGGGTGAAGCCCAGAGACTCTGAGAAGCCAGGAAATGGGGAGGACAGACTGCTTCAGAGATGGAGGGTGAGCAGGTTGGAAATCGGGTTCTGGAGTTGAGAACCGCTCTGAGCCAGCCCCGGGTGGTGGGTGGTGTCCCCAAAAGGCAAAGGGCGCCCACATCAGCTTCTACCTCCACCACTAGGGTGGGCCTCCCCTGGACTGCTTGGCCTTCCCTGCCCCACGCCTCCCACCCCTGCTCAAATGGCACGACTCCCCCCAGGCCAGCACCAAGCCCCACAGAGACCCCTCCTACCCTCCTCTCCCCCTCTTCCTGTGATCCTGCTGTGCCCTCCCCAAGGGCTTGAGGGTGCTTCCCAGGGTGGAATCCAGCTTGGGGCGTGGGGTGGGTCCTTGTAGTCTTGGGGGCAATGTATGGAGGGGACTGCGGGGGCTCCGGCTGTTTCTGTGGCCCCAGTGGCAGGAATGCCTCCATTCCTCCAGGCTACCCCATCCTCCCCATTGGTGTCAGGTGCCTGGAGATGAAGGTGGCAGAGCAGGGCACAGGGCATCTCTTTGGCTCTGCCACCACCCCTTACCCCAGGCCTGCCCCAAAGAATCTGGGAGCCTGCATAGCTAGAGTCCCATGAGTCAGCCACATTTTTGGACCCCATCTCTGCTCTCTGTCCTGGGTCTCTTTATACCAAACACAGTAGTAGGAGGTGGGCAGGGGGCTGGGGCTGTCTGTATACAGTGACAACACGTGCCCCCTGTGGGGAAAGAGGCCCACCCCCAGGCTGACTGTATTTGTCCATAAACAGCCTACTCCAAGCCCCAGGGCAAGGAAGGGGCAAAGGAACCAGCCCCACTGGAGCTCCTGGGCCACTCTAGTGGGGAGCTCCCGTATGCAAGCCTCCCTCTCCTGGAATCACCACCCCTCAGTGTTTCCACAATACACTAGGTTGTTTTCTGTAAACTCCAGAGGCCTAGCTAGGCAGCCCCCGCTAAAGGACATGTGTCCTGCCTTTGTTGTGCATGTGTAGTGTGTGTGCACGTGCGGTGCATGCGCGTGTGTGGTCAGGCAGAGGAGGGAGGGCAGTGGGCATCAGAGGCCCATTGGGTCCCTGCAAAGCTGTGTGTCTGCCTGTCCTGTGCCCTAGAGTGGACAGGCATCTTCCGTGGAGTCAGGGGAGGAGCTGAGCCCAGGGTTCTCCAGGACTCTGCGTGGCTTAGGGATCTGGGGCCAATCTTGAAGCCTGAGAGTGCCCCTCATTGCCCCTGGGCCTCTTGGGAACAGTAGGGGAGTGGACATCCATCCTGTCACTTTGTTTTGCTGTACCCCCATCACCCCTTCAAGTTAGTGATTGCTGGGGAGCCCTGGGGACTCAGCTCTTGATTCCCGTCAACCTGAGCTGCCCCTACAGGTCCGAAGTGTCCTAGAGCCCTGAGCCAATAAGAGGCCAGGCCCCTCCTACCTTTTTGCAGGTGTGCTTCTGTGTATAAAGGTGGAGGCCCCAGGAGCGGGGCCTAAGGGCTCCGCTTCACAGCCGGCTCTGCTCCCTCTCCAAGATGCTGTTTTGGCACAACCAACCAGCGCATCCGTGGCCCGGTGCTGGGGATCTATACCCTGCACCCCCCAGCAGCCTGCTCAGGTAAGGGGTGGATCCCCCAGGTCCCAGGGAAGGCGCTGGTCTGAAGTTGGTGTGGGCCTCATCAATTTCAAGCTGAGGAGAGTGGGGCTCCTGCTCCTGGGCTCCTCTGGAGATGGGAAGTGCTCAGATGTATCCAGAGTTTAGTGCATCCTAGGACATCTCAAAAACACCCTGATCCCACTTAGGACATTTTGTTGGGATTTTACTTGGTATCAGGCAAACCTTGAGGTTGCAAAGACAAGTAATTGGTGGCAGCTATTGAGTAGAACGGCTACAAATCTGGGACTAGCACCTTCAGGTAGGCCTCCTGGAGGTCCAAGGTGCTGAATGGGGGTCCCTTCAGCCCTGGCTGTGGCTCAGGGGCCTGTTACAGGAAACTGTAGGCTCCTCATAGGGAAGGCCTGGCATAGAGAGTCAAAGACCCTTAGAAAAGGGATGGACAGGGCAGAAAGCTGGCAGAACCCTCCTCTCCCTGGCAGGGAGCCCCTGCTCTTGCCCTACTTGAAGCAGGAGGAGCTGCCCAACATCCCCGGCATGGAGCCGCCCTGCCCCATGTTCCAGTATGTGCTCTGTGCAGCCACCTCACCAGCCGTGAAGCAGCAGGAGGAGACCCTCACCTACCTGAACCAGGGTATGCTGGGCCTGGAGGAGGGAAGGAGCTAGTGACCAGTGAGCTCCGAGAGCTGGCCCAGGGTGAGCTGGATTGGAAGTGGCAGGTGCCATTTTGCCCCTCAGAGTGGGGCTCACAAATCCCCTTAATTCCTCCCAGGCCAGTCCTATGAGGTGTGGACGCTCTGCAGCTCCAAGCTGTGTGATGCTACCCAGTGAGTACACTCTTCCCCAGAAGTGGCAAAGGCTGGGTGTGACTGTTCCTCTGGGCAGGAAGCCAATGTCATCACAGTGATGTCATTGTCAGAGAACCCTCTCAAGGCCGTCATTTAGTTGGACCCTCACAACAGCTCAGTGGTGGGCAAGAATTGAAGAAACAGGCACAGAGAGGTTAACTGTTTTCTCAAGGACACAGAACCAGTAAGTAGCAGAATTGAGATTTAGAAACACATTTACACAGTGTAGGCCAGCTGCAGTGGCTCACGCCTATAATCCCAGCACTTTGGGAGGCTGAGGCCGGCAGATCACTTGAGGTCAGGAGTTCAAGACCAGCCTGTGCAATATGGCAAAACCCTGCCTCTACTAAAAATACAAAAATTAGCTGGGTGTAGTGGCATACACCTGTAATCCCAGGTACTCGGGAGGCTGAGGCATGAGAATGGCTTGAACCCGGGAGGTCAGGATTGCAGTGAGCCAAGATCGTGTCCCTACACTCCAGCCTGAGCAACAGAGCAGACTCTGTCTCAAAAAAAATAATAAAAATAGGCCAGACGTGGTGACTTACGCCTGTAATCCCTGTACTTTGGGAGGTCAAGGCAGGAAGATCATGAGGTTAAGAGATCGAGACATCCTGGCCAATATGGCAAAACCCCAACTCTACTAAAAATACAAAATTTAGCTGGGCGTGGTGGTGTGCCGATAGTGCCAGCTACTCAGGAGCCTGAGGCAGGAGGAATCACTTGAACCCAGGAGACAGAGGTTGCAGTGAGCTGAGATCACACCACTGAACTCCAGCCTGGCGACAGAGCAAGACTTCATCTCAAAAAATAAATAAATAACAATAATGATAATAAAATTAGAAATACATTTACACAGCATTATTCACACACATGACCTTTTCTCAAAAAATTATCTAGCCTCCATTCTATGCCAGAAAATGTTCTATGAGCTAGTGATTCCTCATAATGAGACAGATATGGTTCCCTTCACCAGGAGGTTTGCATTCTGAGACAAGTAATTACACATATTCTATGAAATGATGAGCAGTGACATGTTGCTAGAAATGGGTGGTGTGCCTAGGGTGGGAAGGCATTAACTCCCCCTTTTTACAGATGAGGAAACTGAGGCTCAAGTTCTCTAGATTCCTTCTCTGGTTCACAGTAGTGAATGGCAGATGGGCATTTGAACATGGATTGGTGATTCTAAGTCCTAATGCCTCCTTGGGGTAGGAAGGGAGGTGCAGGAAGGTCGGCCTACGTGGTGTGAAGGCTCCGTCCTCAGTGCCTGGTGCCCTCTGACTGCATGCCACACCCTCCTGTGGCTGCAGAGTGTGGTGCGGGTGGCATTTCATGACCGGCGCCTGCAGTCCACAGAGCAGCAGCAGCTGGCTGAGTGGAGGTGAAGCCGGCCTGGGAACCGCATCCTGGACATCGGTGAGTGGGGAAAGGCCCAGGGCCCTTCCAGCCTGTGCTCTGGCTTGGAAGTCCTTGTGGACTGGGAAGGCTGAGCCCGGCTCCCTGCTTTGCCACCTGTGTCTGCAGATGTGCCACTGTCCCTGGGAGTCATAGCATCCCAAGTGCTGCCCTCACAGCTCAACATGGTGGAGTTTCACTGGGATCCAACCAAGAGGACATCACTTTTCCTGCAGGTGAGCCTGAAGTTGGGCCTGGGAAGAGGCAGATGGGGGTGGCAACCGTGTAGGTGGGAAAGGAAGGTGAGCTTGGGCATAGGTGAGGTGGAAATAAGAATGAATCTCTGGGCCAGGCAGGGTGGCTCACACTGTAATCCAGCACTTTGGGAGGCTGAGGCGTGTGAATCACTTGAGGTCAGGAGTTTGAGACCAGCCTGGCCAACATGGCGAAACCCCGTCTCTACTAAAAGAAAAAAATACAAAAAATTTGCCAGGCATAGAGGCATGTCTGTAATCCAGCTACTTGGGAGGCTGAGGCAGGGGAATCGCTTGAACCCAGGAGGTGGAGGTTGCAGTGAACCAAGGTTGCACCACGGCACTTCAGCCTGGGTGACAGAGCAGGACTCTGTTTCAAAAAAAAAGGAACAAAACTCTGCCAGAAAGGGCCTTGAAGAAGAAATATGGATCAAATCTCAACACAGGGGAAGACTTGTCAAACATTAAAGCAATGGAGCACCCGACGCTGTGGCTCATGCCTGTAACCCAGCACTTGGGGAGGCTGAGGGGGGTGGATCACGAGGTCAAGAGATCGAGACCATCCTGGCTAACACGGTGAAACCCCGTCTCTACTAAAAATACAAAAAAAAATAGCTGGGTGTGGTGGCACACACCTGTAGTCCCAGCTACTTGGGAGGCTGAGGCAGGAGAATCGCTTGAACCTGGGAGGCAGAGGTTGCAGTGAGCCGAGATCACACCACTGCACTGGTGACAGAGTGTGACTCCCTCTCAAAAACAAACAAACAAAAAAGCAATGGAAGAAACTACAAAACACAAGGCAGAATTGAGCTTCCTGAAAAGCGGTCTGGAACTCCATAGGCAAGATTAAAAGGAGACATCAAACAATAAATGGGAAAAATATTTGCCACCTATGACATAAATGCATTATATCCTTTTTTTTTTTCTTTTAGAGTCAGGGTCTCACTTTGTTGCCCAGGCTGGAGTGCTGGAGTGTTGTGGTGTAATCATAACTCAAAACTCAGTGCAACCTTGAATTCTTGAACTTCTAGGCACAGGCAGTCCTCTTGCTTTGGCCTCCCAAGTAGCTGGGACTACAGGTGTGTACCACCATGCCCAGCTAATTTTTTTTCTTTCTTTCTTTTTTTGAGACGGAGTCTTGCTCTGTTGCACAGGCTGAAGTGGAGTGATGCAATATCAGCTCAAGGTCACTGTAGCCTCTGTCTTCTGGGTTCAAGCTAATTTTTTATTTCTTTTTTTTTTTTGAGACAGTTTCGCTCTTGTTACCCAGGCTGGAGTGCAACGGTGCCATCTCGGCTCACCGCAACCTCCGCCTCCTGGGTTCAGGCAATTCTCCTGCCTCAGCCTCCCGAGTAGCTGGGATTACAGGCATGCGCCACCATGCCCAGCTAATTTTTTGTGTTTTTAGTAGAGATGGGGTTTCACCATGTTGACCAGGATGGTCTCGATCTCTTGACCTCGTGATCCACCCGCCTCGGCCTCCCAAAGTGCTGGAATTACAGGCTTGAGCCACTGCGCCCGGCCATAATTTTTTATTTCTATGTTTATTTTTTATTCATTTATTTTTGTTGTTGTTGTTATAGAGATGAAGTCTCATGCTATGTTGCCCAGGCTGGTCTCAAACTCCTGGGCTCAAGCAATCCTTCCACTTCGGGCTTCCAAAGTGCTGGGATCACAGGTGTGAGCCACCACATCTGGCTGCATTGTATCCTTACTATGTAAAGGATGTATAGGCCAGGCACAGTGGCTCACACCTGTGATTTCAGCCCTTTGGGAGACCAAAGGCAGGCGCATTGCTTGAGGTCAGGAGACCAGCCTGGCCAATGTGATGAAAACTTGTCTCTGCTAAAAATACAAAAATTAGCCAGTAATCCCAGCTACTGGGGAGGCTGAGGCAGGAGACCAGGTTGAACCTGGGAGGTGGAGGTTGCAGTGAGCCAAGGTGGTGCCATTGCACTCCAGCATGGGTGACAGAGTGAGACTTTATCTCAAAAAAAAAAAAAAAAAAAAAAAAACAGAAAGAAAAAGAAAGAAAGGCTGGGCACAGTGGCTCATGTTTGTAATCCCAGCACTTTGGGAGCCTGAGGTGGGCAGATCACCTGAGATCAGGAGTTCAAGACTACCCTGGCCAACATGAAGAAACCCCATCTCTACTAAAAATACAAAAATTAGCCACGCATGGAGGCGTGCACCTGTAATCCCAGCTACTCAGGAGGCTGAGGCAGGAGAATTGCTTGAACCCAGGAGGCAGAGGTTGCCGTGATGTTGCCACTGCAGTGAGCCAAGATCTGGCCACTGCACTCCAGCCTGGGTAACAGAGCAAGACTGTCTCAAAAAAAAAAAGATACATATTTTTTCTTTTTTTTTTTTTTGAGACGGAGTTTCGCTGTTGTTACCCACACTGGAGTGCAATGTCATGATCTCAGCTCACCACAACCTCCGCCTTCTGGGTTCAAGCAATTCTCCTGCCTCAGCCTCCCAAGTAGCTGGGACTACAGGTGTGCACCACCATGCCCAGCTAATTTTTGTATTTTTAGTAGTGACGGGGTTTCACCTTGGACCAGGATGGTCTTGATCTCTTGACCTCGTGATCCACCAGCCTCGGCCTCCCAAAGTGCTGGGATTATAGGCATGAGCCACCGCGCCTGGCGATACATATTTTTTCTTTATTTTTTGTTAATTTTTTTTATAGTCAGGGTTTCACCATGTTCGCCAGGCTGGTCTTGAACTCCTAACCTCAGGTGATCCACCCACCTCGGCCTCCCAAAGTGCTGGGATTACAGGCATGAGCCACCGCGCCTGGCCATATTTTAGCTAAATAGAAAATTGAACAAAGGATATGGGCAATTTATATAAGAAAGACACAAATTGCCAGTAAATGTAGACAGTTCAAATCCAGTCAGAGAAATGCTAATTAAGATTACATATAGGCTGGGTGCAGTGGCTCACGCCTGTAATCCCAGCACTTAGGGAGGCTGAGGCGGGCAGATCACAAGGTCAAGAGATCGAGACCATCCTGGTCAACATGGTGAAACCCCATCTCTACTAAAAATACAAAAAATTAGCTGGGCATGGTGGTGCGTGCCTGTGGTCCCAGCTACTCAGGAGGCTGAGGCAGGAGAATTGCCTGAACCCAGGAGGCGGAGGTTGCGGTGAGCCGAGATCACGCCATTGCACTCCAGCCTGGGTAACAAGAGCAAAACTCCAACTCAAAAAAAAAAAAAAAAAAATACAAAAATCAGCTGGGTGTGGTGGCACATGCCTGTAGTCCCAGCTACTCAGGAGGCCAAGGCAGGAGAATGGCTTGAACCTGGGAGGTGGAGGTTGCAGTGAGCTGAGATGGTGCCACTGCACTCCAGCCTGGTCAACAGAGTGAGATTCCATCTAAAAAAAAAAAAAGATTTTATATGTACGTGTGTGTGTGTGTGTGTGTGTGTGTGTGTGTGTATTTGACAAATGCTTAAAAAATTATTATTGGTAAGGTTTGGGGAAACAGACACCCTTACATGCCTGCAATCCCAGCACTTTGGGAGGCCAAGGCAGGTGGATTGATTGAGCCCAGGAGTTTGAGACAAGCCTGGGCAACATAGTGAGACCCCAGTCTCCACAAAAAATACAGAAATTAGCCTGTACCTATAGTGGTCATGATCGTGCCACTGCACTCCAGCCTTGGTGACAAAGGGAGACCCTGTCTCAAAGAAAAAAAAATTAAAGTAAAAAATAAATTTTTATTTCTAGTTTTTAAAAGAGAGAGAGAGTGTGTGTGTGTGTATGTGTGTGTGTGTGTGTATACATGTCATACATGTTTTTTTCTTTCTTTTTTTTTTTTTTTGAGACGGAGTTTCGCTCTTGTTACCCAGACTGGAGTGCAATGGCATGATTTCAGCTCATCGCAACCTCCACCTTCTGGATTAAAGCAATTCTCCTGCCTCAGCCTCCCGAGTAGCTGGGACTACAGGTGCGTACCACCATGCCCAGCTAATTTTTGAATTTTTAGTAGAGACAGGGTTTCACCTTGTTGACCAGGATGGTCTCGATCTCTTGACCTCGTGATCCACCCGCCTCGGCCTCCCAAAGTGCTGGGATTATAGGCGTGAGCCACCGCCCCCGGCCTTACATGTTTTTTTCTTACCCAGAGAAGATGAGAGCAATGCTTGAATGCTAACAGTAGCTGTCTCTGAGAGGCGAGGTGATGGGAGATACCTAGATTCTTTTTTATACTTTTTCAGTGTTTTCCACACTTTCTACATTGAATACATTTCCCTTTAATTGAAAAATACTGCCCACCTCTTTTTTTTTTTTATTTGAGACAGAGTCCCACTCTTGTTGCCTAAACTGAAGTGCAGTGGCATGATCTAGGCTAGCTGCAACCTCCGCCTTCTGGGTTCAAGCGATTCTCCTGCCTCAGTCTCCTGAGTTGCCAGGATTACAGGGATGCACCACCATGCCTGGCTGATTTTTCTATATTTAGTAGAGACGGGGTTTCACCATGTTGGCCAGACTGGTCTCAAACTCCTGACCTTAGGTAATCTACCCATCTTGACCTCCCAAAATGCTGGGATTACAGGCATGAGGTACTTTGCCTGGCATTATTATTTTACATTATTATTTTTATTTTTATTTTATTTTTTTGAGACGGAGTTTCACTGTTGTCACCCATACTGGAGTGCAATGGCACAATCGCGGCTCACCGCAATCTCCGCTTCCTGGGTTCAGGCAATTCTCCTGCTTTGGCCTCCCAAAGCGCTGGGATTACAGGCTTGAGCCACTCTGCCCGGCCTATTATTTTTTTTTATATAGAAGGTCTCACTCTGTTGCCCAGGCTGGAGTGCAGTGATGCTGTCATACTTCACTGCAGCTGGAACTCCTGGGTATAGACAATCCTCCTGCCTCAGCCTCCTGAGTAGCTGGGATTACAGTCATGTGCCACCAGGCCCAGCTAATTATTAAATTCTCTGTAGAGGTGAGGTCTCACTCTGTTGCCCAGGCTGGCCTCAAATTCCTGGTCCGAAGCCATCCTCTTGCCTCAGTCTCCCCAGCTGCTGGGATTATAGGCGTGAGCCACTAAGCCCAGCCAAATTTAAATTTTAAATATTTTTTAAAATATGGAGGTGGAGGTTGCAGTGAGCCAAGATTGTGCCATTACACTCCAGCCTGGGCAACTCCATCTAAAAATAAATAAATGACTTTTTTTTGAGACAGCGTTTCACTCTTGTTACCCAGGCTGGAGTGCAATGGCGTGATCTCGGCTCACCGCAACCTCTGCCTCCTGGGTTCAGGCAATTCTCCGGTCTCAGCCTCCGAGTAGCTGGGATTACAGGCACGCGCCACCATGCCCAGCTAATTTTTTGTATTTTTAGTAGAGATGGGGTTTCACCATGTTGACCAGGATGGTCTCAATCTCTTGACCTTGTGATCCACCTGCCTTGGCCTCCCAAAGTGCTGAGATTACAGGCTTGAGCCACCGCGTCCGGCCCGAATTTTTTTTTTCAGTCTAAGTCTATTTCATGCAATAGTTGACATACACTTATACTAAAAATTATTTGCTATTTATCTGAGATTCAAATTTTACTGGACATCCTGTATTTTATCTGGCCACTCTACCCTTGAAGGGGAAATCTTGGCTCAGATGTGAGTAGAGGGAGCTTTCTGGGTAGAGGAAGCTTTCTGGGTAGAGGCCTCTGGTGAAAACTCTGCAGGTGTGTTGGGGTCCTGATTAGCGGGGCAGGGTGGGTCTGTGGGTTCACTGATGAGTGAGAAAGAGCAGCCGTGCAGCAAGGCTCTTTAAGGTGCTCCAATGCCAGGGTTAGGAACTTTGCTTCTGGTTTCATAACCATGGGGAGCCACTGAAGAATGTTGACCAAGGGAAAGAACCTAATAAAGTGATGCTTTAAGAACGGAAGCTGGCTGGGCGTGGTGGCTCAAGCCTGTAATCCCAGCACTTTGGGAGGCTGAGGTGGGTGGATCACCTGAAGTCGGGAGTCTGAGACCAGCCTGGTCAACATGGTGACACCCCATCTCTACTAAAAATACAAAAATTGACGACATGGGGGCACAAGTTCTGTAATCCCAGCTATTCTGGAGGCTGAGGCAGGAGAATCGCAGGAACCTGAGAGGCGGAGGCTGCAGCGAGCCGAGATCGCCACCACTTGCAGGCAACAAAGCAAGACCCCGTCTCAAAAAAGAAAAACAAAATAGAATGGACACTGGTTGGGGATGGAAAACTGCTGTAGTAGTAAGTGGCTGACAGGTGGCAGGCGGATAACAGGTTTGGGGTGGACTCCCTTGCATGTGGGTGGACTTGAGTCACCCCGTTTTCTCTTTGTTTCTTCTCCGTCTCAGGTTCACTGCATCAGCACACAGTTCACATCCTGAAAGAAAGGTGGAGAGAAAGGCGTCCCTTTCTGCCTCCTGATCAACACCTTCAGGCCTAGTGACAAGGGGCTTCCACCTGCACTTGGCTGGCTGCCTCATCAAGGTTTTTAAGGTACGGGCAGCAGTGCGGCCTGTTTTCCTCCCTCACAGGGCTGTCACCTGGCCTCGCTGGCTGTGTGGGTTCTGGCCCCACGTTGCTGTGCCCCTCAGCCTGCTGTGCCCCACCTCTTGGACTGTTTCCTTTTCTGTACACAGAGGGATGGGACTTGGTCTCCGTCTCACAGGCAACCCAACAGAGCCACTGAAGGGAGGCGGACAGGTAAAGAAGGAGCCTCTGGCCCGGTGTGGTGGCTCATGCCTGTAATCACAGCACTTTGGGAGACTGAGGCAGGTGGATCACAAGGTCAAGAAATCGAGACCAAGGGCCTGGCGTCCGCTTGTTGCGTCCACCCACAATTCCCGCCGTGGCTGCGTGCGGGCCGGAGTGTTTGCCGGCTGGAGTCTGCGCCGGAGCCCGCCGCCTGTAACATGTTGCAAAAACCGAGGAACCGGGGTGGCTCTAGCGGCCACGCCAAGAGGGTCAGAGACTCGAGCCAAGGTGGAGACGCCCGGGCCCCCAGAGACTGCGTTGCGGAGGAGATCCCGAGCACGTCCCGCGGGTTGCGCGGCTTGCAGGGGGCGCGGGGCTCCTCGCCTCAGGGCGCCCGCGATTCTCTGGCCGCCCCCGCTGTGGGGCCCATGACCCAGAAGCAGCTGGAGCTGAAAGTGTCCGAGCTGGTGCAGTTCTTGCTGATTGAGGAGAAGATTCCGATCAAGTGGGCCGACATACTGAAGCACGTCGTCGGGGACTACAAGGACGTCTTCCCAGACCTCCTCAAACTGGCCGCCGAGCGCCTCCAGTACGTCTTCGGGTACAAGCTGGTGGAACTTGAACCCAAGAGCAACACTTACATCCTCATCAACACCCTGGAGCCCGTGGAGGAAGATGCCGAGGTGAGGGGCTACCAAGGCACGCCCACCAAGGTCCTCCTGATGATCGTCTTAGGGCTCATCTTTATGAAGGGCAACACCATCAAGGAGACTGAAGTCTGGGACTTTCTGCGGCGGTTAGGGGTCTATCCTACCAAGAAGCATTTAGTTTTCGGAGATCCAAAGAAACTCATCACTGAGGACTGTGCGGCAGCATTACCTGGAGTACCGGCGGATACCTCACACCGACCCCATGGACTACGAATTCCAGTGGGGCCCACGAACCAACCTGGAAACCAGCAAGAAGAAAGTTCTTAAGTTTGTGGCCAAAGTCCATAAGCAAGACCCCAAGGACTGGCCAGCACAGTACTGTGAGGCTTTGGCCTATGAGGAGAACAGAGCCAGACCTCAGCCGAGTGGCCCAGCCCCATCCTCTTGAAATCTGAGGTGGATTCAGAGGGAATCCCAGGACAAAAGTCTGAGACCCAAAGGCACATCTAGAGGGATGGGGGAAGGGAGAACTCAGGGAGCATATTTCTGTAACACTTCAATGTGCGTAGCTTTAGGATGTGTTTGCACAGTTTTGTTCTTTAATGTTGTGTTATTTGGTTCCAGATTTTCATTTATAAAAGGAGGATTTGTTTTGTTTTGATTTTACTGTTTTTGGTATGAAAAATTTTGTTAGTAAAACGAGTTGGAAAACTTGACTATGATCTGGAACAGATATGCAAGAAGAAACACAGTGAGTTGCTTTGCTGCCAAGAAAATAAAAGCAAGCTAGCTATTATTGGGTCTCATAACTACCCCAGTTTGTAAGGAAAAATAAAAGTTTTTATAAAATTAAAAAAAAAAAACGAGACCATCCTGGCTAACATGGTGAAACCCCATCTCTACTAAAATACAAAAAGCCGGGCACGGTGGTGCATGCTGTAATCCAGTACTCCGGAAGCTGAGGCAGGAGAATTTCTTAACCCAGGAGACAGAGGTTTCAATAAACTGAGATTGTGCCACTGCACTCCAGCCTGGCACGAGACACCATCTCAAAAGAAAGAAGGAGCTTCTGAGGCTTTCCTCATCCTCCTACAGCCCAAGGGTTGACCGGAAACTGAAAATGGATCGTGAGAAGCTGGAGAAACAGCCCATGCATGAGAGGGACAAGTATCAGACCGCCTGCAAGAGCACTGTTTTCTTGGAGGTGCGTGTGTTGGGGCGAGAGCTGGAGGGGAGACTTGGAAAAAAGATCCTTACCATACAGATGGGGAAATTGGGGCCTCCAGAGCTCTGACTGCTGCAGGCCCATCACAGCCCCCAGGACTCCACTGCTTCCTGAAGAAGATACTCTCCACCCTGTCTGTGGTTGTTGAAGCTTTCATGAGCTGATGCCCTCCAGGCTGCCTGTCCTGCGCTGCCCAGGCCCATCGCCACCTCCTTCCTTGTGTGCTCCCTCTGCCTGGCCCCATCGTCCTGCTGCCACTCCTCCTGGCCAGCTCTTCCTGGGCCCTTCCCCACTGCCCCAGGCCCAACAGCTCATTAATCTCTTCCTTCGTGTGGAAACTCCATCCACTTGTCAGGACCTTAGTCAGCTCTTAACATACAGGTGGGAGCAAAGAGCAACGACCTGCATTGCTGTGTGTTTGCCCACAGTGTTCGCCATGGCCGGAGTCCCCTGCAAAACCCCCGCCACCTCTCAGCTCTCTGGCTCTGACCTCTCCCCACTCCTGCAGGCTCCTGTCCCCAGAGAGGTGAGGCAGGATGAGCACCTCCTGTCAGCCTTTTGGGCTGAGAGTGAAGAAAAGGGCTCCCAGCCCAGGGATGGGGCAAGGGGCAGGGCTGAGGGTGGGGCTGAGGACAGACGGGAGCAAGCTCTGTGTCCCAAGGGTGTTGATGGAGGGAGACTGGCTGCAATGCCCCACAGAGTCCCTGAACCATTGCTCCTCTTCACAGGCTCTGTTCCTCACCGCCATTTGCTCTGGACACCTTGGAGTGTAGCCCTGTTAAGGTGAGCCTTCCCCTTCCCACTCCCCAGGGTCTCAAAGCCTTCTCGGCAGTTTCATCTCATGCTCCAGAATGGGGTGGCCCTGCCCCCTGGTGGCCAGATATGGTATGGCCACAGATTGTAACGGACCTGATAGGACTGGGCAAGGAGGAGCCTCCCCTCTCAGCCTTGGGACCTCCCAAGGGAGGGGCTGTTTCCCTTTCTTGTTCTGTCCCTGGGTCCCGGTATTACCTGGACCATCCATTTAATACCTCAGGAGCTGAACCATAGAACCTCCATCTCAGAGACAGAGCAGTGGCTGTATCAGCATCGGTTCTCCAGCTACTGCCAGATGCTGGCCAACTTCACTGGTAAGGCTGGTGTCTTGCAGGAGCCAGACCTGTAGAGACTGAGGGTGGGTGGACACTCAGGCAGGAAACCTGCCTCTGTCTTGGCTTATTGTGGCCCTTTAAGCTTTTTTGGAGTGTAAGAGTTGCCCAGCGTTGTGCTAGGCTCTCATCTCATGAGTGATCCCATGTAATTTATATGCTACTCCTTGATGACAGTGCCCAGAGAGGTTAAATAACTTGCCCAAGACACATAGCTAACAAGTGGCAGAACTGGGATTTGAATCCAAGTCTAACTCCCATGTCTGAGCACACTAGGGCTATATGTAGACTAATAGACTGTGTCCCTTGCTTCCCACCCTTGATCCCAGGCCTCTTTCCCCAGTCTGGCTCTGTCTGACTCTACAGGCCCAGATCTGCTGAAGCTTACACGCCAGGACCTTATCCAGATCTGCGGGGCTGCTGATGGAATCCGTCTTTTCAATACTATTAGAGCTAGGTGCTGGGCACAGCCAATCAGGGTCCCCTTCCCACTGTAGTGGCCCTTATTGACTTAGCTAGTAGGTGTGTTTCATACCATTTTTATTTTTTTAAATTTTTTTAATTAAAAAAATTTTTTTGAGACAGTTTTGCTCTTGTTATCCAGGCTGGAGTGCAATGGCGCAATCTCAGCTCACTGCAACCTCTGTCTCCTGGGTTCAAGCAATTCTCCTGCCTTAGCCTCCTGAGTAGCTGGGACTGCAGGTGTGTGCCACCATGCCCAGCTAATTTTTGTATTTTTAGTAGAGACGGGGTTTCACCATGTTAACCAGGATGGTCTCGGCCTCCCAAAGTGCTGGGATTATAGGCATGAGCCACCGCACCCGGCCTATTTGTTTTTAAATATATATGAAGTTTCACTCTTGTTGCCCAGGCCAGAGTGCAATGATGTGATCTTGGCTCACTGCAACCTCTGTCTCAGCTTCAAGCGATTCTCCTGCCTCAGCCTCCCAAGTATCTGGGATTACAGGCATCTGCCACCATGCCCAGCTAATTTTTGTATTTTTAGTAGAGACAGAGTTTCACCAGGTTGGCCAAGCTGGTCTTGAACTCCTGATCTCAAGTGATCCACCCACCTCGGCTTCCCAAAGTGCTGGGATTACAGGCGTGAGCACCATGTCTGGCTTATATAGTGTTTAAGCCAGAAGGCAACTTAAAGACCACTTAGTCCCACTCCCTCCTTTTACAAAAGAAACTCAGGCCCAAGAAGGACAGTGACCAGTCTGAGGTCACAACCCAAGGCTGGCAGGGCTGGGGTGAAAAGCTGGGCTCCTGTGACCTCCTCCTTCTGTGGCCATCCCACCTGCATCATTCCATTTCTGGGAACAAAGATATTTATGGGTCCCCCCCCCATTTTTTCTCCCCCTAGTGTCCAGCATTCATTAAATATCTAAGAACTGTTTAGTGACCTCCCTCCCTCAGGACCTGGGAGGAGGCTAGGATCTCTCCTAGGATGGGGGCTAGAAGTGGGAGCTGTTAGTTCGGGTATAAGGCTGATACAGAGACTGTTTTCCTGGCCCAGGCCCATCCATCACCGACTGACTTTGTATGTGGCTCAGGAGGCCTCTAGGCAAGAAAACGAGGTTCCAAAGAACTCAGGTGAGGTTCTGGCCTCTCTCCAGAAGACAGGAAATTCGGGTGTAGCTGCCTGAAACCTCTTCTGGGGAGGGTGATACCCCACTATTCCTGGGACCCAGGATGCCCTTCTTGGCATTCCCCTACCTTCTATGAACAGATTAGTCCCTCTCCTTCCAGAATGTCTCCATGGGTTTATTCTACCATGTTCTACTCCCCCATCTTACCTGTCACTCCATTAGCATAAGGAATTAGAACATCATCTTGTGATGCACTTGAGTCCCAGTCATTAACATGTAGGTGTCCTAGGCTGGTGTGGTGGCTCACACCTGTAATCCCAGCACTTTGGGAGGCCGAGGTGGATGGATCACTACTAGGTCGGGAGATTAAGACCATCCCGGCTAACCCAGTGAAACCCGTGTCTATTAAAAATACAAAAAATGAGCCAGGCATGGTGGCATGAACCTGTAATCCCAGCTACTTGGGAGGCTGAGGCAAGAGAATCTCTTCAAGCCAGGAGGCGGAGGTTGCAGTAAGCCAAGATTGTGCCACTGCACTCCAGCCTGGGTGACAGAGCCAGACTCTGTCTCAAATATATATATATATATGTGGGTATCCCATGTCTTTAAACACCTCCCAAAAGGTGAGGGATGAGAGGTGAAGTAGACTTCTTTCCTTCCTCTCCCCCACCCATGGCCATCTTCCTGGCACCCCTGGTTTCCTGTGGGTGCATCTCTGAACCCTCTTCCCCCACTGACCCCTGCCTCTGTTGCCCGTGTCCCAAGACTTTTATCAAGAGCTCTCTCTGGATGAACTCACTGCTGTAGAGCTGATGGGGAAACTGGCTGAGCTCCTGGCCCTCCCAGCCAATCAGATCCATCACCTTTTCCACCAGGGCCCTGGGGGCATCCTCATTCTCCTCAGTGACCAAGTAAAAGGCAGCCATTTCCTGTCACAAGTCCCCATCGAGGCCTTGCTAACACTTCTGCCTCAGATTCAGCTTTCTTTTTCATGGCATGGCTTGTTCTCTTTGGCTTTAAGAACAAAATTGTCTTTGTGCCCACTTCTCTCTTATACGTGGTCCAGAATTTTAAGGATAAATCATACTTTGTGGTTGTGGTGAAGAAAGGTAGGGATTTTAGAGTCAGAGGAGTGTGGCTGGCCAGCCCTATAAAGGGTGATAGGAGTGTGCTGAGCATATATTGTGTGTCCTAAATGAGATTAAAAGGCTCTTTGGGGGCCAGGCGTGGTGGCTCACACCTGTAATCCTAGCACTTTGGGAGGCTGAGGCAGATGATTTCACTTGAAATCAGGAGTTCAAAACCAGCCTGGCCAACATGGCAAAACTCCCTCTCTCCAAAAAATTAGCCAGTCATGGTGGCGGATGTCTGTGGTCCCAGGTACTTGGGAGGCTGAGGCAAGAGAATCGCTTGAACCCAGGAGGCAGAGGTTGCCCCACTGCACTCCAGCCTGGCTAACAGAGCAAGTCTCTGTCTTAAAAAAAGAAAATAAAAAGAAAAAAAAAAAGAAATAAAAAAGGCTCTTTGAAGGGGGTTAAGTGGGTGCATCCCAATTAACTGGCAAACATCTGTGAATGCCAACTTTATGCCAAGGGGAGGGGGATTTGTATAGCTAAAAGACATTTACTGCTTAGGAAAAATGTGGTTGAATAAACGCATTCTCATGAAGTACAAAATGCTCCAGTTTCTGTTGTCAGGGAGTTTATTAGAGAAGCTAAGGCACCACTTTTCTCCACCTGCCCCCTGAATGATACAAGGCAGGACAAGTGCTTGCTGGACATCACCTGGCCTATGGCACCTCTGACTAGTCTGCTTGGCATCTGGTTATTCAGATGTTTGCCTTCCACCCCTCCACATGCCAGAGCTGGTCAGCTTGGCGTATGTATACAAGGGGAGTAGGTAGGAAGAGGTAGATGTGAAGTGGGGTTTTATGAGTTGGGTGTGCCAGACACACTGTAGGCTGCTTGGAGGTTGAGGACCTGACTCATCCTATTGGTGCCTTTTTACTGCTTCAGTGCAGAATCCAGATGGCTACTACTTGGTGCTGACCTAGGCCCAAGGGAACTCCACTGCTCAAGACTGATGGCTTGGTCTTCACCAGAAACCTTGTTAAAACGATTGCTGACTCACTAGGCTCCAGGTGAACCAAACTATCTTGCATCTTACCCCCAGGGAGGAGACAAATAGCTCCAGCTTCACGTTTCTTTCTGCTCAGCAGCAATGGTGGTTGGAAGTCTCCCTTGCCCATTCATTCTGAGCTGGCCAAGTTTATGAGGCAAAAAAACTGGCACGTGGAAAAAGAACTTTTGCCATGAGCAGTGTTGGCTACTGAACACTAAGAGTGTGCTAATTCATTTAAAATTTTTACTCAACCCCTTCCTTTTTAAATTAAAAGTTAATTTTTAAAAGGTATATACACTTAATGTGTTGTCCAATGTGTTGAACATTTAATGTGGTGTTCAGTTTTCTTGGCTTTATTGTCCCCAAGGGGAAACGTCTTCTGCTTAAACTATAAACTAGGGCAAAGGATGGGGTCTGGAACAAGGGAATAAATCAATCCAGCTGGATCGTTTTTTTTCCCCCAATTAGTTTGGGCAAAACTACTGAAGCCTCCAAAAGACAATATTCAAATCACTGTACCTACTAAACTCAGTTCTGCCAGGTGCAGTGGCTCATGCCTGTAATCCCAGCACTTTGGGAGGTGGAGGTGGGTGGATCACCTGAGGTCAGGAGTTTGAGACCAGCCTGACCAACACGGTGAAACTCCATCACTACTGAAAATACAAAAAATTAGCCAGGTGTGGTGGTGTGTGCCTGTAATCCCAGCTACTCAAAAGGCTGAGGCAGGGGAATTGCTTGAACCCAGGAGATGGAGGTTGCAGTGGGCCAAGATTGCACCACTGCACTCCAGCCTGGGAGACAGCAAGACTTTCCGAAAACAAGACAAAAATAAAACTCAGTTCTAAGAGATTTAGGAAATACTATAGTTATTCTCTAGAATTAAGGCTATGGGGCTATCCTTAAAAAAAAAAAAAAAGACATTTTTCTTAAGTTTTAAGAGATGAGGTCTCTGTTGTCAAGGTTGGTCTTGAACTCCTGGTATCAGTGACCTTTCCACCTAACCTCTCAAGTATCTGGGATTACAGGTGTGCACCACTGTGCTTGGCCTTTTTTAAAACCTTAAATTTTATTAATCTTTCATTTTTTGATGTTAAGAAATATTTTCCTAAAGTCATGAATGTATTTTTTTTTTTCCGAGACCCAGTCTTGTGCTGTTGCCCAGAGCTGGAGTACAATGGTGCAATCTCGGCTCACTGCAACCTCCACCTGCCGGGTTCAAGCAATTCTCTTGCCTCATCCTCCCGCATAGCTGGGATCACAGGTGTGCACCAGTGTCCGGCTAATTTTTGTATTTTTAGTAGAGACAGGGTTTCACCATGTTGGCCAGGCTGGTCCCAAACTCTTGACCTCAGGTGATCCATCTTCCTTGGCCTCCCAAAGTGCTAAGATTACAGGCAGGAGTCACTGCATCCAACTAGAGTACCATTTTTTTTCTTTCTTTCTTTAGACTGCCTAGCAGGAGAGAACCACTCTTATATTAAATAGTAAGTGCTTTCTTAAAAGATAAATGGTATCAGGTCATATCTTAACTCCGTTACATTTTTCCCTGTTCCCCCTCCCTTTAAGTTTTACTATGAAAACCTTTAAATATTACAGAAAACTGTGTTTGAAGATTTTCACAGGCACAAAGTGGAAGACAAGTCATTTTTAAGAGTCTGCTGAATAGTTCAGTTAGTATGAACAACTGAGCAGACACTGCTCACATCCTTGGAAGGGACTGTGTTGGGATTAATCTAGGATAAAGGTAGGTCTTTACCTTATGTGGGACAATAAATGGATGTGAAGTGGGGCTTGTGATTCCACAGGGCTCCCCAAGGGCGTTTCATGGCCAGGTAGACAGAGATTTAAATTAATTTGCTGAGTTGGCTCTACTGCTCACCTCTACCAAAAGGATGGGGACCCTATTGCATTTATGTTTGTGTATCTCTATGTCCTAGAGGCCTCTAGCACAGACTAGGTATTGAAATATTCACTGGGATAAAGAGAATAAAAGCTGCCAACATGTGAGTGTTTACTGGGTACCATTATGAGGGATCTGTAGGGATCGCTCCCGCGTGAGGCCCCTGGGAAATGGGCCTCGCCATACAGTGAGCTTGAGCCCGGACACAGATCCCTGGTTGGGGGAGTCAAGCTGAGGGAAAGTAGGAACCGAGAGAGGAACTATATGTTATCCAAAATAATTAACAGACATTACTTTATGGATATGAGGACTTGGGAGGCATTGTGTCTACTTTCGGCTTGTTATGGTTTATTGCTTGTGTTCATTTTGGACCTGTTACTTACTTACCGTAACTTACAGGGCATAACTGTAACTTACTTACCATAGCTTACAGGGCGTGACTATAATCTACTTACCTTGACCTATTGGGCGTAACCTACTTACTGGAAGTAACCTACTTACTGGGCGTAGCCTACTTACTGCGCTTATCTTACTTACTGGGTGTAACTTGCTTACTGTAACTTAAGTACGTTAATCTGGCATAAACAACTTTAACTTCAGAAAAGTATATAATGAAACACATTGCAAAAATAAAATTGCTGCATGAGCATAGTGCATGTAGCCCTCCAGACCTCACTCTTTTCTATCTCCTTTTTTTCCGGCGCGCGCTCTCTTCCAGGTTTGGGACGCTCTCGCTGGACGAGATTCCCAGGCTCGCGTTCAGTTCACAACAGCTGGCGCCCAACGTGGGGCGAGTCAGTTCACACCACCATTATCTCATTTAATCTTTACAACTGTACAAAGTAGATACTGTAATCCTCATCTTACCAATGGAGAACTGAGAAAGGGAGGTTAATTGACTGAGGTCATATAGGATAAATGGTATAGGTTTGACCTCAGGCAATCTGACTTTTGAGCTTGCGCGTTTAACCATTACACTACTCCATCTTGACTCCTTGCTAGTCGAAGTAAGGGCAACCAATGCTCTGCATAGAGAGAAGGGACCTGGGTTGAATTCTATCCATCTAATTAAGGCAACTTATTTACAATATGTCTTTCTTGTTTCTTAATGACAAATGAAGCTCAGGGTATTAAATAATGGCCGTTAAAAAGTATTAAATGGAGGCTATTAAATGAGTCAATAAATGAGTATTAAATAAAGGCTATTAAGGAGTATTTAAAAATGTAAGGATGCCAAAAAGAAGTCCATTCAGCCTCAGGAGACTTTGTAGTTCTAGGCTTCAAGGAAGTTAAAAATCACTGCTCCAAGTCAGGCTATTTCCACAGGAAAATGAAAAGTCTTCACAGCTTATTTTCTTTAATTACATCATAAAACAAAATTAGAACATACAGGAAACAATAGTTACATAACAATTTATATATTTATATATAAAAAACTTATTTATTTTTAGTCCAAAGATTTTTAAAGCAAAAGGAATCCTCTACTGCCACCTCGGATTTTATTTATTTTAAATAACACCCCTCCCCATCCTCAAGTGCCAAAAGTACTGGGTGGAAACAGTCACTTGGAGAGCTAATGGAACCTGATGCTAAGTTACCCCATAGGCAACTGTCAGCTCCAGAGATTGGCTAAGCATTTGGAACAGGCCTGGTGGAGAAACAAGCAAGGAGCAGCCCCCACACATTGCAGCACTCCAGGGTAGGCCCCACAGCTGGGGAAGGAGGGGATTAGACCCTGCAGCCAACCACCTCTGCATTTTACCCCCTCAGAGGAGTGGATGGGGGGTGTGGGGTGCAGGGATGAAACAGAGCCTGGTTTGAAGATAAAAATGTCTCCAACAGCACCATTTACCATCCATCTCTGTCCCTGAGCAGAGTCCGACAGGCATGGGTAGTCCTCACAGTTCTCTGAGCTCTGCACAGGCCACATTATTTGGATCTGTGCTCTCAGGGTCACTGGAAGGTGGGCAAAGGTGAGCAGAGCAGCTGAGAAGTGCACACGGCAGGTTACCTGGAAACAATTCCTGGGAGGAAAAAGGAAGAGGCCAGGGTAGGAAGCATCTGAAGGCCAAGTCATAAAGTAGGAATGGAGAAAAACAAAATTAAGAAATGCAAAATTATAAAAAGGCCTCTCTCCTCTTACAGTCACCCTTTGGAGTGGGTAGTCACAGACACTCGGGGCTCTAAGAGCCACAGCATGGTGAGAAAGGACAGGGGTAGCTTCTGAGGAAAATGGTCTCATGGATCTTGTGTAGGTGCCAACAGGCTTTAGGAGTTATAAATTAGTGTGTAATTTGGAAGTGGAGTGGGGAGGGGAGTGAGAAGAAATCAAGTTCATCTCTTCCTGCACTATCAGAAATGAACAGTCATCAGAGAAGCACAGATAAATTATTCTTAAGGGAAGGAAAAAAGTAATGTAAACCCGAGAAAGCAGCAGCAAAGGTTTCACTTATTAAAAATCTATTATATAGCACTAGGAAAGAAAATTGTCTGTCCATAGGGGGTAAAAAAGTAATTAGTCAAACCATGCCAGTTAGAGACTTTTTCAAGTTAAGATTTTCTAAGACCTTAGGTTTTCATTCTCTAGTGCCATAAAAACAGGGAGGCGGGGGAGGAGGAAAGTAGAATAATGACTTCAAGGGCTGAGAAGGCTGAGGCTAAGGTAAGAAACATATACGTGTGGGGGACAGCAATGTGGTACAGATCTGAATTAATGAGATAATGACAAGAGAAATTTAGTGAAGCAGTTTTCTTCCAATTTAACAAAAAAGACATCACACTTCAAAGATGATCCTTGGTTCTTGGGACAGGGCAGAAGAGAAAAGGTAAATGTGTCTGGACACCTCTTTTCCCATTTCTTCCTAGAGTACGGATTGTCATTTACTGCTCATCTCTCTCGTCCTAGTACCAAAACCACACCCAGATGCAGCTGGATGCACTTGTGGTTCTGATGGTGGTGCCAAAACCCATCTGTATGACCGGTTAAGTGTGTAGAAACTAGGAGCCCTCTTTGCCAGTAAAAAGGGGTAGAATTCACCAAAAAGGAAAGTAAATGTACCCATGTGTGAGGCAGTCGTCACTATGTATTCAGGACAGATGCTGTACCTGAGGCAAAGTACCCCAATTCTAGAGCTAATTCTCTCCTTTATTTGAACCTCATCTATCATTTTCCCATGCTGATTCTTCAAAATAAGACTATAAAACACAAAACATTAAAGACTATTGATAGGACTTTACTTGCTTATAGTTCTTCTTCATAAAAGGGCAATAAACCACCCTGGCTGAGGAAGCACTGAGACTCAACATCTGCAAACTGAACCTCACAAGCACTTATTAAAAAACATAAGGCAGAGGTGGAAGATGTGCATATGGACTTTCTCTTAACATCCCACAGGGGAGCTTGCTCTAATTAATTTTCCTCCCCAAAATTAACTCTCTTGGGGTCCAAAGATCCACTCAATCTCACCTGAGGGGTTATATACTGAGTAAAGTTCAAAGGCTTCAGAGACACTGAATTGATGTTTCTAAAAATAAAAATAGGTACAACAGATGTGACTTGAGGGGAAAGCTGCAGAAATCCTTCATGCAAGAAACTCACTTGCCTCATATGGTACTTTCAGGCAGGTAGAAAGTTTATCCTGGGCCGGGTGTGGTGGCTCATGCCTGGAATCCCAGCACTTTGGGAAGCTGAGGCGGGCAGACCACCTGAGGTTGGGAGTTCGAGACCAGACTGACCAATATGGTTGAAACCCCATCTCTACTAAAAATACAAAAATTAGTCAGGTGGTAATGGTGTGCACCTGTAATCCCATGCCACCACACCTGGCTAATTTTTTGTATTTTTAGTAGACATGGGGTTTCACCATGTTAGCCAGGGTGGTCTCAATCTCCTGACCTTATGATCTGCCTGCCTTGGTCTCCCAAAGTGCTAGGATTACAGGCGTGAGCCACCACACCTGACAGATACAGCCCAATTTTATTCCTAAACTACCTGGGTTAATCATTACCTTACTGACATGGTTTTATACAGCTCTCTGCATCTTCCAATCTTACATTTAAAATTTATGATAGAAATTGGCCAGCCACAGTGGCTCATGCCTGTAATCCCAGCAATTTGGGAGGCTGAGGGAAGTGGAACACTTCAGGTCAGAAGTTCGAGACCAGCCTGGTCAACATGGCAAAACCCTGTCTCTCCTAAAAATACAAAAATTAGGCCAGGCATGGTGGCTCATGCCTGTAATCCCAGCACTTTGGGAGGCGGAGGTGAGAAGATCATGAGGTCAGGGGATCAAGACCATCCTAGCCAACACGGTGAAATCCCGTCTCTACTTAAAAAAAAAAAAAAAAAAAAAAAAATCCAAAGTTAGCTGGGTGTGGTGGCACGCGCCTGTGGTCCCAGCTACTCGGGAGGCTGAGGCAGAAGAATCACTTGAACCCAGGAGGCAGAGGTTGCAGTGAGCCAAGATAGTGTCACTGCACTCCAGCCTGGCGACAGAGCAAGACTCCATCTCAAAAAAAAAACCCCTAGCTGGGCTGGTGGTGGGCACCTGTAATCCCAGTTTCTTGGGAGGCTGAAGCAGAAGAATCACTTGAACCCAGGAGGCCGAGGTTGCAGTGAGCCAAGTTTGTGCCATGGCACTCTAGCCTGGGTGAAAGCAAGACTCCATCTCAAAAAAAAAAATTATGATAGAAATAAAGGCAAGGAAAGCCTGGGACTCCATTTTACCCCCTATCCTCCTACTGCTTTAGAATTCTTTGCTCTAATATCATTAATGGGGAG
This sequence comes from Callithrix jacchus, assembly GCF_049354715.1. Lineage (NCBI taxonomy): Eukaryota > Metazoa > Chordata > Mammalia > Primates > Cebidae > Callithrix > Callithrix jacchus. The sequence continues at coordinate 119,749,269 of NC_133506.1, forward strand.
AGAGGTTCTGTCTGAAGAACTCCAACCAAACATCCTACATTTCTTCTCAAACAGGATTTGGCTAATTCACAGTGCCTGGGTTTGAGGTGACTAAAGATCCTAGAATTGGTAGGCAGATAGGCAATCTTTTTGTAAAATGTTTTAGAGCTCAAACATATGACTGAGAGATTCTGTCAGCTGGGGATACAACCAGGATAAAAGCTTACCCTTAAATCACATACATAAGGAGGGAAAAGGCAGAACAGAGCAATTTCCTTTAAATCCCTCCTCTCACTGGTAGCAACTGGCATGAACAGTCTGTGACTTTCAGCACAATAAACATAAAATGGCCAAGGGTCAACCATGACCCATGAGTGCTCTTCTCCCAATAACATGATCAATTAAGGACATGCTGACTACACAGGCAGAAGGACGCTTACTGTCCTGTCTTCTTTCCAGTCACACACTTGCACTTTTTTTTTTCTGAGATGGAGTCTCACTCTATCGCCCAGGCTGGAGTGCAGCGGTGTGATCTCGGCTCACTGCAACCTCGGCCTCACGGGTTCAAGATATTCTCATGCCTTAAACCTCCTGAGTAGCTGGGACTAAAGGTGTGCACCACCACACCCGGCTAATTTTTGTACTTTTAGTAGAGACAGAGTTTTACTGTATTGGTCAGACTAGTCTTGAACTCCCGACCTTGTGATCCACCAGCCTTGGCCTCCCAAAGTGCTGGGATGACAGGTGTGAGCCACGGTGCCCAGCCTCACTCTTGCACTTTCTATCAACTTCAAGACAAGTTTCATCATATTTTCTTTAGTCCCCCTTGGCATTAGTGAGCTATCAAACTAGTAAAAATGCACTTTTTTTTTTTTTTGAGATGGAGTCTCGCTCTGTTGTCCAGGGTGGAGTACAGTGGCACCATCTTGGCTCACTGCAACCTCCGCCTCCCGGGTTCAAGTGATTCTCCTAACTCAGCCTCCCGAGTAGATGGGATTACAGGTGCCTACCACCACGCCTGGCTAATTTTTCTATTTTTAGTAGAGACGGGGGTTTCACCATCTTGGCCAGGATGGTCTCGAACTCCTGACCTTGTGATCCACCTGCCTCAGCCTCCCAAAGTGCTGGGATACAGGCGTGAGCTAGCACACCCAGCCATAACAATGTATTTTACAAGGCAATTACATGAAATAAAAGACTGTGGATACTGAAGCATAAATAGTCTGGAAAGCCCAAAATAAAGCATCATAAATTTACCAGGTTTCCCTGTAATATGTCATATCCAACAGTTTCCTTTTCAACTCAGTTCAAATTCAGTATGCAAACACCAAAGACCACCTAATGAAAAATGGCCTGAGCCACCTGACAGGTATTGAACTTAAGGCTGCCCACGACAGCACCTGGAGTAGGAGAGGAATTCAAAGAGGAAGCTAGACTGGAGACATGTGAGAGTACATCAGCAGCATTATTGAGGGTGAGATGGAGGCTTTAAATAGAGGGAAAGGATGGGTGTGGGAAGGAAATGTTAAAAATCAGTGCAAAAATAAGCTGGAGTCAGCTCAATGGAGCTGATGGAGGATGAAAAGACACTTATGTAGCAAATGATGCTGGAAAATGTAAGGGATGAAATAGGGGAAAACTGCTTAGAAAAGAGATGATCTGGATGTTCCAGAACTTTCTCCAGAGACACTACCATAATTCCTTCTTGCCCATCTGTAGGTTTAGCACAGTAGCTTTGAGGGTACCTTCTAACTTACCCCCAAATCTCTTCTCTCTGTTCACTGTTTTTTTTTTTCATTATAAAAGGCATGCTTTGGAGTGGCTATGAATAAACAGACCAATTAGCTTTTCCTGTAGAGAATTTTTCCTACATTAATCCTTACTTAATTTTCACAGGTATCCCAGATGTTGAGAGAAGCAGCATTATGTTCATACGTCAGGCTCCTTTCCACCCGACCAAAACTTACCATGCTCTGTATTCTCAAAGTCCTAGCATATTCATCAGCTGGCATAGGCTGCAAATTAGCATAAAACTGCATTTCCTTCCAAGCTTGATGAGCCTGAAGTTTTCTTCCGAAAGGAGTAAGACTTCTGCCTGACAAAATAGAAGCCAGTGCTGCACACCCCTGAGTCTTCGTTCTCTCTTACTTGACTATTCTTGGCCCAGACAGGCTGGAATTTGCCTTAATAGCAGGGATCACCAGAGCAAGTCCCCATGGACCTGCCTATAGGTATACCCTTTGAGTAGAGAAACACCATTTCCAAGATCTTCATGACCTGATGAATAGGGTCTTTTAAACTTAAGTAAAGAAGTACTTATGGCCTCAACGTAGGCAATTCAAATCCACATTCAGTAATCAATCTGGGTTTTTTGGTCAATTTGTACAGACACTAAAAAAACAACAACAAAGAAAACATCTTAAACTTTAAAGCAGATGGCCCCTAGTTTTCTCCTTTAGTTTTGTTTGAATGAATAACCTGGGGATCTGAATATTATCAACCACATCTGGAAGTGTGTGTGCATGCACGTATGTATTTGTATGTGTGGAGGGGTACAGCCAGGAAACTGAGTTTCATGTTATATTCCTTATAAGGTAACCTGAAAGATATTAAGGGGAGAGAGGAATAAATAAAACAAGTAATTTGCACTTTTAAAGGGGTACAATAAAACAGGATTTAAAATAAATTTAATATGCTAAATACTGATGGGTAATAGCCTTCTAAATCAATGGAGAAATAAATCAGACTTTATTCTTATGTATGCTGGTAGAATCAGCAACTGCAGCATTGAAACAAATCTCTTAAGCTGGGTACAATAGCACACACCTGTAGTCCCAGCTACTTGGGAGGCTGAAGTGGGAGGAAGGCTTGAGCCCAGGAGTTTGAGTCCAGGCTGGGCAAGGTAGCAAGAGCCTATCTCTAAAAAAATAAAAATAAAAATAAATAAATAAATAAAATAAGCCTTTTAATAGTCTGGATCACATAGAAGATTATCTAAGATTATGATGGACTGTACATTAATGTCTTAAAGGACCCCCCTGCCAAAATCACCCTATTAAAAATCACACTCAGGTTTCTACCCTTGGGGTTTAGAAATTTACTTCTAATGCTTTAAAAACTCATTTTACTTCCTTTATCCTCTGATTTTTTGGGGGGAGAGAGGTTACTTCTTCTTCGACTGTAAGTCGAATTAAATTCCTCCCTTAGTTCTAGTGCCCAGGCTGAGCAGAGACACTAAACCCCCTACTTCCTCTCAATGTTCTCTTTCAGCTGCCTCAATGGTTCACCTGGCTACATTCATACTTCATTCAGAAGTCTGGAGCAGGGCCAGGTGCCGTGGCTCACGCCTGTAATGCCAGCATTTTGGAAGGCTGAGGCAGGTGGATCATTTGAGGTCAGGAGTTCAAGACCAGCCTGGCCAAAATGGTGAAGCCTCATCTCTACTAAAAATACAAAAATCAGCCGGCTAATAGTGCTGCGTGCCTCTAATCCCAACTACTTGGGAGGCTGAGGCAGGCGAATCACTTGAGCCTGGGAGGTGGAAGTCGCTGCGAGCCAAGATCAAGCCACTGCACTCCAGTCTGGGCTACAGAGAGACCCTGTCTCAAAAAAAAAAAAAAAAAAAAAAGACTGGAGCAGAAAAGAGAGATGACTGACAGGTTCTTGGAAGGTTCTGGCCCTTTGGGGTGCCAACATATAATCCATTAACACTGACATACAGTTTACAGCTGTTATAATGCCATTCTTGTATTCCTGAAAGGCTGAAATGGGGAAAAAGAGAGAAACAGACTGGCTAGAATACACAGCTCCTCTGGTAGCATTCCAGCTAAAACAAAACCACCTCACAGACATAGGTCAGAGATGCCACTGATCACTCCTAGATTTCAGTAAATATCTAGTAACTAATCATTAATGTCTGAACTTCAGTGGTGGGGACTTTCAGGCTTGGTTTTGTGACTTATCATTCCACTCTTTCCTAATAATACATCTCTCTCTTTCCTTATTAAGTTGGAGTCTGACAGAAGGAAAAATGTGTAGGGTGGAATATTGGGCATATCATGCAAATTATCATATATCAGAAGATATAATAGAAACCAAAAGGCAACATCTGTTTTCATCAAAATAGTCAATTTCTTCTCATAACTTTTCTTGCTTTTGTGATAGTTTCCTTCCAGATTGGCAAAGATTCAGGCAGGGTCCCCTAATGGTAAAATTTAGAATTAAAAAAATATTTATTGATATCTGTTTAAAAAATGTTTGGTAATCCCAACTAATCATTCAAAATGCAAACTGTAAACACGACAAGAGTAACAATTGAGTGAGTAAGCAGACTGAACAGGTGACAGACTGAGCAAGAGTGCGGGAGGGAGCAACAGAGAACAGAAGACACATGCACAAATGTGCTACAGACAGTGATAATTTGAGTGTGTAAGAATTATATTTGGACCACAGTGATTTCAATGCAACCATTTAGGAAACCTCTGGGCCAAATACTAAAACACAGGAGGAATGGACGAGCCTTCTTTGTGAGCATGCTCAGCATGTTGGCATGGAAACAAGGAAGCACAGAAGCTCTGTAGTCACAATGAATGTCTACCATTTCTAAGATGCAAAGAAATTTTCTTTCTGGTCCCTGGGTACATCATATATTGTCTTTCCATGCTTTTCTTGACCCTGGAGGACTGCAGATGCAGACGCAGATGTTCCAAAATCCCCAAAGAAACCCCTAGACAAAAATTTTAAAACCACAGTAGCAATAACACTGGGTTTGCTGGAATGCCCCTCCCTCTATCTTGGCCTATGATTTTCTTCTGGGCACCTCAACAGGAATGGTTAAGTTTTACCAATCATTTGAAAAAGCCATCACAAACTTCAGTCCCATGGTCACAGAGCTAGAGTGGATAGGGGTGAGTGTGTTTATGTGTATGTATGTGTGGCTCTGGGGATCTGGACACTGCCCCCGCTCACTTTGTAACCCTTGCCCAGAACACTGGGGTCGCTTCCACTGGAGAGACTCCACCGTAGTTCTAGAAGTGTCATTAAATACTCAGTTCACCAAAGTTGACCACCTCCATTGTCATAGGATGATGCAGCATCTGCAGAAGCGCTGTCTGCTGCCCCCTACTGATGGGGGTGGAGTGACAGGTGCGAAGTAGGCGTGGACTTTAATATTGGGTAAATGGGTCTGAAACAAGACAAGAAACATTAAACATTTAAGAGAGAGGGCTTAAACAGAAAGAGCAATGTTGCTTTTCAAAAAATCTACCAAGGGGCTCAATGAACATGAAAGCAGGGCAAAGGCTAAGCATTGGTCAAGATGTTAGAAGGCCTGGGTTCTACTTTGTTCCATCCTAGGTTATTCTAAATGACCAGAACAACTCATATAACTTTGGTACCTGCTTGTGTAATAATGCAACTGAGGAAAGACATCATACTAATTTCTTATCTTCTCCAAAAAAGGATTTCCAGTTGTATTCCCATAGCTGAAAGAAGCTACTTGAGTTTTTGGTTGTGGTGTTTTTTTGTTTGTTTGTTTTTTTGAGACAGAGTCTCATTCTATTGCCCAGGCTGGAGTGCAGTGCTGCAATCTTGGCTCACTGAAACCTCTGCCTCCTGGGCTTAAGTGACCTGCCTCAGTCTCCAAGTAGCTGGGACTACAGGTACACTCTACCAGGCTAATTTTTGTATTATTAGTAGAGAGGGGGTTTCACCATGCTGGCCAGGCTGGTCTCAAACTCCTGACCTCAACTGATCCACTCATCTTAGCCTCCCAAGTGCTGGGATTACAGGCACGAGCCACCGTGCCTGGCTAGCTACATTATAGTTTAAAATAATTTTTTTCCAAGTCATTTTGGACAATGATTTTTTTTCCTGATATTAAAAAAACTCTCACTATTCTCTTGTAACAACATGTCTAAATTAGTATTTCTGAATTCCTACTATATTCAAGGCAATTCGATAGTTAAGTGAGGGAGTAAGAGATGGTCAAGATGGGAATTCTGTTCTTGGGCATATATAGTCTAGATATGTACATAAATACTCACACCTATTGTCCCAGCACTTTGGGAGGCCGAGGTGGGTGGACTGCTTGAGCCCAGAAGCAACAGCATATTAAAGTGGAAAGGTGCTTGCTAAGTGACTTCAAGAACAGATAACAGATCTATCTCCTGAGGGTTGAGAGACAGAAGAGATTCCTGACAGCCAGGCAATCTAGGAACCCTAATATAAGCAGGCCACATAAGACGCTCTAGTTGACCTGTGGCTCTTATTCTCTTTGGTGTAGAAAAAATATGGTTGCAAGTCCTCCCTCAGTGCAATTATGCTCACAGTCCTCTATGTGTGAAGAGCGGAAGAGGAACTTAGACCAACTGGAACTCAAGGTAAGGTCTGGTACTCTTATTTGCTCAAGGCCATATGGCCAACATGGATTTTTCAAAGGTGTTTTTTGTTTTTGCTTTTGTTTTTGTGACAGAGTCTCGCTCTGTCACCCAGGCTAGACGATCTCGGCTCACTGCAACTTCTCCCTCCCAGGTTCAAATGATTCTCCTGCCTCAGCCTCCCAAGTAGCTGGGACTACAGGCATGTGCTACCACACCTGGCTAATTTTTCTATTTTTAGTAGACACAGGGTTTCACCATGTTGGCCAGGATGGTCTCCATCTCTTGACCTCATGATCTGCCTGCCTTGGCCTCCCAAAGTGCTGGGATTACAGAGGTGAGCCGTCGTACCCTGCCAGAGGTTGGTATTTTTTTTTTTTTAGATGGAGTTTCACTTTTGTTGCCCAGGCTGGAGTGCAATGGCATGATCTCGGCTCACTGCAGTCTCCGCCTCCTGGTTCAAGTGATTCTCCTTCTTCAGCCTCCTAAGCAGCTGAGATTACAGGCATTTACCACCACTCCCAGCTAATTTTTGTATTTTTAGTAGAGATGGGGTTTCACCATGTTAGCCAGGCTGGTCTTGCACTCCTGACCTCAGGTGATCCTCCCACCTCAGCCTGCCAAAGTGCTGGGATTACAGGCCTGAGCCACGGTGCCTCGCCTAGAAATTGGTATTAAGGGCCTAAATAGGCACACTGTCTTTCCTACAGCAGGTGTAAAGCAGATATTCCAGTAAATGTCTGTTGAGCAGAACAATCCCAACATACAGATTTTTCCAGCCTTTAAAAATTTCTTTTTCTGGTCGGGAGCAGTGGCTAATGTCTGTAATCCAAGTACTTTGGGAGGCTGAGGCAGTGGATCATTTGAGGTTAGTTGTTCAAGACCAGCCAGGCCAATATGGTGAAACCCTATCTCTACTAAAAATAACCAATTTAGCCAGGTGTGGTGGTGGGCACCTGTAATCCCAGCTACTCGGGAGGCTGAGGCAGGAGCATCGCTTGAATCCAGGAGGTAGAGGTTGCAGTGAGCTGAGATCATGCCACTGCACTCCAGCCTGGGCGACAGAGTGAGACTCATGGTGGATAGGGCCAAAAGAAAAGGTAAAAATCTGGGCATGGGATAGTGACTCACACCTGTAATCTGAGCACTTTGGGAGGCTCAGGTGGGAGGATCGCTTGAGGCCGCCAGAAGTTTGAGAGCAGCCTGCGCAACATAGCAAGACCTTGTCTCTACAAAATAGTTTTTTTTTTTTGTTTTTTTTTTTAGTCCAAACCTCACAATACATAATAGTTTTTTTAAGGCTAGGCATGGTGGCTCATACCTCTAATCCCAGCACTTTGGAAGGCCAAAGCAGGAAGATCACTTGAGCTCAGGAGTTTGAAACCATCCTGGGCAACGTGGTAAAATGGTCTCTCTACCAAAAATACAAAACATCAGGCTGGTGTGATAGCACACGCCTGTAGTTTCAGCAACTGGGAGGCTGAGGTGGCAGGATGGCTTGAGCCTGGGAGGCAGAGGTTGCAGGGAGCCAAGATCGAGCCACTGTACTCCAGCCTGGGTAACAGAGAAGACCCTGTCTTAAAACAAGAAAAAAAAAAAACAAGGTTTTCAAAAAATTAGCTAGGTATAGTGGTGTGTCTGTAGTCCTAGCTACTGGGGAGGCTGAGGCAGGAGGATCATTTGAGCTGAGGAGTTCAAGGCTGCAGTGTGCTAAGAAGGTGTCACTGTACTCCTGCCTGAGCAACAGAGTGAGACCTCATCTCTTAAAAGAAAAGAAAGACACAAAAGGTAAAAATCTGTCTACTTTACTTATTGTCTTAAAAAATATGAACTCCAGGAAAAGGGTTTAATGTGAAACACAGATACAAATTAAATTCTTAAATCCCATTTAACCAAACACTTTCTCTGTTATTCCTTTCTGTCCTTTAGAACAAAAATGTGGCATGTGCTTTTTCTTTCTTTTTTTCAATCTGGGAAAGTTATTAAGCCCTAGACATTATCAGAGAGACTCTGCTGGGTAGAGACCTACTTTTCTTCCCTTCAGTGGGTCTTTTCCTACTAAATTTCCATCTCTGGAACCACAGGAAAAAACTATCTGCCCTTAGGTTTGCACTCTATTTTTTGCCTTGTTAGATGTTCAAGTAAATATAAAAATCATACAAATCTAAATTTGAAGAAAAAAAAAAAAAGAGAGATAAGAAAGTGCTGAGAACACTAGAGCTGGAGAGTTATATAGCCATTTTTACCCTGAGTCTCTTGATTCCAGCCCGTGTGATTTGCTGGCAGTCATACAGTTCTATCCGCTCAAGGCTGTGACAGCTTTTCAAGTGCTCCAGGGATGCATCTGTGATTAGTGGGCAGTTGTCCAGCTCAATCACCTCCAGCTGGTCATGGGCACAGGCCCCATTTCCCAGGTGACGAATTCCATCATCTGTGATCAGCTCACAGTGAGACAGACTCTGCAGCCAAACAGAGCAAGGAAGAATGTTGAAATATCTTCCGGCATTCCTCTACCAGAGGCTTGTATAAAATTGGAAAGGAGACGTTTTGGTTTGATTTTGATGAATACGGAGCCAGCACTACATCCACATGGTGAAATTAAGAAAACTGGAGATAGCGGGGTTATGCTTTTGGAAATCAGTGATTGTGATATTTTGGTGTGTGACTCTAAATACATTTAATAAATAAATGTAATGACTATGAACTAGTTCATAAAGTAAGACAGTCTCAAAAATTACCCCTTCCTCAAATTACACTTTTCTTCTCTACAGGGACAAATGTGAATCAAGTTTTTCATTCATACTGTTTTCTGGAATTTGAACTAAATAACTCAATATCTGGTTCAGGGACATGCCCCAACAATTAATTAGCTGAAGATTTTTACAGCTGTCAGGTGTGATCATCTCATCACATCATCTCTTCATCAATATTTATTAAATCCCTGGTTCAGGGAAACTCAGAAACCTTGACCCAATTCTGGATAGCACTGTGCCACCAAACACCAAAATGAGCCTGGATACAGAACAGTCACCCAGAATGCCTTCCTCATGCCCAGCCTTCCTGAAAATAGGAACAGAACTCCCCTTAGTTAAAGCTTTGATTTGTTCCATTCTTAAGACCAGTAACATTTGATCTCAAGGTGAAGCAAATTGTATTTTGGGCCATCTCATCCCCTGGATCTCTAGAAGTTTAAACATCATTCAGGCTGGAATATGTTATCTGCAAGAGAGAACTCATAGGTTTCATGGCAGTTTTCAGTCTTCAAGAATTGATATACAAGACATTTAACTTTTTCAGTTCTTATCTCAGTTTCCTACTTCACTCAGGTACTCCTTTGGTCCTCTGTAAGCTGGCAATTTAGGGAAGCATCCTTTCCTAAAATGGCAGCCAGACACCAAGAGATGGGTTTTTGAACTACAGTATTTGCTTTTGATTAAACCCAATAAACACCGAAAACTTTCAAAGTCAAAACTTACCAATACTTGAAGTCGAGGACAGTGTATAGAAAGTTGGATTAATGTGCTATCTGTTATCTGAAAGAAATACATATGCTGATTTTAGGTATAATCCAAATAAAATCCAGAGCCATACCTGATTCTTTTTTTTTTTAAGAAAGGGTCTTGCGCCAGACACAGTGGCTCAAGCCTGTAATGCCAGCACTTTGGGACGCTAAAGCAGGCGGATCACAAGGTCAGGAATTCAAAACGATCCTGACCAACATGGTGAAACCCCATCTCTACCAAAAATACAAAAATTAGCCAGGCAAGGTGGCGCATTCCTGTAATCTCAGCTACTCAGTAGGCTGGGTTAGGAGAATTGTTTGAATCTGGGAGGCGAAGGTTGCAGTGAGCCGAGATTGCACCACTGCACTCCAGCCTAGGCTACAGAGCGAGATTCTCTCAAACAAGATAAAAATAAAAATAAAAATAAAGGGTCATGCTCTGTTGCCCAGGCTAGAGTGCAGTGGCACAACTATAGCTTACTGCAGCCTAAGATTCCTGGGCTCAAGTAATCTTCCCATCTCAGCCCCCTGAATAGCTGGGACAACAAGTACAAGCCACATGACTAATTTTTTTAATTAGTACATATATATATATTTTTTGGTAGAGACAGGGTTTCACTATGTTGCCCAGGCTGCTCTCAAATTCCTGAGCTCAAGCAATCCCACCACCTCAACCTCCCAAAGCTCTAGGATTACAGACCAACATGAGTGATCACAACTCACTGCAGCCTCAACTTCTCAGGCTCAAGCTATCTTCCTGCCTCAGCCTCCTGAGTGGCTGTGACTACAGACGTACACCACGATGCCCGGGACTTTTAAAACTTTTCGGGTAGAAACAGGGTCTTGTTATGTTTCCCAGACTGGTCTTCAACTTTTGGGCTCAAACAATCCTCTTGCCTCACCTCACAACGTGTTGGGATCACAGGTGTGAGCCACTACACTCAGCAACCCTACACCTCATTCTTTTTTTTTTTGAGACAGAGTCTTGCTCTGTTGCCCAGGATGGAGTGCAGTGGTGCGATCTCGGCTCACTGCAACCTCTCCCTCCCGGGTTCAAGCAATTCTCCTGCCTCAGCCTCCCAAGTAGCTGGGACTACAGGCGTGTGCCACCATGCTCAGCTAATTTTTCTATTTTTAGTAGAGACAGGGGTTTCACCATGTTGGCCAGGATGGTCTCCACCTGTTAACCTTGTGATCCACCCACCTTGGCCTCCCAAAGTGCTGGTATTACAGGTGTGAGTCACTGCCCCTGGCATTTTTTTTTTTTTGAGGTAAGAGTCTCACTGTTGCCCAGATTGGAGTGCAGTGGTGCAATCTTAGCTCACTGCAACCTCTGCCTCCTGGGTTCAAGCAATTCTCCTGCCTCAGCCTGCCAGGTAGCTGAGATTACAGGCATGTGTGTCTTACCATGCCCAGCTAATTTTTCTATTTTTAGTAGAGATGAGGTTTCACCATATTGGCCAAGCTGATCTCGAACTTCTGACCTCAGGTGATCAACCTGCCTCAGTCTCCCAAAGTGCTAGGATTACAGGGGTAAGCCACCGTGCCTGATGTATTTTTTTTTTTTTGAAGATGGGGTTTCACCATATCGGTCAGGCTGGTCTCAAACTCCTGATCTCAGGTGATCCGCCTACCTCAGCCTCCCAAAGTGCTGAAATTACAGGCATGAGCCACCGCACCCGGCTGCCTGATGTATTTTTAGTAGAGATGGGGTTTGCCACGTTAGCCAGGCTGGTCTCGAATTCCTGGCCGCAGGTGATCCACCAGCCTCAGACTCCCAAAGTGCTCGGATTACAGGTATGAGCCACCATGCCCAGTCCCCCGGCCTCATTCTTGACTACATTTCTAGTCCAGGCATTTTAATAATCAATCATCAAATAACAGAATCTTGCGGTTTAAATTCCACTGGCTACCAGAACATGTTCTATGAGAATCCACTCAGGCTACATTTGAATACATCTAGTCATCTCTAGTCTTCATCTTTGGACAGCTCTATTCAAAATGTGTTTTATTTTTTTTCCCCAGTGTGACTGTGTGGATTGTTTTTTAAATGAATCAAAATCTTGGTAGCTAGATGTGGTGATTTGCACCTAACATCCCAACTGCTTGGGAAGTTGAGGCAAGAGGACTGCTTGAGATTAGAAATTCAAGACCAGTCTGAGTGGGGCCAGACACAGAGGTTCATGCCTGTAATCCCAGCACTTTGGGAGGCCGAGGCCAGTGGATCACCTGAGGTCAGGAGTTCATGACCTGCCCGGACAACATGTTGAAACCCTGTCTCTACTAAAAAAACAAAAACTAGCCGAGCATGGTGGCAGGCACCTGTAATCCCAGCTACTTGGGAGGCTAAGATAGGAGAACTGCTCAAACCTGAGAGGCTCTACTCACTGGACTTTGCTCTATCTCTTTAGAATCACCAGAGAAAGGAATCATAAGATAGTGCTCTATGAAAATAAATGTTGGAACATGCTCAAATTTTTTTTTTTTTTTTTTTTTTTGAGATGGAGTCTTGCTTTGTTGCCCAGGCTGGAGTGCAATGGCACAGTTTTGGCTCACTGCAACCTCCACCTCTGAGGTTTAAGCTATTCTTCTTCCTTAGCCTCTTGAGTAACTGGGATTACAGACATGCGCCACCACGCCTGGATAATTTTTCCATTTTTAGTAGAGATGGGTTTCACCATGTTGGCCAGGGTGGTCTTGAACTCCTGATTTCGTGATCTGCCTGCCTTGGCCTCCCCCAAAGGGCTGGGAGTATGGGCATGAGCCACTGTGCCTGGCCCATCCTAAAATTTTTAATAAAGCATGCCACAACTCAGGATTAATAACTTGGGTTATTTTCCCAAAGGTGGAAGGCAGGCACTGCTGGAATCTGGATTAACTATGAACATTCAGGTAGGAAGAACAGTTTTCATAGTTATGTTAGGACTGAAAGTAAATCAGCACTTCTTTTCGCATTCTTCTCCAACTCTGAGTTTATTATTTTCTACTATACATAGCTTCACGGGGGCTAAAAAATGGTAGAGAAAGCGGGTGGGCAAGCAGGCAGGCATGTCCATTTAGAAGGACTAACAGTGAAAGGGACATAGAGGACACTCAGGCATGTATAAGACATAAATGGATGTAAACAAGTTTTAGTTTAGTAAGAACTTATAGCTGTTAAGTAGTGCCACACAAGAAATAATTTTTTTTTAAGTGGCTTTTCAGTTACTGACGTATCTCCCTTTCTTTATTTTTACCATTAAAAAATTAATTGCTCTTTCTTTTTTGGAGTCCCGTCTTTAAAGTTTTTCCCTGGTCAATTAATAATCTCAAAAGTTCTTAAAATCGGTAATAAAAACTGCTAATGTGGCTCACAGCTGTCATCTCAGCACTCTAAGAGGCTGAGGCAAGTGGATCACCTGAGGTCAGGAGTTCAAAACCAGCCCGGCCAACATGATGAAACCCCATCTCTATTAAGAATACAAAAAATCAGCCAGGCATGGTGGCACATGCCTGTAATCCCAGCTACTTGGGAGGCCGAGGCAGAAGAACTGCCTGAAGCTGGGAGGTGAAGGTTGCAGTGAGTTGGGATCGTGCCACTGCACTCCAGCGTGGGCAACAAGAGTAAAACTCTGTCTCAAAAATAAAAAATAAAAACTGTTAATAAGGAGATCAGTTTGCCCTAAGGGCATATAGTTCTATGTAGAGTCAGGTCTCCAGGGCTAATGATGACAGGGATATAGGATACAGTAAAGTTAAAGAAAGGCAGTGCTATATAGATCCAGGTGATGGGGCTTTAATTATTTACTAGTATCATAACTCTATAGGTCTAAGGAAATATTTTTAATGGCTTTATGACCTGAGTGCTTAGGCCTCCTTTTTCTTTAATGGCAACCTGATTGATGACATGTATTTTCACAGTTCTGTGACACATACCATGAGCACCTCTGCCTGGAAGATGTCTTATTTAATAGAGAATCAGCAATGCTGTCAGGTACTATAGAGTCCTACACTAGGGCAGAGAACTGGACATTCTGATGTCATGTATTATCTAAGTGTCTATCATACTGTATTTCTGAATTAAAATCTATAATCTTACCTGAACACACTCTTCCAGGTCCATCTTTTCAAGTTCATGGCAATTCTACAAAGTACAAAACCAAATATTATAGTAGAAACATTTAAAATATGAGAAAACTTTAAGGCCAGAAAACTAACAGGTAATATTATATATACTGATGAATTCTTTTTTTCTTTTCTTTCTTTTTTTTTTTTTTTGAGGCGGAGTTTTTGCTCTTGTTACCCAGGCTGGAGTGCAATGACGCGATCTCAGCTCACCGCAACCTCCACCTCCTGGGTTCAGGCAATTCTCCTGCCTCAGCCTCCTGAGTAGCTGGGATTATAGGCACGCGCCACCATGCCCAGCTAATTTTTTTGTATTTTTAGGAGAGACGGGGTTTCACCATGTTGACCAGAATGGTCTCAATCTGTTGACCTCGTGATCCACCCGCCTCGGCCTCCCAAAGTGCTGGGATTACAAGCGTGAGCCACCATGCCTGGCAAATTCTTTTTTTTTTTTTTTTTTTCCTTTTTGGGACGGAGTTTCGCTTGTTGCCCAGGCTAGAGTGCAATGGTGCAATCTCGGCTCACTGCAACCTCTGCCTTCTAAGTTCAAGCAATTCTCCTGTGCCTCTGGAGTAACTGGGATTATAGGCATGCACCACCACGCCCAGCTAATTTTGTATTTTTAGTAGAGATGGGGGCAGGGCAAGGTGGCTCACGCCTGTAAGCCTAGCACTTTGGGAGGCTGAGGTGGGTGGATCACGAGGTCAGGAGTTTGAGACCAGCCTGACCAACATGGTGAAACCCTGTCTCTACTAAAAATACAAAAATGAGCTAGGCATGATGGTGCATGCCTGTAATCCCAACTACTCAGGAGGCTGAGACAGGAAAACTGCTTGAACCCAGAAAGTGGAGGTTGCAGTGAGCAGAGATGGCACCACTACACTCCAGCCTGGGCAACAGAGTAAGACTCCAACTCGGGGGAAAAAAAAAAATAACGCTGGGTTCAGTGGCTCATACCTGTAATCCTAGCACTTTGGGAGGCCAAGACAGATGGATCACAGGGTCAGGAGTTCAAGACCAGCCTGGCCAAAATGGTGAAACCCTTGTTTGAACTCAGAGGTTTGACTTAAAAAAAAAAAAAAACAAAAACTGAGATGGATTTTATCCATGTTGGTCAGGCTGGTATCAAACTCCCGATCTCAGGTTATCAGCCCGCCTTGGCCTGCAAAAGTACTGGGATAACAGGCATGAGCCATTGTGCCCAGCATTGATGAATTATTTAGTGTTTCAGAGCTGGTGTCATGCTAATTTTTTTTTCTTTTTTTTTTTGAGACATGGTCTCACTCGGTCACCCAGGCTGGAGAGCAATGGCGCAGTCTTGGCTCACTGCAACCACCACCTCTCGGTTGATTCTCCTGCCTCAGCCTCCTGAGTAGGTGGTATTACAGGTGCACGCCACCATGCCTGGCTAATTTTTATATTTTTAGTAGCAACAGGGTTTCACCATGTTGGTAAGGCTTGTCTCAATGTCCTGACCTTGTGATCCGCCCACCCTGGCCTCCATGCCCGGCCAACATGGTGACACCCTATTCTCTACTTAAAATACAAAAATTAGTCGGGCATGGTGGTGTGCGCCTGTGTAATCCCAGCTACTTGGAAGGCTGAGATGGAAGAATCGCTGGAACCTGGGAGGTGGAGGCTGCAGTGAGCCAAGATTGCGCCACTGCACTCCAGCCTGGGCAACAGAGCAAGATTCTATCTCAAAAAATAAAAATAAAACCAGACATGTGGTTTTCAATGTTATTTTCATCCACTAGTCATATGCCAAAATAACCAAGTAAGTTTCTTTCACAAAGTACCAAGAAGCACGGGCTTAATTTATCTTATGAAATTGTGGAGAATCAAGTCTCACAGGCTGGGTACAGTGGCTCACGTCTGTAATCTCAGTACTTTGGGAGGCTGAGGTGGCCGGATCACTTAAGGTCAGGAGTTCAAGTCCAGCCTGACCAACATGGTAAAACCCTGTCTCTACTAAAAATACAAAATTTAGCTGGACGTAGTGGTGCACACTTGTAATCCCAGCTACTCGAGAGACTAAGGCAGGAGAATTACTTGAATCTGCAAGGCAGAGGTTCCAGTGAGTCGAGATTGTACCACTACACTCCAGCCTAAGTGACAGAGCAAGAGCCTATCCTAAAAAAATTTTTAAATAAAAAAAAAAAAAGCCTCATGAAGAGGTCATATTCTCCAATGCACGTGTGCATTTCTAGAGCAGTTTGTATTCTTACTGGTATCAATAGGTCTGTAGCTATAGCACGAAACCCTGTTTCACACCCTCAATTCTGCTACCATTTTCACATTTCCCTTGCTGCTTGTTCTTCTAAAATAAAAAACCCTAACAAAACCTATGGAAACAAACCTATGGAACATAAAGAAAATACTTACCCTGGCTAGAGTGGTAAAGCCCACATCTGTTAATTGAGAACATCTTGCCACTTCCAATATTCTGTGATTTAAAAAAAAAAAAAAAAAAGTGAAAGTCAAGCTCTTGGTCCCTGAAAACTAAGTTTATTAAAACAGTGAATGTAAGCAAACAATTTCCTATTTTCGAAGAAATTTATAATACAGAATGACATTAACAACTAAGCAAGTCTCTATACAGATCTTGCCATTCATTTTCATGAAGTCATCATAAAGTCCTGCAAATACCACATTTCAGGGTGGTGCAATTAACAAACACAGAAGAATATAACTGAAGCTTGTAGTTAATGCCAAAATGCATGAAATGCATTAAAAGCCTTCTTGATGGCATACTGCTTACCCCCAGAGGGCAGCCTGCTCCTAGAAAACAAAGGAAATGGAGATAAATACTCTATTTCGGTTAATCTCTTGCTGAAGTGAATTATTTTCTTTCTCTGTTTTAAGTAGGTTCACTTAGATTTAAATTGCTTTTAAAAAAACGTGACAAAGGGACTGCTTAATTACAGGTCTGTCCCAAATATGAAATTCTTAACTGCTTCCTCCCACAGGCTCCCAGAGAGGCCCAGTAGAAAGGGAAGCTGAGCTGGCAGTCATTCACCCTCTTATTAAGCAACTCCAACCTAAATATCAACCACAGGATTGGGGAATCAAAAGTAGCTCTCTTCTGTGAAAAGTTGGGTGACCTCTGTATAATGGTAACAAAGACATGTTTGCTTATGAAACTCTTAAGTTGCAAAAAATAAAAGCTAAAGTATACGAAATAATTAACAACTGGAAAAATCAATGAGAAATAAATGATGGCCAGATATGGTGGCTCACACCTATAATCCCAGCACTTCGGGAGACTGAGGCAGAGGGATCACTTGAGCTCAGGAGTTCAAGACCAGCCTGGGCAACGTATCAAGACCTCATCTCTATAAAAAATTTTTAAAATCCTGGCTGGGCGCGGGGACTCATGCCTGTAATCCCTGCACTCTGGGAGACCGAGGTGGGTAAGGAGAGGCAAGGAGATAAGAAGATCAGCCTGGCCAACATGGTGAAACCCTGTCTCTACTAAAATTACAAAAATGAGCCAGCTGTGATGGTGTGCACCTGTAGTCGCAGCTACTCGGGAGGCTAAGGCAGAATTGCTTGAACCCAGGAGGCAGAGGTTGTAGTGAGCCGAGATTGCACCACTGCACTCCACCCTGGGTGACAGAATGAGACTCTGTCTCAAAAAAAAAAAAAAAAATTAAATTCTGGCCAGGTGCCATGGCTCACACCTATAATCCCTGCACTTTGGAAGGCCAAGGCAGGTGGATCAGTTGAGGTCAGGAGTTTGAGGGACCAGCCTAGCCAACATGGTGAAACCCCATCTCTACTAAAAATAAAAAAAATTAGCCGGGCATGGTGGTGTGCCCCTGCAGTCCCAGCTACTTGGGAGGTTGAGGCAAGAGAATCACTTAAACCCAGAAGGTGGAGGCTGCAGTGAACCAAGGTCGAATCACTGCACTCCAGCCTGGGCAACAGAGCAAGACACTGTCTCAAAAAAAATTTTTTTTTTTAATTCCAAGAGAGTGAGGAGACTCATGCCTATAATCTCAGCACTTTGGGAGGGCAGATCACCTGAGGCCAGGAGTTTGAGACCAGTCTGGTCAATATCGAAAAACCCAATCTCTACCAAAAATACAAAAAAAAAAATTAGCCTTTTTTTTTTCCATTGGTGGTGCCTGCCTGGAATCCTGGCTACTCCAGAGTCTGAGGCACGAAAATCACTTGAACCTGGGAGGAGCAGGTTACAGTGAGCCAAGATTGTGCTACTGTACTCCAGCCTGGGCAACAAAGCTAGACTCTGTCTCAAAAAAATAAAAATAAAAAATAAGAGACTTCACAGTTGCAGTGGGGAAGAAATAACTTTAAATTTTTTTTTAGGAAAGAAAGAAATGAATGTTACCTAATGGGAAAACATGATCTGACTAAAACACAACTTTTGATTTTCACAGTTGAGAGCTTTTCCATTCTAACAATGTAATGAACTATTTAGGAAGATGGAGCTGAAGACTCTTCTCTCTAAAGTCTTAAAGAATAATGTGTAAGATTCTCAGCGAGGTTTGACTACCTCCCTAGCTCCTGAGGAATACTTTACTCTAGGCTTTTGATATTACTAATTTTAATCATCAAGTCTATGTTCTCTTAAGAAATTTCGATACTGTAGGC
This sequence comes from Callithrix jacchus, assembly GCF_049354715.1. Classification (NCBI taxonomy): domain Eukaryota; kingdom Metazoa; phylum Chordata; class Mammalia; order Primates; family Cebidae; genus Callithrix; species Callithrix jacchus. The sequence goes on from NC_133506.1 coordinate 119,767,848, forward strand.
AAACGTTCTTTTTTTTTTGAGATGGAGTTTCGCTCGTTACCCAGGCTGGAGTGCAATGGCGCGATCTCGGCTCACCGCAACCTCCGCCTCCTGGGTTCAGGCAATTCTCCAGCCTTAGCCTGCCGAGTAGCTGGGATTACAGGCACGTGACACCATGCCCAGCTAATTTTTTTTTTGTATTTTTAGTAGAGACGGGGTTTCACCATGTTGACCAGGATGGTCTCGATCTCTTGACCTCGTGATCCACCCGCCACGGCCTCCCAAAGTGCTGGGATTACAGGCGTGAGCCACCGTGCCCGGCCCATATTTGTATTTTTTTTTGAGACGGAGTTTCGCTGTTGTTACCCAGACTGGAGTGCAATGGCACAATCTCAGCTCACGGCAACCTCCGCCTCCTGGGTTCAAACAATTCTCCTGCCTCAACCTTCCGAGTAGCTGGGACTACAGGCGTGCACCACCATGCCCAGCTAATTTCTGTATTTTTAGTACAGACGGGGTTTCAACTTGTTGACCAGGATGGTCTTGATCTCTTGACCTCATGATCCACCCGCCTCGGCCTCCCACCATATTTGTATTTTTAATAGAGATGAGGTTTCACCATGTTGGCCAGGCTAGTCTCAAGCTCCTGACCTCAGGTGATCCCCCTGCCTCGGCCTCCCACTGTTATGGGATTACAGTTGTGAGCCACTGTGCCTGGCTGCAAAAGTTCTTTCAACCATTCTTGTTAATCATCAGAAAAAAGTTTTCTGAAAGTTGTATAGCTTTACAATGATTGTTACATGTAAGAAAAGTGGCTTCATAGCCTCAGGAGCCAGAGTGCCTGGGTTGCATACTTGCTCCTACACTAACTAGCTGAGACCTTGAACAGGTTACTTTGCCTCTTTGTGCTTCAGTTTTCTCATCTATAAAATGGAGATAACAGTACTTATATGGTGCTATGGAGGTTAAACAAATTATTAGTGTTATTGAGAAAGGTAATTGCTCTGTTGCCCAGGCTAGAGTGCAGCAGTGTGATCTCAGCTCACTGCAGCCTTGACCTCCTGGGCTCAAGTGATCCTCTCACTTTAGCCTCCTGAGTAGCTGAGATACAAGGCACACACCACCATTCCTGGCTAATTTTTGTATTTTTTGTAGAGACAGGGATTCGCCACGCAGCCCATGCCAGTCTCAAACTCCTGGGCTCAAATGATCTTCTAGCCCAGGCCTCCTTAAGTGCTGGGATTACAGGTGTGTGCCATTGCATCTGGCCCTGAATTGGTATTTGTAAAGCACGTAAAGCCACACCTAATTTACAAGTACTATGTAAGTTTATTTTAGAGAACAAAATGTGTAGCCAGGTGTAGTAGCACATGCCTTTAGTCCCAGCTACTCCTGAGGCTAAGATCAGAGGATCACTTGAACCCAGGAGATTGAGGCAGGCCTATGCAACACTGCCTCAAAAGACAGTAACAGATTGGGCACCATGGCTCTCGCCTGTAATCTCAGCACTTTGGGAAGCTGAGGCAGGAGAATTCACTGGAAGCCAAGAGTTTGAGACCAGCCTGAGCAACGAAGCCTGACCCCATCTCTACAAAAAGTAAAAATCACAGCATTCTTCAAACTGAGAAGAAGCCAGAGAGAAATAAGGCTGTTTTAAAAGCCTATCAGTATGAAAGAGGTATTCCTGTAAGAATGTTTTGTATTTTTTTATTTTTGAGACAGAGTTTCGCTTTTGTTACCTAGGCTGGAGTGCAATGGCATGATCTCGGCTCACCGCAACCTCTGCCTCCTGGGTTCAGGCAATTCTCCTGCCTCAGCCTCCTGAGTAGCTGGGATTACAGGCACGCGTCACCATGCCCAGCTAATTTTTTGTATTTTTAGTAGAGACAGGGTTTCAACATGTTGACCAGGATGGTCTCGATCTCTTGACCTCGTGATTCACCCGCCTCGGCCTTCCAAAGTGCTGGGATTACAGGCATGAGCCACCACACCCGGCATGTTTTTTATTTTTAAATATAGTATCCCCTGCTATGTACATGATATCACTACTATGACATAAATGACCTCAGGGTGGACCTTTAAAAACTACTTAAGAATTATATAACTCCATCAAGACAGCTGAAGGTGCGCAATAAAAGAGAAAGAAAGAAAGAAAAAAAAAAGAATTACATAAAAGCACTAATAAGAGTAAATACCCTTCTTTCTATCTCAAGTAATAAAATAAAATGTTGTTTTTTTTCTAGTATGGATAGCAAGTAGTAGAATTTGGGGACTATTAGCCCTTGATTTACGCCAATTACATGTTATCAAATGAGGTACAAAAAGCAAGTAGGTGGGCATCTAAAAGGGACTACCTAAAAATTTTAAAGTGTCTGTAGTGTCTACCTTAAAATTCCAAACTTTCAAGGAAGAAGTATGGGTGAAGGAAGCTTTTGTTCTGTAATTTTTTTTTTTTATTTTTTTTTGCTAAATAAGAAATGTTTACCTAAGTCGTGGGCAGTTCTGACCTAGAGCATTCAGGATGGCATCTGTGATGTTGGAGCAGCCAGAGGCACAAAGGGATTGTAACTTATGGCACCCTCTGCATATAGTAATGAGACCTTCATCCGTGATTTGCTAAAAACAAAAGCAAAAAAATATTAGTATCTTAGCAAAAGAAAAGAAGAAAAAAGATAGCTCTGTGAAAATAATCACCAAAAAGGAAATCAAGAAATACTTAACATTCATCAGATAGCAGACCTAAAAGAAAACGAACACACTTTGTTGCTGCCTTCCAGTTCCTTCTGATTTAGTCTGCAAGAGGATCTGTGCTCAGCTTTGGTGCAAAGGGAAGAAACTATAACAGGATCTGTTAAAAGCTACAATAGGATTCTAATGGGACTGGGATCAGCATGGAGCGTGTCATAGTTTAGGTTCAATTAAATAACTTTATTTATTTATTTTTGGAGACACAGTCTCGCTCTATCGCCCAGGCTGAAGTGCACTGGTGCAATCTTGCCTCACAGCAACCTCTACCTCCCAGATTCAAGCAATTCTCATGCCCCAGCCTCCTGAGTAGCTGGGACTACAGGTACACATAACCATTGGCAGCAAAACTTTTTTGTGTGTGTGTTTTTAGTAGAGAGAGGGTTTTGCCATGTGGGCCAGCCTGGTTTCAAACTCCTGGCCTCAAGTAATCCACTGCCTCGGTCTCCCAAAGTAGTAGGTTTATAAGCTTAAGCCACCATGCCTGGCCTCAAATAATTTTAAAACCTAAAAAACAGATAAGGATATAAGTAATTTAGACGTATAAATATAATATACAAGTTCAAATTGACACCAGTAAGTTAGTGAAAAAAATTAAACTGTGGATGACACTTGCAATCTTGTATCAGCCACAGCATTCATTTTCTTCCATCTTTTATTTTTATGTTATTATTTTTTATTTTTTGCTACTGAGTTTCACTCTTGTTGCCCAGGCTGGAGTGCAATGGCACCATCTCAGCTCACCACAACCTCCACTCCCTGGTTCAATGGACTATCCTGCCTCAGCCTCCAGAGTAGCTGGGATTACAGGCATGTGCCACCACACCTGGCTAATTTTCTATTTTTAGTAGATAGAGATGGGGTTTCCTCTTGTTGGTCAGGATAGTCTTGAACTCCTGACCTCAGGTAATCCATCTGGCTTCGGCCTCCCAAAGTGCTGAGATTACAGGCGTGAGCCACCATGCCTGGCCCTATATTTCAGTTTTATAATATAAAGAACATCCTAATTTATGGAAATAAATAGTTGTGTCTAACTCAGACACACTTTTATACTTTTTACAAGGCTGGGTGCAGTGGCTCAGGCCTATAATCCCAGCACTCTGGGAGGCTGAGGCAGGTGGATCACAAGGCCAGGAGTTGGAGACCAGCCTGGCCAACATGGTGAAACCCTGTCTCTACTAAAACTACAAAATTTAGCCCCGTGTTGTGGTACATGCCTGTAATCTCAGCTCTCACATGGCTGACACAGGAGAATCACTTGACCCCAGGAGGTGGATATTTGCACCACTGCACTCCACCGGGTGACAGAGCAAGACAAGGAAAAAAAAAAAAAAAATGGAAGGGAGGAAGGAAAGAAAAAAGGAAGGATGGGAAAGAAAGAGAAAGAAAAAAGGGAGGAGAGGAAGGGAGAAGAGGAGGGGAGGGGAGGGGAAAGAAGGGGAGGAGAGAGAAAGGCAGGAAGGCAGGAAGGCAGGAAGGCAGGAAGGCAGGAAGGCAGGAAGGCAGGAAGGCAGGAAGGAAGGAAGGAAGGAAGGGAGGGAGGGAGGGAGGGAGGGAGGAAGGGAGGGAGGGAGGGAGGGGTAAGGGAGGGAAAAGAAGGAAAGGGAGGGAGGGAAGGAGGGAGAAAGGGAGGAAGATAGGTAGGTATGTTAGTTACTGGGCCTGAATGCAGTTGCTCAAGCCTGTAATTTCAGCACTTTAAGAGGCCAAGGCGGGTGTATCATGAGGTGAGGAGTATGAGACTAGCCTGGCCAAGACAGTGAAAGCCCATCTCTACTAAAAATACAAAAATTAGCCAAGCGTGGTTGCAGGCACCTGTAATCCCAGCTACTCAGGATGATGAGGCAGAAAAATCAACTGAACCCGGGAGATGGAGATTGCAGTGAGCTGAGACTGTGCCACTGCACTCTAGCCTGGATGACAGAGCAAAACTCTGTCTTTAAAAAAAAAAAGAAAAGAAAGTTATTGGCCACATGTGGTGACTCACACCTGTAATTCCAGCAATTTGGGATGCCAAGGCAGGTGGATTGCCTGAGCTCAGAAGTTCCAGAACAGCTTGGGCAATGCGGTGAAACTCTATCTCTATTAAAATAATTTTTTATAAATATATAACAATTAAAAATTATTCTAAATTATCTTGCTTTAAATTAATTTCAAATGAAAAAGAATATACATTCAAAGATGTTACATATATACTTTTAAAATTCTTATAAGTTATTTTATTTCTTCTATGATGATTTAGAGGGACTATCTTTAAACCAGTACAAATATCTCTTTTTTCTTTCGAGACAGAGTCTTGCTCTGTCGCCCAGGCTGGAGTGCAGTGGCCCAATCTCAGCTCCCTACCACCTCCACTTCCTGGGTTCAAGTGATTCTCCTGCCTCAGCCTCCTGAGTAGCTGGGATTATAGGGGCATGCCACCACGCCCAGCAAATTTTTGTGTTTTTAGTAGAGACAGGGTTTCACCATGTTGCTCAGGATGGTCTCAATCTCCTTGACCTTGTGATCCGCCCGCCTCTGCCTCCCAAAGTACTGGGATTACAGGCATGAGCCACCGCGCCCAGCCCCAGTACAAATATTTTATAAGTAATATCTGGCTGTTTTCTAACCAACTGAGTAATCTGTTGCACAATAAGCCACCTCACATCAAAGATGTTATATTTTTAAAAATATTACAGGCACACATGCCTGCAGTCTCAGCTACCCAGGAGGCTGAGGTGGGATGACTGTTTTAGCCCAGGAGTTCAAGGCCAGTCTGGGCAATATAGTAAGACTATCCTCCCCACCCAACTCCCTTTAAGAAAAAAAAAAAAAAGAGGGGGGGGAAGTTACATATAAACATCTTAACATGGTAGATACTATCAGCACTTCAATTTATCCTCTTGATTAACTAATTTTGTATAGGTCTAAAAATAAAAGCTCTCTTGCCGTATCTGTTTAATCAAGTCGTGTCCATAAGTTACAAGGACAACTGAAAAAACAAAATCCCACAAGTTTTAATATCACTGCTTAAATCAGCACGTTTTCAATATCATACAACTGAAACAAATACAGATAAAAAAAAATTGGATGCTGGCTGGGTGCAGTGGCTCACACCCATAATCCCAGCACTTTGGAAGGCCAAGGCAGGTGGATCACCTGAGGTCAGGAGTTGGAGACCAGCCTGGCCAACATGGAGAAACCCCGTTTCTACTAAAAATACAAAATTATCAGGGCGTGGTGGCACATGCCTGTAATCTCAGCTACTCAGGAGGCTGAGGCAGAAGAATCACTTGAACCCTGAAGGTGGAGGTTGCAGTGAGCTGAGATCACACCACTGCACTCTAGCCTGGGCAACAGAGCAAGACTTTGTCTCAAAAAAAAAAAAAAAAATTGTATGCTAAGGCAGATACTCATAAGGTTCAAGTAATGAGGTATTAGGGAGGCAGCTAAAAACATGCCACATAAATATGATGTATTGTCTTTAGACTATGATAGCCAAGATGTAAAAAGGGAAGTAAGAATCAATAAACATGCCAATTTAGCAGGCCAAAGATACTTGTGCCACACAATATTAGAAAAGTACTGTAGGGATGTGCTGCCCTTTCCTTTGCATGTTATAAGAGAGTACTGAAGAAGAAACACGAGTAAAGTGGGCTGTGTGTGGTGGCTCACGCCAGAGATAGCAGTGCACTGAGATCGTGTCACTGAACTTTAGCCTGGGTGACAGAGCAAGACACTGTCTCAAAAAAAAAAAAGAAAAAAAAAGTAAAGTCATACTGCCAATACATTAAAAAATTGTAGGCCAGGAGTGGTGGCTCCTGCCTGTATTTTCTTTTTCTTTCCTTCTTCTTCTTTTTTATTTCATGAATTTCTCCTCAAAAAGGCTCCTGCCTATAATTCTAGCACTTTAGGAGGTTGAAGCAGGCAGATCACCTGAGGTCAGGAGTCCAAGACTAGCCTGGCTACCATGGGGAAAGCACGTTTCTACTAAAGATACAAAAAATTTAGCCAGGTGTGGTGGCGCATGACTATAAATCCTAGCTACTCAGGAGGCTGAGGCAGGAGAACGGCTTGAACTTGGGAGGCAGAGGTTGCAGTGAGACGAGATCACGCCATCGCCATTACACTCCAGCTTGGGCAACAAGAGCAAAACTCCGTCTCGGAAAAAAAAAAAAAGAAAAACACTGGACACAGTGGCTCACATCTGTAATCCCAGCACTTTGGGAGGCCGAGGTGGGCAGATCACCTGAGATCAGGAGTACAAAGACCAGTCTGACCAACATGGAGAAACCCTGTTTCTAATAAAAATACAAAATTAGCTGGGCATGGTGGCACATGTCTGTAATGCCAGCTACTCGGGAGGCTGAGGCAGGAGAATTGCTTGAACCCAGGAGGCAGAGGTTGCAATGGGCTGGGATCGCGCCATTACACTCCAGCCTGGGCAAGAAGAGCAAAACTGTCTCAAAAAAAAAAAATTGTAAAATGCACTAAACTTTTATGTTTTCCAATCTTTGAAGAAAATCAAAGAATCAAGAATGTACTTTAATCATCTCAACAATTTTGGGCAGAGCATGAACTCTCATGAATGCTGACAATCATTTTATCACCCTGCAGGTAAAAAATGACTCCTGGCCTGGCGCAGTGGCTCACGCCTGTAATCCCATCACTTTGGGAGGCCAAGGCAGGTGGATCACAAGGTCAAGAGATTGAGACCATCCTGGCCAACATGGTGAAACCTTGTCTTAAAAAAAAAAAAGAGACTCCTGTACTAAGATTTGGGCGAAGGAAAACAATAAAATACACATAAGGTAGAATTGGTTTTTTATGTTTACTGTGATTCCTACCTGCTGGAAGGATGAAGAAACATCAAACCTAATCTGCAAATGGTATGTATTTATGTGTATGTAATGTATGTAGTACATATGCAAATATGTGCACATATATATGTGTAATAACATACACACACTTTTTTTTTTTTTTGAGACGGTGTCTCATTCTGTTGCCTAGGCTGAAGTGCACTGGCATAATCTCAACTCACTGCAACCTCTGCCTCCCAGGCTCAAGTGATTCTCCTGTGTCAGACTCCTGAGTAGCTGAAATTACAGGTGTACATCACCACATTTGACTTTTTTTTTTTTTTTTTTTTAGTAGAGTTGGGGTTTCACTATGCTGGCCAGGTTAGTCTCAAACTCACTCCTGACCTCAGGTGATTCACCTGCCTTGGCCTCTCAAAGTCCTGAGATTACAGGAGTGAACCACTACACCTGACACACACACATTTGAAGCTCTACAGGAATAGTTTTTCTTTAGCATCATAAGATGATGATTTCATGTTAATAATTGTGGTTGATCTCTCAGAGTATAAACGTTTCTGTTTTTTGGTTTTTTTTTTTTTTTTTTTTTTTTTTGAGTCTGGCTCTGTTACCCGGGATGGAGTGCAATGGTGCAATCTCAGCTCACTGCAATCTCCACCTCCTGGGTTCAAGCGATTCTCCTGCCTCAGCACCCCCAAGTAGCTGGGATTACAGGTATGTGCCACCACACCTGGCTAATTTTGTATTTTTAGTAGAGACAGGGTTTCTCCATTTTGGTCAGGCTGGTCTTGAATTCCCAACCTCAGGCGATGTGCTCTCCTCCCAAAGTGCTAGGATTATAGGTGTGAGTCACTGCGCCCAGCCAGCTTGATTGCAATTTTAAATATTAAATTTGTCAATTATTTACATTTTAAAAGTAGACAGTTTAAGTACATAAGAAAGGAGTGGAGCTACAGTTAGCTCATATAGAATTCTGCATAAGCTAGCTACCTCCTATCGTATCTATGTCAAGGCCCCTAGGAATGGTATTGTTAAGCATGTCAAGAGTCATCTGTGTGTCTACTGTGTCACCAGGGTTGTGGTAGAAAAACAATACTGGTCTTGATAACTGAAGCTCTTAAAATAGTTTTACTGAAATGAATTACTAAAACAGAAGAGTTGTCAGATGGGATGTTTACCAGGCAAGTCTGCAAATTCAGAGTCACCAGTTCAGGACAGTGTGCACCTATATACTTGAGAGCTTCATCTTCTAGCTAGAAAGATTAAAAAGAAAACGATTATTATTGACATTGTTTCAAAGAATGTACATACATTCATACATTCAAAATGCAGCCAACCAAGTTTCGAAGAAACAATAAATCAGAAAACAATAAACTATGATTACATAACGGTATAATTCATATTATGATTCTCAACATTTTAAAATTCAGTTTTGACACCACATTAAAATTCATATTATCAAATCAAGAAGATGAAGTAAACACTGCCTAATTTTTATGGGTTTTACTTCTGATAAAATATACCTGACAGTATTTTGCTGAGGGCCCATGAAGCAAAAATAATTTTCAAACTTCTACACAACTCTTCTAAGGTTTTTTATAAACAAACTTTGAGAAGAAACAGCCAAGAAAGGAATCCAGTGTTCATCTCCCACTAGAAGATAGGTGCCATGCTTATAGTGTTGAGAACAGATGGTAAGGAACTGATTATAATGATACATTCCTATCAATATTTTTCAGGATTCCATAAATAACCAGAAGCTCAAGCTGCTATTGTAAAGCAGTCATACATTTGAGGTTCTCTTTCAAACAATGGAACCCCTCTCATTATGATAAAAGAATGAGGGCATTTTTAATGGAACAAGTTATGGTTTTAGTAACCATTAATAAAATAAAGTAAAGCCTAGCCTTAGTTTGTCAGCCACAGTTTAAATCCACTCATTACATTCCAGATGCTAACTAGTCCATTCTATTTTTCACTATAAAACACTGATAGTAAAAATTTATTTTTGTTTTTGAGATGGAGTCTTGCCCTGTTGCTAGGCTGGAGTGCAGTAGTGTGATCTCGGCTCACTGCAATCTCTGCCTCCGGGTTCAAGCGATTCTCCTCGGTCAGCCTCCCAAGTAGCTGGGATTACAGGCACGTGCCACCACAACCAGCTAATTTTTTTATTTTTAGTAGAGACAATTTCACCATGTTGGCCTCAATCTCCTGAACTCATGATCCGCCTGCCTCAGCCTCCCAAAATGCTGGTATTAGAGGCATGAACCACCTCACCTGGCCTAATTTTTTTTTGTTTTTGAGACCAGCTCTCACTCTGTCACCAGGCTGGAGTGCAGTGGCACGATCCTGGCTCACTGCAACCTCTGACTCCTGGGTTCAAGCAATTCTCCTGCCTCAGCCTCCTGAGCAGCTGGGACTACAAGCGTGCGCCACCACTAATTTTTATATTTTTAATAGAGACAGGAAATTCACCATGTTGGCCATGATGGTCTCGATCTCTTGACCTCAGGTGATCCACCCATCTCGGCCTCCCAAAGTGCTGGGATTACAGGCATGAGCCACTTCGCCTGGCCGAGATAGTAAAATTTTTAATCACAAAATATGTTGGATTTGTAATGTGACTGGCAGAAAATAAGTATCAATACTATAAAAATGCAGGTTGCTATACACTTGGCATATTTAAGAAACACTAGTGGTTATAAAAACAAGTGGAAGTTGCTAAGTCTGCCTTCTTTGCCTATCCAGTTCAAAGTATCAGGCAGTGACAACATAGCAAATTTTCTTTTCAGCACAATTTAAACTGTATGAAACTCTTCTTGACCATGGTGTATCTTTAATATAATCTTCCCACCTTGTCTCCCTCCTCCTCAAATTTATTTTTGGTCAGACATTAATTCTTCTCATTCTTTTATCATAAGGAAAACACTAAGTTTTGGTAAGCATGTGTCTTTGGTCAGTAATACATACAACTAACCTTTCCCTCAAGACAAACATCTTAGGGCTGCCTACAAAGAGCTCATGGTTCTTCTGAATTTCACAGACCCTACATGGAGTATTACCTGCGTGCAGCCTTTTAAGAATAAGGCCTTGAGACCCCCACAGCCTCTCACTAATGCTTGAATGCCATCCTTGGTTACTTGGTCACACCAGGAAATGTTCAACTGCTCCAACAGTGGACATCCCTCACTTAGGATGAAACAAAATGAGAGAAACATATCACTAAATCCAATTTCAAAGGCACCAACATCTCAATTTATTGGCTATTTAGTAAAGGAAATGAAAACATTCCCATTCTTTCCCACAAGAAGAAACCTATTTACCTAATGTATATTTAGAAAAAAAGCTAATTTATCAATGTGGTATTCACATGGGACTCCATCATTAGCAGGGTCATCTCAAATCCAGCTTAATGAACAAAAACAAAGCATTATATTGTTTTTCAGATTTATATTCCTTTTGTACTTATCACATATCTCAAAGATCTCTAGACAGAAAATGGAAATTCAATGATTTATTCTAGTTTACAGAGTAATTAATGAAGAGCTCAGATTCAAAACCAATTCTCCATCGAGCAACACTATTACCAGTTGAGTATCCCTTATCTTAAAGGCTTGGTGGCCAGGAGAGGTGGCTCACGCCTGTAATCCCAGCACTTTGGGAGGTGGAGGAGGGAGGATCACGAGGTCAGGAGTTCGAGACCAGCCTGACTAACACAGTGAAACCCCATCTCTACTAAAAATACAAAAATTAGCCGCGCGTGGTGGTGGTCGCCTATAATCCCAGCTACTCAGGAGGCTGAGGCAGGAGTATCGCTTGAACCTGGGAGGTGGAGGTTGCAGTGAGCTGACATTTCGACACTGCACTCCAGCCTGGGTGACAGAGCAAGACTCCATCTCAAAAAAAAAAAAAGGCTTGGTACCAGAAGCGTTTTAGATTTCAGATTTTGCAATATTTGTATTATACTTACATAGTTGAGTATCCCATATCTGAAAATCTGAAGTGCCCCAATAAACATTTCCTTTGAGTGTCACATCGATACTCAAAAAGCTTAAGATTTTCAAGCATTTCAGATTTTGGGTTTTTCTTTTCTTTTTCTTTTTTTCTGAGACAGAGTCTTGCTCTGTCACCCAGGCTGCAGTGCAGTAGCAGCAATATCAGGGCTCACTGCAGCTGTGACCTCCAGGGCTCAAGTGATCCTCCCGCTTCAGTCACTCAAGTAGCACCCAGTTGCATTTTGGATTTTTGAAATAGGGATATTCAACTCACAGTACCAGAATAATAATGAAGCCTTTTAAACTTTTATTTTAAAAAATTACAAATGCCTTGTATATTTCCTTATCTGAAATGTTTCTAGAGTACTGCTTTTGTAGGCTGAATTTAGGGTATCTTATGTCCAATCTCTGCCTTCAAAATATTAGTTTCATTGTTGATCCCATCTCTTCTCATCAGTTATTCATATTTGGATTATGAACGAATTCCAAGTTTTCTCTAATATTCTTTGGAAAACACTCCATAAATTGTTTGAAATATTCCTGCCTGCCAAAAAGACCTAGAAGATAAAGCCAGGATATCCAGGTTAAAGTTCATTCTCCAGTATTAATAGCTTAATTTCAGCCAAGTGACTTTAGGAAGCCTGTCTGAACCTCTCTAAGATTAGCCCCACAGCTCTGTTTTCCCAAAACTGATGTATTCATCCCTATCATAGCATTTATTCCACAGTAACAGTTGACTGTGAGCAACTTAAGGGCAGCAATATCTTACTCAGTTACATCTCATGGTTGCATCACAGTACCCGGCAGTCAACAACTTTCTAGAATTTCTTATCTGTAAAATGCCCATCCAATCTACTTCACAAGGCTTTTAAATAAATAATTTATGTGAAAATATTTTATAAATGATAAAAGTTGTTTTATTATCAAATTTATTATCCTACAGAGCAAACCATCTTAGATATATATGTTCAGTATTCATAAGGAAGGTCGAAAAGGAGCCACATTTTAGATTATTTATACTCTAGTTAACTAAATTTTCTTTTTTCTTGAGATAAGGTCTCATTCTATTGCCCAGCCTGTGGTGCAGTGGCACGATTACAGCTCACTGGAGCCTCAACCTGCTGGGTTCAAGTGATCCTCTTGCCACAGTCCCCTGAACAGCTGGGATTTTTACAGGGATATGCCACCATGCCTGGCTGATTTTTTTTTTTTTTTAATAGAGACAGGGTTTCACCATGTTGCCCAGGCTGGGCTTGAACTCCTGGGCTCAAGCGATCCTCCTACCCTGGCCTCCCAAAGTGCTGAGATTACAAGCCACCATGTCTGGCCTCAGGGACTCTTTTTAAAGCACTTTATATACATTAGATTGAGCCACATGTACCTGTCATTCTTATAACATGTGAACTGTCAAATACTGGCAAAATTTTATATGGCGTTGCCTAATATCTTGTTAAACCTTAATAAAATGTTATGAGATGATTAAGAAAAAGCTCAGAAAGGTTAGTTATGTTTGCTTAAAGGTCATGTTTAGTAATCTGGCTCCAGATGCCTATTTTAAGCACGAGGCTATAACACGTGCCTTCTTTTCTTTTTCTTTTTTTTTTTTTTGAGATGGAGTCTCCTGCTTATAGCCATTACTGGTATATAGTGGGGGGAAAAAAAAAAAGTCTTGCTCTGCTGCCTAGGCTGGAGTGCAGTGGCACGATCTTGGCTCATGAGTTCAAGTGATTCTCCTGCCTTAGCCTCCCGAGTAGCTGGGACTACAGGCATGTGCCACCATGCCCAGCTAACTTTTGTATTTTTAGTAGAGATAGGGCTTCACCAGATTGGCCAGGATGATCTCAATCTCTTGACCACATGATCCACCCACCTCGGCCTCCCAAAGTGCTGGGATTACAGGTGTGAGTCATCACAGGTGCCCAGCCTCTTTTCTTTTTGAAAATAAGACTTCAAAAAAAAATTTTTTTAATGAAAAACAGAAAAAAAAAATAATAAAAAAAGAAAATACTTCGTAAAAATCTAATCATTCATGTATAAACTGTACTACCCTGTTCAGAAATCCTAGTTACCTCTAATCATTTCACTTTAATATCCCACAATTGTAATTTGGGCAAGTGGTGAAAGAAAATATCTACTCTGAACTACAGAATATATCCATAAAACAGAGTTGCCTTCAATTCCAACTTTATATCAGTTATTTGTTTAAAATACGTATTTTTTCTGATTACTGGAGATACTTATTATAAAAAATTTACCTCAGAGCTTTAAGAGACATGTTTGTTATTGATGTACAGGAAGCCAAGTCAAGGTGCCTGAGTTTGGAACAGAACTTGCTAAGGCTAGTACATGTACTGAAAATGGAAAAAGGAGAAAATAATGAATAAACAAGACAAGTACACATCCTTGGTATATCAGACACTGTTCTCCTTAAACAAATGTGTATATATAAGAATTGTAAAATTTTCACACCCCTAAAAAAGCAGTTTTATATCCTAAGACCCTTCACATTGAGGAAGAGACAGATACCATTCACAAAGAAGAAACGCTGTGCTGCGTATGAAAATTTGCATGAGGGGAAGACTGTGGTTGATTCACATTTCGAAATGTTAACAGCAATTAACAGTGTGATACTTAAGTGAGTTCTAAGAGATCTATATGCATTTTGCAAATCCGAAAAACCAGAAAGCTAATGGCTATCTGCTAGCATGTAGTCAAACATGAAGAAGAAAAGCTCTGCATGTTTTTTCACTTAAATCCCTACTCAAGATAATCGTTTGCATAACAATAATGTAGGAACTGGATTTTTGCAAGGTATACAAAGGATGGATGATGAACTGGTACTGGCCTGAAAAAAGTAAGTTATGCATTAAAGACTTTTTTTCTGGTGGTCAAGTTCTCATTTTAATTTTTAACAAATCATGAGAAACTTCAAATATAAACAAGAGTAAATAATACAGAGAACCCACATGTACCATCAGTAAACTTCAACGTTTCTCAATACTCTTTTTTTTTTTTCTTTTTGAGACAGTCTTGATCTGTTGCCCAGGTTGGAGAGCAGTGATGCAGTCTTGGCTCACTGCAACCCCCACCTCCCAGGTTCAAGCGATTCTGCCTCAGCCTCCTGAGTAGCTGGGACCACAAACACGTGCTACCATACCCAGCTAATTTTTCATATTTTTAGTAGAGACAGGTCTGGTCTCAAACTCCATATTTTAGCCAGGCTGGTCTCAAACTCCTGGCCTCAAGTAATCCACCCACCTTGGCCTCCCAAACTGCTGGGATTATAAATGTGAGCCACTGCGCCTGGCCCAACATTTATCAATATTCTACTATTAAATATTTTTATTTATTGGGAGGCTGAGATGGGTAGATTGCCTGAGGTCAGGAGTTCTAGACCAGCCTGACCAAGGTGGTGAAACCCCGTCGCTACTAAAAATACAAAATTAGCTAGATGTGCATGCCTGTAATCCCAGCTACTTGGGAGGCTGAGGCAGAAGAACAGCTTGAGCCCAGGAGGTGGAGGTTGCAGTGAGCCAAGACTGCACCACTGCATTCCAGCCTGGGCAACAAGAGCAAAATTCCACCTCAAAAAAAAAAATTTATTCCATCTCTTCTTCCCCACTTTTTTATTCCAGTATTGTAAAGCCAATTCCAGACATATCACTTTACCTGTAAATATTTCAGTATCTATTTCTAATAGGTAAGTACTTAATAGGTAGATTCCTTAATATCATATGATACTTAATGTGTTAATTTTCTCCAATTATATCATACATGTTTTTGACAAGTTGATCTGTTCAAATTAGAATCCAAATAGAAATCACACTTTCTCTTTGGTTGATATGTCTCTTAGATCTTTATGTGGGCCAATGTTTTCGTTTCTTTTTTCTTTTTTTGTTAGAGACAGGATCTCACTCTGTCACTCTGGCTGGAATGCAGTGGCACAATCATAGCTCAATGTAACCTCCAACTCATGGGCTCAAGCAATCTCCCACCTCAACCTCCTGAGTAGCAAGGACTACAGATACGTGCCACCACACCTAATTCTTATAGAGACAGGGTCTCACTATGATGCCCAGACTAATCTTGAATTTCTGGCTTCAAGTGATCCTCTTGCCTTGGCCTTCAAAGTGTTGGGACTACAAGCATGAGCCACCACACTTGGCCTTATTTTATTGTTGATTGGCATTTCCATTCTTTTTGAAAATATATAAATATGGAGATATATATAGTCTTCTGGCCCTACAAAAGGTATATTATACAAACTCCTCTGTAGTTTGCTTTCATCATTTAACAATATCTCCTGAAAAATCACTCCTGAATATTATATAAAGATTTTCCTCATTAGTTTTATTCAACCTGTTGTCTACTGATAGACGCTGGGTAGTTTCCTATCTTTTGCTATTACAAGTAATATAGTAGCCTTGCACATATGTATTATGTTTTCACCAATGCATCTTGGGATAAAATAGATTCTGACAAAAAAGCATTAATTACATTTCACTTTTCTAGATACCAAGTGATCAAATTTTTAATCTTTATAACACTAAGTACTCAAAAGAAGCAAAAATTAAAAGATAACTTATCTAAAGTACATGTAGTGCTACTGGTATAAAGTAATGATGGGGAAAGAGGTGAGTATATTTCATTTCTTACAGTAAAGGTTTCTAAATCAATCCATAGAAATACTTATTAGTAGAGTCAGTAGATAACTACCTTCTACTACCTTCTGTGTCTAATTTCTGTGACTGTAAGCCTCTTAAGGATGAAGAAATATGCTTAATTTCCTTTAGATCATGACCAAAGCAGACTCAGCACATTTAGTAAATCATTTTCATTTAATAACTGCTCTCAGGACTGAGTATCATAAGCTGTTTAGTCCTGTGTTTAAGATTTTAATCTTTAGATATAATTATGTTTATTGTGACTTTTAATTGATATCTACTAGCATCTTGAAATATAAATATGGCTAATGTAGGAAGGCCTAAAAAAAAAAATATATATATATATATATATATAAATAATCCCAGTAATGTGTATTATTAGTATACCTACTGTATCCCTACTGCATATACATTGACTACAATTATTAAAAGTTTCACCTTAAATATCAAAGATAGAATTCCAAAGTAAGTTTCTTATTTCATTTCTACTTTGATGTTGCTTTCTCTTTTAAAAATCTTTCCTCTACAAAACCAAGATAAAACTTGCCAGATAGTTAGCGCCCTGAATTTAAAGCTAGTATCAGCCAGACATAAGGGGCTATGACTTACCCTCCTAAAATAAAATACTTACGCATCTGTTGTCTTTGTACACCCATTTAGATTCAGTACTTCAATGTTCCTGCAGTTTTGTGCAAAGGTTCTTTGTAGGAAAGAAAGTAAAAGGTTTCAAATGAAATGGGCAAAATTTCAGTCATTAAAAAATAAAACATATTATTGGTAATATTGGTTGTTGATACCTGTGATACTGTGATATAAGGGAAAAACACATATTTGGTCTTCATCCTTGGTTCTTGGCATACAGTCACTAAAATCCTTGTAGTTTCCTGAGTGATAGTATCTTTTGTTATAGATTGGTGAAAAGTAACCATGATTACTTTTGCACCAACCTAATATATTTGGTCTTCAATCATGTCTACAATCAAGGAATCTCTGTTAAAACCCCTAAATAATAGGGATCAGAGAGCTTCTGGGTTTTGAAAGTAACCATATGCCATGAGGGCAGTACACCTCAACTCCAAGGGGACAGAAGCTCCTGTGCTTGGGAACCTTCTAGACCCTGCGTTATACACTTCTTCATATTCCTTCTACCTCAGCCTCCCTAAATGCTGGGATTACAGATGCGAGCCACTGAGCCTGGCCATGATGGTTTTTTTTTTTTTTGAGACAGAGTCTCCCTCTGTCACCCAGGCTAGAGTACAATGGTGTGATCTCAGCTCACTGCAGCCACTGCCTCCCAGGTTCAAGTGATTCTACTGCTTCAGCCTCCCAAGTAGCTGGGATTACAGGTAAGCACTATTATGCCCAACTAAGTTTTTGTATTTTTAGTAGAGACAGGGTTTCACATGTTGGTCAGGCTGGTCTTGAACTCCTGACCTCAAGTGACCCACACACATCGGCCTCCCAAAGTGCTGGGATTCCAGGCTTGGGCCATCGGACCTGGCTTAAATTAATTTTCATAATTCTTCAAACCTAACTTTAAAAATTATTTTAAATTTAAAATAAATTAAATGGTTGCTTATTTATTTATTTTTAGAGAAAAGGTCTTCCCCTCTGTCACTCAAGCTATAGTACAGTAGCACAATCACAGCTCACTGTAGCCTCAACCTCCCAGGCTCAAGTGATCCTCCAACCTCAGTCTCCCAAGTAGCTGGGTTTACAGGCATATGTCACATAACCTGGCTAATTAAAAAAAGTTTTTTGTAGAGATTGAGGCCTTGCCATGCTGCCTAGATTGATCTTATACTCCTGGACTCAAGTAATCCTCCCACCTAGTCTCCCAAAGTACTGGGGCCACTGCTCAGGTTAGGGTTAACCCATAACGCTAAACAATGATCTTTGTGTCAGCCTAAATTAACATTATCTTATCTTTTGATTAAATGAAAGTTTTTACAAAAAGAACTAGGCTGGTGCTGTGGCTCACGCCTATAATTCCAGAACTTTGGGAGGCTGAGGCAAAAGGACTGCTTGAGTGCAAGAGTTTGAAACCAGCTTGGACAACAAAATGAGACCGTCTCTATAAAAAATTTTTAAAAATTAGCCAGCCGTTGTGGTACATGTCTTTAGTCACAGATACTCAGGAGGGGGAGGACTGTTTCAGTTTAGGAGTTCAAGGTTGCAGTGAGCCATGATCACGCCAGAGCACTCCAGCCTGGGTAACAGTGCAAGACTTTGTCTCAAAACATAAAGTACATATAATTAATTAACTTTAAAAAAGCTTTTCAAAGGTCCAAAAGAACCACTTATGATGGGGAATCTGTGTGGGGTTTTTTCAGGCAGTACTTTGTTCTTGTTTATTGTTAAAACTACATTTCCTATTACTGGGTATTTTCAGTATGTGTGGTTGCATTTTTATAGCTTAGGAATTTTAAAACTATTTTAGCCTTTTCTGGGTGAGATAGTACTGTTCTTTACTTCCATCAAGAAGATTAGTCAACTGCTATGTTTTTACCTTAATGCATTGTCTCCCACTCCAAGACATCCACGAAGACTTAACTTTCGTAAAAAGCCTCCACATCGTTTTGAAATATTCTCCACTACCCGGCCCTATAAAAACAGACAGGCAAACAAAAAGATAACCCACCTCGTTACTTTTGAAAAGAACACGTCCTCGTTTTTAACAATTTATAAGCAAAGAGAAAATGCTTCCATTATGACCTAATTAATTTAAAAGGAAAATTGTAACTTACCCTAAGAAAGCTTTCTCGATTAACCCATATCACTTGAATCATGCCTAAACCCTATAGTCTTATTTTGTTCAACTTGTAGAATACATTCTGTATTTGAGAAAACGATCTTCTATAGTTCTCTATGGCACTATATGCATATATACTGCCCAGGTGGGTTAAGCCACAGCTACTAAAGGACAACAACTACATTTATTTATTTTTTTTATCTTTCCCAAAATGTGTACTATAGTACTCTGTTTAAGGCAGGGACTTAATGAACATTTAACAGGTTAAATGCTAACAAAAAATTTAACAAAAGCTGTCCAGGTGCAGTGGCTCCCACCTGTAATCCCAGCACTTTGAGAGGCTGAGGTGGGCAAAATATTTGAGGTCAGGTTTTCAAGACAGGCTTGGCCAACATGGCAAAACATGGCAAAACCCGATCTCTACTAAAAACACAAAAATTAGCCAGGCATGGTGGTGCACACACCTGTAGTCCCAGTGTCTCTAGAGGCTGAGGCATGAGAATTGCCTGAACCCGGGACGTGGAGGTTGCAGAGCCAAGACCACACCACTGCACTCCAGCCTGGGTGACAAAATGAGATTCCATCTCAAAAACAACAACAACAACAAAAAAAACCCAAAAGCTTGCTGAATAATTTGTGGGGTTGCTTTAAATATTTATATCCATGAAGGTTATAGAATTGTGAAAAACAAAATCCAGTATACTGCTAGTGGGTATTATTTTAAAAGCACTTTCTAAAGATAATGGAAGGTTCACGTCAGGCATTAAAAACCTTCTTCCATGGATTCAAGAAAATTTATTTCTGTTGGAGCTTAAAAAAAATCTTTTTTTTTTTTTTTGAGATGAAGTTTCGCTCTGTTGCCCAGGCTGGAGTGCAGTGGCGTAATCTCAGCTCACTGCAACCTCTGCCTCCTGGGTTCAAGCGATTCTCCTGTCTCAGTCTCCCGAGTAGCTGGGATTACAAGCATGTGCTGCCATGCCCGGCTAATTTTGTATTTTTAGTAGAGATGGTGTTTCACCATGTTGGCCATGGTTGGTCTTGAACTTCTGACCTCAAGTGATATACCCACCTCTGCCTCCCAAAGTGCTAGGATTACAAGCATGAGCCATCCTGTGTAGCCTCAAAAAAATCTCATTTAATCCTCACAAAGCCATGAAGAAGCTATTATTTCTACTTTCCCAATGAGAAGACTAAGAACTACAGAGTTCAAATTCAGTTTAAAATAATTTAAGCTATTCTCCATTTTATAGATAATAGGCTATACTAAGATAAAACATAGGGTAAAAAGTGAGAGGAGGAAAGACTCTCTCTAGCAAAAACAATTCAGTAAATGGTTTTGGCCTTATTCAATCTTCATTCTCCACAAGAAATTATCTCACTGCCAGGCGCAGTGGCTCACGCCTGTAATCCCAGCACTTTGGGAGGCCGAGGCAGATGGATCACGAGGTCAGGACTTTGAGACTAGCCTCGACAACATAGTGAAATCCCATCTCTATTAAAAATACAAAAAATTAGCTGAGTACGGTGGCAGGCACCTGTAATCCCAGCTACTCGGGAGGCTGAGGCAGGAGAATCGCTTGAACTGGGAGGTGAAAGTTGCAGTGAGCAGATTGAACCACTGTACTCCAGCCTGGGCAACCAAGCAAGACTACATCTTTAAAAAAAAAAAAAAAAAAAAGCCTCCTCAAGAACCAAAACACATATCTCAAAAAAATATGTACAAATGCCATCCAAAGAAACTGTGACTCTATTTGTTCTTCAATAAAAATATAAAATGTCTTCACCAAAATAAGCAAACATAAGTTAAATGTTTCTACTGCAAAAACAAACTTTTAGTTGTATTTCAGGACCAAAATGTTTTATTTTGTTCTATTAATACTAAGTAATTGTACTATTTAAATGAAATAATTTGGCTCATTCTCAAAAACTACAAAAACTCTTGGGAACTTTGGAGTTTTCAGTAAAGTTCAGATAAACTGAAAGTAATAGTCCCCCTTCTCTAAGGAAAATTAGATTAATATGGTTAGGGCTAATCTGTTCCATGCTGTAACTACTAAAATGAAAACTGGGGCCACACACCACTTAATTATACCTCAATATCCCTCTGGAAATCAAATAGGTCAATTCGCTGCCAGTTACTGCCATCCAGAGCAAGAACATTCCAGGCCTATTTTAAAGAAAAAGAGACAAAATGAGCAGAAGCTAAAATGAAGGGGAAGAGGCAGCAATATTCAAATTCACAATTCAACCAAATGACTGAAATGGATAGAAAAATCTATCAGGCCCTACCACTTACTCCCAAATGATGTGCCTTATTCCTGACCCATACTTCATTCTCCAATTAGATAATCTCATAAATGAGTGGTACTAGAAACTAACAGCTACAAAAGATCTTAGGCCAGGCATGGGGCTGGTGACTCAAATTTATAATCCCATCACTTTGGGAGGCCAAGGTGGAAGGATCACGTAAGGCCAGGAGTTCCAAACCAGCCTAGGCAATGCAGCAAAACCCAATCTCTATAAAAAAATTTAAAAAGTCGGCCAGGCGCGGTGCTCACACCTGTATTCCCAGCACTTTGGGAGGCTGAGGTGGACAGATCACCTAGAGTCAGGAGTTCAAGACCAGCCAGGCCAACATGGTGAAACCTCGTCTCTACTAAAAATACAAAAATTAGCTGGGTATGGTGGCATGCACCTGTAATCTCAGCTACTTGGGAGGCTGAGGTAGGAGAATCACTTGTACCCAGGAGACAGAAGTTGCAGTGAGCCATGATTGTACCACTGCACTCCAGCCTGTGCAACAGAGCAAGACTCCGTCTCAAAAAAAAATTAAAAAGGTCAATTAGCCAGGTGTGGTGGCACATGCCTGTAGTCCCACCTACTCAGAAGGGTGAGATGGGAGAATCGCGTAAGTCTGGGAAGTCAAGGCTGCAGTAAGCCATGATCTCACCACTGTACTCCAGCCTGGGAGACAGAGCAAGACCCTGGCAAAAAAACAAAAAACAAAACTATCACTCCCACCCCCCACATACACTTAAATTAGAGAAGTTAAGAAAAGGGAAGGTTGTGATAAATATATCATAGCCAGAAGGTGTTTTCTAACCGGAAAATTCTGATTTCTAATCCCAAAATGAGACAAAAGTTCAGTTGATGAAAAGCAAGTCTTTCTTCTGTTCTTAAACCTGAATAAGATGAGGATAAAACCAAACATCAAATAGGACAGTACTCTGAATACTGCTCTATTCTCACTCTCTCTCTCTATATATATATATAGAGAGAATGTGTGTGTGTATATACATATATACATGTATATATACATATATATACACATATATACTTATATACATGTATTTCTTGAGACAGGGTATCAGTATCACTGTCACCCAGGATGGAGTGCAGGGGCTCAATCATGGCTCACTTGCAGCCTTGAACCCCCAGCTCAAGCAATCCTCCCACCTCAGCCTCCCAAGTATCTGGAATCACAGCCATGCACCACCACATCTGGCTTTTTTTAATTTTCTGTAGAGATAGGGTCTTCCTATGTTGCCCAGGCTAGTCTTGAACTTCTGGCCTCAAGCAATCGTCCCATCTTGGCCTCCCAAAGTAAAGGGATTACAAGTGTGAGCCACCAAGCCCAGCCTTGGTTCAATGTTTATTTGCTATTCATATCCTATCGCTTGGCAGGACTTACAACTGTGAGATGGTGATTTGGGACTTAGAAAAGACACTATTGGCTGGGTGTGGTGGCTCACACCTGTAACCTACCAGGTCCAGCCTTAGTTCAATTTTTATTTGCTATCCATATCCTATCACTTGGTAGGATTTACAACTGTGATATGGTGATTTGGGACTTAGAAAAGACACTATCGGCTAGGCATGGTGGCTTGTGCCAATAATCCCAGCACTTAGGAGTTCGAGACCAGTCTGGCCAACATGGTAAAACCCCATCTCTACTAAAAGTAGAGAAATTAGCTGGGCTTGGTGGTGGGTACCTGTAATCCCAGCTACTTAGGAGGCTAAGGTAGGAGAACTGC
This sequence comes from Callithrix jacchus, assembly GCF_049354715.1. NCBI lineage: Eukaryota > Metazoa > Chordata > Mammalia > Primates > Cebidae > Callithrix > Callithrix jacchus. Next base: position 119,790,813 of record NC_133506.1, read on the forward strand.
TTGAACCTGGGAGGTGGAGGTTGCAGTGAGCCGAGACCATGCCACTGCACTCCAGCCTGGGCAAAGAAAGATTTTGTCTCAAAAAAGAAAGAAAAAAGACATTATAATTTCTCTGAAATCTTATTTTTTGAGGCGGAGTTTTGCTCTTGTTGCCCAGGCTGGAGTGCAATGGCACAATATGAGCTCACCACAACCTCTGCCTCCCAGGTTCAAGCAATTCTCCTGCCTCAGCCTCCTGAGTAGCTGGGATTACAGGCATGCGCCACCATGCCTGGCTAATTTTGTATTTTTAGTAGAGACAGGGTTTCACTATGTTGGTTAGGCTGGTCTCAAACTCCTGATCTTGCAATCCGCCCACCTCAGCCTCCCAAAGTCCTGGGATTACAGGCGTGAGCCACCACCATACCGAACCTCTCTGAAATTTTTAAAAGGAAATTCTGGATATATTTATAAGCCCCAGGGTAACTGTCACACAACCACCAAGAAAGATGCCAGGGGTATGACAGTAAGCAAGCAGTTACCATTCTAGAAATGTCTGAAGTTTTCTCAGATGTTCGACATTACTTTTATTTTTATGGCTTTTTCCAGTGGTTTCTTAAATGACTAGCCATGGAGGAAATAGATAAAATTTTTAAAGATTATCTCTAAACAACCTAAGAAAAAGGCAGACAAATTTTCTTGACCACTTTGAGATCCGGGTGAGCAGTGGATGTTTAAATGCTGGCATTTCTACAAGGTCGGCAATTAAGAATTCACGAAAAGGCCGGACGGGTGGCTCAAGCCTGTAATCCCAGCACTTTGGGAGGCCGAGGCGGGTGGATCACGAGGTCAAGAGATTGAGACCATCCTGGTCAACATGGTGGAACCCCGTCTCTACTAAAAATACAAAAATTAGCTGGGCATGGTGGCGCGTGCCTGTAATCCCAGCTACTCAGGAGGCTGAGGCAGGAGAATTGCCTGAACCCAGGAGGGGGGAGGTTGCGGTGAGCCGAGACCGCGCCATTGCACTCCAGCCTAGGTAACAAGAGCAAAACTCTGTCTCAAAAAAAAAGAATTCACGAAAATAATCACGCCGAATTACCAGAAAAACACCAAGAGCGCTATGAAGCCTCGGAGCCTTTGCTTCCCCTGGAAGCAACCGGGTAGCACAAAGGAGCAAAGCTCAGTTCCCGAGCACGGGGAATTCGGCTGTGCCCTCCCGCCGGCTCCGCGTCCCTCTCCGGGCGCAGAAGTCTCGGCTCCCGCGCCTCTCCCGAGCATTCAGCGCCCAGAGCAGGGAGGAGAACCTGAGGCGCGTCGAAGCTGGGAGAGAGAAGGGGCTGGTGTTGCTCTCCGGAGTAGTTGGGGCCTGGCCCCAGCGCGCCGGAAAAACCGGCGAACCGGCTATCCCGCAAGCGCACCCCAGGGCCAGACCAGACGCTGGACACCGAGAGGGAGGGTGCTGGGACGCGGACCAGGCGGGGCCAGCGCCTTCCTTTTTTTTTTTTTTTGAGACACAGTCTTATCCTGTTGCCCAGGCTGGAGTGCAGTGGTGTAATCTTGGCCCCCCTCAAACCTCGGCCTCCCAGGTTCAACTGATTCCCATGCCTTAGCCTACTGAGTAACTTGGGATTACAGGTATGAACCATCATGCCCAAATAATTTTCTTTCTTTTTTTTTTTTTTTTTTTGGTATTTTTAGTAGAGACAAGGTTTTGGCAAGTTGGCCAGCCTGGTCTTGAACACCTGACCTCAGCTGATCCGCCTGCCTTAGCCTCCCAAAGTGCTGGGATTACAGGTGTCAGCCACTGTGCCCGGCTATGCCTTCCATTCTTTAAAAGTTAACACATATTAAGAAGGAAGAAAAACCTATAAATAAAAACAATATTTAAGGTGGCTCATGCTTGTAACCCAGCACTTTGGGAGGCTAAGGCAGGAGGATTGCTTGAGTTCAGGAGATCCAGACCAGTCTGAGCAACATAAAGAGAACCCATCTCTATAAATCAAAAAACTGTAAAAATACATTTAAAATTGAAGAACAGAAACAATTACAACTATTTCAGATAAACATTCCTGGGGTGAGACTCTGCAACTAAACAGGCTTAGACACTGATCTGAGTACTTTGCTTCTCAGTGGTGACCTTGGTTTCATATGGAGACAGAATGGAAAACAGACTCAATTGGAAGTTTAATGCCTACGTCTAGAGAGACCATACAAGTAATAAGGATAGAAATGCCATAAAAGAAATAATCAAAGGCTGTTTCTCAAAGAGCTGATACCGATTTAGTATGGTTTTTAGGATGCAGAAAATAAAGTTACCAAGACAAGGTGAATTTTGTTTTTTTATTTTTTAAAGACAGAGTCTTGTTCTGTTGCCCAGGCGGGAATGCAATGGCGTGATCTGGCTTACTGCAACCTCTGCCTCCCAGGCTCAAGCAACTCTCATGCCTCAGCCTTCTGAGTAGCTGGGATTACAGGCATGCATCACCGTGCCTGGCTAATTTTTTTGTATTTTTAATAGAGATGGGATTTCACCATGTTGGCCAGGGGCCTCAACTCCTAGCCTCAAGTGATCCGTCCGCCTCAACCTCCCAAAGTACTGGGATTACAGGCATGAGACACTGCACTTGGCCTTTTTTTTGTTTTGATTTGTTTTTTTATATGGAGTCTTGCTCTGACACCCAGGCTGGAGTGCAACGGCACAATCTCCGCTCATTGCAACCTCCCACCTCCTGGGTTCAAGCGATTCTCCTGTCTCAGCCTCCAGAGTAGCTGGGATTACAAATGCAAGCCACCATGCCCAGCTAATTTTTTGTATTTTTAGTAGAGATGGGGTTTCACCATGTTGGCCAGGCTGGTCTCAAACTCCTGACCTCGTGATCCATCTGCCTCAGCCTCCCAAAGTGCTGGGATTACATCGCATCCAGACTTTTTCTGAAATAGGGTCTCACTCTGTCGCACAGGCTGGAGTGAATAGCACAATCTTAGCTCAGTACAGCAGCCTTAACCTCCTGGGTTCACGTGATTGTCCCATCTCAGTTTCTCAAGTAGCTGAGACTACAGGTTCACATCACCACATCCAGCTAACTTTAATTATTTTTTTATAGAGACAAGGTCTCATACGTTGCCAGGCTGATCTTATGCAGTCCTCCCATTTCTGCTTCTCAAAGTTTTGGGTGGTGTGAGCCACCACATGCCCAGCCTGAATTTTCTGTTAAGTTTTCCTTTTTTTTGGCATGGTGGTAGGGATTAAGGCAGTGATTTAAAGGGACACTTGAGGCTGGGCATGGTGGCTCATGCCTATAATCCCAGCACTTTTGGAGGCTGGGGTGTGAGGACTACTTGAACCCAGGAGTTCAAGATCAGCCTGGGCAACAAAGTAAGACCCAGTCTCTACCAAAAAAAAAAAAAAAAAAAAAAAAAAAAAAAAAAAGCATGCCACGGCAGCAAGCTCCTGTGGTCCCAGCTACATGAGAGGCTGAGGCAGGACAGACAGCTTGAGCCAAGAAGGTCTGCAGTGACCCATATTTGAATCACTGTACTCTAGCATAGGCAACATAAAAGGACACTGTACTCTAGCCTAGGCAACATAAAATGACACTTGGGATGTGAGAACATAAAAGGATACTTGGGAAGCTGGGCATGGTGGCTCACACCTGCAATCCCAGTGCTTTAGGAGGCCAGGGCGAGAGGATCATTTCTGGCCCAAAGTTTGAGACCAGCCTGGGTAACACAGTGAGATCTCATCTCTAAAAAAGTAAAAAAAAATTAGTCAAATATGGTGGCATACATCTGTAATCCCAGCTACTTGGGAGACTGACGCAGGAGGATCGCCTCAGCCCAGGAGCTCAGGGGTATAGTTTTTTGAATGTGGCTTTTGTTGTGGAAAGAAAATAAGAAAAAATAAATTTATGATGTTTTGCTATTTTGTCTCAGCAATGTCAACTGACAAAAATGGTTAAGTGTAATGTAGAAACAGACTTCGGAAATGAAGTCTGGTTTGCTCTGCAACATTTTTTTTTTTAACTTCAAGCTATCATCTCTTGAAGAATACAGGGAAATAACCCGAAAATTAATCCCTCAAGTGTTGTTTTTTCCAACCCTCCTGGAAACAAGAGTTGTGCATGTGTGTGTTGTGTTTGTATAAAATGAACTAGGAAAACATAATAAAACAAGATTTCATCACAACTGAGTCAAGTCTAAACTTTTAATATGCATGTTTATTGCTTTTTCATCGAAAATGTTTCCTGTTTATATTATGCAAATAAGAGATACAAAAAGTCAGAGTCAGTATATATAGTAGAATCCCATCATAAAATTATGTCTGGGTATGTCATTAGTGAAATAATATCCCTTGAAACATGAAAACACAAGTAACACCTAAAAGAAATGGGTAGCCTATGAAAGAGGCTATTGTCATCAGTGTGAAGAAAGGGTCCCCTTGTAACTATGCCAACCATACTTACCCTGGAGACCTGAGCACAGCGACACAGGGTAACAACATCTAGAAAAGAAAATATCCTAAAAAGAAGAGAGAAAGACACATTTTATTGCATAAGTTGACCTTTATTTATTTGAGACAGAGTCTCACTCTGTCAGCCAGGCTGTAGAGCAGTGGCATAATGACTGCTCACCCAGACTCAACTTCCTGGGGTCAGGTGATCCTCCCATATCAGGCTCCTGAGCAGCTAGGACTACAGGTGCCTGACACCATACCTGTCTAATTTTTAAATTTTTTGTAGAGACAGGGTTTCACCATGTTGCCCAAACTTCTGGGTCTCAAACATCTGGGCTCAAGCACTTGGCCTCCCAAATTGCAAGGATTACAGGTGTGAGCCATTGCACCTGGCCATTATGATAAAGTAGTTGCTCTTGATTTTAGCACACAAATAATTGACTATGTGTATATATACACCCAAACACAAAGGCGATCTTTAGAACAAACACACAAAATGCTTGAGCAATTTGTGAAGATAATACTGCCCATATATCACATTGGAAAAAAATGTTTTACTTGATAATGTACATAGAGATGCTGTCCAAGTTCAATTACTTACATAAAAGTATGATAAATAATTTCTTACTGTTTTTAAGTAAAAAAAAAAAATTTTTTTCCCACTTCCAATTATCAAAAGAAAGAAGCTAGGGAAAGGATCTTTTTTTTTGTTTTGTTTAGACAGGGTTTCACTCTGTCATGCAGGCTGAAGTGCAGTGGCACAATCACAGCTAATTGCAGCCTTGATCTCCCGGGCTGAAACAATCCTTCCACCTCAGCCTCCTGAGTAGCTAAAACAGGCACATGCCACCAAGCCTGGCTAATTTTTAAATGTTTTTGTAGAGATAAGGATCTCCCTATGTTGCACAGGCTGGTTTTCAGTTCCTGAGCTCAAGCAATCCTCCTGCCTCAGACTCCTGAAGTGCTAGGATGATATGTATGCTTGGATGAGAAGGATTTTTAAAATTTGAAACAAGGTCTCACTCCTGTTGCCCAGCAGTCATTGCTCGCTGCAGTCTCTATCCCCCAGGCTCAGAGGATTCTCCCACTTCATCCTCCCGAACAGCTGGGACCACAGGCACATGTCATCATGCCCAGCTAATTTTTTCTGTCCAGGCTGGAGTGCAGTGGCATGATCTCAGCTTATTGTAATCTCTGCCTCCCGAGTTCAATCGATTCTCCTGCCTCAGCCTCCAAAGTAGCTGGGATTACAGGTGCCCACTACCATGACCAGCTAATTTTTGTATTTTTAGTAGAGATGGGGTTTCACCGTGTTGGTCAGGCTGGTCTCCAACTCCTGACCTCAGGTGATCCACCTGTCTCAGCCTTCCAAAGTGCTGGGATTACAGGCGTGAACCACCACACCCAGCCCCTGCTGGAAAGGATCTTAATGAAGTATTTTACAGTTATGAAAGAAAAAAAGATAAAATAATTTAATAAAACCTAAAAACAGCAATGAAAAATGTTAAATCTCTAGGAAAAAAACAGAAACAAAATAAAATATAAATCTTAAAAATGTTAGAACTCTACATATTTCAGGCCAGGCGCGGTGGCTCAAGCCTGTAATCCCAGCACTTTGGGAGCCGAGGTGGGTAGATCACGAGGTCAAAAGATCGAGACCATACTGGTCAACATGGTGAAACCCCATCTCTACTAAAAATACAAAAAATTAGCTGGGCATGGTGGCACGTGCCTGTAATCCCAGCTACTCAGGAGGCTGAGGCAGGAGAATTGCCTGAACCCAGGAGGCGGAGGTTGCAGTGAGCCGAGATCATGCCATTGCACTCCAGCCTGGGTAACAAGAGTGAAACTCCATCTCAAAAAAAAAAAAAAAAAAAATCTAGTGTAAAAAAAAAAAAAAAGAACTCTACATATTTCATTCTAATTTAATAAATTACAAAATTCTTTTAACACAGCAATGCTAGAAAGCATTTATTGTCTAGAATTTTTCTCAGCCTTACAGAAGGTAAATAAATATTTATTTTGAAGTAGACCAGGAAGTTGTTTGCTTAAAGCCTGATAAACCATACCATAAGCCACCTGTGCAAATAGGTCAGAGAATTGTGGAAATAAAAGTGAATGGAATATCAGGCATGGTGGCTCATGCCTATAATCCCATGTCTTTGGGCGGCTGAAGTGAAAAGACTGCTAGAGGCCTGGAGTTCAAGACCAGCCTGGGTAACATAGGCTCCCTATTTTAACAAAGAAAAAAAAAGGTAGCTTTGGCTAGGCATGATGGCTAAAGCCTGTAATTCCACCATTTGGGAGGATCACTTGAGGCCAAGAGTTTGACTAGCCTGGAAAATACAGTGAGACCCTGTCTCTAAAAAAATTTTAAAAATTAGGTTGGGCCAGGCACGGTGGCTCACACCTATTATCCCAGCACTTTGGGAGGCCAAGGTGGGCAGATCACCTGAGGTCAGGAGTTTGAAACCAGCATGACCATCATGGAGAAACCCTATCTCTACTAAAAATACAAAATTAGCCAGGCATGGTAGTGGGGTGCCTGCAATCCCAGCTACTCGGGAGGCTGAGGCAGGAGAATCACTTGAACTGCCAGGCACGGTGGCTCACGCCTGTAATCCCAGTATTTTGGGAGGCCAAGGTGGGTGGATCATGAGGTCAAGAGATTGAGTCCATCTTGGTCAACATGGTGAAATCCCGTCTCTACTAAAAAAAATAAATAAATAAAAAAATACAAAAAATTAGCTGGACATGGTGGCGTGTGCATGTAATCCCAGCTACTCAGGAGGCTGAGGCAGGAGAATTGCCTGATCCCAGCAGGCGGAGGTTGCGGTGAGCCAAGATCTTATACTGCACTCCAATCAGGGTGACTGAGCTAGACTCTGTCTCAAAAAAAAATTAAAGTTAATATTGCTTTAAGAATCTTATGACATTCCTTGAGATAAACAGAAATAGCTGGAGCATTAAAAAATCCAGGTCTAGAAGCATTCATTTCGAAAAGAAGGAGGGCCAGATTTTCTATTCTATAGTTACTTGAAGTGTAAAAAGCTTCCAGCTAAGCATGGTGGCTCATGCCTGTAATCCCACCAAGGCAGGTGGATCAGAAGGTCAGGAGATGGAGGCCATCCTGGCCAACTTGGTGAAACCTCGTCTCTACTAAAATACAAAAAATTTCCTGGGTGTGGTGGCACACACCTGTAATCCCAGCTACTCAGGAGGGAGAATCACTTGAACCTGGGAGGAGAAGGCTGCAGTGAGCCGAGATCACCCCACTGCACTTCAGCCTGGTGACAGAGCGAGACACCATCTCAAAAAAAAAAAAAGCTTCCAAGTCTGCTTAAAATAATAAAATTTACTTTAGTGTTTAGAGGCTATCCATCACATTTTTAAACTTTAAATAAGTGAGGATAAGAATTACATCAGATAGAAAGTCACATGCATTTTGCAAATATTGTCAGTGTTTTTAAAAACTTTTTATTGGGGTAAATCATATAAAAAATTTACCGTTGTAATTTTTTTGCTTTTTTTTTTTGAGACAGAGTCTCGTTTTGTCACCAGGTGCCACGCTGGAGTGCGGTGGCGCGATCTTGGCTCGTTGCAACCTCCGCCTCCCAGGTTCAAGCAATTCTCCTACCTCAGCCTCCCAGGTAGCTGGAACTACAGGACATGCCATGATGCCCAGCTAATTTTTTTTTGTATTTTTAGTAGAGATGGGGTTTCACCATGTTGGCCAGGATGGTCTCAATCTCTTGACCTCGTGATCCGCCCACCTCAGCCTCCCAAAGTGCTGGGATTACAGGCTTGAGCCACCGCACCCAGCCTTTTTGTTTGTTTGTTTTAAAGGCAGGTCTCAATTTGTCCCCCAGGCTGAAGTGCAGTAGCGCATTCATGATTCACTGTAACCTTTAATTCCTGGGCTCAAGAGATCCTCCCATTTCAGCCTCCCGAAGTGCTGGGATCATCGGCATGAGCCACCGTGCCTGGCCTTAACTGTTTTGGAAAGTACACAGTTCAGTGGCATTAAGTATATTCACATTGTTATGCAATCATCACCATCCATCTCCAAAACTTTTTTCATCTTCCCAAATTGATACTCTGTACACATTAAACAGTAACTTCCCATTTACCCCTCCTCCCAGACCCTGGCAACTACCATTCCATTAATACTTTGTCTCTATAAAGTTGACTATTCGAGGTACCTCATACAAATATCCTTCTGTGTCCCTTTCGGATAAGAATCATACATTATTTGCCATTTTGTGACTTATTTAAGTTAAGTTTTCAGGCTTGAGCATGTTGTAGTATGTGTCACAATTTCCTTTCATAGTAACATTGAATAATATCCCCCTGTATGTATATACAGTATTTTGTACATCCACTGATGGACACTTGGGCTGTTCCCACCATTTGGCTTTGTGAATCATGCTGCTATGAACATCGGTGTACAGATAAGTGTTTGAGTTTCTGCTTTAAGTATTTTGGGTAAATACCCAGAAGTGGAATTGCTGGATTATATGTTTCATTTCCTGAGGAACTGCCATACAATTTTCCATAGCCGTTGCACCACTTTAAATTCTCATGACCAGTGCACAAGGGTTCCAATTTGTCCACATCCTTGTCAACACATCACTTACTTATTTTTTAAGATAATAACCTTCCTAATGTGTCTGAACTGACATCTGAGGTTTTGAATTGTATTTCCCTAATGCTTAGTGACGTTGGGAATCTGTTCATTCTTTAGCCAGTTCTACTTCTTGGCCAGTTGCATTTCTTCTTTAAGAAAATACCTATTTTTAAGTCCTGTACCCATCTTTTTTTTTTGAGTCACAGTCTCACTCTGTCACCAGGCACTGCAGCTTCCACCTCCTAGGTTCAAGTAATTCTCCTGCCTCAGCCTACCAAGTAGCAGGGATTACAGGTGCCTGTGATCATGCTAGGCTAATTTTTTTTTATTTTTATTAGAGATGTTGGCCAGGCTGGTATCAAACTCCTGACTTCAAGTGATCCGCCCACCTTGGCCTCCCAAAGTGTTGGGATTACAGGCATGAACCACCATGTCTGGCCTCCTTTTTTAAAATCAGGGTTTTTGTTGTTGTTGTGTTATAGTTCCTTATGAAAAATACCCTTATCAGATACATGATTTGCAAATACTTTCTCCCATTTCAAGAATTGCATTTTTACTGTTAATAGTGTCTTTAATTTAATTTTTTTTTTTTTTTTTTGAGACGGAGTTTTGCTCTTGTTACCCAGGCTGGAGTGCAATGGTGCGATCTCGGCTCACTGCAACCTCCGCCTCCTGGGTTCAGGCAATTCTCCTGCCTCAGCCTCCTGAGTAACTGGGATTACAGGCACGCACCACCACGCCCAGCTAATTTTTTGTATTTTTAGTAGAGACGGGGTTTCACCATGTTGACCAGGATGGTCTCGATCTCTCGACCTCGTGATCCACCCGCCTCTGCCTCCCAAAGTGCTAGGATTACAGGCTTGAGCCACCGCGCCCAGCCTTGAGTTTATTTTTGTATACTGTAAAAGTAAAGGCCAATTTCATTCTTTTGCATGTGGATATTGTTTTCCCAAGACCATTTATTAAAGAGACCATCCTTTCCCCCACGAAATGGTTCTGGCATCTTTGTCAAAAATCATTTGGCCATATATGTGAGGGTTTATTTCTCAGCTCTCTAGTCTATTCCATTGGTCTATATCTGCTTTATCTATCACACCATTTTAAATATTTTCAGTTTTGAAGCAGAAAGTGCTTTTGGTGATTTAAACAGTTGCATGATGTCAGAAAAACTATTAACAGCAACTGAACTGGTTTCAAGAATCTTCCTTTATGTTTTGTTACACATTTACTTCCTCTAATAGGTATCTGATATTTTTGTTTTCTCCAACTATAAAGGCCCATATAAGGGACTTTAAAACTGATGATAAATTAAATGAGCTGGGAGGGTTAAGCAAGGAGCAATATGGAAAGCAAATATAACTGATCTATATCCTGCAATCTCAGCAACACGGAGGTAAGAGGATCGCTTGAGCGGAGGAGTTCAAGGGTGCAGTGAGCTATCACTGGCCACTGTACTCCAAGCTGGGTGACAGAGCAAGACTCTGTCTCTAAAAAAGCAATTCTGCCTCAGCCTCCTGAGTAGCTGGGACTACAGGTGCATGCCACCACGCCCGGGTCATTTATTTTTGTATTTTTGTAGAGACGGGGGTTTCACCATGTTGACCAGGTTGGTGTCGAACTCCTGACCTCAGGTAATCCACCTGCTTTGGCTTTCCAATGTGCTGGAATTACAGGCGTGAGCCACCGAGTCTGGCCAGGTGTTTCTTAATAATTAATTAAAGAGGGATCACATACCTACTATAAAAACATTTATAAAATATGAATTTAGAGTTTGGCAATTCATTTTTTTTTTTAAAGAAAACTGCAGAACAAGTGTATATTTCTCTTTTTAATCATCCAATTAAATTGTAAAATATACCAGGATAGAAATATGAAAACAGTGAATTGCAGCACGTTTTGATCATTAACTTACAAATTCTAATCTCTAAATGAAATCTCTTAGTTAATCCAAATACAACTGATAAAATATGAATGTCAATGATGGCATTTGAGATTTAATATTCAAAAAAAGTCAAGGTCAAGAATTATTCTTCAGGCCAGGTGAAGTGTCTCAAGCCTGCAATCCTAGCACTTTCAGAGGCACCAAGGCAGGCAGATGGTTTGAGCTCAGAAGTTCTGAGACCAGCCTGGAGAATATGGCAAAACCATGTCTCTACAAAAAATATAAAAATTAGCCAGGTGTGGTGGCAGGACCTGTAGTCCTAGCTACTCAGGAGGCTGAGGTGGGAGGATCACCTGACCCTGAGAAGTCAAGGCTGCAGTGAGCCATGATTGTGCCACTGCACTTCAGCCTGGATGACACAGTGAGACACTGTCTCCAAAAAAAAAAAAAAATCATCATCATTCTTCAGACAAAACTCTTGTGAAATGATTCAAAATGAAGGATGAGAATGGGGTGGAAGGTTGGAGTGGAGAGATATATATTTTAAGTAATATCTTTTTGTATAGATCTGACTTTTGCAATAACATATTTTAAATAAACATAAAACTGGTTTCACTTATGGTCATGTCTGAGTAAGCTTCCACTGAACTAACCTTCCAGACACAATTATAAATTTGGAATGAAATATTAAAAATTGCCACTTACGCTGGGTGCAGTGGCTCACACCTGTAATCCCAGCACTTCGGGAGGCCGAGGCGAGCTGATCACGAGGCCAGGAGATCAAGACCATCCTGGCTAACAAAATAAAACCCAGTCTCTACTAAAAATGCAAAAAACTAGCTGGGTGTGGTGGCACGCACCTGTAATCCCAGCTACTCTGGAGGCTGAGGCAGAGAACTGCTTGAACTTGGTAGGTGGAGGTTTCAGTGAGCCAAGATCTGGCCAGCCTGGCAACAGAGCGAGACTCCGTCTCAAAAAAAAAAAAAAAAAAAAAGCCCAAAAACAAAAAAAAACTACCTGAATGTATTAGAAAGTGAACAAAAGTAGGCAGATATTAGGGGTAGGGGAATGATAATTTCTAGTTTTACAGCATTTATCCTGAGGGCAGGTTATATCTGGGACCCTTAGAGCACTTAGAAAATGGGTAGAAACCTACAAAGCAGAACTAGAGAACAGAATATAGAGCAACCACATTGGAAACTGGAGAGATCCAACGTGAGGCAGCACAAATTCTGTTCAAACTGCTGACTGACCTCTGAACACTGCATGCATAGGACATACTCCAAGCAGCTAAGGGTAAAAGAACTGAACTTATATTTGAGCTGGCACTTATGACAGGCAGTTCGGGTACAGCAAAGTTAACTGTCTGCTCAAAAATTAAATACACTGAATAAGGATGGAGAGAAAAATCTGATATAATTTGAATGTTTGTCCCCTTTGAGTCTCATATTAAAATGTGATCCCCGGCTGTGCATGGTGGCTCATGCCTGTAATCCCAACACTTTTAAAGTCTGAGGAGGACAGACCAGGAGTTTGAGACCAGCCTGACCAACATGGCGAAACCCCGTCGCTACTAAAAATACAAAAATTAGTCAGGGGTGGTGTCGCACGCCTATAATCCCAGCTACTCAGGAAGCTGAGGCAGGAGAATCGCTTTTTTTTTTTTTTTTTTGAGACAAGAGTCTGGCTCTGTCACCAGGCTGGAGTGCAGTCGTGTGATCTTGGCTCACTGCAACCTCTGCCTCCCAGTCTGAAGCAATTCTCCTGCATCATCCTCCTGAGTAGCTGGGACTACAGGTGCTCCCCACCATAACCAACAAATTTTTGTATTTTTCAGTAGAGATGGGGTTTCACCATGTTGGCCAGGATGGTCTCGATCTCTTGACCTCATGATCTGCCCGCCTCGGACTCCCAAAGTGCTGGGATTACAGGGGTGAGCCACCACATCCTGCCAAAAATTGCTTTTTTAGAGACAAAGTCTTGCTCTGTCACTCAGGCTGAAGTGCATGCAGTGGCCAGTGATAGCTCACTGTATCCTTGAACTCCTGTGCTCAAGCAATCCTCTCACCTCTGTTTCCTGAGTAGCTGGTGTTTGGCATGCCCCACCATGCCTGGCTAATTTTTAAATTCTTTTGTAGAGACAGAGTCTCACTATGTTGCCCAGGCTGTCTTGAACTCCTGGCTTCATGTGGTCCTCCCACCTTGGCCTCCAAAAGCACTGGAATTACAGGCATGAGCAGCTGTGCCTATCCGTGACATTGTAAATATCTTGTTTCTCATAAAACTTTGACTCACTAGTTTGATTTTTCCTGAAAGTTATTACTATTGCAGTTGCCAAATGGTGATTTTCTAAATTTACCATTACTTCCACATTTTATTAGTTGGAGTTCCACTGTAAGGAAGAGCTTTCCCTTGGACTCCATCCAGTTTGTGTTTATATCTGTATGGATTAATGGATTGCTCATATATTCAGTGAATTGTAATCTCATTTGGGTTATCATTATTTCAATGCTCAAACTGTTTCAGATTTAGCCAGTGAAATCAACTTCCAACTGTGTCATTTGTCCTTTAAATATGTCTCCATCATTCATTGAACACTTCCTTGTTTTCTGGCACAACAAGGTGTTTCAGACCTTTCTTATACCTCCCTTGATTCATTCCTGGAATCAATCATTTCTTCAAGGACCTCCCTTTTTTTTTCTTTTGAGATGGAGTCTCACTCTGTCATCCAGGCTGGAGTGCAGTGGTGTGATCTCGGCTCACTGCAACTTCTACCTCCTGGGTTAAAACGATTCTCCTGGCCCAGCCTCCCAAGTATGTGGGATTACAGGTGCCTGCCACCAGGCCCAGCTAATTTTTATTTTTAGTAGAGACGGGGTTTCACTGTGTTAGGAAGGCTGGTCTCAAACTCCTGGCCTCAGGTTTCCTGCCCATCTCAGCCTCCCAAAGTGCTGGAATTACAGGTGGGAGCCATCACACCCAGCCTAATTTTTGTATTTTTTGTAGAGATGGGGTACTACTCTTTAAGTCACAGCTCATTTGTCTCATTTTCTGAACTCTCCATGCTAGGTGTAAAGCCCTACTTACGAGACTGCTACAATGCCCTAGGCAAAACCTCTTTTCTAGCTCTGTATTGATTATTTCCATGCCTGTTTTCTCTACTGCTCTGTGAGCTCCCTGAGGACAGAAATTGTTTATTTCTATATCCAGCACAGTATCTGGGACACTGCAGGTACTTAACAAATATTTATAACCACATTAAAGTTTAAAGAAAGGTAATTTAATTATTTCTATACATTTCACATCCTTCATAAAGAACATCAGTTGTCATCCCACACAGCAAAACACTCCTAAATGACTAAATCTGTTTGTCTCTTTATTAAATAAATAGCCCTGCACTGTAATGGTTTGAATGGTTTTTTTTGAGAGGGAGTCTCACTCTGTCGCCCAGGCTGGAGTGCAATGGCGCAATCTTGGCTCAGTGTAACCTCCGCCTCCCGGGTTCAAGCGATTCTGCTGCCTCAGCCTCCCCAGTAGCTGGGATTACAGGCACCTATCACCACACCGGCTTATTTTTAGTAGAAACCAGGTTTCACTATCTTGGACAGGCTGGTCTCCAAATCCTGACCTCATGATCCAACCGACTCAGCCTCTCAAAGTGCTGGGATTACAGGCGTGAGCCACCGCGCCCAGCCTGGTTTAAATATTTGTTACAAGTTTTTGTGTTTTTACTTTTATATTTTATATATACTTTTATATTTAATCCATTTGGCCTGCTATAACAGAATACCTCAGACTGGGTAGTTTATAAACTACATAAATATACTGCTCACAGTTCTGGAGGCTGGGAAGTATAAGATCAAGGCACCAGCAGATTCGATGTCTACTCTGCTTCAAAGATGCCACCTTCTAGCTGAAAAGGTAAACAAGCTTCCTCAAGTATATTTTATAAGTGTACTAATCCCATTCATGAGGGCTCTGACCTTCTAAGCTAACTACATCCTAAAGAACCCATTTCTTAATCCTACTGCATTAGTGATTAAATTTCAACATACGAATTTTTGGGGAGGTGGGGAAGACAGACATACAGAGCATGGCACTCCCTTACTGTCAGATGGGTACTCTTTAAAACTCAGTAAACTCCCTAACAGCATTACTCTTCTGATCTCATTTTAATTTACTGATACTCATAATCAAATGTGTAAGAGCTGTGTCTGAAAAAAAAAAGTTAAAAAGGGCCTGAGAAATGGCTGGTATGCATTCTCTGAGTACACATTTGATCTTTCTGTTGACTTTGTTTCTTTGCTTTGTTCTGGGTAATCCTGAAGATAAGAAAACTAAATGCTGGATAAGAGTAATACTGGTATTCTATCCTTTGATACAGTAACATCTACCAATTTGTACTGTCAAGTTGAGAGATGAACACTTTTGGTAGTTTTGGAATCTGATCACATCACTTTATGGTCTATGAGTAAAAAATAAAACCAACAGTAACAATACATGCCTAACAATTTTATAGCATTTATTATATGCCAAGGATTGTGTCCTCAATTAACAGCAAGTATATGACAGGACCCAGCAGTAATATTGCAGAGTCCATGTTCTTAACTATTAATGCTTTCAAAGGAAGGAAAATTACAGAAATATATTTTTCCATACCTTCAACTCCTAGCATTTAAACTGAAGGAAAGGCTATAAGAAATCTTCAACATCGTGAACTTCCCTGAAATGCATATGAGATTGCACATGTGCAGAAAAGAGTTAATATAGCAGGCCTGGGAATGCTATCTTTAGAAATGCCTGCCTGCAAAGTTAGCCCCTGAATGGCACCTGAGTCGCTGAATTTTGGGAGGGTTCTACGATTCACTGATGAGCTTCTCTAAAAGACAGTATTTCACATGCGTTGTCACAACTTGTTGGAGGAGGAATTAGGTGCACCCTGTGTGATTCTACTGGGAGAGGACTCTTGGAAGCTTGCTTCTGGTTTCCTGCACACTTTATCTGTGCACCTTCCCCTTTGCTGATTTTTCTTTGTATTTTTTCTTACAATAAATCATAGCTGTGTGTATGACTACATGATGAGTCCTGTGAATCCTCCTGCACATCATCACACCTGTGAATTGATCTAGCAGGACCCTAACACAGTATGAATTGCTGCCTTTTTCCTTTCTTTCTTTCTTTTTTTTTTTTTTTAAGAGACAGGGCCTCACTACGTTACCCAGGCTGGTCTCTAACTCCTGGCCCAAAGCAATCCTCCTGCCTCAGCCTCCCAAGCAGCTGAGATTATAGGCATGAGTCACCGCACCTGGCTCTCTACTATTTTAGACAAAGAAAAATAAATCAGCTAATTCATTCTTTCCATTTCAGTTCATAAAGTTCATCTCACACCCACTTACACAGATATATTACATGACAATTATGACCCAATACCAGAAGAGTTTAAAAAAATTGATTCTTTTTTCCTCAACCCTTTAAAAAAATTTCATATTCTTTGTCTTCTTTTGTCATAATCAAGTCTCAGCAAAAATTTCATATTCCTATAGGTAATAACTCCTTATTCTGAAACCACATTTTATAATTAAAAGGGCATGCGCAGACTCAAGCAGTCTTATCGGTGTCATTTTTATAGTTATCAACATCATCCTCAGAAGGAATCTTTGACAAACAAGTCACTGCCCAGCAACTCTTGGAAAACAGTCTTTGTCTTAGAAACATAGACATTCATTTTTCAAGTGGTACTCCTACATGGTACATATGTTTTGCTCTAAGAGGGAGTACTGTCAATCTTGCTAAGTGAATTTCACATTATGCAAACACTGGATTGCTGCATGTTAAACCATTAATCACAAACTTTGTTTCGATAGGGAAGGAGGAGAATCAGTAAAAAAGGGGAAAGAGGCTGGGCGCAGTGGCTCATGCCTGTAATCCTAATACTTTGTGAGACTACAGGGAGAGGATCACTTGAGGCCAGCAGTTCAAAACCAGCCTGGTCAACAAAGTAAGATCCTGTCTCTACAAAAGAAAAAAAAATTAGCCAGGCATGGTAGCTCATGCATGTAGTCCCAGGTACACAAGAAGTGAGGAAGAGGATCAATCATTTAAGGAGTTTGAGACTGCCATGATCATCCCACCGTATTCCAGCCTAGGCAACAGAGTGAGACCCTGTCTCAAAAAAAAATAATTCCACAATGCTAACCTTCATATAACATCATAGATGTTAAAAATAATTTAAAAAATGTAACAATGCATAGATTCAATGTAGCACTAGCAACAATAAATTTATTAATTACAAAGAAGAAAATAATTCTGCATTGGATAAGCTGAAAGACATTACTCTAAATAAGTGACCAAAGTTAGTATCACCAGTAACAAGCACTGAGATTTATGACTTGTTTGTGATAGCAAAGTCTGTTTGATTTAAAAGTTTCTCCTCATCCAATTTCACTTGTAATGTCATCTGTCTGTTAACTACACACCTTATAGCTCATAAACATGTACTAGAATGAGGTTAGAAATGTTGACAAAAGCTAGAAAGAGCACGGGTAGGCAATCCTGCAGTCTAACAAATTTCAGAAAATGTTATCTATAGCACCCTCATCTCTTGGATGGATTGCTTTAATAGCCTTCTTATTATTCCCCACTCCTATTCACCAGTTTGGTCTTTGCATGGTAGTCAGGCTAATTATATTTAAAAACCGAAACCACTTTATGTGTTTATGTTATACCCCTGTCTGATCATGAGGGGTTTTATAGGCCATGGTATGGAACTTTGAGTGTCATGGTGAAAACAAAAAAACTCTAGTATTAAAATAAAAAATGTAAACCATAACACAGGTTATGGTAACATTAGGGCCAACAGTTAGGGTAACAGTAGGGCCAGTTACCAGACTGAAGTAATTTTCCTAAATCTTTGCGAAGTAAACTACTATAGGCCAGGTACGGTGGCTCAAGTCTGTAATCCCACCACCCTGAGAAGCCAATGTGGGAGGACCGCTTGAGCCCAGGAGTTCAAGCCTATCCTGGGCAACACAGTGAGATTACGTTTCTCTACAGAAAATTTAAAAAAAAATTAGCCAGACATGGTGGCATGTGTCTGTAGTCCCAGCTACTCAGTAGGCTGAGGTGGGAGGATTGCTCGAGCCTGGGAGGTCCAGGCTGCAGTAAGCAGTGGTTGTGCCACTGCACTCCAGCCTGGGCGACAGAGCAAGACCCTGTCTCAAAAACAAACAAACAAAAAACCTACTTCTTTCACACTACTGTCTATACAAGAATAAAGAAAAGGGAAAACATGTAAATAAAATCATAAATAAAAGTTGGAAGGGGGAAAATTGCTACTAAATTTTCAAATATCTTGATTCACATCTAGAAAATGTAGAGTAAGATTATTAAACAAAGCCAATCAATTTAAAAATTCAGTAAAATACCATACACATTTAAAAATTAGCAGAAAGTTAAAAAAATTTTAAATAGGCAAATACAACACACACACACCAAAAAAAAAAAAACCACTATAAAATTAGTATTCAGACTTACCTTAACAGGAGTTCTTTGGGAAGTTTTTTATTGATTACAGCTTCATCGCTATTTGAGAACATCTGCAGAAACAAAATCATTGTGTCAAGCGTTACTTAATATTGTATTACAGAATGTTCAACTCAATAGTTTAAAGGCAATTCTCTCAGGAAAAGAGGTAAAAAAAAAAAATATAGAGAGAGGGTATGATAAACCAAAGTCATAATTTTGGAGGAAAAAGATCTTTGAGCATTTAATTCATTCCCTGTCTTCAAAGAAAAAGAATTAATAGCAGTCAGAAGGATACATTACATGCCAGATACTGTTTCAAGTGTTTTCACATATTAATGGTTTTAATCTTCATATCATCCCTATTATCTTCAGTTTGTAGATAGGAAACTTAGTTACCAAAGTTACTGCTCAGAGGCTGGACGCAGACTCACGCCTTTTAATTCTATTACTTTCAGAGGCTGAGGCAGGTGGATTGCTTGAGCTAAGGAGTTCAAGAGCATCCTAGGCAACAAGACAAAATTATTTTTCTTGAGACAAAGTCTTGGTCTGCAGCCAAGGTTGGAGTGCAGTAGCATCACCTCAGCTCACTGTAAATTCTGCCTCCCAGGTTCAAGTGATTTTCCCGCCTCAGCCTCCCAAGTAGCTGGGGTTACCAGCACATGCCACCATGCGCGGCTAATTTTTGGATTTTTAGTAGAGATGGAGTTTCACCATGTTAACCAGGCTGGTCTTGAACTCCTGACCTTAGGTGATCCACCCACCTCAGCCTCACAAAGTACTGGGATTATAGGTGTGAGCCACCACACCCAGCCAGCATGGCAAAACTCTGTTCTCTGCCCAAAAAACACAAAAAATTTACCAGGTGTGGTGGTGTGCATCTGTCATCCCAACTACACAGGAGGTTGAGGTGAGAGGACTGATTGCCTGAGTTAGGGAAGTGGAGGTTGCAGTGAGCTGAGATCATACCACTGCACTCCAGCCTCAGTGAGAGAGTGAGACCCAGTCTCAAAAAAGAAGAAGAAAAAAAAAAGGCCTGGTGTGGTGTTGCACACCTCTAATTCCAGCAATTTGGGAGGCTGAGGTGCGTGGATCACGAAGTCAAAAGATGGAGACCATCCTGGCTAACACGGTGAAACCCCATCTCTACTAAAAATACAAAAATTAGCTGGGCATGGTGGTGTGCACCTGTAGTCCCAGCTACTTGGGAGGCTGAGGCAGGAGAATCGCTTGAACCCGGGAGGCAGAAGTTGCAGTGAGCTAAGATCTTGCCACTATGCTCTAACCTGGCAACAACAGAGCAAGACTCCGTCTCAAAAACAAAAATGAAAAAGGTTTACTGTTCAGCTCACATCACTATGGATGTCACTATTTTAATATGCCATTAAGATAAGGTGACTCCCCAAACTTGGCTCACATTTACTTGTTCAAGGAGATGTTCAGAAACCTGGAATAGAAAATATTCTCTTTGGGCCGGGCGCAGTGGCTCACACTTGTAATCCCAGAGTTTTGGGAGGGTGAGGCAGGTGGATCACCTGAGATCAGAAGTTTGAGAGCAGCCTGGCCAACATGGCAAAATGCATCTCTACTAAAAATGCAAAAAAATTAGCTGGAGGTGCTCACCTCAGCAGCACATATGCTAAAATTGGATGACACGCAAATTTGTGAAGCATTCCATATTTTTCAGAACAGAGGCCTTGGAAGTAATGCCATACATCTACAACCATCTGATCTTTGACAAACCTGACAAAAACAGGCAATGGGGAAAGGATTCCCTGTTTAATAAATGGTGATGGGAAAACTGGCTAGCCATGTGCAGAAAGCTGCAACTGGACTCCTTCATTACACCTTACACTAAAATTAACTCCAGATGGATTAAAGATTTAAACATAAGATCTAACACCATAAAAACTCTAGAAGAAAACCTAGGCAAAACCATTCAGGACATAGGCATAGGCAAGGACTTCATGACTAAAACACCAAAAGCAATGGCAACAAAAGCCAAAACAGACAAATGGAATCTAATTAAACTTAAGAGTTTCTTCAGAGCAAAAGAAACAATCATCAGAACCAGCAACCAACAGAATGGGAAAACATTTTTGCAATCTACCCATCTGACAAAGAGCTAATATCCAGAATCTACAAAGAACTATAGAGCAGATTTACAAGAAAAAAACAAGCAAACCCATTTGAAAGTGTGTGAAAGATATGAACAGACATTTTTCAAAACAAGACATTTATGAGGTCAACAAACAAACAAAAAAATGCTCATCATCACTGGTCACTAGAGAAATGCAAATCAAAACCACATTGAGATACCATATCATGCCACTTAGAATGGTGATCATTAAAAAATGTGGAGACAACAGATACTGGAGAGGATGTGGAGAAATAGGAAAACTTTTACATTGTTTGTGGGAGAGTAAACTTCAACCATTGTGGAAGACAGCGTGGCGATTCCTCAAGGATCTAGAAATAGAAATTCCATTTGACCCAGCAATCCCATTACTGGGTATATACCCAAAGGATTATAAATCATTCTATTATAAAGACACATGCACACATATGTTCATTGTGGCACTGTTTACAATAGCAAAGACCTGGAACTAACCCAAATGCCCATCAATGACAGGCTGAACAAAGAAAATGTGGCACATACACAACATTGAATACTATGCAGCCATAAAAAAGGATGAGTTCATGTCCTTTGTAGGGACATGAATGAATTTGGAAACCTCATTCTCAGCAAACTGACACAAGAACAGAAAACCAAACACCGCATGATCTCACTCATAGCAGGTGTTGAACAATGAGAACACATGGGCACAGGGAAGGAAATGTCAAACACACTGGAATCTGTTGTGGGGTGGGGAGCTAGGGGAGGGAGAGCGGGGGATGGGGAGGTTGAGGAGGGATAATATTGGGAGAAATGCCTGATGTAGATGATGGGAGGATGGAAACAGTAAACCACGATGGCATGTGTGTACCTATGCAACAATCCTGTAAGATCTGCACATGTACCCCAGAACTTAAAGTACAATTAAAAAGGAAAAAAGAATTAGCTGGGTGTGGTGGCACATGCCTATAGTCTCAGCTACTCAGGAGGCTGAGGCAAGAGAATCACTAGAACCCCGGCTGGCAGAGCTTGCAATGAACCGAGATTGCACCACTATACTCCAGCCTGGGCAACACAGTGAGATTCCATCTCAATTTTTTTTAAAAAAAAAAAGGGAAAATATTCTCTTTCATGTTTATATACTGTGCAGAAAAGAGTGCTTCATAATCACCACCATAGCATTCCTGATAATCTCAAGTGACCATTTAACAAATTAATCAAATTACTCACAATGGGTAACTTTTAATGAGAGCCATCATTTTTGCCACAAAGGAGATAATGACTATAAGCTTGTCTTGTAAGCTATGTAAAAAACCAAATACACAATCAAAAGCACAGTAAAAAGAGCACATACACATGTCATCGAAGCTGAGAGTTCCATTGCTGCTAATAATTATTGCAGAAATTGCTCTTATGGCCACGCAATAAACATTACTGAATACCTACCCATCAGTCCCTTTTCTAGACAATGGGATAAAAAGAAAATAAGAGACTATCTCTGTCCTTAAGGAGCTCTTGCACTACAATGAAGAAAACAGAAACAAGTAACTTACTAATTACTAGAGATAGATGACAAGCGGTATCTATGAGAGGACAAAGGGTGACACAAGTAATTCTACCTAGAGGTATATCTAATTTGAGTCTTAAAAGAAGGTCAGAAATTAACTAGGAAAAAGATAATATGTATGAAATAACGGACTCATACATGAAGATCCTGGTATCTCATGGAGATTAAAGCGGAAATAATAGGAAAGTCATGGACAAAATGCACTCCCCTTCAATCTCATTTAAAAAGTAATTTTAATAATATATTTTTGGGCCAGGTGTGGTGGCTCACGCCTGTAATCCCTCGGGAGGCTGAGGCAGGAGAACTGCTTGAATCTGGGAGGCAGAGGTTGCAGTGAGCTGAGATTGTGCCACTATACTCCATCCTGGCCAACATGGTAAAACCCCATCTCTACTAAAAATACAAAAATTAGCTGGGCGTGTTGCGCTACTCGGGAGGCTGAGGTAGGAGAATCGCTTGAATCTGCGAGGCGGAGGTTGCAGTGAGCCGAGATCACACCACTGCACTCCAGCCTGGCAACAGAGTAAGACTGTGTCTCAAAAAAAAATAATAATTTTTTTTTTCTGACATGGAGTTTCGTTGTTGCCCAAGCTGGAGGGCAGTGGCACAATCTCGGCTGACTACAACCTCCACCTCCCAGGTTCAAAAGATTCTCCTGCCTCAGCCTCCTGATTAGCTGGGATTATGGGTGCCTGCCACCACACTGGGCTAATTTTTGTATTTTTAGGTGAGATGGGGTTTCGCCATGTAGGCCAAGCTGGTCTCCTGAGTTCAATGGATCCTGCTGCCTCAGTCTCCCAAAGTGTGGGATTATAGGTGTGAGCCACCATGCCTGGCCTAAATATATTCTAATGACAATAACCTACATTCCAGATAAATAGAAAACTCTGTGAAGGCAGGGACCATACCTTTTATGTCTGCCATATTTTTACAGTTACGTACAGAGTCTGATACATGGCAGGAAATTTAATAAATCTACCTCTGGGCAACACGGCGAAATCCTGTCTCTACAAAAACACAAAAATTAAGCAGGTATTGGCTGGGCATGGTAGCTCACGCCTGTAATCCCAGCACTTTGGGAGGCCAAGGTAGGAGGATGGCTTGAGTTCAGGAGTTCAAGACCAGCCTGGGCAATATAGTGAGATCCCATCTTGAAAAAGAATGTAAAAAGATTTATAAATAATAAATCAACCAGCTGTGATAGTATATACCTGTAGTCCCAGCTACTTGTGGAACTGAGATGGGAAGATCGCTTGAGCCTAGGAAGTCACAGATGCAGTGGAGCATGTACACGCCACTGCACTCCACATTGGGCAAAAGAGTGAGATTCTGTCTCAAAACAACAACAAAACAACAACTACTAATGAATGGATTGTTAAATGGAGGGTGGGGCTACATCATGAAGGAAACCTGTATACAGGTTAGAAATATGAAACAACACCATAGGGAAAGATAAACCTAAAGACACTGAACTCTGCACTAGTAGCAAGGAAATAAAATTAGGAAACCATTAATAGTCCAAGTAAAAGATGAGGCAGGTCTCTAAGATTAAAAGGGACAGTGAAATGAAAAGAAACTGGAACAAAAGAAGATTGTTAAAAAAGCAACAATTCTTAGTAACAAAAAGTTGGATCATTTAGCAGATTTCAGTGCAACAGATTATAGAAGAAAGTGACAACTATATTTTTTAGAAAAAAAAAAAAAAAATCCAATCCCTCCTCAGAAGGCAGTCTTTCAAAACTAAACCATTACCTTTCCCTCTAAACAAGGTTGGGTTCTTTTTTTTTTTTGTAGAGATGGAGTCTTGCAGGGCATATGTTCTCAGGATCTCCTGAGGGGTATGTGACACACACACACACACACACACACACAAAGATGGAGTCTCACTATGTTGACCAGGCTGGTCTGAAAACTCCTGGCCTCAAGTGACCTTCCTGCCTCAGCCTCCAAAAGTGGTGGGATTTCATTTGTGAGCCACTGTGCCGAGCAGGTTCTTCTAATGTTCTTAAATAACATGGTTTCTAAGATACTGCGTCCGTTTGGTCATTATTTTCTGGGTGCACTCATAGGCAGTAATATGCAAAGTTGTAATGTATTTATATACTTTTTTTCTTTTGAGACAAGGTCTCACTTTTTTGCCCAGGCTGGAGTACAGTGGTCCTATCACTGCAGCCTTGACCTCTGGACTCAAAACAATGCTCCCCTCTCAGCCTCCTGTAGGCAGGACTACAGAAATGTGCTATCACACCTGGATAATTTTTGTATTTTTTTGTAGAGATGGGGGTCTCACTATGTTGCCCAAGCTAGTCTTGAACTCTTGGGCTCAAGAGATCCTCCTGCCTCAGCCTCTGAAACTGCTGGGATTAGGCTGGGCACAGAGGTTGCCATCACACAGCCCCCCACCTCAGCCTCCCAAAGTGCTGGGATTACAGGTGTGAACCACTGCACCCAGCCAGATAATCTGGTTTTATATTAACAGAGGGGACATATCATATTTCTGTAATATATCGATAAACAGTTACAAAGAAGTAGTCATCGGAAAAACATGGGAGCAATTAGATTCTTCTTATTGTTTCAAAAGACAGGATCACCTAAACATGCAAGCAGATACTGTAATAGCCATGGCTTCTAGGGGCAGAATGTTCTTCAATATTCTGGTTTTTAGAAAGTTAAGCAACTTGGTTTGTACATATTAGTATACTGTTGATTTGTATAAAATTATAATTGTTTTTCTATAACTTACATAGCTGAGGAAACAACTTTGAAGCCACTTGTACCAATTTAGAATTATATCATTTAATAGAGTTCCTGAATATTAAGCAGTTTGTGTTTGTGTGTGTGTGCTATTACTTTTGCCTTTCCAATCAGTTTTTAAATCTCAGTTTGACACATTTTGGGGATCTGTTTACTAACGTAATAAATTTAATTTAAATGCTTAGTAAATAAACATTTAGGACCCAAACAATCACTTCAGAAGGCTCTAAAGCCAAAGTTTGGGTGGAAAAGGGCAGGCAGATTGAACAAAGAAACTAGGAAAGAGTCAGGTGCAGTGGTGTGTGCCAGCAATCCCAGCTACTTGGTAGGCTGATGGGGGAGGATGGCTTGATCCCACAAGTTCCAAAGTCTGGCCTGCAAAAGGTAGCAAGACCCCATGTCTGAAAAAACATACACATTAAAAAAAAAATAGGAAAGAAATGGCCATGCACAGTAGCTCACACCTGTAATACCAGCACTTTAGGAGGCTGAGGCAGGCAGATCACTTGAGCTCAGGAGTTGACCGGCCAACATGGTGAAACCCTGTCTCTAATAAAAATATACAAAAATCAGTCAGGTGTGGTAGTGTGCAACTGTAGTCCCAACTAATTGGGAGGCTGAGGCATGAGAACTGCTTGAATCCAGGAGGCACAGGTTGTAATGAGTCAAGATTGCACCACTGAACTCCAGTCTGGGCAACAGAGTGGAATTCTGTCCCAAAAATAAAAAACAAAACAAAACAAAAAATAGGAAAGAAATAAATACCTGTTCAACAGTGACCCCTATTGCTCAAATTAAATCTACCAAGTTCTAAACAGGAAATTAAAATATCTGACTGATAATATTCAAGCTTTATAGACTATATACATAATTCCCAATTTTTAGCTAGAACATGGCTGGGTGGAAAGAAGACTATTTCCCTTGCAGCTAGGCATGCTTCAGCAACTAAGTGTTGACCAGTGGGTTGTAAGAAAAAGTGCTATGTACAATTTTAGAATCATACTTAAAGAGAGAGGTTATGTCCTTTCTTTCCCCCTTTCTCAATTCTGCTGCTTAGAATAGGATTAGGATGACTGTAACTCCATCTTTTCTTTCTTTCTTTCTTTTTTTCTATGTACATTTGCAGTGGAATGTAACTCCATCTTGTATCATGAAGTTGAAGGCCACAGTTTTAAAGACAAGCAGAAAACTAGAAAAAGTCTGCAGATGATTCCAGGGATACCATGTCAGTAAAAACTGTCTACATCTGGACTTTATGTATGAAACAAAATAAACTTAAATATTTAAGCCACTTTTACCTTGGGTCTCTGACATATGCAGCTAAACTTACTAATACATGTACAGCTAAACTTGCTAAAACTTACTAAGTCCACCCTTATCAGTGGTTTTCCTTTCTACGGTCCATAGTCAGCCACACTCTGAAAACAGGTGAGTAAAAGAGATTCGCACAACTTTATTACAGCATAGTTTTATAATTGTTCTATTTTATTATTAGGGGTTTTTTTTGTTAATCTCTTACTGTGCCTAATTTATAAATCACACCTTATCACAGGTATATAAGTACAGAAAAAAAAATCATATACATAGGGTTCTATATTATATTCAATATTAGGCTTCCACTGGGGGTCTTGGAACATATTCCCCATGGATAACGGAGACTACTACCCTTTATTTTTATCTTTAAATGTTTTGTTTTTCAAGATGCAGAGTTTTGAAGATTGCTTGTACTTAACACTACTGAACTGTGTAATGTACATTTAAAAATAGTTAAGATGGGCAGGTGCAGTGATTCACACCTATAATCCCGGTACTTTGGGAGGCCGAGGTGGGCAGATCAAGAGGTCAAGAGATTGAGACTATCCTGGCCAACTTGGTGAAATCCCGCCTCTACTAAAAATACAAAAATTAGCTGGATGTGGTGGCATGGCAGGCACCTGTAGTCCCAGCTACTCAGGAGGCTGACAGGAGAATCACTTGAACTCAGAAGGCGGAGGCTGCAGTGAGCCAAGATCACACCACTGCACTCCACCCTGGTGACAGAGCAAGACTCCATCTCAAAGAAAAAAAAAAAAAGTTAAGATGATAACTATTAGGATACATGTATTTCATCACAGAAATTTTAAAGGTACAAGTATTTTCACATTCTAGCATCTGTGAAGTCAGGTGCATCTTACAATTAAGCGTAGATGCTTAAATCAAAAGCATCTATGTATAAAATGCTGCTGCAGTTTATAATTCATGGCATGTTTGATTTAATGATATATAGTGAAGTATAACCAACAGAGGAAAAACAAATAAGATAGAACCTGAGGACCATTTGCTTCTTCTCAAACAAAGCTCTTGCTTTTTTGTTCATGCTAATTTCTTTAGAGTACCTGTGCAATGAAACCTGCCTACTCTGTCAATAGAAAGAGATTAATGCCCATTGCACTTATTATCCATTCCATGATGTCTTTCCAAATCTCGTTAAATGGATGTGACTGTTCCTTCTCCTATGAAACCTCAAAGCATCCCAAAGCTCAGAATACCAGTTCTATGCTGGTGTTACCAGACTGTAAGCTCTGAGAGAAAAGGGACCTTGTCTGTTTTGTTCACCAAAATATAGTCAGCAACTCACACAGTGCCGAGGAATCGCTGAATCAATGAATGTTATTATACTGTAGGAATCTGGAAGTACTCTAATCCCTCCCATTTTTTTTACTGTAAATTGCCAGCAGCCTTTTGTGTCTTTTTCACTTTGTATCTCTATAGCATAATGCCTTGAAAAAAAAGGCAATAAAAATATTTAATAAATTGGATGTTACCCATTCAGCAAATAAGATGTCACTGACATCAGCACACCAACAGACAGAATTATACTACAATAAATAAAATAACAATTAAAATATTTTAAAAAACAAAAGTTTGAAAATCCAGTTTATAGCCCATTTATTTCAAGGAATGTTCACCACATAAAATTTCTTCGTTTTTTTTTTTTGTTTTATTGAGACAGTTTCACTCATTGCCCAGGCTGGACTGCAATGCCACAATCTCGGCTCACTACAACCTCTGCCTCCCTGGTTCAAGTGATTCTCCTGCCTCAGCCTCCCAAGCAGCTGAGATTACAGGCATGAGCTACCATGCCCAGCTAATTTTGTATTTTTAGTAGAGGTGGTGTTTCACCTCGTTGATCAGGCTGGTCTCGAACTCCTAACCTCAGGTGATCTACCCACCATGGCCTCCCAAAGTGTTAGTATTAGAGGCGTGAGCCACTGCGCCCAACCTAAAATTTCTTATTGAGAAAACATTGTGGCCAGGCATGGTGGCTCACGCTAACAGATTGGGAGGCTGACATGGGCAGACTGTTTGAGCCCATGTTTGAGACCAGTCTGGGCATTTCTTGTTTAAAAAACATTGTGGCCAGGTATGATGGCTCATGCCTGTAATCCTACCCCTTTGGGAGGCTGAGGAGGAGCAGATTGTTTGAGCCCACAAGTTTGAGACCAGCCTGGGCAACATGGTAAAACCCCGCCTCTACAAAAAATACAAAAAAATTAGCTGGGCATAGTGGCACAAGTCTGTAGTATCTGCTACATGGAGGCTGAGATAGCAAGATCACCTGAGCCCAGAGAGGTCAAGGCTGCAATGAGTTGTGATACTGCCACTGCACTCCAGTCTGGGCAACAGAGTGAGACCCCCATCTCAAACAAACAAACAAAATGGGTAATAATTTTTAACTCATCGTTGTGGTGGAATTTCATCTATCTGTAGCTGCTTTTTTTTTCTTTGAAAGACAGTTAAAAGAAAGACTCCCAAGCAGCTGGGACCACTGGTGCAGGCAACCACACCTGACTAATTTTTGGTTTCTGTTTTTCTTGTAGAGATGGGTCTCATTTTGTTACCCACACTGGTTTTGAATTCCTAGGCTCAAGTGATCTTCCCATCTCAAATCTCCCAAAGTGCTGGGATTACAGGCATGAGCTGCCACACCCAGCCGGGTGTATAGCATTTTAAACACAGCCTTACTATGGTATAATTCACATACATATAATTCACTGGTCTAAAGTATACATTTCTATGACATTTCAGTAAATTTATAAAGCTGTATAATCATCACAATTCAGTTTTACATGTCACCCCCAAAAGAAACCTTATGCCCACCTGCAATCAATCCCCATGATGATCCCTAGCCTCAAACAACCACTATTTTTGCTATCTCCGTAGTTTTCCTTTGAATATACAATCCATATAATTCTATAAAACAAAATTTTATGTATCATCTTTGTGATCTGGTTTCTTTTCCTCAGCCTTGTTTGAAGCTTATCCATGCTTCTGTAGTTTGTAGCATGGATCAGTACTTTGTTTCTTGTTATCACTATAAAATATTCCAGTGCATGAATATTTTGTTTATTCATCCACCAGGTGATAGACATTTAAACTGCTTCCAATTTTTGCCTATTAAGAAGAATGTTGCTAAGATCATTCTCAAACAAGTCTTTAGATAGAAATATGTTTTCGGCTGGTGCAGTGGCACTCATGCTTGTAATCTCAGCACCTTGAGAGACTGAGGCAAGAGGATCACTTGAGTCCAGGAGTTCGAGAACAGCCTGGGCAACCTGGTAAGACCTAGTCTTTATTCAAAACACAGAAAAAAAAGGAATAAATATGTTTCATTTCTCAAGAAATTGATCATAACTGTTATCCAAAATGGTTGTACCAGTCAGGCCCAGTGGCTCACTCTTTTAATTCCAGCACTTTGGGAGGCTGAGGGAGGCAAATCACCTGAGGTCAAAGTTCGAGACCAGCCTGGCCAACACGGTGAAACCCCATCTCTACTAATAATACAAAAATTAATCAGGTGTGGTGGTGGATGCCTGTAATCCCAGCTACTCAGGAGACTGAGGAAGGAGAATTGCTTAAACCTGGGAAGCGGAGGTTGCATTGTGCCATTGCTCCAGCCTGGATAACAACAGGATAACTCTGTCTCAAAAAAAAAAAAAAAAAAAAAGCTGTACCATCTTAGACTCCCCCAGGCAATGTATAAAGGATTTCAATGTGTCCATTTTTATCAATACTTTCATTGCCTGTTCTTTTACTTTCAGCCAGTACAATCAAGTGGTATATCACTGTGGCTTCAATTAGCCTTTCCCTAATTACTAATGGTGCTGATCATTTTTCCATCTGCTTATTAATTATTCATACATATTCTCTGGTGAAATATATATTCAAATCATTAAGCCCATTTTTTACTTGGGTTGTGTTTCTTATTATAGAGATATAAGACTGTGTGTGTGTGTGTGTGTGTGTGTGTGTGTGTGTGTGTAATTTTTTGTTTTGAGACACGGTCTCACTCTGTTGCCCAGGCTGGAGTATAGTACAATCTCAGCTCACTGCAACCTCTGCCTCCCAGAGTCAAGCAGTTCTCCTGCCTTAGCTTCCAGAGAAGCTGGAATTATAGGCATGTACCACCATGCCCGGCTAGTTTTTGTATTTTTAGTAGACACAAGGTTTTACCATGTTGGCCAGGCTGGTCTTCAGCTCCTGGCCTCCAGTGATCCGCCCACCTCAGCCTCCCAAAGTGCTGGGATTTCAGGCGTGAGCCACCGAACCTCGCCTTCTTCATATATTTTGAATAGCTCTTTATCTAAATGATTTGATTTAATTTGCAACTACTTTCTCTCATGTCACCCAGACTGCGTTTTCTAATTCTTAATGGTGTCTCTTTTTTTTTTTTTTTGAGACAGAGTTTTGCTGTTGTTACCCAGACTGGAGTGCAATGGCACGATCTCCGCTCACTGCAACCTCTGCCTTCTGGGTTCAAGCAATTCTCCTGCCTCAGCCTCCCGAGTAGCTGGGACTACAGGCGCGCACCACCATGCCCAGCTAATTTTTGTATTTTTAGTAGAGACAGGGTTTCCCCTCATTGACCAGGATGGTCTCGATCTCTTGACCTCGTGATCCACCCGCCTCTGCCTCCCAAAGTGCTGGGATTATAGGCGTGAGCCACCGCGCCCGGCCAATGGTGTCTCTTAACACACTAATATTTTTAATTTTGATAAAGTATAATTTTTGATGTCATATACAAGAACTCCTTTGCCTAATCCAATTTCATAAAAATTTTCTCTTACATTTTAAAAGTCTTATAGTTTTAGCTTATTATACACTTAAGTCTAAGATCCATTTTGAGTTAATTTTTGTATGTGGTGTGAGGTGAGAGCATAATTTCATCTGTCTGCATGTAGATATCCAATTATTTCACCACCATTTGTTTTGAGACAGGGTTTCACTCTGTCACTGAGGCTGGAGTACAGTGGCACGATCATGGCTCATTGCAGCCTCAACTTCCTGGGCTCAAGTGATCATCCCACCTTAGCCCTGCAAGTAGCTGGGACTACAGGCCGTGCCACCACACTCAGCTAATTTTCATATGGTTTGTTGAGATGGGGTTTTACCATGTTGCCTAGGATAGTCTTGAACTCTTGGACACAAGCAATCTATCTGCCTTGGCCTCCCAGGTACTAGGATTATAGACCATGAGCCCTGCACTCGTCCCACATTTGTATTGTTTTGAGGCAGGGTACCATTCTGTCATCCAGGGTCAAGTGCAGTGGTGTAATCACCTTTCACCGCAGCCTTGACCTCCCAGGCTCAAACAATTCTCCCACCTCAGCCCCCTGAGAAGCTGGAACTACAGGTACACTCCACCACGTCTGGCTACTTTTAAAATTTTTAGTAGCGACAAGGTCTCACCATGTTGCCCAAGGCTATTCTTAAACTCCTAAACTCAAGAGATCTTCCCACCTTGGCCTCCCAAAGTGCTGGGATTACAGGCGTGAGCCATTGCACCCAGCTCCATTTGCTTTAAAGACTATTTTTTGCCTATCTGAATTGCTTCAGTACTTTAATCAAGTATCACTTGGCCATAAATGTTGTCATTATTTCTAGACCCTCAATACTGTTCCATTAATCTATACATATATATTTACGTCAGCAATTCACTGTCATTGATAGACATGTCTCTGATTCTATATGCTCTGTCTCATATCTTTTGTTCTTCTGTTCCATTTTTATTGCCTTGTGGTGTCTTAAACAATTTTATAATTATTGTCTTAAATAGTTTTGTAATTACTGTTTTATGTGAATTCCCCCCCCCCTTTTTTTGAGACAACATCTTACTGTCACCCAGGCTAGAGTCTAGTGGCACAAACACAGCTCACTGCAACCTCCAACTTGTGGGGCTCAAGCAAGCCTGCCTCAGCCTCCCAAAGTGTTGCAATTACAGATGTGAGCTACTATGCCCAGCCTGCAAATGCTTTTAATTCAGTTAAGATAATAAAAGAAACATTTACTTATGGTTGTTCATGTTTACCTCTGAAATTAACTGCTGCTCTTCTTTTTCTTCAAGTTACCATCTGGTACCACATCCTTTCGGCTTAAAGGACTTCTTGTAGTAAGCCAAGACTGCTACAAATTCTCTGTTTGCTTATCTGGAAACGTTTTTATTTTGCCTCAATTTTTGAACAATATTAGTCCAGGTTTTCGAGAGAAACAAAAACAATTACATATATACAATCTCTTCTCACATATATTCATATATATATGTGAGAAGAGATTGTATATATGTAATATATATATGAATATATATATATGTGAGAAGAGATTAATCATAAGAACTGGCTCACAGAAAGCTTATAGCGTAATCCTGTCAAGAGTCCAAAGGCCTACTTAAGAACCAGAGGTGGAGGTGAGACAGTATTACCAGCATCCAAAGGCCGGAACAGGAGCTCTGATGTCCACGGAAAAGAGAAAACAAATGTCTCAGCTCAAGGAGAGGCAGTATTCTTCGTTCCTCCACCTTTTTATTTTATTCAGGGCCTCAGCTGATTGGATGATGCTGGCCCACACTGGTGAGGGTAGATCTTTACTCAGTCTACTGATTCAAATGCTAATCTCTTCCAAAAATAGCCTCACAGACACACCCAGAAATAATGTTTTACTAGCTATCTAGGCATCCCTTAGCCTTCTCAAGACGGCATATAAGGCCTGTAATCGCAGCATTTTGGGAGGCCAAGGTAGGTGGATCACTTGAAGTCAGGAGTTCAAGATCAGCCCGGGCAACATGGCAAAACCCTGTCTCTACTAAAAATACAAAGATTATCTGGACATGGTGGCATGCGCCTGTAAACCAGCTGCTAGGATGTGGACACAGTAGAATCGCTAGAACCTGGGAGATGGAGGATGCAGTGAGCCGAAATCATATCACTACACTGGAGCCTGGGCAACAGAGTGAGACTCATTCCTCACCCTGCCAAAAAAAACCCACTATCAACAGAATGAAAAGGGAACCTACAGATTAGGAGGAGAATATATTTGCAAATATCTATCTAAAGAGTTAACACCCAGAATATATATAAAGAAGTACTACAAACTGAAAAACAAAAAACAATCCAACTAAAAAATGGGCAAAAGGCTTGAATATTCAAACATTTCTCCAAAGAACAAATACAAGGGACCAATAATCACATGAAAAGATGCTCAACATAACTAATCATTAGAAAAGTATACATCAAAACCACAAGATACCACTTCACAATCATTAGGACGGCTATTTTCTTTTTCTTTTTCTCTGAGATGGAGTCTCATACTGTCACCCAGGCTGGAGTGCTGTGTCGAGATCTTGGCTCACTGCAACCTCTGCCTCCCAGGTTCAAGAGATTCTCCTGCCTCGGCCTCCCAAGTAGCCGAGATTACAGGCACCTGCCACCACGCCTGGATGATATTTTGTATTTTTAGCAGAGATGGGGTTTCGCTATGTTAGCCAAGCTGGTCTTGAACTCCTAAACTCATCCACCTGCCTCCTCTTCCCAAAGTGCTGGGATTAGGTGTGAGCCATGCACCCAACCAAAAGGCTATTTTCTTTTTTTTTTTTTTTGAGACGGAGTTTCGCTCTTGTTACCCAGGCTGGAGTGCAATGGCGCGATCTCGGCTCACCGCAACCTCCGCCTCCTGGGATCAGGCAATTCTCCTGCCTCAGCCTCCCGAGTAGCTGGGACTACAGGCACGCGCCACCATGTCCAGCTAAGTTTTTATATTTTTAGTAGAGACAGGGTTTCACAAAGTTGGCCAGGATGGTCTCAATCTCTTGACTTCAGGTGATTCGGCTGCTTTGGTCTCATAAAAAAGTGCTGGGATTACAGGCTTGAGCCACCTTGCCCCACCAAGGCTATTTTCTAAAACAAAAAATCTGGCAAGATACAGTGACTCATGCCTGTAATCCCAGCACTTTACAAACTGAGGTATGAGGACTGACTGAGCCTGGGAGTTTGAGACCAGCCTGGGCAAGATGGCAAGACCCCATCTCTATTATTTAAAAAGAATAAATTTTAAAAAATGCTTTTGGATTTTGGAGCATGAAAAAAAAAACACCCTAAGTGTAAATATCAGATCAAGGGTGGGGCAG
Organism: Callithrix jacchus; assembly: GCF_049354715.1. NCBI lineage: Eukaryota > Metazoa > Chordata > Mammalia > Primates > Cebidae > Callithrix > Callithrix jacchus. The sequence goes on from NC_133506.1 coordinate 119,825,154, forward strand.
TAAATTCCTTTGAAATACTAAGATTTAAGGCCATGCTTAGTAGATTCTCTCAGCTAAACAACCAGGCCTTGAAGTTTAAGGAAATTATGTCACAGTAGTATGACATAACCAAAGTAGAGAGGTCTTAAAGTGTGTGATAGATACAACTTTTGGGACATGAAATGAACCAAAAGATTCATAGAAAATCCAAAACAACTGAAAGGAAGTTGCAACGGCTGCATTAAAAGATACAACAGGCAAGGCATGACGGATCATGCCTATAATCCCAGCACTTTGGGAGGTTGAGGTAGGCAGATCACATGAGGTCAGGAGTTCGAGACCAGCCTGGCCAACAAGGTGAAACCCTGTCTCTACTAAAAAATTTAAAAATTAGCTAGCTGAGTACATGTCTGTAATCCTAGATACTTGAGAGGCAGAGTGGTGGTACATGTCTGTAATCCTAGATACTTGGGAGGCGGAGACTCGAGAGTCACTAGAACCCAGGAGGCAGAGGTTATAGTGAGCTAAGATCACAACCCTGCCCTCCAGCCTGGACGACAGAATGAGACTACATCTCAAAAAAAAAAAAGAAAGAAAGAAAAAGCAAAAGCTAAGTGCAGTGGCTCGAACCTATAATCCCAGCACTTTGGGAGGCCAAGGAAAGCAGATCACCTGAGGTCAGGTGTTCGTGACCAGCCTGGCCAAAATGGTGAAACCCGATCTCTACTAAAAATATAAAAATTAGCTAGGCATGGTAGTGCACGCCTCTAGTCCCAGCTACTCAGGAGTTGGAGGCATGAGAATCGCTGTAACTCAGGAGGCACAAGCTGTGGTAAGCCGAAATTGTGTCACTGCACTCCAGCTTGGGTGACAAAGTAAGACTCTATATTAAAAAAAAAAAAAAAAAAAAGATACGACAGTGCAAATGAAGAGAGACCTCTGGGCCCCCAACTTTCTATGAGAAGGAAGTACACTAAGAAGTACACTGAGAAAGCTCCTCAGCTTTATACGGTATTTCTTATGTAAAAGAAGAAAACTCTCAGAAGGCAGAGTGATGTCTGTTCAAATGGTTCCAAAGTGTGTATTAGACCCCTCTGCCCTATATCCTGGGAAGATCTGAACTGACTCAGCCCCACTTCTCATTTGTCCTCCATCTTTCCAGGGTGGTCTCTACCTGGGTACATGGTAATGCCCACCCTGGGAGCCTGAATCATGACTTAATAGTAAAAATTCATTGGGAACATAAAAAAGGATGAGAGAGACGACAAAACCAAGAGCCAAGAACAATGGATTAGGGAACTATTCTTAGGGAACAAAACTGGGTCCCATGACCCTAACAATATGTGGCCCGCTGAACTCAGAATTGATACAAACCAACCACTGCTAAATGCTTCTCCATCTTCTCTTTTTTGGGGCACCATCTATTGCCATTATTTCCCTGTGACTCTATTGTATGTTTGGTGTGTGGGGTAGATAACTTTTCTTTTTACATTATACATCTCTGTATCAAGAGGTACTGCATCTGAGGAGCTTTATCCACCTCTGAATTTGAAGCTGATAACAGAACACAGATCTTTAATTTCTTTTTGGATAAGATTCGACGTTTTGGGAGGGAATATTTTGCTTGTGCTAAGAATATAAATCAATGGAGCCAGAAGCCAATTGTGGTATTTGCCAATTATACCTTTAAAAAGCTGGGGAAAACAGTAAGTAATGCATCACCAAGTATCCTGTTGTTGTAGTTTGCGAGTTTAGTAGTATGATCCCAATATTCACACAGGAGAAAACTGGTGATGGGGGAGACTATGACAAGAAGTCACACTGTGTTTTCAGTCTACTTTAGAACAAAAATGAACACAATTATTAAAAACTCAAGTTCCATTAATTTACAAATTACTCTAATGAACTTTTTTTTTTTTTCCAGAGTCCCGCTCTGTCGCCCAGGCTGCTGGAGCACAGTGGTATGACCTCAGCTCAGTGCAACCTCCACTTTCCGGGTTCAAGAGATTCTCCTGCCTCAGCCTCCCAAGTAGCTGGGATTACAGGCATGCACCACCATATCCAGCTAATTTTTTTTTGTATTTTTAGTAGAGACAGGATTTCACCATGTTGGCCAGACTGGCCACAAACTCCTAACCTTGAGCGATCTGCCCACCTCGGCCTCCCAAAGTGCTGAGATTACAGGTGTGAGCCACCACACTTAGCCTCCTTTTGCATTCTTTACAAATATCTGAGTGTTTATAAATTAAGCTACATGTCTATAAAAATAGAAAAATAATGGGACAGACAAGGTGGCTCATGCCTATAATCCCAGCACTTTGGGAGGCCGAGGTGCGAGGACTGTCAGGAATTCCAGACTAGCCTGGGCAACGAGGTGAGGCCCTTCCTCTAGAAAAAAATTTAAAAACTGCCGGGCAGGGTAGCTCACTCCTGTAATCCCAGCACTTTGGGAGGCTGAGGTGGGTGGATCATGAGGTCATGCCTAGCTAATATGGTGAAACCCTGTCTCTAGTAAAAAAAAAAAAAAAATCAGCCAGGTGTGGTGTCACGCACCTGCAGTCCCAGCTACTTGGGAGGCAGAGACAGGAGAACTGCTTGAACCTGGGAGACAGAGACTGCAGTGAGCCAAGATCACACCATTGCCCTCTAGCCTGGATGACAGAGCAAGACTCTGTCTCAAAAAAAAGGAAAAAAAATTAAAAACTACCTGGACATGGTGAGAAATGCTGACAGTCCCAGCTACTTGGGAGGATGAGGTGAGAGGACTGCTTAAGCCCAGGAGTTCCAGGCTGCAGTGAGCTGTGATCTGGCCACTGTACTTCAGCCTGGGTGACAGAGCAAAACTTGATCTCAAAAAAATAAAAATAAAATGTAAATAATGAAGCCCAATGAATCATTTTTTTTTTTTTTTTGAGACAAAGTCTCACTCGGTCGCCCAGGCAGGAGTACAGTGGCGCCATCTTGGCTCACTGCAACTTCCGTCTCCTGGGTTCAAGTGATTCTTGTGCCTCAGCCTCCTGAATAGCTGGGATTACAGGTATGTGCTACCATACCCAACTAATTTTTAAGTACAGATGTGGTTTCACCATGCTGGCCAGGCTTGTTTTGAACTCCTGACTTCAAGTGATCTGCTCACCTCAGCCTCCCAAATGCTGGGATTATAAGGTGTGAGCCACTGTGGCTCCTAATGAATCGTACCTCTTTGTGGCAATGCCCTTTTGCAATGCAATTTTGCTGCTTCTCCCTTCAAAAGACAGGGTCTACTTTCCCACCTCTTGAATCTAGGTTGACACAGTGACTTGATTTGACCAAAAGAATGTGGTGGGCCTGGGCACAGTGGCTTATACTTGTAATCCTAGCACTTTGGGAGGCCGAGGAGAATGGATTGCTTGAGGCCAGGAGTTTGAGACCTGGGCAACATGGCAAAACCTTCTCTCAACAACAACAGCAAAAATTATTAGGGCATGGTGGTGTACACCTGTAGTCTCATCTACGCAGGAGGCTAAGGCAGAAGGATCACTTGAGACAGGGAAGGCGGACGGTTGCAGTAAGCTAAGATCATGCCACTGCACTCCAGCCTAGGAGACAGAACAAGACCCTGCTCAAAAAAGAAAAAAGAAAAAAAAAAATGTGGCCAGGAATCACACTTTGTGATTTCCCAGGCTAGGACTTAGGAGACAATAAAGCTTTTATCCTCTTGACAAACTCCTGCTGCCATCTAAGAAATTCACACTAAACTCCTGAATGATGAGAGCTCATGTGGAGAATGGGAACCAGCTGACAGCAATACCAAAAGGTCTCAGAGCATAAGTGAGGCCAGGCCATCTTAGACATCTGAGCCCCAGTCAACTCACCAAATGACTGTAGTCTTATGAGCGACCTATTAGGGAGATGGCAGGACCATCGGGCTGCACAATTAATTATTTTAAGTTACAAAGCTCCAAGGTGGTTGTTAAACAGCAAATAATACAAAAACAGGTTCTAAGTTGAAAAAAAATTTATGACTCCCAATCTAAATTTCATAGATTAAGAAATTAAAAAAAGAAATTTCATAGACTAAGCAAAATTTCTAACATACAAAGGTAGGGCAACATAGGTGAAATCTTGGTGAAGAAATTTCTAACATACAAAGGTAGGCCAACATAGGTGAAATCTTGGTGAAGAAATTTCTAACATACAAAGGTAGGCCAACATAGGTGAAACATAGGTGGCAGGAAAATGTCAGAGACTAAGAATCAATTTTCATAAAGAAATTCAGAGTTGAAGCTGCAGAAGATTTTTTAAACATGTTTTTTTCCTATAAGTAATTTTTACTGATTATACCATTCCTTCACTCAACCAACACCAGATGTTTTTCCAGTTGGCCAGTTTTCTTGCCAGAATCTAAAAGGAAAAACATTTTTGTATGGCCAAATAAACCTAAAACAAATTAAGTTTATAATTCTTTTTTTTTTTTTAATATAGAAAGTAGAGAAGGAAAGAAAGAAAAAAAAGGAGTGAAGAAGAGGAAGAAAGAGGAAGTAAAAGAGGGAGAGAGAACGGAAATGTTGCTTTATTCTAAAAATGGGTATTAATAATGGCTGATCAATATTTCATTTAAACCTATGAGTAGGTGTGCTGTGGTATTGAGAAGAATGTTTATTTTGTGTATTTAAGGTGGAGAGCTCTATAAATATTTATTAAGTTTACTTGTTCCAGATCTGAGTTCAAGTGCTGGATATCCTTATTAATTTTCTGTCTAGTTGAGTCTAAATCTCTTTATAGGTCTTATGCACCTGGCTGTTAGGATCGTTAGCTCTTATTGTTGCACTGATCTTTTTACCACTCTATCTTTGTTGCTTTAAAATCTATTTTATCAGATGCGAGAATCGCAACTCCTGCTTTTTATTTATTTATTTTTGCTCTCCATTTGGTTGGTAAATCTTTCTCCATCCCTTTGTTTTGCGTCTTTGTGTATCCTTGCATGTGAAATGGGGTCTGGATGCAGACCCACCCAATTCCTCCACCCAACATCTTGTTCCTAGTAGAAATGTAATTGTTTTTTAGAAGCAAACCACTGCCAGTGCATTGCCATCTCATGACTAAATTTCTCCTAAGAAAGAAATCTCTAGATAAAAACACTACGGATGGATTACATTTAGCAAACAGACACATTACTTAATAGGTCAAATTTCCTGCTTTGGACACCTTCTAACATCTGACTCAATATTCCGAGCTTTCCTTGATGCTGACTTCTGTTTCATTTACTCAACCAAAGACTATGTCCACTACTGTTCACTGCTCTCAGTCCAAAATAGAGTACATACACACTTTTATTTTTTTCTGTTCAGTATTCATTTATTTGACATTAACCATCCTCAGTAACAGTCTATAACCTGGAGGACTCCATGAACTCTGAAGAACTGAATATGACTGGGACTCCATGTTTGGGCCCCCTTCCACGAACACTCCTTTCGTGGAAGCCTGTCTTCCCCTCCTAAATTCCATCTCTCTCTATTCCCTTCCACTCGATGTGGAAGCTGGCTTTCCTCTCCTGGATTCCATCTTTTCTTTCTCTCACTCAGTGTGAGAGTTAGCTGTTTCTTTCTCTCTCCTCCTGTTTCTCTCTCTCTCTCAATAAAATAAATTAAAAAAATTAAAAAAAAAAAAAAAGAACTGAGTATGACTGAATTTCATGTTGACCTGGTGCTGCTTAATCCTGGAAATCTTTCATGCCCTACTGAAAACTTCTTTTGAAGTTATTAAGTGAAAGGAAAGAAACTAAAATACAAAGCGACAATATTATTTCATGTCGTCCACCTCTCCTCCTCCTCCTCCATTTCCCTTAGTTTCACTTCACCTATAAACACAGGAAAGAACTAAGAGATGAATACTAAAAGACAACAATGAAATTTTTTATTTTTTTTTTTAAGAGACAGGGTCTGGCTATGTCTGGAGTGGAGTGGCTATTCACAGGAGTGATCATAGGACACCCTTGAGCAATCCTCCAGCCTCAGTCTCTAAGGTAGCTGGAATTACAGGCACATGCCACTGCCCCTGGCTGTCCTCAGTGTAATTTTATCACAATCTTTGTTTAAATCAAGAGTCAGTCTGAATATTTAGTATTTAGATACTACTCAGTGTCAGGACAAGCAGACAATAGGAACATGGACTCTTTCACCCTACATATTAGTGATGATCACATTTTTTTTCTACTTTCTATACTCTTTTCCCTCAACTGCTCTAACAACTGTCACGTCTGAATATTTTCCATCCAACTCAAATGCATCAGATACCGTTTTTATCTGGTGCTAAACATTCCCAGAACCCTTTGTTCTTTTTCTACACTCTAGGAAATTCCCTAGACTGGCTATGCAACCGTCATCTTGGGCTCTCCACTAGCTCTTCTCTTTTATTGCATTGTTTCCAGTACCCCATACTGTCTCATTTGCTTTTTAAGGAAACACCTCATAGTAATTTATTTAAAAAGGGCTCATATGAACTCATTTTTTTAAGTCTCTTGCATGTCTAAAATACATATTTACTCTAGACTCATATTTGATTGATAATTTGGCTTGCAATAAAATTATAAGATGAAAATCTGGCTGTGTGTGGTAGCTCACACCTATAATCCCACCATTTTGGGAGGCCGAGGCAGGTGGATCACAAGCTCAGGAGATCAAGACCATCCTGGCTAACACATTAAAACCCATCTCTACTAAAAATACAAAAAATTAGCCGGCGTGGTGGCACACGCCTGTTGCCCCAGCTACTCAGGAGGCTGAGGAAGGAGACTCACTTGAATCTGGGAGGTGGAGGCTGTAGTGAGCCGAGATCGCACCACTGCACTCCAGCCTGGCAAGAGAGTGAGACTCAGTCTCAAAAAAAAGATGGAAATCCTTTCCACTGAAGATATCTGAAGACACTTGATGCATTTCTGACCTCCTAAGTTTCTGCTGTGATATGTAATGCCATTTCAATTTTGGGTCCCTTGAATGTAACCTCTAGTTACTTTTGGAAGCTTTTAGTATATTCTCTTTATCTTGAGTAAGTTTACCAAAATTCCATGATCAAGCCTCTTGGTCTGAGGTTATTATTCTATCAGTCCTTTTAATCTGGAATATATTATCTGGAATAATCTGGTAAATATTTTGGAAGTTTTGTTTAATTTCTCTGTTTCTCTGTCCTCTCATTCTAGAATTCCTATTAGTCAAACATTGGACCTCCTGGTTTATCTTTTTCTTTTTTCTTTTTTTTGGGGGGATTAGAGTCTCACTTTGTTGCCCAGGTTGGAGTGCAGTGGTATGATCTCAGCTCACTGCAACCTCTGACTCCTGAGTTCGAGCAATTCTCCTGCCTCAGCCTCCCAAGTGGCTGAGATTACAGGCTCCTGCCACTAAACCCAGCTAATTTTTGTAGTTTTGGAAGAGAAAGGGTTTCACCATGTTGGCCAGGTGATGGCCTCAAGCGATCTGCCCACTTGAGCCTCTCAAAGTGCTACGATTACAGGCATGAGCCACCACACCCAGTGTATCTTTAATATTTTAAATACTTTTTTCCTATATCCAAATTGTTTTGACTTTACTTCTAAATTTTGGGGAACAGAGGATTATCATATTTTAAATTTTCCATTAAGTTTCTATGAAAGATTATTTATTTTCACAGTCTGATTCCATCATACAAGCTGGAAGGCTGGAGTGCAGTGATGCAATCTTATCTCACTGCAACCTCTGCCTCCCAGGTTCAAGCAATTCTCCTGCCTCAAGCCTCCGGAGTATAGCTGGAACTACAAGCACATACTGCCACACCCAGCAAATTTTTTTTTCTTTTTAGTGCAGAAGGGGTTTCACTGTGTTGGTCAGGCTGATCCCAAACTCCTGGCCTCCACTGATCCACCTGTCTCAGCCTCCCCAAGTGTTTGGATTACAGGCGTGGGCCACCTTGCCCGGTCTACGAAAGATTTTTAAGAATAGTATCCTAGGGCAAGCACAGTGGCTTACTCCTATAATCTCAACAATCTGGGAAACCAAGGTAGGAGAATCACTTCAGGCCAGGAGTTCAAGACTAGCCTGGGCAACACAGCAAGAACTCATCTCTACAAAACAATCAAATAAAATTAGACAGGCACAGTGATGCACTCCTGTAGTCCTAGCTACTGGGGAGGCTAAGGCAGGACAATCGCTTGAGCCCAGGAGCTCAAGGCTGCAATCAACTATGATCATACCACTGCACTCCAGCCTGAGCAACTAAAAATTTTTAAAAATGTAAAACAAGGAAGGAAGGAAGGAAGGTAGGTTAGAGAGAGATTCAAACTCTGGAATGGAAGAACATTATAGTTGTTTTCTAGACTACCTGAAGAACTGTCCTTTAGAATAAAGTAATTCTATTTTATTACAGATAATCAACCTAGAAGAAATGAAGCCAATGTGTATACGATAGATCTGAGGCCAAGCCAACGGCTCACACCTGTAATCCCAGCATTTTGGGTGGCTGAGGCGGGAGGGTTGCTTGAACACAGTAGGTCAAGGCTGCAGTAAGCTGAGTTCATGCCACTGTACTCCAGCCTGGGCAACAGGCCGAGACTCTGTCTCAAAAAAAAAAGAAAGTAAATAAATAAATATAGCTTGAATACATGTGTAAAGCAGTGAGCTCTCTCCCTTTTCTAGTCAGTTTTTTCAATACCAAGAATATCGTAGGCTGGCTTCTTTAATTAGGAGCTTGAAATAGATAACCTTAAGGTTCTTAACAATAAAGGAATCAACAAAAATAAAGAAATAGAATTTACATAAGGACTACAGTCACTAAGATTAAGATAGGTTTACATTTACTGTTATTTTTCTTAAACACAAAAAGAATTATCAAAATCAAAATCAGATTGAGGAAAAAGCCAGTCGTATCACTACTGTATATATGAATAAATACGGATTCAACCCAGAACAAAGGCTTGATAACTCTGCTCTTCAGCAGTAACTGTTCAATCCTATCCCTAAAACAGTGGTGACCCAAGGCAAAATGAAAAAATTAAGACAATCTTTTTTTTCGATATGGAGTCTTGTTCTGTTGTCCAGGCCGAAGTGCAGTGGCAGTGGCTCCCAGCTACCTGAGAGGCTGAAGCAGGAAAATCGCTTGAACCCAGGAGGCAGAGGTCGAGGTGAGCCGAGATCATGCACTCCAGTTTGGGCAACAAGAGTAAAACTCCTCAAAAAAAAAAAAAAAAAGGCGGGGGGTGGGGCAAGCATTGTGGCTCATGCCTGTAATCCTAGCACTTTGGGAGGCCAAGGCAGGTGGATCATCTGAGATCAGGAGTTCGAGACCAGCCTGGCCAACATGGCAAAGCCCTGACTGTACTAAAAATACAAAAATTAGATAGACACAGTGGCAGGCAACTATAATCCCAGCTCCTCTGGGGCTGAGGCAGGACCATCACTTGAAGCCAGGAGGCAGAGTTTGCAGTGAGCTGAGATCAAGCCACTGTGACAGAGCAAGATTCTGGTCCCCTCTGCCTCAAAAAAAGAGAAAACACTGGCAACCTTATATTAGCCCCTTCTACCTCTCTTTCTCCCCACACTTCACTAATCTCAGACTTTTGTGGATTTCCTAGAATCTGTCTTATAGAACAGTTGTATAAAGAGTTTTGTCGCCGGGCGTGGTAGCTCACGCCTGTAATCCCAGCACTTTGGGAGGTCAAGATGGGCAGATCACCTGAGGTCGGGAGTTCGAGACCAGCCTAAGATGGAGAAAACCTGTCTCTTAAAAAAAAAATAAAAAAAAAAACATTAAGAGTTTTGTCGTGAATTACTTTATGAGGTCATTTGCCATAGCCATAAAAAGTAACAAAAACATGCTTATATACATTTTTTTAATAAATCAACACTTACAGGCATAAGCCTGTTAATGCCTAAATCTATTTTTTAAAAATCAGCTATCTTTCCTCTGGGACCATTCTCTTTTATTGGGTCGGGGGGCATTCTCTTACTGCAGAGGAAGATCCTCTTAAGTTTTTACTTGGCTGCAGGCATTCTGGAGCTAGCTGAGGGAAGGAGATGGGGAAATAATTCACTAATAATTGTGTAGACTTCTCACTTAATTGGCTCCTGTCTTCCATTTTCTGTCTGGAATTTTAGCCCCATCTTCTTCTGGGATTGATGTCCTAGGTCCTGAACAACTCATATTCAATTCCTCCAAAGAACAAATCTCCTAACTTCTGTAAGGCTGATGGTAGCTGCCCAACTACTCAGATTTAAGGGAGAGAGTACCGAGAGGGAAGTCTATCCTCCCATTATAGACTTCTGGACAATGACCCTATTGTCAGCCTTCATCTTATCCCTACCTTCTATGGTACATGGTACCTGGAATACCTCCAGGTTCTGAACTTTTGAGGGGTTTCACAGACAAATCATGACCTGCCTCTTGTCAGTCTTCTGAAACACTTGGGTTTCACCTACCTCTCCTCTGCTAAGTCATTTACTATTTCTTTCTCTTTTCTTTTTCCCCATACAAGTATTACATATGCCTCATAATTTCAAATGGAGTTTCTATCATTGTTTTTAGGCAATTTTCAAAATAGCCTGGGAATAATTCTACTTTGCTGTCTTAAAATCAGAAAGAAGTGATTCTGGTAATGTTTTAAGTCAAAAAATCTTGAAAATGAGCCAATGACTGTTTAAGGGCTAAATATTTTATTTATTTTTTTTTTTGAGACAGAGTTTCCCTGGAGTGCAATGGCGCAAACTCAGCTCATCCCAACCTCTGCCTCCTGGGTTCAAGTAATTCTCCTACCTCAGCCTCCTGAGTAGCTAGGATTACAGGCATGCGCCACCACACCCAGCTAATTTTTTGTATTTTTAGTAGAGACAGGGTTTCTCCAAGTTGGTCACCAGGCTGGTCTCAAACTCCCAACCTCAGGTGATCTGCCTGCCTCAGTGTCCCAAAGTGCTGGGATTACAGGCATGAGCCACCACACCTGGTTTTTTTTTGTTTGTTTGTTTGTTTGTTTTAATACAGAGTTTTGCTCTTGCTGCCCAGGGTGGAGTACAATGGCTCAATCTCGGCTCACTGCAACCTCCACTTCCCAGGTTCAAGGGATTCTCCTGCCTCAGCCTCCCAAGTAGCTGGCACTACAGGCGCGTGCCACCATGCCTGGCTAATTTTTTGTATCTAGTAGAGACGGGGTTTCACCATGTTGGTCAGGCTGGTCTTGAACTCCTGACCTCAGATGATCCACCCACCTCAGCCTCCCAAAGTGCTAGGATTACAGGCATGAGTCACTGCTCCCGGCCTGTTTGATAATGAACTCCCAAAGGATAACAAAACTGAAATCAAGAACTCAAATGCCTTATAAAATGAGACTGCTTGTTTGTCAAACGTAGCTTTTACTGTCTCATCTCTGTGGCTTTACACCTTCTATGTAGAAACCTATCCATTTTTAAGCCTCAGCTCAAAGTATATTCTCTACGAAACCTTTTCTGGCCCCCTCTGTAGAAAGGAATGCCTCTTCTCCACTCCTGGTTTATATGAGGAAAAACTTTCTCTAAACACACTTCTGGCTCCTCTATACTTCTTTAAAGAGATTAAGTATAACTTATCTTTTTCTCTTATTTGATTGGAAAATCATAGAAGAATGAAGTGCAACTTGGCTCAGAGCTCTGGGTTTCTACCTCTTCTGAACAAGTATTCTCCATTTCTTCAGAGCCAACCTCTCTCCTGGGTAGAAAAGCTTGATTCAGTATAGCACTGCTTACAACTGGGGGCGGGGGTATGTCTATCTAATAGGACTTCAGCTAACAGATACAATCTGGCTCACACCCTGAAAACCAGATCTTCCAACCCAGTTTCTATTAATAGTAAAAGTGGTATTTTGGCCCCCAGCTGCCACTCCTGTGTTCTCCATTTGTCCGGAAATTCTGAAAGGATGAGGGATGCTTTTCTTGAGATCTCCTCGGAAATCCCAATATTCTCTAGGTAGGTATGTTATTTTACTTCCCTATAATCCATAGCACTTTGCTTATAGTTCTGTTACAGAGCTTAAATTTTGTCTTACTGTGTTAAATTTTGTCTAGCCGACTAGGCTGTAAGCTTTCAGAAAGTGGATTAAACAGAGTCTTACACATGACAAGCTACAAAATAAGTATTTGTTGGATTAACTAATTGAAGGGCTAAATGTTTCTTTCGAGTTGGATTAACTAATTGAAGGGCTAAATGTTTCTTCTGACTAAAAGTTAAGATGATTATATAGGTTTTGTTTTGTTTTGCTCTGCTATTTCAGGTAATAAAACGTGACAAACATCACCACATTATCAATATTGCTAGATTATGGCCAGACATGGTTGCCCATGCCTGTATTCCCAACACTTTGGGAGGCTGAAGTAGGTGGATCATTTGAATTCAGGAGTTCAAGACCAGCCTGGCCAACATGGCAAAACCCTACCTCTACCAAAAATACAAAAATTACCCTGGTGTGGTGGCAGGCACTTGTAGTCCCAGCTACTCAGGAGGCTGAGGCAGGAGAATCACTTGAACCCAGAGGCAGAGGATGCAGTGAGCCGAGATTGCACCGCTGCACAGTAGCCTGGGCAACAGAGCGAAACTCGGTCTCCAAAAAAAAAAAGAGGGGCAGGATGGCAATCCTAGCACTCTGGGAGGCCAAGGCGAGCAGATCCCTTGAGGTCAGGAGTTCAAAACCAGCCTGGCCAACATGGTTGGCCCGTCCCTACTAAAAAAACACAAAAAAATTAGCCAGGTGTGATGGTGAGTGCCTGCAATCCTAGCTACTTGGGAGGCTCAAGCAAGAAAACTGCCTGAACCCAGGAGGCAGAGGTTGCAGTGAGCCGAGAGTGCGCCACTATACACCAGCCTGGGCAACAGAGTGAGACTCCATCTCAAAAATAAAAAATGCTAGATTATAATTAATTTTATAATGAAGATTTTATTTTTCCTTGCCAAATTTCTCCTACAATATGTCAGGTCATCATTATTTCTGTTTTTTTGTACCTACCGTCTAGGATTCCTGAAAACTAATCATACATCCTCTAAACCTAAAACTGAAAATAATTCCATTTACACTGAAGAGGCAAATGTGACAAAGGAATTCAAATGAAACAGATAGAATTTAAGCTCAGGCTACTTTTCTTTTCTTTTTTTCTGAGATGGAGTCTCATTCTGTTGCCAGGCCAGAGTACAGTGGCACCATCTCAGCTCACTGCAACCTCCGCCTCCCAGGTTCAAGTGATTCTCCTGCCTCAGCCTCCTGGCATGTACCACCAAACCCAGATAATTTTTGTATTTTTAGTAGAGGCAGGGTTTCACCATGTTGGCCAGGATGGTCTCAATCTCTTGATCTTGTGACCTGCCCGCCTCGGCCTCCCATAGTGCTGGGATTTCAGGCTTGAGCCACTGCACCTGGCTGCTACTTTTCAGTAATATAGGACAAAGACAATACTCACAGAATTAGTATATCATCATCAGTGACTTCAGTGGTTAAAAATAAGCGTTTATAAAAAAAGTGACAAGAAGACATGGCCCAAGTAGTTGTTGCGGCCACTCTTCTGCAAAACAAAAACTATAAATTGAGAAAGCACATTTACTTTTGTGTAACTGGAGGTCAAGATAAGGTACTGGAACTCTTCAGAAACCTCCAATCAAACGTGTACTCAGAGGTGACATCAGTGAAAATGCCACAATAAGAAACAAAAAAATTTTCACCCCCTCCATAAAAGCAACAATAACAACAAAACTCGCAAAAATCAAATTTTTATAGTTAGATAGAAAAAGCAAGTTCTAATGTTTCATAGCAGAGCAGGATGACTATAGTTAGCAAGGATGTATTGTGTATTTCTAAGTAGCTAGAAGAGAGGATCTGAAATGTTCCCGACACATAGAAATGATAAATACTTAAGGTGATGGATACCCCGAGTACCCTGACTTGATCATTACACATTTTATGCCTGTAATACTCATAGATACCCCACAAATATATAAATATTACATATCAATTTTGAAAAATCAAATTTTTTTGAACTTTAAAAATTAACTAAATCTTGCAATAACCCAAGGAGTCTTCAAGAAAAATGTCTGAATCTCAGTAAGATTAGCATTTTAATTTACTCCAACTGCATCTGTTGGCAGTAGCCTTTAAAATAACATCTGATATTACTGGTAACTGAGGGAACAGAACAGATCTAATTTCCAAAGAACTGTAACAATTTGCTTTAACCTGTGTGGTACTCCCTGGAAAACCAGCTCAAAAAGTTTGTCTTTATACTGTCTGACTCAGAACTGGCCTACTACTAAAGTAGCTACCCTCCATTTGTCAAAAACATTTACAGGCAAATGTTTTAGTCACTGCTGATTAAGGAATAGATAATAAACTAACCAAAAAGCTTAAAAGAGAGGGGAAAAGCCAGGGAAATGTACGTCCTTAAGGGCACTGATAAGCTCTGAGATATTCCTTAGACTTAGAAGGCCACATGCATGCCCCGGGTTGTGTACACGCTCAAGAAAGACCTGATAACGCCCAGAGTTCACACCTTTAGTTGATCTTGAGGCTCTGCAGAAGTAGTAAGATGTGAAAACTAAGCCAGAGTTGTAAACTCTGTTGTGTGTTCAAAGTGTGCCCCTACATAAACCCCTTCAAGGAAGACTGGGAGAATTTGTGGTTCTATGTATTTAGAAACTTCTGGGCCGGGAGTGGTGGCCCACGCCTGTAATCCCAGCACTTTGGGAGGTCGAGGCGGTTGGATCACAAGGTCAAGAGATCGAGACCATCCTGGTCAACAAGGTGAAACCCTATGTCTACTAAAAATACAAAAACTAGCTAGGCATGGTGGTGCGCGCCTGTAGTCCCAGCTACTTGGGAGGCTGAGGCAGGTGAATTGCTTGAACCCAGGAGGCGGAGGCTGCAGTGAGCCGAGATCACACCATTGCACTCCAGCCTGGGTAACAAGAGCGAAACTCTGTCTCAAAAAAAAAAAAAAAAAAATTTCTGTATGGTCATTAGCTGATCACTAAGCTAAAGGAACAGAGATTTTAACCCAGGTGCAGTGGCTCATGCATGTAATCCTAGCACTTTGGGAGGTCAAAGCAGGAGGATTGCTTGAGATCAGCCTGTGTAACATAGTGAGACTCTGTCTCTACAAAAATAGGAAGGTGAGCCGGGCATTGAAACTACCTTTGCAAAATTATGACTGAGACAGTGAAAGAGATTTAACTTAACCAACTCCATCTTGCTTCTAATCTCCAAGTTGTCCTGTTTCATTCCTGGGCAGAACTAACTTGAGAGAAACTGAGTTTCTAGCTTAAAATAAAGACCAACAGCCCTTTCCCAAAGCAGACCTCCTTCTTGCCTGGGACTAGACTGCCTTTGTAGAACTAACATTAGCCACAAGATTAGAAATTATGGTTTAGGAGTCATGGAGCTGGAGGCTACGAGATTCTGACCCTTCCTAAACGACTCCTAAGATCAGTGCTTGAGATATTTTGCAGCCCCTGCACTTGATGGATCAGCTGACCTCATCCAGATCGATTAACTGGCTCATCTGATCTCATGGCCCCTACCCAGGAACTGACTCAGTGCAAGAAGACAGCCTCGACTCCCTATGATTTCATCCCTAACCAGTCAGCACTCGTGGTTCACTGACTTCCCCCCACCCACCATGCTGTCCTTAAAAACTCCTCTAAGCCAGGCGCAGTGGCTCACACCTATAATCCCAGCACTTTGGGAGGCCGAGGCGGGTGGATCACGAGGTCAAGATATCAAGACCATCCTGGTCAACAAGGTGAAACCCCGTCTCTACTAAAAATACAAAAATTAGCTGGGCATGGTGGTGCATGCCTGTATTCCCAGCTACTCGGGAGGGTGAGGCAGGAGAATTGCTTGAACCCAGAAGGCGGAGGTTGCGGTGAGCCAAGATCATGCCATTGCACTCCAGTCTGGATAACAACAGTGAAGCTCTGTCTCAAAAAAAAAAAAAAAAAAATACAAAAATTAGTTGGGCGTGGTGGCCTGTGCCTGTAGTCCCAGCTACTCGGGAGGCTGAGGCAGGAGAATTGCTTGAACCCGGGAGGTGGAGGCTGCAGTGAGCCGAGATTGTACCACTGCACTCCAGCCTGGCACCTGGTAACAGAGTGAGACTCTGTCTCAAAAAAAAAAAAAAAAGTACACCACAAATGTTTACTGACTGAATTAGAGATGAGAAACATGTAACAGAAAAAAACAAACTTACGTGTACTAACATAAAAAAGTATAAAGAAATAAAACTAACAAAAACTGTCTCTAAGATCATAAAGAATACTATAAAGAGTTGCTAATAAAAGCTAAATAACAATCCAGGTACAGTGGCTCATGCCTGTAATTCCAGCACTTTGGGAGGCTGAGGCAAGTAGATTGCTTGAGCATAGGAGTTAGAAACCACACCTCTACAAAAAATACAAAAAATTAGCCAGGCACGACTGCATATGCCTGTGGTCCCAGCTACTCAGGAGGCTGGGCCAGGAGCCAGGAGGCAGAGGTTCCAGTGAGACGAGATCATGCCACTGCACTCCAGCCTGGGTAATAGAATGAGACTGTCTCAAAAAAAAAAAAAAAAAAAAGAGGCTGAATAAGGCCTGGCATATGGCTCATGCATGTAATCCCAACATCGTAGAAAACCGAGGCAGGCAGATCACTTGAGCCCAGGAGTCTGAGACCAGCCTGGCAACATGGTGAAACTCCATCTCTGCAAAAAAAAAAAAAAAATACAAAAATTAGCTGAGTAGAATGGTGTACACCTGTTGTCTTAGCTACCCAGGAGGCTGAGGTGGTAGGATCACCGGACCCTTGCAGAGCTTTAGGCTGTAATGAGCTGTGATCATACCACTGCACTCTAGCCTGGGTGACAGAGCAAGACCTTCTCTGCAGGAAAAAATAAATAAAAAAAGGCTGAGTAAACATGTCATGTTCATGAATGAGAAGGAATATACTGTAAAAGTATCAATTCCCCTAAATTAATGTATAAAGCCAATTAATTAACACTATGGTATTATAAATTAAAAATAGAAGGAACAGGCCTTAGTTCAAAAACAGACCTATGAATGTAGTCAGCTTTATTATAGGTATGACATTTCAAAACCAGTGGAAAGGCTGGGCAAACTGGCTCATACCTGTAATCCTAACACTTTAGGAGGCTGAAGTGGGAGGATCACTTGAGGCCAGGAGTTTTAGACCAATCTGGGCGACACAGGAAGAACCCACTGCTACAAATTTTTTTTTTTTAACTTGCCCAGGTGTGGTGGTATGCACCTGTAGTCTAGCTACTTGGGAGGCTAAGGTAAGAAGATCACTTGAGCCCAAAAGTTGCAGGCTGTAATGAGCTATGATCCTACCTCTGCACTCCAGCCTGGGTGAGGGAGTGAGACATTGTCTCTAAAAAGATAAATTTTTAAAATTTAATAAAAGACTGGGCACAATGGCTCATGTCTGTCATCTCAGCACTTTGGGAGGTCAAGGCAGGTAGATCACAAGTTCAAGAGATCGAGACCATCATAGCCAACACGGCAAAACCCCATCTCTACTAAAAATACAAAAATTAGCTGGGTGTGGTGCCTCTAATCCCAGATACCCAGGAGGCTGAGGCAGGAGAATTGCTTGAACCCAGGAAGCAGAGGTTGCAGGCGAGCTGAGATCATGTCATTGCACTCTGGCCTGGCAACAGAGACTCTGTCTCAAAAAGAAAAAAATTAACAAAAACTGAAATATCCAGCCAAACCACTGGAAAATACAAAATAAAATACTGAAATATTCATATAATGGAATACTATGTAACAATTAAAAGAAATAGATTGACCATACCTCTAAGAAATGTAGTAGAGAAAGTTTCAGAACAGACACAATAGAAGGTCAATTATGTAAACACCCACACATACAAAGAAATGTGGAGAAGAAAAACCTTGGCAGAGTATGATGGCTCATGCCTATAATCCTAACATTTTGGGAGGCTGAGGTGGGAAGATCGAAAGAAGCCGGGAGTTGGAGACCATCGTGGGTAACAGAGGAAGATCCTGTCTCCAGAATGAAACAGACAAACCCTACAAGGATAATCACCAAGTCTGTAACAGTTCTTATCTCTTGAAGTAGAGAGGAGTAGAACAGAGAGATCAGTGTTACAGGTAGTGTCAGAGGCTCTTTTTGTTATACTCTTTGTTTTAATTATTTAAAAATTTATTCACATACATTTTATTTTATACATAAAATTTATAGGCCAGGCCTGGTGGCTCATGCCTGTAATCCTAGTACTTTGGGAAGCCAAGGCAGGAGGACTGCTTGAGCTCAGGAGTTCAAGACCAGCCTGAGCAATACAGGAAGACCCCTTATCTACAAAATGTCAAAAAAAATTAGCAGGGCATGGTGGCATGTGCCTATCCAGCTATTTGGGAGGGTAAGGTGGGCGGATCACTTAGGCCCAGGAAGTCAAGGCTACAGTGAGCTGTGATCATACTCTTGCACTCCGGCCTGGGTGACAGAGTGAAACCCTGTCTCAAAAAAATAAAATACAATAAAATTTGTATATAACTTATATAAATTAATTTCCAAAGGTGAAGAAGACTATATGTCCAGTATAATCTTGTTTGTTCATAAAATATAGAAATAGATACATAATTTGGCCAGGTGTAGTGGCTCACGCCTGTAATCCCAGCACTTTGGGAGGCTTAGGCAGATGGATCACGAGGTCAGGAGTTCAAGATCATCCTGGCTAACATAGCGAAACCCCATCTCTACTAAAAATACAAAAATTAGCTGGGTGTGGTAGTGCGTGCCTGTAATTCCAGCTGCTCAAGAAGCTGAAGCAGGAGAATCACTTGAACCTGGGAGGCAGAGGCTGCAGTGAGCCAAGATCTCACCATTGCACTGCAGCCTGGGCAACAGAGACTCCAAGGAAGGAAGGGAGGAAGGGAGGAAGGGAGGAAGGGAGGAAGGGAGGAAGGGAAGGGGAGGGGGAGGTGAGGGAGAAAGGAAAGAAAGTAAAGGAAGAAAGGAAAGGAGATATAATTTATAAAAGGATACATAATACACAGTTAACAATGGTTACGGCCGGGGCACAGTGGCACACAATGGCTCACACCTATAATCTCAATTATTTGGGAGGTGAAGGATCACCTGAGCCCGTAAGTTCAAGACCAGACTGGGCAACACAGGGAGAGCCTGTATCTACAAAAAATGTAAAAATTAGTTATGTATGGTGGTGCATGCCTATAGTCTCAGCTACTTGGAAGACTGAAGTGGGAGGATTGCTTGAGCCTAGGAGGTTGAGACTGCGATGAGCCATGATGGTGCCACTGTACTCTAGACTCGGCAACCCTCCAAGACACCGTCTCCTAAAAAAAAAAACACACACATACAATGGTTACCTCTGGGGAATAGGGTGGGGAAAAGAAGACAGACTTACTTTTAGCCAAAACTCATTTTAAGATGAATAGAAAATTGTATTTTAACTTCTCTGCCCAGCACAAATACGAAAGCAACAGTTTAACTTCCATTTCCAGTCTCAAATTAAACCATAGGCCTATTCCTATAACTGTCTTATTTTAGTAAAACAGAAGTGGGTGGAAGAAAGATATGTCACTGAAACACATTAAACTGAGAGACTTGAGTCTACTGTAGGACAACCAAGGAGGCTGATGCTCAAGTTTCCTTTAGCTAAAATAATGGTAACACTTCACAGAGATTGCACAGTCCAACTCAGCTGCAGTGAATGAAAGCTACAAGAAAGTTTACTGAACTAGTTCTCCATTAAATTTTGCTTAGGCAGCTGGGTGTAGTGACTCACACCTGTAATCCCAGCACTTTGGGAGGCTGAGGCTGGCAGGTCATGAGGTCAAGGGATGGAGACCATCCTGGCCAACATGGTGAAACCCCATCTCTACTAAAAATACAAAATTAGTTGGCCATGGTGGCGCATGCCTATAGCCCTAGCTACCCAGGAGGCTGAGGCAAGAGAATCGCTTGAACCCAGAGGCAGAAGTGGCAGTGAGCTGAGATCGCACCACTGTACTCCAGCCTGGGTGAGACTTCATCTCAGAAAAATAATTTTTTTTTTTGCTTAGACCTCAATCTTAAAAATTTCCATTTTTAAAGAGTACCATTAGCATGAAGCATAATACCTACCTACAAGTACTATGTGATGACCAGGGACTTTCAATCTAAATGTGCATCCACTTCTAATTCCACAAAAGAACACTATTTCCAGTCAAGATCATGTGGAGCATATATATTCTCCCCTACTTCCCAGCCTGATATTGCATTGAATCCTGTGCTTTTCTGTTATGTTAACTCATCTCTCAAAAAATACTGTTTCTAGTAATACTGACCAAACCTCAGCCATCTGACAACAGTCAGAACATGTAAAGAAAAGAATAAAACTGGATGTTTGCTAGGTATGTAGTACAGTGTTCCCTGACTTAGGATGGTTTAAGATTTTTTGATGTTACAATTATGTACATATAATATGCGTCAGTAGAAACTGCATTGAGTACACACACAACCATTCTATTTTTCACTATCAGTACAGTAGTCATTAAGTTACACGAGATATTTAACGTTTTATTACAAAATCAGTTTTGTGTTAGATAATTTTACCCCACTGTAGACTAATGGATTCTGAACATACTTAAGGTAGGTTAGGCTAATCTATTACATTTGGTAGGTTAGGTGTATTAACTGCATTTTCTTTGTTTTTCGTTTTGTTTTGTTTTGTTTTGTTTTTTGAGAAACGGTATCTCTTTCATCCAGGCTGGAGTTCAGTGGCATGATCTTGGCTCACTACAACCTCCCCCACTTCCTGGAATCAAACAATCCTACCTCACCCTCCCGAGTAGTTGGGACTGTAGGTGTGCACTACCATGCCCAACTAATTTTTAAATTTTTTGAACCAGCAATCTCATTACTGGGTATATATCCAAAGAACTATAAATCGTTCTACTATAAAGACACATGCACACATATGTTCACTGCAGCCCTGTGTACAACAGCAAAGACCTGGAACCAACCCAAATGCCCATCAATGATAGACTGGACAAAGAAAATGTGGTACATATATACCATGGAATACTATGCAGCCATAAAAAAACAATGAGTTCATTTCCTTTGTATGGACTTGGATGAATCTGGAAGCCATCATTCTCAGCAAACGGACACAGAAACAGAAAACCAAACACCGCATGTTCTCATTCTTAGGTGGGTATTGAACAATGAGAACACTCGGACTCAGGGAGAGGAGCATCACACACTGGCGGCAGTTGTGAGGGGATAGGGGAGGGACAGCGGGGGGGGTGGTGGTGAGGGTGGGGGGTGGGAGGATGACATGGGGAAAAATGCTGGATATAGTATAAACCTAAAGTAAAAATAAAAAAATAAAATTTTTGTAGAGATGAGGTCTTACTATATTGCCCAAACTGGTCTCAAATTACTGGGCTCAAGCAATCCACCCACCTCGGCCTTCAAAGTGCTGGGATTACAGGCATAAGTCACCGCACAAGGTCTTAACTACATTTCCAACTTATGATAATTCCAATCTATTATAGGTTTATCAGGGCATAGTACCACGTGTATTACAAAAACTAAAAAGGTAATGAGATAATTACATATTTCATTTGAATATATATTTGACAGTAGTTAGAAGGATCAGCTAGATCTTGACCACAACTTCAGAACACCATTTAATGAGACCATTTATAATGCAAATTTCACATTACTGAATAAGTAATTCAAATGCTTGAGAAAATGGTAGTACTTTTTCTTGGGGTTTTTTTTTTTTTTTTTTTTGAGACAGAGCCTTACTCTGTTGCCCAGGCTGGAATGCAGTGGTGCAATCTCGCCTCACCACAACCTCCACCTCCCGGGTTCAAGGGATTCTACTGCCTCAGCTTCCCAAGTAGCTGGGACTACAGGTGAACCCACATGCCTGGCTAATTTCTTATATCTTTAGTAGAGATGGTGTTTTGACATATTGGCCAGGCTGGTCTCGAACTCCTGACCTCAGGTGATCCACCTGCCTTGGCCTTCCAAAGTGCTGGGATTACAGGGGTAAACTGCCATGCCTGGCCTTTTCTTGGTATTCTTTCTATGTTAAAAACTTATTTTAACCAGGCATGGTTGCTCACACCTGTAATCCCAGCACTTTTGGAGACTGAGGCAGGCAGATCGCTTAAACTCAGGAGTTCAAGACTAGCCTGGCCAATATGGCAAAATCCTGTCTCTACTAAAAATACAAAAAAACTAGCTGGGCATGGTGGCACACAACTGTAATTTCACCTACTCTGAGACACAAGAATCAATTGAGCCTGGGAGGTGGAGGTTGTAGTGAGCCAAGATTGTACTACTGCGCTCTAGCCTGGGCAACAGAGCAAGACCCTGTCATAAAAAAAAAAAAAAAAAAAAAGTTGCATTTTTTTCTTGTGCTTAAAATTAGATCTACATTTGGGAAGCTTCTTTTATATAAATATAACCCCAGTCAGCTGTGACAAAGACTACTGAATAACAATGATATTTCTTTTTTTTTTTTTTTTTGAGATGGAGTCTCACTCTGTTACCCAGGCTGGAGTGCAATGGCACAATCTCAGCTCATTGCAACCTCTGCCTCCCGGATTAAAGCGATTCTCCTGCCTCAGCCTTCTGAGTAGCTGGGATTATAGAAGCATGCCACCTTGCCTGGCTAATTTTTGTATTTTTAGTAGAGACAGGGTTTCACCATCTTGGCTGGTCTCGAACTCCTGACCTCGTGATCCACGCACCTCAGCCTCCCAAAGAGCTGGGATTACCTCGCCCGGCAATAATGAAGTTTCTCATCTTCCTACAGCCACTATTCATAATATACAAGGAATGTTATAGTATTAAAGAAAAAGTTTTAACCTGTCCTAGGAGAATTCCAAGATATATCAGGTTTCTTTTCTACAAGTGGGTAGAAAGTAGAATGTAGAAAGAAGCATTTCAGATTGCATTAAGTAACTGCAGAAGTAAGTTGTGATATGATTTTGTTAAACATGACCTTCTTTTCTTTACACGAAGGACATGCAAACAATATTCAAAAAGCTGATAAGGATGAATGTCAGGAAAGGGTATTAGCAATGCAGTGCTCTTTTTAAAAAACAAATGCATCTCTAATGTCTGTGTTTAATCACATCATTGCTTTATTTTCCCACAAATCAGAGAAGGAAGAATTACCTATTTATTAGGGGGTAAAAGCTGGCTGATCTAGTGTTTTAGATGTCAACTTAAAATCTGGTGCAACTTTGGGAGGCCGAGGTGGGTGGATCACGAGGTCAACGGATCGAGACCATCCTGGTCAACATGGTGAAACCCCGTCTCTACTAAAAATGCAAAAAATTAGCTGGGCATGGTGGCGCGTGCCTGTAATCCCAGCTACTCAGGAGGCTGAGGCAGGAGAATTGCCTGAACCCAGGAGGCGGAGGTTGCGGTGAGCCGAGACCGCGCCATTGCACTCCAGCCTGGGTAATAGGAGCGAAACTCCGTCTCAAAAAAAAAAAAAAAAAAAAATCTGGTGCAAGATTCTCATCTTGGGAGACATTTATTCACATTTGCCTAACAATGAGTACAATAATAGTTGCAGTATAAATTGCAGACTGAAATACTACTAAATTATTACTGTTCAACTAGATTAAAATGCATAGGCATTCCTGTTTAATATACCCAATATAAAAAACTGAATCAGGCTGAGCACAATGGCTTATGTCTATAAGCACTTTGGGAAGCCAAGGTGAATGGATTGCTTGAGCGCGGGAGTTCAAGACCAGCCTGGACAACATGGTGAAACCCCAACTCTACAATAAATACAAAAACTGGCCAGATGTGGTGGCTCACGCCTATAACCCCAGCACTTTGAGAGGCTGAGGCAGGTGGATCACCTGAGGTCATGAGTTTAAAGACAAACCTGACCAACTTGGTGAAATCCCCTCTCTACTAAAAATAGGAAAATTAGCCATGCATGGTGGCTGGCACCTGTAACCCCAGCTACTCAGGAGGCTGAGGCAGAGAAGTGTTTCAGGTGGAGGTTTCAGTAAGCTGAGATCTCGCCACTGCACTCCAGCCTGGGCGACAGAGCAAGGCTCCATCTCAAAAAAAAAAAAAAAAAAAAAGATGATTAGTTGCATTCTTCCCTCTATAAAAGAATTTTTCCATTTAAATAGTAAGTTCCTTTAAAGCATCTGAAATCTATTTGCAGCTGGGTGCAATGGCTCACTCCTGTAATGCTAGCACTTTGGGAGGCCAAAGCAGGAGGATCACTTGAGACTAGGAGTTGGAGACCAGTCCAGGCAACATAGTGAGACCCCCGTCTTTAAAAAAAAAATTTTTTTTTAGTAAGAAGAAAAAGAAACAAGCAGGAATCTAAAGCAGCATATACAACAGCATTACAAAGTCTAACTGGCTTTTCTTTAATAGCAGATAGAAGCAAAGAAACTTAAGAACACTGGCAATAAACTATCTAATCTCTCTCCAGAGAATCACAGAATTTCCATGCTAGAAGGAAATTTACAGTTGAAACAATGTAGGTTCAGAGAGGTAAGTTACCCAAGGTCCCAGACACCAGTAATACTAGAACTTCACTAGAATACGTATAATACACAAAAAACACACAAATATACAAATGTATATGAAGTCTAAGAGTACATTTTGTTTCATAGTTCAGAACTAATTCCCTTTGTAAAATCCTGATGACATCACCTTAAAGCTTTCATTGTCTCCTTATCCAAATTAATTTCAAAACAGTAACATTAAAAGATATAGATGATCTTGTTCAAAAAAAACAAGATGAAAAAACATTCTAACAGAGAACTCTGAAAAACCCTGCAGCTAAGATTATTTGCTACAAATTGCAAATCACTTCTTCATTTCTTTTTCTTTTCCCCAACCACCTCTAAAAAGGAAAAAAAGAAAATGGCCACAACAGTGGCTCATGCCTATAATCCCAGCACTTTGGGAGGCCAAGGCAAATGGATCACCTGAGGTCAGGAGTTTGAGACCAGCCTGGCCAACACGGTTAAACCCTGTATCTACTAAAACTCTAAAAATTAGCTCGGCATTGTGGCGCGGGCCTGTAGTCCCAGCTACTCGGGAGGCTGAGGCCCCAGAATAGCCTGACCCCAGGAGTAGGAGGCTGCATGGAGCAAAAGATGCACCCCAGCCTGGGCAACAGAGTGAGAGTCTGTCTCAAAAGAGGAAAAAAAAAAAAAGTACGACAGAAAGACAGAAAGAAAGGAAGGAAACTAAAAGGAAGGAAGGAAGCAAGCAAGCAAAAAACAATACTGGCTCTGTGTTACTAGTAATGAGTTGGCTCTGGCTTTTCTTAGACCTATACAGAAAGGATGACATATACAAAAAATGTTCCAATTTAAAAACCTGCCCTAATCTAAAAACTTTGGTCTTCTACTGGGAGTGCTGGCTCACGCCTGTAATCCCAGCATTTTGGGAGGCCAAGAGGGGCAGATCACCAGGTCAGGAGTTGGAGAGCAGCTTGACCAACATGGTGAAACCCTGTCTTTACTAAAAATACAAAAATTAGCCAGGCATGGTGGCACATGCCTGTAATCTCAGCTACTCAAGAGGCTGAGGCAGAAAATCACTTGAACCCGGGAGGCAGAGGTTGTAGTGAGCCAAGATCACGCCACTGCATTCCAGCCTGGGTGACAGAGCAAGACTCCATCTCAAAAAACAAAAAAAATTTAGTTTTCTTTTTGCCTGCCCTTCCTGCCACATAAAATTCCTCACTTTGCAGACAGGAAGGCAAACATGAAGCACCCAGAATAGCTATACCTATGGTATGTTATTATTACAAATTATAAGTAAAACTGAGGTTGGGCGAGGTGGCTCATGCCTACAATCCCAGCACTTTGGGAGGCCAAGTCGGGTGGATCACTTGAGGTCAGAAGTCTAAGACCAGCCTGACCAATGTGGTGAATCCCCATCTCCACTAAAAAATACAAAATTAGCCAAGCGTGGTGGCACATGCCTGTAATCCCAGCTACTTGGGAGGCTGGGACAGGAGAATCCTTTGAACCCAGAAGGCAGAGGCTGCAGTGAGTTCGAACCGTTGCACTCCAACCTGGACAACAAGAATGAAACTCCATCTCGAAAAAAAAAAAAAAAAGGCCGGGCATGGTAGCTCACACCTGTACTCCCAACACTTTGGGAGGCCAAGGCAGTCCGATCAACTGAGGTCAGGAATTTCAGACCAGCCTGGCAAACATGGCAAAACCCTGTCTCTACTAAAAATACAAACATTAGCTGGGTGTGGTGGCACACGCCTGTAATCCAGAGGAAGGCTGAGGCAGAAGAATCCTTTGAATCCGGGAGGCAGAGGTTGCAGAGAGTCGAAATCCAGCCATTGTACTCTAGCCTGGGCAAGAAGAGTGAAACTATCTCAGAAAAAAATAAATAAATAAATAAGCTGAGAATGCTTCCCCAGTTTTCACTTTGAAATGACTACAGAATTATCTCTGCCTACATTCTCCAATTGATCAGAAAGTCACACCAACAAACACCACGGTGGTGAGTACATTTGATCATGTTTGGACAGGCATTTTATGTATTTATTGCCAAACTTCACTTACATGTTGTTAGATATAATTTGTCTTAGCACCAAAGTAATGCCTAAAATCAACTTGTTACTCAATTTCGTGGAATTGCATTTCCTTTTTTGTTTCGACCAGAAACTCCTGGGAGCAACAACAAAATTGATAAATTCATTATATTTCTACCTGACCACAACTGTTAGATAAGAGGCTCATTAAAAGAGTATCATAAAATCAAGTTCGAGGATAAAAGATTAGAGAATAAGTAGGTTACTTACCTAGAGGTGTAACTTACATGCCTACTAGTTAATCTTTGCTGAATACCCAATAAAATCGCTATTTTAAGAGAGAGTCTTCAAACGATAATGCAAATTTGGTTTGGATTTATCATATTAAATACATATTTTTGTTGTATATAAAAGATGAATTGAGCACAAATATTACTGCATAGTTCAGTACTACCACCTATTGTTAGTAGCTGTCAAGTAAAAATGTTTTATGTATCTAATGGATCCAACTACATTAAGACATAAAACTGTAAAACCACAGTTGGATGCCTTTGCTTTTCTGAGTCAATATTTGTATGGGAGGGGTCTGACCTAAGAATTCACTAACTCTCGCTAGGTCTGGAAGATCAAGTAGGAAAACAGTGTAAAGACAGAACTATGTACAAGTAGCTAAATTTGGTCACTTTAAGGGCATTCTTTCTTCTCCCTCCCTCCTTTGGATTTTCCTGGTGTCACGGACTATTTTACTTTGAATATCTAAAAATACCCTTCCAAAAACCACAGTACTAGTTAGATTACTGAAAATTTGTTTTTTAAATGGAGTAAGCTCTGTCGCGTAGGCTGAAGTACAGTGGCACAATCTGAGCTCACTGCAACCTTCACCTCCTGGGTTCAAGCAATTCTGCCACCTCAGCCTTCTGAG
Source organism: Callithrix jacchus (assembly GCF_049354715.1). Lineage (NCBI taxonomy): Eukaryota > Metazoa > Chordata > Mammalia > Primates > Cebidae > Callithrix > Callithrix jacchus. The sequence continues at coordinate 119,852,598 of NC_133506.1, forward strand.
TAGATGAAATTACAGGTGTTCACCACCATGCCCAGCTAATTTTTGTATTTTTAGTAGAGACAGGGTTTCACCATGTTGGCCAGGACTGGTCTTGAACTCCTGACCTCAAGTGATCTGCCCATCTCGGCCTTCCACAGTGCTGGGATTACAGCCTGAGACACTGCGCCCGGCCAGTTACTAAAATTTTTAATTCAGCTTCCAATATATTACCAGTTGGAAAACAGTAATCTAAGGAGCAGGAATGAGATCCTTGGCCTATAAGAAAGCACTTATAAATGTGCAAGAAAAATGAGATCAAGATTTGAAAACAGACAACTTTGAGAAGGAAAATAGATTTGTTAAAAACCATCATTAAAAAGCATCCATCAACACTAACCGTTAAAAGTGACAAATGACCTAAAACATAAGAAGATTTTTAAAGTGTGACCCTTGCTAGGCCAGGCGCAGTGGCTCAAACCTGTAATCCCAGCACTTGGGAGACCAAACCTGGCCAACAAGATAAAACCCCATCTCTACTAAAAATACAAAAATTAGCCAAGTGTGGTGGCAGGCACCTGTAGTCCCAACTACCAGGGAGGCTGAGCACCAGAATCGCTTGAACCCGGGAGGTAGAGGTTGCAGTGAGCTGCAATTTGCCACTGCGCTCCAGCCTGGACAACAGAGGGAGACTTGGTCTCAAAAAATCCATAAATAAGTAAAATAAATATATAAATGTGTGACTATTTCTAACAGAAATACTAATTTAATGAATGAAAATCTTCAACATAAAAGTAGATTACATCTAAAAATGTGGAACATAATGTTAATAATACATTTCATAAACTTTTTGTCAGGTGATTTACTTTTAATGACTCAATAGAAAACGGTAATTTGCAACGTAATGGTTTATCTTTGTTTCTCACGCACGTATTGATTTTTAAATAATGGAGCTACTATGTAAGTACATGATAGAATGTACCATGTTCCAAAAAGTAAAAAAAAGAGGCCAGGCACAGTGGCTCATACCTGTAATCCCAGCACTTTGGGAAACCAAGGAGGATGGATCAGTTGAGGTCAGAAGTTTGAGACCAGCCTGGCCAACAGAGCAAAACCCTGTCTCTACACAAAAATTAGCCAGGCGTGGTGGCTGACACCTGTAATCCCATCTACTCGGGAGCCTGAGGCAGTAGAATCACTTGAACCTGGGAGGTGGAGGTTGCAATGAGTCAAGATTGTGCCATTGCACTCCAACCTGGGCAACAAAAGTTAAACTCCATCTCAAAAATTTTTTTTTTTTTTTTTTTTTTTGAGACAGAGTTTCGCTCTTGTTACCCAGGCTGGAGTGCAATGGCGCGATCTCGGCTCACCGCAACCTCCGCCTCTTGAGTTCAAGCAATTCTCCTGCCTCAGCCTCCCAAGTAGCTGGGATTACAGGCACGTGCCACCATGCCCAGCTAATTTTTTGTATTTTTAGTAGAGACGGGGTTTCACCATGTTGACCAGGATGGTCTTGATCTCTTGGCCTCGTGATCCACCCGCCTCGGCCTCCCAAAGTGCTGGGATTACAGGCTTGAGCCACCGCGCCCAGCCCCTCAAAAATTTTTTTAAAAGGCCGGGCATGGTGGCTCACGCCTATAATCCCAGCACTTTGGGAGGCTGAGGCGAGCAGATCAGAGGTCAAGAGATTGAAGCCATCCTGGCCAACATGGTGAAACCCACATCTCTACTAAAATAACAAAATTAGCTGGGCATGGTGACACACACCTGTAGTCCCAGCTACTTGGGAAGCTGAGGCAGGAAATCTGCTTGAACCCAGGAGGTGGAGGTTGCAGTGAGCAGAGATCACACCACTGCACTCCAGCCTGGCAACAGAGTGAGACTCCATCTCAAAAAAAAAAATAACCAGTTACAAGTTAGTTCCTGGCAAAAATTAAGATTAACTAATATCCAGGTCTCTTCATTCAATGTAGTGTGCTCTTTTGGTCATGCTACATTTTAAGATTTTTGGTTTTTGTTTGTTTTGTTTGTTTGTTTGGGACAGAGTCTTACTCTGTCATCCAGTCTGGAGTACAGTGGAATGATCTTGGCTCACTGCAACCTCTGCTTCCCAGGTTCAAGTGATTCTTGTGCCTCAGCTTCGGGAGTAGCTGGGACTACAGGCACACGCCACCACATCTGACTAATTTTTGTATTTTTAGTAGAGATGGGGTTTCACCATGTTGGCCAGGCTGGTGTCCAACTCGTGATCTCAGGTGATCTGCCCGCCTTGACCTCCCAAAATTTGGGGATTATAGGTGTGAGTCACCATGTCCAGGCAAATTTTCATTACTTTGTTTAAAATGAAGCAAGTAGGCAAACAAATATTGAATGCTCGTGTTACAGGTTGAATATTACAGATTTCTAAGAAAGTCAGTGAGGTATAATGAAAAAGAATAATGAACATAGATTCAAAATACCCAAATTGGAGCATATCATTTTCTAACTTATGGGTCCTTATCTCTAGGCACTGTTAACTGTGAAATGATATCTGAATGTCAGTTAATGTTACCACTATGATTCTTTTTTAATGTTAGGCTTTTTAATAAACCCATTAATACAGAATTTTGCTCCAACAATACTACATCCTCAAAATGAACCTACTAAGACTATGACAAAATGGAGAGGCTTAACTAAAATAAATCTAAGCTTGGACTCAAGGGCTAGCCTACATATTTAAACACTAATCTCACTAAGTGTTAAGATAATGTCAGTTATGGCACTTAAAATGAAGGTGGCCAGGTGTGGTGATCACACCTGTAACTCTGACACTTTGGGTGGCCAGTGAGACGATAGCTTGAGCCCAAGAGTAACAAATACAAAAATAAAATATACTGGATGAACTGCAGAAAAGGTCGTTTCCAAAAATTTTAGACTTTTTGCTAGTTATGCTAAAAACAAAGCAGGATGACGGTGAAGTAAAAAAAAAAAAATGCAGAAATCCTGGCTCCCCCACTTACTAGCTGTGCAATCTGAACACCTTACTTAATCTCTCAGGCCTCCACTTTCCTCAAATGTAAAACAGAATCATAAAACTAGAAGGAACAGAGGTAAAACATTGACTCGACGTCTAGATGCAGGAAGTATTCAATAACCATCATTAAATTTGAAAGAAAATTACTAAAATTTGCTGCAAAGTTCACTATAAATATCATAAAAAATCTGAATAGTAAATTTTAATTAAGTGACTAACAGAATTCAGCACATACTATGTTAACCTACAAGGGTTATTAATGTATATATTTAATGCCAAGGTGACAGAGCAAGGAACAATATGAATTCCCACATCTCTCAATATCTTAGAGACTGTTTATTCAGTAGTCATCTACTTTGGCTATTGTAAAGGATGCTATGCATCTGGCTAACAGGTACTCTCCCTCAGTTTCAACTTAAACATTTTTTTTTTCTAGAGCTCTAACCCAGAGAGGTAGATTTAAAGTGTGTGGCCTCCAGTTACAACATATAAAAGCATACCTATAAAAGGATTTAAATGAATCAACTATCTAAAAATCGTAAGTTTCAGTTACCTTATCCAACAAAAATATCTTTTACAGCCACAATTTGAAATTAGCTATTATGTGATATAAAGATTTCATGCATCCAAAAAAATTCTCAATAAGAGATCTGCTATCTGCTTAGTTGTAAAATTATTTTGTTTTTTGTTTTTTTGTGAGACAGTCTCACTCTGTTGCCCAGTGGCACAATCTCAGCTCACTGCAACATCTGCCTCCCGGGTTCAGGCAATTCTCCTGCCTCAACCTCCTGAGTAGCTGAAATTACAGGTGCGAGCCACCACGCCCAGCTAATTTTTATATTTTTAGTAGAGATGGGGTTTCACTATGTTGGTCAGGCTGGTCTCGAACTTCTAACCTTGTGATCCACCCACCCGTCTTGGCCTCCCAAAGTGCTGGGATTACAGGCGTGAGCCACCATGCCCAGCCAAATTATCACTTCTTTTAAGAAGCAGACTGTAATCTTGAGGATTTAGAAAAATCATCTGATGTAAACGTTTAGATCTGCTTTATTTGCCTATCTTTCATTGATGGAAAGTAAACATTTAAAATATTTTCAACAAATTAGCAGTAAGTTTACTACCTCCTAAGAAGCCAATTTACTAATTGTTCTCACTACTTGTAAATTAGGTCCACAAAGAGGTAAATGGTTTCAAGAACGCTCATTTAACTTCATTAACACATATCATTTCTAGCCATTCTTATCTGTTTTCTGGCATGGAACACTTCACATCATACTAAGGGAAGAGCTTTTAGTTTATAAAACACTTTAATCATGAAACTGTCCAAGAAGGAGTTCCCCCCTTAATATTTTTTCAACCTTCTCAGATCATATTTAGAAAGCTTTAGTTGCCAGCTACATCACAGTCAAGTTAAAAAGAAACCTCTTGGCCGGGCGCGGTGGCTCAAGCCTGTAATCCCAGCACTTTGGGAGGCCGAGGCGGGTGGATCACGAGGTCGGCAGATCGAGACCATCCTGGTCAACATGGTGAAACCCCATCTCTACTAAAAATTACAAAAAATTAGCTGGGCACGGTGGCATGTGCCTGTAATCCCAGCCACTCAGGAGGCTGAGGCAGGAGAATTGCCTGAACCCAGGGGGCGGAGGTTGCGGTGAGCCGAGATCGCGCCATTACACTCCAGCCTGGGTAACAAGAGCGAAACTCCGTCTCAAAAAAAAAAAAAAAAAAAAAAAAAGAAACCTCTTAATAAAGCAACAAATTTTCTTAGTATTTTATTACAGTATGTCACCACTACAGAGAGACTGTAAATTAAAATATAAAAGATTATAAAAATAGAAAATAGCAACGTCATTTTAAAGCACCTACAAGAGAATACTTTTCAACAATTATTCAACCTAAAATGAATAGCAAACTGATAAAGATATAATTTCACAGGCAAAAGACTGTCCCCAACTCAAATCTTCAGAATCTGGAACTCCGTTTCATGATTTTTAAAGTAGTACTGAATATGCAACCATCATAAATTAACCTTTTGGGGTTCTGTACATTAGAGCCATCCAATGTCCTATTAAACACCAAACAATATCTATCATAGTATTTTCTTCTCGTGATCAAGTTAAATACTAAACCTCTAAGAAGGCCAATTCTTCGATTTTCTCCACTCCTCGAGTGCAACAATAACATTGTAGCTCTGAACTTAAACTCATCCCGAACACTTAATATCTTGATCTTCATGGATCAATTCAAATCATTTTCCCGTTCTAAGAAGAAGAAATTAAGGTGGCACAAAAGGAGTAATGAAATTAAAAAAAAAAAAAAAAAAAAGAATCCAGGAATAAACTGATGACCCTTAAAATTTTTCACTCCCTGTACCCTGTTAGTCGAGTTTCTTAACTTTTTTCTTGCCGTCTTACAATTTCGTCTTTCAAATGGAGATGCAGAAAAACACCGAGTGAGATTGTCCACCGAGCTGTGAGTGATACCAGGTCAGCCTGGTTCTCTGCCAGAAAAGACCAGGTGACATTTACTCTTCCCGTAGAAGTTGCTTTCTCTTGTCCCCTCAAAGAACCTTCCAGCATACTGTTATACTATTGTAATTCACCAGTAGTTACAATACTTTGCTTCCCAATGGAATGTCTTTCCTGCATGGTGACTACTCTCTACAGACGCTTTCAAGACCGTCCACTCCTCAATTCCAAGACTGTAAACCTCCCTCGCTAGAGGAGAAAAAGTTCCTAAAAGACAGACCGGAATGGATTTGCTGAACTTTCGTCCCAATCTCAAAGCATGTAGACATCCAAGGGTTCCCAGAAACAATGAGCTACAAAAGTACAGACTAAACGGGAAAGAAGAGGAAGTATCAGAACAATACCCAAACCAAACACAGCACCGAAAACCCGTGGTAGCCTCTATCATCCCAGTCTACCGCCCCCACTTCCCTCGTTGCACCAAGGTCTCAAACTCGGAGAAATGGCCCCCAGCCTCTAATTTCCTCCCTCAACAGACAACAAACGCCTCGCGAAGAAGGTGGCAGCGAGAAAAGCAGCAGGCTCTTGCTGACCGGAGCCGTGATGCTTTTTCTGTTGGGTAGAAGGCGGCAAGCCAAGGGTTGTATAAAGAATGAAAAGCTGAGCGATCCTGGGGGATGGGGGGAATTAGGGCGCCCGAGCTAATCCCCCGCCGTGGCCCGCTGGTGGGAAGAGACGGGGGGCGAACCGGCGACGGGGCGCCGGGCTGCGCTGGGCTTTCAGGTCGCGAGAAAGGGGAGCCGAGTCTGGCAGCCCCGCCGGTGGGTGGGTGGCGGCGCCCGCCAGGGAAGATACTCCGTGCGGAGCGGACGCTTCGGGATGAGAGAGCGCGACCCGCCCTCCTCACGCCGCCCGAGCTCAAGCTCACACCTCAAACCTGCTCTTGGTCACTCCGTTCACGTCTCTCCTCATGGGGCCGGCGGGTGCGGCCCGGGCCGGGCGCTGCGGCGAGCGGAGTGCACAGACCGGGGGCCCAGGACAGGCCCGGGAGTTCCGGGACGGGGACCAGGAGGCGGAGGGGCGAAGTCGGGGCCGTGGGACGGGAACGAAAGACTTCTCGGCTCCGACGGGGCCTTCACCACCTCCCGCGGCGCCAGCGGCCGCGACAACTGCTAGTCGCTAGCTCGGCTCTCTCCACAGCCTCAACTTCAACCCAAAACAAAAACACTCCCCACCTGCCAGCAACGCCGCTGCTCATTGGGCAGAGCCGCCCGGGCCTCTGAGAGCCTGGGAGGGGGGAGGGGCGGGAGGGGGAGGAGCGCGGTGGCGGCGGAGGCGGCGGCGCGAGACCACCCCTCCCCCACCCGGGGCCGGCCCTGACGGTGCGCCCTGGAGCAGCTGGAGCTTGGCGGCGGTGGCACGACCCCCAGCACCTCCGAGGCAGCTGAGCCCATCGGGAACAGGCGAGGCAGGGAAGTGCCTTTGCGTGTGGAAAAGGGGGGCTGTGGGGTGGGTGCGAGTGCGCCCGTGCTCGCGGACCGGAGAGGGAGAGAAGAGCATGACCGCACTCTGCGCGGGGGCCCCTTTTCTGCCCCGTGACCCCCTCTCCTCCCTCCGCAGGCAGACAGGCACGCACCCACCTGCACAGAACTCAGCCTCTGCACGCGCCCCACATCCCTCGTCACTCGTTCCCCAGGAGCCTATAAGGCACATACATCGTTCCCGACCAGCCAGCTCCCTTCCCCTGTCACTCACTGTCGCCTTGAAACCAAAGTGCAGCAGGCGGTCCCTGCTTGGAGCCATTTTCCTCCTCTTTCTGGGTGTCTCTAGATTGGGGCACTGCGGCTGCCACCGCCGTCGCCTCCGCAGTTGCCGCCGTCGCCGCCGCCGCCTCCCCCGCCTCAGTGGATTGCATTACGGGGTGCTGCAGGGAGGCCTGGGGGGCCGCTGCGGGACGCGTGTCTCCCGGTGCATGGCTTGGGAGGGCGGGGGCTGATTGTGCTGAGCGGCAGGCCGAGTGCCCGCCCTGGTCCCAGGATAGCTGCAGGGCTGCACCTAGGGCCGGGGTCTGGGCGGGGTGCAGGGCTGGAGCCCGGCAACCCTTTAGACGACCTGGGGAGGGGCGTGTGTCCGTGGGGGTGGGGCGGGCGAGGCCGAAGGGCCTTTGACTGCCCCTGCTGGGCCGCCGTTGGCGCCCAATGGGCTGCAGCGCCTGCCCATCCGCCAATCAGGGCGCTGGTTGGTGAGAGCCTCGGCCTGACGCCACTTTGGCGGGAGAAACAAGCGTGTGTGAGCGAGTAGGCGGGGGCGTTTTCCCGATAGAAACGCTTCATCAGACTCCGGGGCTCCTTGTATAGAAGCATATCTGTATCATCATATTATATTTTGTTTTAACAACTCTGGTATTCAAGGTCTCATAATTTATGACCGAATTTCCACGAAGGAATAACTCAGGGTTTGTAGTTCGTTGCCCCTTCAAACAGCAACCAACTACGAAATCATGTCTTAAGCGTGAAATACTAAAAACTGTATAATAAATCCCAGCAGTCCTGGCAGGAGCAGCAGCACTGCTATTTGTATGCTTCCAAAGCAGTTATGATTTGTTCTTCCTCACACTCCTTTTAATTAATGGTTTTAGCGACTGACTTGTTACGCATGTAAGAAATTAACAAGAGCAACAGGTGCGGTTGATCTTTAAGAATAGGCACATTTTAGCTGGAGGGCATATTACCAAACTCTTAAAGCACTGTATAAAACTTTTTTTTTAAGGTAAGAGTCTCAATTCTGTCGCTTAGGCTGGAGTGCAGTGGCACGCTCTCGGCTCACTGCAACCTTCGTCTCACGGGTTCAAGCGTCCCAAGTAGCTGGGATTAAAGGCGCGCAGCACCCCGCCCAGCTAAGTAAAGACAGGGTTTCGCCATGTTGACCAGGCTGGTCAGGAACACCTGACTACAGGTAATCTGCCCGCCTTGCGCTCCCAGAATACTGGGATCTTTTTTCATTTGTAGAGACAGGTTCTCCCTGTGTTGCTCAGGTTCATCTGCAATTGCTGGGCCCAAGTGATCCTCCAGCCTCCTCCCGAAGTCCTGAGATTACAGGCCTCATCTGAGTCTCCACGACCGGCCCCCCCTTTTTTTTAATCCTAGAGGGGGCTTCCTAAGACCAGGGACTTAGCTACCGAAAACTCATTCTCAGACCCATAATCCCAGGCCTGTCTTCTCCTTCTGTCCCAGGTGCTTTTAATGTTTTTGCTTGAGTTCAGCCAGTGGAATAAAAAAGCCTTTTCATTCTGTCTCATCTAAGAGCTGTATTCTCCCAGCAAAAACTACTGATGCATTTGGTGAGTAACAACGGCAAAGGGTAGAAAAACTGGCCTACAGATTAACAGAATGAAGACAAGTTTCACAGGTCAATTATCCATTCCAAAGGACCATTTCAAGTAGTACTAAGGGAAGACATTTACTTTTGACTGACTCATTCACTGGAGTTTTGAACAAATGAAAAAAATATTCAAAGGCTAAAATTTTATTACACACAGGCACATTACTTTTTATCAAAGAAGTTTATTTGCATGTAAATAAACAGATTATTTTGTAATATTTCAGGAAAAAAAAATCCCACAACAGATTTCATCTACTTTCAAAAAAATGAAAAACCCCAAGTATTTACAGAACGGCCATATGCACAGAAAACCAAATTTGAAAGATTTCTTTTTAAAAAAAAGACCCTCCCCAGCTGCTCCTGATGTACATTTTTAAACTCAAAATTTAAAGCTCAGTTCTTACAGCTGAGCATGTTTCCCAGTCTAGCTTCTGAGATGTGAAGTACTTCCTGCCCTGCCAAATACTAACTCGAAATGTATGGGGGGCAGGGGAGGAGGGGAGAAGGAAAAAAAATTAGGTTGTCTAAGGATTGTGAATGTTTCCCATACTGACATCTTTAAGTGACTCAACTGTGGATACTGTATGACTCACTGGCTCCCTGAAAGGGCTTCTGAGAATTCATGATATTGCTGCACTTAATTTTTCCATCTAGGCCTGAAGAAGGAAAATCTTTCAAAAGAGTCACCAACCTCAAGCCTGGTTTTGGCAATTATATTCTGTTTGTCCCCACCACCCCAACCCCTACCCGCTAAAATACTTCTGTTTTAAGACACATTGATTTTGAACCTGAAATCTTCATGTACATCAGAGCAGGTTATGACCAAGAACCCCTAATGTTAAGCCAAAAGACAGAAGAGGAATCAGGTCAAACTGAGAATACGTAAGACACCAGCAGCAGAAGATAGGTAGAAGTTGACTTCATGTCCTTGCCTTCTTTTGAAACAGAAGAATGAGTACACCTAGACAGGAGGGAGGTGTCCCAGGCTTGATTTATTCTGCCTCTTCTCCTCCACCCTGTGGAGAAATGCAGTGCTCCCTGGTTCTCAGGCAGGGTGAAGCAGTTTAGCCCCGGCTCCCTGTTAAGCAAGTTCAGATGCTGGGTCAGTGTGGGGGTGAGCCCATCGACAATTCAGGGGCTTATCCTTCATCCAGATCCTAACTCGGGATTCTTTGATCTGGGATGAAGACAGAAAGAGAGAAAAGCTTCCCAGTTTACTCATTTTGGTATTTGTTGGCCCTGCTTGGGGGAGCTGAGCCCCGATACTATTCAGTACATTCCCAGTAAGATTTTCCCCACCCAGAACAAATTTTTAAAACCACGTAACTTTTTTTTTCCTGCAGAAACCAACGGGATAGGATTCAAAACTAGGTGACAAACCCGTGAGAAATCGAACCTGGCTGAATGTCTGAGGCTGCTACTGTATCAACATCACAAGAAAAAGCACTCTGGTATCACCTGCCCATGTCCTCGTTAGTGTCACCCAAGACATTTGACTCTGATACGGTAACCGATAACTTTTTTTGCTCCACTTTGCAATGTTTTGTTTCCTACATCTTATTACCTTGGGACACAAAAGTGGCAGAGTTGTTGAGAGCTGATGACCAGAAAAGGGAGAACACTAGAGGAAATGAGACAGGAAAGAAAGCCAAAGCTGATTTTCCAACTCTATGCTGACTCCAACCTGCAGAAAGAGCTGAATATACAAATCTTCCATATATGATGAAGTCACTCCACTTATGACATAACACACAGAGGAATCACCTGGCTTTTTTTTTTTTTTTTTTTTTTTTAACCCAGAAGAGTTGTGCTGGGGACCAGGCCCCATCCCGCTGATACAGATCCTGAATGGAATCGTCAGGAATGGCACAGTGCAGGTGTCAATATCAAAGTAAGGCCGCAGAATTTTGAGAGGACCCTCCAAATACTGAGAACTTCTGTTGCACTCAAAACAGTCTCCTGGATTTCTTTATTTTTATGTGAAGGGCTCTTACTGATGTCCCCCAGAATCCAGACTCAGACCTATTTCTCCAAAAAGGTCCAATTGGGTTGCTACATAGTAGCAAGGGTTTATCTTCATGCTCACCCAGCATTCCAGGCCCCCATTACTTCAAGTGAGCTTGAAATTGTTTTAAGTGAACTATGGCTGCAGATTTTTTACTGTTTTATCTCAGGGAGCATACGGTGGAGTGATTAAAGTTTGGACTCCTTCTCCTTGTGATGAAGAGAAACAATGAGTCCAGCTCTTAGGAATGGCATCAGTTCTCCTGCAAACAAAATGCTGGGATGCAGAGTTTTGGCACATTGTGGAAACAGGAGAACTATTAATTCTATCATGGTTTTCATGCCATTGGGTCAGGAAGGCTGTCCTACACTAAACCTTACTGCATCTGAAAATGTTTACATCTCAAAAAGCCACCAGCTTTTTTTTCTTTTGAAAGGAAAATGAGATTACAAATCATTACCTCCACAGGGAGGTGACTCCTAATATTCCTATGATCTCTGAATCCTATTTAAAACCTCCTAAAATAAAAATATCATTTTGGTTTTTCTATTATATTTAACTTTAAAGGCGGCTCTGACTAATCTGCTTGGGCTTGATGCTACAATATTAGCACAAGCTATAAGCTCCCTACCACCATATAAGCCTTGCTCTTCCGCCTCCCATCATTTTGAACCCTAAACCTCATAGATTTAAAACACTGTATAAAAACAAAGGGTTAAAATATTACAAATAAATAGCTAAAATAATCTTCCCTCCCCCAGTCACTCCTAAGAAACAGACACCAAACATTACTTAAGTGTCCAAAATGACCAAAGTCCTTCATTTGCCCATGACTCAAATGGACAACTACCCCAAACAAAGTTGAACAACCTTCATGCAAATGCATCAAGGAATGTATTGCTTTTTCATTTTCTGCCCAGCCCTTCATATACATGCACTAAAATGAGTTTAAAACATGGCCTAAAAATGGAAAAAGGGAGAAGAAAATATATGTGAGTATTTCCCACAAAACTGTTTCCCACCCTTCCCTCTCCCTACATCCCTCCCACCCCGCCCTTCCCTTTCTTAAGCAAGTATTTTAACTTTTTCTTTCTGGCACAGGAACAAAGACTTCTTGGTAACCCTGTGGTCTCTTTAACAGGGTCTGGATATGCCTTTCTAATTCACCCAGCTCAGGGTCAAAGCCATGCCATTTAGTATTAACCAAATCAGACCTGTCGGACTCACCCCTTACAGTGGTTTGCCTATAAACTTATCAATATTTTTTTTCTCTGCCTCTGTTTCTTTTAGGAAATAAGGTTCCTAATTGCCAATCAGGGCCACATCCATAAGATCATCATCTTCTTCCCCAATCATAAAGTCTGGGCTGAGCCTTGAGGGCCTGTCTGCAGATAAGATTGTATTACTTGTCATAGACAAGGATTGGTCTGAAGAGATGGGTGATTTGGACCAACTCTCTGGCTTGATGCTGTGAGATTTTTTCTTGTCTCGGTCTTTGTCCCGGTCTCGGTCCCTATCTTTGTCTTTTACTTTCTTCTTTTCCTTTTTGTGCTTCTTATGTTTCTCTGTGCTGTATTCTGGAAGTGGTCGGATGCCATCATCTGAGCTGGGACTATTCTGATAAGATTTCTCTGCTATGGAGGAGCCTGACTCACTTTCACTGTCCAGATTCTGGGGGGTATATGCTGGTGACTTACTATGGCTGGGAGAGCCACGCTCATGCTTTGGAGTGGAACCACTGATGAGTGGAGAGCCATAGTTTTTAGATGCCATCTGAGGTCTAAGCCCTTCTCCACTACTTTCCCCAGGTTTCTGCAAAGTCACTTTGGCTTTAATGCTGGGGGAGCCTCCATCATGCTTACTGATGATAATTTTTGCCACACCTGTGCTCCCCACATTTTTTGACTCTGAGGTCTTCTTAGAAGAATCCACTGAACTCCCAGAGGTGGAAACCTTTGATTTGTCTTTATCACTTTTCTCCCGCTTGCCCTGAAACTCTCCTCCTGACATGTTATGTTTGGAGGACATAGGATGGCTGGAAGAATTTGTGCTCACCCCCATCTGGCCGTCCATTGGGTCTTCACTCCCAGGGCCACTGGTGACAACCCCGTGCTTCAGTTTATCTATGACGGCTGTCAAGGACGGCTTCTTATTTCTGCTGGGAGATTTTCCTTTGGAACTCCCATGCTGGTTCTGAGAGGATGACATGGAAGAGCCACTTGAGGAAAAGGAGGAGGAAGATGCCGTACAAGAATTAGATGATGGGGGAGTTTTCTGGGACAATGAGCCTGAGGATCCTAACCCTGAAGATGACTTCATGCCAGAGCTTGAACTAGTTCCTGACATATGAGAACCACCAGAACCTGAACTGATAGGGGACTTGGCTTTAGAGGATGGGGGAGTTCCAGGAACAGGCTTCATTGGGGAGGCAAGTTTATCAGAGCCTCCAGGTGGCCTTGAATGAGAAGGGGATATGTTTGGTTTACTTAAAGGATTCATAAGTGATGATGGCTTTCCTTGAGGTTTCATCTTGGTGCTACTAGAGCTGCTGCTCAGTCCATGCTTGGTAATAGGAGAGGAGCCTGGCTTCCCTCCAGACTGCGAGGAATTTTTGGACTGGCCAGATCCAGAAGATCCCTGGCTAGAGTATATACTACTACTTAACTTGGAACTTGATGAGCCTTCTGATTTACTGCTTTTCATCTTCCCTGAGGTGGAAGCAGAAGATGAGGAAGAAGAGGAAGAATGGCTATGGTGGCTTTTGCTGCCTGAGGAAGACACAGAACCACTGCTGGTATACTGACTATGAGAGGAAGGCTTACCCACCATCACTGTTCCCTTAGGAATCTGAATAGTGATTTTGGGAATGGGTGGTGTGGCAACACCTGGGGGAGTCTGAGATCTTCCTGAACTGCCTGGAGATTTAGATCCACCTGTACTGGTAGGAGGGGTAAAAGGTCGGTTAGAAGAACTATGAGATGGCGACTTTCCCTCAGTGTCTGCCTTCTTCCGCTTTGGAGGCTTATCTTTGTTTTTCCCATCATTAGAAGGGGTCCGACTGCGCTTCCCTGGTTTGCTGTCTAATCCTGGCCCCGAAAGAGTACTATTACTGGTGCCATTGCCTTCCTTTACCCTCTTTTGAGTCTTTTCTTTCCCTAAGTCCCCAGTGGCCAGTAAAGGACCTTGACTACCACTGTGATGCTCCATAAGATCTGCAGGACCTAAAGCTTTGCCAGCTACTGATATAATACTGAAATCAACTGTGTCAGCTTGGTTATTGCCCTTAAACTTGGTCTCCCCATTATCACCTCCAAGCATTGGCACCCCCAAAGTATTTAGTGCCTGAGATGCAAATCCTTTGAAATCATCATTATCCCCACTTTGGCTGCTTTCATCAAAATATTCTTCTCCAAAACCACTTTGGCTCTGGCTGTTCAATAAATCAGGATTGAAATCTACTCCATCATGAAAAAAATGATTTGTAGGAGAGTCACTATTGGGACTTCCAGCAGCATCTGCAATAAGGTCAGCTGGATCAGTGTATGGATTTTCATTATTGTTAGTTTGAAAGACATCAGAGTCAAAGAGGGTACTCTGAGAATGCCCAGAGCTTGAAGAATCTCGAAGAGGGGTGCCAATGGCTGGGCAATCATCACTAGTGCTGGGAAGCTTAGAAGCTTCTTCTGCAATGTCTGAAAGGATGTCAGTTACATCTGGGCCAATGCTGTCTGAACTGGATAGTCGGACCATCCTTTGAATACTGGGTTGGGGGTGAGGTACTGGTTGTGGGTAAGTTGTTGGGGGAGTGCTACACTGGCTTGGAGCTGGAGTGATATGTGGCGTATCCAGTGTGTCAGCTGTCATGTTGACATCGAAGATAGGGTTCTGTGAGTCAACATCCATTGAAAATAACTCCCTCTGAAAGTCATCTTCAGTCTGGTGCTTTGGTTTGTCAGGTGGTAATCGTGATGACTTCTTTTTCTTGGTCTTGTTGCTACCCGAGCATATATCCATCCGGGGTGAGCCAGAAGAGGAGTTCTGCCTCTCTAAAGGGCTGCTTCCATAAAGGGTTGAGAAATCCTGGGCAGGATTATCTTTAAGAAGGTTCATGAGCATCGGGTGGTTCTTGGTGTTGCCGGCCATCGAAGAGACAGGTGGCGGCGTGTGATGAGGAGGGGTCGGACTCGAGCCAATGGTAGACCCCCCGTTCCCTGTGATTTGCAACAAACTGGTAAGAATTGGGTTCTGAGACACCTTGCTGAAGTCCTCCCCATGGCCCACCGACTCATGCCGATCTTTGATGCTCATGCTCATATTAAACAAGGTGGTAATGGGACCCCCCGGAAAGGTGTTGGTTGGTGTAGTGGTACCACTCATTGGGTTGTTGCCTGTGGTCATGCCATACCCTGGGCTGCTAGCCGGGGGCAGGTTCTTTTTCACCATGTCTTCAACTGTCTCTGCAATGAGGGACAGTGCTGGGGTGTCGGCCTGAATGGTTTCAGCTTTCCTCCGAATAGCCCTCATCGTCACAGGGATGGACATACATCTGCAAGATAAGATAGAGGAAAACAAAGTTAATATTGCAATAGCTGCTGAATGAGACCTGAGATTTAGATACAACATAAGAGTTTTGCAGTAAGCAGTTTTCAGGTAGGGCAAATAATAGTTCTATCAAATACCAGAGCTTTGGGTAAATTCATTTGAAAAATCTAAGCCAAAATGAAATTGTCAACCTCTTAATAAGAGTCACACAACAAAAGCAAACTATAATCAAGAGTCCAAATAATTGGACTTCAAACTGAACTAAAAGAAAATTGGTAATAATGGAACTCAGTAAGAAAATATCTCCTTAGGGTGGGCGCAGTGGCTCAGGCCTGTAATCCCAGCACTTTGGGAGGCTGAGGGGGTGCATCACTTGGGGTCAGGAGTTTGAGACGAGCCTGGCCAACATGGTGAAACTCTGTCTTTACTAAAAATACAAAAATTAGCCAGGTGTAGTGGTACACACCTGTAATCCCAACTACTCAGGAAGAGGAGACAGGAGAATCACTTGAACCCAGGAGGCAGAGGTTGTAGTGAGCCAAGATCATGCCACTGCACTTCAGCCTAGGTGACAGAGGGAGACTTTGTCTCAAAGTAAAAAAAAAAGGAGGCCAGGTGCAGTGGCTCACACCAGTAATCCCAGCACTTTGGGAGGCTGAGGAGGGCAGACCACAAAGTCAGGTGTTCAAGACTAGCCTGCCCAACATAGAGAAACCCGTCTCTACTAGAAACAAAAAATTAGCAGGGCATGGTGGTGGGTGCCTGTAATCCCAGCTACTCAGGAGGCTGAGGCAGGAGAATTGCTTGAACCTGGGAGGCAGAGGTTGCAGTGAGCCGAGATCATCCAACTGCACTCCAGTCTGGGCAACAGTGCGAGACTCTGTCTCAAAAAAAAAAAAAAAAAAAAAAAAAAAGCCTTCTTCTGGGAGATTCATATGATAATTATAGGGATATATAACTTATTTTAATTAAGGAATCATTAGAAAAATCTCTTGACCCATCAAGTTCTAAACCTTAATGGCCTAGATCATCCCAAAGCTACGCTGTTATAAAAAGTGCTATTTCAGGAATGAAATCTTGTTTATTATAAAGCAAAGCACTTTTTATTTTCCAGATAAATTTATATTCATAAACCTCAGTTTGCAAATGTTTTGCTCTGGGACATATGTCAGCATATTTTTCTTTTTTCTTTTTTGAGATGGAGTTTTGCTCTTGTTGTCCAGGCTGGAGTGCAATGGCTCAATCTCAGCTCACTGCAACCTCCATTTCCTGGGTTCAAGGGATTCTCCTACTTCAGCCTCCCAAATACCTGGGATTACAGGCATGCACCACCACGCCTGACTAATTTCGTGTTTTTAGCAGAGATCGGTTTCTCCATGTTGGTCAGGCTGGTCTCGAAATCCTGACCTCAGGTGATCCACCCACCTCTGCCTCCCAAAGTGCTGGGATTACAGGTGTGAGCTACTGTACCCCGCCAGCATACTTTTCTTATAAGGCCACATAGTTATCTGTTAGGCTTTGTAGGTCATATGTTTCCTGTCCACTTACTCTGCAATATTAGCTAGAAAGCTGCCACAGATATTTAAATGAACAGCAGTGTACCAATAAAATTTATTTACAAAAATAGCCTGCCA
The DNA here is from genome assembly GCF_049354715.1 of Callithrix jacchus. NCBI lineage: Eukaryota > Metazoa > Chordata > Mammalia > Primates > Cebidae > Callithrix > Callithrix jacchus. The sequence continues at coordinate 119,869,617 of NC_133506.1, forward strand.
CACCTGGCTGTAGAAAAATCCCAAAAAATTACATATTAATGTTTCTGGGATGCAGACTGGCTTAAGTATCTCCCATGTAACATTTAAGTTGGTGTTTTTGTTTGTTTGTTTTGAGATGGGATCTCACTCCATCGACTAGGCTGGAGTGGAGTGGCGCAATCTCAGCTCACTGCAACCTATACCTCCCAAGTTCAAGCGATTCTTCTGCCTCAGCCTCCCCAGTAGTTCAGATTATAGGCACCTGCCACCACACCTGGCTAATTTTTGAATTTTTATTTATATATATAGTTTTTGTTTTGTTTCTTTGTTTGCTTCTCAGACGGAGTCTCACTCCATCGCTCAGGCTGGAATGCAGTGGCGCAATCTCGGCTCACTGCAACCTCTGCCTCCCAGGTTCAAGTGATTCTCCTGCCTCAGCCTCCCAGGTAGCTGGAATGACAGATGCACACCACCATGCCCAGTTAATTTTTGTATTTTTATAGAGATGAGCTCTCCCTGTGTTGGCCAGGCTGGTCTCAAACTTCTCATCTAAAGTAATCAGCCCACCTCGGCCTCCCAAAGTGCTGGATTACAGGAGTGAGCACCACGCACAGCCTAACATTTAAGTTGTAAAATCTGGCCCGGTGGACCCAGTGGCTTACACCTGCAGCCTCAGCTACTCAGGAGGCTTATGTGGCAGGATCACCTGAACCTGGGAAGTCGAGGCTGCAGTGAGCCATCATCATGTAACTGCAGTCCAGCCTGGGCAATAAACCCTGCCTCAAAATTTAAAACAATAATAAAAAAAAGTAAAAATGTTATATCTGTTAAGAATTGGCACACAGGATAGGTGAGAAAAACATCTGTATTTTATTATGGCTCTCTCCTGCCTTAAAGTACCATAATTCCAGGCCTGAAGTTACCTACTTTACTTCCTATTACTCTCATAGTAATATTATTTTTAAATGAAACAAAGCTGGCCAAGCGCAGTGGCTCACCCGTGTAATCCCAGTACTCTGAGGGGGCCAAGGGAGGCATATCACCTGAGGTCAGGAGTTCAAGACCAGCCTGGCCAAGATGATGAAACCCTGTCTCAACTAAAAATACAAAAATTAGCTGGGTGTGGTAGCACATGCCTATTATCCTAGCTACTCGGGATGCTGAGGTACAAGAACTGCTTCAACCTGGAGACAGAGATTGCAGTGAGCCAAGACTGCAACACTGAACTCCAGCCTGGGCAACAAAGAGAGACTCTGTCTAGAAAAAAGAAAAAAACAAACAAAGTTTACTTTGAATCAAAAAGCAGAGAAGAGTGAAATCAAAGCAATAACTAAATTGCTCCTTTATTTGAAATTCATGCTAATACTGAAAACAACATTTTTTTTTTTTTTTTTTTTTTAAACCTAGTCTCGCTCTGTCACCAGGCTGGAGTGCACTGCAACCGCCGCCTTCCGTGTTCAAGCAATTCTACTGCCTCAGCCACCCAAGTAGGTGGGACCACAGCCACCTGCCACCATGCCCAGCTAATTTTTGTATTTTTAGTAGAGACCGGCATTCATCATGTTGGCCAGGATGGCCTCATGATCCGCCCACCTCAGCCTCCCCAAGTGCTGGGATTACAGGTGTGAGCCACTGCACCTGGCCCAACAATATTCTTTATCCATCTCTAAATGGGACTTAGCTGAAAAAGGGCCAAGGCTACCTTTGAACAACTTTAGCAATGAAGTCATCTGTGCAGATGAGTGCATCTGACAGCCCTTTGTAGAGTTTACAGCTCACATGTGTTGAGTCCTGCACATCCATTACCACTGAAAGACAAAATATATAAAAAATTATTTGAGATAGATTTAGCTTCTGATGTTCCAAAAAAGACCTAGAGACCAAACTGCTCCGTTAAAGAGATGTTAGCCACCCACACAACTCACCACACACCAGGGAGTCATTCACAGGGTGCTGAAAAGATACGCTGAAACGAGACTCAGAGAGAGGACACACTTCAAACTGGAGGAGCCCAGGAGAATCTAAAAGGCAAAGAGAAAGATCATAAAATGATCAACCAAATATAAGACTTCACACAGGCCAGGCACAGTGGCTTACACCTATAATCCCAGCACTTTGGGAGGCTGAGGGAGGCAGATCACCTGAGGTCAGGAATTCAAGACCAGCCTGGCCAACATAGGGAAACCCCATCTCAATAAAAAATACAAAAATTAGCTGGGCATGGTGGCACGCACCTGTAGTCCCAGCTACTCAGGAGGCTGAGGCAGGAGAATCGCTTGAACCCAGAAGGCAGAAATTGTGGTGAGCCAAGATGGTGCCACTGCACTCCAGCCTGGGCAACAGAGCGAGACTCTTTGTCTCAAGAAAAAAAAAAAAATTAGCCGGGTGTGGTGGCACATGCCTGTAATCCTAGTTACTCAGAAGGTTGAGACAGGAGAATCACTTGAACCTGGGAGGCGAAGGTTGCAGTGAGCTGAGATCATGTCATTGAATGCCAGCCTGGATAACAAAGCAACGGTCTACTCAAAAAAAAAAAAAAAAAAAAAAAAAAAAAAAGACTTCACAAAAATAATATTCCTTAAATGTACAGACTGAAATTCTTTCTCTCTCTCCTTAGAAAATAAATCGCACACTTTTTTCACATACAAAACTTACTATGTCATCTATAGATGATAGAAGGAATCAGATTCCAAGGAACCTGCCAATTTGTTATACATTTCTCCAGAACAAAAATAGCTAGACTTTCAATTTTCCAAGATGAAGAAATTTAATCCCTAAAATGTAAAAATGAATTCTGAAAATAAAAGTGGCCAAAGGAGTGTCTCCTTCTCCTTGATAAACAGATATCCAGAAGCACTGCCATGAACTCTGCTTTCTATCAAGTATTTGCAGCTGTTAGCTGCACAGCCCATAGTGTGGCAAGCAGAGATATAGAGGCTATAATCTGAAATGATGTACTTATTCCAAATATATATATCTGGCCATAATCATATGTTCATATGCCAGACATGCAGGCAACCTAGACACAAAGATCATATACTTTCTTTGTAAAAAGTATGGCTCTCTGTAGGATTAGCTCCATAACTACCTTTTGAAAACTGATTTTCTTTTGTAAGCTCAATCAAAACTCATAATTTTTTTTTTTTTGAGACGGAGTTTTGCTCTTGTTACCCAGGCTGGAGTGCAATGGCGCGATCTCGGCTCACTGCAACCTCTGCCTCCTGGGTTCAGGCAATTCTCCTGCCTCAGCCTCCTGAGTGGCTGGGATTACAGGCATGCGTCACCATGCCCAGCTAATCTTTTGTATTTTTAGTAGAGATGGGGTTTCACCATGTTGACCAGGATGGTCTCGATATCTTGACCTGGTGATCCACCCGCCTCGGCCTCCCAAAGTGCTGGGATTACAGGCTTGAGCCACCGTGCCCGGCCCAAAACTCATAATTTTTAAGCATCAATGACAGTGTCCACCATAGGGCTAGATAAAATCTTACTTGATTTCTTTTCATCTTCATTTTTCTTTTAATGTTTATCCATTTTCTTTTTTTTTTTAATTGCATTTTAGGTTTTGGGGTACAAGTGAAGAACATGCAAGATTGTTGCATAGGTACACATGTGGCAGTGTGATTTGCTGCCTTCCTCCCCTTCACCTATATCTGGCATTTCTCCCCATGCTATCTCTCCCCAACTCTCCACCCCCCACTGTCCCTCCCATATTTCCCCCCAACAGACCCCAGTGTGTGGTGCTCCCCTCCCTGTGTCCATGTGATCTCATTGTTCAACACCCGCCTATGAGTGAGAACATTCAGTGTTTTTCTGTTCTTGTGTCAGTTTGCTGAGAATGATGTTCTCCAGGTTCATCCATGTCCCTACAAAGGACACGAACTCATCGTTTTTGATGGCTGCATAATATTCCATGGTGTATATGTGCCACATTTTCCCTGTCCAGTCTATCATCGATGGGCATTTGGGTTGGTTCCAGGTCTTTGCTATTGTAAACTGTGCTGCAATGAACATTCGTGTGCATGTGTCCTTATAGCAGAACGATTTAGAATCCTTTGGATATATACCCAGTAATGGGATTGCTGGGTCGAATGGAATTTCTATTTCTAGGTCCATGAGGAATCGCCATAGTCTTCCACAATGATTGAACTACACTCCCACCAACAGTGTAAAAGTGTTCCTTTTTCTCCACATCCTCTCCAGCATCTGTTGTCTCCAGATTTTTTAATGATTGCCATTCTGACTGGCGTGAGATGGTATCTCAATGTAGTTTTGATTTGCATTTCTCTAATGACCAGTGATGATGAGCATTTTTTCAAATGTTTGTTGGCCTCATGTATGTCTTCTTTTGTAAAGTGTTCATATCCTTTGCCCACTTTTGAATGGGCTTGTTTTTTTCTTGTAAATCTGTTTTAGTTTTGTAAATTCTGGATATCAGCCCTTTGTCAGATGGGTAAACTGCAATAATTTTTTCTCATTCTGTTGGTTGCCGATTCACTCTAGTAACTGTTTCTTTTGCCGTGCAGAAGCTGTGGAGTTTGATTAGGTCCTATTTGTCTATTTTGGCTTTTGTTGCCAATGCTTTTAGTGTTTTGGTCATGAAGTCCTTGCCTACGCCTATGTCCTGAATGGTTTTGCCTAGATTTTCTTCTAGGGTTTTTATGGTGTTAGGTCTTATGTTGAAGTCTTCAATCCATCTGGAGTTAATTTTAGGGTAAGGTGTCAGGAAGGGGTCCAGTTTCTGCTTTCTGCACGTAGCTAGCCAGTTTTCCCAACACCATTTATTAAACAGGGAATCCTTTCCCCATTGCTTGTTTTTGTCAGGTTTGTCAAAGATTGGTTGGTTATAGATATGTTGTGTTGCCTCCAAGGCCTCTGTTCTGTTCCATTGGTCTATATCTCTGTTTTGGTACCAGTACCATGCTGCTTTGATTACTGTAGCCTTGTAGTATAGTTTGAAGTCTGGTAGTGTGATGCCTCCTGCTTTTTTCTTTTTGCTTAGAACTGCCTTGCCTATGCGTGCTCTCTTTTGGTTCCAAAGGAAGTTTAAGGTGGTTTTTTCCAGTTCTGTGAAAACTGATTTTTAAATGCCCTAAAGCTATCTAGAGACTTCTTACAGCATTTAAACACATGAAACAGAAGTGACACAAGTTTGAATGTATATGCTCTATGCCGTTATTCCAACTACTAAAAATGTATCATTTCTAAAGCAATTCTTATTCCCATGAGAAGTATCTCCTGGCCCAGCACAGTGGCTCACACCTTTAATTCCACAAATTTGGGAGGCAGAGGTGGGAGGATTGCCTGAGGCCAGGAGTTCGAGACTATCCTACACAACATGCCAAGACCCCATCACTACAAAACAAATGTTGCTGTATAAATATGTACACTGAAATAAAGAGTATAATATAAATTTCTTTAAAATCTGTCTGGGTGTAGTGCTGCATGCTTGTAATCCCAACTACTTGGGGAGCCTGTAGCAAAAGTATCACTTGAGCCCAGGAGTTTGAGGCCAAAGTGAACTCTGACTGTACCACTGCTTTCAGTCTCGGTGACAGAGCAAGACCCTATATCAAGGAAAAAAAGGCCAGGCATGGTGGCTCATGCATGTAATCCCAGCACTTTGGGAGGCTGAGATAGGCAGATCACTTGAGGTCAGGAGTTCAAGACAGCCTGGCCAACATGACAAAACCCCATCTCTACTAAAAATGCAAAGATGGCCAGGCACGGTGGCTCACGCCTGTAATCCAAGCACTTTGGAGGCCAAGGTGGGCAGAACACCTGAGGTCAGGAGTTCAAGACCAGCCTGACCAACATGGTGAAACACCATCTTAAAAAAAAAAATGCAAAGTTTACCTGGGCATGGTGGTGGATGCCTGTAATCCCAGCTACTTGGGAGGCTGAAGCAGGAGAATTGCTTGAACCCAGGAGGAAGAGGTTGCAGTGAGCCAAGATCACACCACTGCACTCCAGCCTGTGTGACCAAGCAAGACTCTGTCTTAAGGAGAAAAAAAAAAAAAAAAGGAAAAAGAGAGATCAGATTTGCCTTTCCTGTTTCTTATTGCCTCCAATTGACACTGATACATGTCTATCAACAGAGTGCTTATGACTTAAGATTTTTAAGGCCAGGCGCAGTGGCTCAAGCCTGTAATCCCAGCACTTTGGGAGGCCGAGGCAGGTGGATCACGAGGTCAAGAGTTCGAGACCATCCTGGTCAACATAGTGAAACCCCGTCTCTACTAAAAATACAAAAAATTAGCTGGGCCTTGTGGCGCGTGCCTGTAATCCCAGCTACTCAGGAGGCTGAGGCAGGAGAATTGCCTGAACCCAGGAGGCGGAGGTTGCAGTGAGCTGAGATTGTGCCATTGCACTCCAGCCGGAGCGAAACTCTGTCTCAAAAAAAAAAAAAAAAAAAAAAAAAAAAAAAAAAAAAAGATTTTAAAAATTAACTATGGTTAGCTAGAACAGCCAAAATTTACAGCAAGGCTTCTAATAGCCAACTGTGTTTGAAAATCAGCATTCCAGAATCCTGAGAGAAAAAAGGGCTAACCCTTTTAAAATCTGTATGATTAAGTTCTCCAAACAACAGAGAGAGAAAATATACTCAGGACTAAACCTGGGAAGCACTATCCTAACAACCTAAAATTTAGAAATCAAAATACCTGGCCGAGCCTTGTGGCTTATACCTATTAGTTTATCCCGGCACCTTGGGAGGCCAAGTTGAGAGGATCACTTGAGCCCAGGAGTTAGAGACCAACCTGGGCAACAAAGAAAGATTCTGTCTCTACAGAAAAAATTAGCCAGGCTTGGTGGTACATGCCTAAAGCCCCAGCTCTCAGGAGGCTACAGCAGAAGGATCGCTTGAGCCAAGGAGTTAGAAGCTGCAGTAAGCTGTGATCATGCCACTGAAGTTCAGCCTGGGCAACAGAGTGTAACCCTGTCTCAAAAAAGAAAAAGCCTCTTTCACTATACCACTCCAAGTTCTACCTTATGTATATCTGCTGCAAGGTAACGGCACTAAAACACCCAGTTACATTACTATGTTCAGAAAAAGAGTTAAGAACATTGCAAAAAGCAGTGGTCTCTAAATACTTATCTACAGATTGGTTCCATCAGAATGATTTGTGGAAGTTAAATTAGATTCCCAACTCTTCCCACTGAGATTATCATTCAGTTCATCTGGGTGTAGAAACAAAGCAACTGTGGTATTTTGTTTTTGACACAGGTTTTTACTGTGTTACCCAGGATGGAGTGCATTGTGCAATCTGGGCTCACTGCAACCTCTGCCTCCCAGGCTCAAGCAATGACCCTCCCGCCTCAGGCTCCCAAGTAGCTGGGACCACAGGTACACACCACCATACCTGGCTACTTTTTTCTAGAGATGGGGTTTTGCCATGTTCCTCAGGCTGGTCTCAAATCATGGACTCAAGTGATTTGCCCACCTTGGCCTCCCAGAGTGCTGGGATTACAGGTGTGAGCCACCAAACCTGGCCATCATCTGTAGTGTTAAAAGCTCCAGAGGTTTGATTTATTTTTTTTTTTTGAGAGGGAGTCTCACTTTGTCGCCCAGGCTGGAATCCAGTGGCATGAGTGGCTCACTACAATCTCCGCCTCCCAGGTTCAAGCAATTCTCCTGCCTCAGCCTCCCGTGTATCTGGGACTACAGTCATGCACCACCACACCCAGCTAGTATGCTTGGTTTTTATGCAAAAAATGAAAAAAAAATTATTTTAAATTCCACAGGTGATTTTGATGGGCCACCAAATTAAAGAACCACTGGAGAAGTAAGTTTCCATCTTCCAGTAAGCATACCAAAGGAAAAGCAGTACCTTCTTTCAGAATAGTTCTTTTGACACAGCTCCCAATGAGGGTATTATAGGCCACTTGGTGTCTGATCAGATTAAGGATAAGAGGAACTCGACCAGGGTGCTGAAAGGTGATTTTGCTAACAAGGGTTCCCTGTAGACTTCGGCCATCTGGAAGAGGAGCATCCTTGTTTAGGAAATAGCAGTGCTGCTGACCCGGAAGAGCCTAGACAAAAAGAACAATTTATAAGTGCTATTTAGTTACCTATTGTATTTCAACCCAGAGTATCCTGAAAAAACCTACTGCTCAAAGAAGTGCAGCAGAATCCACAGTGAATGCGTTCATCAACTGATATTATAAATGCCAATCAATTACTCATTAGGCTGAAAAGAAGTCTTTTTAGTAAATGCACTATGCTAGTGGTTTCCCAACCTACCTGGCATAAAAACTACCTCAGAAATCTATAATAAAGAGGTTCTTAAACCATAAATTCAAAATCTCTATTTTTAATAAAACACCTATATAATAATAATGCAGCCAGAATTTGGTAACTACTACTTTAGTGTATTGTCAAAGATTCAAATGCAGGTACAGATGAGGTTTTGGAACATTCCATCATTATTATTATTGAGACATCATCCAGGGTGGAGTACAATGGTGCAATCTCAGCTCACTGCAACCTCCGCCTCCCAGGCTCAAGTGCCTCAGTCTCCTGAGTAGCTGAGACTATAGGTGTGAGCCACCACACCTGCCTAATTTTTCCTTTTTTTGTAGAGACAAGGTTTTGCTAGAGGCTGAGGCAGGAGAATCGCTTGAACCTGAGAGGTGGAGGTTGCAGTGAGATAAGTTCTCGCCACTGCACTCCAGCCTGGGCAACAAGAACAAAAACTCTGTCTCAGAAAAAAAAAAAGACAGGATTTTGCCATATTGCCCAGGCTGGTATCAAACTCCTGAGCTCAAGTGATCTGCCTTGCCTTAGCCTCCCAAAGTGCTAGGATTGCAGGTGTGAGTCACCATGCTCAGCCTCATAATTATTGCTTCCAGCATTTTCCTCTCTGTAAGTACTTTCAGGACCTTTCCAGATATTCCAAAAGTTCAAAATACCATTAAGAGTCTGTCACCCAAATTTATTTTTATTTTTATTTTTTTTGAGATGGACTCACTCTGTCACCATGCAGTGGCACAATCTCAGCTCACTAGAACCTCCTCCTCCGGGGATCAAGCGACCCTCCTGCCTCAGCCTCCTGAGTAGCTAGGACTACAGGTATACGCCACCACGCCCAGCTAATTTTTGTTTTGTTTTGTTTTGTTTTAGTAGAAACGGGGTTTCACCATGTTGGCCAGATGATCTCAATCTCTTGACCTCATGATCCACCTGCCTCAGGCTCCTAAAGTGCTGAAATTACAGTTGTGGGCCATCATGCCCAGCCTCTTTTTCTTTTCTGTTTGAGATAGAGTCTCTCTCTGTCACCCAGACTGGAGTGCAATGGGGCAATCTCGGCTCACCGCAACCTCTGCCTCCCAGGTTCAAGCAATTGTCCTGCCTCGGCCTCCTAAGTAGCTAGGATTACAGGCATGAGCCACCACACCCAGTTAATTTTTGTACTTTGAGTACAAAAAGATGGGGTTTTACCATGCTGTCCAGGCTGATCTCGATCTCCTGACCTCTAGTGAACAACCCGCCTTGGCCTCCCAAAGTCCTGGGATTACAGGTGTGAGCCACCGCACCCAGCCAATCACCCAAAAATTTCAACAAAGAAACATACATTGTTGTTTCCTAATGAAAGCTCATGCCCTTTTATTTCAGTACATTTCTGAGATTTCTGTAATTTCCTGCCTTATTAAGGAAATAGGACATGATCCAGCAGTCTTGAAGAAATTTATCTGACCTCAATAATGCTATGAAGGAAGATTATGATCTTGGGTCCAAACATAACTTATAACATTCTAGCTCCATAGGGCATTACTTACAGCATAAAATCGCATGTTGTGATTCAGAGGTATGGGGTCAGCGTCCTTTGATAGCTCAAACTGAGTGATCAGTTCATAGAGGGGTACATAAGTTGGTTGAGTTTCAAACAATGGAATTCCTGGAAAAACAAGGATGAATATAATGATCATGTTAAGATGAAAACACTGACAACTCAGTTTCTCCTTCATGATTTCTACATTCATTCACCCATTTATTTAAAAAGAGTAAGCATTTACTAGTACAAAGCACTGTAACATCTATACCCATTAATACTTCAGTGAGGCATGTAAGACTGAAAGACATCCACGATTACCTGATTTTGAAGTTTCCTTTTCACACTTATAACAAGTATTAGCTCCTGATGCTAAAAACTCACCTGTGCAGTTCTGCAGTTTCTGAACAAATGCTCTAGATACTGGGATTGGCTGTGGAAACTTCAAGAAGAAACAGGCAGGAAGATCAACACTGTTGGCACTGGTGATTGAGGAGAAGGAAGGGGTCCTTCAAAAAAAAAGGGTGGAAGTTGGATTTTGACTTGATATGAAAATGAAAAATCTAAACACCTATTCTTAAACATGTATGTATCACACAGACACATACTTACAAACTCTCAAAAGCTCACTCTTTGAAACTTCCTACCCCCAATTCCCAAACATGCTGTTGGTTAATGCTGTAACATTCAATCAAACATTTATCCTAAGGCATGTTACTCCAATGTAACTCCAAATGAACTTTAGATAAAAAGGGGCACTCGTTAAACATGAGGAATTAGCACAGTTCTCTTCCTTCTCTCTCAGGGCAGAGAATGTGTTCTATGAACAGACTTTGGAAAGGAATACTCAGATACTGAAGAAAAGAGAAATCAATGGATAAAACAAAAGGCCAACCTCTAGAAATTCAAGTAGGGTAAGAGCCAGAATAAACATTTGTTCCATACTGCACTTTGAGAAAAATTGACTTTGCTACTCTAAAATTCTATTTAACTTACCATTTATTGTCAACTGGATGTGACCCCATAATTAATGGTGCAATTGGAAGTTTGTACATAGCAGATGTTCCTTCAATTGTCACTGATGCATTCATGCCCAAAGATCGAGAAACTGGGGACAAGAAAGAAAAAGGGTTTTCCTCAAAGCAATACAAATGACAGGGATCACAATGTGTTTGATGGGGGTTTTTTTTTTTTTTGTCTTTTTTTTTTTGAGACAGAAACTCTCAGGTGTGAGCCACCTTGCCCAACCCACAGTATGTTTTAAAAGGTTAATTTAGGCCAGGCATGGTAGCTCACACCTGTAATCCCAGTAGTTTGGGAGACCAAGACAGGTGGATCACTTGAGGTGTAAGAGTTTGAGGCCAGCCTGGCCAACATGGTGAAACCCCATCTCTACTAAAAATACAAAAATTAGCTAGGCATGGTACCACGTGATGGTAATCCCAGCTACTTAGAGGCTGAGGAGAATTGCTTGAACTGGAAAAGCGGAAGTTGCAGTGAGCTGAGATCATGCCACTGCACTCCAGCCTGGGTGACAGTGAGACTCCATCTAAAAAAAAAAACGGGTAATTTTTGCAGCATTTGTCAGCCATAATTTATCAAATAGTTATTCCTTTATTTTTTTATTAGAGATGGAGTCTCGCTCTGTTGTCCAGGTAGCCTCCCGAGTAGCTGGCATTATAGGCATGCACCAAAATGCCTGGCTAATTGTTGTGTATTTTTAGTAGAGATGGGCTTGCACCAGGGTGGCCAAGCTGCTCTCAAACTCCTGGCCTGAAGTTGATCCATCCACCTCGGCCTCCCAAAGTGTTGGGATTACAGGCATAAACCACCACACACGGCCTGTACTTCCTATGAAACTTAGAAATCCTGAAAGTTACCTTCCTAACCCTCCAATAATTAATTTTGTAAGTAAATAAACACAAGAAACAATGCAGTCCAAAACATCATTTATGAAGGGCTCAGTACCAATATTATTTTTTCTTCAGAATGCATTTAAGTAGGATTATATTAAAAGGATAAACTGTTGCGCTGGCTCACACCTGTAATCCTAGAACTTTGGGAGGCCAAATCAGACGGATGGCTTGAGCCCAGGACGTCGGGGCTGCAGTGAGCTGTGATCCAGTCACTGTACTCCAGCCTGTGCAACATACAGAGACCTACTCCCCGCCATGCCAAATTTTAGTAACAATAAAGGAGCCTGACAAGGTGACTCACACCTGTAATCCCAGCACTTTGGGAGGCCAAGGCAGGTGGATCACCTAAGGTCAGGAGTTCAAGACCAGCCTGGCCAACATAGTGAAACCCTGTCTTTACTAAAAATACAAAAATTAACCGGGTGTGGTGGCACACACCTGTAGTCCCAGTTACTCAGGAGGGTGAGACAAGAGAATTGCTTGAACCCAGGAGGTGGAGGCTACAGTGAACTGAGATCATACCACTCCACTCCAATCTGGGCAACAGAGGGAGACTCCACCTTTTTTTTTTTTTTTTTTTTTTGAGATGGCGTTTTGCTCTTGTTGCCCAGGCTGGAGTGCAATGGCGCAATCTTGGCTCACTGCAACCTCCACCTCCCGGGTTCAAGCAATTCTCCTGCCTCAGCCTCCTGAGTAGCTGGGATTATGGGCATGCACTACCATGCCCAGCTAATTTTTTGTATTTTTAATAGAGATGGGGCTTCACCATATTGGTCAGGATAGTCTTGACCTTCTAACCTCATGATCCACCCACCTCAGCCTCCCAAAGTGCTGGGATTATAGGCGTGAGCCACCACACCTGGCTGAGACTCCATCTTAAATAAACAAACAATAAAGGGATGGAGTCAATGAGCGAGAGTACAAAAAGACCTAAGGAGGTATTAGTCCATTTCTTTTATCTTTTCTTGTATAAGGGTAAACAGAAAATCATGTCCATTACTATAGTTCTTTAATTTAGAAAGCTAACTTCACTTTTTCTTTTTTTGATCAGTAACTTACTATGTTGCCCAGGCTGAAGTACGGTGGCTATTTACAGGCACGATCATGGAGTGCTACAGTCTCAAACTCCTGGCCTCAAGCAATCCTTACGCCTGAACCTCCCAAGTAGCTAGGACTACAGGCATAAACCACCATGCCCACCCTTCTTCACTTTTAAAACAATAAGTAACCTGATTATCTTAGGGCAGATGGTTTATAGCTCTTGATTCGCTCATTTACTTATTTATTCAAAAGTACTTATTAAGCACCTATGTATTTATGTATATATGCATGTCTGTGTATATAGATACACACACACACACACAAACACATATATAGATGTACATGTGAACAGATGTATATATTTGTATGTGAGGTGTTGTGTATATAAGGTGCAAATGATAAGGTCAGCAAACTCATTAGAGAATAGCAAACCGGAAATTAAAGGCAAGCTGGGCACCACACAAAACCATTAGTTTCTTTACAATTAAAGTCTTACCATTATTCTCATGCAAAATGATGGGAGACGCAGTCTTGTCATCCAGCAGGTCAGAAGGAGAGACATAGTACTTCAGGTTCATTAAATGACCTATGAAAAATAAAACTCATTATGGTATCTTTATCAGGTAAATTACAAATAAAGAAAAGCATTAACATTTACATAAACCTATACTCAAAAAAGTAGTTTAACATATATGAAGAGTCATGCTCCAAAGCAGCTTACGAAAGATGGCAGGCATGGCGGCTCACACCTATAATCGCTGCACTTTGGGAAGCTGCAACAGGAAGATCACTTGAGCCCAGAAGTTTGAAACCAGTCTGGGAAACACAGTGAGACCTCGTCTTTAAAAAAACAAATAATAGGCCAGGCACGCCTGTAATCCTAGTACTTTGGGAGGCTGAGGCAGGTGGATCACTTAAGGTCAGGAATTCAAGACCAGCCATCAACATGGCGAAACCCTGTGTCTTTTTTTTTTTTTTTTTTGAGACAGAGTTTTGCTCTTGTTCCCCAGGCTGGAGTGCAACCGCACGATCTTGGCTCACCGCAACCTCCGCCTCCTGAGTTCAGGCAATTCTCCTGCCTCAGCCTCCTGAGTAACTGGGATTATAGGCACGCGCCACCATGCCCAGCTAATTTTGTGTATTTTTAGTAGAGACGGGGTTTCACCATGTTGACCAGGATGGTCTCGATCTCTTTTTTTTTTTTTGAGACGGAGTTGCGCTCTTGTCACCCAGGCTGGAATGCAGTAGCACGATCTCGGCTCACCACAACCTCCACCTCCTGGGTTCAGGCAATTCTCCTGCCTCAGCCTCCTGAGTAGCTGGGATTACAGGTGCACGCCACCATGCCCAGCTAATTTTTTGTACTTTTAGTAGAGATGGGGTTTCACCATGTTGATCAGGATGGTCTCGAACTCTTGACCTCGTGATCCACCCGCCTCAGCCTCCCAAAGTGCTGGGATTACAGATGTGAGCCACCGCACCCGGCGAAACCCTATCTCTTTTTTTTTTTTTTTTTTTCAGACGGAGTTTCCCTCGTTACCCAGGCTGGAGTGCAATGGCGCAATCTCGGCTCAACGCAACCTCCGCCTCCTGGTTTCAGGCAATTCTCCTGCCTCAGCCTCCTGAGTAGCTAGGATTACAGGCACACGCCACCATGCCCAGCTAATTTTTTGTATTTTTAGTAGAGATGGGGTTTCACCATGTTGACCAGGATGGTCTTGATCTCTTGACCTCATGATCCACCCGCCTCGGCCTCCCAAAGTGCTGGGATTACAGGCATGAGCCACCCGTGCCCGGCGAAACCCTATTTCTTAATAAAAAAGAAATTGGCCAGGTATGGTGGCTCACGCCTGTAATCCCAGCACTTTGGGAGGCTGAGGCAGGCAGATCTTAAGGTCAGGAGATGGAGACCATCCTGGCTAACACAGTGAAACCCCATCTCTAGTAAAAATACAAAAAAGTAGCCAAGAGTGGTAGCATGGGCCTGTAGTCCCAGCTAATTGGGAGACTAAGGCAGGAGAATTGCTTGATCCCAGGAGATGGAGGATGAGGTGAAACAAGATCGCGCCACTGCACTCCAGCCTGGGCAACACAGTGAGACTCCATCTCAAAAATAATAATAATAATAATTAGCCTGGCATGCTAGTGAATGCCTGTATTCCCAGCTACTCAGGAAGATAAGATGGGAGGTCAAGGATGCAATGAGCCATGATCATGCCACCGCACTCCAGCTGGGAAGACAGAGCAAAACCCTGTCTCAAAAAAAAATTAAAGAAGTATGACAGCAGATTAAGTATGGATTCTGGGACTAACAATTTATTTCACACAATTGATTAAAAAAAGGGCCAGGTACACTGGCTCGCGATTATAATCCCAACAGTTTGGGAGGCTAAGGCCAGAGAATCACTTGAGGTCAGGGTTCAAGTCTGCAGTGAGTTATAACTGCATCACTGCACTACAGCATGGGCAACATAGTGAGACTCACATCTCCAAAAAAATTGTTTAAGTTAGCCAGGCATGGCAGCAATTGCCTGTAGTCCTAGCTACTCAAGAGGCTGAGCGGGGAAGATCACTTAAGCCCAAGAGGTAAGGGCTGAAGTGAGTTATGTTTGGGTCACTGTACTCCAGCCAGAAGGACAGAGCAAGGCTCTGTCTCAAAAACAAAAACAAAAACAAACAAAAATAGAGAGGACAGGTATTGACAGCTTATAAATCATCACAGAAAGGCCGAACACTGTGCCTCACACCGGTAATCCCAGCACTTTGGGAGCCCAAGGCAGGTGGATCACCTAAGATCAGGAGTTCGAGACCAGCCTGGCCAACATGGGGAAAACCCCATCTCTACTAAAAATACAAAAATTAGCCAGGCATGGTGGCCACACTGTTACAGGAGCGTGCCTGTAATCTTGGCTACTCGGGCAGGAGAATTACTGGAACCCAGGAGGCAGAGGTTGCAGTGAGCTGAGATAGCACCACTGCACTCCAGCCTGGGACACAGATGAGACTCTACCCCTCCAAAAAAGAGAAATCATCACAAAATACACAAATATCTGCAAATTTTACCTCTCGGCTTATATGTTTATAAACCTAAGATGAGGCCAGGCATAGTGTCTTATGCCTATAATCCCAACAGTTTGTGATTCAGTGGCAGGAAGATCACTTGATCACTTGATCCCAGTTCAAGACCAGCCTAAGCAATGTAGTAAGACCACTCCATAAAACAATAAAAAATTAGCCAGGCATGGTATCCCAATAGTCCTAGCTACTCAAGAAACTGAGTTGGGAGGATTGTTTGGGCCCAGAAGGTTGAGGCTAGAGAGTCATGATTGTACCACTGAACTCCAGCCTGGGCAACATAGCAAGACCCTGTCTCAAAAATAAATAAACAGGAGTGGTGCAGTGGCTAAACCTGTTTGCAATCCCAGCACTTTGGGAGGCTAAGACAGGTGTACCAGCTGAGGTCATGAATTCGAGATCAGGCTGGCCAACACGGCGAAACCCCGTGTCTACTAAAAATATAAAAATTAGCCAGACATGGTGGCACATGCTTGTAATACCAGCTACTAGGGGGGCTGAGGCAGGAGGATCGCCTGAACCTGGGAGGTGGAATGAGCCGAGATCGTGCCATTGCACTCCAGCCTGGGTGACAAAGTGAGACTCCTTCTCAAAAAAAAAAGGCCAGGCATGGTGGCTCATGCCTATAATCCCAGCACTGTGGGAGGCCGAGATAGGTAGATCACAAGGTCAGGAATTCGAGACCAGCCTGACCAACATGTTGAAACTTAGTCTCTACTAAAAAAACAAAAATTAGCTGAGCATGGTGGCATGAGCCTATAATCCCAGCTACTCAGGAGGCTAAGGCAGAAAAATCGCTTGAACCCAGGAGGCAGTGGTTGCAGTGAGCCAAGATCATACTACTGCACTCCAGCCTGGTGAGAGCCTATCTCAAGAAAAATAAGTAAGAATAAAAATAAATAGGCTGAGGTGGGTGGATCAGGCCGAGGCGGGTGGGAGGCTGAGGTGGGTGGATCAGGCCGAGGCGGGTGGGAGGCTGAGGCAGGTGGATCACGAGGTCAAGAGATCAAGACCATCCTGGCCAACATGGTGAAACCCTGTCTCTACTAAATACAAAAAATTAGCCGGGCATGGTGGCACATGCCTGTAATCCCAGCTACTTGGGAGGCTGAGAGAGGAGAATCATTTGAACCCAGGAGGCAGAGGTTGCAGTGAGCCGAAAATGTTCCATTGCACTCCTGGGCAACAAGAGCGAAACTCCGTCTCAAAAAAATAAAATAAAATAAAAATAAATAAATAAATAAATAAATAAATAGGCTGGGTGCAGTGGTTCATGCCCGCAATGCCAGCACTTTGGGAGACCAAGGCAGGCGGATCACTTGAAGTGAGGAGTTCAGGACCAGCCTTGCCAAAACAGCGAAACTCTGTCTCTACCAACAATAGAATAAATTAGCTGGGTGTTACGGTGCAAACCTGTAATCCCAGCTACTCCGGAGGCTGAGGCATGAGAATCACTTGAGCCCAGGAGGTGGAGGGTGCAGTGAACTGAGATCATGCCACTGTACTCCAGCCTGGGCCACAAGCAAGGCTCTATTTCAAAAAAATAAAATAAAATATATAAACAAACAAACTAAAGGTGAAATCAAAAGTAATGACCCCTCAACTTAAATCAGACATGTTTCTAAATAAGCCAAATAGGATCACATACCCCCACTCCTTGGTGTGAGATAACCAACACTTCCATGAAGAATCTTATCCAAGGGACCAGCATTAGTTGCTTTCCTGTAAGACAAGTGATCTATGTTTGTTTATATTTAATCCCTGATGGTCTTGGTACACACTGTGATACGAGTTCACCACCTAAAGTCTTTTTTTTTGAGACAGAGTTTCACTCTTGTCACCCAGGCTGGAATGCAGTGGCGCAATCTCAGCTCACTACAACCTCCACCTCCTGGCTTCAAGTGATTCTCCTGCCTCAGCCTCCCAAGTAGCTGGGATTACAGGCGTGTGCCACCACACCCGGCTAATTTTTGTATTTTCAGTAGAGATGGGGTTTCACCATGTTGGGCAGGCTGGTCTCGAACTTCTGACCTCAGGTGATCCACCCACCTCGGCCTCCCAAAGTGCTGGGATTACAGGCATGAGCCACCACACCCGGCCCAAAGTTTTATAATACTTTTATAATGGTTCTGTCTTGTAATTGAGCACATAGCAAATGTATTTCATCTCCATAGCAAAGGGATTATTTCCAAGTATACAAGTACACACCAGTATATAATATTGTGAACAAAAATTACAATTAGACTATTGTTTGTCAGATGGGAGTCTAGGTCTGACAAGTCTTGAGATAAAACCTATGGTAACCAACAACTTAATGATACTAATACTCAGAAGTTCATCATTTTGGAAGAGAAAGGAGATATATCATACAGGCTATAAGAGATGTATAAAATAGAACCCTAACAAAAAATAAAAATAAAATAAAATAGGACCCTAATCTCCTTGGAAAAATAATTATATCAAATTAAGGTTTTAGCAGTCTTACCAGTACATAATTGCCATTTTAGACAGATCTTGTTCTAAGGATTGGAGAGCCAAGTACATTTTAGTCTTCAGTTTGCTGGAGAGTAGATAAAAACATGAGTTAAATAGTTGAAAAATATGGCCCGGCGCAGTGACTCAGACCTGTAATCCCAGTACTTTGGGAGGCTGAGGCAGGCGGATCACCTGAAGTCAGGAGTTTCAGACCAGCCTGGCCAATATGGTGAAACCTCATCTCTACTAAAAATGTAAAAATTAGCCGGGCATCATGGCACCTGTAATCCGAGCTACTCCAGAGGCTGAGGCAGGAGAATTGCTTGAACCCAGGAAGTAGGGATTGCAGTGAGTGGAGACTGCGCCACTGCACTCTAGCCGGGCAACAAAGCAAGACTCTGTCTCAAAAAAAAAAAAAAAAAAAAAAAAAAGCAAACAAACAAATTAGCCTGGCATGGTGGTGCACACCTGTAGTCCCAGCTACTCAGGAGGCTGAGGCAGGAGAATTGCTTGAACCCAGGAGGCTGAGGTTGCAGTGAGCTGAGATCGTGCCACTGCACTATAGCCTGGGTGACAGAGTGACAGTCCATTAAAAAAAAATAACTTTTAAAACATTAATTCTTGACCTGATCTCAGGTGGTCAACCCACCTCAGCCTCCCAAAGTGCCAGGATTACAGGTGTAAGCCATTGTGCCCAGCCTAAAACATTGATTTTTAAAATAAAGTGATTTTTGTCACTACGTGCGCGCGCGCGCGTGTGTGTGTGTGTGTGTGTATTTTTTGAGACAGTGTCTCTGTAGCCCACACTGGAGTACAGTGATGCAATCACTGCTTACGGCACCCTCAAACTACTAATTTCAAGTGATCCTCCCACCTTAGCCTCCCAAGTAGCTGGGACTACAGGCACTCATTACCATGCCCAGCTAAGCTGTTGCTATTGTCTTTCTGCTAGAGACAGGGTCTTACTATGTAGCCCAGGCTGGTATTGAGCTCCTGAGTTCAAAAAATCTTCCTGTCTTTGCTTCCCAATGTGCTGGAATTAGAGGCATGAGCCAATTCAACTGACTTCACTACTATTAATGCCTATTTTTAGCACTTCAAGGCTTATTTTTAATCTCTGTTTTAAAAAGCCGAGTAGGTTAACAGAATCCCATAGGTTAAAACTAGAAATCATAAGCCAGTTCCACAATAACTAATTCCTTTCAGCCGGAAATTGGAATACTGAACATCTCAAAGATTATATTCTGTCTTCCAGCATTATGATCGATTAATGCAGGCATTGCCTCTGAGTTATCTGTGAAAGGCATAAAGGTGGAAGCTAAGCTAGAGATTGCAGTATAAGTAGAAACTAGGAGTGACAAATAGCAGAAGAGTTGGCAAATTTCTAAGCATAAGGTGTCATAGATTTATACTGATTTTTCCAAACAAAAGCAAAAATATTAAAAATACTTACTTGTCCCCTGGAAGGTTATACAGATTAACAAGGCCCTTAAGGTGCTTAGAAAATTCATCAAAATTTTTTTCCCTATAAGGAGTTCAGGGAAGAGGGGAAAAAGAGGAGAATACAACATAAAGTTACTATTCAACCTTACAACAAAGTGCCAAAAGTCCCAACTATATAAAACTGATTTTATTTTATTTTTTGGTGGGGGATGGAGTCTTGCTCTCTCACCCAGGTTAGAGTGCAGTGGCACAATCTTGGCTCACTGCAACCTCTGCCTTCCAGGTTCACACAATTCTCCTGCCTCAGCCTCCTGAGTAGCTGGGATTACAGGCATCCACCACCAAGCCCAGCTAATTTTTTGTATTTTTAGTAGAGACAAGGTTTCACTAAATTGGCCAGGCTGGTCTCGAACTCCTGACCTCATGATCCACCCACCTCAGCCTTCCAAAGTGCTGGGATTATAGGTGTGAGCCACCACGCCTGGCCATAAAACTGATTTTAATAATTGGCTTTAACCCTTTTCCTCAAAAGTTTTCTAGTGTTGCTGAGGAGGCAGTGGTGGGGGAAAAAAAAAGTTTTCTAGTGTCAACGAAAAGTAGCAAAAGAAAAGAAAATGTTTTCCTTTGTCTCTCGGCTCCATTTTTTTCTGGAGAAGGTGCTAACAAGCAGTGTGAAAGTTAAAATAAAGGTGGTCAAAACCTCTTTACCAGTTGTTTTATTAGCTCCCAAGTAATGAAACCTAATTTAAATCAATCATTAATACCTTTCCTTTCTTTTTCCTTTTCATTAACTTTTTTGTAGAGATAGTATTTCCCTATGTTGCTCAGGCCAGACTCCAACTCCAGGGCTTAAGTAATCCTCTCACTTCAACCTCTCATGTAGCTGAGACTACAGGTGTGCACCTCCACATCCAGCTCCTTTCCTCCAGATATGTAATTGACTTTGGATGTCAACAGAAAATAAAACTTTTGATTACAGAGATAATGAGAAGAAAATAAATTGGGAAGTCAACACTTGTGGGTATACAGCATCGTGAGAGCAAAGATGAGAGGGAAAACAAACACTAGGACAGAGACCCAGAGAAAAGGCAGTGAGTACTCTGGAGGGAAACTACCCATTAAAAAATATTCCTATGACCAGATCCACCCCAGAAAAAATAAACTACTGTGACCTCTGGGTTTCTAGGACCTAATATTCAGGCTTCAATTCTCAGCCAAATGGGCTTTTGTGGATAGGTTTAGGAATCCATCACACCTCCACAATTCTAACTCTTGATATATTTTTTCAAACTTGAAAAATAACAAAGGTCTTTGCAAAACTAAACTGCCACGACAATGTCAGACCCCTGAGCAGACATTCTGTAAGCATTTACTGAGTACTTACAGCCCACAGTGCCATGAAGACAGTAAAAAGAAACAGGAGTAGCAGCAAAATATACTCCTTAATTTAATATTACTATCTATACTGAATGACTAAATATCAGATAAAGGTAAACATTCTTTCTTTTTTCTTTTACTCTTTTGAGACAGAGTCTCACTCTGTTGCCCAGGCTGGAGTGCAATGATGCAATCTCAGCTCACTACTACCTCTGGCTCCTGAGTTTAAATAATTCTCCAGCCTCAGCCTCCTGTGTAGCTGGATTAAAGGTGTGCACCAACACACCCAACTACTTTTTTGTATTTTTATTAGAGATCAAGTTTCACCACGTTGGCCAGGCTGGTCTGGAACTCCTGACCTCAGATGATCTGCCCGCCTCAGCCTCCCAAAGTACAAGTATGAGCCATTGCGCCTGGCGATTAAAGCTGGTTCAAATTTGGTATATTTACCTATATGCACATTAAACTGATGATTCAGAAGGCTAATCCTTTTCTCAAAGTTGAGCTTCAGTGGGGTGCAGTGGCTCATGCCTGTAATCCCAACATTTTGGTGAAACCCCATCTTTACTAAAAATACAAAAATTAGCTGGGTATGGTGACAGGTACCTGTAATCCCAGCTACTTGGGGGCTGAGGCAGAAGAATTGCTTGAAACAGGAAGGTAAAGGTTGCAGTGAGCCGAGATCAAGCCATTGCACTCCAGTCTGGGTAACAGAGTGAGACTCCATCTCAAAAAAAAAAAAAAAATTGCGCTTCTGTCCAGTGAGCACATAATGAGAGCAACTGAGAGCAATACTGCTAACCCCAAACACAACACACCTATATCAACTAGAGCTTTGCTTTACCTTGATGCAAGTTTCGGAAAAATTAAAAACTGCTTTTTATGCCTGGGCACAGTGGCTCACACCTGTAATCCCAGCACTTTGAGAGGCTGAGGCGGGCAAATCACTGGAGGTCAGGAGTTCGCTACCAGCCTGTCCAACATAGTGAAACCGAGCCTCTACAAAAAATATAAAAATTAGCCGGGCATGATGGCAGATACCTGTAATTGCAGCCATTCGGGAGGCTGAGGCAGAGACTGCAGGAAGCCAAGATCATGCCACTGCACTCCAACCTAAGCGACAGAGTAAGACTCTGTCTCAATAAAAAAAAAAAAAGAAAGAAAAAATTGCTTTTACACACATACACACACACACACACAAACACACACGAGTAGGCTAAATGTAAAACTTATTTCCTCAAATGTGAACACTCTAAGACATTCTCATGCGGTATCTGAGAACTTCACTATGCTCAAAACAAAGTGTATTAATAACTTCCTTTAATTCCCAAAGAATTAATTCTGAATTTAAGCATGGAAATTTCCACTCAATTAAAAATGGAAAAAGCCACAACCTGCTGAAAGCGACTGTCTTCAAGCCTAGCGTTTTTACTGTAACAGGAGTTTATCACATAGATACCTTCCAAATGAAACAACTTTTTCCCAAAATCAAAGCAAAAAAGTTATATTCATAACATTATACTCAATTTTATCAAGTCTTCTCTGATTCAATGATTACCTTCTATTTATTTTGTTCTACACATAATTCTTTTATTTTTTTGATACAATCTCGCTCTGTCACCCATGCTATAGTACATGATATGATCTAAGCTCACTGCAACCTCCACCTCCCAGGCTCAAGCCTTCTCATGCCTCAGCCTCCCAAGTAGCTGGGATTACAGGCATAAGCCACCACACCCAGATAATTTCTGTATTTTTTGTAGAAACAGGATTTCACCATGCTGGCTAGGCTGGTCTCAAACTCCTGACCTCAAGTGATCTGCCCACTTCAACCTCCCAAACTGTTAGGATTATAAACATGAGCCCCCACCCCCAGCTATGTGGAATTCCTAAGCCTAGATCAGCAATTCCCAACCAGGGGTGATTTTGTGCCCCAGGGAACATGACTGTAACAACTGATGAGATATTACTGGCAACTAATGAAGAGACCAGGGACACTATTTAACATTCAAGAATGCACCAGGTTGCTAGGTGAAGGCAGGCAAAAAAAAAAAGAAGGCACCAGGCCACCCTGGAGCAAAGAATTTTCCAATCTAAATTGTCATCAGTACCAAGTCTGAGAGACCCTGGAATATCTTTTTGCAGAGAATCTAAGGCAAAATAAGAAAAAAAATAAAAATTTTAAAAATAGAAAAGGAGCCAAGCGCAGTGGCTAACACCTGTAATCCCAGCACTTTGGGAAGCTAAGATGGGCAAATCACCTGAGGTCAGGAGTTTGAGATCAGCCTGGCTAACATAGTGAAACCCTGTCTCTACTAAAAATACAAAAAAATTGGCTGGGCCAGTGGCTCATACCTGTAATCCCAGCACTTTAGGAGGCCGAGATGTGCGGATCCCAAGGTTAGGAGATCAAGACTATCCTGGCCAACATGGTGAAACTCTGTCTCTACTAAAATACAATAAATTAGCTGGGCA
Organism: Callithrix jacchus; assembly: GCF_049354715.1. NCBI lineage: Eukaryota > Metazoa > Chordata > Mammalia > Primates > Cebidae > Callithrix > Callithrix jacchus. The sequence continues at coordinate 119,893,168 of NC_133506.1, forward strand.
TCATGGTCCTCGAAAATGTAGTCCCAGCTACTTGGGAAGCTGAGGCAGGAGAACAGCTTGAACCTGGTAGGCAAAGGTTGCAGTGAGCCGAGATCAAGCCATTGCACTCCAGCCTGGGTGACAGAGTGAGACTCTGTCTCAAAAATAAAAATAAAGCTGGGCAACAGCAAGACTCAGTCTCAAAAAAATAAAATAATAATAATAAAATAAAAAATTAACCAAGTGTGTTGGCAGGTGTCTATAATCCCAACTACTTGGGAAGCTGAGGCAGGAGAATCACCTGAACCTGGGAGGCAGAAGTTACAGTGGGCAGAGACCATACCATTATACTCCAGCCTGGGTTAACAAGAGCAAAACTCCATTGCAAAAAAAAAAAGGCCTAGCATGGTGGCTGACGCCTGTACTCAAAACACTTTGGGAGACCTGAGGTCAGGAGTTCCAGAACAGCCTGCCCAACACGGCAAAACCTCATCTCTATTTTTCTTTTTTTTTCAAGACAAAGTCTCCCTCTGTCACCCAGGCTGAAGTGCAGTGGCCTGATCTCAGCTCAGTTCAACCTCTGTCTCCTGGGTTCAAGCAGTTCTCTGCCTCAGCCTCCCAAGTAGCTGGGATTACAGGCGCCCACCACCATACCCAGTTAATTTTTATATTTTTAGTAGATACAGTGTTTCACCATCTTGGCCAGGCTGCTCTTAAACGCCTGACCTTGTGATCACTCCTGTAATCCCAGCACTTTGGGAGGCCGAGGGGGTGGCTCATGAGGTCAAGAGATTGAGACCATCCTGACTAACAAGGTGAAACCCTATCTCTACTAAAAATACAAAAATCAGCTGGGCATGGTGGTGCACGCCTGTAGTCCCAGCTACTTGGAAGGCTGAGGTAGGAGAATCACTTGAACCCAGGAGGCAGAGGTTGCAGTGAACTGAGATCATGCCACTGTACTCCAGCCTGGTGACAGAGCAAGACTTCATCTCAAAAAAAGAAAAAAAAAGAAAAAGAAGCCCTGGGATAGAGTAGAGTGAAATCCATGCTAGGTCAATTCAGAATGTGATTAAGTATAAACTCTAAAAAATCTTTGCCCAAGAAAACAAACTTGTTCCCAAGAAGAATAACTTCTGACCAGTCTCAAAACCTAGCTGTGAGGCCGGGTACGGTGGCTCACGCCTGTAATACCAGCATTTTGGGAGGCAAGGCAGGTGGATCACAAGGTCAGGTTCGAGACCAGTTTGGCCCATCTCTACTAAAAACACAAAAAATTAGCTGGGTGTGGTGGTGCATGCCTGTAATCTCAGGCTGAGGCTGAGGCAGGAGAATCATGTGAACCTGGGAGGCGGAGCTTGCAGTAAACCGAGATCATGCCATTATAACTCCAGCCCAGGCGACAATGTAGACTCTGTCTCAAAAAGAAAAAAAAAAACCCAGCTGTGAAGAACAGCACTGTCTGTCAAAATCAAGGAATATCAATGTTATTTGCTCACCTTAGCTGTTGTACAAGCTCTGGACAGCTCTGAAATCAAAAAAATTATATTAAAACTACTTTAGCACATTTGAAGATATCAAAAGCCTTTCTCTTTTTCTATAGCACATGCTTTACAATAAAATCATTATAACTACAGATGGTCCTCATATTAAAATATTTTAAGCATGTTCTTCCTACTTAGTGAACCACAGGATTAGGGTGAGAAATATAAAGTCAAAGCATATGAAATAGTTTTTAAAGGAATCAACTTTCAGTAGCTTGCTTAAAACATTAGGAACTCTGTAATGCCATAGATGGAATTTATATCAAATTGTCTGGCTACAAACATTTTACATTCATCTCTATTACATAATTTTTCAGATTATCTGTCCTTGATTATAATTTATTTGAAGGTAGGAACCGAGTTATTTATTTCTATATCCCCACCACCTATTGTTCAATTGCGGCTCATGTTTGTTGATATGAAATTAAAAGGGTTCCTGCCAGGCGCAGTGGCTCAGGCCTGTAATGCCAGCACTTTGGGAGGCTGAGGTGGGCAGATCACTTGAGGTCAGGAGTTCGAGCCCAGCCTGACCAACATAGGGAAACCCCGTCTCTACTAAAAATACGAAAATTAGCCAGGCATGGTGGCACGCACCTGTAATCCCAGCTACTCGGGAGGCTGGGGCAGGAGAATAGCTTGAATCCAGGAGGCGAAGATTGCAGTGAGCCGAGATCATGTCACTGCAATCCAGCCTGGGTGACAGAATGAGACTGTGCCTCAAAGGAAAAAAAAAAAAGAAAGAGAAAAAGAAAAGGGTTCCTATTGTGTTTCCATTTGTCAAAGCCCTTGGATGATGTCAGAGATGGGACTCATGTTTTCTAAATTCCATTTTATAGCTGTTGATTTTGTAGCCCATCACATCATCTCTACAGTGGCTCATGAAAAAAACCTAAACCCAAGCTATATAAACCCCAACAATTAATTTTAAAATTAATGTCCCTAAGTAAACCCCACAGATTCCAGTGAAATATCAACAACACATACCACAGGATTCTCCCCATGGTGAGCCACTTTTACATCACAAAGCTGTCCTGCAGGATCTAACTGCACTTCCACATAGAACATATCTGACGTGATGTAACATTCAGTGCCACTGGCACTGAGATGAGAGCCCAGTCTAGCAAGAACAAATCAAAACAAAAATTAATAGAAGACACATAAATAAAGCCACCCAAAGTTAACACTAGGTTAAACATTTCTGCCTAAAGAAAGACTACTTACCCATTCTGTCTTGCTATGGACTCCAAACGATCAGTCATTGCTGGTAAAGATGTTACTATGAAAGGATGAAAAAAGGAAGTCACAAAGAATGCTTCAAATAACTTAAATGATATTCTTCAAAGACAGAAAGATCCAACCTTCCAAAGCCATAAACATATTCAGTAGTTCGAATGTTTGTAATTTGCACAAAGTTCATTGGTAAAGCTTAGCTGTGGCCTATGCAGCACTAAAGGTCAAGAAAAAAGATCTATTTGAAAAATTAATCTTTCTCCACTCCTGTTACCATTACTCCTTATGTGGAACAAGTTGCCTTTAACTTAAGACACATTTATCTGCTAATCACAGAACAAGGAAGATTAACATAAAAATGAACATAAAAACAAATACTCAACATTAACAACAGCATTAATCACAACAGTCAACAGGTTAAAACAACCCAAATGTCCACTAGCAGATGAATGTATAAACAAAATATATATAGAGAGAGAAGAGTATTTCTTTTCTTTTTTTTTTTTGAGACGGAGTTTCACTGTTGTTACCCAGACTGCAGTACAATGGCACGATCTCAGCTCACTGCAACCTCCACCTCCTGGGTTCAAGCAATTCTCCCGCCTCAGCCTCCCGAGTAGCTGGGACTACAGGCACGCACCACCATGCCCAGCTAATTTTTGTATTTTTAGTAGAGACGGGGTTTCACCTTGTTGACCAGGATGGTCTCGATCTCTTGACCTCGTGATCCACCTGCCTCAGTCCCCCAAAGTGCTGGGATTATAGGCGTGAGCCACCGGGCCTGGCTTAGAGGATATTTTTCAACCTTAAAAAAAAGAAATTCTTTTTTTTTTCCAGACAGACAGAATTAAGGCTGTCGAAAAAAAAGAAATACTTTTTTTTTTTTTGAGACGGAGTTTCGCTGTTGTTACCCAGGCTGGAGTGCAATGGCGGGATCTCGGCTCACCTCTACCTCCGCCTCCTGGGTTCAGGCAATCTCCTGTCTCAGCCTCCTGAGTAGCTGGGATTACAGGCGCGCGCCACCGTGCCCAGCTAATTTTCTGTATTTTTAGTAGAGACGGGGTTTCACCATGTTGACCAGGATGGTCTCAATTTCTTGACCTCATGATCCACCCGCCTCGGCCTCCCAAAATGCTGGGATTACAGGCGTGAGCCACCGTGCCCGGCCCATAAAAAGAAATTCTAACAAATGCTTCAACATGGATGAACCCTGAAGACATTATGTTAAGCAAAATAAGCCAGTCACAAAAGGGCAAATATTGTATGATTCCACTTATATCAGGTATACAGAGTAGTCAAATTTATAAAGACAGAAAGTAGAATGGTGGCTGCCAGGGACTAGGGGAAGGCAGGAATGAAACATTACTTGTACAATGTAAGCTTGGGAAGATGAATAAAGTTTTAGAGATGGACAGTGGTGATGATGATACAATATGAATGTACTTAATGCTACTGAACTATACACTAAGAAACAGTGAAAACAGTAAATGTTATGTATATTTTACCACAATTAAAAAAAAAAAACAAAAACCACCAGGTACGGTGGCTCACGCCTGTAATCCCAGCACTTTGGGAGGCCAAGGAAGGCAGATCACAAGGTCAGGAGTTCAAGACCAGCCTGACCAACATGGTGAAACCCCCTCTCTACTAAAAATACAAAAATTAGCTTGGCGTGGTGGTGTGCGCCTGTAATACCAGCTACTCAGAAGGCTGAGGCAGGAGAATAGCTTGAACCCAGGAGATGGTGATTGCAGTCAGCCAAGATGGCGCCACTGTACTCTAGTCTGGGCAACAGAATGAGACTCCAATTCAAAAAAAAAAACACAAAATACTCAGCTGAATTAGGGCCATCTGTGGGGGATCAAAGTAAAAGCTGTTTTTTACTATCATTATTCCCAAAAAATAGAATTAGTCGGCCGGGCGCAGTGGCTCATGCCTATAATCCCAGCACTTTGGGAAGCTTTGGCAGGCAGATCACCTGAGGGCAGGAGTTCGAGACCATCCTGGCCAACCTGGTGAAACCCAATCCCTACTAAAAATACAAAAAATTAGCCAGGCATGGTGGCATGCATCTGTAGTCACAAGCTACTGGGGAGGCTGAGGCAGGAGGACTGCTTGAACCCGGGAGGAGGTTGCAGTAAGCCAAGATCGCACCACACACTCCAGCCTGGGCAACAGTGAGACTTCATCTCAAAATAATAATAATAATAACAGAATTAGTCAGTGTAAGCATGAATAATCAAGCTCACAACTTACATTTTACATTTGCTTTCCTGGAAATTCGCTCCATAAACATCGTGAAAATATTTTTACAATTAAAATGTCCAGGCCAGGCGTGGTGGCTCACGCCTATAATGCCAGCACTTTGGGAGGCCGAGACGGGTGGATCACGAGGTCAAGAGATCGAGACCATCCTGGTCAACAAGGTGAAACCCCATCTCTACTAAAAATACAAAAATTAGCTGGGCATGGTGGTGCGCGCCTGTAGTCCCAGCTACTTGGGAGGCTGAGGCAGGAGAATTCCTTGAACCCAGAAGGCAGAGGTTGCGGTGAGCTGAGATCGTGCCATTGCACTCCAGTCTGGGTAACAACAGCGAAACTCCATCTCAAAAAAAAAAAAAAAAAAATGTCCATCTTCTGGCCAGGCGTGGTGGCTCATGCCTGTAATCTCAGCACATTGGGAGGCTGAGGCAGGCGGATCATGAAATCAAGAGATCAAGACCATCCTGACTGACATGGTGAAACTCTATCTCTACTAAAAATACAAAAAATTAGCTGGGCATGGTGGCACGCTCCTGTAGTCCCAGCTACTCAGGAGGGTGAGGCAGGAGAATTGTTGGAACCCAGGAGGCGGAGGCAAAGATTGCAGTGAGCAGAGATTGCACCACTGCACTCCAGCCTGGGTGACGGAGCGAGACTGTGTCTCAGAAAAAAAAAAATGTCCATTTTCTTATGGAGATTAATCAAAAAAGAGCATGTGAAGAGCCAGGCGCGGTGGCTCATGCCTATAATCCCAGCACACTGGGAGGCTGAGGCAGGCAGATCACCTGAGATCGGGAGTTTGAGACCAGCCTGACCAACATGGTGAAACCCCATCTCTACCAAAAACACACACACAAAATTAGCTGGGCGTAGTGGTGGGCACCTGTAATCACTCAGGAGGCTGAGGCAGGTGAACCCAAGGGGAGGAGGTTGCAGTGAGCCGAGATCACACCATTGTGTGTAAGCCTGGGCAACACACTGAGACTCCATCTCAAAAAAAAAAAAATGTGAAGAAAAAACAGAACTTCCCCCAAGTATCTTTATTACCCTTCATCATTTATCTTTTAAATTTCTTTTAAATCTCTTAGCCTACAAAACAGGATCGAAAACAAATGTTTCAAGCTTTAGCAAAAAGCTCATTCCAACTCCATATATGAAAGCAACAGCAATAACTAGTATATAAAATTGACCTACCTCAATTTACATTTCTAGTCTAAGTATAAAACAGTCCTTCTTAAACTGGGGGTTTTGTGAAATCAGCATATTTCAAGTGTTGACAAACCTTTGAGAGCCTTCTGCAATGTCTCCAAACAGCTGACCAAATGCTGATGCCCTCCAGAACTCATCACAACCCTCTTCTCCTGTGTCAAGTGGGAAAACATTTGAGGTGAAAATTAAGCAAGCCAACAGTGTTTTGGGTAAACATACACATTATCCGAGTAGTAATATTTTAGGATAGTCTATAGATGCTATAATAGTACACAGACTTTGTAGACTAGCCACAGCAAGAAAAATCCATATATATAAGTGTAGAGAAAGGTATTCTTCAGCCAGGTACATGGCTCATGCCTGTAATTCTAGCACATTGGGAGGCCAGGGCTGGAGAATCACTTGAGCCCAGGAGTTTGAGACCAGCCAAGGCAAGATAGAGAGATCCTGTCTCTATTTAGTTAAAAGGAAAAAAGAAAAAGAAAAACATATTTCCAGATCTACAACAAGAAAACAAAATGTAACAGATGATATCTGCCTCCTGTGGAAAGGACTACATTCTAAGATATAAACAGTTAAATGAGACGTCTCGGGAAATTTGGTAGTGTACAAATTTAACAAGGTGATTTGCATGTAATCTGAGAAATGCAACCAAATTTTAGGAAAACAAGATTGACTCTAAAGAAACAGAGCATGTAGGCCAGGTGCAGTGGTTCAGGCCTGTAATCCGAGCACTTTGGGAGGCCGAGGCAGCTGGATCATGAGGTCAAGAGATTGAGACCATCCTGGTCAACATGGTGAAAGCCCGTCTCTACTAAAAATACAAAAATTAGCTGGGCATAGTGGTGGGCACCTATAGTCGCAGCTTCTCAGGAGGCTGAGGCAGGAGAACACTTAAACCAGAAGGCGGAGGCTACAGTGAGCCAAGGTCGCGCCACTGCATTCCAGCCTGGCAACAGAGGGAGACTCCATCTCAAAAAAACAACAAAACACACACACACACAGAAGAAACAGAATATGTAGTCCAGAAATGGGATGTCCAAAGAACAAAAAACCTAGCATTGTGTTCCTAACCCTATACAGCAAAGAAGTTTCTCTTTGGAAAACATTCCAGTCCCCAAAAATATGAACAGTTTTATGGTATAAGAACAGTCAGGCCGGGCGTGGTGGCTCACACCTATAATCCCAGCACTTTGGGAGGCCGAGGCGGGCGGATCACGAGGTCAAGAGATCGAGACCATCCTGGTCAACTAAAAATACAAAAATTAGCTGGGCATGGTGGTGCGTGCCTGTAGTCCCAGCTACTCGGGAGACTGAGGCAGGAGAATTGCTTGAACCCAGGAGGCGGAGGTTGCAGTGAGCCGACATCGCGCCATTGCACTCCAGCCTGGGTAACAAGAGCGAAACTCCATCTCAAAATAAATAAATAATAAATAAAACAGGCATTCTGGCCAGGTGTGGTGGCTCACACCTGTAATCCCAGCACTTTGGGAGGCCAAGGCAGGTGGATCATCTGAGGTCAGGAGTTCGAGACCAGCCTGACGAACATGTGAAACTCATGTCTACTGAAAATACAAAATTAGCCAGGCGTGGTGTTGCACGTCTGTAATCTCAGCTACTCAGGAGGCAGAGGTAGGAGAATTGCTTGACCCTGGGAGGTAGAGGTTGCAGTGAGCTGAGATCGTGCCATTGAACTCCAGCCAGGGCAAAAAGAACAAAGCTCTGTATAAATAAATAAATAAATAAATAAATAAGCAAACAAACATTCTGACATACATGTTAATTTCCGAGATTTGGCTAATATGTCAGTTGTTGAAAACTCTTTAAAATCTTGAGGTATCAATAAAATTAGGTTTCTGAATCTTTGAAACTGAGAAGTAGACAAGGAAAGTCAAGGTGACCAAATCAAGACAGTGGCACCCCAAGAGAGGGCCTTAGTAGCCACCTGGAATCCCTCTATCTCACAGTCTCTCTAATGACAGTATCATTCACAGAACCTATTTCTTTCTTTTTTTTTTTTTTTTTGTCACATAGTCTTGCTCTGTTGCCCAGGCATGAGCCACTGTGCCCAGCCACAGATCATATTTCAAACTAGAATTTGGTTGCCTTAAGGAATAAAAATGACAACCTGGGCCAGGCACCATGGCTCATGCTTGCAATCCCAGCACTTTGGGAGGCCACAGCGGGCAGATCACCTGAGGTCAAGAGTTCAAGACAAGCCTGGCCAACATGGTGAAACTCCGTCTACAAGAAATACAAAAAATTAGCCAGGCATGGTGGTGGGCACCTATAATCCCAGCTACTCTGGAGACTGAGGCAGGAGGATCGCTTGAACCTGGGAGGCAGAGGTTGCAATGAGCCGAGATCCCAACATTACATTCCAGCCTGGACAACAAGAGTGAAACTCCGTCTCAACTAACACCCACAACAAAAATACCTTTATTACATACAATCCTGAGCCAGAAGATACACAGCCGTCTATAAAATTTACACTTAACAGAAATCTTTCAGCAACATGATATTTTGACATCCATTACCGTGTTCAATCTTTACAACAAAATTATGTGGAAAAGCAAGCTGGTATTATGTGCCTCTGTTTCCCAGATGAGAAAACTAAGACCTAAGATGAATAAATAATTTGTCCAAAGTTACACAGTAAGTACCAGAGTAGGGCCCAAAATACAGACTTTTGACAGCAAATTCAGTTCTGCTAGTTCTATACTGATTGATCATTTAAATACTAACAAATCTACCAAACTGAACTTATTCTGGATCCAAAGTAAAAAACAATTTTTTTTTCAGATGGAGTCTCGCTCTTTCACCCAGGCTGGATTGCAGTGGTATGATCTTGGCTTACTGCAACCTCCGCCTCCCAGGTTCAAGTGATTCTCCTCCCTCAGCCTCCAGAGTAGGTGGGATTACAGGCATGCCCCATCACACCCAGCTAATTTTGGCATTTTTAGCAGATACAAGGTTTCCCTATGTTGGCCACACTGTTCTTGAACTCCTGGCCTCAAGCAATCTGCCCACCTCAGGCTCCCAACGTGCTATGATTACAGGCATGAGCCACCACACACAGCCTCAAGTAAAATTTTATGAAGAGGGGAAGGTACTTTCAAAGAAGTATAATAAATCAAGGAAAGAATACAAACCACACATGACAAGAACAAAAAGTGAACACACCCACATAACCACTGCCCAGGTCAAAAAATAGGAGTAATGTTTTCCTATATTAATTGACGACCACTGGAATCATATGGATGCTTTTTCTTTTTTTTTTTTGAAACAGAGTCTCCCTCTGTTGCCCAGGCTGGAGTGCAATGGTGAGATCTCGGCTCACTGCAACCTCCACCTCCTGGGTTCAAGAGATTCTCCATCCTCAGTCTCCCAAGTAGCTGGGATTATAGGTGAACGTCACCACGTCCAGCTAATTTTTGTAATTTTAGTAGAGACAGGGTTTCACTTGTTGGTCAGGCTAGTCTGGAACTCCTGACCTCAGGTGATCTGGCCACCTTGGCCTCCCAAAGTGCTGGGATAACAGGTATGAGCCACCTCGTCTGGCGTTGGATGAACTTTTTTTTAATACCCAGCTCTGAGATTAGCCATCACATATTCCCTAATTCCCCATCTTCTACTTACCAGCTAAGGGATCCCTATACTGGTGAATGACTTAGGATGGAGAAGTAATACTGTAGAGAAAAAGGTTGACAGTGAACTGGTGAAAACCCAGAGTTCACCGATATTAAGAATCAATCAGCTGTGTGCGGTGGCTCACGCCTGTAATCCCAGCACTTTGGGAGGCTGAGGGAGGTGGATCACCTGAGGTCCAGAGTTTAAGAACAGCCTGACCAACATGGAGAAACCCTGTCTCTACTAAAAATACAAAATTAGCCGGGCATGGTGGCACGTGCCTGTGTTCCCAGCTACTTTGGAGGCTGAGGCAGAAGAATCACTTGAACTCAGGAGGCAGAGGTTGTGGTGAGCCGAGATCATGCCACTGTACTCCAGCCTGGGCAACAACAGTGAAACTCTGTCTCAAAAAAAAAAAAAAAATCAATCAGACTGAGTGCAGTGGCTCACGCCTGTAATCTCAGCACTTTGGGAGGCTGAGGCGGGCAGATCACAAGGTCAGGAGATCAAGACCATCCTGGCTAACATGGTGAAGCCCTGTCTCTACTAAAATACAAAAAACTTAGCCAGGTGTGGTGATGCGAGCCTGTAGTCCCAGCTACTCAAGAGGCCGAAACAAGGGAATCACCTGAACCCGGGAGGCAGAGGTTGTAGTGAGCAGAGATTGAGCCACCACACTCCAGTCTGGTGACAGAGTGAGACTCCATCTCAAAAAAAAAAAAAAAAAAAGCCTAGACAGACATGGTGGCATGCACCTACTATCCCAGAGACTAGGAAGCTGAGTTGGGAAAACCACCTGAGACTGGGAAGTCGAGGCTGCAGTGGACCATGATTGTGCCACTGCACTTGAGCCTGGGTGACAAAGTAAGACCCTGTCTTAAAAAAAGAGAATGAATCAAAAACTTCTCTAGTACAAGCTGAGCATATCTAATCTGAAAATCAAAAATCTGAAATGCTCCAAAATCTGAAATTTTGAGCATTCACAATAATGCCACAAAAGATTTCACACCTGACCTCATATAATAGGTCAAGGTCAAAATGCAGTCAAAATTTGGTTTCATGCACAAAACTATTAAATATATTATTAAATATACTGTATAAAATTACCTTCAGGCTATGTCTATAAGGTGTTTATAAAACAAATAAATTCTGTGTTTAGACATGGGTCCCATCCCCAAGATATCTCATTATATATCTGCAAATATCCCAAAATCTAAAACACTTCTGGTCCCAAGCATTTCAGATAAGGGATATTCAATCTGTATATAGATACAATAGATTTCTAACATCGAGACCACTATGTATTCAGATTTTTATAATAAATAAAACTAAAGACAGTTTGAACACATCTAACTGGGGAGCTTAGCATATTAAGAATAATTATCTGGCTGGGCATGATGGCTCATGCCTGTATTCCCAGCACTTTGGGAGGCTTAGGCAGGTGGATCAAGAGGTCAAGAGTTTGAGACCAGCCTGGCCAACATAGTGAAACCCCGTCTCTACTAAAAATACAAAAAGTAGCTGGGCTTGGTGGCACATGCCTATAATCCCAACTACTCAGGAGGCCGAGGCAGGAGAATCGCTTGAACCTGGGAGGCAGAGGTTGCAGTGAGCCAAGACTGAGCCACTGCACTCTGGCCTAGTGACAGAGCGAGACTCTGTCTCAAAAAAAAAAAAAAGAATAATTATCTAAGCAAAACACCTTACCCACTTTACCACAATCCTTACCATGACTTGACGCACAAGCTTAATGGTTTCACTCCAAGGCCTATTTTGGTTAAATTTTGCATGGAGCCGTTCCAAGAGAGAACTCATCTTACTCAGCTTTTCCGACTCTACAATTTAAATCAGAAAACATCATATTAGTAACTGTTCTGTCAAGACCATCCAGTTTTTCTTGCAAAATAAATTCCCACACTTCATCTCAGTAAGAATTCAGTTAAAACGTTTTGCAAATCATTTTACTTCAAAACATCCACAGAAGATTTTTTTTTTTTTTTTTTGGAGACAGAGTCTCACTCTGTCCAGGCTGGAGGAGTGCAGTGGTGCAATCTCGGCTCACTACAACCTCTGCTTCCTGGGCCCAGGCAATTCTCCTGCCTCAGCCTTCCAAGTAGCTGGAACTACAGGCACACACCACGATGCCCAGCTAATTTTTGTATTTTAGTAGAGACAGGGTTTCACCTTGTTGCCCAGGCTTATCTTAAACTCATGACCTCAGGTGATCCATCTGCCTCAGCCTCCCAAAGTGCTTGGATTACAGGTGTGAGCTACCACACCCAGCCAAAAGACATTTTTAATGGCAAGATGACACACAAATTATGGGTCTAATGTAAGGAACACCATACATCTGGACTTTCTTTTCTTTTGGGGGGAAGGGGGACAAAGTTTTGCTCTTTTTGCCCAGGATGGAGTGCAATGGCACGATATCGGCTCCTGGGTTCAAGCAATTCTCCTATCTCTGCCTCCCGAGTAGCTGGGATTATAGGCATGTGCCACCAAGCCCAACTAATTTTGTATTTTTAATAGATACAGGGTTTCTCCATGTTGGTCAAGATCTCAAACTCCTGACCTCAGGTGATCCACCCTCCTCAGCCTCCCAAAGTACAGGGATTACAGGCATGAGCCACCATGCCCAGCCAGCTGGACTATTTTCTTTCCAGACTTTTTTTTTTTTTTGAGACGGAGTTTCACTTGTGCTGCCCAGGCTGGAGTGCAATGGTGCGATCTCGGCTTATTGAAACGTCCACCTCCCAGATTCAAGTGATTCTCCTGCCTCAGCCTCCTGAGTAGCTGCAAGTACAGGCATGCGCTACCATACCCAGCTAATTTGGTATTTTTAGTAGAAATGGGGTTTCTCCATGTCAGTCAGGCTAGTCTCAAGTTCCGAACCTCAGGTGATCTGCCCACCTCTGCCTCCCAAAGTGCTGGGATTAAAGGGGTAAACCACCATGCCCAGCCACTTTTCTTTTTTTTTTTTCTTTTAGGACAGTCTCGCTCTGTTGTCCAGGCTGGAATGAGTGGCATGATTTTGGCTCATTACACAGTCTGCCTCCCAGACTTGTGATCCTCCAGAGCAGCAGGGACTACAGAACTGAACCACCGTGGGGTACATTGGCTCATGCCTGTAATCCCATCACTTTGGGTGGCCAAGGCAGGTGGATCACAATGTCAAGAGATCGAGACCATCCTGACCAACATGGTGAAACCCAATCTCTACTAAAAATACAAAAATTGACCGGGCAGAGTTTGCAGTCAGTTTGCAGAGCTGAGATCACACCACTGCACTCTAGCCTGGCAACAGAGTGAGACTCCATCTCAAAAAATAATAATAATAATACAAAAATTAGCTAGGCATGGTGGCGCATGCCTATAGTCCCAGCTAGCTATACAGTGAGCCTGGCAACAGAGCGAGACTCTGTCTCAACAAAAAAAAACTTTCCTTATTTTGCCCAGGTTGGTCTTAAACTCCTGGGCTCAAGTAATCTTCCTACACTGGCCTCCCAATGTGCTGGGATTAGAATCAAGGGCCACCATGCTCAGCCTCTATCCAAATGTTTAATGAAAACCAAAAAAAAAAAAAAACAAAAACCCTAATCATGTTTCATTAACAAGCCTACAATTTAGTGACAAAGTCATTTCAAGATATGCATGAAATCTGCTGCACAATATGGGTAGCACAAACATTAGAACATGGCCTTACCATGGTTAGCCGGTTTTCAATGCGTTAATACTGACTTCCTTAATTTTTTAACACAATTTTAAGAGATCAGTTTAAAAGTATGACCAGGCCAGGAGCGGTGGCTCAAGCCTGTAATCCCAGCACTTTCGGAGGCCGAGGCGGGTGGATCACGAGGTCAAGAGATCGAGACCATCCTGGTCAACATGGTGAAACCCTGTCTCTACTAAAAATACAAAAAATTAGCTGGGCATGGTGGCGCGTGCCTGTAATCCCAGCTACTCAGGAGGCTGAGGCAGGAGAATTGCCTGAACCCAGGAGGCAGAGGTTGCGGTGAGCCGAGATCACGCCATTGCACTACAGACTAGGTAACAAGAGCGAAACTCCGTCTCAAAAAAAAAAAGTATGACAAGGTCTGGCCAGGCACAGTGGCTCATGCCTGTATTCCCAGCACTTTGGGAGGCCGAGGCAGGTGGATCACTTGAGGCTAGGAGTTTCAAACCAGCCTGCAAAACATGGTGAAACCCCATCTCTACAAGAATTACAAAAAATAAGCAGTTCTCCTGCCTCGGCCTCCTGAGTAGCTGAGATTACAGGCACCCACCACCATGCCCGGCTAATTTTTGTATTTATAGTAGAGACATCATGTTGATCAGGCTGGTCTCAAACTCCTGACCTGGTGATCCGCCCACCTTGGCCTCCCAAAGTGCTAGGTTTATAGGCATGAGCCTCCGCACCCAGCCTAATTTTTGTATTTTAGTAGAGACAGGGTTTTATCATGTTGGCCAGGCTGGTTTCGAACTCCTGACCTCAGGTGATCCACCCACCTCCACCTCCCAAGGTGCTGGGATTACAGGTGTAAGCCACTGCTCAGGCAGAGGTTGCAGTGAGCCAAGATCGCACCACTCCACTCTAGCCTGGGTGACATAAAAAAAAAAAAAAAAGCTGGCGTGTGGGCATGCACCTGTAGTCCCAGCTCCTCAGGAGATTTTTTTTTTTGAGACGGAGTTTCGCTCTTGTTACTCAGGCTGTAGTACAATGGCGCGATCTCAGCTCACCGCAACCTCCGCCTCCTGGGTTCAGGCAATTCTCCTGCCTCAGCCTCCTGAGTAGCTGCCATTACAGGCGCACGCCACCATGCCCAGCTAATTTTTTGTATTTTTAGTAGAGACGGGGTTTGGTCTCGATCTCTTGACTTCGTGATCCACCCGCCTCAGCCTCCCAAAGTGCTGGGATTACAGGCGTGAGCCACCGCGCCCGGCTACGCAGGAGATTGAGGTGGGAGGATGACCTGAGCCCAGGAGGTCGAGGCTTCAGTGAGTTATGATAGAGCCACTGCACTCCAGCTGGAATGACAGAGCAAGACCCTGTCTCAAAAAAAGAAAAAGAAAACAGGTTCTAATCACCATTCATATTTTTCCTACTTAAATTCAAAATAAAATTTTATGAACAAGAAAGAAACAGGTCAATAACCAAAGTATGCATTTCTAAGAAAGAGAAGACTGGCTTCTGAACTAAGCATGTGATTGAACCTCCTAAGCTCCAGTATGAGCAAGGACCTGTGCTATGGACCACTGAAGATGAAAAACACAATATGCTGGCCAGGCGTGGTGGCTCACGCCTGTAATCCCAGCACTTTGGGAGGCCGAGGCGGGTGGATCACGAGGTCAAAAGATCGAGACCATCCTGGTCAACATGGTGAAACCCCGTCTCTACTAAAAATACAAAAAAGTAGCTGGGCATGGTGGTGGGTGCCTGTAATCCCAGCTACTCAGGAGGCTGAGGGAGGAGAATTGCATGAACCCAGGAGGCAGAGGTTGCGGTGAGCCGAGATCACGCCATTGCACTCCAGCCTGGGTAACAAGAGCGAAACTCCATCTCAAAAAAAAAAAAAGAGAAAAACACAATATGCCTAAGATGACATCCGTGAGATGTGAGTAAGTTAATGTGGAAACAACCATCACACAACACAAACTGAGAAATGCTCTTAAAAGCAGAGACATACTACTATTGAGAAGTTCAAAGGAAGATAAGTTCAATATTAGTTGTGGGGAGATTACAGCAAAAGTGACAGGTGATGTTGGTACTGAAAGTTGACAAGGCCAGCACAGTGGCTTGCACCTGAAATCTCAGTAATTTGGGAGGCCAAGGTGAGTGAATCAGTTGACCTCAGTAGTTAGAGACTAGCCTGGACAACATGGTGAAATTCCATCTCTACCAAAAATATAAGAAACTAGCTGGGCGTACTGGCTCACTTCCCAGCATGCCCAGGTAATTTCTTGGTCCCAGCCATTCAGGAGTCTGAGGTGGAAGGATCGCTTGAGCCCAGGTGGCAAAGCAGAGGTTGCAATGAACCTCTGCACGCTCTACACTCCAGATCACATCACTACACTCCAGCCTGGGTGACAGACGGAGACCCAGTCTCAAAATTAAAAAAAAAAAGAAGAAGAAAGCTGACAAGGCAAGGCACAATGGCTCACACCTATAATCCCAGCACTTTGGGAGGCCAAGGCAGGGGGATCATTTGAGGTCAGGAATTCCAGACCAACCAGCTTGGCCAACGTGGCGAGACACTGTCTCTACTAAAAATACAAAAATATTAACCAGGCATGGTGGTGGGTGCCTGTCATAACAGCTGCTTGGGAGGCTGAGGCAGGAGAATCGCTTGAACCCAAGAGGTGGAGATTGCAGTAAGCAGAGGAGATAGTGGCACTACACCCCAGCATGAGTGACCAAAAAAAAAAAAAAGACTCTAAGAAAGAAGAAAAAAAAGCCAGGCGCGGTGGCTCACGCCTATAATCCCAGCACTTAGGGAGGCCAAGGTGGGTGGATCACGAGGTCAAAAGATAGAGACCATCCTGGTCAACATGGTGAAAACCCGTCTCTACTAAAAAAAAAAAAAAAAATACAAAAAATTAGCTGGACATGGTGACGCGTGCCTGTAATCCCAGCTACTCAGGAGACTGAGGCAGGAGAATTGCCTGATCCCAGGAGACGGAGGTTGCGGTGAGCCCAGATCGCACCATTGCACTCCAGCCTGGGTAATAAGAGTGAAACCCCTTCTCAAAAAAAAAGAAAAAGACTCCAAAAATAAAGGTGAATAGGAGATCAGTCAATCAGAGTCAAGGCAGTGAGGATGAGATCTTCTAAATCAAGATTCAAAATCCTGTTTGGGCACAGTGGCTCCACCTGTAATCCCAGCAGTTTGGGAGGCTGAGGCTGGTGGATCACAAGGTCAGGAGTTCAAGACCAGCCCAGCCAAAATAGTGAAATACCATCTCTACTAAAAATACAAAAAAATTAGTCAGGCGTGGTGGCACATGACTGTAATCCCAGCTACTCCGGAGGCTGAGGCAGAAGAATTGCTTGAACCCGGGAA
This sequence comes from Callithrix jacchus, assembly GCF_049354715.1. Classification (NCBI taxonomy): domain Eukaryota; kingdom Metazoa; phylum Chordata; class Mammalia; order Primates; family Cebidae; genus Callithrix; species Callithrix jacchus. The sequence goes on from NC_133506.1 coordinate 119,910,080, forward strand.
GAAAAGGTTTCAGTGAGCCAAGACTGCGCCACTGCACACCAACCTAGGCAATAGAGCGAGACAATATCTCAAAAAAAAAAAAAAAAGATTCAAAATCCTTCCTACAATGCCCTCGTCTTCTGGAAAACTACTTTAGGGACTGTTTTAGCCAATTTATAGTTCTGGATACATTTCTGCCAATTTCCATCTTTATTCTAAGACATTCATTCGGATCCCATGGTAGAGGGAGCCATCGGTCCAAGTACTTTGGAGGCCAAGGCGGGCAGATCACCTGAGGTCGGGAGTTCAAGACCAGCCTGACCAACACGGTGAAACCCCGTCTTTTATTTAAATAAATAAATAAGTAAAAGAAAAGAAAAATAAGAAAGAGAGAGAGAGCGAGAGTGCGGAGGGGGAGAGAGAGATGGAGAGGGAGATAGAGAGAGACAGAAAAACAATGAAAGAAATAAAAAAGAGCGCACCATGGCTCACGCCTATAACCCCAACGCTTTGGGAGACTTAGGTGGAAGAATCGCTCAGGAGTTTAAGCCCGGGAGTTTGAGACCAGCCCTGGCAACACAGCAAGTCCCGGTTTGTACTAAAAAAAAAAAAAGACATTCATTCAAACATTTTTTTTTTTTTTTAATGAGATGGTGTTTCTTGTCCAGGTTGGAGTGCAATGGCGTGATCTTGGCTCAAGGAAACCGCCACCTCTCAGGTTCAACTGAATCTCCTGCCTCAGCCTCTGGAGTAGCTGGGATTACAGGCATGCACCTTGCCACACCCAGCTAATTTTGTATTTTTAGTAAACACGAGATTTCACCATGTTGGACAGGCTGGTCTCCAACTCCTGAACTCAGGTGATCCACCCACCTCAGCCTCCCCGTTTTGGGATTACAGGTGTGAGCCACCATGCCTGGCCTCAAACACTATTAAAAGCGCTGGGGAGGGCTGGGTATGGTGGCTAACATCTGTAATCACAGCATTTTGGGAGGCTAAGGCAGGTGGATCACCTTAGGTCAGGAGATCTAGACCAGCCTGGCCAACATGGTGAAACCCCATCTCTACTAACAATATAAAAATTAGCCGGGCATGGTGGTGGGCGCCTGTAAACCCAGCTACTCAGGAGACTGAGGCAGGAGAATCGCTTGAATCCGGAGGTGGAGGTTGCAGTGAGCCAAGATCACAGCACTGCACTCCAGCCTGGGTGACAGAGTGACACTCCATCTCAATTAAAAAAAAAGTGCTGGGGAAGCCAGACATTGTGGCTCACACCTATAATCCTAGCTAGCACTTTGGGAGGCCAATGTGGAAGAATACTTGAGCTGGGGAGTTCAACTACAGCTGGGGCAACGTAACAAGATCCCACCACTTTAAAAGAAAAAAATAGCCAGGCTCTGCTAAGTGGCTCACGCCTGTAATCCTGGCACTTTGGAAGCCCCTTCTCTACTAAAAATATAAAATTATCAAGTGTGGTGGTGCATGCCTCTAATCCCAGCTACTTGGGAGGCTAAGAAGAATCACTTGAACCCAGGAGGCAGAGGTTGCAGGAAACTGAGATTACATCATTGCACTCCAGCCTGGGCAACAAGAGTGAAACTGTCTCAAAAAAAAAAAAAAAAAAGGACAGTCTTACTCAGTAGCTAAGGCTTGAGTGCACTACTGGCACAATCATAGCCTATTGCAGCCTCGATCTCCCAAGGTCCAGGATGAAGTGATCCTCCCAGCTCAGCCTTCAGAGTAGCTGGCACTATAGCTAATTTTCCTTTTTTTTTTGAGACAGGGTCTCACTCTGTCACCCAGGTTGGAGTGCAATAACATAATCCTGGCTCACCGGAGTCTTGACCTACAGGATTCAGGTAATCTGCCTACCGCAGCCTCCCAAGTAGCTAGACTACTGGCTTGTGTCACCACGCTCAGCTAATTTTTGTATCTGTTGTAGAAACAGGGTTTTGCCATGTTGTCCAGGCTGGTCTCCAACTCATGGGCTCAAGTGACCCTCCTGCTTCGGCCTCCCAAAATGCTGGGATTACAGGCTTGAACCACTGCCTGGCCCTAATTTTTTATTTATTTATTTATTTATTTATTTATTTTTGAAATGAAGTTTCACTTTCATTGCCCAGACTGAAGTGCAGTGGCAAAATCTTGACTCAATGCAACCTCCACCTCCTGGGTTTGAGTGATTTTCCTGCCTCAGCCTCTCAAGTAGCTGAGATTACAGACAAGCCACCATGACCAGCTAATATTGTATTTTTAGTAGAGATGGCGTTTCACCATATTGGCCAGGCTGGTCTTGAATTCCTGACCTCAGGTGATCCACCTGCCTTGGCCTCCCAAAGTGCTGGGATTACAGGCCCTCACGCCCAGCCAATTTTTTTATGTTTTTGTAGAGAGAGGGTCTCACTATGTTGCCCAGGCTGGTCTCTAACTTCTGGGCTCAAGGGATCCTCCAGCCTCAGCCTCCTAAAGTTCTGGGATTACAGATGTGAGTCACTGCACCCGGCCCCACCTTTTGACCTCTCCTCCAAAACATACTTCTTGTTGTCCTTGAGAAACCTGCTGATAGGTAACTTTACTTCAATGCTCAGACATTTTTTGAGCGACTATTTACGTCAACGCTTATTTTTTGAGCAACTATTACGTGCCAGAAACTATACAAAAATTAATCAGGCAAGGTCCCTAATCTGCAAAGCTCAGAGTAAATTGAAAAAGATAAACAAACAATAATACAGCTCACTGTATCAACAGAACTATGCCCAAAATGCTAAGGAAGCATCTATACTGGAGTGTGGAACTTTAGAGAATCTTAGTAAAGTTCCACAGAAAAGTTTGTTTTTCTGCAGTTCTTAGTTCAGTCAATAAAAGAAAGGGAAAAAAAAATGAAATTCAGTGCAGTTTAAAAACACACAATAGCACGGGATCTGAACACTTGACATTGTAGGGAACTGCTGGCTGCTAATAAATATAAGGACCTAATCATTTCATTTATGCCAAAATATCCTCCAGTACGTTTACCCACAGCCCTGTATTTACTCAGACGTCTCTTCTGGAACGAGATGTAAGCTGGTTTTGTATTCACTGGCCCGGTCTCCCACCACTTTAAGCCAAAAGTGCCCTGAGGCCCAACCGACTGTCCCTAGTCGATCAGGAAATCTTCACAGAAGTTGAGAGTCCCCATCACCCCAAAGTCGGAGCTCTATATTCACCAAGGAAGGTATAGTGAGAATCTAAAACTCATAAACATTCCCTCTCCTGGACTCTATGCCCGTAAAGTGGCCCCTATCGGACATTGGCAGGAACCTCCTCTCACAAACCGGCTCCCCAAATTGTGTCCCGCCCCCTCCTTTCCCCCTCGGTCACTTACCCTCGGTTTCCCCCTGAGCTTTCATCCTGAAGGCGGGGAGAGCCTGGATCTGCCACAAAGGGATAAGCCCTTCCCCGCCACTAACGGGGAAAACAAGTTGGCCCGGGATCCCGAGACGCAGGGCACCAGCAGTCCCTACTCTTCCCGGGAAGGATCAGTCTGAAGTCCCCGGCGACAAGAAGAGAAGGGTGCTCGAGGCCGCCGCCATCTTCCCCAACGGAACTTCCCAAAATTCGCGAGATAAACCGTGGTCCTGCCAGAGGGAGGAAGAGGACAGGGCATCGAAATCTCGCGAATATTGGTCAATGCGTGGGCCTCGCGAGATTTCTTTCAAGCTAGTCCTGTCTTTGCTCTGGGCTGTCTCAGGCCTGACGCTGCTGGTTGTTAAAACTGCGGGCCAGTAACTTACAGCTCCCCTGCGGAAACCAGCATTTTCTTTTTTAATTTGAGCAGTTAAACAACTCGCAAATTAAAATCTCCAGATCTCTCTACTGAAAGACTATCTTTTCAAAGGCTATTGGTATCAGGAATGTATGTTTTCCGTGAGATACTAGATGCAATAATTATGTCCTAAGAAAGCTAGTGGCGCATTGTAACATGACATTCAAAGACAGCCTAGCACAATTAATTCCCCTTTCTTTCCTTCTTTTTTTTTTTTTTTTTTTGAGACGGAATCTCGCTGTGTTGCTAGAATGGAGTCCAGTGGTGCGATCTCGACTCACTGCAATCTCCCTCTGCCTCCTGGATTCAAGCGCTTATCCTCCCTAAGCTTCCCGAGTAGCTAGGATTATAGGTGTGTGCCACCACACCAAGCTGATTTTTGTGTTTTTAGTGGAGACGGAGTTTCACTATATTGGCCTCTATCTTCTGACCTCGTGATCCGCCCGCCTTGGCCTCCCAAAGTGCTGGAATTACAGGCGTGAGCCACCGCGCCGGCTTCTTTTCTCATTTTTTTAGTTTCAAAACTTTCTTTCTCTTTCTTTCCTTCTTTCTTTCTCCTTCCTTCCTTCCTTTTCCTTCCTTCCTTCCTTTTCCTTCCTTCCTTCCTTCCTTCCTTCCTTCCTTCCTTCCTTCCTTCCTTCCTTCCTTCCTTCCTTCCTTCCTTCCTTTCTTTCTGACAGAGTTTCACTCTTGTTACCCAGGCTGGAATGCAATGGCGCGATCTCGGCTCACCGCAACCTCCATCTCCTCGGTTCAAGCCATTCTCCTGCCTCAGCCTCCCGAGTAGCTGGGACTACAGGCGCAGGCGCCATGCCCAGCTAATTTTTGTATTTTTAGTAGAGACGGGGTTTCACCACGTTGACCAGGATGGTCTCGATCTCTTGACCTTGTGATCCACCAGCCTTGGCCTCCCAAAGTGCTGGGATTATAGGCGTGAGCCACCGCGACGGCCTCTCTCCTTCCTTCCTTCCTTCCTTCCTTCCTTCCTTCCTTCCTTCCTTCCTTCCTTCCTTCCTTTCTTCTTTCTTTCTTTTTCCTTCCTTCCTTCCTTCTTTCTTTCTTTTTTGAGATGAAGTGTCGCTCTCTCACCCAGGCTGGAGTGCAGTGGCAGAACCTCGGCTCACTGCAACCTCCGCCTCCTGGGTTCAAGCGATTGTCCTGCCTCAACCTCCAGAGTAGCTGGGATTACCGGCACCCACCACTATTCCCGGCTAATTTTTGTATTTTTTTTTTTTTTTTTTTTTGAGACGGAGTTTCGCTCTTGTTACCCCGGCTGGAGTGAAACGGTGCGATCTCGGCTCACTGCAACCTCTGCCTCCTGGGTTCAGCCAATTCTCCTGCCTCAGCCTCCTGAGTAGCTGGGATTACAGGCACGCGCCACCATGCCCAGCTAATTTTTTGTATTTTTAGTAGAGACGGGTTTTCACCATGTTGACCAGGATGGTCTCGATCTCTTGACCTCGTGATCCACCTGCCTCGGCCTCCCAAAGTGCTGGGATTACAGGCTTGAGCCACCGCACCCGGCCAATTTTTGTATTTTTAGTAGAGATGGGATTTTGTCATGTTGGCCAAGCTGGTTTCGAACTCCTGACCTCAGGTGATCTGCCCATCTCAACCTCCCAAGGTGCTAGGATTATAGGCGTGAGCCACTGCACCCGGCCTCAAAACTATTTTGATCATTTACAATATTTTTGAAGCTCTGAGAAATTTTGGATTAAGATAGGCTTTTTTTTTTTGAGACCGAGTTTCACTCTTGTTACCCAGGCTGGAGTGCAATGGCGCGATCTCGGCTCACCGCAACCTCTGCCTCCTGGGTTCAGACAATTCTCCTGCCTCAGCCTCCTGAGTAGCTGGGATTACTGACACGCGCCACCATGCCCAGCTAATTTTTTGTATTTTTAGTATAGACAGGGTTTCACCATGTTGACCAGGATGGTCTCGATCTCTTGACCTCATGATCCACCTGCCCCCGGCCCCTTAAGATAGGTTTATTTGCAGCAGTCATCTAATGATATTAGTTATATTTCCTATTTATAATTGATTGTATTCCTTTTTTGAAATCCTAGTGAACACAAGCTGCTTAGCTAGTTCTATACACTACAAATCACAAAGAGTGAAACAAAAAGAAATGAAATACCATTGATTTGATAAGAAAAGTAAAAAATAAAAAAAATATGGAGTCATATCTTTGCTGTCAGTAAATTCTCAAAAGAAATTCTAGGCCGGGCGGGGTGGCTCACACCTATAATCCCAGCACTTTGGGAGGCCGAGGCAGGTGGATCACAAGGTCAAGATATCGAGACCATCCTGGCTAACATGGTGAAACCCCGTCTCTACTAAAAATACAAAAATTAGCTGGGCATGGTGGCGCACGCCTGCCCACCCAGCTACTCGGGAGGCTGAGGCAGGAGAATTGCTTGAACCCAGGAGACGGAGGTTGCAGTGAGCCGAGATCAGGCCATTGCACTCCAGCTTGGGTAACAAGAGCAAAACTCTGTCTCAAAAAAAAAAAAAAAAAAAAGAAAGAAAGAAAGAAATTCTACAATAGGCTGGGTGCGGTGGCTCACACCTGTAATCACAGCACTTTGGGAGGCCAAGGCAGGCGGATCGCTTGAGGTCAGGAGTTCAAGACCAATCTGGCCAATACGTTGAAACCCTGTCTCTACTAAAAATACAAAAAATTAGCCAGGTGTGGTGGGGGGTGCCTGTAATCCCGGCTATTTGGGAGGCCGAGGCATGAGAATCACTCAAACTCAGGAAGTGAGTTTTGGTGAGCTGAAATCAGGCCACTGCACTCCAGCCTGGGTGACAGAGTGAGACTCTGTCTCAAAAAAAAAAAAAAAAAAGAAATTATAGAGTAACACCAAGAAGTTGATGGCCGCTGGAACTGAAGAACCAGGCTAAAATGCAACAGTTCTAGCATTAGGGGAAAGTTCTTAATATAATTAGGACCATCATTTATTTATGTAATTTTATTCTATTGTATCCATTTATTAATTAATTTATTTTATTCCATTCTATTTGTTTGTTTGTTTGTTTTGAGACCGGGTTATAAGACAGGCTAATTTTTTATATTTTTGCTAAAGATAAGATTTCACCCTGTTGCCAAAGCTGCTCTTGAATTCCTGGGCCCAAGTGATCCACATGCCTCAGCCTCCCAAAGTGCTAGGATTACAGGCATCCACCACAGCATCTGACAAAGGAGTTTTTTTTTTTAATTCTATTTCAGATGGGGCATGGTGGCTCAGCCCCGTAATCCCAGCACTTTGATAGGCTGATTCGGGCAGATTGCCTGAGGTCAGGAGTTTGAGACCAGCCTGGCTAACATGGTGTCTCTACTGAAAATACAGCAGTTAGCCAGGTGTGGCATGAGACAGAGGTTGCACTGAGCCAAGATCCTGCCACTGCACTCCAGCCTGGGCAACCAAGCAAGACTCTGTCTCCAAAAAAATTTTAAAAGTATTTTTCCATATACATCCTTGAAAATAACTAATTATCACTGAGAGGTTGAATTTTACCTAACTTGCTGCAAGAAAGTTAAGCAATGGATTTCTACTGACTCCCTAGTCTCAGATTTTTCCCACATTTAAAAAATGCCATTCAATGGTGAAACCCTGTCTCGACTAAAACTACAAAAATTAGGCTGGGCAAGGTGGTGGGCACCTGCAATCCCAGCTACTTGGGAGGCTGAGGCAGGAGAATAGCTTGAACCAGGGAGTTGGAGGCTGTAGTGAGCCAAGATCACGCCACTGCCTGGTGACAGAGCAAGACTCCATCTCAAAAATAAATAAAATAAGTAAAATAAAAAAATCATGTCTGGGCCGGGCACGGTGGTTCACGCCTATAATCCCAGCACTTTGGGAGGCCGAGGTGGGTGGATCACGAGGTCAAGAGATCGAGACCATCCTGGTCAACAAGGTGAAACCCCGTCTCTATTAAAAATACAAAAATTAGCTGAGCATGGTGGTGCGCGCCTGTAGTCCCAGCTACTCGGGAGGCTGAGGCAGGAGAATTGCTTGAACCCAGAAGGCAGAGGTTTCAGTGAGCTGAGATCGTGCCATTGCACTCCAGTCTGGGCAACAACAGCGAAACTCCATCTCAAAAAAAAAAAAAAATGTCTGTACTACAAAGTGTTGCTAGGAAATTTTTAACTTTACAAAGCTTTTTTTGTTTGAGGCAGAGTTTCGCTCTTGTTGCCCAGGCTGGAGTGCAATGGCACGATCTCGGCTCACTGCAACCTCCACCTCCCAGGTTCAAGCGATTCTCCTGCCTCAGCCTCACGTGTAGGTAGGATTACAGACATGCACCACCATGCCCAGCTAATTTTTTGTATATTTAATAGAGATAAGGTTTCTTCATGTTGGGCAAGCTGGTCTCAAACTCCTGACCTCAGGTGATTCACCCGCCTTGGCCTCCCAAAGTGCTGGGATTGCAGGCGTGAGCCACTGCGCACCACCATAAAGTTTATTTATAAGTTTTATAAAGTTAGGCCAGGTGTGGTGGCTCATGCCTGTATTCCCAGCAATTGGAAGGCTGAGGTGGGCAGATCATGAGGTCAAGAGATTGAGACCATCCTAACTGACATGGTGAAACCCGGTCTCTACAAAAAAAAAATTATAAAAATATTAATAAATAGCTGGGCGCGGTGGCTAATGCCTGTAATCCCAGCACTTTGGGGGGCCAAGGTGGGTGGATCACGAGGTCAAGAGATCGAGACCATCCTGGTCAACATGGTGAAACTCCGTCTCTACTAAAAATATAAAAAATTAGCTGGGCATGGTGGCGTGTGCCTGTAATCCCAGCTACTCAGGGGGCTGAGGCAGGAGAATTGCCTGAACCCAGGAGGCAGAGGTTGCGGTCAGCCGAGATCGCACCATTGCACTCCAGCCTGGGTACAAGAGCGAAACTCCGTCTCAAAAATAAATAAATAAATAAATAAACTTTACTAACTTTTGGTTACAGAATGAAATGAGAAGTTATTATTTGTCATCTGAAATGCTGATGAAAGACACCATTGGAAAAGTTGTACTCTAGAAGATAAGAGAGCAATGTCATTCAACAAGAAAATTATTCAAGGTACATATAGGACCAATTTTCATACATAGCAAAATGGGTACAATGGGCAAATTGTAAGTGACTAAACTTTGAAGGAGGCTCCATAGGACTATTTTTTTTATTTTTTGAGACAGAGTTTCACTCTTGTTGCCCAGGCTGGAGTGCAATGGCGTGATCTTGGCTCACTACAACCTCCACCTCCTGGATTCAAGTGATTCTCCTGCCTCAGCCTCCCCAGTAGCTGGTACTATTGGCGCCCACCTTCATGCCCAGCTAATTTTTGTATTTCTAGTAGAGATGGAGTTTCACCCTGTAGACCAGGCTAGTCTTGAACTCCTGACCTCAAGTGATCCACCTGGCTCAGCCTCCCAAAGTGCTGGGATTACAGGTATGTGCCACTGAGTCCAGCAGCTCCAGAGGACTCTTTAAACCTAAAATCTAAACTAACACATTGGTTTGTGAGGAAAAAGAGCCATTGACATTTTAAATATTTCCTATTGTGTACAGCCTAAATAGAAACTTTCTGCCTTGTTTTAGGGGATTTACAGGCAAAGTATTGCCATCACCTGACTGATCACCTTGGGGTTCTCAGAGTTGCCTTGGCTCTGCCCTTGAAGGTTATGCAAATAAAACAAATGGAGCAGTCCTGGAATTTCTGAAAGTTTTTCTGCAGAATGAAGCACCCCTTATTTTACAAAAGCACTAAATTTTTTTTTTTGAGAGAGAAAGAGTCTTACTCTTTTGCCCAGGCTGGAGTGCAGTGGTGTGGTCTCGAATCCCTGCAACCCTTGCCTCCTGGGTTTAAGCAATTCTCCTGCCTCAGCCTTCTGAGAAGCTGGGATTACAGGTGCCCACAATCACACCCCACTAATTTTTGTATTTTTAGTAGAAATGCGGTTTCACCTTGTTGGCCAGGTTGATCTGGAACTCCTAACCTTGTGATGCACCTGCCTCAGCTTCCCAAAGTGCTGAGACTATAGGCGTAAGCCACCGTGCCTGGCTAAAAGCACTAATCTCACCAGTTATTGGGTCAATACCTGCAGTTTACAGTAGATTTTGTATTTAAAAATTTAGATATGGGTTGAGCACGGTGGAGTGCACTGGCACAATCTTGGCTCACTGCAACCTTCTCCTGCAAGTGATTCTCCTGCCTCAGCCTCCTGAGTAGCTCAGAATACAGGCACGTGTCACCATGCCCAGCTGGCATTATTATTATAATAATGTAATAATGCAATAATGTATAATAATACATATTATAATAATGTAATAATGTATAATATATTACATTATTATAATATGTATTATTATACATTATTGCATTATTATTATAATAATGTAATAATGTAAAATAATACATATTATAATAATGTAATAATGTATAATATATTACATTATTATAATATATAATGCATATTATATATTATATTACATTATTATATTATATTATTATGTTATATTAATATAACATTATTATATTAATATAACATAATATAAAATAATATTAATAATCACATAATCTCATTACTGAGATTGGGCCACTGCACTCCTGCTTGGTGACAGAGCAAGACTCCATCTCGAATAAATAAATAAATAAATATTTAAATAGGTTCTACTACTGTTTAGTAGACAGAGCAATTCTCTGTCTCCAAAAATAATAATAATCATATAATCTCATTAGTTTATTTATTCAATTGAAATTTATTGTCAGGATTAAAAGGGTTCTGTGAAAATTTTTAAAGTGCTATAGAAATTCAAGATAGTATAACTTCAGAGTTTCAGGGATAAAGCTTCATTCATTCATTCTTGGTCTCTGGTTGGCTTCAAGAGGTAGTAATGGATGATTATAAAAGTTTCAGCCTGCTGTGGTGGTTTACGCCTATAATCCCACCACTTTGGGAGACCAAGGCAGGCGGATCACAAGGTCAAGAGATTCAGACCACCCTGGTCAACATGGTGAAACCCGGTCTCTACTAAAAATACAAAAAAATTAGCTGGGTGTGGTGGTGTGCGCCTGCCAGCTACTCGGGAAGCTAAGGCAGGATAATCGCTTGAACCCAGGAAGCAGAGGTTGCAGTGAGATGAGATTGTGCCACTGCACTCCTGCCTGGCAACAGAGCAAGACTCCATCACAGAAAAAAAATAAATAAATAAAGTTGTTAAAAAGTTCTACTAGTGTTTAATCTGGCTAATGAATTTAGTTCTTCCAGATTTTGACACATCACCGTAATGCCTTATGTCATCTTCACTTTTCCATTCTACCTTGGGTACATTCTGAGTTAAAAACTTGATCTTGGCCAGGCGCGGTGGCTCTTGCCTGTAATCCCAGCACTCTGTGAGGCTGAGGCAGGTGGATCACAAGGTCAGGAGTTTAAGACCAGCCTGGCCAAGATGGTGAAACCCCATCTCTACTAAAACTACAAAAATTAGCCGGATGTGATGGCAGTTGCCTGTAATCTCAGCTACTCAGGAGGCTGAGGCAGGAGAATCTCTTGAACTCGGGCGGCAGAGGTTGCCGTGAGCCTAGATTGTACCATTGCACTCCAACTTGAGTGACAGAGACTTTGTATCAAAAAAAAAAAAAACACAAATAAATACAAATAAATTAGCTGGGCGTGGTGGTGGGCACCTGTAATCCCAATTACTTGGTAGGTGGAGGCAGAGAATTGCTTGAACCCAGGAAGCGGAGGTTGCAGTGAGCTGAGATGGCGCCACTGCACTCCAGGCTGGTGACCGAAAACAAACAAACAAAACTGGTGAAGGCCAGACACAGTAGCTCTCAAGGTGGGGGATCCCTTCAGTCGAGGGCTTCAAGTGCAGATTGGGCAACATAGCAAGACCCCATCTTTCCAAAAAAATTTTAAAAAGCCAGGCCCTGTGGCTTGTGCCTGTAATCTCAGCCATAGGCTGAGGCTGGAGGATTGCTTGAGTTGGAGAGGTAAAGACTGGAGTGAGTCATGGTCATACCACTGTACTCCAGCCTGGGTAACAGAGCAAGATCTTATCTCAAAAAAATAAATTGGTGAGGACTTTTTTTTTTTTTGAGATGGAATTTCACTGTTATTACCCAGACTGGAGTGCAATGGCACGATCTTGGTTCACCGCAACCTCTGCCTTCTGGGTTCAAGCAATTCTCCTGCCTCAGCCTCCGGAGTAGCTGGGACTACAGGCGCACACCACCATGCCCAGCTAATTTTTGTATTTTTAGTAGAGACGGGATTTCACCTTGTTGACCAGGATGGTCTCGATCTCTTGACTTCGTGATCCACCCGCCTCGGCCTCCCAAAGTGCTGGGATTATAGGTGTGAGCCACCGCACCCGGCCTGGTGAGGACTTTTATATCCCAGACCTCCTATCCTCCTATAGCAGTGAATAAGGAGTGTTCACACCTGAGTTCCAGTGCTTGTGTTTTTCTTTTTCCTTTTCTTTTTTTGAGACAGTTTTCTGTTCTATCACCCAGGCTGGAGTGCAGTGGCATGATCACGGCTCAATGCAGGCTTGACCTCCTGGGCTCAAGTGATCCTCCCACCTCAGCCTCAAGGAGTAGCTGGGACTACAGGCAGGCACCACCATGGCCCAACTAATTTCTTGTATTTTTTGTAGAGTCACAGATCTCAACATGTTGCCCGGGCTGGTCTTCAACTTCTGGGCTCATGAGATCCTACCATGTTGGCCTCCCAAACTGTTGGTATTATAGGTGTGAGCCACCACACTCAGCCTTTTTTTCTTCTCTTTTCTTTTTCTATTTTATTTTATTTTTTGAGATGGAGTTTCGCTCTTGTTACCCAGGCTGGAGTGCAATGGCACGATCTTGGCTCACCGCAACCTCCGCCTCCTGGGTTCAGGCAATTGTCCTGCCTCAGCCTCCTGAGTAGCTGGGATTACAGGCATGCGCCACCGTGCCCAGCTAATTTTTTGTATTTTTAGTATAGACGGGGTTTCACCATGTTGACCAGGATGGTCTCGATCTCTTGACCTTGTGATCCACCCGCCTTGGCCTCCCAAATTGCTGGGATTATAGGTGTGAGCCACTGCACCCGGCCCTATTTTATTTTTTTTTAATTGCATTTTAGGTTTTGGGGTACCTGTGAAGAACATGCAAGATAGTTGCATAGGTACACACCTGGCAGTGTGATTTGCTGCCTTCCTCCCCTTCTATATCTGGCATTTCTCCCCATGCTATCTCTCCCCAACTCCCCACCTCCCACTGTCCCTCCCCTATTCCCTCCAACAGACCTCAGTGTGTAGTGCTCCCCTCCCTGTTGTTTTCTTTTTGAGACAGAGTCTTGCTCTGTCACCAAGGCTGGAGTGAAGTGGTGCAATCTAGGGTCTTTGCAGCCTCCACCTCCTGGGTTCAAAAAATTCTCCTGCCTCAGCCTCCTGAGTAGCTGGGACTACAAGCACATACCACCACATCTACCTAATTTTTGTATTTTTAGTAGAAAAGGGTTTTCGCCATGTTGGCCAGGATGGTCTCTATCTCCTGACCTCATGATCCGCCCGCCTCGGCCTCCCAAAGCGCTAGGATTACAGGTATGAGCCACTGCACCCAACCCTTTTTTTCTTTTCATTAGCTTTTTTTTTTTTTTTTTTTAAGACAGAGTCTCTGTGGCCCAGGCTGGAGTGCAGTGGCCCAATCTCAGCTCACTGCAACCTCTGCCTCCTGGGTTCTAGTGATTCTCATGCCTCAGCCTCTGAGTAGCTGTAATTACAGGTGCATACCACCAGGCCTGGCTAAATTTTTGTACTTTTTTTTTTTTTTTTTTGAGATGGAGTCTTGCTCTGTCACCCAGGTTGGAGTGCAGTGGTGTGATCTCTGCTCACTGCAACTTCTGACTTCCAGGTTCAAATAATTCTCCTGCCTCAGCCTCCTGAGTATCTATGATTACAGGTAAGCACCACTAAACCTGGCTAACTTTTGTATTTTTAGTAGAGACAGGGTTTCACCATGTTGGCCAGGCTGGTCTCGAACTCCTGACCTCAAGTTATCTGCGCACTTTGGCCTCCTAAAATGCTGGGATTACAGGTGTGAGCCACCGTGCCTGGCATCTAATTTTTATAGTTTTAGTAGAGACAGAGTTTTGCTACATTGGCCAGGCTGGTTTTAAACCCCTGAACTCAAATGATTCGCCCTTCTTGATCTCTCAATGTCGGAATTACAGGCGTGAGTCACCGAGCAGCCACTTTTTTTCTTGATAGCATTAATTTTACTTCCATAGAAGATTAAAAAGTTGTTGTGGAAAACCATCTTTTCTTCTTCTTTTTTTTTTTCGGATGGAGTTTTGCTCTTGTTACCCAGACTGGAGTGCAATGGCACGATCTCTGCTCACCGCAACCTCCACCTTCTGGGTTCAAGCAATTCTCCTGCCTCAGCCTCCCAAGTAGCTGGGACTACAGGCGTGCACCACCATGCCCAGCTAATTTTTGTATTTTTAGTAGAGATGGGGTTTCACCTTGTTGACCAGGATGGTCTCCATCTCTTGACCTCATGATCCACCCACCTTGGCCTCCCAAAGTGCTGGGATTATAGGCCTGAGCCACCGCACCCGGCCTTTCTTGTTAATTAATACTATGCTTTCTTGTTCGTATTACAATCTTTTGTGTGAGGATGAAAGGCTAAGTTATCCTGTAACAGCCATGGGAAGATCTCGAGATGGGATGAGCTTTTAGGTTCTGAGATTTGAAGCAAAGATAGGTGAGGAGACAGCGCCATAGGATGGAAGAGCTTGTGCTTTAGTCTCAGAAAGCCATAAATTTGAATCTGGACTGTGGCACTTGTTGGACTAAATGATTCAACTTCCCTGAGGCTGGGATTCCTTCTCCATAAAATTGGGATGAAGATCTCATGTTTTGCAGGATAGTTGTGAAAATTAAGATAGGCTGGGTGCCGTGGCTCAAGCCTGTAATCCCAGCACTTTGGGAGGCCGAGGCAGGTGAATCACGAGGTCAAGAGATCGAGACCATCCTGGTCAACATGGTGAAACCCCATCTATACTAAAAATACAAAAAAAAAAAAAAAAAATTAGCTGGGCATGGTGGCGTGTGCCTGTAATCCCAGCTACTCAGGAAGCTGAGGCAGGAGAATTGCCTGAACCCAGGAGGCAGAGGTTGCGGTGAGCCGAGATGGCGCCATTGTACCCCAGCCTGGGTAACAAGAGTGAAACTCCGTCTCAAAAAAAAAAAAAAAGAGATGATATGTATTGCCGGGTGCGGTGGCTCACGCCTGTAATCCTAGCACTTTGGGAGGCTGAGGTGGGTGGATGACCTGAGGTCAGGAGTTCAAGACCAGCCTGGCCATCATGGAGAAACCCCATCTTTATTTTTATTATTTATTTATTTATTTTTTGAGATGGAGTTTCCCTCGTTACCCCAGGCTGGAGTGCAATGGCGCGATCTCGGCTCACTGCAACCTCCGCCTCCTGGGTTCAGGCAATTCTCCTCCCTCAGCCTCCTGGGTAGCTGGGACTACAGGCACATGCCACCATGCCCAGCTAATTTTTTGTATTTTTAGTAGAGATGGGTTTTCACCTTGTTGACCAGGATGGTCTCGATCTCTTGACCTCGTGATCCACCCGCCTCGGCCTCCCAAAGTGCTGGAATTACAGGCTTGAGCCACCGCGCCCGGCCGAGAAACCCCATCTTTAAAAAAAAAAAATAAAATAAATAAATTTGCCTCCACTTAAAAAAAAAGATAATATGTGTAAAATGCTTGACTCATAGCACACAACGTATATGTGGGAAGCACTGTTTAAACACTCTGGGACTTGAAGTGTCCCAACATTTGCCCTTTGCTCTGTAAAAAATCATCTCAGTCGGGCGCGGTGGCTCAAGTCTGTAATCCCAGCACTTTGGGAGAACCAGGCAGGCGGATTGCTTCAGTCTAGGAGTTCAAGACCAACGATCGCTTCAATCTAGGGGTTCGAGACTAGCCGGGGCAACATGGCGAAACTCCATCTCTACGAAAAATAGAAACAAATTAGCCCGGCATGGTGGTGCGAGCCTATAGTTCCAACTACTCGGCTGGCTGATGTGGGAGGATAGCTTGAGGTGAAGGCTGCAGTGAGCCGAGATCACTCCACTGCAATCCAGTCTGGCCGACAGAGCGGCCTTGTCTCAACAAACAAAAAAAAAAAACGGCCGGGCGCGGAGGTTCACCCCCGTAATTCCAATACTTTGGAAGGCCGCGGCGGGAGGATCACTCGAATTGGAGACGACCGTGGCCAACGTGGCGAAAACCCGTCTTTACTAAAATACGAAAATTAGCCGGTCGTCCTGGCGGGCGCCAGTAATTTCAGCTACTCGGGACTGAGGCAGGAGAATCGCTTGAACCCGGGAGGTGGAGGTTGCAATGAGCTGCGATGGCGCCATTGCACTCCAGCCTGGGCGGCAGAGCGAGACTCTGTCTCAAGACTTGTTAAAAAGGATGCTAAAATTAGTTTGTCACGGAGTCTGGGTGTGTTTGTTTAATGAGTTATCGATAAAGCTTTGATTTTAAAAAAAAAAACACTCGGTTTATTCCGTTTCAAAAAAGCTCTGCTCAAACGGGTAAGCGGGAGCTCATCGCGAGAGTCAGGTGAGTCGCGTTACTTGTTCGGGACATGATCTCGCGTTGTTTGATGAAGCAGCGGAGTGAGGTGAAAGCGTAGCACGAAACATCGCGAGAGGCTACCGGACTCTCGCGACGATTCCTGGGATTGCCCCTCCCCCTCCTCCAAGTACCGTTTCGGTTTAATCTAGTGTGTGACTGAGTCTGTGAGGGAGCGAGAGTGTGTGTGGTGTGGCGGTGAGACGAAGGCAAGAAAAGGGGCTCCCTCCGAGCGAGGGACAAAGGGGGCGTAAGGCACCTAGGCCGCGGGACCCCGGCGACGGGAAGCCGCCCCGAGCCGGGCTACCGGGTAGGGGAAGGGCCCGCGTAGTCCTCGCAGGGCCCCAGAGCCGGAGTCGGCCTCACAGCCCCGGGCCATCGGTTTCTCACTTCCTCGACCTCTCCGACTCCTGGGCCCGAGGACTGGCTCGGCGGGGCGAGAAGACTTGAGCCAGCTCCCGGTTGTCTCGCAACTCCACTGCTGAGGAACTCTCATTTCTTCCCTCGCTCCTTCACCCCCCACCTCATGTAGGAGGGTGCTGAGGCGTCGGGAGGGAGGAGGAGTCTGGGCTACCGTCCCTGCCCTCCCCACCCGCTTCCCGGGGAGCTTTGGTGGGCGTGGAGTTGGGGTTGGGGGGGTGGGTGGGGGTTGCTTTTTGAAGTGCTGGGGAACTTTTTCCCTTCTTCAGGTCAGGGGAAAGGGAATGCCCAATTCAGAGAGACATGGGGGCAAGAAGGACGGGAGTGGAGGAGCTTCTGGAACTTTGCAGCCGTCATCGGGAGGCGGCAGCTCTAACAGCAGAGAGCGTCACCGCTTGGTGTCGAAGCACAAGCGGCATAAGTCCAAACACTCCAAAGACATGGGGTTGGTGACCCCCGAAGCAGCATCCTTGGGTACAGTTATCAAACCTTTGGTGGAGTATGATGATATCAGCTCTGATTCCGACACCTTCTCCGATGACATGGCCTTCAAACTAGACAGAAGAGAGAACGACGAACGTCGTGGATCAGATCGGAGCGACCGCCTGCACAAACATCGTCACCACCAGCACCGGCGTTCCCGGGACTTACTGAAAGCTAAACAGATCGAAAAAGAAAAAAGCCAGGAAGTCTCCAGCAAGTCCGGATCGATGAAGGACCGGATATCAGGAAGTTCAAAGCGTTCGAATGAGGAGACTGATGACTATGGGAAGGCACAGGTAGCCAAAAGCAGCAGCAAGGAATCCAGGTCATCCAAGCTCCACAAGGAGAAGACCAGGAAAGAACGGGAGCTGAAGTCTGGGCACAAAGACCGGAGTAAAAGTCATCGAAAAAGGGAAACACCCAAAAGTTACAAAACAGTGGACAGCCCAAAACGGAGATCCAGGAGCCCCCACAGGAAGTGGTCTGACAGCTCCAAACAAGATGATAGCCCCTCGGGAGCTTCTTATGGCCAAGATTATGACCTTAGTCCCCCAAGATCTCATACCTCGAGCAATTATGACTCCTACAAGAAAAGTCCTGGAAGTACCTCGAGAAGGCAGTCCATCAGCCCCCCTTACAAGGAGCCTTCGGCCTACCAGTCCAGCACCCGGTCACCGAGCCCCTACAGTAGGCGGCAGAGATCTGTGAGTCCCTATAGCAGGAGACGGTCGTCCAGCTACGAAAGGAGTGGCTCTTACAGCGGGCGATCGCCCAGTCCCTATGGTCGAAGGCGGTCCAGCAGCCCTTTCCTGAGCAAGCGGTCTCTGAGTCGAAGTCCACTCCCCAGGTGAGCTATTTGTCTAACAGTCCTTCCTCATTTAGGGTGGGTTGTGAGGAATTGGCGTTCAGCGTGTTAACGTTGTGTGGAAACCTCCAGTGTTCATCACTGACTAGAACACTTTGCTGTCAGCTAGTCATTCCAGTGTGTGAGTCTGTCTCCCCTTAAGCCAGAATTCGAGAAGTGAAGATACGCCTCACACCACTAAAGGTAGGTAGTCCAGTGGTGGGGTCTTCCAGTTGTAAGCTTCTGAGTGGGAAACGTCAAAGGCTTCTGCTTAGTGAGTGCATGGAGTTGATACTAGTTCTCAAAGCATATCTAGCTATTTCTGTTGCTTAGTTTTAAATTTTTTAAAATTACATTGGTATTAGTGCTTTAGACTCTGTGGGACCTGGTTGAAGACTTAAGAAATTACAAAGTTTCATTTGTGAAGTTATTTGCCTAGGTTATCCTATTTGTCTTGTCCACTGAGTCCCCAAACCTGTACATTTATTCATTTCCTACTTGGCACTGTTTTAATAATTTACAAAATATTCCTGTCTTTTAAATGATGTTTTAGTGGAAATTCAGCTGATTAGTCTGTTATTCTTTTGATGACATAACCTGTCAGAAATTGGTTCCAAGGACAATTTGGTTTTCTTTACAGCATCATCACTGACCTACCTTGTGACTGCTGACAATTTTCAACCTTTCTCTAAAACACATGGTCATAATGCCTTCTTTCTATTTTTTCGAGAAGGCATGCTAGTTTGAAATT
This sequence comes from Callithrix jacchus, assembly GCF_049354715.1. Classification (NCBI taxonomy): domain Eukaryota; kingdom Metazoa; phylum Chordata; class Mammalia; order Primates; family Cebidae; genus Callithrix; species Callithrix jacchus. The sequence continues at coordinate 119,928,999 of NC_133506.1, forward strand.
TAGTGAATTATCTGGAAAACTGTGTTCTTGTTCCTAGGTAAAGAGATGTACCTCCTTTGTGGCCTCATCTCTGTTCACAAAAGCAGAACGTGGGCTTTAGTTAGACCTTTGGAATCCTAATGTTGCCTTGTGGCCTTTACCAAATGAGTTAATTTCTCCATGCCTAAGTTGCTTCAGGTGTAAAATGGGAATAATAAAGACCTTTTTTTTTTTTTTTTTTTTTGAGACGGAGTTTCGCTGTTGTTACCCAGACTGGAGTGCAATGGCATGATCTCGGCTCACCGCAACCTCCGCCTCCTGGGTTCAAGCAATTCTCCTGCCTCAGCCTGCCGAGTAGCTGGGACTACAGGCGCGCACCACCGCGCCCAGCTATTTTTTGTATTTTTAGTAGAGACGGGGTTTCACCTTGTTGGCCAGGATGGTCTTGATCTCTTGACCTCGTGATTCATCTGCCTCAGCCTCCCAAAGTGCTGGGATGACAGGCGTGAGCTACTGCGCCCGGCTAATAAAGACCTATTTTTAAGGGTTGTGATTAAATTAGTCAATTTGAAGTGTATAGTACAGTGCCTTGTACAAAATACCACTCAGTAAATTATGAGTAAGGATAATGTTGAACATTAGTAGAGAAATTGTGATAACTTGAAAAAAAATCCATGTATGGCTTTTTTTTTTCTTTTTTTGAGACAGAGTCTTGCTCTATTGCCAGGCTAGAGCACAGTGGCACAGTCTCAGCTCACTGCAACCTCCGCCTCCCAGGTTCAAGCGATTCTTCTGCCTCAACCTCCCAAGTAGCTGGGACTACAGGCGCGTGACAAACGCCCAGCTAATTTTTGTATATGTATATATTTTTCTTTATAGACAGGGCTTCACCATGTTAGTCAGGCTGGTCTTGAACTTCCTACCTCAGGTAATCTGCCCACCTTGGCCTCCAAAGTGCTTGGATTACAGGCATGAGCCACCACGCTTGGCTAATTTTTGTATTTTTAGTAGAGACAGGGTTTCACCAAGTTGGCCAGGATGGTTTCGATCTTTTGACCTCGTGATCTACCTGCCTCGGCTTTCCAAAGTGCTGGGATTACAGGCGTGGACCACCGCGCCCAACCAACTTTTTTTTTTAAAGACAGGATCTTGCTCTGTTGCCTAGGCTGGAGTGCAGTGGCATCATCTTGGCTTACCGCAGCTTTGAGCTCCCTGGCTCAAGCAGTCCACGAACCTCAGCCTCCTGAGTAGCTGGGATTGCAGGCACATGCCACCATGCCTGGCTAATTTTTTTTTTTTTTTTTGGTAGAGACTGGGTTTTGCCCCGTTGCCCAGGCTGGTCTCGAACTCCTGAGCTCAAGCGATCTTCCTTCCTCCCAAAGTGTTGGGATTACAGGCCACCATGCCTGGGTCATGCATGGCTTTTGTATTTCAGTATAATTTTTGCTGACTGAAGTTGTAATTATTCATAAACTGGTATGAATACATCAAGCTGCAGAGTGTTCCTAGCTGTCAGGGGCTAAAATTCTTAATATTTTCTCCATTTTATTTTATTATTTAATTTTTTTTCTTTTTTGAGACAGAGTTTTACTCTTGTTGCCCAGGCTGGAGTGCAATGTCATGATCTCGACTCATTGCAGCCTCCGCCTCCCAGGTTCAAGTGATTCTCTTGCTTCAGCCTGATGAATAGCTGGGATTACAGGTGCGCACTACCACACCCAATTCAGTTTTGAATTTTTAGTAGAGGCAGGGTTTCATTATGTTGGCCAGGCTGGTCTTGAACTCCTGACCTCATTTGATCCACCTGCCTTGGCCTCCCGAAGTGTTGGGATTACAGGTGTGAGCCACTGTGACTGGCCTTTCCTCCATTTTATTATGAAAAATTTTCAAGCACAGAAAGGTTCAAAGAATTGTAGTGAACACCCAGATATATAACACGTAGATTTTACAATAAAAATTTGCCATAAATAGCCTGGGCAGCATAGTGAGGCCCCCTTCTCTACAGAAAAAAATAAAATTATCTGAGCATGGTGGTGCACATCTGTAGACCCCACTGCCTGGGAGGCTGAGTCAGGAGGATCGCTTGAGCCTAGGAAGTCAAGGCTGTAGTGAGCTGTGATCATGCCATTGCACTCTAGCCTGAGCAACAGAGACCCTGTTTCAAAAAAAAAAAAATTGGGGTGGGAGCGGTGGCTCACGCCTATAATCCTAGCACTTTGGGAGACTGAGGCGGGTGGATCACAAGGTCAGGAATTCGAGACCAACCTGGCAATATGGTGAAACTCAGACTCTACTAAAAATATAAAAAATTAGCTGGGTGTGGTGGCGTGCGCCTGTAGTTCCAACTACTCGGGGGGCTGAGGCACGAGAATGGATTGAACCCCAGAGGCAGAGATTGCAGTGAGCCAAGATTGCACCATTAAACTCCAGCCTACATGACAGAGTGAGACTCTTGTCTTTTTTCAGAGTCTCACTCCGTCGCCAGGTGCCAGGCTGGAGTGAGCCACCACGCCCAGCTAATTTTTATATTTTTAGTAGAGATGAAGTTTCACCATGTTGGCCAGGATGGTCTCGATCTCTTGACCTCGTGATCCGCCCACCTTGGCCTCCCAAAGTGCTGGGATTACAGGCGTAATCCCAGTGAGCCACTGTGCCTGGCCTGAGACTCTATCTTAAAAAAAAAAAAAATTGCTACGTATTTTGTCATTTATCTCTCCATTAATCTTTTTTTTTTTTTCATTTATCTCAAAGTAAGTTGCAGGTATCAGTATACTTCATTCTGAACACTTTAACGTGTTTACCATTAGCTGGATTTGCATTTCTTTTTGAAGGGGTGAGGAGTAAAATTTATATATGGTAAAATGACTAAGTCTTAAGTATAGCATTTATTTGTAAAGCTGCTTAGTTTTTTTGTTTGTTTCTGAGACAGAATCATGTTCTGTCATCCAGGTTGGAGTATAGTGGCCTGATCTTGGCTCACTGCAAACTCCTTCTCTCAGGTTCAAGCGATTCTCCCGCCTTAGCCTCCCGAGTAGCTGGGATTACAGGTACCCGCCATCATGCCTGGCTAATTTTTGTATTTTTTTAGTAGACACCAGATTTCACCATGTTGGCCAGGTTGGTCTCAAATGCCTGACCTCAGGTGATGTGATCCACCTGCCTCCCAAAGTGCTGGGATTATAGGCGTGAGCCACTATACCTGGCCAAGCTTAGTTTTTTAAGGAAGCCTAAAAAGTATTCTCAGAATATTTGTTTTTTTAGAGTAGTTCATTAAGGCTGTAAAAATTGTTAACTGTCGTAGGGTATGGGAATACAGAAGTGTGCTAAGGCTAAAACACTAAAAGGAGTTTCAGTAAGAACTGCTTCTTTCCGGTAATTCCTTTTGGATTCTTAGAGAAAACAACATATCTCAGGTTCTTTTAAGAGTAGAGAAGTCTGGGCATGGTGGCCCATGCCTGTAATCCCAGCCCTTTGGGAGGCCAGGGCAGGTGGATCACCCGAGGTCAGGAGTTCGTGACCAGCCTGGCCAACACGGTGAAACCCCATCTCTACTAAAAATACAAAACTTAGCCGGGCATGGTGGCACATACCTGTAATCCCAGCTACTCAGGAGGCTGAGGTAGGAGAATTGCTTGAACCCTGCAGGCAGAGGTTGTAGTGAGCCAAGGTCTTGCCACTGCACTCTAGCCTGGGCGACAGAGTGACAGTCCGTCTCAGAAAAAAAAAAGGTATAGTGTCTCTCACCTGTAATTCCAGCACTTTGAGAGGCCGAGGCAGGCGGATCACCTGAGGTCAGGAGTTGGAGACCAGCCTGACCAATATGGATGGAGAAACCCCGTCTCTACTAAAAATACAAAATTAGCTGGGCGTGGCAGTGCATGCCTGTAATTCCAGCTCCTTGGGAGGCTGAGGCAGAATTGCTTGATCCTGGGAGGCGGAGGTTGCAGTGAGTGGAAATCACACCATTGCACTGTAGCCTGGGCAACAAGAGCGAAACTCCATCTCAAAAAAAAACAACAAAAAACAAAACTCTACTCACATAATTTAAACTAATCAGTAATTTAGTAATGGTAAAAAGTCTAGAAAAAATTGGAGACAAAATATGGTAGTGTAGGATGCAAATATATAGTATTCCCAGAGACACATGCACGCTTTTAGTTGGCTTATAGAGAGCATTATATGTTTGTGTGTGTGCATTACATGTTTTTCTTGATTGAAATTCTAAATAGCACAGAAATTTTGTAGAGTCAAAGTAGAGGAACATACAGATCCCTTCTGTGATATTCTCTGTGTTTTTTTACTTGGAAAACAGTCAAAACGAAATAAGCAATATCATTTTACAAGGTTGAAAATGCTTTGGCAGAAATGCAGTGTCTTTGCATCCACCTAATTAGCAATGATTAATAGTAGCAATTTCATTTCAAATGAGTGGAACCTAACTTAATTTGGGGAGTCAGGGAGAGATACATTTGTTTTTGAAGACATTTCTTTCTCTGTGTTGTAAAAAGGGTATGATCTAAGAAGACACATTACTTATTGCTACCTGTGTTTTCCTACTTGTTGTCTACTCCTCCCCTTTCTTCTAGAATAGTGAGCTTGGAACTTAAATGTAGCATGTGTATCACTAAAAATACCAGAAGTATATGGCCATCCAAATCTCCTATTAACAGTAGACTTCTGTCAGAAATTGAAGAGTTCCTAACAGACTTCCTTAAGAAGATTTTGTCGTGCTGACTAAAGAAACAGTAGTTTGTGGTACTTGGTAGCTAGCTAGCATTAGTGTTTTGGGTTTTACACATTTTTCCTGGGATAGAGATGTTGCCTATCTTTGCTATAATTCAAGCAGAGAAAACCTCTTGTTTCAGCCAAGTATATACAGGAGGAGTATTAGTTTCCTTAAGAGTAAGTGGATATTTGGGTAACTATCAGTACCTTTTAGTATCTTATGTCCTCATGTTCATGTTTTGTGTTAACTGTTTTTTAGTTCTATTGATTCCAGTAATTTTATAGTTTAATTTTTGGAAGCTAACTTGCAAAAAGCAACATAGGTAAAAGAAAATCATTGGTGCCATTATGAAGCATATATCCCTGCATCCAGTTTCCCCTATTATGCAAGTTGTTTCCCTTATACATGTTTGTTGTTTTGAAAAATTTTGGTTCATGTCAGTCTTACTGTATGTTAGTCTTACCATATCTCCCTGATCAAAGATAAAGGGAGATGCTGATGATCTAGAATAGAAGTAATTTGTTTTAGAGTACTGGGAAAATTTTGTTTTGTCCAATTTTGCTTTTAATGTTTTTATTTTATTTTATTTTTTTTCTCACATTGAGGCTTCAGCAGGTTAGGCTTTAGTAAAATGTCAAAAAAATTAATGAGAGTTGGGATTCAGCTTAAAATGATCTGCCCCATAGATTCCCAGATTTTATTTCTAAAGCCTTCCTTAAGGAGAAAATTAATTGAACATGCAATAATACTTTGCCTTATGAGTTTTTAAAAAGCCAATTGGAAGTCATTTTATATTAAAAATACCATGAGCCCTTATGTTTTTGAAGAGTTCTAACAAGTCATTTTGGTAAAACATTTTCTACACTTCATTTGTTTTGTAAATCCTAAGTCTTATGTGTTGGAAATGTGTTTAGTACTTTTTTTTAAAAAACTTTACTACTTTATTATAAACTGAAGATGCAAGCAACAGCATACTTTTCTGGGATCTGCCAGTTAAATAGCTCCCTAGCTAACAAATTTAGGTTTTGGTGAAGGATGCTTATTGTTTTTAACTTTCTGGTGGATATAACCTACCTTTACTATGGAGTATGACTTCTTTATCCTGTTTCACTTTATCAAAGATTAAAATCAAAATTCTGAAAGTAATCATTGTGAATATGGCTATTTCTTTTCTTTTTTTTTTCTTTCTCTTTCTGGCTATTTCTTTTCTAATGTGTGAAAAAAATAGTGACCAATCTTTTTTCAGTTGAATAATTTAAATAGTGGATAATTTTATTGTTAATATGATTCAGATATGTTTTCATGTAGGATTTAGTTCATTCTAATCTATTTTTTAAGTGAACTTAATTTTTTTAGAGTAGTTTTAGATTTACATAAAAATTGTGAAGATAGTACAAAAAATTCTCATATATTCCTGCATCATTACCCCATTGTTAACATCTTACATTAATGTGGTACAGTTGTTACAGTTAATGAACCAATATTGATACATAATTATAAACTGGAGTCCATACTTTATTTAGATTTACTCAGTCTACCTAATGTCTATTTTTTGTTCTAGGATCTTATGATCTCATCTTACATTTAGCCCTGTCTTGGGTGCCCCTTGATTGGGCTGGTTTCTCGGCCCAATCTGAGGCTTAATCTTTGTTAAGATTGATAAGTTACTGTTCTTCATAGTTTGTTTTGTTGATCTGTTTTCCTCCATATACTACTGTAGTCTATTCATTTTAAACTGCCTTTTTATTTTTCCAGTAGGAAATCCATGAAGTCCAGAAGTAGAAGTCCTGCATATTCAAGACATTCATCTTCTCATAGTAAAAAGAAGAGATCCAGTTCACGCAGTCGTCATTCCAGTATCTCACCTGTCAGGCTTCCACTGAATTCCAGTCTGGGAGCTGAACTCAGTAGGAAAAAGAAGGAAAGAGCAGCTGCTGCAGCAGCAGCAAAAATGGATGGAAAGGAATCCAAGGGTTCACCTGTATTTTTGCCTAGAAAAGAGAACAGTTCAGTAGAGGCTAAGGATTCAGGTTTGGAGTCTAAAAAGTTACCCAGAAGTGTAAAATTGGAAAAATCTGCCCCAGATACTGAACTGGTGAATGTAACACATCTAAACACAGAGGTAAAAAATTCTTTAGATACAGGGAAAGTAAAGTTGGATGAGAACTCTGAGAAGCACCCTGTTCTTAAAGATTTGAAAGCACAGGGAACAAAAGACTCTAAACCCATAGCATTGAAAGAGGAAATTGTTACTCCAAAGGAGACAGAAACATCAGAAAAGGAGACCCCTCCACCTCTCCCCACAATTACTTCTCCCCCACCCCCTCTACCAACTGCTACCCCTCCACCTCAGACTCCCCCTTTGCCACCTTTGCCTCCAATACCAGCTCTTCCACAGCAACCACCTCTGCCTCCTTCTCAACCAGGATTTAGTCAGGTTCCTTCTTCCAGTACTTCAACTTTGCCCCCTTCTACTCACTCAAGGACATCTGCTGTGTCCTCTCAGGCAAATTCTCAGCCCCCTGTACAGGTTTCTGTGAAGACTCAAGTATCTGTAACAGCTGCTATTCCACACCTGAAAACTTCAACGTTGCCTCCACTGCCCCTCCCTCCCTTATTACCTGGAGATGATGACATGGATAGGTAAGTCCTATAGTGAACTGGAAAAAATTAACCACCTTGATCTAAACATAAAGTATTTTCATGCTTTTATGAACTGGAAATGGCTTTGATGTTTTCAGTGGGAACGTCTATTTATGTATGACATTATTACTTGGGAAGGGAGAATAAGAATTTGAGACCTGGTTAACTCATTTTATCATTAAGTTTATTTTATTTTTTTATTTCGAGACATAGTCTTGCCTTGTTGCCCAGGCTGGAGTGCAGTGGCGGGATCTTGGGTTACTGTAACTTCTGCCTCCCGGATTCAAGCAATTCTCCTGAAACAGCCTCACGAGTAGCAGGGACTACAGGCTTGCACCACCATGCCTGGCTAATTTTTTAGTTTTTAATAGAGACGGGGTTTTGTTGTGTTGGCCAGGCTGGTCTCGAACTCCTGACCTCAAGTGATTTTCCCACCTTGGCCTCCCAAAGTGCTGGGATTACAGGTGTGAGCTATCGCCCCTAGCCTAAGTTTACTGATAATGCTATTTTTTTTTTTTGAGACGGAGTTTTGTTCTGTTACCCAGGCTGGAGTGCAATGGCACAATCTCGGCTCACTGCAACCTCCGCCTCCTGGTTTCAAGCAATTCTTCTGCCTCAGCCTCCTGAGTAGCTGGGACTACAGGCGTGTGCCACCATGCCCAGCTAATTTTTGTATTTTTAGTAGAGACGGGGTTTCACCATGTTGACTGGGACGGTCTCCATCTCTTGGCCTCCTGATCCACCCGCCTCTGCCTCCCCAAGTGCGGGAATTTTAGGTGTGAGCCACCGCACCCGGCCTAATTTTTTATTTCTTTTTTGAGATGGAATTTTGCTCTTGTTGCCCAGGCTGGAATGCAGTGGCGTGATCTCTGCTCATCACAACCTCTGCCTTCTGGGTTGAAGGATGATCCTGCCTCAGCCTCCCGAGTAGCTGAGATTACAGGCATGCACCACCACACCTCACTCATTTTGTATTTTTAGTAGGGTCGGAGTTTCTCCATATTGGTCAGGCTGATCTTGAACTCCTGACCTCAGGTGATCCGCCCGACTCATCCTCCTACAGTGATGGGATTATAGGTGTGAGCCACTGTGCCTGGCCTTTGAAATTTGAAAAAGAATCAATAGAGTTTTTCCTTTAAATTTTTGTTGAATTTTTCTAGAGTATTAATACCTCTAGAAAAATTAAAAGAATAATAGGCTGGGTGCGGTGGCTCACGCCTGTAATCCCAGTACTTTGGAAGGCCGAGGCTGGCGAATTACCTGAGGTCAGGAGTTCGAGACCAGCCTGGCCAACATGGTAAAACCGTGTGTCTACTAAAAGGACAAAAATTAGCTGGGCTTGGTGGCAGGCATCTATTCCCAGCTACTTGAGAGGCTGAGGCACGAGAATGGCTTCAACCCAGAAGACTCAGGTTGTAGTAAGCCAAGATCGCATATTACCATATTTGCTTTAACTGTGGGTTTCATGACACTTCTAAATACTTCAGCATGTCTCTTTTAATAATAACATTATTCTATATAATCACAAGATCTTCGTCACCCTGAAAAATTTAGCATTGACTTAATAATAGCAATAGTTATATAAATAACATTCTATCAGTAACGATAGTATTTAACCAAATAGTCCCAGTAGCCCCCAAAATGTCTTTATTGTTTGTTTTTGTTTTCAATTGGAATTCAGAATAACTCACAAAATGTCATTTATAGCCGGGTTTGTTTTTTCTCTCCTGATCCAGGGTCCAAACCAGGTTTATTTTGAAAGGGGCTGCTTTTTTTTTTAAAAAAAAACTATTCCAGCCAGGTAGTGTGGTGCATACCTGTAATCCCAGCACTTTGGGAGACGGAGGCAGGCAGATCACAAGGTCAGGAGATCGAGACCATCCTGGCCAACATGGTGAAATGCTGTCTCTACTAAAAATACAAAAAAAATAGGCTGGGCGCGGTGGCTCACACCTATAATCCCAGCACTTTGGGAGGCCGAGGCAGGTGGATCACGAGGTCAAGAGATCGAGACCATCCTGGTCAATATGGTGAAACCCCATCTCTACTAAAAATACAAAAAATTAGGTGGGCATGGGGGCGTGTGCCTGTAATCCCAGCTACTCAGGAGGCTGAGGCAGGAGAATTGCCTGAACCCAGGAGGCGGAGGTTGCGGTGAGCCGAGATCCTGCCATTGCACTCCAGTCTGTGTAACGAGCGAAACTCCGCCTCAAAAAAAAAAAAAAAAAATTTGCTAATGGCATCTATAAAATTAGATTCATGCTTCATAGTCATTGCAGTTCTCAATATTCAGAGGACTCATTAAAACTCTTCCCATCATACCATTGTGAATTATATTCTAATTAGCAAAGACTTTACATACTATTCTTTTACTTTTTATGGAAACATACTGTTCTTTTACTTTTTACGGAATTTATTTTTTTTGAGACAGAGTTGCGCACCATCGCGCAGGCTGCAGTGCAGTGGCGTGTTCTTGGCTCACTGCAATCTCCGCCTCCTGGGTTTAAGCAATTCTCCTGCCTCAGCCTCCTGTGACTACAGGCATGTAGTCACAGCACTTTGGGAGACGGAGGCAGGCAGATCACAAGGTCAGGAGATCGAGACAATCCTGGCCAACATGGTGAAATGCTGTCTCTACTAAAAATACAAAAAATAGGCCGGGCGCGGTGGCTCACGCGTATAATCCCAGCACTTTGGGAGGCCGAGGCAGGTGGATCATGAGGTCAAGAGATCGAGACCATCCTGGTCAACAAGGTGAAACCCCGTCTCTACTAAAAATACAAAAAAAATTAGCTGGGCGTAGTGGTGCGCACCTGTAGTCCCAGCTACTCGGGAGGCTGAGGCAGGAGAATTGCTTGAACCCAGAAGGCGGAGGTTGCGGTGAACCAAGATCGCACCATTGCACTCCAGTCTGGGTAACAATAGCGAAACTCCATCTCAAAAAAAAAAAAAAAAAAATTTAGCTGGGTGCCATGGCACATACCTGTGGTCACAGGAGGCTGAGGCAGGAGAATTGCTTAAACCCAGGAGGCGGAGATTGCAGTGAGCCAAGAACGCGCCACTGCACTGCAGCCTGGGCGATGGTGCGCAACTCTGTCTCAAAAAAAAAAAATTCCGTAAAAAGTAAAAGAACAGTATGTTTCCATAAAAAGTAAAAGAATAGTATGTAAAGTCTTTGCTAATTAGAATATAATTCACAATGGTATGATGGGAAGAGTTTTAATGAGTCCTCTGAATATTGAGAACTGCAATGACTATGAAGCATGAATCTAATTTTATAGATGCCATTAGCAAATTTTTTTTTTTTTTTTTTGAGGCGGAGTTTCGCTCTTGTTACCCAGACTGGAGTGCAATGGGGTGATCTCGGCTCACCGCAACCTCCGCCTCCTGGGTTCAGGCAATTCTCCTGCCTCAGCCTCCTGAGTAGCTGGGATTACAGGCACGCGCCACCATGCCCAGCTAATTTTTTTGTAATTTTAGTAGAGATGGGGTTTCACCATGTTGACCAGGATGGTCTTGATCTCTCGACCTCGTGATCCACCTGCCTCAGCCACAAAAATATTTCTTTAAGGCTGGGCTTGGTGGCTCATGCCTGTAATTCCAGCACTCTGGAAAGCTGAGGTAGGTGGATCACTTCAGGCCAGGAGTTCAAGAAAAGCCTGGCCAACATGGTGGAACCCCATCTCTACTAAAAATACAAAAAGTAGCCAGGCATGAGGGTGGGCGCCTGTAATCCCAGCTACTCAGGAGGCAGAGGTGGGAGGATTGCTTGAACTCAGGAGGTGGAGGCTGCAGTGAGCTGAGGTCATGCCACTGCACTCCAGCCTGAGTGACAGAGTGAGACTCTGTTTCAAAAAATATATATTTCATGGGCCAGGTGCAATAGCTCATGCCTGTAATCCCAGGACTTTGAGAGGCCTAGGCGGGCATATCACGAGGTTGGGAGTTCCAGACCATCCTGGCCAACATGGTGAAACCCTGTCTCTACTAAAAACATAAAAAATTAGTGGTGGTATGCGCCTGTAGTCCTAGCTACTCGGGTGGCCGAGGCAGGAGAATCACTTTAACCCAGGAGGCAGAGGTCTCAGTGAGCGGAGATCGTGCTATTGCACTCCAGCCTGGGCAACAGAGCAAGACTCCATCTAAAAAATGCATAGTATATACACATACATATATATACACACACACGTGTATATATTTTATATAAGCATACATATGTGTGTACATTTTTATATACGTGTATATTTTGTGTGTGTGTGTGTGTGTATGTGTATGTGTATGTGTATGTGTGTGTGTATGTATGTATTTCTTTAATGTTTTGACAGCACCAGTTAGGCAAGTACCACCAAACCTTGCTTTAGCAGTGACAGGTGGTGGCCTGGCCAACATGGTAGAACCTCATCTCTACCAAAAAAAGATCTTTATGTTACGGTTTGCTTATTCTACTGAGATACTGTGCTTTTCTCTGGGATGTGAATTGCATTCTATTGAAACAAACTTTTCATTGTAAGCACAAAATTAAGTGCCATTGACTGATCTTGCATCCTAGTCTAATTCCCAAGCCTCCATTCCTTTTTTTTTTGAGATGGAGTTTCACTGTTGTTACTTAGACTGGAGTGCAATGGCACGATCTCGGCTCACCGCAACCTCCGCCTCCTGAGTTCAAGCAATTCTCCTGCCTCAGCCTTCCGAGTAGCTAGGACTATAGGCTCGCACCATCATCCCCAGCTAATTTTTTAAAATATTTTTAGTAGAGATGGGGTTTCACCTTGTTGACCAGGATGGTCTCGATCTCTTGACCTCGTGATCCACCCGCCTTGGCCTCCCAAAGTGCTGGGATTATAGGCGTGAGCCACCGCGCCCGGCCACCTCCGTTTCTTTCAAGGTGATACTGGTAATTTTATTTTATTTCTTTGAGACAGGATTTGACTTTGTCCCCCAGGCTGGAGTACAGTGGCGTGATCTGGGCTCATTGCAACCTCTGCCCCACAGGCTTAAGCGATCCTTCCATCTTAACCTCCCGACTAGCTGGAATTACAGGTGCATACTACCACACCTGGCTAATTTTTTTTTTTTTGAACAGTTTTGCTCTTTCTCCAGGTTGGAGTGCAGTGATGTGACCTCGGCTCACTGCAAACTTCACCTCCCAGGTTGAAGCAATTCTCCTGCCTCAGCCTCCCAAGTTCCTGGGATTACAGGCATGCACCACCATGCCCAGCTAATTTTTGTATTTTTATTAGAGACGGGGTTTCACCATATTGGTCAGGATGGTCTCGATCTCTCGACATGTGATCTATCCACCTTTGCCTACCAAAGTGCTGGGATTACAGGCATGAGCCACCGTGCCCAGCCACACGTAGCTAATTTTAAAATTTTTTTGTGGAGATGAGGTTTCACCATGTTGATCAGGCTGGTCTCGAACTCCTGGACTCAAGTGATCTGTTTGACTTGGCCTTCCAAAGTGTTGGGATTACAGGCATGAGCCACCACTCCCGCCCAGTATTGGTAATTTGAATGATGATACATTTCAGCTCTCTGGGTAAGAAAGTATGTTCTTTCTTTTCTTTCTTTTTTTTTTTTTTTTTTTTTTGAGACAGGGTTTTGCTCTTGTTGTTCAGGCTGTAGTGCAGTGGCGCAATCTTGGCTCACCACAACCCCTGCCTCCCAGGTTCAAGCGGTTGTTCTGCCTCAGCCTCCCGAGTAGCTGGCATTACAGGCCTGCCTTACCATGCCTGGCTAATTTTGTATTTTTAGTAGAGAGGGGGTTTCTCCATGTTGGTCAGGCTGGTTTTGAACTCCTGACCTCAGGTGATCCACTTGCCTCGGCCTCCCAAAGTTCTGGGATTACAGTTGTGAGCCACTGTGCCTGGCCGAAAGTATATTTTTTCATACTTACTCTCTGTTCCTTTACAGAAGTTGCAAGTACAGTAAATGGAAACGGGGAGATAAACTATTTTTCTTTTCTTTTATTCTCTTTTCTTCTTTGTTCGTTTGTTTGTTTCTTATTGCTGCTCTGAGCAGGGAGATAAACTGTTTTAACTAATGGCTCCATCACTATTTATAGTAACAAATATGATTTGTTTGTTTGTTTTTTGGACAGGGAGACTGCCAAAATCTGATTTTAAAGAAAAATTCCACATGCTCTTTCTAATATTAATAGGTATTTATGGACTGAGCTTTGTGGCTGTAATCCCAGCATTTTGGGAGGCCAAGGTGGGAGGATTGTTTAAGGCTAGAAGTTCAGGACCAGCCTGGACAATAATGTAGTGAGATCCCATCTTTATGAAACATTTAAAAATTAGCTGGCTGTGGTGGCAGGTACTTGTAGTCCGAGCTACTTGGAAGGCTGAGGCAGGAGGATCACTTGAGTCCAGGAGTTCAAGGCTGCAGTGAACTATGATTGGGCTGCTATACTCCAGCCTGGGGAGTATGGGGTGAAAGAGACACTATTTCTAAAAAAACATTTTTTTAAATTAAAAAGTAATAACAAATTCTGCCACATGATGAAAACTACAAAGAACAGAACCTGAAATATTTTTTTTTGAGATGGACTTTTACTCTTATTACCCAGGCTGGAGTGCAATGGCGTGATCTCAGCTCACTGCAGCCTCTACCTCCTGGGTTTAAGCAGTTCTCCTACCTCAGCCTCCCACTACAGGCTGCGCCACCATGCCCAGCTAATTTTTGTATTTTTAGTAGAGACAGGGTTTCACCATGTTGACCAGGATGGTCTCGATCTCTTGACCTAGTAATCCACCCGCCTTGGACTCCCAAAGTGATGGGATTGTAGGTGTGAGCCACTGTGCCCGGCCTCAGAACCTGAAATTTACGTGGAAAAATTAATTTGAGGTCCACAATATACTTTTCATAGATATAAGCCATATTTTTTTAGTTTTTCTTGGGAAAGGAAATAGCTGAGCATTATCCAAAGAGACTCTAGCCTTTTAGCTACAGGAAGCTCATTTCAATACTTGTTTGCATAGTGTTGCATAGTGGCTAGAATATTAATGTGGCTAAGAATCTTGATTTTTTTTTTTTTTTTCACTTCAGAAAAATGTTTAGGAAACAAAAAGAATATGATTTTTTTGAGATGGAGTCTTGCTCTGTCGCCAGGCTGGAGTGCAGTGGCTCAATCTTGGCTCACTGCAACCTCTGCCTCCTGGCTTTAAGTGATTCTTCTGCCTCAGCCTCCCGAGTAGCTTGGGTTACAGGCTCCCTCCACCATTGCTGGCTATTTTTTTTGAATTTTTAGTAGAGACAGGTTTCACCTTCTTGGCCAGACTGTTCTCAAACTCCTGACCTCAAGTGATCCACCTGCCTCAGCCTCCCAAAGTGCTGGGATTACAGGCATGAGCCACTGCACCCTGCCTAATTATTATGATTTATTTGTATTTTTTGAGATGGAATTTTGCTCTTGTCGCCCTGACTGGACTGCAATGGCACAATCTTGGTTGCAACCTCTGCCTCCTGCATTCAAGCAGTTCTGTCTCAGCCTCCCAAGTAGCAGGGATTATTGGCACATGCTACCTCGCCCAGCTAATTTTGTATTTTTAGTGGTGATGGGGTTTTACCATGTTGGCCAGGCTGATCACAAACTCTTGACATCAGGTGATCTGCCTTCCTCAGCCCCTCAACATACAGAGAATACAGGTGTGAACCACCATGCCCCCCCTACTTTTTTTGGGATAGAGTCTCACTCTGTCGCTCAGGCTGGAGTGCAGTGGGCTTAGCCTCCTGAGTAGCTCAGTTTACAGGCATTCATCACCATGCCTGGCTAATTTTTGTATTTTTAGTACAGATGGGATTTCACCATGTTGGCCAAGCTGGTTACGAACTCCTGACCTTAAATGATCTGCCTGCCTCAGGCTTCCAAAGTATTGGGATTATAGGCATGAGCGAGCCACCAGGCCTGGCCCTAATCTAATTATTACTATTATTACTTTTTGAGACAGAGTCTTGCTCTGTTGCCTAGGCTGGAGTGTAGTGGCACGATCTCAGCTCACCACATTTCCATTTCCCCGGGTTTAAGCGATTCTCCTGCATCAGCCTCCTGAGTAGCTGAGACTATAGGCATGTGCCACCATGTCTGGCTAACTTTTGTATTTTTAGTAGAGACAGGGTTTCACTATGTTGGCAAGGCTGGTCTTAAACGCCTGATCTTGTGATCTGCCTGCCTCAGCCTCCCAAAGTTCTGGGATTACAGGTGTGAGCCACTGAGGCTGGCCAATAGAAAGTATTTTATTTATTTATTTATATTTATTTGAGACAGAATCTTGCTCTATCCCTACTCTGGAGTGCAGTGGTGTGATCTCAGCTCACTGCAACCTCCTCCTCCCATGTTCAAGCAGTTCTCCTGCCTTAGCCTCCCGAGTAGGGAGAACTACAGGTGCATACCACCATGCCCAGCTCATTTTTGTATTTTTAGTAGAGACAGGGTTTCACCATGTTGGTCAGGATGGTCTTGATCTCTTGATGTAATGATCTACCTGCCTCTGCCTTCCAAAATTCTGGGATTACAGGTGTGTGCCACCGCTCCCAGCCCTAATTATTGTTTTTAATTGAGACAGAGTCTCGCTCTGTTGCCTAGGCTGGAGTGCAGTGATGTGATCTTGGCTCATTGCAATCTCCGCCTCCCAGGTTCAAGTGATTCCCCTGCCTCAGCCTCCCAGGTAGCTGGGATTACAGGCGCATACTACTCCACCTCGCTAATTTTTGGTATTTAATAGAGACAGGGTTTCACCCATGTGGGCAAGGATGGTCTTGAACTTCTGACCTTAGGTGATCCACCTCATTGGCCTCCCAAAGTGCAGGGATTAGAAGGATGAGCCACAGCACCCAGCCCTAGCCATGATTATTACCAGTTTTCTACATATTAATAAATTACTAGGGATAGAAAAATGGAAATAGCCTATGTTCTCTGGCTGGCTCCTGTAATCTCAGCCCTTAGGAAGGCCAAGGCAAGAGAATTGCTTGAGCCTAGGAGTTTGATACCAGTCTAGGCAACATGGCAAGACCCTGTTTCTACCGAAAAAAAAAAAAAAAATTAGGCATCATAGTATGCACCTGTGGTCCCAGCTACTTCGGAGACTGAGGTGAGAATCACTTGAGCCTGGAAGATGGAAGCTACAGTGAGCCATGATGGCACCACTGCACTCTAGCCTGTATTTCAGTGAGACATTGTATCAAAAAAGGAGATGAGGATGTCTTCCATTATCAATTTTGTTGTTTCATTTTAAATTCAAGATGTATTTCTGTTCTGGTGTGTGTGTGTGTGTGTGAGCGCTCGTGCGCTGCTATGTACCAGCTGCTCCATATCCATGTACCAGCTGCTCACTATGTTTGACATGAAAAGTAATTTTTACATAGGAAAGCTTTTTAGAAAGAAACTGAAAAGTTGTGTAAGCCGAAAAGTTGTGTAAGGAACTCACATTCTCTATTTTATCTTCTCCGACTTACACATCTTTTTAATTACTTATGGTACCTTTTTATTTTTTAAAATTTTTTTCATTTTCACAGAGCAGTTAGGATACTTAAAGTACCTTATAGATGGAATACAGAATGCAAGTAGTAAACATTGGTTATTTGAATTGATGGAGCCAGAGTCAGGGCTTGTGTGAAATGACAGTGGACATGTAAGAGATACCAGTGTGCACATAAAGAACATATAGCTTATATTAGGGGATTTGTATTTTGTTGTTTTTTTTCCAAGACAGAGTCTTGCTCTGTTGCACAGGCTGGAGTGTGGTGGTGTGATCTGGGCTCACTGTAATCACTGACTCGTGGGTTCAAGCGATTTTCCTGCCTCAGCCTCCCGAGTAGCTATGACAACAGGCACCTGCCATCATGCCCAGCTAATTTTGGGTTTTTAGTAGAGTCAGGGATTTCCCATGTTGACCAGGCTGGTGTCAAACGTCTAACCTCAGGTGATCCACCCGCCTTGGCCTCCCAAAGTTCTGAGGTTAGAGATGGTGAGCCACTGCTCCCTGCCTTTTTTTTTTTTTTTTTTGAGGCAGAGTTTCTCTCGTTACCCAGGCTGGAGTACAATGGCTCGAATTCAGCTGATTACGGTCTCCACTTCCTTGGTTGAAGCAGTTCTCCTCCCTCAGCTGCCTAACTGGGATTGTAGGCACCTGCCCCACACTCAGCTAATTTTTGTGTTTTTAGTAGAGACAGGGTTTTACCACATTGGCCATGCTGATTGCAAACTCCTGACCTCAAGTTATCCATTCGCCTTGGCCTCCCAAAGTTGTGGGATTACAGGTGTGGGCCACAGCGCCTGGCCTAGAGGATTTAGTATCATTTTGGGAAAAGAATGAAACTTTTTTTCTTTTTTGAGATGGACTCTGGCTCTGTCACCCAGGCTGGAGTGCAAGTGGTGTGGTCTCGGCTCACTGCAACCTCTGACTCCTGGGTTCAAGTGATTCTCCTGCCTCAGCCTCCTGAGTAGCTGGGATTACAGGCAGGTGTCATCATGCCCTGCTAATTTTTTGTATTTTTAGTAGATGCAGAAATTCACTGTGTTAGCCAGGAGGTTCTTGATTTCCTGACCTTGGCCTCCCAAAGGGTTGGGGTTATAGGCGTGAGCCATCGCCGTTTTTTTTTTTTTTTTTTTTTTTTTTTTTTGAGACAGATTCTCACTCTGTCACCTGTGCTGGAGTGCAGTAGCATGATTTTGCCTCACTTTGAGTCCCAAGTGATTTTCTTGCCTCAGCCTCCCAAATAGCTGGGATTACAGGCATATGCCACCACAACTGGCTAATTTTTTTTTTAGACATTGTTTGGCTCTTGTTGCCCAAGCTGGAATGCAGTGGTGTGATCTCAGTTCACTGCAACCTCTGCCTCCTGGGTTCAAGCAGTTTACCTGCCTCAGTCTCCCAAGTAGCTGAGATTCCAGCTAATTACTTTGTAATGTTTAGTAGAGACAGGATTTCATCATGTTGGCCATGCTGGTCTCAAACTCTTGACCTCAAGTGATCCACCCGCCTTGGCCTCCCAAAGCACTGAGATTACAGATGTGAGCCACTGCGCCTGGCTGAAACTTTTCTTTCAAGCATGTATTTTGAGTAGGAGTATACTAGCTTAGGTGTCAAATGCAAGAATGAATTTAGCTAATGGTATTTCAGAAATAATTTCTTACTTGTGGTCTACAATTCTTGATTTCAAGAAGCAAGGCAGCCCATGTCCAACATAGTACCATTTGCATGACCATAGCTATTAATGGGTATATTCCTGCTTTAAGTAGATCATCTGTGTGCTTTTCTTAAAAATTTCAGTTAACCACATAGAATTTTTAAAGTCTGATTTTCTTCTTTGAGACAATCTCACTGTCACCCAGGCTGGGGTACACTGGCATGATCTTGGCTCACTGCATTCTCCACCTCCTGGGCTTAGGCAATCCTTCTGCCTCAGCCTCCTGAATAGCTGGGACTGCAAGCACATGCCACCACATCTGGCTGTTTTTTTACATTTTTGGTAGAGACCAAGTTTTGCCATGTTTCACAGGCTGGTCTCGAACTCCTGAGCTCAAGCAATCTGCCCACCTTGGCCTCCCAAAAGAGGGGATTACGCATGTGAGCTACTGCACCCAGCCCTTCTGTTCTTTTTTTCTGATAGCCTTATTTTGAGTTTACTGAACTTCAAGGGAGTCTTCTTTATTTTTAAAGGCTGTAGCTCTAAAAGTTCAGTAAACTCCAAATGAACCAGGATTTTGCTAGTAAAATGCAGTGCTTGGTTTTCATTTTTTATGTACTTAACTAAACTTTTTTTTTTTTTTAATAGGGAACACTTCACGAATTGTGTCATCTTTTTGCAGGGGCCATGATACTCTTTTCTGTTTTGTTACTGTTTTAGTGTATGTGCTGCTGAAGTGAGCACTCAACTAAAAAAATAATAATAAAATATATATACATATATATATGTAATTTTATTGTTGTTCTTTTGAGGCAAAGTCTCTCTCTGTCATCCAGGCTGGAGTGCAGTGGTACAAGACCTCAGCTAACTGCAACCTACACCTCGAGGGTTCAAGCAATTCTCCTGCCTCAACCTCCCAAATAGCTGGGATTAGAGGCATCTGCCACCATGCCCAGCTGGTTTTTTTTTTTTTTTTTTTGAGATGGAATCTCACACTGTTGCCGGGGCTGGAGTGCAGTGACAAAATCTTGGTTCACTGCAACCTCCGCCTCCGGGTAAAGTGATTCTCCTGCCTCAGCCTCCCCAGTAGCCTGGATTATAGGCACCCACCATCATGCCCAAATAATTTTTTTGTATTTTTAGTAGAGACAGGGTTTCACCATCTTTGCCAGGCTGGTCTTGAATTCCTGACCTCGTGATTCACCCACACCTCGGCCTCCCAAAGTGCTGGGATTACAGACATGAGCAACTGTGCCTGGCTGTGACTTTTCAAGTAAATGACCGTGATGTATAGTATCTGCTCCTTCCCTATGTTAGACTCACTTGGCATGTACCACATGTCCTCAGTCTTTTTTTTTTTTAAAGATGGGGTTTCACCATGATGGCCAGGCTGGTCTTGAACTCGTGACCTCAGGTGATCCACCCACCTTGGCCTCCCAAAGTGCTAGGATTACAGGCGTGAGCCACCGTGCCCGGCCCTCCTCAGTCTTTTATAATACTTAGTGTCCTATGCTAAAGGCCATAATGTTAAACATTGTAGTTTTGAGGTTGTCATTAAATTTTCAGGGGTTTTGATACATTGGAATTTGTTGAAACAGCATGTGACTTCTATTCAAATTGTATATTCTGAACTGGTAGGACATAGCCTGTCACATACTCATTCTGTCTTGAAATAAACATGCTAAAAATATACAGGTTCAAGATCCCTAATCCAAAAATCTAAAATCTAGAAATTCTCCAAAATCTGGAACATTTTGAGTGCTGATGTGATACTCCAGTCTGGTCAAAGAGCAAGACTTCATCTCCAGAAAAAATGCTCCAATGAGCATTTCAGTATTTAAATTTTTGCATTGAGTATCTTCAACCAGTATAATGCAAATAATCCAACATCTAAAATAATCCAAAATTTGATTTTTTTTTTTTTTTTTTTTTTTGAGATGAAGTCTTGCTCTTGACCAGACTGGAGTGCAGTGGTGTGATCTTGACTCACTGCAACCTCCATATCCTGGGTTCAAGCGATTCTCCTGCCTCAGCCTCCCAAGTAGCTGGGATTACAGGCACGCACCACCATGCCCAACTAATTTTTTTGTGTTTTTAGTAGAGATTGGGTTTCACCATGTTGGCCAGGATAGTCTCCATCTCTTGACCTTGTGATCCACCCACCTCAGCCTTCCAAAGTGCTGGGAGTATAGGTGTGAGCCACCACACCCAGCCACAATCCAATATTTGAATCACTCTGGAATACCTAACCTGTATTAGCAAATTCTATTTGAGCTCATATAGTAAACATTGGAGAAAACAAGACCTAAATATGAAGCATAGACTGGTTGGGCATGGTGACTGATGCCTGTAATTCCAGCACTTTAGGAGGCCAAGGCAGGAGGATTGTTTCAGGTAGGAGTCTGAGACCAGCCTGGGCATCTCAACTTTTTTTTTTTTTTGAGATGTTGTCTCACTCTGTCGCCGGGCTGGAGTTCAGTGATGCAATCTTGGCTCACTGCCACCTCTGCCTCTCACATTGAAGCGATTCCTCTGCTTCAGCCTCCCAAATAGCTGGGACTACAGGTGTGCACCCCACACCAGGCTAATTTTTTTTTTGTATTTTAGTAGAGACATCAGTTTCACCATGTTTGCTAGCATGGTCTTGATCTCCTGACCTTGTGATCCATCCACCTCAGCCTCCCAAAGTGCTGGGATTATAGGTGTGGGCCACCTGGCCCAGCTCCCATCTCTTAAAGCCAGCTGTGGTGATGTGTACCTGTAGCCTCAGCTACTTGGAATGTTGTGATGGGCCTTGAGCCTTGAGGCTGCGGTGAGCCATGATTGCACCACTGCACCCCAGCTTGGATGACAGAGCAAGATTCTGTGTCCAAACAAACAGATATTAAAAACCATAGACTGAATTTATGTCTGTTTTTTTTTTTTTTTTTGAGACGGAGTTTCACTCTTGTTACCCAGGCTGGAGTGCAATGGCACAATCTCGGCTCACCGCAACCTCCGCCTCCTGGGTTCAGGCAATTCTCCTGCCTCAGCCTCCCAAGTAGCTGGGATTACAGGCACCACCATGCCCAGCTAATTTTTTGTATTTTTAGTAGAGACGGGGTTTCACCATGTTGACCGGGACGGTCTCGATCTCTTGACCTCGTGATCCACCCGTCTTGGCCTCCCAAAGTGCTGGGATTACAGGCTTGAGCCACCGTGCCCGGTGACTGAATTTATTTGAAGCGATGATGAGATAATTAAAATATCTTAATTTTTTTCTTTTTTGAGACAGAGTCTTGCCCTGTTGCTCAGGCTGGAGTGCAGGGGGGTGATCTTGGCTCACCGCAACCTCTGTCTCCTGGGTTCCACTGATTCTCCTTTCTTAGCCTCCCAAGTAGGTGGGATTACAGGTGTGCACCACCATGCCCAGCTAATTTTTGTAGTTTTAGTAGGGGTGGTTTCACCTTGTTGGACAGGCTGGTCTCAAACTCCTGACTTCAGGTGATCTGTCCACCTTGGCCTCCCAAAGTACTGGGATTACAGGCATGAGCCATTGCATCTGACTTCTTTTTTTTTTTTTTTTTGAGGTAGAGCCTTGCTCTGTCACTTAGGCTGGAGTGTAGTGGCGTGATCATGGCTCACGGCAGCCTTGACCCCCGGCCCCTCCCCACAAGCGATCTTCCCGCCTCAGCCTCCTTAGCTGGGATCCGAAGTGCACACCACCACACCCAGCTAACTTTGTTTATTTTTTTAGAGATAAGGTCTTACTATATTTCCCAGGCTGATCTTGAACTCCTGGGCTCATGCAATCTTCCTGCCTTGGCTCCCAAAGTGTGGGATTACAGGCATAAGCCACCATGCTTAGCCTGATTTTTCGTTTTTCTAGTGAAACCATACCAAGAAGAAATCTATTTTGAATAATGAGGAATTGAGATTTCTGAAGAATATTTGGGCTGGGCATTGTGGCTTATGCCTGTAATCTCAGCACTTTGGGAGGCCAAGGTGGGTGGATCATGAGGTCAAGAGTTTGAGACCTTCCTGACTAATATGGTGAAACCCTGTAGGATAATTGCTTGAGGAGGAGGTTGCAGTGAGCTGAGATCCTGCCACTGCACCCCAGCCTGGCAACAGAGTGGCAAATCCATCTCAAAAACAAAACAAGAATATTTGGACAGTGGTTGAGAAATTATAAGTTTTCTTTCCCTGAACATCTTTAAAAATTGGAATAATTTAAAAAATCTGTATTGCATTGTGACTCAGAATTTTGTGGTAATAGGCTTTGTTCCCAGGATGGAAAAATCTGAGTGCAGATTATCTTGCTGCATGTTCATCTCTCCTAGTATTTTAACAAGGTTTCAGATGATCATTTCACACTCCATTGATTACCCCAGTTCTGGTTGATATGGTACAAACAAACCTACATTGTATTCTTCTGTTGGATTCACAAGGGATTAAAATGATAATACTTGGCAGGAGTCAATAGCTCTTGAGATTTATATTCTTATAATTTGACTAAATGACATTCTTTTATGGAAAATATTTAAAATTTCACATACAAAGGGCAGCAGTATTTTTTACAAAGATACATTGCAGGAGATAGATCTTTGTGGTTATAGGAAGTATTCATGCAAAGCACCAATTTTTTCCTTTATAACTAACTGTCATAAAAATGGAGGCGATTCCTTGTGGTTAAGGTTCTCAGATCTTTTTCAGCTTTCTGTTATTGAGAAGGAATAGAAAAGACCTGTTCTGTCCTGATTTTATTTGTAGGCATGTGTTAGTCTGTTATACTAGATGTCTTATCTTTTATGAGGATGTGCACAATTTTTTTGTACTGTAAATGTCTTTTATGAGGATGTGCACAATTTGTTGTAGATGTCTTACCTTTTATGAGGATGTGCACAATTTTTTTTTTTTTTTGAGACAAGGTCTCGCTCTGTCACCCAGGCTGGAGTGCAGCGGCATGATCTCAGTTTACTGCAATCTCTGCCTCCCCGGTTCAAGCAATTCTTATGCCTCTTGAGTAGCTGGAACTACAGGCACATGCTGTCACACCCAGCTAATTTCTTTTGTTATTCTTTTTGTTTACTTTTTTTGGAGATGGAGTCTTGCTCTGTGGCCTGGGCTGGAGTGCATTGGCACGATCTCAGCTCACTGCAACCTTTACTTCCCAGGTTCACGCAATTCTCCTGCCTCAGCCTCCTGAGTAGCTGGGATTATAAGTGCCCGCCACCATGCCCTGCTAATTTTTTTGTATTTGTAGTAGAGACAGGTTTTGAACTCCTGACCTTGTGATCTGCCTGCCTCAGCCTCCCAAAGTGCTGGGATTACAGGCGTGAGCCACTGTGCCTGGCCTAATTTTTATATTTTTAATAGAGGAAGTTTCACCATGTTGGCCAGGTTGTTCTTGAACTTCTGGGCTCAAGTGATCCACCTGCCTTGGCCTCCCAAAGTGTTGGGATTACAGATGTGAGCCACCATGCCCCAGGCTCATGGCACAACATTTGTCTATTACCTATTAATAAACTTAGATAAAATATTGTATTAGGGTCATATGTGGTAGGAGAGGATCTTTTGGGGAGGTTCAGGAGTTTGTGATCAGCCTGGGCAATATGACAAGACCTTTTCTCTACAAAAAATTTTAAAAATTAGTTGGGTGTGGTGGTGTTTGCTGTGGTCCCAGTTTAGGAGGCAAAGGTGGAAGCATTGCTTGAGCCCAGGAGATTGAGACTACAGTGAGCAATGATTGCATCATTGCATTCCAGCCTGTGCAACAAAGTAAGTCCCTCTCTGGGAAAAAAAAAAAAAAAAAGGATCTGAAAACTTACTTTTCTGTTCTATTCCTTGAAAGCTGTCTTTTTTCCTTACTGACTACGATAATTTGCTGATTATTATGAGAGGCCTCTGCCACTAGGTGCCTTAGTTCTGAAATAGTTGCTTGGACCCTTTCTCCTTAAATTTTATAGTTTGATGATCATCTATTTTGGCTGGTCAGAGAGACTTGCCTTCTGCTTTGAAATGAACAGAATAATTCAGTATATTTTTGTATTAGTTTTGGCTTACAATGTAGTTATTTCTGTAAATATCTTCTACAGTTTACTATATTTCTTACGGGCAAAACATTGTGAAATACTATTTCCTTTTTCCAAGATTTTTGCACGTCTTTAGCAATAGAGTAGTATTAAATTGTTGAGCTCTTCTTGTTACTTAAATCTAACGTAGAGTAAGTTCTATGAACTCTAAGAGTTGCAGGGATACTTTGTGAATTTAAGATGATTGCTTCCTGCATTTCATTTCTAGTTTTAAATTTTTAAGTTTTTGGGACAGAGTCTCCCTTTGTTGCCCAGGGTGGAGTTCAATGATGTGATGGCTCACTGCAGCTTTGACTTCTGGGCTCAAATGATCCTCCCATCATCTGCCCAGCTAATTTTTTTTTGAGAAAAGAGGTTTTTGTTTGTTTTCGTTTTTGTTTATTTTTAGATGGAGTTTTGTTCTTGTTGCCCAGGATGGAGTGCAATGGCAGGATCTTGGCTCACAGTAACCTCTAACTCCCAGGTTCAAGCGATTCTCATGCCTCAGCCTCTGGAGTAGCTGGGATTACAGGCATGCACCACAACGCCTGGCTAATTTTTGTGTTATTAGTAGATACAGGGTTTCTCCGTGTTGGTCAGACTGGTCTCCAACTCTGGACCCCAGGTGATCTGCCTGCCTCGGCCTCCCAAAGTGCTGGGATTACAGGCGTGAGCTACCGTGCCCTGCCTGAGACAGAGTTTTGATGTCACCAAGGCTGGAGTGCAGTGAGGTAATCTTGGCTCACTGCAACCTCTGCCTCCCAGGCTCAAGCAAATCTCCTGCCTCAGCTTCCCAAGTAGCTGGGATTACAGGCACATGCCACCACACCTGGTTAATCTTTGTATTTTTAGTAGAGACAGCGTTTTACCATGCTGGGCAGGCTGGTCTTGAATTCCTGATCTCAAGTGATCTGCCCGTCCCAGCCTCCCAAAGTGCTGGGATTACAGTGTGAGCCACTGCATCCATCCTAAATTCTAATTTTTTTCTTTTTTATTGAGACAGAGTCTCACATTGTCACCCAGGCTGGAGTGCAATGGTGCAATCTTGACTCACGGTAACCTCCGCCTCCTGGGTTCAAGTGATTCTCCTGCCCCATTACAGGCATCTGCCACCACACCCGGCTAATCTTTTTATATATATTTTTTTTCTTTCTTTTTTTTTTTTAAATTTTTTTATATTTTTAGCAGAGATGGGGTTTCACTATGTTGGCCAGGTTGGTCTAAACTGCTGACCTCATGATCTGCCCACCTCGGCCTCCCAAAGTGTTGGGATTTACAGGGGTGAGCTACCATGCCCAGGTGAATTTTATTTCATCTCAATAAAAATCCAAATACAATTTTAGGAAGGATATATTAACAGTTTGATAATTCAAGAAGTAGATGTTAAGAAAAAGAAAAAGAGGGCCGGGCGCGGTGGCTCACGCCTGTAATCCCAGCACTTTGGGAGGCCGAGACAGGTGGATCACGAGGTCAAGAGATCGAGACCATCCTGGTCAACATGGTGAAACCCCGTCTATACTAAAAATACAAAAAATTAGCTGGGCATGGTGGCGTGTGCCTGTAATCCCAGCTACTCAGGAAGCTGAGGCAGGAGAATTGCCTGAACCTAGGAGGCGGAGGTTGCGGTGAGCCGAGATCACGCCATTGCACTCCAGCCTGGGTAACGAGCGAAACTCCGTCTCAAAAAAAAAGAAAAAGAAAAAGTTGATAAAGGGAACTGTAAGTAATATCACAAATTTTTCATTGTTTCTTTAGTACGCCATAGATTTCTTTTTATAAAATTTAATTATCTTGGCCAGGCATGCTGACTCATGCCTGTAATCCCAGCACTTTGGGAGGCTGAGGTGGCGGAGCCTTTGAGGCTAGGGGTTCAAGACCAGCCTGGCCAACATGGCGAAACCCCATCTCCACTAAAAATACAAAAATTAGATGGATGTTGTGGCATGCACCTGTAATCTCAGCTACTGGGGAACTTAGGCAGCTATTGGGAGGCAGGTTGCAGTTACCCGAGATTGTGCCACTGCACTCTAGCCTGGGCAACAGCGTGATACTCCGTCTCAAAAAAAGAAAAATGTAAGTATTTTTAGTTGTGATAAATTATATTTTCTTATGTTATAGGTTTTTTCCTTGAAAATGAAACCTTTCTAATCTTTTAGTAATCAGGCATTATGATCTTTGAAAATTTTTATTTGCATATCTTGGAAATAATTGTAATTTTTGTCATCTCTTCCCCTTTATTGTTTAGTCCAAAAGAAACTCTTCCTTCAAAACCTGTGAAGAAAGAGAAGGAACAGAGGACACGTCACTTACTCACAGACCTCCCTCTCCCTCCAGAGCTCCCTGGTGGAGATCTGTCTCCCCCAGACTCTCCAGAACCAAAGGCAATTACACCACCTCAGCAACCATATAAAAAGAGACCAAAGTGAGTTTTTGGAGCAGTCTATCTTTCATGATAGTTTTCTTCCTTTCTTTTGAACTAAATCTCTCTTGTTTCTTCTGTAACCCACACCAGTAAGATCATAGAAATTTGGTCCTAAAGTATACTTTTTATTTTATTTTAATGGAAAAAAGCCTTCCTTGGAGACCTGGTCATTCATTTGTGCCCTCAAATGCCCAGCTATGTTTTTAGAATGACAGTAAATTCCCAAATCCAGATATACTATGAACATTTATCTCATATCTTTTTTATTCATAATATTTAGACTAAGGAAGAATAAAAGCTTTTAAAATTCAGGATGTGTCAGTCATATACACATTAATGAAAAATTAACAGATGTGGGATTTTTTTTCCCTGAAAACATATAAATTGTCATGCGATAAATATGGAATAATCTGGGTCTAATCTTCTGATTGTTAGCATTTCTCTCTTAATAATAAAAAGTTACTTACTGAGCACGTATTATTGCTATAGTTTTTTTCTTTGTTTTTATTGCCATAGTTTTATTTTCATAGTAGCCTTATCATGTAGCAATTAATTCCCGCCCCCCTTTTTTTGAGATGGAATTTTGTTTTTTTTTCTCATTGTTTTAATTATTTTTATTTACAGAAAAAAGTGTACATTAAACCCAGTTTGGTGGCAAGTTCTTTAGCCTTTGCCTTTTTGAGCTTGGTGATGTGAGCCATAGACTTGGGACCCAGGACATTGCCTCCCCAGTGATGGCAGATCTCATCCTATCTGTCATTGTAATTGGTGCAGATAGCTTCCACCAGCTTAGCCAAAGCACCTTTGTCTTCCGAATTTATGTGTGTGAAGGTGACAGTGGTGCAGGTCTTCCTATGGACTAGACGTCCCAGTCTTGCCTTCCCCTTATAATGCAGTAAGTGACTCCCATTTTATGACACAGGACAGGCAAGAAGACAACCAGCTCAATGAGATCCACATCATGAGCAATCACCACTAGTTGCGCTTTCTTGTTCTCCACCAAGGTGGTGACGGTGTTGACTCCTGCTCAAAGGACAGGTGGTTCCTTAGTGGGGACGTCCCCTTTGCCAGCCGCTTTCTTCTTGGCCTGGGCCAACAGCCTCTGCTGCTTCTCTTGCTTCATCTCTGGTCTGTACTTGTGGGCCAGCTTAAGCAACTGAGTAGCTGTTTGGCGGTCCAGGGCCTGGGTGAACTGGTTAATTGCAGGAGGCACTTTCAGCCGCTTATAGAGAATGGCTCTCTGCTGCTGCAACCTGGTATAGCGGGGCCATTTTACAAAGCAGGTGAGGTCTCTTTTGGGCTAGATGTCCTGTCCAATGCCAAAATTTTTAGGCCTTTTCTCACATAGTGGATTCACCACTTTCTTGGCCTCCTGCTTCTTAACGACAGCAGGGGCCGGAGCCACCTTCTTCCCCTTGGCCTTCTATCCTTTCGGCATCTTGGGAGGCAGGAAGCAGAATTTTGTTCTTATTGCCCAAGCTGGTGTGCAGTGACGTGATCTCGGCTCACTGAAATCTCTGCCTCCCGGGTTCAAGCGATTCTCCTGCCTCAGCCTCCTGAGTAATTGGGATCACAGGCGTGCACCAACATGCCCAGCTGATTTTGTATTTTCAGTAGAGAGAGGTTTCTCTACATTGGTCAGGCTGGTCTCAAACTCCTGACCTCAAGTGATCTGCCCACCTGGGCCTCCCAAAAAGTGTTGGGATTATAGGCATGAGCCACTGCGCCCTGCAATTTCCCATTTTATAATTGATGCCATACCTGAGAGAGGTCAGAAAGCAAACAGCAAATCTATTATTTCATATTATGTCTTCCTAAGGCTCCAACCCTGTGTCTTAGCTACTGTGAGAGACTGTTTTCTTTTTTTTTGAGATGGAGTCTATCGCCCAGGCTAGAGTGCAGTGGTGTGATATTGGCTCATTGCCTCCACCTCCTGGGTTGAAACGATTTTCTTGCCTCAGCCTCCTGAGTAGCTAGGATTATAGGTACACACCACCACGCTTGGCTAATTTTTGAATTTTTATTAGAGACGGGATTTCACCATGTTGGTGAGATTGGTTTCAAACTCCTGACCTCGTGATTCACCCACCTCGGCCTCCCAAAGTACTGGGATTACAGATGTGAGCCACCATGCCCGACCTGTATATATATTTTATGTTGTTTCTTTATATATTTCATATTGTTTTAATTCTGCCTTTTTAGTAAAATGTATAAAAGATACAGGAGTTAGTGAAATCATCATAAAAGAATCCTTTCTTCTTTGACTAGATTTCATTTTCTTCTTTTTTGTTGTTTTTACTTTTTAGAATTTGTTGTCCTCGTTATGGAGAAAGAAGACAAACAGAAAGTGACTGGGGGAAACGCTGTGTGGACAAGTTTGATATTATTGGGATTATCGGAGAAGGAACCTATGGTCAAGTATATAAAGCCAAGGACAAAGACACAGGTAAATATTGCCACAAAATTTTAGATGTCAGAATGTTAACAATTTAGCAATACTAATATCTTAAGTGGATTTAGCAAAAGTCAATTCTGAGGTTTTTTTGTTTTTGTTTTTGTTTTTTTGAGACGGAGTCTCGCTCTGTCATCCAGGTTGGACAACAGTGGTGTATCTCGGCTCACTGCAACCTCCACCTCCCGGGTTCAAGCAATTCTTCTGCCTCCACCTCCTGGGTAGCTGGGATTACAGGCATATGCCACCACACTTAGCTAATTATTTTATTTTTAGTAGAGATTTCACCATGTTGATCAGGCTGGTCTTGAACTCCTGACTTTGTGATCTGCCCACCTCGGCCTCCCAAAGCGCTGGGATAACAGACGTGAGCCACAGTGCCTGGCCTTTTTTCATTTTTATTTTATTTTTTAATTTTTTATTTATTTATTTATTTATTTATTTATTTATTTATTGAGACTGAGTTTCGCTCTTGTTACCCAGACTGGAGTGCAATGGCACGATCTCGGCTCACTGCAACCTTCGCCTTCTGGGTTCAAGCAATTCTCCTGCCTCAGCCTCCCGAGTAGCTGGGACTACAGGCGCACACCACCATGCCCAGCTAGTTCTTGTATTTTTAGTAGAGACGGGGTTTCACCTTGTTGACCAGGATGGTCTTGATTTCTTGACCTGGTGATCCACCCGCCTCGGCTTCCCAAAGTGCTGGGATTATAGGCGTGAGCCACCGCGCTGGCCCTCATTTTTATTTTTTTTGAGATGGAATCTCACTCTTATCCAGGCTGGAGTGCAGTGGCTCAATCTCTGCTCACTGCAGGCCTTGCCTCCTGGGTTCAAGTGATGCTCCTGCCTCAGCCTTCTGAATAGCTGGTATTACAGGCATGCACCACCACGCCCAGCTATTTTCTTTATTTGTAGTAGAGATGGGGTTTCAACATATTTGCCAGGCTGGTCTCGAACTCCAGGCTTGTCTCAGACTCCTGACCTCAAATGATCCACCTGCCTTGGCGTCCCAAAGTGCTGGGATTACAGGTGTAAGCTGCCACACCAGACCAATTTTTTCTTGAGATGGAGTTTGGCTTTTTTTTATGTTTAGACAGAGTCTTGCTCTGTCAGCCAGGCTGGAGTGCAGTGGCACAGTCTCAGCATACTACGACCTCTGTCTCCCAGGCTCTAGCAATTCTCCTGTCTCAGCCTCCCAAGTAACTGAGACAGGTGTATGCTACCACATCTTGCTAATTTTTATATTTTTCGTAGAGATTGGCTTTTACCTGTGTTGGCCAGGCTGGTTTCCAACTCCTGACCTCAGGTAATCCGCCTACCTCGGCCTCTCAAAGTGCTGTGATTATAGGTGTGAGCCACCGTGCCTGGCTGGAGTTTGGCTCTTGTTGCCCAGGCTGGAGTGCAATGGCGAGATCTTGGCTTACCGCAACCTCTGACTCCTGGGTTCAAGCAATTCTCCTGCCTCAGCCTCCCAAGTAGCTGGGATTATAGCCATGCACTAGCACACCCGGCTATTTTTTTTTATTTTTAGTAGAGACAGGGTTTCTCCATGTTGGACAGGCTGGTCTTGAATTCCTGACCTCAGGTGATCTGCCTGCCTTAGCCTCCCAAAGTGCTGGGATTAAAGGTGCAAACCACTGCACTTGGTCCCAGCCAAATTTTTAGTTTTAATTTGGTCCCCAAAAGTTATTAAGTAGATGCAAGTTTTCCAAAAGAACACCATAACTTTTTTGTTTTTTTTTGAAATGGAGTGTTGCTTTTTCGCCCAGGCTGGGGTGCAGTGGTACAATCTCAGCTCCACCTCTCCACCTCCCGGGTTCAAGCAATTCTCCTGCCTCAGCCTCCTGAGTAGCTGGGATTACAGGTGTGCACTACCATGCCTGGCTAATTTTTGTATTTGTAGTAGAGACGGGTTCACTGTGTTGGTCAGACTGGTCTTGAACTCCTGACCTTGTGATCTGCCTGCCTCAGCCTCCCAAACTCCTGGGATTACAGGCATGAGCCATTGTGCCTGGCCAAGAAGACTATAACTTTTAAAACTCTCTTGCCGGATACAGTGGCCTGTAATCCCCTCACTTTGGGAGGCCAAGGCAGGCAGATCATGAGGTCAGGAGATCGACACCATCCTGTCCTGGCTAACACGATGAAACCCCGTTTCTACAAATACAAAAAATTAGCTGGGCTGTAGTCTCAGCTACTCAGGAGGCTGAGGCAGCAGAATCACTTGGACCTGGGAGGCAGAGGTTTCAGTGAGCCGAGATTGGGCCATTGCACTCTGGCCTGGGCGACAGAGCAAGACTCTGTCTGTCTCAAAAGAAAAACACAAACTATATGGTTCATCCAAAATATTTCATAGCTTCCTGGGAATTTTAAGGGAGGGTAAAAAATAATATTTATAGATTGCGATTTGCTTTGTAAGGAGGAAATCCTCGAAGATAAAATTGAAGTATTTGAGTTACTACTATATTTTAATAACAGAAAGGCCTGCTGGGCTCGGTGGCTTACACCTATAATCCCAGCATTTTGGGAGGCTGAGGTGAGCAGATCCCCTGAGGTTGGGAGTTTGAGACAGCTGACAAATATAGAGAAACCCTGTCTCTAAAAAAATAAGTAAATAAAAATAAAAATTACTCACTCTACTAAAAATACAAAATTAGGCCCGGGTAGAGTGGCTCATGTCTGTAATCCCAGCACTTTGGGAGGCTTAGGTGGGCGGATCACCTAAGGTTGGGAGTTCGAGACCAGCCTGACGAATATGGAGAAATGCTATCTCCAAACAAACAAACAAACAAACAAACAAACAAACAAACAAACAAACAAATATATATATATATGTATATATTTGCTGGGTGTGGTAGTGCGCACGCACCTGTAATCCCAGCTACTTGGGACCCTGAGGCAGGAGAATCTCTTGAACCCAGGAGGAGGAGGGAGACTCCATCTCAAAAAAATAAAAATAAGGTGGGAGTGTGGTAGCTCATGCCTATAATCCCAGCACTTTGGGAGGCTGAGGCAGGTAGATCACGAGGTCAGGAGTTCACAACCAGCCTGGCCAAGATGCTGAAACCCCCATCTTTACTAAAATTATAAAAATTAGCTGTGAGCGGTGGCAGGCGCCTGTAATCCCAGCTACTTGGGAGGCTGAGGCAGGAGAATTGCTTGAACCTGGGTGATAGAGGTTGCAGTGAGCCAAGATAATGCCACTGCATGCCAGTCTGGGCCACAGAGCAAGACTCTGTCTCAAAATAAATAAATAAAATAAAAATAACTGAAAGACCTACCTGAATATTGAATTAAAAGTTATTTCCGTGTCTTGAGAAAAAATTAAAGACAAGAAAGGGAATATAGAGTTTTTTCTTTTCTTTTTTTTTTTTTTTTTTGTTTTTGAGAAGGAGTCTCACGTTGTCACCCAGGGTAGAGTGCCATGGCTGGATCTTGGCTTGCCACAGCCTCCGCCTCCCCGGTTCAGGCTATTTTTTTCTCAGCCTCCAGAGTAGCTGGGATTACAGGCATCCACCACCAAACCCGGCTAATTTTTGTATTTTAGTAGAGATGGGGTTTTACTACATTGGCTAGGCCGGTCTTGAACTCCTGACCTTAGATGATCCACTCGCCTTGGCCTCCAAAAGTGCTGGGATTACAGGTGTGAGCCACTGCACCCGGCCTAGAGTTTACTTTTTAAAGGTGTAAAAGTATCTTATATGTAAGCATTAAAGTAGGCATTAAGTTTGTCTTTTAGAGCAAGGGCATATTTTGCTAGTTCACAATAGCGGCCAAAAATGCTCATTGGTAATAAAAGTTTACATTTGTTTTGGCAGGAGAACTAGTGGCTCTGAAGAAGGTGAGATTAGACAATGAGAAAGAGGGCTTCCCAATCACAGCCATTCGTGAAATCAAAATCCTTCGTCAGTTAATTCACCGAAGTGTTGTTAACATGAAGGAAATTGTCACAGATAAACAAGATGCACTGGATTTCAAGAAGGACAAAGGTACTAGCAAAGACATACATTTTTACCAGGTAGACTGTTCCTATCTTTGCCTTTTTTTTGAGACAGTCTTGCTCTGTCACCTAGGCTGGAGTGCAGTGGCACAATTATGGCTCACTGCAACCTCTGCCTTCCATGTTCAAGCAATTCTCCTTCCTTAGCCTCCTGAGTAGCTGGGATTACAGGCACGTGCTACCACATTCAGCTAATGTTTTTGTAGTTTTGGTAGAGATGGCATTTCACTATGTTGGTCAAGCTGGTCTGGAACTCCTGATTTGGTGATGATCCTCCTGCCTCTGCCTCCCAAAGTTTTTTTCTTTCTTATTTGTCTCTTCATTTTGAGACAGAGTCTTGCACTGTCATCCAGGCTGGAGTGCAGTCGTGTGATGTCAGCTCACTGTAACTTCTCCCTCCCAGGTTTAAGTGATTCTCATGCTTCAGCCTTCCAAGTAGCTGGAATGACAGGCATGTGCCATCATGCCTGGCTGATTTTTGTGTATGTAGTAGAGTGGGGGTTTTGCCATGTTAGCCAGGCTGGTCTCAAACTCCTGATGTAGAGTGATCCTCCTGTCTCAGTGCCCCAAAGTGCTGGGATTACAAGTGTGAGCCACCATGCCTGGCCTCATTTTTTTTTTAAATTATAAAATGATAAGTCCATGAATGGATATGATGATGCATGCATGCTTTTCATGGAAAAATTCAAAATATAGAAGAAGAAAAAGAAGATGGTAGTAATTTCTCTGTCACTTCTTCCCAATATACTACCATCCATGGAAAACCACTAAAGTGTTAATATTAATATTTTGGTATATTTGCTTTTAGTTCTTTTTTTTTTTTTTTGAGGTGGGGTTCTCACCGTCTCACCCAGGCTGGAGTACAGTGGCTCAGTCTCAGCTCACTGCAACCTCCGCCTCTCAGGTTCAAGTGATTCTCCTGCCTTGGCCTCCCAGGTAGCTGGGATAACAGGCACCTGTGACCATGCCTGGCTAAATTTTGTAATTTTAGTAGAGACTGGGTTTCACCATGTTGGCCAGGTTGGTCTTGAACTCCTCACCTCAGGTGATCCACCCACCTCAGCCTGCCAAAGAGCTGGGATTATAGACATGAGCCATAGCACCCAGCCCTGCGTTTAGTACTTTATGCCCTAACTGCTGTATTTATTTTAACAAAGCTAAGATCAAAGTTTCTTTAGTGTTGTATATCTTGTCATAAGCAATTTCTCATGTCATTAACCCATTTTAATTGGTATGTATAAACATAGATGAACGTAAATTTACTTTACCAGTCCCTCTTGAACAATTAGTTACAAGTTTTTAGTTTTATAAAAAATAATAGGCCAGGCATGGTGGCTTATGCCTGTATTCCCAGCACTTTGGGAGGCTGAGTCTGGTGGATCACCTGAGGTCAGGAGTTTGAGACCAGCCTGGCCAACATGGTGAAACCCTGTCTCTACTAAAAATGCAATAGTTAGTTGGGCATAATGGCAAGTGCCTGTAATCTTCAGCTACTTGGAAGGCTGAGGCAAGAGAATCACTTGAACCTGGGAGCCAGAGGTTGCAGTGAGCCAACATTGTGCGACTGCACTCCAGCCTGGGTGACAAGAGTGAAATTCCGTCTCAAGAAAAAAAAAAACCCAAAACCGAAAAAACATAATAGTACTACCTTGGGTATCTTTCTACTTACTACATAAATCCTTGCATTATCATTTATTTTCATAGTATAGCATTTTTGATATAGAGTTATTTGGACAAATGGATTTTCATATTTAATATCAGGTTGCTTTTAAGAAAAATAATATGTCTAGTGAGAGCCCATCTCTGTGTATCCTCCTTAACATTGAGTATCTTTTTTTTTTTTTGCATTCTCACCCAGGCTGGAGTGCAATGGCTGTATCTCGACTCACTGCAACCTCCGCCTACTGGGTTTAAGCAATTCTCCTGCCTCAGTGTCTGGAGTAGCTGGGATTACAGGTGTATGCCACCACTTCTGGCTAATTTTTGTATTTTTAGTAGAGATGAGGTTTTGCCTTGTTGGCTGGGCTGGTTTTGAGCTCCGGACCTCAGAGGATCTGCCCACCTTGGCCTCCCAAAGTGCTGGGATTATAGGCCTGAGCTATCACTCCAACCAAGTACATCTTTTTAAAAAATTGTCATCTGGGCCAGGTGTGGTAGCTCCTGCCTGTAATCCCAGCACTTTGGGAGGCTAAGGCAGGTGGATCACTCTGTGTCAGAAGTTTGAGTCAAGCCTGGCCAACATGGTGAAATCCCTCTCTAGTAAAAATGTGAAAATTTGCTGGGCATGGTGCTGGGTGCCTTTGATCCCAGCTACTGGGAAGGCTGAGGCAGGAGAATTGCTTAAACCTGGGAGGTAGAGGTTGCAGTGAGCCAAGATTATGCCACTGCACTCCAGCCCGGGCAACAGAGCAAGACCCCATCTCAAAAAAAGAAAAAATTATCATCTGGATAGGTTAAGCATAATATTATTATTTTGTATTTTAATTTAATTTTTTGAGACAAGGTCTCACTCTGTTGCCCAGGCTGGAGTACAATGGCGATTATAGCTCATTGCATCCTCAACCTCCAGTTTCAAGTGATCCTCCATGCCTCAGCCAGCCTCCTGATTAGCTGGGATAATAGGCATGCACTACCACACACAGCTGATTTTTCTATTTTTAGTAGAAATGAGATCTCTTATGTTGCCCAGGCTGGTCTCTAACTGCTGGGCTCAAGCAATCTGCTCGCCTTGGCCTCCTAAAGTGCTGGAATTACAGATTTGAGCCACCGCACCCAGCCAATGTCATTTTAGATTATATTTGTTATATTTTTTAGTTTTTTCCATGTTACTGGTTTTATTTACTTTCTCTCCCTCCCCCTCCCCTCCCCTCCCCTCCCCCTCCCCTCCCCCTCCCCTCCCCTCCCCCTCCCCTCCCCCTCCCCTCCCCCTCCCTTCCCCTCCCCCTCCTCCTCCCCCTCCCCCTCTCCCTCTCCTTCTCCCTCTCCCTCTCAGCAGTGTCTTGCTTTCTTACCCAGGCTGGAGTGCAGTGATATGATCACAGCTCACTGTAACTTTGCACTCCTGGGTTCAAATGATCCTCCTGCCTCAGCCTCCCAAGTAGCTAGACTAGACACCACTCCTGGCTAGTTTTAAAAAATTTTGGTAGAGACAGGATCTTTCCATATTGCCCAGCCTGGTCTTGAACTCTGGGCATGAAGCAGTCCTCCTGCTTTGGCCTACTAAATTGCTGGGATTATAGGCATGAGCCAACATACCTGGTCTCTTTTGAGGTGTCCTTTGCTTACATGTCTTTTGTATTTCTAGTGCTTTTCTTATTTATTTGAGGTCTTAGCTAAATCTCTCCAAGATACTTCTTCTCTTCTACATTTTTTGTCGATAGAATCTTGCTTTCTCACCCAAGCTAGAGTACATTGGTGCAGTCACAGCTTACTGTAGCCTCGAACTCCTGGGCTCAAAGATTCTCAGCTCCTGGGAAGGCTCGGCCTCCCAAGTAGCTGGGACTACAGCCATGCACCATCTCACCTAGCTAATTTTAAAATTTTTTTGTGGCGATGTTGTCTCACTATTTTGCCCAGTCTGGTTTTTAAAACTCAGGCAATCTTCTCACCTCATTCTCTCAAAATGCGGGGATTGTAGGTATGAGCCATGAACACAGCTCTAAATTTAACAGATTGAATTCATTGATTCGTTTTTCTCTCAATTCATAAGTAGTATGATTTTCTTTCTTTTTTTTGAGACAGAGTCTCACTGTTTTTTCCCTGGCTGGAGTGCAATGCTGCGATCTTGGCTTACTGCAACCTTCACCTCCTGGGTTCAAGTGATTCTCCTGCCTCAGACTGCTGAGCAGCTGGGATTACAGGCACCTGCCACCACTCATGCCTGGCTAATTTTTTTATTTTTAGTAGAGATGGGGTTTCACCATGTTGGCCAGGCTGGTCTCAAACTCCTTACCTCGAGTGATTTGCATGCCTTGGCCTCCCAAAGTGCTGAAATTACAATCATGAGCCACCATGTCCAGCTATGAATTTCACTAATAATTTATGACACATTTGTTATACTATCCCTGGGATAGTATAATATCCCAGGGAGCCCTTTAACTTGTATAAAACCCTTTATAAAACTGTTCATGAATAATATATAATAAATGGGGATGGTTATGTTAGAAATACAACTTCGCTTATAGCAACAAGCAGCTGGCTGGCTCTGGTCTAATGTCTGTAATTTGGTAACTGACTTAGGGCATTAAAGTCTAATAAGACAGGCTGAGCACAGTTGCTTATGCCTCTAACCTCAGCACTTTGGGATATCGGGGCGGAAGGATTGCCTGAGCCCAAGAGTTAGAGACCAGCCTGGCTACTGTAGCGAGATCCTGTCTCTACCAAAAATGAAAAACATTAACTGGGCGTGGTGGCATGTGCCTGTAGTCCCAGCTACTTGAGAGGCTGAGGTGGAAGGTTTGGTTGAGCCCAGGAGTTTGAGGCTGCAGTGAGCCGTGATCATACTACTGCACTCTAGCCTGTGCAACAGAATGAGACCCTGTCGCAAAAAAAAAAAAGAAAGAAAAAAGCCTGGGTGCAGTGGCTTACGCTTGTAATCCCAGCACTTTGGGAAGCTGAGGTGGGCAGATTACCTGAGGTCAGGGATTCGAGACCAGCCTGACCAACATGGTGAAAACGTCTCTACTAAAAATAGAAAAACTAGCCTGGTGTGGTGGCACATGCCTGTAATCCCAGCTACTTGAGAAGCTGAGACAGGAGAATCACTTGAACCCAGGATTTGGAGGTTTCAGTGAGCCGAGATTGTGCCACTGTTCTCTAGCCTGGATGGTAGAATGAGTCTGTTTCAAAAAAAAAAAAAAAAAAAAGCAAGGAAAAAAAACGTCTAGTAATATAGCCTGATCCAGGGCAGTTGCCCCCTGAAGAGGTAAGTAGTCCATGCAGTACTAGACTAGGAATCAGAAGATAAATTCCTTTTGTTTTTTTGAGAATGAGTCTTGCTTTGTTGCCCAGGCTACAATGCAGTGGTGCCATCTCAGCTCACTGCAACCTCTGGCTTTTGGGTTCAAGTGATTTTCCCACCTCAGCCTCCCAAGTAGGTGGGATTACAGGCTCATGCCACCATGCCTGCCTAATTTTTGTATTTTTTTTTTAGTCGAGATGGGGGTTTCACCATGTTGAGCAGGCTGGTCTTGAACTCTTGACCTCAAGTGGTCCGCCCTCCTTGGCCTCCCAAAGTGCTGGGATTACAGGTATAAGCCACTGCACCCAGCCACAGAAGATTAGTTCAAATATTAGCTCTGTTATTTATTACTAGGAAGGACTAATTCTTCAATTACTCTTAGTTTCACTTTCTTCATCTATAAAATTTAAGGGTGTTTTTCTAGAGAGTCTGTGGTCAACTCCAAAATTATGATAGGACTTGACACATTGTTTTTCAGCATTTTTTTTTTTTTGCTTGTTTTTAATTTTTTTTTCATCTTATGTAGGTGCCTTTTACCTTGTATTTGAGTATATGGACCATGACTTAATGGGACTGCTAGAATCTGGTTTGGTGCACTTTTCTGAGGACCATATCAAGTCGTTCATGAAACAGCTGATGGAAGGATTGGATTACTGTCACAAAAAGAATTTCCTGCATCGGGATATTAAGTGTTCTAACATTTTGCTGAATAACAGGTAACATAGTAACCAAATAAGGTTACACACTTTCCTCTTCTTCTCTGACCCTTTTCGGTTTCAAATTGTTAATTGGTATTATAATTAGACCTAATATTGCAGTATTCACACACATTGAGTTTTCAGTGATATTCCCTATGTTCAGTGTGGGAGAAACATGCCTGCTTCTTTAGCTGTTCTTTTGCATTCCTCAGTTGCCAGCTTTCTGAGTAAACATTGGTATGCAGTTGGTGATTGGCCTATCCTGCCCAGTACTTACTCCTGGGTTTTAATAGTGTAAACAAGCAGGAATCTGGTGATGAACAGGTATTAATTCATCAGAAGCTTTTATCGTCTGCTTTTTTTTCTGTTTGCTTGCCTGTACTGCATGGGTAATATCAGATGTATTATGCACACTAGTTTTTTTAATAGTCCTACTTGCTGAGGGGTAAAGAACAAGTCTGGTACCATTTAAATTAGTGAAGTTTTGGCTGGGCGTGGTGGCTCACGCCTGTAATCCCAGCACTTTGGGAGGCCAAAGCAGGCAGATCACCTGAGGTCAGGAGTTCGAGATCAGCCTGATCAACATGGAGAAACCCTGTCTCTACTAAAAATACAAAATTAGCCAGGCATGGTGTGCATGCCTGTAATCCCAACTACTAGGGAAGCTAAGGCAGGAGAATCGGTTGAACCCTTGAGCCGGATGTTGCAGTGAGCCAAGATTGTGCCATTGGACTCCATCCCGGGCAACAAGAGCGAAACTCTGTCTCAAAAAAACAAAAAAGTAAATCAGGGAAGTGTTTAGTTCCTTAGGTAATTAGGTTGGTTACATCTATTTTTGTCTGATTCACTCATTGTTTTAAACATTTCCGTTTAGTTTAACAAACATTATATAGCAACAGGGAATGATATGACACATCTCCTCTCTTTATGGAGTAGAATAACCTCATGCATGGTTACCTGGGACTGTCCTGGTTTTAGTACTAAAAGTCTCACATAAGATGATTGAACACTGGAATCCAATCATTTCTCTTTATTGGAGAAATAAACAAACAAATAAATAAGCATTTATTAAGCTCAATTTTTTCCCCTGGAATTTGAGAGTACCTGGAAAGATGCAGCCTTGAGGAGTGAATATGAATTCATCTGAAAAACCGACAGTGGGTAATCAAATTTCTAGACAGAAAAAGCTGTACACACAAAAGCACATAAACCTGAAAATAACATGTTATGTCTGGAAAACTGTAAACAGGTCAGTATATCTAGAGCAAGAAGAAGAAAGCACATAGTGGCCAAGAGATGAAGCTGGGTAGTTACATGGATACCATTTATGGATCTTGTATGCCCCGCTGAGGAACTTAAACTTTATCTGTATTTGACAGGGATCAGCATTGCTTGAACCCAGAAGGTGGAGGTTGCAGTGAGCCGAGATCAAGCTACTACACTCCAGCCCAGGCGACAGAGCGAGACTCCATATCAAAAAAAGAAATAATCTTAGAGTCTTGATCTGTCAGACTGGAGTGCAATGACATGATCTCACTGCTGCTTCCCAGGTTCAAGCGATTCTCCTTCCTCAACCTCCCTAGCTGGGATCACAGGCACGCACCAACACACCCAAATAATTTTT
This sequence comes from Callithrix jacchus, assembly GCF_049354715.1. Taxonomy (NCBI): domain Eukaryota; kingdom Metazoa; phylum Chordata; class Mammalia; order Primates; family Cebidae; genus Callithrix; species Callithrix jacchus. Next base: position 119,969,686 of record NC_133506.1, read on the forward strand.
GAATTTTTAGTAGAGACAGGGTTTCATCGTGTTGGCCAAGGTGGTCTCAATCTCCTTACTTCATGATCCACCTGCCTCAGTCTCCCAACATGCTGAGATTGCAAGTGTGAGCTACCATGCCCAGCCAAAATTATTACTTTATGTTGCTTTCTCTGACTTATAATTACCAGTAAAGTTGGAGGTTGGTGACTCTGCATCTATAGTAAATAATGCATCAAGAACTTAATGGCTATTAGCTTTCAGCTTTCTGGCCTGTAGTGTAATATACTTTTTGCTGTTCCCTTTACTCCTCCATGAGGAGATGTCTCAAAACAGGGAGTAATTGCAGCTCAGTTTGGTGTTCTTTCTGGTGGGTAAGGCCCCTTATGGTTCTTGACTTTCCAGAGTCAAAGCTGATGAAGTTCCAGATTAAATTGAACTTCCTCCTCAGGTTGCTAAGCAGGATACAGGAATTCCATAGTCTAGCCTGATCCATCCAGCCTATTCAGAGACCTCTGGGTGAGATGGCCTGGAAAAAATGGTGAAGGGTTTTCAGCTGGGCAAGGAAGAGAGCGAGCTGTTGGAGGGAGGGAGGGGGAGGGGGAGAGGGAGGGGAGAGAGAGAGAGAGAGAGAGAGAGAGAGAGAGAGAGAAAAGCAGAGTTGATTCCACGATGTTCATTTTATATATATATATATTTTTTTTTTTTTGAGATGGAGTTTTGCTCTTGTTGCCCAGGCTGGAGTGCAATGGCACGATCTCGGCTCACCGCAACCTCCGCCTCCTGGGTTCAGGCAATTCTCCTGCCTCAGCCTCCTGAGTAGCTGGAACTACAGGCGTGCACCACCATGCCCGGCTAAATTTTGTATTTTTAGTGGAGACGGGGTTTCACCTTGTTGACCAGGATGGTCTCAATCTCTTGACCTTGTGATCCATCCCCCTCGGCCTCCCAAAGTGCTGGGATTATAGGCGTGAGCCACTGCGCCCGGCCCGATGTTCATTATATTTTAATTACAAAGTATAAATGAGACCAAATCATTTTATATAGAGGAGAGACAGAGTCAATATTCTGTTTTGGAAAGGTCAAAAATTATCACCTTATGCTGATAAACTGGAGGCAGAGAGACCTACTAAGAATGTCATAAGAAGTGGTCAGGGCTTGAAATAACCCAGATACTACTAGTAGGGATGGACTTGATAGATCAGTAGACTTTGGTTGAGTAAGTGAATAGTAGATAATGAATTAAAGAAAGTAAGATAACTTACAGGTTTCTGACTTGAAAAACTAGCTAGATGGGTGGCACCAATAATCAACACAAGGAAGACAGAAGGAAGAGTAGGATGAATGGGGTAAGAGGCAAATCCCTTTTAGATATCTCTTTTGCATATCCAGGGTAGTGATATTTAATAGCATATGGTCATTTGGGAGTTCCAAACTACCAGTACAGATTTGGTAGTTACTGAGCATTTAAAAGATGTCAGAAATGTAACCCAAGAGAAATGGTCAGAGAGAGGAAGAAAATAAGGAAAATATGAATGCAAGATAGGCAAGTTTAAAAAGGGAGTGATCACTGATATCAGATGATGCAGGCAAATTATAAGAGAATCTGAAAATTAAACGGTCAGTGGTAAAAGTGTGGAGTAAGGGGATGAGTAGCATGATGGAAAGGTAGTAGTAGGGAGTGTCTTTAATTTTTAAGGATGGCAGAAATTTGAATATATTTAAATGCTAAGAGGAGGCCAGTGTGGTGGCTCACATGTGTAATCCTAACACTTTGGGAGGTCGAGGTGGGTGGGTCAGTTGATGCTAGGAGTTCCAGACCAGCCTGGCCAACATAGCAAAACGCTGTCTCTCTACTAAAAGTATAAGAATTAGCTGAGTTTGGTGGTGCACACCTCTAATCCTAGCTATGTGGGAGGCCTTCTATGAGAATTGCTTGAATCTGGGACATGAAGGTTACAGTGAGCAGAGATCATGCCAGAGCACTCCAGCCTGGGCGACAGAGCAAGATCCTGTCTCAAAAACAAAACAAAAAAATGATAAGGGGAAAGAAAATCTATAAAAAGGTTTGGGAAAGAACCAAAATAATTTAAAGGAGCAAGTTTCTAGAATAGATGGGGTCAAGGCCTCAGGTGGAGGAATTGATTATCCTTGGTCAAGAAAAGAGATTGGCATACGTTTTAGGTACTGTTGACCCTTGAACATCATGGGTTTGAACTGTGGTGTGTCCACTTATACACAGATTTTATCCAAACAAAAACCAATAAAAAGCAGTGTATGCATGGTGGCTCACGCCTGTAATCCCAACACTTTGGGAGGCCAAGGTGAGCGGATCACCTGAGGTCAGGAGTTCGAGACCAGCTTGACCAAAATGGAGAAACCCCGTCTCTACTAAAAATACAAAATTAGCCAGGTGTGGTGGAGCATGCCTGTAATCCCAGCTACTTGGGAGGCTGAGGCAGGAGAATCACTTGAACCCAGGAGGCAGAGGTTGCAGTGAGCTGAGATCACGCCATTGCACTCCAGCCTGGGCAACAAGAGCAAAACTCTGTCTCAAACAAAACAAAACAGCATTTGCAGTGTATATATGGAGTACCAGTGTTTTATATAAGTAGGTTCTGTAGAGCCTACTGCAGGTCTTGAGTTTGCTTGAATTTTGGTGTATGTGGGAGTCTTGGAATCAATTCCTACATATACTGAGGGATGACTGTAATTGAAAGGAAAGAAAAGTAAGATTATAGATGCAATTAAATATATTGGTAAAAGGTAGAATGCTAAGGACTTGTTACCTAATTACTTTAATTTTTTTCACTGAAAAAGGTCATTTGTGAAGTAAGCATAAGTGGGTAGGGCATGAATTAGAGCATTAAGGAGAATATCAGAGGTCTGTAATGACAGTCATGGTGAATAGAAGTTGCTGATTATAGACAAGTAAAAGGACAAAGCAACAGCATTCAGGAATTAACAAAGAGAGGAAATCATACATTTTGCAATGGCACCAAACAATATGGTGTGTGTGTGTGTGTGTGTGTGTGTGTGTGTGTGTGTGTTTCTTTTCTTTAGACGGAGCCTTGCTCTGTCACCCAGGCTGAAATGTAATGGTGCGGTCTCGGCTCACTGCAACCTCCACCTCCCAGGTTCAAGTGACTCTCGTGCCTCAGCCTCCCAAGTAGCTGGGATTACAGGCATCCCTACCATGCCTGGCTGATTTTTGTGTTTGTAGTAGAGACAGGGCTTCACCATGTTGGCCAGGCTAGTTTCAAACTCCTGACTTTGTGATCTGCCCTCCTCAGCCTCCCAAAGTGCTCAGATTAAAGGTGTGAGCCACCGTGCCCAGGCGGTTTTGTTTTTTTGTTTGTTTGTTTTTGTTTTTTGAGATGGAGTCTCATTCTGTCACTCAGGCTGGAGTGCAGTGGTGAGATTTCAGCTCACTGCAGTCTCCACCTACCAGGTTCAAGCAGTTAGTCTGTCTCAGCCTCCCAAGTATCTGGGACTATAGGCGCGTGCCACCACGCCCATCTAATTTTTGTATTTTTAGTAGAGACGGGGTTTCACCATGTTGGCCAGGCTGGGTCTCAACGTCTGACCTCAGGTGATCTGCCCACCTTAGCCTCCCAAGGTGCTGGGAATACATGTGTGAGCCACTACGTCTGGCCAATTATATGATTTTTATTCCTTATACTTGTATTCTGCTCTCTAGGTAGAAGGTAGAGCAGAAAAGGCAGATTTTCTTATGATCCAGAATTAGGGACTTAGGGATTAGCTTTATCACAAGTGAAGGGAACTGGGAAAACAGTAAGTAGTTTGGTTAATTAACCAAGGGATTCAGGCAAGCAAGGGAAGGAAGTACAATGTGAGAAAGGGCTGAACTGGGAGGGAGTGGAGACACTGTACTTGAAGGTCTTGTCAAAAGGCAAAAATGTTAAACCATGGTCGCAAAAAGACCACATATTTCTATATTCATCTTATTCCTTTGAGACAGGACATAAACAATATAATGGCACTTCTATTTTATTTATTAATTATTTTATTTTTTTGAGATGGAGTCTGGCTCTGTCAGCCAGGCTGGAGTGCAGTGGCGCTATCTTGGCTCACTGCAACTTCTACCTCCTGAGTTTATGCAGTTCTTCTGCCTCAGCCTCCCGAGTGGCTAGGACTATAGGTGTCTACCACCATGCCCTGCTAATTTTTGTATTTTTAGTAAAGATGGGGTTTCACCATGTTGGCCAAGCTGGTCTCGAATGTGATCACCTGTCTGACTAAGTGATCACCTGTCTTGGTCTCCCAAAGTGTTGGGACTACAGGTGTGAGGCACTGCACTCGGCTCATTCTATTTTATATTGCAAAAACTTACCAATACTTTCATACTTCATACTGAATCACCATGATGGTTTAGTTGAAACAAAGGTCAGGAGTCACTAAACGTGCTATCAGGATGTTCTATAGCAGACTAAATTCATTTAATAAACATTTATTTAGTACCTAGTATGAGCCAGGCAGGAAATATGTTAGGTGCTGCTGATATTCAGGTTTACCCTGATTTCTGTAACTATATATCTGTTGCCATTTTAACTTTCAGTCCTACTATGCGCCTTAAGTCTTGGATCACCTTAGGCTTTCAGAATAAGGATGCCAAGTAATTTGAGGAATCCTCTTGGTCTCAATATAAGTTAACTATTTCTTTACTTTTTGCTTTTCTCTGAATTTACTTATAAATTGAACTTAATGTAATGGTGTTTGGGGCAAGTGGATAAGGTACCTTTTTCTTTATTAGGAATAAGTGTTGATTTAATGTAGAATTTTGTTGCTAGTAGTTACCTTGTTTTAATATTGCCCCACGTTCATATTTTGGGGAGCACCTCTTGACCTCTTTTCTGTATTACATATTGAGTATCCCCTGTACTTGAGATCAGAATTCTTTTGGATTTCAGATTTTTTCAGATTTTGGGATTTTATATTAAGTTTACTGTTCTGAACATACAAAATCTGAAATGTTCCAATGAGCATTTCCTTTGAGTGTCATGTTGGCACTCAAAAAGTTTCAGATTTTGCTTCAGACAGATGGAGGAAAAAAAGGTTCTGAAAAATTTTGGATTTCAGATTTTTGGATTTGGATGTGTAATCTATATCTCACCTTTTTGCCTAATCAGAGCTATTAGACACCTACACCAGCCTCCTGTAAGAGAGTGAGCTGGCTTTTCATGCACCAAGAGGTAGGAAGGCTGTAAATATGACTGAAGAGATTACATGAATTTAGATAAATATCATTAAATCAAACTAATTAATAAATAGTTGTTGGGTTTTTTGGTGTGTGTTGCCTATCCTCTCCAATAAATAAAAAGTTTTAAAATAGATTCCCAACATTTTGTGTTGTAGTTTTTAAAAATAGTCTTTCATGCAGGAGGAGGGAGAGCATCAGGAAAAATAGCTAATGCCTGCTGGGCTTAATACTTAGGTAATGGTTTGAAAGGTGCAACAAACAACCATGGCATAAGTTTGTTGTTGTTTTTTTTTTTTTTCCTGGATGGCACAAGTTTACCTATGTAACAAACCTGCACATGTACCCTGGAACTTAAAAAAAAAATTTCTTTATATCACTGTCAAGGATAGACTACTGAGCTGAGGCCAGTCATGGTGGCCCACACCTGACTCCCAGCCCTTTGGGAGGATGAGGAGGGAGGATCAATTGAGCACAGGAATTTGAGACCAGCCTGGGCAACATAGGGGAACCCTGTCTCTACAAAATATATAAAAAAAAACGGGGCATAATGATGTATGCCCGTAGTCCCAGCTACTCTGGAGGCTGAAACTGGAGAATTGCTTGAACCCAGGAGATCATCAAGCCTGCACTGAGCCAGGATTGCACTACTGCACTCCAGTCTGGGTAACAGAGGAAGACTGACTCAAAAAAAAAAAAAAATTACTGAGCAGAGTGAAACATGGTTGGGATCTCCTTGAAGTGATTCTCAAAGTATGATTCTCAGACCAGCTGCATTGACATCACATGTGGGCTTGTTAGAAGTGAAGATTCATGAGCCATGTCCTATTGAGTCAACATCTTTAAAATTGGGGCCCAGGAAAATGGATTTGCTTTTGCTGTTTTCTTCAGAGATAGGGTCTTGCTCTGTTGCTGAGGCTGGAGTACAGTGGCCTCCCAAAGTTCTGGGATTACGTGTAAGCTACCATGCCCAGCTGTTTGGCCTCTTAAATCTTTCTCAATCTAGAACAGCTCATTTCTTTTTTTCCCTACAATAAATATTTAATCTAGCAGGTTCTAGGGACTGTTGTTTACCATGAAATAAAAGAAATATTTAGCTAAGGAGTCAAATTCAGAAAATGCAATAATAGTTTTTTTAAAAGCCTAAGGCATAATAACTGAAGTTGTCAAAAAAGGCTTAATTAGGAGGATTGAGCGTTAATGGTAGAAGTAATCTTGAACTGGATATTGTATGAAATTTTTTAAAAAGAAAGAAAAAAGAGTGAAATGAAGAGAGCAGAAGTTAAAATTTATTTTTGTAATTCCTTTAGCTCCTAACTTAGCAGATGACTTTTAGATGTATTTTGGAGGCCACTGTTATTGCTTATGAAAATAATTGTTTTTTGTTTTACAGCGGGCAAATCAAATTAGCAGATTTTGGACTTGCTCGGCTCTATAACTCTGAAGAGAGGTAAGGCATTAATTAAAATTCCCTGTGGGAAATGGAAAAGTTTTGTTTTCTTTGTTTGTTTGTTTGTTTTTGAGGAAGGGTCTCACTCTGTTGCTCAGGCTGGAGTACGTGGCATGATCTTGGGCTCACTGTAGACTCAACTTCTGTGGGCTCAGGTGATTCTCCCATCTCAGTCTCGCAAGTAGCTGGGACCACAGGTGGGTGCCAATATACCGAGCTAATTTTTATATTTTTAGTAGAGTCATGGTTTTGCCGTTTTGCCCAGGCTACTCTTGAACTTCTGGGCTCAAGCTATCTACCCACGTCAACCTCCCAAAGTGCTGGGATTACAAGCATGAGCCACCGTACCCGGCCAAGAATCTTTTTTATTCCTGGATATTCTAGTATTTCTGCAAGTTGCAGCAATTGTGAGAGTTCCCTAGTTATCTGAAAGTATTACCTCTTAGATTTTAGGCAGTAAATTCTATCTAAATTCTTGAATCGTCTCTTGGCTGGAATAAATTAGAATGGAAGTTAATTATTTCTTTTTTTCCTTTGTTTGTTTTGTTTTTTGAGACAGTCTTGCACTTGTTGTCCAGGTTGGAGTGCAATGGTATGATCTCGTCTCGCTGTAGCCACTGCCTCCTGGGTTCAAGTGCCCATCACCACGCCCGGCGAATTTTTGTGTTTTTAGTAGACAGGGTTTTACCATGTTGACTAGGCTAGTCTAGAACTCTGGACCTTAGGTGATCGGCCCACCTTGGCCTCCCAGAGTGCTGGGATTATAGGCATGAGCCACTGTGCCTGGCCTTTCTTTTTTTTTTTTTAAAAATAGAGGTGCAATCTTGCTATGTTGACCAGACTGGTCTTGAACTCCTGACTTCAAATGATTCTCCCCTATAGGCCTCCCAAAGTACTGGGATTATAGGCATGAGCCACCATGGGAGGCCTGGAAGTTATTTCTTCATTTTCTACTTCCAATTTACTTTTGGAGTGTTAGGCTACTATGAATTTAACAGTCTCATCTTCAATTGGCAGCTATTTCTTTTTTTTTTTTTTTAGACAGAGTTTTGCTCTGTTGCCAGGGTGGAATGTAGTGGCATTATCTCAGCTTATTGCAATCTCTGCCTCCCAGGGTTCAAGCTATTCCCCTGCCTCAACCTCCCAAGTAGCTGGGACTGCAGGCATGTGCCACCACACCCAGCTAATTTTTTGTATTTTAGTAGGGAAGGGTTGCACCATGTTGGCCAGGATGATCCCAGTCTCCTGACCTGGTGATCCACCTGCTTCGGCCTTCCAAAGTGCTGGGATTACAGGTGTGAGCCACTGCACCCAGCCCAATTGGCAGCTATTTCTATTTGCATTTCGTTATATGAATATTTTTCTTTTCTTTCTTTCTTTCTTTCTTTCTTTCTTTCTTTCTTTCTTTCTTTCTTTCTTTCTTTCTCTCTCTCTCTCTCTTTCTTTCTCTTTCTTTTCCTTTCCTCTCTTCTCTTCTCTTCTCTTCTCTTCTCTTCTCTTCTCTTCTCTTCTCTTCTCTTCTCTTCTCTTCTCTTCTCTTTCTTTTCTTTTCTTTCTTATCTTCTTTTCTTTCTTTCGATGGAGTCTCACTCTGTTGCCAGGCTGGAATGCAGTGGTGCGATCTTGGCTTACTGCAATCTCGCCTCCCCGGTTTAAGCCATTCTCCTGCCTCAGCCTCCCAAGTAAAGCTGGGACTATTGCCACCACACCTGGCTAATTTTTGTATTTTAGTAGAAATGGGGTTTCACCACGTTGGCCAGGATGGTCTCGATTTCCTGACCTCGTGATCTGCCTGCCTTGGCCTCCCAAAGTGCTGGGATTACAGGCATGAGCCACCGTGCTTGGCCATGAATATTTTTCATCAGAAGCCATTGTAAGTTTATGTCATGGTGGTTTTTTATATTTCAGTCGCCCTTACACAAACAAAGTCATCACTTTGTGGTACCGGCCTCCAGAACTACTGCTAGGAGAGGAACGTTATACACCAGCCATAGATGTTTGGAGCTGTGGGTAAGGTTCTGTTAACTTTTTCTTTTGTCTGTAAATTACATATTGTTGACTTGTACTTTGTTTTCTCTGTACATTGGCTTTTTGCAGCTCTTTTTAAGTTCAGGAGTATGGGGATAAACTTTTGGCCAGATTTCTGGGAAATCTGTTGAATATTTCTTAATGTCAGAGACACTTTTTTCAAAAAACAGATATCTTCTTTTTTTGTTTAAACTTTGTTTGAATTGGGAACCAAATAAGAAATCCAAGTAAGGTTCATAGATTGCAGTTGATTACATCAAGTCTTTTAATTTTACTTTCCCCTTCTATGTTACCTAATTTTGATTTATTTTGTTTTCTTACCATTTCCTTAGAAGAAACTAGTTCACTTGTCCTATCCAGCCACTTATGGTCTGGATTTCGCAGATTGTATCCTCATGGTATTTTTTTTTTTTTTAGCATGATTGTTTATCTTTTTGTTGTTTGAGACAGAGTCTTTCTTTGTTTCCCATTCTGGAGTCCAGTGGCTGTTTGTAGGCATGATGATAGCATACTATATCCTTGAACTCCTGGGCTCAAGCCATCCTCCTGCCTCAGCCTCCTCAATAGCTGTGACAACAGGCACATGTTGCCGTACCCAACTTGTCTTTTTTACTTTTCGAAAATTGTAAGTGGATTAAATGTTGATTCCTAACCACCCACCCAGGTTCAGGGTAGTAGACCCGGAGAATACTTTACACTTGGTTTTGAGTACTTCTAACAAAAGTTATGTAATTAGTGGTACATCAATGTTGGGAGGATGGGGAGCAGTGGGAGTACCAGAGTACAGGCAATAAATGGATATGTGGTCTGTGGAGAATTTTAAAACAAGAAAACAAAATAATCCAGTACAAACTAGTCAGCTTGCTTTTATGGCCTTATGAGGACAGTTTAAATGAGCAGATTTATATACACACCACTTTACATAATACGTAATTGTCCTTTTTTGAGATATTATCAGTTATTTGGCCATTGTCCATATCTGTTAATTCATTTGTGATGGTTTTGTGATGGTCATATTCTAATTATATCATTTCTTATTAGAATACTTATATAAAAATAATTTCTCATCTATTTGGCTGAACCCAGGTATAAATAATATAGAAAAGGTAGGATAAAGGTTAATTCTTTCCTTTTATTTAACAGTTTTCAAAAATAATGAAGTAGCTTTCTAGTATCCTTCAAAGATGACCAATGAAAAATGTTTTTTTTTGTTTGTTTGTTTCATTATGAACTAGTGGATTGAAACGTATTTGATGTATTTTAATCCATTGTGGTTATTATCCTTACTCTTGTTCAAACTGTCCAGTGTTTGGCCAGTGGGAGCTTATTCGGCTTCTATTTTGAGTTCTTTGACACACCATAGTAGTGTTATAGTAGAAAACACCTTGTTTTTGGTTCCAACCTTGTCTTATTCATTTCCCCAGAACTGGAATCAAACATTTCTTTAAGGAGTCTTAGTTCCTTTCAGTGGAAAATGATATTTAGAAACTACAGTCTGTGTGTTGGGGCATGGATGTTTTAAATGGGCCATGTTTATTAATTGTGTCTTAGGTTGTATGATTTATGCCCACTCACACTGTCCTTGACCTCCATACTTTAGGATTCTGAATATATACTTCCTAGTGGAGCAAATCACTTCTTTCCATTCTTTTCCTTCCTCTATTAATGTCAGTCTTTAAGAGGAGCACTGCAGGGGTTTTATTTTAAAATTCAACAGAATGATGGAGAAAGAAGAAAGAGCATAATTTCTGTGGTAGCCTACCCAAATCAAATAAAGCTTTAGTTAAATTTTACTGACTCAAGCTGGGTGTGTTTTTGTTCTGGACTATTTGCTTTAACAGTATTAGCATTTAAATTGCCACAACCAGGCTCTAAAGTTAACGCCCCATTAAGATGCATGGGGAAAGTTCATAGCTCTGTTCGGTACTATTATTTCAGTCTGTGCAGCCTGCCACCTCAGTGCAGTAGGGAAGTGTTGATTACATAACAAAGATGTCTTCCCCACCAAAGGACTGGAAACCAAAAGAAAAGAAAACAGAAAAACACAATTTGAAATTAAAACTGCAGAAAGTTAAACATTGTTCAAAGCCCAGTGACTCATTGAATTAAGATTTTGTTTGACTTTTGGTATGAATTTACTACTTTGGTGATCCATGGTAGTCTCTCTGAAGATATTTTTATGGATTTTTTATAGAGAATTGATATGACAGTTCAGTGTGCAAATTCAAATCAAGAGGAGAAACTAGAGAGACTAGTACAGCAAATTATGCCTGGAGTCTAAAAACCTAGCAGCTTTTTTTTTTCTTTTTTAAATGCCTCTCATTTTACCTGCTGTGACGAACTTGATGTGGAAGTTAATGTTGGAAACAGAATTAAATTGTAGATCTTTTTTCTTTTTATAGAGTTGGGATCTCACTATGTTGCCCAATCTCCTCTCTAACTCCTGGGCTCAAGCAATCCTCCCACCTTGGCCTTCCCAAGTGCTAGGATTACAGGTGTCAGCCACGGGCCTGGCCTAAATTTTACTTTTCCATCTCTGAATAGGGTTTGAGAGACTATTGGAAGTAAGAGGTCTTTAAAGTTGTTTTAACATAATTTGTTTAAAAGTCTAAATTCTAACAGAAGAGTGCTACTTAAAAAGCTAGGTTTGGGCTGGGTGCAGTGGCTCATACCTGTTATCCCAACACTTTGGGAGGCTGAGGCAGGAGTTCAAGACCAGCCTAGCCAAGATGGTAAAACCCCATCTCTACTAAAAATACACAAAATTAGCTGGGCCTGGTGGCACATGCCTGTAATCTCAGCTACTTGGGAGACTGAGGTGGCACATGCCTGTAATCCCAGCTACTTGGGAGACTGAGGTGGCACATGCCTGTAATCCCAACTACTCGGGAGTCTGAGGCAGAGAATTGCTTAAACCCGGAGAGAGAGGTTGCAGTGAACCAAGATTGTGCCACTACACTCCAGCCTGGGCAACAGAGGGAGAATCTGTCTTAAAAAAAAAAAAATACTATGTTTGTTTTGCTTTCTCAAATTAAGTCACACTAAAGAATTTCAAAATAAACCTATATGGTTTTGTATTTGTCTCATTTCAAAACATAGGTCAGACAGATTCATTGACTATTTTTTTCTTTCCCCACTTTAAAAAAATAAAAAATTTCAGGCATGTAACAAAGTATAGAATATTCATGTAATCTTTTGTTTTCTTTCTTTCTTTCTTTTTTATTTATTTTTTTTTTTTAAGGAGATGTGGTCTTGCTGTGTTGCCAGGCTGACTGGCTTCAAGTGATCTTCCTGCCTAAGCCTTCCAAAGTGCTAGGATTACAGGCATGAGCTACCATGCTTGGCCTTTATTTTAATTTATTTTGAAATAATTTCAGTGTATGGATAAGTTATGAGTACAGAAAACTATTATAGTACAGAAAATGAGTACAGTATAGCCTTATCAAATTCATTCAACATTTAAACCTTTTTTATTGAAGTATACAATAAATTGCATATATTTTGATATGTTTTGACACAGTATATCACCAGTAAAACCATCAACACAGCCAAAATAATGATCACCTTCCACAGTTTCCTTGTGGCCTTTTATAATCCCTTTCTTCTACCCACACCCTCCCATTCCCAGGCAAACCACTGTTCTGCATTCTACACTATAGATTAATTTCCATTTCTAGAATTTTATGCAAATGGAATTATATAGTATATACTCCTCCCACTCTTAATCAGCATAAAAGATTACGTTCACTAATTTTTAACATCTTGCCACATTTGCACATCAGATAACACATACATAGAATAAAATGTTTGTGTTTATATATGTACACACCACATATTTTTCTGGAACTGTTTGAAAATTTTTGCATATATCATGCTGCTTTCCCTCGTAATATTTAATGTATAGTCCCTAAGAACAAAGATATCCTCTTACACAACCACAATACAGTTATCAAATTCAGGAACTGTAATATTGATATACACTATTTTTATTTAATGCATCACATCAGTCTACATTCCAAATATATTCCAGTTTTATCAGTATCTTAATAATGTCCCCAAATTAATACTCTATCTGATACAGGATCCAGTTCAGAATCATGTATCACATTTAGCTGTCATTCTTTTTATTTATTTTTTTGCTGGGGACTGGAATTTGATCATTACTCAAGTCAGTCTCCAAGTTGCCATTCTTTTTTTTTCGAGACAGAATTTTGCTTTACTTGCTCAGGCTGGAGTGCAATGGAGCGATTTTGGCTCACTGAAACCTCCGCCTCCTGGGTTTAAGCCTCCCGGGTAGCTGGGATTACAGGCATCTGCCACCATGCCTGGCTCATTTTTTGTATTTTTAGTACAGATGGGGTTTCACCATGTTGGCCAACCTGGTCTCAAACCACTGACCTCAGGTGATATACCTGCCTCGGCCTCCCAAAGTGCTGGGATTACAGGTGTGAGTCACCGAGCCTGGCTCTTTTGCCCAGGCTGGAGTGCAGTGGCAGGATCTCGGTTCACTGCAGCCTCTGCTTCCTGTGTTCAAGTGATTCCTCTGCCTCAGCCTCCCACATAACTGGGACTACAGGTGTATGCCACCACAACCGACTAATTTTTGGCTTTTTAGTAGAGACAGGGTTTTACCATCGTTTCAAACTCCTAACCTCAAATGATCGGCCCACCTGGTCTCCCAAAGTGCTGGGATTACAGGCGTGAACTACCATGCCTGGCCTTTTTAATCTTCTTTAATCTAGAACAATTCCTTAGCCTTTATCTTCCCTGACATATTTTTGAAGAAGACAAACCAGTTACCATAAATACTCCATATGCGATATTATGTTCTTATCAGGATATTTATTGTATTTGTACTTAAATAGACTCTGTTTGCCTCATATTGATGATGTTAGTTTTGGTTAAAGTATTCTCTTCCCACTAGTTACTACTAATTCTTTTGTAATTAATAACTAATTTGTGGGGAAATACTTCATCACCATGTAAACATGTCCAATTAGTGATGGACTTTCACTCTTATTGCCCAGGCTGAGTGCAATGGCACCATCTCAGCTCACTGCAACCCCTGCCTCCCACATTCAAGCATTGCTCTTGCCTCAGCTTCCTAAGTAGCTGGGATTACAGGCACCCACCACCACCTCCAGCTAATTTTTGTTTTTTCAGTAGAGACGAGGTTTCACCATGATGGCCAAGCTGTTCTTGAACTCCTGACATCAGGTGATCTACCTGCCTTGGCCTCTCAAAGTGCTGGTATTACAGGCATGAGCCACCACATCCACTGGCAAAGCTGTTTTAACATAACCTGTTTAAAAGTCCAACTGGGCTGGCTGGATATGGTGGCTCACGCCTGTAATCTCAACACTTTGGGAGACCGAGGTGGGAGCATCACTTGAGCTCAGGAGTTCGAGACCACCCTGGGCAAGATGGTAAGATCTCATCTCTAAAAAATAAAAATAGCCAGGCGCGGTGGCTCACGCCTATAATCCTAGCACTTTGGGAGGCCAAGGCTGGGGGATTACCTGAGGTCAGGAGGACTCTTGACTCCCTTTCTGTGCTCAAAGAGTGTCCTTAATAGGTGGCAAAAGTTTGATATGCTGGCAAATTTAAATCCTTATACTGTCTGTTTCACTGCAATAAATATTTTCTCTTAGGAAACTCAGACACTGAAATTTGGGGCTAGTTATATTGGTTGCAACTCAATACGTTAATAGTATAAAAAGATTTTTGAGGCTCTTTATATAGGCTCTAAGAATTTCTGACCTCTCAATTTTACCTTTTCTAGATGCATTCTTGGGGAACTATTCACAAAGAAGCCTATTTTTCAAGCCAATCTGGAACTGGCTCAGCTAGAACTGATCAGGTACAGTTGTGCATGTATTCATGAGTGTCCAGGTGTGATAGGTAATCTCATCCTTCAGTTTCTATCACTTTCTAGTCATTCTGATTGAGTTTATGTTTCTTATGTCCAAATAAGTTTCTTTTTATTCAGTCAGGTTTACCACATATTTTGTCATGGGCTATACATAAAAAGAAGTTGTATTTCACCTTATTTTTAGGTCTTACCTTGCATAATTTTTATTAGCTCTTCATATAAAAGCATGCCATTTCAGGATGGCTCTTCCATTCATAGCTCAGATTAGATTAAATTTATTCAGAAAACATTTATTGAGCCTTTTATACAACATTACTTTTTTGTTTTGTTTTGTTTTGTTTTTAATTTTTACAACAGATTACTTTTAACATTTAACTTTGGGATTCTGAGATAAATAGGTTCCTGCCTTCAAAGAATTTAGAGTTTAGTAAGGCATATAGCATGTAAATAGTTATAAAATGCAACCTATAATAGAAAATTTGGGGAAGGCTCAGGATTGGGCTGGAATTTGGGTGGGTTCCCCCCCCCCCAATGAAATTAAAGGGAAGAATATAGCAGTCTAATATAGACTTTTTTTCCTTTTCTTTTTTTTGGACACAGGGTCTTACTCTGTCACCTAGACTGGAGTGCAGTGGCATGATCATAGCCCACTGCAGCCTCAAACTCCTGCACGCAATCGATCCTCCCATCTTACCCTTCTGAATAGCTGGTACTATAGGTATTTGCCACCATACCCAGCTATTTTTTTGTTCATTTGTTTTGTAGAGACAGGGTCTCATGATGTTGCCTGGGCTCAAACTCCTCGGCTTGAACTCCTGGCCTCAAACAATCCTCCTGCCTTGACCTCCCAAAGTGCTGGGATTACATGCATGAGCCACCACATTAGCCTAATGTAGACATTTTTTAAAGGTGATACGTAACTCATTTTTTATTATTTGGTAAACTGTCAATTATCTATCAAAATGTTCAGGCTATACTCTCTTCTCATCTCACAGTTTACCCTATAGGGATACTATAGGACCAACTTAGCCCTTTGTAATTAGCGTTAATCAAACAGAACAAAACTGGTAATGAAAACCTGTATGGGAGGATTAAAACATTTCACAATCCAAATAATGTAGATCATTTAGGATTATTATCCCAGTATTTCTTCTTCGCTCTGTTATAACCAGCTCTTTCTGTTGTTCTATTCCTTTCTGTCCTTAAAGCAGTGATGTTATACTTTCCTTTATGCATGCCCTCTAATGTAATAAGGAAGGTTCCCCAGACCTCAGGAGGTAATAAATTCTGCTTCTAAAACCTCCAGAATTCATGATGCTGACTCACTCACTCCGTTGTTCTTGCTTTTTGCTTTGTTTTCAGCCGACTCTGTGGTAGCCCTTGTCCAGCTGTGTGGCCTGATGTTATCAAACTGCCCTACTTCAACACCATGAAACCGAAGAAGCAATATAGAAGGCGTCTACGAGAAGAATTTTCTTTGTGAGTTTGGCAAAAATGTACATCTCATTTCTGTGTCTGGCTGGTGTTGGGGCTTGACTTTTTCCTGGTCTGTGGAGTTAATGTTGTCCCAATTTATTATGGCAGCACAGTGTAGAAAAACATGTTGGTTTTGAATAGTATATGAGTTGTATCATAGCCCTTTTGTAATTTTCTCTTCTAGACAATAGAAAACCATTTTATTTTTAATAATATATAAATTTTCTCATAGTCGTCTTGGTATTCCCATGAGAAAAATAGAATGGAACTGTTGGCTTCATGTTTTTTTTTTTTTGTTTGTTTTGTTTTTAATTGAGACAGGGTCTTGCTCTGTTGTCCAGGCTGGACTGCAGTGGTATGCTTAGGGCTCACTGCAACCTTGACCTGCTGGGCTCAAGCAGTCCTCCCACTTTAGGCTTCTGAATAGCTAGGACCACTGGCATGCATCTCCACACCTGGCTTTTTTTTTTCCCAGTAGAAATAGGATCTCCTTATGTTGCCCAGGATGGTCTTGAGCTCCTGGGCTCAAGTGATCTTCTGCCTCAGCCTCCCAAAGTGCTGGGCTTAAACTTTGGGAGAGAGAGGCAGGAAGATCACTGGTCATGCTACCATGTCTAGCCATGTGGCGATGTTTTGGTTTTGTTTTTCTTTTTACTTTCTTTCTCTCTCTCTCTTTTTTTTTAAAAAACTTTAATAGATGGATTGAACTGGCCATATTTTTGTGTGTGTGTCACCCAGGCTGGAGTGCAGTGATGCAATCTTGGTTCTCTATAACCTCTGTCTCCCAGGTTCAAGCGATTCTCCTGCCTCAGCCTCCCCAGTAGCTGGAATTACAGGCACCTGTCACCATGCCCAGTTAATTTTTATATTTTTAGTAGAGATGGCATTTTACCATGTTGGCAAGGCTCGTCTTGAATTCCTGACCTCAAGTGATCTGCCTGCCTTGGCCTCCCAGAGAGCTGGGATTATAGGTGTGGACTACCACACCTCTTCTTTTTTTTGAGATGGAGTTTTGTTCTTGTTGCCCAAGCCAGAGTACAACAGTGTGATCTTGGCTCACTGCAATCTCCGCCTCCCAGTTTAAGTGATTCTCCTGCCTCAGTCTGCTGAGTAACTGAGATTACAGATGCATGCCACCACACCTGGCTAATTTTTTGTATTTTTGTTAGAAACAGGGTTTCACTGTGTTAGTCAGGCTGGTCTCAAACTCCTGACCTCAGATGATCCATCTGCCTCTACCTTGGCCTCCCAAAGTGCTGGGATTACAGGCGTGAGCCACTGTACCTGGCCCAGCATTTCTTAAATCCTGTGTGGGAGCAAATCTGCTTGTTTGCGTTAGCCAACTTCCAACTTCCTTTCCTTGGTTTTATATGGAAATTCAAAGTTGTTGTTTTTTTTTTTGAGACAGTGTCTCACTCTGTCACCAAGCTGGACTGTAGTGGTGTGTTCTCGGCTCATTGCAACCTCCATCTCCTTTTTTTTTTTTTTTTTTTTTTAAAACTTTAATAGATGGATTGAACTGGCCATATTTTTGTGTGTGTGTCACCCAGGCTGGAGTGCAGTGATGCAATCTTGGTTCACTATAACCTCTGTCTCCAAGGTTCAAGCAATTTTCAGCCTTCTGAGCAGCTAGGATTACAGGCATGTGTCACCACCCCTGGCTGATTTTTTGTATTTTTAGTTGAGTTGGGTTTCACTGTGTTGGCCAGGCTGGTACAGAACTCCTGGCCTCAAATGATCCACTCACCTCAGCCTGCCAAAGTGCTAGGTGGAACTATAGGCATAAGCCACCATGCCCATCTTTTTTTTTTTTTTTAAAGAGATGGGGGTCTTGCTCTGTTGCCCAGGCTGGAATGCAGTTGTGCAGTCAGGGCTCAGTGCAACCTCGAATTCCTATGCTCGAGTGATCTTCCAATATCAGCCTCCCAAGTAGCTGAGACTACAAGGTACACACCATTATACCCAGATAATTTAAAAAAAAAAATGTAGAGATGAGGTATCAATATGTTGCCCAGGCTGCTCTCAAACTTCTGGCTTCAAGCAGTCCTCCTACCTTGGCCTCCCAAAGTGGTGGAATTACAGGTGTGAGACCCCTTGAACAAAGTTACAGATTTGAGAACTGTACGGTTATTGTGAACTTGCCCTTTTTGTGTTCTTTTCCATAGCATTCCTTCTGCAGCACTTGATTTATTGGACCACATGCTGACACTAGATCCTAGTAAGCGGTGCACAGCTGAACAGACCCTACAGAGTGACTTCCTTAAAGATGTTGAGCTCAGCAAAATGGCTCCTCCAGAGTAAGTGCTAGTAGCCATATTATGACCCTAAACTTTCCTCTGGGCCTTAGAAGATGAGAAACTCATAAAAGAACCACAAATGCCCAATAAGTCCCAAATGAAGAGGTGTCCTTGTATTATGGTTGAGGTTTATTTTATTGTTTTTTTCTTTGTTGTTGTTTTTTCTTTATATAAGTAATAGATTTAGCTATCATACTTGTTCTAATTTGACTCAAACTATCTTCTTTTGTCCCTGGATCTCCATCCCAGAATATTGTTCCTTAGGGCCTCTTTGAAAGTGTTCCTTTTAGATTTTTGTGGGTTGTTTTTTTTTTGAGACAGAGTTTCACTCTTTTTGCCTAGGCTGGAGTACGATGGCGTAATCTCAGCTCACCACAACCTCTGCCTCCTGGTTTCAAGCCATTCTCCTGCTTCAGCCTCCCAAGTAGCTGGGATTACAGGCACCTGCCACCACGCCCAGCTAAGTTTTGTATTTTTAGTAGAGATGGGGTTTCACCATGTTGGTCAGGCTGATCTCAAACTTCTGACTTCGTGATCCGCCTGCCTCAGCCTCCCAAAGTGTTAGGATTACAGGCGTGAGCCACTGCACCTGGCCTTTTGTGGGTTTTGGTTTTTTTTTTTGGAGATGGAGTCTCACTTTGTTGCCAGGATGGAGTGCAGTGGCACAATCTTGGCTCACTGCAACCTCTGCAGGGTTCAAGTGATTCTCCTGCCTCAGCCTCCCAACTAGCTGGGACTATAGGCACCCACCACCATGCCCAGCTAATTTTTATATTTTTAGTAGAGGCAAAGTTTTACCATGCTGGCCTGGTTGGTCTCAAACTCCTGACCTCAGGTGATTCACCTGCCTTGGTCTCCCAAAGTGCTGGGATTACAGGTGTGAGCCATCATGCTCAGTGTTTTTTGTTGTTGCTGTTGTTTTGAGATTGAGTCTTGCTCTGTCTCTTCTGCCTCCTGGGTTTAAGCAATTCTCCTGCCTCAGCCTTCCAAGTAGCTAGGATTACAGGTGCCCATCGCCATTCTCAGCTAATTTTTTTGTATTTTTAGTAGAGATGGGGTTTTACCATGTTGGTTAGGCTGGTCTTGAACTTCTGCCCACCTCAGCCTCTCAAAGTGCTCGGATTACAGGTGTGAGCCACCGTGCCTGGCCTTTTTTTTTTTTTTTTTTTTTCCTAATTGTAGAAATGGGGTCTCACTATGTTGCCCAGGCTATTTCAAACCCCTGGGCTCAAATAATCCTTCTGCCTCAGCCTTCCAACGTCATGGGATTACAGGCTGGAGACACTGTGCCTGGCCTCCTTTTTGCTCTTAATCATTCCTTCCTGTGGAATCATGCATGTCATACTGTGATGACCATGTATATCACACTTACAGAGACAGTTTCAGTTTTAGATGGTTTGCATCACTGCCAGGTTATTAAATTTTTTTTTTTTTTTTTTAAATTCTGAGACAGGATCTCTCACTCTGTCACCCAGGCTGGAGTGCAGTGGTGCGATCTCAGCTCACTGCAACTTCTACCTCCCAGGTTCAAGTGATTCTCATGCCTCAGCCACCTGAGTAGCTGGATTACAGCCGCCCACCACCACACCTGGCTAATTTTTGTATTTTTAGTAGAGGCGAGGTTTCACCATGTTGGCCAGGCTTTTCTCAAACTCCTGACCTCAGGTGATTAGCCTGCCTTGGCCTCCCAAATGCTGGGATTACAGGTAGGAACCACTATGCCTGGCTAGGTTATTGAATTTTGATGTAAGAAATAATGATCTTTTGGCCAGGTGCAGTGGCTCCCGCCTGTAATACCAGCACTTTTGGAGGCTGAGGCAGGTGAATCACCTGAGGTCAGGAGTTCAAGACCAGCCTGGTCAACATGGTGAAACCCTGTCTCTACTAAAAATTCAAAAAATTAAATGGGTGTGGTGGTGCGCACTTGTAATCCTGGCTATTCAGGAGGCTGAGGAAGGAGAATCGCTTGAACTCAGAAGGTGGAGGTTGCAGAAGGCTGAGATTGTGCCAGTGTACTCCTGCCTGGGCGATAGAGTGAGACTCCATCTCAAAGTAAATAAATAAATAAATGAATAAAAGAAATATGATCTTTCAATGTGTCTTTCTTTCATTAGAATCTTATGAATGCCCCTGTATCGTATTGGAGCTTCAGAGGTTCACATCCCACATTCTAGCACATAAAAAGTCTTTTATCTGGCCTGGCATGGTGGCTTATGTCTGTAATCCCAGCACTTTGGGAGGCTGAGGCAGGCGGATCACCTGAGATCATGAGTTCGAGACCAGCTTGGCCAACATGGTGAAACCCCGTCTCTACTAAAAATACAAAAACTAGCCGGGAGTGGTGGCACCTATCTGTAGTCCCAACTACTTGGGGAGACTGAGGCATGATAATCGCTTGAACCCAGGAGGCGGAGGTTGCAGTGAACCAAGAAGGCACCACCGCACTCCAGCCTGAGTGACAGAGCAAGACCCCGTCTCTAAAAGAAAAAAAAATAGGCTTTTATCTTTGAATTTATCACTGACAGTATTAGAGCTTTAATGTCAAATTTTGGGGGGTATTTTCTTACCTTAAGAAAGACTGCCTGTCTTAAAAACAGGTAGGATTTTAGTTCATGAGTAAATAGTAACTGTAAATCTGATTGCTCCAAAGAAATGTCTAAATTCATTTATATTTTATTTAATTTTGAGACGGAGTCTTGCTCTGTTGCTCAGGCTGGAGTGCAGTGGCAACATCTCAACTCACTGCAATCTCCACCACCCTGGTTCAAGCAATCCTCCTACCTCAGCCTCCCTATATCTGGGATTACAGGCACACACAACAATGCCTGGCTAACTTTTGTATTTTCAGTAGAGATGGGGTTTCACCGCGTTCGCCAGGCTTGTCTCGAACTCCTGACCTCATGATCTGCCCACCTTTGCCTCCCAAAGTGCTGGGATTACAGGTGTGAGCCACTGCGCTAGGCCAAATTTATTTATTTCAGTGGAATTTTGATACACTGAATATGACTTGAAATATATTTGAGAACTCCTATTATAGACAGATTTTTATAGTAAGATTTAACCTACTTGGTCTGTTTGTATGGGAAAGTCTGGAAAAATATAGTAAGTTATATGTAGTGCTGACCTCCACAGATGAGCAAGTTGATATCCAGTCATCAAAATTCGGTGGGCAGAAAGGGGAAGGAACTCGTCTTTGGTCCTCACAAACCAAATTGCACATAAGTTGATTTTGCACAGAGATGTTTAGATCATGATATATGGTTCCAGGATTTAAATCACTGCCTTTCCAGATCTTCTGTGGACATTAACAAGCCAGCTATCTCTGTCCTCCTCTTTATTCTCTACTGAAACTTGACCAATACAGTTCTGTATTCTTGTTTTGCCAAGGAAAGATAGTATTTATATGGGAATTTATGTAGCTGATCTGTACCTAGTATTAGCAAGATTCTCCTTTCTCACTGTGTAAATGTCTTGGACTTTTGTACTTTTATTTCCTCAGAGTACCATCTGCCATGATTTCTTTTACACTGTTGTTACCTGCTTACTAACTTTTCTGGTTATTTTTGTTTTTCTTATTCTTGACATTTCACACAGTCTTTGTCTTCCTATTTTAATTCTTTGCTCCTCCATTCATTCACTGTTACATTTCCATACATGTTTCCCCTTTGCTTTGTCTTTTTCCAGCCTCCCCCACTGGCAGGATTGCCACGAGTTGTGGAGTAAGAAACGGCGACGTCAGCGACAAAGCGGTGTTGTTGTGGAAGAGCCACCTCCATCCAAAACTTCTCGAAAAGAAACTACCTCAGGGACAAGTGCCGAGCCTGTGAAGAATAGCAGCCCAGCACCACCTCAGCCTGCTCCTAGCAAGGTGGAGCCTGGGGCTGGGGATGCAATAGGTAGGTTAGTGCTGGAATGGGGCCTTTGCGCTATTACTAAGCATATTTGGCAGGTCTGGAAGGTCAAGTGCAGGAAGTCTGTGTGTCTGTTTTTTAGTTTTTGTCCAGTTAACTATTAGGAAAGAGCTTAATGTCCTCATTATGGGGAAAAAGAGATAAGCCGAGTTTTGTACATATGTTCCAGAAATTCTACAATAGATCATTTTCCTTTCCTGAAATATGTATGGAACACTGTATCTCAATTAAATTTGTGGTATAAATCAGTGAATTAGGTAAGCCAAATTTAATTTAAGGTTAGTATACTCATGACTTTCTAACACACATAATTTGGAGTCTTGCTTATGTTAGATTTGATAAAAAGTTCATAGAATCTAATAATTTTAAATTACAGTTGCTAAATGTTGTTAGTTTTATAGACTGTTACTTTGATCTAAATATATCTAAAACTATTTCATATTAAACTATTATAACAAAGTAGTTCTCCTGTGTTACGACCAGTTTTTCAGAACAAAAGATTCTCTTTTTCTGGTTCACTCTCCCTTACCTCTTCACTTAGAGCAATAATTCTCAACACTGGCTGTACGTAAGAACCATCCAGGAAGCTTTAAATATAGATATGCCCATACAATTGCCATATCTCTAGGGATGGGTCCTGAGATATCTGAATAGGAGAGATTATAAAATCTCTCCTAGTAATTCTGATGTACAGTAAGAGTTAAAAATCAGTAACCTTGAAGAATACAGGTAAAATGAAGTCACTTTTATGCACAATGCAGAGATGTTTTGGTTATTGCCTGTATTTTTAAAGTGAAAGCATAAAGAATAACAAACTGTATCATGACATTTTGAGGTATGAAAAATGAGACATTTAAAATGAAACTTCATTTTTTGGATATTTTAAGTTGCTATTGCCAGTTGAAGAAGGCAAAGGGCCCTTGGCCTGTCTCATCCTCTTATATTGGCTTCACTATCTTTCCACAGGCCTTGGTGACATCACACAACAGCTGAATCAAAGTGAATTGGCAGTGTTATTAAACCTGCTGCAGAGCCAGACCGACCTGAGCATCCCCCAAATGGCACAGCTGCTTAACATCCATTCCAATCCAGAGATGCAGCAGCAGCTGGAAGCCCTGAACCAATCCATCAGTGCCCTGACGGAAGCTACTTCCCAGCAGCAGGACTCAGAGCCCATGGCCCCAGAGGAGTCTTTGAAGGAGGCACCCTCTGTCCCAGTGGTCCTGCCTTCAGCAGAACAGACGACCCCTGAAGCTTCAAGCACACCAGCTGACATGCAGAATATTTTGGCAGTTCTCTTGAGTCAGCTGGTGAAAACCCAAGAGCCAGCAGGCAGCCTGGAGGAAAACAACAGTGACAAGAACAGTGGGCCACAGGGGCCCCGAAGAACTCCCACAATGCCACAGGAGGAGGCAGCAGGTAAACAGACCGGTCATGAATCTCATTGAGCTCAGGTGCTGTTGATCCTCTTAAAAATTTCTTAATTTTTTTTTTTTTCCCACATCAGTGGCCTTGGTTTCAGTTATTCTGTAACCTAGTCTACAGGAGAACATAGCACCAAGTGATGTATTTCTTGCTTGGCTTCTTTTAAGTTTAAAAGCTTCCCAAAGCACTTTTCCTATACTGATTGTTTTTCTACTTCCCAGGAGATAGGTAAGTAAAGTCCCTGTGTTCTAACCAAGGAAACCACAACTATAGCTAGTGATGCATCTTGAACCACTGTGTGTGGTGGCAAACTAGTCCTAGCACTTGGAAATCTGACTTCCAAACAATCCATTATCAGCCTGTACTTCTTGACTTCTAGTGGAGTGGATGCTGAATACCAGTCTTTCCTGGAAGATACAATCAAGAAAACCCTAATAAAATATTGTTAATTTCCTGATGAATAATTTGGGAATATTTCTAAGTAGATAATTAACACTATACATTTCTTTTCCTGAAAATCATAATGTATAAGAACAATTCATTTAAATCTGTTTCTGATAGAAGCAATTGAATGGACCCCAGATCAGGAAGTGAGTATATTATAAAGGAAAAAAAATAAAAGGAAAATGGGGATAAGTTATGCTTTAGTCTCACATGACCATACCATGCAATTTATTAGAGGGAAAAGCAATTTAAAGTCTTTAATTCTGATTCACAGTCTATTTGCAAAATCTCTAAAAATGTTTTTAACTCCTTGGAAATTCTCACTGTCCATGAAGACCCCATGAATTGGGGAATAAGAAGAGGCTCGAGGGCTGAAGAGGTATACTAATCTTCAACTTTTAGGGTCCTACATTCTAATTTCTTATGAAATGGTGCAGAAAGTATATGCCTTAAGGCCTGGCCTATGACCAGAAGTTGTTGGATTTACTTTTCAGAGGAAAGTGTAAAAATGCCATAACTAACTATTGCAGTCACCCCCCTGGATTATTCAGCTGGTGCCTCTACAGTGGCTCATTTGTTTCTCTCCTGCTGTCTCTATTTGGCCATTTCACTGTTAATTAGCACTTCCACCAGAGGGCAGACTTTATAAGCTAGAGAAGGTGATAGCCTATCAATTTGGCTCCTGTTTTGCTATTCTGAACTTATTGGGAAGGGTGATAGTTGAAATCTAATGAGTAAAATGAAGTGTGTATGTGGGTTTTTGTTTTTTTGAGACGAAGTCTCACTCTTGGCCAGGCTGGAGAGCATGGAGTGCAATGGTGTGATCTTGACTCACTGCAACCTCTGCCTCCTACATCCAATCGATTCTCCTGCCTCAGCCTCCTTAGTAGCTGGGATTACAGGTGCGCACCTCCACCCCCAGCTAATTTTGTATTTTTAATAAAGACGGGGTTTCACCATGTTAGCCATTCTTGTCTGGAACTCCTGACCTCAGGTGATCCATCCACCTTGGCCTCCCAAAATGCTGGGATTACAGGCATGAGCCACCACGCCCAGTCTGAAATTTTAAATTTATTTTTACATTTCAATAATACATCCTTATTGTTGTCAATCCTAAAAGTCTATACTTTTTTTTGTTTGTTTGTTTTGTTTTGTTTTTTTGAGACAGAGTCTTGCTCTGTCGCCCAGGCTGGAGTGCAATGGCACGATCTCGACTCACTGCAGCCTCTGCCTCCTGGGTTCAAGCAATTCTGCCTCAGTCTCCAAAGTAGCTGGGATTGTAGGCATTCACCACCACACTTGGCTAATTTTTGTATTCTTAGTAGAGACAGGGTTTCGCCATGTTGACCAGGCTAGTTTTGAACTCCTGACCTCAGGTGATCCACTTGCCTTGGCCGCCCAAACTGCCGGGATTACAGACATGAGCCACCACGCCTGGCCAAAAGTCCTGTACTTTTAAGGAGTGACAGCATTGATACTTTAAATCATAATATGATTTATAATTCATATTTTAATTCATTTAAGAAGTTTTATTAGCCTTACTTTAATAGCTTTTTTTTTTTTTTTTGTGAGATGGAGTCTCACTCCGTCACCCAAGCTGGAATGCAATGGCATGATCTTGGTTCACTATAACCTCTACCTCTCAGGTTCAAGTGATTCTCCTGCCTCAGCCTCCCAAGTAGCTGGGATTACAGGTGTGTGCCATCACCTGATTTTTAAATATTTTTAGTAGAGACAGAGTTTCACCATGTTGGCCAGGCTGGTCTCTGCCCACCTCATTCTCCCAAAGTGCTGGGATTACAGGCATGAGCCACCATGCCCAGCCTTTGCTACTTTGGAATCAAAGTTTTATTTTATACGTGTGAAGGAATTTGAGCTCAAGAGTTAGTTCTTTTGAAACATAATTAGGCTATTTACATAAAAGGCAAAGTTTGAATAAAAAAAAATGGCATAGCTGGAAGAATGTAAGTTTAGATTATCTCACTTTTACAGTTATACATTTTTAAGTTATTTGACCTCGGTATTAAAAAAACTTGTGTTACATTTTATGTGTAAAAATAACTGGTACTATGATGTCCTTATATAGAGAGTGTTGAAAGCAAAAGGCTCTGAAATCTATCACTACTTCTAGTCCAGTTAGCCCTCCTTTTTCAGCATGTTTACTCCCCATGTTCAGAATTTTCCATGGTTAATTTTTTGTCCTTAAATTCATTTTTCCCTGCCACCCTGTCAACCAGGCAATCAGTCAACAAAAAACTTGGGTGGGTACTATACATAGGGTCATCAATTCATTCCTGATCTGTCCCAGTTTTAAAGCTGAATGTTGACAACCTGGAAAACCCTCTCAGTCCCAGACAAACTGGGACTGTTGGTCACCCTACTTGGATGATACTTGTAGCACCTGACCTCATCTTTTATGCTGTACAACCTTACAATTTTGTAGTGTTTTCAGAGTGCTTTCATCTGCATGCTAAGGGAATACAAACTTATTTACTGATTGTCTTTGCGAAATATAATTAAGATTAATATGCTATAAAAATATCTAATTATAACTAAAAACTGTTTTTGGCTTGTTTTGAGTAATGACTTTATATCACAGCTTAAATAATGGAAGAATGACATATATGTAAGTGTGTGTGTGTGTGTGTGTGTGTGTGTGTGTATATATAGATATATTTTTTTTTTTTTAAATAAGCTTTCATAGGGAAAAGAAAATTGGTCATTTGGAAGATATCCCAAAACATTAAATTTTTTTCTTCAGCAGGATGACTCTCAATTTTCTAAAGGCATTGTTCTAATCATACTTCTGTCTCCGTGGTTTTGTATGTCCTCAGACTCATACCATTTTATATCTCTCCTCTCCTGACTTGGCAGGAGTCCGTTATCAGACAATGTTTAGTATGCTTAAGCACATTTAGGCAGCAGTGGAAGAAAGTAAGTCTGGGGAAGTGGTTCAAGAAAGACAAAAGAGTATAGTGTGAATTCAATACCTTTTTAATTACTCAGTTCTGGTCACTATCTCCAAGATAAACAGATGTTTATCAACAGTTCATTCTGCGTGACACTGCTATGGTGATTTTTTTTTTTTTCATAGCATGGGAAAAATGCAGGAGGTAGGAAAACAAAATAGAAAGTTATGATGGAAATTAATCTTTAAAATTACTGTAACATAGGAAGCTGAATGACAATGTTGTAATTCAAAATCCTTTTAGAATATCATTTTAGGGAGAGGTGACTAAAGTTTGGAGAAGCAAGTATATTTCTATACATGACAGTAATGAAAAGTTTTTACTTTATCTCCCCTGTATATTAAGTTTTATTTCAGGTTAATCTGTGTCATGAAACATTCTGTAAAATGTGCTAGCAAGTCCACACAAGGTCTCTGTTATACACCAAGATTATGTCCTAGAAATGTGACCACAGCATGTATATTGTTGCCTCTCATCTTCCTTCCTTCTGCTTTGTTTTAATGTTTCCATCTAAAAGCAAAAAGGGGCAGGGAGGCTGCCAACAGCCTGCATATTAGAACAGTTCTTTAAAGGAACAAAATGGAGGAAATTTCTCAGACAAAATCAGGATAATCATTTGAAACCTCTGATATTTTTACACTAGCTGTTAGATCTAGAAAGCAACTGTTTTACTTTTAGTCACTTGATTTATTTATAATTGCAATTTCCTGATCCCAAGATTTTATTTTTTATATATCTGGTTACTTATATTTGTTTATGTTGCGCAGTGTGTGTGTTTGTGTTTATAATCACATGTGCTTTTTAAGATGGTGTTTAAAAGAAGTAACCCTTCCACAGCATGTCCTCCTCACATTCTTCCACCAGAGAAGAGGCCCCCTGAGCCCCCCGGACCTCCACCGCCGCCACCTCCACCCCCTCTGGTTGAAGGCGATCTTTCCAGCGCCCCCCAGGAGCTGAACCCAGCCGTGACAGCCGCCTTGCTGCAACTTTTATCCCAGCCTGAAGCAGAGCCTCCTGGCCACCTGCCACATGAGCACCAGGCCTTGAGACCAATGGAATTCTCCACCCAACCCCATCCAAACAGGACTTATGGAAACACTGATGGGCCTGAAACAGGGTTCAGTGCCATTGACACTGATGAACGAAACTCTGGTCCAGCCTTGACAGAATCCTTGGTCCAGACCCTGGTGAAGAACAGGACCTTCTCAGGCTCTGTGAGCCACCTTGGGGAGTCCAGCAGTTACCAGGGCACAGGGTCAGTGCAGTTTCCAGGGGACCAGGACCTCCGTTTTGCCAGGGTCCCGTTAGCATTACACCCGGTGGTCGGGCAACCATTCCTGAAGGCTGAGGGAAGCAGCAATTCTGTGGTACATGCAGAGACCAAATTGCAAAACTATGGGGAGCTGGGGCCAGGAACCACTGGGGCCAGCAGCTCAGGAGCAGGCCTTCACTGGGGGGCCCCAACTCAGTCTTCTGCTTATGGAAAACTCTATCGGGGGCCTACAAGAGTCCCACCAAGAGGGGGAAGAGGGAGAGGAGTTCCTTACTAACCCAGAGACTTCAGTGTCCTGAAAGATTCCTTCCCTTTCCATCCTTCCATCCAGTTGTCTGAATCTTTAATGAAATCATTTGCCAGAGCGAGGTAATCATCTGTATTTGGCTACTGCAAAGCTGTCCGTTGTATTCCTTGCTCACTTGCTACTAGCAGGCGACTTACGAAATAATGATGTTGGCACCAGTCCCCCTGGATGGGCTATAGCCAGAACATTTACTTCAACTCTACCTTAGTAGATACAAGTAGAGAATATGGAGAGGATGATTACATTGAAAAGTAAATGTTTTATTAGTTCATTGCCTGCACTTACTGATCAGAAGAGAGAAAGAACAGTTTCAGCTTTGAGATGGCTCAGGAGAGGCTCTTTGGTTTTTAAAGTTTGGGGTTGGGGGTTCTGTGTGGTTTCTTTCTTTTGAATTTTAATTTAGGTGTTTTGTTTTGTTTTTTTTTTTCCTTTAAAGAGAATAGTGTTCACAAAATTTGAGCTGCTATTAGGCTTTTGCTATAAGGGAAACAGTGGCCTGGCTGATTTAAATAAATGTTTCCTTCCTCTCCACCATCTCACATTTTGCTTTTAAGTGAACACTTTTTGCCCATTGAGCATCTTGAACATACTTTTTTTCCAAATAAATTACTCATCCTTAAAGTTTACTCCACTTTTACAAAAGATAGGCCCTTCTCCCTGCACATAAAGCAGGTTATAGAAAGTGGCATTCTTGGGCAAGTAGGTAGACTTTACCCAATCTCTTTCCCTTTCTGCCCACGTGTGCACGTGTTCTCCCTCTCCCTCCCCCGCTTACTCTCTCTGCCTCTCCCTCTTTCTCTCTCTCTCTTTCTTTCTCTTTTTCTCTTTTGCTCACGCACTCTTGCTCTCTCTCTCTCTCTTTGAGGCATTTGTTTGGAAAAAATTAATAGTTGAGATGCCCAAGAACCTGGGATAATTCTTTATTTTTTTTTTGAAATAAAGGAAAGGAAATTCAAACTCCTACATTGTTCTCTGTAACTCTTCAATTCTAAAATGTTTTGTTTTTTAAAACATGTTCTGGTGGGGAAGTTGATTTGTAAATGTGGACAGCTTGGACATTGCTGCTGAGCTGTGGTTAGAGATGATGCCTCCATACCTAGAGGGCTAATAACAGCATTTAGCATATTGTTTACACATATATTTTTATGTCAAAAAAAAAAAACCTTTCAAATGGAGCATTGTGATATTGTCAAAGAGAAAAACAAATCCTGAAGATACGTGGAAATGTAACCTAGTTTAGGGTGGGTATTTTTCTGAAGATATATCAATACCTGACCTTTTTTTAAAAAAACTTTTAAAACGGCCTACTCTGAGGAAGAACAGTATTGACATATTGATGTCCCAGCATGTGTATCCTGCCAGTTCTTTTAGGGATTTTCCTCCAAAGATATTTGGATTTGGTTTTGGTAAAAGGGGTTAAATTGTGCTTCCTGGCAAGAACTTTGCCTTATCATAAACAGGAAATGAAAAAGGGAAAGGCTGTCAGGGTGGGATTTGGGAGGCTTCTCATTCTGGCTTCTATTTCTGTGTGAGTACCAGCATATAGAGTGTTTTAAAAACAGATACATGTCATATAATTTATCTGCACAGACTTAGACCTTTAGGAAACAGGATAGCCCCTTTTTACAAAGAAAAGGCAAACATGCTTCAGCATCTTGGAGGATAGATTTCAAAACTCAAGTTTCATGTTTCAATGCCAAGTTCTTATTTTTAAAAATAAAATCAACTTATAAGAGAAAGGTGCATTACTTAAAAAACAAAAAACAGAACTTTAAAGAAATGAAAGAAGAACCCTCTTCAGATACTTGAAGACTGTTAATGAAATAGGTAGATAACGGTGTGTGTATTTCTTTATTATTCTCCGTTTTTTAAATCTGGCCTTGCCTCCAGGGCCAAACGCTGATTAGAAAGAGAACCTTCTAGCCATTTTGGCATTGATGGCTTTTTATACCAATGTGTTCAGTTAGATTTACTAGGCTTACTGACATGCTGTTGGTAAATTGCATTAAAGTTCATCTGAACCTCCTGTCTGTTGACTTCTTAGTCCTCAGACATGGGCCTTTGTATTTTAGAATATTTGAATTTGAATATTTGGGCCCCACTCCCTGTTTTTTATTAAAGAACTTGAGCCTGGGATACTATCAGAAGTATCTATTCAGTGAAAAAAAGTTGGTTTCCCATCAAATATGAATAAAATTCTCTATATATTTTCATTGTATTTTGGTTATCAGCAGTCATCAATAATGTTTTTTC
This sequence comes from Callithrix jacchus, assembly GCF_049354715.1. Lineage (NCBI taxonomy): Eukaryota > Metazoa > Chordata > Mammalia > Primates > Cebidae > Callithrix > Callithrix jacchus. The sequence continues at coordinate 120,000,588 of NC_133506.1, forward strand.
CTCCCCTCCACCTCTTATTTTTAATTATGCCAAATATTCTAAATAATATACTTAAGCCTCCATTCCCTCATCCCTACTAGGGAAGGGGGTGAGTGTATGTGTGAGTATATGTGTATGTATGATCTCATCTCACCCCGCCCCCATTTTGGGAGTCTTAACTTTTAAAATGAAAAAAAAGTTTGGTAATTTTGACTATTTCTAAAAGCAGAGGAAAAAAACTTATTTAAATATCCTGAAATCTGTATGGAGGAAGAAAAGGTATTTGTTAATTTTTCAGTTATGTTATCTATAAACATGATGGAAGTAAAGGTTTGGCAGAATTTCAGCTTTACTATTTGAAAATTACAAACCCAATTAATTCCATTCAAAAGTGGTTTTGTTTTTGTTTTGATTATTGTACAATGAGAGATATTAAGTCTATTAAATACATTATTTTGAACAGATGAGAAATCTGATTCTGTTCATGAGTGGGAGGCAAAACTGGTTTGACCATGATCATTTTTGTGGTTTTGAAAACAAGTATACTTGACCCAGTTTCCTTAGTTTTTTTCTTCAGCTGTCCATAGGAACAATAAGTATTTGAAAGCAACATCAAATCTATATGTTTAAAGCAGGGCAGTTAGCACAAATTTGCAAGTAGAACTTCTGTTAATTTATGCCATAGACATCACCCAACCACTTGTATGTGTGTGTGTGTGTATATATAATATGCATATATAGTTACCGTGCTAAAATGGTTACCAGCAGGTTTTGAGAGAGAATGCTGCATCAGAAAAGTGTCAGTTGCCACCTCATTCTCCCTGATTTAGGTTCCTGACACTGTATTCCTTTCTCTCTCATTTTTGACCCCCATTGGGTGTATCTTGTCTATGTACAGATATTTTGTAATATATTAAATTTTTTTCTTTCAGTTTATAAAAATGGAAAGTGGAGATTGGAAAATTAAATATTTCCTGTTACGATACCACTTTTGCTCCATTGCATTTACTTCTTAATCTGTACCCTCTGAGCATATCTAATTTTGTATAAAGGACATTTTTCCTCCATTTTATCTTAAGGGTTCTTTGTCTAGAATCATTATAGACTCATATACTGCCCCTCCCCACAGAAAGTTATTAGGATTTGAAGAGGTGCCTCAAAACACTAGACTAGGAACTAGAGAATAAAAAAATCACTGGGAAAAAACATATAAAATGTGATTTTTTTTAAATAGAAAAGTTCTACAAATAATGGTACCAAACCATCAAAAGAGTTGAGCTTCATGTACCCTGACTCCTCCTGACAGGAGAGGTAAGTGGGTTTGAGCTCAACTGTCATCAAGGGAAGTTGGTAAGAGGCTGTTTAGACCCAAAGGATAGTCTTAAACCAGACTCTTCACCACTCCACCCCACCCTACCCCCGTTCCCACATTGTTACAGTGCAGTCAGAATGGGGATTAGTGTACCTACCTCTGTTGAGATTTCCTGATGCGTTGCCAATCCAGAAAGTGAATCAAAAAGTTGCTTAAAAGTTAAAATCCCTATTGTTCCCCAAATCTTTTCCATCTCCACCTAAAGACAGAATAGCTTCTCCTTCCATTTTATGGCTTAGAACACAGGATAAATTTGCCCTTGTATGTGCTGCAATCGTGCTAGTTAGGACAAATAGGTAGAGAGCAGATAAAGTCCACTAGGAGAAAGAAAGAGGGGAGATAGGTATCTGGAAGTTGTAAAGGGGGTAAGCAAATTGTTTAAGAAGGATAAGGGGTACACCAGAGCAAGGGAAATGAGGAGGAAGTTGAATTCAAAAACTGGTGCTGATGAGAGTTGCTAACCTGCTTAGGAATCCTCAAAAGCTTAAGTGTGTTCCCTTGCCTGTGGGCTGTCACATCTTAGGTGAATGGAGAGCTCAAGATTGTTCCAATTTCTGGAATTAGGTGTTCCTGGTTGGCCTCCAGAGAAACAGTTAATTTTAGGTCTTTTTATATTGCAGGTTCATGATTGGGGTGTAAACTTCGGTCTACTAGAAAATACTATTTTCACTTCATAGTAGTGAAAATTGAAGCAGTGTCTTTTTAATTCTGGGCTTAAAGACTGAGGACCTTACTAACCTAGATTTTTCTCTGTCATACCAAAGGCCATTTCTAACCAGAAACCATACTGTTTAGTACCTAAATTTATTAGGCACTGTCCTTTCCTAGACAGGCATCCTTAACTTTATGGTTTTGGTTAATGCCTCAAAAAAGTAAACAGTTAATCAGTTAATGCTCTTGGTGTTAATACTGGGATTTCTGTTGTCATTAAAGATTACCTCATAGCTTGATTGTTTTTTAACTATTGAGTGACTTTTCATATCCTAATCATTCAGAGGGCTAAGTGGAATGGGAATGGGGAGTTCCTCAAGGGAGGAAGCACTCAACCATTCCAAGGGAGAGGTGGAACTGCTGAGTCTTCTGGTTGTCCTGAGAGGCAAGGTGAGCATTCCTGGACACTTGGGTTAATTTTACAGTCCAGGTGTGACAGTTCTCGTCTGTAGGAACACCTCCAGTGTTCCTAACCTTGGGAATACTCTCAAGTAGGAGATTACTGCAAGTCAGAGTTGAGAGACTTTGGGGGGAGTACAACATGTGAAGGAATAACTGGTGGTACTCCTCACTGTACGCACTGTCTCTCCATCTCCTATTCACCCACTTCTTTTCCTATTTCTCTTTCTCCCTACTCACCATTCAACAGGAATAATGTAGGCCTACCATCGGTATTGATTGCTTAACCCTACCAGGTATTTAGAGTTACTGCTGTTTCATGGTTTTGAAAGGTAATGAGAGGCAATTCATAAGACAAATGTCTATCTGGATCCTCAACCTACTGCAGTGGAAAGTGAAGGAGAAACCAAAATAACCATATTTTTGTATTGCTAGGGGCATGAAAGGAGGTTTTCATTCATGTTATATAGGGCACAAAATATTCTTTTACTGGCCAGGAAAGGCGGGGAGTCATCTTTCTGTCTTCCTGCTTCCCTGCTTTTAACCTTCACCTTTTTATCCTCTTCCATATCCTGAGATTGTTGCTTTTGCTGTTGACATTTTTAAGCTCATTTGCAGATGGTGTCTGTGGGAAGTAAAGCTTAGTGAGAAGAGGGCTCTCTGGTATCTAAAAAAGCACATAAGAGTTGCTTTAATGTCCTGGTGATTAATCACTGGGGTGCCAAAACACTTTGACCACTGGATTTCTCTCATTATCTCTTATTTCAAAATTTAGTACTCCAAGGCTGAGAGAAAGAGACTGATTCTCAGTTTGTCTTTCATACCCTCTAAATGGTTAGTTTGTTAGTGAAGCATTCTCAATTTGCAGGCTCCAGCTACAGCATACTTCTCTGAACTAAGAAGGTATAGTCATGAAGGAAATTCAATTAGACCCAGGTTCCCTAGGACCTGTAAATGGATGCACTTTTTGATATCTTGCTCTGGCATGGTTGTAAACTACAGATAGTATTGATAGCTCTAAAGGAATGAAGGGCATTTTATCCAGGCCAAACCAACCCTGAGGGAGGCAGCATGAAGAAACCTTTAAAAAGTCCATGATATAGCAGTCAGAGCTAAGTAAAGAACAAAGCATGAGTCTTGGAGGGTGTCTTTACCTAAGGGGCCTATCTAATGGGCTGTCTCTAGGAGGGGATACTTCTCCTTCCTGAGTCTCAGAACTACAACAGTGCCTAAGGAGGGACACCCTTGGTGAGGATCAGCTTGTAGACCACCCTCCTCACCAAGGCTAATGCAATTTAGAATGTATTCGTCCCTGGAGAAGACAGGCTGAATTCAAAGACCTAGAGAAAGCTTAGTAGCCTCATCCCTTTTAAAAATTTTGGAACTCTTAGTTTGGCCTTGTACTAGTATTTATAATTTCTGTTAGGGGACCAAAAGTCTCAGAAAATGAAGCAATATAAGAGGTAGAAATAAGGGTAAGAAGGGAGAACTGGAACAGTCTGGTTGGTGGGCTGCAGAAAGACTTGGGGTATAATTGCTTATAAAGAAGAGAGAGGGATATGGGATGGAAGGAAAAATTATGGTTGGGCTAGTGAAATTTATAGGTTAATTTTCTTAGAGATTCACAGTTCATTTCAGGAAGACCCCATTAAAGCTCCACTATTGAGTAAAGAAGTCCCCTTGATTACAGTAGTCTTGCCTTTAGGGTTGGAGGATGGGGCAAGAACCCCTAGGATCCTATGAAGACATTTTCTCCAGGGAAACTGGAAAAGATGAGCAAATACTTACATAAGGATGTTAAGCAAATAATTTACATAAGGATGTTTACTTAACACTGCTATCTACATAGTTCAAAAGAGTAATTCAGGAATAAGGAGGGAATGACATTGATGCTTCACATTAAACAGTTATTTGTATTGTTTGAATTTCAAAACTACTGCTAGTGATTTTAGGTGTGTTAAGTCAACCTAGAGACTAGTATTACTCCTCTGCCACTAATTTTAGATCCAAATAATGGCAGTGAATAGAAGAACAAACAAGAATATGTGAATTAGAGTCACAGAATGTTAGAGCTACAAAAGAACATTAGTTTGTTTAGTTCAGAACGTCTTTAACCAGTAAAAAGGCCCAGAAAGCTTGAGAAACCTATATGGTATTGGGAGAAGGAGGGGAGAGAAAGGGAACTAACATTTTTGGATACCTGCTATGTGTCAGGCACTGTGCTAAGTGCTTTGCTTTTATCTTGATTCATTAGCACCTTAAAGCTAAGGGATAGAATGAATAAAAGGTTATAATCCCAGCACTGGGAGGCCAAGGCAGGTGGATCACCTGAGGTCAGGGGGTCGAGACCATCCTGGCTAACACGGTGAAACCCTGTCTCTACTGAAAATACAAAAAATTAGCTGGGTGTGGTGGTACGTGCCTGTAGTCCCAGCTACTCAGAAGGCTGAGGCAGGAGAATCACTTGAACTCGGGAGGTGGAGGTTGCAGTGAGCCAAGATTGCCTGGGTGACAGAGCAAGATTCTGTCTCAAAAAAAAAAAAAAAAAGCAACCCCCTTTTATTATCCTGAGCAATATGTAGGAGATAAAGGGGAGTGGTAGACTGTGTTTTCCTCTCTAACCGCACAGGGCTAAACTACAGGAAGTAAAGAGTCAGCATTTGAGAGTGAGGTTAATCTAAGGAATTATTTGCCAAACTGTTGAAAGAGACTCACAAATAACTTCTCCATTCCTACAGACCTTGTAAAGTGTGTTGATGACAGGACTGATAGGGACCAAGATTACTCTTGGCTCTGGAATTGATTTTCATTTTGGAAAATTAAGTCATGACCTGAGAATGTGGGGATTAATCATAAAAATAGGAAACAAAATGAAGCTTCTCATCCTAAAATGTCTTCAAAGAGAATAGTAGTTACATACCATGAATGAAGGAGGTAAATTCCTTTGGTGACTGTGCTTGTTTTTTGTTTTGTAACACTTTGAAGCCATGAAATGGAATTTGTAATCTTGGGAAGATTCAGTGCCAAGTTCAAGGCAGGTGGCTCTTTGGAAATTGACAGAATAAATTGTGTTCCTCGTGGTTGTTTGATATAATATCCCAATAGTTACACCATGAGGGCTGCTTCACTGGGGAGCATTAATATCAGCAGCAGAAGCATGTCCTGAGTACAGACAGGACAACCTCTGAGGAAGAACACTGGGGGAGGGTCCCACCTTCAGGAAGCTTCTGGATCTTGTGAGAGAGGTCAGTCTTAGAGCTGGTGCAGAGTGGGGAATCTGTATTTGTAAGTCAACATATCAATGTGGGTTATAAAATAAAACAGTGTCATAAGAGGAAACCAAAGCAAATAATCAGAAAAAGTGGAGTTATTTAGAAACAGTTATTTGAAAATAAAGAAGATAGGGGATACAGAACAGAAGAGGAAGATGAGCAGCGGGAGGAATCTCATGGAAGAGGGCTCCTGTGTGTTTTGTGCAGAGGCAGTGAATTGGCTGAGTAGAATGGTACAGGAAAGGAGTATTAGGAAATCAAGTTGGAGGAGCAATCTCATTGGCTTGAATGAGGAATTTGATTTGTTTAGCAGTAACAGGGAACAGAGCATAATGAGATGAAAATCACATTGAGGACTTTTGTAGCAGTACTTGGTCAAGAAAGCAGAAAATTTCACTATATTATTGTTCTCGCCAAGACATGAAGCAGTGAGAGTTTAAACTAGAGTAAGACACGGAGAATCAGAGGAAAGAAAATGGGTCAATAGTAATTAGCAAGGCTTGGTCACAGCTTGGATGTGAGGGGAGTAATAAAAGCTTCAGGATGATGATCCCAGGACACATTTGTGCTGTTGGTGATGAAAGCTTGATAAGGGGGAACTGCTTTGTTTTTAAGTAGGAAGCATTTTATCTTATTAACCAGTTAATAGGATGTGTCAGTGTTCAGTATTGCAGAGTCTAGGAGGGGGCACTGCCCTGGAGAATAGTGAAGCACGTACTGTGTGTCCAGATGATAACCTGCATGCACCCTGCCCTTTTCAGTTTGAAAAGAACCAAGCAAGAGGGAGTCTGTTGCTAGGTGTGCCCATAGACTTCAAGAATGCTATCTTAACTCTGGATCTGGGAAAGAAAATAGCATTTTTGCTAGTTTCTTCCCCTTTAATTCTTTGAAAATGGGATATGACTAGCCTGTGGCAGCATGTGCCTGTGGATGCACAATTCTCTGGCTTGATTCTTGGAAGGCCTTTTTCTGTCCCTCCCTGGGGGTCATTTGTATCTCTGATTCCTGCTCCCAGAGCCATAAAGTGGGAGCCCCCATTTATTAATTGGGTTGGGACTGGGGCGGGGGTCGGCAGGGGACTCTTTAGTGCGGCAGGCAGGGGTCTTCCCGAATGAGCCCATTAGCCAGCCCCAACGGCAGCTGAAACGGGGCCGCAGCCAAGTCCTCTTCGTTTCAAAAACCCTCCATCGCCTGCAGCAGATCAGAACAAGGCCTGCGGGAGCCCTTAGCTTCTGATTGCAGCTGTGAGAAAGGACAAAACAATTTATAGGAAGCCAAGTAGCTCCTGTCTCAGTGTCTCTTCCTTTCCAACTTTGGGGAAGGGGAAGACTGGGATATGGTATCTCCTCCCACCATGGCTTCTTACAGGTTTGAAGTAGGAGAGAATGAGAGTATATGGACATTGATTGAATACTTACGTCAATCCTGTGGATGTAAGTCCTTGCTCTCTTCTTTCCATCCACACACAGTTCAGTTGGATTAGCAGCTACTACTTATGTGGGGCTCCCTAGGGCAAAGCCAAGGTGTGTGCTAAGTCTGGAGGGTCGGTGGGGGGTATACTTATCATACTCCTTCCTGCCCCATACCTGCTTTCAGTCTCCCATCTGCTTTATCAAAATTCAGGGTTAGAGTTAGACAGCCTCGACTTCTTTTCCTTTTGATGGGAGGAGTTTGGCTCTTAAAGGAAGGCCTCCTTCTGGAACGCACTTGTCCTTTTAGTTAAGCCAGCAAGAGAAAGGTAGGCATCTATAGGGGAATTTCTCTCTGCAGTGGTCCAGAGAGAACCTGTAAGGGCAGGAATGAATATCTTACTTCCTGATGGAATGACACTTGTCTTCTCCCTGAGGGAATTATAGATCGCCAGGGCTAGAAAAGAGGTCAGGTAATCTAACCTCTCCCTTTACAGAGCAGGAAACTGAGGATTAAGGAAGGGAAGTGCCTCACCCACACGGTCTCACGGTGAGTTAATGGCAGCCAGCCAGAACTAGATCTAAGAGGCCAGAATCTTGACTTCTGTGAGTAGAGTACCCCTGACTTTAAGATGACCCATTCCTGAGAGCCTTGAGCTGCTTCAGGAAAGGAAGGATGGACTGTGAGATTTGAGAAGAAAGAGATTGAGGGAAATTTAGATTTAAAAATCATTAGTAGAAAGACTGGGAAATTGTATATATTTTTACCTTAAAGAATAACTTTTCTTCCTTTTTTTTTTTTCCCCTGAGACGGAGTTTCACTCTTGTCATCCAGGCTGGAGTGCAATGATGGGATCTTGGCTTACTGCAGCCTCCGCCTCCCGGGTTCAAGTGATTCTCCTGACATAGCCTCCTGAGTTGCTGGGATTAAAGGTGCCTACCACCACGCCTGGCTAATTTTTTTGTATTTTTAGTAGAGATGGGATTTCACCATGTTGGCCAGGCTGGTCTTGAACTCCTGACCTCAGGTGATCCACCTGCCTTGGCCTCCCAAAGTGCTGGAATTACAGCCGTGAGCTTTTTTTTTTTTTTTTTTTTTTAATTGAGACAGAGTCTTGCTCTGTCATCCAGGCTGGAGTGCATGGTGCAATCTTGGCTCACTGCAGCTTCCGCCTACCAGGTTCAAGCAATTCTCCCACCTCAGCCTCCTGAGTAGTTGGGATTACAGGTGTGTGCCATTGCATCTGGCTAATTTTTGTATTTTTAGTAGAGACAGGTTTCACCATGTTGGTCAGGCTGGTCTTGATCTCCTGACATTGTGATTCCCCCTGCCTTGGTCTCCCAAAGTGCTGGGATTACAGGCGTGAGCCACCGCACCTGCCCTGTTTTTGTTTGTTTGAGACAGCTTCTCTCTTACTGCTCAGGCTGGAGTGCAATGGTGTGATCTCGGCTCACTGCAACCTCCGCCTCCCAGGTTCAAGCCCCCCAGGTAGTGGGGATAACAGGTGTGTGCTAGCATGCCCAGCTAATTTTGTATTGTTTAGTAGAGACAGGGTTTCACCATGTTTGTCAGGTTCATTTTGAACTCCTGACATCAGGTGATCTACCTGTCTCGGCCTCCCAAAGTGCTGGGATTACAGGCTTGAGCCACCATGCCGGGCCTAAGAATAATGTTTCAAAGACATGCAGATTGTACAAGTGTTATTTTTATTTAAAGTCAAGAGTTCTGGTTCATTGGGAAGCAGATGGCAGCCACAGCCAAAGATCGTGATGCCCTCAGAGTTAACCCAAACTTCAAAGAGTACTTTGTAGCCATCTCTGGTGGTTGGATAGCAGGAAAAGATCCTCAGAGGCAATGTGAGGAATTAATACTAAATCTCAACTGAAGCTCTTTTGCATTACAGTACAGCTATATTGAAAAGAAAAAGGGAATGGAGAAAGAAAACACATCTGCTAGAAACCTAAGATGTGAGGAGGGGTCCCTGAATGAGAGATGAGATGATAGAACTCAGCAGAAAGAGGTGTGCTTTGAGATTACAGGAAAATGATAAGGGGATCTTCTTCTCCTCTCCTTTATTTTTTTAAGTTTTGAGTTGTTTGGTATTCTCCTTTGATGAGGCAGAAGGAAGTTGGTATATGGTGCTCTACAGTGACCTAAATACCCTACATAGTGTTCAGTTGGCTGACCCTCATTGCAGGTTCTGTAAGTCACCTCAGTCTTGTGCCAAGATGCCCTTTCCCTCTTAAGACCTCTTCTGGATGTATCTACCCATCCCTTCCAGTGCTGGCTTTCTCTGAGCATATGAGTCTAGGAGCCACTGATGAGCAGAGAGGGGAATGCTGGAGCATGCCTAGGCTGGAAGCAGAATCCTGAAGGGAGAAGGCCATCGCTGGGCAGATTAGAAAGAGTTAATGGTGTAGGGGAGAGGTACTGGGGATCTGCAAAATGAATATTGTCTGCTGCTGATGAAGAAATAGATCCCAGTACATATCCTACATATCCTTTACATTTTGTTCATGAATCCTGATGGATAGCATAGAGGACATGTGGAGCTGGTCCCCATGTAAATTTGTCTCTAGGAAATGTATGATAGACCTGCTTGTCCAGATTACATTAAGTCTGCTGTCCTACAAACCTCCTTTCTCACAGTCAGGATGCTTTTTTGCTTTAGAGCCTTTCTTGAAGAAGCTGTTATGGATGAGAGAGCCATAAGTCCAAGCTGTTGATCTGATCTAAAACTAGGTGGCCTCCTCCCAGTCACCTTTTTCTATTAGCCTTATATTAACCATTAACCTTCATTGACCTTTATGATTCTGGGTTTCATAGTTTCTGTTTCTGTTGAATTTCCTGACTTTAAGAACTGTGGTTTTGCTTTTATCAGCCTGGGAGCTAGGTCTTTGGAGACAAGAATTTTAGAACAGTTATGACTCTCTCTGGGAGTATACTAAGGTTAGTCTGAATCCTTCTGGGGAATTCAGGTTTGAAGGAGTTAGAAGAGTGCCAACCTCACCATCGCTGTTACCTACCAATTCCATGCTCCCTGGGTGCAAGACCAAAGATGCTCTTTGGTATTTAGTTCCTTATCTCATGTCTAATGTAACCTGCCATTTTCCTTTACAGGTAGCAGCAAGAGCTGGAATGGCCTCTGAGGAATGCAGTGATGTCCATCAGTCACCTCTCATCCAGAGCCTGACAAATTCATTCTCTTTCACAGAACCTAAAGCCAAGCCAGGTAGGGACCTAAAGCCAATCAGAGGCCACTGACCTACTTTTGTATGGGATGTCCCTACCCCCACCCCAACTACCCCTGGTTTAGAGAAGGTTTTTTTTTTTTTTTAATTATTTTTTGAGACAGAGTCTCACTGTGTCGCTCAGGCTAGAGTGCAGTGGCATCATCTTGGCTCACTGCAACCTCTGCCTCCCAGGTTCAAGCGATTCTCGTTCCTCAGCCTCTTGAGTGGCTGGGATAACAGACGATCTTAGGGAAGTTTCTTATTCCAAAAGATCTCCAGAGGAGTTTTCTTAGCTTTTAATTTGACCCTTTTCTGGTGTTCTACCTTCTGATTAATAGATTTTCCCTTCCAACTAGATCAGGTAACCCCCTTCTTGGCGTTCCTGTTCTTTCCTCTTGTCCAGCTGTGCTAATGGATGTTGCTCTACAGTGGGTTTCTGATGTCAGTTACTGGGTTACTCTCAGCCCTGTCCTCCAGGAGAGCTATCCCACTAGCCCACAATGCCATCTATATACCCACTCCTGCAGGGTTTCTTTCCCGTTGCCCAGGCTGCAGTGCAGTGGCGTGATCACAGCTCACTGCAGCCTCAACTTCCCTGGCTCAGGTGATTTCTCCCACCTCATCCTCCTGAGTAGCTGGAACTAGAGGCATGTGCCACCACGTCTGGGTAATTTTTTGTATTTTTAGTAGAGACAGGGTTTCACCATGTTGCCCAGGTTGATCTTGAATTCCTGGACTCACCAAAGTGCAGGGATTATTGACGTTGAGCTACTATGCCCAGCCCCAAAAAGCTTTTCTTCCCCTCCCTCCCCCTTCCTTCCTTCCTTCCTTCCTTTCTTCCCTCCCTCCCTCCCTCCCTCCCTCCTTCCTTCCTTCCTTCCTTCCTTCCTTCCTTCTTTCCTTCTTTCCTTTCTTCCTCCCTCCCTCCCTCTTTTCCTCCTTTCCTTTTTATGGAACTGCACAGGGGCTGTGCTAATCTTTTCTGTATCATTGCATTTTTTTAAGTATATGTGCTGCTAAAGCAAGCACAAAAAGCTGTTTTCTATCCCTTTCTTCTGAGTCAAGATAGGGCAGTTCTGTCCCCTCTCACTACCTCTAATCAGCTTCTTCACCTCCTTTCCAGGTTCAGTGGGAAATTCCACCTCTCCAAACACTGTGTGAGACACCAGAAGTAGAGGCCTGCAAGCTTGCTTCCTCCATCTCTAGTGCCTAGATGGGGCAGGTCACCAGCCTCCTGTGCCTACACCCACCTTCCTTGCTTGCTGGTAGGTGTGCTGCTTCCCCTACCCATCAACCCCAAACAAGGTTATGTTTCTCTCTGGTAGTATTTTTCTCTGTTATTAAATGTCTCCAACAAGGGGAAGGCCTTGGTGACTCAGCTGTATGTCTTCCTAACTTCCAGCCCAAGTCTTTAGAGAGCTGCTACCTCCTTATATCAAATGTCCATCCCTTTTCTATAGTTCATAACCTTTTTTTCCATTTAGTGGGTGTGGGAAGGTACTGGTAAACAGAAGGCATTTGGTACTGGAGAGGAAGAGTCTAATGACAAGGAGACTTTCTTCCGGGCCAGAAGTCTGAAGCTGCAGATGTGCATTCTTCCTAGTTACTTGCTACCCTGGGAGAGTACCTGGATCTTTTGAGGGAATAGGTTTTGTGTGTGTGTTTGTTTTTAATGTTATCCAGACTGCTCTGAAAGGAAAGATGCTTTATCTAGTGTCTATTTCCCAGGACCAGGATCTTAGGCTCTGAGAATCCATCCATACTCATTCCCAGATGCTTCCAGGGAGTGGAGAATAGACGGCCATAAAGCAGAATCAACTACTAGGTGTTACTGTCTTGAACTCAGGTGTCAGCTCTCCTCTGGGGCCTATTGAGAGTTGGGGGTCAGGATGGGCAGAGATCTCCCTGCCTCCTGGCCATAGGAGGTAACATCAGTTTGTCCTCTTGACCCTAGGCCTTCTCTCTCTGCAGTGCCTCTCTTATCCCTGCAATCCAGACAGCACAAGCAGCAGCTCAAGTAAGTGCCACCTCTGGGCAAGGTGCTCCCTTTCCTGGTAGGCGTATGGGTTGCGTTAGAGGTGAAGCAGGTGGGCCGAAGTAGACAGAGGGCAGGTGTTAGCAAGAAACATCCCTGGATGTAGTCAAGCAGTAAGTATTCATGGGGTACTTTGAGCACCAGCGTTTATAACTTGTCTACATATCAGTCTACCAGGTTAATTGATCGCACAGAATAGCCCTGCCAGTTGGGCAGCTGCAGTCATGGTTTTTGCCACACGAGGGCACTGCTGGCCAATTAAAACTCCTGCCCCTTAACAGTTTGGGGATGAGGGTACCCTTTCTCCAAAACAGGGGTCAGAAACACCCTGAGAGAACAAGGGCCCCAAATATGAGACAAATAATTTGTACCTCTTGTTCTTCCTTTAAAATGACTTGAGACCCCTAAACACTTTGCCCTAATGGTCTGACATCTCAATTTGCTTCTAGCTGTACTTGGGAAGCCCCCTCTTTCCAAGTACTGAACACCTTGCACAGGTACTTCTCTCCCTCAGGTGTAGCCGTTCCAGCTGTATGCCTCCCTGTCCCCCTGCCTTAATGGCAGTCACTTTCTGACCCAGAAGGTGGAGGTGTCTGTGGTTTTTAGGGGAAAAAATATCTTAGAATTGTTCTAAGAAAAGTATCTTTGTTAGTGAGAAAGTGTTGGGGTGATTGAAGCCTGGGAGAGCTAAGTCGCCCTGTCACCTACCTCAGCACAAACCTATAGACTTCAAGATGGTTTAGTGGACGTTTGCAGCCTCAGTGACTGGAATACACCCCAGGACACTCTAGGGCTCTGAGCCAAAAATGGTGTCAGGGAGCTAGATAGGAGGATAGGCTGCTTTGGCCCAGTAGGCTGCTTTTGGTGAGTATATGCATATCCACCCATATCACACAATGTTTCTGCTAGGGGTGCCAAATGGCCATGGGGGCTCCGTGGGACTGAGGACTCCACAATTGACCCTCCGTCTCCACGAAGCTCTTCCAGGCTGAACAGGCTAAGGGAGATGACAGAGGTTATTCTCCTCCTTCCTACCCCTATGCCTGAGGGCCCCTCCCCAGGAGGACAGCTTGATTAAACAGTCGGTGCTGCTGGAATTACTGCACAGCTGGCGCTCCCCCCAGCACCCTGAGCAGAGCAGCAGTGCAGATTAAAATCTCCAATTAGCGTTAAAGTGAAGTGAGGAGGTGCTGAGGCTGCCAAGGAGGCCAGGCGGGGGCCCTGGGTTGGCAAAACCCCCACTCTTGCCTGGATTCTGAGTGTCACCCTTAGTCACCCCTACTTTCCCAGCTCCTTTCCCAACAGCTTTCAGTGCCCATTAGCTTTGTATTACTTGGGGCCAGAGGTCTTTACAGAGGGGTGAAGTGGGGCAAAATGCCTTACCTGGCAACATGCTAGGGACACCGTAAGTATAGAGGAGAATGAGAGCAGTCAGTGCTCATCAAGCACTGACTTCACCGCCTGCCAGGCAGCCAGGCCAAGGTGACTTCATGCTACTGCTCTGCTCCTTCTTTTTGCTTAGATAAAAAGCAAACAGGATAGGTCTTTTACCTATAAAGTGCTAGGGGACATGGTGCCCACATGAACATCTCTCTCTGCATATTTTATCCTGTCTGACCCATCTGCTCCCACCCAAGTTATGGCTCCTTCCTCCCTCCCTTCATTCCTCTCTCAGCTTTCCTGTGGGCAGGGGTAGGCACAGCCAGGCTTGGGAAGCATCGCCATGCCCTGCCACCTGGGTCTCAGCCTGCTCCTCGTTATATATTTCCCAGTTTGGGGAAGAGCAGAGATATGCCAAAAGTGGAGGCCTCAGACTCTCCCAGTCCTTGATTATTACATGCCCCAACCCTCTGCCATCTACACTTTTGCCCTTCATCTGCAAAGCCTAAAGGGAGGGCATTATAGCTAGCTATACCCTCTGACTGCCCTCTGCCCCTTTAAGGGAAATGGAGTTGGGTACCCAGCTGACTGAACCTACTCACACCTCCAGAAATTAGACACCAGGGCACGGTGCCACCCTCCCAGGCTGGCACATGCTACCCTGGCAGAGGATCAAATAACCCCCCCATCATACCCTGCCCCATGTCTTCCTCTACTCTCTCCCTCATGCTTTCTCTCTCTCTCTCTCTCTCTCTCTCTCTTTTTTCTCAGCTCAAAGCACAGCTGAGCCTTAAAAGGGGGGTTGGGGGGGTGAAGAGACCAAGCTGGGGCAGGGGGGTATAGAGCTCCAATAGCACGTTTTCACCTGCCATTTAATTGGATGTATTTTTAATTAATGGGACCTCAGGGACCAAAATGAGACAATCTGATATCTGAATAGGGACAGGGGAGGGATTGGGTAAGGGAGGAGGATTGGGCCACTGGGTGCGGTTACCGGGAACCCAGGCCCATCAATCACTGGCCACTTTGCGTTCTGGCATGGAGAATAGTGAGGTGGAGGAGGGGAGGCACTGGGGAGAGGTGCCAGGATTTCCCCCCAAATGCCAGGACCTCCAAACGGATGGGAACTATACTGTTGACTCAGGTCTGCAGCCCAAAATCACAGCCAGAATATGAGGTGAGGCTGTTTTCTTGCTCCTGGGGTTTTGTCTGCTCGGGCTTGTCTCAGGGAGTACTGTAAAATTGTGAAAGGAAGGTGGGGACAGAGCTTTGAGGTCCTTGTAGAGAGAGTACAAGAACTATGGACCGGCCTAGCGCCGTGGATCACGCCTATAATCCCAGTACTTTGGGAGGCCGAGGCGGGTGGATCACCTGAGGTTGGGAGTTTGAGACCAGACTGCCCAACATGGTGAAACCCCATCTCTACTAAAAATACAAAAAAAAATTAGCCAGGCCTGGTGGCTTGTGCCTGTAATCCCAGCTACTTGGGAGGCTGAGTTAGGAGGATCACCTGAACCCAGAAGGTCAAGGTTGCAGTGAGCCATTGCACTCCAGCCTGAGTAGCAGGAGACTCCATCTCAAAAAAAGAAAAAAAAAAAAAAAAGAAAGGGAATTTGGAGCTTATCTTGCCCCACTCCTTCATTTTACAGATGTGAAAAACAAGACCCAGAGAGAGGAGATCATTTGAATCCTGTTCTGGAATTGCTTTGTGTTCCTGGATTTGGAGAATTTCTGGGAACACAGGAAGAGGAAAGGTAGGTAGGTGTTGGGGGAGGAAAGTCAAGGAAAGAAGGTATGCAGGATATTATTCTCCATTGCTTGAAGTCTAAAGTTTCTGTCCCTTGCCTTAGAAGCAACCTTAGGGGAGTCATGGACAGGTTCAGCTTCTATGGAGCACTGCTGGGAGGACATTCCCTCTGTACAGCCTGTTCCAGAGGTCATCTCATCCATTTTCTTGCTTACAAGTATGAAAATCCCCTACAACCCCTGATCCCTGTGGAATTTTACCATGTATTATAAGATCTACAGGGAAGGATGTCCATTAGTTACTTCACCTCCTTACCCAAGAAACAAATCCCCCAGCCAAGACTAAGTATCAGCTTTTTTTGAAATCTTATCACATATTTCCCTGCTTTACTATAATCCACGGGAGAAAACTTATGCCAAAAAATGTATTAAGGAGTAGTCTTATACTTCTTGTCTCATGGCGAAGCCTAGAACAGAGACAGAATTTAAATTCAAGGCCCTGAAGACTGAATTAGAAATGTTCCTAAATTCATGCGGTGCTATGGCTTTAGAGCTCTTAGGCACCTTTGTGGCTCTTGTAGTGCTGATGTACTGGAGAGAGGAGCAAGTTTCCAGCTGTACCCATCCCCACCCCCTTGCTTCCTTCACTGTTCACATGCTAGGTTTAAGGAGGGAAAGAATGAAGGAGAAAGGGGACTCTCCCACTAGGTTTCCAAGGTGGGATTTCTTGGTATACTACTCCTTCCTCAGAAAACTCAACATTTTTATTTCCATGCTTCATAAGACTAATTTAGGGTTGGGGCAAGGATAGGCACAGAGCTTAGAAAGCAGTGCCGGTAGAAACTTTGTCACATTCCCTAGGCCCCCAACACCCTTCCCCTACCAAGAGTTGCCTTCTGTTCCCCATTTTATATCCCCAAATCCTCTGAGAAGAGCAGTGTCTGCCTCTCTAAGTGCCCCTAGCCTCACCCAGCCCTGCCTTCAGATTCGGAGTCATTTCCTTGGCTGTCTCATTGTCTGCCTTCTCGACTGCAGATAGGATGAGAAGAGCTCCCCTCACATCCCTCTAAAACAGTCTGGAAAGAATTCATCTAGGACCCCTTGCCTACTTCTGAGGGCCCCAGAGGTGTTAGCAGGGGAGGACGGCTGTGCCAAGGGACTGGAAAGGAAGATTCTCTTGTCAGGGGAGAGCAGATAAAAGTGCTGACAAGGCAGAGGGTGAAGTTTGGGAACTGAGACTTGGTCCCATCTGCGGGGCTGGCTGCCTAATGTGTGGCAGGACATTTGGAGCAAGTATTGTTGGTAGGATTTATTAAGTGACTGCTGTTTACAGAGCTGCTGTTTCTACTCTGGAACACACAGCAGTGGAAAGGAGCATGCATTGAAAGAGAGGGTGGCAGGCTTTCTGTAAGCCCTCTTTTTCACCCCTTGTCCATCCCTACTTTAACATATTGCAGGAGCTAGGGCTAAAAGGCCCTAAAAGCATTCAGTCTATATTCTGGGTGTTTCTCCAAGGAACAGAGCCTCCTTTCTTGTAACTTCTATCACATCTGCCTCTCACTCCTGAGGTTTTTGTTGTTGTTGTTTTTCTTTCTTTTTTTTTCCTCTCTGAAGTGAATGCATTGAAAGTTTGTTTGTTTGTTTGCTTTCTGAGACAGAGTCTCCCACTGTCACCCAGGCTGTAGTGCAGTGGCACGATATCGGCTCACTGCAATCTCCGCCTCTTGTGTTCAAGCAATTCTCCTGCCTCAGCCTCCCAAGTAGCTGGGACTACAGGCGTGTGCCACCATGCCCAGCTACTTTTTTTGTATTTTTAGTAGAGATGGGGTTTCACCATGTTGGCCCAGATGATTTTGATCTTCTGACCTTGTGATCTGCCCACCTCGGCCTCCCAAAGTGCTGGGATTACAGGCATGAGCCATCAAGCCCGGCCAGTTTGTTTGTTTTGAGATGAAGTCTCACTCTGTTGGCCAGGCTGGAGTGCTGGCCTGATCTCAGCTCACAGCAACCTCAGCCTCCCAGGATCAAGTGATTCTTCTGCTTCAGCCTCCTGAGTACCTGGGATTATAGGCATGTGCCACCATGCCCAGCTAATTTTTGTATTTTTAGTAGAGACAGGGATGGGGATCATGTTGGCCAGGATGGTTTCAAACTCTTGACCTCAAGTAATCTACCTGTCTCGGCCTCCCAAAGTACTGGGATTACAGGAGTGTGGCTTGGCCTCCCATTCCTAATGTTTAGCCAAGGGTGCCAGGTCTTTGTGGGGAAGAGGGGTAGACTTGAAGTGAGTGAAAGTTAAAAATGGTAGTATCCAGAATTTCCTGCACTCTGGAGAAAAGGGACTAGGTGAGGTGCTCAATGTTAGCTTAGGGTTTAGCTTTTACTCTAATAGGACCTCTTTCTTCCTTCTTCCCTAAATTTTCCCATTCAAGAGAGATCTGGACGTCTAAACCTCCCATCTTGACACCTTGGAAGTTGTATTGCAGGTCCTCTCTCTGTGGCTTCCAAAGCCCTGGAGAAGGGAAAGGAAGGCCAAGAAAGGGGTAGATAGAGGGGGCAGTGCCATGGTATCCATCAGCACCCAACGAGAAAGGCCAAGGAGAAGAAAGTGACCAGAGAAGAAGCCAGGAGGAGATGCCTGCTCCTGAAACAGCATTCTTACCCCATCCTCTCCTGCTTCCCCTCTCGCATGCTGACAGGGCTGTGTGCCCAAGTGTGCCAGCTCGCCTGGCTAGTGATCCTGCTCTGCTGTGCAGGCAGCCGGCTCTCTACCCCATCACAGAGCACATGCTGAGGTCTCACACTCCTTTGCTCACTCATTTCCATGCTTCTATGTTGCAGATTCCTAGAAATGAAGGAGGAGTCTGTGGCCATGAAGGTAGGAAGATGGCAGGCTCTGGGGCCCATTGGGTACATATCTGCCTGGCTAGAGGAAGGAAAGAGTTAGAAGGCTGCTGGTAGCTCAGCAAGCTCAAGGTTCTGGTGACTCACAGCCGTGGAGGTGGGTCACACTCCACCTGGAGTGGAGGAGAAGGAGTCCAGGCCTGTTAGAGCTCTCTTTGGCCTTCTATCTCCCCACTCGGAACTCTGTAGATGAAGGTCCCTCATCTGGATTGTGGAGCAGGGAAGGCCCCAACTATGAAAAAAGAGAGGGAAATGGGAGAGAAGAGAGCAGGGGAAGCTGAGCATTCCCAGTTAGAGGTGTCTCAGTGAGGAAAGGATAGGAGAGGCCAGTTATTCTTGCCCTACTGTATTCATTGGCTGCACAGACGTTTTGGGGCATCCACCTGTGCTAGGGTAGCTCAGTGCCCGTGGGCACCTTCCAGAAGAGGGAGCTTTCTAGGCAAATACAGTTACTTCTCTCTACCCTTCCTTGCCTGTCCAGACAAGGTACCCAGCTAACACTAAATTTTTAGAAGTAAAAAAAGCTATGTTGGCCAGGCATGGTGGCTCACATCTGTAATCCCAGCACTTTGGGATGCTGAGGCGGGTCAGGAGTTCAAGACCAGCCCGGCTAGCATGGTGAAACTCTGTCTTTACTAAAAATACAAAAAATTAGCTGGTGCATGCCTGTAATTCCAGCTACTCAAGAGGCTGAGTCAGGAGAATCACTTGAACCCAGGAGGCAGAAGTTGCAGTGAGCCAAGATTGCACCATTACACTCCAGCCTGGGTGATAGAGCAAGACTGCCTCAAAAAAAAATTTTTTTAAAGTTATTTTACAGCACCAGAACCTAGAATGATAACTGCTGGGTCTCAGTACTCTCCTTTCTGGAAACAGACACCTGTGACAAGAGAGAAGCAGCTAGGGTGGCTGAATCAGAGTAGTGGTGCAGGCTGTGGAGATGGGTGCAGAACCATAGATCTTCAGAAATGTAAATTTCCTCCTCCCTTATGTGCCAGGTGGGCAGTATGCATTGTCTCCATTCTTTCTGATCAGGGGGATAATAGGGTACTGTGTTTGAGATCACACCAGGAGAAAGAGGCCAGAAAGTGGACCCGGAGAACCATACATACCTTGGACTCCAGTCCCAGGGGCCCGTGACTGGATCTGGTAAAGAGTAACAGTTAGGATGGCTGAACGTGATAGCTCATGCCTGTAATCCCAGCACTTTGGGAGGCTAAGGCAGGTGGATCACAAGGTCAGGAGACTGAGACCATTTTAGCCAACATGGTGAAACTCTATCTCTGCTAAAAACACAAAAATAAGCCGGGCATGGTAGTGTGTGCCTATAGTCTCAGCTACTCAGGAGGCTCAGGCAGGAGAATTGCTGAACCTGGGAGATGGAGGTTGCAGTGAGCCAGGATCGCGCCACTGCACTCCAGCCTGGGCAACAGAGTGAGACTCTATCTCAAAAAAAAAAAAAAAAAAAAAGAGAGAGAGTCATAGGGATCTTGGTTGCTAGTATATCCAGATACAGACACATAATAATAAACATCCCATTCTCAGAGAAGGATGGGCTAAGAGGAGGAGGGTCTGTGACAGAGCCTGAGTTCTCATTTGCCTATTTCTGTTCCTTTCATTGCTGGCAGCTCTACTCTCCTGCCAGGATAAGGGAACCTCTGCTCACTTGGTCCTGGTGATCCAGAGATGGCTTTGGTTAGAAAAAGGACAGCCGACTAGCCACTCCTTGTGCAGGAAGACCAGAACAGTTCCACTCCCCCAGCTCTCCCCAGCACTAACAGAAGCCCCAGATTCCCTGCATAATAAGCTCAGTCCTGAACTAAAAACTAAACCAACAGCTGGCCCTGGGTATAAAAGTAGTACTGTTGACGGGGAGCTTGGGTCCACCAGGTCAGGTTAGGCAGGTGTAGGGAGTTCAGCCCCAGGTGAGATAACAGAATCATGCTATGGCCAGACAAAGTGGCTCATGCCTATAATCCCAGCACTTTGGGAGGCCAAGATGGGAGGATCACTTGAGCTCAGGAGTTCGAGACTAGCCTGGGAAGCATGGTGAAACCTCATCTCTACAATTAAAAAAAAAAAAAAAA
Organism: Callithrix jacchus; assembly: GCF_049354715.1. Taxonomy (NCBI): domain Eukaryota; kingdom Metazoa; phylum Chordata; class Mammalia; order Primates; family Cebidae; genus Callithrix; species Callithrix jacchus. The sequence goes on from NC_133506.1 coordinate 120,021,116, forward strand.
TTGGGTGGCATACATCTCTAGTCCCAGCTACTTGGGAGGCTGAGGTGGGAGGATTGCTTGAGCCTGGGAGCTGTAGGTTGCAGTGAGCCGAGATTATGCCATTGCACTCCAGCCTGGGTGAAAGAATGGGACTGAGTCTCAAAAAAAAAAAAAAAAAACATGCCATGATATCACATTCCCTAATCCTCTACTTTCTCAAACCTTATTTTCTGCCCACCTTTTCTTTCACCTCTCTATAGCCAGCTCCATTCCTGGCCACCTCCATTCCTGGCCACCTCATCCCCTCCAGTCTGAGAGGACATGGTAAGTAGTTGTCTGTTCCCTATGCTTTTCTCTCTCTCACTCTCTTCCTCTCCTCCCAGCTCCCAACCGAGAACTACCCCTGTTTCAACTCTTTCCAGTGAATGCCACCAGGATCTGAACCCAGGATATCCAGCCTCCATCATCACTCTAACCCTGAGAATTCCACTGGAGTGGGGAGGACTTGTCAGTCTTCATCCTTCCCCACAAGTATACTGAGGCCAGGACAGGTATGTCCACTGCCATGAAGGGCCCTGCCCTGGAGCAGAGGGCAGCCGTAGGGGTACAGTGGGGTCTCAGCCCTAAATACGTGTATGCCTGTGCATTGGGCACACTGGTTTATTAGTGTTATTTCAGCATTGTGATGCAGAGAGAGTAAGTGTAACAGCTGCTCCTTGCTTGCAGTGTTTATTGTTACCTAGAGACAACCTCCTGGCTTTTTCCCAGCTCCCCCTCCCCCCAACCCAACCCCCTCCCTGCCAACAATCCTGCTCTCCCCACACTGATGGGAAATTTATAGCTTGCCCATACCATGCCTTTAACCCTCTCTTGTCCATAGGGTAGATAGGCTAAGGGAAGCCAAGTGAGCAGCAGGCATGCTTGGGCACCAGCAGGGTAGAATAATGTGTGGAAGAGGGAAGGGGCAATGACACCCCTCCCCTCCATTCTATGTGTCTGGTCTTAGGACCCCGCTGCCCTCCTGGCTCTCAGTGGAGAAAAAAGGAAAGAAATTTGGACCTAGCCTGGAGATCCTGGAAGAGCTCTTTTGGATCTAGCCTTGGGATCCTATCATCTCCTCACAAAATTATGATCTTCCCTGGGCATCTCTAAAGCCACCAGTTGGGTTGCCTGCACCTGTGCAAATATAGCAAGGTAGTGTTGAAATAGAGGGGTAAATCCAGAGTGGCAGAACCGCCAGTTCCTTCCTTTATGTCTGAGAGAGAGGTAGCTGTAGAGATGTTATATCAAGACAAACAAGAGGCACTGGCTTGAGAAATGCTGGCTGGACTTCTACAGCTGGGTAGATGTCAGACATGAAGCTCGCTGCTGAGCCTGGTGGGAAACACTGCCCACCTTAACGTCACCTGAGCCCAGCACTAAGATCCTGAGAGACCCCCAGGCCATTCTCCAAGCTGGTCTTTTTGGTCTGGTTATGCTGCTGCTGCTTTCTTGTCTTTCCTGGTCATTTTCTCCTGTGTCTTCTAGTTTGATACCTTGGGGCAGATCAAAGAGACCAAGAAGGTAGGGGCATCCTAGTTATGGCCTCAACACAGCTGGGGAAAGAAAAGCCCCCTCTGTCCTCTCTTGACCTTTTATGGAGGACACTAAGTCTTCTACTCACCATCCTCGCTGGAAACAGAAGAGAGCAAAAGGCATCAGATTTTAGCAGAAAGGATAGAGGGTAGACATATGGAAAAACTTACTCATGGGATGAAAGACTTCAGATTGGGCCTGATTCTCTTCTGAGATTTTTCTTCTGCCTGCTGGTTTGTGTTTGTGTCTCCCTAAGGAGCATTGGACAAACAAGGTTAGTTTTCCAGGCCTCTTGCAGACAGCCTCAGCACAGTTTCCACACAGTGCACCACTTCTCAGTTCTTCTAATGTAATATAGTATGTGTGGTGGTTAGATCACAAGTTTTGGAGATAGCCCTGGGTTCCAGTGCCAGCTCTGCCACTTACCAGCTGTGCTACCTTGGTAAGTCACTTAACCTCTTTGAGTCCTAGTTTTTTTTTGAGACAGAGTCTTGCTCTTTCACCCAGGCTGGAGTACAGTGGTTCAGTCTCGGCTCACTGCAACCTCTGCTTCCCGGGTTCAAGTGATTCTCCTGCCTCAGTCTCCTGAGTACCTGGGATTACCAGGTGCATGCCACCATGCCCGGCTAGTTTTTTGTATTTTTGGTAAAGATGTGGTTTCACCGTGTTAGCCAGGATGGTCTCCATCTCCTGATCTTGTGATCCACCTGTCTTGGCCTCCCAAAGTGTTGGGATTATAGGAATGAGACATTGCCCCCAGCCCAGAGTCCTGGTTTTCTTGTAAAATGCAGATAAACAATTACTCTTTAAATTTGTTGTGAGAATTTCATGAAATAATGTGTGTAAATCACCTACAGCAGTGCCTGATACTCAGTAGATGCTTACTCAACAGTGGATTGTGCAATAGAGTACTACTACTTTTATGAAGTTAGTAGGGCTGACATTGCTTCAAAGACTTTGTGGGTTCCCTGAGATTAACGGCCAAATGTATGTGCATATGCTGGGGAGAATGTCTGTAGTTTTTTACATGATGTAGAGTAGGGGTGGCCATCCTCTGGAAAGAAAGTAGTCCCAATCCTTAACTCAGACTCCGCAAGAAATCAGTTCCCCCATTCCTATGTCTCTCAAGCCAGAGTACCTTGGCCACTGTTCTGCCTAGAGGTTCAGCTTCATCCAGGATGGAGCTGGGAGAGATAGTCATTAGGATAGCAACAACTAGTATTTGCTAGGCACTTCACAGTTTGTCAATTACATTGATCTACATTAGCTCTTTTGAGACCCAAAACAACCCAGTTAGGAGAACTCCATTTATTGATGCTTCTGTGGCCGGCATTGTACTGAGTGTTGTGTTTTTGTTTTTGTTTTTTTTTTTTTGAGACAGAGTCACCAGGCTGGAGCAAAGTGGTGCAATCTTAGCTCACTGCAACTTCCAACTCCCTGGTTCAAGCAGTTCTTCTTCTTCAGCCTCCCAAGTAGCTGGAATTACAGGCATGCTCCACCATGCCCCACTAATTTTTGTAATTTTAGTAGAAATGGGGTTTCACCATGTTGGCCAGGATGGTCTCGATCTTCTGACCTTGTGATCCACCCGTCTCAGCCTCCCAAAGTGCTGAGATTACAGGCTTGAGCCATCGCACCTTGCCGAGTGTGGTTGCTTTTTTTTATCCCAAGTATGTTTTTTATTTTATTTTTATTATTTATTTATTTGTGTGTGTGTGTGTGTGTGTGTGTGTGTGTGTTTTAAAGTATGTTTGAAGCCTATGGAGTATTTCATCCTCTGGATATGCTGTGATTTATAAGGCTCATTCCCTATTTTGAATCATTTAGGTATTTTTGCTGTTGTAAGAAATATCACAGTGAATATCCAAACAAATAAAACTTTATGCATTTTATTTAATTTATTTTTTGAGACAGATTTTTGCTCTTATTGCCTGGGCTGGAGTACAGTGGTATAGTCTCGGCTCATTGCACCTTCTGCCTCCTGGATTCAAGTGATTCTCCTGCCTCAGCCTCCCAAGTAGCTGAGATGACATGCGCCTGCCACCATGCCTGGCTAATTTTTGTATTTTTAGTAGAGATGGGGTTTCACCATGTTGGCAAGGCTGGTCTCAAACTCCTGACCTCAGGTGATCCATCTGCTTTGGACTCCCAAAATGCTGGGATTACAGGCGTGAGCCACTGCGCCCGGCCTTTGTGCATTTTAAAGAAGTAATTCTGAGAAGTGGAATTACTGGTCGATGGATACAAATACCCACTTCCCATGGTTATGTTCATTTTATTGATGTGCCCTAATGAGAATAATATTTATTAGTCTTCCTCGTTGGAATTCTACACTAGAAACACAAGGCGGCCCCTATTCCCTCCTATACCCAACAGAGACATTAATAATCTATCAAGGCATTTAAAATTGAGATCATAGTAGATCCACATGCAGCTGTGAGACATAATACAGAGACAGAGAGGTCTCTTGTACATTTTGTCCACTTTCACCAAATGGCAACATTTTATGAAACTATAGTATAATGCCATAACCAGAATGTTGATCTTGATATAATCTACCAGTCTTATCCAGATTTCTCTAGCTTTACTTGTTCCCATATGTGTATATATTAAGTACTATACAATTTTATTACTTGTGTAATTTTATGTATCTACAACTACAGTCAAGAAGCTGACTAACACCACAACAGTTCTTCATGTTGCCCTTTTATAATCACACCTCCTACCCTTTCACCCACCTTATCCCCTCCCTAACCTTTGACACCACTAATCTGTCTTCTTCTAAAATTTCATCGTTTCAGAAATGGGGTAATATAGTACATAACTTTTTAGGATTGTCTTTTTTATTGTTTTAGAGACAGGATCTTGCTCTGTCACCCAGGATGGAGTACAGTGGCTCAGTCATAGCTCACTGCAGCCTCGAAAACCTGGGCTTATTAGCTGGGCATGATGGCATGCTCCTGTAGTCCCAGCTACTTGGGGGGCTGAAGTGGGAAGGTCTCTTGAACCTGGGAGGCAGAGGTTGTGGTAAGCCAAGATCATGCTACTGCACACCAGCCTGGGTGACAGAGCAAGACCCTATCTCATACAAAAAAAAAAAAAAAAAAGTTAAAAAATAAAAAAATCCTGGGCTCAAGGGATCCTCCAGCCTCAGTCTTGTAAGTGGCTAAGACTACAGGTGTCTACCACCATTGCCAGACTAATTTTTAAATTTTTGTAGAATGTAAAATGAGACCTTTCTATGTTGCCAAGGGTGGGCTCAAACTCCTAGCCTCGAGGAGTGCCTGCTTTAGCCTCTCAAGTTGCTGAGATTATAGGCGTGAGCCACTGTGCCCAGGTTGTCTTTTTTCATGCAGCATAATTCCCTGGAGATCTGTCTGAGTTTTTATGTGTATCAGTAGTTCATTCCTTTTACTTATTCTATGGTATGAGTATACCACAGTTTGTTTGGCCAGTTACCTGCAGAAGGCCATCTGGGCTAATTCCAGATTTTTGGCTATTACAAATAAAGCTGCTATGAACATTAATGTACAGATTTTTGTGTGAACATAAACATTTTTCTGTATTGCCAAGTTGCCCATCAACAAGGTTCTATCACTTTGTACTCATTAGCAATGAATGAAATACCTCATTTCACTTGTTTGCTGAATATTTTATATTCATAATTATTAAACTTCTTAATTGGGAATGGCATTACTGTTATCTCCATTTTATAGATGTGGAAAATTGAGGCTCACATTAAATCATTTTCCCAAGATCACATGATGTTAAGTGACAAAGAAGAGCCTGGAATCTAAGATAAGGCTCTTCCCACCACAGTTGACTTTTCAGGTGGAGGCCTTTCTATACTACTAGTAGAGAGATGTTGGGGGCAGGGAGAGCACTGGAACAGCCTGGGTCAACTCAGGTTCTCACAGCCAACTTCAGTCCATAGAGTAAAAGAACAGCACAGGCCAGGCACGATGGCACATGCCTTTAATCCCAGCACTTTTGGAGGCCGAGGAGGGTGGATCACTTGAGGTCAAGGAGTTCGACACCAGCCTGGTCAACAGGGTGAAACTCCATTTCTACTAAAAACACAAAAATTAGCCAGGCTTGGTAGTGAGCACCTGTAATCTCAGCTACTCGAGAGGCAGAGGCAGGAGAATTGCTTGAACTCAGGAGGTGGAGGCTGCTACAGTAAGCCAAGATTGTGCCGCTGCACTCCAGCCTAGGCAACAGAGCAAAACCCTGTCTAAAAAGAAAAAAGTAGCAATGTCAGCAATGTCTTGGAGCAGGGGACCTGTGCCCTTGAAATTGTTTCCCCTTTGCCAGAGAACAAGGCTGAGGTGAATGGTGCCCTTGAAGAATCTATCCACAGACCTGAGACCTGGAGTGGAGAAGGGAGGACCCAGCACCCTTTTGGATGCCTATCAGAGGATGAGATATTAATGTCCTCTTTGGAAATGCACAGTTGAATGTGTCTATGGGGTCTGAGGAAATTGAGACCAATAATAAGTGAGCTCTCTATTCTAAGGGGTAAGGGATATATAGCACTTTCTGTTGTTGTTTTTGATCAGGGGAACTATAGTTCATTTACAAACCCACACATCCACACACACCTGTTGGGCAGGCTCAGTGTCTAGGACATGGTAGAGAGGGGATGAGCACAGTGGAAGCAAAAATGCCAGTTCAGTGCTTAGTGCTGACTTTACCACTGCTGTTCACGGCAACTGAACTCATGGACAGCTCGGGAGAAGCTAGAGAAATTGTTTGGTCTGTCCCTCAGCCTCTGGGCACTGGTTGAAGCTGACAGGTGGAAACCTAGACTTGGCCCAGACATGATGAATGTGGAGATGCCAATTTGTAGGAGAGTAGGTTTGGCTCCTCTCCTGGGAGTTCTGTCTGGCCAAAGGCTGCCACCTCCCACCTCCTGCTGGAGCTGGCTCTTTTATAGTTGATGTTACCATTGCTCTCTTGGCCTATTCCAACAGCCGTGGACTCCTGTTTTCCCCATTCACTTACAGCTGCAGAATCAGGCAAAGATTACGTATCACTCCTCCATCTTCTTGGGCCCATCAGGAACAGCATATCTCTCAATGGTACCCACTGGTTCCTGCCAAGTAGTCCCAGCCATGTGGGATATAAACACTGAGGCCAGACCTGGAATGGGGACTATAAAGATTATATAGACATCACACTGTATCATCAAAACAACTAGAGATATCCATTCTGAACCTCTGTCCTCTGGTTGGAAGTTCTCAGACAAAGGCAGACCACTCTTTACTAGCTCTTTCACCTCCACCCACACTGAGATTTCCTGGCTCTCCAGAGGTCCTGACTGTGGCTGGGAAGACAGCTGCCTTCTCTTAGGGCCAAGATGGTGAGGAAATCTCAAGACCCCTCCCTGCCTTGTTCCCTTTCCTTGGCTGCTCGTCTCTTCAGGTCCCTTCCTCTCCTGCGACCACTCCATTCCCATTCCTTCTTTCTTTTCTCCTCTCTCTCTCTCAGCAAGTTTTTTATGTGATTACAGGCACTGCATGGTAATTAGTGCTAAACTCATTTGCACAACTACAGTTAATTGGCTACAACAATTAATTAATGTGTTGGAAATTTGGCACTGGAAAAAAAAGTTTGTCATCAAAAAAAGGGCAAAAAAATTGTAGAGTGAGGTACCCATAAAAATCGAGGGTAGGCTTCAAAAGCCCAGCTGGGCCTCAAACTTCAGGCCTGCCTCAGATGCCTTTCCACTCTCAACTTCAACGAATTTTCCTCTCTCATTTTTTTTCCTCCTTTCTTTCTCTCTCTCCTTTTTCTTTCTTTGTTTTTTTTTTTTTTTTTTTACAACTTAAGCAAACTCATTTCCCTGATAAAATATAGCATGACTAATGGCTAGAGCATGTAAAAATCATTGGGAAAATGTCCTTGGAAGACGAATGCATTTTCAGCAGAATAATTAACTTAATTAACAAATTCACATGCATATTCATCAGGCTATTAATGTCTTCTCGGCTCAGCTTGATGAACATTGCGGTAATAACCATCTCATTTACATACTGCATTCTACTGCGATCCAAAACAGAGACAACATACAGGCGTACACACACACACACACACACACGCGCACCCTCACACATGAATACACACAACATGCCTGAACCACTCTTGACTTCCAGGTTGGCTGAGAGAGTGTGTGTGTGTGTGTAAGTGATGCAGGGTAGGGAATGGGTGAGTGGGAACCCCAACTGGGTGGTGTGATCTTTAGATGGCCATGAGTCAGGTGGGCTAGAAATACCCACATGTAGACATCTGAGATAAGTCAATATTCATTCTCATTCTCTCTCTGTGTCTCTTTTTTCTCTTTTCCATTTCTCTGTGTCATTTTCTCTCTTCTTCTCTTGCTTCCTGCCCCCCCCCATATCTCTCTAGGGAAAAACTTGGTATCCGTGCCAACTTTTTTCTCCCCTCCCCTCCTCCCTCTCTCTTCTCCTTCTACTCTCCCAACTGCTGCCAGCCGGCATCAGCGCCGAATTGCCATCTCCTTGAGCTCTCTGTGGAGCAATCTCAGAGAGCAGTAAGGTGTGACGCGGGGCTCTGCCGGCTTCGCAGCACCGCCTGCGGAAAGAGCGCAGGATGGCGGAGGAAGATTAAGAGAAATCGCAAGCAGGGCTCGGCTGCCATTGGTGTGTGCAAACGCCGAGGAGGAAGGGAGAGGGAGAGTGAGGAAGGGGGGAGAGAAAGAAGGGAAAAACCAGCAGCTGTCGGCCTAATTCTTCTAACGCTCTGCTTGTGGTCATATTAGAAAAACAGATTATGCCCCTTGGTGCCACTCACTTATACTTGACATACGTTAATGTTCTATATCTCCATTTTCCGGTTCTTGATGACAGTGGACTTGAGGTCGAGAAGGATGGGGGCCTGGGTGTCCACGGCACACAAATGTCCCTGTCCTTTCATTCTCTCCTGCCCTTGAACCCCAGTCTATACTCGCCCTTTAGAAAGCTAGCCTGAGCCTAGTTTTCATCTGATGTCACCATTTGGCATTTTGCAGCCCCTTATGAGATCCAGAGGTCAGAGGATACCTGGAGGTCCTTAGCCTTATAAGTCACCTCTCCTTTATAGTCTTAATAGGTCACGTTAGGACCAAGTGAGACCAGCTTTTGTGGCACTACCCCGCAACCTTTCTATGGGCTCTGTCCCTCAAATCAGAAGTTGAGGGTCAGAGAAGGGAGTCTGTGATAGTGAGTGTTCACAGAGGGGTTACAAAGAAGTCATAAGCAAAACAAGGCCAGGATTGTTTCTGGGTTGCTATGGAAACCAGGTTCCCTCCTCCTGGCAGGTAGGAGTGCCTGAGGCCTTCCTCCTGCCACCAATCCTGAAGGTTTGCTAAGGCCTGGGGAAAGGGCTGGTCTTGGAGGACAAACCAACCATTCCTCACAACTGGACTGCCAGCCAAAGGCCTTTGACCCCCACCTTCTCTACCCTCCCACCCCAATATTCAGTCAAAGGGGCTTTTTCCTCTGGTGCCTTGTCCTCTGTGGAGACCTGTTGCTTAGCAACCACTGGTGCTTTCTTCCTAATAATTCACAGGGATGGAGAGATAAAATATCTGTGTCTATATTCAGTTCCCCTCCCCTGTCTATTTATATTTAATAAGTGAAGCCCTGTCTTAAGTTCTCTTAGCACCTGCCTTAGAGAGCTCTTAGAGGGATTATCTACAGGCTGAAGAAAGAAGGTTACAACTGAGGAAGAACTTTTGAACAGGGAAGAGTGGAAGAAAAGACTGGAGTAGGAAGAGCATCAAGGGAAGCTGTGGAAACATATTTTCTTAAGTTTAGGTAGAGAGAGGAAACAAAATATTTAGAACTTGGAATGTGGGATGGGATATCCACAGGGATTCTTTTCTGTTTTGTTTTTTTGAGACGGAGTCTTGCTCTGTCACCCAGCTGGAGTGCAGTGGTGCGATCTCGGCTCACTGCAACCTTCGCTGCTTGTGTTCAAGCGATTCCCTTGCCTCAGCCTCCCAAGTAGCTGGGACCAAAGGCGCACGCCACCACACCCAGCTAATTTTTTTTTGTATTTTTAGTGGAGACGGGGTTTCATAATGTTGGCCAGGATGGTCTTGATAATCCTGACCTCGTGATCTGCCTGCCTCAGCCTCCCAAAGTGCTGGGATTACAGGCATGAGCCACCGTGCCCAGCCTCCATGGATTCTTAAGGGCCAGCTCCAGGTCCTGGAGTGAGCCCCAATAGCTGCTTCCCAAGCTGGCATTTTCCACTCCCCACACCCTTTCCTGGCCACTTCCAGTCTATGTCCCTGTCATATTTATTTATTTATTTATTTATTTATTTATTTATTTATTTATTTTTCTTTCTTCTTTCCTTTTCTTTCCTTCTTTCTTTCTTTCTTTCTTTCTTTCCTTTCTTTCCTTTCTTTCCTTTCTTTCCTTTCTTCTTTCTGATGGAGTTTCACTCTTGTCACCCAGGCTGGAGTGCAATGGCACGATCTCGGCTCACCACAACCTCCGCCTCCTGGGTTCAGGCAATTCTCCTGCCTCAGCCTCCTGAGTAGCTGGGATTACAGGCACACGCCACCATGCCCAGCTAATTTTTTTTGTATTTAGTAGAGACGGGGTTTCACCATGTTGACCAGGATGGGTCTCGATCTCTTGACCTCGTGATCCACCCGCCTCGGCCTCCCAAAGTACTGGGATTAGAGGCTTGAGCCACCACAGCCGGCCTTTCTTTCTTTTCTTAATGGAGTTTCGTTCACTCTTCTTGCCCAGGCTGGAGTGCAATGGCACGATCCCGGCTTACTGCAGCCTTTGCTTCCCAGGTTCAAGCAATTCTCCTGCCTCCCAAGTAGCTGGGTAATCCCTCATGCCACCACACCCTGCTAATTTTTGTATTTTTCATGGAGACGAGGTTTCATCATGTTGGTCAGGATGGTCTCGAACTCCTGACCTCGTGATCTGCCTGCCTCGGCTTCCCAAAGTGCTGGGATTACAGGTGTGAGCCACCGTGCCCGGCTTCCCTCTCATATTTCTATCTGTAAGTGGCCTGTTGGATCTCCAGTTTCCTAGTGTCTGGATGTTGGTATCCAGGAGAGGGGGCTGTGCTGGTATGTGTCCCCTAAGGCCTGGGTACATCCTAGCTTTTCAGTCACTAGGAAGGAGCGCTCCACTAGAAAACTGCACATCTGATCTGTCAGTGGAGGCTGTAAAATAACCAGAAAATGAGGAGCAAGAAAAGTCTCCTGTAGCCTAGTGCAGCGTCAGGAGACTTGGGTTTAGTCACTTCTCCTTACTCTCCTATGATCCCAGGTTATTATCCACTTGATCTTTTAAAGCCCTTGTTGCCTCATCTGTAGGCCAGGAGTAATAATAATGTTTACCTAACTGGACTTTAGCAGGTTAAAGTAATATGTGAAGGAAAATATGCTGCAGACTGTACACTAAAATATTATTTTAAGGTCTGAAAAAGGTCTTATTGCTGGGGTGTGGGAGGCATCATGAATCCAGCCCAGCCCTGGGCTTAGGAGTACTCCTTCCCATAGCTCTCACGGCTGCTGGTCTTCCATTAGGTTGTTGGCAAGCGGGGTATGACTCTTTGCCCTCTGATCACTGGAGCAAGGAGCTATAAAAATCAAAATCAGGCTGGGCATGGTGGCTCACACCTATAATCCCAGCGCTTTGGGAGGCCGAGGCGGGTGGCTCACGAGGTCAAGAGATCGAGACCATCCTAATCAACAAGGTGAAACTCTGTCTCTACTAAAAATACAAAAATTAGCTGGTCATGGTGGCGCGCGCCTGTAGTCCCAGCTACTCGGGAGGCTGAGGCAGGAGAATTGCTTGAACCCAAAAGGCGGAGGTTTCGGTAAGCCAAGATGGTGCCATTGCACTCCAGTCTGGGTAACAACAGCGAAACTCCATCTCAAAAAAAAAAAAAGTCAAAATCAAACACAAAGCAGTCTAGGGAGAGTCATGTACTGTTGTCCCTATCGTCTTTCTCACCTCAGACTCAACCTCTGGCCTCTAGTTTTCAGCAGCTGAGACAGCAGCCCTACCAACACCCCACCCTAACCTTCTGCCCCTTTCCATGGTCAGCACCTTTGCTGCCATCATGCTAGCTCACAGACTGTACAGTTTCACCCACCATACCCCCCTTCTTTGCACCTCTTCCAACCCGAGCCTTCTGTGGCAGACAGATGGGGTGTCTGCAATGGAAAAGGCTCTGGGCTCTGCGCCGTCTTGGGTGGGCAGCCCCCCTCCCCATCTCCCCATTACTCCCTCTCCCCACCTAAGACACTCAGATTCACCCCAGGCGGGACTAGACGGGGGCTGAGAATTCCAACTCTCTTTTCTTCTTAGGCCCAGCTCCAGAAGCAGACCCAGAATGGTATCCTGAGACCCAGACCCTAGCCCCTCTTCATGGAAGACGAGTGCAAAGGAGAAAATAGGATAGGGAATGGTAAGCCTCCATGTGATGTGACTAATGTGGAGAGGGAGGGAGAGGCCTAGGGTCTTTCCCTGAGGACTGGATGGCTGGAGTTTGGGAGCCTACATTGACAGAGGAGGCTAAGCCTGGGCAGCTGCTTTGTTCCAGAAATCTAAGGTCCCTGGAGGGAGGCTCAGCTTGGGGAGGGAGAAGGGAGCTAACATTGCAGAGTACCAACTGTGAGCCAGGTGCAATGCCAGAGCCTTTCCATACCTGTACTCAAAACTAGCAGATGAGGAGTTAGGGCGAATAGGTGTCTCATGAGCTTCCTGTATCTTAGCACAGTCGACCACTTCCTTTGATTCTGTGATGTCTCTGCCAGTTCTTCTCCTTCCGCTGGTCTTTGTCTGTGTCCTTTGCAAACTCATTCTCAACTCCTTAGACTCAGTCAAGTCCCCCACTTACACACTTCCATGGTACTATATATCCTTCTTCAGAGCACTTAGCACAGTTAGTTCCTATGTGTTTGTCCAGTCATTTGAATAATGATCTAGCTTCATTGGATGGAAAGTTCCACAAGGTCAGTGACCATTTCTATCTGTGTTCACCAGTGTGTTCCCAGTGCCCAGAAACAGTGCCTAGCATAAAGCAGCTGTTTGGTAAAGACTTGTTCTATGAATGAATAATTTACAAAAGAACATCTCTCTGGCCTAAACTCCCTTCTTAACCACTCCCTCACCCTGAGTTCACCTACCCCAATGTGTGGACCAGGGAACAAGGTACTGGGAGATCAGGCCACCTCGTTCTCCCTCATCAGGACCAGTCCTAGTTTCAGGGTGTGGGGCCATTGCTGTGCCAGAGCCTGGTCCTGCCTGTCTGCTCTTCAGCTTTTCTAGGGATTGAGAGAATTCAAAGACTCAACAGTTTTTCCCCACATAGGGACCTGAAATCATTCATGTGAGCTGGAAAGGGAGGGGAGTTCCATCAGAGAAAGGTGCTCTGAAGAATATCCTTTTTTTTTTTGCCTTGCTGAGACTGCAGAGACCATCTGCTGCCACCCCTCTGTTTGCTTCTGTCCTCTTACCCTGGACTTCAGGGAAAGAGATGGTTAAACCAGGTAGGAGGGATAGGCAGTTTACCAGATGCAGGACAGGCTGCTTGCTCCTAAAAATGTCTGGGGAGCTGGGTGATGAGCCTTGGCCAGGTGATTGGAGATGAGGAACACAGAATCCAGGAACAGCCAGTCCTTTGGGTCTGCACTCTCTAGACCCTGGGAAGCAGGGGGTAGATGAAATGACCTCTGTGAGGTATACAGCCTCCAGCCAGGGCTTTATCTGACTCCTTTGCTGCCCTTGCCATCTGACCTCAGTGTTCCCAAATTATAGAGAGTTAAAGTTAAGCCAAGCGTAGTAGCTCCTTGCTGTCTGTGGCTACTCCCCATTCTTAACCTTGGACAAGCACACAGTTAGTTGCCAATCTCCCAGCCCAGAGCATCTCTTCATCCAGCTAGCACCAATACCCAGTACTCACAGGGGCCTCTCAGCCCCCTTATCCTAACAGTGCCCATCAGCACCCCGGTATCTGGGGTCATGGATCTTGGAAGGCACTCTGGGCAGTGTTAGTTTCTCTGACCCCACCTGTTCTCTGGGCCCTAATGAAGCAGGACAACTCAGGCTTCAGGCCAAGTCCTTGTGTCCTTATCAAAGACAACATCTGTCCCCTCTAAGAAGATAATCCCTTGGGGGAGGAGGGTGAGACAGGCACAAGGGAGAAATCCTGATCTTGCCTGGGCCCTCACCCCAAATTCCACTGCAGGCATAGATAGTGGTGAAAGTTAAGACAACCACAGAGGCACTCACACACATGCTCCACGTGGGCCTTCATGCCTCTGAGCCCCCACATACGAAAGCCTCTCCTAGGCTCACCCAGCTACCTGGGCTGCTGCTGCTGCCAAGCGGCCTTCTTTTATTCATGCGTTGTTTTATTGCTGGCAAATGCTGCTGCTTGCTGCTGTTGGAGGCGTTCCTGCCAAATCCATCCCAACATCTTGGCCTGGCATCAGGGCCGCATGCTAATGTGGAAATTTAAAGAGCCGCTCGGCTTTAAATCGGAATTTTAAATGAGCAGCAGTGCTCCGAGGGGACCTGGGCAAAATCAAACAGTATCTGATGCACCCTTCCTCCTCCCACACCCACAGCATCACCCAAGTTCCTTCCTCCTTTCCCTTTGATTTGAATATTAGAGGAGGTATTGGCATGGGACACACTAGGGGAAGAGGGAGGTACCAGGGTAGAGGAGTTTGTTCAAGATGGGGTCATCTGGACTAGTGAGGATCACTCAGGACCAAGAATGGATCTACTGCTTGCTGCCATAGGCAAATGGCCAAATGGAAGGTGTTCCACAAGGGAGAAGGGCTAGAGGTGATGAAACTGAAGTTACTCCCTCACTTCCCATTTTACCAGGAAACAAGAAGAGAAGGCCTGCTCTGCAGAGAAGAGGGAAGAGGGAAGGTGGAATTCCATGAAGACACTCATATACAACATACACTTGTTGCCAATGGGACATGTGCACACAGCTGTGCATCCAGGCTGGGATGAGGTCTCTGCAGCACACATGCACATAGCTCACACATCACCCATGGATGGAGAGGAATTACCTGCACAGCGAAGTCAGTCTTTCTTTCCCTATCCAGGCCACTTTTGTAACCCTAGAGCGAGCTGACTTCTGCAGGTTGCTAGCCTGAACTGTGCCACAGGTTTTTCCACGGATCCTAATTTCCCAGCTCCTGGCAGCTGCTTGAGTCAGCCATGGTGATGGAGCTCTGCAGCTCTTCTGCCAGGATGGGGACAGGGAGAACCTGAGGTCATCCTGTGCACCTGTCTTGGCCACAGTGTGGTGCCCTCTCTGGTAATCACCAAAAGACAGGCTCAGACATCTCATCTAGGAGAGGTTTTGGGCACAACCTTGGTTTCAAAGGAAAGAGGGGGCTAATGGGAGATGAGAGAGGCAGTCTCTGCCTCCCTCTGATTCCCTCTCCTTACCTATCTCCAGGAGACAGGCGGCCTCTCATTATCAGAAAACATTTTTTGAGTGCCTGCCTTCAGGGAGACACCATGCTTTACTTTAGCACAGTGCCTCACAATTTTCTGAATTGACAGCAGCCCTCAGAATCTGGATGTGCTGTCCCCATTGGAAAGTCCACAGTAACTCACATGGTGACATCAGCCTTACCCATGTTAGGCTGCCAGGCCAAGGGATGCTCCAAGACCTTCCCTAAAATTCTTCCTCCCTCAAAGAAGGAGCCAGCTCCTTCAAGGGGCTGGTGTGGCTGCCAGCCAAGAGGCTTGGGGCAGGCCTGGGGCATGCAGCTGGCACCTGCCCACCAGATCCCCAAGGAACACCCTCCTCCCCCACTCCCACAGCCTCATTCAGATGGCCCCTGGGCTACAGTGCCACTTCTCCCCATTCCCAGAAAAAACTTCAAACTGGACAGCCTCCCTTTCCATTGTAACCTGCTCTTCCGCCCAGACTAGATACAACAATTCTTCCCGGAAGCACCAAATGTTTAATATAGTAGGGGTTGAGCTGGGCCTAGGTACAGGAACTTGAGGAGTGAGGGTTGGGCTGGAATTCTGGAAGTTGTTGAGGTCAAGAGAGGTATGAGGGAGAACAACTTGATGTGAGTGAAATAGGATGGGGGGACATGAAGGGGAGGGCCTGGATGAATCTGCCTCTCTCATCCAATTAGCAACATGCAAATAATATGCAAATGACACCCTCTTTGTCTAGAGACTACAAGGCCAGTGCTGTTTGGAAATGGATTGCAGAGGGACCTCCAGACAGTGTCTGAGATCCTCACATACGGGACACCCAGGCTCAAGAGAGAGGTCAGAGTGCAGCCAATTGGTTCTTGCTTATTCCCTGGATTGGCTCACTTTTTGTGAGCCTCAGTTTCTCTATGTGTGAAATGGCAAGACTACTGGATGATCTCTAAGGCTTTTTTCCAATATCGACAGTCTGGGATTCTACGACCTGGGCCCAGTGCCAGGGCAGAGTGGAGGGTTTGAGTCCATTCTGGGTGGAAGCCAAGATCTTTGGCTCTCTTACCCCTACTGCCCACCTCAGCAATTCTGTCATGCTACTCCCACAACCCCCCACACACCTGCCATCCCAAACATGGGAAGTTTCCTGAAAGCAGTGTTTTCTCCCATCCATGCTTTTACCTACAGTTTTCTCTGCTTGGTATGCCCTTCCTGTTTCAGCCCCTAACCTGGCTAAGTCCTCCAACTCCGCCAGCCTTGCCTGCCTTACTTGTCCACTCCCCAGTTCTGGCAAGGTGCCTCCCTTCTGAGTGCCTCTACACACTGTTTACTTCTCTCTTGTCCCACTAGACCATGAACTGGTTTTGTTCAAGATGAAATCTCCAGTATAAATGTATTAGTTTCCCGAGGCTTCTGTAACAACCACAACCCTGGTGTCTTAAAACAACTGAAGTTTATTCTCTCAGCACAGTGCCTCACAATTTTCTGAATTGACAGCAGCCCTCAAAATCTGGATGTGCTGTCCCATTGGAGGGTCCACAGTAACTCACATGGTGACCTCAGCCTTACTCATGTTAGGCTGCCAAGCCAAGGAATGCTCTGAGGAGGAGGCCAGAGGTTCCACATGCATTTCACAGTACCAAAATCAAAGTGTTGTCAGGGCTATGCTCTTTCTGGAGGTATTAGAGGAGAATCTGTTCCTTGTCTCTTTGATCTTCTAGTGGCTACTAGCATTCCTTTGCTTGTGCCACATCACTGCAATTTCTGCCTCTGTCTTCACATCACCTTCTACTCTTTCATACACGTATAATCTCTGTCTCTATCTCTGTCTCTCTCTCATAAGACACTTATGTTGACATTTAGGGCCCACCTGGATAATACAGAATGATCTCCTCATCTCAAGATTCTTAATCATATCCTCAAAGATGAACCCATTTTCCAGATAAGGTAACATTCACAGATTCTGGGGATTAGGACATGAACCTAGCTTTAGAAGCTGTCAGACTACCAAAATAAGCAAAGACATTTTAAAATTTGCCATTTATTAAGTATCATGTGCCAGACACCTCAAATAAGTTTTACAATAACTGAGCCAGGTGAGGTGGCTCACACCTATAATCCCAGCACTTTGGCAGGCTGAGGCAGGTGGATCGCCTGAGGTCAGGAATTTGAGAACAGCCTGGCCAGCATAGCAAAAACCCGCATCTCCACTAAAAACACAAAAAATTAGCTGGGCGTGGTGGCAGGTGCATATAATCCCAGCTACTCAAGAGGCTAAGGCAGGAGAATCACTTGAACTTGGGAGGTGGAGGTTGCAGTTAGCTGAGATCATGCCATTGCACTCCAGCCTGGGCAACGAGAGCGAAACTCCATCTCAAAAAAAAAAAAAAAAAAAAAAAAAAGTTTTACAATAACCCTGAGATGTAGGTATTTGTGCCTCTCTATTCTGTAGACAAGGAATCTGAGGCTCAGGAAGATTGAGTCACCTGCCCAAAGTCACATAGCTAGTAAATGACAGAACTGGGATTTGAAACTAGATGAGCTTGGCTCCAAAGCCAACATGCCTTTTGCCTCACCAACAGCCTCTGAGCCTACCCCAAGTCCTGGCACAGTTTTTTTTTGCCCGAATGGATGTGCCGAAAAAGAAAGGTGAAGAAAACGGATGATGAAAATACCCTGCATTTTTAGTGATACTGACTCTAGCTTTCTTTTGCCAAAGCTCCCTTCCCACCCCTCTTATTCTACCCCACCCACTCTGATCCCTTGTTTCAGAAACCTGGAATCCCCCCCCAGCTTGCAGCCCCCTGCCAACTACTGCTGCCCAGAAAGGTGGCACAGTGCCTGGACTTCAGGCAGGATCTATCATATCACAGAACCAGAGGGTGTCTGGAGGTCACCTCGTCTAGTCCTCTGTTCACATCCAGCCCTGCCCATGAGGACAGGGGCAGACAGGATCAGGGTAGTGGGCACCAGAAGGATGAAGTGCCCATCTCTTCTTTCAGCTGCCCCTTCTCTTTTCTCACTTCTTACACAATTTATATTGGAAGTCCTCACTCAGGTCTGATTTGGCAGACATCATGCATAATGAGAATTGGCCAGAATCAGAAGTCCTATGGTCATAGGACTGACCCAGTCCTAGATTCTCCAAAAAATAAAATGAGATTTTTGGCTAAGTCCCTTCACCTCTGTGGGCCTCTAATTCTTCATCTTTAAATGGGATCGATAATAGGGGTAATAATAATACCCAAGTCATGGGGCCTTTGGAATAATAACACAGCCCAGGAAAGAAGTGTCCAACCCACGGCCTGGAGCAAGGCAGGTGCTGCAGGAATATTTAATAACACCCCCCTTTGCCCTCCAGCCAAGTCCCTTTATCCTGAGTAACACGGGGCTCTGCTCACCTCAGCCATTCTGGTCTGCCTTGCGCGCTAGACTGTGAACTCCTCTTGGCAGGCTCTTGTTCATTTCTAATCACCGCCCATTCCCCTCCCTAGTGTCTAGCCTGTGCTCGGGTACCTAAGATCAGCACATATTTAATAAATGAGGCCAGGCACGGTGGCTCACTCCTGTAATCCTAGCACTTTGGGAGGCCGAGGCTGGCTGATCATTTGAGGTCAGGAGTTCAAAACCAGCCTGGCCAACATGGTGAAACCCCATCTCTACTAAAAATGCAAAAAAAAATTAGCCGGGCGTGGTAGAGGGCGCCTGTAATCCCAGCTATTCGGGAGGCTGAGGCAGGAGAATCGCTTGAACCCGGGAGACAGAGGTTGCAGCGAGGTCGCGCAACTGCACTCCAGCCTGGGCGACAGAGCGAGACTCCGTCTCAAATAAGTAAGTTAAGTGTCGGCCCCCCAATTCCCGAGAGGCACAGAGCTTGACTTCCATCAGCAACCTTTCCCTGCACGGTCCTGGCGGCGACATCAATGGCGGGGAAAGAGGCGCTGCAGCTTTAAGATTTCTCTCGGGCGTCCTGGTTGCCAAGGCGCGGTTGCCAGGGGCCTGCGCGGAGTTGCGTCCGGCCTTCGCGCGCGGGCTCCGGGTTTCCGCCATTGCCGCCGCCGCCGGGCCGCGCCGTGTTCAGCTCCTCCGAACCGTCTGGCGGACTTGGCACCGGCCCCCGCTTCTCAGTGCCCCCGCAGTGCATGGCAGGCTGCGGCTTCATTATCCTGATTGATTCCTCCTGCTCCCCGACACCATGGGGGCCCCCGGACAAGGAAGAGGGGCGGAGGCGGCATCTGCAGGCCTCTTACCCGGCCCTCGCCCCTAGCCGCTCCTCAGGCCACCCTGCTGTGGCTGGCCAGGCTTCTGCTCTCTGGGTGGGCGGGGAGGGGAGGGGAGGACCCCAAGGGGGAGCGGAGCAGTGTCGGTCGGTGCTTGTTCCCAAGGTGTCCGCTCTAGGCCGGCTACACCCTGCCCCGGGCCCGCCCTCAGCAAAGGTTTTGCGCCTTCTCCGGGAGGATATGGAAAGGTTGGGGTGGGGAAAGAATACAGTGGAGGACTGAAAACTTCAGGAGAACAAGCCTTGGCAAAACGGGAAAGGTGATGTCTCTGAGGAGCGTTGTTCACGTGTGTCAAGACCTGATGACACGTGTCTTATGTGCCTCCCTGGGCATCTTCTCAGTACAGTTTTCAATAGAGGCAGAGGCAGGGTCTGGACTCAACCCACACAGGACACCCTGCAAGGACCTGAGCTCAAAGGAAGGCCAGTAGTCTGTGTGAGGGAGATTACCTGTTCCCTGGAATCCAGCAGGGTGTGCCCACCCCACGCCCAAAGCAAGTACTGAGACCTTAGTAGAAGGAGCATCTGGGGGCCAGAACTGAGAATGGAACATCTTCTTAGTTCTGCCACTTGGCTTGTGGCCTGGGCAAGTCACTTTACCTTTCTTAGCCATGGTTTATCCCTCTGTACAATAGGGATAAGCCAGTTGTTCAATTGCTAAATGGGGTAATTTGTAATGTGTAGACGGCAGGACCCTACTTAAGTCCTCTGGCGAGAAGAAGAAAGGGAGATGAGGGGATGGCCTCTATCCCTGCTGCTGTTTTGGATGGATCCCTTGAGGGAGGCGAGTCTTCTCCATATGCTTAAATCCCTGCCTAACTGGAAGATGACCTCAGACCTTCCAGCCAAAGCTGCCCCCTTATTGCAGTAGAGGGGCAAAACTGCTCTCTACCTCATTGGCATTGCACGGATTTAATATTTACGTTTACACCAGGCTCTTCAATACTCCTGTCCCTCTCTCCTTGGGGCCTCTCTCCCCACAATCCCTGACAGACCCTCTAGTGCCTCAACCCTGTCCTGTCCAAGGGCCAGACCTGGGAAATTGCTTACATAGGCTCCAACCATTGGTCCCTCTCAGCCCTAGGAAAGAGGGAGCTGGTGGGGAATTTAGACCGTTTAATTTATACCTGTTGTGCTTGTGAATGTGATCTGGGTCTCTCTGGTGACTCAGTGTCTATCTCAGGGCCTGTTTTCCTCTTCTGTAAATTCATTATTCTTGCAACCCGCATTTACCGGGTGACCACAGCGGGGCAGCATGGTGCACCCAGCAGGTGGGAGTATGGAAAAAACACAGGATGGAAAGAACTCTACTAAGGCTGGGTGTGGTGGTTCATTCCTGTAATCCCAGCACTTTGGGAGGCAAGGCCGGTGGATCACCTGATGTCAGGAGTTTAAGACTAGCCTGGCTAACATGGTGAAAACTTGTCTCTACTGAAAATAGAAAAAGTAGCTGGTGTGGTGGTGCACACCTATAATCCCAGCTACTCGGGAGGCTGAGGCACAAGAATTACCTGAACCTGGGAGGCGGAAGTTGCAGTGAGCTGAAATGGTGCCACTGCACACTCCAGCCTGGACGACAGAGAAAAAAACATCAACAAGATCTCAAGAGAAAAAAAGAACAACAACCCACTCTGGAACTACTGATCTGGGGGCAACTGACTAATTCACACAGCAGCCTCTCCAATACCAGGGTGTCGCTGCAGGAGCATCTCCTAGATTCGAGAGCATTCCACAGTGTCATGAGACTTCCTACTCTCCTTCCTGAATGCAGCAGACTCTTCCCCTAGACTCTTCAGTCAGAGGCTAATTTCCTATGGGAAAAGACATCCTAAAATTTGAGTCTGGGGCTTTTGTTCATTCCCTTTTGTTAGAATTCCCTATTTTTACACCAGTCATGCATTACCTTTATATTCACAGGGAAAACACAATAAAAACATTTCCAGATTGGGGAAAAAAAGATGCCAGGGAGCATTTTTCCCCCTTTGGTAGCCAGAATCAGGTTAGCTAGTGTATCTAGGCTTGCGAAGCTGCCCAGAACCTTTGATCAGTGTGGATCTGTGTGTGGCTGCCTCAGTCTACCCGCTGGCCCGGCTGCCCACCCACCCCTGGCTGGCTTGGCCTATCCTCAGCATCTGTGGCCCTCAGCTCCACTTCCTATTAATACAAATCACGTGGGACCCTCACTGTGGCGTCTCCAGGCAAAAGATGAAGCCACAGCCGCCTAGTGGCTGCCAGGGAAGCTGGCAGGAAGGGGCATCTCTACCCAGCGTCTCCTGGGAAACAGCGAGCTCCCCAGAGAAAGACATTTGGAAATAAAATTTCTGTCATTGTGTGTTGATGTGTATGTTGGGGCAGGAGGGGTTAAGAAACCCCCCTAGCCCCTCCTCTCTCCTCAGGGAAAGCCTTTTTGAGCAACTCTCCCACTGCCTCCCAAAACTCCAGCCCCTGATAGACTCTGCTGGGACTGGACAAGTGGCTGAAAATGTCCCTTCAGGTTCATGGTGGAGGTGGAGAGGAGCACTGGACTGAGAGTCAGAGGCCTCAGTTCTGAGCTTCCTGCCTTACCCCATGGCCCTGGCCTATTGTACCTCCCGTTCTGAGTCCTAGGAGCCTCCTCTGTAAAGTGAGATTTCCTCATCATTCCTAGTCCCTATATTGGGCCTCCTCCACAAAGTCCAGGAATACAGTTGGGGCATTCTAGGCCATTCTTTCCCATACCTAGGGGCAGATATCTAATAGCTCATGATTCCTAGTGTGACCTTGACTGGTTGCTTAAACCATCCAGGGCCCTTCACCTGCCTATGTGTTTATTCAGGCATTTGTAGGTGCCTTTTGAGAGTGAAGTCTGTTCTAGGAGGGTCTAAGGCTGCCCACATTTTTATGAAAGAGGCATCTCAGCTTTCCCTTGCTGTACTAGAAGTCAGCTGCATGTCACCTTCCTTTCATGACAACCCCCTTCATGAGGAGCTGGGCGGCCTTGCAACTTTTTCTTCCCCTAGTGTCCAAAGCCAGCCCAAAGGAGAAGCCATGGTGTCTCCTGGGAAATAGAGGTGGGGATGATGCCTCCTCCCCTCTCACTCCCACCTATTTCCCTTTGCTCTCCCTTGCTCTTGACAGTCAAGCCACTCCCAGCCCAATCCACCTCTCTCCTGTAAAATTATGGGATGTTCAAATTAGAGACAGGAGCCCTTTGAAACCACAGGCAGAGGTCAGAGGTGCCCTAGTAAAAGCAAGTGGCTCTCTCCCCAGTGGAGGCCCCCTCCTGGTCTCACCTCCTAGAGCTCCCCTTCTTTAAGAGACTCTGTCTGCCTTCTAGGCAGGTTGGGGATTGCTGAAAGAACCCTCCCTGCAGGAGACAACCCCCACAACTTGGAGGAGACAGAAGAACTCTAGGGAGGAAGAAGGCCAGGGTCCCTGCAGAGCCCCAGAGGCCCAGGCCTCCTTCCTTCCCATCTTAGGAAGAAGCATTGGCTGGCCCCCATGGCCCGGCCTGACCTTGTGGCTTCTCAGCTCTTGATCTACTTTCAAGGAAGGATCAGGCAATGGGAAGCCAGAGAGAGGAAGGGGAGTGGGGGAATGGGGAAGCCTCAGAAGCAGGAAGAGGAGGTCGTGGAGATCTGGACTCTGACTTGTCACCTTTACTGGGCACCTACTGTGTGCCATGCTCTGTCCTGGTTTTACATAGATTGTCATTCAGTCCCTCAGCCCAGTGCTGTGCTGCAGCATTATTATTCTGCTCTGACAGAGAAGGAAACTGAGACTCAGAGGCCTTATATAACTTGCCCAAGGTCACACAGCTTGTCAGGAGTGAAGCCAGGATCCCAGCCCAGGTCTGTTGGCCTCCAGTGGGTTCTCCCTGCTGCCAAAAGTCTTCCTCCTGGAAAAGCAGGTCTGGGGTTGGGGTTTTCAGTCAGAGCTCATCAGGATCCCCAGAGGCAAAGCTATTGTCATCTGCCTTCCTCCTCCTCACCCATCTGCCAGGCAAGTCGCAGGTGAGTCCCCCGCCATGGCCCCTGCCCCAGCCCCAGGTGCCAGCTCAGCTTTGCCTGGCTCTCGCCTCTCCCTGGTGCCCCCAAGGTGGCTCTGAGGTCACCCCACACCCCAGTGCCTCCATTCTACATTTCCACATCTCCGAATGCTTGGGAAAAACAGGAGGAGAGAGGAGGTCAATTGAAGGTTGTAAGTGTGGACTCTGACTATATATTGGCAAAGGATTGGGGGGCCGGGTTATCTCCCTTGGTTCAAGTGAACCCTTTACCCAACTCCAACCCCCTCACCCCCAGAGACAGCCAGAGCTTTGCTTAGTTAATGAAATACAAAAGAAGGAATCAGGGGTGGGGGGTGGCTCTAGAGCCCTGGAAAGCAAGAGAGAGAGAAAAAGTTGGGTCTCTTCCAAAGAGTTAATGTTCCACAGTATGATCGATTAGGTGTCAGATGTAATTTCAAACCAATACAAGATGAATGGCATAATTTTCCCTCTCTCATTTTAGACAGAATTAAGAATCCATTAGCTAACACAAATTTTTGGCAAGTTTAATAGGAGCTCAAATCTACATTCGGAGGAAACGCTCCCCAAAGCCTGTTTCAAGCTTTTACTTCTCAGGCCCCCTGCCTCCAACGTCCTCTCACCAACCCGCTGTTGTCTGTCCCCCCCTCACCCCACATACAGCCCCCACTCCCTTCCCCTGGTTCCCCTACATGCCCCTCCCCAAGCCAGCCCCAGATTAACTGGCCTGACCCCTCTCACAAAGGCGGGGCCTGCCCACCATTGTCTTCCAGTGGCAATGGGTGGGAGAAATGGGTGGAGGGGCTGGCAGTGGGCCCAGGAGAGGGAAGAGGTTGCTGAATTGGCCCCAGGCTCCAGACAAACCCTAGGGAGGGGTAAATTGGGGCCTTGGGTAGTTTAAGTCTCAGCTACTCCTCAGTTTCACCTCCAGAAAAGTTGTTTTGTCCTAGACAAAGCAATACCAGGTTGGTAGGGAGGACACCAGCCCCATCCTTATTGTCTCTTATATTTACATATATTAATTCACATAGTTAACCCAAGAGGTGGGAAGAACAGCTATCGTCCCATTGCATACATGAGGAAACTGAGGCTCAGAGGGTTGGACCTTGGCTCTGCGGTTTGCTCTCTTACGATGGCCCTCACCTCTGGGCCTTAATTTCCTCATCTATGAATGGGAAGAACATTAGTACCCAGCTCATCGGATTATCCTAAGGAACAAATGAGATGGTACACATCAGGGCTTCGGCACAGAGCCTTGCACATTAGGAGAGCTTTCATGATTGCCCACCCAGGCAGAGGTGTCGCGTGTCTGTCCTACGCCAGGCTTGTGCTGGGATTGAGACCTGGAACACAAGCTGAATCAGCTCTAGCCTCAGCCCTCCAAATTCACAGCCTGCTGAGGGAGACAGACATTTAGACTGAGCCCTGCCCTGGAAGACAAAAAAGGCTGGAAAAAGAATTATGGTGGCTAACTCTTACCAGGCATTTACTCTGTGCCAAATATGGAAGCAAATCCTTTGTATATAGTAACCTGTTTACTCCTCACAACCACCTTATCAGATAGATACTATTGTCATCACCCCCATTTTCCAGATCAGAGAACTGAGGCCCAGAGGGGTGAAGTAACTTGCCCAAGGTCACCTAGCTAGCAAGTGGCAGAGCTAGGATTCCAATTCAGGCAGCCTGATTCTAAAGCCTGTGGCTCTTAACCCCAATGATGGTGAAGGGTGAGGACATGATAGACCCTGCTTGAGGGTCTAGGAAATCTTCTCAGAGGATAGAAGCCTTGAACTAGGTTTTTGTTTTTGTTTTTTGAGACGGAGTCTTGCTCTGCTCAGGCTGAAGTGCAGTGGTGCAGTCTCAGCTCACTGCAACCTCCGCCTCCTGGGTTCAAGCGATTCTCCTGCCTCAGCCTCCCGAGTAGCTGGAATTACAGGTGCATGCTTCCACACCCAGCTCATTTTTGTATTTTTAGTAGAGACAATTTTACCATGTTGCCCAGACTGGTCTAAACTCCTGACCTCAGGTGATCCGCCTGCTTTGGCCTCCCAAAGTGCTGGGATTACAGGCGTGAGCCACCACACCCACCCTGAACTAGGTCTCGACTGGTGAGTTGGAGTTTGCCAGGTGGGCAAGGAGAGAAAGCATTCTAGTCGTCAAGAGCAGCATGTGCAAAAACACTGGAAGGAGACTCAGCCTGGGAGACGGTGAGTGACTGCTTCCTCACCAAAGTGCAGGGTTCATGCAGAGGGCGCAGGAAGCAAGGCTGGAGAGGCAGGCCTGATACTTCATTCTCACAATCCTTCTCAGCAAGTTGGGAAGTTCTTCCTATTGTCTGTCTCCTACAGATAGCTTTGCATGCTGTGCTCAAGAACTATCAGGTTGTCATGATAATTGGCATAGCTAGCATCTCTCATGTGCCAAATGCTTTATACTGATTGCCTTGTTTCTTCTTTACAATAACCACATGAAGCAAGTACTCTTATCCTATTTTTCAGATGAGGAAATGGAGGCTCGGACATGTGAAGTAACTTGGCCTGAGAAAGACAGCTAGAAAGTGACAGAGCTAAATTGCAAACCCAAGTCTGACGCTGAGCCCAAACTCTTAATCACTTGCTTGCTGTGTCCTGGTAGGCAATGGGGGAACTTTGGAGGAATTTTCAACAGTGAATTGAGTTTTAGAAAAAGAATTCTGGCAGAGTATAGAGGTTGGATTGGAGCAGGGTGAGACCAGAGGCAGGGAAGCCAGTAGGGAAACTGTTTCTCTTGTCCAGATGAAAGTTCCAGATGGCCAGGCGTGGTGGCTCTTGCCTGTAATCCGAGCATTTTGGGAGGCCGAGGCAGGGGAATAGCCTGAGGTCAGGAGTTCGAGACCAGCCTGGTGAACATTGTGAAACCTGGTCTTTTAAGTGGGTGTGGTGTCGAGTGCCTATAATCCTAGCTATGTGGGAGGCTGAGGCAGGAGAATCACTTGAACCCAGGAGGTGGAGGTTGCAGTGAGCCAAGATCACGCCACTACACTCCAGCCTGGGTGACAGTGAGACCCTGTCTCAAAAAAAAAAAAAAAAAAAAAAAGAAAAGAAAAGAAGAAAGAAAGAAGGCCGGGTGCAGTGGCTCACGCCTATAATCCCAGCACTTTGGGAGGCTGAGGCAGGTGGATCACGAGGTCAAGAGATCAAGACCATCCTGGTCAACAAGGTGAAACCCCATCTCTACTAAAAATACAAAAATTAGCTGGGCATGGTGGTGCGCGCCTGTAGTCCCAGCTACTCGGGAGGCTGAGGCAGGAGAATTGCTTAAACCCAGGAGGCGGAGGTTGCAGTGAGCCGAGATTGCACCATTGCACTCCACCAGCCTGGGTAACACGAGCGAAACTCCATCTCAAAAAAAGAAAGAAAGAAAGTTCCAGATGGAGAAGGATGGGAGGAAAGGCCCTTCCTTATCCATGGGGATGAAAGTGAGGGCCTTTTGAAGCCCAGGGAATAATAATCATACTATAAGCAGGCCGCAGTGGCTCACGTCTGCAATCCCAGCCCTTTGGGAAGCTGAGGCAGGCAGATCACCTGAGGTCAGGAGTTCAAGACCAGCCTGGCCACCACGGTGAAACCTTGTCTCTACTAAAAATACAAAATTAGCCAGGTGTGGTGGCACATACCTGTAATCCCAGCTACTCGGGAGACTGAGGCAGGAAAATTGCCTGAACTCGGGAGGCAGAGGTTGCAGTGACCTGAGATTGTGCCATTGCACTCCAGCCTGGGCAACAGTGAAACTCTCTCTCAAAATAATAATAATAATAATAACAACACTATTAAGTTCCTACCCTGTGCTATGTAAGAAAGTATTTTTTAAAATAAAATAAGATAAAAATAAGTGCCTACTCTGTGCCAATGAGCCGTTTCCAACTTGCACATGCTGCAAAGCAGATATTATTAGCCCCGTTTAACAGATGAGAAAGCCGAGGCTCAGAGAAGTTGACCCACTTCAGAACCAGGACTGGTGTGAAGCCCCAGCCTTTCCCTTCCACCACACTGCCCAAAGGTGATTGGGCCATGTGTCGGAAGCTAGCTATTCCCTCTCGACCGGGCTTAATATTCCCTGGGTACATACAAAGCTGATCCTCTGTTTTGGCCCCAGCAAATAGCATTGAGCTGAGGGAGGTGGAAAAGGGATGAGGGGGAGTGGAGAAGGGAAACTAGGGAGGAATGAGGTCTGGAGTTCTGAGGGTCTGTTGCTGACCTTTGAGGAAGAGGTAGAGGAAGGCACACAGACAATGAGTACATTTAATTCTCTTAGCCTTCAGAGGAGAAGAAACCTCATTCCTTTACTTCATTTCCTAACTTTTGGTAACTCTTTCCTGCTATCCCTCCTAACAGAGTCACAACCCCAGTTGCCAGTTTTAAGGAAGAGTCCTACCCATGCTTCCTACCGTGAGGGCATACTTCATCCTTTCTTGTGGGAGAGGAAACGAGGAGATGGGGGAATATTCCATCTACTTTTATTTTTTGAGATGAGGTCTTGTTATGTTTCCCGGTGTGGTCTGAAACTCCTGGGCACAAGTGATCCTCCCACCTCAGCCTACAAAGTAGCTGGGACACAGGCATTGTGCCAGCTAGTCTTACTTTTATATCAATTCATACCTAGAGGAAACTAGGTTCCCAGAGTATTCTACCAGAAAGGAGGAAATGACCAGCCCCTGCCCCAGTAGAGAGAAGACAGAAAGCTGGGCACTAGCTGAGTCTCATTGCCTGCCCCTCAAGAGTGGTTGCCACTTTTGAGATCCTTGATTCCCATACCTTTATCATTGAGTCCATTCATCTGTTCACTCCACATTTATTTATTGGGCACCTAGTATGTATCTGGTCCTGTCCTAGCTGCTAGGGGTGCTACTAAAAACAACCCCCATCCCAACCAAGGAGCTTGTGAATAAAGTGGGGGGAGATAGACAATGAAGGCAATAAATATGTAAAATACATAGTGTGTTAGATGGTGAAATGTATGTGAAAGAAGGAAAAAAGCAAGGAAGATGGGCCAGACGCAGTGGTTCACGCCTGTAATCCCAGCACTTTGGGAGGCCGAGGCAGGCAGATCACTTGAGGTCAGGAGTTTGAGATCAGCCTGGCCAAGATGGTAAAACCCTATCTCTACTAAAAAAAAAAAACTAACAAACAAAAAACCCAGTTGTGGTGGTACATGCCTGTAGTCCCAGCTACTCAGGAGGCTGAGGCAGGCAGAATCTCTTGAATCCAGGGAGGCATAGGTTGCAGGGAGTGGAGATCACGCCACTGCACTGCAGCCTAGGCAACAGTACAAGACTCTGTTTCAAAATAAAATAAAAAATAAAGCAGGGAAGGAAGAAAGGAAAAGAAATATAGTTCTGAATGGGGCAGCCAGGAAAAGACTCTTGGAGGTGCTATTTTAGTATGGATCTGAAAGAGGTCAAATATCTGGGGAAGAACTTTCCTATCAAAAAGAACAGCCAGTGCAAAGACCCCGAGGCAATGGCTTTCCCATAGTGTCTGAAACAAGGAGTGAGCAAGGAGAAGGTTGACGGAGATGAGCCCAAAGAACCCTAGGGCCAGACTGTCTAGGGCTTGCAGGTTTTCACTCTGAATGAAAAGGTACACCACCTGAGGGCTCTGAGTTCTGAGCAGAGGAGTGATAGCATCTGACTTAGTACCTAAAAATCATTCCAGTTGCCAAAGGCTGGGGGATAGGGAGGCAGGTGGAGAGAGACTACTAATGGGGATGGGCTTCTTATTAGAGTGATAAAAATGTTCAAAATTGGTCAGGCGTGGTGGCTCACACCTGTAATGCCAGCACTTTGGAAGGCTGAGGCAGGCAGATCAATGAGGTCAGGAGTTTGAGACCAGCCTGGCCAACATGGCAAAACACCGTCTCTGCTAAAAATGCAAAAGTTAGCTGGGCATGGTGGTGCGTATTTATAATTCCACCTACTCAGAGGCTGAGACAGGAGAATCGCTTATACCTGGGAGGTAGAGTTTGCAGTGAGCTGAGGTCAGGCCACTGCACTCCAATCTGGGCGACAGAATGAAACTCTGTCTCAATAAATTAAAAAAAAAAAGAAAAAGAAGAAAATGTTCAAAATTGTGTGGTGATGGCCATGCAAATTTATGAATATACTAAAAAATTATTGTATTGTACACTTTATTTTTTAATTTACTTATTTATTTATTTTTTGAGACAGAGTTTTGCTCTTGTTGCCCAAGCTGGAGTGCAATGGCACAATCTCAGCTCACTACAACCTCTGCCTTCCAGGTTCAAGTGATTCTCTTACCTCAGACTCCCAAGTAGCTGGGATTACAGGCATGCACCACCACACCCAGCTAATTTTTCATTTTTAGTAGAGACAGAGTTTCTCCATATAGGTCAGGCTGGTCTTGAATTTCCAGCCTCAGGTAATCTGCCCACCTTGGCCTACCAAACTGCTGGGATTACAGGCCTGAGCCACCATGCCCAGCCTACATATTTATTTTTTTGAGAGTCTCTGTCACCCAGGAGGGAGTGCAGTGACACGATCACAGCTCACTGCAGCCTTGAACTCCTGGGTTCAAGCGATCCTCCCACCTTAGTCCCCTGGGTAGCTGGAACTACAGGCATGCTCTGTCACACCTGCTTAATATTTAAATTTTTTGTAGAGACAAGGTCTTGCTGTGTTGCCCAGGTTGGTCTTGAACCCCTGGCTTCAAGTGATCCTCCTCAACCTCCCAAAGGATTGGGATTACAGGCATGAGCCACTGTGCCTAACTGTTGTACATGTTAAATGGGTGAATTATACCTCAACAAAGCTGTTCTGTTTTTTTAAAAAAATCACTCTGACTGCTGCACTGAAAAGAGACTATAGACTGGAGAGGATCAAGGGTACAAGCTGTGGTCATCTAGGAGAGGGAAGGCAGCAGGTAGCAGTGGAGGGAGAAATGCGCTGATTCTGGATTTATTCTGAAGGCAGAGCCAACAAATTCCCTGATAAATCAGATGTGGGATATACAAGAATGTAAACTAGAATAGTTGAAGAACTGGAGTCCTGGAAAGGAGGAAGGGCTGGCCTGAGGACATGGGCTATCAAGGGCAGCACTGAGATTGCCCTTAGAATTTAGGTTCTAAAACCCTGGCTTTTTATTATTTATTTATTTTGAGATGGAGTGTTGCTCTGTCACTCAGGCTGGAGTGCAGTGGTACAATCTTGATTTACTGAAATCTCCTGGGTTCAAGCTCAGCCTCTGAGTAGCTGGTACTACAGGTATGTGCCATCACGGACGGCTAATTTTTTGTATTTTTAGTAGAGACTGTGTTTCACTGTGTTGACCAGGCTGGTCCTGAACTCCTGACCTGAAGTGATCCATCTGCCTCAGCCTCCCAAAGTTCTGGGATTACAGATGTGAGCCACGGCGCACAGCTGACCCTGGCTTTTTAATTTGAATGTTAACCCTCTCATATTGCAGAACCTCGCTAAGCATCAGTTTCTTCAACCTGTACTCAAGCAGCTGCAGAGACTGATGGGGACAGACCTGTCTTGTATAAGGTGCTTGTGGAGCATTCCTATCCCCTTCTTTTCTGGCCTTCTAACTGAGGCTGCTCTAAGCCAGGGGCCCAGGAAAGAATGAAGGGGAGGAATATGGCAGATCTTAGGTCCCAAAGGGAGTATTGGGCAGGGGGCTTGGGCATTGCTCCCAGTTATCTAATCCTTGTAGTGTGGAGAGAAGTGGAAGACATTGCCCATTGCCCTTGAGCCTGACCCATCCATGGTCAGCCTGGCTTCTGTGCCTCCACCTTCCCTGGGGGCAGAAGGACTAGTGCCTACACATTTGGGTTTGGCAGAAGATTATCTCAGAGCCAGTTCTCTTCAACCTAGTGGGAGATTCTAGGAAACCTTTAATTACCACCTTCCTGCTGATGCTAGGTTAATGTGATGATTCAAAAGGCGTATTTTTCAATTACATTTAACAAGAAGTTTTATAGTCAAGTAAAACATAATTAGGAGGCTGCCAGCAGACTTGCCTCCTGAGAGGAAGAAAGAAAGGTGAGACCAAGCCCTAATGAGCCAGGTTGGAGGCCAGGCTAGAGGACCTACTCATCCTTCCCTACCCCTCTTCAAGGTGCAAAAGCATTCATCAACTCCGACATTCAGTGCACACTTCTAAGTACCTACTCCATGCCGGGCCCAGAGTGTACAGTGGAAACAGAACAAATACTATGATCCCTGCCCTCAGAGAGCTTACACAGTTCTTTTTTTGGGGAGGAATCAACCAAAAAAAAAAAAAGCCAAAAACAGCCAACAGTTTACCAAAGTGCTGCAAGTGCTGCCAAGGAAGTGACAGGATGCCGAACTATAGACTATCTGGGGGATCTGTGCTGGGCAGAGAGATCAGAAAGTGTTTCCGGGTGAAGGAACAAACTGAGATTCGAAAAATAAAAATGAATCAGCCAACCCAAGAGTGGGAGGGAGTTGAGGGAATTGGTTCTCAGAAAGCAGTCCAGGCAGATGACCAGAGGTCAGGAGTTCAAGACCAGCCTGGCCAACATGGTGAAACTCTGTCTCTACTAAAAATACAAAAATTAGCCAGGTATGATGCTGGGTGCCTGTAATCCTACCTACTCGGGAGGGTGAGGCAGGAGAATTGCTTGAACCCAGGAGGCAGAGGTTGCAGTGAGCCAAGATTGCACCACTGCACTGCAGCCTGGGCAACAGAATTAGACTCTGTTAAAAAAAAAAAAAAAAAAAAAAAAAAAAAGCAGCCCAGGTCCTAAGATGAGGCTTAGTGTTTGCAAAATGGAAAGAAAAGCCAGTGAGGCTTGTGTGTGGAGAGGGAGCAGGAGAGGCAGAAAAGGTCACTGGTAAGGGAGGCAGGGACCATGATTACAATCAGGTTTGGATACTTTTGTCACCCCCAAAAAGAAACCTGTACCCATTCAGAGTGACCCCCCATTTTCCTCCAAGCTCCCAAGCTTTAGGCAACCAGAGTGATTTTATTCTGTATGCTAAGGACTGGAGGGTTTTAAGCTGGGGAGTAAAATGACCCAGCCTATATTTTTAAAAGATTGCCTCAGGCTGGGCGCAGTGGCTCGCACCTGTAATCTCAACACTTTGGGAGGCCGAGGAGGGTGGATCATGAGGTCAGGAGTTTGAGACCAGCCTGGCCAACATGGTGAAACCCTGTCTGTACTTTAAAAAAAAGAATACAAAAAATTAGCCAGGCATGCTGGCAGGCACCTGTAGTCCCATCGTCCCAGCTACTCGGAGGCTGAGGGAACAGAATCACTTGAACCCAGGAGGTGGAGGTTGCAGTGAGCCAAGATCGCACCATTGCACTCCTGCCTGGGTGACAGAGTGAGACTCCATCTCTCTCTCTCTCTCTCTCTTTTTTTTTTGAGATGGAGTCTCGCTCTGCCACCCAGCCTGGAGTGCAGTGGCGCAATCTTGGCTCACTGCAACCTCTGCCTCCCAGGTTCAAGTGATTCTCCTGCCTCAGCTTCCTGAGTAGCTGGAATTACAGGTGTGCGCCACCACCCCCAGCTAATATTTTAGTAGAGATGGGGTTTTACTGTGTTGATTATGCTTGTCTTGAACTCCTGACCTTGTAATCTGCCTGCTTCAGCCTCCCAAAGTGCTGGGATTATAGATAGGCATGAGCCACTGCGCCCAGTGAGACTGCACCTCAGGAAAAAAAACAACAAAAGACTACCCCAGCTGCTGCGGGAGAATGGATTAGAGTGGAGGCAAGGTGAGAGACTAGAGCAGAGACCCAGGGAAGAGATCAGAGATGATGTGACCTGGCTGAGGGGGAAGCACTGAGGAAGGAGAGAAGAGCCTGGATTTGGGATGTATTTTGGAGCAAGACTCATTGATTCTTAGTAAGAGTCTATGTGGACAGTAAGGGACAAGGTGAGCTTAAAAGGGTGACTCTCAGGTTTTTGTCTTGAACTGGGTGCTGTCATTTATTAAAGTGAGGAGGCCAAGAGGAGAAGCAGGTGGGAAGACATGTGGATAAAGAATTAAGAGTTGGTCAGCCTGGGCAACAGTGAGACCTCATTTAAAAAAAAATTAGCCAGGCATCGTGGTGCATGCCTGTGGTCCCAGTTACTTGGGAGTCTGAGGTGAGAGGGTCACTTGAGCCCAGGAGGAGGAGGCTGCAGTGGGCCGTGATCGCACCACTGCACTCCAGCCTGGGTGACAGAGTAAGATCCTGTCTCAAAACAAAACAAAACAAAATGATCATCAATGGTAGACTGGTTAAAGGAGATGTGTACATATACATCATGGAATACATTGCAGCCATAAAAAGAATGAGATCATGTCTTTTCAGGAAGATGGATGAAGCTACAAGCCATTATCCTCTACAAACTAACATAGGAACAGAAAACCAAACACTGCATGTTCTCACTTATAAGTGGGAGCTGAATGCTGGGATCATATGGACACAGGGAGGGGAACAACACACACTGGGGCTTGTCAGGGGGTGGGGTGGGGGATGGAGAGTATTAGGAAGGATGGCTAATGCATGCTGGGCTTAATATCTAGGAGATGGATTGATAGGTGCAGTAAACCATTATGGCACGTGTTTTCTATATAACAAACCTGCATATCCTGCACATGTACTCCAGAACTAACAAAAATAAAGAATTCAGATGAGGCTTCCCTGGCCCTGAGGGATGGAGGATGTCTACACCGAGGGAGTGTCCTCTCATCACCCCATTCTGTTGCTTCCCAGCTTGTCCTTTAGCTTTTTTTTTTTTTTTTTTTTTTTGAGACAGGGTCTTGCTCTATCCACCCACGCGATCTTGGCTCACTGCAGCCTCCACCTCCTGGGTTCAAGTGATTCTCGTGCCTCAACCTCCGAAGTAGATGGGATTACAGGTGTGCACCACCACCCCCAGCTAATTTTTGTATTTTTAGTAGACAGGGTTTCACCATGTTGGCCAGGTTGGTCTTGAACTCCTGACTTCTTGATCCACCAGCCTCAGTCTTCTAAAGTGCTGGGATTATAGGTCTGAGCCACCATTTCTGGCCTGTCCTTTAGCTTTTTTACATGTCTAACTTTAATTCTTCCTACTATCCTTGGAAATGCATCTCTCTAATTTGGAGAGAGAATTTTGGAGAGAGAATTCTGTCATTCTCAGTTCCCTTTAACTGCCTAAGTTCCTGAAATTCTACCATGAAATTCATGCTATACTCATTGTCTAGCATGATATGAATATATCATATGGGCCAGATACTATGCTAGAAGCATTGGCTACATTATTTCATTCAATCTTGCCAACCCCTCTTTCTACAGTATTAATAATACTACAATAATAATAATAGCAGTAATAATAGTAACCACTTAATGACAACTCACTTGAGCTAAATGCTTTACATTAATTGTCATTTTAAAATCTCATTGGGAAATAACCTACCCAGGGTCACATAGCCAGTTAAGAATTAGGAATGGGATGAGAAACCTGGGATTGTCTCCAGTATGCCAGACTCTCTGGGTTGGGGATGAGGACTTTGGCTGGATGGGTGGAGGCATTTTGATCCCTTTCTCTTCCCTCTCATTTATTCTTTCAAATGGAGCACAGAGGCAGCATTATCTTTCCAGAGTGCCTTGGGTGCAGAGGGCAGGCACCCCTGATGACAACTCCAGGGCCTGCACTTTGCTGGAGAAATGTGTCTATTTCTTGGGGAGGGCACAGCTCTTACAAGACCTACCAGTCCTTAGAGTGGTTGCCTGGTGTCAGAGGAGAGAGGTTCCCTTCTACATAGTGCAGGATCCTGCTCTGTGATACAAAAGGCTGATTCTTGTATTATTCATCCTCTGAGGATGGCTTTGGTGTTTGGGCAGGTGCATTTGCACTTCTGTATATATGTGTGTGCATTTGTGTAAAAATTGGTGTGCAAAGGACCAGGTGATTTACACACATGGATGTAAACCAGAACAGCCTGCACCCTGTGCATTTCCCCTCAGGATATGTGTGTGTGAAGGGATGAGTATCTGGTTGTCTGGGCCCTCAGAAAGGCAGGTAACTTGTACACCTCCTCAAGCCTGTGCCGGTGGGTGGAGTTCCCACAGGATGGAAAAAGGGGCTGGCCCCAGAGTTGTGTTCTGAGTCTCAGCTCTCCACCTCTTCCTGCCCGTCTCCAGCTCACTGCCTCCCCCTACTTTTCCCCAAGCTGGGCAGAATGCCCTCAGCCTGTGCCGGCTGGCACACATGCCACATGGTGCCTGGCGCGCGTCTGGGCAAGGATGACGCCCCCAGGACCGGCTGGGATACCAAGCCACCCGCTGCCTCCCCCACCTCCAGAACGGAGCGTCCCCATCCCATCCCCTTTCCCAGCCAGGGACTGGGGAGCAGGC
This sequence comes from Callithrix jacchus, assembly GCF_049354715.1. Lineage (NCBI taxonomy): Eukaryota > Metazoa > Chordata > Mammalia > Primates > Cebidae > Callithrix > Callithrix jacchus. The sequence continues at coordinate 120,056,765 of NC_133506.1, forward strand.
AGGGACACAGCTCAGACAGATACAAACACACAGATGCACCCAGAGACGCCCACAGGCGTGTGCCCCGGAGAGGCACAGACACAGGCGTTCACACAGGCTTGGGTACTTACACGCATACTCACACCCGCCCGGAGAAATTCATGGGCAGTCTCCACTTGAACGGATCCAGACAGAACCTGACCGGCCTAGGACATTTAGGCAAAGCCACCTGGTGCCTCTGTCCGTGGTGCTGAAACAAGAATGTTTGAACGTCCTCGCTATGGAAGCACGAGTCAGGAAAGAGAAGGGAGAAAGAGACTTGGGAATGGGTGGTGGACAAGAAAGAAGCAATGGAGGAAAAAGAAGAGAGGGGAGAGAGAAATCTAGTAATAAAGGAGAGAGAATGTAAAGGATGCCAGGAAAATCAAGGACTGTGTGAACCCTGGAACTCGGAGAGGAAGAAGAGGATGGAAGATGATCTCGGCTCCCATCCCTGCCCCCTGGATGTGTGGCTCCTGTGGCCTCCAGTAATTCTTTCCATATGCCACCTTGCCCTAGATGACCTGAAAATAGTAGAGGAAGGAGACGGACACAGGGAAAGCCCTATAGTGGACTTGCAGATAGCTCCTTACCTGGTTACTTATCTCAATTTGTGTTGGGCAAGTGGACAACACTGTTGATCTGGATTTGTTCCGGGGATTGCAGGGATTTAGTGACTGCTTAATGCTTATCCATCAGATTGGATTATGAGTTCCTTTTGCTCTCTCCTGAGATAAAACAACAACAACAACAAACTTTCCTCCAGAGAGATTACCTAATAGGGATGGCTCTCCCACCAGCAGCCCCTTAGTTGTGGAATTTATGAAACATGAGGAATGCCCACTCTCCTGGCAGGGAAATATTTTCAAGGACCGAATGTCATATAACTAGGTGGGAGGGGACAAGGCAAGACGGGAGAGAGAAAAAAGAGAGAAGGGAAGGAGAAAGAATGTGTGTGATGGATGAGAGGATGAAAGAAGGAAGGAAAGAGGAAGGAGGAGGGTGAAGATGCAGATGCAAGAGTAAGACAGGGCTTGAGTTAACCCAACAGACTCCCGTGTCCAAGGAAGAGGCAGGGAAAGTGTGCCAGTTAGAGCAAATTGCTCCCCTCAAGTGTCCCAAGGGTCCAGATAAGACTGAAATTCCAGTCTAGTCCTGCAGCTGTTCACAATGGCATTCTTTACCCAGTGCTTAGGGCAAAAAGACCCCTTGGGCCAGGACTACCGGTTGAGGAGCAGCTGCTCTGGCGAGGAAGGTGAGATCAGATGCAGTCAAGTGCATGTGTGGTGTCCTCATGGGTGGGGTGAGAACAGTGGGTGTCTCCTTGGGGTATTTCCACCTATTCATGTGTAAGCAGTGGCTGGAAGCAGATGACACATGCTTGGGTGTGCCCTGGAGCATGGGTACTGAGTTGATTGAGGGTGAGCAGCAGGCAGAGGAAAAGGAAGAAGAGAGCAGAGGGAGAGGAGTCAGTGGGAAGAAAAGGATATTGAATCTTCTTCTAGACAGTTCTGGACCTTCTGTTACTCTTTTTTTTTTTTTTTCCTACAGTTAGAGAAAAAGGCCTAGGCTCAGCTGGGCATGGTGGCTCATGCCTGTAATCCTAGCACTTTGGGAGGCTGAGGTGGGTGGATCACTTCAGTCCAGGAGTTTGAGACCAGCCTGGGCAACATGGTGAGATTCCATCTCTACAAAAATACAAAAAGTTATCCGGGCATGGTGGTGCATGTCTTAGTCCCAGCTACTCAGGAGTCTGAGGTGGGACAATTGCTTGAGCCTGGGAGGCGGAGGTTGCAGTGAGCCAAGGTCTCACCACTGCACTCCACCCTGGGTGACAGAGCAGGATACTGTCTCAAAGAAAAAGAAACAAAAAGAAGAAGGCCTAGCTACCAGCTGACCACATTTTTGCCTCAGTGTCTTTGTCTGTAGCAGAGGTATAATGAGAGTCCCAAACTCACAGGTTGTTGAGAGGATTATCAACTCATGTATAATGCTGAGTCAATTACAAACATATCACAAGTTCCAAGTGTATGTTAGCTTCCATGTTATTGTTGTTGCTACATCTTGGTTTTGCACTGGATCAGTTGGGGAATTTTCATGCTTAACTAGAACTTACTATGCCCTGAGGTTCAACAGTTTTATGTCTCTCTTTGGGCACATGGAGGACTGTGATTTTCCAGATCTTCAAATTTACTCCTGAAGAGAGGCAGCCAAGAGGTTTTCTGGAGTGCAAATCCAAAACCCTATAAGAAAAGTCTAGGAACAAGGCACTGAGTTTTCCCACCAAGGGCTGTCGTGGATGTTTTCCTGGATTCCTGAAGAAGTTGGACCCTGGACCTACATCAGTGCCTCCCTGCCATCTGCCCCACACAGTGCTCCTGCCTGAGCCTCCCGGCAAGCCTGTGTGGGTTTGGGTCATTTCCTCTAGTCTGCTTTTCCAACCCTAATTCCTTCTCCTTTACTCTCCTCGACTCACCCTCTGCTCCTATCTTGTCCCTTTTTTTATTCTCAGGAATCTAGTTGAAGGAAAGGAATTCCCTCACTACTTAGAGTGGGATTCCCCCACCTTGCACGGGCAAAATGGATGGTCTCCTCCTGGAGGTCAAGGAAGCATGTGGGGGCTGGCACAGGAGAGGCGAGGGGTGGCAGGGCAGCCCCATGTCCCCCTATTCTCCCCAGCTCCTGTCTCATCACTGTCACCATTCAATCATAGCAGATGGGCTGCAGCTGTGAGCGCCAGCCCGGCACACAGGCTGGTCCGTGCCACTTGGGAGAGAAGGAAGAGAAAGGGAGGGAGGGAAGGAGGAGGGATGAAGGGAGGAGGGAGAGAGGAAAGGAGAGGAGGAGGAGGAAAGGAAAGAGAGTGGAGGAGGAGAAAGGTGGCTTGGAGAGAAAGGAGATTTGGTGCCTTTTATGCCTCTCTCTTCCCAGCAGAAGAGCAGAGGCCAGGGCTGGGCTCACAAGCTGGGCAGTGCCAGGCGAGATGGGCATATGCCCTTGATTACTACCAGGACCGCAGGCCAAGCCTCCACAGCCGCCACGGCCTCATAAATCAGTTTTTAAGTAGCAACCACATGGACATTTCCCAGCTGAGAGGCCTGGCCTCTGTCGGCCCAGCTAGGGCAGCCCTGGTGGAGGGGCAGGTGCCAGGCCAGGGCACCGAAGAGAGAGGGGTGGTCATTGAGGTTTGGGGGGAAGTGACGCTGGAGCTTGTTCAAGCAAAATTTGGGGTGGGGGCTCCTGACAATAGACACTAGGTAAGAAGGTGGCAAGTGGCTGGCCGTGGGTCCAGGACTCCCTGCTGGGGCCTCCAGTCCCTGCGCTGGATTTCCCTGGGAAAGCTGCTTACGGAGGTGGGAGATGGTGTTGCTACTGGAACTCCTTCCCTCCAACACCCACTCCTCCATAAGAACAAAGAGTCAGGGTGAGTGTGAGGGCAGTGCGTGTGCTTATGCTTTTGGGTATCTGAATGTGCTCACCAGGCCTTGGGGGGCAGGAAGGTGTTTCCTGATACCTTCCAGCCCAGGCCCAGCACAGACAAGGCACACAATAAAGTTGCTTGAAGGAATAAGTGATTGAGTGGGAAAGGGGCCAGCGATGCAGGCTTGCGTGTTCACAGGAATGGGGGTTTCTATCAGAGTGTGTACTGACCGGACTCTGTGAGTATGTGGAGGTGTCTGTAGGTGCTCTGGTGAGGGGTGTGTGGAAGCAGGAGATGAGGGAGCCGGGGTGGGGGGATCGATTTCAGCCGATGTCCCTCCACAACCTCCCTTTCAGGAAGTCTGCCCTACACAGCCCTCCCCAGAGCTACGATTCTCCCTTTCTAAGAATCCATCAGTGGGGTGGCAGCTCCCGCACCCCCACCCCCACCGCCTGCCCCCGCCGGATCCGCGCTTGACGCCCTCTTCTCCCCGCGCTGGCCGCGTAGGTGGCCTGGGGTGCGGAGGTCCCGGCCTGGCGCGATCATTTGCAGAGCGGATGGGGCGGGGGCGCCCGGGCTTCTTGCGCGCTGCGTCTCCTCCCTGGATGAACAGATGTCTCGGAATTTTAGATGTGCTCTCCGCCCCTCCTCGCAATAACTCCCCCCACTACCCCCCAGCTGGCACCGGCTGTGGCGTGGCGCCCTCCTCCTCCCCCAATTCCCAGTAGCAGAATCGACTGATGGATCCGGGAGCACGGCTGGAGGCTTGGGCCAGGAGGCCCGGGAGACCCGCGGCTTGGCAGTGGCGGCTCCCAGCTCGTAGGGAACGGATCGGCGCTGTCCGGGCCTCTTCCCTTCTCTCTCTCCTTCCCTTTTCCCGCATTCCCTCACCCCCATCACTCCACCATCTCCGTCCTTCTTGGCCTCTGCCCCACCCTACAGTCATCCCAGCCACCGCGTCTACGAAGATCCTCTACACAAACCCTCACACTTCACGACAGAAACTCCTCCTGGCAACTTTGGTGGAATTCTTTCCTCCAGAGACCCCTTTTCCTGCATTCCTGAGCCGCCCCCCATCACCATCAACTGGCTGCCTGCCCTCAGTAGAAACCCCGAGTTAATCCGGAAAACGTGGGGGGAGGAGGGGAGGGGAGTAGAGATTGAGATTAGGGAGGGGGAGGAGACCGGGTTGGCCCTGACTGAGAGGAACCCAAATTTTCTAATCACTGCTAATTAATGAATAATCCAATTCCGTGGACCCCCAACTCAGGGAAGGGGGCGGGACCCACAGCGGGTAGGAGGGGGCCTTGGCAGGGCTTCGAAGCCGGGGTGGTGCCAGGAGCCCTCCCCCACCCGCCAGCATTCCGAGGTAACAGGCATTTGTTACCCAGCTCGTGCCAGGAGCGATTGGCAGGTTCGAGTAGCACAGTCATTCCGCACACAGATGTCCCTGCGTTCACTCTTCTGATGTGAATTCTGTCAGCTCCGAATCCAAGAGAGACAAGCAGACAGATACACAGACAGAGTCACAGACAGACACAGACACAGCTAGAGCAATTGTCTGGAAGATGCAGAACTCTACAGATATTTTTCTTCCCTGAAAACATTTTTTTTTAAAAAAAAAGAAAGAAAAATAAGAAAGGCTCCCATTAATTTTGAGGGACACTCCCGGAGCCCCGATTAATGCCCCACCCTTCCTCTCCTCCTTATGTTGCCTGCCTAGACTTTTTCAGTGGCCCCGAGGGCCCCTCAACATCATCCCGGAGCTTCAAAGTTAAGTGGTGGCAGACAGAACCTCTGAAATCCCAAGGTGTGCCCCATCACGAAGGACCCTTTTGTATTTCTAGAAATCCAGCATCTCTGAGAGTTCTAGAACACCATCAAGGTACAAGTTTCAGCATTCTAGAACCTCTGAAATTCAAAGTTCCAGAACTCTCACGAATTGCAAATCATGCTGAGTGCCCAGGTCTTCTATTGCCCTCTTCGTGGGTGAGCGGGAAGTGGGTGCTGTCTGGTGCCCCTGAGTGGTTGACATTACCTGTCTGGTCCTCACCGGCTGCCTCCAGAACTTTGGCAACCAGCTAAAAGTGCAGCCTGCCCTTTGATTTAGGAAACCAGAAAGGTCAAGTCCCCCTGGCTACTCTCCCTTTCCGATGTTGCCTTCCAGAGTGGACCCCATTCCCGCTTCTGTCCCACCCTAGCCGTCCACACCTGACCTGGCTGTTCTGCCTCTGCCCCTGCCAGCGACTGTGGGAGCGAGCTGGTTGGTCACTGGGCATCTGTGAGAGGGCTGGGCATGAAGAGCGCTGGGGTTCGGTTCTCCCTGGGCATCCCAACTAGTGGAGGAAGAAAAGGTGGGCAAAGAGGGGCAAATAAACTGGTCATGACAGAGGAGAGGAGCACAGAGGGGTTTGGGCTGTGGTTTGTGGGGTTGTGTTTTTTAATCTTTCTTACTTTCTTTTTTTAAAAGAAAAAGCCCCCATCCTGTGTCATCATTTTTATGGGATCTGCAATTCTGGCAAAAATCTGTCTTTAATTTAGCTGTCCATATAAAAATCCTCACTGTATAATAATGAACAGATGCCATGGAATTTAAGCTGGAGCCTCGGCTCCTCCCCGCCTTCCCCCCGCGCCTGGCACCGGGCACTGGGCACCGGCTGAGTGGCACAGACTGGCACCAACGCGCGAGCGAAGGATGGGCAGGGGGCGACCTGGGCTCAGTGCCAGGGCGCTGGGGTGGTGAAGGGGCGTCCGGGCACTGGGGTTGGCCTGGCGGGAGCTTTGCCGTGGTGGCACCAGGGGAGAAGGGTCTGCGGGATTTTTCTGTCTTTTTCTACAAGATTATCAGTAGTTAAGCATTTTGGTTTGCTTTTGCTTTGGGTCTTTGTGGTCTTCTGATATATTTTTTTAAATCTCCACACTCCACTCCATATAAACCCAAATGTTTTCGATATTTTAATTGAGTTGTTTTTAACCCTCCCCCTGCGCCGCGCCCCAGCCTCGGCCTGAGAGCCCAGCCGAGTGCGAGTTCGTTGCAAGCGGGATCTGTTCCGCGCCAGCCGGCCGGCAGCCTCCGCGGTATTCCCCTCACGGGCGCCTCCAGGGGCTCCACGGCGGCTCCAGCGGGGCAGGGGTACCCTGCTGCCTTCAGGACTGAGGCAGGATGTGGCATCTGAGTGGGAAGTGGGCGAGATGAAGCGGAGAGAGAAAGCCCCAAGTGCCCTCACTCCAATTCTCGCGCTGTTCCCAAGGGAGAAGGAAAAAAACTCTGTGAGTTGGTCGTTCCCTCCTGCTTCTGCCTGCGGTCAAGAAATTGGGCACCAGCTCAGGCTTGAGGGGTTGGTTCTGAGCCCCCCCACCCCCATCCCTCGCTTTTAATGCGACTCTGGCGAGAACAGATGTCCCAAACCGGGCGGACTGCCCAGACCCCGCCCAGCTGTGCCCTTGGTAAAGACTTGGCTAAGGGTAGGAACTGGCATGTAGGTCCCCAAAGGGGTTCGGGGGTTCCCGCGGCCCTGGAGGGACCTGACCTCGCAGCCTTGGCCTCCTGGCCAGCGCAGCCTCAGGCGGGAGGCAGAAGAGACCCGGAAAGACCCGTTCCTAATTCAATTAATTCCAAAAAGAGGAATGAGACGCAGACAGATACTGAGAGAGGCTGGGAGAGAGGTTTAAATACCCGACACCAGAAACACACTCGGGTATGGAACTCCGCAAACCCCATCAGCCCTGGGAGACTGCGCTGCGCTCCCGCGCTGGAGCGGGCAGGAGAGTTGGCTGCGCTAGAGCATACCCTGCCTCACATCTGGACAGCGTCTCCACCCAAAGCTCCCTGGGCACGGCCAGTACCTAGAGGTTCCCTCCTCTCCTCCCCTCGGAGCTCCAGAGCTTCCCTTCTCTGTACTAGGGAACTAAGGTGACTCTGCTCCTCGCTTCACCCTTCAGAATTCCGTTGCTTTCCTTCCTGTGAACCCAGCCCTGGTCTTGGCCTTCTTCTACGTCCACACTCCCAGGACCGGCGCCCCTGTCCCAGTGCTTTCGGATGGAGAAAGTTTCGAGAGCAGAACAGCCCTCCCAAGGCAGCTGCGCCCTTTCTTACCACTTCTCACCCAGGGAAACTTTGTCGAGAATTTTTAAAGCTGCAGGACAGAAAGGCAGAAGCTGCTTTAGGATTCAGAACCCCGGCACGGTTTAAAGGTTTCTCACAGTTCAGGTGTCATCTCTGCTCTGGCCCCGTGGCCAGCGTCTAGGTGTTCCAGCCCTGAAGGATGGAAAAATGACAATGTCTTGGGCTGTGAGCTGGGAAGCTTGTTCTGACAGCAGAGGCCCATCTGCCCCTCCCACTTTCACAAAAAGCAGCATCCTCCTTTGAGCACACTGGAGCAGGTCAGATTCAGAGTCCTGCGCTGCCTCTCGGTTGTGACGGAGGGGTTGGGAGTGTAGGTCAGGCTGAAGCTGCTCAGTCCTGGCTTCTGCCTTCTCTTTCTTCCCAGCTTCCTTAAGGAGTAAACTGTGGAATCTAGAACCATACCTTCGTCTCAATCCCCCCTCAAATAAATGGCTCCCCTCAGAACAGGTAAATTGCTGTTAATGATTCTGGGGAAGAGGAGAAAGCAAAGGTTGCCCAAGAGAGAACGAAATCTCTCACATCCACCCAGAAATTCTTGTATCCACCAGCTTGTGGACTTTCCCATGAAAGGGAAAAAGAGAAGCAGGCACAGTCCCATGGAGCTTCCAGAGTGTCAGGGCTTCCCTGTCACTGACCCTCATGAGGGTTGGTGTCCCCAGTGATTTATTGGGCTGTCTCCCTGGGTGACAAAATCAGGGCTGGAGGTTCACTGGGGTCCATGGCTCACTATCCAGGTCGTGGATGGAATGGAGCTCAACAGTGAAGGGGCAGGGAGTAACTGCCTTCCTTCCCTTTCCTGCCAGATGGGCAAATGGCCTGAACTCAGAGACACCTCTTTTTCTCTGTCATCTTCTGAATGTTGGATTTGGAATGGAGGATGGAAAATCAAGAGGAAGATGCCCTCTTGATTGAACTTGGATCCAGCCACCGGGTTCAGCGGCCCAGTGGTTGAGCTGAGCCGGCTGGTGGGTGCTTAGAGATCCTGCTGCTGAGGCTAGGGCAAGAAGGACATCCTCTCTGTGCTTTCTCCCCAGACCCGGCACCACGCTGGCCCCTTTTCTCCTCCCTCCCCTGCTTCTGTTCTTGGAGCCTCTCTGGGTGCGTGTGTGCAGGCGGAGAGCAAGCAAGAGAAAGAGACCTGCAAGGCGACGTTTGGGACCCCACGTCTGCACACATCTTCTTCTCCTGCTCATCATACCATCTCATCAGGGAAGTGGAGCATCGAGGAGGAGGGTGATGAGAGGCTAGAGCCAGCCAGAGGGCAGGGAATGTTGGGGGAAGGGTCAGGAATCGGAAAAGGGGTGACTGGTGTGGATGCCTGATTCAACAGAGGCAAAGGCGCTCGGGGGATTTCCATCCCAAAAGGGACCCATGCACCCCCCGCCCACTGTGATCACAGACACAGGGACTCAATAGTAGTCAGCATCCTTCTAAAAGGGCTGGAATCAAGCCTCAAAAACAGAATTGAGCCACATAGGGTAGCTGAAGAGCAATGCATAGAAAAGTCTGTGATCTGGCCAGGGGAGCCACATGGAGGGGTCCTTTGCTTCAGGCCCCAAGCCACCTGGATCCTGCCCAGCTCTGGACATCAGAGTGGGTTCTAGGAAACTGGTTGAGTGGGAGAGAAGCCCAATTAACGTTGTTCCCAGGGCAGGATAAGAATCAGGCCTTGGGATGAGTGCCAAGTTCCTTTTCTCTGCGGTTGCCCCTGCCAAGCCTTGCTTGCCCCGCACCATGCGTGCAGATCAGATCGGACTTTTCCAGGTTAAGGTCTGGGATGTGCGCCTTGCTGCACACTCCCTGCAATAAGTGAGGGGGAAGAAAGATGGGCCAATTTCTTTATCTCATGAGTAAGAGTGATTCAGAGGTTTATGAGATACTGAATGCAGGGACACATCCTGGGGATGAAGGCCCTAGTCCGTGATCTCACTCTAGAGAGACGATCCTGGGAGTATTCCAGAGAAGGCAGTGAAATTTTGAAAGATTCTGGTAAAATTTTCTGATAACTGCTGGAGAATTCCTACTCGGCATTGAGAAGGGCCTCCTGCTCCATGTTCCCCAGGGTCAGGCACAGGAACCTCTCTCTGCAGAGGGAGGAAAGACACTGGACGAGGGTCAGCACCCCAGTGTGGACAGCTCCTGGCTTTGGCGCCTCTGCTGGCAGCTGTCCTGACAACCAGGGGGGCATATTTTCTACCGGGGGACTGAAGGGGTTTGAGGATAGATATTTAGGGGATGCCATGAGCTCAAGTTCTGATAGTATAATTCGATCCACCCTTCGACATGTAGGACTTCCTTCTTCAACAACCTTTCCCTTTCCTGCTTGTCAGGGAGATATTATTTTGGGCTCTTGGCCCAATCTTTAAAAGCCTTTGCCTGCCTGGCCTTAATCTTCAACCCCAACACTACAGACCCCATTTCAGTGCTAACATAAGCCACAGTGTTTGGACAAATAATTTCAATGAGCAGCATCAGAAACAGCCTCCTTGAGGGGCCTTATGAGTAACTGTGTTCAGGCTTCAGGATGGGAGTCTTTGGAGCTCAGACCCCTTTTCAAATATTTTAGGGATACAGTGTGAACCACAGGCTGAGCAGGGGGGCAGGAGGAGGGGTGCTTTCAGGGAAGTCAGTTCAGAGCTGCTCCTGCCTCTGAGGTTCGAAGAAAAAGAATTGTGAGGCCACAGTGTCCGAGAAAGAGATACTCAGCCAGTGCCTGTCCTTCCTTCTAAGCCCTTAGGGTTCCCTCTGTTCAGAACTGCACGAGGCAGGAAGAAGGCAGCTCAGATGTGGATGGGGTGGGCTGCCCTGTCCCAAGGAGGACATGGTTAGGTCAAGCTCCTCTCTACCAGGTGGGCACCCAGACTCGGCCACCTGGTAGACCTCCGGGGGTGTTCCTCCAACCTTGTCGACAGCCCTGAAAATGTCAACATTACTGAGATCAGAATGGCTGATTCCCCTGAGTCCACTAAAACACAACTTTAAGATGAAAAAGGGGCTTCCCTCATTAATATTTCATCTTCATGACCTTATAATTTTTTTGGTTTTAAAAATACCCCTGTCTGGTTCAAATGGTTGTCTGTCTCTGCCCATTTGCCTTTGTGCAACAGTGGGCAGAGAGTTGTAAAATTACTGGCTGTTCCCAACTTGATCATTTTTCAGAGATGAAAAAGTGTTTTATTTTCAATGGAGGTGCGTGTGCACGTTCAGGAATGAAGTGTAAGGATATGGATGCTTTAGTGCTGGGTGGGTGCGAGCCTGGGTTGGGTCTGGGAGGGGCAGCTAGTATAGCCCAGTGGGTGTACGGGGAGTTAGGGTGGGAATCCCACCCAAGAATGCCCAGCGTCCCTCTCTTTGGCCTCTGCACAGTCACTTGACACTCTGCCTTCATCACCTCAGCCCCAGCTCAAATCTCCTCTCCCCCCTCAATGAAACGAGGCCAACGTGAGAAACCGGTCGGGCTTTGCATCTCATTTACATAAATATTTATTAATCGTCATTAAACTGAACAGAAACACGCAATGCACTTCGGGTGTCCGACGGGAGTTTCATCTTCACTACAAGAGGAAGGTAAAATTGCGTGTGTGGGTGAGTGTGTGGGTGTGTCGCCTGTGAGTTTGCATTTTTGCATCGTGTGTTTGGATGCCTGATCCCCTGCCTCCGGTGGGGAGAGTGTCTCCTTTTGCCCCCTTTTGGGGAAACTTCCAGCAGGAGCCCTCAGACCTCTCCCCGCCCACCCACCAGCTCCAGGAGGACTCCTTGGACCAAAAATACCTTCTCCAGACACCGAAAATCGCCGGGCGCCTGGCACCCACCGAGGCACAGTCCTGGCAGGGGTGGGGCTTCCCGCAGGTCTCCATCCCCACCCCTCACCCCAGGAAGGGACAGAGTGCCTAGGGAGGAGAAGCCGATGAGCTCACCTCCTTTTGCCCCCGGACGCCGGCTCCGGGCCTGCTTGTGCGTGCGGTGCGGTGTGGTGTGCGTGTGTCTTTCATGCAAACCCTCCCTCCCCAAACCGACCCCCCAACAGTTTGCCATTCCATACAAATTTGGAAACAGGTTTTTTAAAAACAGCATGACGCACAACCGGGACGGGGCGGGGGAGGGCAGTGGCACTGGGGCCCCAAATCTCCGAGTCACTGATTGTAAGAACCTGGGGAGAGGGAGGGGGCGGCGCGGGCCCCCAATTCACCAAAGTGCACAGATCCGCGCTCGGGCGGGGCGGCCCGCGGGCCGGGCGGGGCATCCCGGGGCCGGGCCGGGCCGCGAGGCTCGGTGGAGCCTCCTTGCATAGATATTTGTGTCTTTGATTATTGGTAGTAGTGGTTTTTTTTGTTTTTGTTTTTGTTTTTTGTTTTTTTGCCTTTTATTGCTTCTAAAAGTCCTTACTGCGTTTTCTCTCCGATCCGGACTCTGCGTTCGGCCTCCGTCGCCTCTTAGCTTTTTTTTTTTTTTTTTTTTTTTTTTGTATGTTTGTTTGTTTAAAAAAAGGAAAAGGGAAAAACGGATTCTAGTTACAAATTGTGTTGGCCTCTCTCTTTCCTCTCAATCCACTTCCCCTCCCGCCAAAATTAAAATCGCAAAACGCGGAGACTTGGGGTTGGGGGTGAGGGCGTTCCAGGCCCGGGCTTGGGCGCGCTGACTTCTACCCTCTTCAAGAAAGAGGGAGCGCCTGGCTCCTTTCTGCCTCGGCAGCTGGGTGTCTGTTTTTAAAATAATAATAATGAGAGGGGAAAACGCGTTCCACTTCTCAGCTGCCCCCTCACCAATGCCTTGGGCCTGCAGGGAGGAGGCGGAGGAGGAAACCTCAGAGAAGATACTGGGAATGGGGGAGGGGTGTCTCCTGGGAGCGCCGGGAGAGATGTCCCAGGAGAAGCACTCCTTGGGAGAGAGGAGGAGGAGAACCCCTTGGGGAGAGAGAAGGCGAGTCCCCTGGGGGAATCGAGGCCCCTGGGACGGGCTACCCACAGGTAAGAGGACCACACTGCCCCAGGAGAGCGGCAGGACAGGCAGCCCGCTCCCCGCGCCCGGCGCTGGGGTAGGTGGGGGTGTCCCTGCGCTCTGGGGGCTGGGGACAGGGGGGCTGGCAAAGGCAAAAGAAAAAGAAGGGAGCCGGCGCGAAGTCTCAGTTATGAAAAAACGCATTGAGCTCCTCGTACATGGGGCCCCGGTCGTGGTGAAGGTGCATATCGTAAGACAAGAGATTCTCCGAGTGGACGCCCCCGCGCACAGCCGACGAGCCGAAGACTAGCCCGTGGCCCGTGGGCCGCGAGCCGGGCAGCGCCGAGTAGTGCATAGAGTAGTGGTAGCTCTTCTCGTGGTCGGGCGACGAGTCCTGCTTGAGCGAGAAGTTGCCATTGAGACAGAGCGGGGGGCTGAGCGGGCCCTCGTACTCGGAGCTGTTGTAGTCCGGGCTCGCGCCGCCACCGCCTGCCGCCGCATACAGCGTCTCGTAGGCGGCGCAGTAGCCGTGGGTCCGCAGGGCGTGCGCCGCGCCACCGCCCAGGCCTCCGGCCGCCTGGCACTGTGCGCCCGCCAGGCGGGAGCACGGGTACGGGTACGGGTGCATGGCGAACGGGCCGCCCGAGCCGTGGAAGCGGCCAGCACCGTCGGCGCCCTGCTCCGTGAGGAAGTTGCGCGAGTTGAGCTGCAGACAGCCGGCCACCAGATTGGTGGTGGGCTGCGACAGACCCTTGCACAGAGTCTGCACGTAGGACACTAGGTCTGGCCGCTTGCCGGAGCGCAGGATCTCCGAGAGCGCCCAGATGTAGTTCTTGGCTAGGCGCAGCGTCTCGATCTTGGACAGCTTCTGCGTCTTGGAGTAGCAGGGCACCACCTTGCGCAGGTTGTCCAGGGCTGCGTTCAGGTCGTGCATGCGGTTGCGCTCCCGCGCGTTCGCCTTCTGCCGCCGAAGCTTGGAGCGCTCCAGGCGCGCCTTGGTCATCTTGCGCTTCTTGGGCCCGCGCTTCTTTGGCCGCTCGCCTTCCGCCTCGTCCAGTCCTTCTTCCTCCTCCTCTTCCTCCTCCTCCTCGCCCCCCAGCTCTCCTTCCTCCTTGACCTCTGCCAGCGTGGCCTCCGGCACCTCGTCTCCACGGAGAGAGACTGGCTTGGCCGCCCGGGCTGGCCCTGGAGCCCCCGGCGCAGGCGGCGGCGGTGGCGGCGCGTCGCTCTTGTCGCTCCTCGGCTCGTCGTCTTCGCCGTCGCCCCAGCTGGCGAACTTGGGCACATCCGAGAGGAGGCCGGGTTCGCTGAACAGGCGGGTCAGCATGGTGCCTGAGGGCGCCCAGCGGGCGGGAAGGGGGAGACAAACAGCACAAAGTGAGGGGTGCAGTGGGGTCACGACCGCCCCCCCACCCGCCTCCACCCCCAAGTCTCGCGCGGGCTCCTGCCCAGGCTACCCTTATGCCCACCTCCGCCGCCTGCCCCGCCCAGAGCCGGCCCAGCCCTACCCGGCTGCGGGCCTGAGATCTCGGCGCAGGCCCTCTCCTCCGCGCTGGGCCCCGGCTCCGCCCCTCGCTTGAATGTGGGGCTGCTCCCCGCGCCCGCTTCTTCTAGGGGTCAGGGCGGGGACCAGGTGGGGGTTTTAGGGACCAGATATCTTTGCCAGGGGAGGCGGCGCGCTCTCCCTGAAAGCCTGTTCTCTTCCGGCGGTGGAGAGTGGCTGGTCGGCCGCCGGTGGGGACAGCTGCCCCGCTCAGCGCTCGGGCGGCCCGGGCCCCTCTACCTAGCTCCCTCACCCCTCCCGTGGTTCTCACCCCCACACTCCCTAATCCAATTTGCAACTTGGCCGCGCGCCGCCCCTTGCTCGGCCCCCACCCCCGCACCCCCAATTCCAGAGGCGGGAGGATAGTCTCCTCTAGCCGTGGCGTCCCCAGCTCCTGGAGCCGGCTCTGGGCGGCGAGGACTGGAGAAGCGGGGTGTGGGGAGGAGACTGAGAGAAGCTAGCCCAGTCCGTCCCTCCTGCGGTCAGAGACCCCCTTCCCCCTTCAAACTGTCTCCCTCCCACACGGCTCTTCAGATCTCGTTGTATTTTGGGATTGATGGGGAAAAAAATCCAAATTTGTTTGCTTCTCTTTTTTTGGTGGTGGGGAAAGGTCGCAGGCTTTTTGGGACAACCATGGAGGGGTCCTCCGTCTCGGTCTCTTCGCATCTCCCCCTCCCTGATCCTGCCTCCCCCCCCCCCCCCCGCCCACCGAGCCCATCGCAGGCAGAGACGCCTCCTTTGCAGCCCCCTGGGCTGCAGCCCCTAAGGGAGAGAGAACCTGGGGCACCTCCGATGCCCACCCAATGATGGGGCATCATCCCAGGAAGGAGGTATTCGAGGACCCTCCAGCCGGCCGAAGCTGCCGCCCCCCCTCCCAACCGGCGGGTCAGATCCAGCTCCCTTTCGGACAACTTACCTCGGAGAGGAGTCAAGGGGAGAGGGGAGGGGAGGGGGGGAGGGGGCAAGAGAGAGAGGGGGGAGAAGAGGAATCTTCTCGCTTATTTCATTGTTCCCCCATCTTCTGGGAGCGGGGGCAGCGGCTCCTCAAGGCGGCGGGCGCCGGCGTCTTCAGAGCGCCATGCGAACCGCGGAGCGAGTGTGGCATCTCTACCAGGCGGGGTACCAGCCTCTATGCCAGGCCATATGGGCTTGGCACGTCACGGGCAGCAGCTATCACATGAGAGACGGTGATTGGCATGCGTCTGCACTGGGGGAGAGCCGGCTCCCCCGGGACCCGCCGCCATCTGTCACTCTCTACTCCAAAAAAAAAAAAAAAAAATTAAATAAATAAAGGAAATAAATAAATATTTCTGCCGCCCTCCCCTCCCCGCCCAAAGCAGGGAAAGCAGGGATTGAGAAGAAGGTGGGAGGAGTTGCCCCCCTGGATATGGAGCACCCCACATGGGAACAATGGGGTGGCAAGGCTGGACACTGGGGGCTCATAGTGGCCAATTCTATACTCCCTCAGGGTCCCGCTCTGTCCATTTCCTCCCCTACAGGCTCCCAAGGTGGGATCAGGGACCAGACCCTGGGGTGGGAAGGGATCTCTGCGCTTGCCCCCACTCCCCAGGAGGGTCCCCTTGGCCACAAAGGGACAGCTGAGGCCCCCTCCCAGGGTGGATGTAGGGGCGTCCCTGGCCGAGCCCCATAGGTAGATGTTGGCACCATGCCATCCCTCATTTCTGTCTGCCCCTCCCCCACCCGCCCTCACGCACACACAACATATGTGGCTAAACGAAATTCAAACCAAGGGAAAGACAGAGAAAGGGAAAGATGTGCCTGGATGTCTGTGCCTCTGCAGGGGCGTGTGTGTGTGTCTGTGGGGACATGTGTGTATCTGTGGAGTCAACCGATGGGAGATCTTTCCTTGGTTGTTGGGGGCGTATCCATGTTGGGGTGGAGGTGGGGAGGGACCGTGAGATGAGCCTGTGCACCACCCATCTGGGGGTGGAGGGGAGGGTCTAAGTCTGGATTCCTAACCTAGAAACCTCTCAGTCTCCTCCTTCCACTGCCAAACAGGTGACCAGTCCACCAGCGGCTTTCTTTCCTGGCCTTCAGACTTGGTTATTTGAGGGAGGAGGAGCGAGCAGCGCTGAGAACTGCCTGAAGTTCCTTGATGAGACTCAAGCATTCTCCTCCCCTTGTGAAAAATCTGAAAATATTGAAGCCAACCCCAGTAATCCCAAGAGTGGCCAAGGGGAGGTAGATCAGATGGGTGTCTTGATAAGGAAGGTAGGAAGTTGCTGTTTTATCTTGCGGTTCACCTTTCAACCCCCTCACTGGGCCACACACAGATACAAACCGCAAAGGTTGAGGTGGCGGTTTTAGATACGCACACACACACGCTCATACATACACGCACACACACACGATCACACACACGCTCACACACAATCACACACATGCTCACACACGCTCTCACAAAGCTCATACACACGCTCACACACGCTCACGCACACACACGCTCACACATGCACACGCTCACAATACACACGCTCACACACAATCATGTGCACACACGATCACACACATGCTCACATGCACACGCTCACACATGCTCACAAAGCTCATGCTCACGATCGCGCACACACGCCACACATGCACACGCTCAATCTCACACGCTCACACATGCTCACACACGCTCACACACATGATCACACACGCTCACACATGCACACGCACACACACGCTCAGGCACACACGCTCACACATGTTCATGCACACACACATGCACACACTCATGGTCATACACACGATCACACAGATCATACACACACACACATGCTCACACATGCACACACTCACACAATCATGCACACGCTCACACATGCGCTCACAAACCTTATATACAGGCTCACACGATCATGCACATACACGCTCACACACACACTTATACACACACATGCTCATGCACACACATACCTGCTCCTCACCCTGTGGTACGGAAAAATAGATATACCCCTTCTCAGATAGACACAAGTATGTGAGCAGGGAATCACAGCCTGGGGTAGAGAGACCCTTGCCCACACCCCATCACAGTCATTGGTGTGTTTTAGACCCACATTCCCTGCCCCTCCAGAACCTGTGGCTGACAGATGCACACAGCTTCAATTATACTTTAAGCACACACATTTTGACGCCTACCATGTGCCAAGCACTGTGGTGGTACAAAAATGAGCACGAGGAGGACTTTACCCTCCATCTGGGTGGACAGGGCTCGCTCCCTCTAGAAGGCTCCCCAGGGGCCTCGGACTGGTAAGACATTGATTTGGTGTTGGGTAGGCTGGATTAACTTCTAAATAGAGACCCACATCAGGAGGCCTTGGAGATAGGGGTGCTGGTACTGCCAGGGACTCTCAAGTCACTTGGCCAGGAACCGAAAGGAGCCTGAGAACGCACCTCTCCAACTCCTCCTCTTACTGAGGTCCATGGAGGGAAACTGACCTGCCTAGGAACACACAGGGGAAGCACAGAACTGGGCCTAGGACTCAGCTACTTGACCCACAGGCCAGTGCTCCGCTGATCATCTCAAAATCTGCCTCAGTGGTCTCTAAAAATAAGCCTACTATGCTTCCCTTCATTCATGGATCCTGGGTCTGCAAGGTGAATCCCATCTATGGCAGATAGTTGTGGGTGGAAGAGGGATTCTGGACATGGCAGAGAAAGAGGCCAGAGGATGGGCAGAGACTCAGAAGTGCTGGCCAGCCCCCACTAAGTTTGGGCACAGCCTGGAAGGCTTTGCAAGCCCTTTCCGGGGGCGGAGTCCCCAATCCTGACTGGCAGCTTTTTTCCTGGAGTCTCCTGGCTTGGTGGTATTTCCATTACATGCACATGCCCTGGGCTTTGGATTCCTGGCCAACCCCATTACCAACTTTAAAAAGTGCTGGCCCTGTACGGTGGCTCATTCCTGTAATGCCAGCAGTTTGGGAGGATGAGGCCAGTGGATCCTTTGAGCTCATGAGTTCAAAACCAACCTGGGCAACATGATGAAAACCTGTCTCTGCCCAAAATACAAAAATTAGCCAGGCATGATGGCACAGGCTTATTGTCCTAGGTACTCCAGAGGCTGAGGTAAGAGGATTGCTGGAGACCAGGAGGCAGAAGTTGCAGGGAGCTGTGATCTGATCATGCCACTGCACTCCAGCCTGGGTGACAGAGCCAGACCTTGTCTCAAAAACAAATGCCGAATGCTTTGAGCAAGTTACAGAACATCTCTTGGTCTTGATTTCCTCATCTGTAAAATGGGATAAATTACGCTACACCATCATAGGGCTGTTGTCAATACTAAATGGGATAATCCAGGCCATGAATAAGCCTTCAGTAAATGCCAGCTCTTAATGAAAACACCTTGTGAACTGTCAAATGCTTTACAGTATTAATTTTCTGCTCATGCCCCTCCCCACACAGTCAGAATGCTTGGTCTATATAGAAACTGAATTTTTGTTGAATTGATGGGAGAGTGAATGGATGAATAGGTGAATAAACGCTTCCTTGGAGGAGAAAGTTCTCCCTCCCTGCCTTCTCCCTTGGACTGGGTTAAGCCCACCAGGGGTCTCACAGGCCCCTCCCGGCAAGAGGCAGAAACTTGTTCAGGATAGAAGAGGCCTTGTGTGGGGGGGCTCCTGCCACCCTTCCAGCCACCTGTCAGGAGTGACCTCAACTCTCTGGGTCTGGGAAGCCCCCTGAGTCACCCAGAGAAGGCGGTCTGAGGTGGGGGGTGTGCACCTGGGGGCTCCATCCCTTTCACTCTGTCTCCTGCCCCTGTCTTTTCTTCCTTCAGAAAAATGGAACAAGTTTTTCTCACTCGACACATTTCAACTTTTTTTTAGAAGATACAATAAAAACCAGGGGAAAATTGGAACAGAGGGAGGTGTGGGATGGGCCTGCCTCAGACTTGGGCTTGAAAGAGGCACAACACGTGTGTCCACATACACACGGCAGGCATGAACACACAGGGACATACGCGCGTCTCTCTGTGCTCCAGAGATGCAGAGATGCAGTGACGGAGAGACAGAAAGAGCCAGAAATGGAAGGAAGGAGACGGAAGGAGAAGGACACCCAGAGATGCCATCTGTTCCTCCCCCTGGCATTGGGGGAAGGGAGTTGGTGAGGGGCCTGGTCCCCTCCAGGTCTCTAAGAGGAAAATGGGAGTGATGGGCACCTCAGCCAGGCCTGGAAGGCCCCCACTGCTGCTGCCCACTCCTCATGGAAGGAGCTGGGAGCTGGGGGCCTATCGTTCCCATGGAGACATAGCCTTATCCCAAGGGAGGCCACAGTCTGGGCACCTAAAATGGCTGCCTCAGAGGGGTGGCAGCCATTTTGCACAGGCTCAGGTCCTGGGGGGCAGGGGCGAGGGAGGCAGAATGTGTGATGGGGGAGGTGGGAGGTCATCTCTGAGCAGTCTGAGGGACTCTTGCTCAGGGGACAGGAAGAGTGTTCTAGAAACTGCTCTCGTTATACCCACCACTCCACCAAAATTCACACATAAATCTGTAACTGCTCTACTCCATTCTGACACCCAGAAGGACAGCTAGCCAGTTGTCACCCCCCAAATAAGATGGGTGGTGGCAAATGTGCTGAAGGACACTTGATTTCCCACCAAAGCTCCAGGCAGGGAGGGGACAGCAGGTAGATCAAACCCAGGTGTTCAGCCCTGGCCTTGGCACACTCTGTCTACCTCCTGGGGCCTCTCTGCACTGAGTGGGGCTGGCAGGTGAAGACCCAGTGAGCTTGGGAGCGCAGTGGGGAGGGGGCCGCCTGTCTTCCCACCCCCCTCCTCATATTTGAAGGGAAGGGAAGGAATTTGGAGATCCTTGAGGGGGCCTGTGTTCCTGGCATTAGCGTGCTGTGGGGGGCGGAGGGAGGGGAGGGGCAAGCTGGCACTGCCCAGCAGTGTTCCAGCAGTTTGGGAAGCTGGAAGATTCCTCCTGAAGCATCGGAGCACCTGCCACCTCCCTCCCTGGCCCCTGCCCCACCTCAAGTCCAAAGGAGGCTGGGGGAGGGGGACTTGAAGCTTATTCCT
The DNA here is from genome assembly GCF_049354715.1 of Callithrix jacchus. Classification (NCBI taxonomy): domain Eukaryota; kingdom Metazoa; phylum Chordata; class Mammalia; order Primates; family Cebidae; genus Callithrix; species Callithrix jacchus. Next base: position 120,076,833 of record NC_133506.1, read on the forward strand.
GGCTCTGGGGTGGGCACCTGCCCCACTGCCCCCTCCTCCCCGCCCGCCGCAGTGTGCTGGGGAGCGGCGGGCACGCCAGATGGCGTGGCTGAGAATGCGGCGACGTTGCCGGGAGGTGAGGGCTGGCACGGGTGATATGCGGCTGCGTGCCTTGTGGTGCCATGGGGGAGGGGAGGGCAGGGCCAGTGAGGTGTAGCCCCCTCCTCTGTTCTGACCTCCTGTCCTGACCTCTACTCACTACCAGGATTCTCTTCAACTTCCTCTGCCTGCTCCCTGGGTTTCCACTGTGGGCCTAGACCCCACCCAAAAATGGGTGGGACCGGCCTGACGCTAAGAGACCCAGGTCAGACCTCCGACCTCCGCCGCATCCTTGTCCCCATGCCCCACCCCCAATAGGGGATAAAGGATGGATAGAGGAGACCACCCCAAGTCCCGCACCAAAGCCAGCCCCCTCCGGGTTGTTTTTTGGCTCTAAAGGTGTTGTGACCTTTACTCCTGTAACCTTTGACTTCTGGCCTACTGAGCCCTGTTTTTCTGAGAAGAGCTCTTTCCCTGATGAGCACTGCCCGAGTGTCCCTTCAGTCCAATGCATTCTCATTCCTCACTAAGATGCTTCCTGGACACCTCCTCCTGGAGGCCTTCCTTGACCTCCCTAGGCAGGGCAGCTTACCACCCTGTTAGGAGGATCCACTTACCCATCTGTCTCCCTATCCCTGGCCACTCCTTCCCAGGTCCACGCCTGGGGCTGCTTCAGCCTGCCTAGTGCTGCATGCACAGCTCTTACTGAGTTGGTGCTTAATAAACATTTGTTGCACGAATGCCCCGCTGGGCCAGAGAGTTGGGGTCCTGAAACTTTCCTCCTGAGACCCTAAAGCAGAAAGGCTGAGGGTCCCAGTCAAGCCCAGAGTCCTCAGCCCCTTCCCTTGCCCTTTGTACAAATTGCAGTCTGGGGAGGTGGACTTGGGATGGGGGGATCAAAGATTTCCCCCCAAAGTAGGGTGAGGAAGTTGAGCCTGGGGCTGCCAGACCCTCGCTCCCTGGCGCTCCCTGCCTGGATCCAGAAGCCACAGGGTCTGCCCTGCTGTGAACCCCTTGCTCAGTGCCCCCACCTTCACCTTTCAGCAAGCTCAGAGCCCCCTCCTTCTTACCTCACCCTACTCTTGCCCTGCATGGGGCACTCTGAGGAGAGATGAGGTCCAGAGACCCAGCTGCATCCCGCTCCTGCTGCTGCATCTCTGCTGATGCTGCTCCCCAGTATCTCAGAACCCTTTGGTCTTATGGGCCTGGCCCAGGCCCTCCTCTGGGAAGTTGGCCCTGACTTCTCAAAGGCCCTTGCTCCTCTGGCTTCCCTCGCAGGACCAAGGCTACCCACCCTGCCCATCCTATCCAAAATGTAAATCCAAACATGTTATTCACCTACTCTGGCACCTTCCATGGCTCCCCAGTGCCCCTAAGCTGAGGCCACAGTCTTTAGGGACACCCCCGATTTGGCTGCTACCTTTATCTGTGCCCTCAGCAACTCCAACTATTTCTGCTTTTACAAGCCTCATGCCTAGGAACTTTTGCTCCGGCTCTTCTCTCTTCCTCAAGCGTCCAGGCCAGCTTCCTCACTCCTTAAGCCTATGCATCACCTCCTCCAGGAAGCTGCTCTGGAGGAGCAGGAAGGCAGGCAGAAACTGGACCCAGAGCCTGGCACACAGAATAACCTCAATATATAGCTGTGGCACCAAGACCTGTTCTGTTCCTGTTGGGGGGGGTGGTGGTGGTGTCAGTTCTTCTACCCTCAAAATGCAAGGCTGCAGCCAGCACAGGAAGCTACACCCATGAAATCTGCCCTCTTCTCTCTCCAGCTTCCCCACCAACACCAGCACTGACATGGAATGCCAGTTTTCCCCTCTGTAAAATGGGCTTCAAATGAGCTAACAGCTCTGTCCAGAGGTGGCTGATTTTGCCTCAAGTCTCTGATGAGCATTTATTTATTTATTTGTTTGTTTGTTTTTTGAGACAGGTCACCCAGGTTAGAGTGCAGTGGCACAATCTCGGCTCACTGCAGCCTCCACCTCCCAGGCTCAAGTGAGCCTCTCACCTCAGCCTCCTGAGTAGCTGGGACTACAGGTGTGCACCACTACGCCTGGCTATTTTTTTGTATTTTTGGTAGAGATGGGGTTTCACCATGTTGGCTAGGCTGGTCTCGAACTCCTGACCTCAAGTGATCTGCCCACCTTGGCCTCCCAAAGTGTTGGGATTACAGGCATGAACCCTGCACCTGGCCAATGTTATTATTATTTTTATTTTGTTCCTGCAGCTCTCTTCATTTCTGTATCTTTGCTCTGCTTCTCTTATGAGTTTTCCATGAAGAAGTTGATATGTATTGCTCCAGCCCCTCCCAGACCCACTCCCAGAGTCCACATAGGAAGGCAGACGAACAGGGAGCTCAAGGTGGCAACAGGACCAGAGTTAGCAGCATCATGACCTTGGTCAAATCTTGTAACCCCCCGCTCTTCATCTGTAACACAGGACTAGCGCCACTGTTCACCTGTTCACCTGCAGTTCGGCACTGATGGGAGGAACATAAGGACGGCAGGTTATGAAGTGCACTCTTGGGGGCCAAGTGCTGGCGGATGGGGGATGGGGACTCCTCCCTGATGCTGCAGCTCGGGGCAGTGGGGACAGCACAGGACCATGCTGCATCCTGGGCTCTCTTTCCTGTGGGTGGGCTCTGCTCTGAACTTCCCTGTGACCTGGGCACTTCCCAGTTCCACCCCTGGAAATCAGAGCCAGGGATCTGGGCTGGGGAATTGTAGGGGCTTGGTGCTGGATGATTCTTGGATGCCTCCCTTGAGCCCATGGGTGCAGGGGACATATGGGCCTGAAAGTGGGCACAAACGACCCACACCATAGTGGGGGTGCTGGTGCCCACAAGGACAGCTCCAAAAGGCCACTGGGGCAGAGTGTATGGTGTGTGTGCAGGACATGGTCAGAGCATCAGAGCAGGCGGTCACAACCAGAGATCTCTTGAGTCAGCCCCAGAAGTGGACCTGGGAAGGACTGCCTGGCATAAAGGGTGGAGACTCTTGTTTTTGTTTGTTGGTTTGTTTGTTTTGAGACGGAGTCTTTCTCTGTCGCCCAGGCTGGAGTGCATGCAACCTCCGCCTCCCAGTTCAAGTGATTCTCCTGCCTCAGCCTCCTGAGTAGCTGGGACTATAGGCGCGCGCCACCACGCCAGTTAATTTTTGTATTTTAGTAGAGATGGGGTTTGGCCATCTCTGTTGGCCAGGCTGGTCTCGAACTCGGGATCTCAAGTGATCCACACACCTCCGCCTACCAAAGTGCTGGGATTACAGGTGTAAGCCATGGCACTCAGCTGTTTTTTTTTTTTTTTAGAGACAGGAGTCTTGCTATGTTGCCCAGGCTGGACTCAAATATCTGGCTTCAAGCAATCCTCCCACCTGAGTCTCCCAAGTAGCTGGAACTACAGGTCCACAACACTGTGCCCTGACTGACTTTTTAATTGGGGTCCACAGGGAGGGAAGGGAATAGTCTAGAGAGGTACGGTCTCATGGGCCAGCACTTCATTTTACAGATAAGCCACAGAGAGGTGAAGCAACCTGCCTAGTGCCACCCAATAAGTGAATGGCAGAGCTGGGAGTAGAAACCAGGAGCCTGTTGCCACTTTGGGGTCCTCTGGTTCCCAGAGCCTCAGCACTGTCTGTGATAACGTACTCCATAATGTAATAATGACAATGTCCAGTGCTAGCTGTGCCAGGAATTGGCCTTCACAGGAATCATCTTACTTTATTCAGGAATCTGTGGGAGGGATTCCTAGTACCACCACTTAAGACCAGGATGCTGAAGCACAGAGAGGTTGCCGTCAAGGCTGATGTGTTAAGGTCACACAGCTACAAAGTGGCAAAGCCGGGATTTGAACCAAGTTTGACTTGACTCCAGAGCTCATGCTCTCACTGTTATAAAGTGTGTCCCTTTCTCTGAAACCGTTGTGGTCACACCATAGGACCAGCAGACCCCGAAATGGAGAGGGAAGACAGAGGGCCCTGGGAAGGACTTGTGCCCAGGGTTTGCCCTCTGGCCAGGTCCCCAAGTCACAGGAGCCATGGCCAGGCCTGGGTCTATCAAGTTCTGCTTATGGGTGGATGGAGGCTGCTTCTAAACATAGGGAGGGAGGAGTCACATTAAACATGGAGTTTTTCCACCCTGTATGCTATTTCCCTCAGCTTCTTCAGAAGGCGCCCTCCACGCCCTTGCAGACTCCGTGAGGTGCTGCCCCCACCAGCAAGTCCTCCCTGATGTCCTCTGAGGAAATGGCGATCCCTCCTCTGCCCCTTGGCACCGCGTTGAACATTTGGGGATAGACGGACCAACTTTACAAGCCCCAGCTTCACCACTGGCTCACCAGCCGCCTGCAGCCCCCGCCCCGCCTGCCCTCCAGTCTGTGAAATGGGAAGACGGAGCCCTGCCTCACAGAATCTTTGCAAGGAGGAGCAGCGGCGTCCTAGCAGCAAGCACCTGGCGCCCGGTGGGCCCTGCCACTCGCTCATTCTCCTCCTTGTCCTTCTCCTGGCTTGCTCCCCGTTCTCTTCTCGACACCCCCGCCCCGCGCCTGGCACGGCGCCCGGAGCGCCCCAGCCGCCCAATCCCGGCTCTCAGCCCTGACTTCCTCCCCGCCGGGCTCCCTCGGCACGTGCCCCGCGCCCCCTGGGACCGCGCGCCTTCCTGCCCAGAGCCCGGCCTGGGGGCGCGGGTCGCCCCGGCTCGGAGGTGGGGTCGGCGGGGGCCCGGCGGCCGGCTGCGGCGGCTGGAAAGGGACGCTGCCCCTTTAAGGTGCCACCGCCGCGTGGCAGGGAAACAGCTTGTGCCAGCCCCATTCCGCCCGGCTCCGCTCGCTACAAGAAACACAATGCATAACAATCAGGCGTGCGCTTGGAGCCCAGCCACGCGGCGGGGGCGGGGAGGGGCCGCGGGCCGGGCGGGGCGGGGACGCCGGGGTCGCGACCTCCGACCTGAGTCCTGGGCCCGCAGAGGAGTCCGGTCCCGCGCTCCCGGGCACGGCCGCCCTGCGCCCCAGCGAGGTGCCCCGGGGCCCCCCGCCTCGCCCGCGCTCGCCTCTCCTCCCTCCCCGCCGTCGCGCTCCCTACAAAGTTCATTCCCACTAACTCTTTTCCAGGCCACTTCCCCCTCACATCTGACAATCGGGGCCCCTCATTCTCCCAGTAATCACTCCACTGCACTAATTGCACATGCAAATATGCAAATGCGTATTAATTAATTACTATACTAATTAGTTCTGTGGTATTTGCGAGTAATAAATCATTGGATGGGAGCGAGGAAGCTGGAGACCTGGCCCATTTTCATTCTGCATAAAATTTTAATGGTCTCTCTGGCTGATCCGGGACGGCAGCGCGCAGAGAGGCTCTTAAAGGGCCAGTGGCGGCGGGAAGGGGCAGCGGCGGGAATCGCCGGTGATCCCGGCGGGGACTGGAGCCCTGGACGGGCTTGGAGATGCGGCCTCACGTTCTGCAGGGGCCATCTCCGGCGTGCAGTGGCTTTTACCTCCCACTCTGGGAGGCTCAGAGTCCTCCCGAGTGGCTTCTAAGGAGAGAACCTGGGCGGGGACCAGGAAGCTGAGCTCGGATTCTTTAATAAAGAAAAGCGTTCTAGGGGATGTGAGAGGCCAGTGCCAAGGCTTTGGGGCCCCAGGTAGCCTGGGAGACAGGAATGAAGACTCCATCTCCTGGATGGCTGAGTAAACTGAGGCACAGGTCAGGCCAATCTTAGCTCCCACCCCTCTTCTCCCAAGGGGAGGGAAGCTAGAAGGATGTTCTGGGTAGTCCCAGCCTTTTCTTGTACCTGATGGGGGCCACAAGGTTGGGGGTGCCTCCAGCTTTCCCCTTTCACATGATCAAACCGCTGCCCCACCCCCATGGGCACCAGCTGGCACCCTGGCAGAGTACTCCTGGGCTTGAGTGGGCCCTGGGGACCCTGCTTTATTTCCAGGAGGTAGTCAGGACCCGGGCACAGGGAGGGGGCTGGCTGCTTTGCAGGGCCGTTGACTGGGGGAGGCAGAGGGAACCAGTTGTGCACATGCCAGGGTTTAGGAGGATGCCAGAAGTGCCAGAAGTGGGCACACTGAAGAGGTGGGGACTGTGGGCTTGTCCTGAGCTGGGATTCCCCGTGCCAGGGCCACCAGTCTGGTTCTACTCATCCTCCAGCCTTCTGCCATCAAATAGCCCCTGGACAAGGCACAGCCTAAGGAGGGTCACTGATCTAGTGGGGGCCGATGATAATGACATCAGCTAACAAGACTATTAACTGAGCAAACATTTATTTAGCTGGAGAACTGTTCAGCAAGCTCTAGGTGCTTCACGACCCCCGAGTGACACAGGTTCTGTTAACAGTCTCCGTTTTAAGGATGGAGAAACAGGTGCACATGAAGGTTAAGCCACCTGCTCAAGGTCACCCAGCTGTGAGTAGTGGAGTGGAGTTTGAACCCAGCCAGACCAGCTCTGGCATCTGGGTTCTTTCCAGCACACCACCTCTCGCCACCACTATTTCTGCATCTCCTGCTCTGAACCAAGTCCTGTGCTAAGAACATCAATGGACAGTATCCCATCCAACCCTTGCAGCAACCCAAGAAGATAGGTTCTGGGATTATCTCCATGTGGAACCCAAGGCTCAGAGAGGTTGAATAAGTTGTCCTGGAACACACAGGGAGGATGTAGCAAGGCCATGCTCACACCCGGCCTGTGTGAGGGCAGAGTTCCCCAGGCCTTCTGATCTCTCCCCATTTCTGTCCCTGCTGGAATCTCAGCCTCTTGGAAGAGCAGGAGGGCATCTCAGCAGCCCCTGCTGACTAGAGAAATGGAAGGGCTGGGCTGGGCACAGTGGCTTACGCCTGTAATCCCAGCATTTTGGGAGGGGAAGGTGGGTGGATCATTTGAGGTCAGGAGTTCAAGACCAGCCTGGCCAAAAAGGTGAAATCCCGTCTCGCATAAAAATACAATAGCCAGGTGTGGTGATGTGAGCCTGTAGTCCCAGCTACTTGGGAGGCTGAGGCAGGAGAATGGTTTGAACCCAGAAGGCGGAGGTTGCAGTGAACCAAGATCACACCACTGCACTCCAGCCTGGGTGACAGAGCGAGACTCCGCCTCAAAAAAAAAAAAAAAAAAAAAAAGAGAGAGAGAGAGAAATGGAAGGGCTCTCAGTTAGGTAGTGTGGTGGGGAGAACTTGCTTCTTGAAAGGTGGGGGCTCCAGGAGCTGTGCTGTGATGAACCTTTTCCTCCTTTCCCAGAAGCAGGCCAAGAAAGGGCCATGGCTGTGTAGTGGGGGTGGGCGGGGATGGGGGTGGAGGGATGAGGGAGAACAGAAGAGCCCAGAATGATAAACTCTCGTGAGGGAGGCCGGGAGCGGTGGTTCACGCCTGTAATCCCAGTACTTTGGGAGGCCGAGGCGGGTGGATCACGAGGTCGAGAGATCGAGACCATCCTGGTCAACATGGTGAAACCCTGTCTCTACTCACAATACAAAAAATTAGCTGGGCATGGTGGCGCGTGCCTATAATCCCAGCTACTCAGGAGGCTGAGGCAGGAGAATTGCCTGAACCCAGGAGGCGGAGGTTGCGGTGAGCCGAGATCGAGCCATTGCACTCCAGCCTGGGTAACAAGAGCGAAACTCCGTCTCAAAAAAAAAAAAAAAAAAAAAAAAAAAAAACCCACGTGAGGACCACATAACCTAGGAATCCTGGTTGGGTTTTAAAAATTTTGTCCCTGATAGTCCGGGCACAGTAATCCCAGCACTTTGGGAGGCCAAGATGGGCAGATCACTTGAGGTCAGGAATTTGAGACCAGCCTGACCAACATGGTGAAACCCCGTCTCTACTAAAAATACAAAAATTAGCTGGGTGTGGTGGTAGGTGTCTGTATCTCAGCTACTTGGAAGGCGGAGTCAGGAGAATTGCTTGAACCCAGGAGGCAGAGGTTGCAGTGAGCCAAGATCACTACCACCGCACTCCAGCCTGGGTGACAAGAGCAAGTCTATCTCAAAAAAAAAAAAAAAAAAAAATTGTCCCTGGCATTCCTACCTGCCGCCCCCATTTGCCCTGTAAATCCCTTGGGCATCCCCACCCCAAGAATTGCTATTTGGGTTTTTCAGGACCTTCGGTCTCCAGCAGAGGGATGAGAAGATAATATTAAGCATCACTTTGTAATAAATCATTTTTTTTAAACTGTGGGCTTATGAGCATCAACTTACTTAATTTTTACAATTCTGTTGTTATCCCCATTTTATAAATGGAGACACCAAGGAAGGAGAGGTTAAATGACTTAGCCAAGGTCACACAGCTAGTAGGTGGTAGAATTGGGACTTGAACTTCAGAGCTGGGGTGCTTCACCTCGCTGCTCACTCTGAGCTTGTGACTACAGGGGCATGGCCAGATTGACCCCTTGCCCAGCAGAGTCAGGGATCATGGTGGCAGCTGGCCTTTCACCCTGGGTTTTGGAACTTGCAGTTGCAAGGAGAAAGAAGAGTCCTCAAGCCTGCAGTTCACATGGCCCCACTGCCCCCCCCCCCGGCTTTTTTTGAGACTGTTTCACTCTTGTTGCCCAGGGCTGAAGTGCAATGGTGCAATCTTGGCTCACCAAAGCCTCCACCTCCCGGGTTCAAGCGATTGTCCTGCCTCAGCCTCCTGAGTAGCTGGGATTACAGGCATGCACCACCACGACCGGCTAATTTTGTATTTTTAGTAGAGACTAAAAAGGGTTTCTTCATGTTGGTCAGGCTGGTCTTGAACTCCGCACCCCAGGTGATCTGCCTACCTCTGCCTCCCAAAATGCTGGGATTACAGGCATGAGCCACTGCACCTGGCCCAGGGTGCCTTTTATATGCTAGTAGAAGCTGGGCAAAGTGAGCGTTCAGGTGGCCCCAATCCCTCCTCACCAGAGCCTCAGGACGGGTGGGCACCGGGAGCTCCAGAGCAGGATGCTATCCCAGCATCCCTTGCCCACTCCCAGCCCACTCTTGAGAGCACAGTAGGGTCAGGGGGTGCATTAGCATCTGTCAGGGGGACCACCCTGAAACGGAACACTGGGATTCCCGTGCTCTCATGGTCCCCTTACCTCCCTGTGGCTCAGGGGAACTTTTCCAGGGAATCTGGACACTCTCAACTTCCAGAACTAGAGAAACCCTTGACTCCCACTTTCCGGACCTGGAATTTGGGTGGGGTGTGAGGGTTGTGGGACTTAGGGCTGCAGTCCATTAGGAAGGAAAACGCATCCCTGTCTCAGCACTCCACTGAAGACCAGAGAAGCTGGATTCATCGGGGTCCACCCCCCGCCCCCCGACAAGATGCCCAGTTTCTGGGTGAATGGGGCAAGTGGGAGAGGTTGGGGGAAGAAGGCAGGAGGAACAGGCTGGCGGCTCTGAGCTTCTCCATGCAGCCCCCGGGGCCGGGTGCCTGGGCAGGAGGACGGGGCAGAGCAGCTGCTGGCGATTTATTAAGCAGTCACGGAAAAATTGGTTTATAAATTAACAGCTGTTTTAACTTTAGGGCCTCTTCTTCAGGGAATGGAAGCAGCCGACTGGACCGGGATTGGAGTGTGAGGCTGGTGGAGGGAGTGGGAGGAGGCGGGCTTCAGCAGCTGGCATTCTTCAGGGGCAGCCTCAGCTGGCACCTCGGGGGGCACCAGGCAGTGGCCAGAGCAGGGGGTCTCCAGGTGCTGGGGGCTGAGGCTGCCCCCGCTGTGGGCTGCAGCTTGCTCTCTTCTCAACAACCTCCCAGCTCCCACCTGGGGGCGCCAAAGGGCAAAGATACTACTGTACTCGTTTATGCCACCAGAGGGCAGCCTCCACACATCGATTTCTGCGGCTCCCGCGATCGGTCCAAGCGCGAGGGACTGAGCAAGAGAGGAGCCCGCTGCACCGCGTGCAAGCGATCTTCCACGCGTCCATCCTGAGTGTGTTAAAGGCAGCAGTAAAGAGGGAGGGCTCTGGAGTTAGACTGTTTGAACCCAGGCTCTGGGCAAAAGCTGCTGAACCTCTTAATCTAATAGCCTCATCTGTGAATTGGAGCGATACTAGCGAGGATTAAGTGAGAGTGCATAGGAAGGGCCTAGCCCGGTGCAGAGGAAATGCTTCATATATGCCACCGTTGTTGATTTTTGACTCATGTCTTCATCTATTCATTCATTCCTCAAACCATCCTCTCGGCATCATGCAGTGCCTGCTGTATTCTGGGTACTGTGGCAGGTCTGTAATGATGCAAAGAGAGATGGTGGCCAGGGGTGGTGGCTCACGCCAGTAATCCCAGCCCTTTGGGAGGCAGAGGCCAGAGGATCACTTAAGCCCAGGAGTTTGAGACCAGCCTGGGCAACAAAGTGAGACCCTATCTCTACAAAAAATAAAAAATAAAAAAATTAGCTGGGTGTAGTGGTGCAATCTGTAGTTCCAGCTACACAGAAGGCTGAGGCAGGAGGATCGTTTGAGCCTAGGAGGGCGAGGCTGCAGTGAGCCGTGATGGCATCACTGCACTCCAGAGCAAGACCCTGTCTACAAAAAATAAAAAATAAAGTGAGAAAGACAAGTATCAAAATAGTGTGTTATGACACACCCAACGAGGGGAGAAGGAAGATTGACTTAGTTGGAGCAAAAACAACTGTTCTGGGAGATAGAAACATTATAAATCTGTATTGTAGTGGTCAAATGCTATATAAATTCCCAAAAAATCTCATTGAAATGTATATTTAACATTTTATTGTATGCAAATTGTAACTCAACAAAGCTGATTCAAAAAAAAGCACCTAAGCGCCCAATGTGAATTTACTGAATGGGCAAAGGGATGGACGATGGTGAATGAATAAATGAATGAATGTGTGCAAATGAGTGTCTCAGATGGTTGTCCATCTGTCCTGGTGCCACCACTGCTCCTGCTGAGAGTGTTCTTAGCCTTCTCCTCTCAGGTCCATGGGATTCCCCAGAGGATGTGGGCCTTGAAATTTCTTTTCCTCCTCTGTCCCCACTCCTCCCTTCCCTCAAAGACAGGGAAAGATGGCTCAGTGCTCCCAGCCAGCACTCCTCGGCTCTTCTAAGGGTGCTTCCTGGGGCTTCCAGGGTCTCCCTTCCAGCTGCCACATGCCAACTCAGCCAGCTCCGGCTCAGCTCTGAGGTGCCAAGGTCACGGGTGTGATGCCCAACTCCGGACCTGCAGTGCCAGCAGCAGCTGCCCAAACCCTGGCCGACTCCGCCACCTGCCGGCTTCTTCCCAAAGCGCATCCCGAGAGCTCTGGGGAAGCTGAAACCTCGGTCAAGGGCTACCAGGAACCCTGCCCTAGCGGGGGCTTTACTCCTCCTCCTGTTAAATTATCACAGCCACCATATGAGGTGGGCTCTGAAGCACAAGGACACTGAGGTACAGAGAGAATCTAAGAAATGTGTCCAAGTTCACACAGTAAGTTACAGACCTGAAACTCCTACCCAGGGTGGGACATCCCAGGTGATATGTCCAGGTAAACACACCTTGCTTGGGAGGAGCAGGGGACAGATCTGAGTGTCCCTCCTCCCCCCAACCCGGGAAGAGGACAAAGGCCTCACACCACCCTCCCAAATTTTCCCTCCAGAGGGGAACGCAGAGCCTCCAGCAATGGCGTGAAGATACATTATGGGAAAGACACGCCTCAAAATAGCATGCTCAGACCTATGGTACATTAATAGACATCCTGCCATAAACTTTTTTTGTCAGTCCAAGTAGAAAGACCCACAGTTCAATCAGAGTTAAGTCAAACAAGGTCTTAATTTGTTCCTTGGACCCAACCGCCTGTGCTTCTAACTCAAGAATAATAACCAAGGAGTGGCATATTATTTTTACATCTTATTTGCATATGATTAATTCTAAGTCAAAGTGAATGCAGGGCGCCCTGGCCCCTTGCTTCTCAGCGCCCTCCCACCCCGACCCTGTGTGCCTGGCCACCTCCTCCAGCCCGGGCCTGCCAGGCTCCACTGTCCCCAGCAGCCCCTCCCAACTCCTTGCCCCTGCTCGCCCCTCTCCCAGCTCCCAGGAGTCCCATTCCCTTCCTCCTCTGTCGCCCACGCAGCCCCCACCACCTGGCCACCCACCTGAAAAACTTTTCCCCAAGTTCTTGAGAAGTCGCGTAGGATCCAGGAGAGAAAAATCAAAGTAATAAAACCTCATTTAATTCCTAACGGAGGGCAGAGCTTCGAGCTGCAATTATCTTAATGCTGAGCTATTTTTACTCTCTCTCCATCTCTGTCTTCTGCCTTTCTCGGCTGTGAGGCTCGCTCTCTCTCTCCCTCTCTCTCTCTGCCTCCCTTTGTCTCTCTATCTCTCGTGTGTTTTCTGTCTCTCTTTGCTTTCTCCTCCCTCCCCTCTAATCTCTCTCTCACATCCTGTCTCTGTGCAGTCTCTTCGTCCCCTTTCCTGTCTGTCCCCCGTGTCTGTCCCTCTGTCAGCCAGTCCTCCCCACCCTTCTTGGCCCCAGGATTTAGATGCCAGAAGTGTGGGTGTCTGGGCACAGGCTGGGGGAGATGAACAAAGACCCTCCCTCTGCCCACAAAGACTTCATCTTCCAGGCCCAGGGGGGCTTCCCTGCCTTCCTCTCCCTTCTCAGCTGCCCAGCCTGGGATCCAGGGAATGTTTCCTGATGTGGGTCTCCAGGAGCTCCAGTACGTTCAGCAGATCCTCTGTAAATAAGCCCTCCTGCTCAAATGGGGCTCAGCTGCCATGTTCCCTGAGGCCTTTTCAGCCCCGATGAGCCCTGAGGTGCAGCTGGTGGTGCTGCCTCCGTTTCCATCCTCTCATCACCTTCCAGCTGCCCTTTGTCCTCTTCGTCCCCATGACCCTTCCCTAGCACTTGAAGCCAAAAGTCCATTCCCCACCTCTGCCCACCCAGTGGCTGCTCAGGCCACTGCCTGGGCCATGCCCTTCCCATACCCCTTCTTCCTTTCAGGACCTCCTTATTTACCTTCCCAAGGCACTGCCAAACTGGCCTTTGCCACTCCCCACCACACCCCATCTTCGACAGAGGTTCTGGGCCAAGCCAGAGGCTGCCAGAGGTGCATACACCCCTGGGCCCACAGCTTGGCATCCGGCTGTTTCCCAGCAAGCATATAAGTCAACAAACACACAGGGACTTGAGCCAGGCCTGGCGCCGGCCGACATGGAGCTGGGTGGCCAGGACATCCCACTCCTATGAGCAACCCTCTGCCCCTCCTGCCACCCTTTTCCTCACCACCAGAGCGGGCCCTGACCCCATTTCCAGAAGATTCCTCTGGCCTTTCACTCCACCAAGGACCCAGCTGCTGGGGCTGGGCGTGGAAAGCTGCAGAAGGATTGGGGGTAGGGAGGGCTCCTGGTGGTTCCAGGCCTGGGAGTGACCAGGAGAGAGGATGCCAACAAAAAGAGAGCCCCAGGAAGACACGCTGTGTACACGTTTCCACATGCACCCTCTCAGCACTAGACAGAGGCATTCAGACCCTCTGCACAGCCCCATGGGGGGAAACAGCAGCTCCCACAAAGGCACGCAAGGCCCGGACAGATAGACAGGGACTTTCTACCCACAGGGCCAACTTCTCCCATTCCCCCTCCAGAGACACACACAAACACCTCTAGAGAGAGAGAGGCTCACACCTGTCTTCCCCAGCCCTGCTTCTGAATGCACCAAACTCACCCACGTGATGGCACGTGTACAGGCAGCCCTCAGACCCCCCAACTCTGGCCTGGCCCTGTCCTCCCCACCCCATTGGATTTGGGGAGGAAAGACAGGAGCCACGTGAATCCAGGGTACATCTCGGCAGGGCGCATTCCCCTTCTCCCTCCCAGGAGTGCTCACACATCCACAACCTCTTACCCCAGCATCTGCAAGGCGGGAGCTGTGGATATCGTCCCCCCACCTGCTGCAAGCTGGCACACGCCTGCCCATCACCTTGACAGCCTCTGACATCCTCCCCCACACCCACACCCTCCCCCGTACACACGCAGTACTCCCACTCCCTGCCACTCACACCTGCAGCTTTGACACTCTGACACACTTACACAGACACACTCACCACACCGAACCCCAACACGCACACTCCCCAGCTATGGGCACCACAGGCCCCTGGCACTCCCCTGCACACTCTCCCTGCCACGATGACTGACACGTGTCCTCCCACACATAACTCGGTCACACTCGCTCCCTTTCCAGGACACCCCCATTCACCGCGTGACAGGCTGGTACTCTCTCCACGACCTCACAGGCCTCCCTGAAACTCCCAGTGCCAGGGCCATGAAGGGGTTAAAGCCAGGGTCCTGCCTACCCGTCGCTCCTCTCCCCCTCACTCTCCCCTCTTTATTCTCTCGGCTGGACTCCATCAATAATGCAGCTTCAAGTTCTGGGGAGACCGCAGGGGGCCCCCCCAGCCGGCTCCCCGGGCCTTGGCTCCAACTCCCACCCTCCTCCCAGACCCAGGAGAACACGATTCTCCGTGCTCATTGGCCACTTTCTCCTAAGCCCTCCCTCCGAGCGCCCGGGCGCCAGTCCCAGGCGGAGGGGACTGGCTGGGGACCCCAAAGCCGGGACCCGAGGGGTGAGTCAGGCCGAGGCAGAGAGACAAACAGAGAGGAGGAGAGGCTGAGGGAGGGAGGTGGAGAAGAGCGGGAGAGACAGAGAGAAGAGACACGCAGAGACACTCAGGAGAGGAGAGACACTCAGGAGCGGACAGATATCAAGACGCAGAGACACCCAAGCCGGGGAGCGCGAGGGAGCGAGGCACAGACCCGGCGCAGATAGCGCGGCGGGCGAGCCCCGAGCCCCGAGAGCCAGGGGGCGCGCCCAACCCGGGCGCGGACCCTCCTCCCGCTCCCGCGCCCTCCCCACGGCGGGCGCGGTATTTTTATCCGTGTGCGAACAGCTCTCCTCCTCCTCCCGCGGCACAGCCCGCCGCCTGCGCGGGGGAGCCCAGCACCTACCGCCGCCGGGACCCCGAGTCGCGCGCCCCAGCCCACCACCCGCCCCGCGCGCCATGGACCCCAAGGACCGCAAGAAGATCCAGTTCTCGGTGCCTGCACCCCCTAGCCAGCTCGACCCCCGCCAGGTGGAGATGGTAAGGGGCCCGCGGCCCACCCCCGCAGCGCCCCCGACACACCCTGCGGGGCTTCTCGGTACTCCGGGGGCGCTGCCCAGGCCGGACGGGCCTGGGGGTGGGGGCGCAAGGAGATCCGGGCTCAGCTTCGGCCAGGGCAGGGCACGGGGCCTCGCGTGAAGTTCATTGGAGACTCCTGCAAGTTTTTCCCGCGGCCTCAGTCCCGATCCCGGGGCCACAGAGTTCCCCGCAGTGAGGCTGGGGGCGCGGGGGTCAGACCGATTCCAGCCCGCCTGGGAGTGGGGTAGGGACGTCCTTTGGGCCCGGCACTGTCCCCAAAGGCTAGTCAGTCTTCTAGGCTACAACCGGTACCTCTCCGCCTGGCCTCACCCCAGAGCTGGTCAGATATGAGCAGCAGTAGACACTGACCCTGTCACACAGGGCAGGAGTGTGAGGCGGCCACCAGGTGACCTCACTGCCCTGCCCCTCTCTAGTCCCTGCCTGTGTGCCTGGGCTGGGGTCGCCAGAACCTGGCTCTGACCTGCATCTGCTGTCAGGCCCCGTAGTCCCAACCCCAGAAAGGGAAAGTTGACCAATCATCATAAAGCCAGACCTCTTCCCACAGACTACTGAGTCCTTGGGGGGCCTTCTTGGGGGCTGAGGGGCTTCCAAAGGTTGGGGAGTGCTGTGACAGAGGGCTCCACTTCCCATCCCCAGTGGATCAGGGGTCACTTGTTGCTGAGATGCAGCTGGCTCCCCACCGAGCAGTGGCCAGGGAGCCAAGTCATTTTGAGGGGTGATAGAGCGCAGGGGGTACAGTCCTGGGCCTCAGCAGCTTTGGGTCTGGAGGGTGGCATGGGGAACTTGGCAGGGGAGGTGGCAGTTTCAGCTTAACTCACCTGGTTCTTTGTGCATTTCCCTGGAGCTCGACAGGGACCTAATTAACTAACAGTTGGTCTGATTGCCAAGCTGGGGGGTGGGGGTGCAGTTGCTGGGAGTGCTTTGCGCCCGCCTCCCCCCATTCAGCTTGGCTCTTGTAGCAAGGAGGGCAACTTTTCATTTCTCACAAGGACTGGGTGAAGAGTTCCGCAGCCTTCCAGAGACTGGCATAGGGGCCCAAATCCAGGACCACAGAGAGGTCCTCAGGCCCCTTTGGGTCCCTGAGCCACAGCTGGAGGTTGGGGGTGCTTGCAGGGCTCTGGCTCAGCCTCCTTCTGAAAAGCTGGATCCAGCTGGTTTGGAACCCTTGAGCTGCCCTTAGGTGGGCAGGGCCACGTGGGTGCCATGGCCCATGGGGCATCTTCCCCAGAGGGCCCAGCCCTGGCAGCTGTAGCTGTAGCCAGCTTTGGCTTCCAAGGTCTGATGTTTTCAGAAACTGGGGAGAGGAGGGCCTTGGTGGGAGAAGATAGAAAGGAGGTGTCTGCTCTGGGGTAGACGTGGAGTGGCACAGTCATGGGCTGGGGGGTGAGTGACTGGGGCTTTTCTTGTCCTTTGTACTTAGTGTGCTGTGTGGCCTTGAGCACATTGCTAAACCTCTCTGAGCCTTGCTTTTTCACCTTTATAAAATGAGGGGGTTACATGAGCTACAGAGTTCCTTTTGGCTCTGACAGACCTTGATTCAAAGGTTCCCTGGGGACTCCAAAGCACTGTTTGTTCCCTGCTGCCTGGGGTGGGGTTGGGGGTGGGGGGCTGCAGGTGTCTCTCACCACTCCCTCCATCTCCTTAGATCCGGCGCAGGAGACCAACCCCTGCCATGCTGTTCCGGCTTTCAGAACACACCTCACCAGGTAGGCCTCTTCCCTGCCCACTTAGCCTTGGCCTCACCCTAGTTCTGATGCCTTCCTGGGGGCCCTGCCAAAGTCCCATGAATAGGATTCAGAGCTGAAGACTGGGAAGTGGGTAAGGTCTGGGAACCCAACTCTATTGGGTTTATTTATTGACATGACACCTCCCAGCCCCAGGAGGGAGAGGGCACACTTGTTCCCAGAGATTGAGACCTTGGGGAAAATAATTGGCTTCTTTCTCTCTCTTCTCTCTTCCTTCTCCCTTGATTCGGATGGCTTTGGTGGCCTTCCTCAGAAGAGGAGGCCTCCCCGCACCAGGTGAGTTTCCTGGGGCAGCTGGAAGGAGGGATGCCTGGGCCCTTTGGGGTGGGGTGGATGGGTGCCTGCAGTGCCAACCAACCTGTATGGGGTGCAACCAAGGAGGGAAATTAGCATATCAATGGGCACTCCTCTGAGAGTGCCTCATGCCAGGGTGCTCCAGCAGATCCGCCTCTGCTCAGACTCAGGGTGGGAACTCCAGGACCTAAGCCAGGCATGGGGACCCTCCCAAAGCCACAGGATAGGGAGGCTCAGCCTAGATGTGGGACCCAGTAGTAGAGGCTAAATCAGTCTCCTTGGGTGGCCATGGGTGGGATGGAATGGAGGGAGGGTGAAGCGAAGGGAACTCTGCTGAGCTCCTCTAATTTGGCACTTCCCCTGGCAGAGAGCCTCAGGAGAGGGGCACCACCTCAAGTCGAAGAGAGCCAACCCCTGTGCCTACACACCCCCTTCACTGAAAGGTACTATCCCCCCATTGACCTGCCTGGCTACCCCCTTGATCCCTGGAACTGAGCAGGTGGCTTTTGTTAGTGGAGTGGGACTGTCCACCACACACACCCTGCTGTCAGCACGGTGCAACAACCCAATGTAAAGGCCAATTCTTTCTTAGTCTGATCTTGCAAGACACAGGAGCCCCGAGGCTGCAAAGGGCAGCTGTGGGCCTTAACATTGGGTTGTGGGCTTGAAAGAAAAGAGATGGCTGGCCCAAGAAAACCAGCAGGTATCCACGTGGAAGGGACTCCATCTGCAGCTCCTCTTCATAAGCCTGTGCTGGATCACCTCCCACCCCTGCTCATGGGGGTGGGCACCTTCCCCTGTGGGCTGCACCCCTGCCATCCCCTCCCATTTGCATCCCATTTGCACAGATCTGTATACTGGTCTCCTCTTTCCTGCTTCCCTTTCTCCATGGAAAAGCAAGCCATTTCTTTTGTACACACTTACTGAATATATAGTATATGCCAGGCCGAGTTGGTGGGCACTGGGCAGAATAAGACAAGTCAGATTTGGTCCCTGCCCCCTTGGGGCTCTTTGCCTCGAAGGGTCAGGGAGGGGCCAAGTTAGGTGGCTCATTCCAGCGCTTTGGGAGACCAAGGTGGGAGGACTGTTTGAGCCTAGTAGTTTGAGACTAGCCTGGGCAATACAGTGAGACCCCCATCTCTACTTAAAATGTAAAAAGTGAGCTAAGCATAGAGGTGCACACCTGTAGTCCCAGCTACTTGGGAGGCTGAAGCAGGAGGATTGTTTGAGTCCAGAAGTTTGAGGCTATGATGAACTATGATCACACCACTGTGCTCCAGCCTGGGCTACAAAATAAGATCCTGTCTCAAAAAAAAGAGGGGGTCAAGGAGGGTACACAAAGGTGTTTAAGTTTGGATTTGAAGGATCACAGGAATTTAACAGGCAGGCAAGGGCATCCAGGTCCAGGAAAAGGGAGGAAGGTATGCAGAGAGGAAACTTCGAGTCACAGGGGGACTTTGTAGCCAACCTGGAGGAGACTTGGTTTCTGGACAGGGCGGGGGCGGGGGCAGGGATATACCTAATGGAGGGCCTCTTCCTAACAAAGCTCTGATGTCTACCAACCCCCACCTCGACTCCTGCCTGGGGCTCTTCCGGCCTGGCCAGCCCCCTTTATCCCACAGAGGTGGGGAGGGAGTGCTGCCTGAACAGTATGCTGGGAACTGCTTTGGGGGAGGGTTTAATAAGTTCCCAGCACCAGCCAAAGTCAACAGGTGTACCTGTCAGCCCACTTGCCAGGGTTGGAAACAGAGAGGAGAGGCTGGGAAGGAAGGAGAGAAGGGCAGGGGTTATTTCTCTTCCCCCAGGATAGGAAAATGACGGGTCAGAGCTGCAGCAAGTGGGCAGCGTGGCTCAGCACCTACAGGGCTGTGAGGAAGGGCCCCAAAGCAGGCATGAAGGAGAAAGTGGCAGTTTCTCAGGAGAGAATTTAAGAAATCCCTCTCCCTTCCACCTTGGGCTCGGTGGGGAGAGGCTGGGTGGATGTGAACAGAAGACCTGGGCTCTTGACTGCGCGCACGGGGGCACAGGCCAGGATGAAGATGTTAGGGCCAGGGCACTACCATGTACCTCGAAGTGGCCAAAAATGCACACCTACCCTATTGCCACTTTGGGCCTCATCTTAGGGAGTCCAGGTGAGTGGAGGCAGGGAAGAGGAAAGGGATCAGGAGAGGGGTGGCCAGTCTGGTGCTAGGCTGGGGACCTCCAAACTGAAGAAGGGAGACTTGGGGTGGGGGAGTTCAGGGCCCCACAGTTGGGGGCAGAGATGGAGGCAGCCTGGAGGGAGGGATGGGGAGACCCCAGAGAGCCCAGGAGGCACGAGGGAGGTGGGGAGGTGAGGGAGGCTCACGGGGCTCTGCACACACCTTCTGTTGTCACAGCAGCTCACGAACTGAACTCTCCTCCCCCGCTGGGGGAGAAGGAAGTAGAAGCTGCCCAGGCTGCCACCTGCTCCCCTGCCTTACCCTCTCCCCTGCAGCCCTCATGGACCCTTCTCTACCAGGAGGGCATTGTTTTGTAGGCTTCAGTCCATTTGTGGGCAAGGGAAGGTGTCTGGCAGGGCTGGGGCTTCTCAGGGAAGAATTGAGGGTCCTGGAGAGAGGGCACAGCACTAAGTCTTGGCCTGGGGAGTTGTGCTCCAAGGCCGGAGCTCTCACACTTGGCTCAAGATGAAGCTCTGCCTCATCCCCAAGGTCAGGGCAGGGCGATTTATTGTGCTTTTATTGCCTGGATAGCTTGCCCAGAGCCAGCAGGAGGTACTGGGCTGGGAGCTGGGGGCTGGGTGGGGCAGCAGGCACATACAAAGCACCCTCTGTGCCTGTCCCCAAGTTGGCAGGAGCCTGGCGCCCTGCTTGCTGTGCCGGAGGTTTCCAGCCTGGACCTACCCCCTGGGCCTTCTGAGGGGAGGCGACCAAGAAGGAGCTGCAGCAACTCCCCATCCCCCCGCCCCTAGCCCCTCGTCAGTGTCTTCTCTGTCTGTGGCCTGTGAACTTTGTGTTCCATACGCTCTAAGATTCTACCAGCTCCTGCAGCCTCTCCTCAGTCATCTGCCATCCTCTCACCCTCTGCCATCCTCCAGAACCCCTGGCCCTGGCCCCTTTCTCAAACCCCTTGCTCCTTTCCATCTTTTGGAAACTTCTCTCCAGCTGTCCACACTGTTCCCTTCCCAGCCTTATCTGAGTAGGTCTTTGGGGGCTGGGGGGTTGCTTTCTAGGTCACCGCAGAGGGAGCTGGGAACCTGGGGATGTGGGTCAAGATTGTGGGGGCCGCATCTGAGCATGCCACATCCCCAGGCGCACACTGCACTGGCTGCAAACTATGATGTCCTCGGCCTCAGAATTGTTCTGTCCCTTGGAGCCTGGGGCAGGAGTATGTGGGCTGGCATCTATGACTGGGCAGTGCCAGGGAGTAGGGACTGTGCACTGCATAAGAGGTAGGATTGGGGTAAGCAGTGAGCCCTCAGCAGTCTGGGCACCCCTCAGAAATGGAAAGTGGCAAATCCCCAGGCCCTGGCCCATATGCCCTGTGCCTTCTGCCTGGGCTTGAAGCTGGGAGACACTGTCTCCAGTATTGGGTACTTGGCAAATTAAGCTCTCCAGCCAGAGAATGTTAAGCTGCTGTTGTGCCGGCCTGGTCTTGCCCAGCCTGGCCCCCTGTGGTGTTGGGAGCAGGCCTGGTGGTAGCCTCCTGGGGGCTAGCATCTTGGGACAGTTTAAGATTGAGCCAAATATGATCAAATCTACCCCTGGCTGCCTCTGCCCTGGTCTGACCCTCAGGCTGACATGTAACCTTTGACCTTTGAACTTGAGCCCCTGAGGGGATATTCGCTGCCCCAGGCCTATGGGAAGGAGGCTGGGGGCTGGGCCACACACTCGCCAGATCCATGGCTTCATTTGACTCTTGCCTTCCTGGGTCCCCTCTGTGCCAGCTGTGCAGCGCATTGCTGAGTCTCACCTGCAGTCTATCAGCAACTTGAATGAGAACCAGGCCTCAGAGGAGGAGGATGAGCTGGGGGAGCTTCGGGAGCTAGGTTATCCAAGAGAGGAAGATGAGGAGGAGGAGGAGGAGGATGAAGAAGAGGAGGAAGAAGAGGATAGCCAAGCTGAAGTCCTGAAGGTCATCAGGCAGTCTGGTAAGCTGAAGGGCCTGCGACATGTGGGTTAGGTGTGGGTCCTCTTTGAGTCCCCTTCCAGTTCAGTGTCTCACACACGCAAACTGTAGCAACACCACAGGGCCTTGGGGTGCCTTGCACTTAGCCCCACCTGAGACATAGGCTTCCTCCATACTTGGCTCAGTCCCTCTCCCAATCAGGTTTTCCCTAATGTTTCCTCTCTTCCCTGAGAATTAAGGCCAAGGCTGTTTGGGGTTTGAGGCTAGAGCCGAAAAAGGACTTCCCACCTATGGCAGTAAGGGGGTGTGAGGACATTCAGGGATGGAGGACCACAAAAGTCCAACACCCCCATCACCTGCAATTTTGAACCTAGAATGTGGTCTCTGCTGGGGTGCAGAGGGCTGCCTGATTTACCTGCCTTCTCCAGGACACCTGTCTGTTTCTCCCTCTTTTTCCTTCCCAGAATGGAGTGGGAGGGTGCCCTCTAGTGTCTGGATGTAGAATCTAAACTTCAAGAACCAACCTGTCTTCTGCATCTCCAACCTCCGCTGCCTGAGAGAGGGGCCAGGGAGGGGCCTAATACCTGTAACCGAAGGCCTTGCTGCCGGATGTTCCAGATTCAAAACACTCCACAGAAGGTCCCAAGGCCCAGAGATTTTCTAGGCAGGAAGATTTCACCCCCTTCCATGGTTTTTCTTCCATGCCTGGCCATGGAAGGTGGTGCCACATCTGTCCCTCCTAGGGCACATTAAACTTTTTAGTCTCATTATTTAGGTAATACTGATCAGTAAACCACCTCTGCTAGAAGCTGTCAGCTCTTCCGCACAAACAAAATGCCTTGGGCGTCCTGCCTGCATATGTGGCAGTGAGGGCACCGGCCATGGGAGCAAAAGCTGTTGCTAGGCTTCAGTCCCTTTGTGGGCAAGAGACAGGTGGAAGAGCTGAATCAGTTTCTACTGAGACTCCCCCAAAATAGGTGGAAAAGGGGTGAGAGGAGACTGTTCCCTCAGGAAAAGCAGCAGGTGGCTGGGCACAGTGGCTCATGCCTGTAATGCCAGCACTTTGGGAGGCTGGTGGATCACTTGAGGTATGGAGTTTGAGACCGGCCTGGCCAACATGGCAAAACCCCATCTGTAATAAAAATACAAAAATTAGCCAGGCACTGTGGTGCATACCTGTAATCCCAGCTGCTTGGGAGGCTGAGGCAGGAGAATCACCTGAACCTGGGAGGTGGCAGTTACAGCCAGCCAAGATAGCACCACTGAACTCCAGCCTGGGCAACAAAGTGAGACTCCATATCAATTTAAAAAAAAAAAAAGGCCAGGACAGTGGCTCACGCTTGTAATCCCAGCATTTTGGGAGGCCGAGGTGGGCAGATCACAAGGTCAGGAGATTGAGACCATCCTGGCCAACATGGTGAAACATTTTTTTTCTTTTGAGACGGAGTTTTGCTCTTGTTACCCAGGCTGGAGTGCAATGGCTCGATCTCAGCTCACTGCAACCTCCGCCTCCTGGGTTCAGGCAATTCTCCTCCCTCAGCCTTCTGAGTAGCTGGGACTACAGGCACGTGCCACCATGCCCAGCTAATTTTTTGTATTTTTAGTAGAGACAGGGTTTCACCATGTTGACCAGGATGGTCTTGATCTCTTGACCTCGTGATCCACCCGCCTCGGCCTCCCAAAGTGCTGGGATTACAGGCGTGAGCCACTGCTCCCGGCCCCGAAACATTTTTTTTTTTTTCTTAAAAAAAAATGCAGCAGGGCACCGGGTCAAATATCAGGCCTATGATGGAGCAATATAAACCACCACAACTTCTAGTGGCTCCTGGGTGCTGGCGCTGGGCTGGGCAGGGTATTCACTATTATATCTTGTTTAAGGTAATCTACCCAATTTCCCCTTACTATTTCCTTCAGAAAGGTATGAGCTGATTTATCTAAGCCACATGGCTAGTCGCTGAGAGAGCTGTTCTAGCCCAGTGCCCTCTCCATGCTGCCATGATGCCTATGGAAAGCTTAGCCTCTGCCATCAGAGACTTAGCTTGTACTCCAGGACAGCCAGATAGATAAGCAGAGCCTGTCTTCTTATCCCCTCTTTCCCACCAGCTGGGCAGAAGACAACCTGTGGCCAGGGTCTGGAGGGGCCCTGGGAGCGCCCACCCCCTCTGGATGAGCCGGAGAGAGATGGAAGCTCTGAGAACCCAGCACTAAGTGGTGAGGCTTGGGAGTGTGGAATGGGGAGGCAGGGCTGGGATCTTGGTGAGTGGGGCCAAACTCTAAGTCCCTCTCTGCTTGCCTTTTAGAGCCTGGGGAGGAACCTCAGCACCCTTCCCCCTCTGAGCCTGGCACATAGGCAGTCAACTCTGCATCTCCCAGGAGGAAGTAGAGGGGACATCGCTGCTCCCCAGAAACCCACTCTATCCTCACCCTGTTTTGTGCCCTTCCCCTTGCCTGCTAGGGCTGTGGCTTCTGACTTCTAGAAGACTAAGGCTGGTCTGTGTTTGCTTGTTTGCCCACCTTTGGCTGATGCCCAGAGAACCTGGGCACTTGCTGCCTGATGCCTACCCTGCCAGTCATTCCTCCATTCACCCAGTGGGAGGTGGGATGTGAAACAGCCCACACTGGAAAATCCAGAAAACTGGGAACAGGAATTTGCCCTTCATAATTCTACTCCCCAGATCCTCTCCCCTGGACACAGGAGACCCACAGGGCAGGACCCTAAGATCTGGGGAAAGGAGGTCCTGAGAACCTTAAGGTACCCTTAGATCCTTTTCCATCCCCTCTTCTATGGAGGATTCCAAGTCACCACTTCTCTCACCGGCTTCTACTAGGGTCCAGGACTAAGGCGTCTTTCTCCACAGCCTCAACATTTTGGAAATCTTCCCCTTATCACCCTTGCTCCTCCTGGGTCCCTGGAAGAGGAACTGGCAGAGACTTCTTTGTTGCGTTTCATTTGTGCTTTGATGCCAGGAATGCCGCCTAGTCTATGTCCCCAGTGGGGTACATAGTGGGGGGCGCCAGGTTTTCCTTGTCCCCCAGCTGCTCTGCCCCCTTCCCCTTATTTCCTGACTCCAGGCCTGAACCCCTCTCGTGCTGTAATAAATCTTTGTAAATAACTGTGCTGAGACTTCTCATTCAGGGGAAGAGGGAGGAAAAGTGAGGTTATGGGGTGTCCTGATAAAGAAGGCAGATGGTCAACCAAGGGTTAGGGCTTTGAGCCTACTGTCCAATCCTCTAGTCTAGGAGTCTTTCTTTTTTTTTTTGAGACGGAGTTTCGCTCTTGTTACCCAGGCTGGAGTGCAATGGCACGATCTCGGCTCACCGCAACCTCCGCCTCCTGGGTTCAGGCAATTCTCCTGCCTCAGCCTCCTGAGTAGCTGGGATTACAGGCACGCACCACCATGCCCAGCTAATTTTTTGTATTTTTAGTAGAGACGGGGTTTGACCATGTTGACCAGGATGGTCTCGAGCTCTTGACCTCGTGATCCACCCGCCTCGGCCTCCCAAAGTGCTGGGATTACCGGCTTGAGCCACCGCGCCCGGCCCCAAGTCTAGGAGTCTTTCTTGCAGACAACAGGCTCGGGGAACTCAGACGAAGAACCACAGAAGTTCTAGCTCCTGCTTGGGATGGCTGAATGAGGCAGGGTGGGGTGCGGTAGGGTAGTCCTTCCCGAGTAACTGTGGATTCCTCCAATGATTCCCCCATTCCCACCCAGCTCCCCTAGGGAAATTCCCCTTTTTCCCTCAGAGCCAGGCCTGTGTGGCCTAATAACGACGGCCCTGGTCTTTTTCCCTTTCCCCCACTCTTAGGCAGGTACTTAAGTCTGACTCCGGCTGTCGCCTCCGCTTCCGTGCAGTGCCGGGGCTGGAGGCGGGGCGAAGGGGCGGGGCCTCACGCGGACGCAAGTCCCGGTTAGCTCTGGGGGCGGACTCAGCTGCGGAAGTGGCGCCGCCGGAAGATCTTCTTCTACCCTGAGGCGCTACCGAGGCCGCGGAGCCGAACTGCGGCTGGGCGGGAAGAGCCGGGGCGGTGGCTGACATGGAGCAGGTGGGTCCTGGAGCGGTCGCTGGAAGCTGGTGGCATGCGAGGGCCGTCTCTCGCCGGTCGAACCAGCTTCCCCGCCCGCTGTCGGTGCTGGGTTCCGGCCGACCCTTCCCACACCCACCGCGTCCCAGGTTCCGCCCCCTTCTTTTCCCTGGCCTTGGTCCGCCCCACGCGGGTCGGGGTCTCCAGCAATGACCCTAGGCGACCCGGCCTACCCTGGGGGGTCCGGGGGGTGCATTCGGGATCGCCTTCCAAAGTCTCCGTTTTAACTGAGGGGAGAGGCGACGGGACGGTGTCTGGGTGTTGTGAGCACGGGCGGGTTTGGGGAGGGGTCGGGATCTGGGATTAGAGGAAAACATCTACGCATTCCCGTAGCTCTGCGTCTCACTGCCATCCCGTGTCTCCCCAACTTCCTTTGGAAAAGGCCGTGAATAACTTCCTAACTGATATCAAAAGGGCCCTTTAAGTCTTGAGTTCTTAAAGGTGCATATTGCCATGGACACTCATTCTTAATAACACGTTCCCTCAACCCCCGATTTTGGCTTCCTCAGTCAGTATCTCCTGGTTTTCTTCGTTCCACTCAGATAGTCGGTCAGAGTCCCGTTTCACGTTCTCCTCTGTCGCCCAACCCCTCGCTCTGTACACTGAATCTCAGTGGTCTCATTTACCACCACGGCTTCAGCTTTACACCAACTAAATACTCAGATCCACATCTTCAGCTCCACCCTTCCCTGGAGCTCCACGTTTGCCCATCCAGCCGTCATTGGGACAGCTCTGCCTCACATGGAGCTCACTGGGTTCAAACTTGAACTGGTCTTTTCAGTGCAGATTAATTCTTCCTCTATCCCAACCCAGCTGGAAATCTGAGGATTACCTTACACTGTCTCTTCTTCTCTTTCAAGCCCCACATCTTAAAAGTGACCTAGTACAGCCAACTTCCTGACCATCCTTCAAACCTGGGTCCACTGCATCTCTTCTGTTACCACGCTGTTGATATATTGTTGATTTCCAACACTCCAACCCTGACAGCTTGCAACCCAGTCTCCAAACTGTAACTCTTGTGATCTTTTTAGAACACGGGTCTGGTGGTGTCGATTCCTTGCTTGTTTTCTGGCTTTCCATCGCCTATGAGCTGAACCCCTAGCACAATTTACACAGCTCTCTGTAATCTGACTTCTTCCCTAGCAGTCTCCTTTGTGTATACTAAGGTCCAATAATATGGCACTGCAGCATGTGCCATGCCCACATCCGCCGTTCATGTCTTCATGACTTTGCACACACCAGCCCCCCTGCTTGGAAACCTCCTCCTTCTCTTATCTGCTGGGCCACCTTCTACATGTTTTTCAGTGCAGGCAGCACTGCCTCCCCCTGACTCCCAAGGTTATTGCCCCTCTGTGTCCTTAGCACCCTGTCCATAATAGCGTAGTTGCTGAGAATGCAGACTCCTGCATCAGACTGCCTGGGTTCTGACCTGTTTTGTGACCTTGATGAAATCAATGTCTCAATTTCCTCACTTGTAAAATGGAGGTAGGAATGTCCCTACTTCATAGAGTTATGAGGATTGAATGAAATATTGTATGTTTAGGTCTTAAACCAGTGCGAGGCACAAGAATGCTCAATACGTTAAAGTGAGTCGGCTAGGTGCAGTGGCTCATGTGTAATCCCAGCACTTTGGGAGGCCAAAGTAGGAGGATCCCTTGAGGCCAGGAGTTTGGGAGTAGCCTGGGCAACATAGTGAGACCTCATTGCTACAAAAAATTTAAAAAACTAGCTGGGCATGGTGGTACATGTGGGAGGATCTCTTGAGCCCAGGAATTTGAAGTTACAGTGAGGTATGGTTGTGCTACTGCACTCCAATGTGGGGGGACAGAGTGAGATCCTGTTTCTAAAATAAATAAATGAAAAGACAGTTATTACTATTTATATAAAGACAACACAGCTCACCGGTTATGATTTTTAATTTCATAAGTTGCCTGAGGATGGTCGATGTGGCTTACTGTCATTTGGTAGAGCCTGGTTCTTTTTTTTTTTTTTTTTTTGAGACAGAGACTTGCTCTGCTGCCCAGGCTGGAGTGCAGTGGCGCAATCTCGACTCACTGCAGCCCCCACTTCAAGCCTGGCTCTTTGTCAATAAATAACATGCTGGAGTGGAGGACACTGGGGGCAGGATCTGGATTTATTGAGTGAAGATTCAAGAGTGAAAAAGGCCCAGACCTGGTCTGCTCGGGGAAGCCAATCTGGAAATGTGTGCTTGTTACATGGCAAGCATTAAATCTGGAGAAATCTACACAGAGTTCCTGAGAATTAGAGGGAGAGAAAGGCCAGGGGTGGCTTCTGAGAATCTGACAGTTAATGGGGGCTATAAAGCGAGGGGAGGATATTACCAGAGGGAGGCAGAGGCTGGAGTGGGCTCAGAGATCAGAAGGCTGGGTCCTCTGAACAGAGCTCCAGTGGGTGGTGGGAGGATAGGGTAACAGGGAGACGGAACTGAGGAAGACAGAGGCTGGGTCCTCTGAACAGAGCTCCAGTGGGTGGTGGGAGGATAGGGTAACAGGGAGACGGAACTGAGGAAGACAGAGGCAGTGTCCTCTGCTGAGGTTGGTGATTCCTTTCCTGTATTGGCCTTGAGGAAGTGTCCCTTGACTTGGGAGCCAGCAGGGACCATGCCTGGGGGGAACTATGCTCTGGAGGCCTAGTACCTGGTGTTTGGGGCCAGGCCCCCTGGGAAGGGTCATTGTGCATGCCTTCAGGCTGGGCCTTCTTTGGAGCTCTTTTGCCTGCCTGGAATGCCCACCCTCCTTGCCTGCCCTGAGAGATGCTGACTTCAAGGCCAGGGTCAGATGGCCCCTCCTCCCTGTGGCTTTTTTGACTTCACTCATTTAGCCTGGGTCAGATGATCCCTTCTCTGGGAGCCCACAGTCCTTTGTTCATTCCTCCCTGAAAGCGCTGATTACAGCGTGGTATTATTTATCTGCCAGTCTTCCTCACCAGACCCGGAATCCCTGAGGGACCAGAACAGGGTCCTGTGGCCCCCAGGCCTCGCGGTGTGTCCCGCACGCTGTAGGCCCTCGGGACCTGTGTGTTGGATTAGGTTGAGCTCTCACACAGCTAGACCTGTTAAGGGAGAGCAGTGCAGGTGACACCAAAAACCCAGCATACCTGGCAGCTTGTGCTTGTTCCACTGAGTGGTAGAGCCTGTTGGCTGCACTTTACAGATGAGAAAGCTGAGGTTCAGGGGAGGTAAGGTCACGGTCACTTAGCAGGGATTTAAAGAACTGTCTCCTGACTCCAGGTCTGCGAGTCTCCCAGAAACTGCCTTGGGGTCCCAGCCTCCAAGGGGGCAGCTGCCATATCAGTGGGACAAAAGATGAGTAAGTGTCCCTTTTTCTGGCTGATGAGAGGCTAATCCTGGCTTTGTCCAGGCACAGCTGGTGCTTGGAGGATCCTGTGCTGAACCGCCCCCCGCCGCCTCACCTCTCCTGTCCCTCACCCTATGGGGACCTTTTCTTGAGAGGGCTGAGATCTCTCCCGGAATATGACTGGCCCTTTCCAGACTAACCTTGGGAACTTGGTTTACATAGCAGCACGAAGCGGACAGGTGGGGCCTGACTCACTGGCCTCTGAGTGGGTCAGGTCATGAAATTACAGAGCTGGGGGCATCCGTGCTCTGATTCACAGGGCCTGGCACGAGGGAGAAAGGAGGCGAGCAGATCTCAGTGTGTTAGGGTCTTCCTGTACACTGTGCCCTCAGTGCCTCCCCGGGGTGGGGGAGGAGTGTGTGGTGGTGCGTCTTGTTTCTGTTTGGCTTAACTCTTCCTCTTCCACTTCCCCAGAAGGAAACGAGAAACAAGCCAGGCTTTGGCTTAGGATCTTATTTGTCATTGTAGCTGTGTTTTCCTCTCCCTACACTCCCACTTCTCCAGGGGATTTCCCAAACCCTTTGTGGGGGGCTACAGTAGAGCCAGTAAGTCAAGCGTCCCAAGGCTGATGGCATGGGCCAGTAGACCCTGAATGTGCCATCCTCGCCAGGCACAGTGGTGCATGCCTGTAGGCACAGCTACTTGGGAGCCTGCTCCCAAGTTTTTGACTCCAGGACTGAGGCCCAACTCCAAACCTGCACCCTTTCCCCTGTTCCAGGGTGGACGTTACAGATCCACAGACTGGCTAACTTACTAGACCTGTACTGTGGCCAGGCACTGTGGCTGTGACTTGGACCTCAAGGGCTTAGGACAGATGGCCTCAAGATATCTAGCTGTGATAAGTGCTGACCCAGAGTTCTGAAAGGTTAGGAGAGCCTGGAGGGTGAGGAGAAACTTTGCCCAGCAGCTTCTTTGAACTAGCCTCTGAAGGGCCAGAGTTCTCCCTGAAGGAAGGAGGTCATTCCAGAATGAGGAAACAGGGAGCCTAGGCAATGGGCCGTGGTGTGTCCTGGGAGCAGCCAATGGTCAGCAGAGTAGAGAGGGCGAGTGTTGACCCCCATAGCAAAAGAGGAGTGCTGGGATCTGGAGTCCTCCCTTCTCTTTTACCCTCCCCTGTTATCAAAGACTCACGGTTAACTCACCTCCAGTCTTCTCCCTACAAGTCAGGCTCAGGGAGGGGAGCAGGCAGCCTGCCTGAGGCCCCCAGGAAACCAGTTCCCCTTGCCTTCTTGTGGACGGAGTGCCTGGGCTCTGGGCAGGGAAGACCCCGCAGAGGGTGTGCCCTGGTCTGGGCAGGGAGGGGTGGCTCTCCAGGCTGGGGTTGGAGTCCAGCTCCAGGAGAGGCAGCCTGGGCAGGGAGGGGCAGCTCTCCGGGCTGGGCATGAGTGTCCATGTGCACCTGTGCATGTGCTGCTATAGGGAAGGGTGTAAATGGCAGTTCAGTGCATTTCCTGGAAACCCACTATGAGCCTGGTACAGTTCT
This sequence comes from Callithrix jacchus, assembly GCF_049354715.1. Classification (NCBI taxonomy): domain Eukaryota; kingdom Metazoa; phylum Chordata; class Mammalia; order Primates; family Cebidae; genus Callithrix; species Callithrix jacchus. Next base: position 120,107,089 of record NC_133506.1, read on the forward strand.
GGTACTGGGCATGCAGCAGTGAGTGAAGCACAGGAATTAACCTGCTCTCATGGAGTTTGCATTCCAGTGGAAGGCGATGGGCAGTAAACACAGACCAGTGAATGTCTCCTATGTCGGGGTAACAAGTGCTGTGAAGAAGAATGCAGCAGGATAAGGCATGCAGGGCAGGGCCTAAATCGGGGCTCAGGAATGGTCTCTCCAAAGGGACATTTGCATAGAGACCTCAATGGAGTGAGAGAGCAAGCCATGCAGAGACTTGGGGAGAAGCACCCATCAGAACAGCAGGTGCCAGGGCCCTGGACAGGGAGCGCACTTAATGTGTCCATGGACAGCGAGGGACCAGTGTGGCTGGAGTAGAGGGCTCGAAGAGAAGAGGAAAGGGGAAGAGGAGGGCTTGTAGGCTAGGGTGGGGACTTTGGCCTTTATTCTGGGGAAGCCATTGGAGGTTTGGGCATGGAGAGGTGTGGCCTGGCTTTTAACAGGATCCCTCTGGCTGCTGTTTTGAGAGAAGGCTGAAGAGGTGAGGGCAAGGAAGAGTGGCAGGTGGAGGTGATGGGCTGCACAGGGTGACATGGTGGTGGGTGAGCAGTGGGCAGTTACTGGCTGGATTTTGCAGGAAGAGACTGTAGGATTTACTTATGGTTCTGATGTGGAAGGGAGGTGTGACCAGATGACTGCTGAGCCCAAAGAGGGCCTCTTGACACCCTGTCGCCTGGCCAGCAAGGGCTCTTGCAGGGAGCAACATTTGTACTTAGGAGGTCCCAGCCTGGCATGAGGGAAGCTCATGTGCCTCTGGGATCAGCTCCACTCTGCCCCTTCCTGGCTGGGGACTGTTTGCAGCTCTCGTTCCCATGAGTCGTCACTGCAGCTTCTGGGAGGGGCGAAACATTAAGGAGATGATGTCTGTGGGCGCCACTGCGGGCCACCGCCGGCTGGATCTGTGTCTTCTACACTGGCCCATCTGGATGTTGTGCAGCCTGTCTGGTCTGCTGTCCTGTGTTCCCCTAACCAGCATCCTCCGGGCCAGCCAGCAGCAGGACACAGACCAAGGCCAACCTCCTCCACACCCAGGGCCTCTGCCTTCTACCCTCTGCAGAGTCTGTGTTAACCTGGCATTGACAGGGCTGCTTGACTCAAAACAACCCCAGCCCTGGCCTGAAGCCATCTTACCAGGCAGTCAGAGCTCAGGACTCTCTTCCTCTGGAGAAGAGCAGGAAAGTAATCCCAGCTAACCCTCATGCAGCCACCACTCTGCGTCAGAATCTCTTCTGGGTCATTGCATTAAGTCATTTAATCCATATCAATCTGTAAGGAGTAGGTGATATTGTTAGCCCCATTTTACAGGGGAGGAGACTGAGGCACAGTGAGGTTGTTACTAGCAAGGTGGGAATCTGAGATTTGACCCATCTCCTGGCTTGGAGTCCAGTTCTCTCGGCTTCACTGATCCTTCCTGATTTGTACTGAGTTAGGGTCCCCACATGGGCAGGGGGTGCTGGTGCCAGCATTTCCTGTGGAATATGGGAGGGGGGGGTGTTTGGAGGACCTGTCCCCCTAGCTTCTGGGGGATTTGGAGAACCCACTCTGCCCAGAGATGTGAGTCATCTTTGGATATGGAGGAGACTTGTTCCCCTTCCCCCTGAGTCCCAGGGCACAGCTCTGTGAAATAAGCTGTAGCTGGAACCTGCAAAGTTTGACCCAGCCCTCCCTGGGAGGCTAGGAGGTAGGGAAGGGCGAGGAGACTCGAAGCAGTGACAGTAGTTAATGTCTATGTGGTTAGACGATAACCACTTACTCTGTGGTGCCAGGCGCTGTGCTAGGCACGTCACCGTCATCATTGTCTCCTTTGGTGTCCCAGACAACCCAGGGTCAAGATAGGTGTCCTCAGTCTACAGATGGAGCAGTGGAGGCTTGCGCAGAGAATAGGTGGCTTTGTTCAAATCACAGACGTAGGCTAGACATAAAAGCCTAAGTGTGGTGTAATTCCAGCACTTTGGGAGGCCGAAGTGGAAGGATTGCTTGAACTCCTGGATTGAGTCCAGGAGTTCAAGACCAGCCTAGGCAACATAGTGAGACCCTGTCTCTACCAAAAAAGAAAAGAAAAGAAAAGAAAAGTAAATTAGTTGGGTATGGTGGCATCTGCCCGTAGTCACAGCTACTCAGGAGGCTGAGGCGGGAAGCTCACTTGAGCCAGGGAGTGTTTGAGGCTGCAATGAGCTGTAATTATCCACTGCACTCCAGCATGGGTGACAGAGCAAGACCCTGTCTCAAAAAAAAAAAAAAAAAAAAAAAAAAAATTTGCAGACTTGCCTTGGCTAGGAAATGGCTACTGAGAGCTACAGTCAGCCAGGCTTTGGAGCTGCTTCCCTAAATAAAGGTGGCTAGAGCTTCTGGCCTGGGGTACAACCAAGGGCTAGCAAGGAACCCTGTCTGTGGCTCTGCAGCCTGAGATTTGTAACTGGAGGTGGGCAAGTGGGAGGTGGCTTAGCCATCCTGCTGCCTTCCTCTTCTGTATGTGTGAGGGGGCAGCCGTCGCTGCTTCCTGAGTGGGAGCTTGGAATTGCAGAGTCTGGTCACCAGAGAAAGGAGTAGAGACCAGCCCCTACACTCCCCTAAGAGCTTATGCAGCAAGCCAGGACAGCCCTCCGCTCCCTGCCCTACCCCAACCTGGGAATTCACCTTTGCCTGGAGCTGGAATAACCCGGCCTTTCTATAGATGAAGGAACCAGGCTAGAGGGTTAGGGAGCTTGCTCTGAGCCACACAGCAGGTGAATCGTAGAGTGCAGATCTGAACACAGGCCTTTTAAGGTGATTTTTATTACATGTCACTGTAGTGTATTTAACCTCCCCCGCTTGCAGTTTCCTTCTTATTTAAAAGGTCTTTGTTTTTATTTTTATTTTTATATTTTTTTGAGACAGAGTCTTACTGTGTCACCCAGGCTGGAGTACAATGGTGCGATCTTGGCTGACTGTAACCTCCACTTTCCAGATTCATGTGATTCTCCTGCCTCAGCCTCCCAAGTAGCTGGGATTACAGGCATGTGCCACCACACCCGGCTTATTTTTTTAATTTTTTAGTTTCACCATGTTGGCCAGGCTGGCCCTGAACTCCTGACCTCAACTGATCCTCCCTCTTCAGGCTCCTGAGTAGCTGAGACTACAAGTACGCACCACCACGCCTGGCAGATTTTTCTGTTTTTTGTAGAGACACAGCTTTGCTGTGTTGCCCATACTGGTCTTGATCTCCTGGGCTCAAGCAGTCCTTCCTCTTTGGCCTCTCAAAGTGCTGGGATTACAGGCCTGAGCTGCCACACCCAGCCTATTGTTGCCTGTTTTAATGTAACTGAGGAAACTGAGTCTCAGAAGGGTTAGGCTTTGCCCCAGATCACACAGCTAGGAAGGGGGCAGTCTGAGATTTAAACCATGACCTCAGAGTCCATTCCTTTTTCCACGTACCAGCGACCTCCTGTTTGTCCTGAGTCCAGCACACCACCCAGAACCCTATACAAGTGGGGCTGGTACTCTTGTATCCTGGGGAGAGGAAGGGAAGGCCTGGGAAGGGGTGTGGGGGCCTGTGCCCACCTCTTCCCTTTGCCTCAGGGATAATTCGCTGTGCCCTGACACCTGACTTTCCTACCCCTCCCCACCCCTTTCCCCTCCACCCTAGGATGGTAAAACCTCCACTTTCCCCCTCCCTTCCAGTCTTAGCAGTTCAGCTTCCACAGACAGTCGACTGTCAAGTCTGCAGCCATCCCAGGCGACTGTTTCACGCCACAGGTACTGTTCCCCTGACACTTCTGAAGGTTCTTGGGAGGGGCCAGTGTCAGCAACCAGTGGGCTCTTTCGGCAGGAGAGTGCTGCTCCCAGGGGCTGGGTGGCGGCTGGGCCATCTCCACAGCGCCCATTCCTGCCTCCCCTTATCGGGAGGGTAGGTGGGGGCTGGCACTAGCTGTTATGCCTTCAGGGCCTAGCAGCCTATAGTCAGCCAGAGATGAGCACTCTGGGGACTGTAGTCCCAGGCCAAGGCGGGTTTTCATCACTTAGACTGGCAGGTGGTCTGATGGAGTTCAGAGGCCTTTCAGAGTCATCTGAGTGAGCCCCATTTTCAAACTGCAGCCAAGGAGGCCTCACTCTGGGAGATGCTGGAGTTTGAGGAAAGGCTGACAGGTGGGACTCTGTAGCCGCCTTTACCCCTAGCAGTCTGGTTTTTATCTGTTTTTTTTAATGTTGAGGTTCCAAGTAAGGTATTATTATTTTAAAAGTTTATCTTGCTTTGAAAAGGACCTGGTTTATAGCCGGGGTGGTGGCTCACACCTGTAATCCCAGGACTTTGGGAAGCTGAGGTGGGAGGATCTCTTGAACCCAGGAGTCCAAGACCAGCTGGGCAATACAGACCTCATCTCTACAGAAAAATTTTAAAATTAGCTGAGCATAATGGCATGTGTCTGTGGTCCCAGTTACTTGGGAGGCTGAGGCAAGAGGATCACTTGAGCCCAGGAGGTCAAAGCTAAAGTTCACACCTCTGCCTCCAGCCTGGGTGACACGGTGAGATCCTCTCTTCTAAAAAAGGCAGAGGGAGAAGATTGAAGAAACCACTGACTTTTCCCCCAGATAAACAGAGGCGTGGTGAGAAGGACTTGCCCAGCGTTACTCGGAATTAGTGGCTGCCTGGAGACTTGGGGACAGGTCCCTTAACTCCGGACCAGTGCTCTGTCTACTTAAAGGCTGTCATTTGGACTCTGGGCTGCTTTCTTTGACTCTTGGCCAGCTACCCCCACCCCTGCCTCCAAGCCTCCATGCTTGGCTCCCACACTCCCTGGCATCTTCGACTCTCATGGGCTCCCGCAACACCTCTGCTCTAGCCCCATCTGTGTCTCTCGCTTCGACAGGGACGTCTGGGCATGTGAGTGTCAGTGTGGTTGCCACTCCAAGTGCGTCTCACACCCAAGCTGCTGCCACCCAAGTCCTGTCCCCAGGGAGGGAGAAAGTTGGAGGGAAGGACAGACAGACACGGAAGTAGACTGGAGTAGGTGAGCGACAGCATCTGGAAGTGAGGCAAGGACGAAGGAGGGAGGGAGGGAGGGGCAGATAGAGAACGTGGAGAAAGGGGGAGAGACGGATGGAGTGGAGAGAAAGACTCATAAATGGGAGCTAGATTGAGAGGAGGACCCAGATGGGGAAAAATCGAGACAGACATGGCTGACGATATGTTCTGTGGGCTGTGGGGAAACAGGCATTCTTGTACATTGCTAGTGGGAGTGCAAACTGCAAAGGGAGCTTGGCAGTACCTCACACACCACATATGCAGTTTGACCCAGCAATACCACTTCTAGGAATCTGTCTTGAAGATATATTTGCAACAACGTGAATATATATGTATATGCTCAAGGTTATTCATTGCAGCATTTCTGGAATTACAAATCTAAGCACTCATTCATGGGAGGCTGAATAAACTATGGTTTGTCTATAAAATGGAGTACCAAGCAGCTCTATCAAAGAACGAGGAAGACAATGTAAAACCAATGTGGAGTGCTCACCAGGATACAGTGTTTAGTGAGAAAATAACAAGCAAGAGAGCATCTGTGGTAAGCTCCTGTCCATGTAAGAAAGAAAAGATATAAGAAATACAAGGCCGGGCCGGGTGCGGTGGTTCATGTCTATAATCCCAGCACTTTGGGAGGCTGAGGAGGGTGGATCATGAGGTCAAGAGATCAAGACCATCCTGATCAACAAGGTGAAACCCCGTCTCTACTAAAAATACAAAAATTAGCTGGGCATGGTGGTGTGCCTGTAGTCCCAGCTACTTGGGAGGCTGAGGCAGGAGAATTGCTTGAACCCAGGAGGCGGAGGTTGCGGTGAGCCAAGATCGTGCCATTGCACTCCAGTCTGGGTAACAACAGCAAAACTCCGTCTCAAAAAAATAAAATTAAATTAAATAAATAAATAAAAGAAATACAAGTCCAGGTGCAGTGCCTCATGCCTGTAATTCCAGCACTTTGGGAGGCCAAGGTGGGCCGATCACCTGAGGTCGGGAGATAGAGACCAGCCTGACTAACATGGCAAAACCCCATCTCTGCTAAAAATACAAAGTTAGCTGGGCATGGTGGCATGTGACTGTAATTCCAGCTAGTTAGGATGCTGAGGCATGAGGATAGCTTGAACCTGGGAGGCAGAGGTTGCAGTGAGCCAGGATCATGCCACTGCACTCTAGCCTGGGTGACACAGCAAGAGACATCATCTCAAAAAATATATATATACACAAAGGAAGTATATCCGTTGTACAAAAGAAATAGAAGGATAAAGCAGACACTAAACCATAAGTTACCGCTTACATATGTAACCCCAGTACTTTGGGAGACCAAGGAGGGAGGATTGCTTGAGCCCAGGACTTCAAGAACACCCCATCTCTTACTGTTAGGGGTTGAATTGTGACCCCCTAAAAAAGATATATTGAAGTCCTAACCGCCTGTACCTCAGAATGTGACCTTATTTGTAAAGAGGGTCATTGCAGATGTGATCAGTCAGGGTGAGGGCGTGCTGGAGTGGGCCCGGCATGACTGGTGTCTGTGTAAGGAGATGGCCATGTGAAGACGGACACATTGTAAGAGCACCACGTGACAGTGAAGACGGGTTGGTGTGTGTAGCTGCAAGCCGAGTCACGCCAAATTGCTCGCACACCACCAGGAGCCAGGAAGAGGCAAGGAAGGGGTCAGAGGGAGCATGGCCCACCCAACACCTTTCTCAGACTTCCGGCCTCCTGAACTGTGAGATGATCAGTTTCCATCAATTCAAACAAACAAACCCAAAATGACAGAAATGAACAAGGGAGGGGGTGAAAAAACACTTGGAAGGAAATATAGGCCAGGCACGGTGGCTCACGCCTGTAATCCTGGCACTGTGGGAAACCAAAACGGGAGGATCCTTGAGCCCAGGAGTTTGAGACCAGCCTGCGTAACATAGTGAGATCCCTGTCTCCAAAAAAATAACATGAATTAGCTGAGTATGGTGGTATGTGCCTGTGGTCTCAGCTACTTGGGAGGCTGAGGCGGGAGAATCGCTTGAGCTCAGGAGTTGAAGGCTGCAGTGAACCATGATCATGCCAGTGCACTGCAGCCTGGTTGACAGAGCAAGACTCTGTCTTTAAAAAACCAAACAAACAAAACCCCACACAGATGGAAAGGAAAGTTACTTTGTGAAACAGACGCGAAAGATGAGAGAGATGGAGAGAATGAGGAAGGGAGACAGGTCTGGTTGCAAACTAAAGGTCCGTCAGAGACAGGGAAATGTCACCTGCCCTGGAGCTGGGCCCGTCACCGTGAGGGATGTGCTGAGCATGCAGTCTGGCGCAGATCTGGCTGATGGATGTTGGGGTCCCATTGCCAGCGGCCTGTCACATCCCCTCTCCACTACCTCCTTCCAGAGCCGAGCCCGGCTTCTCCGCAGCACTATGGAGATGAACTTGTCATGGGGCTCAGGATGTGGTGTCGAGAGCAGCCTCGGCTCAGTGCCTCCGCCTCCCCTGCCCCCAGTCTCTGCTGCGAACAGTCAGCTTCTGTTAGAGGGGCTTGCACAGGGGCAGAGGGATGGACGAGCTGGCTTGCTCAGAACCTCCTGCCAGCCACCAACTGGCCTGGGCTTGTTTTGGACGTGGTAGACTGAGGGGCCCAGGAAGGTAGCCTACATAGCAAAAGTGTGGTGGGGTACATCAGGACGGGAGAGTGGTTTGACCTTGCCTTCCCAAGATCAGGGACAAACATTAGGGCCCCCCTTTCTCTAGCCCCCAAATCTACTCCCTGGTACTGGGGTGTGGGAAGACTGAGGGAGCCGCTTGGTCAAGTCCCAGAAGCTCAGACCCCACCAAGCTGGTGAGTTTTCGCCTCCCTGCTTCAGCTCCTCTCTGATTTTCAATGGGACCTTTCCTTCATACCCAAGGGATGGGGCCTCTTAGAGCCCAGCAAATGGATGGGGCAGAGACCCTAGGCCTGGGGTCTGCATGGCAGGGAGGGAGTGCCAGGGTTCCTTTTGTCTTTGGGGTTCCTGAGAGCCCCATGGTGGCACAGGGCGTTAAGGGATTGGGTAAGTCCATTCGCCTCTCTGAGCCTTGGTTGTCTCTGTAAAGGAAGAGGAACCGTCCCTGCCCTGAGTGGATATGAACAAGGCCATGGACATGAGCGTGGCCATGGATGTGTAGGCACTGGGCAGCAGAGCACTGGGCTGGCCTCGAGAGCAGCTGCTTCCTGCTGTCTTTAGGATTTGGCCTGTTCCTGTCTGCTGTGTAGCATGGAGCTGAGGGCCAGGAGACCCACAGAGCATTCATTCATTCAGCAGTCAATTACAAAGCACCTGTGATGTGCCAGGCATTGTGCTGGGCACCAGGGAGATGCAGTGACCATGTCAGATAAAGCCCCTGAGGCTGTGGAGTTGACAGTCTAGTGAGAGAAGGGTAAACAATGAAATAAAACAATAAAGATCATTTCAGATAGTGACCCAGCTCACTGAGCAAAGGAAGGCAGCTTCCTATCATGTTCCAATGTGAGTAGGGGGAGAGGGGTGGGAGGCTGTCTGAGGAGAGGACTTTTGAGCTGCCCCCTGAAAGGCCTGTGGGAGAACATTCCAGGCATGGGGAGCACCAGATCCAAGGCTCCAAGGCAGGACAGGGCAGCTGTGTTGAGGGATGTAAAAGAAGGCCAGAGTGGCAGTGGCAGCAAGACTGGAAGAAGGGCTGGGCAGAGGCCACTGTAGGCCTGGACTGAGAGGGCCTGGTGAGGAGACTGTTAGCCTGAGAAGGGTGGGAACCCTGGGAGGGCATTGGAGCACGTTCTCTAGGCTGGCTGTTGTGCGAAGAGCAGGAGGGTGAGAGGCAGCCTGGAGGCCCACCCATGAGAAGCAGATTGCAATGGTCCAGGCAGAGATGGTGGTGGTTGGGCCTGGGCAGGGCAGGGCATAGGGTGGTGGCGCTGAGAGGGACCAAGATGTCTGCTTTCCATAGCTCCAAGCACACAGACACTGCTCTAGGAAGGCCCTCCCAGTTGCCATGGATTAGGGGGTGGGAGGGGAAGGCTGGTTGTTGGGAGGGAATGTGGCTTTGTGCTTGGAAAACAAAGAACAGAGCTTGGGGCCCTCTTCTCCTGGGGGTGGTGGCAGGCCCAGAGGCTGTTGACAGGACCAGAGACTGGAGCTCAGGGATAGGCCTGGCAGGAGCAGGCTGTGGCCCCAGGCATCTGGGAGGGGGTAGGTGCCCAGCTGAGGGACCCCAGAGCCCTCCGGGGTGTGGCTGCTGGGCTTGGGGCAGGGAGCACCAGGAAGGACAGATAGTTAGCCGAATGCTCACCCCTGCAGCCTGGGAGCCAGGCCGGTGGAGGAGGTTTGGGCAACAGTGCCCTGGGCCGTGGGCTTGGGACCCAGTGTGTGGACAGATGTGTTTGGGAGCCAATGGTGGCCCTGGGGGCTGTGGAGGGAGGGACAGGAGGAGATTGACAGGACTTTGCCTCTGCCTTGCCCCCAGCCCCACTGCTGAGGCCCCACCCTCCCTGCCCTGAGGTGAGGGCCCACCAGGATGAGCAAGCTGCCTGGGGAGCTGGGTGGAGACTTGGAGCGCAGCCTGCCGGCCTTGGCCTCCCTGGGCTCCTCACTGTCCCACAGCCAGAGCCTCTCCTCGCACTTCCTTCTGCCGCCTGAGAAGCGAAGGGCCATCTCCGATGTCCGCCGCACCTTCTGTCTCTTCGTCACCTTCGATCTGCTCTTCATCTCCCTGCTCTGGATCATCGAGCTGAATGTGAGTGGGGGTGAGGTGGGGGCACAGGCTGTGTTTCGGGCTACCCGGGCCTCAGTTTGTCCATCTGCCACGTGGGAGGGTTGCCTCTCCTTTGGGGTTGGTTAGCTGGGTAAAATGAAGACTAGGAGGATAACAACAGTGGTTCTCATCTTCTGAATGAAGAAAATGGGGCTTGGAGGGGTTGTATCATTTGGCCAAGGTCCCTCCGCATGCACTGTTTGAAGGCCAGAGTTCATGCTCTTGGCCTCTGCTCCGTACTGCCCCCTAGTGGAGGCTCCTGAGAGAGGAGGAGGGGGAGACCCAGCTCTGGCGGAGCTGTTTGTCTTCTTGCTGCCTGACACTGCCCTCTGCCTCCAGTTGGTTCGTTCATTCGTTTCTTCAATCATTCATTCAGCAAACGTTTTTTGAGTTTCTGTGCTAAAAGCAGAGGCTAGCCAGTTGTGATGTCACACCTGTTTTCCCAGGTGTTTAGGAGTCTGAGGTGGGAGGATCACTTGAGCCCAGAAGTCTGAGGCTACAGTGAGCCATGATCGCATCACTGCATTCCAGTCTGGGTGACAGAGTGAGACCCTGACTCAAATGAATAAGTAAATAAAAGCAGAGGGCACAGTGGGAAGCAAAATGGGAAAAACTCCCAGTGGCTCTAATGAGATGCTGCCCCTCCTCTACCCCACGCTGTGCTTGGCCCACCCTCGGAAACACGTTGGCAGTGGCTTCATCTGGTCTCCCCACAGGGCCAAGCCCACAGAGGCAGGAGTCTTGGAAGCAGGGTACCCCAGGCTCAGTTCTGTTCTAGCTCCTCAGTTCTTTTCCACTCTGCATTGACCTGGTGACCTCAGCAAGGGACTCAGCCTCTCAAGTCCTCCCCTCGTTTTCCTTCAGCAGCATGGGCTCCCCATCAGAGTTCTGGATGGCAAGGGCCCTTCCTCCAGGTCTCAAGCTTATGTGACAAGAAAACGATGTCTTGTTGATAGAAGTGATGAGCTCGGGGAAGGTGCTGGCTCAGGGCAAAGAGAATAAGTCTGACTCTGGGCACGTTGAACTGGAGGGAGAGACGGGGCTCTGAGGGTGACTGTCCACTGTGCACCGGAGATGAGCTGGCACCTTCAGGGAGCTGGACCCATGACCATGGACGGCCCCAGGGGCCATCTCACCCCAAAAAAGCTGTGGACCGGCAGGCTCAGGGCCTTCTGCAGAGCTTCCGAGGTCTTAGGCAGAATTCCTTTTCAAGTTCCCATCCAACATCAAAGCAGACACTAAAACTTACCTGCACCCTTCATTCAGTACATATTTCCTTACCCAAGGAGAGCCGAAAATATTTTGATAATTTTACTTTTTTTTTGTTTTGAGACAGGGTCTCACTCTGTCAGCCAGGCTGGAGTACAGTGGTGTGATCATGGCTCACTGTAGCCTCTGCCTCCTAGGTTCAAGGGTTCCTCACACCTCAGCCTCCCCAGTAACTGGGACCACAGGTACACCACATGTTTGGCTATTTTTTTTTTTTTTTTTTTTTGGTAGAGATGGAGTCTCACTATGTTGCACAGGCTGGTCTCAAACTCCTGGGCTCAAGTGATCCTCCCATCTCATCCTCTCACAGTGCTGGGGTTAGAGGCATGAGCCACCGCGCCTGGCCTCTGTAATTGTGCCTTTGAAGTTGTTTGGCTGTGTCAGCTGCAGCTGCTCTGCAGTCCTCACAGGTACCTGGGAATTCTTGCAAAGTGAGAAGATCTAACTTACCAATTGTTTTCAAATGGCATGAAAAATTCCACAATACGGGATTGAACAATTAGTAAAGGCAGCATGATGTTTCCCTTGGCAGACATTTAATTAAAATTGTATTGATTTTCAGTCTTGTAGTTTTATTTTTGTATTTGGGAGCATATATATTTTTAGTTTGCTACAGGCTGAGTCTGTGTTGCCCAGTGGTTACAAGGACCTCAGTAGGGTTCTGCTGAGCCAGGGACCTGCAGCCAGAGTGTAGCAAAGCAGGGGCTGAAACCTGGCCGAAATCCGGTCAGCACCAGTGGGTGCCCAGGCTGGAGAGAAGAGGGAGGAGGACAGTGCTCTGAGGACCAGCGACGGAGGGTGGAGGGGGCTGCAGAGCCCAGGACGGAGTCTGAGGAGTACTCGGAGGGCTGGGTGGCGTGGGTCGGATGGGGTCGGGTGGGTGGGTGGCAGGCCTGGGGCCTCACCAGCAGCCAGAGGAGAGGTGGCATCGGATTTCAGGGGGGCTGCAGTGGGCTTCAGGTAGAGGCATGTGGTGGGGCTGTGTGCTCAGTGGGGGAGCATCTGTATCTTTAACAAGCCCCTCAGATTTGGCTGCCCTGCCGGAGAGCAGAAGCCCCAGTCTAGGCAGTTGTGAGGGGTTTTCTTCCCCAGGGTTCCTGGGCTCCATCACTCCGAGTCCCCTCTGTCCTCCCTTCTCCAGGGTTGGTGCCCCACCTGAAGAAGTCTAGGCCTGTCACCCCCAGTCCTTCCAAAGAGTCAGGCCACAGTCTGGCTTGGTGTCCATCCAGTCCGCCAGACCTCTGGACACTGGAGTCTGGGCCAAGGCCTCGGGGTCCTGGTGAAAATGTCTGTTGGGCTGGGGTAGGGACAGGGGCAAGGACACATCCACTCCCTCTCCACTTCACCCTCTCCAGCAGCATGATGGATTTTGCCCATTAAGCATAAACCTAATCAATTGATTTGCCACCTGAGGCTCCGTCTGACACCACTGCCCACCCCAGCCCCCATCAGCCCAGATAGATTATTGGCTGGGAAGATGGAGCACCACAGTGCAGGGAGGGAGATGGAATCAGAGGTGGGCTCCCGGCGCCCTTCTGCTGGCCCTGTGCGGGGCCCACTGCCTCCCCTGCATGGCCCTGAAGCCTCCAAGTTGCCCCTTCCTAGGCAGGGTGCTGGAACCTAGCCCTGTCCTTCAGGGCAGCCTGTAACCCTTAGAGGAATGGTATTGGTGCCTAGGTCTCTGGCCTGGACTGAGCTCCTTTGGTACTTCAGGGGCCCCCTTAGGTGGTGGCTTAGTACCAACAGCCTCCCCTCCAGGTTCCCCCTCCCCTACCTCCTGTCCCTTCTGGGAGGGAAGGGGCAGCCCCAGGCCCTTGCATCTACCTGCAGAGCTCTTCCTGTCTCCCTCTCACAGACCAACACAGGCATCCGCAAGAACCTGGAGCAGGAGATCATCCAGTACAACTTTAAAACTTCCTTCTTTGACATCTTTGTGAGTGGCCGTGGGAGATCCTGGGGACCCTGAGCAGGGAAATGACTTCTGCTGGGTTCTCCTCTTGGCATGGATATCCAGTCTGATCAGACTCAGCTCCCATCTTTAGGGAGCCATCAGTCTTTAAAACCTTCCCTCCACAAAGCCCCACCTTCAGAGAGCCCCAAGTAGGAGAGGGAAGATAAGACCCCAGTCCAGGGTTACATGCAAATTTTCCCAGAGAAACGTTGAGTCAGTCATTGTCCCCTGAGGCATGCGTGCCCTCGGGGAGGGAACATGGGGGCCGGACTGGAGGGGAGATCAGCCTGCAGCAGGGTGGGGGACATTTGCTTCCTGTGACTGCCTAACTCCCATCCCCTACCAGGTCCTGGCCTTCTTTCGCTTCTCTGGACTGCTCCTGGGCTATGCTGTGCTGCGGCTCCAGCACTGGTGGGTGATTGCGGTAAGATGCCACGTTCCTGGCAGCCCTGGGCCCTAGCAGGGCTGGTGGAAGGGATGGGATGGAGGAGGACTCACTTCCCAGCCTCTGCTTCCCCCTCCCTCCATCCCTTCCCTGGGCAGGTCACGACGCTGGTGTCCAGTGCATTCCTTATTGTCAAGGTCATCCTCTCTGAGGTCAGTAGCTCAGGGTCTGGCTGGTCTGGTGGGCATCTGACCTGAGTGGTGTGCTTCTGGAGAGGAGCATTTCTCTGATTTGGGGTGTCTGTCCCTGTTGTCTGGGTTGGGGGAGAGGGAATCCTGAATCCTGTCCTTTGGTATCTCTAAGGAATCATTCTTCACCTGCTTCACTGACTCAGCCCCCTGAAGCCCCAAGATTCAGAAAGTTCTTTCTCCAGCCTAACCCCAGTTTATCCTGTTGCAGACTTGAGAGGGTTCCCAGGAAGCTGCTACTAGGAATGGGGTGTATGCCAGTTCGGCTGGCTAGAGTTGGTGGCTGCTGGAGGGGGGCTCTGGGTTGGGGTGACCCCTGCCATGGAGCTCAGCCCCATCCCTCCACAGCTGCTCAGCAAAGGGGCATTTGGCTACTTGCTCCCCATTGTCTCCTTTGTCCTCGCCTGGTTGGAGACTTGGTTCCTTGACTTCAAAGTCCTACCCCAGGAGGCCGAAGAGGATCGATGTGAGTGCTCACGGGTAGGGGGTGCAGTGAGGGTTACCAAAGCCCCAAGAGAGGTGGATTGTGGGCATGAGAGTCAGTCTTTTGGTGTTTTGTTTTTTTTTTTTTTTTGAGACGGAGTCTCGCTCAGCTGCCCAGGTGGGAGTGCAATGGCTTATTCTCAGCTCACTGCAACCTTCCCCTCTCAGGTTCAAGAGCTTCTCCTGCCTCAGCCTCCCAAGTAGCTGGGATTATAGGTGCCCGCCCCCATGTCCGGCTAATTTTTTTGTATTTTTAGTAGAGATGGGGTTTCACCATGTTGGCCAGGCTGGTCTCGAACTCCTGACCTCAGGTTATCCTCCCGCCTCAGCCTCCCAAAGTGCTGGGATTACAGGTGTGAGCCACCGTGCCTGGTGAGAGGTCTTGAGGCATCTTGCCACCTCTAAGCAGGCCCCAGTAGCCGGAGTGGGAACCTGGGGTGGGGGTGCCCCAGGCTGCTAGGGTGTAACTGTCCTGGGTCTGGGCTGTGGCGCCCCATGTCTGCCCCTCCAGGGTATCTTGCTGCCCAGGCTGCTGTTGCCCGTGGAGCCCTGCTGTTCTCCGGCGCTCTCTCTGAGGGCCAGTTCTATTCACCCCCAGAATCTTTTGCAGGTGAGGGCTGGTGTGTGGGGGAACTGCTTTCAGGGAGGGGCCTTGTGGGGAAAGGGGTAGGCTGGGTTTGTTCTTTCTATTTCTTCTATCAGGCTCCCTGGGGAAAGCCAGCAACCCTCTCCCACACACTTTTATCCCCCACGTCCTTGCACTCACATTCCTGAACCCCACTACCTCCCCACGCTCCCCACCCCCGCCATTGTTATCTGTGCCTGTTTTCTGCAGGGTCTGACAGTGAATCAGATGAGGAAGCTGCTGGAAAGAAAAGTTTCTCTGCTCAGGTATTTGTCTGCCTACTACCCCCGACTTCTGCCCTTGGAATGGGCACCTGGAAGAGGGAGGTGTGGGGCTCAGCCCAGGGCGGGGGGGTTTCCCAGTGGAAGCTGAACCTGGGTTAGTGCCCATCCATCTGAGTGTTTGCCCCACCCCCAGTCCAGCCCCCTGGGTCTGCCTCATGCCTGGGCCCACAGGACAAGCAGCCACAAGCCTGCAGGGCCCAGGGAGACTAGCCCAGAGCCCCCATGTGGCTTGTCTAGAGAGAGAACAGGCCATGAACACAGTGGGCTGTGGGCCCCAGGCCGACCCCCGCTGCTTCCTGCTTCCATCCAGGAGCGGGAGTACGTCCGCCAGGGAAGGGAGGCCGCAGCAGTGGTGGACCAGATCCTGGCCCAGGAAGACAACTGGAAGTTTGAGAAGAATAATGTAAGAAGCCCTCTCCCATCTGACTCTGCCACGAGCATTAGGTGTTTCCACTCCCTTTTCTGAGGCCTAAGGAAGAAACCCAAGGATTACATGGGTTGGAGCCATATTCCTGCCCCAAGAGAGGGAGCTGGGCTCTCAGGTTGGCAGGAGGCAGGGCTGGATTGGACGTTTCCCCCCCACCCCACTGTAGCCCCGCCAGCATCCCCCTCGGCCCCCCTTCACGCACCCTGTCTTTACTTCCTGCTGCTCTGCCCTTCAGCTCCAGGCTTTGAAGGGGACGCCAGGCTTCTGCCTGCATCCGGTGTTTCGTTTCATGATCAAAACAACATTATCTACAAAGATCGTAGAGAGCTTAGAAAACAGGGAAACAGGCCCCAGTCCCCCTCTCTGGCCGGTTCCTGTGGCAGCCCCATTGGCCTGGAGACATGGTTTTTCATGGTTGCATCTTTTAACTCAGCATCAAAAGCGTCTCTCCCGCCAGTGCCATGGGTTTGTCGGGAGCTTCTGTTTTGTAACGGCTGCTCAGATGTCCCCAAACTCCCGGAGGTTTCCATCCTGAGCTGTTAAAAACCTGCCCTGCCTGTCACCCATTTCTGTGCCACCAGCCCATCCCCTGCCTCCACTCTCCTCCCTGCCACCTCTGTCCCTGCCACAGGAATATGGGGATACCGTGTACACCATTGAAGTACCCTTTCACGGCAAGACTTTCATCCTGAAGGTGAGGGAGAGGATTGGGTGTCCTGGAGCCCCAGACAGCACTGGTGGCTCCAGGAAGGGGCCAAGGGAGCCTTTGATGGGTGCCCCCCACCAAGAGGGAAGGGTTGGTCTCCCCGAGCCCATCTGGCAGCACCCAGCCCTCTGCTGCTCTGCCCCAGACCTTCCTGCCCTGCCCTGCGGAGCTTGTGTACCAGGAGGTGATCCTGCAGCCTGAGAAGATGGTGCTGTGGAACAAGACAGTGACCGCCTGCCAGGTGAGCCCCACCTGGCCGCCTCTTAGGGCACTGGTCGGGGAACAGTCACGCCCCAGTGGGATCACAGAAGCACTCCGCACCTCAGCTGTCCCATCTGTACAATGGGTGTGATGGTAACAGTGCCTGCTCGAGAGGGTCGGGAGGAGGGCAGGAGGAGTGCTCATCCGGCGCTGCCCAGGGCCTGCAGATGACAATAGCTCTTAGTGAAGGGGTCCGTCCAGAGGAGGCTGGCCTGAGGGGCTCCCATCCCTGGGGTTTTCCTGGGGCGGCCTGTTCCACACGTCCCTGTTGATGACCTTTAGATCCTGCAACGAGTGGAAGACAACACCCTCATCTCCTACGACGTGTCTGCAGGGGCTGCGGGCGGCGTGGTCTCCCCAAGGTGAGTCCCTGCCAGGCTCCCTCCGCTCAGCCAGGCCTTCTGCACTTTGGCCTTGGGTCAGTGTCCCCTGATCTAACCCTCCCCTCCCCAGGGACTTTGTGAATGTCCGGCGCATTGAGCGGCGCAGGGACCGCTACTTGTCATCAGGCATCGCCACCACACACAGTGCCAAGCCCCCAACACACAAATATGTCAGGTGAGCCTCGACTTGCCTGGGGTCACCCCTGCCAGCCCCTCCCCTGGGAGCACTGAGCAGCGCAGGGAGGGTACAGCATGTACGGCTGGGCACTTCCCCTGCTGAGGCTGCGTTCCTGTTGCCTGCCCCACTGGGCTCTGCCCCTCCCGGCCACTAATCCTGCTAATCTTGCTGCTCTATCTATGGAGGTGGGGGGTGGCAGACAGCTGGAACCAAGCCACCAAGGCTGGAGGGGATGTACAGGGGTGGCTGGCTGGGGTAGACCATGGATGGGGACCTGTACAGGGAAGGGGCCTGAGAGCTGTGTAGTCACTCTGGGCTGATTGACCTGAGCACGAGGCACATATCCTGGGTTTCATTTTCCTGCCTAAGGAGACTTGGGTCCGCTCTCTTCCTACTCACCCTGTCCTCACTCCCTCACCTTTCTCTGGAGTGGCTCAGGAGTCCCCCAGAGATAGAGGAGTTATGGTCTTCTACACCTGTGCCTGGGCTTCTGGAGTCTTCTCTGCTGTCTGGTCTTAGGCTGTGGTGCTGTGGATAGCCCTCCCCATAGACCCCACTCTTCCCCATCCCCTCCTTCCAGCAGAGAGCACTGTTCTTTGATAGGACGCTGGGCTCTGCTTTGAGCACTGCACAAACTTGCTGGGAGTGGGGCAAGCTCACTTCCTCTCTGGGTGCCAACTTCCTTATCTTTGGTGTGGGCTTAGGCATGCTCAATGGTGCTAAGGGGGAATGAAATGGTGATGGGATGTGAACTGTGGCTCCCAGGCTTAGCCTCCTCCTGAGTAGGCATCCCCGCCTGAAGGGGAAGGGGTAAGAAGTGCCAGCGCCGCCTACTCTGCTGTAGCAGGGCCGACCTAGAATCTCTGGACAGAGTGGATGAGGGCTGGGAAGGTGGTGAGCTTCCTGCCCCTGGGGGTGTGCAAGCACCGACAAGCTGTTGTAGGAGGATTCGAGCATCACACAGTGGGTGGGGTGGGGGGCTGATTCTGCAGCCCCGGGACACCTGTGCTAAGCCTTGTTGACAGGGTAGCTCTGCCTTCCTGCTTCCAGCCCAGTCCCAGCTGGGCCAAGAATGGAGTGTGAGTGGTGGGGGCACGGGGGCTGTCAGGGCCTCGCTCTGTTCCAGAGTCCCCCCAGTGATGCCTCTCTCCATAGGGGGGAGAATGGCCCTGGGGGCTTCATTGTGCTCAAGTCGCCCAGCAACCCCCGCGTCTGCACCTTCATCTGGATTCTTAACACAGATCTCAAGGTGGGGTGCTGGGGGGCCACCAGGTGGGTTCGTGGAGTGGAGGGAACGCTGCTGCTGTCTTGGTTACTATGTGACCTTGGAGGTTCTCTGCCATACCTGGGCCTCCCCTATGTCAGCCTCCTTTCTTACTTGAAAATGTGGGTCAGGGTCCTGATGGTCTCTTAGCCCTGAGTTGCTGTAGGACATGTGCCCCCTTCTTACCTCTGAGTCCCGAGGCTGGTGGCCAGCCCAGCCCCACACGGGTCTGTTTGTGTGATTGGTGCCAAGAGCCAGGCACAGCATGTTCTTCCCACCAGGGGTGAGGGGGAAAGGGCAGGGCAGTCCAGGCTGGATTCCAGAGCTGCACCTGCATTCTGGCCCAGAGCCCCCCTGCTGGTGCCAGCTGCAAAGGGGAGACCCTGCTGAGGCGAGGCCATCAGGTGACTTCTGCCTGCCTTCCCCCAGGGCCGCCTGCCCCGGTACCTCATCCACCAGAGCCTCGCGGCCACCATGTTTGAATTTGCCTTTCACCTGCGGCAGCGCATCAGTGAGCTGGGGGCCCGGGTGTGACCGTGCCCCCCCCGCCCTGCGGGCCAGGGTCCTGTCGCCACCACTTGCAGAGCCAGAAAGGGGGCCAGTTGGGCTTCAGCTGCCCACACAGGACGTGGCCCCAAGCTGCCACCCTCCACCGAGCCATGCAGTGCCTGGAGTCGACTGCCTGAGCAGGCTGTGGTGTGGGGCACTGGACTCTGGGACTCCACTGGCTGGAGGAAGCGGGGTCTGGCCTGCTCATGTTTACATGGTGTCCTGCCTCCTGGAGTAGCAGATTGCTGTCCCCCGCCTTGCCAGGGGCAGGGTCTGGGCTGGGCTCCTGACTTGGCTGGGGAGGGCCAGGGCCCTGGGCTGGGCAGGGCAGCCTGTCACCCATGTGAAGATGAAGGAGCCCTTCATCTGCCTGCACTGTCATTGGTTTTTTAGGGTTATTGAAAGAATCTGGGACCCTTGTGGGGGAGTGGGTGGCAGGTGGGGGTGGGCTGCTGGCAGTGAATCTCTGCCTCTCCCAGGCTGTCCCCCTCCTCCCAGGGCCTTCTGGGGGACCTCTGTAATTTAAGCCAATTAAAAATATGAACTAAAAAAAATAAAACCCAACCCCTCCAGCTGCCTTGCCTCTTGAGGGGAGAGGAAGGCAGGCAGCAGCTTGGATGAAGACGGAGACCCATCATAGCCTCTCAGGGGCTCACAGGAGGGCAGAGCCAGGGAGCCAGTTCCTGGAACATGCCCCTCCCCACCCCGTTTCCTGACCTATTCAACTGAACCAATGACTGGTCAGAAAAATATGCCCCACCCCCTGTCAGGCCTTAGCTTCAAAGTCTCTAGCCCAGGATTGGAGGTAGGGGTGTGGGCACCTGGCAGTGCCCACAGCAAGCCTTGACTATCTTGCTAGCGTGGAGGTGGGGCTTGAGCTTCAGGGTCTCTGAGGCACCTCTGGGATCCCGGCCACCTGGAGCTCTGGAGCTCCCAGACTCCACTCACCCATCCCCTCTCCCTGTACCGCACTCACACCAGGGGCAGCCTGGAGCTGGATGGCAGGCTGGAGCCAGGCCACTGCCTGCCCTCCTCCCTTCTGGCTGGCCGGCCTGCCTGCAGGCTTCCAGCGGAGCCAGCTTCCTCGGAGCCAGGTGGACACTGACTGTCTCAGTCCTGCCTAGGTGTGTGGCCCTGGGCAAATCTACCTCTCTCAGCTTCTGCTTCCTGTTTTATGAAAATGGGACTGATGTCACAGGGTTGTTACGAGATTAAAAGATATGAAGAACCGGGCACAGTGCGTAGTAATCAATAGTCTGCAGTTCTGCACCCAGGTGGGTGCCCATGGGCCTGACCTTCTGGGTACTCTGCTGTCTCCACGGGGTCCTGAACTCAGCCCCCGTCACCGCTTTTCCCGTTGTCCTTTGCTTTGTCCACTCGGCAGGGTCCTCACTTCTCACCCCCCCATGCCCACCACCTGTGTGCCAGCTTCTTGCACCATGAGTTGCTATCCCTGGGTGCCGGGCTGTCTCCACAGCCATCTGTCTCCCTGCTCCCCATGAAGGAGAGCCAGACCCCTCCCAGGTGGCACATTGGAGCTGGCAGGCTCCAGAGCTCTTCTGTTCCTCTTATAATGGCCAGAAAGTGGGGAAAGGGGCCCAGAGAGGGGCAGGGACTGACCCATGGTCACACAGCCTATGTATGGCTGATCTAAGTCTTGAGTCAGGCCTGGCTGTCACCCATCAGAACCCCTGGATTTCCATTTCACCCAACACAGTATTGGGGTAGAACTGGGACCCCCCTCTACCCCCACCGGCCTGACTTAAGAGACCACTTCTCTGACCACCAGCCATGGGGAAGGCAAACACCTGGCCAAGGCTCATGCCCCAGGGTCCCAGGTATGGAATTGACTTCCTCCGCCCCTGCTGGTGTGGGGAGGGTGACGGTCCAGATGCCTAAGGACGTGGTTGCACTGTCCCTTCTGGTTGACGGCCAGTCTGGGGATGTGCCTTTCAGCCCAGGCAGAGGAGAGCACAGCCAAGGCAGGACCTGGCAGCCCTGGTACAGAGCCCAGAGAGGGCATCAGTTCCTGCTAGTCCTGCTCTGTTTACAGACAAGCTGCTGTCCTCCCTGCAAAGGGGAGTGGGTGGGGCAGAGGGCAAGTGCCAGGGGTGCACAAGGCTGGGCATTGGCTGGCCTGAGACATTGTCTGAGGAATGTCAGGCACCTGGAGGCCTTGCCCCAAGGACCCCAGGCCTCAGACCTCTGACCAGGGGGCAGCCAGCATCCAGTACCCCAACCCCTGCCCTGGGTCTGGTGTCCCCCCATCAGTGAGTCTTGGCTCTGCTTATAGCATCTGACACCAGAGGGGCCGAAAATAGTCCCTGGAGAAGGGGGAGGAGGGGGCTATTTAAAGGGCCTGGGAGGGGAGACGGAGTGAGGAGTGATCATGGCTACCTCAGAGCTGAGCTGCCAGGTGTCCGAGGAGAACTGTGAGCGCCAGGAGGCCTTCTGGGCCGAATGGAAGGATCTGATACTGTCCACACGGCCCGAGGAGGGGTGAGTGTGGGTCCGATAGAGCCCTGCCTCTGCTCCCCCAGAGCACCCTCACTAAGCCATGTGGGCTGGAGCAGGAAGCCCTGGAGAAATTTCTGGGGGTAGGGGCAGAAAGAACGCTCCATGGGGAGAGCAAAGGAGAACCACCTTTCCTGTGCCCAGGTCCCAGCAGCCCCAGGGCACTTCCCACCCAGCTTGTGCCCGGAGAGCAAGAGCTCCCAGGAGCTCACTGCCCCTCCCCTCTTCCCAGCTGCTCCCTGCATGAGGAGGACACCCAGAGACATGAGACCTACCACCAGCAAGGGCAGTGCCAGGCGCTGGTGCAGCACTCACCCTGGCTGGTGATGCGGATGGGCATCCTCGGCCGTGGGCTGCAGGAGTACCAGCTGCCCTACCAGCGGGTACTGCCACTGCCCATCTTCACCCCTGCCAAGATGGGCGCCACCAAGGAAGAGCGTGCGGACACCCCGATCCAGCTGCAGGAGCTGCTTGCGCTGGAGACAGCTCTGGGTGGCCAGTGTGTGGACCGCCAGGAGGTGGCTGAGATCACCAAGCAGCTGCCTCCCGTGGTGACCGTCAGCAAGCCTGGTCCCCTTCGTCGCTCCCTGTCCCGGTCCATGTCCCAGGAAGCGCAGAGAGGCTGAGGGGACTGTGACTTGGGCTCCGCTGTGCCCGCCCTGGGCTGGGCCCTTCCTGGCTAGGACTGTGGAAGGGAACTGCCGGCCATGGCTGCTTTGTAGTTTGCCCAGAGTTGGGGGCTAGGGGAGGAGGGAGCCAGAGGCCAGGATGCCTGAGCCTCCTGAGTTCCCAAAGGGCGAGTGGCAGAGACGGTGGGCACTAAGGGTGGAGAGCTGGGGCCAGCACAGCTGAGGACCCTCAGCCCCAGGAGGAAGGACAAAAGGTACTGGTGAGGGCAAGAGGTGCCTGGGAGGAGTGGCCCTGATCCAGGAAAAATGCCGGGAATCTGGAACACTCTAGGCAGAAGCTGGGAGGGAGGGGGAGGTGAAGAGGGCAGAGGCAAGGATGGTGGGGCCCCCAGCACCTTAGTGCCGCAATAAACGCTCAGTCATGTTCCAAAGTCGTATCTCTCCTTGTGGTTGTGGGGCTGGCCCATGGGTGTCCCCCCAGTGCCCTTTTCTGGGTCCAGGCCCTGCATCTGAGCTAAATATGGCAGAGCTAATGGGTACACCCCATACTTGGGGTGGAGGGGCCGGAACGGAGCTGTAAACAGGGTGCTGTCTCCAGTCTCCTTTCCGTACCCTGCCCAGTCCTGGCTTCTGTGTCCAGCCCCCTGGCACTGGGTGGTACCCAGCAAGCCAGCTGGCATCCAGGATTTGTTTCAATGATGTCTCATGGAGAATATGAAGGGGTTGGCACCAGGACTGTCCTTGGCTTTGCCTCAGGGTGTGAACAGGGTCAGTGACCTCAAGGCTAACCTGCCTCTCAGTTCTGAATCCAGACAGAATCAATCCTTGGCAGTCTCGCTCCACCCTCCCTGCTCTGGAAGCCAGGGAAGGTTGGAGGTGCTAGGGGGTCAGGTTCCTCTCTGTGACCCCTGCAGCTGTTGTGGTGACTCATGTTCCAACCTGGCTGCCTCTCCCCAGGAGACTTTCTCCTGGGGACAGGCGGGTGGGGAGGGCACAGAGGAGGCCTGAATCAAGCAGGGCCAGGAACCCACCGTGGTAGGAGCTGGGCTGGTTGCCTACCCAGGGCAGAAGGGCCCCAGACTCATCCAGAGGGGAAGGAAGGGGTCTTCAGGGAGGCTAGGGAGATGCAGAATTGGCTTCCCATCAGGGGATAGGTGGGGAGACGGTGGCCTTTTGACAGCCAGGACCTAGGGCACCGGAACAGAACCTGCAGGCCTGTCCTGGCCGCTGCTTCGGAGCTGAGCTGGAGTGTGGGCCGCGAGAGGAGAGGGGTCAGAGCACAAGCTGCAAGCCGGTCCTGCCCATCAATGTGCACCAGCCCCAGTCCCAGGATCCGCAGGACCCCAAATCTGCTGGGCCCCAAGGCCTGGACTGCGCCCCCTGGTGGCCCTGGCGGCCCTCAGGGAAAGTGCCCCACGCCACGCCCCCCTCACGCCCTCCTTCTGCCCTCACCTGGGTCCCGCGCCCCCGACGTGGCGAGGACAACCCGAACCCGAACCTTCCGTCCTCAGCAGCCCCCAGATAAGCGACTGGGAGCCCGCGAGGCCCGCAGGGGAAGCCTGGCTGTCCGATGGCAGGCGCGATAGGGAGGCCAGGCTGTTCCGCCCGCTAAGTGCATTAGCGCCGCTCGCGTCCCCTATCGCGCCTGCCATCGGACAGGCGATGCTGCGCCCGGCTCTGGGCCCCCGGAGCCACCACAGCGGAGGCCGGAACGGACTGTCCTTTGTGGGGCGGGGTGGGGATGGGGGCCGCTGGAGGGCCGGATGGCTTAGGAAAGGACGAGAGAGGCCTGGAGGAGGGAAGGAGAAGGGAAGTTGGGTGGCAGTTATAAGAGAAGTTATAAGTTGGGTGCTGGGACGGATGTCCGGGACGGAGGGGAGCCTGGCGGGGTCTGGGGCCTCCTGTGGGAGGGAGGGCGCTGCGAGGGAGAAACTGGGGAAAGGGGCGAATTCCCCAGTCTTCACCTCGAATCAGGAAAGAGAAGGGGCGGGCTGCCGGGCAGAAGGGGTGAATGGCTGCGGGGAGCTGGAGAAGAGGGACAGGAGGGGCCGGGCTGCGGGGATGGGGGTCTAAAAATTGTGGGGGTGAGGAACTGAGAGTGGGGGGCGGCACAGAGGCGGGACTCGGACCGGCGCAGGCGAGGCGGAGGGCGAGCGCTGTGGGAGCAAGTGCGGGGCGGGGCGGGGCGGGGCGGGAGCCGATTGCAGCTGCAGCCGCCCCCCTCACCTCCGGTGCGTCTGCCGCCCGGACACTAAGGGAGATGGATGGATGGGCTGGGGAGGATGCGGCGCGCGTAGCCCCGGGCGGCTCTGGTTCAGCTGCCGCCCCCACAGCGGACGGATCGGGGCGGGGGTCGGGCGGTAGAAAAAGGGGCCGCGAGACGAGCGTGGCATCGGGCGGGCCGCAGCGGCAGCATGAGCGGCGCAGACCCTGACTCGGCCCCGGGCCGGGCGGCGGTGGCCTCGGCCTACCAGCGCTTCGAGCCCCGCGCCTACCTCCGCAACAACTACGCGCCCCCTCGCGGGGACCTGAGCAGCCCCGACGGCGTCGGGCCGTGGAAGCTGCGCTGCTTGGCGCAGACTTTCGCCACAGGTGGGCGGGGGAAACTGAGGCAAGAGGGACAAGAGGTCGTCAGGGAGTGAAAGCAGGCGCGGGGAGACAGAAAGGAGACAGACCGCGCGCCCGCCAGATGAGGACCAAGAAGCAGAGATAGCTGAGAGGTGCAAATAGAAGAGAAAAAGGAGCAACAGCCCTTAGGAGAGGGGCCGAGGAAAGGAAGAGGCGAGAGGGAGCCGAGAGGACTCAGAATTGAGAGCTAAGATTGGGGATGCAGAGGAGGAAATGGAGGCAGAGATGTTCGGCCAGGAGCGAGAAACCGCCAGGATTTCCCCACTAAGCCTGGCTGGTAGGTATAGTTTTGTTTTTTTGAGATGGAGTTTCACTCTTGTTGTCCAGGCTGGGGTGCAATGGGCGATCTCGGATCCTTGCAACCTCTACCTCCTGGGTTCAAGCAATTCTCCTACCTCAGCCTCCCAAGTAGCTGGGATTACAGGCATGCACCACCAAGGCCGGCTAATTTTGTGTTTTTTTTAGTAGACACGGGGATTCACCATGTTGGTCAGGCTGGTCTGGAACTCCTGACCTCGTCATCCACCTGCCTTGGCCTCCCAAAGGGCTGGGATTACAGGCGTGAGCCACCGTGCCCGGCTGGTACCTGAGTCTCAGAGCGGTGAAGTTCCCTTCCCAAGGGAAGTCAGTCCATGTTGGAGCTGGGTTCAGTCTAACTCTGGGGCTAATACTTTTTCCAGATGGAGACACACTTGCAGCGGAGAAGGAAGAACTGGAGAGAGGCAGGGAGATGCAGGGGAGGGAGGATTGAGGAGGCAGGGGCTGCCTGGGCCGGCCTGGCACCAGGACCCTCTTTCTCTGCCCTGCCCAGGTGAGGTATCCGGACGCACCCTCATCGACATTGGTTCAGGCCCCACTGTGTACCAGCTGCTCAGCGCCTGCAGCCACTTTGAAGACATCACCATGACAGATTTCCTGGAGGTCAACCGCCAGGAGCTGGGGCGCTGGTTGCGGGAGGAACCGGGGGCCTTCAACTGGAGCGTGTACAGCCAGCATGCCTGCCTCATTGAGGGCAAGGGGTAAGGACTGGGGGGGTGAGGGCTGGGCAGGGGGGCTTCCCATAGAGTGGCTGTGGCTGGTGGGGGCAACAAAGGCCTGAGCACAGAACAGTCTTGAGCC
The DNA here is from genome assembly GCF_049354715.1 of Callithrix jacchus. Lineage (NCBI taxonomy): Eukaryota > Metazoa > Chordata > Mammalia > Primates > Cebidae > Callithrix > Callithrix jacchus. The sequence continues at coordinate 120,132,782 of NC_133506.1, forward strand.
CTGCCTTGTGCCCCCTGTACAGGGAATCCTGGCAAGAGAAGGAGCGCCAACTGCGAGCCAGGGTGAAGCGAGTCCTGCCCATTGATGTGCACCAGCTCCAGCCCCTAGGTGCTGGGAGCCCAGCACCCCTGCCTGCCGATGCCCTGGTCTCTGCCTTCTGCTTGGAGGCTGTAAGCCCAGATCTTGCCAGCTTCCAGCGGGCCCTGGACCACATCACCACACTGCTGAGGCCTGGAGGGCACCTCCTCCTCATTGGGGCCCTGGAGGAGTCGTGGTATCTAGCTGGGGAGGCCAGGCTGACGGTGGTGCCAGTGTCTGAGGAGGAGGTGAGAGAGGCCCTGGTGCGTAGCGGCTACGAGGTCCGGGACCTCCGTACCTACAGCATGCCTGCCCGCCTTCAGACAGGTGTAGACGACGTCAAGGGCATCTTTTTCGCCTGGGCTCAGAAGAAGGTAGGGCTGTGAGGGCCCAGCGTACCCTGTGGCCCCCACCTGGATGCCCTGCTCTTTGAGGTGGCACCTAATAAAGAAATAATGGCCTGCCACTGTGCTCAGTGCTATCTCTGCCTCTCTTGGGAGGCAACAAGGGCCCAGAGATCTGAGTGTCGGGGTGGGGGAAGACACTCACCGTAGGCTTTTTTTCCAGAAGCTTCCTTGAGGGTAGCATTCTGTACCATACATTCTTCCCAAACTAAGGAAGGCCAAGGTCAAGGGGAGCTCCAGGCACGTGTGACATGCCATTCTGCCCATGACATCATTCATTCCTGCATTCAGCAGCAGGTCCTGCTAGTCTGTTTCCAGGTGAAGCTCAGAGAGGTGAAGTAACAAACAGTGCAGCCTGGTTCAGACCAGAACAGGGGAGACTGGGATCATGAGGAGATGGAAGTAGCACCTGCAAGGTGATAGGGGTATTAAGATTGAAGCACAAAGGCCCAGGGAAGCCAAAGGGCAAGAGCCGGCTCCGGCTGCCTCTCACAACCAGACTTGAGCTTTGCCCAGCTCTGCTCTGGGGCCTGCCATTCCCTATGCCCATGTGCCCAGGCATAGACCCCACCTCTGTCTACTGCCTCCAGCCAGCTATGGGGCCTTCCCTGCCCCCACAACTGTCTTCTGCCCTCCAGCCCACCCTATTCACACAAATGAGCTGAACAAGGCAGGTGAGGCTGAAAATGATTTATTAACCATGTCCCTTGCTACCCTCCCACCTTAAAACAGTTTTCAGTATCAAAAGAACCTAGCCCAGGCTACCCAAGTCCCTGAGGCTGGAGTTCTAGCATAGCTCCCCTCCCCTAAAGAGGAACCAGGGGTCGGGGGCAGAGCAAAAATCCAGTCTGCTTCAACCACGGACACTGCCTTTGGGATGGAAAGTTTCTGGCACTCACTCTATCCTATCCCTGTGGGGCAGGAACATGCCAGGGCTGCTGGCAACTGGCAGGGGTCACCTTTACCAGGGTGTCAGCACAGTGTGGCTCCTGCCCGTCCTGGAGCCACCCTGGAACAGTAAGACCCTCTGGGGAGGGCAGAAACCAGACCCAGCCACAAGCTTTCTCCCCTTCTCCCTCAAATCCCTTCCCCCTCCCCAAAGTCCAGGTGATGCAAAGGGGCTGGCAGCAGGGGAAAGGGGGTTTTGGAGGGGAGGTCAACCATGCCAAGGCAAGGAGATACAGAGGCTGGAGAGAGCCCCATGCATCCGCATTTTCCTTCCTCTGCCCCCGAGGGGCTGGTTCTGGAGGGTACTGTTGTGTGGAGGCCCTGCAAGGTGTGCAGGGGGCACAGGACAGGGAACACGCACACAGGCAGCCTGGCTGTGCAGAGGTCCTGGATGTCTGCCCAGCTGAGGCCTTGGGCAGAGCTGGTGCTCCACAGTGATTACTGATGGTGACATGATTCCCTCATCCTCTCCAACCTCTCAGCTGAGGGCACGTTCACCTGCAGTCACACTCGCCTCACATGCCCATCAGCACGCTCACATGCATGTTCCCCTAACCCAGCTAACCCACCCACCCCCTGCACACACACACTTTGAAACCACACCTCGTACCCTGCAACACCCCTCTCCATGCTGCACACGTAGGCCTGAGCTCACACACACCCAAGCCCATACTTACCACAGGTCAGCTATGCACTTGGCCTGGCCCACACTCCTGACACACGGTGGCAGGCTCTTAACCAGACCTCAGCAGGGGATCTTTGCCCTGGGCTTGCTGGGGCTCTGGCCCCGAGGGGGAGTGTGGTGAGGCCTCCTGGGAACCTGGCAATGATCAAAGTGAAACCCCTTCCCAATCCCAATCCCAGCAGCTTGGTCCCTCAAGATCCCATCAGGAGAATCACCTTGAACCTTGGCTGGCCAAAGAACAAGCATCTGGCGCCACCTAGTGGTGTCCTGGAGGAGGGTTGGGGTGGCAAGAGAAGGGGACCCCCTGTATCCCTAAGGCCTGTGGTCCCCGGTCTCCCAAGTAGACAGAGGGCTCTGGGACCAAGCCAGGCAGCGGGGGATATGGGGAGGAAACAGGCAGCTTTCCTCCCGGTGGAGCTAAGAACACATTCAGGAGGCAGAGGGGCTGCCCATTCTCTAGTCCCAGATGCTGGGAGGCCTTCCCTAGCACAGGCTCCAAGGCTGGTGAGAGCCAGCAGGAATGGGCTGGCCCATATCCTTCATGTCCAAGTTCAAGAAGTTGAAAGGAGAAAATGAATCATCTCAAGGCTTGGGGGGAGAAGGGAAGCCAGCAGGGTGGGGGCAGGATCCCCACTGGGGCAGACCCGCTCCCAAGGTCTTTAGTCCCGCTTAAACTTGGCTTCTGATTCCTTCAGCAGATACAAGCTGTCATCTTCCAGAAAGCTGTGGGCCAAAGGAGGAGCCCACTGAGGCACACAGCTCTGAGAGCTCGTGTGGGGGCGGGGTGAGACAGGCAGGCAAGGTGAGAAGGGCTGGATGGGCACACAGAACCCCCAGTCTCCCCTAAGAAGTGGGCAAGGGAGGGCTCAAAGGTGAGCACCGGCAGGGGCAGCACCCACCTGAAAAAGAGGACATGGACGGGGATGGTGCTGATGTGCCAGATGGCGTGGGCATCCAGGACCCAGAAGAGTGGTGGGAAGTCCAGTAGCTCCAGCAGGGACAGCCCCTGCAGCAGCAAGACCACCACCACGCACTTGCGCACGTGAGGCAGCCGTCGCTGGTTCCACAGGCACCAGGCCAGCCACCATGCCACGTTGACCAGGCCTGGGTGCCAGGTGGGGACAAGAGAGACTCATTCCTTTGGCTTCTTCTCCCCAAGGCCACCCCTAACGCCATGCTCTCTGACCCTAGGATCATTCTTGGACTCTCCTCCAGGCCTCCTCTCTCTCCCACCTCAAATTCTTCCCCATTCCTCTACCCCAAGGGTCTCTCTAGAATCTCCCTCTCCAGAAATGGCACCAACCCCCCACTCGCACCCCATGCTAGCACTTCCAAAGATGGTCCAAGCTCCCCAGGGCCTCACCAATAGCCACGTTGGCCACCAGGTTGTAGCCATAGTCGAAGCGGATGAGGCTCAGGTAGGAGACATGCGCGGTCAGCATTAGCAGCAGGAGAGCCCGGAAGGCACTGAGCACAGCTGGGTGCTGCAACCCCACGGTCCTGCCCCACCATCCAGGGCTGCTCAGAGGGCGGCGGCCCGTCCCCAGAGCAGCATTCCCTGAAGCATCTCCTCCCCTCAACATAGTCCCTCAAGCCACTACCCCTCTCCCCACCAAACGAGTCAGCTGGGCAGGCCTCCAATCCTCCCAAAGGCCGGGGGCCAAGTGCTACAGCTCCTTGTCAGAAGCCAGGGCCCCCAGTCCTACCCCAGGGTCCCCACCCAGGACAGCTGATGGGGGGTAGCTGTTGGGAAACTAGTGAAGAAGGCCCTCAGAGCAGCACCCCCGGGGCCCGATTTTGCCCCTGCAGCCACCCAGGCAGGCTCACCTGACGCAGCACAGATAGATTGAGTGTAGGATGACTGTGGAGGCACAGAAGTAGTCCATTTTCTGAGGACAGGGAAAGGCAACGAGGGAACAGCAAGAGGCTGTTCAGAGAGGACCCTCGGGGATAGGGGCACGGAGGGGTGGCAGGGAGGGGATGGGGGTCCTTGGCCTGCCTAGCTGTTTCACTGCAGCTGAGCCTTGTGTTCACATCATTGTACAATTTTTTGTGCTCAGGAGGCCAGATGTGGTGGCACTTTGGGAGGCCGAGGTGGGCAGATCACAAGGTCAGGAATTCGAGGCCATGGTGAAACCCCATCTCTACTATTTTTTAAAATAAAAAATTAGCCGAGTGTGGTGGCACACGCCTATAGTCCCAGCTACTCAGGAGTCTGAGGCAGGAGAATTGCTTGAACCCAGGAGGCAGAGGTTGCAGTGAGCCGAGATCAAGGCACTGCACTCCAGCCTGGGAGACACAGTGAGACTCTGCCAAAAAATTCTCAGGAACAAGGCTTTAGGGACACTGGTGAAGGGTCCCTGCTGAGGCTCCGGGACATGACCACCCTGCATGGAATTCAGAGCGCAGTGTGGAGTCTGACAGCCACGCCACGGGGTCCCGTCCTGGGGCAACCCTTTACTAGCTGGGTGCCCCTGAGCAAGCAGGCCACCTCTCCAAGGCTCAGCTGCCTCACAGGCAAGAGCTCATCATCATCCCCACCTGACGAGGCTCAAAATGGCTCAAGGGCACCAACAGGTGCAGGATGTGCGGCCCTTGCTCCTCCTAGTGCTCCCCACAGGGAGTCGGCATGACCCTCTAGAGCCCCTCTGCCCGATTCTGGGCTCCGCTGGCAACACCCTGTGCGGAGTAGGGGGAGCTGGAGGAGTGCTCACCTCTGTGAGGTCGGTGTCCCTGGTGTGGAAGACTGTGGACCAAAACCATGCATTGAGGGACACCTGAGGAAGAAGGGGCTGGTGAGCACACTGTGCCCCCACACCCCAAGGCCAGGACCCCCATAGGCTCACACCCATTTCACCTTTGGGGAGGGGCTCTGTGGGGCAAGAAATGTACTTTTCCTGCCCCTGGAGCCCTCCGAACAAACCTGTGTCCCTCTACTTCGACCCAGCCAGGGTCCCTGGGGTGGACTTCATGCCACCCCAAATCCTCAAGGCCAAAGGGGGCTGCAGCCTCCACAGGTTCCGGCCTGGCCTGGGAACCAGTTCCGGCAGAGCCAATTACCCAGTTACTCAATCGCTAAGACAACAGCCCCCAGGGGCTCGGCCTCCTCCTCCAACCGGCAGGTGATGACAGCCCCACCCAGGCCCAGGGGAGCTGGTGACCTCAGCCTCTGGGGGCGGGAATGAGGTGGGTGGGGTGGAGGGGCTCGAGCCAGCTTGGGGTGTGTTCCGAGCAGGGGAGGGAGATCAAGCAGATCCCACTGGGGCCCAGGCTCCCAGGAGGAGGGTGAACTGAGCCCAGCTTCCTCCCGGCTGGGCCTGCCCAACCCGCCAGACCAGTGGCTGCTCCTGAGCCTGGGAGGAGCAGAGGGCAGGACTGGAGAAGCTGCAGTGGGCCAGGGCCCAGGGGAATGTTTGAGGCCTTCTTCCTGGAAATGAGCAGCGTGGAGAGAGCACAAAAGTAATCTTGCGAATGAGCCAGAGAGCTTGTGGGCACTGGTGCTGACACTTTCTTTGGGGACTGCTGTGTTCACAGCAAAGCCCAAACTGCAGAAAGCAGGGTGGACTGAGGGGAAGGGCTGAGAAACCGAGACAAACAGTCAAAGGAACACCGGCAGGGCCTGGAATGCCCCGGAGGCGGGGAGGGATGCGCTAGGGTGGGATGGGCGCTCAGGAAAGGCCAGGAGCTGCTCAGTTGGCTCCAATGTAGCAGGAAAACTGGCAAGGCAGGGGACAGAGGGAGAGGGCAATAAGCCACGCTCTGCTGGGCACTGTAGCAGGCAGGCGAGACAGTAAGATGCATTCTGAATGCAGGTCTGGAGAGCCTAGGAGAGAATAGGAGAAGGGGTGCAGTTTGGGCAGGACTGCTGCACAGCCAGCCAGGTTCTCCAGGTGCTGGGCTTGGGAAGGCTCGAGGCCGCCTGGTGCACCTGTTGGGCCTGGGCTCTGGGCTGAGACTTGCTGTGTCTGATCCTGTTGACCTCGGCAAAGGGCCCTGCCCTTCTCAGCCCAAGCTTCCCCTGGGACGAATCATAATGAACCTTCAGTTCCTTCCCAGCCTGGCGTCAAGTGGTTTGGTCTAGGCCAGGCTGCTTCCCCTTTTGAGGATGGCCACTCTGTCCCTTCCACTGGTCTCAAGGCTGTGCCCTGCTGTGGCCTCCACCCCAGAGACAGATATGGAGGCTGCAAAACGGGACTGAAACTGGTGGTTTCTCAGACACTGCACCCACAGTCTGAACAGCTTAGGGTCAGCGTGGGGAGAGGAGCAGGCTTGGGCTAAAGACGGGGCCCAGGTGACCACATGGACCAGGTCTCCATGGAAGGCCTGGAACAGGGACATCCTTGGGAGGAGAGTGGCCCAGGAGCCAATGTAGGAGTGAGAAGGGGAAGGTGGCAGGGACCAGCAGCCAGCCAGGCTTCCTTGTCACACACAGCAGGAAAGGGGGGTGACAAGAGGACTGCAGGACTGAACTAAGTGGCTCAGAACAACAAAAGCAGGGGCTGTGTGCGTGCATACATGTGCTCAGGGCCACAGGAAGGGTGGGCTGCTCGGTCCTCTCTCCAAACACCTTCCTGGGTGCCTTCCACTCACAGGTTCACCTGAAGCCTGGACTCTGCACCCCTGAAAAGCCTCTCCCCACCGGGGAGTATCCCCCTCTAGGGGTGTTCCTCTTCTCACCCTTTCCTCAGATTTGGGAGGTAGTGTCATTAAGAATGCAAGCCCTAGGGCCAGATTGCCAGGGTTCAGTTCCTGGCTCTGCATTTCCTGTGTGTCCTTGGGCAAGTTATTTAGCCTTGCTGTGCCTCAGTTTTCTCATCTGCAAAATGGGAATAATCACAGTTGATAAGGGTTTCATGAGCAATACAAATACAGCAAATGGCACAGAGCCCAGGGTAGGATAACACATGAGGTGCTCTTCTCTCCACCTGCCTGAGCAGCACAAAGCCTCGTCAGCTTCCCATAGAACTGAGGCCAAAGAGGATGTCTGCCTCCCACTCTCCCTGCAGGCCAAGGATGTTTAAGCAGAGAAGGGGTGGTCTCCCAGCTGCCTAGGCCCACCGCCACAGCTCCAGGCTAAGGAAGAATGTCCAGTCTCCACAATGAGACAGAGCCTGAAGTCCTGCCTCCGCCCCTAAGTAGCTGTGTGACCTTGGACACATAATCCAGAGTCTGTGATCCTCCACTGCCTCACCTACAAAACAGGTTCCTAACGATGCCCACTGCGGAGGGGGCTGTGAGGATGATGTCTGCGGAACACCTGGCACCAAGGAACTCCTCTGAGTGGTTGCTGGTTTTTGCTGCCTGGTCTGTGGTAGGTGCCCATCAATGTCAGTTTCCTTCATCACATCCAGTAGGCTGACTCTCACCATGCCCCTTCACCTGCCCCTCAACTTCCCTTTCCTGAGAGGGTCACAAAGTTCAAGGTCAAACTATGGGGCCCAGGGTCTCTCCACACCGAACAGAGATACCTCAGCTATAGGAAGAGCACCTCCTCCTTACTCTGGAGCCAAGATTCCATCAATGTGGACTGAAGGGACCCCCTGCTCCTCACACAGTTTGTAATCAAGAGCAAGCAAAGGGGACAGATGGGCTCTGGAAGGAAGGAGAGCTCCAAGACACCAATGCACAGCTACTCTCGGACTCCTTGCCATGCTTGAGTGAAGGGGGCCAGGCAGGGGAACCGGCCAGGAGCGAGATAGGCTGCCCGGCAGGCACCCAGAGCTTCGAGTAAACACCGAGGAGAGGGGGCGGCCAGGGGCAGGGTGCCAGTGGGGGTGGAATCGGAGGCTGGGTGGAGGGAGAGCAAGAGGCTGTTTCAGTCTGTTGGAAATAAGAAAATCAAGACAAAAATATCACAGCCGTGAAACTGGTTGGATGCCAAGTGAGCCAGATCTGTCAGGAATTCGACCCTGCGCTAAGCCCCAGTGCTCGGGGCTGTCATTGACACCACGGTGGTGGGGACAAGTGGGTCTTAAAATAGCTCGGTGTCTCAGAAGTGGGGGAGGCAGAATGTTAAATATGACGCCTGCTGCCATCCTGGGCTCCCCCGGAGGCCACAGTGTCCCACCCCCTGCCTCAAGCAGGGCAGACCAGCCCCAGCTCACTCCTGAGAGAAGGGAGAGAGAGGTGGATGAAGATGGGAGGAGGGCTTTTTCTACCATCCCAAAGGATTCCTTGATTTCCTGCCATTGCCTGTTCCACTAGCTCCTGTCTGACCTCTGGGAAGTCCTTCGTAAAGTCTAACCATCATTCTACAACAGATGTAACCTACTTCTTCTTTTTTTTTGAGACGGAGTCTCGCTCTGTTACCCAGGCTGGAGTGCAGTGGCACAATCTCGGCTCACTGCAACCTCTGACTCCCGGGTTCAAGCAATTCTCTTGCCTCAGCCTCCTGAGTAGCTGGGATTACAGGTGTGTGCCACCATACCCGGCTAGTTTTTGTATTTTTAGTAGAGACGGGGTTTCACTACATGTTGGCCAGGCTGGTTCTGAACTCCTGACCTCACGATTCACCTGCCTTGGCCTCCAAAAGTGCCAGGATTACTTAGCCCGGCCCCTAACTCTTCTTGCAGTTTGCTGAACAGACGTAGAGCAGACTCTGTCCCCACCTATACAAACCACTCTACAGAGACAGTTTGCCTTCCCACCGCTTCACCCTCTTATCTCTACATCTGATGACCTTCCTGACTGGATGAAGGCCTGAGGAATTGGTTTGGCCTTCTGGCTTTGGCACACAGCAGGAGCCCCTGCTCAGTGATGTCAAAGGGACATGGTACGCAGAGCTTTGCTGGGCTCCCCGCTCCTTGCCTGGCTGCCCCCCAGCCCAAGCCCAGGCCTGAATGGCAAGGCAGGGGCTGCCTTCTTGTACCAACATATCATGAGCCCTGCTGGGGGGCGGATCTCCTTATTTCTGAGGCAAAGCTGAGGTACCCTTCCCCCAAGACTTAGCCCAGAGCAGGTGAAGGGCCTTGCCTTCCTATCCTCACCCCAACAGAAATCAGGAGCCTCAGCGCCCCAGAAGGCCCAGGTCAGAGTCCACTGCCGCACCCTCTATACGGCTCAGGATCCTCCCTCCTGCAGAAACTGACAGGGCTCAAGAGCAACTGGGAGAGCCAAACTAGGCCATCCACAGGAATGCAGGTTGTTCTGAGGCTTTGTCCCTTGAAGGCCTAGTGAGAGCATGCAGGGGTCCCATGTTCCAGAATGCCACATGCCAACGAGTACCCTAAGACACAGGCCCCAACTATCTGCCTTCTACCAACATCTCCTGCTTTTTTTATTTTTTTGTTTTTTGAGATGGAGTCTCACTCAGTCCCCCAGGCTGGAGTACAGGTATGATCTCAGCTCACTGTAACCTCCGCTCCCCGGGTTCAAGCAATTCTTCTGCCTCAGCCTTCCCAGTAGTTGGGATTACAGGCGCCCACCACCACACCTGGCTAATTTTTGTATTTTTAGTAGAGACGAGGTTTCACCGTGTTGGCCAGGCTGGGCTTGACTTCCTGACCTCAGATGATCTGCCCATCTCAGCCTCCCGAAGTGTTGGGTTTACAGGCATGAGCCATTGCTCCCAGCCATCTCCTGCTTTTTCTCTAGGGTCCTTCCTTAGTCACACAGGACTTCAGGCCACCCTGGAAAGTGTGACCACCCTCCAAGAAGGAAGCTGAGTTGCAGATACAATTCAGGTGGAAGATCCGAGGATCAGGGATGGCAAGGCCAGAGCTGTGATGTGACCCCTGGCCTCTGGCACATGGTATGAAGACAAAGGGCAGGATCCTCCGAGGTCCTGACAGGCCTGTGGCCTATCTAAGGAGGCTCTAAGCTTCTTCAGAGTTCAGGCAGGGCTGTCCCATGCTCTCTAGTGGAGGTGGGGACTAGGGGGTGGTACATGCAGTGGGCCCAGACAAGCAGTGTCATGGAGGAGCCCCACAGGAAAGGAGACGGAACCTCTTCAGTTTCCCTGCCCTTCCTGCTTTCTTAGCCATGACTGAATTCGCTTTGCTGCAAGAGGCCTACGCAGGAAGTGGTGGCCTACACAGGCACCCAGCCTGTGACAATGTGTGCCAATGCCTGGCCCTGCCTACATCTGAGCCCCTAGCCCTCAGGCTGGCACTCAGGGCCCCCTCTGCTCCATCTCCTCTTTCTCTACTCCATTCACACAGCTACAGTGGGGACAAGTTTGCCTGGAATGCTGGAATTCAATCCCCTGTCCCCACACATGTATGTGTCTAAGCCTTGCCAGGCCTGCAAGTCCCAGATGAGACATCTCCTCCTCCCCGGGCCTCCCTGGCCTGAAAGACTTCCCCAGTTAGAGGATGTGGTCTCCCCACCTCACAAATCCTAGGGCTCTCTACCAAAGCACTCCCTACCAAAGCACTCCCGACTCCACGCCGTCTGCTGCCCAGGCTGGCCAGACCTGTACCTCCCACTCTGCTTAGCAATCTGGGGCAGGGGCTTCAGCCCCCGCAAGTGCTAAACCCCGTCTCTACTCCCAGTAAATGCTCAAGAAACACTCATCACAGGACACGGAGCGGCCTAGCAGAGCTAAGTTCTCAGGTCCTGGAGCCAGACAGCCCCGGACGCCAACCCTGTTTCCACTCCTCGCTAACTAGGGCAAGTTTTTTTTTTTTTTTTTTTTGAGATGGCTGTCATGGTTCATATCTGCATCCCAGTCTGTGCTTATCACACAATTCCAGGTCCTGAATACAGCTGTTCAGACCAGCCATACTGTAAAGCTAACAGCCCTTTCTGCATCTGCAGATGGAACCATACCTGGGCTTCTCCACAGATGGTCTGAGACTAGGATGAGTTCTAGACAGAAACCTGTAGCTGCGACTCCCTCCCCGCCAGGCCTTGGCTGGAACTGAGATTGCTCCAAGTCCTCCAGAGGGGCCCTTGGAAAGACCTGTGGTTCTAGCATCCTCTCTAGCCTCCCCCACTCCCTTCTGTGTTTGTAAAGTGTCCTACTGGGTCTTTTAGTGGCTTCCTTCTTCAGGACCAGAAAAATGTCCTTCTTTCCTCTCTCCTTCCAAAACAGCCCAATTCAGCACCCTCCCTGTTTTCTCCCCAGGCCTCACCATCCCACAGCTGCAACTTTAGCCCTGGAAAACAGAGGAGAAGCTGGTAAGTAGAAGCCCTGTTGAGTGTTAATAGGGATCTAGAGTTCCTCCTTCCTAGATGAGGGGTGATAGCAGGAGTCCTGCCAGGTTACCTACCCAGGCAAAGGCCACACAGGTGTGGTACATGGGGGAGGACACTGGCACGAAGGTGCGGTAGCGGCAGAGCATCACCAGGCTGGCCAGGCCATTGAGAAAAGAGGCCACAGCAGATGCTGGCTCTTGAAAGAACAGGAACCGGGAGAAGGGCCACTGAAAAAGGAGCAGATGAAGGGGGTTTGAGGGGTAGGCAACCCCCAACTGGCCCAGTCCACCTATTCTTGACATGCTGCAGCAACAGGTCCCCAGCTGGGTCCTCAGCTCTGGACTTCAGCCAAAGCCTCAGGTTCATTCCCTCTTCAGACCAATGAGCCCCACTCCAGTGCATGGTTACGGGTCATACGCCCATCCTGGCCGGCAGGTACACTGTTAGCCCTGATCTCTGGGAAGACCAGATGGGCCAGGGTAGATGGCTCAGTATGGCCTGATGGAAACAGCACAGAGTTGCCATCCAGAAGACCCAAGTCCCAACCCCTCCTCTACCACTGTCCACAGTCCTCTGAGCCTTAGCTTACTCTGTGAAAAACTGGGGTGAATGCTTCCTGCCAACATCAACAGGCCAGAATGAGATGATACTGGATTGAAAGGTACCAGCAAACTGTGCCTGGCTAGACAAGCTGAAGTATATTACTATGAATCCAGACCCCTACCGGAGAAGCAACAGGAAATGTGCCACAGTAGGTAAAGGAATGTGTCCCTGCAGTAAGGTGGCCATCTCAGCCACTCTAAAGGCCCAGCACCACTCTCTGGGGAGACTCCAAAGCCTTCCACATATTTCTCCTCCAAATCCAGAGGCAGGACACATAGATCCTATTCAATTCTATGGAAACCAACCGATTTTGGGAAGAATAGGTACCTGCCCCAAACATACACCCACCACCCCATGCCTCAGATTGCTTGGACAGCGTGGTCCAACCAGGGGGTATCTTACTCCCACCACACTACTACCATATGCCTACCCTGACCCTCCAACTCACCTTGCCATGGAACTGAGGCACTCTGTGACCTTCCTGGAGGTAGAGCCCAACGGTGACCCACATACACTCATACTTACAGTCGTCCCGACAGGTCCAGCCTGAAACAGACAAATGTGCCCTGGTGAGTCCCCCAGCACTGGGAGGCACAGAGAGAGCATGAACAGGGTCCAAGCCAAAATATAGGCAAAGAGGGCCTGCAGGTTGGAGGAATCAGGAGAAATCTCAAAATTCTAGCTTCCAATCTGGATGAATGAGAGATGGTGAGACATACACATAGGGGAAGGGGTATATATGTATGCATATTTTAGTGAGCAATTTGAGATATTTTTCTTTTTCTTTTTCTTTTTTTTGAGACAGGGTCTCACTCTTTCACCCAGGCTGGAGTGCAGTGGGGAGATCACAGCTCACCACAGCCTCGACCTCCTAGGCTCAAACAATCCTCCCACCTCAGCCTCCCAAGTAGCTGAGACTACAATGTCTGGCTAATTCTTTTATTTTTTTGTAGAGATGGCATCTTGCCATGTTGCCCAGGCTAGTTTTGAACTCCAGAGCTCAAACGATCTTCCCACCTTGGGAGACATTTCCTCTCCTTTTGTTCAAGTTCATCGAGATCTTGGCATCTGATGAACTCATCTGTGGAAACCTGGGTTGTTTGTCCTTCCTGAATATAGGATTTACTCTTACTCTCCAGGAAGGAGTTCTTGCTATCTTACCCCCTTCCTGTGAAAATGAAGCCCAAATTCTTCAACCTGAATTTTGAGGCTCCAAATTGCCTTTCCAACCCTTTTGGTGACTACCCCTGTTCATGCACCTTGCTCTCTGAGTAAACAAATCTGGATGTGCCCATATCTGCCCAGGGCATCCGCTCTCTCTGTTTCCTCTGTCTGGAATGCAAAGTGGTATAACAGTAAAGAGGAAAAGCTTTCGGTCAATCAGGCCAGAACTGGAAACTCTACTTTACCACATAATGGCTGTGTATGTGGGCAGGGCACTTAACATCTCTAATCCCCATCTGTAAAACTGCGATTAGAGAAACTATCTCAAAGGGTTGCAATAAAAATTACGATGTATTGTGACACCTGTCACATAGTGAGTGCTCAGTATGTTGGTTCTTTGCCCACTATAGTCACAGGTGCAAACTGTATCAGTCCAAAGTCCCTCCTTCACACAAAATGTTCCAAGATGATCCCTGCCTCCACCTCTTCAAAGCCAGAAAAGACACTTTCCTATCCCAAATGCTTGTGTCTTTTTGTTTTTGTTTTTGTTTTTTTTTTTTTTGAGACAGTTTCCCTCTTGTTGCCCAGACTGGAGTGCAATGGTGTGATCTCAGCTCACTGCAACCTACCCTTCCCGGGTTCAAGCGATTCTCCTGCCTCAGCATCCCGAGTAGCTGGGATTACAGCTATGCGTCACCATGCCCAGCTAATTTTGTATTTTTAGTAGAGATGGGGTTTCTCTATGTTGGTCAGGCTGGTCTCAAACTCCTGACCTCATGATCCGCCTGCCTTGGCCTCCCAAAGTGCTGGATTACAGGCGTAAGCCACCGTGCCCGGCCTCCAAAATGTTGCTTTTTTTTTTTTGCAGGTGGCCTGCAAGACCAAATGCTTCTTAATCTAAGAGTCTCTCAGGGGCTCAAATCATTCTCTGCCTTGCACTTGAGAATGCACATATGCCCGTGGGGGAGGGTGAGCCCCAATGGGCAGAACCCTGGTCTGATTTCTGTGCCATTCCTAGACATTGTAGCCCGAATGTATTTAATAAATACCCTTTTGACTGAATAAAGAAGTAAACGAAAGCTTCTGGGAAAATAAGAGAGGATGATAAGGCTCTCATCACCTTAGGGGCTCCACTCACTTAATATTAATAATATGAGACCTCATACAGTACCTAAGGTTGAGATTGCAGAGGCGTATCGGAGGCGTAGGGGGCGGGAGCAAGATAAATGGGCAGGGCTTAACGTGGGGGTGGGGCTTACCTGCTAGACTCATGTAGATTGGCTGGCGGGAGCGGAAGTGCTTCAGAGCGCCCCCCGAGCAGTTCTGCTCTTCGCACTTCAGTACGCAATCGCGGTACACCGGCTCACGGTCGCCCTGGGAGCCGCTCGCCAGGGCCGCGGCCCCAGCTAGCAGGACCAACCGCGCCGCCCGGCCGGCCATCCTTTCTCCCTGGCTCGCCGCCGGGGGAGGAGCTTAGAAGTATGTGAAGCTTTCACTTCCGGAGTAACCGGAAGTTTCTGTGTTCTTTAATCTACTCTCCGCTGACGTCCACCCAGTTTAAATTTAAGTTCCCGGATTTTTGTGGGCTCCTGCCCCGCCCCTCGTCCCCCTGCTGTCTCCATTTATCGAGACGACAGGGTTACGGGAAGGGGGATGCCTGATGGGTTAATGAGCAAAATAAAATGTTTTCTTTTCCAGGACCTTTTTTGAGGTAGGGCTGTTTACTGTCACCAGCCCTGTCTGATTTTACTTCCTAAACGTACCTGTAACTATCCACTTCTCTTTATCTCTCACGGCACCACCCTGGTTAAAGACATCATCATGTGTCGCCAAGACAGCCACAGTAGCCTCTTAACGGCTCTCCCTGCCTCTACTTTTGCCCCGTTCAACCTGCGCTCCATTTTGAAAAATTAAAATTTGCCCATACCACTATTTTCTCTTAAAATAATTTACTGGCTCCCAATTACCCTCAGGGTAAAATACAGTCTCCACAAGCCCTGCACGATTTGGCCCCTACCCACTGGTCTCCCTCACTCTCTTGCTCCAGACCCGCTTCAGAAGGCTATGTCTCTCAAGCTTCCTGACTGCCTGGCCTGGTCTGAATCACTCACTCCTGCTTTTTCTTCTAACCTCAATTGAAGTACCACCTCCCGAGGGTGATTGCTTCCCCACGCGGGTTGGAACCTTTGCTGTCCTGTTCCGCACTTCACCTCCAGCACTAGCACAGAGTTTGGCTTATGGTAGGCGCTAAGTGCGTTTGTTTGTTCGTCTGTTTAACGAATAAACAGCATGCCGGGCGCGGTGGCTCACGCCTATAATCCTAGCACTTTGGGAGACCGAGGCGGGTGGATCATGAGGTCAAGAGATCGAGACCATCCGGGTCAACAAGGTGAAACCCTGTCTCTAGTAAAAATACAAAAATTAGCTGGGCATGGTGGTGCGCGCCTGTACTCCTAGCTACTCCGGAGGCTGAGGCAGGAGAATTGCTTGAACCCAGGAGGCGGAGGTTGCGGTGAGCCGAGATCCTGCCATTGCACTCCAGTCTGGGTAACAACAGCGAAACTCTGTCTCAAAAAAAAAAAAAAAAAAGAATAAACAGCATAAATCAACCTAAGAACTTGATACATCTAGGGCTGTCAGATCATCAGTATGGTTCTACATTGATATCGGAGAGATGTAGTATTTCTAGGAAAATTAGGAGGAACCCTGGGAATAGGACACTTGCTTTAGTATCCCCTCCCCCCCGCACCTCCCCTACCCTCCCAGCAGCACCGACCTGCACCCAATCTCATAAAAGCCTTATAGCTAAGGGTCATCCTTTCTCCTCCCCCACTCTCCTCACCCCTGGTCCACTTTTCCTTTTTATCCTGGGGGTTGGAATGAGTTAAGAAGTAGCATGGGATTCCATTCACTCACTTAACAAACATTCTGAGCCCTTGGCTCTAACACCTTGCTAAGAAGGCAAAATCTCCAGGAGGCACCATTCACATTGCATTTTCTGTGAATGCTGCTCTGGAGAGCAGCATTCACATTGTATTTTCTGTGAATGGCAATTCTTCCAGTTAAATATAACATGAATAGTGTCCCTTGGAGTGGACCACCCAAAAGATACTGATTGAGAAGCTGAAATGAATAAAACAACCCCTTAGCCCTCCAGGAGCTGACCGGAAAAAATCCAATACTAATACTACTTTGCGTCTTACAGATTAGCCCTTTTATAATACCTTTTTAAATTTCATTTTGTCCTTACTGTAGCTCTTTTACAGTCCTTTTTTTTTTTTTCTTTTTTTTTCTTTTTTTTGAGATGGAGTTTCGCTCTTGTTACCCAGGTGGAGTGCAATGGCGCGATCTCGGCTCACTGCAACCTCCGCCTCCTGGGTTCAGGCAATTCTCCTGCCTCAGCCTCCTGAGTAGCTGGGATTACAGGCACGCATCACCATGCCCAGCTAATTTTTTTGTATTTTTAGTAGAGACGGGGTTTCACCATATTGACCAGGATGGTCTCGATCTCTTGACTTCATGATCCACCCTCCTCGGCCTCCCAAAGTGCTGGGATTACAGGCTTGAGCCACCGTGCCCGGCTACAACCCTTTTTTATGAGGATCCTTATTTAAAGATGAGGACCTTTAGGATTAAAGAAGATTAAATCCTGACAAAACAGGGATTCTCCCCATTAGAAAACTCCTAGAGATTAGACTCAAAAACTTTGAAGGTTCCAATTTTGAAGGTCTCATTCTATATTATATTAAAAGTATGGAAATGTAGTAACACCCCACATTAAATAAAATAGCTATAGGCTGGGCACGGTGGCTCAAGCCTGTAATCCCAGCACTTTAGGAGGCCGAGGCGGGTGGATCACGAGGTCAACAGATCGAGACCATCCTGGTCAACATGGTGAAACCCCGTCTCTACTAAAAATACAAAAAATTAGCTGGGCATGGTGGCGCGTGCCTGTAATCCCAGCTACTCAGGAGGCTGAGGCAGGAGAATTGCCTGAACCCAGGAGGCAGAGGTTGCAGTGAGCCAAGATCGCGCCATTGCACTCCAGCCTGGGTAACAAGAGCGAAACTCCATCTCAAAAAAATAAATAAATAAATAAATAAAATAGCTATAAATATATGTAATTTAATCTAGTTGCTGTTAATAGTTGACATTTATATACATTTAATTTTTTTTTCCAAGACAGCCTGTCACTCTTTCACCTAGGCTGAAGTGCAGTGGCATGATCATGACCCACTGCAACCTTGACCTCCCAGACTGAAGTGATCCTCCCATCTCAGCCTCTTGAGTAGTTGGGACTGCACCATGCACCACTACGCCTGGCTACTTTAAAAAAAATTTTTTTAGATACAGGGTCTCACTATGTTGTCTAGGCTGGTCTCCAATTCCTGGGCTCAAGTGATCCTCTTACCTCAACCTCAGAAGTGCTGGGATTACAGGCATGAGCCACAGCACACGGCCATAAAAGATTAGTTTTCACAGCTTTGTTATATTTTAGAACTAACAATGGAAATTTGTTCAGGTCCAAAGTATTTCAGAGGTCCTTGAAAACCTATGCCTACATACCTGATGGAGAGAGCAATCCTAGGTTAATGGTGGAAGGGGTAGTGGAGACTTTTGTCCTCTTGACCTCTTGGAAGATGGGTTATTGTCTCTCTGGGACAGCTCTTGAGAATTTTCCTGCCAGCACAGCTCCAGACAATCTCTAGACAATTACCTGGCCTCTCCCCTTCCCAACTTTCTAGCCTAGAGCTCCTAGTTCTCCATTGAGCTTCCTTAGCTTAACCTGCTTCCTAACTTGTATTTGGCTTCGGATGTGAGCCACAGTCTGAAAAGTCATCAATTCATCCCTTCAACTCAGGCTTATTGAGTCCTACTGTGTATCAGCCATCGTACTCACGGGGGTAGAAAAGAGAAAGACAAAGCATGTGTTAATAGTACAGTATGCTGTCTGGGTGCAGTGGCTCATGCCTGTAATCCCAGCTCTTTGGGAGGCTGAGGCAGGTGGATCACCTGACGTTGAGAGTTCAAGACCAGTCTGACCAACATGGAGAAACCCCATCTATACTAAAAATACAAAATCAGCCAAGCGTGGTGGCACATGCCTGTAATCCCAGCCACTTGGGAGGCTGAGGCAGGAGAATCGCTTGAACCCGGGAAGTAGAGGTTGTGGTGAGCTGAGATGATGCCATTGCATTCCAGCCTGGGTGAGAAGAGCAAAACTCTGTCTCAAAAAAAAAAAAAAAAAATTGTATAGTGTGCTAATCAACGGCAAGCTGACCATATTCTTAGAGCAAAATTGGTAGAGAGTCTACAATGAGGGTTCCTTATTCTTCAAATATTTATTGAGATTTACCATGTGCAAGTCCCTGGTAACACAGTGATGAACAAGGCACTGTCCTTCTCATGGTGAGAGGAGGGAGACAGGCCATAAACAAGTGTCAAACAAAAGACTGAAGCCAGGTGTGGTAGCTCACGTCTATAATCCCTGCATTTTGGGATGTTGAGGTGGGCAGATACTTGAGCCCAGGAATTTGAGACCAGCCTGAGGAACACAGGAAGACCCCCAGCTCCAAAAAGAAATACAAAAAATTAGCTGGGTGTGGCTTTGTGCGCCTGTGTCCCAGCTACTCTGGAGGCTGAGGTAGGAATTGAGGATTCAGTGTGCAGTGCACCACTGCACTCCAAACTGGGTGACAGAGTGAGACCTTGTCTACCTAAAAAACAAAATAAAAAAGACTAAGATAATTTCACTGCTGATGTAGAAGCACACTGTGCAACAACTATGTAGAATACTTTGGCACTATCAGACTATAAAATATACATACCCTCTAACCCAGCAATTTCACTCCTAATATACCTACATAAGCTCCAATATACCTACACAAGTGCAAATTTGTGTACATACAGTTATTTCTGGAAGCATTCATCATTGTTTTCATTATTTATTTTTGAAACAGAGTCTCACCCTGCCACCCAGGCTGGAGTGCAATGGTGAAATCTTGGCTCACTGCAACCTCTGCCTCCAGGGTTCAAGTGATTCTCATGCCTCAGCTGGGATTACAGGTGTGCACCACCACGCCTGGCTAATTTTTTGTATCTTTAGTAGAGACGGGGTTTCACCATGTTGGCCAGGCTGGCATTGAACTCCTGACCTCGTGATCCACCCACCTTGGCCTCCCAAAGTGCTGGGATTGCAGGTGTGAGCCACTGCACCGGGCGATCATTGTTTTCAATAGCAAGAAGAAAAAGGAAACAATTAAATGTCCATCAATAGGGAATGGATTATGTTAACGAAAGGAGATCCGTATAATGGAGTACTAAACAGAAATTAATAGGAATGGGGCAGATTTGTAATGCCCCATTTATTTACCATTTAGCATGGTAAAACCTTCGTGATGTGGCACAATCTTGGCTCACTGCAACCTTCACCTTCCTGGTTCAAACGATTCTTGTGCCTCAGCCTCCCGAGTAGCTGGGATTACAAGCACTCGCCACCATGCCTGGCTAATTTTTGTATTTTTAAAAATAGAGACAGGGTTTCACCATGTTGACCAGGCTGGTCTTGAACTCCCGACCTCAGTTGATCCACCTACTTTAGCCTCCCAAAGTGCTGGGATTACAGGTGTGAGCCACCATACCTAGCCAGATATTTTTGATATGTAGCAAGTGCACAGTACAGAACAGTATGTGTGTGCACATGTATGTACATCTGGACACATATATACAGTACACCATGTGAAGAAAAATAAGGGTATGTAGTATTATGGTTGTTATTTTAGAGAATATATCTAGAAAGATAAACAACAAAGTGGGAATAGTTCTTGCCTCTGGTGGGAAGTGGGACTGTGTGTCTGATCAATAGGGAAGAAACACTTTTTATTTTCTTGTACCGTTCAAATTGTGTACCCTCTGTATATATAATCAATTAAAAACAAAGAAAAGGACTGAGTGCAGTGGTTCACGCCTGTAATCCCAGCACTTTGGGAGGCTGAGGCGGGTGGATCACAAGGTCAGGAGTTCAAGACCAGCCTGGCCAAGATGGTGAAACCCCATCTCTACTAAAAATACAAAAATTCCACTGCTTCACTTGACTAGCCTTAAAAAAAAAAAAAAAATTAGCCAGGTGTGTTGGTGGGTGCCTGTAACCCCAGCTACTAGGCTGAGGCAGGAGAATTGCTTGAACCTGGGAGGTGGAGGTTGCAGTAAGCCAAGATTGCACCACTTTAGTCTGGATGACAGAGCAAGACTCTGTCTCAAAAACAGAAAACAAAACAAAACTAAGAAAAATGTAAAAGCAGTTTCATGTAGTAGCAAGCATCGAGTTAAATACAGTTGACCCTTGAATAACACAGGTTTGAATTACATGGGTCCATTTGTACTTAGATTTCTTCCATCTCTGCCACCCCAGAAATAGCAAGACCAATCCCATTTCTTTTCCTTTCTCTTCCTCCTCCTCAGCCTACTCAATGTGAAGATGATGAGGATGAAGACTTTTGTGATGATCTACTTCCACTTAGTGAATGGTAAATATGTTTTTTCTTCCTTATGACTTTCTTAGAAACATTTTCTTTTCTCTAGCTTCCTTTATTGTAAAAACACAGTATATAATACATATCACAAATAAAATGCGTGTGAATTGAGTGTTTGTTGTTGGTAAGGATTCTGGTAAACAGTAGATTATTAGTTTTTTTGTTTTGTGGCAAGGTCTCGCTCTGTCACCCAGGCTGGAGTGCCGTGGTATGATCATGGCTCACCGAAACCAAAAACTCCTAGGATTGTCCTAAGACAACAGTCGTCCTGTTTTAGCCTTTCCAGTAGCTGGGTGCTCACCACTATGCCCAGCTAATTTTTAAAATTTTTTGTAGAGACAGTGTTTCCCTATTGCCTAGGCTGATCTTGAACTCCTGAGGTCAAGCAATCCTCCTACCTCAGTTTATCTAAGTGTTGGTATTACAGGCATGAGCCACAGTACCAGCCAGTAGTTAAGTTTTGGGGGAGTCAAAAGCTGTACCTACACAGATCATTGTAATCATTTGTGGTTACAATGAACTATGATTACACCACTGCACTCCAGCCTGGGCACAGAGCAAGACCCTGTCTCTTAAAAAAAAAAAAAAAAAATCCTGGGCATGGTGGTGGCTCACGGCTCTAATCCCAACACCTAGCACTTTGGAAGGCAGGAGGGAGGATTGCTTGAGGCCAGGAATTCCAGGTCAGTCTGGTAACACAGCAAAACCCTGTCTCTACAAAAAAATATATTTTTCTAAAAATTAGCCAGGCATGGTGGTATGCACCTGTATTCCCAGATACTTGGGAGGCTGAAGTGGGAGGATCGCTTAAGTCCAAGAGTTCAAGGTAGCAGTGAGCTATGATTGTGCCACTACACTCCAGCCTGGGCAACAGAGCAAGATATTGTCTCAAAAAAAAAATTAAAAAGTTATGCACAGATGTTTGACTGCATAAGGGTCAGGACCCCTATCCCCCATGTTGTTTTTGAGTGAACTGTATAACTGGATAATGTAATAGTGACAGCAGGAGGCAGGGGAATGGAGAGGGAGTTAAAAACTTGATCTCAGCTGGGCATGGTGGCTCACAGAACTTTGGGAGGCTGAGGTGGGCAGATCATGAGGTCAGGAGTTTGAGACCAGCCTGGCCAACATAGTGAAACCCCGTCTCTACTAAAAATGCAAAAAATTAGCTGGGTGTGGTGGTGGGTGCCTGCAATCCTAGCTACTTGGGAGGCTGAGGCAGGAGAATTGCTTGAACCTGGGAGGCGGAGGTTGCAGTGAGCTGAGATTGCACCACTGCACTTCAGCCCAGGTGACAGTGCAAGACTCTGTCTCAAAATAAAATAAAATAAAACAAACAAACAAAAAAACACAGAAAAAAGATACCTGGGGACAGATTGCTCTAGCCTAAGAGAACCGCCAGCGCAAAGGCCCTAAGGTAGGAACAGTGTTTAGCATCATTGAAAAGCAAAAAAGAAGCTACTGGCTGGACTGCCGTGAGATTGCAGTGGCCGCCGGAGGCCGGGTCTCAGGTCATGGTGGAGAGTAGAGGCAATGGGAAGCCAATGAGGGGCGTTGGTCCTGGAGCAAATGGCATGACTTGATTTACATTTAAAACATTTACTTCAGTCTAGGCATGGTGGTTCACACCTGTAATCTCAACACTTTGGAGGCCAAGGCAGGAGGATCACTTGAGGCCGGAAGTTCAAAGTTGCAGTGAGCTATGATCAGACCACTGCTCTGCAGCTTGGGAGACAGAGTGAGACCCGGTCTCTAAAATAATAATAATAAAATCAAATAAAATATGGCCAGATGCAGTGGATCACACCTGTAAACCCAGCACGTTGGGAGGCTGAGACAGGCAGATCACCTGAGGTCAGGAGTTCGAGACCAGCCTGGCCAACATGGTGAAACCCTGTCTCTACTAAAAATACAAAAATTAGCTGGGCCTGGTGGTGAATGCCTATAATCCCAGCTTCTCAGGAAGCTGAGGCACAAGAATTGTTCAAACCCAAGAGGTAGAGGTTACAGTGAGCTGAGACTGTGCCACTGCACTCCCACTTGGGCAACAGAGTGAGACTCTGTCTCAGTTAAAATAAATTAATAAATAAATAGACTAGGCAAGGTTGCTTATGCCTGTAATCCCATCATTTTTTGAGGCCGAGGTGGGTGGATCACCAGGTCAGGAGTTCGAGACCGGCCTGGCCAACATGAAGAAACTCTACCTCTACTAAAAATATACAAATTAGCTGAGTGTGGTGGCACATGCCTGTAATCCCAGCTATTCGAGAGGCTGAGGCAGGAGGATTGCTTAAATCTGGGAGGCTGAGGTTGCAGTGAGCCAAGATCACGCCATTGCACTCCAGCCTGGGTGACAGAGTGAGACTCTGTCTCTAAATAAATAAATAATAAAACATTGACTTTGGCTGCTGTTGCTGGGGGCAGTATTGCAGGATGTCAAAAGTAGCACTGGTGGAGGGGGTGGTTATCAAAATCTGGTGCTTTAGCCCAAAGGAGAAATGATAGAGACTCAGGTGAGCTGGTGATGGAGGTAGAAAAAGCATAAATGTATTAAAAAGAGGAGTGATAGATCTTAAAGAATGATTGGATGCAAAGGGCAAAGGAAGAGAAGAATCAACCAGGTCAGTTCAACGAATGAAACCATCTGAAGTAAATTGTCCCCTGGAATCAAGACTTTGAGATTATCTGAGTTGCGGCACCAAAAAAAAAAAAAAAAGACTTTGTGGTTGCCATAGTTGTATACTTCCTGAAGCTTCCTAGTCTCCTCCTCCCCAAACCAAAAGCCAGAGGCAAGAATGCCCTACTTCACACCCCAGTGGTCTATACCGCCAGGAGCAAGCTGGGTGAGCAAGTGGGGTTCTTCAACCCCCACACTTTCAAGGGACAAGTGTGGGGGTTGAAGGAGTCACTGTCCCTATACCAAATCCAGAAATATTGTGACCAGGAACCATTCTGTCCAACTCTTCCATTTCAGATGGCAAAGCAATGCTATATTCAAGGCCACATGCAAAGCTACTCCCCGAGGAAAGAGTCATAGATAAAAAGAGGGCATGAGTTGAATGGCCAGGACAAACGCAGTGCAGCGCAGAGACTCAGACCTGAACAGCCATGCCCATGCAGGCAGTGATGAGAGTGACATGGCATGTACTGTGGAGGACATGCTCGAAAGCGAGGTGAGTCCCAGGACAGAAGAGTGCTTTTTGTTTCAGCAAAGCAGCCTGGGGAGAGATAAATGCAACTCCCAGGGCCTGAGGCCTGCATTCCTGAGATTCGGGTGAGAGGCGCCCAGGGTCAGTGTGTCTGGCAGGCTTGGCTCTGCCCCTTTGCTGTCCTGGAGACGGGGACAAACGCTGGGCACCGGGAGTGACCTCCCAGTGGTTAGGCTACAAGTACTCATAAAGGGTCACCAATTTTCCTGTCAGAAGTTTCTCAATTATCCTCCTTTGGCCCAAAGATGCCTCAAGCCTACTCTGAGGGACTCTTTCCAATGAAAGAATTCCTACAGTCACTTCCCGAGCAACCTGTGCCCCAGCCTCAAGGCAATGTGGACCAGGTCTCAGTTAATGGCCTGGACCTCGGACTGTGGACCAGACAGCTCCTCCCGATTTCTGTTTGTTTTCAGTCCTCTGACCTGAGGTAGATAGAAGGAGGGGACTCTGGTGTGTGCGCGTGCGCGCGCGCACACACACACACACACACACACACACACACACACGAGTCTCCTATGACCCCCAGTCTGCAGGGTTGGTCAATGATTGACTAGCATTTCACAGGCCACTGGTTCCAGCCCCCAGCCTGTTGACTTAGAGGTCACCCTCGGAAGCCAGAGCCCTGTCCTGCCTCTTCCTGTGTCATACACCAAAGCTGTAAGCTTCAAGAAGCATACAACTATGGCAATCACAAAGTCTTCATGTCGGGCGACATTTTGCTTCAGATGGTTTCATTCGCTGAACCCACCTGGTGTCAGGGGTCACTCCACTGCCCACAGGCCAGGGTCTTGGGCAAAACACATACATCTGCCCTGATCTGGATTTGCTGCCCTCTGTCCTGCAGTCAACCCCTGCTCAGTGTTCCGGCTCCCTCTCCCCAGCTCCCTAGCTAACCCCTCTCACCAGGCCCCCCTCGACTCCCCCGAGGGTCTCCTTCACTGTCTTTGTCCCTCAGACATCCTCTTTCCTGGGCTCTCCTGCCAGGCCTACTGGAGGGGCAGTTAAGAAGAAAATCGAATCAGCAGGGCCCACCCCTGCCCCTGCCCCCGTTCCTCTCCTCTTGTCAGACACCAGACAAGGTTTTTTCCTCTGGCTTCCTGGCTCTGAATGGGCTCATTCTCTCCCTGAGGTTCGGCCCCTCTCGAGCCTCCTCCCCGGGGCGTGAGTTCTGACCCCAACTCCTCCCTGCTATCCCCACTGCTGCCCCCACTCCAGCTGGCTCCACCCTCTCTACCGCCCACTGACACTGGGCATTGTCTTCCAGGGATCTGGGATCTGGGAAGCGGAGGGGGTGGGTTTGCCTGGGCAGGGATGGAGAGTGAAGGAGGGAAGGCAGGATCTTTGTAGAGGGAGGGACCTGCAGTTACCCGGACTTCTTTCCTCTGGCTTCCCCAACCTTGACTGGGGCTCTTGAGGGTAATGGGTGAAGCCAAAGCCGCCATGGCTCAGTTCCCGGCTCTGTTCTGTGACCTTGGAAAAGTTCCTTTAGCTTGTGGAATCGCAGGGTTCCTCTTTTGCAAAATGAGGAATGATAACACCTGCCTCCCTGGAGCCTTGGGGACTCAGGAACGTGGCTCTAGGTCAGAGTGGCACAGAGTCGGGTGCGATAAAGCATGGTGTCCACAGTAGCTTTCCTGACTGGACTAACCTTTTGGAACATGAGAGCAGGGCAGAGGCGGGGCCTGGGGAGAAAGGACACCTCTAACCCTGACCCTAACATCCTGATGGTCTCTCTAAGGCCACCTGTGCACCTGTCCAGGTACAAGCTCTCCAAGGTATGACGAACCAGTGACTCCCGGAGCCAGGTCAGCATGTCCTCTTCCAACAGGCTGTAAGCTGCAGGACTGAGAGGCATTTTGACCAGGTCCTGGGCTGAATGATGGGATAAGGGTAAGGAGGCAGGTATCCTCTGAGGGCAAATTGCATACCTCAGTTCCCCTGATCTTCACCTTAACCCTAACACCAGCCCGAGAGAAAATAGGAATATTGATGGCTATCCAGAGGGCTGCTGTGTTCCATAGCAGCGGTATTTCTCGAATGCTTGCGACAGTGGTCCAGGTAGAAAACTACGCCTTATCCTTACTATGTGCATGTGCTAGGGTTGTTTTCTGTTCCATTCTATTTCTTTAAGATAAAAAAACAAGACTTGTTCTGATTGTCTAAATGTGTTTCACACTGGACCTTCTCGCAGATCTTAACTGCAGTTTGAACGTCACTGATTAGAGCCAGAGTGGGGGAATTACTATGGGGTTAAGAAAAGGGTAAGCTTCAGGCCTCTGCTTGTTTGCACAGGCCTCATTTTGCATTTATAACTTTGTATTACTTTCTTTTTTTTTTTTTTTAAACGGAGTTTTGCTCTTGTCACCTAGGCTGGAGTGCAATGGCAGGATCTCGGTTCACTGCAACCTCCGCCTCCCAGGTTCAAGTGATTCTTCTGCCTCAGCCTCCTGAGTAGCTGAGATTACAGGGGCCTGCCACCAAGCCTGGCTAAGTTTTGTATTTTTATTAGAGACAGGGTTTTGCCATGTTGGCCAGGCTGGTCTCGAACTCTTGACCTCAGGTGATCTGCCTGCCTCGGCCTCCCAAAGTGCTGGGATTACAGGCATGAGCCACTGCAACTGGCCAACTTTGTATTACTTTCTTTTTTTTTTTTTTTGAGACAGTTTTGCTGTTGTTACCCGGACTGGAGTGCAATGGCACAATCTCGGCTCACCACAACCTCCGCCTTCTGGGTTCAAGCAATTCTCCTGCCTCAGCCTCCCGAGTAGCTGGGACTACAGGCGCACACCACCATGCCCAGCTAATTTTTTTGTATTTTTAGTAGAGATGGGGTTTCACCATGTTGACCGGGATGGTCTCGATCTCTTGACCTTGTGATCTACCCACCTCGGCCTCCCAAAGTGCTAGGATTACAGGCTTGAGCCACTGCGCCTGACCAGCCGACTTTTTTAAAGAGAATTTCCCAAATTATAAAGCTTCAGGCCCCACAAAACCTGGATTTGCCCCACTATAACTAAATCTGGACTTTTATTGAGGAATTATTATATGCCAAGTACTGCGCTGAGTGCTTCTGCAGCACTATCTCCTCTAACCCCAGCATAGTATGCCAGATGCTGTTTTACAGATGAGCCAGCTGAGACCAGAAACGCTCATTCACTTGCCCAAGGTCACATGACTGATATATGATAGATTTCAAGATTTGAATTCAGGTCCTCTCGGTCTCAGAGCCCTCTGTTTCTGGGGCTCTGTTCCACCAGAGGTGCCTGTCTATAAGTATGCTCAGCACAGGGAAGCAAGTTTAGAAATGCAAGTATATACCTTTAAAGAGGTGTGTGGGGGAGAACGAGAGAAAGGGATGCTAGTGTCCTTCATTCTCCAGTCCCTGATAGGTGCCTTTGATCCCTTCTTGACCATTATAGCTGTGTTCTTGGCTGGGGCATTCCAACTAGAACTGCCAGATTTAGCACATAAAAATAAGGAGGCCCAGATAAATTTGAATTTCAGATAAACAGTGAATAATTTGTTAGTATAAATATATCTCATGCAATATCTTGTTGAAATTTCCAAAAAAAAAAAAAGTCTTCCTTCTATCCCCATAGGGTCAGAGGCTCCAAGTAGAATGTAGTTGGGAAGTGGAATTAAGCAGGCTACTAGAAGGCAAGGGGCAAAGAAGAAACCTTGCAGGCATGGGTGCTGGGTGCCTCCTTAAATAAGCAAGAAGGATGTACTTTGAAGAACTAAGATAGAAGTCCTCGGCTGGGCGCAGTGGCTCACACTTGTAATCCCAGTACTTTGGGAGGCCAAGGTGGGCAGACCATCTGAGGTCAGGAGTTCGAGACCAGCCTGACCAAAACGGAGAAACCTCGTCTCTACTAAAAATACAAAACTAGATGGGCATTGTGGCGCATGCCTGTAATCCCAGCTACTTGGGAAGCTGAGGCGGGGAATCGCTTGAACTCAGAAGGTGGAGCTTTTGGTGAGCCAAGACTGAGCCATTGCACTCCAGTTTGGGCAACAAGAGCGAAACTCCGACTCAAAGAAAAAAGAAGTCCTTGCGATATGACTATCTCCTCCCAGATTTGTAGACCCCCTTGAGACCGTGATTTTCAGACTGGAGAAGGTACTTCAAAGATTCCAGAAGATATGCCCGGGGGTCCTGGAAGCCACAAGGCAAACACAACACATCCTCCTCCTTGACTATTAATTTTACTAGAGGATGTGGTGGAAAAACATTATTTGATTTTAAAACAAATAGGCTTGGGATGAGTAGGACGCCAGCTTCCTAGGAATGTTTAAGATAAAATCTGCGACTTAAAAGAGCATGAAGAGTGACAGCCTAGGGAATTTGTCCTGGACTCTGGGGGAGGGGGCAGAATCACCAGCCTCTGCAGTTAGGGATTCTCCGAGGAAAATTGAGAGCGGCTGCAGGCAACCCAAGCGTCCCGGCGCTGGGAGGGACGCACCCAGGCCTGCGCGGAGAGAGGGAGAAAGTGAAGCTGGGAGTTGCCACTCCCAGACTTGTTGGAATGCAGTTGGAGGGGGCGAGCTGGGAGCGCGCTTGCTCCCAATCACAGGAGGAGGAGGAGGTGGAGGAGGAGGGCTGCTTGAGGAAGTATAAGAATGAAGTTGTGGAGCTGAGATTCCCCTCCTTCGGGACCCGAGAGACCAGGGGAGCCCCCCCCGGGCAGCTGCGCGCCCCTTCCCACGGGGCCCTTTCCGGCGCTGCGCGCCCGGCCTCCACCCCTCGCCGCACCCCGCGCCCCGCGCTTCCCCAGCCGGGTCCAGTCGGAGCCATGGGGCCAGAGCCGCAGTGAGCACCATGGAGCTGGCGGCCTGGTGCCGCTGGGGGCTCCTCTTCGCCCTCTTGCCCCCCGGAGCCGCGGGCACCCAAGGTGGGTCTGGTGTGGGGAGGGGACGGAGCAGCGGCGGGACCCTGCCGCCTGGATCCCCCTCCGAGGTCCACCCGCCCGCGGGGCCAGAGGGGCCCGGACGAACTCTAACATCCCGAAGTTGCGGACGGTCCAGACGCTCAGGGCAGCCGGGCCCTCGGGCCGGAGGGGGCAGTTACACGGCAGCGGCTCGAGATGGCCCATTCCAGATACTGGCTCTTTCCAGGCTCCCAGGGGGATCCGGGAGCTTGTCAAAGAAGTTCTCTGAAATTGTTTAGAAACTTTTCCCGCAATGGGTGTATTGCATAGAGCGTGAGGGAGTGTTTCCCCCCTTCTCGAGCCCCCTCAAGCTTTCTCAAAGCCTTTCCAGTTGGCAGCCTCCGCCTCCGGACTGGCCTGGGCTGGATTCCTTGGGGGGGATCCTCTGCCCTGTCCCTCCCCACTCCCCTTCAGACGATTTTGGTTTGGTTGCTCCTGCTTCTGGCTGGGTCGGTTGTGTGTGTGTGTGTGTGTGTGTGTGTGTGTGTGGTGGGGTGACGGGGTGGGATAGCAACCTGTCCCAAACATAGCCGGGGAGGAAAGGGTGGCCCAGAGGGTGGCCTCTTGCTGGGGTCTGGGTTGGGGGCGGGGGAGACGTTTGCTTTGAACAGATTCTTAGGGCCAGCCTGGGAACTGTGCTCTGTGACTTTTGGAGTGTGTGGACCATGGAGGGGTGGTGATGGGTTTCTTGGGGTATAAAGTGGGAGAGTTCCCAGGGAAGGAAGCTAAGAAATACCGGCCAGATGGAGGCCTAGAGAGGGCTGTGTGGTTCTGCCGCCTTTTCCTTGGTGCTGTGCTTGGGGAAGGCTGAGTGGGGGCAGTGTGTATCCTGACCCATCTGTCCACCTGTGTGCATTAATCATAAAAGCTAACATATAGCCTGGGCCAGGTATACTCTGCCAGGAACTGTGTGTGGCATTTTGCATGCACTCTCCTTTAATCCTAGAACACCTCTACAGTGGAAGGTTTGCCAGCATTCTGGACTTAAAGAAGTTGTGTAGCAGGAGGTAAATGGTGGGGTCAAGATGGGACCCCAGGCAGTGCGACCCCCAACCATGCATTCGAAATCACTGTATGAATGAATGCACCTGGAGCAATGAGGGACGCTGTTCCCTGAATCACTGGGTTGTAGGAGAGACAGAATGAAAGTGTTCTGGGAGTTGTGGGTGGTCCCTATAGGTCAGGGGGTCTGGGGAGGGGTGGGCGTCATCGTGTCTGTGCTGCCCGAGGGGCCCTCTGTGAGTGAGTATATGGCTGTGTTATCTCTGCGTGTCTGTGCTAGGCTGTCCCTGAGTTGTGTGGTCTTTGTGATTGTGTTGCCAAACAGCAGCTCCTCTGCTGACTTGGGGACACAGTCTGAACTCTGTCCTCTCCAGGAACTCCCTCAAGGTGCTGGGCCAGATATGCAATAAACAGAGGGAGTAGCCTTCTGTGGCCACACCTTCTTGCGGAGGAAGAAGGCTCCTCTCTTCCAGGGAGTTCATCCTTGCCCTCCCTGTTTCCCAGACAGGCATCTTCACCTCTCACCTTCTGATGAGAAGGGTGAGGCCAGGCTGGGCTGTCAGGCTGAGCTGCTGCCCTTCTTCACCTTGGGCTGAGAGTTGATCAAGGAATAGCAGCTGCTGCAGAGCTGGATTTCAGGGCTGGGTTCTCTGGATGGGGCCTCCTCATGTCCTCACCCCTCAACCTGCACTATTGATTGTGTTGTGCAGGAGATGGTTAAAAAGGCATTGCACAGCCTGGGCAACATGGCAAAACTTTTTCAGTACAAAAATACAAAAATTGGCTGGATGTGGTGACACATGCCTGTAGTCCCAGCTACTCTGGAGGCTGAGGCAGGAGGATCACCTGAGCTCAGGAAGTTGAGGCTGCAGTGAGTGATCACAACTGCATTCCAGCTTGGGCGACAGAGTGAGACCCTGTTTCAGAAAAAAGAATTCACCACCCATTTGCGTCTGGCACCCAGATTTTACTCAAGGGCTGAGGGCTGGGGCAGGAATGTGGGGGAAGGGAAGGCCTAGAGAGAGCCCCAGAGGGGTCAGGATTTTGCTGAGATCCTTTCTTAGAGGTGTGGATTTTTGCACACTGCAGCAAGTACACCCTTTAAATCTTGCAGCACTCCTTCATATTTTAATTCCAGTATGATTTTTCCAAGAGCCTCCTCTCTTTACCGTACTTGGGGAAAGTACTCATTTTATTTGGGAAAAAAAAAAGGAAAATATAAGGATTAAATGTAAAAAGAAAAAATATGTGACATTCCAAAGTCAAACATGAAGCACTTCTAATTTTCTCATGGTTTATTACCCATATTCCTGCTGTATGAACCTGTCTTGCCTTAACTTTGAAGAAATGTACGGTGTACTTCTATAGGCCAGGTTTTTATCCATGGTTTCATTTATAACAGTCCAGTGAAGTAGATGCACAGATGAGACTATGGAAGTTCAGAGAAATGAAGCAACTTATCCAAGGCTCCCAGCTACCCAGTAATGTCCAGGGCATTTTTGGGCTCTGATGAGGAGGCAATAAGAGGTAGTTAGAGTCTTATTCCAGCCAACAATAATGGGTTGAACAAAGCCTTAGGGGCAGGCAGGTGGCCAGATGGGAGGAGAGGCACTCGCCTGGTTCAGGCGAATGACCTGTCCATCCACTTCTCTAGGCTGCAGAAGGTGGGGCTGAGCTGGTGGGCCCTGAGGTCCCCTCCTGACTTTGGAGTCCTCTCCCTGTCCAGCCAGTGCCTGCCTTTCTTTAGGGACCTCCTAGCATGGCAGGGGGCTGAGGGCACGAGGGTACAGGGGCCACTCTGACACACAGGGCTGTGGGCGAGAGAGACAGCTGAAGTGGCAGCATGAGGGGCCAGTGTGGGGTTGTGGCTGGGAGGGCTGGGATGGGGCCCGCGGTAGTTATGGCTGTCCTTGGGTGATAGTCCCCTTCCGACTCTCCACCTGTAGGAAGCCCCTCTAGAGTGGTACCTTTGTCTTTTGTTTGGCCACCCATCCTCCTGCTGAGAAGAGAGCCGAGGTCGGGGTAAGGGATGTGTGCTTTTTCAAGGAGTGGGAGAATTATTCTGGCGAATGTTTGTGTTGTCCCAGTTCTGTTTACAAAGCCTCCTCATGTTTACAGATGGCTGCGTAATTCATTACCTCATTTAACTCTCATATACCTTCTCTGAGGGAGTAAGAGCTGTTCCAGCCCAGTTGAGGTCAGTAAATATCCACTGACTTGCAGGCACTGCGGGGCAGATGAATCTGATTTAGCTTCTGCACTGGAGGTCTGGGGACTTGCTCAAGATCGCTCAGTGAATAGCCGAGCTAGGGTTCAAATCTAAAGACCCTGGGCCCAGGTCCTGGTCTGTGTCACGCCTGATACACCAGGTGTTTGTGGTCGGGGAGTTCGAGTGTCACTTTAATGGGCTGTGACATTATGGGTTGTTTTACTGTAGTGTTCATGGAAACCAAGGGAAGTGATGGCTCTTCTGCTGTGAGCAAAAGGAGCAGCTGGGGCTGCTGGTGGGGAGGAGAGAACCCACCTGAGGGAAGCCCCAGGGCTGGTGTCAAGTCCTGACCACCAGAATCCAGAGAGACATGAAGGACTGTGACCAGGACTGAGCAGAGAGATAGATACCATGACCTCAGCTGGTCCCTCTTGTTTGGAGACTCTTCACTGGATTTCATTCATTCATTCATTCACTCAATCAGCAGATACTTATCCAGCACTCCCTGTGGCTGGTCCTGCCTCATACTATCTTTGCTCTGGAGAATTGGAGGTGGGGGTTCCTGAGGGCCAGGGTCCTGGAGACAAGGACACTTCTGGGTAGAGTTAGGACCTACCTCCCAAAAAAACCAATGGGGGCCGGGCGCTGTGCCTCATGCCTGTAATCTCTGCACTTTGGGAGGCTGAGGCAGGAGGATCACAAGGTCAGGAGTTCGAGACCAGCCTGGCCAACATAGTGAAACCTGGTAGCCCGGTGTGGTGGCCGGTGCCTGTAATCCCAACTACTCAGGAGGCTGAGGCAAGAGAATTGCTTGAACCTGGGAGGCAGAAGTTGCAGTGAGCTGAGATCGTGCCATTGCACTCCAGCCTGGGCAACGGGGCAAGACTCCATTTCAAAAAAAGAAAATCAATGGGACAGGGCAGATGTGGGGACCATGCTAAGGAGATGGGAGAGTGGGAGGGAGGTGTCAGGAAGGCCTTCTTGACCTCATGTAGGCTGGTGGGGGTGTTAGCCAGCAAGTACCCAGTTCCCTGGGAATGGTTCTCAGGGTACCAATTTTACCACCTGTCTGCAGACGCTAAGATTCTTAATCAGACTCAAATTGGCCACAAATCAGGTAAACAAACTCACTAGTGGGGTGGGGCTACCACCCATTCTGACCCTCCAGTCCAACCCAGCCCAGCCACCCTGCCCTGCCTAGAGCCGGTGGTGTTTATCGGAGGCAGCGGGAGAATTAGCATGTATTTACGTTGGCTTGGGGTGTGGGGTGGATTTGTGTATGTGCATTTAGACCTAGTGGAAGGAATGCGGGATCTGAAGGCAGGCTGGCCTGAGTTCCAGCCCTGCCTGTTGCTCGCAAGCTTTATGATGAGGAGCTAACCGCTGCCAGCTTCAGTTGTCTTCTTTGCAAGACGGAGGAGGTTGCAGCCCCAGTCTGTGGAGCATGTTATACAGATCCACCCAGAGTGCCTGCTGGGCACACAGTAGGTGCTCAGCTGGCACACAGTAGGTGCTCAGCTCAGTGACTGCAGTGGCCCCCACTCCCCATTGTTGTTGTTTTCCTATTGCCTGGTGGCCACAGCTGGTGTCCCTTGAAAAGGGCTGCAGGGGGTGGAGTCGGCCCCTGCCCCAGCCCTGTGGGAACCCTGGGCTTGGGCCAGGGCCTGGGGTCTGGGCCTGCAGACAGCTGTGTCTCTAAAGCAGCTGAAGGGCTGAGGCCGGGGGAGGTCCTGGCAGCAAGGCGTTATTTTGGGCCTGGCCTGCCACCCCCAGCTCCTGTTTCTCTTGGAGTCTGTGGGGAGAGGAGGAGAAGAGGAGGGGGTACAAGTGGGTGAGACATGAAGTGGCGAGGCCTCCATCAGGGATATGGACCCTTGAGTTCTGTTTCTGGGCCCTCCCATTCCTCCCTCTTTGTCCAAATCTACCCAGAGAGGTGGGAATAGAGGCCACTCTGGGTATTACTGGGAGACCACCAGTTTGTGGCCAGGCCATTGGCCTGGCAGGGAACCTGGGGGCTTACCCTACCAGGCTCTCCCAGCTCTCTGAAGGCAGGGGGTACCTCGTATTACCCCCTAGCATTTGACCTTAGGCTCTGACTTGCTGGGAGAGCAGTGCCCCTGGGGTCAGACCCCAAGCCAGCCCTTGTGCTGTCCCTGAATCTGCATGTAGCCTGTGGGAGGCAGAGCAGTAACCGGCAGGAATTCTGGGCAGCTCAGGCACCTGTGGGCCTGTGGGCCTGAGGGTGCCCTCCGCCCTCACCCTCCCGATCTCCTGGGCAAGACACGCCAGGTGATTCATCTCACCAGAGCAGAAAAACAAGTTCAACTGGGCACTTTCATCTCCCCCCACTGGCAGGCCTGGTGTGAGCTGCTACCCTAGCACCCCCTCACCTGGGATTCTTTACCCCCTCTAGTATTCATGGCCTTCATGGGCATTTCTGGTCTCAGGGATACTAGGCTGGGGTCCAGGTGGGCCAGGTGTGGCAGTTCAGCTCTGTGTCCCATGGCTGATGGCTGGTGGCTGGTGGCTGATGCTGGGCAGGTATGCAGGGCTGACGTAGTGCCTTTGTGGCAGCAGTTTCGTGGCACAGATTCTGCCAGCTGGTTCTGGAGTCTTGCTGTGAGGAGGTGGCCAGATGAGGGTGCCAGCACAGGAAACCTTGGTGCAGGATCTGTGCCACCCTGGCCCAGTATCTGCAGCCTGTGTCCAGATGCCCACAGCTGGAGTCTGATGCTCCTTTTCTCTTCATAGGGGACTCCCAGAGGTCTCTGCAATGACCAGGGCCCTGGTTGCCCCATGCCCCAGCTACAACTCCAGCTGACCCTCCTTCCCCACTCTCTGGGTGGCATTAGGGGGGTGTGTACCCCTTGCCAAGAGGTTGGCACGTGGGTGTACTGGAATGGCATAGGGAGAATGCCCCAAGTTTGTTTGCTTGGGAGAGGGGCAGGGGGTATCCAGAAGATTCATGATTCATCATCGCCTCTCTTGGGGGATTTTTACCCCTGGCTCTGAGTTGTGCCTTTGGGACAAAGGGAGTCTTTCTTTTCCAGCCAACACCCTGTGCTGGCGGGTAAGCTCCACAGGGCTGGCACGCTGGGGCAGCCTCTGGATGCACAGGGTGGGCCCAGTCAGAAGGAGCCTCTCCCCTGAAATCCCTCTACTTCCCAAACACACAAGCTTTCTTCTGCTGTTAACCCTGCAGGTTCAAGGGATGTGGGTGGAAGGGTCCTTCAGTCAGGCCTTCTCCCTGTTTGAGGTGGCATGACCCTGGGAATGAGTTTGGATGGGGTGGCTAGATCTGAGAAGGTCCCTGGCCAGTGTCCTCTGACCCATCTGCTCCCTCCTGCCAGTGT
Source organism: Callithrix jacchus (assembly GCF_049354715.1). NCBI lineage: Eukaryota > Metazoa > Chordata > Mammalia > Primates > Cebidae > Callithrix > Callithrix jacchus. Next base: position 120,168,035 of record NC_133506.1, read on the forward strand.
GCACCGGCACGGACATGAAGCTGCGGCTCCCTGCCAGTCCTGAGACCCACCTGGACATGCTCCGCCACCTCTACCAGGGCTGCCAGGTGGTGCAGGGTAACCTGGAACTCACCTACCTGCCCGCCAATGCCAGCCTCTCCTTCCTGCAGGTGAGGCCCATGGGCAACCCAGCCAGGCCCTGCCTCCAGCTGGGCTGAGCCCTCTGTTTACAGGTGGGTGGCAGAAGACGGTGCCCTGCCCTTTATTTCCTCTCTTGTTGTTTCTCAACCAGGAAGTCCTTTCCAGCGTCCAACCCCCATTCGTTTTACTGCAGAATCAGTTGACTCTCTATAATGTGGCTGGCCGAGGACATCTCTGGATGGGATGCATCTGGGTTTCTGCTATAGCTTGTGCTCTCTTGTCAGCATGATCATGTCCCCCATCCACCTGCCCCAGCCACTGTCCCGCTCCCATCCAGAGCAGAAAGGGCCGGTGAGAAAGGTGGATTACAGGCCCAGTTCTGCCACTGACAAGCCCTATGAATGTGGCCTACACCCGCTTCGCTTCACTGGGTCTCAGTGTCCCTATCTGTTTATTGGGAGCAATAGGTACCCATTGTGAAGCTCGAAAGAGAAATGTCTGTGAAAACGTTATGAGCAGGAGAGAGAGTGTGGAAACCAGCCTGCTGGGTCATGTCCACGGACCCTGGAGTGGGGTCACCTGCTTGGTTTGTCAAATTGTAGACGCCATCCCATCCAGGCCTTTGCTTTCACTGAGGAAGAAACTAAGATGCAGAGAGGGTGGGGCACCTGCTCAGAGTTTACAAAGTGCCCCCCACCATTATCTTTCTTGATCATGTAAGAATCTGGTGAGACAAGGCGGGACATCACCTTTATCTCCATTTTATCATTTTATATATGAGGGAACAGGACTGCTCCGTGGCTGGGGGCCTTGCCCAAGATCCCTAAGTACTGGGGAACCTCAGGGAGGCCTTGGGGGGTAGTAGTGTTCCTGCTTCAGCCCCACCCTACTGCTCCCTACCAGGATATACAGGAGGTGCAGGGCTACGTGCTCATCGCCCACAACCAAGTGAGACAGGTCCCGCTGCAGAGGCTGCGGATTGTACGAGGCACCCAGCTCTTTGAGGACAACTATGCCCTGGCTGTGCTAGACAACGGAGACCCTCTGGACAATACCACCCCTGTCACAGGGGCCTCCCCAGGAGGCCTGCGGGAGCTGCAGCTTCGAAGCCTCACAGGTGGCCTTCACCATCATTGAAACTTTCTCTTGGTTATTCAGAGCTGACCAGAGCCACAGCTGACCATGGGGAGGCTTTGTGTGGATTAGAAATGGTGTCCCCTCTGCTGGGCACGGTGGCTCACGCCTGCAATCCCAACACTTTGGGAGGTGAGGTGGGTGGATCACCTTAGGTCAGGAGTTTGAGACCAGCCTGACCAACATGGAGAAACCCTGTCTTTACTAGAAATACAAAAGTTGCCTAGTGTGGTGGCGCGTGCCTATAATCCCAGCTACTTGGGAGGCTGGGGCAAGAGAATCCCTTGAACCCAGGAGGTGGAGGTTGGTTGCGGTGAGCTGAGATCATGCCATTGCACTCCAGCCTGGGCAACAAGAGTGAAACTCCATCTTGGGGGAAAAAAAAAAAAGAAATGGTGTCCCTCTAGGCAGATGCAGGCAGAGCCCAGGAAGATGCCCTCAGAAGATTGGGAAAAGATTCCCTGTCTTCCTAGGAAGGTGCAGCTTGCATCAGCACACATCATTCAATCATAGAATGCAGGCTGGGTTTTTGCCCCGACTTGGCTGAGTGAAGCGTACAGTGAACAACCCATGTCACTATTGGGTGGTCTGGAGCCGACTGTCCCCAGAGTCTGGGTGCCATGTGCTTTGCCTGCAGGGTCCCATTTCAGTCAAGCTGCAGTCCTGTCAGGAAAGAATCAGTGATTCTCATTCTACAGATGAGATAAGGGACAAAAGTTACATAGCGAGTGAGTGATGGGGCTGGGTTTCAGATTCCACAGTCTGTTAACCGCCAAGCAGCATGCCCAGAGTAGAGGTGAGAGGGGAGGAGAAAGCTGTGGTCCACGTCGGCATCTGGACCTAGCATGGACAACTCACTTCTCCCTGGTCTTGCTTTGTTCATGTGGTGGAGGTGGTATTGGTGGGGCTTGAAGATGCCGAAGATCTCTTCTCTCCTCCCTGGGAAATCAGGGGGTTTAAAAGGCCTGCTCCTGTCTTAGAAGGCATGAGGGCCCCAAGGGAGGCAGAAGGTGACCGAAGGGGAAAGGATCCCTGATCATTGCTCACCCCACAGAGATCTTGAAGGGAGGGGTCTGGATCCAGCGGAACCCCCAGCTCTGCTACCAGGACATGGTTTTGTGGAAGGACATCTTCCACAAGAACAACCAGCTGGCTCTCACACTGATAGACACCAACCGCTCTCGGGCCTGTAAGCCATGCTCCCCCTGCCACTCCTTCTCTCGGACAGCCTGACCCCAGCCCCAGACTCCTGACTTACAACCCAGAGCCCGCCCGCCACTGCCCCAGCTGCCTCCACCACTCATTTCCTCCCTCTCCGTCCCTCCTGCCATCTCTCTGTGCCTCTTCATCTCTGGCTCTGGGGTTCCCTGTCCTGTCTCCCTCTGCCTCTAGGTGGTGCCTCTGGTTTGGGGGCCTCTCTGTCTGTTGGGGTCCCTCCCTTGCTGTGCAGTTGGCCTTGTGGCCTCTGCTGCTGTTTGTGTGTCTCTCCGTTATTAACCTGTCCTCTTGCTGTTAGACATCTCTCTCACTGCCTCTCTCTGGTTCTGTCCTCAGGCCACCCCTGCTCTCCGGCGTGTAAGGGCTCCCGCTGCTGGGGAGAGAGTTCTGAGGACTGTCAGAGCCGTGAGTCTCAGGGAGGCCTGGAGTCAAGGGAGGGGAGGGCCAGGGCAGGGTGAAATACAGGTGTCATACAGGTGACAAGGGAGGGGTGGGATAACAGGTTTGGGATGTCTTCCCTGGGGTAGGTAGTATCCCTAGAAGGTGATGCTGATGAGGGTCTAGTGTCCAGGGTGCTATTCAGCCCTCATCCTTCCCTTTACCCAACAGTGACACGCACTGTCTGTGCCGGTGGCTGTGCCCGCTGCAAGGGCCCGCTGCCCACTGACTGCTGCCATGAGCAGTGTGCTGCCGGCTGCACGGGCCCCAAGCACTCTGACTGCCTGGTATGTGCCTCTGCCTTGTGCCTACTGTGCCCTACTCCCCAGGATGCAAGGGATGGGCACCCTGCCTGGTACTGCCCTATTGCCCCTGGTACACGAGGGAAAAACAGCGCAGTGACAACCAGCCACCTGTCCCCCCAGGCCTGCCTCCACTTCAACCACAGTGGCATCTGTGAGCTGCACTGCCCAGCCCTGGTCACCTACAACACAGACACCTTTGAGTCCATGCCCAACCCTGAGGGCCGGTATACATTTGGCGCCAGCTGTGTGACTGCCTGTCCCTGTGAGTGCCAGGGAGAAACACGGCTTTCATCGTTTTGGTGGGGAGGTTGGTTTCTGTAAATGGGAGCATATGGGGAGCACTGTCTGCACCTTGCTTTGGGAGTCGGTCATGACAGTTCCTGTCGAACTGCCTTGTTCTTTCAACAGTTGTGGAGCAGGTGACAGTTAGGAGAGGCAGCTAAGAGCCCAGACTTGGGAGCCAGACTGCCTGGGTTTAAAACCCGGCTCTGTCACTTATTAGGCACTTGACCCTTGTGCTCTGCCTCAGTTTCCTCATCTGTAAAATGGGGGCAAGAATAGTCCCAGCCTTATAAGGTGGTTACAAAATTGACTGAGTTAATATTTGTAAAGCTCTTAGAACAGTGTCTGCTATGTACTAAGTGCTCCTAAATGTTACCTTTTATTCTGTAGTCTGGCTACATCAGTTTTACTTTTTATTTTTTTAATTTTTTTATTTTTGAGACGGAGTTTCACTCTTGTTACCCAGGCTGGAGTCCAACGGCGTGATCTCGGCTCACTGCAACTTCAGCCTCCTGGGTTCAGGCAATTCTCCTGCCTCAGCCTCCTGAGTAGCTGTGATTACAGGCATGCACCACTATGCCCAGCTAATATTTTTTTTGAAACGGAGTTTCGCTCTTGTTACCCAGGCTGGAGTGCAATGGCGCGATCTCCGCTCACTGCAACCTCTGCCTCCTGGGTTCAGGCAATTCTCCTGCCTCAGCCTCCTGAGTAGCTGTGATTACAGGCGTGCGCCACCATGCCCAGCTAATTTTTTGTATTTTTAGTAGAGACGGGGTTTCACCATGTTGACCAGGATGGTCTCGATCTCTTGACCTCGTGATCCACCTGCCTCGGCCTCCCAAAGTGCTGGGATTATAGACGTGAGCCACTGTGCCCGGCTTACCTTTTATTTTATTTTATTTTTTTTGAGACTGAGTTTAGCTTTATTGCAGTGGTACGATCTCAGCTCACTGCAACCTCCGCCTCCTGGGTTCATGCTATTCTCGTATCAGTCTCCTGAGTAGCTGGGATTACAGGCAGTCACCACCATGCCTGGCTAATTTTTTTTTTTGAGATGGAGTTTCACTTTGTTGCCTAGGCTGGAGTGCAGTGGCGTAATCTTGGCTTACTGCAAACTCCACCTCCTGGGTTCAAGCAATTCTCTGCCTAAGCCTCCCGAGGAGCTTGGATTACAGGTGCCTGCCACCATGCCTTGCTAATTTTTTTTTTTTTTTAGTGGAGATGGGGTTTCACCATGTTGGCCAGGTGGTCTCGAACTCCTGACCTCAGGTGAGCCACTCACCTTGGCCTCCCAAAGTACTGGGATTACAGGTGTGAGCTACCATGCCTGGTCAATTTTTGTATTTTTAGTAGAGATGGGGTTTCACCATGTTGCCCAGGCTTGTCTTGAACTCCTGACCTCAGGCAATCCACTTGCCTTGGCCACCCAAAGTGCTGGGATTACAGGCGTGAGCCACCGCACCTGGATTTTTCTTTTTTTAAAGACAGAGTCTAGTTCTGTTGCCCAGGCTGGAGTGCAGTGGTGCAATCTCCGCTCACTGCAACCTTTGCCCTCTGCATTCAAGCTATTCTTATGCCTCAGTCTCTAGTAGCTGGGACTACAGGCATGCCCCCAACACCTGGCTAATTTTTGTATTTTTAGTAGAGATGGAGTTTCACCATGTTGGCCAAGCTGGTCTCAAACTCCTGACCTCAAGTGATCAGGGATTACAAAGTGCTGGGATGACAAGTGTGAGCTATCGTGTCCAGCCTAGATCAATTTTATTTAACAGCTCACCTGTTTTCTAATGAGCATTTATGGACTGGGCTCAGACCTGGGGAACCTCTTTCCTCCTCTCACAGGAACAGGATGGGCCTTCAGGTCCTGGCTGACTGTGTTGGAGAGAGAACAAAATGTAGAGCCAGGCCAGGTGCAGTAGCTCATGCCTGTAATCCCAGCACTTTGGGAAGCTGAGGTGGGTGGATCACGAAGTGAGGAGTTCGAGACCAGCCTGGCCAACATGGCGAAACCCTGTCTCTATTAAAAATACAAAAATTAGCCAGGTGTGGTGGCATGCACCTATAGTCCCAACTACTTGGGAGGCTGAGGCAGGAGAATTGCTTGAACCGGGGAGGCAGAGGTTGCAGTGAGTTGAGACTACGCCATTGCACTCCAGCCTGGGTGACAGAGCAAAACTTTGTCTCAAAAAAAAAAAAAAAAAATGTAAAGCCAGACCATTTGGGTTCAAATCCTTGTTCCTCCACTCACTAGCATGATGACCTTGGATAATTTACAGAATGCTCCGCTTTGGTCTCCCTTTTTGCAAAATGGGAATCTCACAGTGCTGATCCCATGCGGTTGTTATGAGGAGTAAATGGGTGTCAGGTGCTGGTGTATGGTAGGGCATTTAAGTATTGGTTGATATTATTCTTCTTGTACCTGGGCATGGTGACACTGCTCATGGTGGTGCACGAAGGGCCAGGTACGTGGATACATGTTCCCGCTCTCCTTAGACAACTACCTATCAACGGACGTGGGATCCTGCACACTTGTCTGCCCCCTGCACAACCAAGAGGTGACAGCGGAGGACGGAACACAGCGGTGTGAGAAGTGCAGCAAGCCCTGTGCCCGAGGTACCCACTCTGTCCCTCTGCGCCTGCAGCCTGGCCCAGCCCACGTTTTCCCGTCTTTCCTCAGACCCTCCTGGAACCCAGTGGTTTCCTTCTACTCTCTCTACCCTTGGCCCCCCTCAGCCCTACAAGTGTCCCTATATCCTTTGTCAGCATGGGGAGGGGCCTGGACCCTAATGCCCATGTGGCTGTTGACCCGTCTTGGTGTGAAGACTGAGACGGCCCCTTCACCACCCACTTCCACCCCTCAGTGTGCTATGGTCTGGGCATGGAGCACTTGCGAGAGGTAAGGGCGGTCACCAGTGCCAATATCCAGGAGTTTGCTGGCTGCAAGAAGATCTTTGGGAGCCTGGCATTTCTGCCGGAGAGCTTTGATGGGTAAGAGTGGGCATGATGGCCCTGAGACTGTGTCAGGGCAGACAGAGTCCTGAGGACCCCGATGTGGCAGCATCTCTGGGGGGTGGCAGGAGACAGAAGTCGGCGGGGTGGGGGGTGGGTGGGGCAAGAATGTACAGGAAGCAGATGGGAGACCAGAAGGAGCAGGGCCTTTGGGGTGGGGGTGGTTATTTTTGTAAAGGACATGCGATCTGTGAACAAGGACTTGTAAGGAGGTCAGACCATCTAGATAAAGCAAAATTCCCTTTGAGTTCATAGCAGCTTGATTTAAAATATCCCCAAATTATAAAAAACTCAAATGTGCATAACTAGATGAAAGGTTAAACAAGCGGCAGTATATCCATTTGGTGAAATTCTACTTAGCAACAGAAGGAGATGAGCTACCAATACAACATGAATGAATCTCAGGCACATTGCACTGAGCAAAAGAAGCCAAGATTCCATCCTGTCTGATCCCCTTTATGTGAGGCTGTGAACACACAAAACCACTCTGTGGCTGGAGAGATCAGGACGGTGGCTGCGCTAGTGTGTGTGGGGCCTCAAAAGGGAGGGACACAAGGGACATTTCTGGGGTAACAGAAAAATGTTCTGGGTCAGGCATGGTGGCTCATGCCTGTAATTCCACCACTTTGGGAGGCTGAGGAGAGTGGCTCATGAGGTCAGGAGTTCGAGACCAGCCTGACCAACATGGTGAAACCCTGTCTCAGCTAAACATACAAAAATTATCCAGGCGTGGTGGTGCGTGCCTGTAATCCCAGCTACTCAGGGGGCTAAGGCAGGAGAATCGCTTGAACCTGGGAGGCAGAGGTTGCAGTGAGCCAAGATCGTGGCTCTGCACTCCAGCCTGGGCAACAAAGGAAGACTCTGTCTCAAAAAAAAAAAAAAAAAAAAAAAAAGAGAAAGAAAAATGTTCTGTATATTGATTGGGGTAGTGGATACATGAGTGAGTGCTTTTGTCAAAACATCAAACTGTATGCTCAGAGTCTGTGTATTTTATTGTATATAAGTTATACTTCAATAAAAAATGAATTGGGGCCAGGCACAGTGGCTCACACCTGTAATTCCAGCACTTTGGGAGGTTCAGGCAGGCAGATCACTTGAGGTCAGGAGTTCAAGACTAGCCTGGCCAATGTGGTGAAACCCTGTCTCTACAATAAAAAAATTAGCCAGGCTTGGTGGTGTGCGCATGTAGTCCCAGCTAGTTGGGAGGCTGAGCCAGGAGAATCGCTTGAACCTGGGAGGTGAAGGTTGCAGTGAGCTATTTTGCCACTGCACTCCAGCCTGGGCAACAGAATGAGACCCTGTTGCAAAAAAAAAAAAAAAAAAAAAGCACCAGGCTCGGTGGTGCACATTACAGGCATTGGCTCACACCTGTAATCCCAGCACTTTGGGAGGCTGAGGCAGGAGGATTGATTAGCCCAGGAGTTCAAGGAAACATAGTGAAATCCCATCCTTACAAAGAACAGAAAAAATTAGCCAGGCATGGTGGTGTTCACCTGTAGTCTCAGCTACTAGGGAGACTGAGGTGGGAGAATCACCTGAGCCTGGGAGGTGGAGGTTGCAGTGAGTTGACATCATGCCACTGCACTGCTGAAAGAGTGAGACCCTGTCTCAAGAAAAAGAAAGAAAAGAAAATTCTCTTTCATGTTTCCTTTACCTCCACTCTCCAGTCCAGAGGGGATCAGGGTTAACAGTGTGTCTGTTTATCTAGACCATTTATGCATCTGTAGACACACAGTGAAGTGTGGTTTTCACTGTTTTGGTGGGGAGGTTGGTTTCTGTAAACGGGAGCATATGGGGAGCACTGTCTGCACCTTGCTTTGGGAGTCGAACTGCCTTGTTCTCTCAATAGCTGCTGAGAAGATGGCAGCAAGGAGAGGCAGCTAAGAGCCCAGACTTGGGAGCCAGACTACCTAGGTTTGAAACCTGGAGCCAGACTACTTGGCTGTACTACTTACTAGGCATGTGACCCTCATGCTGTGCTTCAGTTTCCTCATCTGTAAAATGGGACCAAGAATAGTCCCAGCCTCATAAGATGATTGTATCACTGTGCCTGGCCAGATGATTATAAAATTTGAATGAGTTAATATTTGTGTTTTTTTTGTTTTGTTTTGTTTTTTGTTTTGAGACAGAGTTTCGCTGTTGTTACCCAGGCTGGAGTGCAATGGCATGATCTCGGCTCACCATAACCTCCGCCTCCTGGGTTCAAGCAATTCTCCTGCCTCAGCCTCCCGAGTAGCTGGGACTACAGGCACGCACCACCATGCCCAGCTAATTTTTGTATTTTTAGTAGAGACAGGGTTTCACCTTGTTGACCAGGATGGTCTCGATCTCTTGACCTCGTGATCTACCCGCCTTGGCCTCCCAAAGTGCTGGGATTACAGGAGTGAGCCACTGCACCCGGCCTCTGAGTTAATATTTGTAAAGCTCTTGGAACAGTGCCTGGCAGATACTAAGTGCTCCTAAATGCTGGTTTTTATTATGTGGTCTGGTGGCTCAGGGTTTTATTTAACAGCTCCCCTATTTACTAATAGACATTGGGATCATGTTCCATTTTCACTCTTACAAACAGTTCCACCTCGTATGTGGCTCTGGGAACACAGGCCAGTGTCTCCCTAGGTCACATTCCTAGAAACAAGATTTCTAGATCAAAGGATAAATACTGTTTTCATAGATGCTGCCAAACTAAGGCCTGGGCTTTGAAGTCCTGGATGGGCAAAGGGTTTGAGGGAAGGCATTCACGGCGGGGAGTGGGCTGGCACACCCAGCGCTGGGAGTGATGTCCAGCCTGTTCTTGGCCCTGCTGACTCCTCTCCTGATTCCTCCAGGGACCCAGCCTCCAACACCGTCCCCCTACAGCCAGAGCAGCTCCAAGTGTTTGAGACTCTGGAAGAGATCACAGGTGGGCCCTGTCTTTGTATCATGCTCTGCAGGGGCTGGGAGTCCTTGTCGTGTCTCCAACCCCCTCATCTCACCCTCTACCTGCAGGTTACCTGTACATCTCAGCATGGCCAGACAGCCTGCCCGACCTCAGCGTCTTCCAGAACCTGCAAGTAATCCGAGGACGAATTCTGCACAAGTGAGCACTGGGAAAGAGGGGGCCTGATAGGGGAGGAGTCCCTGTGGGAAGCTTTTGGCCTGGGGGAGTACTCCTTTTCCCCCGGGACACAGCAGTAACCTTTCCGTGAGAGTTTGTAGAGTGTGCTGGGGACAGAGGAAGATGAAGGTAGCCTTTGCTGACTGTGAAGGGCGTGCGTTCTCCCATAGTGGCGCCTACTTGCTGACCCTGCAAGGCCTGGGCATCAGCTGGCTGGGGCTGCGCTCACTGCGGGAACTGGGCAGTGGACTGGCCCTCATCCACCACAATGCACGCCTCTGCTTCGTGCACACGGTGCCCTGGGACAATCTCTTCCGGAACCCGCACCAAGCCCTGCTCCACACTGCCAACCGGCCAGAGCATGAGTGTGGTAAGACAGGGAGCCCAGTGTGTACTCCCCATCTGCCAGCACATAGGAGTGCCCACAGGGTTCTGGCAGCAGCGTTCTTGGACTTGTTCAGGCTGCCTGTCCCTGTGCACCCTCTTGACTCAGCTCTGGCTGGCTTGGCCTCTTGGCATGGCTTCTCTAGCTGGGTCCTACCTGCCTTGGCCTCCTTCCCTCCCCCTCTGTTTCTGAAATCTCAGAACTCTTCCTCTTCCTACATCTGCCCCACCTGTCCCCACCCCTGCTGCCAAGAGCCATGCCCACAGCCAGTTCCCTGATTCACTTGGACCTAGGGCCTCCCCTAAAAATCCCCCGTCATCCCTTCTTCCTCACTGCAGTGGGCAAGGATCTGGCCTGCCACCCGCTGTGCGCCCGAGGGCACTGCTGGGGTCCGGGGCCCACCCAGTGTGTCAACTGCAGTCAGTTCCTTAGGGGCCAGGAATGCGTGGAGGAATGCCGAGTACTGCAGGGGTATGCAGGGCAGAGGAGAGGGGCGGCTGGAGGGGTGCAGGCGGCTCCTCTCAGACCCCCTCACCACTGTTTCTTCTCTCAGTCTCCCCAGGGAGTATGTGAATGCCAGACACTGTTTGCCGTGCCACCCTGAGTGTCAGCCCCAGAATGGCTCAGTGACCTGTTCTGGACCGGTGAGCTGCTGGCAGGCTCAGAGCTGGGTGGAGGGAGGCAGCGAGGGGGCATTGCCAGGGACTTGGCAGGCTGGCAAGACGTGGCAGGGTGTTCTGTCTGGTAAAATATCCCTGGAGAGGGCTCAGCGCTCAGACCTGAACAAGCAGCAGGGTGGCAGGAGAGGGGCCCTTCAGACGATGAAAAATTCCAGAGCTCTGTTCGTGGCCGTGGCTGTGCTAGGGTGGTTAGCCCTGTGGGCTCAGGTGTCAGACTACCTGGATTCAGATCCAGGTCCTGCTTCCAACCTTGTTTTTTTCATTCTGAAAATGGGTATTGTAATAGTACCTGCCTTGCTGGGGTGTGGCGAGAATGAAATTAAACAGGGCTTAGCACAGCAAAGCACGGGAAAGGCTAGTTCTACACAGCAGTGACTGTGGTTACTCGATGTTACACCTTAGGTAATGCATTTTCCTCTCTGGGTGCCTCCCATTCTCTGGCTGAGTCCCCGCCCAGGATCCAGCTTGGAGGAGGGCCTTGAGGGAGGGGCCACAGAGACTGGGTGAAGAGCAGGAGTGTTTGTCCCAGGTGCACAGTGAAAATTGCTGCTGTGTGGCTGTGGGAAGCAGGAAGTGAACCCAACCAGGGACCTGACCCTGCTGCTCTGGGGGTGTCAGTGTCAGCCCCCCACAAACCTTTTCTAACCCCACCAGGAGGCTGACCAGTGTGTGGCCTGTGCCCACTACAAGGACTCTCCTTTCTGCGTGGCCCGCTGCCCCAGCGGTGTGAAACCTGACCTCTCCTACATGCCCATCTGGAAGTTTCCAGATGAGGAGGGCACATGCCAGCCTTGCCCCATCAACTGCACCCACTCGTGAGTCTGAGGATCCTTTCTGCAGAAAGAAGGACTTTACTTTCAGGGGCCTCTCTGGGGCTCTTATTATAAAAGGGGGCCAACTCTCCCCTTGTCACATCTTGTTTCTGATGACAAAAGCAACACATTGTGAAAATTGTAAAATTAAAACATGAAATATAGATTAATGTCAGCCGGGTGTGGTGGCTTACGCCTATAATCCCAGCATTTTGGGAGGCTGAGGTGGGTGGATCACAAGGTCAAGAGATTGAGACCATCCTGGTCAACATGGTGAAACCACGTCTCTACTAAGAATACAAAAATTAGCTGGGCATGGTGGCGCGCGCCTGTAGTCCCAGCTACTCAGGAGGCTGAGGCAGGAGAATTGCTTGAACCCAGGAGGCGGAGGTTGCAGTGAGCCGAGATCGTGCCACTGCACTCCAGCCTGGGTAACAAGAGAAAAACTCAGACTAAAAAAAAAAAAAAAAAAAAAAAAAAAAAATTAATGTCCTAGCAGTTCTATCCTCACTGTTAATAATTTGAATTATTTTCTCTCTAGTTATTTTTGTCTGTGCATATTCTAATATGTATATATATAGTATATATGTTAGCATGTATTAGTATTCTCCAGCTATTTTTCTCTGTGTACATTCTAACATATATATATGTATGTGGTTTTTTTTTTGTTGTTGTTGTTGTTTTTGAGACGGAGTTTCGCTCTTGTTACCCAGGCTGGAGTGCAATGGCGCGATCTCGGCTCACCGCAACCTCCGCCTCCTGGGTTCAGGCAATTCTCCTGCCTCAGCCTCCTGAGTAGCTGGGATTACAGGCACGCGCCACCATGCCCAGCTAATTTTTTTTTGTATATTTAGTAGAGACGGGGTTTCACCATGTTGACCAGGATGGTCTTGATCTCCTGACCTTGTGATCCACCCACCTTGGCCTCACAAAGTGCTGGGATTACAGGTGTGAGCCACTGTGCCTGGCTGTTGTTACTTTTTTTTTTTTGAGATGAAATCTTACTCTGTCACCCAAGCTGGAGTGCAGTGGCGTGATCTTGAGATCTTGAGTGCTACCATGGCCGGCTAATTTTTGTATTTTTAGTAGAGACGGGGTTTCACCATATTGGCCTGGCTGGCCTCTAACTCCTGACCTCGTGATTCGCCCGCCTCGGCCTCCCAAAGTGCTGGGATTACAGGCACATGCCACCTCACTTGCCTAATTTTTGTATTTTTAGTAGATGGGGTTTCACCATGTTAGCTAGGCTGGTCTTGAACCCCTGGCCTCAGGTGATCTGCCAGCCTCAGCCTCCCAAAGTGTTGGGATTACAGGGGTCAGCCACCATGCCCAGTCACATATTTATTTTTACCAAATAGAATCATAGACTGTAACTATTGTTTGCAAAGTACTTTCTTTTTCTCATTTTCCAGAACCTTGCAGTGTTTTTCCATGTTCAAACATGTTGATCTACCTTATTCCTTTAATTTTTCTTATGTAGGTGTCTTTACACATGAAACACATGAAGACATCCTTGTGATAAACATTTTCAGTAACATAAAAGTATAAATGTTACAAAGCTAATAGGCCCTTTCACTCAACTCCCTGCACACCCAGCCTCTCCCATCCCCTGGGGGAGAACCATCCTATTGACTTGTGTTCAGCCTTCCCGGGTCTTCTCTACATGCCTTCTTAGACATATTACATTTACATTAGATCGAGTCAAATAAGATTGCTGTTTGTTTGAACCAAAAATGGTCAAGAGGCTGAACATGGTGACTTGCACCTGTAATCCCAGCACTTTGGGAGGCTGAGGCAGGTGGATCACTTGAGATCAGGGGGTCGAGACCAGCCTGGTCAACATGGCGAGACCCCATCTCTACTAAAAATACAAAAATTAGCCAGCTACTCGGGAGTCTGAGGCAGGAAAAAACCCGGGAGATGAAGGTTACAGTGAGCCGAGATCATGTTGCACTCCAGCCTAGGCGACAGAACAAGACTCTGTCTCAAAAAAAAAAAAAAAAGTCAGGAAACAGCAATTTTATATAGTTCCACTTATCATCAGATTTGTGTGCATGTTCATTTTGCAATGTACGTGGGAACATTCTTTGCATACTCTTCTGCACTTTGCTTTCCCCACCACTTGTGGTATCCTTTCTTGTGAGTACAGACAGATCTACCAGCTTTATTTTTTTTTAATTACTCAACCTGTAACATGGATGTAATTTAACTTTGTCTTTTTTTGAGAGATATTGAGCTTGTTTCCCTGTTTTCACAGTTTATTACAATTGAGCTCCATATACAAATGACACTCTTGAGTATGCCCCCTAGTGTCCACATGTTGGCATTTTTACGGTATATAGTGCTGGCATTGTTTATCACGAGAATATATTCATGCGTTTCAATTTAAAGACAACTAAATGGGCCGGGCAAGGTGGCTCACGCCTATAATCCCAGCACTTCGGGAGGCCGAGGCAGGTGGATCATGAGGTCAAGAGATCGAGACCATCCTGGTCAACAAGGTGAAACCCTGTCTCTACTAAAAATACAAAAATTAGCTGGTCATGGTGGTGCATGCCTGTAATCCCAGCTACTCGGGAAGCTGAGGCAGGAGAATTGCTTGAACCCAAGAGGCGGAGGTTACGGTGAGCCAAGATCGTGCCATTGTACTCCAATCTGGGTAACAACAGCCTAAAAAAAAACAACAACTAAATGAGAAAAATTAAAAGAATATGAAGAATATGGGTCTGGGCCAGGCACGGTGGTTCTCGATTGTAATCCCAGCACTTTGGGAGGCCGAAGCTGGCAGATCACCTGAGGTCAGGCGTTCAAGACCAGCCTGGCCAACATGCAAAACCCCATCTCTACTAAAAATACAAAAATTAGCTGGGTGTGGTGGTGGGCACCTATAATCCCCACTACTCGGGAGGCTGAAACATAGAATCGCTTGAACCTGGGTGGTGGAGGTTGCAGTGAGCCGAGATTGCACCAGTGCACTCCAGCCTGGGGAACAGAGGGAAACTCTGTCTCAAAAAAAAAAAAAAAAAAAAAGAAGAAGAAAAGTCCAGATCCATATGGATCCTAGATCCAGAACACAGTGTTAGAACATGGAAAAACACTGCAAGATTCTGTAAAGTGAAAAAAGCATTTGCAAACAATATGTACAGGTGGAACTGCTGAGTCATAGACACTAATAGTTGTTACCAAACCGTTCTCCAAGAAGTCGCCTCAGTTTACCCTGGGATTCTTCTATGGAGGTTATAGTTGATCTTTCAGACTTGATGCACTTCTGGGTGCCCCTCCCCACTTCCTACCCACCACAGGCCATAGGGATCTGGACCCATCTTCTTTTTTTTTCTTTCTTTGAGACGAAATTTCCCTCTGTTGCCCAGGCTGGAGTGCACTGGTGCAATCTTGGCTCACTGCAACCTCCGCTGCCCAGGTTCAAGCAATTCTTGTGTCTCAGCCTCCCAGGGATTACAGGGCATGCTGGTTCCTTGGCTGGGGAAGGAGTCTCTTTGTGGGGTGGTAGAAGGAGCACTGATGGCCTTGAGCCCAGTTTCTGCCTTTGTCAAATGGGGATAATGACCCAGCCACACCCCTCCCAGGGTTGTTGTAAGGCTGGAACCACCCAAGAGGGTGGCTCCCAGAATTGTTGATGAGACTCTTTTTCCTGCAGCTGTGTGGACCTGGATGACAAGGGCTGCCCCGCTGAGCAGAGAGCCAGGTTGGCCTGGACCCCAGGATGGACCCCCCCCACCCCGTTGCCCTTCACTTCCCCACTGGATGCTGAGTGATCACTGCTGTAGGGAGGGGACCCCCTGACATATGTCCCTTCCCATCCACTCTTCCACCGTGGACCCTCCTGTCATTTTCCACTTCAACAAGTGACAGAAGACCAGCTCAGGTGCTGGGGGGAGGGGATGGCAGGGAAAGATGGCTAGGAAACCCAGTCCCTCCCTACCCTGGAGTAACTTGATACCTTGTGAGGGACACAGGTAAAGTTAGGTAGACTGAGAAGAGTGAAGCTGCCGTGCTGAGGGAGCGATGGTAACTGGGGACGGCGGGAGGCTTCACAGAGGAGGTGGCTTTTGAGAGAGGAGCAGGTATTGTTCTTGCATTTAGGTGGAAAGCACTGGGGGCAAGGTGACACTGGAGTGGAAGGCATCAGGAAGTCCAGAATGTGTTCAAAGGTTCTGGTGTGGAGGGCTGTTTAGTAAGCACAGGAGTAAGGGGGTCAAGTTAGAGTCAGAGTAGGGCCCAACCTGGAGGGCATAGGGCCTGATACCCAAGCCATAGGGTTGGACTTGACTATCTGGCAAGCTGGGGAGCTTTGGGAAGGACTTTAGGGAGAAAAACAGACTAGAGTCTGTCCTAGGCAATCATCTGTCCATGAAATGAGCATGCGCTACAGGTTTGGTATGTGCTAAGCAAGGAAGTGTGGAGGGGACAGGAAATCAAGAACATTGGGTCAACACCCAGGAGCTCCATCTAGCCAAGGATGAGCTATCTTTTTTTTTTTTTTTTTTTTTTTTTATAAGACGGAGACTCACTCTGTTACCAGGCTGGAGAGCGGTTGCGAGATCTTGGTTCGCTGCAACTTCCACCTCCTGGTTCAAGCAATTTTCATGCCTCACCCTCCTGAATAGCTGGGGTTACAGGCATGTGCCATCACACTCAGCTAATTTTTGTATCTTTAGTAGGGACAGGGTTTCATGGTTTCACTGTGTTGGCCAGGATGGTTTCAATCTCCTGACCTTGTGATCTGCCCGCCTCAGCCTCCCAAAGTGGCAGGATTATAGGCACAAGCCACCATGCCCAGCTGGATGCACTATCTTTTTCCTGATTGATTGAGATAGGTTCTTGCTCTGCAGGCTGGAGTACTGTGGCACAATCTCGGCTCCCAGTAACCTCCGCCTCCCGCGTCCAAGTGATTCTCCTGCCTCAGCCTCCTGAGTAGCTGGGATTACAGGTGCGCACCACCGCGCCCAGCTAATTTTTGTATTTGTAGTAGAGATGGGGTTTCACCATGTTGGTCAGGCTCTCGAACTCCTGACCTCATGATCCACCCACCTCAGCCTCCCAAGGTGCTGGGATTACAGGCATGAGCCACTGTGCCTGGCCTGTTGTCCATTCTTGAATGTGGTGGTGCAATCACAGGCTAAGTGAAGCCTTGACCTCCTGGGCTCAAGCGGCCCTTCTGTAGTAGCAGGGACTATGGAAGCATGCCGCCACACCTGGCTAATTAAATTTTTGTGTATGTGTAGCCAGCGTCTTGCTATGTTGCTCTGGCTGGGCTCAAGTGATCCTCCTGCTTTGGCCTCCCAAAGTATTGGGATTACAGGTGTGAGCCACCACTCCTGGCGGTGAGCTGAGTCTTAAAAGATGACCCTGTGGAGAAATGGTGGTCCAGGCTGAAGCAACAGCCTATGCAAACACTGGGAGGTGTGAAAAATCGTGACCTGCTGGTGGAAATTTTGGCTAGAACATCAAAATCATCGGGTGATTCCTGTACCCATGTAGCAGTCGGAATCTCTGGGGGTGGGGCCCCCAAATTATATGCATACAGATGGTCCCCTATTTATGGTTATATTACTTAGGATTTTTTGACTTTACATTGGCGGGAAAGCAATAATATACAGTCAGTAGAAACCGTACCTTGAGTACCATACAGCCATTCTGTTTTTCACTTTTCAGAATTCAATAAATTACATAGCCAGGCATGGTGGCTCACACCTGTAATCCCAGCACTTTGGGAGGCCAAAGTGGGAGGATCCCTTGAGGCCAGGAGCTCAAGACCAGCCTGGGCAACACAGTGAGACCCCACTTCTACAAAAAGTGAAAAAATTAGCCAAGTGTCATGGCACCTGTCTGTAGTCCCAGCTACTTGGGCAGCTGAGGTGGGAGGATTGCTTGAGCCTGGAGGTCAAGGCTGCAGTGAGCCATGATCTCGCTATTGCACTCAGCCTGGGCAACACAGCAAGGCCCTGCCTCAAAAACAAACAAACAAACAAATAAATAAATAAATAACATGAGCTATTTAACACTTTATTATAAAATAGGCTTTGTGTTAGATGGTCCTGCCCAACTGTCAGCTGCTGGCGGTGTAACTGTTCTGAGCATGTGTAAGTCAGGCTGAGTCTTGAATGCATTTTCAGTTTCAACTTACAATTGGTTTATCAGGATGCAGTCCCATGGTAAGTTGAGGAGCATGTGTATTAACAGTCTCTTTAGTGATTTTTACACTGTGAAGTGTGGAGCCCTAAGCCAGAGCCAAGGGCAAGAGCATAGAGAATGTGGAGATGTGGAGAGGGCTCTGATTGCCTGCAAGGAGTTTGAACTTTATTGTGGAGGCAGTGGGGAGCCAGGGCAGGTTTTAGAGTAGGAGAGGGTCCAAGTCTGTGGGTCACCCTTCTGACTTCCCTTTCTAAATGCCCAATACCTTCATGTCCCCCGTGGGCCCCTTCGTCCCTCCCACCCCAAACTGGCTTGCAATCTCTGACTCTGGCTCCTGTCCCCAGCCCTCTGACGTCCATCATCTCTGCGGTGGTGGGCATTCTGCTGTTCATGGTCTTGGGGCTGCTCCTTGGGATCCTCATGAAGCGACGGCAGCAGAAGATCCGGAAGTACACGATGCGGAGGCTGCTGCAGGAAACGGAGGTGAGGCAGCCTGAAGGCCTCCCAGCCCTCATGGGGTCTGCACTGGCTCTTGGCACTGACCCACCACCCCCTCATCCCAGCTGGTGGAGCCGCTGACACCGAGCGGAGCCATGCCCAACCAGGCACAGATGCGGATCCTGAAAGAGACCGAGCTGAGGAAGGTGAAGGTGCTTGGATCTGGAGCTTTTGGCACAGTCTATAAGGTCAGGGCCTGGGCCAGGTCCTGGGGTGGGCGGTCCCAGAGGATGGGGCCAGTGCCTGGAGGGGTGTCAAGATCTGGAGGCAGTGTTTGGGGGAGGGCTGTTATAGAAGGCAGCAGGGGGCCAACCCCCAGGGTGGAGAAGGAGGTTTGGAACACAAGTAATGATCTCCTGGAAGGTAGGCAGGATCCGCCCACGTTCTTCTCACTCATATCCTCCTCTTTCTGCCCAGGGAATCTGGATCCCTGATGGGGAGAACGTGAAAATTCCAGTGGCCATCAAAGTGTTGAGAGAAAACACATCCCCTAAAGCCAACAAAGAAATCTTAGACGTAAGCCCCTCCAACCTCTCCTGCTGGGAGGACAGGGAGGACCCCAGGGCTGCAGGTCTGGGCTCTGGTCTCTCTTCACTGGGGTTTGAGCAGATATGACTCCCTCAAACCTAGACTTTTTTTGGAGACAGAGTCTTGCTCTGTCACCCAGGCTGGAGTGCCGTGGCCCAATCTTGGCTCACTGCAATCTCTGCCTCTGGGGTTCAAGCAATTTTCATGCTTCATCGTCTTGAGTCGCTGGGATTATAAGCACCTGGCTAATTTTTGTATTTTTAGTAGAGATGGGGTTTCACCATGTTGTCCGGGCTGATACTTGGAGCCTTCATAGGCTGTGGGCCGTGGCTGTGGCTTGTGACGGTTGGGAGGCTGTGTGGTGGGTGGGGGTGTGTGGTCCCTGTACCCTCTCAGTGCATCCTTGTCCCCAGGAAGCGTATGTGATGGCTGGTGTGGGCTCCCCATATGTCTCCCGCCTCCTGGGCATCTGCCTGACATCCACAGTGCAACTGGTGACACAGCTCATGCCCTATGGCTGCCTCTTAGACCATGTCCGGGAACACCGAGGACGTCTGGGCTCCCAGGACCTGCTGAACTGGTGTGTGCAGATTGCCAAGGTATGCACTTAGGGCACCTGGGCTCTGTGCAGGTCACTTTGGAGCAAGCTCCTGTATCCACATGGGGCTAGGAGGGGGATGCTTGCTGGGCATGTGGCCAGGGCCAGGCCCTCCCAGATCTACACAGGTGCTTCCCATTCCAGGGGATGAGCTACCTGGAAGATGTGCGGCTCGTACACAGGGACTTGGCTGCCCGGAACGTGCTGGTCAAGAGTCCCAATCACGTCAAGATTACAGACTTCGGGCTAGCTCGGCTGCTGGACATTGATGAGACAGAATACCATGCAGATGGGGGCAAGGTTAGATGAGGGAGCAGGGGAGGCAGGGTGGAGTGGGTCTGGCCCCTGGGAGGACTCTGAGTGGCCGCCTCCCCACCACACCCAGTTGGAGGACTTCCTCTTCTGCCCCAGGTGCCCATCAAGTGGATGGCGTTGGAGTCCATTCTCCGCCGGCGGTTCACCCACCAGAGTGATGTGTGGAGTTACGGTGTGTGGTGGGGAGGGGTGGGTGAGGAGCCCTGCCTGGAGGGAGGATGAGAACTGGGATGGGGCCACGTCAGCATGTGGAGGGAGAGAAGCAGCTGCCTGTGCCCCACCTTGCAGGGTCTATGCACTAACCAGAATTAGAGAAAGACCGGGAGGCTCTGTCTCCTGACTTCACATCTTCCCCTGTTGCCGTGCTACGATCCTGGGCAGAACCTCTGGCTCAAGACACTAAAGCTCCCGCTGGCCCTCCCACCCCTGACTCTGTCTCTGCCTTAGGTGTGACTGTGTGGGAGCTGATGACTTTTGGGGCCAAACCTTATGATGGGATCCCAGCCCGGGAGATCCCTGACCTGCTGGAGAAGGGGGAGCGGCTGCCCCAGCCCCCCATCTGCACCATTGATGTCTACATGATCATGGTCAAATGTGCGTGGCTGAGCTCTGCTGGCTACTTGGAGGAGGGTTGGAGGTCCTGGGTGGAGGAACCCACAAGGGGCATGGGAGGGAACCAGGATGTATGTCGACCCAGGAGCTCTGGTATTTTAAAAGGAGCCTCAAAACCTCGTATCCCTTTTACAGTCAAAGTCTAGAGCCACTCTAGAGGAACACCCAGAGAACCTTCTGTACAAAATTAAGCTGGGCACACTTTCTCCATTTGTAAATATATTTTGGAAACTGCTGGGCACCCGCCTATGTCTGGGGCTGGCTCTGCACCATCCCTTTCTGTTCACCCTACACTCAACACCTCAGCCTCCCAAAGTGCCTGTAATCCCAGCACTTTGGGAGGCTGAGGTGGGAGGATCTCTTGAAGCCAGGAGTTCAAGACCAGCCTAGCCAACATAGTGAGACCCTGTCTCTACAAAAACTAAAAATTTGCTGGGTGTTTTGTGTGCCTGTAGTCCAAGCTACTCAGGAGGCTGAGGCAGGAGGATCACTTGAGCCCAGTTTAAGGTTGCAGTGAGCTATGACTGTGCCACTGAAATCCAGCCTGGGCAACAGAGAAAAAAAAAAAATTAAAAGGGAAATTAGTAGAGGTGCCCAAAGTTCTGGCTGAAGACCCCAGAGTCTAGTACTGCTTCTCTACCACCCGGGGCTGTCCCCTTGGGACTGTCTAGACCAGACTGGAGGGGGAGCGGGAGGGGAGAGGCAGCAAGCACACAGGGGCCGGGAACAGCAAGCTGACCTCCTTCCTGCCTCAGGTTGGATGATTGACTCTGAATGTCGGCCAAGATTCCGGGAGTTGGTGTCTGAATTCTCCCGAATGGCCAGGGACCCCCAGCGCTTTGTGGTCATCCAGGTACTGGGTGTCTGTGTCTGCTCCCTGCCTATGGCTAAGAGCATCCTCCTGCAGAGGGTGGGAAGGGGAGATGACCCCAGCGTGCCAGGCCCCTCACGGAAGGCTACATGCTGGGCTGGGGAGGGGCCGCCATCCCGCCTCTCTCCTTCCTCTGCAGAATGAGGACTTGGGCCCAGCCAGTCCCTTGGATAGCACCTTCTACCGCTCACTGCTGGAGGACGATGACATGGAGGACCTGGTGGATGCCGAGGAGTATCTGGTGCCCCAGCAGGGCTTCTTCTGCCCAGACCCTGCCCCAGGTGCTGGGGGCATGGCCCACCACAGGCACCGCAGCTCATCCACTAGGGTTAGTGCCATCGGTCACACTGTGTGGCTGTTTTTCTCCCCCAACCCCAGTGGACTAGGGTCCCTTTCTCTGATGTTCCCTCAATTGTCACCTCTCATAGAGACCCCATTATCCCTACAAAAAATACTTACCACCTTCCAACCTGTGACCCCATTCTCTTCATGGTGACTGTGTCATGTCCCAAAAGTGACCTCTGTTTTTCTTCTATGACCTTGTCATCTCCCATGGAGTCCCCATCCCAGATTCATGAGTGATCCCCATTATGACATTTTTTCTTGTCCCCAGAGTGGCAGTGGGGACCTGATGCTAGGGCTGGAGCCCTCTGAAGAGGAGGCCCCCAGGTCTCCACTGGCACCCTCCGAAGGGGCTGGCTCCGATGTATTTGATGGTGACCTGGGAATGGGAGCAGCCAAGGGGCTGCAAAGCCTCCCCCCACATGACCCCAGTCCTCTCCAGCGGTACAGTGAGGACCCCACAGTACCCCTGCCCTCTGAGACTGATGGCTACGTTGCCCCCCCGACCTGCAGCCCCCAGCCTGGTATGGAGTCCAGCCTCAGCTGAGAGACTTATGGGCGGGGGAGGTGGGGACCCTCAGTCCAGGGTCTACTGTGGGGGCAGGAGTAGCAGGGACACTGGGATTCCTTCCCCTAACAGGTCCTCTTCTCTTGCCCTTTTAGAATATGTGAACCAGCCAGATGTTCGGCCACAGCCCTCTTTGCCCCAAGAGGGTCCTCTGCCTCCTGCCCGACCTGCTGGTGCCACTCTGGAAAGGCCCAAGACTCTCTCCCCAGGGAAGAATGGGGTCGTCAAAGATGTTTTTGCCTTTGGGAGTGCCATGGAGAACCCCGAGTACTTGGCACCCCGGGGAGGAGCTGCCCCTCAGCCCCACCCTCCTCCTGCCTTCAGCCCAGCCTTTGACAACCTCTATTACTGGGACCAGGACCCATCAGAGCGGGGGGCTCCACCCAGCACCTTCGAAGGGACCCCTACGGCAGAGAACCCAGAGTACCTGGGTCTTGACGTGCCAGTGTGAACCAGAAGGCCAAGTCCGCAGAGGCTCTGATGTGTCCTCAGGGAGTGGGGAAGGCCTGACTTCTGCTGGCATCAAGAGGCAGGAGGGCCCCCTGGCTACTTCCAGGGGGGCCTGCTGTACCAGGAGCCTGTCCTAAGGAAACTTCCTTCTGTCTGAGTTCCCAGGTGGCTGGAAGGGGTCCAGCCTGGTTGGAAGAGGAACAGCACTGGGGAGTCTTGGTGCATTCTGGAGCCCTGCCCAATGACTCTAGAGCCCAGTGGATGCCATGGCCCAGCCTGGCCCTTTCCTTCTAGATCCTGGATACTGGAAGCCTTAGGGAATCTGGCTTGAGAGGGGAAGCAGCCCTAAGGGAGTATCTAAGAACAAGAGTGATGCATTCAGACTGTCCCTGAGACCTAGTACTGCCCCCCATGGGGAAGGAGCAGCAATGGTGTCAGCATCCGGCCCTTGTACAAAGTGCTTTTCTGTTTAGTTTGTACTTTTTTTGTTTTGTTTTTTTTAAAGATGAAATAAAGACCCAGGGGGAGAATGGGTGTTATATGGGGGGTGGGAAGGTCCCTGGGGTTGGGGGAGGGATGGCCCTTCACACCCACTTTCTCCATTTGTAAATATATTTTGGAAACTGCTAGGCACTCGCCTATGTCTTGGGTGGCTCTGCACCATCCCTTCCTGCTCACCTTATACTCAACTCCTCTTTTCCTGGAGGGAGTGGCTGGGAATCTTCAGAAAACTTGGATGATGAGGCACCTAATATCCAGTTCCCCAGCTTCAGCGTTGGGGGGTATTGGGAAGCTGCATTCGGATCTGAGAGCGCTCTGACGACCAGATCATTCTTAGAACAAACTAATTCCTAAGGCCACTGATCAGAATGGGGTTATTTCCTCCTTGTGGGAAAGGAGGGTAGGGTGGGGGCAGGATCTCTTGTGGGACTCACTTTCCTTGCCTTGGCTATGCCAGAGGAGCTCACTGACCTAAGGAGTAACTGTTCAGAAAGTCCACACAGCCGGCACAGCCACCCTGGCGGCACAAAGGCTGGGCTGGCCTGATTTCTGTGCCCTACCATGTTCCCAGACTGGACATATAAAAACACATACTGGTTAGCATTAGTGTTTGTAGTGCCACTTTATTGCCAATAGCTGACATTGCACTGGACTAGGGGAGAATAAATAAGATCTACCGTGGCATCAGACAAGTATTACCAAGCTGGAGAGAGGACTGGGCTTTTGTGGGCACTTATCCTGGGAAGAGGGTATAAGGTGGCTGAGGAAGTGTCCGTGGAGAGTATCTCTTTCCTGCCCCCAACATCATGGAATCATCTATTCCTTCCGTGAACCCAAAGGGGCAAAGTGGAGGCCAGGGTCTCTTTGCTAAGGAGCTAAGTACAGGAAAGTGGCAGGGGGGGCTCCCAGAAGGACCACAGGGGAGACCAAGACTTGGACCCCAGAGCAGAGCAGGAATGCAGTCTGTGCAGTCACAGGATGATGCAGGGAGGACGGCTATTGGTGATCTTTTCTAGGGGTTCTCCGGTGCTGGCTCTTCGGATGGCCTCAATGAGCTAGCAGATAGAGATGCAGAATGGCAGGATGCACTGTTGGGGTAGGTGACCCAGAGGTCCTCCCAACACTGTAAATACTTACATCTTTCTCATAGGGAAAGCCCCCATTCTCCAGCTTGGAGAACACCAGCTGTCCATTGATCTCTATCTCAAAGGCGCCTGGTAAGAAATCAACAGATGAATAAATAATACACTGACAACACAGGCAGAAGTCAGGAGTTCCTCCAAAGGGGTCCTCTGACCACAAAGGCTCTTTCAAGTCCCCCATCAGTCCCACTGGATACTCATTTGTAGCTTCTTAAGCCACTCCCCGACCCTGGGTTAACTCCAGGGAACCTGAGGGAGGCCTCACATGTGTGTCCCCAACAACACTCAATAAAGGACCCCTCCCCTCCAACCCTGCACAATTACATTTTAATTGGTTTTTCTCTACAGGCCTCCTCTGGGACCCCCCTGACCTACGGAAGGGAACTCATATTGGCTGGACATTTTCCCATATGCCAGGCACTGCGGGCACTTTACATAAAGCAGCCAATGTCAGAGCTAGAAAGCGGGAGAGCTGGGATTTAGAGCATAGATTGACTCAGCACGTGTTCCCTGAGCCTCACCTGTGCCCCCCAGGCGCGACTCGATCTCAATGCCCGGATACTGCTCCTTCACAGCACTGGCCAGCTCCAGGTAGGTCGCCTCGAAGCCGCAGGGTTCACTGGGGAGAAGAGATGGGGCTGGGCTGGGGATTCGGGGGTGGGGCCTCCCGTAGACCCACCTCCGTCCAGCCCGCGGGACCAGGGTGGGGCCCTTCAGCCGGAGACGCTCACCAGTACTCTACCACGATGTGGACCCCACTGCCCGGCTCGACCTCCCCAGGAAGGGGCGCTACGGACGTCTGCCCCGGCTCCCCGCTCATCGCTGCCGGCTTCTCGCGGGGCCCTGCTTCCGGGTGTGACGCGCGCCGCGGGCACGTGACGGGGCGAGGCCTCGAGCTGGGCGGGGCCGAGCGTGGCCTCTGGGCGCCCCCTGCAGGCCTCGGCCACTGCTACGTTTTGACCTCGTAACGCAGCTCCGGAGCTCTCACCCTGGGTAGCGGCTGGGAGGACCCGTCCAGACCCTACTTCCCTGGCTCAGGCTCCCGGAGTACCGGGCTTCCCCACTCCAGGTGTCCGCCGGACTTTATAACTTCATTTACTCTAATGGACAATCTCAGACTGCAAAGCACTTTTTAGTTTGCCAAAGAAAGAGAAAGTGGTGGGGCAGGCATCCTGGGGATGGGGGCGGGTGTGGCTGATGTATGAAATAGTTGACATTTTCTCTCTAACATGCTGATGGCACTTGTTTGTTTGTTTTGAGACGGAGTCTCGCACTTGTTGCCCAGGCTGGAGTGCAATGGCACGATCTCTCAGCTCACTGCAACCTCCGCCTCCAGGTTCAAACGATTCTCCTCTGCCTCAGCCTCCTGAGTAGCTGGGACTACAGGCATATGCCACCGCACCCGGCTAATTTTGTATTCTTAGTAGAGAGGGTTTCACCATGTTGGTCAGACTGGTCTCGAACTCTTGACCTCAGGTGATCCACCCACCTTGGCCTCCCAAAGCGCCAGGATTACAGGCATGAGCCACCGTGCCCGACCCAGTATTTATTTATTTATTTTTTAGTGGAGACAGGGTTTCACCATGTTGGCCAGGCTGGTCTTGAACTCCTGACCTCAGGTGATCCACCCACCTCGGCCTCCCAAAGCACTGGGATTATGGGTGTGAGCCACTAAGCCTGGCGATGATGGCATTTGAAACCGCCCTGTAGTTATATAAACAAGTGTTTCTGACCCCAATGCTCGAAACTGCTTTTTCCAGTCTCACAACTGCCTCTTCCTGCACTGGAGAACCGTAGATGCTCTTCAAGATCTGTGCCCCCATCAGTTACTGCACATCCCCTTCTCATCCCAGCCTCTCACTTCGGGGCTAGTGTCATTATTCTCATTTTGCAGCTCCGGAAATGGAGGCTACGCAAGTCCTCGCTGCCTTTTCCCTGCCTGCAGTACAGCTATGGTATTCTGGTGTCACACCACCCACTCTAGTGTCCCTTTAGACTACTCGATTTTTTTTTTTTTTTTTGAGACAGAGTCTTGCTCTGTCACCCAGGCTGGAGTGCATGCACGATCTCGGCTCACTGCAACCTCTGCCTCCCGGGTTTAGGCGATTCTCCTGCCTCAGCCTCCTGAGTAGCTGAGATTACAGGCGCCAGCCACCATGCCCAGCTAATTTTTGTGTTTTAATGGAGATGGGGGTTTCATCATATTAGCCAGGTTGGTCTTGAACTCCTGATCTCAGGTGATCCACCCGCCTGGGCCTCCCAAAGTGCTGGGATTACAGTTGTGAGTAATCCCAGCACTTTGGGAGGCTGAGGTTAAATTTAAAAATTTAATTTTAAATTTAAAAAAAATTAAAAAAAATTTTTTTAAACCAGGCCAGGCATGGTGGCTCATGCCTGTAATCCCAGCATTTTGGGAGGACAAGGTGGGAGGATCACTTGAGGTTAGGAGTTCCAGACCAGCCTGGCCAACATAGCAAAACCCTGTCTGTACTAAAAATAGAAAAATTAGTTGGTCATAGTGGCGCATGCCTATAATCCCAGCTATTCGGGAGGCTGAGGCAGGAGAATCACTTGAACCCAGCAGGCAGAGGTTGCAGTGAGCCAGTGCACTCCAGCCTGGGTGACAGAGTGAGACTGTGTCTTAAAAAAAAAAGAAGGAAAGAAAGAAAACTCCGTGATTTAAAAGTCTTAAGGCTGCCTTGGCCTTTTTTCCAGTCCAGGTCTTAAATTTTTCCTCCTCTTCCACAATAATAATGAGTATGAATTCAGTTTGTTCGCAAAGCCTGCCTTGCTCTGAAGCATCCGACTGTGGAGAATCTTCACCCACGCCTGTGATTTGTGAGCCTGAAGAAAATTATCCATCCTTGCAGATGTGTTCTGCTGAGATGCCTCACACAGAGACTGATGGAGTCTTGCTCTGATACCCAGGCTGGAGTGCAGTTGCTGGATCTCTGCTTACAACACCTCTGCCTCCCAGGTTCAAATGATTCTCCTGCCTCAGTCCCCTGAGCAGCTGGGATTACAGGTGCCCATCACCATGCCCAGCTAATTTTTTTTTGTATTTTTAGTAGAGATGGGGGTTTTACATTATTTGCCAAGCTGGTCTCAAACTCCTGACCTCAAGTGATCCACCCGCCTAGACTTCCCAAAGTTATAGGATTACAGATGTGAGCCACCGGTCTGGCTGAGAAAGAAAGAAAGAGAGAAAGAGAGAAAGAGAGAAAGAGAGAGAGAGAGAGAAAGAGAGAGAGAAAGAGAGAGAGGGAGGGAGGGAAGGAGGGAGGGAGGGAGGGAGGGAGGGAGGAAGGAAGGAAGGAAGGAAGGAAGGAATTCAGTGATTTGTACAATTGCCTAACCATGACTACATTCCAATTACAGAACGTTTCTGTCAACCTGATAAGGTTCCTTCTGCCTGTTTCTGGTCGATCTATCTCCCAGTTCCAGTCCTATGCAACCACTGATCTGCTTTCTGTCTCTAACTTTGCTTTTTCTGGATGTTTCATATACACTATAATAATACACTATGTAGTCTTTAGCTTCTGGCTTCTTTCACTCAGTATGATTTTTGAGATGCATTCATGCTGTAGGATCTAGAGTAGTTTGTTCTTTTTTATTGCTGAGTAGTATTCCACTGTGTGGTTACACCACATTTTGTTTCTTAATTCACTAGTTTTTTTTTTTTTTTTTAGACGGAGTTTCACTCTTGTTGCCCAGGCTGGAGTGCAATGGTGCAATCTCGGCTCACCACAACCTCCACCTCCTGGGTTCAGGCAATTCTCCTGCCTCAGCCTCCTGAGTAGCTGGGATTACAGGCACGTGCCACCATGCCCAGCTAATTTTTTGTATTTTTAGTAGAGACGGGGTTTCACCATGTTGACCAGGATGGTCTTGATCTCTTGACCTCGTAATCCACCCTCCTCGGCCTCCCAAAGTGCTGGGATTACAGACGTGAGCCACCGCGCCCAGCTTAATTCACTAGTTGATGGATATTTAGGATTCCAGTTTTTGTCTATTTTGAATAATCTGCTATGAATGTTTATCTAGGTGTCTTTGTATAGATACGTGTTTTCATTTCTCTTGGGTTGATTCCTAAGGGTAGAACTGCTGGATTGTGTGGTAAGTTTATGATTAACTTTTTTTTTTTTTTTTTGAGACAGACTCTCTCTCCGTTGCCCAGGCTAGAATGCAGCAGTGCAAACACAGCTCACTGCAGCCTCGACCTGCTGAACTCAAGCTATCCTCTTGCCTCAGCCTCCTGAATAGCTGAGACTACAGACATGCACCACCATGTCCCCCTAGTTTTTTTGTATTTTTTGTAGAGACAAGGTTTTGCCATTTTCTCAGGCTAATGTTTAGCTTTTTAAGAAATGGCCAGGGTGGGGCACGGTGGGTCATGCCTGTAATCCCAGCACTTTGGGAGGCTGAGGTGGGCAAATCACCTGAGGTCAGGAGTTCGATACCAGCCTGACCAATATGGTGAAATCCCGTCTCCACTAAAAATACAAAAATTAGGGGCCGGGCATGGTGGCTCACCCCATAATCCCAGCACTTTGGAAGGCCAAGATAGGCAGATCACCTGAGGTCGGGAGTTCGAGACCAGCCATGACTAACATGGAGAAACTCTGTTTCTACTAAAAATACAAAATTAGCTGGGTGTGGTGGTACATGCCTGTAATCCTGGCTACTTGGGAAGCGAAGACAGGAGAATCCCTTGAATCCGGGAGGCAGAGGTTGCAGTGAGCTGAGATTTTGCCACCTCACTCCAGAGACAGAGCAAGAATCCATCTCAAAAACAAAAAACAAAAATTAGCCAGGTGTGGTAGTGGGCGCCTGTAGTCCCAGCTACTCAGGAGGCTGAGACAGGAGAATTGCTTGAACCCCAGAGTTGGAGGTTGCAGTGAGCCAAGATCAAGCCACTGCACTCCAGCCTGGGCAACAAAGCAAGACTATCTCAAAAAAACAAAAAACAAAAACCAAAAAGAGAAACAGCCAGACTGTTTTTCAAAGTGGCAGCACCATTTTACATCCCCACCAGCAATATATGAGGATTTGTCTCTCTATATCCTCACCAATACTTGTTTCTTTCTCTTTGGTTATAAGCATCCTAGTGGGCATGTCATGGTATATCATTGTGGTTTTAATTCTCATTTATCTAATGACTATGTTGTGTATCTTTTCATGTAGTTATTAGCCATTCATATACATATTATTTGAAGAAACATCTATTCAAGTATTTTGCCCATTTTTATTAGGATTGTTTGTCTATTATTGATTTGTAGAAGTTCTTTATATATTTTGATTGCCAACCAAAATATATACAACCATATATGGTTCTATATGATTTGCAACTATTTTTTCCCAATCTTTGGCTCGTTTTTTTTTTTTTCTTTCTTTCTTTGAGACAGGGTCTCACAGTGTCACCCAGGCTGGAGTGTAGTGGCACAATCTCGGCTCACTGCAACCTCTGCTTCCCGGGTTCAAGCCTCCCAAGTAGCTGGGATTACAGGCATGTGCCACCATGGCCCAGCTAATTTTTTGTATTTTTAGTAGAGATGGCCAGGCCCTGTGCATTATGTTGGCCAGGTTGGTCTGGAGCTCCTGGGCCTCAAGTGATCTGCCTGCCTCAGCCTCCCAAAGTGCTGGGACCACAGGCATGATCTATTTCACCTGACTTCTTTTCTCCTTTGTTTTTTTTTTTGAGACGGGATCTTGCTCTGTCACCCAGGTTGGAGCACAGTGGCACAATCACAGCTCACTGCAGTCTCAGCTTTGCAGCCTCAAGCAATTGTCACACCTCAGCCCCACCAAGTAGCTGGGAATACAGGCCTGCACCACCATACCCAGATACATTTTATATTTTTTGTAGAGATGAGGTCTTGCCATGTTGCCTAGGTTGGTCGCAAGTTCCTGGGCTCAAACAATTCACCTGCCCAAAGCGCTGCTGGGATTAAGGTGTGAGCCACCAAGCCTGGCCTCTTCTTAATGGTGGCTTTTGAAGTACAAAAATTTTAAATTGTGATGAAGTCTAACATCAGTTTTTTTCTCTTGTCAGTTATCTTTTGCTGTTCAATTTAAGTTCTCTGACTAACCCGAGGTCATGAAGACTATTTCCCATGGTTTCTTCTAGAGGTTAGATGGTTTTAGCTCTTACATTCAGGTATATGATCTGAGTTTCTTTTTTTATTAATGCATCCTGTGAGCAAAAGATCTAAATTCATCTTTTGGCCTATCAAATTGATCACAGCGTCATCCTCTCCTCCATCAAATTGTCTTGGCACCCCGTAAAAAATCAATTGACCAGAAATGTAAGGGTTTCTTCTTGGACTCTGGATTCTGTTCTACTGACCTATAAACACGTTCTTATTTATTTATTTTAGATGGAGTCTGGCTCTGTTGCCCAGGCTGGAGTGCGGTGGCGTGATCTTGGCTCACTGCAACCTCTGCCTCCTGGTTTCAAGGGATTCTCCTACCTCAGTCTCCCGAGTAGCTGGGATTACAGGTGCACACCACCACGCCCAGCTAATTTTTGTATTTTTAGTAGAGACGGGGTTTCACCATGTCGGCCAGGTCTCAAACTCCTGACCTCATGATCCACCTGCCTTGGTCTCTCAAAGTGTTGGGATTATAGGTATGTGCCACCGCACCCGGCCTTATTGTTGTTGTTTTTGAATTTAGATACAACTCATACACGGTAAATTTCATCCTATTGAGGGTGCCTTTCTATGAGTCCTAATAAACACACACAGTTGTGCATCCAACTCCACAACCAAGATACAGAACAGCCCCATCACCTCCCATGAGTCCCGGTGCCTGCTACTATGGATCCTTTTCCCTCCCCCGCAACCCCAGGCCTGCTTTTTGTCCACACAGTTCCTCCCCCTCCAGAAAGCCGTATAATTGATTCCTTCAGCACTCAGCCCTCTGAGTGTGGCTTCAACATCCAGGATGATCTTTCCAAAATGTCAATGTGCCCTCTCCTCTGTGCTTCTGCTCAAGTCTAAATACAACTTGCAGGGTCTGGCCTTTGACTGCTACTCCTACGCATCTGGACAAACAGGATGGATGGCTCTCAAATCTGGCTTGCAGAACAGCTACCTGAGGGCTTGTCAATATCACACATTCCTGGGTCTTAGCCCCAGAGACTGAGATTCAGTTGCTGGAGAGGAGCCCAAGGATCTGTTTTTCACACAAGTTTAGGGAGGTGTGGAGGCAGGTGTGTCACAGGCCACATTTGCAGAAGGACAGCTGCCTCTCTTCATACCTTCCACAGCTGTCCAGCTTCACCTGTGTGGCCTCTGCTGCCTCCCTTCTCCTCCAGCCCCACTCTGTCTCTGCCTGCTGCGTTCCCTCCTGCCCAGAGCTCTGGTACTGGTTTCCTCGCTGGGGACTGTGGCCTCCTTCCCAATTCCCATCTACTGATTCCAACCTCCTTCTCATGCAAGCCAGCTTCTCCTCTGCTCAGCTGTCACCTCCACAGAGAAGTCTTTCCTGACTCCCTACGTGAGTCACTCTCCCAGCAGTTGTCACCCGCCATTTCTTATTTGTGTGATTCTTTGATTAACATCAGTCTCCCTGAGGGCCTATTTTTGTTGCTTACCCCTGTATCCCCACCACCAAACATGGGGCTGGCATATGGTAGGTACTGAACAGAGAGTTGAATAAATGAATGAGTGAATTATCTACTCCGCCTTTGCACAAACTGCTCAGGAGAACTTGCCTCCTCCCCAACTTCTTTGCTTGGCTCACTCTTACCAGTTTTCTGAGGAAAACTTTGGAGAAAATTGAGGCAGGAGCCACTCCTCTGTCCTTCCTCAGGGTGGACCTCTTATCCCCCTAAGGATTGTTTTTTCTTTGTTGTTTTTTTTGAAGATGGAGTCTCACTCTGTCACCTAGGCTGGAGTGCGATGGCATGATCTCGGCTCACTGCAACCTCCGTCCCGGGTTCAGGCAATTCTCCTGCCGCAGCCTCCTGAGTGGCTGGGACTACAGGCGCACACCACCACGCCCGGCTAGTTTTTGTATTTTTAGTAGAAACAGGGTTTCACCATGTTGGCCAGGATAGTCTTGATCTCCTAACCTTGTGATCCACCCCCCCTCAGCCTCCCAAACTGCTGGGATTACAGGCGTGAGCCACCACGCCCGGCGCCCAGCGCCCAGGGGATTGTTTGTTTTCCTGTCACCCACATCAAGCTGGGTGGTGGCCGCAGCCTTTGATCTCTGCCTCCCAGCCCCTCTCCCAAGTACCCTGTGTTTGCCTACTGCTGAGTGAGAGAGCCACAGTGATCCCTCTAAGAGGAATCCCCAGGTGCCCAGGCCACAGCTTTCTGCAGATCACTATGGCTCCTCCACTGTGCCACCCTGCCTAACCCCCTCAATTTTAAAGGGGAAGCTGAGACTCTGGACTTTGCTCAGAATTGTGTGTGTGGGGGTGTACCATGGGTGCCTCCAAGGGGACAGGGGGCAGACACCATGGAATGGGTGGCTGCAGGTAGAGGGGCTGGCCATGTTGCTGGGCAACCCCCTGGCTGGCATCCCTCCTTGGCAGGATGCTTTTTGCTTCAGGGGGTGGGAACCAGAGCTGTAGATGGGCCCCCTGGCTTGGCTAATGATCAGACCAGGTTTGCGGAGGGTGTTGGGGAAGAGTGGACGGAGTGGTTCTTCTTACCTTGCAGCCCCCAGGCCCTCCCTCTCCCTCCCAGGTGGTCGGGACTCTTGATCTTCGCTCTCGGTGCTGTCTCTTTGGTTGTCTTCCCCGCCTCTCCCAGGCACCTGCACCCTCCCTTGGCACCTGCTGCCAGGCTAGGAAGGGCAAAAACAATCCCAGTTGGGTAGAGTGTCAGGGAGTCTCCGCCCTCCTCCCAGGCGCCTCCCCCGACCCGCCCCCATCTGCCCAAGATAATTTTAGTTTCCTTGGGCCTGGAATCTAGACACACAGGGCTCCCCCCGCCCCTGACTTCTCCATCTGAAGTCGGGACACCCTCCTGCCACCTGTAGAGTGGATCTGAAATAAAATCCAGGCATCTGAAGGTTCCTAGACAGAGCCAGACTTCAGACCGGGTGTCCTGCTACAGCCGCTGGGACTCCTCCAGGTAAGGCGACCGAGATCGGTCTCAGAGGACAGCTTGCCAGGCAACCCCCAGCCGCATCAGGGCCCCAGGCTGTGCCCGTTTCCGGCTGAACTGGCCGGCGGCCCAGGTGGGCGGACTGGAGGCCACCTGGCTCTCCCCCTCCCCCCGCTCGGTGATGTCAGGCCCGGGGCGGGGGCCGAAGGGGGACAGGTAGTTAAGGGCCTGGCGTCTCGCTCCCTAAAGACGTGATCCCAGCCGGGTGTCCTGACGCCTGGGGTTCAGGTAAGGACCCAAACGGGCATTCATCCTTTGGGGGCAGGCACGGCCGGTCTGGGGGCCAGTAGGGAAAGGCTGGGTCTCCCACTTTTCTCTTTTCCGCCCATCTCCCATCCCGCCCCCTCCTCCCCGCCCGCCCGCCCGCTTTCGTACCCATCCTGATTTCCAGCCCTCCTCGTTCCCTCCCTGTACACCTCCCAGCAGCCAGCAGCTGAGAATGGGAAGGAAGACTTGATTCTCTCCTCAAACCTGGCTTTCCCGCTGAAACTAGCCCCTCCCCGCACACCCGGAGAGAGCCGCCCTCACTGCCCGGCTCGCCCAGTTTACCCCAGTTTGGGTTTTCCAAGTCTCTAAGACGTCTCCTCGGGCTGCTGGGAGGGCCCCCTCCACTTTGGAGGGAGTGGAGGAGAGGGATCCTCTAAATTGTTGAGGCTCCATCTCTCCAAATTGTATGCGCTGCTCAGCAACAGCGTCTCCGGCCCTCAGATGGGAAAGTGCAGGCCGGGTGGGGCGGGGACCCTCCTGGCTTCTGCCTGAGGTGGGCAGGAAGGCTTGAGGGGTGGATGGGGGACTCTGCAGTGCAGTGGGGCCTGGGGAGAGCGGGGTGGGGGGTGGCAGATGGTCTCTTCTGCTTGATGAGGCTAGAGAGAGACCCTGGTTCCCAGTCTGGGTCTCCCTGGCAGACTGGGGACATAGAATGCACCTGCCGGCAAGGTGTAACCCCTCCCCAGCCGCGTTGCCCCCCAGGAAGGCTCTCTTTTGGTCCGCCCGTGTTGAACTCTGCTCTCTCCTCTCCTGATATTCTGCTGTGTGCGGGGTGGGGGACTCCCGGAGGCGGGCAGCCTGTAATGATTAACCGCACAGACACTCCAGCATTCTTCCCGAATTCAACTTTAAAAGATCTGCCCCGCCTTCTCCCATTAGGTGTTTTTCCTGAGTGAGAGAGTGGGCCGGGCCTCAGAGTCTTGGGTCCTCCCTTCTCCGAGTCATCCTGGGGTTTCTTAACCTTCTCACCTGGGCCCTGCACCCTAAAAGGTTATAAGCCTCTCCTGTGGGGGCGAGGCTGGAATGCTGTGGGGACTGGGACTCTCCCGCAGCATCCAGGCCCCGGACCCCGGCCTCAGTGCCACCAGCCCTTCCCCCAGCTCTGGGAAGCAGGGTTGTTTTCGGTTGGCCCTGCACGCTGGGCCCTGCCACCCTCCCTTAGGGCCAGCCAGGTGGGGCGTGATTCAGGAAGTAAACAAGGAGGTTGGGAGGACCGGAACGAGGGTGGGGCTGGAGCCACTAGGGGAGGAGGCAGCTGGAAAGCCATGGCTGGAGTGGCCTCCTTGAGGGGACATACTGATTTTGGGCATCAGTTTTTCCAACCGAAGCTTTCCTGGGGCCTCAGTTTGAGCTGCCAGGCCCACGGCACGGACCTCTTCCTCCTCCCTGCTCAGGCCATTGGTCTTGACGATCCCACTGGCCTCCAGCCTTAGAAGGGGCTGAAAAACAAGGTGGTGGATCTGAGGGTACTTCCCAGCCTTGGGCTGGCCCTCTCTGATCTCTGAGGCCAGGTGCTAATGTGATTCGAATCCACTTCTAACCCCTTCCAAGCACTGCCCTCCCAAATTCTCTACTCCTCTCCCACCCCACTATTAGTCTGTGACTTCGTGGAAGGTGTGGCCCCCTGTAGCCTGGAATGAAGTCACCAGGGCTGTTTGGAGAGGTTAGACAGGGTGGGAGTGGGGGAGTGTGTTCTGGTGTTGAGGTGCTGGTCTCTTGCCAGTGAGTGGTGGGTGTGTCTTGACCCTCCTGGCAGGACCCTGAGCCCCTCCCTGGCCTTTTGTCCTGTCTGGCATCTTGAGTGCTCTTGTGGTACCTCTCTGGCCGGGACACCCAGCAGAATGTGTCAGAAGGAGCCTCATCCCCTGGGCCAGATGTGTTTCCCAGTGCTGGGGCACCCAGCAGCAGGGTGAGACCTGGTAGACCCCAGACACAGGGCAGGAGGAGCTCCGAGCAATGCTTTGGGTCGGGAGGGGCACCGCTAGGATGCCAGCTTCTCTCGAATCCAGGCCGGGCATTGCCTCTCTCCCTCCCAGGGGAGGGACTCCCTGGCCAGGTGGTGGTTTGGGACTGGGGGGTGAGAGCAGATCGTGGGTCCCACCTGGCCTGGAGCTAGGCCAAGGGTAGGGAGGAGGAGGTGACGTCAGACGAGCCTCAGGACCCACATTCTCCTCCCCCATCCTGTTCCCAGCCCCTTGCCTCCCCCATTTCTCTCCGGCTACCAGTGGGTTGGGGAGTTGGGGGGAGGGTAGAGGCAGGGCTGTTTTTTTTCTCCTAAGCCAGGAAGTTGTGTGGTGAGTCAAGGTTGAATGAAGAGCCCTAGGCCGTGCTGTCCTTCCTGCCCTGACTCACCTGTCCCCCAAGTCCCCTAGTACCCTCACTGAAGGGTCAGGTGCCTGCTCCATCCTGAGGGGACAGTCCAGGTGCCCCAAGTG
Source organism: Callithrix jacchus (assembly GCF_049354715.1). NCBI lineage: Eukaryota > Metazoa > Chordata > Mammalia > Primates > Cebidae > Callithrix > Callithrix jacchus. The sequence continues at coordinate 120,203,917 of NC_133506.1, forward strand.
GCCTTATAGTACTGGCCCAGTGTTTGGAGAACAGGCTGGGGGCTGGGATTGCAGGTTCTCCCAGGTCTCAGCCCAGAAAAAGGGGTCTGCTGGGTTCCTTCGGAGGAGGGGCCAGCCCCGCCTTCACCTCTAGGGTTCGCCTTTGCCACCCTCCTGTCTTTACTGGTCCTGAGTGTCTGAGCAGCCCCTGTAGGTGATAAGACATGGGTGAGAGATTGGCCTTGGCTGGGGCTACCAGGTGCCCTGAGACAAGTGGGCAGATAAGACAGGTGCACAGTGACGGATGATGCGTCCCCACAGGGTACTGAGAGGGAGTCTTTCAGTCTGAATGTGGAAAGCTAGGAAGGCTTCTCAGAGGAAGTGACTCTAGCATTGGGACTTCAGGAAAGAGCTGGGCAGGAGGATGGCCTGGGAGGGTACACAGGTTTGTGGGCTGCTAGGGCTAGGTCCCCACCACCCCAGACCTGCTCTCTCCCTTGCACTGCAGCCGAGCCAGCCCTCCTGCCTTCCTGGCTCCCATCCTTCCCCGCCTCCTTCTCCTTCTGCATCACTCATCACTTGGGCAGGCCAAACTTTGCCAAGTACGAACAGGCTCTGGCAACTGGGTCTGGCAACAAAGCGCTGGAAAAACCCGGGGCAGAACCCGGCATAGTGAGTGGCCCACTTGTGGAGGCAAAGGAGTGGGCCTTAGTCTGTGGGTGGTAAAATCTATTGTGACCACCAGGCTTGTGGTGGTTGGACCCTCAGCTCTTTTTGTGAACAACTTTAAAAAAAAATTTTTTTTTTTTTTGGTTATTGAATGAGAGCTTCTTATGTTGCTCAGGTTGGCCTTGAACTCATAGCCTCGCCTCCTAGCGCCAGGACAACTGGCCGGAGCCACCACGGCTCCCTCATGAACAACTTTGTGCTAAAGAAAGAGTACTGGGGGCCAGGTATGGTGGCGCGTGCCTGTAATCCCAGATACTCAGGAGGCTGAGGCAGGAGAATCGCTTGAACCTAGGAGGCAGAGGTTTCATTGCACTCCAGCCTGGGTGACAGAGAGACTCCATCTCAAAAAAAGAGCTCTAGGGCTGGGTGTGGTAGCTCATGCCTATAATCCCAGTACTTTGGGAGGCCAAGACAGGCAGATCAGGAGTTCGAGACCAGCCTGGCCAACATGGCAAAAGCCTGCCTCTACTAAAAATACAAAAATTAGCCGGGCATGGTGGCAGGCACACCAAGTTGGAGCCACTGCAACCAACCAGACAAACAAACAAAAAACAGAAACAGAAAGAACACTAATGGCACTGGACTTGGAGTCCAGACACCAGGTTCTACCCCGACTCACCCGTGACTGAGGGCAAGAATGCTTCCTTCTCAGAGACCCGGTGTCCCCTTTTGTAAAATGAGGCTTATTCTATCCTTCCCTAAGGGCTTCAGGGAAACTCCAGTTAGAGCAGTGAGGTGCTAAGTAAACTCTGAGGGGCACCCTAACCACTGTGTGAGGTCAGGAGGTCTGAATTCTCTCGTCCCCTCTTCCCAGGACAAGGCCACACAACTGGTTCCCTTCAGCCCCTCTCCCTCAGACACCATGGAGCTGGATCTGTCTCCACCTCATCTTGGCAGCTCTCCGGAAGACCTCTGCCCAGCCCCTGGGGCCCCTCCTGGGAATCCTTGGCCCCCAGAGGGCCCTGTGCCTGAGGAGGTAAAGAGGTCCCAGCCTCTCCTCATCCCAACCACCGGCAGGTATGACGGGACATGTGGCTTGGGGGAGGTCAGTGCTGGATAATACACAGAGGCTTGCAGGCCACGCCTCCTCCTCCCCACACCTCTCTCCCTTCTTTTTGCCCCAGGAAACTTCGAGAGGAGGAACGGCGTGCCACCTCCCTCCCCTCCATCCCCAACCCCTTCCCTGAGCTCTGCAGTCCTCCCCCACAGAGCCCCATTCTCAGGGGGCCCTCCAGTGTACGGGGGCTGCTCCCACGCGATGCCAGCTGCCCCCATGTGAGTTGTCCCTCAGAAGGGAAGGCAGGGATTGGGGAGCATTCTGGGTCTGCAGGAGATATACAGCTGGTTCCCTGGAGGCGGGGGATCTTGGTCAGGTCCCCGAGGGTCTAGCAGGTAGGGAAAGGGAAGGAATCACCCTTTGCTTCCCCTCAAGTCATCTGCAATTCCTGCGGCACAGGTAGTAAAGGTATACAGTGAGGATGGGGCCTGCAGGTCTGTGGAGGTGGAGGCAGGTGCCACAGCTCGCCACGTGTGTGAAATGCTGGTGCAGCGAACTCATGCCTTGAGCGATGAGACCTGGGGGCTGGTGGAGTGCCACCCCCACCTAGCACTGGGTGAGTCAGTTGTATGGAACTGTCTGGGCTGGGAGGCAGTGCCTCGCATCTTGGGCTAGGCGTGTGGCTCATCCAGGAGATCTGGTTGATCTCCAGTAACCCCTGTTTTTTGCCCTTGACCCCAGAGCGGGGTTTAGAGGACCACGAGTCCGTGGTGGAAGTGCAGGCTGCCTGGCCCGTGGGTGGAGATAGCCGCTTCATCTTCCGGAAAAACTTCGCCAAGTATGAACTGTTCAAGAGCTCCCCAGTGAGTGTGTTTCGGCTGTCTGGGCTCTGGGACTCCCTGATCCTCAACCTGGACGCTGGAGCCCTGAGCCCTGCCCCTTTTCCACCCACAGCACTCCCTGTTCCCAGAAAAAATGGTCTCCAGCTGTCTCGATGCACACACTGGTGTATCCCATGAAGACCTCATCCAGGTGGGGGGAACCCCCATTTCACATTTCACTGCATATTCACGGCTCCCCAGAACTGGCCAGTGCTTTTCTGCCCTTAAGTCCCTCCTCTCTGTGGTAGAAAGAGCCCAGCCTCAGTCTTGTGTGACTGTGGACAAGTCATTTTTTCTGCCTGAGCATCAGTTTCTTCTGTTGAATGGGGGTGAGAAATGCATGTGGAGCATCTCCTTGTAAAAACCTGAGGGTGGGCTGTGCATGGTGGCTCACACCTGTAATCCCAGCACTTCGGGAGGTTAGGGTGGGAGGATTACTTGAGCCCAGGAGTTTGAGACCAGCCTGGGTAACATAGTGAGACATTGTCTCTACAAAAGAAAAAAAAAAAAAAAAGAAGCAGCAGCCGGAAATGGTGGCATGAGCCTGTGGTCCCAGGTGCTTGAGAGGCTGAGGTGGGAGGATCAGTTGAGCTTGGGAGGTCAAGGTTGTGGTGAGCTGTGATGGCGTCACTGCACTAGGGTGAGACCCTGTCTCAAAAAGAAAAAGAAAAAGATCTTGGTGGTAGAGGGGAAGGGAGGAGATCAGACCTCTCACTCTCCTCTGCTCTCTGGCTCAGAACTTCCTGAATGTTGGCAGCTTCCCTGAGATCCAGGGCTTTCTGCAGCTTCGGGGATCAGGACGGAAGCTTTGGAAACGCTTTTTCTGCTTCTTGCGCCGATCTGGCCTTTATTACTCCACCAAGGGCACCTCTAAGGTGAGGTCTTGAGGGTGCCAGTCCCAGCTTCTCCAGTCCCACCAGTCCCTGGTCCTTCTAGAAGTTGCCCCTTCTCTGCTGGAACCCCCTGAGCCCTTCTCCCCAGGCACCCGCAGGCCAGCCACCTCCAGTTTACCACCCCTGCCCACAGCCTTGCCCAGCTCACCTGCCCAGGGAGGTAGCAGGAGAAAAGATGACCCGAGTTTAAGTCCTGACTCTACTTCTATTTGCTGTGTGACCCTGGGCACTCCCCTGCCCCTCTCTGGTCCTAAATTCGCCCCACCTGGCTTGGGGAGAGGCAGTAAGAGGGGTTGGGATCCACCTGTACCAAGTCCTGCTCTCTCGTGCTACTCAGGATCCGAGGCACCTGCAGTACGTGGCAGATGTGAATGAGTCCAACGTGTATGTGGTGACTCAAGGCCGCAAGCTCTACGGGATGCCCACAGACTTCGGCTTCTGTGTCAAGGTGAAGACCTGGGCCGGCCTGGCCCTTGGGGGAAGCAGGAACTGCTCAGGCCTCTGGATCCTACCTGGGGCTTCTGAGCCCCAATTCAGATGCCCAGACTCCTCTCCCTGCACCCTGCCCTGCTGGAAACTCCTTGGATCCTGCTCTGCTCTGTGGAGCAGGGACAGACACATGGTCTTACAGGCGGATACAGATCCAGCCAATTTCCTCTCCCTGTAGCCCAACAAGCTTCGAAATGGCCACAAGGGGCTTCGCATCTTCTGCAGTGAAGACGAGCAGAGCCGCACCTGCTGGCTGGCTGCCTTCCGCCTCTTCAAGGTGAGGCCCTGGGAGTGACATGGTGGGCTGGCCTGGCCAGGGGGATCCCCAGTTCTACCCCCAAGAAGCCTCTGGAATGAGGAGGGCATCACAGCCTTGCTCTCTGATAACCCCCTGTCCAAGCCTGATGTTATAGGAAGTGCCCATCCAAGGCAGACACACAGCCCTGCCCTGGGCAAGTCCTGTTCTGCGGGGGGTGTCACAGCTGTACCCCACCAACCTCAATCTCAGGCCATTTTTCTCTCCACAACCCCAGTATGGGGCGCAGCTGTACAAGAATTACCAGCAGGCACAGTCTCGCCACCTGCGTCCGTCTTGTTTGGGCTCTCCACCGTTGGTGAGTGTGCACGGGATGGGAGGGTGGGCATGCAGGCCTTGTCCCAGGGGTATCTGTACACTGTCCTGACCTCTCCCCTCTCCTTCCTTCTCCAGAGAAGTGTCTCAGATAATACTCTGGTGGCCATGGACTTCTCTGGCCATGCTGGGCGCGTCATCGAGAACCCCCGGGAGGCTTTGAGTGTGGCCCTGGAGGAGGCCCAGGCCTGGAGGGTGAGGCCTGGCTGTGTGTTTGTCTGGGGGGGATCCCTGAAATAGGGAGGAAGGGGGGGGCCCAGCTGGGGAGAGGTGCTCTACCTCCCTGAGGTGCTGGATAATGGCCCCAAATGCACCCTGACTCTCTCATGTCTCCCACTGTTCTGCAGAAGAAGACAAACCACCGCCTCAGCCTGCCTACCCCGGCCTCCGGCACCAGCCTCAGTGCAGGTGGGTGACAGCCCCGAGTCCCGGGCAGGGGGCTGCCTCAACTTTTCTGAGCATTCCCGGGGTGAGCAGGTGGTATAGGGGTCCCCTCCCCAAAGTGACCGCCCATGTGCTTCCCCCACCACAGCCATCCACCGCACCCAACTCTGGTTCCACGGGCGCATTTCCCGTGAGGAAAGCCAGCAGCTCATTGGACAGCAGGGCTTGGTAGACGGGTAAGGGGCAGGGCTGGGCAGCAGACCCAGGGATAAGAGAGACTGGGATTCAGGTGGCAGCCAAGGGCCCTCGGGTAACGCCACCCCCTCTCCTATCTTCCGGCAGCCTGTTCCTGGTCCGGGAGAGTCAGCGGAACCCCCAGGGCTTTGTCCTCTCCTTGTGCCACCTGCAGAAAGTGAAGCATTATCTTATCCTTCCGGTGAGCATCCCCTCATACCCCCCATCCCGGAGTCCTGCAGGGAGACACAGGACTCTCAGCAACCTGTCCTCCTCACCAGGCCCCTCCAGAGGCTCCCTGACCACCTGTGCATTTCCCTTTTCCCTGAACAAGAAGTGGAAGGCCGAGTGCCATGGCTCATACCTTTAATCCCAACACTTTGGAAGGCCAAGGTGGAGGATGTTTGAGCCCAGGAGTTCGAGACCAGCCTGGGCAACACAGGGAGACCCCCATCTCTACAAATAATTTATAATTAGCCAGGCATGGTGGTGTGCACCTGTGATTCCAGCTACTCAGGAGGCTGAGATGGGAGCATTGCTTGAGCCCAGCAGGTCAAGGCTGCAGTGAGAGCCATGATGGCACCATCACACTCCAGCCTGAATGACAGAGTGAGAAAATCCTGTCTCAAAAAAAAAAAAGAGGCCAGTGTGGTGGCTCATGCCTGTAATCCCAGCACTTTGGGAGGCCGAGGCAGGCAGATCACGAGGTTAGTAGATCGAGACCATCCCGGCCAACATGGTGAAACCTCACCTCTACTAAAAAATACAAAAATGAGCTGGGTGTGGTGGTGCGATCCTGTAGTCCTAGCTACTTGGGAGGCTGAGTTGGGAGAATCACTTGAACCCAGGAGGCAGAGGTTGCAGTGAGCCGAGATTGCACCACTGCATTCCAGCCTGGGTGACAGATCAAGACTCCTTCTCAAAAAAAAAAAAAAAAGAAGAAAGAAAAAGAGAATAAAAGGGAATGGATGGGGTCCTGGCTATGGAGGGAGCTCCCGAAGCCTCGGGCCCCTCCCTGACCTCCCACCCCCTCTACTGTACCCCAGAGCGAGGAGGAGGGCCGCCTGTACTTCAGCATGGATGATGGCCAGACCCGCTTCACAGACCTCCTGCAGCTCGTGGAGTTCCACCAGCTGAACCGTGGCATCCTGCCATGCCTGCTGCGCCACTGCTGCACGCGGGTGGCCCTCTGACCCGGCCACAGGCTGGCTCATGCCTCAGCTGCCTTCAGGCTGCCCACCACCCCTCCACGCATCTAGTGCACAGTGGGGGACGGGATGAGGAGCGGGAGGGTTCCCTCACTCCAGTTTTCTCCTCTGCTTCTTTGTCTCACTCAGGTAGAAAACAGCATCCCCTCCAGTCCACTCTAGAACCCTCTCCTCAAGGGAAGGCCTGGGGTGGCCCCCTCCCCTTCTCCTAGCTCCTGGGTGCTGCTGTAGGGTGGGGCATTATGGGAGTAGTGGCAGCCCAGGTGGTCTCATGCACCACACTTTGTACAGACTGAGAGGTCAGTTATCTGCTGTTTTATACTAGTGACAATAAAGATTATTTTTTGATATACCTATGAGCTGAATCTGGCAAGGCCTGGCTGGCTGAAGTCAAGAAGGGGACCAGAGCTGGGCCTGGTGACTCATGCTTGTAATCCCAGCACTTTGGGAGGTCAAGGTAGGAGAATCGCTTGAGTCTAGGAGTTTGAGACCAGCCTGGGCAACATGGCAAGACCTCGTTCCTACAAAAAATAAAAAATGAGCTGGGCATGGTGGTGTGTGCCTGTAGTCCCAGCTACTCAGGAGGCTGAAGTGGGAGGATCCCTTGTCCCTTGAGCCTGGGATATCAAGGCTGCAGTGAACTGAGATCGCGCTACTGCACTCAGCCTGGGTGACAGAGTGAGAACCTGCCTGGAAAAAAAGTGGGGGTGACTCAGGAAGGTGGGCACCTGTGGAGGCCTTGGTGAAAGTGTCAAATGGATTGAGGCCATGTCCCAGCCGGCCTGGATATTTCCCAAGGTCAAGACTGGTCGTGGTTATCTGAGAGTCTCCAGGGCCCCCCATGCAGCCTGGCACATGGTGGGTGCCCAGTCATTGCTAGTTAAATAAGTGAATGTACAAGAGACCACGATCCCAGAGAGCCTTTCCGACAGTCTAAGCCTAGAGAGGTAACAAGCAGGGCCTGGGAGTTGGAGGCGAGTCAGAGAGCATGCTTGTCCTCAGCTGGTCTTGGACTAACTAGCTGGTGGGACGGTCGGCCCCAGCACACACACAGCTATGCATCCAGCCCCACCACCAAGACACAGAATGGCCCCATCCCCCAACAAGTCCCTGTGCCTCTTACTGCCAGTCCCTCTCCCTCCTCCCCAACCTGAAACCTCTGTCCTAGTTCTGCCCCTTCCAGATAGCCATACGAATGGAGCCTGCTACAATTCAGCCCTCTGTGTCTGGCTTCCCTCTCCAACATGTCCTTCAACACCCAGAGTGATCATTCCCAAATAGAAATCCGCCACTCCCCTGTGCCTCCAATGAAGCCCACATAGACACTGTAGGGTCTGGCCTCTGCCCACTGCTCATGCCAGTCTATGTTTTTGTCTAAGAGTTTTTTTTTTTTTTTGAGATGGCGTCTCACTCTATTGCCTAAGGTGGAATGAAGTAGTGCAATCTCAGCTCACTACAACCTCCATCTCCTGGGTTCAAGCAATTCTGCCTCAACCTCCCAAGTAGCGGGGACTACAGGTGCTTGCTACCATGCCTGGCTAATTTTTTGTATTTTCAGTAGAGATGATGTTTCACCATGTTGGCCAGGCTGGTCTTGAACTCCTGACCTCAAGTGATCCACCTGCCTTGGCCTCCCAAAGTGCTGGGATTACAGGCGTGAGCCACCGCACCCGGTGTTGTCTAAGAGTTTTTTAGTTTCAGCTCTTACCTGATGAGAACTCCTCAATAAATTTATCAGATTGTATCAGGTTGGCTGCACCTGCACTTGCTGCTCAGCTCGGGAGACAGACCCTCTCGTGAACCCCAACCAGTCATTGTTTTTGTGAAAACTCCAAATCTGAATCTGATTCCTTGGATTCAACAACTAGTTTACGGGAAATACAAGGGAAACAATGACAAAAATCCAGACTGGGAAATTCTACAGAACAGATAACCCAGTTTCTTCTTCAATAGCAACAAAATTACGAGAAAATATGGGGAATCTCTAGATTTCAAGAAATTTAGACATATGTCAACCAAATGATGTGTTGACCTTTGATTCAAATCCAAACTAACTTAAAAAGCATTTATGAGCAATTGGGGGAGATTTGAATTCTGATGAGATAGATATTTGATGATATTGAAGGATTATGGTTAACTTTTTAAGGTATAGTCATGGTATTGTGGTTATGGTTTTTTCTGAGTCTTTATCTTTAAGAGATTCATTGTGAAGTATTTAAAGGTTAAATCACAAGATGTCTCAGCTTTGTTTTTCTTTTTCTTTTTTTTTCAACTTTTATCTTAGATTCAGGGGCTGCATGTGCAGGTTTATTTCCTGGGTATATTGAGTGATGCTGAAGCTTTTTTTTTTTTTTTTTTTTTTTTGCCAATCGTTTGAGCTTATGAGGTTGCTCAGGTTAGCCTTGAACTCATGACCTCGCCTTCGCAAGCACCACGACCTCCGGCGGGAGCCACTTTGGACCCCGTGAAGCTTTGTTTTTAAAATAACCCAGTGGTGACCGGGTGCAGTGACTCATGCCTGTAATCCCAGCACTTTGGGAAGCTGAGGTGGGAGGAGTTTGAGACCAGCCTAGGCAACATAGTGAAGCCCTCTCTCTACAAAAATAAAAAATAAAAGATTAGCCAGGTGTGGTGACATGTATCCGTGGTCCCAACTACCTGGGAGGCTGACGTGGGAGGATAGTTTGAGCCCAGGAGGTTGAGGCTTGTGTGAGCACTGATTATATCACTGCACTCAGCCTGGGCCACAGAACAAGAGCTTGTCTCAAAAAATAAAATAAATAAAATAAAATCCAGAGGTCAAGGGAGAGGGTGTGGGCACGGTCACGAGTTGACGTTGGTTGAAGCTTGGTGATAGGTACTAGGTATGTGGGGATTTGCTAAATTATTCTTTCCACCTTGGTATATGGTTGGATCTGCTAATATATATTGCTATATATATTTTAATGGAGAGCCTCTCCTCACATCTTTGGGGCTGACTGGGCAGGAGGTGGTGAGATGCTGTTTTGTAGGTGAGGAAACTGATGGCCCAGTGGGCAGCCTGGCCCCAGATCACAGTGGGAGAGCCGAGATTCCAACCCAGGTCTGAGAACCAGGTCTGGGCATGTTCTGCTCCCCCATCTGGCTGACTTCCAGGTGGCATTCCTCAGCTGCAGTGACAGCAATCGTGGCCTATGGGTTCCTCTGGTAGAAAGCCTCTGCCTTCCCTGCATTCCCTGCAGCCTTGGTCTCTGGCCTGGAGGGTTGTCCTCAGGTGACCTTGAGACAGTTCAGCCTCTGCAATGAGCCCCTGGGCTGGGCTTGGCAGCCCTGGCAGCTGCTCCTGACCAAGGCACCCCCCCATCCTTGGCTAATCTCAGGCTGGGAAGCTTGGAGCCAGGCCTGGCAGACAGAGGTGGGCAGAAAGATCTCATGCACACCCTAGCTGGGACCTCCTGGGAATCTGCCGGAAGTCCTTACTGCAGCCCAAGTGCAGGAAGGGTGGCAGATTTTTGTTTTTTTGAGACGGAGTCTTACTTTGTTGCCAGGCTGGAGTGCAATGGCGCGATCTCAGTTCACTGCAACCTCTGCCTCCTGGGTTCAAGCAATTCTTCTGCCTCAGCCTCCCAAGTAGCTGGAATTACAGGCACCCACTACCATGCCCGGCTAATTTTTTCTTTTTTTTTTTTTGTATTTTTAGTAGAGACGGGTTTCAACATTGTTGGCCAGGTTGGTCTTGAACTCCTGACCTCAGGCAATCCGCCTGCCTTGGCCTCTCAAAATGCTGGGATTACAGGCATGAGCCACCACACCCGTCTATTTTGCTGCTTTTTAGCAGTACTGGAGGCAGGGCCCAGTGCAACCTGCTGCCTGCCAACTGCCAAGGTCCCCAGAGCCATAGGGTTGCGGCTCAAGCACCGAATGGGGCAGCCGTGGCTGCCGTGACTGTGTGGCTGGCCGTGGGTACCCAGGGTTACTTCTGAGGTGTGGGTGTCAGGGTTCCAGACTGGGGTGAGAGTAAAGGGGTCAGGATGAGTCACCTCTTCAGCATGTCCAGGGGTTTAGGCTGCACAAAAAGAGGACCCGGTGTCCCTTCACAGCTAATTGGAGACTGAGACAGATATCCTTCCCACTTTACAAATGGAAAACTGAAGCTCACAGAAATAGAGCGACTCACCTGGGGTCATGGAGTTCAGGACAGAGGCCAGACTCAGCCCAGTGGCAGGCGGTGAAATGCAGCCCTGCTCTGGCCTTTGTTCTCCGCCCCCTCCCTTCCCAGTGCTGGCCACTGTGAGGCTGTTGGGAGCCCTTAGAGGGGGCAGCAGTTGGCCCTGATCTGGCTCCCTGAGACAGGCAGCAGGCCATTCTTGGTGAGTGTCTGAGATTTCTGGCGTTTTGGAGATGTAGCTGCTAAAAGTTTGGGGGACAGGGATCCTCTCAGGGCCAACTCATAGAGGGACCCCTGGGCAAGATTCTGTAGCTCCGAGGATGTGGGAAGTCTGCTGCTCTACCTCAGAGATTGCAGCATGACCTACAGTGGTCAGACAGCAGAAAGGACTGCCAAGAACAGCTTCAGTGCTAGATAGGGGAGGCTTGTGGTTCTGAGAAAACCTGGGCTGGTGGGAGGGGAAGCAGGGGCTTCTCTGGTGAATAGGGAGGGGCCTGAGACCTCAGATACTGTCTTTTCAAAATGGATTTATTGGGTTTGATCCTAAAGTTATATGTACTTATTAAAAGCATTTCAGAAAAGAACTTGAGGGCAAAGGGGAAATTCTTCACCATCTTTCCAGGCAGAGGAGGACCCCGTACTGAGAGGGGGTGACAGGGCCCACATCTGGGGAGCTGACCCAAGGTGCCGCATGCCGTGCATCACACTTTCCAGCTGCCCAGGGCCAGCGTGGCCGGTGGGAGCCGGGTGCCAGGGTACGCTGCCATCCTTGGCAGCACCGTGGGTTTGTAGGGTAGGGGTTCTGTGGCTGGTGTGGTTACAGTGTGGGCCTCTCTGCCTGCTCAAGTGTGGAGGGGAGGGAGGGCTGCTGCCAATGCTCTGGACTCTGGAATGGGGTGGGTGTGATTCTAGGGGTGCCCACCTCCCTGGGCAGGGCATCCAGACAAAGCCCTGGCCAGTTCTGCAGCATCCAAGGTCACAGGTGGTGCACAGGCAAGGGTTCAACATCAGGTCAGGGACTCTGCCTGGCTCCTTCCTTGGGCCCCAGTGCCAGGCACCCTGATGAGGGATGAAGAGAGGAAGGGCAGGACACAGGGAGGGGAGTCCAAAGCCACTGGGAAGGATTCTTTCTTCCAAACTATTCACATAAGCAGTTTTCTAACTGCCTCCCAGAGTCCCAGCCTTCCAGCAGGGGCTTGAGGGACAGGTTGGGGATGCACTGCCTTTCTAAGTGGAAGTTCAGCCTTACGGTGTATTCATGAAAAAGGCCTGCACCACTGAAGCACTAATCTGGTCCAACAGACAGAAAGAGGGCCCAGAGAGCTCAGGGCTTGGTCCAGCTCGCACAGTGGTGGGGTCTGCAGAGGCTGCTCTCCCGTCCTGTGCTGTTGGCAGAAACTCAGCTTTGGGGCTTGAGGGGGGGTAGGAAGTGGCAATCAGGATAAAGTACTCTGAGCTCTCAGTTGAGTTGGGAGAGGAGAGAAAAGAGGAAGTTAGGGCTGGGAGGCTTGGCTCATGCCTGTAATCCCAGCACTTTGGGAGGCCGAGGTGGGCAAATCACAAGGTCAGGGCGAATTTGAGACCAGCCTGGCCAATATGGTGAAACCCCATCTCTACTAAAAAATACACACACACACACACACACACACACAATTAGCTGGTCGTAGTGGCAGGTGCCTGTAATCCCAGCTACTCAGAAGGCTGAGGCAGAAGAATCACTTGAACCCAAGAGGCAGAGGTTGCAGTGAGCCGAGATCACACCACTGCACTCCAGCCCAGGCAACAGAGTGAGATTGTCTCAAAAAAAAAAAGGAGGGAGTTGGATCCTTGGGGAGTTGGATGTTGCAGACTGGTCTCCAGAGCCTGGGGGCATGGTGAGTGGGTGATCCTGGGGGCTGAGGCTGCTCCTCGAGGGTCCCCCAGGCTCTCCATACAGGAAGAGGCGGTGCTGGGAAGTGGGGATGAGGCCTGAAATTCAATACCATGTGGGTTGAGCTATGATGTCATCTGACACCTTCTCCCAGAGTTGCATCTACCCCAAGGAAGGAGCAAATTTTTCTTTGCTGGGCATCTGGGGGGCTGTCTAGCTGGAGCTGCGTTTTTGTTTAAGCAGTTTGTTCTTACTTAGATTGGGTTTATCTTGGGGTGGTCTTGGGCAGACTGAGGGAGACTGGAAGGCAGAAACCACCCCCTTAGAGCCACCATGTGGATCCCCTTAGGGTCTGGGTAGTGGAACTGGGCCCTGTGACCTTGGAGTTGGAGGGGAAGCTGTATGCAGGGATGGAACCGGCTGTGACCAACTCCCGTGCCTCGAGTCCTATACTCCGGCACATTCCTACTGGCACCACCCCAATTTCCCAAAAGAGTCCAGGGATCTCTTTTTTTTTTTTTTTTTTAATTTCACAGTCTTTCTATGTCCGGCTGGAGTAGTGCAGTGGCACATCTTGGCTTGCTGCAACCTCTGCCCCCCAAGTTCAAGTGATTCTCCCGTCTTGGCCTTCCGAGTAGCTGGGATTACAGGCGTGCGCCACGACGCCCGGCTAATTTTTGTATTTTTAGGAGACAGGGTTTTGCCATGTTGGCCAAGCTGATCTCGAACTCCTGACCTCAAGTGATCCTCCCGCCGTGCCTTCCCAAAGCGCTGGGACTAGAGGCATGAGCCACCAGGCCTGGCCATTCAGGGAATCTCTTCTTTGCCCGGCCTGGCTCTCTTCCACCCATCAGTCCCCACTCGGCTTCCCCATCTTTGGGTTCCTTCCTCCCAGTCTCAGGTACCCTGCCCCACACATCTACTGAATGAGCTTAGTGTTGGGGCCAGCGGGGTGGCTGGGTAAGGCTGGACCCCAGTCTTGTCAGGCCAGGCTGGGGTAGGGGAGGATGCGCCGGGGACCCATCTCCCAGCCGTTCTAGGCCAGTGCGCCAGGCGATCTGCCCGGTCGCCCGCCCTTCCGCCACCACCCGGGCCGCAAGCATGCGCCGGGGCCGACGGGTGCCAGGCTCCACCGAGCCACCCGCGATCGTGGCGACTCCTCGCACCTCTGCGGAGGGAAGGCCACCAGCTTCGCCAGGGGGCGTGCGTCGGTGTCGCGGCTCTTTGAACTCGGCCCAGCGAGGCCGCGGGGGGATGCGCAGTCGGTCTCGTGGCTTGCGTGGCGCTGCAGAAACGAGCCCGTGGCCGCAGAGCGTTGGTTAGTCCGGGCCTCGCTGAGGGTCGGTGGGCAGGTCGGGGGGTGCTCCCTTGGCCAGGCGGGTGGAGGGAGGTGTGGGAGCCGCGTTCCAGCGTCGCGGGGCCTCCGGACGCGGGCGGGCGGCGCAGCGGCCTAGTCCCGGCATCCCAGCGTTGCAGCCTCCCGCCGGCGCCGAACCGGTTCAGCCGCGCAGCTGCAGTGACACCCAGCGGCCGAAGCGGGAAGTGCGGGCGCCGCGGACTGGCCTCTCCGGGGCTCGGGTTTCTCGAGGTTCCCACCCGTGGTTATGCGCGGACACCCCGGAGGAGAGCGGCCGCGCGCTGCAGATGCCCGCAGGCACTTCCCCTCCCCCTCCCCCATTTCCTCCCTGGCAGGCGCCCGAGTGCGGGGAGATCCTGCGCGGCGGCAGTGCCCGGAAGGGCGGGGCGGGGCGCAGCGGCGGCGCTGGGCTGTGACCCGGACGGTTTCACTTCTGGATCCCGTTCGGGCTGTGATGGGACAGCGTGGGGGCGGCAGGGGGACACGCGGGCACGCCGAGATCCGGCGCTCGGGACCCTGATGAGGGGAGGCGTTTTCCTCTCAGGGTGTCAGGCGACCCACGCTTTCCTCCATGTCCACCCCATCCCCTCTGGGTTCCACTTTGCTGTCCCCAGAGCTGCCCTCCTCCCCAGCAGCCACCACCTCCGCTGGGGCTGCCGACCCCCGGGGAGGCCCCGAGCGGCGTGGGCGGCGGGAGGAGCGAGCTGTGAAGCCGCAGGCAGGGGCTTAGGCTGCGGGCTGCTGAGACGCCGAGCTGTTTCTCAGAAGTGCAGCTGCCCCTCCCCTCACACCCCCCTCACTCCCACCGCGCGCCGCACCCCTGCCCCATCTCCGCCGGCCTCGCTTTCCACTCCCAGGCACCCCGGCCGGCCGGGAATCTGGGGTTGGGGTCTACGCAGAATTTAGAGGAGAACCTGAGAAAGGGCCTGGGATTCAGACCCAGCCTCACCAGGCATATTCTGAGCCTCCTACAGATGTCCCCTACCCCTGGGGGCCAGGATTGGAATTTGATAGAGCAGTTAGGAAAGTGACTTCTTGAGAGGGTCATGGGCAGGGCCACTGTTACTGTAACTCCAGTGCCCAGTGAGGAGAGGAGGGAGAGGGAAGGCCTGGAGCCCGGCTGCTACAGTGAGGTTGAGGCCAGTCTTAGGAGTACCAGCCGGAAGGCCCTTCAGAGATCCCTGACTCCGGAGAAAATCAGCACTCAGAAGGGAAAGTCAAGTGTCTGGGCTCATCCTGAGAGCTGCAGAGCTGGGATTGGAACCAGGACTCTATAGATACTCGCAGGAGTCTGCACCCGGCTGCCTTTTGCTTGGGAATTAAGAGCTTTGCTGGATTCACTGACTCTGCCAGCTTTACCCCAACACACACAAGACACGTGCACGAGCACACGGACACATACGCACACACGAGATATGTGCACACGCACACACAGACAGACACAGACATTCAGAGAGAGACAGGTGCACATGGAGACAGACATGCACTCGCAAAGAGACACACAGCTCCCCAGGAGTCTAGTGGGGCAGCTGAGGTCTGTGAGTGAGACATTCTCAGTGAGTTACTGAGAATGCAATTCCAGTGGGGGTGAGATGGGGATTGGGGGGTGGAAGGACAAGCCCGGGGGAGGAGGTGGCATCGCCCCCCTAGTTCCCATCCACCGCCACCCCCAGGGCTGTGGTTTATTTGCCTAGGCAGCTCTTCTGGGCCAGGGGGCCAGGGGACTGGGGTGGAGAGGTGAGGTGATGGGAAAGGCTGTTTCGGGGCTTCCTGCCCCCTCACTCCTGGGGAAGGGGGGCAGCTGACATCACCCGCAGGCCTTTCCACTGCAGCCCTTTCCTTGGGTATGTGTGTGTTATTCTGGGGGAAGGTCTGTATTTGGGGTGAAGGGAGGCAGCTGCCTACTTCACAGGTCAAGACAGAGTTAAAAAAACCACAGCAAATTCAACACCCCGTGTCCTTCAGGGACTTTCCATGACACCTTCCTTCCCCCATCTCCCCCAAGCCAGGGAGCACCTCCCCAGAGGGCCTCCCCACCCCAGGTGCAGTGGCTTTTGGCTTCTATGCAAACAACCGTCTGATCCCGGAATGCTCCACAGCTGGAACTGTGGCCTGGACCAAATGTGCCCCTCCACCATCCCTCAGGCCAGTGTTTGTGGTCTTCTGGGAGCTGTCACCTCCACTCTCCCTCAGACCCTGGATTCTGAGGGACAGAAGACCATGGCATGGGAGCTAGGTCCTTTCCCCCTGCCTGCCCTCAGATGGCAGTTGCCTGCAGGTGGAGGTTTGGACACAGCAGCCTAAGTGAATGGCCTGGGTTTTGTGTGATGGGGGAGGGGGGAGAGGAGGGTGCAGATGTGGGGTGGCCTTCACTGCCAGGCCCACCCACCACTCTCTAGGGCATTGAATCAGCTCCCAAGGATCAGGAAGAAAAACTCTTCTCAGGCCAGGAGTCCATTTGGCCCCAAGGCCACTGCACAGTGGCAAAGGGGGTCAGGGTCTCACTGTCTCCCTGTCTTCTGCCTGAGCTGCTTCTGGCTTTGGAAAGGGTTTGGGGATGGGAAAGGCCATATAATCCTCTCTCCAGGGCTGAAAACCAGCTACTGAGGGGCCATTTTTGAATGTATTCAGTGCTAAAATGCAAAGGCAGGCTGCCATGACATTCCTTTCTCCTCCTCAGCTTGAGCAAGCCTGGGAAACCCCTCAGCCTTCTGGGACAGTTTGGGGTACTGATGGGAGGGAGATGGTGCTGATCATAAAGCCAGAGGATGCTGCTGCCAGCCTGGTCCCACATTGCTAGTCCTAAACTTCAGACCATCTTTGTCGTGCCTCTTCCACAGAAGAGGGAAAATGGAGGGTGCTTTAGAAGAGGCCGAACAGGAGGCCAGACACTCCCTCTACCTTCTCTAATGTTTTCTAAGAGAGAACGCAATCATGAGATGGGGAGAAAGCAGCCCATCCCTATGCTACTCTTCCAGGACTTTTCCCCCCAACACCTTGGGTTTGGGTCTCCAGGTTTCTAAACACTGTATATAAATAGAGTCGAGTTGAAGGACTGCAACTCAAGTTTCCCAATGTGGAGGTCTATGAGCCCCAGACATGAAAAAGTCGGAACTTGACTGTATTTGAAGAAGAATCTGTTGAGGGAGGAGGGCAGAGCAGTGGCTTGGAAGAGGGGTGCACCGTGCTGAATGTGTTTGTTGATCATGCTAAGTCCAGGTCCCCAACCTCCTCCAGTTTCCTTAATGAATTAAGGACCAGTGGGACCAGAAACCCCATCATGTGGGTTCAGGGGCCAGCGGCAGCATCCTAGTGGTAGGCTCAGCAAGGCGTCATCCTTATTTCAGTGATAATTCATTGTTCTTGATAACTGGACTTTAAGAAATAGAGGAGCAAAATTAAGAAAGTATTCCTTGGGGTGGGAGGAAACCCTCCTCATCCTGCCAGCAGCAGCTACAAATGATAAGGATGCACAAGAACTCATTTCAAACATACCAGGATTTTTTTATTTTTCAGTGTAAAAATCAAGCATGATAAATGTAGAAAACTATCAGCAGGGCTACTTCTTACAGGGTTCTGGCAAGGGCTAGCATTGCTACATTTCAGAAGCTGACTTTCTTTAAACCATCTTTACAAAGGAGTAAACTTCACAGTGCTACACATGGTCAGACTCCAGGTAGAACTCCATAGGAGTGACAAGGGAAAGTCATTACTGGGCAGGGAGGGCACTTCTGAGAAACGAAGATGAGAGGAGAGGCTGTGAGCACAGGCTGTGTCAAAACGCAGGGCAAGGGCTCCCTCCCGCTTTCCTTCCCAATGGGAAGGCCACCCTGAGCCCCAAACCGCATTCTGTTCCTCTCTCGTCATTCTGCAGACAATGGTCATCCACAGACCACATGTGTGGTGGCTCTGGAAACCAGAAATTTAAAATAAGCTATGGTTTTTCCAGTAGCCAAAATGATCCTGCAACAAAGCTCATAGACAGAACCTGAGCATGCAAAACCACAGTCTGGGGAAGGGATGTCTGCTTTGTAAATGACCTGCTAATTCTTTGCAACCCACAGTAATTTGGTTTTTGTGAACCCACAGAAGCAGGCCCACCAAAAAGGGCCTTGTCTGCTAGCCTGGAGTATACATGAGTCACTGGTGGTGGGATCAGTCATTTTTAAGGCTGCCCCATTTTCCTAACATTTTAAAACATGTGTTCTCAGTCTTTTCAAGAGAGGAAGAAGCAAAGCTGCACTTACATTCAGAGTGTGAAATAGAACTCATAGATGTGTGGCAAGGGCTTGGGGAAGGTGGGTGGCATCTTGGGACTCATCTCTAGGTTTTCTGGAGTAGGGTCCATGGAGAGATGAACAGTGAGAACCACTTGAAGAAGCTCAAGTTCCACGGGGGAACTAACGGTTGAGGACTCACAGACAGTGAGGGAGCAAAGCACTTTGATTTCCCTGGGTGCGACACCATGAAGTGTCTGCAGCACGTGGTTAGCTCACATTGGTTCCAAGGGTCAGCAGATCTGCCCTTGTGCATTAAAACAACATGAAAGAAACTGTGTTAGAGATCAGTTACCTCCATAATTCATTTGTCAAGGAATTACTATTATGATCTAGTATGGTCTTTGGATATTTTTCATGTCTTTAAATTTAGGTCATGGTACATACAGTGGAAAATTTACAACGATCCCACATAATCCACACACCTCTCAAAGGTAACATTAGCTCTCATACAAAATTATGGAAAACCTCACAACATCCTTGGAAGGTATATTCTTACAAAAATTTAATATACTCATTAACATTCCTATTTCAAATAGCTCAATCACTATCAACACATAAGACAGTCCACTCTGGTAATACAGTATTAAGAAGAAACTCAGTCTGGCCGCAGAGGCTCATGCCTGTAACCCCAAAGTGTTGGAGGCTGAGGTGGGTAGACTACTTGAGGCCAGGAATTCAAGACCAGCCTGGGCAATATGGGGAGACCCAGTCTCTACCAAAGGTACAAAAATTAGCGGGTGTGGTGGTGCATGGCTGTAGTCTCAGCTAGTTGGGAGGCTGAGACTGGAGGATCGCTCGTTGCTTGAGCCCAGGAGGTTGAGGCTGCAAGTGAGCCATGACTGCGCCACTGCACTCAGCCTGGGCAACAGATCAAGGCTTTGTCTCAAAAAAAAAAAAAAAAAAGGAAACTTGCATCCAGTTTCTTCAAAGTGCAAAAACCTGTGTATCTTGACAACGCTGGTGGGGCACAGACTATCTACAGCTGGGGCGAGGGAGAAGCGCAGTCTTATGTTATTTTACAAGCTTTCAGAAATTCAAAGCCCACAATCCTCCTTCAGGCTCTTCTGAGTCCACAGTCCTAATGGGTCAGGAGTCCCAACCCTGGGCTCATTCTCAGAACCATTCAGTCGTGCAGCCTTGGAGAATAGAGTCCTTTTGCTGAGACGGCCCAGGTCCAGCCGTGGGTTTCAGATCAAAATTGTCCTCCTTTATCATCACTTATATCCCAGATCATTCTCCTTGTCTGACCTCTGGATATAGAGGTTTTTTGAACTATACTTTCTGTGTGAACACAAAAATAGTTTCCAATTCTCTAAAAGATGAGGTATCACTCTATGTCTTTTTTTTCTTCTGTTCCTGGTGCTAACTTTTAGGACAAAGTTTCACCACTCCCTTTTCTTCTTCCTTCTTGAGCTCACAAGTCCCAGTGCTGGGGCTTTGAGTCCTCAGATGGCCAACTTCTTTCACAAATCTTGAGTGTCCCAGAGTTTCCAAATCTCTGCTAGAGTCCAACATGCCTCCTTTCAGTGGGGTACGCTTTAAAATGAGGACTTTATTTTATTTTTGAGATGGAGTTTCACTGTTGTTACCCAGACTGGAGTGCAATGGCACGATCTTGGCTCACCGCAACCTCCGCCTTCTGGGTTCAAGCAATTCTCCTGCCTCAGCCTCCCGAGTAGCTGGGACTACAGGCATGCACCACCATGCCCAGCTAATTTTTGTATTTTTAGTAGAGATGGGGTTTCACATTGTTGACCAGGATGGTCTCGATCTCTTGATCCACCTGCTTCGGCCTCCCAAAGTGCTGGGATTATAGGTGTGAGCCACTGAAAATGAGGACTTTAAAGAAACAGTTCCATTGTGGTCTTACCACCTGGGATTATATATAACAGAAGTACTGCTTTTTTTCCTTAAAACTTTTTTTTTTTTCCTTAAGACGGAGTCTCACTCTGTTGCCCAGGCTGGAATGTAGTGGTGCAATCTCGGCTCACTGCTTCCTCTACCTCCTGGGATCGAGTGATTCTCCCACCTCAGCCTCCTGAGTAGCTGTGATTACAGGCGCGCACCACCGTGCCTGGCTAATTTTTGTATTTTTAGTAGAGACGGGATTTCACCATGTTGGTCAGGCTGGTCTCGAACTCCTGACCTCGTGATCTGCCTGCCTCAGCCTCCCAAAGTGCTGGGATTACAGGCATGAGCCACCGTGCCAGGCCCTCCTTAAAACATTCTAAACCTCACATTCAATAGGGGG
Organism: Callithrix jacchus; assembly: GCF_049354715.1. Lineage (NCBI taxonomy): Eukaryota > Metazoa > Chordata > Mammalia > Primates > Cebidae > Callithrix > Callithrix jacchus. The sequence continues at coordinate 120,224,247 of NC_133506.1, forward strand.
TGGGGGGGGCAGGAAATAGGAGAATAATAGTCATACAGATGTTACCCGGAAAAACTTTATGTTCTGTCTGTTCCTCATGGAACAAAGCCAAAAAGGAAAACTTTATGTTGATGTGAGATTTGACACAGTGTTTCAACTGAGCAAAATTTTGTGTTTTTAAACATTTCTGTTTGCCAAAGGAATCTGGCTGTGGCTGGGCTCAGTGGCTCTCGCCTGTAACCCCAGCACTTTGGGAGGCTGAGGTTGGTGGATTGCTTGAGCCCAGGGGTTCAAGACCAGCCTACGCAGCATGGTGAAACAACATCTCTGCAAAAAAGTACAAAAAAATTAGCTGTGCCTGGTGGCATGCCTATAGTCCCAACTACTTGGGAGGCTGAGGTGGGAGGATTGTTTGAGTGAGCCTAGGAGGTCAAAATCTGAGGTTATTTTCTATCTGGACCATTTTGAGTATGGGCCTAACAAAATGTTAAGCACTGCATTTAAAAGGTAAAAAGTGTTGTCACTGACAAAGTGAGAAGCTGTGTCAGGAACGGCTTAGAATGAGTCACAAAGCGCAAGATTAGCTGGCTTATCGGAGCCAAGGCAAATGTCTTTTTGGGGAAAGATTTCAGAAATCTAAAGACTGATGAGTTCATTCTCTCTTTTTTTTCCTAGTAGTGGTGGTGGGGGTTCATGGGAGAGACACTTCTAGTTCTCTCTCCATAGAAAGTACCGATGCAACACTTCAAACAGTGACCAAAAACATTTGGAAAGGTGGGTACAGTTTGTGCCTGCCTGTAATTCCAGCTACTTGGGAGGCTGAGGCAGGAGGATTTCTTGAGCACAGAGTTTGAGTCTGGCCTACACAACATAGTGAGACCCTGTCCTCTAAAATATATATATATATATATATATATATATATATATTTAATACACTTGGAGCATTTGTTCTGTTTCTTTTCCACCCTCAGCCCAATTCTGTCACCTTGGCTGCAAGGAAACTTTTCATGGGTTTGGCTGTTCCTCAGATCATGGCCTCCTGGGTGTATGGTGGAAGGCTGGTGGGAAATGAAGCAGAGGGGCTAGGCGGCTTGTGTTCAGAGGGAGTCTGCATGAGAAACTACAGGTCCTGCCTGGCACTGCTCCAGGGCTTCAGTGCCCAGCAATGGCAGATGCTTGAACTCAGGAGGGAGAGGTTGCAGTGAGCTGAGATCATGACACTGCACTTCAGCCTGGGCCACAGAGCAAGACTCTGTCTCAAAAAAAAAAAAAAGTTGGTCTCCTCTGCAAAGACTTGAACACTAATCTGATGGAAAGGCTTCCTTTCCCTAGTTTTCTCTTTTACTAATCCCTGCCTCCAAATTCTCTTTCTCTTGTCCCCTGAAGAACCAACAGGATGTGTGATATTTCAAGAACATAATGAGCAACTCCTCTTTCACAATGGGAATAAGCAATCTGGCATAGCTTGGAGTCTAGTATTACGGAAATACAGTGATATATTGAAGACTACACACCAAAATACATCCATTCCTTTAGCTGAAATCTCAAACATGTTGGGACTGTTGCCATGGAATTTCATAAAACCCTTTTTCCTGAGACAGACGCCATGCCACAAAGAAGGATAAGCTATTTGTGCAGTCTGAGGTGGAGCATTTTAATTACTGGCAGCACACGGCCGAGTTGAGTTTGAGCCGAATGCATAAGCCCTTTAGAAATAAAACACTAATCTACCAGGAATTTGGGATTCTTGGCTCTGGTAGAAATGTTCACAAAGCTGACTCTTAATTTGTAAACAGGCTCCATGAAGTTGTCTCTGGAAGCAGAATTTATTTTCCCTAACATAATTTCTTAAAAAGGAAAAAAAAAAGGCTTTGGTAAACAGCTGCATTTGCCAATTTGTGTGTACGCTTTGGGGCAAGATCAAAATACCTTTGTTTTTTTTCCTCTCCACCACCTTCTTCCCATTCACAACTCAGTGATTAAAGGAAAAACTTAACACACCATTTTCATACCAAAGGAATGTGAAGCACGTATTCATATAAATACTCCTCTGCTTAATATATTCATACATTAGGAGGTTTAAACAATAACCTGTGGTTACTGCGTAATCACATAATAATTTAAAGCTAGAAGGGACCTACGAGAACATTTAAATCCAATTCCTATTTTACAAATGAGGAAACTGAGGTTTTTTGTTTTTTTTTTGAGACAGGGTCTCACTCTGTCACCCAGACTGGAGTGTAGCAGGGCCATCTCCGCTCACTGAAACCTCTGCCTCCCAGATTCTCCTGTCTCAGCCTCCCAAATAGCTGGGATTACAGGCATATGCCATTACTGCCTAGTTAATTTTTGTATTTTTAGTAAAGACAGGGTTTTACCATGTGGGCCAGGCTGGTCTCAAACTCTTGACCTCAAACGATGTGCCCACCTCAGCTTCTCAAAGTGTTGGAATTACAGGTGTGAGCCACTGAGCCTGGCAGGAAATGAAGTTTCAAGAGTTAAATGAGGCTGGGTGCGGTCGCTCACACCTGTAATCCCAGCACTTAAGGAGGCTGAGGCAGGCTGATTGCTTGGGCCCAGGAGTTCAAGACCAGCAGCATGGGCAACATAGTGAGACCCCTGTCTCTACAAAAGGTACAAAAATTATCCAGACATGATGGTGCATGCCTGTAGTCCCAGTACTCAAGAGGCTGAGGTGGGAGGATCACCTGAGCCTGGGGAGGTCAAGGCTGCAGTGAGCCATGATTGCACCACTGCACTCCAGCCTGGGCAACAGAGTGAGATCCTGTCTAAAAAAAAAATTAAATGATTTACTCAAAGTCACATAGCTAATTAGCAGATTTTGTGACTCCCTATTCCAGTGCTAATTTTACAATGATAATAGCACTCCTCCTGATAGTATGTCCACATTGTGAGGGGCAAGGATGACTTATACATTTGTCAAACTGTGATCAGACTTTCAGGAATTTTCATGGAATACAGCAGTTCCATTTAAATAGGTAGAAATGGGCCAAAGCCTGCCTGATCAAGGAGGGCCTGTCAGTAGAGGTGTCCCTCTTCACCCCATCCTGGAGCTCAGCTCCGATCTGAACACACATGGCGTCTATCTCCAATTCCTCTCCTGTGGGTGGGGGGGAGGCTAAGCCACACTTTTTTTTTTTTTTTTTAATGGAAAAAAATCACTGGTAAATTGGTTTTGGGTCTGTATTACCAATTCTCCATGAACTCTTTCAGGAACTTTTAGGTAGCTGTTTTTTTGTTTGTTTGTTTGTTTGTTTTGTTTTTTTTTTTTCTTTGCCAATCAGTTTGAGCTTATGAGGTTGCTCAGGTTAGCCTTGAACTGATGACCTCGCCTTCGCAAGCGCCATGACCTCCGGCGGGAGCCACTTTGGACCCCGAGCCGTTTTTTTTTTCTATTGGTGCTGCCAAACCATTTCCCCCTTTGTCATACACTTGTTCTTCCAACCTTGACCAAAGGAAAGGGATGCCATTTATCCGCAGTGGACAACCTTCTGGAGTTTCAACGATGGTCTATATTTAAAACCATCAGTTCTTCTGGCATAGATTTTCTCCTGTAGACAATTGGTTTAGCCCAAAGCAGCTCAGCTTTTCACTGGAGATGGGAGGGTAAAGGGTAGAAGCAGAAGTGCCATTAGATGACATGTTAAAATAATGTGATAGGAAATGAATCTGATGCTTGGAGAATGGGGTCTTCAGTTAACTCGTAACAGATACTTAGTTTATGGCTGTTCTTTTTCTTGCTCTTAGCCTGTCATTTAGATGAGGGAGATTACATCCTAACCCTTCAGCCCATGAAGAAGTACAGAAGGGTGAGGATCCCAACAAGGTCAGCTGGTCAGCTCTTCCTCTTTGTGGATTTGCACATATGACTGAAAAGCTTTTCCATATATGGTTGATATATCTTAGAAACAATGTCTCATGTAACACATCTCCGGGACTGCTCATTCTATTGCTGTAGAAGATAATGACCAAATACGTTTTTGGCTTTTAAATTCCATAAAATTCAAGTCCCTGATGGGAAGACAAAGGTTTCACAAAAGTAAATAATGTGCTGGATCTGTGAATAATTTCTGAAGGAAGACAGTGTAGCTCTGGCTCCCCATGTGAACACAGCTAAAAATGGTATGAAAAGGAGTCTGGAAGTGAGTATGTTTTGAGAGCAATCTGTTAGGTGAGGTTATCGATTTTTAGAAATGATATTGAACACTTAGGGGCATTCTCTGAGACAAGATATTCACTTCAGCAGGGCTCTGTGTTCTCCTCTGGCTATGTGAGACGAGAACTCATATCGATCATGGCTTCGATATCCACACATGTTACACTCGAAAGGGTCACGGAAACCGTGGCAGCCCATGTGAATGGTGAACATCACATAGTCCAGGAAGAGGATGCGGCAGTGGCCACACCGATACACATCCATCACCTCCCCTTCTTTGTTGATCACTTTGATGGAGTCTCTTGGGCAGATTGGGGGGGGCTTGAGGAGTTCATAAGAGCGGGGGGCCTCCTTCAGAAGTGGCATCCCGTTGCGGGCCCGAGGAAGGACCATGTGATTTTGCTGATATATGTGATTCTGGCGTTCTTCATGGTTGCTGTCAGTATCTGTGGAGTCGTGGCCACTATTGTTGGGGGAGAGGCCTCTTTCAGAAGGCACACTCTTCTCTGGAAGGTGGATGCTTTTCTTTTCCAGCTCCTGAGGGGTACCGTTTGGCATCTCAGCCCGGGTGAGGGCTATGGGATACATGCTGCTAATAACTGGAACCATCTCGGAGGTGGGAGCAGGTGGTGTCTGGACCAAGGGGCGCAGGGCTTCAGCACCAAGATAGCTGATGGCATTATTGATGGCTTGGTCCATCATGCGGGTCTGTATGATCTCACTCTCTTTCTCATACATATAGCTCGAATTATAGTTGACGTCAAAGCAGTGGCGCTTCTCACCTGGAACAAGTGACAGAAAAGGTTACAAAGGGAACACTGCCGAGGCAGAGAGTATGTAAATATTTTCTAGAGACTTCAAAAAGGGAGGAAAGTTAAGTTGCCTGCTGGTTCCCCATGGTGCTGAAGTCTCAGGGGATGCTGGTCGGCAGCACCTTGTTTGGATGGTTAAAATAAAGCCAGCAGGCAGAAGGGAGGGGCAGAGATGTGGTTCAGTTGAGGCCATGTGGTAAGGTCGGCCCACTGTGCATGTCAGAGGGGAGCCCTCAACGAAGGAGGGAAAGAAGCAGGACACTAGGATGGGGCTAGAGGGACAAGGGAGCTACCAGCCTGTGGGAGTCTAGGGCTTCTGCCATAGTTCGTGATCTCTTAAGACACAGTCAACTCCCAACTCTTATTTTGTTTGTTATTTTCTGCTTGCAATATTAGGTAGCCTGGGGGACGGAAATGCTGCAAAGAGTTGGGACACTCAGTGACTCACCTCAGCAGCTTTTTAAATAGCTGCAGAGACAGAGAAAGTAGCCCCCCAGACTCCAACTGGCTACTCCCCGGACTCACCAGTCCTAGCTGACTGAAACTGAAGTGAAAGAACTTCAAATGTGGAAATTTATAGAAAAGCTTTTTTGAGAAGAGATCATGGTCTTTGTCCCTTTCCTAAAGTGTGTTTCTCTTCCTGTGCTTGGCAAGTATGTCTCTGATACACACGTGATCATTAGGGCCTATCTCACACTTAACTGAAAAAATATACTTGTGGTCACCCCCTTCTTCTCATGTCAAACTGCTGAGAAGTTTTGAAAACAGTGTTTAGCCACTGTCGGGGCTTGTGGGTGTTGTGTGTTAGAAAACAGAGGCTCTCTGGTCACAGGGAAGTCAGGGATGGGGACTGCAGTGAGGGCAGATGTGCTCAGTGGTGAGGGGTGGGGAGAGGGGAGAGAAAGCTAGGAAGGCGAGCTGAGTGCTGGAGGTGAGGCTGAGGTCACTGCTGATCCTTTCCATTCTGTCAGCTTGGATTCTGGAGAGATTTGCTAAACCATGTCCTTCTGTAATGTTTCCTAGGCATGTTGAGATTCCAAAATTTGTCACTGCCATACAGCAATGAAATAAAAAAGAAAAAAAATGAGAAAACAAAAGGATTGAAAGGACCAGTTCCTGTTCTGGAGGTATCTCCAACTTAGTGGATGAAAAATAAGACCTATGTATATGGAAGTGGAGAAAAAGTATAAGTTAAAAGTTGACTGGGTGCGGTGGCTTATGCCTGTAATCCTAGCACTTTGGGAGGCTGAGGCAGGAGGATCACTTGAGCCCAGGAGTTTAAGACCAGCCCAGGCAACATAGAGAAAGCTCGTCTCTACAAAAAAAAAAAAATACAAAAATTAGCCGGGCACCTGTAGTTCCAGCTACTCAGGAGGCTGAGGTGGGAGGATCACCTGAGCCTGGGATGCAGAGGTTGCAGTGAGCTGAAATGGTGCCACTGCACTCCAGCTTGGGTGGTAGAGTGAGACCCTGTCTCAAAAAAAAAAAAAAAAAAAAAAAAAGAAGAAGTTGTAAAAGGACTGCTTTGCTCTATGGAGGTCTTTGCTTTTATTCTAAATGCCCACATTTGAGGCATTTAGGCAGGAAAGTAACATGTTCTGTAAAAAGAATAATAAGTGACATATAGGCACTGGCAAGACAATTTGGTATAAACTGTATATTTGGGCATTAAGGGAATGCAGAAACTTCAGAAGTACTTGGGGAAGGGAATGCATTCTTGGAAAATCTAAATTTTGAGAAGGGTCTTGATGAACTGGTAGGATTTAGATTTTCAGAGAAGTGGGAGAGGACATCCTAGTTAAGGGGAGTGCAGGAATGAAGGCAGAGAGGCAGGCCTACATGGAACATGCACAGTAAGAGTCTGATTGAAACTAGATCAAGAAGTATGAAACACAGGATTTCCCAGGCTTCACTCTGCTTTCCTATTTGGCAATATCTACACACCAGTGCGGTATGGTGGTTAAGAAAACAAACTCTGGAGTCAGATGGGCTGGGTTTGATGCTGGCTCCATTGGTCACCGGTTGTGTGACCTTGGGCAAGTCACTTAACCTGTCCTCATGTAAAGTGAAGATAATAATTGTATCTCTGTTCTGTGTCCTCACGTAAAGTGAAGCTAATAATTGTATCTCCCTCACAGGGTCGCTGGAAAGCGCTTAGAACAGGTCCTGCCACATGGAAAACACTTGGTAAGTGCTTGGATTTTTTCTTTGTTTGATTTGGTTCACTTTTTTTTCTAAAATAAATGTGGTTTTTAAGGAAACTTTATATCACTAACATAAATGGAAAACCAGAATCACTTATTTTTCGAGTAGAAGGTAACTATGAAAAATAAAGACAATCAAACAGAGCATTGGCCGGGCACAGTGGCTCAAGGCTGTAATCCCAGCACTTTGGAAGGCCGGGGAGGGAGGAACACCTGAGGTCGAGAGTTCTAGACCAGCCTGACCAACATGGTAAAACCCTGTCTCTACTAAAAATACAAAATTAGCTGGGTGTGGTGGCACATGCCTGTAATCCCAGCTACTCAGGAGGCTGAGGCAGGAGAATTGCTTGAACCTGGGAGGAGAAGGTTATGGTGAGCCGAGATTGTGCCTGGGCAACAAGAGCAAAACTCCATCTCAAAAAAAAAAAAAAAAGAAATGGAGCATTTCATAACATTTTGATCAGATACTACTGTGAGTACTTGGAGACTAAGATCCCATTACCCTTTGTTAAAAACAGAGATTACCAATGGTGAGACTAGTGTTAAAGATAGCTGGTATCAAATTAAGTCTAAATCTTTCTCTTTAGTATAATCTGGGAGACTGAAAGATAACTGGAAAGAAAATAATTGTCCTGCTGTGTGGACCCAGGTTTTTCAATGGCACCGTGTGCCTGCTGGCAATTTGCATCCTACATTTGGGGAAACACTGAAAAAAGATAATGCATGGTAGGACCAAATGATGGGCATTCCAAATGGCTCACTGTAGGGTTTGAATTTGAACAAAGAGCCGAGGCTACCTGCCCTTGAAAAAGACAGGCTTGTGGTTAACATAACAGTAATGTGTAAGGCAGACCAGAACAGTGAGAAATTGGAGTCAGAAGAACCAGCTATAGAACAAATTCCTATGAGATGAATTTGTCCTTGCATCCCCCCCAAGCAGCTGACCTTAAGGCCAACCTGATAGTTTCTAAACAAATACCTGAGAGAAAAAAATATATATGCAAAGGAAAACACCTGTCTTGGAAACTCAATAAGAAGCAACAGCAGAGTAGACTTTGGTCAAAGTAATCAATGGGTTTTATTTTCAATTTCCAGATTGGATATATCTTTGGTCAAGGCCATCTGGAAGACTTGGAACATGAAAGCCAGCTAAGGTCACAGACACCCATTCCCTAGAATGTGACACAGAAATGATGAACTTTAGTTTCTTGGCCCTTTTAAGATTATTGGTGATTTTACAGTGTGGCCACCTCTGTTCAAGTCCCTAAAAACCAGAGGTCCTTGAGAAACTTTTCACCTAACAGAGAGGCTCCAGAAGGCTTCTGGGTGGGGTAGGCACATCACAAACTCTGCTTTTATCTTTTCTCCCAAGAGTTTGCTTTACTTAATGAATTGCCTACAATTTCGTAATCTATACCACCTGCAGTGTATGTCAGAAAACAGCTGAGTGCTAAAATTGTAAAAGGCAAAACATTAAGAGGAAAATAAACCCTTGGATGAGTGGAAATATGTGACTAAATTCTGTAGTTAACACAGACCATTGTTCATTGTTAAGGAGATGGGGCAACCTCAGATGTTCACGTGCATGCAGCTTGTAATCATCAGATAGATCCTCTCGTCTGAGTTACGGTAACTTAAGCAGTGCAGATGATTATCAGTCACCTGTAGACACGATGACTCAATGTGTATGAAACTCAGAAAGGGTAAACTACAGTAATTGAAAAGCCAACAGCTCACGTTTCTTTAGTAACACACTCATAAAAAAGGTTAGTCAAACCACAAGAGCGTAACTGCTTCCAAACCTGCACAGAGCATCTGGTCCAGCTTCTAGTCACAATCACATCACACCTTTGAATGATTCATGATACCAGCTTCAGGCTGAATTGGAGGTCTTCTTCCAACAAAAATACACACAGTAATAGCAAGTCCGAAGTTCAGAAACCAAGGCTGCCTGGTTGGGCCGTTCCCTACTTGTGGTTCTTTTTAAAGGTATCAATCTCTCATATCTTGGCTTTGTTAACTCTAAGCAACCACCTGACCTGAACTGATGCAATGTGGTGAGGACACATGGTTGTTGGCTTTTAAGTGCCAACTTGGAAGTACAGAATCACAGGCTAGAGGTAAAAGGGCCCTTAACTGAGTATGTGGATTCAGAACTCTGTAGGGTTGAGGGGCAAGACCCACCACCCTAATATGTTTACTTCTGGTCATTATATTTCACAGTACCTAGCACTGTGCCTTATATACAATAATTCCAATATGATAAGTACTATTTATTGAGCCCCTGCTGTATGCACTGTGCCATCCTAGACACTTTGCATACTGTCTCATTTTACCAGCCTGTTAGGGGTTACTTTTTTTTTTTTTTTTGAGACGGAGTCTTGTTCTGTCACCCAGGCTGGAGTGCAATGGCACAATCTCCACTCACTGCAACCTCCATCTCCCGGATTCAAGCGATTCTCCTGCTTCAGCCTCCTGAGTAGCTAGGATTACAGGTGCCTGCCACTATGCGTGGCTAATTTTTGTATGATACCTTTTAAGGTATGAATTATTATCTCTCAGATGAGGAACCTAAAGCACAAACAGGTTGATTCACTTTCCAAGATTGCCCAGTTGGTGAAGAGAGAACCAGATGTAATCCAAGAGCCCACATATCCCAGTATATGTTTGAGTATGAACTGCTGTTGCCCAGCTGCCACCTTGCCCATGGCTGCACAGCCCCACCACCAGCAGTGACTTCAGATTTTCTGTTGCAATGGTTCCCATAGCAGAGGGCAAGGGGGTTTAGTGGCAGTAACTGTTTTTTTCCACATGGACCAGCACACACATTCAAGAAGTATACGCTGCACAGAGTGGGTATGATGTCTATAAAGTGCTTCATGGTGCCAGGCATGTGTAAGCACTCTGTTTTCATGATTTGCTTAGCACAATGTTGGGTGATTTGACGAATACAATAAAATTGCAATCCAATAGAGGAGACGCAGCATTTACATCATTTCATGACAAATTGGTATCCTTAATGGTACATGGTAGAACAAAGCATAGAGTAGCCAAGAGAGTGGAAAGAGAAAACTATGAGCTACTTCTCAAATATGCCACACTTAATATGGGGCAAATATTAATCTATTATTTTCTTCAAAGTCTCCTTGTAATCAAGGTGATGGTTGTGGTGGTGGTGGAGACAGTTATATCTATAAGAAGCAGACTAGTAAACTTGCCTGGGGTGCAGAGAGAGAACATCCGTATGGGAATGCGGATAATGTGCGTTTCTTTTTTTTTTTTTTTTTTTTTGAGACAGGGTCTCACTTGATTGCTCAGGTGGGATTGCAGTGGCATGATCACAGCTCACTGCAGCCTCAACCTCCTGGGTTCAAGTGATACTCCCACCTCAGCCCCCCAGGTACCTGGAACTACAAGGCCCATGCCATCACGCCTGGCTAATTTTTTGATTTTTGTTTGTTTGTCTGTTTTGCCGAGACAGGGTCTTACTGTGTTGCTCAGCATGGTCTCAAACTCCTGAGCTCAAGTGATCCTCCCACCTTAGTCTCCCAAAGTGCTGGGATTACAGGCATAAGCCACTGCGCCCGGCCTACAATGTGTACTTTTAAGGGCAGACGTGAGGGACGGCATTCAGAAAAGAGTGAGATATTACACAGAAGAGGGAGGAGGAGAAGCAAAGGACTGGTTGGCTGAAATGATAAAATTAGAAGAAGTAAGCTGAAGACAGATTGTGGAAGGCTCAGAAGGCCTGACTGAATGGTTTGGATTTTATTCCATTGGGAGTCATTGAAAGGTTTTTTTGAAGAGGGTGGCAAAATGATCGAACCTTTAGAATAACAGAAATCCAATATTTCTGGTAAGGTGAAATGTTCAGGTTTTAAGTCTTAAGGTTCTTCAAGTCACTTAAATGTCTTTGCTGCTTCTCCTGGGAAATGTCATATAATTTCCCAAACATGTTATCGCTCACTCTTACTATCAGCACACATCCATAAGCAAATGAACAAAAAAAGCAGGTAAGTAGAGAAAATGGAATATCCAGTCATCATCATGGCTCTGATCTCAACCTAGGTGAAACTAACACTTCTTGCAGGAGGTGGAAAACAGAGGGGAGCCAGAGTACAAGAAGAAACAGGAAGGAGGGAAGAACAGAGAGAGCTGTGGGGGTGGTGCTGGGGAGAGCTGAGCTGGAGACCACATTTGGTTGCTGCAGAAGTCTTTGTCCTCTGTGAGACACTGGGAAGTGCTATATGGATGTCATCTGTTCTCATGGAGTCACCAGGGAAGACTTCTTTTCTAAAGAGAATCACCCTTGACGGAGAACAATTGCCCTTCTTCAAGGGACTTTTTTCTCCTACCAACTTTCTTTTTTCTTTTTTTTTGAAACAGTCTTGCTTTGTCACCCAGGCTGGTGCAATCTTAGCTTACTACAACCTCTGCCTCCCGGATTCAAGTGATTCTTGTGCCTCAGCCTCCCAAATAGGCGGGATTACAGGCACCCACCACCACACCTGGCTAATTTTTGTATTTTTAGTAGAGATGGGGTTTCACCATATTGGCCAAGGCTGGTCTTGAACTCCTGACCTCAAGTGATCCACCTGCCTTGGGCTCCCAAAGTGCTGGGATTACAAGTGTGAGTCACTGCACCTGGCCTCTCCCACCAACTTTCAACGACCAGACTCCTCGCTTTCAAAACTCCCCATATGACATGCACTGCTCTTGATCACCTCCTGGGGAAGGAAGGGCCTGGACTGCAGCGCTTATAGGCCAAGGTCTGGCACTGCTCTGTCGCCTGCCAGCTGTGTCGCTCCACCTCTCTGATTCTCCTTCCTTCCATGGTGAAAGAGCCTCACTGGTGGTTCCTAATATCCCTAAAATGCTATGACATTATAATGCTTATGGGATTATGGACTTTAGGCCTTCGGGAAGGGGTTGGAAAAACACGTTTTTCTTTTAGAAACAGGTATTAAAACTGCTTCCTGTTGCTGTTAACCAAAGCAGGCAATTTCTCATTAGTTACCTCACAGGGAGAACCGATGGTTTGTTGAAGTGTCAAAACCTCATTAACATGTTTACCACAGGTGAGTGAGATCTTTTTTTAATGTTCTTTTCAATATGAAAACTTCCTTTAATAAAGTAATACATAAAACTTTTAAAATAAGGAGATGCTATGGTAACCACTTTGGTCTGAATAACATCTGTTTTTTTGGGAAAGAATAAAAATCAGGAGAAATATGCAGAAATGTAGTCATTTTTCTTCTCCATCCAAGAGAGAAATCCATTTTGAGCCAAGTATTTGAGGATGGCCTAGTTTGAAGTGTAGTCAAACAAGTTTATAACAGGAGAACAAGATTCAGAGGGAGGAAAACCCCTAAAGGACTATATGTGCAAAGGAAGGCCTCTTGTCCTTTGAAAAGAACAACTTAAACAGAAGTATTCTGACAATGTAAAGGTGTCGATTCCTGATAGATGTGTGTCAATTTTTTTCCTATTTGAAACAAAGCCATACACAGTTTCTTGGAGAATTAGAAAAAAAATTATTTTTCTCCGACTTGAGAGCATGTTTGTGTCTCAAAATACATTTAGACTTGATCCAATCTGTCCCTCTTCCCCAGTTCATCTCTAATAGATGTAAAATGCTCCCTACTGGTAATTATCTCCACCTTGCCTGACAGATAGCAACAGGCTGACCTGATAGTCTAATTTCACCTTTACCCTCATAGTACAAGAGGTCAGGGAAGTCAAGGCTGGTCTGAGTGCTATACAATCATCAGCAAAGATTAAACGGAATGACTCAGTCTTCCTTCGCACCTTACTCATTGCCCTTACCCTGGCAGCTGAATCTTCAAAAAACAGTGCCTTGGAGAGGAAATATAGGAGAAAGGAGAGAAGAGGAGAAGAGAAGGGAGGAGGGGAGGGGAGGGAAGGGGAGAGGCGAGGACAGGAGAGGAGACAAGAGGACAATAGCCCACGTTTTATATCACTTCATCTCATACACTGCACAGTGTCACAGATAATGTTCCTTTTTCCCTCCCTTGACATTACTGTTTTCTATTACAAAGGTTGATTTGGTTAAATAATTTAAGGGATTTCTTTATTTTTATTTTTAAAAAACCTTGTTTCAAACAAAGGTTTAGGATATAAGTTAATGTAAAAAGATTAGAACAATGCCCCGGAACAAGAATGTCATGTATATGACAGGAACTCTTAGCCTTCTGTATGATGGATGAACAGACAAAAGAGTGAATGAACAAGTGGTACTGCCCTAAGCAAAACACATGAATGTTGGGCTAATGTAACTGTGTTTTAGATTCTCAGATTTATACCATTTGTCTTAAAAAAAAATCCCAAAAACCTAGGATATGGTTTATAACATGAACACCGTATCTGTATAGCCTTGAGAAAAAGGCTATCTGAAGTTACACAGATGGGCTTTATAAACACACAGTGGTATCAATAGTTGCTGACTTCGATTTCTTTTCTAATTAATCTCACAGATTTGCAGATGAGAGGTACCTTCCAGGGCACTTCATCACCTATTCAGTTTCTTCATTTCATAGATGAGTAAAGAGAGGACCAGAAAGGTTCTGTGATTAGTCTAAACATACACAGTTAAGAAATGACAGAGCTAGGATCAGAACCTGGGTCTTTTAGCTTCTAATCCAGTACTCTTCTTATTGCACTATACCACAATTTACCAAAAAAAAAAAAAAAAAATTTCCCCCAGTTATTCTGGGCCCTGAAGTACTGAAGTTGCTATCTCAGTTTGATAAAGAGCTAACTAACTCTACTAAGTTTCTGATTCCAGCACAGAGAGAATGTGATGGTTCAGAAGATGAGAAATCAACACCTATAAGATCAGCATCTCTCACAAGTCTGGAAGGGTGAAATGAAAACCCTCTGGTTGCAACAGTCAAACAAATGAAACAGATTCCCCAGGCAATGGGCTAAATGGCCTGAATTTGCACATATGAAACAGGCTGTATTTTTGAACCCATGAAATACCAAAGCAACTTTTATTAAGTAGGGCTTTAGTTCAACCATAGGTTTAGGGCAACTGTAAATACTAGGGACTATCTCTCAAATTTTAGTTCTCTTAGACCAAAATGCATTGACAACTGGATTGAAATTAAGTCGCTTTACATTTTTTTCTTGCCCAGCTCTCCCTGTGATGTCCCTCCCCATATCAGCTTCAGCCATTTCTAGAGTCAAAACTTTCTCTGGACCAGCCTGGGCAACATAAAGAGATTCCATCTGTATAAAAAGTTTAAAAATTAGCTGAGCCTGGGGGTGTGTGCCCATAGTTCCAGCTACTTGGGAGGCTGGGTTAGGAGGATCTCTTGAGCCCAGGAGTTTGAGGTGTGATTGCACCACTGCATTCCAGCCTGGGCAGAAGTGTGAGACCCTGTCTCAAAAAAAAAAAAAAAAAAAAAAAAACCACCAAATCAAAAACCCATTACTTTCCCCAAACTAAAATACACTCATGGCATAGAATAATGGTGCAAGCTTTCTTTTATACTCCAGTCAGAACCTCTTCGTATAAGTAAAGCCCAAAAGATATATGGGCAATGTTTGTAGACAACGTCTTAAACTCCCCATTTGTTTACTGTGCCTAAACTCTAAATGGAAGTCACTACATACTCCCCTGACATTTCTCACCGAGGGAAGGGAGGACAGCAAGGAGGAGGGGACCTCCCTAAACTGAAATACACCAACTTTACTCTGACGCAATTTATTCTTAAAGTGACTACAAGTGCAAAAATCTTTCAGTTAGTCAAAGTAAAATAAATAGGCAGAAATACCAAAGTAGGTAATTTTGAAATATATAAATTCTTTCAATATATCTCTATAATTCACATAGAACGTCTGCTTGTAAAAACATTATCTATACCATAATCAAATTTAGTCAGATTTAAAAACCAGGTAGGCATTTATTATCTATAAGAGCTATTGAGAAGAATAAATACAAAAGGACTGAAATAAAAAATCAACAGCTGGAAGCAGCTTTGGAAAAAGACTGAGACAGGTTTCTAAAATATTACTGATGTTGAGGGAGGTCTATTTTCATGTGATAATTATTTTTGTTCAATATCACCAACTTTCAATTTATAGCAAAACTGATACGTTCCATTTCAGCTATCTACTTCACAAATACAAATCTATTTTAAATATCATGGTCACATTTATGTAAATATCTGAGAGACTTCAGCAACATATCTCTGCCATTTGGAAGTCCTAACACTTTAATGAACATAATTATTTCATAGCCATCTTATTCTGCTGTATTTTTCGACAATGTGAAAACCAATGACATAAAAATTAACTCCAGTAAGACAAATGATTAAATCAAACCTTGTTATTTAAATCTATGTTTGCCCAACCGCTTTCCCTTAAAGCCAATTCTCAATCAAATTCAAGAAAATATGGCAATATGTTTTAGAGCATGGAAAAAGTTTGAGGATGCTAACGAACCAATTTGTAAAATATAATTACAAAAGATTACAAAAATGCTATCTTGAACATCTTACTGGTACAAATTGCATAAACTCTCTCATGCAACATATGTCATTCAGAGTAAAGAGGAAGGAACAGGATTTTAAACATCACATCCATTTAGGAAATTGGATATCAAATACTCCCATCTTCTGTCACGATGATGCTTTAGTTAATGTATTATATTCTATTTTCTAGAGCTATCAAAATGAACCACGAAGAATAAAAGTACACAATGAAAAACTAATTATTTTAACAGAGGTTAAGCTAGGAAGGGCCTTGTGTAGCAAGCATCCTATGTTATTTCATTTAAACTGTCTGCTAACAACAGCAGGAAAAAGGTTTGTATTCTTACCAATGAATTTCTGAGGCATTGAGCTTTTTCGTTTTGCCACATTGCTTGCTAATCTGTCCAGAACGAGAGCTCTTTCACTTCCCATCTCTGCTTTGATGTGTCTTGCCTCCGCACTTGCTGGTTTGGAAAAATATAAAAAGAAGAGGGAAAAGAAAACATTGGTACATGGGGAGAAAAGGAAATAAACTGGAAGGAGAAGTGTCCAAAGTTGGATGCACACTCTGCTGTTGTTACCTGTTATGACTGCTCAGATTCTTGCCTGGGGTACCTGCTGTGGTCAGTGAAGCCGACACCAGGGCACATTCAAATCTTGCAGTCTTATGCCGAAACGGGAAAGCTCGACCCATCCCCAACCAGTACATTCATTAGCAAGAGGAAGTATTAAATAAACAGCCTGGACGTGGTTGGTTGCAAAAAGACAGATAGATGGAGATCTTCTAACCCCTGATCAGCCTTCTTTCTGATTCTGAGTAACTGCGTGTGACACCTGCAGACTGAAATAATTCTTCTTAACAACTTTGAAAAAAAAGCATGGTGCCCCAGATTTACTGCTCTGTTTGTTAACAGCACTTTTGAAAATAGATACACTCACACAGATAGCAAGACATCTCCTCAGTGATTTGTGTATTGAAATTCTGAGTGGTTTCTTTCTTTTTCATTTTTTTCAGCACGCTCCTCTCAGTTCCTATCTTTCATATTCTCTTTCTCTGTGCTCTGCATTATCTGTTTCATATGCTCTTCACATTTCAAAGTAGTCTCAGTTATAATTTCCCTGAGCAACACTTCTGCCTTGAAATTAAAGAACAATTTGTATAACACATCTCTATTGAATTTCTAATAAAAATGTGAATAAAAACTGCCTATGAATGTGGGCTAACTACCCATCCACAAATAGACTTGTGAGTAGTGTAGGCCTGTGGTTCTCAGACCTGGCTGGACGTTAGAATCACCTGAAGAGCATGTATGAAATACCTAAGCCCAGGTCCCCCTTCAGATCAATTAAATCAGGATTTCTGGTAAGGGGCCTAGGCAAGAATATTTTCAAAGCTCCCCAGATGATTTTTAAATGCAGCCAGAATTGAGAACTACTAGAAGAGTATATAAATAGTGCCAATATCTAATCAACTAAAACAGTAAACTGTAATAAATATAATTTACCTCAATTCAGCAGGCACTGCCCAAATTTATGTCTAAAGTTCAAAGAGATACCAGCTGCTCTAAATATAAGGCTTGACATTTTAACACATGATGCTAGCCTGAGCCAGGGATCAGCAAGCTTATTCTGTAAAGGGCCAGACAGTAAATTAAAAAAAATTGCCAGACACATACAGTCCCTATCTTACATTCTTTGTCTTTTGTTTTGTTTTCTTTTGTTTTTCTGTCCCACAGCCTTTTAAAAATATAAAACCCCTGTACACAAACAGGCCACTAGCTGCATTTGCTCAGAGGACCACAGTTTGCCCACACCTGCCCTACGCAAATACATTGTGATGCTGTAAACATTTTTCTCTGTTTTCTCACAAATACTTCAGGAAATCCAAACTAAAATGAATTATCCATACATTTCAATTATGTCTATGGAAGAATAAATTGAAATTAGTTTAAGGGATTAGAGTAAAAAGCAAGTAGTGGCTGGCATGATGGCTCACCCCTGTAATCCCAGTGCTTTGGGAGACTGAGGCAGGAGGATTACTTGAGGCCAGGAGTTGAGACCAGCCTGGGCAACATAGCTAGATGCTACTTCTACAAAAAATAATTTTAAAAAATTGTCTAAGCATGCTGGCATGTGCCTGTAGTCCTAGCTACTTGGGAGACTGAGGTGGGAGGAATCCTTGAGCCCAGAGGTTTGAGGTTACAGTGAACTATTAATCATGCCACTGCACTCCAGCCTGAGTGACAGAGTGAGACTGTCTAAAAAAACAAAAATAAGCCCCAGAGTATTAAATATTTTTAATTTTATTAGTGTCATTAAAAAACTGTATGTTATAGTATGTCATTACACAATATATTATAAAGCTAAGTTTTTATTATTTAACTAATTTATTTACTTGTTTTTGAAACAGGGTCTCAACTGTCACCCAGGGTGGAGTGCAGTGGTGTGATCACTGCAGGCTCAACTTCCTGGGCTCAAGTGATCCTCCCACCTCAGCTTCCCAAGTAGCTAGGGCAACAGTCCAGAGCCACCATTTCCGGCTAATTAAAAAAATTATTAGTCTCAATATATTGCTCAGTCTGGTCTCCCAACTCCTGGCCTCAGGCAATCCTCCCACTTCAGCCTCCCAAAGTGTTGAGTTTATAAGCATGAGCCACTGCACCCAGCCAAAGTTCAGCTTTTTTTAAAAAAAAATCTGGAATAAAATGAAATCTGGCTCTGCCAGGTGTGGTGGCACCAGCCCATAGTCTCAGCTACTCAGGAGGCTGAGGTGAGGGGATAGCTTGAGGCCAGGAATTCAAGTTCAGCCTGGGCAACACAGTGAGATCTCATCTCTTAAAAGGAAAAAGAAATCCAACTCCAAAAATGAGAAAGAGAAGAGGATGATAAATAATGTGATAATAATGACAATATTTACTGGACTTGGTGAGTTTCTTGTCAAAAATAATTCTAGGCTCTAAAGAAATAAATCATAGCCTACACTGAAGCTATCAATTATTTGTGTAAAGGAAAACAGTAAGGGTCAGAATAAGGGGACTGAGTGGCTTTTGGGCTAGTGTGAAAGTACTTGATAGACTCTGGCTGACCAACAGTTGTAAATAACGGGCACTTCAACCACAGGACAACTATTGAGTGAAGCGGGTCAAATTCTGTCCAGTACAGGGATAGGTTTCAATGACCAAACAGGAAATCATTTATATTTATTATTTCCTTTCACACAAACCACCACCAGATGTGGCAGTACCCAAAGCCCCAAGAACACAGAGATGAAAGACAAAGCTTGGAATTTGCAGTAAGTTCCTGGGGCTGTTAGAAGGAGACTTTTATCTTGGAATCATGGGAGAGGTAGCTAAGTTTGTGCTTTGACTAGGAACATTCATCCTAGTTCCAACAACTTCTTCTTTGAGAAGATTAAATCTAAGTAAGCCTCCCCTCAACCCTGTAGTTATTAACAAAAAGATTCATAATGAAAAAAGAATCAAAAACAGTACTCAGGGAATGTTTATGTTTTATGCCCATTTTACCACTGTTCTTAGTCTCTTGTGGTCCGTCCTCTCACTGCCAAATCATTACCCAGGAATTACCCAAGCACGGTGCTGCCCGTCTAGTTTTCCCATTTGTTTCTCAGCAGTTACTGTCTACATTTTACCAATCTCAGTTACAACAAGCAGCTTTCTGAAGACACGTAATCAACATCCTCTCCATTTGTGAGGATGCTGAAATGTGGACACATTGACCTAAATAACTGTAATTAGGGCAGGTCACTGAATGGCAACCTTTTGAGATAACATCACCTTTTATTCCATGTTACCCACCAAACTGGTCTTGAGAGTCATTTCCAGGTAAACATTATTACTCTGTAAATCAGTGACCAAATACCTGGCATTTAACATAAAATTCTGCACTGTTCATGGATGGACATATTTTGAGGCATGGATGGAGACTTCTCCATTTCCACAACTCTGATTAGATTGAAAGAAATTCTCTGAAACGAATCTAGAGGACTCCTGTTCACTCACACCCTCTTTCTGGATCATTCACTCAAAATATTAACTACAAGATCTTAACCTTCATTGTACATGTGAACACTCTAGTGATTCAGTTGATCTTCACTGAGTTAACCTTGTTTTCTAGTTGATAAGTCAGGCAAAGGCTAATTTTCAACTGAAGATAGTACTCTTATTTTCTTTCCTAAACTGCTAGCCTTTGCCTCACACTTGTTGGACAGCTGACGCACAATACCATGAAATGAGCACCCTTTAAGACACAAAGAGCCAGGTGCCATGGCTTGCGCCTGTAATCCAGCACTTTGGGAGGCTGAGGTGGGAGGATCGCTTGAGCCCAGGGAGCTATGATCTTGCCACCCGCCCTCCAGTGTGAGGAACAGAGTGAGCCCTGTCTATAAACAACAATAACACACACATCACACATACACAAAAAAATGCTTTGTAACTGGACAAGCTCTTTGGGATTACTGAGTGGTTTAGGCAGTGTACTGAGAAGAAAAAAAAAAGAGGACTATTGGCTTTTGGTCCTTTTCTTCAACTTTAGGACCCAACTGTCTATTTATACAAACAGTCTAGACTTGTTATCTTGCCACATCACGTCTCAGAAATATAAGTGGAGAGAAACCAGTTTGGCAAGATAGTAAGGGAACAAGATAATGGGTTTAAATGACGAAATAGGAAATCCGTTCCTGGGTGGTGTTTGGCTGTTTAATGCTGCAAGGGGTGGGTGTGGGGAATATGTGATGGTGGCAAGGAACAATTTGCACATTCGGTTCATGAGTGAGAGTAGAATGAGTACGACAGTCATCGTGGATCAATTTCCCTTCATATTGCTTGCTTGCTAAATAGTAGATATACTAATTTTCATTAGAAAAGTTATGTTAAAGATGTGCTGAAAAAATAAATAATAAAATGTAGTACAAAGTCACAATTACAGAATAGGTTACCTTTATTCCCTGTAGAAGCCTTAATATTTGGTTTTAGTTAACTGTTTCCACGATACAATTTCTATCTCAAAGTCACTGAAGGTTTAACTATGTAATTGTGCTGTTCTTTTGTTTTTGTTCAAAATCCTTCATTAGATCTTGAAGTGTTAAGTGGAGCTTAAATAAGAGCTGTTGCTTCCTGTCTCTTCTATGGTGTGGTCAGTCAGCTAATGGAGAGGGGAGCAAAGTGGTGCTATTATGCAATAGGAATTGTCTAACAAGAGATTGCTATCAAAGATAGAGGCAGGTTCTAACAAAAAAGTTACATAAAACTGTTGCCTTTTTGAACCAGTAAAATGAATATACTACCTGTGAGCTAGTATTAGTTTCTAAAAAGAATAGGTTAGAGCAGTAGCTCACACCTGTAATCCCAGCACTTTGGGAGGCCAAGGTCGGGGGTGGGGGTGGGATACACCTGAGGTCAGGAGTTCGAGACTAGTCTGGCTAACATAGTGAAAACCTGCCTCTACTGAAAATACAAAAATTAGAGGGGCGTGGTGGTGGGCGCCTGTAATCCCAGCTATTCAGGAGACTGAGGCAGGAGCATTGGTTAAACTCAGAATGCAAAGGTTGCAGTGAGCCAAGATGGCATCACTGCACTCCAGCCTGGGTGACAAAGCAAGACTCCACCTCAAAAAAAAAGAATAGGTTGGGAAACAAAGTTAAAAAATTTTAAACATTTTCTTTGGTCTGCTAAGTTGGTAAAAATATAAGTTTATTCTGAAACCTTCATGCTTATATTAGCTTGAAGAGCTATTGAAGATGAAAGGTTTAGTATCCTAGATTCATAAATTATTCAATTACTTAAAAATATTATTATTGCTAGAACTCATTGTTACACAAAAATATTTCCTGCTCCAAGTATTCATAATTTGTGTGAAATGAGGCTAAATGAATCTCTATACCAGCTGTTAGTCTCTTTCTGAAATAAGAATCAAACTAATGAGAAAATGAAGTCCATGATCTTCTGTATTTTTTCTTCTTTTCATATATATACTCCATTAAGACAGAATTGGAATATTTTGATGGTGTCACTTGTGATGTCTGGTGTAGAAACTTGGACTAAGTAGCAATATCACTTTATTAGACCCCTGCATTATCTTAATAGATCAAGCATCTGGTTGGTGGTTGGAATGTACATTTTTTTTTTTTTTTTTTTTGAGACGGAGCCTTGCTCTGTCACCAGGCTAGAGTGCAGTGGAGATCTTGGCTCACTGCAACCTCTGCCTCCTGGGTTCAAGTGATTCTCCTGCCTCAGCCTCCCAAAGTAGCTGGGACTCCAGGTGCCTGCCACCATGCCCGGCTAATTTTTGTATTTTTAGTAGAGACAGAGTTTTACCATGTTGGCCAGGATGGTCTCCATGTCTTGACCTAATGATCTGCTAACCTCGGTCTCTCAAAGTGCTGGGATTACAGGCGTGAGCCACCGTGCCCAGCCAGACTGTAAATTCTTAAAGTATAGGGGCTTGACCTTAACTCGTCTTATAAACAGCTTTGATATGGGCCTGGCACATAGAGAACTCAACAAATGCTATCTGGATAAAAGAAATGATCAGCAAGGCCAGAAGTCCTGTTGCCCAACACCTGTATTTTTTTGCAGGCTGGTCTTCACTCCAAGGCCTTTTTATCCATCTGCTTGCTTCCAAGAAGTCCTGCTTCCCCATGCAGGCAGGTTTGTCCACAGGCTTGGCTCTCACACTATACTGCACTTTGATTTACGATAAGCATTTGAGGAATGAGTGCTGTAGGCACAACAGCAATAGAGCATCATCTCTTTACAAGTGAGGGATGAAGGCATAAGATGCACTATACTGGCTAGGCTCAGAATGGAACCCCATGTCCATACTGGACTCCCAATTTTAAGAAGAAAACAAATGGAAATCATACATGGAAGGGTACAAAATAGTTAAAGAATTGGCTTATGTTGGATTAAATATTCTGTAAATTTTGGCCTCAGGAAAAATTATAAAAACTATCTGAAACATAAAAGATAGACTAACATATGGACTGAGATGCAGTAACTTGATTAAGCTGTAACTTTACACATTTATAACCTGAAACCACCATTACAACATATTTGTTCGAAAAAAAAAATCAAAACTTGCTGACTTAGTTAACCCTTTATCTTTTTTTGCTGAGACTTAAAGTACGGTGCACGAATCCACCAAACCACCCTGTGAAATGCAAATTAACCCAACCTCTGTATTTCAGCATTTCCTGAATCACTTAATACCACCGAAGATAGCTAAAATATTACTTTTGATATTTTCCTTACTTGAAATTCCTAAAAAAGATTGTGAGAATGGGAAGTAAGGTAGTGGCCTTACTTCAAAATCTGTAATTTTGAACTTACTGTTTACAGAGTATAGTTTTCTGATCTTCTCCCCTCCTTCCAGAAGAATCAGGACACACATATATGCATATATGTGTGTGTCTATTAGTATGTGTGTTACTATATTTCTTTTGCAAGCCAGATAATATATGACCTTTAAGAAATATAGCTAATCAAGGTCAAAAGTGGAAAAGGTGTAAAAGACCCAAATGTCCATTAACTGATGAATGGATAAATAGAAAGTGGCAAATCCAAACAATGGAATATTATCTAGCCGTAAAAAGAAATGAAGTACTGATAAATGCTTCAGCATATAAAAATGCCTCAAAAACATTATGGTAAGTAAAAGAAGCCAACACAAAAGGCCACATATTGTATGATTCCATTTATGTGAAATGTCCATACAGGCAAATCCATATAGACAGAAAGTAGACTGGTGGCTGCCAGGAGCTAGAGGGAGGAGGAATAGGGAGTGACTGCTAATGGGCACAGCACTGCTTTTGCTAGTGGTGATAATGTTCTGAAATTAGATAGTGGTGATGGTTGTACAACTTTGGGAATATACTAAAACTATTGAAATGTGCACTTTAAAAAGGTAAATTTTATAGTATGTATCTCAAATTTTTAAAAATTAAAAACTATGACTAATTGTGGCTGGGCGTAGTGATTCACGCCTGTAATCCCAGCACTTTGGGAGGCTGAGACTGGTGGATCACCTGAGGTTGGGAGTTTGAGATGAGCCTGACCAATATGGAGAAGCCCTGTCTCTACTAAAAATACAAAAAATTAGCTGTGTGTGGTGGTGCATGCCTGTAATCCCAGCTACTTGGGAGGCTGAGGCAGGAGAATTGCTTGAACCTGGGAGATGGAGGTTGCGATGAACTGAGATTGCATCATTGCACTCCAGCCTGGGCAACAAGAGCAAAACTCTGTCTCAAAAAAAAAAAAATACTAGTCACAAAATTCTGGTGAATTTTAAGTAAGTCACTGAATTTTAGGTGAGTCTGTCTTGTCACCTCTGAAATGAAGAGGTAGGGTCAGATGCTCTCTTTCATTTTAGCTTTAAATATTAGTAATTAATTCTACTTGGAATATGACAGATTTTCAGAGCTTGGGGATCTCTCACAATAAGAGCTTTGCCTATTGTCTGAAATACAGAACGGCAAGTAAAGATGCCTACATTTTATTCTTGAACAAGTACTGCCTGACTCCCATGAAGTAGGTCACTTAAGATGTCAAAACCTTTCCTAGCAAGCAGACTCAGATAAAACAAAACAAAACAAAGAGAAGAAGATGTCAAAGCCCAAATATTAGGTTTGTTTTTCTTTTTATTTTATTAATTAATTTTTTTTAGAGATGGGGGTCTCACTGTGTTGCCCAGGCTGGGCTTGAGCTCCTGGGCTCAAATAATCCTCTTGCCTCAGCCTCCTTAGTAGCTAAGACAACAGGTGTGTGCCACTTTGTCTGGCCTGTTTTTTTTTTTTTTTTTTTTATAAGGGAGTAAACACTTCTTTTTACTTGGATATGCTTTATCCAAATAAGTTGGATTTTTTTTTTTATCAAGTTAGAAATCCAACTCCTTGATAAAATCAGAGATACCATTAGGATAAAAAGCAGAAGCAGTGCAAACCAACAGAATTCAGTTGGCCAGCTCCTAACATCATACAATACGTTTTATCTAAAACACAAGTTTTCTCTTATGCAAAATGAGGGCAGTTTAGTCATTTCTACTCTATTTTTCCTGAGTTTCATGTTATTTCCATCATATTTTTTTTAATCTTTCTGCTTTAGGCTATTCAAACTACTCAACTTCAACAATTGCTGTCAAACACTAAATTCCATGAGGATTTGTACCTATTCTAAGTAAGCAAGTGGTACAAGTCACCAAATAAAAATGTCAGACAACCCAAACTGCAGAACCAGGCTGATAGCCAACTCCATGGGACAAAGGACAGCTGCAGAGATGTGACACAAAGTTTCAGGCTGTTTCAACTAAAGAATGAAAAAAAAAAAAAACACAACTGAGATATAGAAGAACATCGAGTGGTGCCAGTAGGTATCTAATTCAAATCACTGAATAAAACAAGAAATCCCCAAAGCCAAATGGAAGCATCACAATAAATAATATGAATAGACAAGGATATAAATTGGGGCCTGTGCAAAGAAAATTCTTGTAGTTTTCATTGACTCTTCCCTAGCCACTCCCCAACCTCTTCTACTCTCAGTCTTTGCCATTCTATAAATAGTAACTCCATTCTTCATCAATCTGTTAGAAAATCTTGTTGACTCTACCTTTAAATATATAGAGATTTAGAATACTTCCCACCACCTCTACTACTAACAAGATACAATTTTCTCTTGCTTGAACTATTGCAATGACCTCTTAACTGGACCCTCCCCACCAATTTCCAACCTTGCCCCAAATACAATCTCTTCTCAAAAGCAAGTAGACAGATTCTTTCAAATGAGAAGGCCAATGATGTCACCTCTTTATACAAAACCCTCTAAAGATTTTCAGTTTCACTCAGGTTAAAAGCCAAAGCCTTTACAACGGCCTGCAAGGCCTGATGAGATCTGGTTTCCCATTTCCTCTCTGGCTTCAGGTCCCATTACTCACTGTGCTCCAGCCACACAGGACTATGTACACTTCTTCAAATTTGTGCCCCAGGACCTTTGCTCTTGCTGTTCCCTAGTTACTTGCCAGGCTCACTCATCTGGTTAAAAAGCCTGTTAAAATGTCACCTCACTGAAGCCTTCCCTGATCCTCACCCTCACTCCTCAGTAACTTACCACCCTCAATGGCACTTACCACCCTCTAACCTTCCCACATACAGTCTGCTCATTTACTTTCTTTATAATCTATCTGCCCTCAGCAAAATAGAAACTCCACAAATCTTTTTACTTCCTACTGTATCCCACTACCCAGGACAGCAGATGCTTACTAAACGTGTGTTGCATGAACTCACCAGTGTCCCCTGGGTCAGTGCTCTGAAGAAATGTCCGGCAGCGCTCCTTGTGCTCCTCAAGGGAACTTCTCTGCTTGTAACTCCTTCCACAAAACTCACATTTGTAGGGTTTCTCCACTAGAAGGAGAACATAAGGGGCACTCAATGACCCTCAGGGGTTCCATACAGGCCGGGTATTGGGGCTCTGTGATAACTGTTCATTAGAAATGAGACTGCTGAGTGAAGCCAGAGTATTTAAATACTTTCAAATCTATATTTTAAATTTGGTAAGCTTAAATAAGGTTATGGTCTATGATTAATTATTATGTCAGAGTATTCTTCAAAAGGATTGCCTCCTATCACAAATGAAAGAATTTGGATTTAGTGATTACCACTTAGCATAGTGTTTTTGATCCAGGTCACATCTTATTTCTTTAGGAAAAAGAAAATAGGGCCCTTTTATGCTTTAACGAGGTTAATGTAGTATAAGCAATGAAATAGGAAAGGATTCCTTATTTTGGACATCTACTTGGGAGTTAGCCATTTGCCTAGAAACTGATGGCCTTTTCAGAACATTGACATATTTGAATAAATTTAGCTCATCCTTGCCAAGTGGCTATAGCAAAGTCTAGGCTACAATAAAAACTGAGCTAATTAATTAAGGATTTTTTCGTTTTTGAGATGAGGTCTCACTCCATCACTCATGCTGGAGTGCAGTGGCACAATCACAGCTTGCTGCAGCCCCAACTTCACAGGCTCAGGTGATTCTCCCATCTTAGACTCCCAAAGTGAGAAGATTACAGGTGTGAGCCTTTGCACCTGGCCAGGATATTTTTGAATAATAGAAATAAATATGCTCTGGGTGCAGTGGCTCACACTTGTAATCCCAGCACTTTGGGAAGCCAAGTAGGGCGGATCACCCGAGGTCAGGAGTTCGAGACCAGCCTGCCCATTGTGGCGCAACCCTATCTCTACTGAAAATACAAAAATTAGTTGGGAGTTGTGGTGGGCACCTATAATCCCAGCTACTAGGAAGGTTGAGGCAGGAGAATCACTTGAACCTAGGAGGCGGAGGTTGCAGTGAGCCAAGGTCGTGCCACTGGACTCCAGCCTGGGTGACAGAGCAAGACTCTGTCTCAAAAATAAAAATGAATTGTAAAAATGACTTCATCTAAATGTCTAAAATGAAGGAAAAGTTTCACCCATACAATTCAGGCAACCTTATTCTGCCAACTCCCCAAATGCTTTATTGCTTGAAATGTGTAAGTAATAACTTCAACTATTTGTTCAAGGCTGGTCTTTCTGATTGTTGATAAAATATACTCAATACATTTGTCAGTTTTATGGGCTAAAATTTTTATTTTTGAACTCCTCTTGTTCTGTTTAAAACAGAGGCTTTGGGATTTAAAGCACTAAAAGATCCTTATGGAATCCTAAATTAAATGCAGGTTTGCTAGGACTAAAAATGTTAAGTTTCTGCATAAATTGGGTCCTCTAGAATCTGTCTTTAAAATGCCTGCTATTGTTTCTTACTTGAAAAAGGCAACAGTAGAGAACTATTCTAATTTTTTCGAACCAAACTCATCCTTAATTCATTACTTTGAAAAATGAGCTATAAAAGAAAATTGGCTTCATTTGCCAATTATGATCTTCCATGGTGGGTTTTGTTGGGGTTGATTTGCTTAATCCTAGTGGCTGAATTATAACAAGTTTCAGGTTTGGGGCTAGGTTTTGGTCAAAGCAGTAGATGTGAACTGACATAAAAACAAACCTTTTTTTCCAATTAAAATTTTGCCAGATAACATCAAGAACATGAGGTCCCAAATTTGAAAATAAACTCAGTCTTATTTTTCTAGGAAGGAAATTCTCAATCTTGAAAAAAGAAAGTATTATCTTGGTCAAAATAAAGAGTAAAAACATCAAGACAGCACATAGCTTTTTATGAATCCTTACTGCTGTTCATCTTTTAGAGATTTAAAATAAGTAGGTTGGCTGGGCATGGCAGCTCATGCCTGTAATCCCAGCACTTTGGGAGGTCAAAGTGGGAGCATTGCGTGAGCTCAGGAGTTTGAGACCAGCCTGAGCAACATAAGGAGACCTCATGTCTATTAAAACAAACAAACAAAAAAAAAGTGGGCTGATCAAGAGGAAAGTTGGATTTAAGAAATTTATCCCTAATGGCCAAAAAGTAGCCCCCAAACAATGATTTATGTCTAGATTAGCTTTTCATAATTTACAAAATTGTACATCATTTGCTTGTCTTTTGAATGGAAAGAGTGTGCGTGCGTGTGTGTGTGTGTATGTGTGTGTTAGGAAAATAATCTTTTAATAAAGTTTACCCGAAGAAAATACTGATGGCTATAATTTTCTCACAAAAATTAAAAAGACATTTTTATAGGGTGGGCTCTTCCTATCTGACTGTGGTGTTCTCTAGGGGTGCAAGGATGGTGAGGAGATGATCATCTCCACTGAGGCAGATGGAGAACAATTAATGCCTTAATGGTAGTGTAATTAGCCCTAGAGGTCTCTGCTGTTGTAACCCTTCAGAACAAGAATGACAGATTGAAACCATACTTAACTCTTTCTAGCTTCCACATGGGCTCTGAGGAATGCAGTTACTAGACATGGAATGCTCATTCTCTCACTTACCAGAATGTGTCCTAAGATGCCCAGTGAGCGCATCTCTTCTTTGGCATGCATAGTTGCAGAGGTGACACTTAAAAGGTTTTTCCCCTGTGTGCAGTTTAATGTGGCGGAGGAGGTTACCTTTCTGAGTAAAAGATGCCCCACACTGATTACATTGGAATGGGCGTTCACCTTTAAAAAGGACAAAAAAGGAGATTTCTGATCACAGGCAAGTGGAAAAGGATATGCAGAGATTAGATGCCTAGGGCCAAAGCTCATCTTTTAAACAGTTATTGTTCATATTGGGATCAGTTGGGAGCTGCATTTCAAGGCAATCATAAGACTTACTTATGAAATCTCCTCTCTAGAAGAGAAAACACACCTACCTAGCAAGGCTATTTTAGGTATCATATTGAATCAGAGCAAAGAAACAAGAGTAGCTCCAGAAGTGCTTTCTAGATGCAATTTTTTTCTTCCCCTCCCCCCGAGATTGAGTCTTGCTCTGTCCCCCAGTCTGAGGTGCCGTGGCACCATCTTGGCTCACTGCAACCTCTGCCTCCCAGATTCAAGTGATTCTCCTGCCTCAGCCTCCCAAGTAGCTAGAATTACAGGCATGCACCACTGTGCCCGGCTAATTTTGTAATCTTAGTAGAGATGGGGTTTCACCATGTTGGCCAGGATGGTCTCAAACTCTTGACCTCATGGTCCACCTGCCTCGGTCTCCCAGAGTGCTGGGATTACAGGTCTGAGCCATTGTGCCTGGCCCTAGATGTAAGTTTTTATATTACTTGGTATTCCTTTTTTTTTGAGACAGGGTCTTCTTGCTCAGGCTAGAGTGCAGTGGTGAAGAGGCTCACTGAATCCTCAACCTCCTGAGTTCAAGTGAGCCTCTCACCACAGCCTCTAGGATAGCTGGGACTACAAGTGTTTGCCATCATGCCTGGCTAGTTTTTTAGTATTCCTTTTGAATATAATCTCCTTTGAAAAAAGAGTCACAAACTAAAGTCCTAACAAGGCGTTGAGGGCTAGAAATTCTCCTTTTTAAAGTCTTCATATGAGATGTGGGATGGAATGTACTGGCTCAGGTGTGATGCTTGCATTTGTCTGCATTTCTATAGACTGCCCATTTATTGTCTGAAGATAAATTCCTTTAAACCAGAAATAAAAACTATATCCTTTCATTTACCAAATTTGAACCCAATACGATAAGAAGATCTGCTCTTATTAACAATGTTATGCAAAAATATGTGAAAGATGGCTAAGAAGCAAATCACACAATTCAACTCCTACTTAGAAACTGAAGAAAAAGTTTTTGGCTGACCTAGAACACTGTGCTCTCTACAGTCTTTTTTTATTCATAGCATTTGCAATATGTTTGCCAAATGCATGGCAAGGCAGGGATAAAAAGCACCGAGTTAATGGCAATGCAGAGAGAAAGAGATACATCAGCATTACAGCAAAAATCAATGAAAGTAACCAAAAGTTCCAAATTCCACCACTTCATTTCTCACATGGCTGCATTAGGACAGTTTTCGGAAGAATGCAAAAAGCAGACTATTTACCAGTATGGCTTCGCTTATGAACCATTAAGACATTGAAGCTGATGCAGGATAATCCACACACATCGCAGTTCATCTTTCCACTGGTTGGCCTGCTACTATCAAATGAGACAACATGTCTCTCCAACTTAATGTTTTCATATTCATTATATTCTCTTGAATAGCTATAAGGGATTTCAGGCTCTTCTGCATTTCCCATGGGCTCTGGCTTTAAAACATTCTCATCTCTTTCACTGTATTCATCTTTCACTTTCATTGAATCATCTGCAGGGAAAAAAATGCAAGAAATGAACAATGACTATACTTGAAGCTATCAAAGCAGCTCAAACAGCAGAGACCCACAACTGACAATTAAATACCAAATGAAGCTAACAAAACACTGTACATCTACAAAACAAGAAAGCACC
This sequence comes from Callithrix jacchus, assembly GCF_049354715.1. Classification (NCBI taxonomy): domain Eukaryota; kingdom Metazoa; phylum Chordata; class Mammalia; order Primates; family Cebidae; genus Callithrix; species Callithrix jacchus. The sequence goes on from NC_133506.1 coordinate 120,254,778, forward strand.
ATTAGCATGAGCGCACATTATTTAAATTCAGAACCACAGTCAGAGGAAAACACACATACTTACACACATAAAAACAGGCGATAGTGTTTTATGCTATCCAGAAAAATACAGATAATAGATTTTAGCTGTCTGCTCAAAGTGGCCATGAAACAAACATTGAGCAACTCTTCTCCATTACTAGGGGAGAGGACGGGTTCTCAGATCCAGTACTTTTTTTGGTGGCTGCAGTTAAAAAGGCAAGGTGATGTAATCTTAAGTTTCAAGGAGAAAATATTGTTTGAATCCTTCAAACGCATCCAGTGTAAGCCATTAAGATTAAGAGTTAAATAGTTAATGTAGTTTTTCTAATTTTAAGCCATGCTTTGCCTCTTCCTCTTCCACGTATATGAATTGCTAAAACACATCTTATCTCAGTCTCTCTTGGAGCTGATAAAGGCACAACATTGAATGTAGAGGAAGCTGTCAGTACTAATGAAATAGTGTTGACAAAGACAAAAGGAAAAGTAATTCTTTCATATAACCCGAGGAATCACTTTCATCGACACAGGTAAATGGGGCTCAGTCTAAATAAGGGGAAAGACCCTTAGGTCCCAAGTTAGGGAGGACTAAACTCAAGGACTCGAGGATTGTATAATAGGACTGGATAGGGGAGGAGGGACTGGCTCAAGTGAGCTGGCTGACCAATTACTATCGTATGAGCTGTAATGTAAATAAATGAAATTTAAAAGAAGAGCTGTAATACTCTTAATGAAGAGCATAAGAACATATGAAGAACATAAGAAACCAAGAAGACAAATTTATATACTTGCACTGAGACTAACAAAACCTAAAAATTTGCCTGATGTAAGAATAATAAACATTTGTAAGCTATTTTTCATGTATAAAATATGCTATATAAATGCTTACTGTTTTGAACATCGGTCCTTAGAAATCAAAAGTTGTACTCCGTGTGAGGAATCACACATCAGTGGAGCGTAGGGCTAGAAGGGAATTTAAGATCATCTAATCCAACCCTCTTGTTTCTCAGATGAGGAAATTTGGGAGCTGAGGAAATCTGAGATGTTTTCAGTCATTTGTCCAAGGTTACACATCTAGTTACTAGCAGAGGTGTGATTAGAACGCAAAACTTATCCTTGAACTATCAATTACTTGGATTTGACCTCACACACTAGACATCTAAGGCCTAAGTGGATTCTTACCAACTATATTACACACCCTCCCATCAATGGAGTAAATGTTAAAACCCAAAACACTCTGAAAAAAGATATTTTAAAAAATTACATCCCTTCCAAAAAAACATCAGTAAGTGTTGCTCCTCTTGCCACATAGGAGGAAGTACAACTGCAGCTGTGCCTAGCTTGCTACCTTCAACCCAAGTTTCAATTTTCACTTCTATCAAGGTTACCTTTCATCTATATTAACTGTGTTTGCTTAATAGAGCAAGACAGGGCCTAACCACCATCAGAGGAGCCAGGGCTGCCACACTGTTCCACTGCTTCCTACCACAGTTCATGGTTCACAACTTTTCACTCTTTGACTAGCAAAGATGCAGGGCTGTAGGATAAGTCCAACATGTTTCAAATTTGCCCACCCTGTGGATCTTGGTTATATAAGAAATGACATCTGCTTCCTACTTGGAAAGAGGTTCACTTCCTTTTTCTCTGGATAGGTCTTCCCTGATTTCAAATGGAATTTGTTGGCTTCAGTGGTTTTTTTTTTTTTTTTTTTTTTTAATTTTTTTTTAAGAGAAGGATGCACCTGAGGCTTATACCCGCCTGCCTTCCTCCATCACTCCAGCTGTGGGTAATATCCCACCAAAGCTTGAGTGCTCTTCAGTTTGCATGTAGGCGTTTAAAAGAACCTCAACGGAAAATTTCAGCTACTGAAAACCAAAAACAGCCGATAGAAAAGGCCAGCAGAAAAGGATCCTTTCCATTTTGGTTAGAAAATGTGAACATGACCAGACTCAGGCCACTCCATGGTCACTGAACCTTAAAATATAGTAAGTTCAATGTGTTGGGTCTTTCTGAAAACAGAGGAAATAACAGAGCTGTTCCCTTCCCTCAGGATTTTGGCTTTAGTTGGCCTGACCTGGAACTCAATACTACACCATCCTGGCTCAAGAGCAGATCTTAGCTTTAGCCCTTTAAGAGTCAGCTGTAGAGCAAGAAAGACAGTATTTGAGACCCAGGGACATAAGGACACAGGGACACAGCATTAGAGAAGTCCCTTGGGCCTACATAGCTGCTGGTTTGCCTTTGGAGTCTTACCACTTTTAGATGAATGACCTGAATGGCCTCTCTGCATGGTTACTGGGGATCAGCAATTTATTTTTACTTTATTTTATTTTTTGAGAACTAGTCTTGCTCTGTTGCCCAGGCTGGAGTGCGCCCAGGCTGGAGTGCAGTGGCATGATCAGCTCACTGCAACCTCTGCTTCCCAGGTTCAAATGATTCTCCTGCCTTAGCCTTCCAAGTACCTGGGATTACAGGCACGTGCCCCCATGCCCAGCTGATTTTTGTATTTTTAGTAAAGACAGGGTTTCGCCATGTTGGCCAGACTGGTCTTGAACTCCTGACCTCAAGTGATCTATCTGCCTCAGCCTCCCAAAGTGTTGGGATTATAGGCATGAGTCACTGCACCCAACCAGATTCCAATTTATTCTAAATCAACTCTGTTACCTTCTCAAGGTAAACCATAATAAATTGCTGGACGGGCATGGTGGCTCACACCTGTAATCCCAGCACTTCGGGAGGCCGAGGCAGGTGGATCACTTGAGGTCAGGAGTTCGTAGAGCAGCCTGGTCAACATGGCAAAACCCCATCTCCACTAAAAATAGAAAAATTAGCTGGACATGGTGACTCCCAGCTACTGGGGAAGCTGAGGCAGGAGAATCACTTGAACCCAGGAGGTGGAGGTTGCAGTGACCCAAGATTGCACCACTGCATTCCAGCCTGGGCAACAGAGTGAGACTCCATCTCAAAAACAAAACAAAACCAATAAATTAGAATCTAAGGTATGAATGAGATTCCTGAGAGATATTGGGCTTAGCACTCAGCCTCCAAATACAGTCCACCAAAACAACCAGAAAGGCACTAGCCTGCTCTAATGAAGAGATTCATTCCATTCCCTGGAAGACTTACTGGAGCAGAGAAAAGGGGTGTTCTACTTAGAAAATACTAATGAACATGTCTAACATCAAGCTTGTCATCTTGAACCCAAACTTGGTTCTAATTTATGACTTATTTATGTTGACAAATCGAATCTCCCTTCTTCTAGTCTCCACGTAAAACTGTGGAACCTTTTCTCTTTCAATCTCCACATCAAGTCAGTCTCCAAGATCTATCAACTGTGTCATCTGGCTCTCTAGGGGCCAACTCTTCTTTTCCTTTCCTTTTGCAATTTGGTTTCACCTTTCATTGCATCATACCTAAATTCATCCTCTCTCAACATTCCTTTCCAGACATATTTAAGACACAGGTAGACTATGCTTACTGCCACTACAGCCTCAAAAAGGACTCAGAATTCTCTGTAATCTGGCTTCTGCCTTCACAGTTCACTGAATCTGCTCCCTTGAAGATCACCAACAATAATCTCCTGAATCCTAGATTCAATGCCTTTTCATATGCCACTCTTTCCAACTTCTTTATAGTCCTCGACACTACTGATTACTCACCATTCCTTGTTCTTCTGCACTCCTTTCCTTCCTTCCTTCCTTTCTTTCTCTCTCCTTCCTTCTTTTCTCTTTTCTTTTCTTTCTTTCAACAGAGTCTCACTCTGTTGCCTAGGCTGGAGTGCAGTAGCGTGATCTTGGTTCACTGCAACCTCTGCCTCCCAGGTTCAAGTGATTCTCCTGCATCAGCCTCCCAAATAGCAGGGATCAGAGGCACATGTCACCATACCTGGCTAATTTTTTTTTTTTTTGAGATGGAGTTTCGCTCTTGTTACCCAGGCTGGAGTGCAATGGCGCGATCTCGGCTCACCGCAACCTCCGCCTCCTGGGTTCAGGCAGTTCTCCTGCCTCAGCCTCCTGAGTAGCTGGAATTACAGGCATGCGCCACCATGCCCAGCTAATTTTTTGTATTTTTAGTAGAGACGGGGTTTCACCATGTTGACCAGGTTGGTCTCGATCTGTCGACCTCGTGATCCACCTGCCTCAGCCTCCCAAAGTGCTGGGATTACAGGCTTGAGACACCACACCTGGCCATTTTTTGTATTTTTAGTAGAGACAGGGTTTCACCATGTTGGCCAGGCTGGTCTTGAACTCTAGATCTCAGGTAATCCACCTGGCTTGGCCTCCCATAGTGTTGGGATTACAGACGTGCACCACTGTGCCCGGCCCCTGCACTCCTATTTTTTCAGTGAAACTGTACCTTCTTTCCTTGCCTTTCTCATTGTTTCTTGCCCCTTTTCTTCCCTCTGCATCCTAAATACTGTCCTTAACCTTCTTTTTTCTTCGCTCTATACCCCTCTTGTATGTCAATTTCATTAATCCTTAAGGCTTCAACTAACATCTTATATGATTAATCCCCAAATATATAACTCTAGGTGTATATTTTTTAGTCCTCTATTTCCAAAGGCTTCCTAGGCATCTTCCCAGTTACTCAGGCTAGAATCCTTACGATCATCTTTCCTTTCTCCTTATTGGGCCCCACATTCAATCATTCAGTGGTTCTATCTCTCTGTCCAGTCACTAATTTGTTTCTCCACTCCACTATTTTGCATGCCCATTACCTAATTCTCAGACCCTATGACTTTCCCATGACCTACTTACTGCCGTAGCCCCCACACTGTTCTCCCTGCCTCCCTTCTTTCTCCTTTCCAGCTCATCTTGCTCATTGCTACAAGATTGTTCTTCCTAAATTCTAGCTCTGGTCATGTCATAGCCCTGTCAAAATTATTCAATATTTTCCACTGCCAACAAAATAAAATCCAAACTCAAAAACAGAATTTAAAAGGCCCCAACCTATCTTTGGCATAATTATTTTAACTACTTAGATCTTTAACTAAAGAACTTCTATGTAGTCTTAGTTTTGTTCAAATTTATTTCCACTGCCTAAAAGATCTTTCCCCAACATGGCCACAGGTCCAAGTCCTACACATATTTATTTTAGGGTCAAACTAATATGCTGTCTCCCAGCTACTATGCCTTCCCAGATCCCCCAGCTGGAAAATACCCTGCTCCTTCTTCCTGGGTTACGTACAAACTCACCTCCTCTAGTCTCCCCCATAAACATGTAAGCTAGCTGAGGGCAGAAGCTATACAGTGTGTGTGTGTGTGTGTGTGTGTGTGTGTGTGTGTGTGTGTAACTCAGAATTCCCTTTGACACTGCTTAAACTGTATCTGTAAGACCAGAGGTTATATGTTTTTAAAATAGAAATTTTGGGGTTCCTACCATAGATCTACTAATCTGGGGGTAGAGACTGGAGATAGGTATTTGAAAACATCCTCTCCAGATAAACCTTATGCACAATGGAGTCTGAGAGCCACTGCCTGGAGTTTGAAACAATGCCCTACATAAAGTAGATATCCAATAAATTCCTGGTATATGAGTATATCATTGCATTCGCCTCCTAACTGGCCCACAGTACATGTGACTTCTGTTATACTGCATCCTATTGCCAGAATAATCATGCTGTAGCAATGAAACTCTTGTTAAAAAACTTTCAGTGATTTCATTTGCTTATAGGATAAAATCCAAACTCCTTAAAGAGGCATTCAAGCACCTGTCCAGAACTGACCCCAGGACTACTTAATCATCTCATTTCTCAGCCTTCTTGAGTCACCTTTCTCTCTCTCTATACTAGAACTTTACTATTCAAAGTGAGGTCCTTGGATAAGCAGTTCTGCAACCCCTTGGGAGCTTGTTAGAAATACAGGTGCTCTGGCTGGGCACGGTGGCTCACGCCTGTAATCCCAGCACTTTGGGAAGCCGAGGCAGGCAGATCACAAGGTCAGGAGATCGAGACTATCCTGGCCAACATGGTGAAACCCCATCTCTACTAAAATGCAAAAAATTAGCCAAGCGTGGTGGTGCACAACTGTAGTCCCAGCTACTCAGGTGACTGAGGAAGGGATTCACTTGAACCCAGGAGGCAGAGGTTGCAATGAGCCGAGACTGCGTCACTGTACTCCAGCCTGGCTACAGAGCAAGACTCCATCTCAAAAAAAAAAAAAGAAATGCAGGCGCTCAGGCCTCAACCTAGACCTACTGGACCAGAATTTGCATTTTAACAAGATCCTCAAGATTCTTATGCACATTAAAGTTTGAGAATCACAGTTCTCCAAACTTATTCTCCAGCCTTTCCCACACCTAAAATATCCTACCATTTCAATAGTGTTTTCAAACTTCCACATGTAGTTTAAATGCCACTTTTTCCATGCAGTCTTCCTTGATACCCTTAATTAGAAAAACAAATTATGTTTTTTTGTTCTCATACACCTGTCTTATTCTTCTTTATATTTTTAGCCTTTTATAAAGTGAATAAACCTTTTATAGTATGAATAATCCCAAATTTGGTTTGTTTGTTCACTCTTTCTTTTCTTTCTTTCTTTCTTTTTCTCTCCTTCCTTTTCTTTTATTTCTTTTGACAGAGTCTTACTCTGTTGCCTAGGCTGGAGTGCAGTGGTGCAATCTTGGTTCACTGCAACCTCTGTCTCCCAGGTTCAGGTTCAATTCTAATTTTTTTATAATATATATCAAGTTTCTTAGACATACATCTTAAGTTGACACTTAGAAGACTATCAAGAAGCCTCATAGACACTGGCAAAAGTTTATTTCTTAAGTCAAGTGGTGGGTATATGGATGTTTTCTTATTATTCTTTAAACTATAACTGTAATTACACTTGCCTTTTTGTACATATGATCTATTTCATAATAAAAAAAGTTAAATGCTTCCTGAGTACATTTTTTATAACTGAACTTGTGGAAAAAAGAACCCTACCAAACCACAAATTGCTGATAAAGGTAATTGCTATACATTCCCAGAGGTGGGGAAAAGATGTCTAAATTGAATCTAACCCATAGGAAATTAGATTAAACTAAACTTCTTTCTAAAGGAGCCACTCTAGGGTACAATTGTTCCCATCTTTGTCTATATTTTGGAGGCCTCTTAGGAAGATGACACACACGAACACACACACACCCCAGAGAGAATTTTGTAGGCTGAAGAGAACAAAGGTTTGGCTCACTGAGGCTGATGCACATGGTTTCATTTCCTGGGGTGATGGTTATCACATGAAAGGCTTGCACTCCAGAGTAGACATTTTTGGTTTCACCTGAGACACTGCAAAAACAATGGGTCCTGGAAAGGATCCAACATCTAAATCCTTCAGGGGCAATAGCAGTTTCAGCCAACTGTGCCTCAGTTTGTTTTTACAGGCACATAAAATGCTCAGTTGGAGAGAAGAACCCATCAAAGATGGCAAACAGAACAGGCAACTTGGGTATCTTGGAGAGCATGTTGTTACTAGGAATTTCCCAGTGTAAAAAAGGGGTTCTGAATTTCCACCTGAATCTATGATATCTGAGAATCCAACTCCAAGAAGGACAAAGTTGAAAGTAATATCTTCAGGTTTGCTAGAGATATTGTGAGAAGGGACAAAACAAGATAGAGGATGTTAGGGAAGGCACGAAAGGGTGATGTTATTTAAGTGTTTTACAAGGATCGGGGGTCATAACCATGAAATCCTCAGCACATGCAGAAGTCAACTGGATAACAAAGAAGCTTAATCATCTTAATGTGGCACTTTAATGATGCCACTGATTTGCTATGCCAATTCAGAGATAATGAGGCCCTAATGCTACAGATGTTCAGCCAGGCTAAAAGAAAGGCGGGGGGGGGGGCGGGGTGGGCTTTTCTAGCATGCCGTTTTCTAACTATCCAATTAAACAAATTGTGAAAGCATCTAAATAGTTTACCAGGTTTTGACAGCTGTTAATAGGATTTAGAAGCTGGAAGCACTAAATAGCAAAATGGGAGATATATGTATTGTAGGTATTCTATCTACAAAGTTTGTTACTGTCACCCAATCTAGCGCAAACAGATGAACTAGAACAGTTTTTCTTATAAAATTAATATCTATACTTCTTTCCCACAATGACCTCATTGTATTAGGAACAAGAACACTGAAATGATGGGTCATTTTTGTTTTCTAATTTACATTTTTGTATGTAAAGTAATGAGAGAGAAACCGATGATATTTTGAGAACTAAACAGTAAGGAAAGTTTTAATATTTGCTAACCAGTAAAATTATAAAGCTGCAATGCAAACTAAACTTTTGGTCATTGGTTTATAAAATCCATTATGTTTTCTTTTTTATCTTTTAAAGTTGAAAATAATGAACATCTGTTAATTTTGAAAATGCCAATTTTTAAATTAGGAAAAAAGTGAAAAAGGTGAACCAGGCTAACAAGAGACAAAATACTGACATCTCAATACAGGTTTGGATAAAATTCTATAGGTTTAAGTTCTTACTGAAATATATTCTTGGCCAGGTGCGATAGCTCATATCTGTAACTCCAACACTTCAGGAGGCAGGTGCGATAGCTCATATCTGTAACTCCAACACTTCAGGAGGCAGAGAGGGGGGACTGCTTGAGCCCAGGAGTTTGAGAACAGCCTAGACAACAAAGTAAGACCCTGTCTTTACAAAAAATAAAAAATTAGCCAGGTGTGGTCACGTGTGCTTGCTGTCCCAGCTACACAGGAGGCTAAGGCAGGAGACTCCCTTGAACTCAGGAGGTCAAGTCTGCAGTGATCTATGTTCATGCAACTGCACTCCAGCCTGTAGTGAGACCCAATCTCAAAAAAAAAAAAAAAAAAATTAAAGTCATTGGACTTTAAAATTTGCCCTTAAAGAATCTGAACTATGGGAGGCCAAGGCAGTCAGATTGCTTGCGCTTAAAAGTTCTAGACCAGCTTGGGCAACATGGCAAAACCTTATCTCTACAAAAAACAAACAAAAAAAATTAGCCAAGAATGGTCACACATGCCTGTGGTCCTCAAGAGGCTTAGGTGGGAGGATCACCTGAGCCTGGGGAGGTCCAGGCTGCAGTGAGCTGTGATCAGGCCACTGTACTCCAGCAAGCCTGAGTGACAGAGTGAGACCCATCTCAAAAAAAAAAAAAAATCTAAACTGGCTATCAGTAAATCACATCACTTCAAACTCAAGACATTAGCATATAAGAAGTTTCCATTTCAAAGGAACCACCTCAATTTTACTAATAACATTAATCTTTGCCTTTTCTGACTATCAAATACCTCATTCATGGGCAAAATAATAATATTTAACAAATAATAATTTCAGTGCAATTCTTTACTTCCCCATTAGAACAACAGGAGATTTACTACTTTTACAACAGAAAGACACTACACATCAGCAGTAGGTAAGGTTCCAGCTTCTCAGCTGGGCTAAGCTCTTCCAATGTCATGGGGCCAGGTATAATTCTTTATCTAGAATTGTGAGGACTGAAGGCCATGATGTATGAAAGGTCTTTCTAAAGTATAAAGAGTCTACAAATATATTGTTTCATTTCTGCCCGTTACAACAATTACTTTTTCTATGATTTTCATCTACATATTAAACTGTTTTGTATTTGTATTTTTGAGAAATAACTTCTACCTATCAAAAAATAATAGATGAATATACATTTAAAGAGGTTGGAGTTTTGGACTGGCCTAAACAAAGCGTAGACTAACGTATGCACCTGGTAGGAGCTTCATTTATAAATCCAAAAGAAAAAAACTTCCTTTTCATTAAAAATTCCCTGGCATAGAATATTCACTCTTTTTTAAAAAAAGCAATGAAAAAGTTTAAAGCATGTTAAGATACAATTTTTAGTAAAATTTAAAACCTGTCATCGAAATACAATTAAATTGGCTAAAAAACATTCTGACTGTCATAATGCCAAACTCAGGGTCACAGGTAAAGGAAGGAATGAAAATGTCTTCTATATCTAGAGCATAAGTAGTTCTTGGTGTATACAGCATGTTTTGTGTTATATCACAGTTAGTGTATTTATTTCCCATATAGACTAGGAATATTTTCAAGGTGAGGAGCAGGTTTAAATAATATTTGTGTCCCCAGAACCTGACAAGGGTGGAGTTACTTTAGAAATTGAATGAATGGGCTGGGTGCGGTGGCTCACACCTGTGATCCCAGTACTCTAGCACTTTGGGAGGCCAAGGCAGGCAGATCACTTGAGGCCAGGAGTTCAAGACCAGGCTGGCTGACATGGTGAAACCCCATCTCTACTAAAAATAGAAGACATTAGCTGGATGTGGTGGCACGTGCCTATAGTCCCAGCTATGCAGGAGGCTGAGACAGGAGAATCAGTTGAACTCGGGAGGCAGAAGTTGCAGTGAGGCAAGATGGCTTCACTGCACTCCAGCCTGGGCAACAGTGAGGCTCTGTCTCAAAAAAAAGAAAAGAAAAGAAAAGAAATTGAATGAATGAATGAACTTGGTCAGCCTGAACCAGTTTAGTGATAATAACCAGGCCAGGCAGAGAAGAAGTAGTAAATCACAATATACCCCTAAGTTGTCTATAGAATTCTGATGCTGTCATGCAGTATGTAGTTTCTCTTAATGCATCAGAATGAGGTCATGCCTGACAGTGATAGCCAGTCCTCTAGTTGACTTCTTTGCCCACTGTGGTATGGCTTCTGCTCTTCCTACTCCACCATTCTGCAATAGGATGCCACTGGCCAGTCCCTGTTTTTTAAACCTCTTTCCTTAGCTTATTCTCTGCTGGTTCTTCTCCTACCTCACTTATTTACTTATTCCCTCTATTTACTTCTCTTTTTCTATCTCCTAGATGTGAATTATCTCCCGGGGCCTATTTTTCGAAACCTTTGCCTTTTCACTTTACATACTCTGTCTCCAAGTTTTTATTGCTATTGATTCTCAAGGCCTGGAGAGCTGCAGACATATACTTCCTGACATATTCCCTCCTAAGCCCCAGACATATACTTCCTGACATATACAATCACTTCATGAATTTCCAACAGTTATCTCACACTCAACAAGTTGCAAACAAGCTCGTTATCTCTCCCATTTCTTCTCTCTTTCCAAATCTACTCTTCCTATAATATTCTCCGTTGTCCTCTCTGCATAGTGGCTGTTTGATGTCAATGTCTGTATATTATTCTGCTTCTATCAACATTTAGCACTGTGCCTGATACAGAGCTCAGTGACTACTTACTAAACAAGGAAGTAAGGCAGGAAAGAAGGTAAGAAGAAAGAAAGGAAAGCATGAACAACTATACCGTTATTTGCTTCAAATACAAAATTACAGTTGACAGTGTTTTAAAAAACTGCACAGATTACAATTTTGCCTAAAGCTAGCATATTAGTCCAGGATAGAGGGAAACAATAAATTGTATTTCTAACTTAAGGTATAACAATCAGACCCAAAAGGTATAAAGGATTCTTGGACGAGAAGGAAATAAGTATAAGGATTAAGAATTAGAAGATTCTTGCTCTTTTTAGCATTAAATTAAAATAAAAAATATAAGAAAATAATTTAACATTTGCCATCTTCTTCCCTTCCTCCCTCCCTGGTTTTCAAATAATGGAATTAGAGCACTGAGAGGTAATGGAAGAAACTCAGCACTGACTTCTCCTAGGTGAATATACAACATTAAAAGCACACAAGGGAATAAGCTATCTTGTCACTGGAACATGTTCATCCCTGGGGTGAAGTGTAACAACTGCTTAACAGCTGCCCAGTAACATACTTCAAGGCTGCAAGCAAAGACACATCCTAGCTTTATCAGAAACTGTGGAGGAAATATTGTCTGGCAGAATAAAACTAGAATGGAATCTGGCCAACTAAGAATCTATGTCCTTTCTATTTCAAATGGCAACTTCTAATGATCACAGAGAGGTTTCTACTAACAACATTCAAGTAACATCAGATGGGTATCAGTAATTACAGGGAAGGGACAATATGGTATTTTACTTATTTTTTCCACTGAAAGTAGAGTTGAATGCCTTTTTTTTTTTTTTTTTGAAAGTTTCTGATAAAAGAACATGGGCTTTGGAGTAAGATGGAACCGAGGTTCAAGTTGTACTAACTAGCTGTGTGACCTCAGCAAGTTACTGGACTTCTGTGAATTTTCTCATTTGTGTTGCAGTAATGATAATATCTATATTTGACAGGGCTGTTACAGTAATGAAACCAAGCAAAATAATGTATATAAAGGCGTAGCATAGTAGCTGACACATAATACGTTTATGACCTTGAGATAGGCAAAGATTCTTAGCTGTAACACTGAAAACATGATTCATAAAATATTCTACAACTCAATAATAAGACAAATAATCCAATTTTAAAATGCACAAAAGTAGTCTTTGGCTTTTCTAAGGTAATAAATAACATTTTAAAAATGCACAAAAGATGTGAATTAACAATTCACCAAGGAAATTATATGAACGGACAACAGACCAATGAAAAGACACTCATCATCATCAGTCATTAGAGAAGTGTGAATTAAAACCATAATAAGATTCGACTTCACACCTGCTAGAATGGTTACTATGAAAAAGACACAATAAAGAGCATTGGCAAGGCTGTGAAGAAAATAGAAACCTTATCTGTTGCTGGTTGGAGTGTAAAATGATACAGCCATTTGGAAAACAATTTGGCAGTATGGTAGGCAGCCTTCTAAAACCGCTCCTAGCATTCACACCCTTGTGTAATGTTCCTCTCCAGCGTGGGCTAGACCTGGGTGATTGCTTCTAATGGAAAAACATGGAAAAGTGATGGAAGGTATCCCTTCTGTGTTAGGTTACAAAAGACTGTGACTCTCTCTCTCTCTCTCTCTCTCCCTCTCTCTCTCTCTCTCTCTCTCTCTCTCTCTGGTGCTTCTTGCAGGCTTCTGAGATGAAGTAAGCTGGAGAGCAATGAACTGATGGCAGTGTTTAGTCAACCTCCAGTGAAGAAATGAGGCCTTCAGTCTAACAGCATTCAAAAACTGAATCCTGACAATAACCACATGAGTGAGTTTGGAAGCTAACTGATCCTTCCCTAGTCAAGTCTTTAGATGAGACCATAGTTCAGGTCAATATCTGGTTAGCAGCCTTGGAAGAGACTGAAGCAGAGGACCCAGATACGCTGTGCCTGCATTCCTGGGATGATACGTTTTAAGTTGCTAGGGTTTGGGGTCATTTGTCACATAGCAATCAATAACTAATGTAGGGCAGTTTCTAATAAAATTAAACATAAATTTACCATACAATAATTCTACTCCTAGGTATCTGCTCAAAAGCAGTGAAAACCTATGTCACATAAAGACTTGTACATAAAATGTTCATGGAAGCTAAAAATGCAAACAATCAAATGTCCATCAAACAGTGAATTGATAATCAAAATGTACTATATGAATACAATTGTATTCTTTTTTTTTTTTTTTTGAGAGAGTCTCACTCTGTTGCCTAGGCTGGAGTGCAGTGGCATGATCATGGCTCACTAGGCAGCCTCGACCTCCTGGGCTCAAGCAATCCTTCCACCTCAGCCTCCTGAGTAGCTGTTTTTTAATTTTGTTTTTCGTAGAGGCAGGGCCTCTCTATGTTGCCAGCTACTCCAGAAGCTGAGGTGGGAAGATCACTTGAACCCAGAAGTTTGAGATCAGCCCGGGCAACATAGTGAGATCCCATTTTAAAAATTTTAAGAAAAAATAAAAGAAACAAACTACTGATACATGCAGCAACATAGATGAACTTCAAAAACTTGATGCTAGGTAAAAGAAGCCAGAAACAAAATATTACATATTGTATTATTCCATTTATATGAAATGCCCAGAAACAGTAACTCTTTAGAGACAAAAGTAAGATTAGTGGTTGCCTGAGGCTGCAGGCAGGAATGGGGATCAACTACAAACAGGTACAAAGGATTTTTTAGGGTGATGGAAATGTTCTAAAATGTGGTGGTAGTTGTACAACTCTGTACATTTTCTAGAAAAGTCATTGAATTGAACACTTAAAGGTACGTAAATTATAAGCACATTAAAGCTGTTTTAAAAAGAAATCTATACAGATAAACAAAACAAAATAAAATTGATAGCTCTGATACTGACTGTCTCAAAAGGAGAATGTTTAGCTACCCATTCACCAACGACTACAAGAAGCATCGTGATAAGTATAGTTTCTGAGCTATGATTACTTCCATATGACAAATGCTCAGAAAACTATCTTTAACTCCTTTTGTTCCTGTGCTGCTGATTTCATTCCCTTTCAACAAAATTAACAAGATTTTGCTCATTGAAAAACGCAAGGTGCACCTGCTACTTGACAGTAGGAAAGGAGGATTAAAAAAACTCAAGTACAGAAGAGTTGGCCTGATTGGACATTTCCGATATTTAGTTATTTTATTATCAATTTCAGACAAATACCTAACTACTGATTTTTGCTCTTTCTAAATTGGGCTTAAATCCATAAGGATCCAGATACATAAGGATGTATTACTTCTTTGTCATATTTTGTGCTTTTATGGACCATACTGTCCCACTTTCTATTCTGTTAATAATTTAGTGTGTTTTACTAGGCTATGATTATTAATTAGTTAATGAGCACTATCTCTGAACTGCAAAGCAGCAGTGGTATAAATGCACCTGGGTAAGTTCTCTGAGGGTTCATTCAGGAAGGTGGGTTGTCTCCTAAGACAAAATAAGAAAATAAAGAATTATCTTTTTTATATAATCTCAGAGAGAGAAAGAACTAGTACAACCTGAAGGACTAGAACCAGAAAATCAAGCTGATGGTAAATAAGGAATAGGTCATATAAAAATGCCAGAGAGAGTTCTGGGCTCCAAGTAAAGAAGAGAGGTAATAATGGACCATTAAATGTTGTTTCTTCAAATGTTGGTGGATGGGAGGTATTACCACAGCCTAGACTGACTTAAAAGAAGTTAACAAAGAGCCTTTCCTATTTTCTCTAGGACTGCTATGAACTTACTTAAGGAGTAAGAAAGGGTAACAAAGGCACTGGCTGAGATTTCTGCTTCTGTAGACGCAGGTGCAGAAAAGGCTGGTTCTAACACATCTTGTCAATGTCTTTAATGCCACCAGACTGATGAATATAGTGAAATATCTATCATGATCCCATTTTTACTTATTCAGTTGACATAATTAGCAAATCTATTAAGGGTAAGGTCACAAATTATTTTTGAATATTAAACCGTGGCTCTCCATATGTTACTGTTTAGACAGCATCACCCACTGCAGAATATAGTTTTCAGGATTGTCATTTCTGCAACCTCAAATCTAGATCCAAATGCAGTCAGTTAAAGCAGATTTCAACCAAGCAGCTAAATGAGAAAACATCTGGACCTACCAGTCAAAATGAGAAAGGTCACATGTTAAATCCAGATAATCTTGTTTATTGGTGTTTGAAGGTTATACACCAAGGGCTGGATTACCAGGGTCCTCCTTTAGGCCTGGCACTGACAGCTTCATTCACCTGCTGTGTGTGTCACTTTAAAATCCAAAGCTTTGAAAGTATTGTGTTATTAGTCACTTCCAAATGTAATTTTCCTAATTCTGAGCCTGAATACTATGTCAACCTATTGCTAGACTGCTGATGAGATCCTGGGAGAAACCATGGGACAGAACTGTCAGGTGCAGATGATGTCTATTCTTTTAAAAACTGTTTTCCAAATTTCCATTCAGCATTTTTCTATGGATGAAGCAACTGTAATTTTCTCTCTCAAAATTAAGAAAAAGAAAAGGAATAAGCAAGGAATAAAATTAAAAGATTGATGTAGGATTTAGGGATGATGATGAAGAAAGGGGGATTGTATCTATTACATTATTTTTTATAATTAGTGTTCTTCTGTATATAAACAACTGAACCAAAATTTTTTATGTTGGAAGCAACTCCACATACCAATGCATATAAAACTACTATGAAAACAGCAAAGTCAAATGTCTTAAGACTTTACATGCTTTGGTAAGATCTTTTTCATCTTTTCTAGGTTATGAACATCTTTGAGAACTGTACTCTTTGCCTAGAAAAAGAGTACACCTACCCATAAACACAAAATTTCACATACTATTGATTGATTTCTCAAACCCTGAGATCTCAGGTTTGAGAATATCTGCCTTTGACCTTTAAATAGGCTCAGACTTACAGACACTTCTGTGCTACATTTTGTATACTTCATATAATAGTGGTAGGTATTTTTCTAATGTTTTGCTCCAGCACCCTTGAAAGAATTTTGAAAAATGATATAGCTTTCTTATACATAGTAGACATTAAGTACATACTAGGTTGATATCTATAATTTTTCATCATGAGTTTAAATATTTTTAAATGAAAGCAGAAAGTTTGTGTGTTGTAAATAATGACAGTTTAAACTGTTACCACACCCTTTCAAATGTATCTACTTAGGAATATATACATATTTGTAATTTGATTTACTCCATCATAAATTAAAAAATACATAATAAGCTTTTCAAGAAAATCAGAAAATTTCTCTTTGTACTTCTATTTCCATTTCACTTCCCCCATGGAATTTTATCCTAATGTAGTACTCTTTATATGACTGAGTCATCTATTGTTCAATCCATTATATGTATCTGCAGCAAAACAAAACAAAAACCCAATAAAGTAATTTTGTTAACATAAAGTGCTGTGTCAAAATGTGTTTTCTTCTGGACTGAATTAGCATTACAATTATTAACATACAATTGAGTAAAACAATATAAGTATATTATAATTTTTGATCAATGCATATAAAACTATAATTACCAAATGCAAAAAGTAAAATTTGTTGGGAATGTATCTCCTAATGAGAAGGATAGAGGGGAAATAATTTATGAAAGTTTGATAAAAGAAATTATCTAACTGATCTTTTGTTTGGCATCCTGGATGTACTTACTCCTTAGAGATGGGAGAAATGTTCTTTTCTTTTACACAGTGGAAAAGGAAGGCTGGGCATGGTGGCTCATGCCTGTAACCTCAGCAATTTGGAAGACCAAGGCAAGAAGATCACTTGAGCCCAGGTGTTCAAGACCAGCCTAGGCAACACAGTGAGACCCCTCTACAAAAAATTAAAAAATTAGCAGGGCATGGTGGTGCATGCCTGCAGTCCTAGTTACTTAGGAGGTTGAGGATGCTTGAGCCCAAGAGGTCAAGGCTACAGTGAACTGTGATTATCCCACTGCACTCCAGCCTGGACAACAGAGCAACAACCTGTCAAAAGAAAGGAAAAAAAAGAAGAGAAGGGAGGGAGAGGGGAGGGGAGGGGAGGGAAAGGGAGGTAGAGGAGAGGGGAGGGGAGGGGAGAGAAAGGAAGGGAAAGGGGAGGGAAGGGGAGGGGAGGGGAAGGGAGGGGAAGGGAGGGGAAGGGAGGGGAGGGGAGGGGAGGAAAGGGGAGGGGAGGGGAGGGGAAGGGAGGGGAGAGGAAGGGAGGTAGAGGAGAGGGGAGGGGAGAGAAAGAGAGGGAAAGGGGAGGGGAGAGGAAGGGAGGTAGAGGAGAGGGGAGGGGAGAGAAAGAGAGGGAAAGGGGAGGGGAGGGGAATGGAGGGGAGGGGAGGGGAGGGGAATGGAGGGGAGGGGAGGGGAGGGGAAGGGAGGGGAAGGGAGGGGAGGAAGGAAGGAAGGAAGGAAAGGAAGAAAGAAAGCAAGCTAGTTCAATGGCAGCAGTCTTCTAGGCAGATCAGTTTTAGGAAGAGAGGAAGAGAATATACTGAAGTTGTGGATCTGGAAACTGATTCTCTTAAAATCATTTACTCCCATACAATCCTTGGAAAGTTTTCCCAGCATTTGAAGAACACTACTAAAATAAAAGACCCCGTTGCCAAAATGTACTCACACGCTGTTCTTCACTTTAGTTAATGAACCAATACTTACTTAGTGAGCACTTGTGAACATTGCAGGGGATAAATGGATAAATGGATGGTTGGATGGAAAGGCAGAAAGAAAAATGGATAAACACTGAGTGTTTACTATATTCCCAGAACTTTGGCATAAAAGAATACAACTATAAACTGTCCTTGCCATGTCTTTGGGACACAATCAAGTACAATAAGACCTGGCCACAATACAGTGTATACAAATTTGGATGTAACAGGATTGCTGATTGCCTCCAGTTGTCTACCCTTGCCCACTTCTCTGACAAGAGCAAACTAAAGTTATTATGTTATGGGAATGGATAGGAAGTAACTGCCTCGTGATCATTTGGGTCTTTTAAGGTTTAATGTATGGTCAATTGTGTCCAGTCTAAGCTTCACTGTCATTGATTTGTGCTTTTTGTTAACAGTATATACTAAAAAAAACCCTGCCAAAAACAACAACAAAAAAAGCCATCTACTATATTTACTATATTTCATTTACTTGTAATAACGTGACCCCCCCATATTTTATAAGATAAAATTTCTAGATCCCATCTACTATGTTGTGCAGAGAGCTCATGTACTCTTCTCATCTCTAACACTATTCTCTTTCATGTGAATTACAAAATAAAAACAAAAACAAAACAGAACACCCAAAACCCAAAATCCCTTTGGGCTGACAAATTACAAAAACAACGAAAAAGATAGTTCTCATGAGCCAGGACAGGATTTTGTTCAGTCTTCAGTCCAGTGGTGTACTGGCAAATGCTTAACAACAAGCTCAGGATGGGGGAAGGGCTTATTGGTGGCATTCACTGATCTCAGTGGTATAAGTACTCCACCATGGCCAATTTCAAGCTACCAACATGGAGTCAGCCAGCATACCAAATTCCTGAAAATTTAACAAGCAACTATGAGCTGATTCTGGCATACCACTGGGACTCCTCATTTATCCCTCAGCAGGGTATCTTCCTGTAGCTATCAAACTGCACCAAGGTATACAATGATTCGGGTCACCATGCCTGGTGCCAAAGTTTATTTGAACAGCAGAACTCACTTGGCAAGAAAAGCTGCTATGAAAGTTAGCAGGTACATAAGGTTGTTTTATGCATTCTCTTAATCCAGCTGAAAGGAGGCACCAACACTACTGCTTCATGGATAAAGAAAGCAAAAAGAAGGGAGAAAATTCTCCAGAGGATCCACTAAGGACAGTGGGCCACCCAATTTTTCTGTTAACCATTGCAACTGCCTATGGCCCTTTTGCAGATGTCAAATATCTTCCTATACATTCCTTTCAGTTTGCTGTGCTACCAGCTTAGTTATGAAAACACAAATCCAGATATGTTTTCTGTTAAAAAGTTTCAAGGGCCAGGCATAGGGGCTCATGCCTGTAAACCCAGCACTTTGAGAAGCCAAGGCAGGAGGATCAATTGAGTCCAAAAGTTCCAGACCAGCCTGGGCAACAAAGCAAGACCCTGTATCTACAGAAAAAAAAATTAGCCATGCGTGGTGGCATGCAACTGTAGTCACAGCTACTCTGGAGGCTGAGGTGGGAGGATCACTTGAGCCCAGGAGGTTAAAGCTGCAGTGAGCCAAGATCATGCCATTGCACTCCAGCCTCAGTGACAGAGTGATTAAAAAAAAAAAAAAAAAGATTCAGGGAGAGATGTCTCGGTTTTATCACTAACATAACTTACCCGTTTGACACAGTACAAGCTGAAAAGCTCTACCCATGGTAAGCACTTACAGAAATCCCCTGTGAGTGAACTTCTGCAGCAGAGCACTGCTGATTTTGTAAGATAACCCCCGCATCCCATGAGTGACAGGTCTTGATCTGGGCTTGAGAGATGTAATATTTTGATAAAAAACGGCACTTCCTTTTAAAGCATATATTTGCGTGTGCTGAGCAGTACGGCGGGAGCCTCAGCCAGTGCCTAGGCGGGGCTGATTCAGTCTCTCCCAGCTTGCTCCAGCCACCCTTCTTCACACATCTAAATGTGGCGGTAATTAGCATCCATAAACCACACATGTGGCTTAGTTTCCCTCCCCCCTTTCAAAAGCATCAAAGTAGTTAGTACTTCTTATAAGCACCAAAGAGTTGCACACCTCAAAAGGGCCTCAAAAATGCCATGGAAAGCTACTGAAGATGGGAGCTGTCTCCTAAGAGGGGGAAGAATTATTTTTTTCAGCAAACTTTCTAATTAAAGTTCTTATCTTTGATCTAAGCATCTACACTGCACAAGATGTCACAACAGAGAAAATGTAAGGCCTTTCAAAATGATCAAATTCAACTTTTCTCATGAAATCTGGCAAGACCCATAGCTCTTACAGGACAGAAATAATTAAATGCATACACTGATTGATCACCACTGTACGATTAATTAAAAAAAGAAATCTATTTCATGATGGGTATCGGATCTATTTGATATTTAGTTGGAGTCAGAAGATGAAGGGTGTACTGTGTTGAATAGTGTCCCTTCTAAATTCATGTCCTCCTGGAACCTCAGAATGTGATTATTTGGAAATATCATCATAGTAGATGTAGTTAGTTAAGATGAGGTCACACTGAATTAGGGTAGGCCCTAAATCCAATGACTAGTTTCCCTAGAGGAGGAGAGAAACAAGAGATGCCCACAGAGAAGAAGCCTGCGTGACAACAGAGGCATGAGCCAAGGAATACCAAGCATTGCTGGAAGCCACCAGAAGCTAGAAAGAGGCAAAAAAGAATTCTTCCTAGGCCCTTCCCATGGTCCTGCTGACACCTTGATTTTGAACTTCTACCCTCCAGAACAAAGAGAGAAAAAAGTTCTGTTGTTTTGTCACCCTGTTGTGGTAATTTATTATGGAAGCCCTGGGAAACTAAGACAAAGGGTAAATGTGCAACTCGGGCAGGGTAAACAGCTAGTGTTGATGGGTATCAAGATATATGATGTACTTTTTACCCCTACGGCAGCTCTAGAACAAAATGGCTTGTGTAAGTAGAAAGAGATAGTGGCTGATGGGGCTGCTGAAAAATGGAGGGCCAGTAGAGTGCTAAATACAGGGGTCAGTAGCCAAACTTTTATTCCTCAGCTATTCAAAGAGGAAAAATAATACTATCAGCAAATGCATCACAAACCTCGTAATATATATGCTCATGACAGAATCTTTCCTTCTATTTTCCAAGTGGGAAATGGCAAAGATGGGAATCCAATTTCAGAGGAAGAAGGACTGAAACAAAAAGCCGCAAGAGTTCCATTTCAGTCATTCTGCCCTTAAGGCCATGTCTTTTCCACTTGTTTAAGCACCTAATTACATTCTTTCTGAAATTGTTTGTATATGACAATTGCCTTGCTGGGATGACATCCCACCATCTCGTGTCTTATCTCTACCAAGTTAATATCCCTCAGTACACTAGCATGAAACATATCTTCTCTCTAGCCTTGATACTCAGAGGTTTTTATTTTATTGTGTTGCTCTGTGATCATAGGCCAAGATATAAGCAACAAGAATATTCTTTCTCATGATACGTTGTAGTACTGTTTTAACTCTTGCTTTTGACATCACAGTATCTTGCTGACATTTTAGATCCAAGTAGAAGGTCCCAAATCTTTTGTATGCAGCAAAGTGCATGTGATATTCCCAGCACTCATTGGATGCCAAACAAAAAGCAAGACGCTGCTCTCTGGGTTATTTCCTATAGCTCAAGTTCAGTCTGAAGATAGTTACAGCTGGTCACTAAAAGGAGGAGAAATAATAACTGTTCATAGAAGTTAATGAACAGGCTGGAAAAAGAACTCTGAACGTCTTCATTTCTTGTGTTTTCCAATCTGGTTGGATTATACCACTTCACAGGTAAGTATTCTTAGAAAGATGTAAATATAGGTTAGGGCTCCTTTTTTCAAAAGATTTATGATATAATGGGGTGAAAGCTTGTCACACACAAATAATTTTGAATAGAATATAATTAGGTGTTTAAACAAGTACTAATTGAACATGCCCTTAAAAATTCAGCTCTGAGACCACACGGTGGGAGGTGGGATAGTGTAAAAAGGCCTCCTGGAGAAAACAAACTTGAGTTGATGTAAATATTCCCATTGCATTAGCTTGTTAGATATAAATTTTCAGGAATAAAGGAGAAAACCAACTAAATGGTAACACAATATTTAGTCTACATATGGTTTTATTTATGTCTAATTTATGTAAATAGAGTGATATCAACTATATGTTCATGTGATAAACAGCTGTTAGTGATATATATTTTTCTAATTTTTTTTTTTTTTTGAGATGGAGTTTCGCTTTTGTTACCCAGGCTGGAGTGCAATGGTGCAATCTCGGCTCACTGCAACCTCCACCTCCTGGGTTCAGGCAATTCTCCTGCCTCAGCCTCCCGACTAGCTGGGATTACAGGCATGCGCCACCATGCCCAGCTAATTTTTTGTATTTTTAGTAGAGACAGGGTTTCACCATGTTGACCAGGATGGTCTCAATCTCTTGACCTCGTGATCCACCCGCCTCGGCCTCCCAAAGTGCTAGGATTACAGACTTGAGCCACCGTGCCCGGCCTATTTTTCTAATTTTTGAAATAATAGTGTTAGAATCCTCACTGATGCCCTTTTGAAATGTTTACACAAACGCTGTTCCTTTCAAGAGCCAAAACTTTTCTTAACTCATTATACCATACATGTATACACTAGGTTAGGAGTAAGAAAATTATGGCCTGCAGGTCAAATCCAACCCACTGACTATTTTTGTAAATAAAGTGTTATTGGTACAAAGCCACTCACATTCATTTATGGATCTTCTACAGTTGTCTTACCTTGCAATGGCAGAGTTGAGAAGATGCAACAGGTTGTACAGCCCACAAAGCCTAAGATATTTACTATTTGGTCCTTTATAGAAAAAGTTTGCCAATACTCACATTAAGCTCTTGGGAATATATTGTAAAAAATTACCACAATGTCTGTGGGATCATGAGCAAGTGTATTTATGTTCAATATTAATACTTTTGTTTGTTGTGTCGTTTTCTTGAGATGGAGGCTTGGTCTGTCGCCCAGGCTTCAGTGGTGCAATCTCGGCTCATTGCTGCAACCCCCACCTCCCAAGCTCAGACAATTCTCCTGCCTCAGCCTCCTGGGTAGCTGGGATTACAGGCATGCACCACCACACCCAGATAATTTTTGTATATTTAGAAGAGAAGGGTTTTCGCCATGTTGGCTGGGCTGGCCTTGAACTCCTGACTTCAGGTGATCTGCCTGCCTCAGCCTCCCAAAGTGCTGGTATTACAGGCGTGAGCCACCATGCCTGGCCAATGTTAATACTTTTTAAAAGTTTTTTCCTAAGCATTGTGCCTCTTTTAAAAATAAAATAAAATAAAAAGTTTTTCCAAGTATTTTTGTTTTGTTATCAAAATAACTCTAGTCGGGTAAAGACTTTTTTCTCTAAAAATTAGTCTGTCCTTTCACAAAAGAAAAAATAAAGTGTTTCTATCAGGGTGTAAAATTTTCTATAAAACAATTTTTAAGAGCTATAAAGATGCACATGATATTTCATTTTTTTAACATATAAATTAAACATGATTGCAATTATTCTGAATTGTAAACACCCCTGACAGGTCTTGGTTCCTACAACCTTTAAAATGACATTAAAAAATAAATGATTCCATTAAACTTAAACAGAATAGAATTCTCTAAAGCATATTTTTAAATAATTATTACATTATTGCTAAATTTCCCTAATTACCTTTAAAAGTATAATTCTCATTCTAGTCTTTTCTTTTTTTATAGATGGAGTCTTGCTATATTGCCCAGGCTGGAGTGCACTGGCTATTCATAGGTGTGATCATAATGCATTCCAGCCTCAAACTCCTGGGCTCAGGTGATCCTCCTGCCTCAGCCTCCTGAGTAGCTGGGACTACAGGCTTGTGCCACAGCACTGGGCCCAACTCTAGTCTTAATGTTTTCCTGTGCTGCATATGGCAGTG
This sequence comes from Callithrix jacchus, assembly GCF_049354715.1. Taxonomy (NCBI): domain Eukaryota; kingdom Metazoa; phylum Chordata; class Mammalia; order Primates; family Cebidae; genus Callithrix; species Callithrix jacchus. Next base: position 120,278,579 of record NC_133506.1, read on the forward strand.
GTACCTTATTATGCAATAGGTATATCTTCTATTGGGCAATGCTGTTTTTAAATTCTATTATTTTTATAATTTAGTGTGTAGAATTTATATATACTGATCATGTTATATATTTTATAAAAGTAGGGTTCTGGTAACCACCTTTTCCAAACATATATGACCCAGATTAAGTGCCAGTGTTAATACTACAGTACAGTAGTCTCCCCTTATCCACAGAGGATCCTTTCTAAGACCCTCAGTGGATGTCTGAAACTGAAGATAGTACCAAACCTATATATAGTCACATGCTCCTTAACCATGGGATGCATTCTAAGAAATGCATCATTAGGTGATTTCATCATTATGCAAACATTATAGAGCACACTGTATCTATACGAACCTAGACAGTATGGCCCACTACAACCCCCAGGTATATGGTACAGCCTATTGCTCCTAGACTGTATAGCATGTTATATGTACAGTATATCACTGTACTGAATACTGTGGGTAACTGTAGCACAGTGGTAAGTGTATGTGTATCTAAAAATAGAAAAGATACAGCAAAAATAGGTCTTAATTTATGAGACCACCACTGTTTTTGCAGTCCACCATTGACCAAAATGTTATGTGGTATGAGACTGAATACTATGTTTTTTCCTATACCTATGATAAAATTTAATTTATAAATCTGGCATAGTAAGAGATTAATAACAAAAACTAACAATAAAATAGAACAATTATAACATTATACTATAATAAAAGGTATGTGATTATTGACTGTCTCTCAAAATATTTTATTGTGCTGTATGTACCTATTTTGGGATAATGTTTGACCATGGAACTGAAACTGCAGAAAGTGAAACCGCAGAGAAGGGGGACTACTATAATCTGTTTGCAGATTAATCACAAAATAATGGAATCATCTTTCAGCATTAAAATTGCCTATTCAGGCCAGGCATGGTGTAATCCTAGCACTTTGGGAGGCCAAGGTGGGCAGACGACTTTAGGTCAGGAGTTCAAGACCAGTCTGGCCATCTAGTAGAGACGGTAAAACCCCGTCTCTCATAAAAATATATAAATATGCCGGTCACAGTGTTACATGCCTTTAGTCCCAGCTACTCAGGAGGCTGAGGCACAAGAATCACTTGAAATTAGGAGGCAGAGGTTACAGTGAGATCGCGCCACTGCACTCCAGCCTGGGCAATAGAGCAGCAACAAAAACAACAATAAAATTTCTTTCTGAGTAAAGCTTAAAGTAAATAATGGTTTCTTTTCTCTTTCCCAAATTATTTAGAGTGATTGATCATATCTTCTATTCTCTATCAAGAACTCATGACACTCCCAGACCCCTAGCAACTGGGAAAAATATTTCTCTACACAAACATCATATTAATCCATTGACATGTAGTTGGAGGTAAGGTGATACTATCGTATGGGTCCCTAACAAGGTGCTTCACCACTTGGATCTTTACAATATTAAATTCCTATTGTTGAATGGAAATGATTGGTTTCTTGTTTATGTTTGGGTATTTAATCTTTTTTTTTTTTTTACCCCAAACTACCTGAAAATACAAAACTCATAGGCTACCTCTGAACCCAAAGCAAATTTATAATATAAATTTTAAATTCCCAAACCAATAGTTGCATAGGGATCACTATTTCAACTATAAACTTAATAGTATTACCTACCAGAAGTCAGAAACTGTAACTCAGAAAAAAAACAAGCCACAGGCACAGCTATCATTTGCCTCATTTTGAGTGAGACTCCATGGATGTCACCTTCAAGAAGTTACATTAAGCCGATACAACATCATATGCCTTTCCTCAGCAGAAATGACCACATCCTGTGCCAGACAGCATTTTTCTGTCTCTGTGGTTAAAAACTGGTACAAATTAATGTATAGCTCGGCACAGCTGGAATGTTAATTGAAGCTGTGATTTGAATCTCAGAAGTTTTAGACAAAGAACTCCATTTCTTGATCTCTTAACACATTTAAGGCAAAAGAAAAAGACTCTGAGAAACGATTTTCTTTTCTCGAGACAGGGTCTCACTCTCTTGTCCAGGCTGGAGTACAGTGGTGTGATCTTGGCTCACTGCAACCTCTGCCTCCTGGGCTCAAGTGATCCTCCCACCTCAACCTCCCAAGTAGCTAGAACTACAGGCACACACACAGCTAATTAAAAAAAAATTTTTTTGACCAATTAAAACAATTCTTTATGTGTAGGAAAAAAATTTTTTTTTTTTGTAAAGATGGGGTTTTGCCATGTTGCCTAGGCTGGTCTCAAACTCCTGACCTCAAGTAATCCACCTTCCTGGGCCTCCCAAAGTGCTGGGATTACAGGGGTAAGTCAAGCCACTGCGCCCTGCCTATTTTCTTTTCTTCCTTTAAAAAAAACACATATAACCAACCTAGGGCTTTCATTTAGTCACCTACTCAACAAATATTTATTGCATACCTACCACAGTAGGGCCAGGTACTGTTCTAGGTGCTGTAAATATCTAACAAGTTAAAAAAACAGCCCAAGATCCAGGTTAATAAAGGCTGGAAGGAAAGCAGACACTAAACAAAACTCCAGTTATCTGTGCTCAGTGTCATGTGATGAATTAAAATAGGGGACTGTGTTAAAATAGTGACTGAATTTTGTCAGGAAAAGCTTCTCTGAAGAAATGACATTTAATATGAGATCTGAGTAACTTTCATAAAGCAAAAGTGATTAAATTTATCAACATAAATATTACCATAAAATGTGAATAATATTAATATAATGCTCAAATGTCACAAAAGAGCCTGGAAGTAAGTATTCTGTAATGCTAATAGAGACTATCTTTGGGTAGTAGGATAGAGGTGGGTTTTTTTTCTTTCTATTTCAATGAACTTTCCAAACTGTGGTATAACACAAAAACATATTTGGTCTTTGTTCCTGTTCCCAAGACCAGGCACAGAACTTCTTATGCCCTTGGAATTTCCTGAGTGATAGGAGTGTCTTTTTTTTTTTCCTCACTAGATCCTCCTGCCTCAGCCTCTAAGTAGCAAGGACAGGAGTGTCTTTTGCATTCATAATGAGCCCCTTTCAACAGCACCTTAGATTATGCTAATGAGGTAGCTGAGGCTGGGCCCCTAGATAGCCTCAGAATGGAGCTGTTCACTAGAAGGACCCAGTAATTAAAGAGTTGGACTTTCAGCCCCACCCACTGACCTCAGGGAAGAAGAGGGAGGAAAGGGGGCTGGAGACTGAGTCCTATAAACCTCCTTAACAATGAGATTCAGAAAGCTTCCAGGTTGGTGAATACAGAGAGGAGCTGGGGGTGCAGCAAGCCCAGAGAAAGTATGGAAGCTCCATGTCCTCCCTACCTTGCTCTATGCTTCCCTTCCATTTGGCTGTTCCTGAGCTGTATCTTTTATAATAAACTGGTAATGGTATGTAAAGAAATTTTTTGAGTTCTGTGGGTCATTCCAGAAAATTATCAAACCTGATAAAGGGTATGGGAACCCTCAAATTTGTCCAAGTTGGAAGAAGTGTAGGTCACCTGGAACTCAGAAACATGTGGTTTGGAAGAATAACGATAAAAGGGTAGGGGATGAGGAAACTTTGATTCCTGAGTGACTATATAGTCACCTATGGAGCAGCAACTGGGCTGTGGCCAGTAAAAGTTACCAATGAATTTTATAAATGAACCCAACTCCTGGGGAGTTGATTCACTAAATGCTTAAGGAAATGCAAACTAATAAGAAAAAAGTGAAATACACAATCCAATGGTTATTATCTGTAACAGCTAAAATGAAAGTTAAAAAGAGTGTTGGGTTGGACCTTACTGTTGGACAAAGCTCAGATTCCAGTGGGCCTGAACTTTGGATGCTAGACTCAAAGCTGCCTCTGATGGGAAAAAATATGCGGGAAAAAAACAGAAAATACCTCCAATATCTCTGGTCACCAAAAAGAGGGTACAGGTAGGGGAGGGCAAAACCAAGAAACTACTGAAACCAGGGGATATAGTGTGAAAGAGTTACTTTATTTTATAGGTCAGTACCATCAGCTTCTTAAAGAATTTTTACTAAAATGGATTGTGAGAATAACTAATTTAAGGGCAGTATCTTGGCTTTTAAATGCTTCAGAGTGGAAGAGCATGTTTGGGTTGATACAGGATCCACAGCTCACTATGGAACAATCACAGATGGCTACACATAATCCAGACACATAGCAAGTTGTTCCCAAGGGAACGGCTGACCTGGTGGACCAGTTATGAGCCATTATAAGGTCTATTTACCCTGAGAAGGGGAACTATCTGACTTCCCCTTTCAATGCCAACTGGAACAACCCAGATGAAGCAGCTGATATGCTTCATATGCAAACCATGTGGACCTGGCTTTGTGATAATCAGGATTCATGCACTGAATATGCCCATTACCCAGGTGATATGGTTTGCTGTGTCCCCACCCAAATCTCATCTTGAATTGTAAGCCCCATAATCCCATGTCATGGGTGGGACCTGGTGGGAGATAACTGAATCATGGGGGCAGTTTCCCCATGTTCTCGTGATAGTGAGTGGGTTCTCACAAGATCTGGTATTTACCCTGCTGGCATTCACTCTCTTCTGCCGCCCTGTGAAGAGATGCCTTCTGCTATGATTGTAAGTTTCCTGAGGCCTTCCCAGCCATGCATAACTGTGAGTCAATTAAACCTCTTTTCTTTATAAATTACCCAGTCTTGGGTATTTCTTCATAGCAGTGTGAGAGTGGACTAATACTGTAAATTGGTACCACAGAGAATGGGGTGCTGCTATAAAGATACCCAAAAATGTGGAAGCAACTTTGGAACTGGGTAACAGAGGCTAAAACAGTTTGGAGGGCTCAGCGGACGATAGAAAAATGTGGGAAAGTTTGGAACTTCCTAGAGACTTAGAGGGCTCAGAAGACAGGAAGATGTTGGGAAACCTTGGAACTTCCTAGAGACTTGTTGAATGCTTTTGACCAAAATGCTGACAGTGATATGGACAATGAAGTCCAGGCTGAGGTGGTTTCAGATGGAGATGAGGAACTGGAGCAAAGGTAACTCTTGGTATGCTTTAGCAAAGAGACTGGCAGTATTTTGTCCCTACCCTAGAGATCTGTGGAACTTTGAACTTGAGAGAGATGACTTAGGGTATCTGGTGGAAGAAATTTCTTTTCTTTTCTTTTTTTATTGTATTTGGGCTCTGGGGTACATGTGCACATCCTGCATCCTGCAGGATTGTTGCATAGGTACATGCATGCCATGGTGGTTTGCTGTCTCCATTTCCCCCCTCCCCCATCGCCTACATCAGGCATTTCTCCTGGTGTTATCCCTCCCCATCTTCCCTATCCCCCACCGCTATCCCTCCCCTGCCCTCCCCTCTACCCCTTGACCTAGCCCTGTGAGTGTTGTTCCCTTCTCTGTGCCCAAGTGTTCTCATTGATCATCACCCGCCTATGAGTGAAAACTTGTGGTGTTTGGTTTTCTGTTCTTGTGTCAGTTTGCTGAGAATAATGGTTTCTAGGTTCATCCATGTCTCTACAAAGGGCACAAACTCATCATTTTTTATGGTTGCATAGTATTCCATGGTGTATATGTGCCACATTTTTTTGTCCAGTTTATCATCGATGGGCATTTGGGTTGGTTCCAGGTCTTTGCTATCGTAAACAGCACCGCAATGAACATATGTGTGCATGTGTCTTTATGATAGAACAATTTATAATCCTTTGGGTATATACCCAGTAATGGGATTGCTGGGTCAAATGGAATTCCTATTTCTAGATCCTTGAGGAATCGCCACACTGTCTTCCACAATGGTTGAACTAATTTACACTTATCTGGTGGAAGAAATTTCTAAGCAGCAAAGTATTCAAGAGGAAGCAGAGCAACAAATTTGGAAAATTTGCAGTCTGACAATGTGATAGAAAAGAAAAACCTGTTTTCTGAGGAGAAATGCAAACCAGTTGCATAAATTTGCATAAGTAATGAGGAGCCTAATGTTAATTACCAAGACACTGAAGAAAATGTCTCCAGGGTATATCAGAGGACTTCAAAGCAGCCCCTCCCATCACAGGCCCATAAGTCTAGGAAGAAAAAATGGTTTCCTGGGCTGGGTCCAGGGTCCCCCTGCTCTGTGCAGCCTCCCAAAGTTTTAGGATTACAGGCATAAGCCACCATGCCTGGGGCTGTGGATGTTAGTTTTAAGGTAAATGGACAACATCCTGTTTGGAACACCATGACTGTAATTAAAGAAGGTAAAAACGAATCAGCGAGGTGAGCTGAATCATATGCTGTTTTTCTAGAAGTGATGGAAGAATTGAATAGTGATAAAAGCCCATATCTTTCAGTTTCTGATTCATGGGCAATGGCCAACAGACTGGCCATGTAGTAAGGCAAGAGTGCAATGGAAACCTGGCATATTAAAGGGACTCTCATATGAAACAAAGCCCTGTGGAAATCACTACGGGAATGAGGGGTGCATTAAAGTAAGACATGTCAATGCCCAGCAAAAGACCCTCTTTCCAGATGGGAAGATGATCAGAACCAATCAGCAGGTATCACAGTGTGCTTGTTTGAGGTGAGCATGTGGGTCCATAAAATGAGTAGACAGGATGGGGGTGCTACAGCCACTGCAGAAGATGGGATGAATTTGGACATATTTCTCTTGCACTCTGTGAAGCGCAAAATAGCAACAAACTATTCTGTCTGCCAATAAGAAAGACAGTTATTGTAGATGACTATAGGGAAGACCCCTAGGGGGAAGATCCCACACATGGCTGGCCAGTAGATTGCATGGAAGAGCAAATGCTGGTAGTCCCAAGGACAATAAATCATTTTTGTTTTTGTTCTTTTTTTGAGATGGAGTCTCACTCTGTCACCCAGGCTGGAGTGCAATGGTGCAATCTCAGCTCACTGCAACTTCCACTTCCCAGGTTCAAGTGATTCTCCTCCCTCAGCCTCCCTAGTAGCTGAAATTACAGGTAAGCACTACCACACCTGGCTAATTTTTGAATTTTTTGTAGAGATGGGGTTTTACCAGTTGGCCAGGCTGGTCTTGAACTCCCAACCTCAAATGATCCACCTGCCTCGGCTTCCCAAGTGCTGGGATTACAGGCATGAGTCACCATGCACGGCCTGTTTTTGTTCTTTTGAGACAGGATCTCACTCTGTTGCCCAGGCTGGAGTGCAATGGTGGGATCACAGCTCACTACAGCCTCAACCTCCCAGGCTCAAGTGATCCTCCAGCTTTAGCCTCCCAAGTAGTTGGGACTACAGGCACAAACCACCACACCTGGGTAATTTATTTGTATTATTATTATTATTATTTTCATAGAGATATGGTTTCACCATGTTGCCCAGGCTGGTCCTGAATTCCTGGGCTCAAGTGATCCTCCTGCTTAGGCCTCTCAAAGTGCTGGTATTACAGGTGTGAGCCACTGCACCCATCCTACAAATTGGTTTTGACAGGGATAAACACTGACTCTGGACATGACTTAGCTTATCTGGTGGTAGACAAAATTGGTCAGTACCATGAAAGAATCAGAACAGAAGATATTGCACCAACTTGAATGGCTGAGCCACATTTCTTCATACTAAGGAGTACTCTACTTACAGCCCATAATGTCAACAATGGGCAAAGAGCTATCCTCCTCAGAGTAATAGCTTGATAGAGAAGTGGAGCAGTCAGTCGAAACACTGGTTGTCTAAAACAGGGTGAAGTATAGACATGAAGGGTTGATTTATGCATTTGCACAAGTGTGAGGTCACATTCAAATGAGCTAAGGGAGTGTCCCCACTAGGTAGATTCCTCTGTTTTTCTGGTGGATTAGGGAAGAGGAGGTAGGGGAGGATGCTGATAAGACCATACAATTCTTGCCAGAGAGGGGGATGTTGGTGTGACGGCTATTCTTTTTTTTTTCCTTCCCTACATTGTCACCACAGCTTTCTCTTTCCTGCCAGATGCAGTGGTCGCAAGACCAGCACTGCAACTACAAGTGCCAGAAACAGAGATGATTCCTAAAGCAGGAAACTGCAACCATAGCTTTAAACATTTATGTCAGAATTCCTAAGGGCCTGATGAGGCAGGCTGTGTTTTCACCCCATCTGGCAAAACTGGGGTTAATAGTGAATGCAGTGACATTGCCTAGTGGTAGAAATAGCCCACCAGTTCTGTACCTGTGTAACCCTTCCCTGTATGTATGGGAGTTGACTGAGGGAGAGGTACTTGCTAGACTAGTATTGCTGCCTGAGATCTAAACCAGTTCAGTGGCCTAATGTTCCTCCCAAAGGTGGGAAAGTTTGGGCATAAACAGTGAGAAAAAGGAAGAGTAGCTGAGAGTAAGGGAATTAATAAATGAGTTATGTAACAAGTACTGTCAGTCATCCTAGCAAATTATTAAATGTGTGGAGGGGAGTCCCTGATTTTGTAGCTAATCAGACAGAAGTGCAGGTAACTTGGGGACCTGGTACTTGAGACTGGTGTCTGAAGCAGGGGCAGTACTGTGCAGTACTGTGGAACTGAGCCTGTAACCTGTGGGATCTACACAAACATTAGGAATTAGAATCAGATTTGAATTGAATTGGGCCAGTCATGATGGTTCATGCCTGTAATCCCAGTACTTTGGAAGGCTGAGTTTGGCAGATCACTTGAGGTCAGGAGTTTGAGACCAGCCTGGCCAACATGGTAAAACCCCATCTCTATTTAAAAAATAGAAAAATTAGCCGAGTGTGGTGGTCGGCACCTGTAACCCAAGCTATTTGGGAGGCTGAGGCAGGAGAATCACTACAACGTGGGAGGCAGAGGTTGCAGTGAGCCAAGATTGCACCACTGCATTCTGGCCTGGGCAATAGAGTGAGATTCTTGTTTAAAAAAAAAAAAGGAATTGAACTGTTGGACACCAAGTCATTGTCTGGAGAACTGAAAAACTGGTTTGTTGGTATCAGAAAACACCCCAGACAAACTTTCTACAATAAACATGTATTAATGAAAAATAATAAAATAAACATTGTTTTAAGTGAAGTTAATATAATTGGAACACTGGATAAGCACCTTAAATTCTTGAAATTTGCTGATAATCTACAACTCTGAAATGCAAATATTTGTGAAATTAACAAAACAGAATCACTCCTAACTAAACCCACAAATGCAAGTTTTCCTTGGAGCTGATTTCTTCTCCACACTAAGCCGTGCCATATCTACGGCCATCAGCGTTTAGTTTGCACAGTATGGCTCACCTCCTATGTCTTCGTCTTCATTGACTGGGCCTTCTGTACTGTCCACATTTTCCATTTCATGAGATTGTGTTAAACTGTAGTCATTCAAAACCGCTGGACTTTCTAAAATATAAAGGGAATGTTAAGTATGTGGTTCAACCTCAAAGGATTTTTATAAATATGTATTAAGTAGACCCCCATTTAACTTTCAGCCTCACGCAATCCTTTAGTGACAGATAGTACCCCTTCACATATACGCAAAGGGTATATACATGAAAACTCTTGAGGTTTAGAAATATGCCCAGGGTTCACAGTGGCTCATGCCTATAATCCCAACACTTAGGGAGGCCGAGGTGGGTGGATCACCTGAGGTCAGGAATTCGAGACCAGCCTGGCCAACAGGGTAAAACCCCATTTCTAATAAAAATACAAAAATCAGTTGAGCATGGTGGCACATGCCTGTAATCCCAGCTACTCAGGAGGCTGAGGCAAAAAATCACTTAAACTTGGGAGGCAGAGGTTGCAGTGAGCCAAGATCACACCACTGCACTCCAACCTGGGTGATAGAGTGAGACTTCATCTGAAAAAAAAGAAAAGAGAAAAGAAATATTCCCAGGGCTCAGGTACCCTTTAAATATACATAACTTTCTTGAATATTTACTTCATCTGAGTTAAAGGGCACTTATGTTCCTTCTGGAGAAAAATTCTCTCTCCGTTGGTATATCTCATGATATTCAGTAGAATGCCATTGCTACTTATGACAAAGAAGTACTAATATGTAGTGATGAGAAATACTGAGCCTGCACACACTGGCATAACCTAATTTGGGAAAGATGCTTTCCTAAGAGAAAGATCTATAAGCTTTCTGTATGCCAAATTCTGTTTTCCCCTTCTGTTCACATTATTATAAATGTGCTTCTGTGGAAAACACATTCGACCCCAAGTTCCTTTATTTGTTTGAACATTTACTAAATGTTGACAAGGCTACAGATATGAGTAAGTCATTAGGCCTGTCTTCAAGGAGCTCATACTCTGAGATATAGATAAGAGAACCTCACACTCTAACACATGGTAGGCCCAGACAAGGGATTAAATAAAAGAAATACAAAGTCTTATGAAATTCCATAAGTGAAAGAGAGCAGACATAATAAAAACATGCTTAAATAAACAATAAACTTGTTAAAAAATAAATTTAAGAGAAATGTATAATAAATACTGATAATACTAGAAGAAAAAAGGCACAATGGAGCTGAAATTATTTTCACATATAAGCATAGTAGCTTAACAAAAAGATGATAGCAGAAGAAATGAACTGAAAAGTTACCCTCTTTCTAACTCCTTCCCAATCTTCAATAAAATATTTGCTGAGTTCCCATTAATACAAAAATAGTCAAAGACACGGAATCCTGTATCACTGAGGCTGGGCTGAAGAAGTAGAGAGGTAACTAGAAGCTCTGCAGTGGCACTCCTTTCAGCTGAGCCACGACCAAACACACACAGGAGCGAAACAGAAACACATTTCACAAAACCCATCACTAATGTGGTCACCACAAACTCAGTGCTTGATTCATGAATATTTAAAGTTTCTAATTTCTGCATATTATAATATATACTCTATGAACTTTAAGACACTGTACTAAACAATGGTTCACTTTTCTCAAACTTGAAATGACTAAAATACAGTGCACACCTGAACAATTAATGCAAGGTTTAGGTTCAATTAAAAGATATGATTGGCTGGGCCCGGTGGCTCACGTCTGTAGTCCCAGCACTTTGGGAGGCCGGGGTGGGTGGATCACCTGAGGTCGGGACTTTGAGATCAGCCTGACCAACATGGAGAAACCCTGTATCTACTAAAAATACAAAATTAGCTGGGCGTGGTGGTGCACACCTGTAATCCCAGCTACTCTAGAGAGTGAGGCAGGAGAATCGCCTGAACCCAGGATGGGGAGATTGCAGTGAGCCAAGATCATACCACTGCGCTCCAGCCTGAGCGACAGAGCGAGTCTCTGTCTCAAAAAAAAAAAAAGATTTGATTACAACTTACAGTAACACAAAAAGGCACTTCAGCGATAAATTTTGTAATGTAATATAAGCTTTGATTCACAAAGTGAGTTAATCAATGGAGGACACAGAAGTTATTTTTAGGAAATAAATTATTTTAAATGTTTATAGTTTATTCTAAAGCAGGGATCAGTAAACTATGGTCTGAGGGACAAGTCTGACCCATGGCTTGCTTCTGCATGGGCCCAGGAGGTAGGAATGGTTTTTACATTTTTTTAAGGGTTGTTAAGAAATACAAAGAATAAGGTGTGATGGAGATCATACGTGGCCTGCAAAGTCTAAATGTTTACTGTCTGACCCTTTACAAAAAAGTTTGCAGACCACTGTTCTAGAGTAAAAATTGTAAGTCGTTCAAATACAAGCTACTATATTATTCAACAAAAACTGTCTTCAGAGCAATGAGCTGAAAAATGAAAAACAGGCAGTGATCAACATTAGGTAGTGTACGTTTGGCCCTAAGATGCTAAAGAACTTACATGATCTAAATGGATGAGTTATTTTTCATCAGCAAGAGACAACCATATTTAAAAAAACACACATTTCCATAGCATTTTTACTGCAACCAGAATAAACACATTCTTCTTTCTTTGGTATTTTTAGTAAAGATACACATTTCTAGAGAGGAAAGACCTGATGTTACCTGCGGGCACAGACTGCTCCTGAGTGCTTTTCAGTTCCACATTTGTTTGTATATCTGAAAAGAAAGAGGTTATAAATATTAGCTACTTTGGGTACATTTCTACAGGTTTGAGCATTCCAAATTTAATAAGGAATACCATTTTGGAAACCTTAGCAGCAGAATTCTTCTTTCAGAGCAAGACTACTCTTTCTCTATACTCTCCCTAAAAGCCTCTCAAGGAGAATGAAACAAAAAAATTGATGCAGCAATGTTACTCTAAGAACTTTCTGCCAGAGATCTACTTATACCAAGAACAATATGCAAAAAAGTGGGTCCCATTATAAATAATTTCATATATTTATTCTTCCCCCCATATTTTATTATGAACACTGTTGAACACATAGAAAAAAAAAAAGAGTTAAAAGTGGTATATATATACAATAAAATACTATTCAGCCATTAAAAAGAATAAAATCATGTCATTTGCAGCAACATGGATGGAAGTCACTACATTAAGTGAAATAAGTCGGGCACAGAAAGACAAATATCATGTGTTCTCATTCATATGCGAGAGCTAAAAATGTTAATCTCATGGAGATGGAAAGTAGAATGATAGGGTATGTGGATGGGAATGGGGGATGAAGAGAAGTTAGTTAATGGGTAAGGCATATAGTTACATAGAAGTCATAAGCTCTAATGTTCGACAGCAGAGTAGAGTGACAACGATGTATTTATATATTTATTTAACAATGATGTATTATATATTTCAAAATAGCTAAAAGAGAGGACTTGAATTGTTTCCAACACATAGAAATGATAAATACTCAGGTGATAGACACACCAAATTCCCTGACTTGATTATTGTATATTCTATGCATGTAACCAACTTTCACATGTACCCCATAAATATGTAAAATAAAAAATAAAATAAAATAAGCTGCACAGTTGAACACTCATTACTCACCCTCTGGATTCTACAATTAACATTTTGCTATTTTTCCTTATAACATATCTTTCTACCCATTCATCACTCAATCCATTCATCGATCCAGCTTTTTCTATGCATTTCAAAATAAGTCACAGATATCAGTATACCTTAGTCCTAACATTTCAGCATGATTATTAACTAGAATTCAATACTGATTACAAGATTTTAAAAGGTAAAATTTACATACAATGAAATGCATGGATGTTAAGTGTACCATTCAATGAGTTTTTAAAAATGCATATTCTCATGTAATGCAAACCCCTATCAAGATACAGAACATTACCAACATCCCAGAAAAGTTTCCTCACATCTCTTCCTAGTCAATTCCCACCCACAAACTCTAGAGACAACTAGAGTAGTTGTCTAGAGACAACTACTGTTTTGATTTTTTCCACCACAGATTAGTTTAGCTTGTTTTAGAACTTCATAAAAACAGAATCACACAGACATGTGGTATAAATTCTTTTGCCTGAGGCTTCTTTCATTCAACATAATGTTTTGAGTTACATCCATTCTGTGATGTTTATCAGTAGTTCATTCTTTTTTATTGCTAAGTAGTATTCCATATGAATGTCCCAGTTTGTTTATCCTTTCTCCTGTTGATGGACACCTAGACTGTTTCCAGTTTGGGCTATATATAAGTCAAACTATTATGATATTCCTTTTTAAAAGAATAAACTTCTAAATTTTAGAGTAGTTTTAAATTTATGGAAGAATTGCAAAGATAGCACAGAGAGTTCCCATATACCCCACACCCAATTTCCCCATTATTAACATCTTCTATTAGTATGGCACATTTATTGTAATTAATGAACATATATTCATACATTATTACTAAGTATTCAGATTTCCTTAGTTTTCATCTAATGTCCTTTTCCTGTTGCAGGAACCCTTCCAGGATTCCACATTACATTTAGTCATCTTGCCTCTTTAGGCTTCTCTTGGTTGGGACAGTTTCTCAGACTTGCCTTATTTTGATGACCTTGACAGTTTCGAGTACTGGTCAGGTGTTTTGTAGAATGTCCCTCAACTGCGATTTGTTTTTCTCATGATTAGACCAGAGTATGATCATCCTTGTACAAGTATTTCTGTGGTCATATGCTTTCATGTCTCTTGAGTCAATACCTAGGTGTGAATTACTGAGTTATAGGGTAGGAGGCATACATCTTTTTTTAAACACAGTTAAACTAGAATTTGTTCAAAAGTGATTTTTCCTTTCACTTCAGGCTTAATTGGCTCTGTTTCTACCCTCTTAAGGTGAAATTTTAGTGACTGACTTTATTCCTTTCTTCTTTTCTAATTATAAACATTTAAAGCTATAAGTTTTCCTGTAAGCATTGCTTTAGCTGCATCTCAAAAATGCTGTTTTATTTTCATTATAATTCAGTTCTAATTTCCCTTGTGACTTCTTTGATCCACTGGTTATTCATAAGTTTAATTTCCATATATTTGGAGGAATTCAAGGATTCTTTAGCTAACTTGTTATTGAATTCAAATTCTATTGCACTACAGTCAGAGAACACAGTCTGTGTGATTGTAGTCCTTTTAAAAGTATTAAGACTTGGCCGAGTGTGATGGCACATGCTGTAATCCCAGCACTTTGGGAGGCTGAGGCAGGTGGATTGCGAGGTTAGGAGTTCAAAACCAGCCTGGCCAATATGGTGAAACTCCGTCTCTACTAAAGATACAAAAAATTGGCTGGGCATAGTGGTGGGCGCCTGTAATCCCAGCTACTTAGGAGGCTGAGGCAGGAGAATTGTTTGAACCTGGGAGATGGAGGTTGCAGTGAGCCAAGATCACACATTGCATTCCAGCCTGGGCAACAGGGCGAGACTCTGTCTCAAAAAAAAAAAAAAAAAAGGTATTAAGACTTGTGTTCTTGGTGAATGTGCCATGTGTAGTTGAGACATATGTCATCTTGAGGTCAGTTACCATTGATTTCCTTTCCTCTTGAGTATGGGTCATATTTTCCTGCTTCTTCATATGACCACATAATTTTTTATTGTATGCTGGACATCATAAATTATATATTACATAAATTCTGAATTCTGTTTGGTCCTCTGAAGCATGTAGGAATTTTTCTTTGTTTGTTTTACTTTTTTTTTTTAAGAGGTAGGATTTTGCACTGTTTTCCAGGCCTGAGTGCAGTGGCATGATCATAGCTCTCTGAAACCTTAGACTCCTGGACTCAAGCAATGCTCCTGCCTGAGTCTCCTGAGTACCTAGGACTACACGTGTGCCAACCACATCTGGCTTTTAAAGCTTTTGTAGTGACAGAGTCTCACTATGTTGCTCAGGCTTGTCTTGAACTCCTGGCCTCAAGCAATCCTCTTGCCTCAGCTTCCCAAAGAAGAGCTGTGATCATAGGCATGAGCCATCATGCCTAGCCTTTTTGGTTTTAATTTTCTTTTTTGAAATGAAAGATCTCACATATTTATTACTGAACCCAGCCAACCAACATGTTCATAACAGATTCAGAGAAAAAAATATATATTCCCAATAAAACATGTCCAACTCTCCAGATAGTGATGACATTCTCAGCTTGATATGGGAACATCATTGTGACCTTCAGACAGCGTAATTTTTATTTTTATTTTTTTGAGACAGGGTCTTGCTCTGTTGCCCAAGCTGGAGTGCAGTGGTGTGACCTGAGCCCTCTGCATCCCAGGCTCAAGCAATCCTCCACCTCAGCTTTCTGAGTAGCCGGGACTGTAGATGCGATCACAGCTCACTGCAACCTTAACCTCCCTGGGCTCAGGTGGTCCTCCCACCTTAGTCGCTCAAGTAGCTGGGACTACAGGTATGCATTAGCATGCCCAGCTAATTTTTGTATTTTTTGTAGAGAAGGGGTTTTGCCATGTTGCCCAGGCTGGTCTCGAATTCCTGGCCTCAGGTAATCCTCCCACCTTGGCCTTCCAAAGTGCTAGGATTATAGGTGTGAGCTACTGTGGCTGGCCAGACTTCTTACTTTTTAAACCATGCAACTAAGTTTAAACTCAAACTCTGTTTCACCTGTGGCAGGCACCAGCTAGGGTGACCAAATGTTCCAATAAGCCTTGATTGAAGGGTTTTCTAGAACTTTCAGCATCCCAAAGAAACTGGGATGAGTTAGTCACCTTTGCAGAAATATAAATCTATTTAGTTATTTTAGCCTGAGACGGGCTATTTAGAATGTTACTCTACACATTAGTGGATCAGCAAGAGAATTTATATCCAAAAAAGCCCTCTCTGGCTTTCTCCATTCCAGGATGTCTCCCCTCACTTCCAAGCTGCTGTGGTTGCTGTGGTTTGATAAAACTGTGGACTTTCTCTCAAATTTTAGCCACTTGGAGGCTGAAATGAGGGCCTGCCCTTGGATAAAAGGACATAAAACAGGCTGCTTCTGGTCATTTTTCCAATGCTTTCAGGTGATAATTTTTTAAATATTTTGTCCAGAATCGATCATTGTTATCTGTGGAAAGGCTGATTCAATAGGAGGTACTACTCCATTACAGGAATTAAAACTCTTCTTTTGACTGTGATCATTTACTCAAAACTGTTAAGAATAGTACTGATTTAAAATGGGCTACAGCGTAATCAGGTCATACTCCAATTTTTAGTTTAAAAAATACAGTCACTGGCCAGGCGCAGTGGCTCACACCTGTAATCTCAGCACTTTGGGAGGCCAAGATGGGTGGATCACGAGGTCAGAAGTTCGAGACAAGCCTGACCAACACAGTGAAATCCTGTCTCTACTAAAAATATAAAAAATTAGCCGGGCATGGTGGCATGTGCCTGTAGTCCCAGCTACATGGGAGGATGAAGCAGGAGAATCACTTGAACCCAGGAGATAGAGGTTACAGTGAGCCGAGAATATGCCAATGCATTCCAGCCTGGGTAACAGAGCAAGACTGCATCTCAAAAAAAAAAAAAAATACAGTCACTGTATTTACATTGTATTCTAATTTAAAACTTTTAATCTGCTAGCCATTAGAGGTTAGCAACAAAGCATAAAGGCAGAAGAAATCAATATAGTTTTAAAATAAGCAAAGGAGCAGTTTGGCATGGGGTGTCAAAATCCAAGCTGGATGAGAGAAATATCCATGCAATGAATAGGGGCAGCCCAGGGTAGGAGACCAGCCAGCATGAAGAGTGTGTCCATGCATGGGAGCAGTGTGAATGAGGTAAGGAGGGTTTCAGGCTAGGTGCGGTAGCTCATGCCTATAGTCCCAACATTTTGGGAGGCCAAGGTGGGCAGGTTGCTTGAGCCCAGGAGTTCAAGACTAGCCTGGACAACATGGCGAGACCCCATCTCTACAAAAAAAAAAATGCAAAAATCAGCCAAGCACGGTGACACACGCCTGTAGTCTCGGTTACTCGGGAGGCTGGGATGGGAGGATTGCTTGAGCCCAGGAGGTCAGGGCTGCAGTGAGATGAGATGGTGCCACTGCAGTCCAGCCTGGGCAACAGAGAGACTCTGTCAAAAAAAAAAAAAAAAAAAAAAAAGCAAGTTTCCACGTGGAAGGACAGACAGCATGAAAAGTTAGAGTCCAACCAGCATAAGAGGAAATGCAGGAAGGAGGACTGCCTGACCTGGATCGTTGGAGCCTGAGGGAATGAAGAGGGCATCCAAGCTAAGGAATAGGTCAGCATGGGGAATCAGAGCCTGAACACAGTGAGGAGGACATCTGTGCATCTATGGGGAGGTCTGGTGAGGCTAAACAGGGTGAGCAGGGCACCCACATCAGAAGAGTAGGGGCTGGCACCCCCACTGGAGCCTAAATGGAATGAGGAGAACTTCAATGCACGAGAGTAGTCCAGTGCAAAGTACCAAAACTCGAGTGCAGTGAAGAGGGCATCTACATTTTAGGGGCAGTCCTGCATGGAGATGTCAGACCTTAAGCAGTAGAGAAGAATGTCCACACACAGTGGAGACCACAGTGTGGGATTATCAAAACCAGATGAGTCAAGGAGAGCAACTGTGCTGAGTAGATGTCACGTGCCAATGGACAACTGGTTGTATTACATAATGGAGGACTGCTCAAAGAAGTAAGTACAAAGGATAATGAGAACCAGGTTTCTCTGTCAGAGAAGGGAGTTACAAATATGGAAACCTGTGGTACTCTATTGCAAGTGGATGTACTGGCATGAACTCATGGCTTCTACTATATATAAAAAGATAGGCCAGGCAAGGTAGCTCATGTCTGTAATCCCACCACTTTGGGAGGCCAAGGCAGGAGGATTGCTTGATGCGAGGAGTTCAAGACCAGCCTGGGCAACATAGTGAGATCCCGTCTCTACCCAAAAAAATTAAAATTAGAAGGGTGTGGTGAAGTGCATCTGTAGTCCTATCTACTCAATAGGCTGAAGAAAGAGAATCACTTGAACCCAGAACTTTGAGGCTGCAGTGAGCTATGATGGTGTCACTGTACTCAAGCCTGGATGACAACAAAGCAAAAAAAAAAAAAGATACAAAATATACATGTAAATGTGTGTATATGAGTATACATAAATATAGTCCCTTTCCCTGTCCATTGAGAGTACTTAAGAACAGTGAAACTAAATAGCTTCTAGATATTAACTTCTAAATATTATTCTCCATTTAAAAGAACCAGGCTCCTTGAAGAAATGGTTTACTCCAAATTGAGCATGGTGGCTCACTCCTATAATCCCAGCACTTTGGGAGGCTGAGGCAGGTGGATCATTTGAGGTCCATCTCAGCCTCAAGTGTCTGAGACAAGCCTGGCCAATATGGCGAAAACCCATCTCTACTAGAAATACAAAAATTAGCCAGGCATGGTGGCGCATGCCTGTAGTTGCAGCTACAAAGGTGGCTATGGCATGAGAATTGAAAAATATGAGTCGGGAACATTTTGCTTTGTCAGAAAGCAAGGAACTGTTCACAGAATGAAGAGGATATCTTCAAAGGATATAGCAGTCATCTTGAAGGGGTTTCCATTAGCCAAATCTGGGACAAGGGAGCATAAAAATAATAATAATATTAGATTATGACCCATTTAAAAAACAGAAATTCATGAGTCCATTCTGATATTAAATAAATTGAAAGTCTGATGACAAACGGGATATTCATGTAGTTTCAAAGGGCCTCTCTCCAAAAATACTTATACATTACAAGGTTGAAATAAAGGATCACCTATATAATGGAAAAGCCTGTTTGATATCACTGTAACTGATGAAGTTACATGCGATCATCATCAGTAAGGGAACAAACAAAAATTATTTGCCTTCTGATAGTGAGTAGAACACAGCATCACTTCTGTGATATTCCTGCCAAATATGCAAAGAAAGAACCACACCACGAAGAAACAACCAAACTTGAATTTGCAGGGATACTCTACAAAGCAGCTGGCTTATAATCCTCCAAAGTTACAAGGTCATGAAAAACCGAGAAACCGTTCCAGACTGAAGGAGAGGAAAGAGACATGACAATTAAAAGCAATGTGTGATTCTGAACTGAAATCTCTTGTATTAAAGAACATCATTGAAGCAATTGGAGAAACCTGAATGGGGTTTGAGGATTGAGCGGTAGTAACGTATCAGTGTTGATTTCCCGGTTTTGATGATTTTATTGTGAAGGCAGGGCACATACTCTAAAGCATAGGAAAGGGATAGAGCATCGTGTCAGCAACTTACTCTCAAAACTTAGAAATAAAAAGTTTTTTGTGCTGTATTGCAACTTTTCTGTAAGTTTGATAGTGTTTTTTAAAAATGCTAACTATGAAACTTTCAACTGCATGCTGAAAGGATTCTTAACGGGGGGAAAAAAGAAAGAAAGAAAACTAGCTCAAAGCTTTCACATGAGCAACCTTTATGTGGGAACATCTTTTAGTCACCACACAGCTAGATGGCTTTCGATTTGGTAAACTAAAGGCAAAAGGTCTTGGTCCCCTGAACCTTTAAAACCCTCTGACATTTAAATAGCTCTCAGTATTTTTTAAGTGTCCTTTGTGTACTGTAAATAACACCAGAAGAAACTGAGTGTAGTTTCTAAGAGAAAAATGAGATTCTGACTACCTTAGTATTCATAACTTAAAAGGGATAGGAAAACCATCTATGATCAGGCCATGTGAATATTCTTCTTAGCTACTAAAAAATAGTTAAAACACAATGACAAGATCGATTAAAGTACATTTCCCCACTAAACTTCAAGGACTTTATAAGAACATGAAGCCCTTTCAAAGATAGGAATGGATAGATGGTGAAGGAACTCCCAGCTGAAGACCAGGAACAATATTTCTAAAAAAAGTCTTAGTTTTCAATAAATCGTTTTGTAGGTTCTTTACATTTCAGTCCCCCCTAAGAAACCCACAAAAAGTTTCCATTTGATGGGGTCTACCGTGGTCTTTTTAATGTGCAGGCAGTCAACATAGCTTTGAAATATTTTCCAAAAGAATACGCTACAAAGCTAAGTAGGAAGAGTCTCTATATTGCTTTTGATAGACATATAGTTTCCTAGACTGATGTTCATACATATCTGGGGCAAATGATGGAAGAATCTTGGAGGGGGTTAATTTTGTTGAAATATTAATCTCATCGATTTTCTACATTTCTCCTGTTATTTGAACGGGGAAAGCATGCTCCTGCCTCAAAGCCTTTGCATTTACCCTCCCTACTAACTGTAATGCTTTCCACTAGAAGCCAGTCGGCTCAATTTCTCTTTTCATCCAGGTATCTGCTTAAAAGTCACCTTTTTCAAACAAGCTTTACCTAATTACCCTATGTAAAATGTCATCCTTCACTGTCATTTTCTTTCCTCTTACCTTGCTTTATTTTTCTTCATAAAATTTTTTTATTATCACCATTGTTCATCTTTTAAAATCTGTCTTTCCCCACCAGCATGTAACCTCCATGAGAACAGGGATGTTGTCTGTTTTGTATTGCTTTATCTTCAGCCTCCACACTAGTGCCTGCTCATGAAGCATACTCAATAAGTATTTGTTGAACGAACGAGTGAAGTTTTTTTTTTGTTTTTTTTGTTTTTTTGAGACGGAGTTTCACTCTTGTTACCCAGGCTGGAGTGCAATGGCACGATCTTGGCTCACCACAACCTCCGCCTCCTGGGTTCAGGCAATTCTGATGCCTCAGCCTCCTAAGTAGCTGGGATTACAGGCACGCGCCACCATAACCAGCTAATTTTTTGTATTTTTAGTAGAGATGGGGTTTCACCATGTTGACCAGGATGGTTTTGATCTCTTGATCTAATGATCCACCCGCCTCGGCCTCCCAAAGTGCTGGGAACGAGTGAAGTTTTATATATCTATTGCTGATCCCTACAGACACTCTAGATCAAGGTTTGCAAACTATGGCTCACTGCCTGTTATTGTACTGCCTGTGAACTAAGAATGTTTTTTACATTTTTTTTTTTTTTTTGAGATGGAGTTTCGCTCTTGTTATCCAGGCTGGAGTGCAATGGCGCAATCTCGGCTCACTGCAACCTCCGCCTCCTGGGTTCAGGCGATTCTCCTGCCTCAGCCTCCTGAGTAGCTGGGATTACAGGCATGTGCCACCATGCCCAGCTAATTTTTTTTGTATTTTTAGTAGAGACGGGGTTTCACCATGTTGACTAGGATGGTCTCGATCTCTTGATCTCATGATCCACCCGCCTCGGCCTCCCAAAGTGGGATTACAGGCGTGAGCCACTGCGCCCAGCCTGGTTTTTACATTTTTAAATGGTTTTTAAAAATGAGAAGAATACTATTTCATGGCATTTGAACATTTTATAAAATTCATATTGCAGTGTTTATCAATACAGTTTTATTGGAAGCTAGGCACGGAGGCTTATGGCTGTAATCCCAGCACTTTGGAGGGCTGAGGTGGGCAGGTCACTCAAGGTCAGGAGTTCAAGACTAGCCTGGTCAACATGGTGCAACTCTGTCTTTACTAAAAATACAAAAAAAAAAAAAAATTAGCCAGGCTTGGTGGCAGGCGCCTATAATCCCAGTTACTCAGGAGGGTGAGGTAGGAGGAATACAACCTCTGTAACCCCAGAGGCAGAGGTTACAGTGAGCCAAGATGGCTCCATTGCACTCTGGCCTGGGTAACAGGACAAGACTCCGTTCCCCCCACCACCCCGATAAAAAGAAGGTTTTATCAAAACACAGCTAAACCCATTCATTTACATATTTTCTATGGCTGCTTTTGTACTGTATCAGCCAACTGTGTAGTTGTGACAGAGACCATATGACCTGCAAAGCCTAAAACGTTCACTATTTAGTCCTTTACAGAAAAAGCTTATGGAGCCCTATTCTAGGTCTATTACTAATACTTCTATGGTTACTTTCAAAACCCTGCATTGGAATTTCAAGAGAAAGTTGTGGTTTTCATTGATGCAGTAATCAAAGAAATAAAGAATTTAGACAGCGCCTTTCATACAAAGCACTTACAAATGTCACTGATTGAAAAATTAATGTGACTTTTCAGAGGGTAAAAATATCCACCACAGGATGCCAAATATCCAGATAAAATATTTAAAAATGAACATACATGTTTGTACACAAATATATACTTAGCATCATGTTTTCATCATGACTTTTTGGTATCATTAGATAAAACCATTTTCTTATCTCATTTAAAAGCCAAAGTTGTAATCTAGCAGAAAACTCTAACACCTATTTCATTTGTCTGTCTGCTCTTCCCACAACTAAATAACCAATCTCCTGGTATGTTTTAAGGTTTAAGTAAAACATAAGTGTTTTTCATTAACACCTTATCTCTTAAATAACACATCTTCTAAAGGATGCAACTATTCATTCTGTTACTGAGATAGCTGTCATATATATTAGACTGTAAAAGTTAAAGGTTATTTCTTTTCAGTGTTCCACAGCACTGTCCCATTCACAGCTATTCATAGCCATACTAGCAATCTCAAATTGTTTTCTACCATTATGGAAAACAAGCCTTTATTACATGCTTACTGAGAGATGACAATTTCAAATTTGTTTTTAGGCTTTTAGATTCCCTTTTCATTGTCAACGATACTACATAAATTTTTTCACATGTTAGTTTTTTTAGGATACCAAAGTTTATTTTTTTTTTTCAGAGATTCTAACATTTCATGTGCTGTATAATGAATGAAGACAGATTACAAATAAAATTGAGGCCTGGCGTGGTGGCTCACACCTATAATCCCAGCACTTTAGGAGGCCGAAGTGGGCCAATCACCTGAGGTCGGGAGTTCAAGACCAGCCTGACCAACATGGAGAAACCCTGTCTCTACTAAAAAACACAAAATTAGCCGAGTGTGGCAGCGCATGCCTGTAATCCCAGCTACTCGGGAGGTTGAGGCAGGAGAATTGCTTAAACCCAGGAGCAGAGGTTTTGGTGAGCCAAGATCATGCTATTGCACTCCAGTCTGGGCAATAAGAGCAAAACTCTGTTTCAAAAATAAATAAAATAAATTAGAACTTAAACTTGGAAATGGCAGGAGACTAGTTAATTGAGATTTCATGAAGTTCACATATGAATGCTTTACCTATAAGTTCAAATATAAATTATCTATGAACAAAACCAAATATTTACATTAGCAACAAAAATGTGCAATCATGTTTTAAATTTGAATGGTTATAAAGTTGCCTTTATTTCTACTGCTGTACTATTAAATAATTACCATTCAGTTAAGAATATTAGCTAGGCCGAGGCGGGTGGATCACGAGGTCAAGAGATCGAGACCATCCTGGTCAACATGATGAAACCCCATCTCTACTAAAAATACAAAAAATTAGCTGGGCATGGTGGCGTGTGCCTGTAATCCCAGCTACTCAGGAGGCTGAGGCAGGAGAATTACCTGAACCCAGGAGGCGGAGGTTGCGGTGAGCCGAGATCGCGCCATTGCACTCCAGCCTGGGTAACAAGAGCAAAACTCTGTCTCAAAAAAAAAAAAAAAGAATATTAGCTAACAAAATTTTCCTCTTAATTTCAGAGATCAGATTTCTACTCTACGGTCTGTTTTCCCAGTAGGAAGTATAAGCACTAAAGGAAAGCAAAATGTCACATCTCAGGAAGAATCCTGTATTGAGTTTGCCAGCTGCCAGCACCTCTGGTGTCTGACAGCTGCCAGAAAGCTGTCTTTGAATGTTGATATTTCATTCTGTCTTTATAATAGGAAATGGTGTCCTTTATACCCCTACCTCTTTTAAAAAAAGAAAAAATTTCTCTTATCTAAAATGTTTACTTTTACTTTTTAACTAAAAGTTTTAGAAATTGAGGCAGTGATTACAAGAATGTTTTCACAACTGCACCATTAACACCTGGGACCGTAAATGTGGCAGAGAAGTGTTAGCTGTCATTTCTATAAAATTCTTTAACAGTTCTCTTTATCACCATCATATATAATCATTCCTCAAATTCCATCAGCACAAGAACAGTTCTGTAGGATGAAAAAGGATCCCTATAACCAATGAAATTAGCATATTTGAATTGAAATTATTATAGTTACTAGCTTACCTCTCCTTCCTCTGCCATCTGATGTTTGAATGTCCTCTAATATCCCCCTACTTGGGTTGTACAGACTCTGCTTGAATACTTTGAATAATACAGAAGTTATTCCTTTCCATTTCAGAAAAACTCTAGTAGTTAAAAGCATTAAATATAGCTGAACTCAAATCTCCTGAAATGTCTATTTCAAGTCCTAGTTCAGCTTTCTGGGAACATACAGGATAAGTCATAGCTCAGATGTTATCACTCAGTTTCCTGACCATGGTGAGAACTTTCTTCTGAACCTGTTTTTGTTTGCCTGTGGCTCTCCAAAAACGTGGCATCAAGCACTCGGCCTAATGGTGCAATGATATGTTTTTCTCACAGCATTTCTGGGCGATAAATAGGGGCAATGGTATTTATTATTTTCCCCATTTTACAGACAAAATCCAAGATACAAATCATTACAAAAGACATAAATGCCAGTAATAGCTTGAGGGCACTAAGTCAGTGACACATTGAAAAGAGAAGCAGGATTTGTCTGAGTTTTACTGTTGCTTCAGAGAATTTAAATCATATTTCAAATGCCTTCCTATATAGGTTACAGATTTTAGAAGGCCAGAACTAGAAGAGATTTTAGATCCAATTAATTTCAAACACCTCAACTGACTGTGCGTTATTGCTGATTGAGGGGAAAGGAAGATAACAAAAACAAAGACATGGGTTAAAGTAAGAGTAATCCCTTCGATCATGAAATACTTCCTTCCCTATTTCCTTGGACTAAGGTAAATGTTAAGAAACATCAAGACTACTTGTTTAAAAATACCAGATCAAATACAACCATGTTACTATTCCAGTTCTTCCTACCCTACCCACTTTAAAAAAAAAATTAAAGCGTTCCATTTTTTTCCTCCTAGATTAAGTATTTAATGAGGAAATTGTAGATTGTGGGGCATAGGTGAATTGCTGACAACTGTAGTTAAAACAACAAAGTCAGTGTCTAATGCTATTTTCCTTAAAAGGTCAGTTACCCTTAAGTTGTAGAAAAAAATATATATATTCCAATTTTACCTTGTGTATCACATGCTACTAAATGAACATGCAGAGAGAAAAGGAAAAATGAGCATTCCATGTCATTGCTACTTTAAAAAGATGTTTCTGACAAAATGATTGAATCCAACATATTGAAATGAAGACTTGTTTTATAACTGTAAAATGCCTAGTTTTGTAACTGTAAAATAGCTGGAGTCAAAAATAGAATTATCAATTTTGAAGTGGACAACAGAGCTAAATATGAAAGTTAAAATAATCAAACTTCTGGAGAGCAAAACAGAATATTTTCATGGTCCCGGAGGAGGTAAAGATTTTTTTTCTTTTTTTCCTAGAGACAGGAAAACTCCCACTCTGTTGCACAGGCTGGAATGCACTGACATACATAACCCACTGCAGCCCTGAACTCCTGGGCTTAAGTAATCTGCCCACCTCAGCTTACTGAGTAGCTAGGACTATAGGTATGCATCACCACCTCCAGCTAATTTTAAAACAATTTTTTGGAGAGATGGGGTCCATTATGTTGCCTGGGCTGGTCTTAGAATTCTTGACCTTGAGTGATCCTCCCACCTCACCCTCCCAAAGTGCTAGGATTACAGGTGGGAGCCACCATGCCCAGGAAAGAATTCTTTATCAAGATATAAGCAGCACTTAGTCACCAAAAAAAAGCTGATGAATTAATCTTCATTAAAATTAAGAATTCTATTAATCAAATGGATTAAGAAAAATAAACAAGTTACAGGCTGGGAGAAAGTATTTGTATTACACATCTGAAAAAGTACACATTCCTGGCCAGGTGTGGTGGCTCACACTTGTAATACCAGCACTTTGGAATGTCACGGCAGTTGAATCACCTGAGGTTAGGAGTTCGAGACCAGCCTAGCCAACATGCTGAAACTTTGTCTCTATTTAAAAATACACAAAACTTAGCCAGGTATGGTGTCAGGTGCCTGTAATCCCAGTTACAGGAGGCTAAGGCAGGAGAATCACTTGAACCTGGGAGGCAGAGGTTGCAGTGAGCAGAGATCATGCCACTGTACTCCAACCTGGGCAACAGAGTGAGACCCATCTCAAAAAAATAAATAAATAAACCCCACATTCCCAAAATATAAAAATGCCTACAAAGTCAACAAGAAAAGACAACCCAATTAAAAAATCCAGCTGGGTGCCACGACTCACGTCTGTAATCCCAGCACTTTGGGAGGCCAAGGTAGGTGGATCACCTGAGGTTAGGAGTTTGAGAACAGCCTGGCCAACATGGTGAAACCCTGTTACTACTAAAAACACAGAAATTAGCCGGGTGTGGTGGCGGGCACCTGTAACCCCAGCTACTCAGGAGGCTGAGGCAGGAGAATAGCTTGAACCCGGGAGGTGGAGCTTGCAGTGAGCTGAGATCACACCACTGAACTCCAGCCTGGGCAACAGAGCAAAACTCCATCTCATAAAACAAAACAAAACCCTAAATGACCAGAAGACCTCAGATACTTCAGGAAAGAGGATATCCAAATGGCAATAAACATGAGACACTGAATGTAGTTACTCATTAGGAAAATGCAAATTAAAACCACAATGAAACACCACTCACTGCACACCCATAAGAATGGCAACATTTGCAAATATGTAGGGCATACTTGCGGGGGGGGCGGGAAAGAATGGCAAAATTAAAAAGGCTGATAATAGCAAGTGTTAACAAAAAGACATAGAACAAGTGGAATTCTCAGACATTGCTAGTGGGAGGGTAAACTGATCCAACCACTTTGGAAACTCTTTAGCAATACGTATCAAAGCTAAACATACACCTACATTAGAACCCAGAAGTAGTAGTTCTAGGGGTGTGTGTGTGTGTGTGTGTGTGTGTGTGTGTGTAGAGAGAGAGAGGGAGAGTCTTGCTCTGTCACCTAGGCTGTAGTACAGTAGTATGATCATGGTTCATTGCAGCCTTCACCTCCCAGTATTGGGACTACAGGCCCTCACCACCACACCTGGCTAATTTTTGTACTTTTTTCATAGAGATGGGGTTTCAATATGTTGCTCAGGGTGGTCTTGAACTCCTGGGCTCAAGTCATCTGCCCGCCTCAGTCTCCCAAAGTGCTGGAATTGCATGAGCCACCATGCCTGGCCACCTAGGTATATATTCAAGAGACATGAATACACGTGTCCACCAAAAGACATACATAAGAATGTCTGTAATACAGTCAAACACTGGAAACAATCAATTGTCCATCAATGGCAGAAGGTATAACTTGCGGTATGTTCAAACTATTCAATAATAAAAGAGAATGAACTACTAATAAAAATAACAACACATATGTCTCAAAAATCTATTGAGGAAAAGAAGCTAGACCCCAGAAAAGCATATACTGTATAATTAATTTACATGAAATTCAAAAACAGGAAAACTATGAGGATTGAAGTCTGAATAGTGATTAATTTGGGGCAAAGGGGGAAATTCACAATAAATGGACAGAAGGAAACCTGAGGTGATGCAAATGTTCCACATATTGATCTGGAAGATTGTAAAAAGGTGAAAAATAATAAAGCTATATACAAAAGATATGTGTACTTTAATTGTATGTTATTCCTTAATTTTAAAAAAATCCATTGAATAGTCATACATCCCCAGATATCTAAATCCTAAACCCAAGAAATGTAGTATCTTCTTGTTTTTGAAAAAACTTTGAATTTCAAGAGTTTCTCATGATTCTGCTACAGAACTTTTGTAAGTTGCATCTACACCAACCAATCACTGAATGGGCTCCATATATAGCTTTAAAAATCATGTGGTATGGAAATTGATTTACATGTCATGCACGAACTAAATATGAAGATATTTTCAGTGATCACTAATTCCCCAAACTTCCCAGTGAACTGGGATTTCAAAATGTTTCAATGTTGGTATTTTTCTTTCAATAAACTTAAGCTACCCATAGTATAAATGTCACTCATCTTTGGAAAACAAAAACAAACAAAAAACCTCTTTTAATCCACATTTCCCTCCAGCAACATCCCACTGATTTCTCTTCTTCACCCTCATAGCTAAACTTCTGGAAAAAATAGTCTGTAATCAACGTTTCTACTTCCTCTATTCCCATTCCTACTTTAACCACTTCGATTTGGTTTCCATCACTACCACTCCACAGAAACCACTTTTGTCAAGGTCACTAGCAAGTGTTATGCTGCCAAAACCAACCACACTCTTTGTCCTTATCTTGCTTGATTTCTCAGCCACATTCAACATAGCTGATCACCCACTCTTTCGTGAAACATTCTCCTTTCTTGAATTCCGTTATACCACACTCTGCTGCTGGTTTTCTTACCGTCTCAGTAACTGCTCTTTCTCTTTTGCTGGCTTCTTCTCCTCTACCTGACCAAATAAGACATGCCTCCAGGCACTATCCTGAGAGCCCTTCTCTCAATATATTCTCTGTTTAGGTGATCCCATCCATTCCCTTGGCTTTAAATATCATCTATGTGCTGAAGATAGCCAAATTCTTATCACTAGCCAGACCTCTTCTTTAGAGGAGAGGCCCCTGACCCTGCCTCCTTCCATTACTCTCCATATTAGCATTCTTTTTATTTCTTTCATAGCACTTAGCATAAATTTAATTATTTCAATTGTTATTATTTGTTCTTTGGTCTGTCTTCTTTACCTTAGCAAATTCCATAAGGGCCAAAGCTTTGTCTGCCTTGTTTACCACTGTATTACCAGTATTTTGCATATGTGGCACAAAACAGGTATCCAATAAACAGTTGTACAATGAAGAATGAAGACTTCTGACTTTTGAATTATATTGTTTATAATAAATGTTGTATTACAAGATTAATCAAAATCAAATGTTATAAAACTGTCATTGTTGAACTATCTTTTAGAATATTTAAAACAATAAAAAACATGCTAAGTACATATGTGAAGATGACCCACCACTGATGCAAAGTATGCTATCAGAGTGATGATAGGTTCTGCTGATACTGTTCAAACTGTAGGCAATGCTTTTCAAAAAAATTTTATTTAAAATAAACTCTCAATTGTAACATAAAGGTGAAATAAATCAAAGTAAATAATACTCTGTATTTCAAAATGTAAATGCACCACAATTTTTCCAGAAGATAGAATAGTAAGGTAGATAGAGATATTTGTAGAGTCACCATGAATGCAACAACTAAATGCAGAAGGATGCATGTTGAATCAATTAAAAAAAACCAAGAAAATAAAGCCATGGATTAAATGAAAAACAAGAATAATAATGGTAAAAGAGGCTAAGCTCTAAACAAAAAAATCATCATTTCTCAATGTACATGGTAATTACAATCCTAGACAATTTAGAGTGTAGAAACCCATGCAAAAATGCTTCATGTTTGAACATAAAATGGAGTTAGAGTCCAGAAGACGTTAGATAGCACAAAATGTCACTATCTTTCAGAAAAGGGAGGTATTCCTCTTAGAATGAGGGATGGCTTCCTAAAGGTGATGCCATTTGAAATAGACCATAATGGATGGGTGAGGATTTCAGCTTACAGAGTTGGGAACTCAGGAGATGTTGGTTTGGGTTGGAGAGAAAACTAATCCAATTTGGACTTGTTGAGTTGGAAGAACAGCATTAGAAAAATGGGGAGTGAGGGAAAGCAATACGTGAACAGGGAATACTAAGCAGTCCAGAGTCACATTAGAGGACAGAAGATATCACTAGAAAGGTACATTAAGTATCTTAAATGGCCAACTAAAAAATATTTAAAATGGTGTTTCGTAGAATAACTTGATATTTTAGGAAGATCATTCTGGCAGCAATCCTCAAAACAGATTAAAATAGGCAAGGCAAGTCGAGCTACAGAGTTACTAGTAACGGTCTAAATCAGTAGTTTTCAAAATGTGTCCTATGGAATCCAGGATTGCAGAGGGCTGCCACAGGTGCTGAACTAACACAAGAGGAAGACAGGCTTAGCAGTGGTCTCTTGTTCCTTCTCCAACTTCTGATTTGAAACATTACACTTGCATCTGATCCCACTAAGATTTTGGTGTAAATGGTGTTCTGTTGCAAAACATAAGTTTTTGTCTTGTTTTTGCGTCTAGTCCTAATACTTGTTGAAATGTGAGACTAACAGTGAAATACCTCAAGGTCATCAAATAATCATCAAGTATCACTGTGTAGAGTAGTAGTTATAAAAGCTATAAGCACTACATGAATTCCTAATATCAACTTGTTCACTTATGATTTGTCTTATTATATAGATTGAATCTGTCTCCCCAAATTGGATTATGTGTAAACATTTTCTAATTGTTTAGGTCTGGGCAACTAAGTCGATACTAGGCCATTAGTATTTGCAATGGATATCTGCAAGTCCTTTGAGAATCTCCAAATTCCTTTTATCGAGATGTACATACTATGCTACCGGCCTGGCACACTTAGAAACTCTGTACTTGTTTGTTCATCCTAGTCTCCCAGCCCTACTAATTCAAATCTGAAAAATTAGCCAGATGGTGTTGGCGTTCACCTGTAGTCCCAGCTACTCAGAAGGCTGAGGCAGGAGTGCTTCACCTTATTATTTCAGAATAGTTTTTAATTAAACTATTCCCAGAAACTTGAGAAATGATGATAAATAATCTTTGCTTCAAAGTTGAATCACACAAACATTCAACATTCATTTTATTTAATTCTGAACATAAAAATCAAATAAGAAGTGCCCCAACCTTATCATAAACATTTAAAAGATTTATAGTATACAATGTATATTGTATATGTACAATATAACAAGTATATTATAAATCTTTTAAATGCTTGTAAGGTTATATGTTACATGTCCTTGTTAGTGAGTAGTTGATTACCATGCTGTGACAAAAGCATGTCCCAAGCACTTGAGCCTGAGCCTTTATAGGCACTTAATTAAGTGCAGGGAATAAGACAGTAATATTATTTTTTTGTTTTGTTTTTTGACACGGAGCCTAGCTCTGTTGCCCAAGCTGGAGCGCAGTGGTGTGACCTCTTATTGCAACCTCTGCCTCCCAGATTCAAGCAATTCTCCTGCCTCAGCCTCCTGAGTAGCTGGGATTACAGGCTCGTGCCACCACGCCTGGCTAACTTTTGTATTTTTAGTAGAGACAAGGTTTCACCATGTTGGCCAAGCTGGTCACAAACTGTTATTAATATTCTTAAATAATTTTACAGCTGGGCACGGTGGCTCATGCCTGTAATCCCAGCACTTTGGGAGGCCAACGCAGGTGGAAAACCTGAGGTCAGGAGTTTGAGACCAGACTGGTCAACATGGTGAAACCCTGTATCTACTAAAGTTACAAAAATTAGCCAGGCGTGGTGGCAGTCACCTGTAATCCCAGCTACTTGGGAGGCTGAGGCAGGAGAATCCCTTGAACCTGGGAGGCAGAGGTTGCAGTGAGCTGAGATCGTGCCACTGCACCCCAGCCTGGGTGACAAGGGCAAGACTGTGTCTCAAATAATAATAATAATAATAATTTTACATGAGAAAATATGCACCGGAGAAAAAATACCAGTACAATATCACAATTTTACTCATTATGTTTATAAAATTTTAATATTTGGCAAAAAAGTCTCATTTTGAGGTCAAAGGATAAATTTATACACTGATAATCTTCAATACTTTAAAGTTTTATGTGAAATTCAAATAAAATTTAAATCAAGTTGGCCCCTGAAGCATATTTGTGGAACTGCCTACACTGTATGCAAGCATAAAAATCAACTATTAGTGATTGCTAGCAGTTTAGATCAAGGAATTTCTTAACTAAGACACAGAGGTAGATGACAGCAAAAATGATTACTTGCCTAATATTATAAAAATTAGTTATTTCCAGTGTTCATACTGGACAGTATTTCTCATCAGTTATGATGTAATTCCATATCCATAAAAATGTTATAGGTTGATAAGAGTGATCTTTTTCTCATATCCACAGACTACCCTAGGAAACAGGAAATTGTTCTGATGTGCCAAATATTCTGGTAAATTAATAGTCTCTCTAATAGACATTACTTCTTAAATGAACTGATGTTGCTGTGATAGAGAATTCAAATTAAGTGAAGTTATGTTCAACAATTTTAAGAATCAAAACGTCTATTGTGAAGAAAAGGTTTATTGTGGAAACTGTAGTGCTTTACTAAAATAAAGACTGTACCAAAATTATTAAATAAAGCCAAAAGTTAGAAGGCATTGTGTTATGTGGGGGGCATGGATTAGAAAAATGGCATTATTTACCTGCTGGATTTAGCCAATACTTCAATCTCTTCTACTAAACCTTTAACAGTACCTTTAACAAATTAACCAGGGAAATTTACCAGTTTCAATGTCTTTATTTTCCTTCCTCCATTCATAAAAGCTGGGCAAGTAAAGAGTCAAATGACCAAACACACAGGCAACTCATTTGTTAATTTATTTAACAAATATAATCGCAGTCCTACTATGTGCTGGGATCCCTAGCTATTCTTGGTGGCATATGCCTTTAGTCCCAGCTACTCTAGAGGATTAGGTGGGAGTAGGTGGGAGGATTACTTGAGCCCAGGAGTTTGAGACCAGCCTGCAATGTAGAGAGACCCCCACCTCAAATAATTTAAAAAAGAGAGATCCCTAAACTTTGGAAATTAACTGTCTAGAAGGGGCTACAGGTGTATTAATCACCAAAATAAACAAGAAAACTAGTTAAAAGAGTAGAAAAATAATGGTTTTATACTATTTCATCAGGACACTATTAAAATGTTTTATATTTCTTATTTTAAAAGTTTCTTCCATTGGCTGGGCATTGGTGGTTCATGCCTATAACCTTAGCACTTTGGGAGGCCAAGGCAGGAGAATCTTTTGTGCTCAGGAATTCAAGACCAAC
Organism: Callithrix jacchus; assembly: GCF_049354715.1. Classification (NCBI taxonomy): domain Eukaryota; kingdom Metazoa; phylum Chordata; class Mammalia; order Primates; family Cebidae; genus Callithrix; species Callithrix jacchus. Next base: position 120,311,732 of record NC_133506.1, read on the forward strand.
CTGGGTAACGCAGCGAAACCCTGTCTCTATTTAAAAAAGAAAGAAAGAAAAGTTTCCTTTGTAAACCCACAAATAGCCCGATGTGCCAAAAATTTCATCTCTAAGAACATTACTAAGTACAATTTGTGACATGTCGCCAATTCCATTGTTATAAAAAAAAATCACACAGTAAGCTGATTTTAGGTACTGACAAGAAGTAGGAAGAGTAATGCTCTTTATTTCATGTCCATTATCAAGTACCTAGTCTTTTTTTTTGTTTTTTGAGATGGAGTCTTGTTCCATCACCCAGGCTGGAGTGCAGTGGCGAGGTCTTGGCTCACTGCAACCTCCACCTCCTGAGTTCAAGCAATTCTCCTGTGTCAGTATCCCGAGTAGCTGGGACTACAGGCACCTGCCACCATCAAGTATCTAGTTTTAAAATATCTCCTGGATTGGACACATATCTAACATAATATGGTCATATGGCATTGGTATCCAATATAATATGGTAACTCCATATTATTTTTATTTACTCTATACCACTTTGGACTTAAATTTTTTGTTGTTTTTGAGACAGGTTCTCACTCTGTTGCCCAAACTGGAGTGCAGTGATTACAGCTCACTGAAGCCTCAAACTTCCAAGTCAAGTAATTCTCCCACCTCAGACTTCCAAGTACTACAGGTGCACAGCACCACACCATACAGATTTATTTTTATTTTATTTTATTTTTTTAATAAAACAGGATTAAAAAAAGATTTAAAAAAACAATGAAACAGGGCCTCACCATGTTTCCCAGGCTGGTCTCAATTTCCTGGCCTCAAGGAATCCTCCCACCTTGGCCTCCTAAAGTGCTGGGATTACAGGTGTGAGCCACTGTGCCCAGCCCTTAAATTTTTTTTTGTTTGTTTGTTTTTTGAGACAGAGTCTCATTTTATCACCAGGTGCCAGGCTGGAGTGCAGTAGCCCATCCTGGCTCACTGTAACCTTTGCCTCCCGGGTTCAAGCAATTCTCCTGCCTCAGACTCCCAAGTAGCTGGGACTACAGATGCACACCACCACACCCAGCTACTTTTTGTATTTTAGTAGAGACGGGGCTTCACTATGTTGGCCAGGATGGTCTCAATCTCTTGACCTTGTGATCTGCCCACCTCGGCCTCCCAAAGCATTGGGATTACAGGTGTGAGCTGCCACGCCCGGCCCGCCCTTAAATGTTTCAAAGAACTTTTTAATTAAAAAAAAAAAAAAAAACCCTTAAATTTTGGATGCAAAAACCAGATTTCAATTCGGCTGAAAAAGCAATTTCAGAATCACTAGGGATAAAAGCATTTTGATGGATTATATAGTAATATTAATTAATAAAGTTATGCGCAGATTACTTTTCAATCTACATATATTATAAATAGATTGTAATTATTGTTTAATTACTGCATCTTTTTTCATGATTCAAAAGGCCTTGGTGTCATCTTTATAAATTTTTTTTTTGAGAGGGTATCACTCTGTTGCCCAGGCTGGAGTGCAGTGGCATGCTCATGGCTCACTGCAGCCTTGACCTCCCAGGCTCAGGCCATCTACCTACCTCAGCCTACCAAGTAGCTGTTACTATAAGCATGTGCTAACACACCTGGCTAATTTTTGTACTTTTTGTAGAGTCAGGGTTTCACCATGTTACCCAGGCTGGTCTTGAAGTCCTAGGCTCAAGCAATTAGCCCACCTCAGCCTCCCAAAGTGCTAAGATTACAGGCGTGAACCACCACTCTCAGCCTCATCCTTATGATTTCTAATTATCATAAATGTATCAGTTAACATGGAGCTAAATTTAATAAAGCCTATACAGCAGAGCACATTCTATGCCCTTGTTATGTGTAGGGTCTCTTTTCAAAATAATTAATGAAACCTTAGGACAAAAAACATTCACTGAGCACCTACTACTGGCAAGTTTCTGTGTTAATCACTCAGTTCTTCTCATACATGGTCTGGAACTATAGCTTGACATTGAGCCAATTGTCATTGGACATCTATCTAGTGAGCCAGGTGCAGTGGCTCACTCCTGTAATCCCAGCACTTGGGAAGGTTGAGGCAGAAGGATCACTTGTGGCCAGTAGTTCAAGACCAACCTGAGCAACATAGCGAGACCCTCATTTCTACAAAAAATAAAAAATAGTAAATTAGCAGGTCATGGCAGTTTGTACAATAAATTAGCAGGTTATGGTGGTGCATGCCTGTAGTCCTAGCTACTCAAAAGGCCCAGGCAAGAGGATCATTTGAGCCTAGGAGTTTGTGGTAGCCTGAGCAACAGAGCGAGACCTGTCTCTAAAAGAATAAAAAGTTCGATGTCTGATAAAAGATCTACCAATAATCTTTTAGTCCTAAATAAGTGTACGTATATACATCTATATATAAATGAAAAGTTTATAAAAATGTATTTTAAGCCGGGCGCAGTGGCTCACGCCTGTAATCCCAGCACTTTGGGAGGCCGAGGCGGGTGGATCATGAGGTCAAGAGATCAAGAACATCCTGGTCAACATGATGAAACCCCATCTCTACTAAAAATACAAAAAATTAGCTGGGCATGGTGGCGTATGCCTGTAATCCCAGCTACTCAGGAGGCTGAGGCAGGAGAATGGCCTGAACCCAGGAGGCGGAGGTTGCGGTGAGCCGAGATCGCGCCATTGCACTCCAGCCTGGGTAACAAGAGCCAAACTCCATCTCAAAAATAAATACATAAATAAATAATAAAAATATATTTTAAAAGTATCACTCAAAAATATATGCTAATTGTATGGCATCATCTATATCTTACTGATTGAGAAAACAAATTTTGCTCATATTCAACAGATATTTTAATGAACTGTGATCCTGAAAACTGCTTATGTAAATTTAATAGTTAAAATTTGGCTTTACATTAAAAAATGAAATCATATCCTTTGCAACAACATGGATGCAGCTGGAGGCCATTATTCTTAGTGAATTAACACAGAAGCAGAAAACCAAATACCACATGTTCTCACTTACAAGTGGGAGCTAAACATTGGGTACATATGGACTGTTATGAATTAATGTGACCCCAAATTAGACACTGGCAACTCCAAAAGGGGGAAGGGTGGGAGGAGGGGTAGGGTGGGAGGAAGGAAAGGGTTGAAAAACTACCTATAGGGTACAACAGTCATTATTTGGGTGACAGGATCAATAGAAGCCCAAACCTCAGCATCACACAATATACTTATGTAAGAAACCTACACAAGTACCCCTAAATCTAAATTTTAAAAAAATGGCTTTAAGTGACAGTCTAGCAAAAAATATCCAATAACATTTTTGTTTCCCAAGCTTTCTTTTACATTTATACAATTTAAGTGCTTAAAAGATTACTGACTTTTATCAAAGAATTACTAGCCTCAATTTCCTACTTTAAAAATTTATTTAAATAAAATAATCACAATAAACATAATAAAGAGTACTTTTTCAGCACTATTTTAATTGAATGCAACAAATTCTGAGGGCCTCCTATGAACCAAAAACTATCCTTGGCACTTCGTGTACAAAAACAGGACATAGTCTCTGCTCTCCAGAAGCTTAAAGGCCAGAGGGGGAATAAACACCTAAATCAATAAATAATTTCAACACAATGTGGTAGAAGTATCCTCAGAAAGAAGAGGCCTTTAGCTGAGGTAGAGGAACACGAGGGACTGGGTAGGGGTGATCGCCAGAAGGCACTAGGAGGAGGTCATCAGAAGAAGGTCATCATACAGCCTTCATGGTGATGATGCCTGAGCAGTCTTGAAAGATGAGTAGGCATAACCAAGCAGAGAATGGGTGAACATAATAGCAAAGACATGGAAGTGTGAAATACCATATTGGATTACAGGAAGCACAAGCAAGAATTTTGAAAATTTATGTTCTAGGCCCTAAATTTATGTTTAGGATCCCATGGCCTTTCTTTGGCTTTTGGTCCTTAAAACCTTCATATTTCATCCTCTATACACTCACAATGGAGGGGGAACAAATTCCATCAGCTAGAGGACTTACCTCTGTTAATCTCAACCATCCAGAACATGGAAAGGGACCTGAAACAAAAAACTGCTACCACAAAATCCATGTGGTAAGAAATAGAAGCTGACATCAAAATTGTACAATATCCTGGGAATATTTGGTGTAGGGGCATTCAGCTTTACATAGCTGAAAAGCCCTGTGAAAATCTACTATGGAATAATACATGATCTGATAGAACAGTGGCTCCGAGTCACTGAGATAAACTTATCTCTCGCGTACCTTGCTTATAAAGCAGGGGGCTGTGTAATAAATATACCTGGAAAAATCTTTACCCAATATTGTCAAAAATAAAAAGGCTTTATATTAAATAGGAAGTCTGCCATTACCTGTGAAATTCATGTTTGTGAACCACCTCATCTCCCAACCATACCAGACAAGAGATGTTACAGTACAAATAATAAAATTTAGTGATTCATAAAGAATCTCTGGGTAGAAAATAATTAAAGTTGTGAGAAAATTTAAAAGAAATTAAAATTAAAAAGTTATAGCTTCTGATTTAGTATATGCATTAAAATCTTCATTTCTACATGACAAGATTTCTATTTCAAAAACGTATTCATCTGATATCTTCATACAAAGTGTCAATAAATTAATTAAAAGATAAATGAATTTGTTAAATGACTTTATATGTTGAAGGAATTATATAATAAACTGCACAATAAACTGTTATGAATCAATGTGATCCCCAAATTGAGCAGAAAATAAAGGTATTCCATGAAATATTCTACTTTCTGACATTGCCAAGAGAGATATACATTACAGACCAAATCTCTGTTCTTGACTGAGATCAAAACAAGATGATATAAAAATACTTTGTTTTAAATATCAAAAACATGGGCCAGATTAGTCAATTTTTGGTAGCTATAACGAACTAGATATTTTACCACATTGGTAAATATGGTAATATTTACCAATGTAAATATTACCAATGTAAATACTCTATCCTCAAGGACCTGACATTAAAACAGCCAAATTCTCATAATTAACCTCTTTTTAAAATTTAAATGTTAAAGTTTTTGCATTAAGTATACTCTATACTATCTATTCCCATGGACCTATAAATTTAATCTAATCATGTAAACACAACTTTTAAAAATCACTGATCTATATTCTCTTTCCATTTATAATTTATACATTCTGAATTAAATTCTACACAAGTTTTCATTCTTTTCTTCTTCAGGGAGTCTTCATCCAGGCTTATTAAATATCTGTATTAGTACACCAATAACCTAAGATATGCTATTTATTTTCTTTATTTCACATTAAATAAATGAATTTGGAAGTATTAACATTTATAAAGAAATACTCCAGTTTCTATGGATTTACACGATTCTGTACGTTATCCTTAATATGTGGTATGGTTAAGACTAGGAAAAATAGTATCGAAGTACTGATTTATAATTTCATAAATACAAATTAATCATTTTATAATAAAGCATAAGAGCTTTTTAACAATTATTTTTCCCATAGTATACAACAGCCCAATTTTTCCCCCTTGCTATTGGCCAATAAAACCTTTGTTAAAAGTTACACTTCAATAAACTATTATTTAAATGTTAAAATGCAAAAAAAAATTTTTTTTACAAACGGTGAATGTAATCAGACTATATAAAATGCAAACATTTTTAAGTTTTTAAACCCTAATAATTAAAAAATTTAAAAGCATAAAGTTTTTGATGTTTTAATAACTTCATATACTCTAAAAATAAAGCTGCCAAAGATCAGTTCATTGTTAGAGACCCTTCCATTATTATGAAGAAAATATCCACAATCTTCATATTTATCAAAGTAATCTTTTAGTTAGGTGTCAATATCTTATTTTCAATAGAATGAAATTCTGATTTTCTAAATACCGCCATCCCCTTGAGTTGAGATGCATTAGCCATTTTCTAGGTTTTAGAAACACTTGTTGAAAAGACCACCGAAGAAGTTTACAGAAGCGGTGTGAAATTTTAGGTATCCCAAGGAAGCACAGAATAAAAAATGTTTGAGAAGCGAGGATAGTTTTATGATTTTCAAAATTAATTCAAATGAAACTCTTGATGTGAACTTGATTTTTGCGTTGGGTAAAGAAGACTCATTAGACGATCAAGTTCCAAGAGAACTGCAAGTGCCAACCCCTTTCAAATGTACCTTTCCCTTATGACACAATTTACCCTTGGAAGAAAACAAGTCACTCAGATTAGCCTAATTCCAATTAACACTGAGGCTATACGAAGGAAAAAAATATCCCAAAGGGTTGGTTATTCCACCCCAGATTTGCAGCCATTTCAGGGAAACCCCTCAAGTGCTCTTCCTCTGAAGACGTAGGGTTGACCCCCCATGTCTGACAACCATTTAGAAATAAAATTGCAAAAAAGTCATCACTTTCCAAAGAGCGGAGGAAGGACAAGTGAGAATCCACTAGCTTTGCCCTCGGAAATACCTCATATTTACTTTTGACAAAAGAAATAAATAGAAGCAAAACCGAGATTCAGAAGAAACTCTTTCTGCTGCCTGAACCGATCAAGTTTCTCAAAGACCCCGGAGAAAAGAAGCGGGCTGCAGGCTCACCTTCCATGTCGCTGCCGGGCAGGGCTGGAGCTGCTGCTGTGGTTACCCGGCCTCTCCACGTGCTCCTGCCTTCGCCGGGACACAGCTCGCAGCTGGCGGGAGATTCCCTGCGCGGGGAGTCCCCGGGATCCAGCCGCCGCGTCGGCGCAGACCGAAAGGGGCAGGAGCCGGCGACCTGCCGGTAAGCGGGGTTACAGCGGCGCTGGCTGGCGACGGCTTTAAAGGACACTGTCCGCGGAGTGCCACGGGTTCCGCACCTCCTGCCCCTTTTTGAATATCAAACCCAAGGAACCTCGACAGAATGGAAATGGTGCATCACTAAATTGTCTCAAAATGTCTATTTTAGAAGGATAATGGATGAGAAGAGTAATATCACACGGAGGGTGGAGGGTCTGCACTGGTTTCTTGGCAAGCTCAAGTTCAAAGACGTTTATCTTAAACTGAAGAAGATCTGGAACTTTTTGTCTAGATTTGGTGATAACAGCGGTGAAAAGTATCCATGAGAACTCCCTTCTTTCAAAGTATTTTTTTTTTCCTTCCTCACTTTTTCATTTCACATAGTAAAAGACTTTGGTCCAAGTTTTTGGAAAGACAGTCCCAATGGATTTTGGCACTTTTATCAATCCAACTGTTTGATTTTTGGAAGCAATTATGTCACTTTTGTTTTCCCTCCAGGAACTGCTTCGTTTATTTGCCACCCCTCACACAATACTACCCACTCTATATAAATAGAGTGAGTGTTTAATAGAGTGTGTTTATTTTCTCTCAGCCTGCCTTCTTCCAAATAGACACCTTACGAAAATACATATACGATGTTTCAGAAAAATAAGCAAAGAAAGTAGAGCTAAGGGTGGAAGGTGGTAGTAGTAAGATAGGAAAATTAACTTAAAGATGTCAGTACACAGATAGATACCAGCCAACATCTTTTCCCAACATCCTCCCTACTGTCTAGAGATAAAGCACACATTTGACTGCAGAGAGAGGAAAGGGGACGTGACCACACAACTGTTTTCAAAGCAGAGCTTTTCTTCACATTGAGGTCTAGGAGCCCTTCTAAAGGTACCCAGTGTGCTGAATGAGTCTCAAAAGGCCACTGTCACCCTTATTAGAAAATCGTATTAGCGTATACAAATATATTTGAGACTTAAGGTTGAGGATTTGTGTATCAGCTGACCATATCAGAAGAAACCCACACTTACAAGTTAAAGTATGCATGCTGTAATTTTATGAATTGTAGTTTTTTGGGTTTTTTTTTTTTGAGATGGAGTTTGGCTCTTGTTACCCACGCTGGAGTGCAATGGCGTGATCTCGGCTCACCGCAACCTCTACCTCCTGGGTTCAGGCAATTCTCCTGCCTCAGCCTCCTGAGTAGCTGGGATTACAGGCACGCGCCACCATGCCCAGCTAATTTTTTGTATTTTTAGTAGAGATGGGGTTTCATCATGTTGACCAGGATGTTCTCGATCTCTTGACCTTGTGATCCACCCGCCTCGGCCTCCCAAAGTGCTGGGATTACAGGCTTGAGCCACTGCGCCCGGCCGAATTGTAGTTTTAAACAATAATGTGTTGTGGGTATAGGCAGTCTATGTGATGTGTGTATATATATTTAAATGGGTGAAAAACTGTACTGGCTTTAAACACCATGGTAGCATCTCTATAACTGTATAAGTTGGGAGTTCTACAGGATACCCATTTTGGAGAAATACTCTAAACACTAGGTCTAATTTTAGTACTGAAAGGGGAAATTTGTTGTTTGTTAGTTTCTAAAAGCAAAAATAGCACATCAAAAGTCGCAGAAGAGGAACTGTAAAATTTCACAGGGATGGTATGAGGATGAAAAGGTATTTGGTTATTAAAAAGTTGTAAGCCTGGCGCAGTGGCTCATGCCTGTAATCCCAACACTTTGGGAGGCCGAGGCAGGAGAATCATCAGGTCAGAAGTTAGAGGCCAGCATGATGAACATGGTGAAATCCTGTCTCTACTACAAATACAAAAATTAAATTAGCTGGGCGTGGTAGTGAATGCCTGTAATCCCAGCTACTCAGGAGGCTGAGGCAGAAGAATCCCTTGAACCCAGGAGGCAGAGGTTGCAGTGAGCTGAGATTGTGCCACTGCTCTCCAGCCTGGGCGACAGGGCAAGACTCTGTCTCAAAAAAAAAAAAAAAAAAAAAAAAAAGTTGTAAGGAAACTTTATAATCTTCCATTACAATACTCTGTATACTTGACAGTGGAACATGTTACTACTATGTAAATAGTTCAAAACTGAGTATTTCAGACTCCCGAGAGTGATACCTAAGGGGATTAAAAGTGGATTGGCAAAATAATTTATGTAGCTACTCCACCCTCAGGGAGGTGCAGCATAAATCCCTACTCTTTAAGTGTGGGCGCACATAGTGGCTTCCTTCCAAGAGTATAGTATGAAAGTGGGGGAGTAAGTTGACAGTGGAGAAACCTGACAAACAGTATCTAACCCAACAGACCAAGGTTAACATCAAGTGATAAGGCACGTTGATAGTATGTACCCTTTATATGATGTGATGGGGATGTCATTTTATCTCTGTAATCTTCCTACCAAGAACCCATAATTCTAGTCTAACATGGGGAAAGACACCAAATTCCAGTAGAGAGGCAGTCTACAAAATAACCAGTTAAAGGCAGGTCAAGACCTTCAACAACAAGAGAAGTCTGACACAGTCAAGAGGAATCTAAGGAGATATGACAACTCTAGGTAATGTAGGATCCCATGTGGGAGCAAAAAAAAGAGGGGGGGTTGGCAGGGGACATTAGGCAAAAAACTAAGGAAATCTGAATCAAGTTTGGACTTCAGTTAACAGTAATATATCAATATTGGCTCATTAATTGTAAGCAATGTACCATACTAATGTAAGATATCAATAATAGGGAAAATCGAGTGGGAATATGTAAAAACTCTCTGTACTGTTTTTGTAATTTTTCTGTAAATCTAAAACTCTTCTAAAATAAAAAGTTTATTTAAAAAGTGTGGATGGGTACTTTTGACAGACAACTGCTACTCATTTGGTTAAGTCTCTTCTAACAGGATTTAGTTTATCACATAGGATTTACAAGGATCAATTACTTGCAATAACTGAGAAGCCAATAAGACACACCGTGGATTTATAATGTACTTTGACTAAAACTGGAGCGATGACCTTGGAGGGAATCAAAGATAATGCCTAAATCTGTCTTCATTATCATTACCTTAAGAAGGGAACAGTTGAGACCAGACCCATGAATCCAGACATGGTAACTGACAATGGGTGGATCTTACTCACTGAGTCACATTTCACCGCATATGCTATATAGGTAAAATTAACTGTGACTAAAAATGAAATTACTGACAAAGGTTGTTCCTGGACCATCTGAGATAGTCCAAGTACTGACTCGGCTCAAAGGAAATAAAACCGAAAACTCTTGATCTCACCCAAAATAACCATTCTGCACCCTGTCTGAACCTTGGGCTCTCTCTGCTAACCAGCCCACTCAAAACCACTACTGAGGGTGGTGCCCCGCTGCTAAGAAACAGACAACATACAGGGCCTTTCGGGCCACCAAACTAATAGCCAAGAAGGAGCCATCAACGACGCGGGCAGGATCCCCTTTGGAGCCCCCTGATCTTGACTAATCATCCATCCCTACAGAAAAAACCAGTCGGGCTCTTGCCTTACGGTTGGACTCATTTTTAAAGCCAGGTCACTTCACCAACCTAGATACGTGTGCACTGGGGGAGGTCTCTCACATCGCCTCGTACTTGAAGTGAAAATCAAGATTCAACGCTCCTCTAGAGTGGGACGGCCCAGAGGCGCCTTCTTGGCTCAGCAGAGGCTCTTCCGGGTCTTGGTTTTGCGGGTAAAGAACGCAATTAGGTAAAACTTGCGTGTCAGTTTGAAAGAGACTGGACACCCCGTTTCACCGTTAATGAGATGAGAGGCATAGGAAATCCCCACGCGGGCCTCTCTGCTTCACGTGAGGAGAAAATTGTCACAAGCCTCTGCCTTCCTCAGGTCCCAATCTCATCGCATCCCCTGGCCGCCCCGCCCCCACCACGGTCCTTGGGCCCCGCGGTGTTCTCTCCTCCATCCCTTCAGCCCTTAGACTGGGGAATCCCGGGAACGCGACCCCGCGGCTTCTTTCCCGTTACTCTCTTCTTCCCTTCCGATCCGCTAGGAGAACGAAGGGTCTCCGAGCGCGGGAAAATGGCGCCGAACTTGAGGCGCGAAGCGTTCGCACGCCTGCGGCCGCGTGGGCACCAAAGGACCAGGCGTTCGCCTCCCGCGCCCTCGCCCCGCCCCCGCGCGCGAGAATCAGAGCACTCACGCGCTCTCTTGTGCGTCCGCTCCCGAGGTGGCGACAGACGGGTAGGGGAGGCGACCCCGGCGTTCTGCTCGGCGCTGTGGAGGAGATGGGGAGGTCTTGGGCCAGGGCTGAGGTAGGAAGGAGACCGTCCCTCGACGCCTCCTGCGACGCTAGCCCCTGAGCCGCGATGCGAGCGTGGGCCCTACTCTCCGCGGTGCTCTGGTGCCTCCCAGGAGGTGGGGCTCCCTCCACCCGATCCCCAGGCCTCTCCCTCTGCCCTGCCTCCCTCGCCTCGCCCTGTCCTGTCCTACTTGAACCCCGTTACTCTTCTAACTAAAAAGTCAGTGATTTCTTTCCTCCGCAGTCGAATGCCCGCGTTCTACCTTATTCAATTCGAAGGGCTTCATTTATGGCCAGCTGGGACACCCAGGTAACAAGGACCTCTGCACACGCGCGCCCAGTGGAGGGGCCGGAACTGCGGAGCTCTTCCCGGAAGAGCTTCCCTGGAACCTGGAGGGAAGGGGAGCGAGTGATCGTTTATTGAGCATCTGTTATACCAAGCATCTGCTTGGCAGGTCGCAAAGGTCGCATCTTTCATCCTTACAGCGACCCTTGTTGTGTTGTCTTGCTAAAGCCGTGCAGCTCCCAAGGGGCTGGGATTCATTCCAAATTTCTTTCTCCGATGCCATCTCACTTCCAAGTGTCTCTGCTGCTTTGCAGCGCGGGAAACCCACTCGGAGAAGTGATTTCCAAGGCCTTCTGTTTGGAATATCTTTAATCCTCCCGTTATTAACTGGAAGAACTACGTGTCCTTCAAGGCTCAGCTCAAATGTCCTTTATCTCTGCAGTGAAACTTTCCCAAGGAAAATTAGTTACATAGCTAATTTTAGATAACTTTGAGCCAGTTGATAGCATTTGTTATGTTTAGAATCCTTCTAGGTTTGGGTCCTCTCCCCGACTCCCAGCAAATTGTAGGACGTTGTCTTTATGTACTCAGAGCCTGGCATTCAGTAGGCTTTAAAATTAGTATCTTTCTGGGTTGCAGTGATTCCAAGCATACAGTTGTTTCTCTACCAAACCAGAAACAAGAAGCAATCACACATGTTCCTAGTATACCCCAGAGAGGCCTATTGTTCCCAATGGAGGAAATTTACAGTTAAACATCAAATTTCCCTTAGAGTGATCATGATCTTGTTTGTTTGTTTTTGATAGTCTCTGTCACCCAGGCTGGAATTCTAGGGCACAATCTCAGCTCACTGCAACCTCTCCCTCCTGGGTTCAGGAGATTCTCCTGCCTCAGCCTCCTCCGTAGCTGGGACTACAGGCACACGCCACCATGCCCAGCTAATTTTTTATATTTTTAGTAGAGGCGGGGTTTCACCATGTTGACCAGGATGGTCCTGATCTCTTGAGCTCATGATCCACCCGACTCGGCCTCCCAAAATGCTGGGATTACAGCATTTTGAATTGCTTCCACCAACCCTCCAAAAAATTATGATTTGAGTGAGTTCTCAAAATATGAGTGAGTTCTCAAATTCAAAGCAACTTTGAATTGCTTCCACCAACCCTCCAAAAAATTATGATTTGAGTGAGTTCTGAATGTGTACATTAAAATGAACTTTAAATGTATAATGTATATTTTTATAAACAAAATTATATGGAAAAATGTTATGACTCATGACTAATAATGTAGAGTTTCAAAAAACTTACTATGAGAAGCAAGAACTTCAGATTAGCATTCTAAATGTTAAATATCGATTTTTTAAAATAGTGAAATCCAACAATAATTTGTGTCTTCAGGACAAAATGGTAGGAGTATATTTCTTAATTTAATTTTGCTATATAATGTAGTTATACATTATTTTATTTCATCACAGAGAAAATATATGTAAAGTTACATCAAAATAGCATAGTCCTTATCTGTAAGGATTTTAAGCTTGCTAAAAAAGAAATAGTGGACCCCACCTACTTATGGATTGGGCCTAATGAAAAGACATTAACAGGTAAATCTGATTTTAATATGTTCTTTTTTAATGATGTGAACATATTCTTAGAAAATCACTATTGCTTATTAGAAAGAACAAATTGAAATTTAGTTTTAATGGCAGTTTCTGTTGCTCCCTACTTAGACCAATCATGTTATATCTTGGCCACTTCCCTATTTTCTCCTCATGCAAAAACTGAAGCAGTAATTTTTGTGCCCTACTTCTCAGAGCTATGTTAATTCAAAGGTCTTTATTTTTTTATTTTATTTTTTTAGTTGTTTTCTTTTTATTTCTTTCAAAGGTCTTTATAAAACCTAAAATTTATCACTGTAGCACCAGTAACAGGAGATGAAATATCTAATATATAATTTTTCATGATGTTATCATGCCTTGGAACATAAGTATTATTAATTAGTTACTGTCTTGTCTGAATAAATTGTATAGCACTACAGGGCAATGTAATCTCTTCTTCTGAATTATTGGTATGAACCAATTGGAACTAGATGCCAAGAAACAAAAAAACACACACAAAATGTATTTCAAAAGTGTACTTTATCATGTAGTCTCCCATAGAGTAATATGACAGAATTAAGATTTTGTGGGATTCTTAAAGTTGAGATAGTTCATTAATTTGAAAAAAATATTTGTATCAATTTGTAATTCCAAGTTTACTAAATAATGCTTGATATGTTATATGTTAAATAAGTAATTTACTATTCTGTTTAGGAAATAATCGAATAAATATAACTAAAACTGGACAGCTGATGGTGAAAGATTTTCTGGAGCCTTTGTCTGGACTTTACACATGTACTCTTTCTTATAAGACTGTTAAAGCAGAAACCCAGGAAGAAAAGACAGTAAAAAAGAGATATGACTTTATGGTCTTTGGTAAGAATTTAGGCACATTTTAACTTATACATTTAGTTTGGATCACAATTAAATGTTTAGTTTCTTCATTTAGTGAAAATGAGTCTGTAATAGGTGACTATCACTAATTATGACTTACAGAATATTTTGGGATGTATTTGACTAGGCAAACTCTTAAATTGACATCAAGATAGTTTATCCTAAATAATCTTCCTTCAATTCCCTAGTTGCCTCTGTCTAGGTATGCAAGCACATCTACATTACCACAATTTAGCAGGTAATTTAAAAACTGATCTTTAATTCTGTAAAAGCAAGATTCTTTCACTGGGCTGTGCTGACAGCAATGATACTTTCTGTAAATTAAGGCCCTCCCCAAAAAGTCTTTTTTTCCCCTTGATGCTGTTATCTATATAGCCTTCCCAAAGAAGCCATTTCTCTTGTTGTGCCAAGTAGATAATATATCAGATGAAAATAACATTTTTCATTAAAGTTAGTAGTTTGGTGTATTTTTGTGAGGACTAACTGATAAAACATTTTATTAGATAAGTTTCTATGCTGATTGCAAGACTGATGGGATTTAGTATTACATGTTATTTGAAAACTGTTTGGTAGAGGAAATTAATGCTAGGCACCATTGTTTTCACTCTTATCTTTCTTTTTTTAAAGCCTATCGGGAACCTGATTATTCATATCAGATGGCTGTACGTTTTACCACAAAGTCTTGTATAGGGAGATACAATGATATGCTCTTTAGAGTGCTGAAGAAAATCTTGGATAATCTAGTATCTGATTTGTACTGCCATGTCATAGAGCCGTCATATAAATGCCATTCTGTTGAAATTCCAGAACATGGCCTCATACATGAGCTATTTATAGCATTTCAAGGTAAAATTTTAACATTTCTTTAATTTTGAATTTTGTCCTGAACCATGAGAATTTCAAAGGTAATTACCATATTAATATGAGATTTTTTAAAGTAATAGGTCTTAAATGTTTGTTAAGCACTAAAGTATATAGTTGATCTTAGCCTGTTTACAGTTCTAAAACAACACACTAATTACTTTCAAATATGGCATATTGTTGCTTCTTAAAAATCAATGTCATTTGATTAATACAGCCTTGATGCAGCTAATATTTCACTTATAACTTCTTATAGAATTTTTAATTCTATTTTTGAAAATTTAGTAAAAGTAAATAACCAAACCAAATGTGTTTCTGTTCATTTTAAAGCCTTGTAGTTACTTATATTAGCCACCAGATGGAGTGAAACCATAAAGTATAAATTATTCAAATTGTGCACCTTGTTTTAGTGCTAGGATTAGATAGTGGGACTAAACATGCCTGCATGCACACTGAATTCAGCACTTGGACCTTTATTGAAATGTTTGAAACTTTTCAGAATCCCTTTGTGACCTATCATTTGTTTTCTCTTCAGTTAATCCTTTTGCACCAGGGTGGAAAGGTGCTTGCAATGGATCTGCTGACTGTGACGATATCCCTAATCATAATATCCTCCAGGTGAGACTGTCATTGTAAGGAAGAATTATTTATCTTTTTCTTTTTTTAGAGACAGGGTGTTACCCAGGCTGGAGTGCAGTGGTATAACCATAGCAAACTGCAGCCTCGAACTCCTGGGCTCAAGTGACCTTCCTGCCTCAGCCAAGGTGGAAGTATTTGAAAATCAATAAAGCTATTTTAAAATTTTTTGTAAATACTTTGTTTCATTAAAATGTTTCTTAAAAATCTATTTCTCCATATTGTGAATATTTATCAATAATTAAGACATTTCTAAGGAGTAAATTTAAATTATTTTTTAAAATATAAAGTATTAATATTGATTTTTTTAAGTATTATTGATTTTTGGTTTCAGTTTTTTAAACTAAGATTATGAGATTCTTGGTTATTTCAAGATGTTATTTTTTTTTTATCAAAAGAGAGATGGAGTATCAAGATGTGTTATTTTGGAATAGTAAATCTGGAACATTAGATAGTTCCCAAGGTTAGTATTATGTATTTTATCTATGACAGAAAGATCCCTGGTCTTTGTTCCTCAAATGATGATTAAATAGTAGCTTAAAGGATGATTTCACAAACATGTTACCCTAGGTTAAGCCAATGGTGCTTCCCAAACTGTATCTCTATTGATCATAATAGTTACTCTCCCCTCCACCATCCTCAGAGGCTAAAGACATAGTCTTAAAATCCCTCCATCCCCTCATAAGCAGTGAAGAAAAAAAGAAAAATCCCTTCACTCTCTGGTCTAGTTCCTGAGCCCATATCCTGAATTGATGTTGTGCATGGCTTATGAGAAACACTTAGTTAACGTTAGTTATTATTAAATTTTGTGTTAAAAACCCAAAATTTACATCATCAGCTTATAATGCTCACCAAAGAAAAGTTTTTGTTTTTTGGTTTTTGGTTTTTTTTTGAGATTGAGTCTTGATCTGTCACCAGGCTGGAATGCAGTGGCTCAATAACAGCTCGCTGCAGCCTCCACTTCCCAAGTTCAAGTGATTCTCCTGCCTCAAGCTCCCGAGTAGCTGGGACTACAGGCGCGTGCCACCATGCCCAGCTAATTTTCGTATTTTTAGTAAAGATGGGGTTTCACCATGTTGGCCAGAATGGTCTCCATCTCTTGACCTTGTGATCTCCCTTGGCCTCCCAAAGTGCTAGGATTACAGGCATGAGCCACTGTGCCTGGCCAATTTTTCTTAACCATTGCACAAATTCAATTGACAACAGTTGATAAGGTAAAGCCTAGACTAATTTTGGTGTTAACACACACCTTTTCAGGAATTTATCTATGTAAAGTATGGCATGCTTACACTACATTATTGCCTCTGATACTGGAGGATAAATTTGGTTCAGGGTTTAGTAATTGTACCTCTCTCTGGTATTTTTAAACCTTAGGCAAGAGATCGAATAGAAGAATTTTTTCGGAGGCAAGCATATATTTTCTACCGTAACTTTAATAAAACTCTACCAGCAATGCATTTTGTGGACCACAGTTTTCAAGT
Organism: Callithrix jacchus; assembly: GCF_049354715.1. Taxonomy (NCBI): domain Eukaryota; kingdom Metazoa; phylum Chordata; class Mammalia; order Primates; family Cebidae; genus Callithrix; species Callithrix jacchus. The sequence continues at coordinate 120,328,495 of NC_133506.1, forward strand.
AGTACGTCTGGATAGCTGTCGACCAGGCTTTGGAAAAAATGAAGGTCTACACAGTAATTGCGCTAGCTGTTGTGGTAATTACAGAATATAAATATCTAAATATTTAAGTTATATAGTCAGAAGAATACATGAGTAATTCACTTGGCATAACCGAATAGAATCTTTACACTGATTCTCTTAGCAAAAAATTTATCTAAAGGGAAGTAAAAATTCAAAGCCCCAATTTATTTTTTATTTTTTATTTATTTTTGAGACAGAGTCTCGCTCTCTTGCCCAGGCTGGAGTGCAGTAGTGTAATCTTGGCTCACCACAGCCTCCATCTCCCGGGTTCAAGCGATTCTCCTGCCTCAGCCTCCTGAGTAGCTGGGACTACAGGCACCCGCCACCACAGCTGACTAATTTTTGTAAAAAGTAGAGATAGAGTTTCACCATGTTGGCAAGACTGGTCTCGATTGAACTCCTAACCTCAAGTGATCACCTGCCTTGGCTTCCCAGAGTGCCCAAAGAAATTACAGATGTGGGCTACCACACTTGGCCCCTTTTTTTCTTTTTTTTGATATGGAGTCTGGCTTTGTTACCCAGGCCAGGGTGCACCATGGCAGTCTTACTTAGCTCATGGTAACACTGCCTCCCAGGCTCAAGCCATTCTTCAATCTCACAATCTCAGCCTCCCAAATAGCCGGGATTACAGGTGTATATCACCACACCTGACTAATTTTTGTATCTTTAGTAGTGATAGTGTTTCACCCCGTTGCCCAGACTGTTCTCCAATTCCTGAGCTCAAGCAATCTGCCCACCTTGGCCTCCCAAAGTGCTGGAATTATAGGCGTGAGTCACAGCACCCAGCCAAAGCCCAAATTTCTAAATATACTTATTTTAATGTATATTAACTCTTCCTGATGTACTCTCTTGTATACATTTCCATAGTGTTCTGTCTTAAGCTACTGTACAATGAAGGAAAACAGAATGGTACTACCTAGAAAGCAGAGAACTAGGAAACAGGAACCAGAAAACTAGAAATAGGAACTCATAAATGGGGCATTGAGGAAGATACTGTAAAATGCTGATAGTAAAAGAAAAAATAGGATGCTCACTTTCTCCTCTCTTTAAGATCATCAGATTATAAAGTTTGAAACTCATAAATAATCTTTTACAACTTAAATTAGCTGAAGATTACTTGGTATAATATAGGTACTGAAATGGTGTGATATTGAAGGCAGATTTATATTGTTGGTATAAAATACCTCCAAGTTGCAGAAGCATAAAATACCTATAAATTATAATTACTCCATGTGTTTTCCTCTGCAGTGGTTTGTAGTCCCGGGACTTTTAGTCCTGATGTTGATGTGACTTGTCAGACCTGCATTTCCGTCTTCATCTACGGAGCTAAATCTTGCCCATAAACTTCAAACAAAAATCGGCAATATGAAGACTAGAGGTGAAAGCATTGTCACTTACTTGTGGAAGTGGGGGACATAAGATGATTTGTTCACATCCCAGAGCATCACAGGTAGTTCCATTAAGTAAAATCAGTAAGACCAAACCACTGGAAAACATGCATTTTAGAAACTTTAAAAAAAATGGTTAACTTGGCATTTCTAAGAAGGCATTTAATCCAGTATCTCCAATATACAAAGGAAAGTTGAAGTATTAATGGATTATTTTTAATGAAATGTTTTATTGTTTACAAACAATATGTTGCTCTGTACCTGAGAGTATAGTAAGGTCAAGAAAGGGAGCAAAGTATAATAAAATAAAAATTTTATACTTTCTATATATTTGTTTGGAATCACTCTTGTGTGATATAAAGGCATGTATATTATCTTTGTATTAGAACCAAAAAAGTTATTGATTTTGGTCCCTTTGATTTTATTTTTTAAGATAATTAATAGACTGTATTTTTTTAAGTATAGGTTTAGGTTTACAGAATAATTGAGTAGATAATACATAGAGTTCCATATACCCACCACACCCCATACCCTTATTCCTCCTCACACAATTCTTCCTATTATTAAGATCTTGCATCAGTGTGGCACATTTGTTACAAATGATGAACCAATATTGATTTATTATTAACTGTAGTCCATAGTTCATTCTCTGTGTTATAAGGTTATGTGGGTTTTGACAAATTCATGGTGGCATGTGTGCACCGTTGCAGTTTCATACAGAATAGTTTCTCCACCCTAAAAATCCTCTGTGCTTCACTTATTTATCCCACCCCCACACACCTCCCCCCCGCCCCCACCCAGCCCCGAGCCCTGGCAACCACTGATCTTTTTACTGTCTCTACAGTTTTGCCTTTTCCAAAATGTCATGTAGTTGGTTGGAATAATACAGTATGTAGACTTTTTGGACTGACTTCTTTTCACATAGCAGTAAGTGGAACTCTTAATGCATTTAAGATTCCTCCATGTCTTTTTGTGACTTGCTAGCTCATTTTTTGTTGCTGAATAATGATTACTGTATGGATATAGCATAGTGTGTTTATCCATTCACCCATTAAAGGAAATCTTGGTTGCTCCCAGTTTTTGGTGATTAAGAATAAAGCCGCTATAAACATTTGTGTGCAGGTTTTTGTGTGAACATAAGTTTTCAACCCAATTGTGTAAATAACCTAGGAGTGTGAGTGCCAGAGTGTGACTACGTGTAGTTTTATAAGAAACTGCCATACTGTCTCCCAAAGTGGCTTACCATTTTGCATTCCCACCAGCAATGAAAAAATATTCCTGTTATCCTTATCCTCCCCAGCATTTGGTATTGGCAGGTGTTTTAAATTTTGGCCATTCTAATAGGTGTATGGTGGTGATATTTTATTGTTTTAATTTACGATTCTGTAATGACATCTGATGTTGAACATCTTTTCATATGGTTGTTTGCCATCTATGTATCTTTTTGGTGAGGTGTCTGTTCAGATCCTTTGCCCATTATTTAATTGGGTTATTTATTCACTTATTATTGAATTCTAAGAGTTCTTTGTATATATAAATAATTAATATTTTTGAAATGTTAAATTTTAAATTGTTACTTTTAATGAAAAGTATAAATTGTATATCTAGATTCTTTTTTGCACATTTCCTGTCTCAGCCTCCTGAGTAGCTGGGACTACAGGTGCACACCACCATGCCTGGCTAATTTTTGTATTTTTAGTAGAGATGGGGGTTTCACCATGTTGGTCAGGTGGGTCTCGAACTCCTGATATTGTGATCTGCCCGCCTCTGCCTCCCAAAGTGCCAGGATTACAGGTATGAGCCAATGCACTTAGCTGCTTTGCAAATTTCTTTACCCATATATTTTTTTAAATTTTCTGTCAACACGTGAAGATTTAATTTTTTTTTTTTTTTTTTTTTGAGACGAAGTTTCGCTCTTGTTACCCAGGCTGGAGTGCAATGGTGCGATCTCGGCTCACCGCAATCTCCGCCTCCTGGGTTCAGGCAATTCTCCTGCCTCAGCCTCCCGAGTAGCTGGGACTACAGGCATGCGCCACCATGCCCAGCTAATTTTTTGTATCTTTAGTAGAGATGGGGTTTCACCATGTTGACCAGGATGGTTTTGATCTCTTGACCTCGTGATCCACTTGCCTCGGCCTCCCAAAGTGCTGGGATTACAGGCTTGAGCCACCGCGCCCGGCCCAAAGATTTAATTTCATTCCTCCTCTATTCCACTACATTAATATGGCAATATGTATTATTTTCCATCTATTAACAGTGTATATATGCATCAGTCAGGGTCCAATATAAGTAATTACTAAATATAACATGGGACTGGAATAATGAGGAATTGGCTAGTAAAATGTAAAGGAAACTCTAAATATTTATATATACATTATATATATAATGTGTGTGTATATGTGTATATATATATATACACATATACACACACACACATATATATGTATATATATAGTTTTTGAGACAGAGTTCCACTCTTGTCCAGACTGGAGTGCAATGGCACGGTCTCAGTTCACCACAACCTCCACCTCTGGGGTACAAACAATTCTCCTGCCTCCCAAGTAGCTGGGATTATAGGCATACACTACCACACTGGCTAATTTTGTACTTTTAGTAGAGACAGGGTTTCTCCATCTTGGTCAGGCTGGTCTTGAACTGCCTACCTCAAGTGATCCACCCACCTTGGACTCCCAAAGTGTTGGGATTATAGGCATGAGTCAATGTGCCCACCTAATAACGGAATAGCAGATATATATATATATATATCTGCTATTCCTCTCTCTTCTCTCTCTCTCTATATATATATTTAAAGGCACTACCACTAGGACTATATATATATATATATATATACTCATACACACATATATATGTGCATATATATAATATATATTTATATATATACACATATATATGTATGTGTGTATATATATATATATACACATATATATGTGTGTGTATATATATATATATATACTTTTTTTTTTTAAGGCACTACCACTAGGACTGAGAATGTCTAAGAAAAATTCACCATCCCCTAGGGCTGAGGTCCAGCTTGTTGAAGTGGCATGACCATGGGTCACCAGATGAAAGAAAAGTCACTGTAGTGCTAAAAATTCACTCTCTAGATCCCAGAGACCCACCCTCTAGGGTGGCAGGAAAAGCTGTACATGGGGAATTTTCTCACTAGAGACACTCTGCTATAAAACCATAGAAGCAGGCCAGGTGTAGTGGTCACGTCTGTAATCCTAGCACTTAGGGAGGCCAAAGTGGGCAGATCACTTGAGGTCAGGAGTTCAAGACCAGCCTGACCAATATGGAGAAACCAATATTGCCAACATGGTGAAACCCAGTCTCTACTAAAAATACAAAAATTAGCTTGGTGTGGTGGTGGGTGCCTATAATCCCAGCTACTTGGGAGGTGGAGATGGCAGTGAGCCAAGATTGCACCACTGCACACCAGCTGGATGACAGACTGAGACATCATCTCTAAATAAATAATACATAGATCCACAGAAGGAGGAGACATTGTCAACAAAGCGGCTGGCCACCAGGCACTGCAGGGTATGGACAATGAAGAAGTTGAACTTGCCATATGCAACTTGCTGTACACATTTGAACTCTTGTGCATGGATGAAATAAATTTTTTTTGAGACAAGGTCTCTCTGTCACTTAGGCTTAAGGGCAGTGGCATGATCACAGCTCACTGCAGGCTTTGAACTCCTGGGCTCAAGTGATCCTCCTGCCTCAGCCTCCCAAGTATCTGGAACTACAGCCATATGTCACCACTCTCAGCTAATTTTTAAAATATTTTTTGGAGACAAGGTCTCTCTCTATAGTTCAGGCTGATCTCAAACTCCTGGGCTCAAGTGATCCTCCTGCCTCAGCCTCTGAAAATGCTGGAATTACAGGCATAAGCCACCTCACCTGGTCACAATTTTATATTCTAAGAAATACATCTATCCATCTTTAAAGTACTTGCTGTTTTCCCAAAATGTAAAGATATGTAATGTCAACAGTCATTGTTTCTATTGCTGGCTATGTTAATTACTTCTCAAATTCAGTCACAGTGCCACTGAGTATTCTTACCTAAAGACTAAACTGTAAAATTAACTTCCAACGATTTAAGAAGAAAGAAGAAGGATAGCATATTAAAATAAAGGTATTGGCTGGGCCCACTGGCTCACACCTGTAATCCCAGCACTTTGGGAGGCTGAGGCTGGCGGATCACCTGAGGTCAGGAGTTAGAGATCAGCCCAGTCAATGTGGTGAAACCCCGTCTCTACTAATACAAAAATTGGCCACGTGTGGTGGTGCATGCCTGTAATCCCAGCTACTCAGGAGGCTGAGGCAGAAAAATCATTTGAGCCCAGGAGGCAGAGGTTGCAGTGTGCCAAGAGCGTGCCACAGCGCTCCAGCCTGGTCGACAGAGCAAGACTTCATCTCGAAATAAACAAGTAAATAAATAAATAAATAAAGGTGTGAATACAACAAGCAAAGAGAAAATATGCAAAGCTACTTTATTTCTGTAATTGATCATTAAGGTTGTAGTTTATACGTATGGCTTCCTTCTGCAGGAAGCCAATTCCGTATTATTCTTCCCCTCAGCCAGAACTTCAGCTGCTGTGGATTCTTTATCTGGTGGAATGACTGAAATTATTGCCAAAGTCAATCTTTGTTGTTCTTACCCCTTCTCCTCCCCGCACCTGTTTTTTGGTTTCATGTAGTTTTCCATTAACTATCAGACATAGAAGAACTAGAGGCACCCCAGAGAATCTGGGTTCCAGACATAGTCCTTTCCACCTTGTGTAGCAATTCAGTTTCCCTGTGGTCATCAGGATCATTCTCTCCAGCCAGCAGATTAACTGTCCTCCCCACCTCATCTCCTTTTGCCCATGCTTAGTTCAACAGCATATGGAACCCAAAACGTCCAGGTGACAGTCTCCTCTTCCAAACGGGAAGAACCATTGTGGTGTCTCCTTGTGGAAGCATCCCCCTCTGGGGGACAAAGATCTCAAAACCAGCAGAGCTCAGAGTTGCCAGGATAGGAAGCAAAGTTTCTGCAAGTGGGTGATTGGGTGTAACAGTGAGAGGATCCACTCCCACATCCACCCTTTGATTCCTGGACTATCCTGGCTATGAGGGAGACAGCACTATATCGTGGCCTCTGATTCAAAACAGAAACTGCATCCTGTAAAGCAGAACCCATTCCTTTCAGGGTGCTGTCTCCCAACGGACACTGTAACAGATTTTAGTGAGCCATTTCACCTTTCCATTAGGCCAGGTGCTTCTAGGTGATGGGGAGTGGAGTAAGACCAGCGATTTCCACGGCCATGAGCCCACCGCTTCACTTCCTTTGCAGTGAAGTGAGTTCCCTGATCAGACACAATGCAGTGTGGAATGCCAAGATGGAGGATGAGGCATTCTGTGAGCCCATGGGTGGCAGCACTGGCTGAAGCATTACGAGCAGAGATGGCAAACCCACATCCAAAATGTGTCTATTCCAGTGAGGATGAATCTCTGTTGTTTGGATAGTTTTATTCTGTTGGCATAAAAAACAATAGGCACACACATTAATGAATAGGTTATCCTGAAATAGGCTAATGAGTTATTCTTTTTGATAATAGCATGATTCGTTTTGAAACAGTAGAATTTTACAAAAGTGAGAAAGAGAATATGAACATTTTAATGCTAGGATTTTAAAGTGATTCTGTCTTCTTAAGAAGAAAATGTTTCCTTCTTGAAGGTAGAACTATCACCACAACCATCCTAAAGAGACAGACACCAAAAGGAAAAGAGACTGTTCAAAAGGAAAAGCTGCAAGTACTCCCACTTAATAACGAATACATGTACATACAGCACTACATATACAGGAACTGCATGGAGTGTTTCTGATGCATTCAGTAGCCCTCATATTCATCATAGGAGGCAGAAACTCTTATTATTCACATTTTATACATATCAAAACAGAGTCACATAATACAGAAGTCATTCGCCCAAAGTCACACAGCTTGTATGTGGTAGACTTGATATTGGATAGTTCCAGTGTCCAGGCTCTTCATTACTAATGATTCTGCCTTTCATAGTTAAGTTTTATCTTAGTAGGCACTAATTATTTCTAACATTTCACATGAGCTCCTCAAACAAAGCAGTTTAATGGAAAGTGCCTGTTAGGCAAATAAGATACAACCAAATACAAAATTTAACCAACACCTGAGGGAAAACCCACAGTGTAGGTCTAAGGGTGAACTAGTGATGGTATTGCATTCCGAAAGATTGCCACCTGCTTCTGTCTGATGTTATTCCCCACCACGCCCCCAAGATGGAGGCTCACTCTGTCATCCAGGCTGGAGTACAGTAGCATAATCTCAGCTCACTGCAACCTCCACCTCCTGGGTTCAAGTGATTCTTCTGCCTCAGCCTCCCAAGTAGCTGGGATTACATGCACCCACCACCACACATGGCTAATTTTTGTATTTTTAGTAGAGACGGGGTTTTGCCATGTTTGCCAGGCTGGTCTTGAATTCCTGACCTTAGGTGATCTTCCACCTGGGCCTCCCAAAGTGCTGGGATTACAGGAATGAGCCACCTCACCCAGCCTCTGTCTGATGATATTCTGCTTCGACTTTTCTTCCCCTCTCCTTAGAAAATCCCACAGAATGTAGGCACTGCTGTTGAGTTTGTGAATTTCTCTTTTTCCTAAGCCAGGAAGCTGTTTTCTCTTTCTATCTTTTGTTTTTCATCTGCCAGTTTCCTTTTACTCTTTAAATTGCTGCTTTATTTGCATCTGAGCTGTGTTCCCCTTTGCCAGGCTTTCCTTACCCCACAACCCATGCATCTAATAAATGTGTCTCAGGGTCCCTCCTGCCTTCTTCCTCCTTTTATGTTTCATAAGCTTCTTCAGTCCCTCAGAAGGAAGAACATAAACTGACAGATTAGTGTGATTACCTTTAACTCTGTGAGTGGACTTGACAGTCAAAACCAAAACCTGATCTCAAGAAAAAACTATTTTTAAAGTTATAAATGGGAAAAAACGTTTATATCACTGCCAGGTTTGTGCAGATGTCAGTAGCCGAGAGTGGAAATTCTGGGTCTAACTGTAGCAAGCTTCTTATTTCACCAGTAATCCATTCCTCAGATTTGAACATTAAATAGTCAGAGAAGGAACTTTTGTGTTTCTCCCTAAGTCAGAGAATTGTAGCTGGCAGGAGGTAATATAAACTTTAGACAGCTATGGCACAGTAAGGAGTTCTGTAGGTCTCAAGACCCCTGCAGTTGTAGAAACATGGTTGGTGTAAAGTACAGTTCTAGGCCAGGCACAGTGGCTCACACCTGTAATCCCAGCACTTTGGGAGGCTGAGGCAGGCAGATCACTTGATGTCAGAAGAGGGAGACCAGCCTGGCCAACATGGTGAAACCCTGTCTCTACTAAAAAATACAGAAATTAGCCAAGCCTGGTGGTGTGTGCCTGTAATCACAGCTACTTGGGAGGCTGAGGAATGAGAATCGCTTGAACCTGGGAGGCAGAGGTGGCAGTGAGCTGAGATCACACCACTGCACTCCAGCCTGGATGACAGACTGAGACTCTGCCTCTCTGCCTCAAAAAAAAAAAAAAAGGAAAGAAAGAAATTAAATATAATTATGCAGTTAAGCACTTAACCAAGTGCCTGGTATACATTCTAACACCTTAATAATTGCAGGCCAGTCTTGTAGGCTGAAATGAGACAAAGAAAAGTAAAGCTAAAGAAGTAGGAGCACCAGCCACTGGGAGATAAAACTTAAGCAGTTTTGGTGGGGATGTGGTGGCTCACACCTGTAATCTAAGGACTTTGAGAGGCCGAGGCAGGTGGATCACTTGAGGTCAAGAGTTCAAGACCAGCATGGTGAAACCTGGCTCTACCAAAAACATAAAAAATTAGACAGGGTGGTTGCACATACCTGTAATCCCAGCTACTCTGGAGGCCACGGCAGGAGAATTGCTTGAACCCGGGAGGCAGAGGTTTCAGTGAGCTGAGTCAAACCACTGCACTCCAGCCCTGGGCAACAGCAAGACTCCATGTCAAAAAAAAAAAAAAGTTCTGTTGCTGTTGTTTGTATGAACTGCACAAGTACACAAGTATAAAGTGAAGCAACCCTGGAAAGTCATCCACATGCATGGACTCTGCCCTGACTGATCGGACACTAATAAGGGCCTTGGTTCTGAGTCAGTTGCCACCTGGGTTCATGGAGGACGTGTGGGCATGCTGAAGGAGCTGCGTGCTTTTGTCTCCAATCTCCCAGATGGGAACCTACAGAGGACGGAGAGCTCCCACTGTTAGGTTTTGTGGGCAGGGCTGGATTTCCAAAGAAAAATCCATTTTGGAACTGGTGGAAATGTGACAGAATTGAGAACAGTGCCTGAAATCACTATTTGTGTGTACATGAGACACTAATGTCTTAGGGATGATTTGCTTGTTGAGAAAGAAAAGAAAAGGAAAATATCAGAGAGAAAAGAAAAATAAAAACTACATGCATAAACAGTACTATAAGAAGAAGAGGAAAAAGAGTGGAGACACCTGACAAACATTACCTCAGCCAGGTGATCCAGGTCAACATCAACAGTGATAGGTCAGGTTGATACCTATCACATACACCTCATGTGATGTAATAGCAATAGCACTTTACCTCTGTGGTCTTCCTCCCCGAGACCCCGAACCCAGTCTAACCATGAGAAAAAAACAACCAAATTCCAACTGAGAGACATTCTACAATATGCCCAACCAGTACTGCTCAAAACTGCCAAGATCATCAAAAACCGGTAAAGTCTGGGAAACTGTCACAGCCAAGAGGAGCTTAAGGAGACATGACAACTAAGTGTAATGTGGGGTCCTGAACAGGATTCTGGAATAAAAAAAGTACACTAGGTCAAAACTAAGATGATATGGGCAAGGTGTGGTGGCTCAAGCCTGTAATCCCAACACTTTGGGAGGCTGAGGCAGGAGGATCACTTGAGGTCAGGAGTTCAAGACCAGCCTGGGCAACATGGTGAAGCCCTGTCTCTACTAAAAATACAAAAATTAGCTGGGTGAGGGGGTGGGCACCTGTAATCCCAGCAACTCAGGAGGCTGAGGCAGAAGAATCACTTGAACCTGGGAGGCAGAAGTTGCAGTGAGCCGAAATTGTGCCATTGCACTCCAGTCTGGGCAACAGAGGGAGACTTGGTCTCGAAAAAAAAAAAAAAAAAGATAATATGAATAAAATATGGACTTTAATAACAAAAAAAATCCTATGCACACTTTTTTTTTGAGGCAGAGTCGTGCTCTGTAGCTAGGCTAGAGTGCAGTGGTACAATCATGGCTTACTGCAACCTCCACCTCCCGGGTTCAAGCAATTCTCCCACCTCAGCCTCCCAAGTAGCTGGGATTACAGGCGTATGCCACCATGCCCAGCTAATTTTTATATTTTTAGTAAAGACAAGGTTTCACCATGTTGGCCAGACTGGTCTCAAACTCCTGACCTCAAGTGATCTGCCTACTTCAGCTTCCCAAAGTACTGGGATTATAGGCATGAACCATTACGCCTAGCCCTAAGCACACTTCAACTGCACCATCAACATTATACAGTGTCAGGTCTCCATATGCAAGCCTGGAGCCTGAGTGTCTGAAGTCCTGCCTGCCTCAGCTGATGTCTCCCACCCCGTGGGAGTTCACCATTATCCCTGATCACCCAGCGGAGCTTCCCTGGACAAGCCCCTCACCCAACCCTGCCATCTTAACTGTTCTTATGATCATGTGAATATCTCTCACCCACCCTGCCATCTTAACTGATCTTGTGCCTCACCCCCACCTGCCATTATAACTGAACTGATAGTCATGTATACTCTTTGCCCCTACCCCCACCACTGTAACTGATCTTACTCTGCAACACCCCACCCCCCAAAAAAACTGCCCCAACCTATAAAGCCAATTCCCACCTTACCCCCTTCGCCTGCCCTTTCTCAGATTCGACCCACTTGCACCCAAGCAAGAAATAAAACCGCTGCCCTCCTTGAGGGCCCTCCTCCCCTTCCCCCCCCTCTGCCCTCCTCCCTGTAAAAAAAAAAAAGAAAAAAAAAGAAAAAGAAACGAAATAAACCTGCCTTGTTGTCCACACAAAGCCTGCTTGGAAGATCTCTTTATTAAGTGCATTTAATCTTCGCTACTATTGGACACGAATAACATACAGTTACAAAACAAATAACCCATTTAAATAGGGAGCAGGCCAAGTTGAAAATCAACTCAAATTATCAATTCTCATCATTGTAAGGGTTTTCTTTTTTAAGTTTGGTTTCACCTCTACCTCCAAACAGATGGGCTTTTCCTTAAAGGAAGTTGACTGACTTAGTAATTTTTTTTTTTTCCAGACTTAACACATTGCCCTGTCCCTGGGGAGTAATATTATTGTGACAAAACATCCTAGTTTTGGGTCAAAGTATTTTTCCATTTTCAGTGAATTGATCATTTGGCAAACCGATTCTTTTCAGAGCTGGCTTTTAGCACATTGGCTCTTGGCAATTTGCTTTTCAGAAAATTGACTCTGTCTTTGAAAAATGTGAATCTGAAATTTCTCCAAAAGCCCCTTGCTTGCTTCACCAAACTCTGCTTGTGGAATGGTCCACCACTTCCAAGTAATCTGGGTACTGTGCCTGGTCACTTACAGCAGTGCCTGGCATATTGCCGTGCTCTAAAACTGCTCAGGGTAGTTGTTAGAGCTCCTCTCCATCTCTTGGCATAAGACCTCATAAAAAGAAATGCTGTGGGGGGAACCCCACAAGTGCCATGGCAAGGGTCTGAAGCCTCAGCCTGTTCCCATATATTGATTTAAAAAAGAATTAGAGGCTGGGCGTGGTGGCTCACACTTGTAATCCAAGCACTTTGGAGGCCAAGGCGGGTGGATCACCTGAGGTTGGGAGTTCAAGACCAGCCTGACCAACATGGTGAAACCCTGTCTTAAAAAAAAAAGAATTAGAAATAGAAGCACATACTTATTCCTTTATATAATTCTATACAATCTTATAGTTACTTATAATCATAAAGATACATACTCAATATAACCTTTAACTTTACTAATGATTATCAGTAATGAAGCATGGAACTGAGGGGGCATGACAGGCATGCTGGAGGGCGCCTCAGCTGTGAGAGAGCACCAGCGTTGGGAAAGCACCCACTCTTTAGCCAGCTAGGGAAGGAGATGTCCAAAATGGCCAAGATGTCTCCTTCCTCAGGGGAGTTAGGAGAAAACTCCGCTCCCCCAAGCTCTTGTGGTAAGCCTGATGGCTATCAGGGAGGCCCATAGACATCAGGGACCTTAACTGTCTCTATGTGATGCTGTGCTTCAGCGGTCACGTTCCCTGTCCACTCTCATGCTCTGCCTCTGCATCTGGTTTCTCTTTTTCTTAGAAGATAAGAATTAATAATAGTAACATAATCTTAATGTCCTTGATATTTCTGACAAATACGTGAAAAGTGCTGATGCATTAGGTTTTCTCCTCATCTCAGCTACTTGAAAGTCCTGGGACCCCTATCTCCAAGACACGTGATTTACCTGATCCTATCACTGACCACCATGACCTCACCCTACCTTCCCTGCCCCCTGCTTTGTACTCAATAAAAGTCAGAGTGTCCAGGCACTCGGGGCCACTGCTGGACCCTGCACTTTGGTTGGCAGTGGACCCCCAGGCACAAACTCTGTTTTTTTCTTTCTTGGTGTCTTGTGTCTTTTATTTCCACAGTTTCTCATCTCCACACCAGCAGAGAGGGTCTCACAGAACTCTGCAGGGCTGGACCCTAGAAAATGGACTGTATCAAAGTGGAGTGAACTATGAACTCCTTGCCATTTTTCATATTATGAAATATTTTTTCACATTATAAAATATAATGAACTCCTCACCATATTCCAGTGCGGGCTCCAAGTGAGAGCCTCAACACTTACCCTGGGGCTTCTGAAACCCAAGTACCCCAGGAATAACAGATCAGAGGCAGGGGGATGGAATAATTGACGCTTCCATAAATTCCCTCAATACCTTAGGGATTTCTGCTCATCAGTAACTTCCCTTTCAGTCATGATATCCAGGGAACATGAAAGGGTAATGAGAATCACCACCACCACCACCAGATGATGGGAGCAACTTTTGAGTGCTCCTTTTGAGGCAGGCACTGTAACAAATGATTCATGTAATTTATTCTCATTCGATTCTTACAACAGTCCTCTAGAGTTGACACACGAGGAAACAAACTTAGAGCAATAAAACAACTGCAAAGGTCATCTAGCTGATAAGAGGAAGAGTCAGGCTTTGAAACCAGGTGCTTCCAGCCCTAAAGCCCGCATTCTTTCTTCACCAATCAGCAAACTGCCTTCCTTACTTATCCACGTAAATGATATATACATGAGAAGAGCTCAGCTAAATTAAAAGTAGATTATTTTACAAGGGAAAAAAAATGGAAAAGGAAGAGCATTCAGGAATGGTTTCCAATGTGAATACATCTCCACTTCTCCCACTCTCTTCCCACCATGCAGCTTCTCTGTGCATTTCTTAAGGTGTGTGGATGTGTACACATTCCATAGTTTTGTTGTTGATTTGTTGATATGGTTGATAACAACGGGGAATTAAGAAGGAGATGGAGAACAAGTGGTCAGGGCCTCTGGGCTGGACACCTCTCATCTACGTTATACTGACCTTGGAGCCCAGAATCCCGTTCATCTAACAACTCGTCCCCTTCCTCTTTCTCCAGAATGTCCATGAGGGTGAGGTCTGTCATGTAGTACTGGCATCCAAAGAAACTTTCCTTCTCCCGTACCAAACAGAAGCAGTGTAATATACCACCATCAGTGAGGCTTCTAACAGTAATCATACCCCCTCCAGCATCCATTTTCTGAACTACAACTCTTGGGATTTCCTCAAATGTGCTGACCATTGTGCCTGGACCAACTGGGAAATAGAAGTCAATTTCAGTTTTGGGGAGGAGGGTATTGGTTCAAGTATTTAAACCTTCCACGTTTGGCAGCCTGAGGTCAAGGAAGAGCCGAAGTTTCCAGGACAATCAGGACCTGGAATGATTTCCCTGCCCTACTTCTAGAAGGTGAGGCAGCCATGACTCAGTAAAGAGGGGTAAACATCACAGATCCCAGATTCTCCTCTGCCACTCATGGAACCCGTCTGAGGAAAAAAGTGGTAGCTATTACCCCAAATAGGGAAAGTGAGACCCATTTTCTACATCTCCCACAGTAGAGTTGTCCCCTTGTTACAAAGGGCAGACCCACCATGCCCCAGCCAGACCCACCCAAATGTTGATGAACAGAGGAACCAGGGAGAGACGACGGGCATGGCTGCCAGACTTCACATTACTAACCTCAACTGATCGTCTTCCCTTGGCTCTGATTTTTGGGCTCTCTGCCTTGCTGTATTCTGCAAGGCAGTTGGATGGGTGCCTCCCTACCAACCATTTATGAAGTGGTGGTAAGTCAGCCTCAGAAGCAACAAAAGCTTCCTGGGATCCACTTCCCCATCCTGCCTGTTACCCTACATCCCTTCTGCCTGACCGAGGCACTTACCTACTCACGATTCCCTTCTCTTGTCTCTGCCCCCATCATGGTGGTTGATCCTCAATTCATTACCAACCTGGGAATTTAAGGTGTCTAGAAA
This sequence comes from Callithrix jacchus, assembly GCF_049354715.1. Classification (NCBI taxonomy): domain Eukaryota; kingdom Metazoa; phylum Chordata; class Mammalia; order Primates; family Cebidae; genus Callithrix; species Callithrix jacchus. The sequence goes on from NC_133506.1 coordinate 120,343,600, forward strand.
GGGTGCCCATCTCAGGTGCTACCCACCTCCTCTCTGACCTCAGCTGTTCACCAGAAATGGAAGGTATGAGGATCCCCTCTGCAGATCTCTGCACAGTTCCGGCCTCTGAATCTCAGCAAGCTAAAATAATGAAATTGAAACTTGTCCAGATACAAGGACAGGTGAGTAGGGCTGGGTGCCCCACTTCCCAAGCCTTTAGATAAGCCACCTTATAACTGATCTGGAGGCAGGTAAGGCCAGAACTCCTTCTTCTTCTTGGACCCAAGGAGTGGGTAGGAAATCCTGATATGTATTCTAGGTGAGTTTGGGCCAGACAGTGGTACACACTACGGCACGCTAGGCCATGCAATCCAGTGTATTTGGAATAGAGAAATGGAATATGGGTGGGTATCAAGTGCCAGCAGGCAATGGCTATGGCTGTACCCAGGACATGTGGACAGTAACCCAGCAGAACCAGCTGCCCAAATGCCATGCTGTGGTCCACAGTGAAGACCCAGGACAACAGCAGCTAACACCTGGAAAGAACAGGGTGGGCCTGTAAGGAGCACTCAGTCTCCCTCCCCATCTGGTGCTCCCATGTACACACGCTGGTCTTCCTTATCTGGATGCCACCCACCTTCTCCACCTACTTCCTTCTCCAGGGAGACAGGCCTCTGGCCTCACCCATGTCCCCTCTCAGAGATAACCACCCGGGTGAGCCCAGTCTGTCTTCCAGCCTTTGCGTGCCTCAGTTCTGAAAGAACATTTAAAGAGATGACAGAGGCCAGGCACAGTGGCTCTGCTTATAATCCCAGCACTTTGGGAGGCCGAGGTGGGCAGATCACTTGAGGCCAGAAGTTTAAGACCAGCCTGGCCAACATGGCGAAACCCCATCTCTACACACACACACAAAATTAGCCAGATGTGGCGGCGCACACCTGTAATCCCAGCTCTTAGGAGGCTGAGGCAGGAGAATCGCTTGAACCTGGGAGGTGGAGGTTGCTGTGAGCCAAGAGCGCACCACTGCACTCCAGCCTGGGCGACCATAAACAAACAAATAAATAATATATAAATAAATAGACAACAGTGGTAGTGGCAACAATTACAATAATAATAATATGGCTACCATACATTATTTACTATATGCCAGGCACTGTGCTAACGCTCACAACGGCCCTAAGAGGCATTATCCTTACACATCAGCGGAAGCAACTGAAGCTCAGAAAAGTTGACAAAGCAACATGGCTAATAAGTGGCAGAGCTGGGGGATCTGAACCCAGATCATTGCGGATGTTCCCCAATATCTCACCCCTGACTGTACTCTTGCAGGCTGGTGAAAGCAACCAGGGCACCCCTACTCCCAGGAGAGCAGCAGCCACATCTCTCTTCCCAGTACTGTGTGGGCCCTACTCAGAGAGGGGTGGTGGCTGGACTTGGGCACATATCCCACACTCTTCCTGACACTCACTCCAAGGGTGCTGTGATGCTAGAGCAGGGCCAGAGATGGGGCAGCTCCTCTATTCTACCTGGGACTTTGTGCCTGTCCTGAGAATAGCAGCTGATACTGCCCACAACACGCTAGACGGTCAGTGCCCTTGGGAGAGAAGGATTCCTTGTTATAAGACTCCTCCTCTCCCTCTTAGCCGTGTTGGCCTTGGAAAGTCCCCAGGGGTTACCTCTTCTTCCCCTGTCACTCAGGCTTATGGTGGGAGGAGGAAGCATGAAAACTCCCTACACTGAAAGGTCAGAAGGAAATGCAGCACTCCCAGGGGAGACATAACTGGGGAAAGGCCTAGGAGAGAGAAGTGAGAAACTGGAGAAGGGTTGAGGGACTCATCGGGAAGGTGTGGGCACCGCTTGGGACCCTGACTCCATGTGTAAATCACTGCTGGATTGCCCCCTCCCTGGCCATGGCAGAGGTCACCCCAGCCTGTGGAGCCAAGGTACAAGACCTGTCAGAGAATTTTGCTCTCTGACCACTGCTGCCACTGTCAGTTCCCTGGTAGCCCCCTTGGGGGATTTCCCTGCTGAAGGCAGCACAAAGTCCAGCAGTCTCGGAGCTGCACTGATGTCCCACCAGTGCCTCAGCAGGAGCTCTGCCCACACCCCTGCCCCCTCCCCTCAGCCTTCCAGGAAGCAGAGGCCAGACACAGGGAAATAGGAACACGTTGTCCTTTTATTTGTGTTTCTCAGAATACTGTACAAAGGGAGTAAAAATCCTATTCACACATTGCTTAGAAAGATTTTAAGGTGAAAGTTCCCTATGATACATGGGGTCAGAGATGCAGGGCCAGGAGGTGGAAAACAGGGCCAGTGACCTCTCCTGCTCCCCCAGGCCCCTGGAAGAGGATACAGGTACCCACACCTTTTCAGAATTAACACTGCCCTTAGTCCGCCAGGGGAAAGGAGAAGGCTCCAGCCCAGGCTCAGGCTCCCAGCCTCACTTTCTTCTCTGCAGGCTGAGACCGTGCCTACAGGCCACACTCCTTCCCCTGTGCTGCTTGACCAAAGGTCCTACAGGACTCTCACCACTGATCCCATGTGGGGTGGCCTCACAGCACCACATGTGCCTGCCTACACGAAGAGGCCCTGCCCAGTGCCAGCCTACACGAGGGGGTTAAGGGGTGAGGGCCTGCAGAGGACCACAGCAGCCATCGTTTGTCACAGCTTCCCTGTACCCTGCAGAAGTCAGGGCCAAGTTGGACCTGTACTAACAAAGACTCACGGGCCTGTTCCCCACCTGTCCACCCAACAGCCAACTCAGGAGTTAAGTCCACAGCAGCCTCCTTCCCCTATTACCATTACATTCTGTGGGTAAACTAACCCTCCAAGCCTGCTTCCCTCCCTGCCCACATCCCAAGAAGACTGGGTCTGGCTTCTTTCCCCATCCCCCCTCCCTTACATCAGTGCTCTGCTGCTCCGTGGCCCCATTCTTCTAAGTCTCCACTCCCTATCCCCTCTGCAGCTTCCCAACCTCTACCACATCAGGATGGCAGCAGCCCTGGCCCCCTCACCTCTGGGACCAAGCCATCCACACTCCACCCCATCTTCCCCCACCTGACCCTCCCCACTCCCAACCAGGACCCAGGGTGGGTTGCAGGCAAGCTGCTGAAAGCCCAAGACTCGGATTAGACAGCTCTCTGCCCAGAAGGGCAAGGCCCCATCCCACGCTTGCTTTCACACACACAAGCACACACTGCGTGTCATCAAAAAGACCTCAGAATTACAGTGAAAACAATCCAGAAGCCATACCGCCCTCTGCTCCCTACGCAGGGGTTAAAGTGCTTTGGCTGCCTGAAACAAGTGAGCAGGGGTTTCCCCCACCCCACCCCACCTCCTGTCCCAATGCATGTTCCATGTTCAGCCCAGGAGCCCAGCTGATTCCATGACCACCCCCATGGAGTCTCTATTCAAAAAGCAAAAGGAAAAGATCAAAAAATTCAGAAAAGGTCAGAGCCCAAGGGGGCCCACCCCAACCCCACTACAAGCTACTCCAAGTTGGCTACTGGGGGAAGCGAGGGGGGAAACTAGGCCCAGAGGCTCAACCCCCACCTCGGCAGTGTCCAGAGGCTTCTTCTTTCTGTCTTCAGAGTCGCAGCACAGGCCTTTTCCCCTACCCCTCCCCTGTCACCCTGGGCAGAGGAAGGGGCTGCACCCTCAGTACTTATTGATTCCAAAAATCCGGACTCCGTGGAGCTGGGGCAGCTTGGGGATGAGCACGCTCATCAGGGACACGGTGTTGAGGATGAAATGGATCTGATCGTACTTGGTGTAGAAGCTGGTGAGGAAGTACCTGGGAGGGGAAGGGTGGGGAGAGATAAAAAAGACTGTTGGTCCAGGTGTGGTGGCTCAAGCCTGTAATCCCAGAACTTTGGGAGGCCGAGGCCGGTGGATCACTTGAGGTCAGGAGTTCGAAACCAGCCTGTCCAACATGGCGAAACCCTGCCTCTACTTAAAACACAAAATTAGCCAGGCATGGTGGTGCATGCCTATAATCCCAGCTATTCGGGAGGCTGAGGCAGGAGAATTGCTTGAACCCGGGAGGCAGAGGTTGTGGTGAGCCAAGATCGTGCCACTGCACTCCAGCCTGGGCAACAAGAGCAAAACTCCATCTCAAAAAAAAAAAAGACTGTTGGGAGGACCCCCTCCTCCATTACTTCCTGGGTTCGAGAAGGCAGAATCCTGACAGCCAAAGAGTTACAGAAGAGGTCTCCAGGCCAGAGTAAGAAGCAAGAGATCTCAGGCTAAAGAGGCCCCTCCTGGACCAGTGCCATCCTCCCTCCCAACTTCACCCCAAGCCTGTGGGCCTATCTCACTAGCAGGAAGGAGGCTCTAATGGAGGAAATACGGGGCCAGGGAGCCCAAAGCCTGAGCCCAGTGTAAGACCTAGGAATACTCCAACTTCCCCTGTTCGTCCCAACCCCAGGAGCCAGAGCAGGCCTAATAAGCATGGCTGGGCCCCAGGGTCCTCCAGGCCTTGCCCTGCCTGCTGGTGTCTTCCTCGAGCCCAGGCACTCACAGCACGATGGGTGTGATGGTCAAGAACTTCCGAGAGGCCGTGAACTGGACCCCATAGTCCATCTGCTCCCAGTGGGTTAGCAACCTCGCCTTGCCCTGGTCCGGGGTCTCAAAGGGCGTCCCCTTCACCGTGTGCAGGAAGATATACATGCCCTGGAGGAAGACGTCTTTGTTGGAGGCTATAAAAGGCAAAAGGCCCTCCAGCCCAGCTCCTACACCCAGTCACAGACAGAAGTAACTCTCAGTGATCTGGGGCCTCCCTGTGCTGGGTAGGGGGATATGGGCTGGAGGTCAGGATGGAGCAGCCAGGAGCCTGGCAGGAGAAGAACAAGGGGACCCCAGGGGACAGGCTAGGCTTGGCATGAGAATGCATGGGGGGAGCTGGCCACAAGACAGGCACAGAGATGCTGCCCCTCCAGGCCACTCATAACCTCCCTGTGCCAGCTGGGAAGAGGCACGCTGGTGGGACTAACCCCTGCTTACCAGCCAAAGAGTGCAAGGTAGCAAGTGGTGACGGAGCAGAGAAGGGCAAGAGTGGAAGACGGCTTGAAAGGGCATTTCTGCACCAGCCTAGGCACCAGGACTCCCGGGTCCTGGGAACTCTCTGGAGCCCTTTGTTCAGCTCTCAGGGATGCATCTTCCAGGCCCACAGCCACCCCACCCTGGCGATGTGGACAAACCTGCAGATTTGATTCCTATCATCGTGCACAGAGCAAGAACCCAGAACGGGGAGCAAGGCAGAGAGATAAGGGCTGGGCCTCGGCCCTGAAGCAGATGTTGTCAGTATGTCACCCTGACATCTGGGCCAGGCCCAGCAGGCTCCTCCTATCCCTCACCCCTGCCAAACAGCAGCCAACAGGGCAGAGGCAGGCAGCAGGCCGGCTCTCACCATGTTGTGGATGAGGTTGGTGAGAGTCCAGACGACAGGGACACTCACGAAGGGGATGCTCAGCAGCACGACGTGGAGGAGCCCGATGGCCAGCACGTAAGAGAGCCAGATGCCACGGCTGTTCATCACCCGTGTGTTGGGGTTCACCTCGCTGTGTGCTGTGCCCACATTCATCCTGCCGCCCCTCTCCTCTGTTCTGCAAACAAGCAGCACAGGTCAGACAGGTCACACGGCTTTCCCTGCCCCCCCCTCACACTCGGATCCGGATCCGCTGGAAGGCAGGTCCTTCTTTCCCTGAGAACTCCAGGGAGTTCCACTCTTGATTCTCAAGCATGGAAGGTAGAAAAAATCCACATGGACTTAGCTCTATTCATTTCCTGCTGCTGGGCTGGGATAAACCCCAGGCTGCCCCATGCATCACCCCACTGGGACAGGGTCCTGGCAGGGCTTTGGAGGACAGGTCATCAGAGGCATGCAGCCCCAGAGTAGAGAAGTCAAGGCCCATCCCCCAGCCTCACCCCTTATAGCATTCCCATGAGGGCTCTCTGCTGACAAAGGCCCCAGGAGAGAGTTCTCACTCAGCATGACCCCTGCTGGACTTGCTCTCTGATTTGGGATGTCTCCTCTGAAGCCCTTCCCATCAGGAGGGAAAAGAAGTGGGGTCTGTGGGTACAGGCAGCAGTGGATGAACTATTTTGAGGTCACTGCTTCCGCTCACCTCCTCTAGTTTTTTCAATTCTGGATCTCCCCAAACCCTAACTTAGGAGGACTGATTCGGTAGAAAAAGGGAGCGGTGGGGGGAGAAGAAATGAGAAAACAACAGACTAGGGACAACCTCTGCCCAGATCTGGAAGGCGCCCCTTCTGGGTGACACAAAACAACCCATCCAGATGTTTTTTCCATTTGGCAGCCACTCAGGCCAGCTCTTGTGATGCCACCCACTCTGCTGCCAAACCACCAGGGCCCTTTTCCCCACAAGAGGGGTGAGGACAGAGAACGTGGCCAACACCTAGAGCTCCCATGGAGAGCTGGAACCTGCAACAATATATGCCTCCCAAGGGCACAGACCCGAACCTGTGGCCTCCCTCCTGTCCCCCTTCCTCTCTGTCCTGCCCATCCTCACCTCAGTTTCCCTCAGCACCTGTTTCCAGGTGTACCTTAGCCCATGCCTTCCCCTGCCCAGCACCAACAGTAGGAGACCTGTGGCAGGAGGAACCAGGAGGCAGCCACAACCCACAGTGAGCAGGGGAAGTAGAGAAGGAAGGGAGGGGAATGATCTGCCCCTTGTCCAGAGCTTGGCTGTCCCCAGATCCCTGAGGGGCCTGTGATCAGGAGAAGGTGGGGACAGATGGCGCCTGTGTACTGGCTCACCTCCCATCTGAGGTAGGGTCCTGCCTGCTAAAGACCATAAGGTCATCACCATGGTAACAGCTCCATCTTTCCTAGTCCCAGATGGAGATATTCTAGAAGTACCCAGAAAGCCACCTCCCTCACACCCCTGCGGTGACACCTCAGTCCCAGATGCCATCTATCTCTGATAGGATCCTAGCCAAACCTGCACAGAAGCCTGAATCCTCAGGGGTCAGTTCTTTACTTCCAGGATAACAGGAGCAAGTGTCCTCTTCTCAGACAGCTCCATACTTAGAGATCTCAGGGAAACCATGACCCACAACACACCATCCCAACAAGCAAACACCCCTGCGCTGGCCTGGGGTGCGCTCTGGGTAAAGTGACACTCCTGGGACCCATCAGCGCAGCCCATTAGGCTGGGTAATTGAGTCACACAGAAATCCAAGTATCTAAAAAGCCAGAGCTAGCCCTGACTGTTTACCTTCCCAGGGCTTCGGGGCTTCAGTTACTCTAGCAGCCCCTGGGACAGCTACTACACAAAAGCCTCCACCTTAGAGGGGAGGGCAACATGTAGCTGAGAAGTGAGGGATCTGAAGGAATTACCTCTGATTAAGGAGAGGGAGAGTTTCCCAAGTCTGACCTGGGAAACTGCCACCCCATCACCTCTCTGTTACCCACCCCTACGGGTTGTTGGTGTAGAAAGCCCACTAACCCTTCCTAGTATTTGTGCTGGAGTGCCAAAAGCCTTGTGGAATCCCAGATCACAAGACTCCATACCCCTTTCCGGCTTTCACAGGGCAGCCAACAAAACTTGACAAACCTAGGAAAAGCCCAGACTTAGATCCTAGCCGATACCCTCAGATGCTTCTTCCTGAAGCCTAAACACTAGGTGCCATGAGAGCAGAAAACCACCAGAGACCTCTAAAAAAAGGGATCAATAAACTAAGACAAGAACCGGCAGCCAAAAAACACTGGAGACTTTCGTGTGACTATGGGCACACATCACTTCCATTAGTAAAACAACCAACTGACCCCACTCTAGATGAGGAGAAACAGAGAGAAGAGGCTGGCAGCGGTCTACAGCAGCTAAGCTGAAAAGTTCTGCTGCCATAGCTGGCAGGTGGCTGCTAGTGCCAGGCCCTGATGTGGTTTCATAACCTGCCTCAAACCAGAGCCTGCAGCAACTCTGTTCTGTTAACCACTTTTTTTGCTGATAGCTCTTTTCCCCTCCTTCCCTCCCCACCCCCTTGGCTCCACAGGCAAATATGCGGGCCCAGCCAGTATGCCAGACTCTCAAGCCAAGGCTGATCGTGCACCAGGCCAGCCACCAGGTGAGCCCTTTTCATTCCCTCCCCCAGAAAAGAGCAGCCCTTACAACAGCAAACCTCCTGTCTTCTGAATGAGGAGCACAAAACATGCAGGACTGGATGGGGACCCCCAATGGGGAATCCGTGGCAGCACATCACAATGCCATTTCCATTCCGCCCACCCCGCAAGCCGCAGGACCACAGCCGATCACCTCTCAACTTTGGCCCAGCCATCCCGACTGGGGGAGGGCGGTGGGAGCGGAAAGCTTGTGCTAAGGCGAACCCGCACTAAGCCGAGAAGAGGAGGAGCAAAGGGGCGGAGTCCTCACTGTTGTTAGGGTTTCCTCAGTAAGACCTCCGGCGGGGGGTCGGGGGGGAGGGGTCCGGCTCTGTTCCCCAGCCTGGGACCTCGCACTCGGAACTCGGTCGAGTCCGGGACCCCACCGTCACCTCCACGGGTTCACCCAGCTCTGTAGGCAGCCAAACCTTTATCCCCGAAGCCCAGCCCCTCCCCGCCTCCCACCCCTAGCCGAAGCACTCCTCGCCGACGTTCCACCACCGGCCTGCGGCTCGTACTTTCTTCCTTGGCCACGTCCCCAGCCGCTGCACCCCCTCGGCTGATGCATTCCCTCTACCCCCACTCACTCTGCCCCGGTCTCTCCAGCCCAGGGCGCCTCCCTAGCAGCCTCCACCTTCTCTCCCGCCCCTCCGCTAGCCCTGGGGCCCTCTGGTTCCGTCTGGGCTCACCGTGCGGGGCAGGAGATCTAGGGCCCGGGAACGGTTCCCGGGAGCGGAGGCCGCTGCTGCTCCAGCAGCTGTAACAACCCGCGGCGGCAGCCTCCCCGTTGGCAGCTCCGGCCAAATCAGAGCTCCGCGCCGGCCCTCGTGACATCACCATCCCGCGCCGGCCCGCCCGATGCCTCCTGGGAGTTGTAGTTTTTCCTGGCTCCTTTCCCGGCCTCTCCGGGGCCGCACTGTTGGAAATTGCACCGTGACGCGACGGATTGCATGATAGAACTTTGGTGCGTAACGATTCCAGCTTTCGCTTCTGTGCCTTTCAAGGGTATTTTACCCTTGCCCCAGTTTTGCAGATGAGGAGACTCGGACTTGTAAGTCACTTGCTGTAAGTCTTTGCTGGGTCGGAGACTGGATCGAAACCCAGATATTCTGACCCCAAGTGCCGGGTTTTTCCACTGCACTTGGCTGCCTCCGCCCTGGCCCCAGATTGGCTCCTCCAGAAACGGACTGGCCCGGCCCTTTGCCCTGCCGGGCCCTCCTGGGAGCGCGCTTTTCACACTGGCCGAGGTGAGGGTCTGGAGGGCCCAGAACGGAGCCTGCCTTCTTCTCAGTCATGCTTGGCCCAGGTTGCCCTGGACGGGGCCACATCTTTGGCCGCCCCGCACCTGACCTCAGAAGAGGCCACGTAATATATAGATTCCTTGATCAATAGTAAGGAGCCTGAGTTTCTGTCTCAGGTCAGCTTGTGTGGTTTTGAATGAAAGGCTCTGGTCTGCAGTTTTCACATCTGCATCCTCTAAAGGCAAGGGCACAGACTTTACTGCCTGGTCGACATAGAGTAGGCCCCCCTTTATTGGCAGTGTGACCCTGGGCAAATTACTCGTCTTAATCTCCAATTTCACACCTGTGAAACCCCACCTCCAAGGTTGTGGGAACCCAAAAGAATGTATGTAAAGCACCTGTTGCATTGTAGGAATCTATTTAATATTACTGTGGGAGGTTGAACTAAATGGCTCTTGAGGTCTCCTGGGTCACTCCCATTCTCCATGTCACCAAGAGGCCTTGTCTGGGTAGCTTCCACTCCCTCCCCAGCTTCTCTCTAAGTCCACTCTATGCAGGGCAGGGCTGGAATAGCAAGATCAGATTATGTCATCATGGCATGCCAGCCCGATTCTGAATGGCAGTTCATGGCACTCTGAAGTGAAACAGGAAGGAAGAGTCTAGCCCAGGAAAACTGGGGAGGGGAGCACTTCACTTGGACTCCACCTACCCTTCCTTCCCCAGGGGGCTACCAGGAAACAGTTGTCACACAGCTGGAGTGGGACCCCCAGAGGCACTTAGTGGTCACCAGGCAGGTGGGTATTTGAACCGCCCAGAGCAGAACAGGCAGCTTCTTGAATATTTCCAGGACCAATGGCCCCAAAAGAGTTCATCTCAAGATCGAAATAATCTCCCGAGTCTGAAATAGCTCTGCCTATGTCCTAAGGAAGTTTTTCTTGGTTCGTGGAGGTGCCTTTCCTTATAGTCATCTTTCTGCAGTCATAAGCAAACCCAGTGTTGTTCTTTTCACGGAAGCCTCCCCAGCATTAAGGCGAGAAAGGTGTGTCTATTTTTTCCAAAGTGAGCCTGCTTGACTTTTTTTATTTTTCTCTGGGATTCTTCATCCTCCATCAGGCTGATCGAGCCCTCTGGATCTTGATCAGTTTCTTGACATCTCTATGAAGTTCAATAACCCAGACTGAAACCACGTCTCCAATAACGTTCTGACTAATGCACAGTCTAACAGAAAGATTACTGGACATGTCATGCACTATTAATAACTCCTTTTATCAAGAATTTTTTTTCACAATAGGAATGAACAGAGTTCTGACTCACTCTAGGTTTGTGGTAAATTACAGATCACTTTCTGCTTTATTTAGCTGGAGTCCCTGTCATCATTTTTCTCCTTCTCTAACTCTTTGCCCTCATAATTACCATGTCTTCCCTAAACATCCTTCAGCTGTGAACAGCCCTAAGCAATATTCAGAGTGAGTGACAGCTCTCTTATTTGGTGCTGGGAGACACACAAACTCTTGGACAAACATTTGTCACTGTGTGCCAAGAAGCTGAAAAATTCTTCATGCCTCAGAACCATAATTACACTTCGGGTAGCATATTCTAAGGAAGTTATCCCATGTACAGGAAAAGCTGCAATGTGTCAGGATGTTCATTCCAGCAATATTTATAGTTAGTGAAAAACTGAAAGCAACCTAAATGCACAAGAAAAAAATTACAGTATCTCTGCTGGACAGAATAGTATGAAGCCATTTAGGACAGATTGTGAAAACCCTGTGGCAGTATGGGGAAATGTTTGCTAAGTTATATGAAAAGATAAGGACACAAAATACCAGAAGACACATTCCCCAGGGATATAGTCAGCAAAATCTAGAATGAAGAAAATTAGGACAAATACCCAATTCCCTTAACAAAATCGGGGCCAGGTATGGTGACCCACACCTGTAATCCCAGCAGTTTGGGAGGCTGAGACAGGCAGATCATGAGGTCAGGATTTCAAGACCAGCCTGGCCAACATGGTGAAACCCTGTCTCTACCAAAAAATACAAAAAAAAATAAGCTGGGTGTAGTGGCCTGCACCTGTACTCCCAGCTACTTGGGCAGCTGAGGCACAAGAATCACTGAACTTGGGAGGCAGAGGTTGCAGTGGGCTGAGATCAGGCCACTGCACTCCAGCCTGGGCAATAGAGTGAGACTCCGTCTCAGGAAAAAGAAAGAAAGAAAAAAAAGGCCAGGTGCAGTGGTGCATGCCTGTAACCCCAGCACTTTGGGGGGCTGAGACAGGCAGATCACCTGAGGTCAGGCGTTCAAGACCAGCCTGGCCAACATGGTGAAACTCCGTCTTTACTAAAACTATAAAAACTATCCAGGTGTGGAAGTAGGCACCTGTAATCCCAGCTACTCAGGAGGCTGAGGCAGGAGAATAGCTTGAACCCGGGAAGCAGAGGTTACACTGAGCCAAGATTGCACTGCTGCACTACAGCCTAGGCGACAGAATGAGGCTCTGTCCCCCCCCCAAAAAAAAGATTTTATCAAATTATCAGGCAAATTTGAATACTGACAAGGTATTCAATGATATTAAGGAATTCTAAATGTTTAGGCATGAAATGGAATTGTGGCAAGTTTTTTTTTTTATTTAAAAAGTCCTCTTTTCAGACATATATACTAAAATATCTGTGGATGAAATGATACAGTGACTGCATTTGCTTCAAAATAATCTGGGCTGGGAACAATAGGGACATAGTAAGATGGGCCATGAGGTGATAATTACTGAAGCTGTGTGACGAGGACATTAGGTTCCTTATACTAATTTCTCTACTTTATTTTTCCTTTTTTGAGACGGAGTCTCGCTCAGTCGCCCAGATTGGAGTGCAGTGGTGCAATTTCAGCTCACTGCAGCCTCCACCTAACAGGTTCAAGTAATTCTCCTGCCTCAGCCTCCTGAGTAGCTGGGATTATAGGCGCATGCTGGCTAATTTTTTTGAGACGGGGTTTCACCATGTTGGCCAGGCTGGTCTCGAACTCCTCACCTCAAGGGATCTGTTCACCTTGGCCTCCCAAAGTGCTGGGATTACAGGCGTGAGTCACCATGCCCAGCCTATTTTCTCTACTTTTATATGTTTGAAATTGTTCATAATTAAAAGTCTAATCCTGCATGTATGTTAATGATTAAGATAAGCAAAAATAGAGCAGCACCGGTAACATCCTGTGGCACAAGACTGCCAGAGTTCAACTCCCAGCTCCTCTAGTTACCAGCAGTGTAACCTTAAGCAAGTTACTGAACCTCTCTGTGCTTCAGTTACCTCATTGCTAAATGAAATGGCAGATGACACTGGTGTTCAGAAAAAAGAAAGTAAATGAAGATGGCAATGATCATGATAATACCCACCTCATGTTGTGAATATTAAATGGGCCAGGAAATGTGAAATGAAACACTTGAAACAATTCCTGGTACATAATGAAGTGCTCAGTATGTGTTGCCTTTTATGAATTCATTTCACATTTGAATGATATTTGACCATGTACTTTACTAGATTATGGAAATTCAACAAAATAAAAACAGACCTTGGGGCTGGAAACTGTGGCTCAAGCCTGTAATCTCAGCATTTTGGGAGGCTGAGGCGGGAAGGTTGCTTGAGGCCAGGAGTTCAAGACCAGCCTGGGCAACGTAAGGAGACACTCTCCACACACACCGCCATCTCTACAAAAAATAAATTAGCCAGGCATGGTGGTGCATTCCTGTAGTCCTAGCCACTCAGGAGCTAAGGTGGGAGGATCATTTAAGCCCAAGGAGTTCGAGGCTGCAGTGATCTCACTAGTTCATTCCAGCCTGAGCAATAAAGCAAGCCCTGTCTCTTAAAACAACAACAGGCAGGGCGTGATGGCTCACACCTGTAATCCCAGCACTTTGGGAGTCTGAAGCAGGTGGATCATCTGAGGTCAGGAGTTCGAGACCAGCCTGGCCAACATGGTGAAACCCTATCGCTACTAAAAATGCAAAAATTAGCCAGGCACAGTGTCGCACCCCTGTAATCCCAGCTACTATGAAGGCTGAGGTGGGAGAATTGCTTGAACCCAGGAGACAGAGGCTGCAGTGAGCTGAGATCATGCCATTGCACTTCAGCCTAGGCAACAAGAGCAGAACTACATCTAGAAAGAAAGAAAAGAAAAGAAAAGAAAAGAAAAGAAATAAAAAGAAAGAAAGAAAGAAAGAAAGAAAGAAAGAAAGAAAGAAAGAAAGAAAGAAAGAGAAAGAAAGAAAGAAAGAAGGAAGGAAGGAAGGAAGGAAGGAAAGAAAGACAACAACAAAAACAATCTTGAATCAGGATAGAGGGATTTGGGGTGATCTTTTTCATTCTCTAGTTTCAAATTTTGCATAATGTGATATTACCTTTAAATGTTTTATGAAAAGTGTTTTAAAACAAAATGAGCCTAGGTCACAGGCTCTCCCTGCCTTCTGGGAGCTCCTTAGGCCGCTGAGGTAGACACATTCCTCAGCTTAGAGAGCTTCCATCTGGTGACTTGGGAGTGGTGATGGGGCCTCTGCCTGTGAGAGATACACCATACACCCTCTTGTGGGCTGAGATAGGATGATAAACAAGGAGCACGTCCCCGGAAGCTGCTGGCCGCGTTCAGAAGCCGGGAGGAGTGGTGTCAAGAAACAGAGCCCCTTCCCCTGCAGGAACAAATGCCACCCTCCACTCCTACTACTCCCCTCCCCAACCTGCTTCCTGCAAGGAAGGAAAGAGCTGCTTATTTCATTGACAGTTGTGTTTTTATTTTTGTTTGGGTGGGGGATACCCCAGGCAAGTGATGGGAAGGGGATGGGGAGGGCAAATGTTAAGCAGACAAAGGAGCAGCAAGTGACCCTCCTGAGAACTACTGAGCCAGTCAGAAGCCAGGAGTGGGTGCGGGATGGCAGCATCACCATGGGCACTCTGTTCCACCTCCCCCGCCCAGGCCTGTAGTTGGCTATTTTGGGCTGTGGAGAGAAAGGGCTGAACCAGTCAGGGCCACTGGGCCCCCATCCTCCAGCCTGTGCCTGGGAACAAGAATCTCCCTGGGGAACCAAGTGCAGGGTAGTACCTTGGGAACCCCTCAAACTGCATATTCTTTGATATGGACGATTGACACTCCCATGAATAAAAGCAGTCAGAAAACCAGAAATATTTCAGATCAAAAGGGCAATGTATATGAAAACAGTAGCTTCAAAACAAGATCCCCTAGCTCCCTACCAACTGAGTTCCTACTCCTAGCCTCACCTATCCGGAAATTCTGGGTGGCCCCTGTCCCCAGATCACCTTATCCTGCCTAAGGCCAGCTCCTCCTTCAGTGGCGATCACAGCAAACATTATTGTTTGCTATGTTCCAGGCACTGGGCAAAGGGCTTTATTTGTATGTTACAGAACTGCCTCCCGCTAGTCTGCTAGGCTTGCTCCCTGTCTCACGTTTGCATTTCCTGAACTGTGAATTCTCAATAAAATTTAACTGAACTATGTAACAGAACTGTTACTGCAAAGGGGTCCCCTTCCAGACCCCAAGAGAGGGTTCCTGGATCTCGCGCAAGAAAGCATTCATGGCGAGTCCACAGTGCAAAGTAAAAGCAAGTTTATTAGGAAAGTAAAGGAATAAAAGAGTGGGAGCAGCCCCATGCAGCTGGTTGTCCATTTTTATGGTTATTTCTTGATGAGATGCTAAACAAGGGGTGGCTTATTCATGCCTCCCCTTTTAGACCATATAGTGTAACTTCCTGACGTTGACATGGCATTTGTAAACTGTCATGGTGCTGCTGGGAGCATAGCAGTGAGGACAACCAGAGGTCACTCTCTTCACCACTTTGGTTTTGATGGATTTTGGACGGCTCCTTTACTGCAAACTGTTTTATTAGCAAGGTCTTTATGACCCGTATTTTGTGCTGACCTCCTATCTCATCTTGTGACTTAGAATGCCTTAACTGTAGAGTTCAGCCTGATTTTACCCAGCTCCTATTTAAGATGGAGTTGCTCTGGTTCACACGCCTCTGACAGAACTGCACATTGCAGACCACAGCCAAACTGCCCTCCCTTGTTCTTGTCTCAGCCTCCTAGCCGTTTCCATCTGACGGACTCCTATACATCCCTCAAGGCCTAGCTCACCTGTCCCCTTCTCGGTGCAGCCTTCCCCAATGTTCAAGCAGAGTCCACTGCTCCATCCTCCAGGCTCCTCTGACCCTGGCAGATCCCTCAGTCCAAGCCCACCCCTAGGTGATCAGATGGCTCTATTTGTTCACACACCAGTCTTCCCTCATTGGTTGGGTGACATTTACTTTTTTCAGCCAGGCGTGGTGGCTCTCCACAAAAATACAAAAGTTGGTGGGGCGTGATGGTGCACACCTGCTTTCCCAGCTACTTGGGAGGGTGAGGTGGGAAGATGGCTCGAGCCCAGGAGGTTGAGGCTGCAAGTGAGCTGTCATCATGCTACTGCAGTCCAGGAGACCTGTCTCAAAAAAATTTTAAAAAAAGCAACTCTGAATCCCCAGTGCCTAAGAGGCCCTGGTACACAGTATGTGCTCAGATATGTGCTAAGTAAATGAAAGAGTACCTCCAAGCATGGCAGATTAAGTGCATGTATACACCCCTTTCCCTTTTCCACAGGGAACAAGAATAGCAGAGGACTTTGTGTCCCTCCCCCCGAAACTGCCCAGTAGCCTGGCATTAGATGAGTCCCTGGCTGACCTGATAAAGCAGCTAGCCCTCCTCTTTTCCTTTCAGTTATCTCCCTACCCAGGCTGGACATGGGGGTCTCCAACATCAGGGAGGGAAGGGGATAGAGGTCTGCTGAACTCCCTCCCCTATGGTCACATCTTTGGGATATAGAGTTATCACCCTCAGAGGGAGGAGCTGTGACTCAGACTGCCAAGGGTGGGGGCCTGAGAGTCTCACTTTCCTGGGCCCTGACCTTGGGAGCCAGGACCCTGCCATGCCTCAGCCTCTTCCCTGCCTGCCATCCCAGTCACATAGAGCATCAGGCTAGAAGGGATCTCAGAGACTGTGAGGGTCCACAGAACGGAAACGCCAAGGGGATTGGGAAAGGATGTGTCCTGTGGCACAAATGTCTGCTGGTCTTGGGCCTAGCCCAAGAATTTGCCCAGGCCCTTCACAGGCCAAGGCAGATCATCAGACTCCCCAGTGATGGCTCTTCCAGTCCCATGCCATGTGTCCCTCAGGTCTTTATGATCTCACACCTGGACCTTTGCCATAACCAGTTTTCCTGCCACCAATACATACCCCACACAACCAACAGAGTGATCCAAATATCAAATCTAATTTTAAAACCTTTCAATCCAACCAGATGTGGTGGCTCACACTTGTAACCCCAACACTTTGGGAAGACGAGATGGCAGATTGCTTGAACCCAGGAGTTTGAGACTAGCCTGCGAAACATGACCAAACCCCATCTCTACATAAAAATACAAATTAAAAAAAAAATTAGCTAGGTGTGGTGGCATGCACCTCTGGTTCTATCCCCTTGGGAGGCTGATGTGGAAGGATCACCTGAGCCTGGGGAGGTTTGAGGCTTCAGTGAACTGTGACGCCACCACTGCACTCCAGCCTGGGCGACAGTGGGACCTTTTCTTGAAAAAAATACAAATAAAAACTTGGCCAGGCACAGTGGCTCATGCCTATATCTCAACACTTCAGGAAGCTGAGGTGGGAGAATCACTTCGGATTAGCAGTTCAAGACTAGCCTGGCCAAAATGGTGAAACCCTGTCTCTACTTAGAAAAACATAACAATAATACAAATATTGGCCGGGTGTGGTGGTACGTGCCTATAATCCCAGCTACTCAGGAGGCTGAGGTAGGAGAATCCCTTGAACTCAGGAGGCAAAGGTTGCAGTGAACCGAGATCACACCACTGCACTCCAGCCTGGGTGACAGAATGAGACTCCGTCTCAAAAAAACAAATAGACCGAGTGCAGTGGCTTACGCCTGTAATCTCAGCACTTTGGGAGGCTGAGGCAGGCAGATCACCTGAGGTCAGGAGTTCGAGACCAACCTGGCCAACATGGCGAAACCCCGCCTCTACTAAAAACACAAAAATTAGCCAGGTGTGGAGGCAGGCACCTGTAATCCCAGCTACTCGGAAGGCTGAGGCAGGAGAATCATTTGAACTTGAGAGGCGGAGGTTGCAGTGAGCAGAGATCATGCCATTGCACTCCATCCCAGCGACAGAGCAAGACTCTGTCTCAATAAATATATAGCCCGAGTGCCATGGGCTCACACCTGTAATCCCAACACTTTGGGAGGCTGAGGCAGGCAGATCACCTGAGGTTAGAAGTTCAAGACCAGCGTAGTCAACATGGTGAAACCCCGTCTCTACGGAAAATACAAAAATTAGCCCAGTGTGATGGTGGGTTCCTGTAATCCCTGCTACTTGGGAGGCTGAGGCAGGAGAATCGCTTGAACTGGGGAGGCACAGGTTGCAGTCAGCCGAGATCTCACCACTGCACTCCAGCCTGGGTACAGAGCGAGATTCCATCTCAATAAATAAATTAATAAAATAATAAAAACTAAATAAAACCTTTCAATCCATAAGCCACAGAATCAAGTCCCAATGCATCCATGGCATGTAAGTCACAAGGATCTGCTCCCTTTTTACTTCTTTACCCCTGGCCTTTGTCACCATCCCCTCCATCCACCCAGTGATCCGGAAGCCAAGCCATTTCATGCTCCCTTGCTCTTGCACACTCTGTTTCTCTATCTGATTAGGCCAGCCTTGAAACCCAGCTCAGATGTCATTCCTTGGTGAAGACTTCCTTGATGATATCCTAGAGAAGTTGTTGTACCAGTTAAGGATGCTCTCAGCTGAAAGCAACAGAAAACCCAAATAAACATTCTTATCCCAGGTTGCCATTAGAATCACCTGAGGAGCTTCTGAAAATTCCCATCACCTGGCCAAGCACGGTGGATCACAAATGTGATCCCAGCACTTTGGGAGGCTGAGGCAGGTGGATCAGCTAAGGTCAGGAGTTTGAGACCAGCCTGGCCAACGTGAAGAAAATTCTCTAGGTGGGGTGCAGTGGCTCACACCTGTAATTCTAGCACTTTGGGAGGCCGAAGTGGGCGGATCACCTGAGGTCTGGAGTTCAAGACCAGCCTGACCAGCATAGAAAAACCCCATCTCTACTTAGAAAAAAAAAAAAATACAAAATTAGCCAGGTGTGCTGACACGTGCCTATAATCCCAGCTACTCGGGAGGCTGAGGCAGGAGAATCGCTTGAGCCTGGGAGGCGGAGTTTGTGGTGAGCCGACATCACGCCATTGCACCTCAGCCTGGGCAAACAAGAGCAAAACTGTGGGTGTATGTGTGTGTGTGTGTCTCTCTCTCTCTCTCTCTCTCTCTCACACACACACACACACAAACAAAACAAAACAAAAACTCTACTAAAAATACAAATATTAGCTGGACATGGTGGTGTGTGCCTGTAATCCCAGCTACTTGGGAGGCTGAAGCAGGAGAATTTTTTGAATCCAGGAGGCGGAGGCTGCAGTGAGCCGAGATTGTGCCACTGCACTCCAGCCTGGGCGACAGAGTGAGACTCTGTCTCAAAAAGAAAAATATATTCCCATCACCAGAGACACGCCAGATTAACTCAATTAAAATCTCCAGGCATCAGGAGTTTTCAAAACTGCCTATATTCTAATGTGCAGCCAAGTTGAAAAGCTCTGAAATGAGGGGGTTCTCTTTCTCACATGCTGAGTCTAGAGGAGACGGTTGCAGGTGTTGGGTGAGGAGTTCAATGGCCTCCAGCCAACATCTCAGTAGTACTCAACCTTCCCTTTACGCTTTGCTGTCCTTTCTTGTTGAGCCTTTCCTGTTCAAAGTAGGGGCCAGGCACAGTGGCTCAGGCTGTAATCCCCAGCACTTTGGGGAGCCAAGGCAAGAGACTAAGAGTTCAAGACCAGCCTGGGCAACGAAGTGAGGCCCTCATCTCTTAAAGAAGAAAGTAGCTGGTTGCGGTGGCACATGTCTGTTGTCCCAGCTACATAGGAGGCTGAGGCAGGAGGATTACATGAACTTGGTGGGGATCAAGGCTGCAGTGAGCTGTGTTTGTACCATTGCACTCCAGTCTGGGCAACACAGTGAGACCCTCTCTCAAAAAAAAAAAAAATAGCTGGGTGTAGTGGCTCACACCCATAACCCTAGCACTTTGGGAAGCTGAGGCAGGTGAATCACCTGAGGTCAGGAGTTCAAGACCAGGCTGGCCAATATGGTGAAACCTGTCTCTACTGAAAACACAAAAATTAGTAGGATGTGGTGGCCTGAAATCCCAGCTACTCAGGAGGCTGAGGCAGAAGGATCGCTTGAATCCTGGAGATGGAGGTTGTAGTGAACTGAGATCAAAGACTGATCTTACCAGCAAATCAGACTGTCCCAGACTGTCAAAGACTGTTTGCAGACTTCTGCTTACATGTCATTGACCAGAATTGGGCCACCCCCAGCTACAAAGGATAGGAAAAGTGGGTAACAGGGTTTCTGATGGGCTGAGAAGCTCAATCAGGTTGAATCGTCCAGGACTGAGTGCATTGCCACTCCTAAAGCCATGTATGTTATCTGGTAGTAGGATAGAAGGGATGGATACCAACTGCACAGCCAGCAGGTTCTCCCATGTTATTAATACTTATTCTCTCTCTGTACACATCACTTTGGGAAACTCCTTGTATACACATCAATTAATGCAGGCATCACATCAAAGCATTGTGGAGACATGTCTGTGTCTCCCTGCAGACCAACCACTCTCAACTCAGGCTGCACATTAGACATATCTGGCGAGCTTTTGAAAGAAACCAGTGCCTAAACCCCATGCACAGAGATTTGAATGTAATTGGTTCAGATGAAGCCCCAGCATAACTAATTTGTAAAAGCTCCCCAAGTGATTTGAATGTGCAGGCTGTTTTGAGAACCCTGCTACAGACCCAGCACCTTAAGACCCTTGTCTAGGCTGGGCACAGTGGCTCACACTTGTAATCCCAGCACTTTGGGAGGCCGAGATGGGCAGATTACAAGGTCAGGAGTTCGAGACCAGCCTGGCCAATACAGTGAAACCCTGTCTGTAATAAAAACACAAAAATTAGCCAGGCGTAGTGGCAGGTGCCTATAATCCCAGCTACTAGGGAGGTTGAGGCAGGAGAATCTCCCAAGAGGCAGAGGTTGCAGTGAGCTGAGATCAGGCCACTGCACTCCAACCTGGGTGACAGAGCTAGACTCTGTCTCCAATGGGAAAAAAAAAGCCCTGTCTATATCCCCTTCAACTAGCATATAAGGCTCACAGGAAATCCTCACCAAATGAACTGCAGCTCCAGCTGGGCTCCTGCTTTTCCCACAGCTGCTGCTGTGCTGGACATCCTAGTCCCACTCTTTTCCTGGAAGCTGCCCTAGTGTTAGAAGGAAATAACCATCCACAGCCAGGCTCAGCCTCTGTGCCTCAGTTAAAGCCCCTGTCCAGTGTGAGAGAGAAAGGAGGGAAAAAGAGGATTACTCAGCTTTCTGTCCCACATTCAGCTGCAGTTCCAAAATGGACACCCAAATAGCCAGCAGCAGAGTGTCTGGCCTAACTAACAAGCAACCCTCAGAGAAAAGTGTTGCTTGTTGCTTCTGCTGCCTGAGTATAGAAAATTATCTGATTCCTCAGACAAATATGAGTCTGTGAAATGCCCGTGATGACATGGCAGGAATGAGTCCGTGGTGAGTACATTCTCAGAGATGACGTCATCTAGTATCCCACCATCTGGTCTGGTCCCCATCATGCTTCTGATGCCTGTCGTTTCCGAAACTGCTTGTTCAAAGGTAACCTACAAAGCCAGCCTCACAGGCATGCGGCTGATGCATTCCCACAAGACCGCATGCCCTGTGCTCAGAAGAGCCCTGGACTTGGTTCTGCACTCTGCTGTTGTCGTCATCTTGAAATTCTTTTTTTCTTTTTATTTTTTTAGAGACAGAGTTGCACTCTGTTGCCCAGGCTGGAGTGCCGTGGTGCAGTCACAGCTCACTGCAGCCTCTACTTCCTAGGCTCAAGCCATCCTGCCACTTCAGCCTCCTGAGTAGCTGGGACTACAAGTATGCACCACCATGCTCTGCTAATTTTTTTTTTTCTTTTTGTAGAAAGTGTATTTGGACAGGCCGGGCGTGGTGGCTCACGCTTGTAATCCCTGCACTTTGGGAGGCCAAGGCGGTGGATCACCTGAGGTCAGGAGTTCAAGACCAGTCTGATCAACATGGAGAAACCCCATCTCTATTAAAAAAAAAAAAAAAGTTTTAAAAAAAGTGTATTTGGACACATAATTTTGTTATTGTTGTTTGTTTGTTTTTGTTTTGTTTTGTTTTTTGTTTTTGAGACAGAGTCTTGCTCTGTCACCAGGTGCCAGGCTGGAATGCAGTGGCGCAATCTCGGCTCACTGCAACCTCTGCCTCCTGGGTTTAAGCAATTCTCGTGCCTCAGCCTCCCAAGTAGCTGGGACTACAGGCGCCTGCCACCATGCCTGGCATATTTTTGTATTTAAGTAGAGACGGGGTTTTACCATGTTGGCCAGGATGGTCTCGATCTCTTGACCTCGTGATCCACCTGCATCGGCCTCCCAAAGTGCTAGGATTACAGGTGTGAGCCACTGTGCCCAGCCCGTCTCTTTTAGTAGAGACGAGGTCTCTCTATGTTGCATAGGCCAGTCTCAAACTCACAAGGCTCCTTGGTTCTTAGCCTCCCAAAGTGCTGAGATTATAGGCATGAGCCATGCACCCAGTCTTGAAATTCTTTTTTTTCTTTTTTTTTTTTTGTGACAGGGTCTTGATGCATCACCTAGGCTGGAGTGAAGTGGTGCAACCTCGGCTCAGTGAAACTTCTGCCTCCTGGGTTCAAGTGATTCTCCCAAAATATCTGGGATTACAGGCATGTGCCACCATGGCCCAGTTAATTTTTTGTATTTTTAGTAGAGACGGTGTTTCGTCATGTTGGTCAGGCTGGTCTGGAACTCCTGGTCTCAAGTGATCTACCTGCCTCAGCATCCCAAAGTGCTAGGATTACAGGCATGAGCCACCACACCCAGCAAGACCTTGACATTCTTGACCGTTTCGGCAGGGTGTAGTGCTCACTACATGAGCCACTACAGAATTTCAAGGCTGGGTGCATGGCTCATGCCTATAATCTCAGGAATTTGGGAGGCCAAGGACCAAGGAGCCTCATAAGTTTGAGACTGGCCTGTGCAACAGAGTGAGACCTTGCTGAGACTCTGTTGAGATCAGGAGTTAGAGACCAGTCTGGCCAATATGGTGAAACCCTGTCTCTACTAAAAATACAAAAATTAGCCAGGCACGGTGGCGGGCGCCTGTAATCCCAGCTTTTCGGGAGGCTGAAGCTGGAGAATCGCTTGAACCTGGGAGACAGGGGTTGCAGTGAGCTGAGGTTGCGCCACTGCACTCCAGCCTGGGCCACAGAGTGAGACTCCATCCCCTCCAAAAAAAATAGCTGGGCGCAGTGGCTCACGCCTGTAATCCCAGCATTTTGGGAGGCCAAGGTGAGCGGATCACCTGAGGTCAGGAGTTTGAGACCAGCCTGGCCAACACAGTGAAACCCCGTCTCTACTAAAAATACACAAATAAGCCAGGCGTGGTGGCAGGCACCTGTAATCCCAGCTACTCTGGAGGCTGAGGCAGGAGAATCGCTTGAACCCAGAGACGGTGGAGGTTGCAGTGAGCTGAGATCACATGATTACACTCCAGACTGGATGAGAGAGGGAGACTCCATCTCAAAAAAAAAGAAAGAAAGAAATTTGGCCAGGTGTGGTGGCTCACGCCTGTAATCCAAGCACTTTGGAGGCTAAGGCGGGCAGATCACCTGAGGTTGGGAGTTCAAGACCAGCCTGACCAACATGGTGAAACCCTGTCTTTAAATATATATATATACATATATATATTTTTTAAAAAATTCTTAAAAGGTTTTTGAAAGAAGGGGCCCCTGTCCCCCATTTTTGCTTTGCACTGAGCTCTGCAATTCCATGTCCAGTCCTGGTCACCACAGTCTTGCAAAAGCCAGCAAGGCTGTCCTTCTCAGCAAGGTCTCCACTGCATATGACCTCATCTTCCTTTGTGTAAGTATATCCTGTCTGGTCTCTGTGACACCCCACTCTTCCACCTCTCTGACCTGGCAGGAGGGCTTCCGGGTGCCATACAATACCGTGGGCACCGTCAGGCTCAACATGCAAGAATGTAGGGTATGGGTAGGTGTGGCACAGAGACCAGAGGTGCTAGCAGGCAATGGAAAGTGGTTGGACAAGGAGTCAGAAAACAAGGTTCTGGTCTTTGGCCACTGACTCACTGTGTAACTCTGGTCACATTCTGGGCCTCAGTTCACCCATCTGAAAACTAAAGAGGGGTCAACTGGCTGGCCCCTTCCTTTGAGCTCTATCAATCACTGAGGTTCTGAATCCCAGCACCGAACCGGAGATAGTGTGGGTAGGATGGTGCCACAGGAGGCACCACGTGGTTGGACTTGAGTGTCAAGGGAGTTGCAGGGGAGAAGCCACCACGGGCTAAGGAATGAGATGGGTCATCCACATAGATCACATCTATAACCCCTTGTCACCCCTGCCCCTGCACAGCATACCAGAGGAGGTGGTGGGGAAAAGCCTGGCATGGTACTGAAATCATGGAGGAAGACCCAATGTGTTCCGGAAGACAGTAATCCGGAAGGTACTTCACAAAGTACCTTCACATCCGCTCAATCCTGGCAGCTCTTCCCAACCAGTAGTATCAGGGCACATGCTCAGGTCACATGCTCAGGTCACACATGAATCTCATCCTCTGCCTTGAAAGCCTTCCTTCCCACTACCCAGTGAACATTAGGAGAGGTTGGTATCACAGAGTGGCATGGCCTGCAAATGATGCTTGGGGTTGGGACGCCCTGGGGAACAAGTCATCCAAGCCCTCTTTGGTGCCCAGGCCTGAAGGAGAGTTCAAAGTGCCACCCTGAGAGTCCAGGGCTCCAGCAGAGAGAACCTGAGTTGGTTCTCATCCAGATCATAAAATCAGCAGGAAAACTCAGAGGCGACCACATCAGGCTTCAGGTGCCTTAAAGAATTCCTTCCTCCTAGAGAGGCCATCAATCCACCAAGCAGAGAACAAACTAAAGTTGAACCACAGCACCCCTGGCAGGCAAGATGGCTGGGCACTGTGAGGAGCCAGGAGATGTGGCCCCAGTCAGACATGTTTTCCAAGGAAAGGCTAAGGGAAGTTTGCTCACGGTAGAAGAAAGTGCCACAGAGCATGAAGGAAGGGCAGAAGCAGCCGGGTATGGTGGCTCATGCCTGCAGTCCCAGCACTTTGGGAGGCCAAGGCAGGCAGATTACCTGAGGTCAAGAGTTCAAGACCAGCCTAACCAACATGGAGAAATCCCGTCCCTACAAAAATACAAAAACAAAACCACAACAAAACAAGAAGGGCAGCAGATGGTGGCAGGGGAGAATGGAGTGGGGGTGTACAGGTTGCTGGAGACAGTGGATGTGAGATGGGGCCCACCCAGTTCACTTCCACCCCCCAGGCCTGCCAAGCAGGGATCCTTCTGCCCAGCCAAGTTCTAGGCAAGGAAGAGGGGTTCTTAGAAGCAGAGTTTCAGACTTGAAGGCTGAAGGAAGATGGAGGTATCAAGGCTGGGGAGGGGAGCCTGGGGCAGGGAATGGAACTGGGGCCTGGTATCCCCATGGCAGAGTTCATCAGGGTCCAGGATCTGCCCTCTCTTGGCATTGCTTGGCCACACCATGGCTCAGGTATCCGACACCTGGGCCCGGAGTCACATGCCAGGAAACCCAACACTCTTAAGTCCCAGCCCCCAACTTCCAGCAGCTACGAGCAAACAGGAGGAGGAAGCAGGTCTCCAGAGCCCAGCAGCAGGGAGCCGGGAGAGGGCAGCTGCACTGGAGAAGGCTCTACCACCAAGAGGGGTGAGAGGAAGGGAGAAGAGGGAGGAGGAGGGAGGCTGTGCAGGGCAGACAGGACAGAGCTGGGCAGGCAGACAGGTGGGTACTCCCAGAAAAGGGGTTGATGGGCATAGAAGGTGGGCCAGAGGTCCATTTTACCTAGTCACCCGGCCTAGCTGGATGCCCTGTCACCCTATCACTCATCTGTCCCACTTGTCTCCATCACACGAGTGCCAATCAGACCCTCTGGTGCCTATCTAGCCCACTTGGCAGCCACCCGGGTAGGTAGGGGAAAAAGACTTTATTCCAATGAGAGAGATCAATACATAGAGGCAGAAACTTAGAAACCCCCAAATCCAGAATGACCAAGAAAGGCCTCATAGATTAACCTAGAATCAATAGACCCTAAAAGAGTTTGAAGCACAAGAGACCCTTTACCCAAAAGGCCCTGTCGAGGAGCCTCAAATCAAGATACCCCAAGAAGGAAGTGAACAAGTCACCCAGCCTTGAGAGGAGGCCCCGGCCCAAAGGGACTCCCCAGAGGGACCTCAGGAGGAGAGAGCTGGCAGTGGGCATGCGATTCTCTTTACTCACTCTTCCTTTATGTGACCTTTTCTTCCCCAGATCCTACTCCACTCCAGGACTATGCCAATTTGTGGCCATGCTCCCACCAGCAGGTCACCTCCTGTCCCTCCTGCTGGTGATAGGCACAGGGGGTACTGCGCCCAGTCCCCGGGTGCCTCCCCGGGGCTGCTATGTGGCAAAAGAAGCAGGTGAACGGACGTTCCGCTGCAGTCAGGCAGGCCTGAGCACTGTGCCCTCCGGCATCCCCAACGACACCCGAAAGCTCTACCTGGATGCCAACCAGCTGGCATCGGTGCCCGCTGGTGCCTTCCAGCACCTAGCTGTCCTGGAGGAGCTGGATCTGTCCCATAATGCCCTTGCCCACCTCTCAGGGGCAGCTTTCCAGGGCCTGGAGGGCACACTGCGCCACCTCGACCTCTCTGCCAACCAGCTGGCCTCGGTGCCTGTGGAGGCCTTTATGGGACTACAGATCCAAGTGAACCTATCCGCCAACCCATGGCACTGCGACTGCGCCCTCCAGGAAGTGCTCAGGCAGGTGAGGCTGGCACCGGGCACTGGGACAGGCATCGTGTGTGGCCCTGGAGCCCCACCAGACTTTGTGGGGCAGGAGTTCCCGCTGCTGGCAGGGAAGAAAGAGCTGTGTGGCGCAGGGCAGGACAGGGCCCGGAGGAGCACCGATGTGGCCCTGCTGGTCACCATGGGGGGCTGGCTGACACTCGTTGTGGCTTACCTGGTGCATTATGTATGGCAGAACCAAGATGAGACCCGGCGCTCCCTCAAGCATGCCCCAGTGCTGCCCGTGCGATCCGAGGACTCCTCCACCCTCAGCACAGTGGTCTGAAAACCCAGGGAGCTCCTCCAGCCACACCCCACACTCCTGCCCCTATGCCTTCTCCTTTCCTCTGACCCTCTCTGCCTCCTTTGCCCCCAGTGTGTCCCACCCCTTTCTCCTTTATTCCCTAAATACCGACTCGCTCGCTCACTCTCTGTCATCTTACCCAACACCATCTTTGGTGCCTGGAATTTTTTGGTGCCTACTCTGCCTAGTTTGTGCTAAACTCAGAAAACCCAGAACAGAGAATGACTGCAGGTGGGGTGGGAGCAGGAGGAGGGGCTGGGGGGAGCAGGTTGAGGAGGAAGCCTGCACCTGACCCAGGGCGATCTCAAAGACTTCACCGTAGGCTGTTTAAACTGATTCTACTTTTGTTTTGTTTTTGAGATGGAGTCTGGCTCTGTCACCACGCTGCTGGAGTGCAGTGGCGCAATCTTGGCTCACTGCAACCTCTTCCTCCTGGTTAAGAGATTCTTCTGCCTCAGCCTCCTGAGAAGCTGGGCCTACAAGCGCGCACCACCATGCCCAGCTAATTTTTTTGTATTTTTTGTAGAGCCGGGGGTTTCACCATGTTGGCCAGGATGGTCTCGATCTCTTGACCTCGTGATCCACCCACCTCAGCCTCCCATAGTACTGGGATTACAGGCATAAGCCACTGCAGCACCTGGCATTTTTTTTTTTTTTGAGACAGTCTCACTCTGTCACTAGGCTGGAGTGCAGTGGCACGATCTCGGCTCACTGCAACCTCCGCCTCCTGGGTTCAAGCGATTCTCTTGCCTCTGCCTCAGCCTCCCGAGTGGCTGGGACTACAGGTGCACGCCACCATGCCCGGCTAATTTTTGTATTTTTTAGTAGAGACAGGTTTCACCCTGTTGGCCAGGCTGGTTTCGATTTCTTGACCTCGTGATCTGCCTGCCTCAGCCTCCCAAAGTGCTGAACGGATTCTTAAAGAATGGGGAGGCCAAGTGCAGTGGGAGGCCAAAGTGGGTGGATCACCTAAGGTCAGGAGTTCAACATCAGCCTGGCCAACATCGTGAAAACCCGTTTCTACTAAAAATACAAAAAATTAGCAGGGCATCGTAGCATGCACCTGTAATCCTAGCTAGTCATGAGGCTGAGACAGGAGAATCATTTGAACCCGGGAGGTGGAGGTTACAGTGAGCCAAGATTGTGCCACTGCACTCCAGTCTAGGCCACAGAGCGAGACCTGGTCTCAAAAAAAAAAAAGATTAGGGAGAGCTTTGGACAGAAAAGAGAGACAAAAGAGAGACACTAGATGAAAGGCGTGGAGAAAGAAAGAAAGATGTGCAACGACTCAGAATGTCTGGGCAGCAGTAAGACTCACCCTAGGGCTGGAAGAGAAGGTGCAAAGAGGGGAAAGGGGAGGGGGGATGGGAACAAGCTGGAGGCAAAGACAAAAGCCAGGCTGTAGCCAGATTTAAAAGGACACTGTGGGCTCCCCCTCTCTTCTCCCTCTGCCTCCCCTGAGAGCCTTCCCTCGCTTCTTGCTTCTCTTGCCGCCAGGCTGCTCCTCTTCCTGTGCCCTCTACTGGGGATCCCCCACTCCAGCGCAGGGTCCCTATCCAGAG
This sequence comes from Callithrix jacchus, assembly GCF_049354715.1. NCBI lineage: Eukaryota > Metazoa > Chordata > Mammalia > Primates > Cebidae > Callithrix > Callithrix jacchus. The sequence continues at coordinate 120,371,887 of NC_133506.1, forward strand.
AATCCCTATCTCTCTCCATCCCCTGTTTTATATACCAATGAGTTTCCTGAGCTCCTTCTCATGGGAGGAAGGTGGACTCTATTACTGAGCTGGGGATGGTGACTGGAGAGCTAAGGGAAGTGAGGAGACCCTAGGACATCCCTGGACAGCTCAATAAAGTCACTTTTATCAATGCTTTGATCTCCTATTGCTCATTCTTCCTGGGCACGTGTGGCCTGGTAGTGAGGAAGACGGGTGCTGAGCTTGTCCCCAGCCCGTCCGCCATCCCTTTGGTTGGAGGGTGCTCCCTCTGGGCTGGAGGCCAGCTTCCTCTCTCCCCTTCTGCCTCCCAGCCCCTGCCATTAGAGTCCACAGACTGGCCAGGGCTGTGCCGACACACTCAGAGAGGCTCCTGTCCAGAACGACTGCCCACAACCCCTGGGCTCCTCCCTCAGCATCCTGACCTCAGGCTAGTGCTTGTCCACTGGGCAGGCAGGAGAGGGTGGCGTAACTGACCTCACTCCCATCCTCACCTCTGCCATGGACCAGGGATCATAGGACCTCTGGTTCTGAGAAACCGCTGAAGCCTGGTGACGCAGCTGGACAACTTCAGTGATATTGCCTGCTTTGGCCCTTCTGCCTGGGACAGAGGGAGGGAAAAGGCACGCTATTCTGGGAGACACACCACATCAGTCCCAAACGCTCCCACGCGGAAGTGCTGGAGACTGACGCAGGAACCGAGACAACCCAGCCTACTGGCAGGCCAGGCCTGAGGCAAGAATCCCCTCGGCCTGGGCCCAGGTCCCAGCTTGTCACCACAAGCAGCATCACGGAGCCAGTGGGCTGTGATGGGAGGAGAGAGAGGCCTAAAACTGCCTTTGCAAAATTACGACTGAGACAGTGAAAGAGATTTAACTTAACTGACTCCATCTTGCTTTTAACCTCCAAGCTGCCCTCGTTCATTCCTGGGCACAGGCTGAATTACCTCTGGGAAAATCTTTGTTTATAGTTTATAGTTTAAACAAAGATGGTGACAGCCCTTTCCCAAAGCAGACCTCCTTCTTGCCTGGGGACTAGACTGCCTTTGTAGATTAGCCACAAGATTAGAAATTATGGTTTAGAAGTTGTGCAACTGGAGGCTACAAGCTTCTTATCCTCTCTAAACTGCTCCTAAGATCAGGGCTTGAGATATTTTGCAGACCCTGCACTTGATGGATCCGCTGGCCCCACCCAGATCAATAAACTGGCTCATCTGATCTTATGGCCCCTGCCCAGGAATTGACTGAACACAAGAAGACAGCTTCGCCTCCCTATGATTTCATCTCTGACCAATCAGCATTCCTGGTTCACCGGTTTCCCCCAACCCACCAGGTTATTTAAAAACTCTGCTCCCAGCCTGGCGCAGTAGCTCACACCTGTAATCCCAGCACTTTGGGAGGCTGAGACAGGCAGATCATGAGGTCAGGAGTTCAAGACTAGCCTGGTCAACATGGTGAAACCCCATCTCTACTAAAAATACAAAAATTAGCCAGGTGTGGTGGCGGGCGCCTATAATTCCAGCTACTCGGGAGGCTGAGGCAGGAGAATCCCTTGAACCAGGGAGTTGGAGGTTGCAGTGAGTCAAGATCGTGCCACTGCACTCCAGCCTGGTGACAGAGCGAGACTCCATCTCAAACAATAAACAAAAAACAGGCCAGGTGCAGTGGCTCAAGCCTGTAATCCCAGCACTTTGGGAGGCCGAGGTGGGCAGATCACGAGGTCAAGAGATTGAGACCATCCTGGCCAACATGGTGAAGCCCATCTCTACTAAAAAAATACAAAAATTAATTGGGCATGGTGGCTTATGCCTGTAGTCCCAGCTACTTAGGAGGCTGAGGCAAGAGAATTGTTTGAACCCAGGAGGTGGAGTTGCAGTGAGCAGAGACCATGCCACTGCACTCCAGCCTGGCAAAAGAGTGAGACTCTGTCTCAAAAAAAAGAACAAAAAAGCTCTGCTCCCCGAATGCTGAGAGAGACTAATTTGAGTAATAATAAAACCCTGGTCTTCCACTCTGCAGGCTATGCATGAATTAGTTTCTCTATTGCAATTCCCCTGTCTTGACAAATTGGCTCTGTCTAGGAAGCATGCAAAGTAAACCCTTCGGACAATTACAGGCCCACACAGCCCTTCCACCACTAGCTTCTTCCCACCCTGCGGATTTGAGGCCTGGAGCGGCAGAAAGCCAAGGGTACTCTGACGGTACCTAGCCAAGGGGGAGTGAAGCTCCACCCTTTCCTGAGTTGTGCTCATAAACAGAGGCTTCAAGCACAATCCTGAGACTGAGGTCTCCTACAGAGTGAGGTGCATCAAAACCAGAGGCAACCCCAGGAGCTTATTTAAGAAGGAGGGACTGCCTCCCCCATTGGACTAACAGGAGTTCAAACTGCTAGAAACATTTTTCCCTTAGCTCTCTGAGACTCTGCCATCATCAACCTCTCTTACCACCAAGGAACAGTTGCCCAAAACCAGAAAGGCGAAGGAAAATTAGAACAAGGCCTCCAAACTGCCAAATGGAAGCCACCACAAGCCCATGCCTTCATTCAACAAGCATCTGTTGGCCGGACAGGCTCAAGCCTGTAATCCTAGCATTTTGGGAGGCCAAGATGGGCCTTGAGCTCAGGAGTTCGAGACAAGCCTGGCCAACATGGTGAAACCTGGTCTCTACCAAAAATACAAAAATTAGCAGGGTGGGGCCTGGCGCAGTGACTCCACGCCTGTATTCCCAGCACTTTGGGAGGTTGACGGGGGTAGATCACCTGAGGTTAGGGGTTCAAAACCAGCCTGACCAACATGGAAAAATCCTGTCTCTACTAAAAATACAAAATTAGCTTGGTATGGTGGTGTGTGCCTGTAATGCCAGCTACTTGGGATGCTGAGGCAGAAGAATCACTTGAAACCAGGAGTTGGAGGTTGCGGTGAGCCGAGATCACACCATTGCATTCCAGCCTGGGCAACAAGAGTGAAACTTCATCTGGGAAAAAAAAAGAAAGAAAGAAAACTTGGCTGGGCTTGGTGGCTCATGCCTGTAATCCCAGCACTTTGGGAGGCCGAGGCAGGCGGATCATGACCAGCATAACCAACATGGTGAAGCCCTGTCTCTACTAAAAATACAAAAACTAACCGGGTGTGGTACCGCACACCTATTACCCCAGCTACTCAGGAAAACTAAGGCAGGAGATTCATTTGGTTTTGGTGAGCAGAGAGCGTGCCATTGCACTCCAGCCTGGGTGACAGAACAAGACTCCATCACAAAAAAAAAAAAAAAAAAAAAAAAAAAAAAAAATTAGCCAGGTATGGTGGCTCGGGCCTGAATCCCAGCTACTTTGGAGTCGGAGGCAGAAGGATTGCTTGAACCAGGTAGGCAGAGGTTACAGTGAGCCAAGATTGCGACGCTGCGCTCCAGCCTGGGTGACAGAAGGAAACTCTGTCTCAAAACAAACAAACAAACACCATCTGTTGAGTTCCTACTGCATGCCAGGCGCTGCAGCTACAAAGATGAGGAAGTTGTGCCTGACCCTGGGGACCTGACAGGCTAGTGTATCAGTGATGACAGTCCAGGAAGACAGGACGGTGCACAGTGGCCATGTGAGCCCAGAAGGGGCATCTCAATCAAACACTGATGAAGGGTCATGTACTTTGCTCACAGGAACCCTCTCTCAGAACTCATTCATTCTTAGTTTACAAGAGTTCTAGTAATTTCAGGACTATGGTTTCCTGCTTATAACAAGTTAGAAACAATATGTTTGAACTAGCAAAAATTATATTACAGAGGGTCAGAATAACAGCAGTGAGAAAGTACAGCCTAGCGGCAGGGAGGGACATGATTAAATGTCTAAGAACTCAGGAGTCATTGCAGTAGGGCATTTTAGTGGCTCTTAAGTGGCCCTGTGTGGAAAACTGACTCCCCCTGCCTCACAGGGGCCTATGCATATTGGCAAAATGCATGAGCTCAGTCATATTAACTTTGGGTTACCTGCAGAAAAGGTCCAGTCTTGGAGTGTTCATTCTCAGAAGCAGGGAGCTGGTGATGCACTCGAGAAAGAACTACCATCTTATTGGGTCTGAAGTAAATAAGGCCGAATGACTGTTGGAAAATGCTAACTCAACTTCAACTAATTCCTTTTTCCTCCTTTCTTCCCACTGGTCCAAGATCTGCTCCTGGGACCATGCAAATCAAAGCAGCCTAAAAGCCCAATCTTTTTCTTTTCTTTTTTTTTTAATTTTTATTTAGAGACAGGGTCTCACTCTTTCTCTCAGGCTGGAGTACAATGGCGTGACCATAGATCACTGCAGCCTCAAACTCCTAAGCTCAAGCAATCCTCCTGCCTCAGCCCCCCAGATAGATGGAACTATAGGCACAAGCCACCATGCCTGGCTAGCAAGCCCAGTATCTGCTGAGCACCACAGCCCTTTGGAAAGAAGATGGCTCTGGAGTCTCCAGCACTTGGGGTGGGCACATCATGCTTCTTCGCCATTCTCTCTGTCCCCTTTCATGTCCCACTACCACCACACATGCACATGCATGCACACGCATGTGTCTGTCTCGGGCCCCTGGAATCCAATTGATCTTCCCCAATCATAATATACATTTCTGCTGGGCACGGTGGCTCATGCCTGTTATCCCAGCACTTTGGGAGGACGAGGCAGGTAGATCACCTGAGAGGTCAGGAGTTCGAGACCAGCCTGGCCAACCCAGTGAAACTGTCTCTGCTAAAAATACAAAATTTAGTTGGGTGTGGTGTCGGGTGCCTATAATCCCAACTACTTGGGAGGCTGAGACAGGAGAATCATTTGAACCCAGGAGGCGGAGGTTGCAGTGAGTCAAGATCATGCCATCGCACTCCAGCCTAGGCAACAGAGCAAGACTCGGTCTCAAAAAAAAAAAAAAAAAAAATATATATATATATATATACATTTCTACACTCACGACAATTGCCATCTTCCTCTTTTAGAACACCAGACAAAACTTAAGTCCCCACACTAATATCCATGTCTAAGGTCAGCCCTCAATTCCCATTCACTTTTAGAGCCGAGGCAATTTATCAGGGAATACTTCCTGCAGAGGGAACAAGCACACGGGCATGTCTCTCCTGTAGATCTAAGAAAAGACTCAAGATCACCAAGACTGCAGTCACAGGGTCCTGGTGAATACCTCTGTCACTGTCAAGGGCAAATGTCAAAACTCCCTGGACATCCAAAACCTCAGCCATCATGGTGAATGATCTGGAAAACCTGAGGAAGAGGTGAGCTGCAGGGTGGGGTGAGGAGGCAGGTTGAGGATACCAGGCCAGATGCTGGGGGCTGGCACAGAGGAGCAGGACCCACCCAGAACCATGTGGACTGCTCAAGCTGGCCGGGATCTTTATTTTACAAAAAGGCCCAAGACAGGCAGCAGGTTATCCAAGGTCACATGGGAGGGAAGGAGGAAGCAGGACTAGAATCCACGGGGCCCTGACCCTCTGGGACACACATATACTCCCTTTCCAAGGGAATGAAATAAGGGAGAGATACAGAAAGACAACCGTGAGCCCAGGGTGCTGAAGTGGGTACAGGGTCTACCGACTGGCAGCCTCGGCGTCTAGCCCCACCCCTTCCACAAAGCTGAAGTAGCCAGTGCAGTCCTTCCTCCAGAAGCTTGCGGAGGATGGGGAGAATCTATATGTGGTGACCAAGCCCATGGAGATGCTAAGGGAAGCCATGCTGGAGAAGAGGAGCAGCTCCATCCCCACCTCACTGCTGTGGGGCTCAAGATTGACAGTCTCTGAGATGCCTTCTCTGCCCCACCCCTTCCATGCACACTTGCCCCCTCCTTCCCCCATGAAGCCCCTACTCTCCTCTGCATGCTGTGCCATTCCCCTTCACACTTTTGTCTTTGTTAAGGACTTTTAAAATCTATCATCTCACAGGAATCCTGGGAGGAAGGCAAAACTGCTATTGCAATCACCACTTCATAGAGTTTAGGAAACTGGACTTTGGAAAAGTCCAGGGACTGACCCAGGGTCAATCTGTGAGCAAAGCCCAGGTTTCGAGGTTCCCCGCTGGCACTTTTCCCAGGCAGCTCCACTGCAGCCAGGGTTCTCCCACCCTCTGCCAGGGTTCCCTTCTTTCATTCTCTCCCATCTCCTCCCCTCCCCTCCTGCCCTGTGGATGGCTGTCTTTTCTAGGGCTCTCTGTTTCCACACAGGAGCATCATCACCGCCTTTTGCCCCCAAAAGCACCGAGTCACTGGGGAGAAGACCTGGAGTCACAGCATAGAGTGCGAGGGAGGGGAGGGGAGGCAGCCTCCCAGGGACGGTTCCTATTCAAGGCCAGGCCCTCAGAGCTGAGCTGAAATTTGGAAGTTTGGAGTCTTCCAAACCAGCTGGTGACTGCACTCTCTCCTGGGTCCCTTCCAATCCTTATTTCACATCCCCTGCTGTGTGACTCCCTTATGCCTGCACCATGCACCCACCTGTCCCGTCCTGGAGGCCAAACTGTATGTTATGTGTTGGGTGTGGGGTGGTGGGGATGCGGGGCAGGGGGGCTGGGGAGGTTGAGAATCAACAGAAAGGCCAGTGCCCAGTGCCCCATTTCTCTCTCTCTTTTTTTTTTTTGAGACAGAATCTCACTGTATTGCCCAGGCTGGAATGCAATGGCACAATCTTGACTCACTGCAATTTCTACCTCCCAGGTTCAAGTGATTCTCCTGCCTCAGCCTCCTGAGTAGCTGGGACTACAGGCATGCACCACCACGCCTGGGAAATTTTTGTATTTTTAGTAGAGATGGGGTTTCACCATGTTGGCCAGGCTGATCTTGAACTGCTGACCTCGTGATCCACCCACCTCGGTCTCCCAAAGTACTGGGATTATAGGCATGAGCCAGAGCACCCAGCCTGAGACAAGTCTCTTGTCACTCAGACTGGAGTGCAATGGTATGATCTCCACTCACTGTAATCTCCACCTCCCGGGTTCAAGCAATTCTCCTGCCTCAAACTCCCAAGTAGCTGACTACAGGCACACAGCACCATGCCGGCTAATTTTGCGTTTTTAGTAGAGATGGGGTTTCTCCATGTTGACCAGGCTGGTTTCGAACTCCTGTCCTCGTGTGATCTGCCTGCCTCAGCGTCCCAGTGTTGAGATTACAGGCGTGAGCCACCAAGCCCAGCCAAGTGCCCCATTTCTGACCTTTGCAGACATCCCCCATCCAAGAACAAGAAGCTGAAAATGCCCTCAGAAGGTGGGAGAAGCAGAGGACTCTTCTCCCCATCCCTGCCCCAAGGGTGGACAAAGCCTTAGAAGGTAAGAGGGGCACAGAGACCCCCTTCCTAAGCAAAGGAAAGAAAGCTGTCAAGTCCGCAACTGAAGCCCAGAGCCCCTTCTCAAGGGAAAGGCTTCGGGGTGTTGGTGGGTGGGATGCAGAGAGGTCTCCTGGACATTGGCGGAACGTAGTGCTGACTGCGATGGTAGCCACAGGTTTCTTGGGACTTTTCGGTACATCATTTCCCCCAACCCCCACCACGCTGTTCTAGGTAGGCTGAGGCTAGGCCCACCCAATGCTGCACCAAAGCACAGGACGCCTCTTCGGTTTGGGCTTTCCCTCCTCGTGCTTTCGCTCTCCATCTGTGGCAGTCATCCATGATGACAGGGTGTGTCCCTTTCCCCAAGACAGGATCCTCAATACCCATCGGAAAACGTCTTAAGGCGTTGAGCTCCCACGCTGCCTCACCGCAAGACCCTGCTCCGACCATCTTTTCCTAGTGAAGAGTCTGCACGGGGGAACGGGGCGCCACGCCCCAGAAAGGAACCTCTGCCTGGGAATGAGGGACTTGCTCAGTAAAGAGAGGTCGAAGAGGGTGGAGAGGGGTAGGGTCCCAGTCCCCACTGTCCTGAACCCACAGCTCAGTCTGGGCCCGAGATGGCCCCACAGGAGCACATGGAGTTTCAGGCACTGCAGGTGGAGGTGAAGGAATTGCTGCGGTGCGGAAGGCCCAGACCCGGGCGGCAGAGCTTCTGCGGAGAGTGACCGGAGGGCCGGGGTGGAGGCGTGGCTGGGGCGGTGGAAGCGTGGCTGGGGAGGCGGGGCCGGAGTGTGGTGGGCTTAAGCAGTGAGGGCGAGGCTAGGGCAGAGGCGGGGTTGGGGTGATGAGGGTGCAGCTGGGGATTTGAGGACCGGGCTTGGGCGGACCTAGGGCTGGGGCGATGAGGGCGGAGCTGGTGCGGAGGTGGGGCTGAGGCGGTGAAGGCGGGGCTGGAGCGAAGTGGGCGGAATTGCGGGCTGCCGGGCAGAGGTGGTGATGGAGTTCAGGGGGCGGGGCTGGGTGGTGACGGCAGGACTACTAGGGACGAGAGGCGGGGCTTAAGGTAGCAGCGGGAGGGGTAGATTGCCCAGGGGCGGGGCGGGATCTGGGATAGGGTTCAAGTGCTGAGGAACACACTTCGAGCGCCGAAGACCGAGTCCAAGCTAGCGTGTAAGTTGGATGGTGGGGGATGATAGGCTGGGCTTAAGGTGGCTGAGGGCGGAGCTACAAGCTGGTAAGGCCAGAGGAGGGCTGGATGGGGCGTGATCGACCTCCTCCCCGGAGATCTTAGCCCGCCTGAGGAGGCTTCTTCCTGGGGAAAGAGACTGGGCCCTTGCCCTGATGGAATGGCCATTCTGAGCGTGAAGACCTGCATCCCCTCCTTCAGGAAGCTCGCTGTCTCTAATTGCCTGGGGATCATCACTTCCCATCTCTCTCCAGGTTAATCTAGTCCTGGATCTACAAGAGCCAGTTCTGGGAGGGAGGACTGGGGGTAGGAACGGAGTCTTTGAATGGCTGCAGGACTGCGGGAGACTTCAGCAACCTCAACTCCATGCTGAGGGAACATTCTGCACCTGCTGGCGGCTCTGTGTGGTGAGGGTCAGGAATGAGGGTGAAGGCCATCCCTGATGTGCCAGGCCTACTAAGTTAGGCCCAATGGTACCAAGCAAGGCCTACCACAAAATTTACGGGTCCCAGTGCAAAATGAAAATGCAGGACTCCTTGTTATAAAAGTTATTAAGAATTATATTTGGCCAGATGTGGTGGCTCACACCTGGAATCCCAGCACTTTGGGAGGCCAAGGGGAGGTGGATCACCTGAGGTCAAGGGTTCAACACCAGCCTGGCCAATATGGTGAAACCCCATCTCTACCAAAAGTACAAAATTAGCCAGGCATGGTGGTGCACCGCTGTAATTCCAGCTACTTGGGAGGCTGAGGCAGGAGAATCACTCGAACCTGGGGGGGCAGAGTTTGCAGTGAACCGAGATCACAACACTGCACTCCAGCCTGGGCAGCAGAGCAAGATTCTGTCTCAAAAATAAATAAATAAATAAACTGTACTGCAGATCACTTCTGAAGCTGGTGGCTCCCTAAATGCAAAGCATCCTGTGATGTTTTTTCTCCACTGTACAGATAGAAACCATCCTGGACTAGAATTTCTTCCAGGGGAAGGTGGGGCCCTTCTGTCTTTACTTTGAGCTACTTTGAGATGAGGAGCTGAAAGTGGTCAGGCCCTGATGGGACTCTGTGGCCTTGACATACAAGGAGACCAAGGAGAAAGACCCTCCTCACACCTGGGAGCCAAATGCCTCGACCCCACTCTGTGTCCTGTAAGTCAGCCTCTCCATATTTCGGGCGCTGGCCAACAACAGCTGGCTCTCCAGATATTTTCTGAATCAGGGATCCCCAGCCCTGCCCGCCCATGGCTAGGGAAGGCAAGGTGGGGCTTGAGGATAAGCCTGGGGGAGCTGGTGAAAATTCAGAGAAGCAGCTAGGCGCTGTGGCTCTTGCCAGTAATCTCAGCACTTTGGAAGGCCGAGGTGAGTGGATCACCTAAGGTTAGGAGTTCAAGACCAGCGTAGCCAACACAGTGAAACCCCATTTCTACTGAAAATGCAACAATTAGCTGGGTGTGGGTGGCGGGCGCCTGTAATCCCCACTACTAGGGAGGTTGAGGCAGGAGAATCACTTGAATCCCAGAGGCAGAGGTTACAGGGAGCCAAGATTGCACTTCAGCCTGGAAAACAAGAACAAAACTCCATCTCAAACAAAACAAAACAACAACAACAAAAGGAAAAACGAGTAAGGAAACAATGCTCTGCCCCAATGTCTTGTCTGTCTGCAGTGCACTCTATAAGTCAGAGAGACAGGAAGGGGCCCACGGGGCAGGTGGCTGGGTCTTCCTCTCCTTAGGCAATTCCCTCTCCTCATCCCTATCTCCCACAAGCTTGGTCCCCAAATCAGGGGTGATTATTGTCCATCATTACCTTTATTAACCACCAGAGGGAGATAGAGAGCAAAGTTTACCACCTGCCTGAGCAGCAGGCACCCCATGGCCTCCTGTTTCAGCATTCTCTTTTAATTGGCCTAAAGAGATCTTACAAGGCAGTCTAACTTAAATATCCATCCGCGCAACTTAAATTCTGCCACAGGCCAGCCGCGGTGGCTCACGCCTGTAACCCCAGCGCTTTGGGAGACTGAGGCAGGAGGATTGCTTGAGCCCAGGAGTTCAAGACCAGCCTGAGCAACATAGGGAGACCTCTTTCTCTACAAAAAAATTAAAAACTTAGGTATGGCCGGGTGTGGTGGCTCATGCCTGTAATCCCAGCACTCTGGGAGGCCGAGGAGGGCAGATCACCTGAGGTCAGGAGTTCCAGACCAGCCTGGCCAACATGGTGAAACCTCGTTTCTACTAAAAATACAAAAAAATAGCCAGGCATAGTGGTGCATGCTTGTAATCACAGCTATTCGGGAAACTAAGGCTGGAGAATCACTTGAACCCTGGAGGTGGATATTGCAGTGAGCCGAGATCGTGCCTTTGCACTCCAGCCTGGGCGACAAGAGTGAGACTCCATCTCAAAAACAACAAAAAAAGTTTGCCATGCATAGCGATGCATGCCTGTAATCCCAGCTACTGTGAGCAGGGAGGGGGCGCTGAGATCAGAGAATCCCGTAAGCCCAGGAAGCCAAGGCTGCAGTGAGCCATGATTGCACCACTGCACTCCAGCCTGGGCAATAGAGTGAGACCCTGTCTCAAAAAAGAAAAAGAAAAAAAGGCAGCCAGGTGCAGTGGCTCACGCCTGTAATCCCAACACTTTCTGAGACCAAGGTGGGTGAATCACCTGAGGTCAAGAGTTTGAGACCAGCCTGGCCAACATGGTGAAACCCCGTCTCTACCAAAAATACAAAAATTAGTTGGGAGCGGTGGTGTGCACCTGTAATCCCAGCTACTTGGGAGGGTTAGGTAGGAAAATCTCTTGAACCCAGGAGGCAGAGGTTGCAGTGAGCCGAGATTGTACCACTGCACTCCAGCCTGGGAGATAGAGTGAGACTCCATCTCAAAAAAAGAAAAGAAAGGAAAGGAAAGGAAGAAGGAAGGGAGAGAGAGAGAGAGAGAGAGAGAGAGAGAGAAAGAGCACCCTGGATGGGAGGAAGGAGCAGCACCAAGACAAGGCTACATGTGGATATTTTCATTACAAAAGCACAAAAGCTTCAACCTGGCTTACCCCACCAGCCCATGTATCTCCTCCCTGCCTGGAACCCACCAAGCCCCCTGCTTGGAACGTCATTAGGCCATCTGTGGGAATGGGGCAATGTGGTGCAGGCAGGGTAGGGAGGACACCAGGAGTGTGAGGACAGGCCGGGCAGAGTGCTCTGAGATCAGAGTGAAGGCAGAAGAAATGAAAGACACAAGACGTCCGGGTCAGAGAGCTGGCTAGATGGGCTTTGCGGGTACTTGGGGAGAGCAGAGCCATGTGTGGCTTTTCAAAGCCACTGTTCCTCAGATCTTTGCAGAATCCGCTAGACTAGGAAACTTGGCCTGCAGCCCATGGGAGGAGGGTCATCACTGGAAAGAAACTCCCAAAAGTCTAACCGAGACAATGCCAAGCTGTTGAGAAGGTGGGATTGAGAACACCTTCCCCGGAGCTATTAAGGCATAGGAGTCTGCACAGCCCCAGGACTATATGCTGAAATGCAGGCATCATGTCAGTGTCAGGCCGAAAGACACAGGGAGGAAGAGGTGGAAATCCAGGAAGAACCAGGAAAACAGACAGAGATGAAAAGGATATAACACATACAAGTTTCTATGTAAATATGTATTGTGACAGGGACCAGATGACTAACGATAACCTTTTTTTCTTTTGAGATAGAGTCTCACTGTCACCCAGGCTGGAGTGCAGTGGCATAATCTCGGCTCATTGCAACCTCTGCCTCCTGGGTTCAAGTGATTTCTCTGCCTCAGTGTGGGTGGGAGACCCCATGGGAGACCCCGCAAGTGCTGAGGCAAGGGTCTGAAGCCTCGGCCTGTTCCCATATGAATACAGAATTAGAAAAGAATTAGAGAGGGCTGGGCATGGTGGCTCACGCCTGTAATCCAAGCACTTTGGAGGCCAAGGCGGGCGGATCACCTGAGGTTGGGAGTTCAAGACCAGCCCGACCAACATGGTGAAACCCCATCTTTAAAAAAAGAAAGAAAAGAATAAGAGATATAGTTACATAGTTATTCCTATATATAATCATGAATAATCACATAGTTACTCATATGTAATCACAGAAATATATATACTCAATATAATCTTTTAATCTTACTAATGATTATTGGGTTCTGAAGCATGGAACTGAGGTGACATTGTGAACAAAGTGATCCTAAGGCAAGATTCTCTAAGCCCTCTGTCACGCCAGCATAAGGGCTGCTGGAGGGCGCCTCAGCTGTTCAGCACCACCAGCGCTGGGAAAGCACCTGCTGTTTAGCTGCTAGGAAAGGAGATGTCCAAAATGCCCGAGACGTCTCCTTCCTTGGGGGAGTTAGGAGAAAACTCCGCTTCTCTAAGCTCTTGTGGTAAGGCCTGATGGCTGTCAGGGAGGCCCGCAGACATCCGGGGGTTTAACTGTCTCTATGTGATGCTGTGCTTCAGAGGTCATGTTCTCTGTCCACTCTCACACTCTGCCTCTGCACCTGGTCCCTCCTTCTCTTAAAAGATAAAATCAGTAATAGTAACACAAATCTTAATGTCTTTGTTCTTTCTTGACAAGTATGAAAAAGTGCCGTTGCATTAGGTTTTCTCCTTGCCTTGGCTACTTGAAAGTCCTGGGACCCCATCTCCACGACACGTGATTTACCTGACCCTATCACTGACCACCATGACCTCACCTTACCTTCCCTGCCCCCTGCTTAGTGCTCAGTAAAAGTCAGAGGGTTCAGGTACTCGGGGCCAAAGGACTCCCTGCTTTGATTGGCAGTGGACGTGGATCCCTGGGCCCAAACTCTGTTTTCTCTTTCTCAGTGTCTTGTGTCTTTTATTTCCACAGTTTCTCGTCTCCACACCCGTAGAGAGGGGCTCACAGGACCCTGTAGGGCTGGAGCTGTGGGAGGAGGATGAAGTAATGGATGGCTGCAGTGAGCCGTGATCGCACCACTGCACTTCAGCCTGGGTGGCAGAGCGAGGCCCTGTCTCAAAAAGGCATAGGGTGGATAAGAAGGGATGTAAACAGAAAGAGAGTGAGCGGAGAGGCAGGGGCAAGGCTCGGTTTTGTTCTTTTTTAAGACATAGAGAAGAAATATTTGGGAGCATTTGTCATATTGAATGAGACTTAGGGGACACAAGTGGAGTGATGACATTTTTAGGGAGTTTTTCTGAGTGTGGAATGGTCTAGTCTCATTCACCACCAGCTCCTCACGGAAACCTTCAGTAAACATGGAATTTACTCTTCATGGCATTCAGAGTTGTGTTTCTTTTTCGATGAGTGATACTGAGAGGGGCCTCCAGGTGGGGGCAGAAAGGCTCAGGTGTGTCTGGTTATACCTGCACACATGCACGGCCACATGGCCCAACACTATCAGGGCCTTGCTTTTAAGTCCTTTATTCTGTCCTCTAGGGATGTGACTGTGGAGGCAAAATGTGAAATTCCTTTAAAATCCCTTCTAGACTGAGATTTAAGCTAAGAGAAGGACCTGAGTGACCTCTCGTGCGACATCTGAAAGCCCATGACAAGCACCCTGGGCTTTTCCCCAAATATCGCCATGCCTCTGCCTACGGATATGGGTATGTGTGTATACAACATTCGGTGAGGAGCAGAGACGAGGCGCATTCAAGAACAGAAAACCATTTGGTCTAACTCCTTCTCTGCCTACTCAGACATCTGCTTCTAGCGGTACCAGAGATATGTCCATGCAGCTAAAACAAATGGAGTGAGGTGGCGCTACGCAGGCTGACAAGTCCAGGGCTGGAGGGCAGCGCTGCAGATGCTCTGCTCTCTGCTGGGGTGTGTGGACAGACAGTACTCCTCATCCCTGTGTCGTACCCACAGACCCCACCATGAACCCGAGATGCTCCCCAATGACCATGTTGATGACAGAACAGAGACGCCATCCCTGGTCACACACACACACACACACACACACACACTCCCACTGCCTCCCTCTGTACCCCTCCCAAAGGCACCTGCCTTCCTCTCCTCTCAGCCCACAAGCCAACCTCCAGCTGCCACCTCTCTATCAGCCTTGGCTACCCCCACCCACGCTGGCACCTGCCTGGCAGCTCCCCATCCACCCCCTCAGCCCTCAGGAGGCCAGGGCACACGTGGAACAGGTTGATGCTGTTCTCCCGGAAATGGAGCGGGAGAGGGGTGGGGTCACTAGGGCAGGCGGGGTCCCTGGAAGCCTCTGACCCTGCATAAAGCAGCCTGTCCTGGCAAGGGACGGTCATCCTCTCAACCTACAGACCAAGTGAGCCCTAGGTCCTCACCCCAGACCCAGCTGCCGGACAGGACCAAGCCCCGCTCCCAGGTAAGGACTTGATGACAGCAGGGGAGGCAGGGGTGTTCTGGGGACACAGGGAGATGGGTGGACCAAGAAGGGCATGGAACTCCCCTAGAGTCCAGTGGGATAAGGATTCCGATGGGCCTTGGGAGGGATGGGAAAGGCAGGACTGTGGGCATCTGTCTGTGTGCCCAAGTCCTTCCCAGGTGATGCCAGGAGGTTGTCCTGCCCCGTTCTGGCCTTCCCAGGAATTAGGGTTAAAAAAAAAAAGAAAAAGCTCCTCAAAGCTTGGCAGAACAGCCCCACATACCTGTGCTGTGCTTCCTGTCCCCTGCTGCCATGAGTGCCTGCAGTGGATGTGGGGTGCCTCCATGCCAGCTGGTGTGGCCTCTTCCACCCACAGGGATAACCCAGGTGTGCCAATCAGCCAGAGCACCTGAACTCAAACTTCAAAGATAGAGACTTAAGATGTTGATCCTCAGCCTGGGCGCAGTGGCTCACACCTGTAAGCCCAGCACCTTGGGAGGCTGAGGCAGGTGGATCGCTTGAGGTCAGGAGTTCGAGACCAGCCTGACCAACATGGAGAAATACCGTCTCTACTGAAAAACACAAAAAGTAGCCAGGCATGGTGGCAGGTGCCTACAATCCCAGCTACTTGAGAGGCTGAGTCAGGAGAATCACTTGAACCCAGGAGGTGGATGGTGAGCCGGGACCGCACCATTGCACTCCAGCCTGGGCAACAAGAATGAAACTCCGTGTCCAAAAAACAAAGATGTTGACCCTCAGGCTTTCATGGGCCCCACATTCTCCAGGGTCCTCTCACCCTAGTGCACATCTCTTGGGGCCATATTCTTTGTTTCTTTCCACACACATTCGCCAAGCTCCAACTCTGTGCCAGGCATGGTATTTGCTGCTGCTGCTGCAGAGGTGACTAAGGCCCATTTCCTGCCCTCTGGGAAGTCATAGGCAAGGAGGCGAGAGGGTCAGGTGAGCAGATCATAAGAGGAAGGGCAGGTGTTTGGCAGAGTGCTTTGGGAACACAGGTACAGTCACCAGCTGGCTGGAGGAGTGAGGGAAGAGGTCACAGGAGGTGACCTGAATTGCGTATTAGAGGATGACTAGGGGTTGTTCAGATGTGGAAGGGGGTATTATTGTAAGCGAGGGGGCAGAGGGAAAGAGCATCGAAATGCCTGGATCCCGGCCAGGTATAGCGGCTCACGCCTGTAATTCCAGCACTTTGAGAGGCCAAGGAGGGCAGATCACTTAAGATCAGGAGTTTGAGACCAGCATGCCCAACATGGTGAAACCCCATCTCCATTAAAAATACAAAAATTAGCCAGGCATGGTGGCACATGCCTGTAGCCCCAGCTACTTGGGAGGCTGAGGCAGGAGAATTGCTTGAATCCGAGAGGAAGAGGTTGCAGGGAACAGAAATGACATAACCGCACTCCAGCCTGGGCGACAGTGAGACTCTGTCTCAAAAAAAAAAGGCTGGATCCAGACATCCCAGGGGCTGTGAGAGGAGAGTGTTTCTACTCATACCTTTGAGCTGGGAGGCACACCCAAGGGAAGAACAGGTGCTGGGAAGTGTACTCCACACACAGAGAGGGCAACTGGGGCAGGTGAACAGCTTGGCCACCCAGGTCCTTAGTGCCAGCAGCACCTCCTTCCCTCCCCTGTGTCCTCAGACCCTGGCTATTGCTAGTCTCTGGAGTGAGGAAGCTTTACTTCCATTGCTAAATGAATGCTCTAGACAAGGCACAGCGGCTCATACCTGTCATCCCAGCACTTCAGGAGGCTGAGGTGGGGGGATCACTTGAGCCAGGAGTTTGAGACCAGCATGGAAAACATAACAAAACCCTGTCTCTAAAAAAAAAAAATTTTTTTTAATTATCCAAGTGTATGACTGCAGTCCCAGCTACTCAGGAGGCTGAAATGGGAGGACTGACCAAGCCTTGGCGGTCAAAGCTGCAGTGTGCTGTGATCACGCCACTGCACTCCAGCCTGGGCAGCAGAGTAAGACCCTGTCTTGGAAGACAAGAGAAGGGAAGAGGAGGGGAAGGGATGGGAGGAAAAGGGGATTGGGAGGAAGGAGAGGAAAGGGGAGCGGGGAAGAAAGAAAGAGGAAAGAAATGCTCCCGCTGGGCTCCCTGGCAGTGAAGAAAATGAGTGCGGAGTGAGAAAAGAGCCCTTGACAAAGAAAAGGGAGGTGTGGCTTTGCTGGCCATCTGTGGAACTTTGAGGCAACTGTTTCAACTCTCCAACCCTAGGTTCATCATCATAAAATGCAGACTCCCTCGGTTCTTTCTAGCTATGGCAGGAGACAATCTAGGCATCTCTGCAGGGGCCCAGCCCATGTCCTGGGCTCCTCAGCAGCCACCTTGACACTCTCCTGTCTCCCCACTTCCACAGAGACCATGACCATGTTTGAAAATGTCACCCGGGCCCTGACCAGACAGCTGAACCCTCGAGGGGACCTGACACCCCTTGACAGCCTCATTGACTTCAAGCGCTTCCATCCCTTCTGCCTGGTGCTGAGGAAGAGGAAGAGCACGCTCTTCTGGGGGGCCCGGTATGTCCGCACCGACTACACGCTCCTGGATGTGCTTGAGCCCGGCAGCTCACCTTCAGGTCAGCCTCCAGCAGGGCCAGGAACTGAGGGGTACTGAGGGGCAGGGTCTGGGCACCTGGCCTGTGAGGAGGACCTCAAAGGTCCCTCTGGCCAGAGGTGGTTAGATGTCATATAGCCCAAAGCTATTATCTGGAGCTGAGGAGGCCAGGAGTCGGGGATACCTCTCAGCTTAGCGTTTTTTTTTGGAGGCAGAGTCTCACTCTGTCCCCCAGGTTGAGTGTAGTGGCGTGATCTCGGCTCATTGCAACCTCCGCCTTCCAGGTTCAAGCAATTCTCCCAAACAGCTGAGATTACAGCCATGCACCAACATGCCCAGCTAATTTTGTATTTTTAGTAGAGACGGAGTTTTCCATGTTGGCCAGGCTAGTCTCAAACCTCTGACCTCAGGTGATCCGCCTGCCTCAGCCTCCCAAAGTACTAGGATTACAGGCGTGAGCCACTGTGCCTGGCCTGCTCAGTCTCTTTTATTTATTTACTTGTTTGTTTTTGTAGAGACAGGGTCTTGCTTTGTTGCCCAGGCTGGTCTCAAACTTCTGGGCTCAAGCAATCCTCCATCTTGGTCTCCCAAAATGCTTGGATTACAGGCGTGAGTTACCACACCCAGTCAGCCCAGCCCCATTCATCTTTTCCCTCCTGCAGACCCAACAGACACTGGGAATTTTGGCTTTAAGAATATGCTGGACACCCGAGTGGAGGGAGAAGTGGATGTACCAAAGACAGTGAAGGTGAAGGGAACGGCAGGGCTCTCGCAGAACAGCACTCTGGAGGTCCAGACACTCAGTGTGGCTCCCAAGGCCCTGGAGACCTTGCAGCAGGAGAGGTGAGAGTGGGCAGGACCCAGGGGCTCCTGGGAGGTGGGTGGGGCAGCATGTGGAAAGGGTGCTTTGGGCCTTGAGTTGAAAGTTAGGACTCTTGCACTGACCTTTCCAGTGTGGTCACCACAGGGGAACTCTTGAAGGCAACCCTTCTGGCCCATGGCTGCATCTGGGCCATTTCCTAGTCACACCTCCAGGCCTGCCACTGCCTCCAGGACCACCTCCCCACTATCACACACGCACAGGGAGGACTATGTCCACACTAGCTTGCTGTATGATCTTGGAAAAGTCACTTCTCTTGGGACCTCAGTTTTCTTTTCTGCAAAATGATGGGATTGGATGATCATCTCTAAGGCTCCTTCTAACTCTAAGACTGCAATACACTAGAAAGAGGAGGGATGGGTCTTAACTGCCCCCAGCTGAGGCCTGAGTGCTGTGTTCTGCTCCCATAAATGAAGCCTCCTGCCTGGCCCCAATACACACTAGGCACGCCCTCAGGAATGCCACCCACAGCACAAGGGTGTGGCAGGTGCTACCTTGATACTGGGCACCATGAATGTTTGGCTTGACAGGGGAACTGGCTTTTAAGTAGTTAAGTAGTGGTTGAAAGAAGGAGGTAAGGACTGGGAAAGCCAGAAGGAAGGGCTGGGGTAGTCATCCAGCAAGCATGTATATAGTAAAGCACTCTACTACGGACTGGGGTGCACCTAGAACATCTTTGTCCGAGAACCTTGCAATCTAGGAAGGTGAAAATTTTTAAAATCTGTGCAGGCCAGGTGCAGTGGCTCACACCTGAAATCCCAGTACTTTGGGAGGCTGAGGCAGGCGGATCACGAGGTCAGGAGTTCGAGACCAGCCTGACCAACATGGTGAAATCCCATCTCTACTAAAAATACAAAAATTAACCAACTGGGCATGGTGGCACGTACCTGTAATCCCAGCTACTCAAGAGGCTGAGACAGAAGAATTGCTTGAACCAGGGAGGCAGAGCTTGCAGTGAACCAAGATTGTGCCACCGCACTCCAGCCTGGGTGACAGAGAGAGAGTCCATCTCAAAAACAAACAAACAAACAAACAAAACCTGTGCACCAGTAATTACAATTATAATCCAAGTCAGGAAGTGGTGACTGCCGCAGGAATGGTTTGACTGAGTCTCGCCGCATGTCAAAGGGACTTCTGGCTGGAGAAATAAGGGAAGATCTCATAGATATGGCAGCCTCCATTCTGGGCCTTGAAAGATGAGCAGAAATTGGGCACACAGGGCTGGGAGAAGGGTGTTATTAAGGCACACAGGTGAGCAATCTCAACCACCAGGGGCCAGCATGGCAGGGGTAGACAAGATGTGAATAGAATGAGCAGGAAATGCAGGGTGAACCCAAACTACAGAGGAGCCAAGTGGCAGATCCAGGAGATTGAATTGTTCTGTAGGCATCAGGAAGATCCTGAAAATGCTCTGATGTGTCCCATGACTAATCCAGCCAGATGGAGGAAGTGTGTCAGATAGGGGAAGAGGGACAGGGGTTTGAAGCTATCAGACCAGGCAAGATACTGTTCTTCTTCTTCTTCTTTTTTTTTTTTTTTTTTGAGACAGAGTGTTGCTCTGTCACCCAGGCTGGAGTGCACTGGTGCGATCTTGGCTCACCATAACCTCCGTGTCCCAGGTTCAAGCGAGTCTCTGGCCTCAGCCTCCCGAGTAGCTGGGATTACAGGTGCCTGTCATCACACCCAGCTAATTTTTGTATTTTTTGAAGAGATGGGGTTTCAGCATGTTAGCCAGGCTGGTCTTAAACTCCTGACCTCAGATAAGCCACCCACCTCGGCCTCCCAAAGTACTGGGATTACAGGCGTGAGTCACCACACCCAGCCAAGTCACTGTTGATTCTATCCCATGAGCAGTGTAAACTGAGGACCCAAGCTGGGAAAGGGCAACAGGAGTGAAGAGGAAGGAATGGATGCAGGGCACATTAACAAGGGCAGTAGAATGGGCTTGGTAGCTGATTGCAGGATGAGGGAAGGGGTTTTGTCAAAGGTGACTGTGAGATTTGACTCAGGTTGTGATGTTATAGGACATTAAAGGTACCACTAACGGTGACAAACAGGAAGACAGAGGTTAGAGGTAGATTTGGAGATTGTGAGTTCCTTTCGGATGTTTTGAGTTTCTGGCTCTGCTGAGACATCAGCTGAGAATGTTTACCAGGTGGGTGGAAATAAGGTCCTTGAGCTCAGGAGAGAGGTCAAGGTGAAGATACACACGGGGTAATCAGCGATATAAAGATTAAAACTGTAGGGGCCAGGGGAGGAGGTTCACTCCTATCAACCCAGCACTTTGGGTAGCCGAGGCAGGAGGACTGCTTGAGCCCAGGAGTTCGAACCAGCCTGGGCAAGACAATGAAACCCTCATCTCTACAAAAAATGCAAATATTAGCCGGGCATGGTGGTGTGCCTATAGTCCCAGCTACTGAGGAGGTTGAGTCAAGAGGATCACTTGAGCCCAGGAGTTCAAGGCTGCAGTGAGTTATGATCGAGCCACTGCACTTCAGCCTGCGCAACAGAGTGAGCCCTTTAAAAAAAAAGAAAACACTGTAGGAGTGAGTTGGATGTTTCAGAGGGAGCTGAGAAAACAGGACTGAGAACAGAATCTTACAGAACATAAAATTATAGAGAACCAAATAAAATGGAAAATGAGGTGCAGACAGAATGGATAAGATTTAGAAGCTAGAAGCACTGGAGTTGAACCAGGGCAGTACAGCGTGACTGGAAGCCAAGGGAAGCCAGCGTTGCTCTGAGGGTTTGGACACAGGATTAAGTATTGCACAAAGTTAGGCAAGGCCATTGAGACTGACAGGTAAGAGGTCATTGTAATCTCAGCTGAGAAGGAAATAGAAGGCAAATTCTAAAGCATTTAGGCAGATTAGGGCCAGGCGCATTGGCTCACGCCTGTAATCCCAGCACTTTGGGAGGCTGAGGCGGGTGGATCACAAGGTCAGGAGATCAAAAGCATCCTGGCTAATATGGTGAAGCCCTGTCTCTACTAAAAATACAAAAAAGTAGCCGGGCGTGGTGGCACGCTCCTGTAGTCCCAGTTACTCGGGAGGCTGAGGCAGGAGAATCCCTTAAACCTGGGAGGCAGAGGCTGCAGTGAGCTGAGATCACACCCCTGGATTCCAGCCTGGCGACAGAGTGAGACTCCAAGAAGAAAGGAAAGAAGGAAGGAAGGAAGGAAGGAAGGAAGGAAGGAAGGAAGGAAGGAAGGAAGGAAGGAAGGAAGGAAGGAAGGAAAGAATGAATTTAGGTGGACTGGGCACGGTGGCCCACATCTGTAATCCCAGCTATTGGGGAGGCTGAGGCAGGAGAATCACTTGAACCTTGGAGGCAGAGGTTGCAGGGAGCCAAGATCATGCCACTGCACTCCAGTCTAGGCCACAGAGTGAGTGAGACTCTATCTTAAAAAAAAAAAAAAGAATTTAGGAGTAGGAGTGGGCATATCTTTTGATATATTTGCCAATGAAATGAGGGGAAAAATCGGGCAGTAATTTGAGAGAGCAGCACGATCAATGCAAACAAATTTGTTAGGATTCAGACACGTTTATATATGGAAGCAGACAGAAGGAGCAAGTGGAGAAGAGAAACGGTGTTAACAAGAGAGCGTAAGACATGGAGAGAAAGGGTCCCAGAGAGATTAATGGGGAGGAAACAGGGAAGCATCTACCCCTGAACCAGAGGAAAAGGGGGTAAGAAGCACCTGAGAGGCCCTATTCCCGGCCAGGTGCTGGCCCAGATAATTACTGAGTTTATCTCTGAGCAACCCAGGATGTCAGCATCATTATACTCATTTCATAGATGGGGCAACTAAGACTCAGAGAAGCTGCGCTGCCAGTAAGCAGGAGATCTGGGTTTCACCCTCAGCCCTGGTCCAGAGTCTTCACTCCTTCCCTGCCACTACAATGTCTAGCCCCTGAGAATGATAGAAGAAAAGAGGAGGGCATGGCACAGGCAGGAAAAAGCTCTGAATGCATTCCCTTATGTTTCTCCTGCCACAGGAAGCTGGCAGCAGATCACCCATTTCTGAAAGAGGTTCGAGATCAAGGCGAGAACCTGTATGTGGTGATGGAGGTGGTGGAGACGGTGCAGGAGGTCACACTGGAGCGAGCTGGCAAGGCAGAGGCCTGCTTCTCCCTCCCCTTCTTCTCCCCACTGGGGCTACAGGTTTGATTCAAACACATACACACACACACACACACACACACACACACACACACATTCACACTCACACATACACATTGACATTCAGCCCCTTCCTGGAGGCTTTATTAGCTTTGCCTGATCAGTGCCCACCCAGGATGCTGAAAAGGACCACTCCTTCCCCCAGCTCTTCAATATCCAAACCCCTGACACACGCCTCCTCCCTGGTCAGTGGCACCTAGTGAGGGCAGATCCCTGTGCCAGATGCCACAGGGAACTACTGGGGAAGGGGAAAGTCTCATTCATAGGTTTTCCCTCATGGTGCTCCCAAGTTAAAGAGGAGACATCCTTGCTCTCAGAAAGTTCTCAGGCTCATAGAACAGAGGTTGAAGCCCAGAGAACATAGGCTTGGAAAGTCAATGGAAATAGGAATGCTCCACATACCTCTACCTATTGCATCTAAATATTCAAGGGATGATTTGGGATTTGGAGCCAGGAGTAGAGGTTAGTCATGGAAGGCTTCCTGTAAGAGGTAAGTATGGAACAGATGACAAAGAGGAAGAAGGAGCCAGGGCTTGGATGGAAGCTCTAGGGTGATGTGCAGGCAGGAGATGGAGCAGGTTGGCCTGGTTCCCTTCATGCATCTGAAGCAGGAAGAGAGAAAGGGGTCACTAGAGGGAAAATCAGCAGAGCCAGGCGCGATGGCTCAGGCCTGTAATCCCAGCACTTTGGGAGGCTGAGGCGGATCACGAGGTCAAGGGATCAAGACCATCCTGGCCAACATGGTGAAACCTTGTCTCCACTAAACATACAAAAATTATACTTACCTGGCAGGGGAGATACCATGATCACGAAGGTGGTTTTCCCAGGGTAAGCCTGTGCACTCCAGATGTGCTGACCCCTGCAATTTCCCCAAATGTGTGAAACTCAACAGCATAATCTGTGGTAGTGAGGACTGCATTCATGATTTCCCCTGATTGAAAAAAAAATACAAAAATTAGCCGGTGGTGGTGCAAACCTGTAGTTTCAGCTACTCTGGAGGCTGAGGCAGGAGAATGGCTTGAACCCGGAGGTGGAGGTTGCAGTGAGCCAAGATCGCACCACTGCACTCACTCCAGACTGGGCTACAGAGCAAGACTCTATCTCAATTGGAAAAAACAAAAACAAAACGAAAATCAGCAGAAATTAGTGCAGGGGCTTTGAGGTCCTTCCTCAGAGTCCAGACAGACCAGGGACACCACTGAAGGCTTCCAACTTCTTATCTCCCTGAAGGCTCTCAGCCCTGACCCCGCACCTTCCCCAACCCACACTCCCAATATCTCATACTTAAGACCTCCAGAGATTCACAAATTCTCATCATCTAATTCTAGGGATCTGTAAACCACAAGGAGGCTGTAACCATCCCCAAGGGCTGTGTCCTGGCTTTTCGAGTGAGGCAGCTGATGGTCAAAGGCAAAGATGAATGGGGTGAGCAGAGATCCACATGTTCTCCCCGAAAGACGAGAATTACCTGCACCAATACTGAGGCACCCTGGTCCCCTCTTGTGGCAGAGAATAAGCAGGGGTGTGTGTTGTACTGTGATCCAACTGCAGCTGTGGAGGCTGCTCTGGAGAGAGGGTTGAAGAGGCCCCTGGGTTCTGAGCATCTCCTGGGTGCTGGGCACTGAGGTCACTGGGGAGGGGGTACAAAGATGAACAGGGATCACCTCTGCTCTCAAGACGTCTGTGGCCAAAGGAGGAAGCAGACAGAGACTGGAATGGAAGGTAGAAAGTAGTGTTATCATAGCAGAGAATTTATCAAGGAAGAAAAGATTGCTTCCAGCAATGGAGGCTGAAGCAGGGAATTAGATGAAGCATTTGGGGCACAAGGTCCTAGTCCTTAGCAGAGCCCTTTGGCTTGAGACTGGAGAAGGAAATGTGGGGCAGCCGGTAAGTGTCCTCCTGCCCTCCCTCTTGCCCTTCACAGATATTCCACATATCTGCAACGATAACATGCAAACCTTCCCTCCTGGAGGTAAGTGGAATTACTTACGGGCTTCCCACATCTTCTGCCCTACCCCTGACATTATCTGCTAAAATCCTCTCCTACCTTATACTATAATCCCCCAAGGAGCCTTTGCTTTGGTTTCCCAAGTCCCTAAAAATACCCAGCCTCAGCTTCAGGAAAGAGAGATAGATGTGTATAAAAACTGTCCCAAAGAGATGCAGAAACTGACAGAGACCGGAAAGCACAGTCAACAGCAGAATAAGGCTGGGAGAAAAGTGTGTTCCCAAATTTCGGGGGTAGATGAGCTAACATCATCTCCACGTGTTTTTATAATGATAACTGATAAAAACTGCCTTGACAACTGCTCTAGATGAAAAGGCAGAAATGGGTTTTGTGCTGACAGATGTGCATTTTTTCTGTCTTCAGGAAAGCCAGGAGAGGAGAAGGTCATCCGTAAGTGTTTCCTTTCATTTCACTGAAACTTTCTTGACTCAGAATTTTAAAACTCCAGTCTTTTCCTTCCCTTCTCACGGGACTGATGGAAATGGCAGAGCAAGTCTCAGAAAATAATTGTCCCCAAAACACGGCAGAAATTCCAATAGCTTGGGAAAAAGCAGTGGAAAGGGGAGTCTTTAGACCAGATGCCCAGGTGGTCTGATGCCTGAGACCTTTGTCCTCAAGAGGCTTAGTAGGAGCCAGGCACAATGACTCACGCCTATAAACCCAGCACTTTGGGAGGCTGAGGCAGGAGAATCGCTTGAGCTCAGGAATTCGAGACCAGCCTGGGCAACATAGTGAGTCCAGACCCTGTCTCTATCTAAAAAAAAAAAATTGTGTCCACACTGGAGTGCAATGCCGAGATCTTGGCTCACTGCAACATCTGCCTCCCAGGTTCAAGCAATTCTCCTGCCTCAGACTCCCAAGTAGCTGGGATTACAGGCACCTGCCACCATGCCCCACTAATTTTTTTGTATTTTTAGTAGAGATGGGGTTTCACTATGTTGGTCAGGCTGGTCTCAAACTCCTGACCTCAGGTGATCTGCTCGTCTGGAACTCCCAAAGTGCTGGGATTTCAGGTGTGAGCCACTGTGCCTGGCCTTAAAAAAAAAAAAAAAAAAATACTGGAGCAGATGTTTCTAAAAAAAAAATTTGGCCAGATGCAGTGGCTCACACCTGTAATCCCAGTACTTTGGGAGACCAAGACAGCCAGATCACGAGGTCAGGAGTTCAAGACCAGCCTGGCCAATATGGTGAAACCCCATCTCTATTAAAAATACAAAATTAGTTCAGTGTGGTGGCACATGCCTGTAGTCCCAGCTACTCAGGAGGCTGAGGCAAGAGAATTCCTTCAACCTGGAAGCAGAGGTTGCAGTGAGCCAAGACTGCGCCACTGCACTCTAGCCTGGACGACAGAGCAAGACTCTGTCTTAAAAAAAAAATTTTTTTTAAGAGTCTTGGTAGCTATAACCTGCTACACACACATATGCAACTTGGTCACCCAGCAACTGGGGCCAGAGCCACTGAGTCATAGTAACACCAGGAACGAGGTAGCGGGGATCTCCCAGGAGACAGGCAGGATGTATTTCCTCATCTTCCTTAGAGTCTCATCCCCTGGTATGGCTGCCATTCTGAAGGACTGCAGTCTTATCTTTTTTTTTTTCTTATTTTCTCAGTTATCCAGGCATCTGATGTTGGTAAGCAACTTTGTTCGTTTCTCTCAAGACTTTGGCATGGAGGTAGCATTAGGGTAGAGAGAGAAGAAGGCAAAGTCATTCTTATTTGTCAACGAACTCATGAAAAGGGAACACAGACCTTCTTTCTCTACTTTTGGGTGGAATCTTAGCGAAAGAGAAGTCAATTGTGTACTGATGTGGGATGAGGCCTGGGATATCAGGAAAATTCACTGTTGGGTTAGATGATAGCATGCGTCCTGGTCCACCTTCTCGCCCCAACCCTCAGGCCAGGGCTGGTGGATACCCCCGTAACCACATTCCTTGGTAAAGAAAAAAGGGAGGCTGGGCGAGGTGGCTCACGCCTGTAATCCCAGCACTTTGGGAGGCCGAGGCGGGTGGATCACGAGGTCAACAGATTGAGACCATCCTGGTCAACATGGTGAAACCCCATCTCTACTAAAAATGCAGAAATTAGCTGGGCATGGTGGCGCATGCCTGTAATCCCAGCTACCCGGGAGGCTGAGGCAGGAGAATTGCCTGAACCCAGGAGGCGGAGGTTGTGGTGAGCCAAGATCATGCCATTGCACTCCAGC
This sequence comes from Callithrix jacchus, assembly GCF_049354715.1. NCBI lineage: Eukaryota > Metazoa > Chordata > Mammalia > Primates > Cebidae > Callithrix > Callithrix jacchus. The sequence continues at coordinate 120,398,546 of NC_133506.1, forward strand.
CTGGGTAACAAGAGCGAAACTCCGTCTCAAAAAAAAAGAAAAAAGGGGCCAGGCTCAAACTGGGGGGTAAGGGCATGGGGACCTAAAGGGGGTGAGTGTGGAGCCCTGCAGGGAGAATGCTTACTGGAGGGCCATGTGCCCCATTACTGTCCCCACAGGGGATGTCCATGAAGGCTTCAGGACACTAAAAGAAGAAGTTCAGAGAGAGACCCAACAAGTGGAGAAGCTGAGCCAAGTGGGCCAAAGCTCCCTGCTCAGCTCCCTCAGCAAACTTCTAGGGAAGAAAAAGGAGCTACAAGACCTCGAGCTGGCAGTGAGGACCCAGTGGAAGTGGGGAAGGGTGGGAGAAGGCACATTTTGGTAAAGGTTTGGTGGGGGCGGGTATTGCAGCAGGTGGGGAGATCTGACAGTGGCAGGAGGTGGCCAGTGGCCAGGGGAGTTCATTGTAGATCCTTTCCCAAGGCCGGCCTCGTGCCCCCTGGCTGTCAGGCTACTGCTCCTTCCTTTGTCCCCTGGGAAAGGGCAAACATGCTCCCTCTGATGGCCAGAGGGTAGGAGGCAGGCCAGAAAGGCTGTCCGCCGGAGGGGATGGAAGCTTCCCTTTCCAGAGTCCAAAACTCAGGGACCAGGGAACCCAGGAGTCCAGTACTCTTCAGGACTTGAGGCCTTGAAAAAGAAATGGGGAAATGGGAGAGAGTTCACGCCTGTCAGGGGATTATTACGTGCTGGGTCTCGGGTTGGGACCTTTCCTATGTTATCTTCAATAGTCGCCCACCTTACCCCACAGCTTGAAGGGGCTCTAGACAAGGGACATGAAGTGACCCTGGAGGCAATCCCAAGAGATGTCCTGCTATCAAAGGAGGCTGTGGGTGCCATCCTCTATTTTGTTGGGGCCCTAACAGGTAAGTGGGGAATAAGGTCTTCATTTATAGACCTTTGCAGTGATAGGAATGAGTCACTTGAATCAATTCCCAAATGGATGAATAAATAAATGAATGAATGACAAATTATACCATAGTTAAGTAGTTTATATCTACATTTTTATAAATTGGCTTCATGGCCGGGCATGGTGGCTCACATCTATAATCCCAGGACTTTGGGAGGCTGAAGCAGGTGGATCACCTGAGGTCAAGGGTTCAAGACCAGCCTGGCCAAAATGGTGAAATCCTGTCTCTACTAAAAATACAAAAATTAGCCCAGTGTGGTAGTGGGTGCCTATAATCCCAGCTACTTGGAAGGCTGAGGTGGGAGAATTGCTTGAACCCAGGAGGGGTAGGTTGCAGTGAGCTGAGATGACTTCACTGCACTCCAGCCTGGGCAATACAGCGAGACTCCATCAGAAAAAAATTGGGGCCTGGCACAGTGGCTCGCGCCTGTAATCCTAGCACTGTGAGAGGCCGAGGCAGGGGCATCACAAGGTCAGGAGATCGACACCATCCTGGCCAACATGGTGAAACCCCATCTCTACTTTAAAAATACAAAAATTACCTAGGTATGGTGGCACAGGCCTGTAACCTCAGCTACTTGGGAGGCTGAGGCACAAGAATCACTTGAATCCAGGAGACAGAGGTTACAGTGAGCCGAGATCACACCACTGCACGCCAGGCTGGCAACAGAGTAAGACTCTGTCTCAAAAGAAAAATTGGTTTCATTCCTGAGTACTCACTTGGTCACATTGGATGGTCTGAAAAGACAGCCTAGTCTTGCTAAGAGGTTGAATAATCCTAGTTTTATCAGCCACATATTTAAATTTTCTGCATATAGCTAAGCTCATCACTTCTATCTTGATACCTGTTAGATATAATTTCAGGGAGTAACATTTTCTGCTCTTGCCCCTAAAAGCTCTTCTTCTCTCCATATTTTCTAGTTTTCCACTTAGAAAAACTCTGTGATCCGGCCGGGCGCGGTGGCTCATGCCTGTAATCTCAGCACTTTGGGAGGCCAAGGCGGGTGGATCACGAGGTCAGGAGTTGGAGACCAGCCTGACCAACATGACCAACCACATCTCTATTAAAAATACAAAAATTAGCTGGGTGTGGTGGCACATGCCTGTAATCCCAGCTACTCAGGAGGCTGAGACAGGAAAATTGATTGAACCTGGGAGGTGGAGGTTGCAGTGAGCCAAGATAACACCATTGCACTCCAGCCTGGGCGACAGAGCAAGACTCTGCCTCAAAAAAAAAAAAAAAAGAAGAGCTCTGTGATCCTTCAGATGTAAACTGAAATGTTTGTTCCCTTAAGAAGCCTGCCCTCCAACTCCAAGACCAAAGTGGACCCCTCAGCTATGGCTCCCTTAACACCTCTATTGTAATTACATACAATGAATGAATGCTGAAATTCTGGAAGTGCACTCTTTGGAGTCTGTAGTCCCCTCTGCACCAGTGACACACATCTTTCTCTGTTTTTGTTTTTTTCTCCAGAGCTAAGTGAAGCCCAACAGAAGCTGCTGGTAAAATCCATGGAGAAAAAGATCCTACCCGTGCAGCTAAAGCTGGTGAGAGAAAAACAGCAGATGCTGGGGAGAGTCTGGGAGTAGCTGGAACCAACCGAGATGCAATTTCCCCTAAGGATGGAGCCATTCTGGAGGACCCTCGATTTATCCCAGGGGCTTATGCCCACTCCTCCATTCTCTCTATATTTCTTCTTTTTTGTCATTTCATAACAAGCACTAGAAGACTGAATTTCTGGGCAATGATCTGGGTTTATCAGCCTGATCTTGGGAGAAGAGACAGAAACTCTGGCCTTGCTTATTCATAGCCAAATGTTGTGAGCAATTTTTGTTTGTTTTTGAGACGGAGTTTTGCTCTATTGTTGCCCAGGCTGGAGTGCAATGGCGTGATCTCAGCTCACCACAACCTCCACCTCACGGGTTCAAGCGATTCTCCTGCCTCAGCCTCCCAAGTAGCTGAGATCACAGCCATGCGCCACCACGCCCAGCTAATTTTGTATTTTTAGTAGAGATGGGTTTTCTCCATGTTGGTCAGGTTGCTCAAACTCCCGACCTCAGATGACCCACCCACCTTGGCCTCCCAGAGTGCTGGGATTATAGGTATGAGCCACCACGCCCAGCCGTGAGCAAATTTTTAATGTATCTGAGTCTGTCTCAATTTGTTCCTCTGTAAAATGGGGCTATAAATCAATGTGCTGCCCTCTGTATACGGTTGTTCAAAGACCCAGATGGGGCTGTAATGTAAGGTAAAGTAAGGGATTCTTTTTTTTTCTTTTTCTTTTCTTTTCTTTTCTTTTTTTTTTTTTTTTAATAAAGATGGGGTTTTACCCTGATGGCCTGGCTGGTCTTGAACTCCTGACCTCAGGTGATCCACCCACCTCGGTCTCCCAAAGTGCTAGGATCACAGGCGTGAGCCACTACGCCCGGCCAGTAAGGGATTCTAATAAGGGGAATGTAACCTTCTTGGGCTATCTGTGAGTTAGAAGGAGAGAGGCTTCCAGTTCTTTTCATACTGTTTTGGTTCCCTCCAGGTGGAGTGCACGATGGAACAGAACTTCCTGCAAGATAAAGACGGTGTCTTCCCCCTGCAACCGGAGCTGCTCTCCTCCCTTGGGGATGAGGAGCTGACTCTCACGGAGGCCCTAGTCGGGCTGAGCGGCCTGGAAGTGCAGAGATCGGGCCCCCAGTACATGTGGGACCCAGACACCCTCCCTCGCCTCTGTGCTCTTTATGCTGGACTCTCCCTCCTCCAGCAGCTGAGCAAGGCCTCCTAATTTGCCTTTTCCGTCTACCTTTGCTTCCCTAATGCCTTCCCAACCTCATGGTGCTGTGTCCTTAAGGGCATTTCAGAGCTATCAGCTGAAGACAACTGAAATCTTAGCTGGTCACCCAGGATAACCAATATTCACCTGCCCGACCATCTATCACCCTCTACCCCTCCAGCTCTGCAACCCATTAGCCCAACTGCTGATGCTTAAATTTTCTAGAAGAAGCACTCAGACTTTTAAAACTATGAGCTGTTTCAGCACAACTGAAAACAAAGATCAATTAATTAATTTTCTATCCTAATCCCCCTACTTATACTTCAAAAAAAAAACAACAAGCTTTACTGGAATTAATGGAAAATATTATGTCAATCTTAGGATGATATGTCTTCTGGTGTTTTTCTTTAAAGAATTGATCATACAGAAATTCTTAATTTGTGCCAGGAAAAGAAATGATTGTAGTACTGCACATAGATCATATGTACATGACTACTACTCTATACTGTCCTCAGGCTAGCTGGAAAATGCTCACAGGGTATATAGTGTGGAATCTAGATTCTTTTTTTTTTTTTTTTCCTGTTCAATTAGTTTTCTTTCTCTTTTTTGAGACAGTCTCACTCTGTCGCCCAGGCTGGAGTGCAGTGGCACAATCTTGGCTCACTGCAACCTCCACCTCCCAAGTTCAAGCAATTCTCCTGCCTCAGCTTCCTGAGTAGCTGGGATTATAGGTGCAAGCCACCACGCCCGGCTAATTTTCGTATTTTTAGTAGAGACGGGGTTTCACCATGTTGGTCAGGCTGGTCTCGAACTCCTGACCTCATGATCCGCCTGTCTCGGCCTCCCAAAGTGCTGGGATTATAGGCGTGAGCCACCGTGCCTGGCCTCAATTAGTTTTCTTTAATGAAATTTAGATTCTAAAGTGAGAAGATATCAAAGCAGTTTGTCTTCAAAGAAGAGCATTTGGGGGTCCCCTAGCTCTGGGTTGAGGGAAAGACCAGAGATAGGTAGTAGAAGCCCAAAACAAAAATAAGACGAATTTCAAGTTTATTGAACAGATAATGCAGAAGGGCCTTTAAAAAAGGATGGGGGGGTAACCCAAGAATGAGACTAACTCAAAACTTAAAAACTAAATTTTGATATTGTTTCACTGTTCTCTGTTCTGCCCTGAAATTTAGGGTTCTTGTAGGAGGAAGTACTGTGGGTAGGCTTCGCATATGGACCTACTACTTACTAATATGGATATTACAGTCTCATCAAACTGCTGGGTTGATATTATCCTCCTCCACCTAAAAGCTGGGTCTGAACATCTTTCACCAACCTTTTTTTTTTTTTTTTTTGAGATGGAGTCTTGCTCTGTTGCCCAGGCCGGATGCAGTGGCGAGATCTCAGCTCACTGCAACCTCTGCCTCCTGAGTTCAAGCAATTCTTGGCCTCAGCCTCCCGAGTAGTTGGGATTATAGGCACACACCACCACGTTCGCTAATTTTTGTATTTATAGTAGAGACAGGGTTTCACCATGTTGGTCAGGCTGGTCTCAAACTCCTGACCTGATAGTCCGCCCGCCTTGGCATCCCAAAGTGCTGAGATTACAGGCATCCGGCCTACCAACCTCTTTAAAGCAGTTTTAGGACTGGACAGTGTCTCACACCTGTCATCCCAGCACTTTGGGAGGCCAGTGCAGGCAGATTGCTTGAATCCAGGAGTTTGAGACCAGCCTGGGAAACATGGCAAAACCCCATCACTATAAAATATACAAAAAATTAGCCAGGCATGTGGCATATATCTGCGGTCCCAGCTACTTGGGAGGCTGAGGTGGATCACTTGAGCCTGGGAGGCTGAGGCTGCAGTTAGCCAAGATAGTACCACAGCACTCCAGCCTGGGTGACAGAGCAAGATCCTGTCTCAAAAAGTAAAAATAGGCTGGGCGCGGTGGCTCAAGCCTGTAATCCCAGCACTTTGGGAGGCCAAGGCGGGTGGATCATGAGGTCAAGAGATCGAGACCATCCTGGTCAACATGGTGAAAACCCGTCTCTACTAAAAATACAAAAAATTAGCTGGACATGGTGGTGCGTGCCTGTAATCCCAGCTACTCAGGAGGCTGAGGCAGGAGAATTGCCTGAACCCAGGAGGCGGAGGTTGCAGTGAGCCGAGATCGTACCATTGCACTCCAGCCTGGGTAACAAGAGCGAAACTCCGTCTAAAAAAAAAAAAGTAAAAATAACTTTTAAAAAAGTAGTTTATGAGGCCGGGCGTGGTGGCTCATGCCTATAATCCCAGCACTTTGGGAGGCCGAGGCGGGTGGATCACGAGGTCAAGAGATCGAGACCATCCTGGTCAACAAGGTGAAACCCCATCTCTACTAAAAATACAAAAATTAGCTGGGCATGGTGGTGCACACCTGTAGTCCCAGCTACTCGGGAGGCTGAGGCAGGAGAATTGCTTGAACCCAGGAGGCAGTGGTTGCGGTGAGCTGAGAACCTGCCATTGCACTCCAGTCTGGGTAACAAGAGTGAAACTCCGTCTCAAAAAAAAAAAAGTAGTTTATGAGTGCAGCTCATGCCTATAATCCAGCATTTTGCAAGGCTGAGGCTTCGGATCACTTGAGGTCAGGAGTTTGAGACCAGCCTACCCAACATGGTGAAGCCTTGTCTCTACTAAAAATAAAAAAAAAATTGTTTTTAATAGCTGGACATGGTGGCTCGCACCTGTAGTCTCAGTTACTCAGGAGGAAGAGACAGGAGGATCGCTTGAACCCCAGAGTGGGAGGTTGCAGTGAGCCAAGATCATGCCACTGCACTCCAGCCTAGGCAAAAGAGCAAGATTCCATTAAAAAAAAAAAGTTTTGCGAGTGGAATAGTTTCTCTAAGGATTTTGGTCCCAGGAGTCAGACTCTCACCCAGCGTCTTAGCCGCCCCCTGCCCAGGCTGGTTCCCTCATCCACCAAGAATTCATGACCAACTGCCAGAAGCTTTGTGATATGACGCCATCCTCCACGATCCTGGGCACCTTCCAAAGCCTCACTCTATTGCTCATGGATATACCGGGTTGTTATGTGCTGACTTGGTTGTTTTCTCTGTGTGATGTAAACTTAATAGAGGTGAGCTAACACCCAAACTATCCAGAAGAGTAACTCCTTTGATTGCTAAGGATGAACATAACTCATCTGTTTTCTTTTTTACTGTTCGTACCCACCTTCAGTTGCAGATACAGTGTTATGAAGAAGAGGTTCTAATGAGTTTATTCCAATGATGATTCAAAACTCCTGTTATCCATCCCCCTCTAGCCCTGGAGGGTGAGAGGACAGTTGAGGAGGAACTGGTCAAGGCATGCTCCTTCAAACTAGAGCACGTATCTTTCTAGTTAGCAAGTGGCTGTTTAATGCAAGGAACATCCTGCAATCCTATGAAAGATATGAAAGAGGCTGGGCGCGGTGGCTCAAGCCTGTAATCCCAGCACTTTGGGAGGCCAAGGCAGGTGGATCACCTGAGGTCAGGAATTCGAGACCAGCCTGGCCAACATGGTGAAACCCCATCTTAAAAAAAAAAAAAAAAAAAAGATATAACAGATACATAGCCTATCCTTTATATATGTAAAGGAGGAGGAGGTCAAAACATATTTCCTGCCTTCTGGGTCCTTACAAGGGCTAGATTGTCTTGCAGGGACCGACAAAGGTCTAAAACTCAGGACTTCCACTTATGGGAGAGAGAAAAGTTTCAAGACAGAGAGTTTGTGTTTTGTATCCTAAGAAACTGGGACCTGAATTTTCCACTTGGTTTCACCTTCCCTGCAGAACCAGTGGACGAGTCCTTTGAAAAATAATTGGGTAGGATTTCTGGTCCAATTTGCTTCCCCTTAGGTAAACCACTAAGTAAACCATCATTCTCTCCTTAGGCACACCATTATTCTGTTCCCCATTTCACAATGTCAGTCTGGATGTATAAAAGCTCTCGCCGGGCGCGGTGGCTCATGCCTGTAATCCCAACACTTTGGGAGGCTGAGGCGGGTGGATCATGAGGTCAAGAGATCAAGACCATCCTGGCCAACATGGTGAAACCCCGTCTCTACTAAAAATACAAAAATTAGCCGGGCGTTTGGCACACACCTGTAGTCCCAGCTACTCGGGAGGCTGAGGCGGAAGAATTGCTTGAACCCGGGAGGCGGAGGTTGCAGTGGGCCGAGACTGCGCCACTGTGCTCCAGCCCGGCGACAAAGCAAGACCCCGTCTCAAAAAAAAAAAAAAAAAAAAGCCCTCTCAGTGGGCTCCCTAAAGCGCCTGCCTGCCAGTAGGAGCTCCCACCTTCTTTCCTCAACCCTCCCAATCCACCGCAGCCCAGAGCACAGTGTCTGGTTATCTCCCCGTATACTACATTCTTGAGCTGTTTTTCACACCCTACGTGCTAGTCCTGGGCCGTACATAGGGTAGACCCCCATATTTCATTAAACTGGAGTGATTCTACGAAATTGCACGCTCCCACCTATCGGTACTCCCAGCTTACAGAAATTGTATGCCTTATCTTCAGCACTAAACTAAAACCTAACCAAGGAAGTCCGGATCCCTAGGGTTCTTTCTACTCTCCAATTCGGTTTATCTAAGCCCAACAGCCCCTAGCTTCACGTTCTTCCTTCGCAGACTTCTTTCCCTCCCTCCCGCCGCAGGCAAGCGGCAGCCTTAGAAAACAAAACTTCGCGGATCTGGAAGTAGACCCCCGACTGCGGAAAACCAAGCAAACTTGGACGCAAAACCCGCCCGGCAACTCGTGACGTCATCTCGCCCCGCGCTCGGATAGGCTGTACCCACTCCACGCTGGTTGAGGGGTTCTTAAAGTCCTTTGTAACCCAGACTGGAGCCCAAGGGGACCTCTCGTGGACGCGGACAGAAATGCAGCCTGTGAGGAACATAAAAGCATCACATTTAAGCGCTCGAAAGAAAACCCCCAAGAACACATACAGGTTCCTCCCCGTTCCTTCCTCGAAGCTCCGCCTCCATCCTGCACCTCGGCTGTTGATTTATTTTCCCTTTGTTAACTCGGCCATCGGCCTGGCGGGCCTGGCGTTTCCCAGAAGGCCCAGCGCCGGGAAGGGATTTGTAGCTGCTCCGTCATCGTGCGGCCCGACGGTGGCCGGCGCTCGTGTGCAGGCCCGGGTCGGTTCCTGGTCCCCGGTGCGAGGGTTCACGCGAGGCCCTGGCCTTGGTCCCCGGACTAGGCCGCGACCCCGGGTGCCATGAAGCAGGAGGGCTCTGCGCGGCGCCGCGGCGCGGACAAGGCGAAACCGCCGCCGGGCGGAGGGGAACAAGAACCGCCACCGCCCCCGGCCCCCCAGGATGTGGAGATGAAAGAGGAGGCGGCGACGGGTGGCGGGTCAACGGGGGAGGCAGACGGCAAGACGGCGACGGCAGCGACTGAGCACTCCCAGCGAGAGCTGGATATCGTCACCTTGGAGGGTACGGGAGCCCAGGCCGGGAACGTGCAATGATCATGGGTGACAGCTACCCCTGTGATTCGGCTTCTCGCTGGGAAGCCAGAGCAGCCTCCACCACCCCTAGTTCCTTGGGATCACCCCCAGATACCTGCCCCCACTGTCCTGACACTCCCGACTCCAGGCCCAATGACTGAATCTTCTCTCCAAGGCTGGGAACCACTCCCCTCATATCCTGTCCGTCCCCATATCTGGGGTTGCGTCTATATCTAGGTCCCACTGGGCCTGGGGACTCCCTCTTCTAAGTCCTCCCCTTTCTAAGCTCTCCTATCTGACCTGTTCCACTTAAATCCCACGCGACTGATTTTCGCGCCCCCAGTATATGACTAATTGATCCCGCTAGAAACCAGTGTTTGTGTCTATGTGTGTAAACAGGTCCAGGATGACCTAGAATATTGGCTCCTGAGTTTTAAAACTGTGCAGAATATTTTTGTTGTCCTAGCTGCCTTTGGCAAACTCCCCAGCATGAACCATTTCGACCTGGTATCTTGTTTGCGATATTTCTCTAACTGAAGTGCCCCGGCAGTTCCCTTGCCCTCTCCTCCCTTCAGGCCCCTACTCCCGCTCTGTTTCTGAAGGGTTTAAATACACACACACTTAAAACTTTTCGGGTGTCATCTTTGTTTGGTTTTGTAATACTCACCTTTGACCTAAACTCCTATATACCAGTGTCTCCTATTTCTTTTCTCCAAGGTTTCTGTTTCGGGTATCTATAGTCCTCTTGTTCCTCCAAGTTCATGTTTTACTTTTTCAACTTAAAGCATCCTGTCTACATTTGAAGTGGGTCAAGTGAGAGCTTCCCACTGTGATCCTGATGCCGTTTTCCTGGTTCTGGATCAAGTGGGACCAGACTACTTACTAGGTTTTCTTTTCATTACATTGCATGAGAAACTAGCTCAAATACAGATTGAGATAAGCAAAGTTATCCTCCTGGGTGGTGCTTTGGAGGATGTGATGGTGTTGACTACATCAGCTCTTACTTTAAAGTTGAGCAACAGGATTAGTATCTAATAGAGATCCTTTTACCTACAGTAGTGACAACCAGTGTCAAAGGTGCCACTCAGCATTGCCCACTGGGCAGTGTTTATTACAGGCACTTCATTTTCTTGTTGTAAAGTAATTCATAGTCATTGCAGAAATTTTGGAATGTATGAAAAATTCAAACGGGGGGGGTCATGGGAAACATGGTCAACATTTTTTCTTAAGAATTTTTGAGCTGCTCTCCTATAATTGAAGGCAAGTTATATACCAGTATCCTAGCTGCCTTTGCTACATACAGTTTGTATCAAGGCATAACTAAATATAAGTTTTGAATTTTATGTGTTTTCATTAACATCCATAAACATAATCAGCATTCAGTTTATTCCAGAAACATTTATTGAACACCCAATTAGAGCAGAAGCTCTGGAATTAGTTCCCTCGTCTGTATGAATATGAGGAATAGTACAGTACTTTATTGGACTGTTGTGAATATTAGAATGCGTAAAACTGTGCCTATCACGTTGTTATATCATTGGCCTAGGTACTCTGTGCAAAGCGCTGAATAGACAGAAGTGCCTAAGAAACTACTCATTGATTGCATTCCCTTATTGCTTTGCATTTAAACTGTTTCTAGTTTCTTGCTATTATAAATAGCTTTGAAGCAATCATCTTTGTGCCCAACTTTAAAAATCTACTTTTATAATTATTTCTTCAGTACAGATTTCCAGAATCTACATGCCTGAGTTTAAAAGGCTGAGCGTTTTAAAGGTTTTTGATAGTTATTATCCAGAAAAACTGTACTGATTTACATTATATCAGGAGAAATGTACTTTTCACTGTACTCTATAATTTTTTTTTTAAACATTGGAGTCTTGCTCTGTTGCCCAGGCTGAAGTGCAGTGGCACAATCTCGGCTCACTGGAACCTCGGCCTCCCCAATTCGAGTGATTCTTCTGCCTCAAGCTTCCCAAGTAGCTGGGATTACAGGCGCCCGCCACCACACCCGGCTAATTTTTGTATATTTAGGAGAGCTGGGTTTCACAGTGCTGGCCAGGCTGGTCTCGAACTACTGACTTCAGGCAATTCGCCCACCTCAGCCTCCCAGAGTGCTGGGATTACAGGCATGAGCCACCGCACCCAGCCTATAATTTTTTTAATGTTACTAATTTGGTAGTTTAAAAATGTTTCCATTTGTGATTACTCAAATACTAATGAAATATAATTTTTGTCTGTAAGCAATTTTTCCTCCTTGTATGTTGGTTCGTCTCCATTTTTGTTTTGAAATTGTGACATTATAACTGTTATACCATTATATCTCTTAACCATTTATACAACTCTTTATAGAATAAAAATGAATCTTTGATCACATTTGTTGAAAATATTTTTCTTTTGTATATACAGTTATCCTAAAGGGTTTTTTAAATGAAGTCAGGCTTATTAATCTTTTGTGCCTATGTGATTTCTTACATTGTTTACATTTAGAAAGGCTTGTCCATTAAGATATGATAAATCTCCAGGTTTCTTTACTTTCTTGGTTTTTCTTCCTCTGTCATCCTCTACCCCATCCCCCATCCCTCCTGTATTTTTTTCTTTTTTGAGAAATGGGGTCTCACTGTGTTGCCCAGACTGGTTATGTCTTAAAATCAGTATGTGGCATCTGTAAATATTGTGTACCCCATTAGGGCAGAAAAGGTGATTAGTTGAATTTTGCCCCTTTGTGAGAGGCTCCTTAGAACCCCCTGCCTGGAGTGGTGGGGGACTAGGAGTCGAAGTGACATCGTTTTCTTCTCTGCTCCTCTTCAGACATCAAGGAGCACGTAAAACAGCTGGAAAAAGCTGTTTCAGGCAAGGAGCCGAGATTCGTGCTGCGGGCCCTGCGGATGCTGCCTTCCACATCGCGCCGCCTCAACCACTATGTTCTGTATAAGGCTGTTCAGGGCTTCTTCACTTCAAATAATGCCACTCGAGACTTCTTGCTCCCCTTCCTGGAAGAGGTGAGTGAGTCAGGCTAACTGAAAGGATGCAGGCCTGGCCTCAGACCCCCAGAAATATCATTTTCCACCCAGAAGTCCCATCTTACTACCTGCCGTAGCATGAGGAGTGAAGCCAAAGCAGCCCATTTTAATACTAATCTACCCAGTGATAAGGGAACCATCCACTGCCCTGTAGTGTCATTCTTCCAGGTCAGGGGATCAGGACCCTACCAGTCAAACTCATTTCCTACTACTCTGCAACATGTGCCCTCTAGTTGAGGTTGAGTTGGGTGACCTCTTTGTTGTCCTAGGAGAGAGAAGGTGCTGCTGCCTCTTTCCTCTGAAGCTTCACTGTGGAGGAAACAGAACAGTGGTTAAGAGCACAGGTGTTAGGGCCGGGCACGGTAGCTAACATCTGTAATCCCAGCCCCTCTGGGAGGCTGGACTCAAATGATCTGCTGGCCCAGGAGTTCAAGACCAGCCTGGGTGACATGGTGAGACTCTGTCTCTGCAAAAAGTACAAAATGTAGCCAGGCGTGGTGACACCTGCCTGTAGTCCCAGCTACTCGGGAGGCCAAGGTGGGAGGATTGCTCGAATGCAGGAGGTGGAGATGGCAGTGAACCAGGAGTGCACTACTGCACTCTATCCTGGGTGACAGAGTGACCCCCCACCTCAAAAAACAAACACAGGTTTGAAAAGTAGAGTTGAATTTGTATCCAAACTCTGACAGTTAGTACCTGTGAGACTTGAGCAAGTGACTTCATCTTGCTGTGCTGCCTCATTTTCTTCATTTGTTAAATGTGATGAAGAGATGGGGGACAGGGGAGTATAAAGCTCCTAGAAGAGTGCCTGGCACGTTGTGAATGCAGACGAAGTCAGTTTGGTGGTGGTGGTGGCCTCCATGCCAGGAGAGCCCTTTCTTTATCCTTTGTAGCTGTAAAGTCTCCCTCGTGATTCATGGCATGCTCCAGGTGTCAGCCTTCTCAAATTCCATGGACCCTCCAGCACCTGCATTTCCTTAAAATCCTATATAGTTACAGTCAGTTCCATGGATGTGAAAACTCAGAAAATCCCTGGAGGCAGGGCAGTGAAGAGTTTCTTGTCTGTTAAAGGGGAAAAGGTACTCTTCCCCCCGCAACTCCACCTGGCATGTGTTCTGACCTTCACATCTCCAAACTCATAAAACATTATTTTGGGGAGCGACTGTGACACATTATTTCTTCCAGTGGCAATGACAAAATTGAAAATAAGTTTTGTGTATATGTTGACTTTACCCAAATTTTCTTTGTTCCCACAAGAAACAGTTTTTTGGTCTCGTGATTCTTGATTTTCTTGATTGCATCTCTAGAATTATTTCATGAAGCCCTGTGTGGTAGTATTTGCAGTGGTTCCAGGTGTGGTGTTTTAATCTCTCTATTAGATTGGGCTCTTTGAATGTTCCTTACATTGCCCTTCATGTCCCCATTACGTGCTGTAAAGTTTATTATTCTCCTATAACACTTTATTGTGTTTATTAATATATTGCCAGCCTCCTTGACTTGTTCATTTTTTTGAGATGGAATCTTGCTCTGTCACCCAGGCTGAAGCACAGTGGCACAGTTATAGCCCAGTGCAGCCTCAAACTCTTGGGATCAAGCGATCCTCCTGCCTCAGCCTCCCAAGTAGTTGGGAACACAGGTGCATACCACCATGCTTGGATGGTTCTTTTTTTATTTTTTGAGAGATGGGGTCTCGCTGTGTTTCCCAGACTGGTCTCAAACTCCTGGCCTCAAGCAGTCTCCTGTCTCAGCCTCCCAGGTAGCTGACACTACCAGCATAAGCCACCACACCCAGCTCCTCCTTGATTTCTTTGGGAAAGACTATCATCTTTATTTTTTTATCCCTAGCACATAGCAAAATCTTGGCACATAGTAGGCACTCGATAAGTATGTTAAAATACATAGCAGATGCTTAATAAATTCTTGGTTACTTGATTTGACTGAGTTTTTCCATGTCCTCTCCTAGCCCATGGACACAGAGGCTGATTTACAGTTCCGTCCCCGCACAGGAAAAGCTGCGTCAGCGCCCCTTCTGCCTGAAGTGGAAGCCTATCTCCAGCTCCTCATGGTCATCTTCATGATGAACAGCAAGCGCTACAAAGAGGTATCCAGGATGCCATGAGAGTGGGTCACAAGCCCCAAGTGATACAAGGGGTTTGGCAGGGAGATCGTCCCTGGTGAAGAAATGGAAATAATCATTGAGATCTTAAGAACTGTCCCCCACACTCTTTCCCCATAGAGGCATGTGCTTACCCCACATCCGGGGAAAATCCATTCCTGCTCTGGGCACTGTGGGACAGGGCTTGCAGTGGTCATGCTGTACCAGTCAGTGGGTGATACCAGCGTATTACATTATTTGGGGAAAATAGGGGCATTTGGAGACAGAAGGACCTGGGTTCCAATCCCAGCTGTACCCTAGGCAAATTAATTTCTCCCAGCTGGCCAGGCACAGTGGCTCATGCCTGTAATCCCAACACTTTGGGAGACTGAGACAGGCGGATCACCTGAGGTTGAGAGTTCGAGACCAGCCTGACCAACATGGAGAAACCCCATCTCTACTAAAAATACAAAATTAGCTGGGCATGGTGGCACATGCCTGTAGTCCCAACTACTTGGGAGGGTAAGACAGGAGAATCACTTGAACCTGGGAGGCGGAGGTTGTGGTGAGCCGAGATTATGGCATTGCATTGCAGCCTGGGCAACAAGAGCCAAACTCTGTCTCAAAAAGAAAAAAAAATTTCTCCCCACTATATGTAAAACGGGGAAAATAGTACCTATCTTACAAGATGGTTAGCATTACCTAAAATAATTTGTTTGCAAATACTTAGCACGATGATCTGCACATGGTAAGCCTTCGTGATATTTTAGTAAATGGTGGCTGTGATTATGGACTAATAGCTCCATTTTGCATACTGCACTTCCTCCACTCCCCCAGCTGGGGCCAGCTGCTTTGTTCATCATGGCCGCTGTCACAGGAGCACACTCAAGAAATAAGTCCCACTCCTTAATTTCCTGTTTTTCTTTCCTTTCCTTACCGCACTATTTTTGGTGGGTGGGTAGGTAGTTGGGGGTTTTTTTGAGATCTCGCTTTGTTGCCCATGCTGGAGTGCAGTGGTGTAATCACAGTTCACTGCAGCCTTGACCTCCCCAGCTTAAGCGATCCTTCCACCTCAGCTTCTTAAGTAGCTGGGACTACAGTGTGTGCCACCACACCCAGCTAATTTTGTATTTTTTTGTAGAGACAGGATTTCGCCTTCTTGCCAAGGTGGTCTCCAACCCCTGGGCTCAAGTGATCCCCCGGCCTCGGCCTCCCAAAGTGCTAGGTTTGTAGGCATGAGCCCCTGCACCTGCCTACTGTTTTGTTTTTATGGGCGATGGGGTCGTGCTATGTTACCCAAGCTGGTCTTGAACTCCTGGACTCACATAGTCCTTCCACCTCAGCCTCTCATGTAGCTGGGATTACAGGAGAGGCACGTGGCACTGTACTTGGCTGTTTGTTTTTGGGATATAATTCACCCCTTTAAAGTATACAATTTAGTGGGTTTCGATATATTCACAAAGTTGTATATTCATCATCCCTAATTCCAGAACATTTTCATCATCCCAAAAAGAAACACCATACCTGTTAGTAGTCACTTTTCATTTCCCCTTACCCAGCCAGCCCCCAGCAACTACTGATCTGCGCTGTGTCTCTGTTGAGGATTTGTTCACTCTGGACATTTCACGTAAATTTAATTACACACGATGTGTCCTTTGTCTCTGGCTTTCTTCACTAAGCATCATGTTTTCAAGGTTGATCCATGTTACAGTGTATGTCAGTACTTCATTCCTTCTCAAGGCTGAGTAATATTCCATCATGTGGATAGGCCACATTTTGTTTATCTGTTCATCAGCTGATGAGCACTTGGGTTATTTCTACTTTTTGGTTATTATGAATAATGCTTCTGTGAACATTTGTGTACATGCTTTTATGTGAACATAAGTTTCCAGTTCTCTTGGCTGCATATCTAGGATGGGAATTGCTGGCTCAAATGATAACTCCATGTTTATCCTTTTGAGGAACTACCACTTGATTCTCTTTTGGCTTCCCCAGGCACAGAAGATCTCTGATGACCTGATGCAAAAGATCAGTACTCAGAATCGCCGGGCCCTAGACCTTGTGGCCGCAAAATGTTACTATTATCACGCCCGGGTCTATGAGTTCCTGGACAAGCTGGATGTGGTGCGCAGGTACAGGCGACCAAGGGTCTCACTTGGGGCCCTCAGGGTCAGAGACTTGGTCAGTCACAGGCACACAGCTGTGGACCTGCAGAGGGCAATGAACCGGTAGATGTAAGCAGGAAAGAGGGGCAATGGTTCTCATGCCCTGCACCACGTGAGGGGTGTGGGAGAGAGACTGATGCTAGATGAAGAAGTAAGTCACTGCTGGGCTGTCCTCAGCTTCTTCCCTTCACCCCACATCAAGGTAGGACTGAGGGTGGGTTAGGGGTGGAGGAACAGGCTAGAAAACATTTTACTTCTTTGTTCAAAACCTGGAGTGGCTTCCCATTTCCCTCAAGGAAAGGCAGAGTCCTTACAATAACTCATAAGGCCCAATATGCTCTGCTCCATTTTGACCTTATAGATGTCACCTCCTCTTGCTCCTCAGCCCCACTGGCCTGCCTGGTATGCCCAGCATGCTCTTCCTCAGAGCCTTTGCACTGCCTGCCCCCTCTGTCCAGAACACTCTCCTCCCCGCCTCCTTCAAGCCTTCACTTAATCGATCCCTTCTCAGTGAGTCCTGCCTTGGCCAAGCTATTTATCTGGGGTTGTTTTTTGTTTTTTTTTTTGGTTTTTTTTTTTTTTTAGATGTCTTGCTCTGTTGCCAGGCTGGAGTGCAGTGGCATGATCTCGGTTCACTGCAGCCTCTGTCCCCTGGGGTTCAAGTGATTGTCCTTGCCTCAGCCTCCCAAGTAGCTGGGATTACAGGCGCACACTACCATGCCCGGCTAATTTTTTTTGTATTTTTAGTAGAGATGGGGTTTCACCATGTTGGCCAGGATGGTCTCGATCTTGGCCAAGCTATTTGAAAGCACAGCACATCTTTCTCACCTCCTGCATTCCCCGTTGCAGTTCCCCTGACTTCACAGCCATCCTGTCTTCTGCTGCACTGCACGATGTCCTTTCTCATGCTCATTGTCTCCCCCACTGCATTCCCTAAGGGCTGGATTTTGTCTTTTTCGCCCATCCAGAATAGTGCTACACACCTCAGGCAGTCAATAGTTAAATATTCAGCGAATAACCAGAAAAGCAATTTGTATAACTTTTTTTTTCTTTTTTATGAGACAGACTCTCACTCTCTCGTCAGGCTGGAGTGCAGTGGCGCAATCTCAGCTCACTGTAACCTCCGCCTCCTAGATTCAAGTGATTCTCGTGCCACTACACCCAGCCAGTTTTTGTATTTTTAGTAGAGACGGGGTTTCACCATGCTAGCCAGGATGGTCTCAATCTCCTGACCTCGCGATCCACCCGCCTTGGCCTCCCAAAGTGCTGGGATTACAGGTGTGAGCCACCATGCTCGGCCAACTTTTTTAAGAAGTTGAGAGAGAGTGAAGGGTCAGAGCCAGTTCAAAGAGTTGTGATTTGAAGGCTTTGACATCTTTTTTCTTTCCTCCTTGAAGCTTCTTGCATGCTCGGCTCCGGACAGCAACACTTCGGCATGACGCAGACGGCCAGGCCACCCTACTGAACCTCCTGCTGCGGAATTACCTCCACTACAGCCTGTACGACCAGGCTGAGAAACTGGTGTCCAAGTCTGTGTTCCCTGAGCAGGCCAACAACAATGAGTGGGCCAGGTACCTCTACTACACAGGTGAGCAGAGGGGCCCAACCCACAAATCAGGTGTCTCAGGCCTGCTTGGTGTAAATTTTCCAAGGGGTGGTACATAAGAGGACCATTTGGCACTCTGGCTTTCCCGGGGGGTTGGATAACCCCATTCTGTTGACCAAGTCTGCTCTCTTCCACTCCCAGGGCGAATCAAAGCCATACAGCTGGAGTACTCAGAGGCCCGGAGAACAATGACCAATGCCCTTCGCAAGGCCCCTCAGCACACAGCTGTCGGCTTCAAACAGACGGTAAACCAGAGCCACCATTATCTCTTTGCCTCTTTTTTTTTTAAATTGAGTTGATGTCTCACTATGTTGCTCAGGCTGGTTTTGAACTCCTGGGCTCAAGCAGTCCTCTCGCCTCTGTCTCCCTAAGTGCTGGGATTGCAAGTGTGAGCCGCCATGTCTGCAAAAGGTTGCTTCACATCTATTTGTGGGTATGAAAAAGCAGACACCACCTGCACCTCTGGCAGTTGATGTTCAGTGTCTTCCTTGCAGCTGGGTTTAGATTATTCCTGATTCCCCAGCACTTCTGACAGTCATTCCAGGCATGGATCTAGATTGTGTTGATTAAAAACCCCGGGTTCTTACCTGGTCCATGTTCACATTTGGAAACTGTATTGTCTGTGGCCTAGGAACCCAGAATAGCTCCGTAGGCTGACTGGCTCAGTAAAGATAAAACTTGGCCACTTAAGAGCTGGCAGTCACCAAGTATTTTTTTAAGCATCAAGCTTGGTATTAGGTACTGTAAAGGATAGGAAGGGAGGATAAGTGCTCTTTCTCTCTCACTCTCTCTTTCTCTCTCTCTTTCTTTCACTTTTTTGAGATGGAGTCTTCCAGGCTGGAGTGCAGTGATGCAGTCTTGGCTCCCTGCAACCTCCACTTCCTGAGTTCAAGCATTTCTTCTGCCTCAGCCTCCTGAGTAGCTGGGCAGGTGCCTGTCACCACACCCAACTAATTTTTGTTTTTTGTGGGTTTTTTTTTTTTTTTTTAAGATGGAGTCTTTCTCTGTTGCCCAGGCTGGAGTGCAGTGGTGCCATCTTTGCAACCTTTGCCTTTGGAGTTCAAAGGATTCTCCTACCTCAGCCTTCCAAGTAGCTGGGATTACAGGCACCCGCCACCATGCCCAGCTAATTTTTATATTTTTAATAGAGATGGTGTTTCACCATGTTGGCCAGGCTGATCTCGAACTCCTGACCTTAGGTGATCCACCCACCTCGCCCTCCCAAAGTGCTGGGATTACAGGCATGAACCACCATGCTCAGTTTGTATTTCTTTCTCTCATTTTCTTTTCTTTTCTTTCTTTTTTTTTGGCAGAATCTTGCTCCAATGCCCAGTCTGGAGTGCAGTGGCGTGATCATGGCTCACTGCAGCCTCAACTTTCAGGGCTAAGATGATTCTCCTATCTCAGCCTCCCAAGTAGCTGGGACTACAGGCGTGTACCATCACACCTGGCTAATTTTTTGTAGAGACAGAGTTTTGCCAGGCTGATCTCCAACTCCTGGGCTCAAGGGATCCACCCACTTGGGCCTCCCAAAGTGCTGGGATTACAGATGTGAGCACCGCATCCTGCCAATATATGGTATTTCTTTTTTTTTTTTTTTTGAGACTGAGTTTTGCTCTGTCACCCAGGCCGGAGTGCAATGGCACAGTCTCGGCTCACTGTAACCTACACCTCCCAGGTTCAAGCGATTCTCCTGCCTCAGCCTCCCAAGTAGCTGGGATTACGGGCATGCGCCACCATGTCTGGCTAATTTTGCATTTTTAGTAGAGATGGGATTTCACCATGTTGGTCAGGCTGGTCTCAAACTCCTGCTCTCAGATGATCTGCCTGCCTTGGCTTCCCAGAGTGCTGGGATTACAGGCTTGAGCCATCGTGCCCAGCTGGTATCTCTTTCCTTCTTTTTTTTTTTTTTTTTTTTTTATTTGAGACAGAGTCTTGCTCTGTCACCCAGGCTGGAGTGCAGTGGCATGATCTCAGCTCACTGCAACCTTCGCCTCCTGGGTTCGAGCAGTTCTCCTGCCTCAGCCTCCTGAGTAACTTGGATTGAAGATGCATGCTACCACGTCCAGCTGATATTTGTATTTTTAGTAGAGACAGGGTTTCACTATGTTGGCCAGGCTGGTCTTGAACTCCTGACCTCATGATCTGCCTGCTCCAGCCTCCCAAAGTACTGGGATTATAGGCATGAGCCATCATGCCTGGCAAGGTATTTCTTATTACAGTATTTCAAATAGATAAAAAATGTTGACTCAAAAGCTTGAAGGGTATATGTGAAGTCAGAGCCCAGCAGCCAGGATGTAGACCCAGTCTTCCCAAATTCAAACCTTTGCTCTTACCTTCACACAATGTCCACCTCCATAGTGCCTTGACAGGGAACGGGAAATATGTACATTGATTAGGTCAGTGCAGTGGGAGATTTATTTCTGTTCAGAAGTTCAGAGAAAGTCAGATTTGTTTTTGATCAAATAATTAAAGAGAAAGGGTCTTAAAGAAAAAGTTGGCTGGATACAGTGGCTCACACCTATAATCCCAACACTTGGGAGGCCAAGGCAAGAGGATTGCTTGAGACCAACCTGAGCAATATATGGAGACACCATCTCTGCAAAAATAAAACACCTAGCTGGGTGTAATGGCACATGCACCTATAGTCCCAGCTACTTGGGAGGCTGAGGTGCAAGGATCACTTGGGCCCAGGAGGTCAAGGCTGCAGTGAGCCGTTATCATGCCACTACACTGCAGGCTGGGCAACAGAACAAGACTCTGTCTCGAAAAAAGAAACGGGGCCGGGCACAGTGGTTAATCCCAGCACTTTGGGAGGCCGAGGCAGGTGGATCATGAGGTCAAGAGATCAAGACCAGGCTGGGCGTGGTGGCTCACGCCTGTAATCCTAGCACTTTGGGAGGCCGAGGTGAGTGGATCACCTGAGGTCAGGAGTTCAAGACCAGCCTGGGCATCAGGGTGAAACCCCATTTAAAAAAAAAAAAAAAGAGATCAAGACCATCCTGACCAACATGGCGAAACCCCCACTCTACTAAAAATGCAAAGATTAGCCAGGTGTGGTAGCGCCCACCTATGTTCCCAGCTACTCAGGAGGCTGAGGCAGGAGAATCACTTGAACCTGGGTAGTGGAGGTTGCAGTGAGCTGAGATTGAGCCACTGCATTCCAGCCTGGCAACAGAGCAAGACTCCATCTCAAAAGAAAAAAAGAAATGTTAAAATTGAACGGGACTTTGAAAGATGGGTAGGATTTTTACAAAAAGTAAAGCCTTTTCAGACACATGGTACATGAGCAAAATGTTAGATTGCTTACAATATAAGACACACTAAAGTGTCTTTTAAAAATCACTAAAGATCCAAGTAATTAACGTATAAAATGCGCCATGTACCCCAGGAGGGGCTTTCAGGCAGTGTTTTTAAATGAGATTTTACTATGGACATGGAAGCTTTCCATTTCCTGTGGTGGAGCCCAGTGGCAGGAAGGCTTAGAGAGAGCTGGAAAAGAGGCCAGGGCACTGTTGGTGAGGGAGCCCGGGGAGAGAGAAGGCGGGAGTGAAGGCATGTTTGGGAGAAGGCCTGCAACCAGCCCTCTGCCGTCTGCCCTCACATACCCCTGCCACACCCCTGTCGCCACCCCAGCTTACGGAATCACCTGGGGGTCTGATGAAGCTATAGGTTCCTATTCAAAGAGTCTGTTCCTAACGGGCCCTGGGTGATGCCAGTGCTGCTGGTGCACAGAGCGTGCTGAGGAGGGTGGTGCCAGCTCATCCCTTCAGGGCTGGAGGCCAGCTGGTGTTCGTTCCTGAAGCTGCCTTGTCTCCTGGAAACTCGAATGTCTCTCTCCACCCATTCTTACCCTCCCTGTCTTTACTTAATGCCAGCTTCGCTACCTGTGTTTTCCATCCCACTCCTTCCTCTCTCTTCCTTCTTTGGCTCATTGCCTGTTTGCTTCAGTCTCCGGGCAGAAAGTCCCCAGCCCTGCTACTTCTCCTCTCAAGCGGCCATTCCTGTCCCCCTCAGCTCCCTCCCCAACAGCACAGTGGCCAGCTCCTTCCCTCCAGTGTTCTCTCTGCTCCTCCTCACCACCCGGCCTCAGCAGAGCACTCTGAGAGCTTCTCTGTCGATAGTGAAACCCTCATTCTCTCCTTGAGCGTCCTTGTTTGCTTTCCCAGCTTCAGCTGTCGCCTGCATGATGCTCTTCAGCCGGTACACGGCTAACTCCGTTACTCTGCTGGGGCTGCCACCTCAAGGTCCCACAGACTTGGTGGCTTAAACAACCAAGATGTATTTCATCACAATTCTGGAGGCTCTAAGTCCAAGAGCAAGTGTCAACACTATTGGTTTCTTCTGAGGGCCTCTCTCGTTTGCTTGTGGATGGCTGTCTCCTGGTGTTTTCACATGGTCTTCCCTCTGTGCATGTCTGTGTCCTGCTCTTGTCATAGGAGGACAACAGTCATATAGGATTAGGGCCCACCCATATGACCTCATTTTACCATAATTACCTCTAAAGGCCCTATGTCCAAATACAGTCCCACTCTGAGGTCCTGGGCTTTAGGTCTATAACATGAATTTGAGGGGGATGCAGTTTAGCCTATAACACTGCCTCTGACCCCTCTTGTGAACATCAGGCCTACAGATCCAGCTCTCCCTCCCACCCCCCATATCTCTCTATTCAGCGTATCCCAAACAGACCCCTCCTGGCCCCCTTCCCAGTCCTTCCTCCTGCTGTCCCAGTCCAGATAAGGGCCTTGGAATCCTCTGACTCTCCCTCACTTCCTTCCCGTCACTGGGTCATCTGTTTAATTGTCTGCACATCTTCTGTGTTTGCCTGTTCCTTGGTGTTGCTGGTGCCGTGGTTCCAGCTGCTAACATTTCCAGACACTTCTGCCTGGTCATCTTCCTCTCCACCAGCCCAGCTTACACTCCCTTGCCTTACTAAGCAGGGCTCCAGCTCTCTCCTTCCCCTGCCTGGGAAGCTTCCATTGCTCCCCATTGCCGCAGAATGTTGTGTGGTCTCGTGAGGTAGACAGGCTGGGTATTGTTATTGTTATTTGCTAGTTTTAGAGATGAGGAAGCCAAGGACCCAGTTGCTCAGTGTTTACTAGCTAGACAGCAGGCGTTCTACGTGCCAACTTCAAACTGCTCAGCCTGGCATTCAGAATGGCATGGCATGTCCCCAGACCGTGGTCCCAACTGTTCAATTCCTAACAGCTCCCAGCCACCCACACGTCTCCGCCTCTTTTTCGCACTGTACCCTTGACCCTCCTTTTTCTGCTTTGTCAGAATCCTTAAGGCACTTCATAAATAACCATTTCCAGGGATTTCCCCTCACACCTGGGTTACTCCAAGGGACAGGGTGGCCTCATGGGTGCCTGTTGGGGGTGAAGTGTCCACCTGGCCATGGGTGTGATCACACACTCCTGTTGTACCCTCTGCTCCCCCTGACACTTGCTGCCCCGTGATTTAGCTGCCTTGTGTTCTGTGCCTCCCATTTGCTGGTAAGACCCTGAGTCGGCAGGCGTCCTTGGTTTCTTCATCTTTAAACCTAGCAAATAACTACGGTCCCTCCACCATAGTTCTTGCGTGGTGCTGGATCCACAGTTGGCACCACTTGGAAATACCTCAGTCCTGTGGAGGAAGACAGGCCAGGTTTCCAGCCAGCTTTCTATGTCTGTATACTCTGCTCTTCGCTGAGGCCAGGCCCCTTCGGGCTCGTCTGCCTCTACCCAGATAATGAATTCTACCCACTGATCCCCTCCTCTCCTCCAGTAACAGTCTGCCTCCCTAGTGAGCATCTGGCTGACACCTGTTCCATTCCCCAGGCCTATGAGGCCTGGTCCCTTGCCATTTCTGAGCCGCAGCACCCGCCCATCTGGCTTTAGAGTGCTGTCATTTCAGAGCAGAGTGTGCACGGGGTGGTCAGGTGAAATGCAGCTGAGGGCTCTGCGACCAAAGGCAGAGCTTGGATCCCATGCCCTCCTCCTTTCTCTGAGCCTAAACAGAGAAAGGCTCCCTTTCCCTGTTTCCCACTGTATCTGGCAGAATTTAGGCCACATTTCATTTTCTTCTTCCGCCCATGGGGCTCCCTGCCCACTGTGTCCCGTCACTCTGTTCAGGTGCACAAGCTTCTCATCGTGGTGGAGCTGTTGCTGGGGGAGATCCCTGACCGGCTGCAGTTCCGTCAGCCGTCCCTCAAGCGTTCACTCATGCCCTATTTCCTTCTGACTCAAGGTAAGGCTGGCTTCCCCACCCCAGAGCCCGCTAGGCCCCCTTCACTGGGGCCTTTTCCGTGCCCATGCCGGTTTGCATCATCCAGTCCACTCCTGTTCTCCCTGCAGCTGTCAGGACAGGAAACCTAGCCAAGTTCAACCAGGTCCTGGATCAGTTTGGGGAGAAGTTTCAAGCAGATGGGACCTACACCCTAATTATCCGGCTGCGGCACAACGTGATTAAGACAGGTGTGGATCAGGATCTGAGGGGCTGTTGGAGGAGCAGAAGCCAGGCTGGGGCAAATCCAGTGGCTATCTGTGGGCAAGTGAAGGGTCTGTGCCCACCCTGCCCTGTCCACCCCATTGCTCCTTCCTCTCCCAGGTGTGCGCATGATCAGCCTCTCCTATTCCCGAATCTCCTTGGCCGACATTGCCCAGAAGCTGCAGTTGGATAGCCCTGAAGATGCAGAGTTCATTGTTGCCAAGGTGGGGCTGGTTCAGGAACCACAGGGACCAGGTTGTCACTTTCCTGCCAATTTCAGGAGGCAGGAATGGGAGGAGTTTGGCCAAAGAGGGGAATAGGTAAAGCAATGGCAGTCTTTTCAGGGAGTGCCTGTCATTTGCAATGAAGCCAAGAAGTTGCCAGAGGGAGAATGGATGTGCGTGTGAGTGTGGGTCTGTGCACATGTTGAGTTTATCATAGTGCCTGTGAGTGTTAGAATATAAGGCGGGCAGAGGAATGGGATGGAACAAGATGTTCTCTGGCTTAGAAGATGGGTGTGCTGGGCCAGGCGCAGTGGCTCATGCCTGTCATCCTAGCACTTTGGGAGGCCAATGTGGGCGGATCATCTGAGGTCAGGAGTTTGAGACCAGCCTGGCCAGCTTCACAAAAGCCTGTCTCTACTAAATATACAAAAATGAGTCAGGCATGGTGGCAGGTGCCTGTAGTCCCAGCAACTCAGGAGGCTGAGGCAGGAGAATTGCTTGAACCCGGGAGGCGGAGGTTGCAGTGAGTCAAGATCACGCCACTGCACTCTCCTGCCTGGGTGACAGAATGAGACTCTGTCTCAAAAAAAGAAGATGGGTGTGCTGGTGAGCTTTCTTTCCTCTTTGGGGGCCTGCAGGCCATCCGGGATGGTGTCATCGAGGCCAGCATCAATCATGAGAAGGGCTATGTCCAATCCAAGGAGATGATTGACATCTATTCTACCCGAGAGCCCCAGCTGGCCTTCCACCAGCGCATCTCCTTCTGCCTAGATATCCACAACATGTCTGTCAAGGTGAGAAGCCCGTGGCTGCAGAGTCACACCTGGCAGCATCACGCCCCTCCCTCCACATTCATGGATTCCTCAGAGAAGACAGGCTTCGTTTGTGACCCAGGTCCCAGCCAGTCACTGTAAAATCACTGAGCTGCAGCACAGGGGTCCCAGAATTGGGAGGGGACTTGGCCACAGTTCCACAGCTAATTGCCCTCTCCTGTTCTGTTTAAGTGATTTGGTCACCACGGAGGACCAAGCAGGGATTCAGAGGGCAGAGCTCTACATTTGGTTCCAAATTTGAGTCATTTAACTTCTCAGAGCTCTATTTCTCCATCTCTGAAGCTGATAGGAAGGTGTTACCTGTCTTGCTTGCTTCATAGGGTTGGTAAGATTAAATGAAGTCCTTGTATTGAGGCACTTAACAAAGTCTAAATTGTAAAAAAGATAGGACTGGGCTGGGGTGGGAGGGGATGTGGCTCACACCTGTAATCCCAGCACTTTCGGAAGCCGAGGCAGTTAGATCACCTGAGGGCCAGAGTTCAAGACTAGCCTGGCCAACATGGTGAAACCCCGTTTCTACTAAAAATACAAAAAAATTAGCTGGGCAGTGGCACGCATCTATAATCCCAGCTACTCAGGAGGCTGAAGCAGGAGAATCGCTTAAACCCAGGAGGTGGAGGTTGCAGTGAGCCCAGATCATGCCACTGCACTCCAGCTTAGGCAACAAGAGCAAAACTGTCAAAAAAAAAAAAAAAAAGATGGCACTGTTATCTAGCTCCACGAAATGGAGAGCCCTCATCCTCAGGCACTGAGTTTGGTGCTGTTACTATTTGGTTGCCATGTTTTCTTCCAGTCTCCTCCCAGGAAACTAAGGTATATTGCTGCCTTGCTTAAAATCCAGCTAAGCCCTTCTTCACGGGATATGCAAGGTCCCTTGTAACCTGGTCCCTAATGTCTCGCCTGCCTTCCCGCTCCTGCCCCAGCAGCCTGCAGTCAGCCCCACTGAGTACAGGCCTGGCCTCTCCCCATTCCTACACCCACTATGTTCCTCCTTTTCCTCCTCCCTGCCCAGTCGAGAGTGTTGGTCGTTTATTTCTCTCTTTTCAGTATTTCCCACAGGGCACAGTAATAATTCCTTTGATGCCTGGCCCCCCACTAGACTAACTGGAGAGAGCCCGCTGCTTCCTGCCAGGTGTTGGCTCACAGGGGACACAGAGAGTGCAGGTTGCACAAATGCCTCCCCTGCTTCCTTCCCTCCCTTACCTCACTCCTCTCTCTGCTGTGTCCCAGGCCATGAGGTTTCCTCCTAAATCCTACAACAAGGACTTGGAGTCTGCAGAGGTAAGCTCTCTGCTTTCTGGGTGAGACTGAAAGGTCAAATTTCCACACAGAAGGGGCGGTGGGGAAGTGTCTGGAAGGGCTGGGAGCTGCTCTGAAGCTTTGGCCTCACCCCGCCTCTCTCCCCAGGAACGGCGTGAACGAGAACAGCAGGACTTGGAGTTTGCCAAGGAGATGGCAGAAGATGATGATGACAGCTTCCCTTGAGCTGGGGGGCTGGAGAGGGATCAGGTGAATGGGGACAGGCTCTTTCCCCCTCGGGCGTCCCCTGCCCAGGGCACTGTCCCCATTTTCCCACACACAGCTCATAGGCTGCATTCGTGCAGGGGGTGGGGGTGCTGGGAGCCAGCCACCCCCACCTCCCTCAGGGCCCCTCCCCAGCCGGTGACTGATTGCACAGTGGGCAGGAGGGTGGGCAGGTGACCTCCCCGGGCAGGGTCCTGGCTAGTGGTGTGGGAGGAGGAGGGAAGGATAGCCCTGTGCTCCTCTAGGGAACAGGGGCCTAGAACTGGGATGTCTTGGCTTGTATGTTTTTTGAAGCTTCTATTATGATTTTTAAACAATAAAAAGTTCTCCAAAGCGTTTTGTGTATCAGTTACTATACTTCACTGCAATATTGGCAGCCTTTGATTTTGGTTTTTTGGCCTTAGAGTTCTAGCCCTAGGTGTGTAGTAAT
Source organism: Callithrix jacchus (assembly GCF_049354715.1). NCBI lineage: Eukaryota > Metazoa > Chordata > Mammalia > Primates > Cebidae > Callithrix > Callithrix jacchus. The sequence continues at coordinate 120,426,079 of NC_133506.1, forward strand.
CTGAAGGCCTGATGGGTCGGCAGAGGGGGAGGTACCCAGGGGAGGATGGAGGGACCCTGAGCTGGAGTCAGGGGCCTAGGTTTACTCTGTTTCATACCTGTGTGGTTCTCAAATACTGGCAGATTACCACATCTCTCAGCCTCCTTCCCCACATCTGCCATAAGATTAGTCAGTGAACTGGTTCTTAAAAACAGGAATCCAGGCCAGGCTTGGTGGTTCACACCTGTAATCACAACACTTTGGGAGGCTGAGGCAGGCAGATCACAAAAGTCAAGAGATAGAGACCATCCTGGCCAACATGGTGAAACCCTGTCTCTACTAAAAATAGAAAAATTAGCTGGGTGTGGTGGTGCATATCTGTAGTCCCAGCTGCTCAGGAGACTGAGGCAGGAGAATCATTTGAACCCCAGAAGGGGAGGTTGCAATGAGCTGAGATCAAGCCATTGCACTTCAGCCTGGCAGATAGAGTGAGACTCCGTCTATAAATAAATAAATAAATGTTGAGTATGTTCTCACTGCTCACACACCATCCATTCCCTGTCTCCCTCTCCTTGAGTCTCTCCATGGCCTGAGACAAAATAATACTGAAATTAAGCCTATTAATAACCCTCCAATGGCCTCTAAGTTTTGGCCAGGCATGGTGACTCACGCCTGTTATCACAGCACTTTGGGAGGCCAAGGCTGGCAGATTCCTAGAGCTCAGTTCGAGATCAGCCTGGGCAACATAGTGAAACCCCATCTATACTAAAAATACAAAAATTTATATATTTTTGTACAGGCATGGTGGCACATCACCTGTAGTCCCAGCTACTTGGGAGCTTGAGGTAGGAGGATCCCTTGAGCCTGGGAGGTGGAGGCAGAGGCTGCAGTGAGCTGAGATCCTGCCACTGCACTCCGACCTCGGTGAGAGTGAGACCCTGTCTCAAAACAGAAAAAGGGAGAAAGGATCACATGTCTCTCACTTTAAATCAAAAGGTCAAAATGACTATGCTTAGTGAGAAAGGTATGTTGAAAGCTGAGAGAGGCCAAAAGCCAGGCTTCCTGCACCAAACGGGTAGCCACATTATGAAGGAGTTCTTGAAGGAAATTAAAAGCGCAAGCTCCAGGTTGGGTGCAGTGGCTTATGGGAGGCAGAGGCAAGTGGATCACTTGAGAGTAAGAGTTTGAGACCAGCCTTACCAACATGGTGAAATCCCATTTCTATTAAAAATACAAAATATTAGCTAGGCTTGGTGGTACACGCCTGTAATCCCAGCTACTCTGGAGGCTGAGGCAGGAGAATCACTTGAACAGGGGAGGCGGAGGTTGCGATGAGTCAAGATCACAACACTGCACTCCAGCCTGGGTGACAGAGTGAAATTCCAGCTAAAAAAAAAAATAAAAGTGTTGCTTCAGTGGACACACGGATATGAAAACAGAACAGCCTTATTGCTGATAGGGAAAAAGTTTCAGTCTGGAAATATCAAACCCGCTACAACATTCCTTTAAGCCAAAGCCGAGTCTGGAGCAAGGCCCTCACTCTCTTCAATCCTGTGAAGGTAGAAAGAGGTGAGAAAGTTGCAGAAGAAAAGTTAGAAGCTTACAGAGGTTGATTTGTGAGGTTGAAAGAAGCCGTCTCCATGCCACAAAAGTGCAAGGTGAAGCAGCAAGTGCTGATGGAGAAGCTGCGGCAGGTTACCCATCCAGATCTAGCTTAGATCACTGAAGAAGGCAGCTACACTCAACGACAGACCTTCAGTGTAGAAAAACAGCCTTCTATTGGAAGAAGATGCCACCTAGGACTTTCATAGCTAGCCAGGAGAAGCCAATCCCTGGCTTCAAAGCCTCGAAGGAGAGGCTGACTCTTGTTAGGGCTGGTGGAGCTGGCGACTTTAAGTTGAACCCAATGCTTATTTACCATTCTGAAAATCCTAGGTTCTTGCTAATGATGCTAAATCTACTCTGCCTGTGCTCTATAGATGGAACAACAAAGCCTGGCTGGCAAGCACATCTGTTTCCAGCGTGGTTTACTGAAAAAAAAATTTTTTTTTGAGACAGAGTCCTGCTCTGTTGCCCAGGCTGGAGTACAGTGGCGCAATCTCAGCTCACTGCCACCTCTGGCTCCCCCATTCAAGTGATTCTCCTGACTCAGCCTCCCAAATAGCTGGGATTATAGGCATGTGCCAGGACACCTGGCTAATTTTTATATTTTTAGTAGAGATGGGGTTTCACTATGTTGTCCAGGCTGGTCTCAAACTCCTGACCTTAGGTGATTGCCTGCATCATCCTCCCAAAGTGCTGAGATTATAGGCGTGAGGTTTACTGAACATTTTAAACCACTGTTGAGACAGACTTCTCAGGAAAAAAAAGAAAAAAGATTTCTTTCAAAGTTATTGCTGCTCACTGACGATGCACCTGATCACCCAAGACCTCTAATGGAGGGTACCAGGGAAATAATGCTGTTTTCATGCCTGCTAACACATCCATTCAGCAGCCCATGGATGAAATAATATCAACTTTCAAGTCTTATTTAAGAAATACATTTTGTAAGGCTATAGCTGCCGTAGTGATTCCCCTGATGGATCTGGATAAACTGAAAACCTAGAAAGCATTCATCATTCTAGATGCCATTAAGAATATTCATGATTAGGGCTGGATGTGGTCCCTCAAGCCTGTAATCCTAGCACTTTGGAAGGCTGAGGCAGGTGGATAACCTGAGGTCAGGAGTTTGAGACCAAGCTGGCCAACATGGTGAAACTCCATCTCCACTAAAAAAAAAAAAAAAAAAAAAAAAAAAAAAAAATTTAGTTGGGCGTGGTAGCACGCTCCTGTAGTCACAGCTACTCGGGAGGCTGAGGCATTAGAATCACTTAAATAGAATCCAGGAGGCAGAGGTTGCAAAGAGCCAAGATCGTGCCATTGCACTCCAGCCTGAGTGGCAGAATGAGACTGTCTCAGAAAACAAAGAATATTCATGATTAGACCTGAAATGGTGGCTAACACCTATAATCTCAGCACTTTTGGAGGCTGAGGTAAGAAGATCACTTGAGCCCAGGAGGCCGAGACCAGCCTGGATAACAAAGTGAGACCCTGTGTATATAAAACAAAAAATTAGGTCAAGTGCAGTTCCTCACACCTGTAATTCCAGCACTCTGGGAGGATGAGGCGGTAGATCATCCTAGGTCAGGAGATCAAGACCAGCCTGGCCAAGATGGTGAAACCCCATCTCTACTAAAAATACAAAAATTAGCCAGGCGTGATGGCGAGCGTCTGTAATTCCAGCTACTTGGAAGGCTGAGGCATGAGAATAACTTGAACCCAAGAGTGGGAGATGGCAGTTAGCCAAGATCACACCACTGCACTCCAGTCTGGGCAACAGAGTAAAACAGTGTCTCAAAAAAAAAAAAAATAGCTAAGTGTGATGGTGTGTGCTTGTAGTCCCATCTACACAGGAGGCTGAGGCAGGAGGATCACTTGAGCCCAAGAGGTTGAGGCTGCAGTGAGCCATATTCATACCACTGCATTCGGCCTGGGCAACAGAGGCAGAACCTGTCTCAAAAAGAAAATATAGCTCTCTGGTCCATGCCTCCAAGATGACATGTGATTTGTGGGAGGAGGTCAAAGTATTAATATTATGAGAGTTTGGAAGAAGTTGATTCCAACCTTTATGGATGACTTTGAGGGGCTGAAGACATACTTCAGTGGAGAAAGAAACTGCGGATGCAGCAACGCAAAAGAACCAGAATTGGAAGTGGAGCCTGAGGCCAGGCATGGTGGCTCACACCTGCAATCCCAGCACTTTGGGAGGCCAGGGCAGGAGGGTAACTTGAGCTCAGAAGTTCCAAACCAACCTGGGTAACATAGCAAGACCTCATCTCTACCAAAAAAAAAGTGGAGCCTGAAGATGGGACTTTTGCTGTCATCTCATGATAATATTTGAACAGATGAGGACTTGCTTCTTTTGGATGAACAAAGAAAGTGGTTTCTTAAAATGGAATCTACTGCAGGTGAAGATGCTGTGAACATCGCTGAAGCAGCAACAAAGATGTAGGATATTACATACACTTAGTTCATAAAGCAGCAGCAGTTTGAGAGGACTCCAGTTTTTGTTGGTTTCTTTGTTTTTGAGATAGAGTCTTGCTGTGTTGCCCAGGCTGGAGTGCAATGGCGAGATCTCAGCTCACTGCAACCTCTGCCTCCTGGGTTCCAGTGACTCTCCTGCCTCAGCCTCCCCAGTAGCTGGGATTACAGGTGCCCACCGCCACATTCGTCTAATTTTTATATTTTTAGTAGAGACGGGGTTTCACCATGTTGGCCAGGGTGGTCTTGAACTCCTGACTTCAGGTGATCCACCCACCTTGGCCTCCCAAAGTGCTGGAATTACAGGCGTGAGCCACTGTGCCTGGCCAGGATTAACTCCCATTTTGAAAGAAGTTCTACTGTGGGTAAAACAATGTCAAACAACGTCGCATACTACAGAGAAACCTTTCTAGAAATGAAGAGTCGGCCAGGTGTGGTGGCTTCTGCCTGTAATCCCAGCACTTTAGGAAGCCGAGGTGGGTGAATCGCCTGAGGTCAGGAGTTCGAGACCAGCCTGGCCAACATGGTGAAACCCCATCTCTACAAAAATACAGAAATTAGCCAAGCATGATGGCAGGTACCTGTAATTCCAGCTACTGGGGAGGCTGAGGTGGGAGAATCGCTTGAACCCAGGAGGCAGAGGTTGCAGTGAGCCAAGATCACGCCGTTGCACTCCAGCCTGGGCAACAGGGTGAGACACCATCTTAAAAAAAAAAAGTGAAGAAAAGAGTCAATCTGTGCAGAAAATTTCATTATTTTCTTATTTGAGGAAATTGTTCTCACCCGGGAGCGGTGGCTCAATCCTGTAATCCCAGCACTTTGGGAGGCCGAGGCAGGTGGATCACGAGGTCAAGAGATCGAGACCATCCTGGTCAACATGGTGAAACCCGTCTCTACTAAAAATACAAAAAATTAGCTCGGCATGGTGGCGCATGCCTGTAATCCCAGCTACTCAGGAGGCTGAGGCAGGAGAATTGCCTGAACCCAGGAGGCGGAAGTTTCAGCGAGCTGAGATCCCACCATTGCACTCCAGCCTGGGTAACAAGAGCGAAACTCCATCTAAAAAAGAAAACAAAAAAAGAAATTGTTCTCACCTGAAGGTTTAGAAAAAATAAAAACAAACATAAGAAAAAAAAAAGAAATTGCTACAGTCACCCTAACCTTCAGCAACCACCACTCTCATCAGTCAGTGGCCATCAACACGAGGCAAGACCTCCACTAGCAAAAAGACTAGGACTTGCTGAAGGCACAGATGATTGCTAGCATTTTTAGCAAGAAAGTATTTTTAAATTAAAGTATGTACATTTCTTGCTAAGAGTGTCTCTTTGAGGAAGAAAAATGAAAAAAGAAAGTATGTACATATATAGGATATGTTTTGAAACATAATGCTATTTCACACTTAATAGACCACAGTATAGCATAAGCATAACTTTTTTTTTGAGACAGGCTCTCACTCTGTCGTCCAGGCTGGAGTGCAGTGGCGCCATCACAGCTCACTGTAACCTTCACCTCCTCAGGCTGTGATCCTGTCACCCCAGCCCCCCAAGTAGCTGGGACCATAGGCGAATGCCACCATGTCCAGATAATTTTTGTATTTATTTGCAGAGATGAGATCTCGCTATATTGCCCAGGCTGGTCTTGAGCTTCTGGGCTCAGGTGATCTGCCCACCTCAGCCTTCCAAAGTGCTGGGATTACAGGCATGAGCCACCATGCCCAGCCTATATAGTGTAAACACAAATTTGTGTGTGTGTGTGTGTGTGTGTGTGTGTGTGTGTGTGTGTGTTTTAGATAGAGTTTTGCTCTTGTTACCCAGGCTGGAGTGTAATGGTGTGATCTCGGCTCACCACAACCTCCACCTCCTGGGTTCAGGCAATTCTCCTGCCTCAGCCTCCCGAGTAGCTGGGATTACAGGGGTGCGCCACCATGCCCAGCTAATTTTTTGTATTTTTAGTAGAGACAATGTTTCACCTTGTTGACCAGGATGGTCTCGATCTCTTGACCTCGTGATCCACCCACCTCGGCCTCCCAAAGTGCTGGGATTACAGGCGTGAGCCACTGCGCCCGGCTTTTTTTTTTTTTTTTTTTAAAGACAGGATCTTGCTATGTTGCCCAGGCTGGAGTGCAGTGGCTGTTCACGGGCACAATCCCACTACTGATCAGCACGGGAGTTTTGACTTGCTCTGTTTCCAACCTGGGCCGGTTCACCCCTCCTTATGCAACCTGGTGGTCTCCCGCTCCCGAGAGGTCACCATATTGATGCCGATCTTAGTATGGACACCCAATCGGCATAGCACATTACAGCCCAGAACTCCTGGGCTCAAGCCATTCTCCAGCCTCAGCCTCCTGAGTAACTGGGACTACAGACACACACCACCACATCTGGCAGGTATTTTTGTTGTTTGTGTTTGTTTGTTTTGTTTTGTTTTGTTTTTGAGATGGAATCTCCCTCTGTCACCCAGGCTGGAGTGCAGTGGCACCATTTCGGCTCATTACAACCTCTGCCTCCCATGTTCAAGCGATTCTCCTGCCTCAGCCCTCAGCCTCCTGAGTAGCTGGGACTACAGGTGCAGGCACCACCCAACTAATTTTTGTATTTTTAGTAGACATGGGGTTTCACCATGTTGATCAGGATGGTCTTGATCTCTTGACCTCATGATCTGCCTGCCTCATCCTCCCAAAGTGCTGGGATTACAGGTGTGAGCCACCCACTGTGCCTGGACTGTGTAAACATAACTTTTATATGCACTGGGAAACCAGCACCTCTGTGACACCCTTTATTGTGGTGGTCTGGAACTGAACTTGCAATATCTCCGAGGTCTACCTGTATTCTTAATTTCCATTAAACAAGGGTTTGGGCCTGGCCCTGCTCTGGCCCCTGATCATACTCCAGCCCTGGTCACAATATTTGGCATCCCCTCCTTCCTTTCACCTTCTGCTACCTCTCAGTATGATGAAATTCCTAAAGTTGACTGCAAAACAGACCTTCTATGCTTCCCAAACCCACCACTCAGTCTCTGTAGCAGATGCTTTCATCCCAGCACCCAGATTCTTCATTTATTTTTAGGACTCCAATCCTTTCCCCATTTTATCCTTTGATTTCGCAAATCCCAAAACCTTCTCAAAGATCTTTGATTCCCTTTTGGGAAGGATGAGGTGGGAGGACCATGGTTACGCACCTCCTCGAAGTCCTTTTAGGATGTGAGGACAGGTTCAGGTGGGTTAAATGAGCCCTGCAATTGAACCCCGGCTGACCTGATACAAAGTTAATGCGCCTTCTCTCAGGCTGTGCTGCCTTCTTCCGGCCTCAGCCTGGGTGTATTATTCAGGATTCGCTAGAGGAACAGAACTAATAAGATAGTTGTATATATAAAGGGAAGTTTAAGGAGTATTGACTCACATAATAAGCTGTCGGCAAGCTGAGGAGCAAGGAAGCCAGTCCGAGTCCCAAAATCTCAAAAGTAGGGAAGCTGACGGTGCAGCTTTCAGTCTGGGGTCGAAGGTCCAAGAGTCCCAAAGGTGAAGAACTTGGAGTCTGATGTTCAAGGGCAGAAAGCATCCAGCCAGGAGAAAGATGGAGGCCAGAAGACTCAGCCAGTCTGGTCTTTTTTTTTTTTTGAGATGGAGTTTCGCTCTTGTTACCCAGGCTGGAGTGCAATGGCGTGATCTCGGCTCACCGCAACCTCCGCCTCCTGGGTTCAGGCAATTCTCCTGCCTCAGCCTCCTGAGTAGCTGGGATTACAGGCACGCGCCACCATGCCCAGCTAATTTTTTGATTTTTAGTAGAGACGGGGTTTCACCATGTTGACCAGGATGGTCTCGATTTCTTGACCTCATGATCCACCTGCCTCGGCCTCCCAAAGTGCTGGGAATACAGGTGTGAGCCACCACGCCCGGCCCAGCCTGGTCTTTCTGCCAGCTTTTTATTCCACCTGTGCTGGCAGCTGATTAGACTGTGCTCACCTGCATTGAGGTCTGCCTTTCCCAGTCCTCTGACTCCATGTTAATCTCCTTTGGCAACACCTGCACAGGCACAGCCAGGAGAAATACTTTGCCTCCTTCAATCAAATCAAGTTGACCCTCAGTATTAACCATCACTCTGGGATTCTGTTATCCAATCTATCTTCATTTGTCTTTGGGTATCCATGTAGCAGTCCTTCTGACCCTTGACAGACTTCCATGATTTCAAAAGCCAGTTTTCTTGTGTGTGTAATCAGGAGACATACACAGGGCAAGCACAGCTGCCTGAGCTCCTTTTCAACTTGTTTAATGTTTGTAGCTGTAATGAGCATTCTTCCTGAGGAGCCCAGCTTCACATGAGGTTATAAATCTTCAATCTTGATTGTAAGGGACTGGAGAGAGTTTATCACTCTCTTCCAGAGAGCTGGGGTCATTTGCCATGATTTCCTGGTTCTATGGGCCATTTTTCTGTCTACTGATTGTCTGGAGGCTTCTTCATCCACTATCTGGATGAATCCTGTTGATGTGCGTTTTCCTAAAGAAACTCAGAGTCGCTTTTTTTTTTTTTAATGGAGTCTAGCACTGTCACCCAGGCTGGAGTGTAGTGGGGCAATCTTAGCTCACTACAACCTCTATCTCCCAGATTCAAGCAATTCTCCTGCCTCAGCCTCCCAAGGAGCTGGGATTACAGGCACCCACCACTATATCCGGCTAATTTTTGTATTTTTAGTCGAGATGGGTTTTTTCCATGTTGGCCAGGCTGGTCTCAAACTCCTGACCTCAAGTGATCCCCCAGGCTTGGCCTGGCAAAGTGGGGATTACAGGTGTGAGCCATCATGCCCGGCCAAGTGTCACTTTTGTGCTTGCAGAGTTCACTGTATTCTTTTACCTTTCAGGTTTTTTTTGTTTGTTTGTTTTGAGACAGAATCTCACTCTGTCACCCAGGGTGGAGTGCAGTGTTGCAGTCTCGGCTCACTGCAACCTCCGCTGCTAGGGTTCAAGTGATTCTTCTGCCTCAGCCACCTTGGTAGCTGGGGTTACAGATGTGCACCACCATGCCTGGCTGATTTTTGTATTTTTAGTAGAGACAGGGTTTCACCACGTGGGCCAGGCTGGTCTCGAGCCCCTGGCCTCAAGTAATCCACTCGCCTCGGCCTCACAAAGTGCTGGGATTACAGACATGAGCCACCATGTCTGGCTACCTTCCAGTTTTGTTTTGTTTTGTTTTTTTTAATTTGAAAACTACATAGAAATACAAAGAACAACATAATAAGTACCCGTATACTCTCCACCCACATTTAATCATGTTAACGTTTCATTATTCCGTGAAGTTTTGTAATCAAAAAAGAAATAAATTGGACACCATAGCTCATGCCTATAATCTCAGCCCTTTGAGAGGCCAATATGGGAGTATCCCTTGAGCCCAGAAGTTTGAGATCAGCCTGGGCAACAGAGTGAGACCTCATCTCTACAAAATAAATAAATAAAACATTATGGCTAAGTTGGAAGTCCATCTTGCTCTCCTGGCAAAGGCAGCCACTCTGATGATTCAGCTGGCAGTCTTCCCGTTTATGTTTCCATATTTTTACTACAAAATAGTATTGAGCTGCCAGGTGTGATGGCTCACGCCTATAATCCCAGCACCTTGGAAGGCTGAGGCAGGAAGATTGCTTGAGCCTCGGAGTTTGAGACCAGCCAGGGAAATATGGCAAACCACATCTCTACAAAAAATACAAAAATATTAGGCAGGCATGGTGGTGCACACCTGCAGTCCCAGCTATTTGGGAGGCTGAGGTGGGAGAATCCCTTGAACCCTGGGGGACAGAGGTTGCAGAGAGCCGAGATTGCACCACTGCACTCCAGCCTGGATGACAGAGTAAGATCCTATCTCAAAAAAAAGAATAATATTGAGCTTTTGTTCATTTTATTATTGTATTAGTCTGTTCTCACACTGCTATAAAGACATACCTGAGACAGGGTAGTTTATAAAGAAAAGAGGCTTAATTGGCCCATGGTTCTGCAGGCTGTATTGGCTTCTGCTTCTCAGGAGGCCTCAGGAAATTTATAAGCATAAGACGAAGGAGTGAAAAACGAAGGGGAAGGAAGTGTGTTTCCACAGCAGAAGCCGGAGAAAAGGCAAAAGGGAAGGTGCTGCACTTACCTCCCCCCAGGCCCCACCTCCAACACTCAGAATCACAATTCAACATGAGATATATGAGATTTGGGTGGGCAGACAGAGCCAAACCATATTTTTCTATCTATCTATCTATCTATCTATCTATCTATCTATCTATCTATCTATATCTATCTATCTATCTAGAGGACAGAATCTCACTCTGTCATCCAGGCTGGACTGCAGTGGGGTGATCACAGCTCACTGCAGCCTCAACCTCCCCGACCCAAGCCATCCTCCCACCTCAACCTCCCAAGTAGCTAGAACTACAGGTTTGCACCACTATGCCTGGCTAATTTTTTGATGTTTTTTTTGTAGAGACAGGGTCTCCCTATATTGCTCAGGCTGATCTTAAACTCCTGGGCTCACAAGCAATCCTCTTATCTCAGGCTCCCTACGTGCTGGGAATACAGGCATGAATCACCGTGCCTGGCCAGTATTGAGTTTTTAAATTCTTCCAAGTGGTATATTATAAGAATGTAATTTGCTCTGCTTTTACTCAATATTGTTTTTGAGACCTAATAATGTTGATGCCCATGCTGAGCACTGTTCTGAGCACTGAGAATACCACCGAATAACACAACCCTTTCCTCATGGAGTCTTCACTCTAGACAGGTTGGGAGGCATACAGAGTGTGAAGGGACCAGTATCTATCTAGCAATTCCCTTGCTGAGGGCCATTGCAAATGCATTTCTGTTGGTTTACTATAATAATGCTCCAAAGAACATATCTGGCCAGGTGCAGTGACTCATGCCTGTAATCCCAACACTTTAGGAGGCCAAGGCAGGAGGATCACTTGAGGCCAGTAGTTCGAGACCAGCCTGGGCAACATAGGGAGACCCTGTCTCTACCAAAAAAAAAAAAGTATGCCTGGGCATGGTGGCTTATGTCTATAATCCCTGCACTTTGGGAGGCCAAGGCGGGTGGATCACTTGAGGTCAGGAGTTTGAGACCAGCCTGGCCAACATGGTGAAACCCCATCTCTACTAAAAATATAAAAATTAGCTGGGTGTGGTGGCAGATGCCTGTAATCCCAGCCTCAGGAGGCTGAGGAGGCAGGAGAATCGCTTGAACCCAGGAGACGAAGGTCGCTGTGAGCTGAGATCGAACCATTGCACTCCAGCCTGGGCAACAGGGTGAAACTTAATATCGAAAAAAAATTTTTTTTTTCAAAATATTAGCCAGGTGGCCAGGCGTGATGGCTCACACCTGTAATCCAGCACTTTGGGAGGCCGAGGCAGGCGGATCACCTGAGGTCAGCAGTTCAAAACCAGCCTGGCTAACATGGTAAAACGCTGTTTCTACTAAAAATACAAAAAATTAGCCAGGTATGGTGGCATGTGCCTGTAGTCTCAGCTACTTAGGAGGCTGAGGAGGGCTGCACTGAGCCAAGATCATGCCACTGCACTCCAGCCTGAACAACAGAGTAAGACCCTGTCTCTAAAAAAATAATAATAATAAAGAAAATATGAAGCTCTGTATATGTTTCCTGGTACATACATACTATGTACATAGTTTGCAAACTCAAAGGTCCAGATAGTAAATTTTTTAGGCTTGTGGGCCATACGGTCTCTCCTACAACTACTCAGTCCTGCCTTTCTAGCACAAAAGCAGCAATAAACAATACATACATGAATTTTTTATAGACACCAAGATTTGAATTTCATATGATTTTTACATTTTATAAAATTGTCTTTTAAAAAATTTCTCCCCAACCATTTAAAAGTGTAAAAGCTGGCCAGGCACGGTAGCTCATGCCTGTAATACCAGCCCTTTGGGAGGCTGAGTTGGGTGGATCACTTGAGGTCAGTAGTTCAAGACCAGCCTGGCCAAAATAGCAAAACCCCATCTCTACTAAAAATACAAAAATTAGCCTGACTCAGTGTATATACTCAGGACTGCGTACTCCTGCTCTGAGGCGTATCTGAGAAGTAGAGTTGCTCGGTCATCGGACATACACATTTCCACATTAACGAGATACTACCAAGTTGCCCTCCAAAGAGATTTTTTACAATTTACACTCCCCCCAACAACAAATGAGCGTTAGTCTAGATCCTTTACAAAGAGGCTGTAAGACCAGTACTAGGTGAAATGGGAAGTGGGAGGCGAAGCTGCCAGCCAGTTCTGACCATGAAGAAATACCTGGGAGAGCCTTCTGGAAGCTGGAAGGGTGACTACCGGGGGTCCTTGGAGCCTGCCCCCACGTCAGATCACGGCGGCTTCTGAGCCTCCAGTCTGGCTCAGCCCCATGTGTCATGGCCGGTGGTAACAAGCCCTGGCTTTCTGTTTGGTCTTTATTTTCCCCCACGTGGGGCTGAAGTCTGGATTGAGCTATTCTTCAAGATGTACAGCTTTCTTGACAGGAAAGTAGTGTCACGGAAACAGCAGGGGCTTGGGAAGATGATCTAACTGCAAATCCCGCCAGGCTCAGCCACCAGCTAGTTCTGTGATCTTAAACAAGTCCTTTCACTTCTCTGAGGCCTTCCCTCAGCTATCACACACCAGTTGCTTGACGGGATGAAGTGACTACATTGGCTCACGCCTGTAATCCCAGCACTTCGGGAAGCCAAGGCAGGTAGATGGCTTGAGCCCAGGAGTTCCAGTCCAGTCTGGGCAATATGGTGAAACCCCCTCTCTGCAAAAAAATACAAAAATTAACCGGGTGTGATGGCCCGTGCCTGTGGTCCCAGCTACTCAGGAGGCTCAAGTGGAAGAATCACTTGAGCCCAGAAGGTGGAGACTGCAGTGAGCCATGATTGTACCATTGCACTCCAGGCTGGGGGACAGAGTGAGACTCTGTTTCTCCCCGAAAAAAAAAAAAAAACCTGACAAAAGTGTAATAAAATCATATAAGAGATATGCAGTAGTTGCCAGGCAACATGTTTAAGAATGTAGATTTCCTGCCCTCCATGGTCCTGTTAAAAACCCACCCATAGCCGGGCACAGTGGCTCATGCCTGTTATCCCAGCACTTTGGGAGGCCAAGGTGGGCGGGTCAAGAGCTCAAGACCATCCTGGCCAACATGGTGAAACCCCATATCAACTAAAAATACAAAAATTAGCTGGATGTGGTGGCACGTGACCGTAGTCCCAGCTACTCGGGAGGCTGAGGCAGGAGAATCACTTGAACCTGGGAGGTGGAGGTTGCGGTAAGCCGAGATCGTGCCACCACACTCCAGCCTGGCTACACAGCAAGACTTGTCTCAAAAAAAAAAAGCACCCTCCAATCCCAGGGAGCTGGACACAGAGCTGGGCCCCATCAGTGCGAGGTGCTGAGCCACCGAGCTGAGGTGGAGCTGCCGGACAGGGGTCCAGACAGCAATGTGTAAGCAGGTGACGCCCCTGCCAGCAGTGATCACCAGGGGGCCCCCAAGTGCCAGAGATGGCCCCGCACAGTTAGCGTGGCCATTCCTCATCCAGAGATGTCTGTTTCTTGGCACGTGGGGTAAATTAAAACAGAAGGTGATAGTCTCGGGTGTGGTCAGTCACATGGTGGTCTGTAGGAATGTTCAGGCCTGAGCCAGAGACCCAGGCTGCAATTCTGTCACTTACCATGACCTTGGGCAAGGCACTTCCTTCCCTGGCCCAGTTCACAGGGTTGGAACAGACTCCAAGGACCCTTCCAGCACTAACGCTGCATGCTTCCAGGATGCAAAGATGGGGGTGGTTCCACTCTCTCACCCCAGCCCATGTCCACTTCAAGATGAATGGCCAGGGAAGCCACGTGTCCCAGTGCCCCATTTCCAAAGCCCTTGAGGACCTTGCTGTCGGGGTCGAGCACATGAAGGTGGAAGGTCAGGTGAGCCAATCGTCTCGAAGGGTCTTGCTTCATTTGGGACAGACATCCGGTTTCCTTTGGTCTCTACCGGGATTCCAGGGGCTTAGCTGAATGAGTCATGGGCGGGGGGATTCTAGGGAGTTCCCAGCTCATCAGCTCGGGACAGGACAGCCTGGAACTTTCGATGGTACATACCTATCCGAGTGTGGGGTGGGCACAGGAGCCAAGACCCTATGTCCGTATCTTAGGTAGGGGTGCTCAGGAGGTGACCCAGACAGGCAGCCTCCCGGGAGTTTGAGAGTAGGAATGGGGCCAACCAGCTTTTTCCTTTCACTCTTAGAATTTGGAGGCCTGGGGGGGGCAGGTAGCTTGAGAATCCCAAAGGAGGCTGCCCCCGAAAGTCTGCTGGAGCAGGGAGGGAGACCCTTCCCCACAGGTCTGCTGTGGCCTCCAGGTATCTGTCAGCGGCTCAGCCTGTGTTCAGCTGTTCTGTTCAAACACCCTGGGGCTATCAGGCTGGGGCGGGGCAGCGGGAGGAAGGGATTTTGAGGGGGGCAAGGCGACGTCAAAGAAGGATCAGAGATTCCACAATTTCACAAAACTTTTGCAAACAGTTTTTTGTTCCAACCCCCCTGCATTGTCTTGGACACCAAATTTGCATAAATCCTGGGAAGTTATTACTAAGCCTTAGTCGTGGCCCCAGGTAATTTCCTCCCGGGCCTCCATGGGGTTATGTATAAAGTCCCCCCTGGAGCTGGGCCCCAAAACAACCCAGAGCCTGCAGCCCAGTCCCACCCAGACCCATGGCTGGACCTGCCGCCCAGAGCCCCATGAAGCTGGTGGGTGAGTGTCTTGGCCCGGGATGAAACAGCTGCCTGCCCTGGCATGGGAGGGAGGCTGGCATGGCAGAGGGGCTGGGGATCCCCATTCTGGGAATGGGGATTAAAGGTGCCAGTGTCCCTGAGAGGGGACAGCATGTCTCCTGAGCCCACTCTGTCCCCAGCCCTGCAGCTGCTGCTATGGCACAGTGCACTCTGGACGGTGCAGGAAGCCGCCCCCCTGGGCCCTGCCAGCTCCCTGCCCCAGAGTTTCCTGCTCAAGTGCTTAGAGCAAGTGAGGAAGGTCCAGGGCGATGGCACGGAGTTGCAGGAGAAGCTGGTGAGTGAGGCTGGCAGGAGGGCTGTGGAGGGAACCGTGGTGGGGAGAGCTAAGGGGGATGGAACTATGGGGCCAACATCCTCTGGAAGGGACGTGGGGGAATATTAGGAAAGATGGAGCTGGGGAAGGCTGGGAAGGGACTTGGGGAGGAAGTGCTTGGTGTGAACAGTGCTAGGGAAGGCTGGCTGGGATGGGAGTGGGCGTATCACAGTCAGAAGAGACCAGGACCCCTATGAGATCACAGGATGGAGGTACAGGGCAGAGAGGGACTGAACGGCCTGGCAGAACGTGGAGGGAGGGGAAAGACCAGAGACAGGGAGGACCCAGGAAGGAGGAGTGGCGACCCAGCCAGGAGAAGTCTCACTCAGCATCCTTCCATCCCCAGTGTGCCACCTACAAGATGTGCCACCCCGAGGAGATGGTGCTGTTCAGGCACTCTCTGGGCATCCCCCAGGTTTCCCTGAGCAGCTGCCCCAGCCAGGCCCTACAGTTGGTGAGTGTCATGAGTGGACAAGGCTAATGGTGGGAGCAGAGAGAGGAGGGACACTCCTGGCTCCCCAGGTATCCAGGCTCCAAGCTGGGGGCATGACTGGAGTGTCTCCAGCAGCACCCCCTAACTCTCTGCTCTGTCCCCCAGACAGGCTGCTTGAGGCAGCTCCATAGAGGCCTCTTCCTCTACCAGGGCTTCCTGCAGACCCTGGAAGGGATCTCCCCCGAGTTGGCCCCCACCTTGGACATGCTGCGCCTGGACATCACTGACTTTGCCACCACCATCTGGCAGCAGGTGAGCCTTGTTGGGCAGGGTCCCCAAGGTCATGTTGGCACTCCAGGCACTGCAGCCAGGCCTGTGTATGGGCCCTGCCCGTGCTGTCAGCCCCCAGCGTTTCCTCATTTGTAATAACGCCCACCCAGCAGGGCCCAGCCACTGATCGAAGCTTTCCCCCAACAGATGGAAGAGCTGGGAACGGCCCCTGCCCTGCAGCCTACCCACGGCGCCACACCAGCCTTGCCCTCTGCCTTCCAGCGCCAGGTGGGAGGCCTCCTGGTGGCCTCCCATCTGCAGAGCTTCCTGGAGCTGGTGCACCGAGTTCTACGCCACCTTGCCCAGCCCTGAGCCAAGCCCTTCCCATCCCATGTATTTATAGCTATTTAATATTTATGCCTATTTAAGCCTCATATTTAAAGACAGGGAAGAGCAGAATAGAGCCCCAGGCCTCTGTGCCCTTCCCTCCATTTCTGAGTTTCATTCTCCTGCCTGTAGCAGTCAGAAAAAGCTCCTGTCCTCCCATCCCCTGGACTGGGAGGTGGATAGGTAAATACCAAGTATTTATTACTGTGACTGCTCCCCAGCCCCGGCTCTGCAGTGGGTGCTGGGACAAGCCACAGTGGGCCCTGGTCCCCAGGGTCCGCACCTGGGACCCTTGAGAGTATCAGTTCTCCCACGTGGGAGACAAGAAATCCCTGTTTAATATTTAAACACAGTGTTCCCCATCTGGGTCCTTGCACCCCTCACTCTGGCCTCAACCGAATGCACAGCATGCCCTGCATCCCCTTGAGGTCCCTGGACAAGCGGAGGCAGCCAGAGCTGGAAGGCATAGCCCTGGGGTCCCACGAATCTGCTGGGGAATCTTGTTTTTATTAAGACTTTTGGGTCACGGTTTGACTTCCCACATGAGAGCTCAGACATCACTGACGTGTGATGCCCATTTTTCTGGTGCCCTCGGGACGCCTGCCCTGCCCCCACCAGCATTGGGACTGAGACTCTTTTTCAGGCTGGCAGGTGCCTGGACATTTGCCTTGCTGGGCAGGGACTGGAAATGTGGGAGGGAACAGACAGGAGGAATCATGTCAGTGTATGTGTGAAAGGAAGCTTGACTGACTGTCACCCTCCACCTGTTCACCCCCCACTCACCGGCGTCTTCTCCACTGTCACATTGTAACTGAGCTTCAGGATAATAAAGTGTTTGTCACCAGTCATGTCCTTCCTTCTTCTTCTTGAGTCCAACTGGGACCTGGCCAGGGGCTGGGGAGGTGGCTGAATGGTGGGAGACACCAGAGGGAGCCAGGGAGGAGACGCAGGGAGGAGGAGGAAGGCTCCTGAGCTCATCTGACACCCATATATAGATATATGGAATACACTTGTGTGTATATATGTTAGCACGGTGCAGACGCTGGGCTAAGTGCTGGAGACACAGCAGGGCAGATGTGGCATCTGCACTTGAGCAGCCACAGCCTTGTAGGGAAGACAGGCACGGGGACCATGGGAACAGAGAGCCTGGGGTCAGGGTGGGCTTAATAGGCCGGACACAGCCAGACGAGATGAAGCCAGGGGGCGCTGAGCCTCCACACCAGCCTTGTCATTTACCATCTTCCATAAACTTTAGCCCACCCATCAAGTTGCCCACAAAGAGGAAGCCAAGTTCAAGTTGGCCACTGGGATCAGAGCTTCTCTCCTTGTCAGGCTCACTCTCTGCACTCACCCCAGCTGGCCACTTCCTGCTTGCGGCAGCCCCGTGGGCTGAAGAGGGCTGAGCTCACAGCCCAGGAGGAGGGTGGGGAGCTGTGGTGAGTGGGGGTCCAGCGGCCACACCACAGGTGTGAGGCCTTCCTGCAGCCGAAGACTCCTGTGTGGCTCTGGGGTGCTCCCGCCAGCCCCCCTGCACCTTTCCACCATCTGTCCAAGCCTCTTCTCAGCTCCTCGGTCCCTCCCATCTCCCCTGCCCTGCCAGTGGGTCCTGGAAAGCAGGATCAGAAGCACCCAGTGCCAGCTCGGGGTCCTCCATCTAGGGGCTCAGAGATGTGTGAAGTAGGCAAGAAAAGGTTACAGGAAGCTCCAGCCTCCTCATCCCCTGCCTCCCACTAGCTCCCCAGTCCTTTTCTGGAGGCAACAGATTATATCCCAGGCTAGTCAGTGTGGGCGGCGTTGGGCCAGGTTCAGGAGACAGAAGAACAGGCCACCCTGCCCCAGCACTGTGAGGCCCTGGGCCAAAGCCTCTTCCTTTTCAGGGTACAGCTAGCTGGCTTTGGGGGAGGGGTCAGCAGGCCAGCCAACTTGGCTCTGAGGAAGGGAAGCTGCTCTTCCCCCAGCCCTTCCCCAGCTGAGCAAGCACACATAGGACCCTGAGCCCTGCACCTCTGCACCTGTTCCTCCTCCTCCTCCTCCTCACCACAGGAGTGAGCTGTTCCCTGGCCACAGCAGGGAATCCAGGGAGAGGACGCTGTGCCCTGTCCCGGATGGCACCGACACGAACAGCACTCAGTCACAAAGGGATCCACGAGCTTTATTTACAAATAAACGAAGGTAGATCTTCCCTCACGTATTAAAAAAAAAAAAATGTGCATATATACACACTCTGCATCTAGAAAATTCCTCAGAGGTAAGACTGCTCCTGGACTGGGGTGGACGAACACAGGGGTGATCACCGGGCCGAGGGGCCAGGCTGCTCACGCTCCTCAGGTACTGGCAGACTCAGAGGAAATTTTGAAAGAAGAAACAGGGAGACATCCTGGAGGTCAGGAGTCAGGAGCAGGAACTGGAAGCTGCGGAGGCTCTTGCACCATGTAGGGCAGATGTGAGCCACGGTGCCTCATCTTTCCTCATTGTTCCCCTTGAAGGCGCCTGGGGCTGGGCCCATCCCCAGCCCCCACTGCAGCCACGCCAAGCCCCTCAAAGTGCAGCAATGGCTTTAGCAGCCACCTGGCGGCCCAGGGGCAGGCTGAGGTCCGTGATGGCCAGAACCACCTTGGGGTTGGACATGGCTGACACCTTCACCAGTTCCGACACCTGCCACAGACAGACAGACACTACTTGCAGGACGGCTGGTGGCAGGTGTGCTGTCCCAGGAGGAAAGAGGCCCCTCCCTGCACCAAGGGCTGCCTGAGGCCCCAGCACCTGCGGGAGAGCAGGGAGGGCGGTACTCACAGTGGTGAAGGGCCGGAACTGCAGGACACTGCCTCGGCCACCCTGTTCCTGGCAGTCCACACACTCCTCCATGAACCACTGCACGAACTGGGTGTGAGGGCCAGTGGTTTGAGACCCCAGGATGGAGGAGATGAGCAGGAACAGGTTGGCCGTGGAAAGTCGGGGGAGAGCAATAGGAGGGAGTTCCATGAGAGGGGGTGAGGTCAGGCTCTGGGAGAAGGTGGGACTGAAAAGGGAAAAGAAGGACATGCTGAGGATGCCCCCAAAAAAAGGTGTCAGAGAGAAAATATAAAAGGCAACTGAGAGGGGAGAAGGGGGAACTAGACTGGAGCCTGGGGGCCAGGATAGCCAGCAATGAGGGGCATGAGGGGAAGAGAGGAGCCTGGGAGGCCCCAGGTTTAGCAGCAGGGTGAGGGACTCACCCAGGACTCGGTTCAGAGGGTCCCTCATGTTGACCGTGTGGAGCTGAGAGGCTGACAGGGAGCTGCTCATGGACTGGTCTGCTGTGGGACGGAGCAGATGGAGTGCTGGGAAACAGCCTGCCAAGTGCAAAAGCAGTGCTCCCTGGGGATGCCCCCACCCACCTTTCACCCAGCGGATGTAACTGGTATATGGAGAGCCCAGAGAAGACCCTGAGATCAAGAGCACAGAGGGAGGCTGGCCACCATGGCTTACTCCTGTAATCCCAGCATTCTGGGAGGCTGAGGCAGGAGGATTGCTTGAGCCCAGGAGTTTGAGACCAGCCTTGGTAACTAGCAAGACCCCATCTCTACAAGTAATGTAAAAATTAGCTGGGCGTGGTGCCAAAGCCTATAGTCCCAGCTCTTTGGGAGGCTGAGGCAGACTGCTTGAGCCTAGGAGAACACGGCTGTAGTGAGCCAAGAAGGTGCCACTGTACCCCAGCCTGAGCTACACAGCAAGCCCCTGTCTCAAAAAAACAGGCCGGGCGCAGTGGCTCATGTCTGTAATCCCAGCACTTTGGGAGGCTAAGGCAGGTGGATCACCTGAGGTCAGGAGTTAGAGACCAGCCTGACCCATATGGTGAAACCCCATCTCTACTGAAAATACAAAAATTAGCTGGGCTAGGTGGCAGGCACCTGTAGTCCCAGCTACTCAGGAGGCTGAGGCAGGAGAACTGCTTAAGCCCAGGAGGCGGAGGTTGCAGTGAGCCGAGATCACCCCACTGCACTCCAGCCTGGACAACAGAGAGAGACTCCAACTCAAAAATAAAAATAAAAATGGCACAGAGGGGCCTCGGATACAGAGAGATCCCAATGGAGATGAGAGAGAAAAACTAACATGTAGTGAGCACACAGGGCCAGGGGCCGATCTTGGCATTTCCTCCTCACAACACGCCATTTATAGACGAGAAGCCCAGACTGGGGCTGGCTCAGTCACTAGCTAAAGGTCACAGGGCTTGTAGGTGGCAGACCTAGCATCTTTCTTCTGATCAAGTGTGTAGTTGGTCCCATAGTCCCTAAAAGCCTTCAGAAAAATGTCCAGGTTCAGGAGAAATCTCTGAAAACAGGAAAATTTAAATGCCACCGAAGGAGCCCTTGACAGGAAGCCTGGCAGGGAGGAGAGGACAGTGAGAAGGATAACCTCCAGGGAAGTAGGGGGGCCGTGCTCTTTAGGCAGGAAGTTGGGGAGTAGCCCTAAGCCCCAGCCTGGGCCTCTCCGGGCATGTTTGGGTAAAGGAAGGAAGGTCAGAGCTGGTGAGTCAATGGTACAGGCTGTGCCTGAGGCAGTGAACTCACTTGGGTAGCTTGTCATCCCCTCAACCCTGGGGTAAGGAAGGGGGCAGGAGGTTGGGGTGGAACTATGGGCCAGGCTGGACCTGAGCAGAGGAGCTTCAACCCTCAAGAAGCGAGAACAGCAACGTCTTCTCCAGCGGCAGGAGAGAGAGCACCCCCGTGGGGGATAAAACAGCACAGGTCCCTGCCATACCCTCTCTGACCAGCTGCAAAGATGCCTCCAGCTGGGGCAGCGGCAGAACAGCAGCATCAGGGAGTGAATGCCCAGGAAAGGAGCAGCGTGCCGCCAGCCCACACACTCACTGGGCTCGAAAGGATGTTGGCGTCATCCTCATTGGAGCTCAGCAGTTGCATCAACTTCAGAGGCTGATGTAATCCTAGAGGGTGTGAAAGTCACTGTTATATACTCCTAAACCCCTCAGTTTCCAGCTGTCAAGGAAAAGAGCTGGAGCTCCAATTTGAGCGAGGTCAGCACGGCCAGCAGGGTCTCAGCCCCTCTCTCCTCACCCCCTCCCACAATCCTACGGGCCCCTCGTACCCACAGGCAATCTGGGGCCACATGAGCCACCCGCAGATCCCTGACCAATCACACCACATCTGCTTCCCTCAGGAAGTGCTGAATCCTCAGGAAATGAACAAGTGAACGGAGGGGTCCTACTTCAATGTCTTCACGGTGTCTCTTCTGGAGGGTGGACGCCTGTCCCTTGTGGGAGGAGTAGGAACTGAGGGCACACCACACGGCCAGCCTGGCAAAGGGTTCCAGAAAAAGGGGGACAGTGAAAGAAGCCGCAGGGGCTTTCTGTGTCTGACTGGGCTCCCCAAAGCCCGGTCTCCCAGGGTGGTACCAAGCTCTGAAGAGAATCCTACTTGGCAAGAGTGGTGCCCAGGGGGTCCATGAGGCTGTGCCACTTGGAGGAGTTAGTGAGCAGGCCAGGCAGGATGTGGCCCAGCAGGACCAGGGTCACTTGATGCATGTCCAGGCAGAAGATGGAGTAGAGCAACTCTACCGCCCGCAGCATGTGCTCCTTCCGCGTCTCCTTCAGCAGCTCCTGGTGCGTGGAACTGGGAGTTTAGGAGCCGGGGGCCCAGGATCTGAGGCGCTGACACCCTGCCACTCCAGCATGGCTGTCCAGGAAGGCCCACAGAGGGGCCCCAGGTGCTGCTGCACCCCTCAGGCCGAATCCCAGCCTCTGGCCAGAGCTCCCCCAGGCGGCATCCCCAGGGAGCCATCCGGCTCACCGCAGCCTCTCAGGGAAGCCTGGCTGACCAGGCCAGGTGTGGGGAACCGGGGCACAGGACCCACGTCGGCCCACAGCCACTCCAGCCCAAGAACCTTCAGCAGGTTGTTGCAGAACCAGTAGACACCACCCATGTGCAGCAGGGTGTCGAAGATGTGGATGGAGCCCTTCTCCAGCACCTTGGCAAAGATGTCCGTCAGCACCTCCTTGATGGGCCGCTTGGGAGGCAGTAGGTTCCAGTAGGGCATCGTGTCCACCCCGGTGGAGGGAAACTTGACCTTCGTGGCTGTCTGCTGCAGCACCTCCACACACATGCGCTCCAGGATGGAGTTCATGATCGCTACCCTGGGGGCGCCGAGAGGACCTGAGGCTCAGGTGCCACTGCGGGGCGGGGAGGGGAGGGGAGGGGAGGTGAGGAAATACCCATGCCAGACTTTCCCCTGGACTTGGGTGATGGAAATCTCCCTCAGGAATTAACCCAGTTCTGTGCTGGGGGAGGGAACACCCCCAGGTGACCTGGCCCCAACCCTGCTCCTGGCAGGTCTCTCACCTGCAGCGCACAAAGCCTACAAACAGGGACTGGGCAGGGGCTTTCCTCCCACTGGCCACTCCAGCCAGATATTCACATTTTTCTTCCCTCACTCTCCAACTTCCCCCATTCCCCAGGCCTGGGCCCTGCCAACTTGCTGCATAAATAAACACAATCACTTCCCCCTGGGCCACTTGGGGGTCCCCACCCAGCCCTGGCCTCCTCCCAAAGAAAACAGTTCCTTCCAGGAGAGGGCCAAGGGCTGCCCCACAGGATTCTTCCCGGCCCTTGGTAGCTGGGCAGGCAAAAGTGTATATCCAGGAATTTTCACAAGGAAAGAGGCTTCGGATGTGAATACAGACCTGGCCGAGTGCTGACTGTTCCTGGAATGCGGGGTGGCTCTGGGAAAGCTGCTATGACTTTTAGAGCCACTTTTCTCACCTGCACAATAGAGTCACAGACTTCCCCCTAGCCCTTACCCAGATGGGACTTAGGAAGCTTAGAATGGATTACACCAGAGCAAAAGCTCCCTATTTGGTAGGGGCGGGGGAGGGGGGACGGAAATGAGAGAAGAAAGTAAAAAGAAGGAAGCAAGAGGAAGACGAGAGGTCCTTTTCCAGACCCTCCCAAACCTCATTCAGCTCAATGCTTTCCCTTCTCTCTATTAACACATCTTCAGGCTGGGCGTGGTGGCTCACACCTGTAATCCCAGCACCTTGGAACGCTGAGGTGGGAGGATCACCTGAGGTCAGGAGTTCGAGACCAGCCTGGCCAACATGGCGAAACCCCATCTCTACTAAAAATACAAAAATTAGCCGGGTGTGGTGGCAACGACTGTAATCCCAGCTACTCAGGAGGCTAAGGCAGGAGAATTGCTTGAACCCAGGAGGCAGAGGTTGTGGTGAGCAGAGATTACACCACTGCACTCCTGCCTGGGCAACAGAACAAGACTCTGTCTCTAAATAAATAAATAAATAAATGACATTCTCAACAGCTCCCTTTCGAGGTAATACCCAAAACATATTGGCTGGTGAACACCCGTGATCTCAGCAGCACTACTCACTATAGCCCAAAGGTGGAAAAAACTCGAGTGTCACAGAGAAGGGATCATCTAGATGCAGTATAGCCACACAAAAGAGGTTTTTTTGTTTTTGTTTTGTTTTTTGAGACAGCGTCTCACTCTGTCACCCAGGCTGGCATACAGTGGTGCGATCTCGGCTCACAGCAACCTCTGCCTCCTGAGTTCAAGCAATTCTCCTGTCTTAGCCTCCCAAGTAGCTGGTGGGATTAGAGGTGTCTGCCACCATGCCCAGCTAATTTCTGTATTTTTAGTAGAGATGGGGTTTCACCATGTTGGCCAGGTTGGCCTTCAACTCCTGACCTCAAGTGATCCACCCGCCTGGACCTTCCAAAGTGCTGGGATTACAGGTGTGAGCCACCGTGCCCAGGCCACGGCAGAGTATTATTCAGCCTTAAAGAGGAAGGAAATTCTGTCACATGCTACTACATGGATGAACTTTGAGGAAATCATGGTGAGTGAAGTCAGTTGGTCACGAAAAGTTAAGTACTGTATGATTCCAGTTAAACGAGGCATCTAAAAAGTAGTCAAAGTCAGCAGGTCTCGGTGAGTCATGCCTGCAACCCCAGCACTTTGGGAGTCCACAGAGAGAGGATCACTTGAGGCCAGGAGTTCATGACCTAGCAAGATAGTAAAAACATGTTTCTACAAAAAATAGAAAAAATTAGCCAGGTGTGAGCCTGTAGTCCCAGCTACTCGGGAGGCTGAGGTGGGAGGATCACTTGAGCCCAGAGGTTTGAGGTTGCAGTGAGACTCACTCTGGTCTGGGTCTCAAAAAAAAAAAAAAAAAAAAAAAATCATAGGCCGGGCGCCGTGGCTCAAGCCTGTAATCCCAGCACTTTGGGAGGCTAAGGGGGGTGGATCACGAGGTCAAGAGATCGAAACCATCGTGGTCAACATGGTGAAACCCCGTCTCTACTAAAAATATAAAAAATTAGCTGGGCACGGTGGCGCGTGCCTGTAATCCCAGCTATTCAGGAGGCTGAGGCAGGAGAATTGCCTGAACCCAGGAGGCGGAGGTTGCGGTGAGCCGAGATCGCGCCATTGCACTCCAGCCTGGGTAACAAGAGCGAGACTCCATCTAAAAAAAAAAAAAAAATTATGAAGTAGTCAAATTCCTAGATGCAGAAAGTAAAATGGTAGTTACCAGGAGCTGGAGGGAGGAAAAAATGGGAAATTGCTCAGTGGGTACGAAGTTTCAAAGATGCAAGAAGAAAATTCTGGAGACTTGTCACACAATAGTGTGAATATACTGAACACTACCGAACAGGACACTTAAACATGGTTAAGATGGCAAATCTTATGTGCTTTTTATAATTAAAAACTGAAGAGCCAGGGCAGGAAACTGTCCTAAAAGATAAGTGGGGGTGGGGGATGGCCTGTAAAATCTACAGACATGTTTCTAGTTCCTAGACAGTTACACAGCTTTGTTCTTTGGAGAGCTAGCTGTCTAGAACTTGAGAATCTGAGGGCAGGATCATAGCTGTTTGGGATCTGCATTTCTGACACACAGCAGGTGCTGGCGTACAGACGTTTCTGCCACAGAGACACACTATGTGTTGACCGAGTCAGGTGAGTGAATGCATGAACAGGAAAGTGAGTGAGTGATCGAGCAGCATGTCTGCAAAGGTCAGAAAAGAGAGGGGTGCTTGTTATTGGATGGACTTCTCACAACACACCTGCTGGGCCTGAGAAGGGAGGGCGGGTTACTGACCTTTCATTGTAGAACTGCAGGGTGTTCTCACTAAACAGTGGTCCTGCCAGCTGGCAAATCATCTGCAGAGACTTCTCACGCTCATCTAGCCCCAGCATCCGGACATGGGCCACAAGCCAAGCCACTGCACACACCGCCAGACTTCACACCTTCTCTTTGATGTTATCAGTGATTTTCTAGGGGAGAGGAAAGGTGATGGGCACCATCTATCTCCCATGCCTGGGCCATCACCTTCTCACCCTCTGTGGGCATCTAAGTTCGGCAGGTGGAGTCCCCAGCGACATTCCACACCTCTCTCCATGAGTTTGATTTTTCCCAGAGCTACCTGGGCCAGAGGGAGTGGCTAAGACTAGATTATACAAAAGATCAATATCAAAACAGGAGCTCCTTGGGCCAGGTGTGGTAACTCACACCCGTAATCCTAGCACTTTGGGAGGCTGAGGCGGGCAGATCACAAGGTCAGGAGTTCGAGACCAGCCTGACCAACATGGTGAAATCCTGTTTCTACTAAAAATACAAAAATGAGCCAGTCGTAGTGACACACGCTTGTAGTCCCAGCTACTCGGGAGGCTGAGGTGGGAGAATCACTTGAACCCAGAAGGCAGAAGTTCAGTGAGCCGAGATCACTCCACTGCCCTCCAGCTTGGCAACAAAGCAAGACTCGGTCTCAAAACAAACAAACAACAACAACCAAAAAAAAAAAAACACATGAGCTCCTGGATTAAAGGTCTTCTCGCTCTTACGAAATATAACAAGCCATCACTGGCTGGCTCACGGGAGCAAAGGCTGCTGGGAAGGTGGGGCTACCTGGATGGACTCGAAGGCCAGGACCCCGTTCTCCCAGGCATTGAGGATTTCCAAGATGGCGGCTGAGATGCTGAGACAGGCCTCGTGCCACTTCATCTGCCTGTGGGTGTGCGTGGGAGAAGTCACCACAGGGAAGCAGGGGACAGGCTCAGGGAGAGAGTCTTGGCCGTGCCCCCACCCCACCCTTGGAGTGGGCGCCCGGGCCACTGACACCAGCTTCATCTCCGAGGAGTTGTTGAGTAGGGCCACCAGGGACTCCACTTTGGTGGAGTCGGGGCGGAAGCAGGGGCGGTCAGGGTTCAGGATCTTGCCCTCCTCAGGCATGCAGGTCTGCATCTAGGTCTTGAAGAAGGGCACCTCAGCTCCTGAGCGAGACTCAGACAGAATCACCTGGGAAAGGGGAAGAGGGGGCACCAGCCGAGTGGAGGGCGCGGCGTCTGCCAGCGCTAGACCTGGGGCTGCACTGTTTCCCGTCACGTTGCTGCTCCAGCCCAGCCTGAAGACTGGGGACAAACCGGTCCAACGGAGGCAGACGGGGGCTATGCTGCCACCTAGTGGTCAGTGTGAGCATGGGGCTGAAGGGGCCTCTGCAGACTCCAGCCCGGGTGGGCACTTGGTTTCTGAGGCCCACAAAACTAACTGGCTGAGAGGCTGTGGCGTGGCGGGGCGGGTGGTGAGGTGGGGAGAATTCCGGGATACCTCCTTCCCCTGAGCCCCCGACCCGGCCGCTCCCCTCTTCCTCACCTCTGAACCATAGGTCTGGGCCACATGGCACAGCATGAGGAAGGAGATGTCAAACAGCAGGGCCCGGACAGAGGCCGGTTTGGCTGTGGAAGGACAGGACAGCTGAGCTACCAGGGAGAGCTCATGTCTGGGTGGACAGGGATCGGGATTTGTCTCTAGGAAGGTCAGGGACCACGTGGCTCCTTCAAAGCTCTGAGGCTCAGAATCCTTTTCTTGAGTCTCAGTTGGAACATCATCCCTTCCTTGAGACCAAAGGCCCCCAGCACCCTCTTCCAGCATACCCAACCAAGTCATAAGGGGTGGGGGGAACGAGACACAGGGATGGTCTGGGAAGAATCCTTTTCCAGCATTACCCACTTCCTAGCTCTGTGGAAGCTTCCATCAGTCATGGCTCTGAGGAGGCAGCACAGCCTCCCCGCGTTGAGCTCAGGTGCCCTCCTCCCTCCCGCACACCCTCCTCCCTCCCACACACCCTCCTCCCTCCCACACGCCCTCCTCCCTCCCACACTCTCCCTCCACACCCCTCCTCAGGTCCCACTGAGCCTGCGGATGCACAGGGCTGACTTACTGCTTTCTTCGCTGCCATAGTTTGTGAATTCATTCAAACTAAAAGGACTGGAGACAGGTTGCGCTGACCAGAGTATGAGCTGAGCAGTAGCAGGGCACTGGGGCTACACATGCTCAGAGAGTGGTCACTAGAGTCTGAGTTACAGGTTAAACTTAAAAGGAGACATGCTGCTACAGGAAAAGTATTGCTATTGTGAGAAGATTTCCAAGGCCTAGAGAACGGCTCACTGAATGGAACAATGTTCTGTATGTCAAATTCCAGGGCAACCAAAAAAGGCAACAGAATTTGAGAGCTGCTTATTAATAACTGAGCATACTCGGAATTCCTCCATGTCCAGTGTTCAACACCTCGACCTTTACCCTCATCTCTTTACCAGACACATCCACTCCATCCTCAGCTGAAGAGAAAAGAACACTTCGGTTGTGAGAACAGGCCCTTCCTACAAGCTCTCCAGCCAGGGTGCTCTGCCTAGGCCTGTGGGTCTCTGGACGAGACCCAGACCCAGGCACCTGACTCCCACTCTGATACCTCCTGCCAACACGCATGGCCTCCCCGCACGCCCTGGGGTCAGGAGCTTGGCCTTCCTCACTTGATGAATTTCCAGACAAAGGATTTCAGCTTTTCAGTGGCAGCAGCAGCAGCCAGTAGCAAGTCCAGACTCTTCCCAGATAGCATGTGGCCCAGGATGCCCAGCAGTCCCTCCGGGGACTTAGAGTGGTCCGCATCCATCGTCTGGAGACAGGACAGGAAATCAAGTTCTGAAGAACACTGAAGACCCCCCACCCAAGATATAGCCTAGCCACATTTTCTCTCTTTCACAACCTGGAATGTAATCTACATCTTTCTGATTTCAATCTGGAAAATCGTTCCTAAAACTTATCCTTGCTCTCCGATCCATCCCTCTCGTCTACACTGGCATGAAGGTGGTAAGGTTGGGGTGGGCAAGGTTATGGCTGGGAACTTCTCTGTTATCTTTTTTTTTTTTTTTTTTTTTTTTGAGACAGAGTCTCACTCTATTGCCCGCCCAGCCTTGATTGCAGCAGTGGTGCAATCTCAGCTCACCATAATCACCTCCCGGGTTCAGCGATTGTCCTGCCTTAGCCTGCCAAGTAGCTGGAATTACAGGTATGCACCATCACACTAGGTGAATTTTGTGTTTTTAGTGGAGATGGAGTTTCACCACATTGGCCAGGCTGGTCTCAGACTCCTGACCTCAAGTGATCTTCCACCTCAGCCTCCCAAAATGTTGGAATTACAGGTGTGAGCCACCGCACCCCACGCCTCTGTTGCTTCCATGTGAGACAGCCTAAGAGAAAGTGCTTTGTGCGGCTCTTTGAGTCTCCCGAGGGTACAGAGGAGCTCAAGTGGACAGCTTTCACTTTCCTCAAGGTACCGGGGACGTGGGCGGGACAGAGCCAGTCTAGGAATGGTTCTCAGGAAGAGCCGCGGCACCCTGGACCTCTGCCCTGTGTTTCTCCCTGCAGGTGCTGGGCCCAGCCTGCCAGGTATCCCAGTGCAAGTTCCCATTTCATTTTCTCTGAAAGTGCCAGGGCTATATTTAACCCATTTGGCAAACTCTGTTGTTTCCTGCCACAGAGGTGCAGTTTAGCTTGGTCCTCAGACAGATTGGTGCGGGGCAGTGAGGGGAGCCAGGGAAAGGGGCCCCAGTCCTCCTTGAAGCTGGGGATCTACTTTTACTTATGGCATTTTTTTCTGTTGAGTGAGCAGAGGTGCAGGGTCCCTGTGTCCTGTGCCTAGGCCTGGGGGCTTGGTTTTCTGGAAAAGAGTCAACTTGTGGTCAGGCACCTGGGTGTGTTGAATCCCCACCACGATCCTGCGTGAAACACAGAATTCCCATTTGACAGATGAGGAAACTGTAGCTTAGAGAGGCTGGGAGCTAGGCCAGTGTTGTACAGGTTGGTTGATCTCCAAGCCTCATTTTCCTGACCTGTAAGATGAAGATAACCTTTGTCCACCCTGCAGGGGAGCTGGGGAACTGACCCCTCAGATTCCCTCCAGCCAGGGCTGTGCCTTGCCTCTAGCTGGGCCCAGAGTGTGGGGCAGAATGTGGGAACATCCTCTGTAAGCTGGAGTAGCTGTAGTATGGGCCTCTGTGACCGTGTGTGTGTGTGTGTACACGCGTGTATGCACACATGCTGACAGCTGTGTCTATAGACTCCAGGAAGAGGGCAGGGTCATCCAGAGAGCCCAGATGCTGACTCCCCGGCCCTCGTTCTCTCCGTAGAGGGCCATCTGCGTGCGCAGCCACTCCATGGAGACCATGGTGGGCGGCCAGAAGAAGTCACACGGAGGAGGCATCCCCGGCAGCTTCAGCAGCGGCATCTCCCACAACAGCATGGAGGTCACCAAGACCACCTTCTCGGTGAGTGGCCCTGGGGCAGCAGGTGGGTCCCAGGGAGGCCCCCCGAGACCAATGAAGGAAGGGTGCCCCCACCCAGGCTTGGGCAGGTGACTTGATCAGGGCAAGCTGGATGATGGAGGGAAACTGAAGCTGCTAGGGGATGACTCTGGGCCCTGACCTCTGAAAATGGTCCTTTGGTGCCTCCATCCTAGACAGCACCTGCAGTTGGCCGCAACAGCCTGAGAAGCCCTCCTGTCCTATATGCTGAGTTTCCTTGACAGCTAGACTCCTCCTCAGGGCCAGCCCTGCAAAATGGTCCTGAGGTGTGTTTCGCTGCGCAGGGCCTTGGGACCCGTGACTGTGAGGGGGTGTCCTTGCTTTGTTATTACTGGTGCCAGCAGTAGCTGCCCCAGCTGGATCCAAAGTCTATGCTCTTCATCACCATGTGCACAGTTCCCAAGGAAAGAGGGTGCTGTAGGCCTGTGAGTTTGATCCTGATGGACTTGCAGGGGCTGGGGGGTTGGAGGGGATCACATAGTTGGGTCTTTCATAAAGCAAAGTGGGCTGGGCGCGGTGGCTCACACCTGAAATTCTGGTACTTTTGGAGGCTGAGGAGAGCGGATCCCTTGAGTCCAAAAATTCGAGACCAGCCTCGGCAACAAAGTGAGACCCGGTGTCTACAAAACAACACAAAAATTAGCTGAGCATGGTGTCACACACCTATAGTCTTAGCGACTTGGGAGGCTAAGGTGGGAGGATCACCTCTACCTAAGGAGGTCGAGGCTCTAGTGAGCTGTGACTGGACCACTGCACTCCAGCCTGGGTGTCAGAGCGAGACCCTCTCAAAAACAAATTAACTAAAGCAAAGTGGCTTTGGATTTGTATAGACTGGGATTTTCCTTTCTTCTTTTTCTTCAAAATAGCAGAACCTACTCACCATGGTACTAATTATGAGTATTATAAATGGCCTTGCATAATTAATTTAACTGAGTAAATGTTTTCCTAGCTATTATGCTGTTACCCCTGAGGGTGCGTGGAGTGAGCAGGGCAGGGCCCTTCCTCCATGCTGTGTATCAGGAGACTCGGGAGACTCAGGCCGGGTCTCACCACTCTCCTGAGGTTGCATAGCATGTACATGGCAGGAGCTGGGGCCTGGGTTGGAGGCTTGGTGGCCTCTGAAGATTGGTTCCGGCCTCTTGTCTGCCTTCCTCAAGTTCCCACCACGCGTTGTCCACTGTGAGGCCGGGGGAAACTGTCCAGAGCAGAAGCCATCTGGCTGCCCCCAGCCACCTGCCAGTGCCTGTGGACCCGGCCTCACGGCTCTCAGTCTCATTACTGTGACACCTGCTGGGCCCCGTTTGTTGTGAGGAATGAAGGAGAGTCAGGAGGCCTCACCTGCCAGTGATTTGCTGGATGACCTTGATGCAATCTCACTCTTTGGTCTTCAGCCTCCTCACCGGTAAAATGAGAGGTTGAACAAGGTCCCTCCGGGGTTTCCCTGGCTCTGTGCCTCTTGGTCTGTATCCCTCTGAATTGTTCTGACCTTCTTAGTGTCTGGGGCTCCCTCAACCCGTGTTCCTCCCAAGGTGTGGGTTTTTTTTTTTGTTTTTTTTTTTGAGACAAGGTCTTTTTTTTTGCCCAGGCTGGAGTCCAGTGGTATGATCTCAGCTCACTGCAACCTCTGCCTCCTGGGTTCAATTGATCCTCCTGCCTCAGCCTCCTGAGTAGGTGGGATCACAGGCACCTGCTACCACACCCAGTTAATTTTTGTATTTTTAGTAGACAGGGTTTCGCCATGTTAGCCAGGCTGGTCTCAAACTCCTGACCTCGTGATCCACCCACCTCAGCTTTCCAAAGTGCTGGGATGACAGGCGTGAGCCATGGCGCTCGCCAGTTGTGGTCTTTGGTGGATCATTACCTGGGGCCATGAGGTTTGGCTTCACACAGGGAAAGAGGCTGTCACTGGCCTGAGTCCTGAGGTCTCAGTTCCAATTATATAGATCTCAACCTTCCTAGCTGTACTATTTTCTGGGGTCTTCTCCAGAGCAGGAGCCATTTGTAGACCAGGGAGGGGGATGAAGGGATAGATCGGTGTTCGGGCCGGGAGCACTCATTTTGGCCATTTCATCGGCAGCCTCCAGTGGTGGCGGCAACTGCGAAGAACCAGTCACAGAGTTCCATCAAGCGGAGGTCAGGGCTCTTCCCCCGCCTGCACACAGGCTCGGAAGGCCAGGGGGACAGCCGGGCACAATGGTAACTATTGGGAAACCCCTACTCCAGCCTGAATCATGGGGTCTATGGGGTCTGTCAACCCTCTCCACTGTACAGTGTTCAGTGTCCAAACTTGGGGGAGGAGCTTTGCCCAGATGGCCCTGATTTCAGGCACCTGCATGTCCCCTGTCACTCACGCAGCTTTTTATCCAGAGGCTGACGGTGCCAGTCTCCGCATGGGGCTTTCCAGAGTTATTCTTGCAGCATTTTGACTGAGGCTAGAGACATTGCTGGGTTCCTGTTCCTTTGCCTCCTTTTTCAATGCTCACTCCGATGGCCTGTGTTGTGGGAGCCTTCCCTGATTTTGCCAGGCAGAGTTCCTTGCACCTTCCTTTGGACTTCTAAAAGGTTCTGGGCTTTTTTCTTATTAAGAAACTCATATATTACATTTAACCTGTTCTGATTCTTTAAGAAACAACACATAGTACTTGCACATTTTTTGGGGGTGCATGTGATCTTTTCATAAAATGCATAATGATCAAATCAAGGTAATGGAACTATCCATCACCTCAAACATTTATCTTTTGTGTCAGGAACATTCCAGCTCTTTTCTGGCTCTTTTGAACTATGAAAAATATTACTATCAACTATGGTCACTGTATTATACTATTGAACACTAGATTGTATTTCTTCTGACTATATTTTTGTACCCATT
Organism: Callithrix jacchus; assembly: GCF_049354715.1. Classification (NCBI taxonomy): domain Eukaryota; kingdom Metazoa; phylum Chordata; class Mammalia; order Primates; family Cebidae; genus Callithrix; species Callithrix jacchus. Next base: position 120,458,846 of record NC_133506.1, read on the forward strand.
AACCAAATTCTCTTCATCCTGCTCTCCCACCCCTTCCCAGCCTCTGGTGACACTAGTCAACTCTCTATCTCCACAAGATTCACTTTTTCAGCTCCCACAAATGAGTGAGGACATGCGATAATTGTCTTTTTTTTTTTTTTTTTTTTCGAGACAGAGTCTTGCTCTGTCCCCCAGGCTACAGTGCAGTGGCGCGATCTCAGCTCACTGCAACCTCTGCCTTCTGAGTTCAAGCAACTCTCCTGCCTCATTCTCCTTGAGTAGCTGGGACTACGGGCATGCACCACCACATCTGGCTAATTTTTGTATTTTTAGTAGAGATGGGGTTTCACCATGTTGGCTAGGCTGGTCTTAAATTCCTGATATCAAGTGATCCACCCACCTCTGCCTCCCAAAGTGCTGGGATTACAGGTGTGAGCCACCGCGCCCAGCCACGATATTTATCTTTATGTGTCTGGCTTTCGCTTAACATGATGACCTCCAGTTCCACCCATGTTGCTGCAAATGACAGGATTGCATTCTTTTTCCGTGGCTGAATAACATCTGTTGTGTATGTCCACAACATTTTCCTCATCCCTTTATCTGCTTATGGACACTGAGGGTGATTCTGTACCTTGGCCATTGTGAGTAGAGCTGCAATAAACATGGGAGTGTAGATATCTCTTCCACCTACTGATTTCCTTTCTTTTGGATATAGTTACCCTGCAGTGGGATTGCTAGATCATATGGCAGCTCCGTTTTTAGTGTTTTGAGGACCCTCCATACTGTTTTCCATAGAGGCTGTGCTAATTTACATTCCCACCAACACTGCGAGCATTTCCCTTTCTCTGCATCCTCACCAGCATTTATGATTTCCTGTCTTTGTAATAAAAGCCATTTTAACTGGAGTGAGATGATATCTTATTCGGGTTCCTGCGGTGGGGGCAGATGTCACAGACTCTGAATTATTAAAGACAAATAGTAACAGATGTCAGAGAGGATGTGGAGAAATCAGAACCCTTGTTCATTGCTGGTAGGAATGTAAAATAGTGCAACTACTTCGGAAAACAGTCTGACAGTTCCTTAGAAGATTAAACGTACAGTTGCTGTGTAACCAACAATTCCACTCCTAGATGTCATCTGGAGAGAGTTGAAAACAGCTGTCCATGAAAAAAAATTTACATTTACATTTCCTTGATAATTAGTGATGTTGAATGTTTTTTGATATACCTGTTGACTATCTGTATGTCTTCTTTTGAGAAATATCTATTCATATTTCTTGCCCTTTAAAAAATCGTGTTATTTGTGTTTTTGCTGTTGATTTTTTTGAGTTCCTCATAATATATTCAGGTTATTAGTCCTTGTTGGATGGATAGTTTGCAAATATTTCCTCCTATTCTGCAGATTGGCTCTTGGTTGATTGTTTCCTTTGCTGTGCAGAAGCTTTTCAACTTGTTGTAATCCCATTTGTCTATTTTTGATTTTGTTGTCTGTGCTTTTGAGGTCTTACCTGAAAAGCTTTTGCCCAGACAGACCAACATCCTGAAGCATTTCTCCAGTGTTTTCTTCTAGGAGTTTCTTTGTGTCATGCCTTAGATTTAATCCATTTTGATTTGATTTTTATGTATGGTGAGAGGGAAGGGTCTGGTTTTAATCTTTTGCATATGGTTATCTAGTTTTACCAGCACCACTTACTGAAGAGACTGCCCTTTCCCAATGTATATTCTCAGCACCTTTGTTGAAAATGAAATGATCATGTGGATTTTGTTCTGTATTATTAATGTGATGTATCATATTTGTTGATTTGTAGATGTTGAACCATCCTTGCATCCCTGGAACAAATCCCACTTGATCATGGTGAATGATCTTTTTGATGCATTGTTGAATTCTGTTTGATAATATTTTGCTGAGGATTTTTGCTCTGTGTTTATCAGGAATATTGGCTTGTAACCCTCTCTTTGTTGTATGCTTGGATGGTTTTGATGTCTTTCTGATTCTTTAGTTGGTGAGCCCATTTGTTCTTTATTTCAGCAAGCAGCATTTCTTGAGTGCCATGTGCTGGGTACAGTGCTGAGTGCTCAGAGAAGTGCTGCAAAAACATGCAAGCCTGTCCTCCAGAAGCTCACAGCCTTGTAAGGGAAAGGGAGGCATTTGGTTGACTTCCAGATTCCCAGGTTGTCTGCCTCTAGCCCTGGGCAGTGGCACCATGTTCTGAAGTAGGGCTTGCATGACAAGAGGCAGGGTTATGGAGAAGGATGAAAAGCTCTGTTTGGAGCCTGTGCATGGGAGTTTTTGTGAACCATCAGTAGAGATGTCCAGGGAGTGGTCAGAGTTGTAGGTTTTTATTTTATTTTATTTATTTTTATATACTTTAAGTTCTGTGTAGAACGTGCAGGTTTGTTACATAGAAATACATGTGCCATGGTGATTTGCTGCACTCAGCAACCTGTCATCTAGGTTTTAAGTCCTTCATGCATTAGGTATTTCTCCTATTGCTCTCTCTCTCCCCTTGTCACCAACCCCCTGACAGGCCCTGGTGTGTGATGTTCCCCTCCCTGTGTCCATGTGTTCTCATTGTTCAACTCCCACTTATGAGTGAGACCATGTGGTGTTTGGTTTTCTGTTCCTGTGTTAGTCTGCTGAGGATGATAGTTTCCAGCTTCATCCATGTCCTTGCAAAGGACATGAACTCATTCTTTCCTGTGGCTGCATAGTATTCCACGTTGTATGAGAGGCCTTGACTAGAGAAGGAGAGTTGGGAATCAATAGGGTAGAGGTACTGGTTGATGTTGGCGTAATCAATGCGACCACTGGAGAGGCTGAGTAGAGTACCACATTTAAGGGCAGGTGGAGAAGGGAAGCTGGTGAAGCTGACTGGGAATGAAAGATGAGAGGAGAGGAGGAGGAGATGGAATCTCTGAAGCCGGAGGAGGAGAAATTCCAGGAAGGGAGGACATGTGTGTCAGACACGCAGAGATGTCCGGCCCAGTGACCCAAACCCTGCACAGGTTGACAGGAGGTTATTAGCGACCTCATCAAAAGTGCATTGAGACACTTCACACCTCTGGCATGGCTTTAATCAAAAAGACAAATAATAACAGATGTCAGGAGGATATGGAGAAATGGGAACCCTTGCTCATTGCTGGTGGAAGTGTAACACAGTGCAGCTACTGTGGAAAACAGTCTGGCAGTTCCTTAGAAGGTTAAACATAGAGTTACCATATGACCAAGCAAACCCGCTCCTATGTATATACCCAAGAGAGTGAGAACAGTGGGCCATGAAAAACCGAGTCTACCAGTACAGCTAGTACACAGATGTTCATGGCAGCATTACTCATCCTAGCCCAAACTGGAAAGAATCCAAATGTCCATCATCTGGTAGATGGATAAACAAAATGCGATCTAGCCATAAAATGGATTATTATTAGAATCAAAAGGAATAAAGTGCGGATACAGGCTACAATATTGGCTCATAGGTGAACCTTGAAAATACTGAGTTTAAGAAGCCAGACAAAAATGCCACATTATACGGTTCTGTTTACATGACTGTCCGGAAGAGGCCAGTCTACAGTGATGGCTTAGGGATCGGGTGGGAGTTGCAGGGAGAGGAATAGGAAGTGATTACAGATGGCTCCAGGGTTTCCTTTAGGGGCCAAACGTGTTCTAAAATCAGATGGTGGTGATAGTTGCACAACTCTGAATAAACTAAAAGCCATTACACTGTACATTTTAAATAGGTGAGTTCTGTGGTACATAGATTGTGTTTCAACAACACTATTGTTTAAAAAGTGCATTGATGGCAGGTGCAGTGGCTCATGCCTGTAATCTCAGAACTCTGGGAGGCCGAGGTAGGCAGGTCACTCAAAGTCAGGAGTTCAAGACCAGCCTGGCCACATGGTGAAACCCTGTCTCGACTAAAAATACAAAAATTAGCCATGTGTGTAATTCCAGCTACTCGGGAGGCTGAAGCAGTAGAATCGCTTGAACCTGGGAGGCAGAGGTTGCAGTGAGCCAAGATCATGCCACTGCATTCCAGCCTGGGTGATAGAACAAGGTTCCATCTCAAAAACAAGTGCATTGAGCACACGGCCATCCTGTCCCACACAGAGGGCACTGTGGGCACTGTCCATGGTCTTTGTTAGACTATAGGAGAAGGAAACTCTTGGCTGAGAGTACCCTTGCTTCCCAGCTCCCAGGGCAGCCTCGTCATGTGGATCCAGGAGTGTATTCTCGTCTGTATGAAGGGCGGCCTCCTGGGACCTCCCGGGAGTCCATGTGTCTTGGGTGGTTCCTGTGGTGGGGGCGGATATCACAGACTTCGCCATATTTCCTGCTGCATTCCTCACAGGGCTCTCTCTTGACCCATAACTCGGCCAGGTGTGAGGCCACAGCATGGGTGAGAGAGATCTGGGCTAGAGGCCATCAAGCCAGGACCCCAGTTTGGCAGCTCTGGACTTGACCATGAACCTAGAGTAGCCCTGTAGTGTAGGGATCAGGAAACCCTGCTGTGTGCTGCCATCTCTGGAGGGCTCAGGTGGGAAAGGACATCTTGGCAGTGATGCTTCGTGGGGTGTTTGTCCCCACAGCCCCCTACAATGCTGGTCGCCGGCTGGCAGAGGCTCTGCCTGGGGCCGGGGATGGGGCGTGGGTAGAGGCTGCCTCCACGGCCTCAGTCCTCATTTCTGTGCCCTCAGTGACAGTGTATCCAGCATGCCCAAGACCCCGGACGGCGGACACTCTTCTCAGGAGATAAAGTCTGCCCCAGCTCTCCGGAAATCTGCCCCAACAAAGAGAAGGAAGAGACTGAGGGTGAGGGAAAAGCTGGCTTTGGCCACAGAGCCCTGGAACACACACTGCCTCTTGGCTGGCTGAGAGTGACCATCTCCTGCCTCTGGAACTCTCCAAAACACAAAGGCTGATGGGTGGGGGCATGGGCAGCCACCAGAGGACAGGCTCAGATCTCCACGGGGGTTGCCCTGTCCGATCCCGGGAGGACCTGGGGGTGGAGGGCTCTCACGTGCCACCAGGGCCAGCTTTGCTTCCTGTTCCCTGCAGGCGCTTTATGAAATTGAAGGAGAATGGCTGTGACATCTCCCGCTCCTCCTCCAGCACCAGCAGTGTCAGCAGCACCGCTGGGGAGGGTGAGGCCATGGAGGAAGGTGACGGTGGGGTAGGTGTGCCCATCTACCATTAGGCAGGCACTCTGGATGCTGGCCAGCCACCCTCCTTGCATTAGAGGCACTGTGGATCCAGCCCACTCCAGTCTTTGCAGAGGAAAGGGGAAGAATGGAAACGAGAGGTGGGCTCGTCGGCCATCACCATCCCTTGGGCACCATGGGTGAGGGGTTCCCTCTTGGAGTGACATGGCAGCAGCAGCAGAGGGCAGGGGCCAGACCTGACGGTGCCCCTGCCTTGGGGCTCCTGGCTGGAGTGCTGAATGACTAGCGCCGGCCCAGGAGGCTGGGTCAAAGGTCCTTCTTGGAGCAGGAAAGCTTAGAACCAGGGTTGAAGTCAGTAGGAAAGAAAAGAGCAGGTGGGGAGTGGGAGGCAGTGGCCGTCCTGGGCTTGTGGGTGCTATCTCAGGCATGTGTAATGTGGCTACCGAGGGTGGGCTGACCTCGCTCACCTGGTCTCTCTCCTCAGAGCAGCCAGCCGTCCACAACGTCACCCTTCAAGCAGGAGGTGTTTGTCTACAGCCTGTCCTTGAGCAGCGAGAGCCCCAGCCTGGGAGCAGCTGCCACCCTGATCATCATGAGCAGGAGTCCCACAGGTCAGTGGCATGGGTGGTATGTGTGCAATCACCAGGAGGGCAGGCTGTGCCCTGTCCACAGTTGGCCACCCACGCCAAATTATCTGGTCTTCGGCCCTCCTCCCCACTGCGAGGGCCCCACTCTGTGAGCTCTCTCCATCTGTTCATTGGCCTTCACAGCCTAAGTTCCTAACCTCCCTACACAGAGAGTGTGAAACTGAGGCACAGAGAGGTGACAGCCTTGCAGGAGACCCTGTGGGAATTCACTCAGGGCGGTGGCAAAAATACTAAGGGAAAAATAGTAGAGAAAGTTACAGAATATAGTCTCAAACTCTTTTGGAAGGCCTAAAGGTTTTTTCATAGTTTCAGTAGAAGTTTCAGCTGAAGGCAGCCTAAATCCCCCTTACATTGAGTTAATAAGTAAAGCAAATAGCCACGGTATGTGGGGGAGTTTACCTAACTAACTTGTTTACTCATGTGGTCTTAAAACTAACCTTTGAGCCAGATGGTGCTCTCGGGGAGGATGACCAAGATATCCACTAATGGTGTTTGCTTTGGGTGTCGGAATCTGTGCTTTACTCTTCACTCTAGTGTTGTTGACCCAAGCCTTTCTCAATTAAACTTTATTAATAAATGCAAGTCTTTCTAGCTAGTGAGGGCCAGCAGTTGCAACTGTTTACAGCACTCCACAGGGTGCCTGTAAGTCACAGGGACCCTCAGCCAAACTGGGAAAGCGTAACTATCTGTGTGTCAGTGCACTTAATTTATCTGTCACTGGGTCAGGGTCTGCAGGACAGACCCCCACAGGTAGTTGCCCTGATGAGATCCCATAGTGGAGGAGTCGGGATTGGTGATGAGGAAGCTGATCACTTGCCACTGGCCACCCTCCCCACCTGCCAGAGCTTGAGGGCCCCTCTGTCCTGGTGGGGGTCTTGATAACACAAGAGGGGGAAGGGCTGCAGGGGAGGGAACAGCAGGTGGAAAGGCCCAGAAGCGATGAGAGAGCAGGCATTCTGGACCTGCACGTGATTCGCAGCAGCTAGAGTCCACAGAGCCAGGCAGGAGACAGGCTGGAGCGTTGGCAGGCCAGGGTCATCCCCAAGACCCTGGTGAGGATTTGTTCTCTGGCTGGAAGCTGCTGTTGGAGACTCTTCAGTATTTGAAGATTCTTAAGTAGGGAAGCACTGTCTGGAGTTCAGAAAGACCAGTTTGGTTGCTGCAGCTGCTGGGTAGAGAATGGGTTAGTGGGGAGCAGGAACAGAGAGGAAGGAGGAGAGGGGACAGGAGGGGAACCAGGCTGTGGCAGAGCGCTGGGGTTCGGGAGGTACCAAGGTGATACAATGTAGGGGCTCAGTAGCGGGACTTCAGAGAGAGCAGGAGTCTGGATTTGGGGTTCTGTGATCCCTGCAGCTGGGCAGAGTAGGGGAGCCAGCTCTGGGGAGAAGGTGGGGGGCCAGCATCTGGGGGCTTCATGGGGGGCACTGCTGGGCAGATGCTGTGGGTTCCTGCTCTTGTGAGGGCGGCTGAGCATGGGGAGAGCACAGGACTCTGAGCCTGGGTCCAAATCTTGGGTCTGCTGCTCACTAGACATGATACTGGGCAAGTCACCGAGCCATTCTGTGACTCAGTTTCTCTCCAAGCAGAAAATGAAGGGAGGGGAATAGTAGTGTCTGCCTCAGAGGGCTGGTTGTATGAAGATTAAAGGTGCTCATGCTTGTAAGAGGCATGGGACTGGTAACCTCGGTGTTCGTTAAGGAGTGGGAACGAGACAGGGCAGTCTTGCTCTCCTGTGGAGGTCTGGCAATGTCTAGACACATTTTTTATTTTCACGATTTAGGAAGGGTGCTACTGGCATCTAGTGGGCAGAGGTCAGAGAAGCAGCTGAGCAATGTACATGTCAGCCTGCAACCACATTAGCCAAAGAATTCTCCGACCCCAAATGTCATTTGGTTGAGAAACTCTAATCTCAATGATAGAGACACAGGAAGGGCCTATGGGCCATCAGGGTGGCTGAAGCCAAAATGTTTCTGGGGTCCACACGGTGAAGGGGTGTTGCAAAGAGAACTTGCAGTGTCAGAGATAAAGGGAAGATAGTGATTCCACAGCCAGTGGCCCTCTGCCCTCGTGTTTCTCAGTGAGTGGAGGAGGTCACATGCCTCCTCTCATTCAGCCCCCTGCGGTCAGGCAGCTGCAGAGCTGGGTTCGAATCCCAGTTGTGGGATTGACAGGTCCACCTCTCTGAGCCTCAGCTGTAAAGGGGGGTAGTAATACAAATTCCCTGGATTTTTCTTTTTTAATTAAGGCCGGGCATGGTGACTCACACCTGTAATCTCAGCACTTTGGGAAGCCAAGGCAGGTGGATCATGAGGTCAGGAGTTCAAGACCAGCCTGGCCAAGATAGTGAAACCTCATCTCTACTAAAAATTCAAAAAATTAGCTGGGCGTGGTGGCAGGCGCCTGCAGTCCCAGCTACTCAGGAGGCTGAGGCAGGAGAATTGCTTGAATCCGGGAGACAGAGGTTGCAGTGAGCCGAGATTGAGCCACTGCACTCCAGCTTCGGTGAGACTTCATCTCAAAAAAAAAAACTTAAGTATTGGAATGAATGAAAGAATCTGTAACCAAGCCTGGCTCCCACTTGGTGTTAAATAAATATCCAAGTAAGGAAGGTTTTGAGTGAAGGAATGATAGAGTCTCTGCAAGTTGCTGAAGGTCAGCAGAGGCAGAAGGGACCTTGGACAGTCCCTTCTGGGGACTCTGGGCCGGTGCTTCCTGCTCCCCACAGTGATGCTGCTTCTTACACACCTTTTCTCCACACAGTATTTAACCCCCAGCCCCATGTAAGATGTGCTTGGTTCCTCCAGGATGAGGGTGGGCTTGGGGAGATCCGGGAACCTGTTTTCTGCTATTGGGCTGAGTCTGGGGAGAGAGGTGGCCTGGGAGGGCCTGACGTGTATCCATCCATAACCTCAGATATCTGATCATTGGTCATTTCATCCCTGGGCTTCCTGGGGCCCAGAAGAGGACTGACAGGTGACACAAAGAGGCATCACAGCCCTGGCTGGACCGCCTCGATTCGAAGCACCATGCACCAGTCAGCAGCTTCCAGGAAGGCTGTGCTGAGCTGAGCTTTTGATACCCTTGGCCAGAGGAAAGCCAGAAACTCCAGTGGCCCTCCTGCCAGTGGGGCCTAGTGGAGCGTTTATAGCTGGCTCTGCTACCACTCACATGCTCACTTACTGAATCTTACTATATGATGGATGTGAAATACAGTGTACAAACAGCAGATAGATGATGTTCTCCACTATAAATCCCGTTATGTCCAATTGACTCTCACAAAATGCTTTATTGGCATCTGCCTAACCTTTCCATCTGTAGCCAACTTAAGTCTGCAGGTGATGGATATGTGTAATTCGGACATGAATGTGGACTGATATTACCATGTTAATGAGTATTTTATATAGATTTTCTATATATGTGTGTATATATATATTTTTTTCTTTTTTTTTGAGATGGAGTCTCACTGTGTCACCCAGGCTGGAGTACAGTGGCACAATCTTGGCTCACTGTAACCTCCGCCTCCCGGATTTAAGCAAGTCTCCTGCCTCAACCTCCCAAGTAACTGGGATTACAGGCAAGCGCTACCGTGCCTGGTTAATTTTTGTATTTTTAGTAGAGACGGGGTTTCACCATGTTGGCCAGGCTGGTCTTGAACTCCTGACCTCAGGTGATCCACCTACCTTGGCCTCCCAAAGTGCTGGGATTATAGGCGTGAGCCACTGCACCCGGTCATGAGTATTTCATATTAAGAGAACTTCATTGATCAGTGCGACACAAGTAATTTCTTTGCTGTATCCTAGAACAGTTTTCAAACCCTGGAAGGATACTGACTCAGTTTTCTTTTGTTCTGTTCACAATGTCATGCCTGCAGACACACGTTTTGAAGTTTAATGTACATACTTTTTTTCTATTAGTTCCTTAAGTCTAGACTACAAAACAATAAATCAAGCCATGATTTATAGCATGTGCCAATTTCTGTGGTGTAAATATACCTATCGTGGCTGATCTCAAGCTGCTGATGTGACATCCTTGAACGGAATTGGAAAGAAGATACACTGTAGCCACCGTCTTTAGGGTGTTTCTACCATGTGGATAAGAAAGACATAAGAGCATAGGTAATCATAAAACAGAAAAATAACTAGGAAGTGATGAATTTCAAGTATTTATTACATCTGTTGAATATAATTTATTGAATTCTAAGCTTATGTAATTCAACTTTACAAAATGGCCTGTGTTGAACAACCCACTCCCCACATTTCTGTAATCCAGGAGTTGGCTCTTATGGACTGGTACAGGTCATCTGGAGTGCTGGTTCTGGTGGGGGGCAGGAGGCCCCCTTCCCTGTATAGCTCCACCACCCCTTTCATGGGCATTCTTTTTCTTAGATGCCAAAAGCAGAAACTCCCCAAGATCGAACCTGAAATTCTGCTTTGACAAGCTCAGCCATGCCAGCTCTGGTGCGGTAAGAATGCTGTGAACGCCTCCCACCCCCCACATAGAAGGCAGCCGCCCTTCTGCAGGCCAGAGGAGAAGGGTTCAGACACGTCAGAGGGGGCTCCCCATAGGAGGCAGGGGAAGTTCTGGGGAGGTCTGGCCCCAGGAGGCACAGGTGTTGGCTCAGGGGTCCCGGCCACCTTTGCCACAACTGCTGAATTAGAGCTTCACCTCTGGACACAGCCAGGCTCACATGTGAGGTGTGAAATGCTGGTCCCTTCCTGAGCTCACCAGACTGTCAGGAGCTGAGTGCAGAGACACTGCGGTGAAAGGGGACTGTGTTGTCTGGTTACTGAAACTCCTGTATGGGTTTTTGTTGAAACAGGGTCACTAATGTGAAGCAGGAGTCCTTTGCCTGTCCAAGGTGGGTTAAGTGAATGTTTGTCCCTCTGTGGTCATGAGTCGGGAGGTGTGTTCCTTTTAGATCAGGGTTCAAGTGGCCTGTAGCCTCAGAATGGCCAGAGAGATGCTGCCAGCTAGGGAGGTCCAAAACGCTGCCTCACCCCTAAAGACCTGTGATGGGGAAAGAGGGGCAGGTGGCCTGTGTGGAGATGGGAAGGGGGTTCCCAGTAATACTGGACCAGACGTACTAGCTAGGTCTCCCTGCCACTGATGGACTCTGGTTTCTACAGGCCGAAGGGGAGTAGCCACGTCTGCTTCTGCCCCTGGAGGGAGGAATTCCTGGGAGTGCTCCCTGGCATCCCTGCCCTCAGGCAGCTGTCCCCTTCTTGTGTCTTTGGCGGAGGCCCTGGGCTGGGTGTGCTCTCCTCCTCACCAGGAGATGCCCCTGGCAGTCAGCACTGTGAGGAGCCACCCCAGGAGGCCTCTGCTCCTGCCTGCTTTGAGGGGGCATGTGGTTTCAGCAGAGCGGCCATGGGTCCAGCTCGCTACCATCACGGCCTGGATGCCTGCTGGGGAAGTCCCCAGAGGCCCATCTGAGCCCCAGCCCTCTCCCCACATGGGGCTCCAGGGGTAGGAGTCAGCGCTGGAGCTGAGGGGAGGGGCATGGCCGAACCCACCTTATATTCAAACTGATTTATGAAAAGCAGAAGAAAAATGGGCATGTGGACCTTCCCTCTGCCTCCATCATGCACTTCACATGCCACTGCCCACCAAAGCCGTGGTGAGGCACGGCTTCTTGGCTGCGAAAGGTGGGGCCCCCTGATACAGGACGCACCCTCCTGGTCCTAAGGTCTCCACTGAGCTGCAGCCACAGGCTGGCACGTTCCCCACCTCTTCCTCCCGACATCTGCACTGTCCCTTCCTTCCTGTATGGAATGTTGGCTCATCGTCCCCCTCTCCTTGTGTCCTCAGGGAAGCCCTGTTCTGCCTGGAGAAGGCTCCTGTTCCAGCAGTTTGGGAGTGTCGAACACGACCCCGACAGCCCCAGGCCCGCCACCCCACCAGCCACCTGCCCACAGACCAGCCGTCAGTCTGGGTGTACCAGGTGGTCACAGCCCTGCCCGTGCCGCCACCGACATGCCCTCCAAGTACCTCCTGTCTCTGGACGAGGCCTCCTTCCTCAGGTTCCTCCTTCCTGACCTCCCAGTGTGATGTCCAGGTCCTTTGTCATCTTGTTCAGCCTGGAGAGGAAAAGAGTTGGGCAGGGAGGAGCGGGGGCGTGGGGGAAGCTCGGCAGTGACTGGGAGCTGATCTGCCTCAGAGACTGCGTTCAGGGTGGGGTTAGAGCCCGGCGAGGGCCTTTGCCACAGGGCAGTGCCTTCCTGGCTTTACCACCAGGAACGCTCTTGGTGGTGGCAGCGTCATGCTCCCAGGAGCCAAGACTCAGAGCGTCCTTGAGGCCATCCTGATAAAAGTCGGCGCTATTGCCCCTGTATCTCTGGATCTCCAAAATGTCCATCTTTGCTTTTGTGCTGAGCGTCTTTCCCATCTGCTGATGTAGGCCCGGGGCTGCCTCCCCAGCTGCCAGGGTTCCATGAGCAGGGCTCCAGCCAGTTCAAGCTCAGAGACAGCTGGATGGGCCAGGGCCACACCGCACGTTTCCTGGATGGTGGCAGGCACTTTGTGTCCTGCCCAGCTTCTCACAGGCCCCTGATTATGGCTACTGTGGGGGAAGCCCTGAGGCAGTCTCTTCCCCTTGAGCAGATATTTCTTCCACAAAGGGGCGGGAGGCCAGGAGGGAGAAGGAATTCAGGGAGAGCGAAGGAGCCGTGCTGGGAAGCTGCTGTGTTGGTTGAGAGCCAGGCCAGGGCTCAGGTCTCTGCTGGCAGGAGACATTCCAGGAAGACCAGTCATTTCCCCTCCCCACTTACACGAGGGGAGAGTGAGGTAGGGAAGGCTTGCGGGTTCTGATCGGGTCCATGTAGGGGGAAGGGGCCCAGTGTCCCTCAGTCGCATATGCCCCTGGAGTCTTGGGGGGCCTAGCATGGCCTTGGGGCCTTTTCCAACTACTGTGACCTTCAGCGACTGCATCTGGGGCTCAACCCCCAATCCTATTCACCTCTCCGGCTGGGGTCTGAGGCAGCTGTCACATCTGAAAGGTTCCTGCAACCTGGGCCCCATCTGGATGTGTTTCAGACCCCATGACCCACATGCTCAGCAGAGCTCCCTTGCTGAGGCAGCCAGCTCACCTCCAGGACATCTCCTCGGCTTCTTCCTTCCGAGCCTGCAGGCCCTGGACTTCTTTGCTAGTGGGCCTGGGTTGGGGTTAAGGTGGGCATCCTCCAGGTAAAGCAAGCCTGCAGAGCGGCTTTCAGTGTGATGGGCTGTGGAGGGACGCTGGCTGGCCCTTGCTGCCTGCTGCCTCCTGGGAGGGCTTTGTCCCTCTGAGCTGGTAGGCAGGATGGCTGGGTGGCCCCAGAGAAGCACAGACCTGAGATGGAGCCTCTACCTCTGGTTTGCTTTTGGAGTGCTCTGAGCAGGACCCCAAAGGGCCCTTCCCTCTGGTCCTGTGTCACTGTCTCTAGAAGCTCCATCCTGTGACTCCATCCCAGGCTGCCGGTGCTCAGAGGGAGGAGGAGAACAGGGATGGCCCAGTCTCCCCTCCCTCCTCTGGCCCATGGGACAGGCAGCTCGGGTTCCTGGGGGCCTGCTTCCCCCATGCTCCCCTACATCTGCTCTGATCAAAAATGTCTTTTATGCTGCACCCAGTCTTGGGGCTTGGAGATTTGCTCAGACCTCACTGGCTCTTGCGACGAGGCTCCTTTAGATGGTGCTCAGGATGGTATTTGAGGGATTTCCACTGTGATGTCCACAAGGGGGTGTTGTCCGGGACATGTCTGGCTCTGGGAACTGCCTGACCCACTGAAGAAACTGCTTTCCAGGCACTGCGGGCCCAGCCATTGCCTCCAGCTCAGTTGACGCTTAAAACAGGTGCAGAAAAGCTAGAGACAAAAGGTCTTAATGGGAGTTTCTGTCTGTGCCAATGAAGGTAAAAATGTTTCTTGAAAAATAGTCAGTGGTTCAGCTTTGTCAGCATTATCTCAACACCCAAGCCTCTGACTCCTTTTAGTGCCTCAGCCAGCAATGTCACTGTCCAGATGAGAAATCTTAGCCCAAATGAGGGGAATGACATGCTTAAGGTCACACAGCTGGCTGGTGGCAAAGCTGGGATTAGAACCCTCAACCCAGGATCCCTTCCTCTGCATGACCTATGTGCTTGGTTGAATATGTGGCTGCGTTTCCTGGGGTCCTGGGTTTTGGGGAAGACAGTTAGCTGGTGATTTGGCTCTGATGTGCGGCTGATCAGTCAAGGATGCTGGTGAGGCCTCTCTTTCTGCTTGTTTTCATCAGGAGGGATAGTCTTGGATTTTCCAGTGAGGACCCTCAGGCTTTGGATGGAAGGAAATGAGGAGAAAAGGTGACTGGGTGACGTTCCTCGGTGGGATTGGTTCTTCAGCTCCAGTGTGTAATGAGGGTGGAGGCCAGGGAGAAGATGCTGCCTACCAGCCCCCAGCCTCCCTTTTCCTGAATTAGGAGGAAAAGTGGTCCAAGAAAACTCTTTATTTCTCCACAAAGGTGATCAATAAAAACCTGGGCGAGCACCTGTCTCACTTTCCTCCCAGACCCTTGAAGGTGCCAATGCAAACACTACCTTTCTCATTGGTTTCTAAGTCAGTAGAGACAGCTCTGTTTTGAGCAGTCAGGGGTTCGAGTAGATCTCATGGCTACAGGCAGCCAGCAGGGACCAGGCTGGCCAGCCATGCTCAGGACCCCTCAGCTCCCCCCAGTCTCCAGCTACCCATCATCAAGGCAGGGAAGGCCAGTAAAGTTTGCCAAGGCTGATCCTGCGGCCTGGCGGGGCTGGCTGGGGTATTCTTTTACCAAGCTCTGTTTTACTACTAGCCCCTGTCCACCCTGATCCCATGTCTCCCTCCCTTCAGCTGGGCCATGTACTCCTTCAGGAGGAAGACCAGCCCCACCAGGGCCAAGGGCAGCAGAGCCCTGCCGAGTGAGAGGCTGTGGGGCTGTGGCTCTGTCCTGCACCTTACTGGCTCTGGAGAGGGGGGCATTTGTCTGGAAGACTGGAATTGAATTGCCATCGTCTTTGATTTTGTGACATTTCTGCTTGGACTCGTAAATCCCCCTTCCTGCCCCTTAGTATGTGTGCGGCTCCTCCTTGTCGTGAGTGCTCCCCTTGGACACTGCAGCTCGGGGCACACTGACGTGTGAACGTGCAGATTCCCCTGTGTGAAGAACCTTAGGTAGAACCTCAGGACGGTGGCTTGGAAGAGATGCTCCACAGGATGATGACTTCCCTTTATTTCCTCTTAGTGAGCGGGTGATTCTAGACCCCAACTGCCTATGTCATGTAAATAATGTACATTTAATTTATTGCTGTGGTAGCACATTGTATTGTTAACAAAACAAATTCTAAAATGTTGACAAATGTATATTTTGTTGCTTAAATGTGTCTTTGCGGAAATTGACAATACATAACATATTTTGTGTCCATCAGTGTTCAAACTTCTTTTCATGGGGTCCTGGGCCTGGGCAGCACTTTTCAGTTCACTGGAAGTTGCGTATTCTCTGGCCTATTGGTGTGTTACTTTGGCCTGGAATGTGTTTTTGAACATTAAAGTTGTTGATGTTTAAAATATTGACAATAATTACAAAAGTGGCTGGGCATAGTGGCTCCCACCCATAATCCTAACAGTTTGGGAGGCTGAGCCAGGAGGATCTCTTGAGCCTAAGAGTTTGTGACCAGCCTGGACAACATAATGAGGCCACATGTGCACCCCTCCTTCCCCCACAAAAGCAAAAAAATTCTAAAAAATTAGCTGGGCAGGTGGCATGCACATGTGTTACCAGCTACTCGGGAGGCTGAGACTGGAGGATCGCTTGAGCCTGGGAAGTCAAGGCTGCGGTGATCTGTGATTGCACCAGTGTGCTCCAGCCTGGGTGACAGAGTGAGTGCTGTTTCAAAACAGAGTGCTGTTGTTTCAAAACAACAGCAGTAACCAAAAGGTTGGGTGCCGGGTTCCCACCTGTCATCCCGGCACTGTGGGAGGCTGAGGCGGGTGGATCACTTGAGGTCAGGCTTTCAAGACCAGCCTGGCCAAGACGGTGAAACACTGTCTCTACTAAAAAACCACAAAATTTAGCCGGGTGTGGTGGTGGTTGCCTGTAATCCCCGCTGCTCAGAAGGCTGAGGCAGGAGAATCTTTTGAACTCTGGAGGTGGGGGTTGCAGTGAGCTGAGATCACGCCACTGCACTCCAGCCTGGGCGATACAGAGCTGGGGTCTCAAAAATCAAACAAACCCTAGAAATTTTACGTAAACCTTGAATTCTGCTTCTTTTAAGAAATCAGAAGCTGAATCTCCCAGCAGTTGCTCAGAGTTCACCGGCGTCTTTCCCTGCTGAGTGGGCCCTTGTGTGTCCCTGTCTCCACCGTTCCCTGTTCATACCGGAACATTTCACTCATTCCTGTTGCCTGTTGCCCTCTGGCATGGCTGAATTTGTGAGCCCTGCTATTCACTGATTGTCTCCATCCTGCAACGCTCTCCCTCTGCTCACTTCTCAGATTCCCAGTTCATTCCTTCCAGCTTTCTTTCGTGGCTGCATGCTCTCTCTTCCTGTCCTCCTCTGACTCCTGAATCGCCAGTTTTCATATACATTGAAAGAAATGTTTAGTAATTTCAACTTTGCACTTCTAGTATTTTGGAGCTAGTAATACATTTTTTTTCTTTCAGGATCGAAGCGTGTTATTAATCCTTGGAAAGTTTGTAAGCCTAAGGCACAGGTGCCTGTAGTGGCTGGTGCATAAAACGGTTTCTCCCAACCATCTCAACACGCACACACTCCAGGTTTTCATGAAATCGCTGGGTTCTGACTCATGCGAAACAGGCCAGTGGCTACTTGGTTCCTGTTGAATACACACACCCAGATAAAAGCTGAAGCCACACACATCAGAATGGGAATAGTGAGGGCTCCAGCTGAACAATCAAAGTGAATGTAGAATTTGTTGTATGAGCCCGGGTCTGCTGCTGGGACCGAGGCGGTGGTCTAGTCACAAGGACTTGCATCAGGAGGCAGGGGGCCGTTGGCGGTGCCACGTTGGCAACCTGGCAAAAGCGGCCCCAGCAGCGTTGCTTGCTCTATTTGGGTCACTGTTTGTTACTCTGAACTGTGAACCACAAAGTTAACACGGAGCCTTATTGCTATGTCTAGGTAATTTGACTTCGTGCATTCTATGATCTCACATGGAGACACAGACAGGCTCAAGCCGCTGGGCCAGAAAATCTGTGGAGGAAAGATGAACATCTGAAAGGATACACTTCCCAACTGTCACCAGTGGCTACTGTGATGTCACAGTGGACGTGAGAAGTGGAAGGGTGCAGACGAATTTTATTAATTGATTGATTGAGACGAAGTCTCCCTCTGTTGCCCAGGCTAGAGTGGCACAATCTCCATTCACTGAAATCTCTGCTTCCTGGGTTCAAGCGATTCATCTGGTTCAGCCTCCCAAGTCGCTGGGATTACAGGCACCCGCCACCACTCCCGGCCAGTTTTTGTATTTTTAGTAGAGACGGGGTTTCACCATGTTGGCTAGGTTGGTGTTGAACTCTTGACCTCAGGTGATCCACTCGCCTTGGCCTCCCAAAGTCCTAGGATTACAGGTGTGAGCCGATGTGCCCAGCCTTTTATTATTATTATTTTACTGTTGACAGTATGCTTTTTAAAAACTAACACACAAGCAAAAATTAAAAGAAAAAAGAAAATGAAAATTAAAATAAATAAAAACCAATATGCCAAGTGTGGTGACTTATGCCAGTAATCCCAGCACTTTGGGAGGCCGAGATGGGCAAATCACGAGGTCAAGAGATCAAGACCATCCTGGCCAACATGGTGAAATCCTGTCTCTATTAAAAATACAAAAATTAGCTGGGCCTGGTGGTGCCAGTTACTTGGAAGGCTGAGGCAGGAGAATCACTTGAACCTGGGAGGTAGAGATTGCAGTGAGCCAAGATCACACCACTGTACTCCAGCCTGGGCAACAGAGTGAGACTCCATCACAGAACAAAACAAAAAACAACAAGGTGAGCATCTTACATTTTCTTTAGCAGAGTATGCCATTCCCAGTTTCTGTCCTGAGACTTTCAGAGGCCACAACAATCACGTTTCTTTCCATCTTCCCTCAGCCAGTACATAGTCATTTCAAATTCTTTGGTTGTTCTGCAGATTCTTTTTTTAATGTGTAAATTTTACATGAAAAGACATCGGCAACATGCAAGCCCCAGTAGAGTGGAGGAGTTTTTCAAGGTGAGAAGTCACTGTTCTCTGCGTCGAACATGGATTGAATTTTTCCTGTCTGAGTGTAGCCCGTGGCCCCCGCCTTGTGGGGGTAACATTCTCAGGAACTTCTCTTGTCCTAGTCCCTTCTCATTTCAAAAACAATATTAGTCTTTTGTTTCCCTTTTTCATTCAGTTGTTGTTTAAACCTTTTGTAGAGACCGACCCAAGTAGATGCTGGTGAGTGTTAGATAAAAACACACATCCCCAGGGGTAAGCCATCCAGTGGTGAGGAATCTCTCCAGTGTTCTCTTCCCCGCTGCCCACAGAGACTCCCTTAGTCTCCCCCTCCTCTTCTCCACTGAGGGGCGGCTTGTGGAGATGGAGGACTCACGCCCCTAGATGCAGAACCCCTGCCAAGTCCAGCAATAGTTCTCACTTTTCCAAAGCTCAAGTGCCATTCTGAGATGACCTACCAGCGACATGCAGTGAAGGATATAACCTCACAGCCTTTTTAGAAGCATTTCGAATAGCTACAAATGGGCATTTCACTCCTCTAACCCAAGTTAGAGTTTTGCTCAATCTGTAGCATCCTGAGTAGCATACTAATTTTACCTACATTAGTTGAATGCTGTTGATACATCTGTGGCCTCGTGTCTATAAAGAGCACACTAGATTGTACCCAGCACTGTTAGGATATGACATGCTTATTAGATGTCTTTATTCACAGGAGAGTGTATGATAAACGACTATTTCTAATAAATATATTTTGTTTCTGTCTGATGATTTTTTCCCTTGGTGGCATTTACCATTAATATTTTCTCAAAGTGCCATGCTTACACTGAGTCTGTTTTCAAACCAGCATCTTCATCCATGTATTCCTTGTTGGGTCACAGTCTTCACTACAGCTGCTCTTGTGGGTCGTGTTGCAATTTTCCGCAGAGGACTGGGCTCCTGGCTCCTCCTCTTCCCATTCCCAGCTTTCTTGCTGAGGCCACAGGCTCATGAAGATTGCCTTTCAAGGCCTACCCAGGATGCTGCTGAGCTGTGCAGATGTGCACACAATATGTGCAATGTCATATGTGTGACTAAATGGCGAGACCCTGGAAACCACTCACAGGAGGAATCATGCCAAGATTGAGGAGGCAAGGTGAAGATAGTTTTTAAATGATTGCTTCCTTACCCCTCCCTAGTTCATGTTTTCTTATACGTAATTACATTTCTTCCTTGCTATACTACAAATCCCTAATTTTAGTTGGTCAGAGATGGATTTGAGACTGAGTTCCCATCTCCATGGCTGCAACACATGATTAAAGCCTTCTTCTTTGGCAATACTCATTTCTGTGATTGGCTTTCTGTGGGTGAGCAATGCAGGACCTAGGCTAATGCCCCGAGGCTTCGGTGACAAAAATCTGTTTTTCATAATGCTTTATCTATCTTCACTGTCCTCAAGAATTAGTATTTGAGTACTTTCTAGAGTCTCCTTTGTCACTTTTCTTTGAGAGGGAGTCTTGCTCTGTCACCTGGGCTGAAGTGCAGTGGTGCAATCTTGACTCACTTCGACCCCCCACCTACTGGGTTGAAGTGATTCTCCTGTCTCAGCCTCCCAAGTAGCTATGATTACAGGTGCGCCATGCCCAACTAATATTTCTATTTTTAGTAGAGATGGGGTTTCACCTTGTTGGGCAGGCTGGCCCCAAACTCCTAACCTCAAGTGATCCCCTCGCCTTGGCCTCCCAAAGTGCTGGGATTACAGGCATGAGCCACTGCGCCCGACCGACACTAGTGCTCGCGGGCTGCAGGGACAGGACGGACTAGAGGTGAGTGACCCCAGCAGCACCTGGCATTCCCCGACGCAACCGGGTCGCCAGCCGCACGGCCCCTGGGCA
This sequence comes from Callithrix jacchus, assembly GCF_049354715.1. NCBI lineage: Eukaryota > Metazoa > Chordata > Mammalia > Primates > Cebidae > Callithrix > Callithrix jacchus. Next base: position 120,478,704 of record NC_133506.1, read on the forward strand.
GATGCGCGCGGCGGCTGCGGCTCAGAGCGGGGAGCCGCTGCTCGGCCCTCCCCAGGCAGTGGAATGCCCAGAACTGGTCCCCTGGCTTGGGCATCAGCCGAGTAGGAGCTGGACGGGCAGTGGCATCGGGCAGGCCCTTCCCGCGGGGCGGGCAGCTCGCTTTGACCCAACCGCCTGACTCTGCTTGTGTCCTGGCAGCGATGACTCTGGGGCAACTCCGCTGCGGTGGCTAGCCCGGGGTATGCCAAGCGATGGTGGCACAGGGGCGGGAACTGGTCCGCACGCGTGAACTTAACAAGCCGAGGAGCAGGCGCGTGGCGGCGCTGTGAGGCGGCACTCCCCGATGACAGGCCGACTGGACGCCGCCACCTGGAAGGACCCGCCAGCCCAGGCCGGAGCAGGTGCGCGGCGGCGCTGTGAGGCAGCACTCACCGACGACAGGCAGGCTGGACGCCGCCACCCGGAAGGACCCGCCAGCCCAGGCCGGCGCCGGAGCTGCAGCGCCACCTGTAGGCCAAGGAGTTTTCTCCGGGAGGCGGGGGCCTGTGTGCACAGGTGCAGTGATGTCACTAGAGCCTGAGCAAGTGCGGTGACGTCACACGCGAGGGCTTGGCCGTTAGCCTCGTGCCTTGCCGTTACCAGTGAGGCTTGGCGGTGGTCGCTTGGCTTGACAGTTCTTACTTGGCTCAGCGGTGCTGCTTTCACCGATTGGAAACCGCGGGCTTTCCTCCTGGGAGGTTGTGGTCACTGCAGTAACTCGCTACTGTTGGCCTCCGGGGGTGGAGAAAAGCGGGGAGGGGCGGGGAGGGGCCGAGGGGTCTCGGAAGACTGCAGTCTCCGCCATGAGGAGGACATTTAGAGGTGGGCGCCCTGAGGACCAATGGCCCTCGGGCTCCCTCACCAGCTGGCGGCCAGACAGCTCGCTCAGCAGAAGGAAGCGTGAAGCGGAAATCTTCGCCCCGCCTCGGTACCGCGTCGACCCGGAAGATCTCGAGGAGCTCCACAGAGCTGCCTGGCGGGGTGACGTCCCCGGGCTGGAGCGCGTCCTGGTGCCCGGAGGCCCTGGCGTGGACGAGAGGGACAATGAGAATAGGTAATGGCCAGGCGAAGGAGGCGGTCCTGTCGGGGACCCGGGCTTTCTGGTGCCCACAGGCTCCATGGCACCCCGGATGGGGGAACCTTGGAAGGGTCGGGGGCCCAGGCCTCTCCGTGAGCCAGGAGCAAATATAAATGGTTATTACTATTGCAGAAGTGTTGCAGGCCGGGCGCGGTGGCTCACGCCTGTAATCCCAGCACTTTGGGAGGCCGAGACGGGCGGATCACGAGGTCAAGAGATCGAGACCATCCTGGTCAACAAGGTGAAACCCCGTCTCTACTAAAAATACAAAAAATTAGCTGGGTACGGTGGCGCGTGCCTGTAATCCCAGCTACTCAAGGAAGCTGAGGCAGGAGAATTGCCTGAACCCAGGAGGCGGAGGTTGCGGCCAGGTGAGATCGTGCCATTGCACTCCAGCCTGGGTAACAAGAGCGAAACTCTCTGGGAAAAAAAAAAAAAAGTGTTGCTCTACTTTACAGGAGTTTTCTTTAAAAATATTACACTTCTCAACTATGTTTGTCCATTTAATCAATGTATTCGTCAAACACAAGCTGAATAGCTATTATACATATTATACCGCTCAGGTTTCTTCCGTCCTGAAAAACTTCATATTTAGCTGCCCAGCCTGAGTAAGCCTGAGAGATTTAAAATTGGAGTATTAGGACTTGATCTCAATGGAAGCTTTTTCTCCCCCCTTTCAAAGAAAAGCATTTCTGGAGGTAGAAAATAGTAAAAGGTAAACTTTAACTGCCCTTTTGAAAATATATAACAGTCTTATGTACTAATATTAATCATTGGGAATGCCTGATTTACATGCATTATATAAATCTAAGTATCGAATAAAATGAGCCATGTCTGTTCATTTGAACCCTGAGTTTCTTCCTTTGGCTTAAAGTTTTTTTGAAAATCAAAGTAAGAATTATTTTGTTTTAAAAATTTGTTATGCTTTTTAATCTCAGCCCTCTTTATTCCATAGTGCTTTTAAGAACTAAAATGTACTTAAACACCAATCATATGATTAGAACTGCCCAACTGCTCTGGACCTGTTGTATACACCATATTCTACTTAACGTAAGGCACCGTGGATTGTTTGATGCCTATTATTATTATTATTATTATTATTATTTTTAGATGGAATTTTGCTCTTGTTACCCAGGCTGGAGTGCAATGGCAAGATCTCGGCTCACCGCAACCTCCGCCTCCTGGGTTTAGGCAATTCTCCTGCGTCAGCCTCCCAAATAGCTGGGACTACAGGCGTGCACCACCATGCCCAGCTAATTTTTTGTATTTTTGGTAGAGACGGGGTTTCACCATGTTGACCAGGATGGTCTCGATCTCTTGACCTCGTGATCCGCCTTCCTCGGCCTTCCAAAATTCTGGGATTACAGACGTGAGCCACCGCGCCCAGCCTGATGCCCATTATTTTATGTGTCAGTAAGAATTATTTAGATGCTGCCAATTATAGTTGTGATAAATTATGAATTGCAAGGAGAATCCCAATGTCAGAGTTGTTAAAATGTGAGAAAAGGAACATCTTCGAATGATAATACAGTGTTACTTTTAATCTTTAAACATACCTCAGAAGTGTGTGTAATCGTATTATTTTACTTAATCAAATTGTTTATGTTGTTAAGTAGTAGTATTATAAAAATTATAATATCTAACAGTTACTGGGGCGGCTATTTGTGCTAGGAACTGTTCTAAATGCTTTGCACAGATTCTCTTTTAAGCATCACAGTGATGCCCAGAACATCACTGTGGACCGCTGCTATTTTAATTCCCATTTTATTGATTAGGAAACTGAGGCCCAAAAAGGCCAACAGGAAGTGACAGATCTTAAAGTAGGATTTCACCTCGAGGTGAACTGAATCCAGAGGCGAAGCATTTTCTATTCAAATAAGCTACATTTCATTAACGTAGTGAATAATAAGAGCTGGTAAATACTGTGCTTTCTTCTCAGGAAAATTAAATACTTGTTTTAAAGACAGAGGACTAACATTCTATCCAGTGCTATGGATATATGTGAATCATTGTATGTTTTCAGATAGTACAGTACAATTTCCTAAAAAGCGTTTTTACTGTCATAGGACGGCTCTGCATTTCGCATGTGCCTGTGGACATCCAGCAGTGGTAGCTCTCCTGGTGGACAGAAAATGTCAACTTAATTGTTTTGACAGCAATAAGAGGACAGCTCTGATAAAGGTATATAGTGACCAAGTATTTCAGCATGAGATGGATCTGATTACGTGGAATTACTGAGAACCAGCTCGGCCATAGAGACTCCCACCCAGGCAGCACTGAAGGAAATGAGAGGCAGACGCCCAGATAGAACAGCAAAGTGGGTCTATCTGTGGGGGCCAGCAGCCTTCCAAACTGAGAGGCTCAGGGGCTGACAGCATTCCAGGCTGAAGGCCCCAGGGAGACTCTGACCCACGCAATTTAATCTCTCTGAACAGGTGATCATTATTAACAAACAGGTGTTCAGTATTTTCTCATAACACAAAACACACCAAGTAGGCAGCTGGTGCCCGCTTACCACTGATCAAACAACCTAAAATGTATTCTCCATGAGGGAGCCACTGGGGCAGGGTCAGATAGCTTAAAGAATTGTTTTAACAGGTGTATGATATTTACATATTGTCCTGCCACTTTGGAATGCCCCAAGTGGTTTTCTACTGCGGGGGAGGGGGGGGCGGGGAGCTGCTAGGTTTTCCTTGCCATTGTTCTTCCTAGCAAACAATATATTCTATCATACACTTAGCATTCACCAATATTCATGAACTTCACATTTCTCAACAGAATAAAAATGAATTCATCTCATTTAAATGTAACTCATTAGCAAAACCTCTATTTTGAATTCCTAGCATTTGTAATCTATTTCTTGGTCTAATAATGACAGGCCGTACAATGCAAAAAAGAGGAATGCGCAACTATTTTGCTGGAACGGGGTGCTGATCCAGACCTTCCAGATATCTACGGCAACACCGCTCTGCACTATGCTGTGCATAATGAAGACGAATCACTGGCAGAAAAACTGCTTTTATACAGTACAAATATGGAGGCAAACAATGAGGTATAGACCAACCAACTTTATTTTCAAACTATTCGAAATGCATTTGTTTTAACACTGACATATGTAGCTGTCAGTTTTCCATATTTGGAAGCTCAAGAACCCCCTGAATGAGAATATTTTGAAATAATTATCTAATATTTCAAATCTTGATACTTTTAAAGCAGCAGGAGAGGGCACAGCTTTCTTTCATGCACAGGTGGTAAATATTTTTGAAAACACTGAATTTGTAAAAGTTAAAATTTTTTTTTCTTTCCTATTTTGTTTTTTCTAATCTGTGAAAAGCAAAATTTGCCCTGGAAATAGACTTTATCTTAAAACTCCAAGAAAAAACATTTTTCAATAAATAGAAATCTTGCTGCTATTGACAGGTTCTAAAAAAAAAAAAAAAACATTCAAGCAGTTTAGCTCTCAGTGGCAAAGCTTAGGAGGGCAAAATGGAAAGGGCAAAAAAAGCCAGAAATATGGAGGCCAGCTTGGAGGTTAAGTAATTGAGGGAAAATGCCAAGGCGACCTTTTTTTTAATGTGTTTTGTTGTTGTTATTACTATTTCTTTTTTTCTAGTTTATATGTTTAGACAAGGTTTTCTTCAGTTTTGGGGATAATCGGATCATCGTTTTCAGTTTGGAAGAGAGTGGGTTGTGAACTTGCCAATCTAGGAGGACTCTGAGGAAACACGATTAGCTGTGACTCGGTGGTGATGAGTAGGAAACAGCCACTTAGATAAGCGTCTGCACTCAGCCCTCAAATCTAGAACGCCCTGACGGGAAGGTGGGCGAGGCGGAGTTTAGAAATAGCAAAATCAAGTTGGATTTTGAGTTTACTAGTCCCTGTGCTACTCCTACCTAGGAAAACTAAATGGAGTTTTTAGTAAATGACTGTCTCTTATTCTTTCCCCTTTTTGACAAAATCCTCAAATGATAAAGGGAACTGGTCATGTGGGTGAGAGAGGAGACTGAAGTAATTGTTGTTCTAGTTCTCAGCTAGAATTGTGCATCACAGTAACCTGAGGAAATTAAAACAAATCTACAAGTCTAAGCTCTTCCCTGAATACTTTTGATATAATAAGTCTAATGAAGCCTGAACAAGTTTATGTTTTAAAATATTTCCTTGAAGCCAGGTGTAGTGGTACTTGGCTGAAGTCCCTGCTAGTTGGGAGACTGAATTGGGAGGACTGCTTGAGCCCCAGAGTTTGAGTCTAGCCTGGGCAACATAGTGAGACCCTGTCTCTAAGAACAGCAGTAAATTCCTAAAACTTCAGATACAGTCCTGGTTAAGAGCCAGTGAATAGATAGGTGTAATATGTAAATGCCCATTCTCAGAAACTTAAGAAGTCTCTAGAGGAGTTGGAGTTTGATAGTGCTACTTCCTTGAAATCTGTCTCTTTTCAATACTATTATCCTGACTTTATCTTTCTTTACCTCTGGGTTGGGAAGTTAAAAGGAATATTATTGGTAATATCTCTCAGCTTACAGAATATCTTTTCCTTCCCAACATCATAGCCCTTCAGTAAGCAGAGGCTGACTGCTTTAGGATTTTGTCTTTGTTATCATCCAGGTGATTATTGTTTATTACAAACAGCTTAATCTTTATTACAAGCAGAGTTTTCTCGATTAGAGCTGGCAAACACTCAGCCTTTTTTTTTTTTTAATTGAAGCTCTGTTATGGACTATCTCAGTATCTCTGTTCAAGTTCACAGAGTTTTGAAATAATCAAGATGACAGTTTTAAGCACTGAAAACCATGAAATTAGTAAGAGTACAAATATTGATTCTTTTAATAATTTAGTTTCAGCAGTCATGTGGACTAATTATCCATTTGGTTAACAATCTAGGAAAAATAAATACAAGTAGATTTTAATTGAATAAATATTGGAAAAATTCTTGCAGTGTGAGTATTTTGAGCCTGTGAGCATTTTTTTTTTTTTTCTTTTTTAATTTTGAAGAAACAGGGTCTCACTGAGTTGCTCAGGCTGGTCTCAGACTCCTGGGTTCACGTGATCCTCTTGCCTTGGCCTCCCAGAGTGCTGGACTTGCAGGTGTGAGCAACTGTGAGTTTTAATAGCAATTTTTATTACATGTTGGGGGCTGATTTGTTTTGGTAAAACATCTGAAATTAAAGGAACTATTTTACATGTAAATACTTTACACACAACCATTTTGAAACACGTCTATAACAAGTATAAAAACACAAGGGCTGTAGTCAAAATGTGGACCACAGATATGTTTAATTTGCCTCCACAAATTGTGTCAATGTGTAAAATTTAGGAGACTCATGCACAAATCTGGATTTCAGGCTTCTCTTTAAGAATCAAGCCTGTTGTCCCTTGAGCCCATGTCACTGTTCGGTGTGCTGCGACTAGGTTGCCCCTTTGTATGAGGTATATGTTCTCTGGTTTGCTGCTGCGCCCACCTAGGTACTCACTCAGGTCACTTCCTTTGCCTTGGTAAGATTTGAGTTTACGGCTCCTGTCATGGCATATTTTGATAAAAATTTGAAGTTTTTCAAAATAGTTTATATTTGTTTATAACATATAGTCTATATTTTATAGATATCCCTTAGCAATGGGGTTGAACTTTAGGGTGTGGAAGTTGTTTTTTAAAAACTCTTTTGCCTTATAGCTACCACAAAGAGTCGCCTTCCCATTAGCATGCCTGTAAGCCTGTTTGGGTTATTCCTGGCTATAGGTGGCTGGGCTATTCATATTGCAAAAAAAATTACATTTTTCTCCTCAGCATTGTCCCTTAGAAATGCAGGTGACTTAGTGGCTTTCATTATTATAGAAACAATCCAGATAGATCGGTATTAGATAGTTTTATTGATAAGCCATTGTATTTGTATTTCTGATTTGCATTTTGCCTAAAATGAAAGATAGTTTTAAGAGGCAATAAATATGGAAACAAAATTAACAAAGAATTTTAACAGTAGATGTGCATTAGGGCCTTAGGATTATAATTAAGAACAGAATTTTATACTGTGCTTTCTGACATCTAAGATAAAAATCTCTCTTCTTGTAGTAGGAGAAAACCCGTGAGTCTTTTATTAATAAGCAATGGAAGTTCATTTGAAGCTGATTTCTGTAATTCACAGACCATTTTCTTAGTGACCCATTTGTAGTAGAAGGGCCTGATGCTGGGCACTGACATTGGGCATCTGGGATCCTGACACCATTGATAGAAGAGAATTAAGCAAGTTTGTATAACCTGGAGGAAACACCCACCTTTACTGGAACGCTCTCACCACTGTATTCCCGAAACTCTAAATCCTCAAATGTTAACGTTTGCCACAAAGAAAAGTATTGCCAAATAGGAATTAGGCAAAATTCAAGAGATTTCTTGAATACTGGATATATAATGTGATGTTTAATAATATTTCCCAAATGTAGATGATCATGGAATCTTCCTGTTGGGGTACAGTCTATAACTTCTGGTAAAGTAAATATTCTTTGGAATGAAGTTTAAGAAACACTGATCTAAAGGCAAACACGTTAGATCATTAATTTAGTAAAAATACTCGAAGCATTTACTGGTATGTCTCAGGGATTGGAAATATGGAGATAAATACAGAGACATATATAGTGATAAAGAGCCTGCCCTCCAAGAAGCTCTTGTTTACATGGGAAGCAATACCACCATTCCAATATTCCATGCTAAATGCTGTGATAGAAGCAAAGATTTTTGGAACCAGTAATATTTGAAGGGAGTTTTGGAGATTAGAGTTGATGTGGTGAGGCAGAGGAGGGTGGCCTCTAAGGGAAGGAGCAGCAGATGGGAAAACACAGAGGAGTGAGAAGGAAGAGGCTATTTTTAATTTACTTTCTGTGTTATACATTTAAGTCTATAGGATCTTATGTGAGGTTGCCAGTCCATTGAGAAATAAGAATTTTGTGAATTGTAAATTGTTGTTGGTGTATTACAGGATGACCTCACACCACTTCTATTTGCCATAAGCCTAAAAAGACAGCAAATGGTAGAACTTTTACTGGAGAGAGGAGCAAATTTACTTGCAGTTGATAAGTGTCAAAGGTATGTTCTTTTTTAAACCCCCAGTGTTGTTCTGGAGTGAAAACAGTCAAGTCAGAAATATTAAATTAATAAAAAGATTAATAAAATTATTGGGATATAGTAAAAAATATAAACACAAATCATCTGGTGGAAAACTATTTGGACTGGGCGACATGAACAGTGTATAGTGGGATTCATCTTCTCTTCTTATACTGACTGGTGTTTGTAATTTAATATTTTGGGTCATATGATCTTGTATTAGCTACAGAGGTCTCCTATTTATTAGTTTTATGGAGTGTGGACTTTATAATTTTTACTTTATGACTCGATACTGAATTTCTTAACCCTTTTATTGTAGTTTTTAATCTCTCCTTACATGATTTTCTTTTAAACATGCTATGTTAAGTAAACATGAATAGAGTTAAAAATAATTCTGTCTTTTGGATAACTCTTTGCTTTATTCCTTTGAAGAATATTAATGTTAGATTATCTCTACATGACTGTTAATTGCCATTACCAGATATGTGGGTTTCCTTTTTCACTTCTAATATATTTTGATGTTTTTTAAATTGGTATGGACAGAGGGAGAAAATACAGTTTTCAGTGGATAAACTTTTTCTTTCACGAAGACAACTTATAGGTGGATGATAAAGAGAAAAGAGTTAGGCTTCAGATTCACACAAAACTGAGTTTAAATTTCTAGCTTTCCCATTTGTAGGTGTGTGACCTTGGGAACATTACTCATCACCAAATATGTTTTTCTGTATTAAAAAGAGGATACTAATATATCCTTCCAGGGTTGTGTATGTAAGAAAGATTGTGTGTGCAGCATTTAATTCAGTGCCTAGCACATGCCTATCAGTATCAGTAACTGAAACCACTGTGACTACTAATATTACCATTTTTATTGATATTTTTGTTTTTCAGCCTGCAGATAGCTCTCTTATCTGACCCCTGGCTGATTTTGAATCACAGCCTATCAGGCTAGGGAAGCAGTGGTGAAATCTTCACTTAAATCTTTGCCTACTTTAGATAAGTGACCTCAGCATAGTTTCTTGCTCATCAGGGGACTGCAAGTTAGTAACTTCTACTGTGACATACCCCATTGGGACAAGAGACTTCCTCTTTGTCCCTTCCTTTTAGCCTTGGTGGTATTTACAAAGATGAACACTTGAGCACTCAAGATGCTAGTGTCTGTTAGTACAAGTAAATGTTTAATTCTACATGGATGGGCAAACTATGAAGTTGGTAAAGTATATTGAATAAGCTTTTTAAATAGCTTTTTACAGTTCCTAAGGGAGAAGTTATCGCTCTGTCATTTTAGAACAGCCCTCATTCTCGCCGTGCAATGTGGATCAGCAAACATAGTTAGCCTTCTTCTGCAGCAAAAAATTGACATCTTTTCTCAAGATATGTTTGGGAGGACTGCGGAAGACTATGCAATTTTTAATCGGTTTACTGGGTAAGTGTTTACATTAAAAGGCTAGTTAACACCAAATTGAGGTTTAAAATAATTATAATAATTGCATTGTATACATCAGGTGAGATTTTATAGTTTGGTTCAGGTAGTTTTGGAGTGGCAATGAATCAGTCCACGTCATTAGCCTGAAATCCAGCAAAAGGCCAAACTAGTTAAAAGTAGCAAAGGGTACAGGCTTCTTTATCTCAGGACTTTTAAGACCTTTATCCTTAGGGATCCCAGCATTGTCCATTTCATTCCAAGTGTAACCCCTATGCATGAGATAAAAAATAGTGTCACAGCTTAGGGTTTTCTAATTAGGTATTTGGGTCTTGAAATGTCCAGTTTAGCAGAAAATTTTGTACTGTCTTCTGGGAACTGTCTCCTCTACCCTCTTCCTTGAATTTTTTCAGAACCTATGGGGTTCTTTAAGTTTCAGAGGACAGCCCTCTTTTGCAAGTCAGAAGGAGGGAAGAAAAAGTTCACTGTAATCATCCTGTTGTTTCCGCTGTTGTTTCTGTTGCTGTGTCATTGCATTGAAACTGGTCCTGCAGTCCAGTAATGGTTGACCTTTGCCACCAGGATGCCCTCAAGTCTTCATGGTGATCCATACATAGATTTCAAAGTTAAACTTTTTTTGCTTCACATACATATGTTTATATGCTGAGGCATTGTTCCCAGCATCCTGCTCTGGCAGCTGAGCCTCCTAGCATTATCCACACACATAATGAGCCAACTGACCCTTCACCCCTCACTCAGAACCTAGGTGGAGCCAACATCTTAGCTTAGACTTAGCCAAGACCTTTATGTTAAGTTACCCTTTAGGCCCTCGGGTTCAGTTCAAATAATGTTGCAGAAAAAGATGAGTTTCCTTTTTTCATTGCTACCAGATCTGTACACTGAGGGCCCTGTATATCCAGTATAGTACCTTTTCTTAGATTGTGGAAGGTCCCATATTATCCTTCCCAAGAGTTGTGGCAGGAAGCCATCACCAGAATTCGGAGTCTCAAGTATGTTAGTTGGATTTAACAGAGCTAAGCCTCATTCATGACTCATGAGTATCCATGTATAAAAGGAGAGTTTTGTACTTGCTTCAGCAGCAAACATATACTAAAATCAAAACAAAATGCAGAGAAAATTAGCATGGCCCCTGCATAAGGATGATGCACAGATCTGTGAAGTGGTCCATATTTTGCACCATCACTGGAAGTTCATTTGACTATTTGCTGACTAGCTCCAAAGAAACGGTGTGAGTTAAAGCAAATTGGGTGTAACCTAATATTAAAATTGTGATTTTTCACTACAAAATATGAAATAAGGTGGTCTATGGAATGAGAATCAAGCTGAGTAACATGTGGGATGTGTGTGCAAATATATTGTTAGTATGTATCACAGAAATGAGAGAATGTCAACTTGCATCTCTTTCGTGGAACTGAAAAAATAAAAGTAGAATTTTGTTTTCCATGTCAGTTGGAGGTTAACATGGGGATTGAGCATCATTCTAACAAAGATCTGCCAATTCAGAGTTTGAGTCTGGCCAAGCTAGGTCTTGACATCTGTTAGCTTTCTGCCCTTAGTGTGATTGATGAGTTCAGTCATAGTGGACAGGGATGTTATCTAGTTTGATGAAATAATATATTTATAAGAAAATTTAGGCTAGGTGCAGTGGCTCATGCCTGTAATCCCAGCACTTTGGGAGGCCGAGGCGGGTAAATCACGAGGTCAAGAGATCGAGACCATCCTGGTCAACATGGTGAAACCCCGTCTCTACTAAAAATACAAAAAATTAGCTGGGCACGGTGGCATGTGCCTGTAATCCCAGCTACTCAGGAGGCTGAGGCAGGAGAATTGCCTGAACCCAGGAGGCGGAGGTTGCAGTGAGCCGAGATTGCGCCATTGCACTCCAGCCTGGGTAACGAGCGAAACTCCGTCTCAAAAAAAAAAAAAAAAAAATTTAGTTACAAACTATTAAATAGTTGTGATGCCCTGAATTATAAGCCACAAAGAATGGAACAACTGATAAGCAAAACTAGGACTTAATAACAGTTTCAGAAAACTGCAATGGGAATTTTAGATCCTCTGAAAAAATACACATTGGGAAATAGTTTTAGCAATTAAGTTCAAGAACAAATTATTTTATTGCTTCACTGTTTATTTGAGCATTTTCAAAACATTATTTCATTAAATCTTTAACAACCTAGTGAAATAAGCCAGTAAAATCCTTGCTTTTTAGAAGAATACATTGAGCCTAAGAGAAGCGACTTGTCAGAGAACAAGTAGCTTCTGGTAATAGAGCTAGGACACTTTCCATTATGTCAAGCGAATGTGAGTTAATTTATACTGAGCTATACTCCCTTCAATTTAGGAGTACTTCATCTGTTTTTTTTCTTTAAAAGCTTAAAGAAAAGTTGGTAGAACTCGCAAATTAGTATATAGGATAAAGTTCTGATATTAACTCTGATATTGTTTGAAATACTCTAAAAATTTAATATATTTGGTATTTTTCATTTGTTTTAAAACAGTAATTTCATTTATTACATTTTTATCTATAGCATTCAGCAACTAATTGCTGAATATAAGGAAAAACAGACACCTGAAAGTCTTCCTCAAAATAACAATCAAGGTAAGACTTCTGATAGTGAATTATTTTTGGTTGTCCTATAGATAAAAAAGTAAGAGTAAGGAAGTTTTGATCATGAAAAGCAGTTTTTTAAAAGCCCTGTGTGTGTAAGTTGCTTGTATATTTTTCTCTTAATTTCTTTCTTGGTAGGTTAGATTTCACAATTATTTAAAAAGTTAATTGCAGGTGATTTATTATCTCAAACAATCTTGTCTGAAAAAAAATTAATTATGGTCCCTAAAATCCTATATGCTATATTTGTATAAATAAGAAAAAGATATTTTTAAGTTAGTAAGTTGTATGTTTTCTTTATGGTCACATTATAATGAATTAGACTTGTTATTAAATTGGAACTTCTACTTAATGTTTTAAATAAATGGCTTGTGTTTAGTAAATGAATATCAATCACAGTCGACCCTTAATAACATGGGATTTAGGGATGCTCGATCCCCTCTGCATTCAGAAATCTGTGTATAACTTTTGACTCCCCCAAGAAGGTGACCAGCAGCTTATTGATAACATAAACAGTCAATTAAGCTGTGTTTGGTGTGGTGTATGTATTAATATGCTGTATTCTTACAATAAAGGAAGCTAGAGAAATAAACTGTTAAGAAAATGATAAGAAAAAGTAAGTTTACTATTCATTAAATGCAAGTGGATCATTATATAACTCTTAATCATAGTCTTCAAGTTGAGTAGGCTAAGGAGGAGGAGAATGATTGGTCTTTGCTATCTGAGGTGGGAGAAAATTTGCCTATAAAGTGTCACTAAAGTAACACAAAGTAGTTTCAAAACTGGAAAATCAACAATGCCTTTCTGGCACCATAAACAAATAGCAATAAGAACTGCAAAACGGCCAGGTGTGCTGGCCCACAGCTGTAGTCCCATACATTGGGAGGCCTAGGCGGGAGGATTGCTTGCATCGGGAAGCTCCAGACCAGCCTGGGCAACATAGTGAGACCACATCTCTACAAAAGCAAGTAAAAAATTAGCTGGGTGTTTTGGTGCACACCTGTAATCCCAGCTACTTGAGAGGCTGAGATGGGAGGATCACTTGAGCCTGGGAGTCGAGGCCGCAGTGAACTATGATTGTGATCATGCCACTGCACTCCAATCCAACCTAGATGACAGAGTGAGACCCTGTCTCCAAAAAAAGAAAAAAACCTGCAAAACATATCCAGTGTGCATACTAATAGAAAATTATTTTTAAAGATATCTACTGAGTGCAGAAGTCAGAAAAGCAATTCCTTGTTGAGAAGTACAGGTCATGTTACATACTTATAAACCAACAAGGTCTCACTATTATTGACTTTCCCCCTAATCTGAAATCGAATGAGGTATATTTACTTCATTAGAACAAGATGTGTTCTTCTACCTGCTGGTTAGTTATGATAACAAGAATTTTGTTAGCACAAGATATCCTGTTACCATTAGCCAAAAGATTATCATAATAAATATTCAAGTAGCCCAACTCTAGGCTCAACAAATTATAATAAAAGTATAAAAATGTTTCACAATAACAAGAATGCTACTGTGCTACTGAGATGTGATGCCTCATGCATTGGACAATCTGAATTGTAAGAGGACACCTTTATTTTAGTATATATTAATCGAAGAACTTCTATAAGTTAGGTTTTGCAAGTTATTGGAGACAAACATGAACTAGACATAGGTGGTCATAATAGAACTTTCTCTATTTAATTTCTGTGTTTTTTTTTTTCAACAGAATTTTCAAGAAAATCATTCACTTGTCCACTTAACAAATAATTATCAAATGTCTGTTAGATACTAAGCATTTTTTTCTAATGTTACACAATACAAACATTTAAAAATATAGCCAGGACCAGCTCAGTGGTGTGTGCCTCTAATCTCAGCAATTTGGGAGGGTGAGATGAGAGGATCACTTTAGCCCAGGAGTTTGAGACCAGCCTGGGCAACATGACAAGACCTCATCGCTACTAAATTTTTTTTTTAATAATAAAACATGAGCTGGGCACAGTGATAGGTGCTTGTGTTTCTAGCTACTTGGGAGGCTGAGGTGGGAGGATTTCTTGAGCCTGGGTGTTTGAGGTTACAGTGAGCTATGATCATGCCACTGCACTCCTGTCTGGGTAAGAGAGTAAGACCCTGTCTCAAAAAAGGAAAAAAAAAACAAACAAAAACCCAGGAGCTTGTTATCACTGTCATTTTATTTATTTGCTGAATTATTTATTCAGTGCCTACTACTGTGGGCTAGATGCCCTCTGAAGCGTATAATGATCATTTATTGTGTTAAATATGTGCCAACACTTTATGTGGTGAGGAGTGAAAGCTGTAAAACAGTGGGTAGGATTTAAGGTAAGCATGCAGAGAAAGTAGAACTTTACTAGGCAAAGAGGCAGAAGGATGATGTGGGCAGAAGGAACATCTAACAAGATTGTGTGTTTGGCAGAAGGAGCAGCAAGTGCAAAAGTCAAATGCTTGAATGAACTTTGCAGGGTTTATGAGCGGTTCAGTTTTGCTAGTGCAAGTCATGTAAGATGTGAATGGTTGGGAATGCAGTGAATACCTAAGGCAAGCTTACGACAGACATCTTTTTCTTTTTTTGAGACAGTCTCACCCTGTCATCCAAGCTGGAGTGCAGTGGCATTCTCTCAGCTCACTGAACCTGGGAGGTGGCCCCCAGGTTCAAGTGATTCTCATGCCTCAGCCTCCCAAGTAGCTGGGATTACAGGTGTGAGCCACCATGCCCAGCTAATTTTTATATTTTTAGTAGAGAGAGGATATTGGCATGTTGGACAGGCTGGTCTTGAACTCCTCGCCTCAAGTGATCCATCCCCCTTGGCCTCCCAAGTGCTGGGATTAGAGATGAGCCACCACTCCCTGCCCAGACTTTTTAATACTGTAGAAATGAGTAGATCTTTTCCTCTAGGCCGTGGGAAATTTACCAGGTGGAATGCTTTGGGCTGCAAATACCAGACCTAACAGTGGCTAAAACAGTACGGACCAGAGTTGTTTTGAGTGTTCAGTGACATCACAGTGTTTTGTTCATGTCTCTTTTCATAGCTGGCTAATTAGCAGCAGCTCCAAACATCATGCCCTTACTGACAATATCTGAAGGCTGAAAGGGTGGCTTTTGTTTACATGTTTCTTTCAATTAGAGAGAAGACTGGGAAGCATGCAGTGGACTTCCTGTAACATTTTATTGGCTACTACATGCTCATTCCTAAGCCAGGCACTGGGAAAGCAAATGTAATTACTGTGATAAGCTTAGAATAATCATTTCTTCTTTGGAGTTGGGAGGGCTATTGGCCTGATAAATATCCAAATAGACGTGTGTTTCTCCAGCAACACAGAGTAGGGAATCGGGTAGGGAGACAGCAATGTTTACTGTAGGGGTTCATTGGAGAATTGTGAGCTGGGAGTCACACAATTAGATTGGAGTATTAGGGCATTCTGGTTATGGTATAAAGCAGGGATTGGAAGCTTTTTCTGTACAGGGCTTTTTTGTGGTCTCTGTCATTCCTACTCAACCCTGCCATTGAAGTATGAAAACAGTCATAAATAACAGGTAAGCAAATACGGATAACTGAGCTCCAGTAAAACTTTATTTACAAAACTATAAGGCAGACTGGATTTGGCCCATGGCCTGTAGTTTGCTGACCCCCTCATATAGAAGGCAGCTAGAAGATAACCATATAAAGAGACAGGGAAACAAAAGAAGCATTTACAGTTATCAGAGCTATAGTTTCCTTGTCCTGTCCTCAGTCTAGTAGCAGTCTGTTGTGAGGTTTTCACCCAGCCCTGGTGAAATCAAGAAGATTAAGGAGCTCAGTTATTCATTTAAAAATGTTGGTCTCATTCTTGGCATGATGCTTTTTTTTTTTTATCTTGATAAAATTAGTTTATAAATATAGTCATAAGTAAATACATATATCGAGAATTTTGATTCCATAGCACAGTATTTGAAAGCAACAATTTATCTAGTGTGCAAATTCCAGGTGATATATGAAACTGATATATGCTTACTCTGAAGAGGTCAAAGTTCATCTCTTTTTTTGCAGTCTCCTTCCTGGTGAAACCTCTACTATTTCTTCTGCTAACTTTATCACCGTAAAAAGTATTCCAGTTCTGTTCATTCTAAATAACACAGAGAGGGAAAAGGTCCAATTTCTCTAGTATGGTAGGCCTTCAAGATTATTTCTGCTATGGCACTTCTTTGGATATGGGTCTGACTGATCTTGTCATCCTGAATGATAAGACGCGGCTTCAACAACAATCACAATAATACCCCCGGGAGGGGGGTTAGGGAAGAAGTGATTGAGCAAAAACAGTTCAAATGCAGTTATACAGCCAATTATTTCTACAACTAGAACCAGATAACCTGCTTTGCTTTATGTCTAATTAGGTGAAACAAAAGAATTCCTGTTTCCTTATTCATTTTCTTCAGTCATAACTAATATAGGAAATGACCACATCAGTTCCTTACTGATCGCTTCTCTGGAAACAAAAGAGCATTTTATACCTGATCCTGCTGTTGCCACTAAAAAGAGCGGAGTAAAAATTAACCTTCTTCCATCCCTCTTCATTTGGAAAACGATATTTTTAAGTTGGGGGAAGGGGAAGGGAAAGGGAATGCTGCATTCAATTTATAGGAAATAATACTCCCGCCACCCCAGACTCACTCTTTTCCATTCTCCTCAACTTCATCCACTTAGGGAGCGCTCAGTATGCTAAGGGCCCAAAAGCCTGACAGAGTCAAAACAGAAGCATCTCTGTCCAACTCTCGAAGCCTGGCACACGAGGCAGAGCGGGTCGCCCAGACCCAGGGGACCGGGCGGCGTCTCCCGAGCCTGCAGCCCAGGGCCGCAGGCGGCGCTGCAGGGGTCAGCCGGGGTCCTTACCCGCCAGTCCGCCGCCGCCGCCTCCATCACAGGCGTGCCCCTTCCTCCGCTGCAGGATGAAGTATGGGTTGGCTATCTCGGTGATCCACAGCGCGTAGGCCAGTAACACCACCTCGGGGTTCACCCACATGATCTTGGCCGCCGCGGGCCGGCGCACAATGGGCCCGCTGGTTGCGTCTGCACCCACCACCGCAACAGGCGCGCACTCCCGGACGCACGCGCGCCCAACCGCTCGTCTACTAGGTGCAGCGGCGGCCGCAGGCGACTTCAGGGGCCAGCCGCGGCGCCCGGGCCACAACAAAGCCCCAGCAGGCTGCAGGGGAGGACGGTGAGGATGCGGGTGCTGCGAGCAGAATCCTCCCCGCGGCCCAGACGCCCGCGCCTGGCGCTCCGCAGCCGGGCTCCCGCCCACGGCGGTGGGAGGAGGAAGAGGAGGAGGAAGGGAGCGGAAGGAGGAGGAAGTGGTGTAGCTCAGTCCCGGGATCCGGCTCCGCGGTGGGCAGGGCTGCGAGCGACCCGAGCGGATTCGACCTGGCGGTCAGGGCCGAGCTGGTCTGGGGACCCGAGCTCCAGGGTCTCTCCCGTCTCTACCTGCTCGAGCTCACGAAGACACCGCGCCTTAACACGCAGTGCCAGGACTGCTGGTGCCACTAGCTAAGCGCAGCTCGCCGCTGGAAGGACGCTCCGGACACTGGGAATGAATGACTACCACGAGGCTCACTTGGAGCGGGTCCTGGTTTCCACGGACTCGGTTCCTCCGCGGGCTCTGCGCGCCAAGCTGGGAAACTGCCGGCATGATGCCTTTTTAATTTATTTTACTTAAACTCTTTTTTTTTTCCGTTTAAGAAATAACATTAATAGTTGTTTTTTCCCTATAAAAGCCATGTTTAACTAGGAAATATAAGCATAAAACAAACGTGTGGCAGTGGAAATATAAAGCAGATGCAGAAAAGAGCAACAGTTAAAATTATTTAGTGATTATTGACTGTAAAAAGATAGGGGATAAGGAGAAATCTCAGATGATTCTCAGGTTTCTGGCTTGTGCCCTCGCCCCTAACCGGGACATGAAGGAGTAGGCAGTTTTCAGGTGTGTAAAGGAGAGCAGCAGGTCAACAGGCATGACTAGCATTTCTCTCAGCATTGTTATGTTTACTGGAATGTCCATGTAGGATATTTTTAGTAAGTAATTGGATAATAGGCATTTATGGCTGGAGATGGAACTCTGAGGTTGGAGATGCAGACTTGGAATAACAGGCAAAATCATAGATCTGAGTGAGTTTATCCATGATGGAAAAGGTATAGATTGAGCAGAGGGCCAGTGACAGAACCCTAGGAATATCAGCATTTCCCAGAGGAGTTAAGAAAGAAGCCTGAGCAGTGGCTAAAGAGAAAGAGGAGAGGAATCAAAGGGATGTTGTAAAAACTTACAAAGGTGAGAATTTCAGGGAGGGAGTATAAATTCTAACCGGTAAGATTACTAAAAAGTCAAGTTAACCTTTTAAAAGCTCTTCAGTGGGCCGGTCGTGGTGGCTCATGCCTGTAATCCCAGCACTTCGGGAGTCCAAGGTGGGCGGTCAGGGCCGAGATGGAGACCATTCTGGCAAACATGGTGAAACCTGTCTCTAGTAAAAATACAAAAATTAGCTGTGTATGGTGGCACATGCCTGTAGTCCCAGGTACTCAGGCAGCTAAGGCAGGAAAAGCACTTGAACCCAGGGGGTGGAGGTTACAGTGAGCAAAGACCCTGCCACTGCATTCCAGCCTGACAACAGAGTAAGACTCTGTCTCAAAACAAAAACAAAACAGAGAGAAAAGCTTTTCAGTTATACTCTCTTCTAAAGAACAATCATAGAGTTGCAGGGTTGACTGATGACATAATCAGTACTTCTGGGGTTCAAATGTGGAAGAATACACCTACCAAGGTCCTATCTGACTTTGTAACTGCAGCAGCTCCCTATACAGGATCAGGGGAAATGGTCAAGACTGGTGAGTTCATGTACCACCACTTTCCTAGAGTTGTCTAAACCTAAAGGTCCTATGTGAGGAAGAGTGTAGTCTTTCTTACCTGTTGTTTTGTGGAAATGCTTGTTTTATACTCAAATCCTTGATAAGGTCTTCTGGACGCATTCCCAAACAAACATCTGACAGCAGCAACTGGAAGCTGCTATGAGACGCACATATATACCCTCCTCTGACATGGAATCATAATATAGCAACGTTTTGACAAAATTTCAAGTTTTAATTAGAAATAGTTTACAGACCAGCACTTTAGTGGAACCAATATTTAAAAAATATTGCAGGAAACTAACATAATATCCTGGAGAAAAATGTACAGTGAAATGCTGAATATAGTGGTTCTGTATTTGGGGAACACTGGTCACATCAGTAGAAAAGTCAATGCCTGACTCTTTTTTAGTGCAGTTCCCTTTTCATTTACCCTTGTGATACTTCTGCTTTTACTGCTTCCTTTGGAATTTTATTCCTAAAAAAATACTATTAAAACACATTTCAAATACACTTCTTTATATGTGCACCACAATGACACAATGTTGATGGTCTGCCAAGATTTTAAGTGTCTTCTGGTTGTCAAATACAAATTGTTTTAGCTGACATAGTTTAAATGTGAAGTGCTTTTCTGGTAATTGCATTTCTTCAGAAATTGGTAATCTGTGATTTAACTAGAATATGTGGTCTAATGAATTATCAGACTTTTAACTATCTATGTATAAGATAAGTCTCTTCTCCTGGCCAGATAAGCTAAAAGTCCTGTTGATCCTTACTGATCAGTTCCACTATTTGGAGGGAGAAATGGATAATTCATACATTTTGGATGAAGTCTTTTTTTTTTTTTTTTTGAACAGGTGTGATTATAGCACACCGTAGCTTTAGTTTCCAGCCTCAAGCAATCCTTCTGCCGCAGCCTCCTGAATAGGTGCAGCTACAGATGTGTGCCACTGCACCTGGCCTGCTGCATAATTACTATGAAAGTGAATTAAACCCTACCGAGTTGGAGAAAATTTACTATGATCTTTTAATTTTTTGTGTCAGAAACTTTTATACTATAGAACATACTGTCAATCATCAAGATTTTCTATTTTTTTAATTGGGTTAATATAGGATTGTTGCTTTTAAAAATTACTTTCTGACATCATTGATGCATTTTTAATGCCTTTAGTTCATTGGATACGGATGTACAGGAATCTCCAAGGCAAATGTCAAAAACTAAAAAATAAGTATATTAGAGAAAGGTATTCTGTGAAACAAGCTTCTGATTGTAGTCACATGTAACACATCAACTTAAAAAATAAAAAAATTATATGCTGCAATTGTATCAGGGGTTCCCAAGACCTCCCTAGGTTTGGTAATTTACTGAGAAGGACTCACAGGACTCAGCAGACAGTCATTCTGGGAGCTTTGATTTATTACAGTGAAAAGACACAAAGCAAAATTTGAGAAGGGAAAAGGTGCATGTGTCAAAGTCTGGAGGAAGCCAGACACAAGCTACCAGAGTCATCTCCTGTGTAGTTACCAGGATGTACTTAATTCCGCCAGCCTCAGATTTTGAAAACACACGTACAATGTTGTCTACCTTACCAGAGTTTCTTTAGAGGCTCAGCACCCATGTTTTAGATGGAGGCTAGTCACATAGGCATCCTCTACTCTCCCTCACATGGACCAAAATGCCAGACTCCTAGGAGGAAATGAACTGTTCATAGCAAACCACATTTGCATTTGCACAAACAGTTTAGGCACGGTGAGCCATTCCCTTCTTCTAAGTTAGGGAATGGTGGGAGCCCTCCCAAATTCAAGGTCCCGAACACCAGCCAAGGACCAGCCTTGCAAGCAAGCTTTCTAAGGATGGCTGTCTCGCACCTGCTATATGAAATCTTTGCTGCCCAGCAGCTATGGCCCTGACTAAATTTTTGGTGTTATCATAAAATTTGATGTAATATGATAGCAAATAACAGAATGATAGACCATAACATGGTACTGGTTTCAGTTGCATCATTCATATTAAGTAGCAATGCTACTTAAGTTTTGACACTTGGTGAATACTTAACAGGTATTTGTACATAAGTTACTATGGCAATATTAACTAATTATAATCTGTCCTTATCTGATTAAACTTTCAGTAAAACTGTGGATAAAATGGGAATAATAAGTTCTGATTTAAAATTAGAGTAAAAGTTGTCTTTCATTTTATGTACATGGATGGACCAGTTTTGATTCATATTGTATTAAATCCCTGTTTATTATTATGAAATAATGATTAGATATTCAATCATTTTTATCAATTTTTTGCCTATGTATGCAGTTAAATTAATTGCTTTATGTGTTTTTATATGCTTCAATTTGGGAGCTTATACTCATATTCTGTTACCTTGATCTTTAGTGATTCACAATTTTCACCTTGAAAATTGTCTTTTTATGATTTAGGGTAATAGCAAGTTCAGTATGTTTTTTAAAATTCATAACATTATTTTCCAAGCAGTTTTAGATTCACAGCAAAATTGGGAAGGTATAGAGATTTTCCATATTCCCCATGACCCCAGACATATGAGTAGCCTCCTCATTATCAGTACCCCCCGTCATAGTTCATCAGAGTTACAGTTGAGGAACCTACCTGGACAGACACATCACCCCCAAGGTCCACAGTTTATGTTAGCGTTCACTCTTGGCGTTGTAAATTCTCTGCTGTTGGACAAATGTGTAATTGCATGTATATATCCTTGTAGCATCATAGACAAAATAGTTTCCCAGCCCGAAATATCCTCCGTCCTCTGCCTTTTGATCTCTTTTTCTTCGCTGGCTTCTGGCAACCGTTGGTCTTTTTGGTGTCTCCATAGTTTTGCTTTTTCCAGACTTGTCATATAGTTGGAATGAAAGAGTGGATATCTTTTTGAACATTTAAAAAATAAAGTTCTATGGTAATTTCATTCTGTCATTTTAGATGTTCTTTGTCCTTGCCTTTGTTTTCCTCATGTCTTATTCATCAGCATAGGATCTGATGACATATGACTTGATGTGCTGAGAAAGCGTGATTTCTATAGACATTTGCCATGTAATGGGGAGAGAGGGGAAAAATGGCATCATGCGGTACTCCACAGCAGGAGACGGGTCCAGATAGACTCTAGCAATGGGACAGGATAATCTCAAGAGCTGGACTTTATAAAACTGGAATCACAAAGTCTCACATACTTACCTTGCATTTAAAAAGATCGGGCAGTGAATATGACAGGTGAAAATAAATATGTTCCTCACTGATTCTCTTCGTTTTAGGGATGAGTTTGAAAACAGTCTATATTATTATAACATGGCTCATCTACAGTTAGATTCCCTGTCATAGGAAATGCCAGTGTTTTGCTTTACAAGAACTGAAAAATAATTTTGTTTTCTCCAGCAAGAACAACAACTGTTGGCACATTCTGGTAGTGTGAGTGAGTTGATAGTTGTGTTCGTACATATTTTTCGTATCAGATCGCACTCCCTGGCAACCTGCCACCACTGTGGTAGTGTTTCTTCTTAAGCTTCTCTCTGAATGAGTGGTATAGCTCAGAATGAATAAGCTCTTTAAGGGAGTGATCTTTCCAGTGGTTCTTTCCATAGGAGGTAAAATGGGAGTGAATTTGAGCCTTGTTTGTGCCAGAGAAAAGAGCTAGAAGTAAGTAAACATAACCAGCATCTGCCCCAGAAGAGGATTAATGAGAGTGAATACATTGATGTCCCTTGAGCTCTTCTCCACTGGCAGTGAAAAGTCTTTGCAAAGATCCTTGTCCGTGGTCTGTTTCCTATGTTTTGCCATATGACACAGCACAGTACCCATAGACCTAGCTTCCTTGTGCTGGGGTGTTTTTTCCTAAACTGAACAATTTTAACTAAAGATCTGGAGTTAGGCTGTGACACAACAAAATGTACAGTTTCCCCACCGTATCCATGGGGGTTATGTTCCAAGACCCCCAGTGAATGCCTGGAACTGTGGATAGTATTGAACCCTAGATATGCAATGTCAGATTAGAAGGAAGAGGATAAGAGTAAAAGGGGGAATAAAGAACGAGGAATCAGAGAGTGTAGGGAGCAAATGAAGGGAAAAGAAGCAGGTGCATATGATGGAGGGTGGTACAATGAGATAATACCTCAGAAAAAGGAAGAGTGGGTATTAGGAAGGTGGAAAGAATGTAAGGTCAATGTGTAGCACCAAAACTTACCAGATAAGACAAACTTTACTTACCAACATGTGAGCTGTGCTTTAAGTTTAATCATTGCTTCATACTGTGGCTATACTGATGATTTTAAGCCAGTCAGATATTCTAGTTAGCAGACCCTGTGTGTGTGTGTGTGTGTGTGTGTGTGTGTGTGTGTGTGTGTGTTTTGAGGGGAGGGTATCTTTGATTATCAAGAATGAGGAAAGTAATCACTCTTTAATGAGCATGTGATGGACATAGTCTTTTAAAACACTGGTTCTGAAACTTTCTGAAGTTTCTTTTACATGATTAAATATTATTGCCTAAAGATAACTGACACCCCGAATTATTATTTCCATTCTCTTTTAAAACATTTTATTACATATGTGTATGGTCATAAATAAAATGTAGAATTTGTTTTTATGTCCTAAAAGTGTATATAAATTGTTGTACACTCTACATATTTTGCAACTTTCTTTTGTCTGGTCACATTACATTATTGAGGTCAGTCCTTATTGACCCAGGAAGTTCTGGTTTTCTATCAAATTACTGGATCTCAGTTAAGCCCTCTTCATAATGATAGATAAATAAAATGATTGCAGATTCCAAAGAGCTTTTTAGTTGGTTGTATCTATTGATATTTGCTATTTTAGAAATAAAAACTAAAATATTTAAAAAACAAGCATGCACAACCATACATTCCAATAGACATTAGAACTATGCTGTTATGACACATCATGTCTATGTAAAGCTCCACTGTACATTTGAAAGAGAATGAGAGTGAAAATGGCAAATAACATTTTGTGTTATTTGACCTCTTAGACCCCCGCCTGGATCTTGAACTCCAGGGATTCTCAGATTGCAATTTAGAGCCAACATTTTAAACCACATACATATGTGGTTTGAATATGGTTGTGGATAAATGGGCCCTTGATGATGAAATGGCTTTTAAAGTTTCACTTCTGTGGTTTTTTTTTTGCTTTTTTTCTTTAACTTGTCTTAAGAAATTTAAATCCCAACAATTTTGTTTAGATAGAAAAAACATATGAAAAAAGCTCATCATCACTGGTCATTAGAGAAATGCAAATCAAAACCACATTAAGATACCATCTCATGCCAGTTAGAATGGCGATCATTAAGAAATCAGGAGACAACAGATGTTGGAAAGGATGTGGAGAAATGAGAACACTTTTACACTGCTGGTGGGAATGTAAATTAGTTCAACCATTGTGGAAGACAGTGTAGTGATTCTTCAAGAATCTAGACCTAGGAATACCATTTGACTCAGCAATCCCGTAACTGGGTATATACCCAAAGGATTATAAAACATTCAGTTATAAAGACACATGCACATGTATGTTTATTGCAGCACAGTTCACAATAGCAAAGACTTGGAACCAACCCCAATGCCCGTTAATGATAGACTAGATAAAGAAAATGTGGCACATATATGCCATGGAATACTATACATCCATAAAAAAGGATGAGTACATGTCCTTCGCAGGGACGTGAATGAAGCTGGAAACTGTCATCCTCAGCAAACTGACACAAGAACAGGAAACCAAACACCTCATGTTCTCACTCGTAAGTGGGTGTTGAACAGTGAGAGCTCATGGACACAGGGAGGGGAACATCACACACCAGGGCCTGTTGGGAGGTGAGGAGGGTGGGGAAGGATAGCAGGGGGTGGGAGGATAGGGGAGGAATAACATTAGGAGAAATACCTAATGTAGATGACAGGGGGATGGACACAGCAAACCACCATGGCACGTGTATACCTGTGTAGCAATAACAAACCTGCACGATCTGCACATGTAGCCCAGAACGTAAAATATAACAATTTTTAAAAAGTTGTTGTTTCCATACAAGAAAAAAGGAAAATATTTTTGTTATATATTCCTTTCCTGTCTCATGGTACTGCATGCTCTTTGGATCTAATGTGGTCCTAGACTAATCCTGTTTTTATATGGGAACAGTTAGGTCCCTTAAGGCTCTCATTTTGCATAGAAATGTATGAAGTATAACCAAGTATTTGAAAGTAAATGCTGAAGATAGTGGTACATTCGGGAAAGACTATGTTATTATAATTAAAATAGTTTTTAAAGTATATTTATTATGACTTTTTGTAAATCCTGTGAGTCTGTTTTTTATTAATAGAACAAGAAAAGATGAACATTGGAGTTGAACTTCTCTCAGGGAATGATACTCTCCATGACGTGTGCCAGTCACAGCTGCCAGAAAACAAAGGGAGCAAAGAAGGTAACAAAGAACCTAGAATACATACACACGATGCCTTCATGTATATTTGAGTTTAAAATGGTTAGACATAAATTCTGTTTATAAAAAATTTATATCCATGAAGAATCTTAATGGAAAGCAAAATATGTAATAGAGACTGTTGGGTGAATCAAAGTAAGTAATAGTAAACGTAAAAACATAGAAAAGTGGGGTCGGCGCGCCCTGTCTGCCGGCCGTGCGGCTGCTGTTCCTCCTGCTGTGGGACCGCTGAGTGCAAGGCTACTTCACTTTCCGCTCCACGTACGGGCCTGGGCACCCACCGCCAGCATGGACGCTCATGGCGTCCTGCAGAAGGATCTCAGAGTAAAGAACTTAAAGAAATTCAGATAATGTGAAGTTAATTTCCATGGAAACCTCATCATCCTCTGATGACGGTTGTGACAGCTTTGCTTCTGATAATTTTGCAAACACGAGGCTGCAGTCAGTTCGGGAAGGCTGTAGGACCCGCAGCCAGTGCAGGCACTCTGGACCTCTCAGGGTGGCGATGGAGTGTCCAGCTCGAAGTACCAGAGGAGCAACCAACAAAAAAGCAGAGCTCCCACAGTCCTCCGAGAATTCTGTGACTGATTCCAACTCCGATTCAGAAGATAAAAGTGGGATGAATTTTTTGGAGAAAGGGGCTTTAAATATAAAGCGAAACAAAGCAATGCTTGCAAAACTCATGTCTGAATTAGAAAGCTTCCCTGGCCCGTTCCCTGGAAGACATTCCCTCCCAGGCTCCAACTCACAATCCAGGAGACCTCGAAGGCGTAGATTCCCAGGTGTTGCATCCAGGAGGAACCCTGAACGGAGAGCTCATCCTCTTACCAGGTCAAGGTCCTGGATCATCGGGTCCGTTGACACCCTACCCATGGAGGAGGAAGAGGATAAGTACATGTTGGTGAGAAAGAGGAAGACCATGGACAGCTACATGAACGAAGATGACATGCCCAGAAGTCGTCGCTCCAGGTCATCCCTGACCCTTCCACATGTAATTCGCCCAGTGGAAGAAATTAGAGGAAGATTTGGAGAACATCTGCAGCAACTCTGGAGAGAAGATATATGACCGTTCACTGGGCTCCACTTGTCATCAACACCGTCAGAAGACTTGATACCAGAAGAAACTGCAGAAACCCAGACTGCTGTGGCATTTGAGGACAGTTCTGTGGCCCCTGCCATCGAAACTGTTTTGGTGAAGAGGTCAGGAATGCTCTGCTGGATCCGAACTGGCATTGCCCACCTTGTCGAGGAGTCTGCAACTGCAGTTTCTGCCGGCAGTGAGAAGGATGGCGTGCAACTGGGGTCCTTGTGTATTTAGCCAAATATCATGGCTTTGGGAATGTGCATGCCTACTTGAAAAGTCTGAAACAGGAATTTGAAATGCAAGCATAATATCTGGAAAACTCACGGCCTGCCTTCTGCTTCTTAAATCTTTCTTGTTAAAGTTTCCAATTTTTTCACTGAAACCTGAGTCAAGGGTCTTGATGATCAGCCTGTTTTATAAGAAACTCCAATCAAGGTAATCTCAGTCGACTTGTTTCTGGAGCATCACGGGGAAGGTATATTACTAGTTACACTTTGCCTTCCTGCAGTTTCTTCTCTGCTCCCAACCCCCACCTCATAGCATCGCCCTCCATTTCCAGTGGTCCTCTCTAGCCTCTTAGTTTTATAATTTCCTTTATAGTTTTATGAAAGCGTATTTTATTTACTTGGTGTTGAAATAGCCCTCATAAAAGCTAAGCATTTAGAAACACAGTAATAGAATTAACTAACTAGAGAATTTCAGAGAACAGCCTTCTAACTTGTTTACATAAAAACAAGTATGATATAGCATTCATACTAGTTGAAATTTTTAATAGAATCAAGGCACAGAAGTCTTAAAACCATGTGGAGAAATTAGGTGATTACTGCAGATTGGAGTACATTACTTCAGATGCCTCTCAAACCCATGTATTGTGCTTATGTTACAAGTTGTTGCCACAGTTGAGACTTAATTTCTGGTGCCTGAAGGGTAAGTGGTGCGTCTAGCTTACCCAATCATGATTCAAAGGTTGGTGGGCAAGTAATACTTAAAATTGTGATAGAAAAGCTATCTAGAAATTACCAGTAGGCCGATTTGAATTTTCGGTATAAAACTTTAGTATGATTGTAGTTTGCCAAGTTTATTTCAGTTTACATGTAAGGTACTGCAAATAAATTCTTGGACAACTTTGCCTGGAAACTTGATATTAAAAACTGGTCTGTGGTTCTTTACAGTTTCTTGAAAATTTATAAACCTAGGCTCAGGGTTCAAGTTTAGATTTTAAGCACTTTTGTAAGAATGAGAAGTGCCTTTTTGGAGATGTAACTTTCAGTAGTTTGTTAACCTGACATCTCTGCCAGTCTAGTTTCTGGACAGGTTTCCCGTGTCGGTATTCCCCTGCCTCTTTGCATTAATCAGGTTATTTGGTAGAGGAGGAATCTAAGTGTTTGTGTGTCCAATTTACTTGCATGAGTAAACCATTGCTGACCCAATCAGTGTTTGATGCGTGATTGGACTTTGAATCCGTAAGTGTAAATACAGCTGTTGATCTGTAATGCTTTTATACAAAAGTGTTTATTTTAATAATAAAATGTTTGTCCTAACTTGTCTGCTTTAAAAAAAATATGTAGAAAAGTGAGAGATGGTAGTTAATTAAAGTTATCTCAATGAATTGCAAGCATAGAACATATAAAATATAATAAGCCCTGAATGCATAGTGTGTTTATGGGAGACATCAGGATGTGGGACTGTTTCTGTGGTCACGCCTATAATCCCAGCACTTTGGGAGACTGAGGCAGGTAGATTATGAGGTCAGGAGTTCAAGACCAGCCTGACCAACATGGTGAAACCCCGTCTATACTAAAAATACAAATATTACCCAGGAGTGGTGGCATGCACCTATGATCCCAGTTACTCAGGAGGCTGAGGCAGGAGAATTGCTTGAACCCAGGAGGCGGAGGTTGCAGTGAGCCAATATCGTGCCACTGCACTCTAGCCTGGGTGACAGAGTGAGACTCCGTCTTAAAATGAAACATAATTTAGAATCTATTTTTGTAAAGACTCTCTCTTTTATCTAACTTCTAAGTCGTTTAACTAAACATTTGGATTTTGCAGAAGAACAAGACTTGGAGCTGCCCTCGGAGGAAGAGGAAGGAAGACTTAAAGGATGTGAAAATAAGCAGCCACAGGTGTGTAAACATTTAAATTAAATCTAAATTTCTGGTTTAATACTGTTTGCTTTGCTTTAGTAATTTAAGATAGCCCAAATCTTTTTTGGCTTTGTTCCAGTTATCAATAGATAGTGGGCTAAAGTAGATTCTTATACTATATATCCTCCAGCCACAAACTTTTATGGCTGTTGAATGTGAAATTCGGGAAGCATCTCATTTCCATAATTCCACACTAGCAGCTTAGCAGTTTCACTCTGCTTTTTGTGTTGAGGCAGACTTGTATTTCAGTGAGCTTTGACATCCCAGGATTCAAATGAAAAAAAAAATGACAAAAGTTAATGGGGGAAAAGAATAGCTTAGTGCAGAAAAGAGAAGCTTCCTTTCTGTTCCTGAAGCCCTACAGTGTCACATCCTCTCAGTCTGGCTGCTAATGTTGAAGCCAAGTGGTAAAGACAGAAGAAGACATGCTTTGTGTCTTTGTCTTCTTATTTATGTCTTTGTGCCAGTCAAATGAGGTAAAAATTCATAATACATGGTGAAGGGTGGTTGGGAATAAAAGCACAAAATTAAGAAGGGCACTTGTTGAAATTTTGGAAAATTCTGTCTCATTGATTGAAACAGAAATAAAGCTGACTTTACAAAACTGTTGATGATACAATTATAATAATTATAATTCTATTATAGTTTTAGATATGATAAAATTAAAGTAACCACAAAGTATTTTAATGACTAAAATTATGATAAGTAAACTGAGTGAAGTGATGAAATCAATGAAAACAGAACAAAATTCTTTGTATTGAATAAAGTAATAACAATCATCCTTAACATCAAACTCTCACTCAAGGTCGAAGAAGAAATGAAGCAGCACACGAGTAATAACGTGGAATTATCCGGAAGCCTACCTGGTGGTGCCGCTGCTGGCAGTGATGATGATGGACTTAATCAGCAATTTCCTAGGAAGGAGAATGAAGTGCATGACAGGTACAGCAACACTTAACAGGAGACAACTGGATGGGTGTGGTAGCTCAGGCCTGGAATCCCAGCATTTTAGGAGGCTGAGGTGGGCGAATCACCTGAGGTTGGGAGTTTGAGACCAGCCTGACCAACACAGAGAAACCCCATCTCTAATAAAAATACAAAATTAGCTGAGTGTGGTGGTGCGTACCTGTAGTCCCAGCTACTCGGGAGGCTGAGGCAGGAGCATCACTCGAACCCAGAAGGTGGAGGTTGCAGTGAGCCAAGATTGCGCCATTGCACTCCAGCCTGGGCAACAAAAGCAAAACTCCATAAAAAAAAAGAGAGAGACAATTATGTGCTAGGAAATGAATTCTAATTTTGGCTAATATTCATGATGAACAAATTTTATGCTTTTACTAGGATATTAGCCTTTTTTGGTTATCAGAAAAATGCAAATTAACAATGAGATGCCAGTTTTCCAATCATATTTTTTATTTAAAAAAAATAGGAAGCATTGGGAAATATGAGGAAAAAGGCATTTTCATACAGTTGTTAAATGAAATTGGGAACTCCTTTTGCAGGGTAGTTCAGTAGCGTGCATCAGAATTCCAAACACGTCACTCCTTTAACGGCTTCTCCTTTGGGATGAGAGCCCAGAGGAAAATATTACTTGTGTAAACACATACACATATGCGTTAAGGACATTTATTACATGAAGTATATAATATACAGCAGGTGAATGGGTAAATATATAGTAAGTATGACATATGTACATTAAGGTTATTTATATGTGTTACATATGTACTTATGTATAAAGATATTTATTATAGCATTGTAATATCAAAAAGTTGGAGATAGGCTAAATCCTTAGCAATAAGGAAATAGTACAATTGTCATACCTAGAAAATCATGTTGTATGCAGTCATTTTAATAAACGAGGGTGTTAGATCTAGAGTGTCCTGATTATTTCACAAAGTGTGCATTTAGTTTGGTGACACATCTTTTTTTTTTTCCTTATTTTTTTATTGCATTTTAGGTTTTGGGGTACATGTGCAGAGCATGCAATACAGTTTCATAGGTACACACATGGCAGTGTGTTCTGTTTGCTTTCACCCCTTCACCCACATTTGGTGTTTCTCCCCAGGCTATCCCTCCCCACCTCCCCCTCCCACTGGCCCTCCCCTTTTCCCCCCAATAGACCCCAGTGTTTAGTACTCCCCTCTCTGTGTCCATGTGTTCTCATTTTTCATCACCCGTCTATGAGTGAGAATATGCGGTGTTTCATTTTCTGTTCTTGTGTCAGTTTGCTGAGAATGATGTTCTCCAGATTCATCCATGTCCCTACAAACAACATGAACTCATCATTTCTGATTGCTGCATAATATTCCATGGTGTATATGTGCCACATTTTCCCAATCCAGTCTATTATCAATGGGCATTTGGGTTGATTCCAGGTCTTTGCTATTGTAAACAGTGCTGCAATGAACATTCGTGTGCATGTGTCCTTATAGTAGAATGATTTATAGTCCTTTGGGTATATACCCAGTAATGGGATTGCTGGGTCAAATGGAATTTCTATTTCTAAGGCCTTGAGGAATCGCCACACTGTCTTCCACAATGGTTGGACTAATTTACACTCCCACCAACAGTGTAAAACTGTTCCTTTTTCTCCACATCCTCTCCAGCATCTGTTGTCTCCAGATTTTTTAATGATCGCCATTCTAACTGGCGTGAGATGGTATCTCAATGTGGTTTTGATTTGCATCTCTCTGATGACCAGTGACGATGAGAATTTTTTCATATGATTGTTGGCCTCATATATGTCTTCTTTCGTAAAGTGTCGGTTCATATCCTTTGCCCACTTTTGAATGGGCTTGTTTGTTTTTTTCTTGTAAATCTGTTTGAGTTCTTTGTAAATTCTGGATATCAGCCCTTTGTCAGATGGGTAAACTGCAAAAATTTTTTCCCATTCTGTTGGTTGCCGATTCACTCTAGTGACTGTTTCTTTTGCTGTGCACAAGCTGTGGAGTTTGATTAGGTCCCATTTGTCTATTTTGGCTTTTGTTGCCAATGCTTTTGGTGTTTTGTTCATGAAGTCCTTGCCTACTCCTATGTCCTGAATGGTTTTGCCTAGATTTCCTTCTAGGGTTTTTATTGTGCCAGGTCTTATGTTTAAGTCTTTAATCCATCTGGAGTTAATTTTAGTGTAAGGTGTCAGGAAGGGGTCCAGTTTCTGCTTTCTGCACATGGCTAGCCAGTTTTCCCAACACCATTTGTTAAATAGGGAATCCTTTCCCCATTGCTTGTTTTTGTCAGGTTTATCAAAGATTGTATAGTTGTAGATATGTTGTGTTTCCACCGGTGCCTCTGTTTTGTTCCATTGGTCTATATCTCTGTTTTGGTACCAGTACCATGCTGTTTTGATTACTGTAGCCTTGTAGTATAGTTTGAAATCCGGTAGTGTGATGCCCCCCGCTGTGTTCTTTTTGCTTAGAATTGATTTGGTTATGCGGGCTCTCTTTTGGTTTCATATGAAGTTCATGGTGGTTTTTTCCAGTTCTGTGAAGAAAGTCAATGGTAGCTTGATGGGGATAGCATTGATTCTGTAAATTGCTTTGGGCAGTATAGCCATTTTCACGATATTAATTCTTCCTAACCATGAACATGGAATGTTTCTCTATATGTTTGTGTCCTCTCTGATTTTATTGAGCAGTGGCTTGTAGTTCTCCTTGAAGAGGTCTCTTATGTTCCTTGTGAGTTGTATTCCAAGGTATTTTATTCTTTTTGTAGCAATTGTGAATGGCAGTTCGTTCTTGATTTGGCTTTCTTTAAGTCTGTTATTGGTGTAGACGAATGCATGTGATTTTTGCACATTGATTTTATATCCTGAGACTTTGCTGAAGTTGCTTATCAGTTTCAGGAGTTTTTGGGCTGAGGCAATGGGGTCTTCTAGGTATACTATCATGTCGTCTGCAAATAGAGACAATTTGGCTTCCACCTTTCCTATTTGAATACCTTTATTTCTTTTTCTTGCCTGATTGCTCTGGCTAGAACTTCCAGTACTATATTGAATAGGAGTGGTGAGAGAGGGCATCCTTGTCTAGTGCCGGATTTCAAAGGGAATGCTTCCAGTTTTTGCCCATTCAGTATGATATTGGCTGTTGGTTTGTCATAAATAGCTTTTATTACTTTGAGATACGTTCCATCGATACCGAGTTTATTGAGGGTTTTTAGCATAAAGGGCTGTTGTATTTTCTCAAATGCCTTCTCTGCGTCAATTGAGATAATCATGTGGTTTTTGTTTTTGGTTCTGTTTATGTGGTGAATTATGTTTATAGACTTGCGTATGTTGAATGGTGACACATCTTAAGCCAGTTTTGCTGAAATTCTCATAATATCTGCTCAGTTACAAAAGGAAGCTAGCTACATGCTACACTGACACTGTACCTTGTTAGCAACAGAACTGCTAGTTATTAAATTTTTGGTTTTTGTTCTCAGTGTGAGTGCTAAAATACCAGACCCTCAAATTAATCTGTATATTGCCAAGGGATTGCACAAAGGGATTCATATTCCACATAAGCGTTTCAGTATATCGGGTAAAACTTGCTAAAATACATCAGAGGATCTTAGATGTACTGAACCAAGAGTTAGGCAGCCCTTTTTGTAAAGAGCCAGTTAGTAAATATTGCAGGCTTTGTGGATTATAAAGTGAGTAAGTGCGGCTGTAAAGTTTCAAGGAAATTTCCTCGTGAAAACGGGCAGTGGTCTGGATTTGGCCCACAAGCGCCAATTTGCTGGCCCTTGTGCTAAAACCAAGGTGCTCTTATGCAGTGAGTCCTCTTTTTTTCTTTCTTTTTTTTTTTTTGAGACGGAGTTTTTCGCTCTTGTTACCCAGACTGGAGTGCAGTGTTGCGATCTCGGCTCACCGCAACCTCAGTCTCCTGGGTTCAGGCAATTCTCCTGCCTCAGCCTCCCGAGTAGCTGGGACTACAGGTGTGCACCACCATGCCCAGCTAATTTTTGTATTTTCAGTAGAGACGGGATTTCACCTTGTTGACCAGGATGGTCTGGATCTCTTGATCTCGTGATCTACCCACCTCAGCCTCCCAAAGTGCTGGGATTATAGGAATGAGCCACCGCACCCGGCCAGTGAATCCTCTTTTTAAAGGTGCCCTACATGCATGCCATTATCCTTCCTTTTAAAAGATAATATATTTCAGTAGGCAGCACACTGTATTTTTCAACAGTGGCTTCATATAATTTCAACAAATTTGGTTTACAAAATAAGATTGTTTTCTGCATTTGTCCCCTTTTATTCCTGTTAATAGAATTCCATATTTTGACTATTGTTTTTGTATATTTGATGAATATAACATATTCTAGAGTTGGATGATTTTTATCAAGCAAGAAATACTTCTTCTGAAACTTTTAGTCTTCCTTGATCTTTATGTATAAGCATGAGCACAATGATAATCAGCGGATATCATCTAGAAAAGTTCAATCTTTTGGTTCTAAACTTCATGAATTTTTTATTCAATACCTTGATCTGGCATTGCAAAAATACCATATAGACATAATTTTAAAAACTTTTAAAGGGTAAAAATATACTATATAGTAATATAAGAATTGAAAAGTACAGCTAAACAAGAAGAAAATCGGGTCATCTGCATCATGTCCCTAGGTATGTTGGCCTTGAAAGAATGGTTTATACTCATGGATTCAGATTTCCTGTCCATTCACTCTTGAGCTGACACCAGTCATTTTCACTCCCACCACTCTTCCAAGATTGTTGTTCTCAAGTTTACCACTGATTTTCACTTCAGCAAATCTAGACATTGTTTCTTAGACCTCATTTTATTTAACCTGTCAGCAATATCGGACCCGATGGAAACCTCTCTCTCCTCCATAGCAGTGTCTTCACTTGGCTTGCAGGATCTTCCTCACTGACCTGGCTTTTCTTCCTGCCTTTCTAGTCTATCTGTCATAATCTGTTTTGGTTTCTTCTCATATCCCACATTTTACACATTGATGTGTCCCAGGGCTCAGTCCTCAATCTTCTTTCTCATGGCTTACTACCTTGAGTGTACTAAGATTTCCAAATGCGTGTCTCCTGCCTCAATCTCTCTCCTTAATTCCAGACTTCTATACTAGCCTGGCATCTCTGTTTGGTTGATCACAAACTGTTGGGTATCACAAACTTACCAGGTCCAAGTTTGGGGTACCAGTGTTCTTTCTCATACCTACCCTCACATAGTCTTTCCTACTTGCATTTATGGCACTCTTGCAGTTGCTCTGCTAGAAACCAAAGTGTCATCCTTGACTTAGCTCTCTCTCTGACACCTCATGTCTAATCTGTCAGCAGATCTTGTCAGGAGTACCTGAAGAATATATCCAGGAGCCAGTTGTATCTTCCATGTCCAAGCCACCACCATCTGCTGTGTAGATGCATGTAATAGACTGTTAATTGGTCTTTCTGTTTTCTTAAAAGAATCTTCTTTTCATCAATCCTTAACTCAGTGGCCGTCTTTAAAACCTAAGTCAGATGATGTCATTCCTCTGCTCAGACCCATCTGATTGCCTCCCATTTCACTCTGAGTATGTGTCAGGGTTCCTCCTAATACCCCTCTCTCAACTTAAATATCTGTTTCTTACTCCCTTTGCTCTGCTTCAGCCACACTGAACTTCTTGCTCTTCCTTATATATCACTGTTGCTTAAACACTCCAGGCATACCTCTGTACTGGGCAGTTCCCTGTGTCTGGGATGCCTTTTCCTCAGTTAGCCTCCTGGCTTTCTCCTTCCATTCCTTCCGTTCTCTACTTAAAAGCCCCTTTCTCAGTCAGGACATTTCTGGCCATCCTAAAATTCTCACCACTTCTCCTCTCAAACCTGTAAACATTTCGTTTTCCTGCTTCAGTTTTTCCCTCTAACATATATTTGCCTAATCTATCTACTGTCATTGTGTGTTTATTTCACTCTCATGAGAAGGATTTTTGTTCACTACCATATCCTGTGTGCCTAGAAAAGGGCCTAGCATGCAATAAGTAGCTACTCAACAAATACTTACTAAATGAGCAAGTGAAGTTTACCCTTTGGTGTATTTTAAAAACATTAGACTGATCTCATGTAAAAAAAGAAAAAAAAGAAAGAAAGGCCGGGCACAGTGGATCGTGCCTGTAATTCCAGCACTTTGGGAGACCAAGGTGGGTGGATCACAAGGTCAAGAGATCGAGACCATCCTGGCCAACATGGTGAAACCCCGTCTTCTACTAAAAATCCAAAAAATTAGCTGGGCGTGGTAGTGTGCACCTGTAGTCCCAGCTACTCAGGAGGCTGAGGCAGGAGAATTGCTTGAACCCAGGAGGCGAAGGTTGTGGTGAGCCGAGGTTGTGCCACTGCACTCCAGCCTGGCGCCTGGTGACAGAGTGAGAGTCTGTCTGAAAAGAAAAAAAAAAGAAAAGAAATTAAAAAAGGTTTGACGTGGGTTCATTCTAACACTTTTGCTTGGCAATTATATGCCTTTTTGGATTTTTTTTAGCTCTTTATAATAGGCTGCATTCTTTATATTAATAGTTTTTTATTTAGAGAGTAAAGCTCAATATTGTGGTTACTCAGTATTTACTGTTTTAGTAATAATCATGATAGTTTTACTTATGATAAAATGGATCAAAGGAATTACAAACTTTGCTGGTAATTTATAAAGAAAAAATATAAGGGTGGTAAATTTAATGGACTTAAAAATTGCTTCCAAGCAATTATGAACCTTCAGTATTTGAAGTTAAAAGACCAGGTCGGAATGTATTGCTTTCTACCCTCAGAGAGCTGTGCTGATCAGGCCCTCTGAGCAGCTGTGGCTCTTACAAAGGGTGGTGGGAGGAGGGGACTTGAAGGATTGGCAGACTCTCAGGGCATAAGAGGGTTGACATGATCTGGAGAAACATGGCTATGTGAGCGAGGCTGCTGTGGGTTGGTCAGCACTCCCAGGCTTGTGGATTGGAGTAAGTTTGTGTTTGATTGCCTGTCTTTCAGAAGCAAGTGGCCCACATTGATGCTGGTTGATTGATTGACTGGATTTAGAACTGGCTGTGGGTGGTTGCTTGTTACTACCATGCTACAGGTCAGTTCTTTCCTAAGTCTGAGGCAACTTTAAACTGCAGTTTTCTATTTAAAAGTTGCCTTCCATCAACTATGATCGAAATGAAAATGATTTCATATTCCAGAACTATGTAATTAATTTGGATGTATGGGTCAAGAGGAATTGTTTAATAATTGGTCTCAGCAAGATCTCTCTCTCTTTTTTTTTTTTTTTTGATGTTTAGTCTTAACCAGAGAGTTCTCTACATAGTTAAAAGCAAACAGCAATTATTATTCTGTTTCAGTTTTGGTATTTTCAGAGGCTTCTGCTAAACTCCTAACATAATCTCCAGTGGTAAATGTTTGTCTCTTTGTTAATGTGTGTAGCTGTATGATAGTGACACTTTCTTTATTCCTTCATCTATTTTGTTGTTCACTTTCTGTTCCATGCAGCGGTAGTGATGCCATGTGTTTACTTCATTAAAAAGTCATTACAATTTTCTGCTGGCAAATTCAGCTTTCTGTGTTAAGACTAAAAACTAGACTAAACATATGGAAAATTTACCAAATTATTTTCAAACAAACTTCTGTAACTAATAAAAATATTGCTACTTTTGAACTGTTATACACTGACATTTAAGAATTTTTTTTTTAATTGGATTTTAGGTTTTGGGGTACTGACATTTAAGAATTTTATCAGTAAGTTTTTTTCTTCCCAAGACATTTTCCTGATTTCTTTAATGTAATATGTACCTGTTATTTTTAAAACCTTGTTTAAACTGTTTAAATATTATTCTATTTAAAAACAAAACCCAAAACATAGAACAGATCTAATTACGAGTTTCATGTCTAAGAGTCATTGTCTGTATGCTCCAGCTGTCTGATGTAGCATTCATCTTCCAGTCTTAGTTTCCTTGTGTTTTACACTCTTCTTTGCAAGTTCCTAGGAAACACCTAGACTCCATGGGACTAATCTTTGTGCTGTCATTCTGTTCTCCGAGTGGAGTCATTTTCTCTATTTTTCCTTGGTGAGCTCCTATTTTGCCTCTTCTGTAAAGCCTTTCTTGTGCTAAAATATAACTTTTCATTTATCAACTCGTAAATGACACATTGTATCGTAATTGTATATTACTTGTTTTCTGAGGCAGGAAATATATATTTCTATTTATGTTGGTAATTTATAACTGTGTTTTTTAAATTAATGACTTGAGATAGGGAAGAGTTGAAATTTTGCAAAATTGTTTTTTATGTGTTATCAGTAGAATTATTATAAAACATTGGCTTTTTATAGATTTTTTTTTTTTTTTTTTTGAGACAGAGTCTTGCTCTTTTGCCAGGCTGGAGTGCAGTGGCCCAATCTTGGCTCACTGCAGCCTCTGTCTCCTGGATTCAAGTGATTCCCCTGCCTCAGCCTTCTGAGTAGCT
This sequence comes from Callithrix jacchus, assembly GCF_049354715.1. Lineage (NCBI taxonomy): Eukaryota > Metazoa > Chordata > Mammalia > Primates > Cebidae > Callithrix > Callithrix jacchus. The sequence goes on from NC_133506.1 coordinate 120,516,940, forward strand.
GGGACCACAGGTGCATGCCACCATGCCTGGCTAATGATTTTGTATTTTAGTTGAGACGGGGTTTCACCATGGCTAGGATGGGTCAATCTCCTGACCTTATAATCTACTTGCCTCGACCTCCCAAAGTGCTGGGATTATAGGCGTGAGCCACTGCACCTGGCCAGATTTTTTTAAAAGTTGTGGTTCTGCCTTACATATGAAGGAAGTAAAGAAAAATGAAAATAAAAAATGGACCTCACAATAATGTGATTACACCAATGTTTGAGAAGGCTAATTTAGTAACTCATGGTCTGCTGCAAGTAGATGATGACAGTGGTTTAAGTGAAATAGATGAGGATGAAAGGAGGTAAAATTTAAACGTTCTTTATTTCTCTGAGAAGGAACATTTGCAGTGGTTACTTTTTCTGGAAATGGAATAGTGTAGACTGCCAAAGCTAGAGGATACTCAACTATATCAACGCTGAAAGACCGATTATTCTGAGGGCTGGTGACTTTGACAAGGAGCAGTTTCAATAAATAATTGCTGTGGAACCCTGACTATCGTGGATAAGCATAGACACACCTTGAGGGAATGTTTCCTGGGAAAGACAGTAGAGAAATGGGTGATAACTGAAGAAGAATATGGAATTCAGGGACTTTTCTTTCTTTTTTCTTTAAAAATAGAAGCTTTGAGAGTGTGTTTGTATGATGCTGGTAATGATCATGAAAGAAGAGCATGTTTATGAGATTTAGTTTTGTTTGCATGTCTCAGTGCTTGAAAGCTTGACTCATTATCTTTTATAGGCTTTTAGCAACTAATTGTCCTTAAAATGTTTATTCATGTAGAGTTTTATGGTAAGAGTTTGTTCTTTCAGCATTGCTTCAGAAATGTATCATTAGTCTAACTGAGCGTGTAAATGTGAACTAAAATTCAAACTGTTATATATAAATTTTTTTAAATTGTGAAATTATAAACATGCGAACACTTAGGCCATACTGAACAGAATTTCAACATCCCTTGATGAATAGGTATGATTTGCTAAGGTACTCTAAAATGTCAGGTGTATCAACTTTAGAGTTGTTTAGTTTCTGGGGAGAAGGGGAGGGTTTTGTTCAAGTACTTTAGAAAAGCTAATTGTTGACAGTCTATCACAGATTATTACTTCTTGATTATAGAGTTTAAAAAACATTTAATCAAGTTGACCCAAAGTGGATTCTAAAGTTCTAAAGTATCAAAACACCATGTTTCCCTGGACCAGCATTGACATCAGGATGTATTGTGTGCTCAGTTAGTATTTATTTGTTAAATGTGCAAATTAATGGGTGAATACATGAAGGAATGCCTATTGATGAATTTCATTAAAAATGATTTTTAGTTTTTTTGAAAGTAGGTTTCCAAACTTGCCTCTGTATACAATTTTTTTATTAGAAAAAAATTGCAAGATTCTGAAATTATTATTTATAGTTGTAGTTAGAAATGGAATGACAGTGTGGATTAATCTGCTGTCATATCTCTTTAAAACACTTGAAAATAAAGGTTACCTTTACAGCATCTCATGAAACATGTTTTTGAGGTAGAATTCTTGGGTTTGAGTGCTGGGTCTGCTACTGGCCAGCTGTATCGGCTGAGGAGAGTCATGGGGCCTTTCTGTGCCTATTTTCTTTCTTTATAAAATACCTAATATGTTACCAACCTCACAGTATTACCAACCTCACATTGTTAAAAGGATTGTATGAGCTTGACACATGGACAGTGCTTAGAATGATGCATAGTACCTGCATAGTAAGTCCAGAAAAAGCTAACATATCATCATTAAAAAAGGGATTTCTCTTATATAAGAATGTGAGTAATATTTTCCAAATAGGTTTTAGGGCCTGTACACACTGTTTTTATTGAAAAGGACAACAATGAGAAGAACCTGATGTATATCTTTTTATCACATAATGCAGGTAACATGTTTTTTTCTTTTGGTTTTACTCTCAGAAAGCTGGACCTAAATTTAATTATTTGTGGTGTGCTAAATTTTTTTATCCCTTAATGTCAATGTTTCTGTTTATAATTTAATGTCCGTTGTAGAAAATTACTGTATTTTGCATTAACTGTAAAAAAAATTACCTGTGCACTTGATGAATAGCAGAAGTAATACAAATGCAGATATTTTATATGATAAAACAATAGTATTAGATATGCTTTATATTTTACATCTTTGCTATTTTTCTAATAGGAATTGTTTCTTTTTTCAGGGCTGAAAATAAAACATCTACTGAAAAGAGCCAGGTATTGTAAAAAAAGTAAATGATCTAAAATATTATTTAAAAAAACATTTAAAAGTAAGGTGGAAAAAAAGAATGTTTTGTTATAAAGCTGTTTGCTTAGAAAAAGTAATTTAAAAACAGCCATTGATAACTGTACCTTCTAAGAACAATCTGTTTCTTTAAGAAGTAACTGTGTTTTTGCTCATACAAAAAAACAGTGGAGAAATACCACTTCTGTACATTTAGCACATGTTATAAATCTTTCTAGGACATTGTGAAACAGTATTATTTATCTCATAGGTCAAAAACCAAATACATCCTGGGGCTGACTTTGCTGACTCAGTGCGACCATCTGAAACAGACTCAGAATGCAAGTTGTCTGACTCTACTTATGAGAATTTTTTGTTGTGGATTGAACAACTTAGAATGAAGTGTAAAGGTAGGACCATTGCATAAATGCAAGGCCTTTTAATGTGTCCTGCAGTAATGTGTGTATACATTGCTGAGAACTGATGCATGATAGTGAAGCTCATCTCAGAAATATGCTCAGTGTTAAAGTAAAAAGAGAACAAATGTATACTGTACACCAAAGAGCTATGATAACTCCACTGTACTTTTCTCGGTGTGAATGGCACTCCCAGTCATTTTGTGGGCTCTGTTTCTCTCCTATGCCTTCCCCCAATGTCAGGTTACCATTTTTTCCCACCTGGAATGCTGCAGGAATCTTAGGAATCCTAGAACTCTTTTCCCTAATGCCCTACCTCCTAAAACCATGGTCTACTCTGCAATCATAATGATATGTTTTTAAAGATTCGGATCTGATCATGTGATTCCTTTGCTTATAACTCAGCTGCTACTACTCATTGCTGTAAGGTTAGAGATCTGAATCCTCTAGCTTTATCCTGCATCGCTTTTACCCTTCTCTTTCTCTGTGTCCCACCCAGTGTCTTAGATTATTGTTCCAGCAGTCGATAGTTTCAGTGAGGTATAACTGACACACTATAGACTGCACATATATAAAATGCGCAGTTGCATGGACATGAGAAACTGTCACCATAATCGAGAGTTAGCATGTTGATCATCCATCAAAGTCTTTTCCTGTCCCTTGGTATTCCTTTATTAAGAAACTGCTGATGTTGGTGGGAGTGTAAATTAGTTCAACCATTGTGGAAGGCAGTGTGGTGATTCCTCAAAGCCTTAGAAATAGAAATTCCATTTGACCCAGCAATCCCATTACTGGGTATATATCCAAAGGACTATAAATCGTTCTACTATAAGGACACATGCACACAAATGTTCATTGCAGCACTGTTTACAATAGCAAAGACCTGGAATCAACCCAAATGCCCATTGATAATAGACTGGATTGGGAAAATGTGGCACATATACACCATGGAATATTATGCAGCAATCAGAAATGATGAGTTCGTGTCGTTTGTAGGGACATGGATGAATCTGGAGAACATCCTTCTCAGCAAACTGACACAAGAACAGAAAATGAAATACTGCATATTCTCACTCATAGGCGGGTGATGAAAAATGAGAACACATGGACACAGGGAGGGGAGTACTAAACACTGGGGTCTACTGGGGGGAAAAGAGGAGGGCCAGCGGGGGGGGAGCTGGGGAGAAATAGCCTGGGGAGAAATGCCAAATGTGGGTGAAGGGGAGAAAGGAAGCAAAACACACTGCCATGTGTGTACCTATGCAACTGTCTTGCATGTTCTGCACATGTACCCCAAAACCTAAAATGCAATAAAAAATTAAAAAAAAAAACTGCTGAATTATTTCCCAAGGTATTTGAATTGATTTTCCATTCCAACCAGAGGTATATGACATTTCCTGTTGTTCTGTAGCATCTCAACATTATTGCTGTTTTTTTAATTTTGAAATTTCAGCCATTATAATGGATATGTATTCATATCATTATGGTTTTAATGCGCATTACTCTAAGGACTAATAATGTTGAACATCCTGTATGGGCTTATTTGCTACCTGTATATCTTCTTTGGTGAACTGTATTTTCCAATTGGGGTAGCTTTTGAACATTTAAAATTGAGATTTGAGTCAATCAGCTTTTATACATACTCCAAAGGTTGTCATACCTTTCCATTTTGAAACTAACTTGTGGCAAAATGGTCTCTGTCACAGCCAATCAACTCTGCCATTGTAGTATGAGACCAGCCGTAAACATATGTTAAAAAGCACAGCTATGACTGTTCTTCAAGATGGACAAATAGGAACAGCTCTGGAATGCAGTTCCCAGCGAGAACGCAGAGGCTGCCACAGGTGATCCTCAGGCAAGCAGGGTCTGGAGTGGACCTCCAGCAGTCCTATAGCAGAGGGCCCTGTTAGAAGGAAAACTAAAAAACAGAAAGAAATAACTTCATCATCAACAAAAAGGATGTCCACTCAGAGACCCCCATCTGAAAGTCACCAACTACAAAGACCACAGGTAGATAAATCCACAAAGATGGGAAGAAACAAATGCAAAAAGGATGAAAATATCCAAAATCAGAACCCCTCTCCTCCTCCAAGGGATCACAACTGCTCACCAGCAAGGGAACAAAGCTGGATAGAGAATGAGTCTGATGAATTGACAGAAACAGGCTTCAGAAAGTAGGTAATAACAAACTCCTTTGAGCTAAAAGAACATGTTCTAACCCAATGCAAAGAAACTAAGAACTTTGAAAAAATGTTAGATGAAATACTCACGAGAATAAACAGCTTAGAGAACATAAATGACTTGATGGAGCTGAAAAACACCACACAAGAATTTCATGAGGCATACACAAGTTTCAATAGCCCAATCAACCAAGCAGAAGAAAAGATATCAGAGATTGAAGATCAACTCAATGAAATAAAATGAGAAGGCAAGATTAGAGAAAAAAGAGTAAAAAGAAATGAACAAAGCCTCCAAGAAATATGGGATTATGTGAAAAGACCTAATTGACGTTTGATAGGTGTACCTGAATGTGATGGAGAGAGTGAATCCAAGCTGGAAAACACTCTTCAGGATATTATCCAGGAGAACTTCCCCAACTTAGCAAGGCAGGCCAACATTCAAGTCCAGGAAATACAGAGAACACCACAAAGATATTCCTCAAGAAGAGCAACCCCAAGGCACATAATCATCAGATTCACCACGGTTGAAATGAAGGAAAAAATGCTATGGGCAGCCAGAGAGAAAGGTCAGGTTACCCACAAAGGGAAGCCCATCAGACTCATAGCAGATCTCTCAGTAGAAACCCTACAAGCCAGAAGAGAGTGGGGGCCAATAGTCAACATCGTTTAAGAAAGTTCAAGAAAAGAACTTTCAACCTAGAATTTCAGATCCAGCCAAACTAAGCTTCATAAGCGATGGAGAAATAAAATCCTTTAAGAACGAGCAATTGCTCAGAGATTTCATCATCACCAGGCCTGCCTTACAAGAGCTCCTGGAAGAAGCACTAAACATAGAAAGAAACAACCAGTACCAGCTACTCCAAAGACATACCAAATGGCAAAGAGCATTGATGCAATGAAGAAACTGCATCAACTAATGGGCAAAACAGCCAGTTAGCATCAAAATGGCAGGATGGAATTCACACATAACAATATTAACCTTAAATGTAAATGAACTAAAGGCCCAATCAAAAGACGCAGACTGGCAAATTGGATCAAAAGTCAAAAACCATTGGTGTGCTGTATCCAGGAAACCCATCTCATGTGTAAGGATACACATAGGCTCAAAATAAAGGGATGGAGGAAGATTTACCAAGCAAATGGAGGAGAAAAAAAAAAGGAGTTGCAATTCTAGTGTCTGATAAAATAGACTTTAAACCAACAAAGATCAAAAGAGACAAAGAAGGGCATTACATAATGGTAAAAGGATCAATGCCACAAGAAGAGCTAATGATCCTAAATATATACGCACCTAATACATAAAGCAATATACACAATACATAAATATATATGCACCTAGATACATAAAGCAAGTTCTTAATGGCCTACAGAGACTTAGACTCCACTGTCAATATTAGAGAGATCAAAGAGACAGAAAATTAACAAGGATATCCAGGACTTGAACTCAGATCTGGACCAAGAAAATCTAACAGACATTTACAGAACTCTCTACCCCAAATCCATAGAATATACATTCTTCTCAGCACCACATCACACCTCTAAAACTGACCACATAATTGGAAGTCAGTCAGTCCTTAGCAAATGCAAAAGAAGGGAAATCATAACAGTCTTTCAGACCACAGTGCAATCAAATTAGAACTCAGGATTGAGAAACTAACTCAGAACTGGACAACTTCATGGAAACCAAACAATTGGCTTTTGAATGTGAACTGGATAAAAAATGAAGGCAGAAATAAAGATCTTCAAAACCAACAAGAATGAAGACACAACATACTAGAATCTCTGGGACACATTTAAAGCAGTATCTAGAGGAAAATTTTTAGCAATAAATGCCCATATGAGAATCAAGAAAAGATCTAAAATTGACACCCTGTCATCAAAATTGAAAGAGCTAGAGGAGCAAGATCAAAAAACTCAAAAGCTAGCAGAAGACAAGAAATAACTAAGATCAGAGCATAACTGAAAGAGATAGAGAGACACAAAAACCCTTCAAAAATTAATAAATCCAGGAGCTAGTTTTTTGAAAAGATCAACAAAATAGATGGATCACTAGCCAGATTAATAAAAAAAAGAGAAGAATCAAATAGATGCAACAAAAAACAAAAAAGGGGATATCACCACCAATTCCACAGAAATACAAACTACCATCAGAGATTACTGCAAACAACTCTATGCACATAAACCAGTAAACCTAGAAGAAATGGGTAAATTCCTGGACACTTGCACCCTCCCAGACCTAAACCAGGAAGAAGTCAAAACCCTGAATAGACCAAATAACATGGTCTAAAGTTGAGGTAGCAATTAATAGCCTACCAACAAAAAAAAGCCCAGGTCCAGATGGGTTCACAGCTGAATTCTACCAGACATACAAAGAGGAGCTGGTACCACTTCTGAAATTATTCCAAACAATCCAAAAAGAAGGAATCCTTCCCAAATCATTTTATGAGACCAACATCATCCTGATACCAAAACCTGGCAGAGACTTAGCATGAAAAGAAAACTTCAGGCCAATATCCATGATTAACATAGAAGCAAAAATCTTCAATAAAATACTGGCAAACTGATTGTAACAGCACATCAAAAAGCATATCACCATGATCAAGTAGGCTTCATCCCGGGGATGCAAGTCTGGTTCAACATACTCAAATCTATAAACATAATTCACCACATAAACAGAACCAAAGACAGAAACCACATGATCATCTCAATAGGTGCAGAGAAGGCCTTCAACAAAATTCAACAGTCCTTAATGTAAAAACTCTGAATAAACTAGGTATCAACAGAACATATCTCAAAATAATAAAAGCTATTTATGACAAACCCACAGCCAATATCATACTGAATGAGCAAAACTGGAAGCATTCTCTTCGAAGTCTAGCACTAGACAAGGATACCCTCTCTCACCACTCCTATTCAATAGAGTATTGGAAGTTCTAGCCAGAGAAATCAGGCAAGAAAAAGAAATAAAGGATATTCAAATAGGAAAAAAGGAAGTCATATTGTCTCTATTTGCAGATGATGTGATTGTATATTTAGAAGACCGCATTGTCTCAGCCCAAAATCTTTTTACTGATAAGCTTCTTCAGCAAAGTCTCAGGTTACAAAATCAATGTGCAGAAATCACAAGCATTCCTATACACCAATAACAGAGAAGCAGAGAGCCAAATCAAGAATGAACTATCATTCACAATTGCTACAAAGAGAATCAAATACCTAGGAATACAACTAACAAAGGTTGTAAAAGATCTCTTCAAGGAGAACTACAAACCACTGCTCAAGGAAATAAGAGAGGACACAAACAGATGGAAAAACATTCCATGCTTATGGTTAGGAAGAATCAATATTGTGAAAATGGCCATACTGCCCAAAGTAATTTATAGATTTAACACTATCTCCATCAAGCTACCTATGACAGCCACTTCACAGAACTGGAAAAAACCACCTTAAACTTCATATGGAACCAAAAGAGAGCCTGCATAGCCAAGTCAGTTCTAAGCAAAAAGAACAAAGCTGGAGGCATCATGCTACCTGACTTCAAATTATACTACAAGGCTACAGTAATCAAAACAGCATGGTACTGGTACCGAAACAGAGATATAGACTAATGGAACAGAACAGAGGCCTTGGAGGCAGAGCCACACATCTACAACCATCTGCTCTTTGACAAACCTAACAAAAGCAAGCAATGGGGAAAGGATTCCCTGTTTAATAAATGGTGTTGGGAAAACTGGCTAGCCATGTGCAGAAAGCAGAAACGGGATCCTTTCCTGATACTTTACACTAAAATTAACTCCAGATGGATTAAAAACTTAAACATAAGACCTGACACCATAAAAACCCTAGAAGAAAATCTAGGCAAAACCATTCAGTACATAGGCATAGGCAAGGACTTCATGTCTAAAATACCAAAAGCCGAAATAGACAACAAAAAGCCAAAATAAACAAAAGCCAAAATAGACAAATGGGATCTAATTAAACTCCAGAGCTTCTACACAGCAAAAGAAACAATCATTAGAGTGAACCAGCCACCAACAGAATGGGAAAAATTTTTGCAATCTACCCATCTGACAAAGTGCCAATATCCAGAATCTACAAAGAACTAAAACAGATTTACAAGGAAAAAAAAAAACATTTAAAAGTGGGGAAAGGATATGAACAGACCTTTTTCGAAAGAAGACATATATGAGGCAAATAAACCTATGAAAAAATGCTCATCATCACTGGTCATTAGAGAAATGCAAATCAAAACCATGTGGAGATACCATCTCATGCTACTTAGAATGACGATCATTAAAAAATCTGGAGACAACAGATGCTGGAAAGGATGTGGAGAAATAGGAACACAACAGGAACACTGTTGGCGGGAGCGTAAATTAGTTCAACCATTGGGGAAGACAGTGTGGCGCTTCCTCAAGGACCTAGAAACAAAAATTCCATTTGACCCAGCAATACCATTATTGGGTATATATCCAAAGGATTCTAAATCATCCTGTTGTAAAGACACATGCACATGAATGTTCATTGCAGCACTGTTTACGATAGCAAAGACCTGGAACCAACCCAAATGTCCATCAGTGATAGATGGGACAAGGAAAATGTGGCACATATACACCATGGAATACTATACAGCCATAAAAAATTATGAGCTTGTGTCCTTTGTAGGGACGTGGATGAATCTGGAAAGCATCATTCTCAGCAAACTGACACAAGAACAGAAAATCAAACGCCACATGTTGTCATAGGCAGATGTTGAACAATGAGAACACATGGACACAGGGAGGGGAGCATCACATTCTGGGGTCTGTTGTGGGGGAATAGGGGAGGGACAGTAGAGAGGTTGGGGATGGATAACCTGGGGAGAAATGCCAGATGTAGGTGACAAGGGGATGGAGACAGCAGACCACATTGCCATATGTGTACCTGTGTAACAATCCTGCATGTTCTGCACATGTACCCCAGAACCTAAAGTGCAATAAAACATATTTAAAAAAACACAGCTGCATTCCAATAAAACTTTATTTGTAAAAATAAGAAGCTTCCCCACAGGTTGGATTTTACCTGTCCCTATTATGTGATCATGATTGTGAATAAAGACAGTTTTACTTCTTCCTTTCAACCCAGATAGCTTTTATTTCCTTTTCTTGCCTAACTGCACTGGCTTCAGTACACTGCTGCTCAAATACTGAAAGGAGACATTCCTGTGTTCCTGATCTTACAGGGAAAGCGTTCAGTTTTTCATCATGATGCGTGTTAGTTGTAGCTTTATCAGAGATGCTCTTTATCATGCTGATGGCCTTCCCTTGTATTCTTTAGTTACTAAGAGGAATTTCTTTTAAATCAGGAATGAATGTTGTATTTTATCAAATGCCAAATCTACTGAGATGGTCAGATGGTTCTTCTGACCATCTAAAAAGTTTGTTAAGGTGGTGAGTAACTGATGGCAAACCAACCCCGTGTTTTGGGATCAACCTCACTTGTTAATGATGTATTATCCTTCTAGTATATTAGATTTGCCAAAATTTTATTTAGAAATTTTTAGAGGACCATCTTTTAGAGTAGTTTTTGCTTCACAGGAAAACTGAAAGTAAGGCACAAAGATTATCACTGTACTACCTGCCCCCAACACGTTCATAGCCTCCACAATTATCAGTCCCTCACCAGAGTGGTACAGTTGATCTCATTGATGATCGTGAATTGACATGTCATAATCACCCGAAGTCCATAGTTTATATTAGAGTTCAGTCTTGGTGTCTTAACTGCTGTGAATTTAGACAAAGGTATAAGGACATGTATGTATCATTGTAGTATTATCCAAAGTAGTTTCAGGGTTTTAAAACTCCTTTGTGCTTCATCTGTTCATCTTTTCCCACCCTCCCCAACTCCTGGCTACCACTGATTTTTTTTTACTGTCTCTATAGTTTTGCCTTTTCTAAAATGTCATATAGTTGGTATTATACAATGTGCAGCCTTTAGACTGCATATTTCACTTGGTAATATGCCTTTGTGGTTCCTTCATGTCTTCTCATGACATGATAGCTCATTATTGCATGACTGTACCAGAGGTGGTTCTGTCACCTAAAGTTGGGTATCTTGGTTTCTTCAGAAATTGGTTAAATTTTTATGTCCACGTTCATGAGGAAGTTTTCCTTTTTTGTAATATCATTGTCAGATTTTGGTTCAGGGTAATGCTAGAGTGACAGGATGAGTTGCATTTTTTTTTTTTTTGAGGGCTAGGGGAGAAGCCATGTAAAATTGTTGTATTACTTATTAAATATTTGGTAGAATTCACCAGAACATAGATATCTGGCCTGGAGTTTTCTTTCTAGGAAGGCTTTACTTATGCTTTATTTTCTTTTATAGATACAGAACAGTTCAGGTTATTCCTTCTTGATTGAACTGTCGTAGTTTTTATTTTTCAAGGAAAGTGTCCGTTTCATCAGAGTTGTCATGTTTAGTCACATAAAGCTGACCTTATTATACTGCTATTCTTTGAGTGTCTGTCGAATCTGTACAATGCCGTATTACTATGTTTCTGAAGTTAGTCATTTGCATCTTCTTTTCTATGACCACCTGACTAGAGAGTTTCATCACTTTTTTTGACCTCCTCAAAGTGTTTGGTTGTAATTGATTTTTTCCTATTGTGTTTCTGTTTTATTGGTTTCATCTTTGATGTTATGGTCTGTTCGGCCGCTGTAACAAAATACTATAGGCTGGGTGGCTTATAAACAACAGAATAGATTTCTCACAGAAGTCCAACACCCAGGTGATGGCAGATTTGGTGTCTGGTGAGGGACCAATTCCGGGTTCATAGATCCCTTTTTGCCCCCTGTGTCCTCACATGGCAGGATGGGTAAATGAGCCCTCTGCAGTCTATTATATAAGAGCACTACTTGCATTCATTAGGGCTTGGTTCCCAGCACTAATTACCTCCACAAAGCCCCACCTTCTGAAAACATCACCTCTGTGATTAAGTTTCAGCATAAACTTAACATAAACTTAAGTTCTGGGAAGATGCAAATGTCAACCATGGCATATGTTTATTTTTTATTTTTTGCTGGTAGGGTCTTTATTAGATGGTTATTGCTGTACTGTAGGGTCAGATGAGCGCTGTTTAAGCAGTATCAGAGGCCTGTGTGTTCAGCTCAAGAATGTGGATCTTCTCTCTCTGTTGATTACAGTGGGTAGGTTTCTTCAGAAAAGCCCCAGAGGCAGGGACCCATGAGCCCCAAGGTTAGAAGTGAAAGTGGAAGGCCTCAGTCACATGCTGCTTCCATGCTTCCAGGCTGGGCAGCAAGGAGGAGATGCCCATGACATGCCAGGTCTCCCCCTCTGACACCAGTGAAGTCTGGTAGGAAAGCCTCTGCCTGGAGGCCAATCATGGTAGGCAGCATTGCAGGGTCGGAAGCCTGAGTCTGGAATAGGAGCAGGGGCAGGCCCCTGCAGAGGCACTTCCGGCCTGAAGACAGCTCCATTGAGCCCCTGCAGCACAGGTATGGTGCCCTGGACCAAACCCGCAGCCTGGTAAGGGGCGCCTGCCAGGGCCACAGCCAGGAGGCATTCCCCGAAGCCCTGCTCCCCTGGTGCTGCCGGGCTGTGGGAGGTGGTGACACTGAGGCCAGCCTCTTTCACCAGCAGCTTGGCGTTCACCAAGTTCACATCCGCCTGCTTGGAAGCCTCCTTCAAGAGGCCGATGATGACTGCAGGGCTTAGGCAGTTCCCAGCATTCTTCAGGGATGTTCCTGGTGTTATCACCTGGATGGTCCTTTTGGGAGATCCAGCCCAGGCTCGCATCAGACCTGGGCTTCTGCCAGACCAATCCAAGGCTTGGTGTGTGGAGAGAAGGCGCTGATAAGGGCCTGGGCATTTACAACCCCTGTGAGAGATTTCCCCTTCACCATGTCCATGAACGGAACAGCAATTTCCTCCCCACAGCGGCTCTGCGCATCCTTAGTGCTGGCGCCCAGGTGGGGACAGCTGATGACATTCTCATGGTCCACCAAGGTTCGGTCCTGTGGTGGCTCTTCCGTAAACACGTCCAGCGCAGCCCCGGCACACTGGCCCGACTGCAGGGCCCAGAGCAGGGCGCCATCGTCCACGATCCCTCCGCGGGCGCAGTTCACCACACGTACCCGCTTCTTGCACTGGACAAAGGTGCTATTGTTCAATAAGCCTGTGGTGGAGGGCAGGAGAGGAGTGTGGACAGTGATGAAATCACAGAGAGGCCAGATCTCCTCCAGGGGCAGCAGCTGAACACCAAAGGAGGCCGAGACCTCTGGGGAAATGATGGGGTCATACCCTATCGTCTTCATCCCAAAGGACTGCATCCGGGTAGCCACCTCCCTCCCAATCCCGCCCAGGCCCAGAATTCCCAGGATCTTCCCGTTCAGCTCTGTTCCCATGAACTGCAGCTCGGCTATCAGCTCGTCTTTGCTAAGGTTCTGCTTCTCCACCACCTGCAGCCCTCAGTCTTGCAAGATCCTCCGGCAGCAAGGGTCCACGCTGTCATCGATGAGCACTTTCTGCAGATTTGCAAAGGCCATTGCTGGAGGTGGCCTCGGAGTCGGTGCTGCAAGTGGAGGTGCTTAAGCCGAGAAGCTGTGGTTGGGCCTGGCGCGCCGGAGTCCGCGTATGTTTATTATGTCATTTCCTCTGCTTGCTTTAGGTTTAATTTGTTCTTTTTTTTAGTTTCCTCCTCTTCTTCTTCTTTTTTTTTTTTTTTTTTTGGTTGCTTAAGACAGAAGTCAAGACCATTGACTTGAAAGTCTTTTTTTTTTTTTATTGAGACGGAGTTTCGCTCTTGTTACTCAGGCTCGAGTGCAATGGCGCGATCTCGGCTCACCACAACCTCCGCCTCCTGGGTTCAGGCAATTCTCCTGCCTCAGCCTCCTGAGTCGCTGGGATTACAGGCACGCGCCACCATGCCCAGCTAATTTTTTGTATTTTTAGTAGAGACGGGTTTTCACCATGTTGACCAGGATGGTCTCGATCTCTTGACCTCGTGATCCACCCGCCTCGGCCTCCCAAAGTGCTGGGATTACCAGCTCGAGCTTCTAATATAGACATTAAGTGCTAAAAAAATTTTAAGTACTGTCGTAGCTGTGTTCCACAGATGTTGATAGGTAGTATTTTCATTTTCATTCCATTCACAATACACTTAATTTCTCTTTGCATCGTGTCTTTGACCTAGGGTTGTTTAGATGTGTGTTACTTTGTTTTAAAATATTTGAGTATTTTGATGAGATATTTTGTTATTGATTTCTGATTTGATTGCTTTGTGGTCAGAGAACATACTTCGTATGAGTTAAGTCCTTCTGACTTAGTTCTTTTGCTAAGCTTGATTGCAGAACCTAGAATGTGGTGTGTTTTGGAACGTGCTCCCCGGGTACTAGAGAAGCATGGTGTTGTTCAAGTCTACCCGCTTCTTGCTGATTTGCTGCTCCCTTGTTTTATCACTTACTGAGTAATATTCAAATGTCAGACTGTACTTGTGAATTTGTCTATTTGTTCTATCAATTTTTGCCTCATATATTTTGAAGCTGTTATTAGGTACTCAGTCACTTAAGATTATATGTTCCTGATTAACTGAACTTTCAAAAGTCATGAGGAAATAACTGTTTGTAGCTGGTAAATATTTTTGCTGTGAAATTTACTTCGGCGTTAACATAGCCATTTCTTCTCAGGCTTCTTTTGTCAACTCTTAACCTGGTATATCTTTTAACGTCTTTCTGAACAATTTGTCTTTTTAAATTTAAAGTGTTTTTCTTTTCTTTCTTTCTTTCCTTTTTTTTTTTTTTTTTTTTTGAAACAGAGTCTCACTCTGTTGCCCGGGCTGGAGTGCAGTGGCGCAACCTCGGCTTACTGCAACCTCTGCCTCCTGGGTTCAAGCGATTCTCCTGCCTCAGCCTCCCAAGTAGCTGGGGGTTACAGTTGCATGCCACCACACCCAGCTAATTTTTTGTATTTTTAGTAGAGACAGGGTTTCACCATGTTGGCCAGGCTGGTCTTGAACTCCTGACCTTGTGATCCTCCTGTCTCAGCCTCCCAATGTACTAGGATTATAGGCGTGGGCCACTGCACCCAGCCTAAAGTTTTTTTTTTTTTTTTTTATAGGAAGCATGTAATAGGTTCTTGCATTTTTATCCAATCTGATAATCTGCCTTTTAAATGAGATTTTTAGGCCAGTTTCATTTATAATGTGCTTATTGATGCAGTTAGGTTTATCTGTCATCATGCTTTTTGATTTCCATTGGTCCCTGCAGTTCTTTGTTCTCTTCTTTTTCTGCTTTCTTCTCAATTAGTCTAGTAATTTTTGTGATTTATTTTTAATCTCCCTTTTATGGCTTATTAGCAATAACTATTTTTTTCTATCTCAGTGATTGCACTACAGTATATGATTTTATATAGTATATGATTTTAACTGATCACAGTCCATCTTCAAAAATATTATGCCTTGTCACATATGGCATAAGAAAATTACAAATGAAAAACCAAACATCATACGTTCTTACTCGTAAGCGGGAACTATGCTATGAGGAGGTAAGGACATAAGAATGACACATGGAGGTTGGGGACTTGGGGGCAAAGTGTGTGGGGGGGTGAGGGATAAAAGGCTATGGATTGGATATTGTGTATGCTGCTTGTGTGATGCTTGAGTGCACCAAAATCTTAAACCACCACTAAAAAATTTATTCATGTAACCAAAGACCATCTGTTCCCCAAAAACCAATTGACATTTTTTTAAAAAGGAAAATTAGAATAATATACTTTTATTTTCTCTCTCCCAGCCAGAAGACACTTCTGGATTTGTAGGGTTATAGTTTTCTTTAAACTTAAAAAGTTTTGGCCATTCTCTTTATATTTTCCTGTCTCTCTTTTTCCCTCTTTTGGGACTTATTCCTGCTTGAAGTTTTCTCATAGTTCACTGATGTCTCAAATTTATGAAACTTCTCTTTGGTGATGTCTAATCTGTGTTCACTTCCATCCATTGTAGTTTTCATTCCTGACATTGTGGATTTGAATCTCTACAAGAGTATTTTGCTTTAAAAAAATATGTATCTTCCATGCCTCTGCCAATCTGCTTGAGCTTAATTTTGATATACAGCTGAGTTCCACATGAACAGCTTGATCTTTCCGGTCTTCCCTTTATGATTGGGTCGAATTTCCCACTCCTGAGGCAAGATCTTTGTAATGGCTCTATTCATTCCCATGTGAAGTCTGAGTTTTCCCAGCATCACTCATGGGAATGGACACTCTTTTTGGCACCTTGTGAGCAGCAGGCATGTTTCTTTCCAGTTTTTTTTAGATGTTTCTTCCCCTTGGTCTGGGGCAGTTTTCTGGCACACATGCGCTGTTCAGTACTCTGCTAGATAGCCAGGAGGTATTTTTGCAGATCTTCAGTGTTCTCTCCCTGTACTCTGTCTCCTTTTCCGTATTCTGTTTTGTGACCTCTGCCTGCCTTGGCTTTACCAGACTCTCAGCTTCATCGTCTCATCTCAGGGAATCGGGTAGACTCTATGTCACCTTTTTCTCTCTGTGTGATAGCCTGGGAACTCTGAGAAGGCAGGAAGCTGGAGCGTTGGTATGAATTCCATTTGTTTCCTGTCTTTTGGGATCATGGTCTTCATTGAAGTCCAATGCCTGGTAAATCATTGTATAATATATTTTTTCTGTTTTCCTTTTGGTTATTTCAGGCAAGAAGGTAAATCAGTACTTGCTGTCCATCGTGGCCAGAAGCAGATTGCAGCAGAGCGTCGGCACCTGCTGTCGACTGCTAGAATGCTTTTCTACCCCTTTGCTTAAGTGTTTCCTTCTCACCCTTCATTTCTTGGTGTAGTCATCTCTTCCACAGGGAAATCTCTCATGGGCCCAGTATAGATCAAATTCTCCTATGTGATCATGGAACTCTGTTTTCTTACACCATCTGTCTGAATTTATAATTGTCACTTTTGTTGTCTTCGTTGCCCACTACACTTAAGACTAAATGTTTTACCTGCAGAGCTTAGTGGAATGTCTGCCACACTGTAGGCACTCAGTGCATATTTGTTCTGTGTATGAAGGAGACAGTGTTTAAAAATGCACAGTCCTTTTTACCTAAAAAGTACTCACATATTTTATTTCCACCTTGTTTTCTCCCTGACACAGAGTCTGTTAGCCTATCAAGAATTGAGGATGCATTTCATTTATATGAAAACTTCCTGGAACTTAAGAATAGTGAGCATGAACGACTTATAGCAGAAATTAAACAAATGGGAAATATGGTTAGTGTCCTACAAAAGGAGCTCTCTGAAACAAAAGAGACAAAATTACAGTTAGAGCATCAGAAGATCGAATGGGAACGAAAGCTGCGCAGGTTGAGGTATGACACTCTAGTTTTTGTTTGTTTTGTTTATTATTATACTTAAATTCTGGGGTACACGTGCAGAACATGCAGGTTTGTTACATAGGTATACACGTGCCATATTGGTTTGCTGCATCCATCCCCGCATCATCTACATTGGATATTTCTCCTAATGTTATCCCTCCCCTAGCCTCCCAACCTCCTGATATCCCTCCCGTAGACCCCAAGCCCCCAAATAGGCCCCAATGTGTGCTGTTCTCCTCCCTGTGTCCATGTGTTCCGATTGTTCAACACCCACTTAATGAGTGAGAACATGAGGTGTTTGGCTTTCTGTTCTTGTGTCAGTTTGCTGAGAATGATGGTTTCCAGCTTCATCCATGTCCCTGCAAAGGACATGAACTCATTATTTATGGCTGCATAGTATTCCATGGTATATATGTGCCACATTCTAGTTTTAAAGAAATATTTATACTAAAGATAATATATTAGAATTTTTATAATTTCTGACTTGCCTTCTGGGGATTAATGGGAGAAACCTTCTTGGTCTTGTGGAACATGAAATTCTTGGAAATAATAAATTATTTTAACTGTGAACTCTTCTGCTAATAAATAAATGCATATTCTTTGCAGTCTTAATGGCCATGTAGAAGTCCACCATATGAAATCTTGTTATTCATTTAACGAATTGCAATTTGAGTTTTGAAATTATCTTGTATTTATAATTAATGATATAAGGAGCATCTTTTCTCATTATTATTATTTATAGACACAGGGTCTCACTCTGTGCCTGAGGCTGGAGTTCAGTGGTGTGATCATACCTCCCTGCAGCCTCGAACTTCATCCTTCTGCCCCAGCATCCTAAGTAGCTGGGACTACAGGTGCCTGTTCCCATGCCTGGCTAACTTTTAAAGTTTTTTGTAGAGACAGGATCTCACTACATTGCTCAAGATGATCTCCAACTCCCAACCTCAAGCATTCCTTCTGCCTTGGCCTCCCAAGTCATTAATATTAACAGGCATGAGCCGTCATGCCCAGACCATAACATTTTTTATATAAATCTCACATCCCTAAACTGTTTGCTTTGAATAAATTATCCAATATAGAATTATTAGGTTGAAATACAGGATCTTTGATCAATATTAATTTTTCTGAAGAATGTTTGTGTTAATTTACAGTCCAACCAATAGAGCATGAACTGGCCACTTTTCTTAAACCAAAGTAATTTTTAAAAAATTTCTACAGTTTTATTCTTTTTCAGAATTTTGGTATATTTCATAGCTTTAGGGGATACAAGT
Source organism: Callithrix jacchus (assembly GCF_049354715.1). NCBI lineage: Eukaryota > Metazoa > Chordata > Mammalia > Primates > Cebidae > Callithrix > Callithrix jacchus. Next base: position 120,535,432 of record NC_133506.1, read on the forward strand.
GGTTTTTGGTTACATGGATGAATAGCTTAACTCCCTATTATGAATGAGAACATGTTTTTATTTGGCTTTCCATTCCTGAGTTACTTCACTTAGAATAATGGCCTCTAGTCCCTTCCAAGTTGCTGCAAAAGACATTATTTCATTCTTCTTACGGCTGAGTAGTACTCCACGGTGTATATATACCACATATTATTTATTCCATTCACTGGTTGACGGACACTTAGGTTGATTTCATATCTTTGCAATTGCAAAATGTGCTGCAATAAACAAACATACATTTGCCAGTGTCTTTTTGATGTAATGATTTATTTTCCTTTGGGTAGATACCCAATAGGGGATTGTTGGAGTGCGTGGTAGCTCTATTTTAGCTCTTTGAGAAATCTCCCTACTGTTTTTCTTAGAGGTTGTACTAATTTACATTCCCATCAGCGATGTATGAGCAGGCATTCCCTTTTCACCACATCTGCACCAACATCTTTCTATTGTTTTTCAACCTTTTAATAATGAGGATGCTGGCTGGAATACGGTGATATCTCCTTGTTGTTTTAGTTTGCATTTCCCTGAATATTAGTGATATTGGGAATTTTTAGCTGTGTTTGTTGGCCGTTAGTGCATCTTCTTTTGAGAAATGTCTGTTCATGTCATTTGTGCACTTTTGGATGGGATTATTTGTATTTTTCTTGCTGATTTGTTTGTCCCTTGTCAGATGCATAGTTTGCAAATATTTTCTCCTATTCTGTAGGTTGTCTGTTTACTATGATGATTATTTCTTTTGCTGTGCAGAAGCCTCTTCATTTAATTAGGTCCCATGTATTTATTTTTGTTTTTGTTGCTTTTAGTTCTGAGGTCTTTGTCATAAATAATTTGCCTAGGCCAGTGTCCAGAAGAGTTTTCTCCTACACTTTCTTCCAGATTTTTTTTGTGGTTTCAGGTTATAGATTTAAGTTTTTAATTCATCTCTTTTTTAATTAAAAAATATTTTTTGGTAGAGACAAGATCTCACTATGTTGCCCAGGCTGGTCTTGAATTCCTGGGTTCAAGCCATTCTCCTGCCTTGGCCTCCCAAAGTGCTGGGATTACAGACAGAAGCCACCATGTTAGGGCCTAATCCATCTTGAGTTAACATTTATATATGGTGAGAGATAGGGATCCACTTTCATTCTTCTACACGTGGCTATTCAATTTTCCCAACACTGTTTATTGAATAGGGTGTCCTTTGCCCAGTTTATGTCTTTGTACACTTTGTGAAAGGTCAGTTGGTTATACATATTTGGCTTTATTTCTAGGTTCTGTATTCTGTTCCACTGGTCTATGTATCTACTTTTATACCAATACTATGCTGTTTTGGTTACTTTAGGCTTGTTGTGTGGTTTGAAATCTGGTATTGTGATGCCTCTGGCTTCATTCTTTTTGCTTGAGATTGCTTTGGCTAGTCAGGCTCTTTTTTTATTCCCTGTAAATTTTAGAAGTACTTTCTCTAATTTTATAAAGAATGAAAGTAGTATTTCGATAGGAATTGCATTGAATCTGTAGATTGCTTTGGTTAATATGGTCGTTTTCAATACATTGATTCTTCTAATCTATGAACATAGGGCATATTTCCATTTGTTTGTGTCATCTGTGATTTCCTTTTTTCCTATGAAAGATGTCTTCAGCAGTGCTTTCTAGTTCTCCTTTTAGAGATCTTTCATCTTGGTTACCAAGGACGTGAAAGATCCTAAAAGGTTGTTTTTGTTGTTGTTGCCGTCACTATCATAAAAGGGATTAGGTTCTTGATTTGATTCTCACCTTGGCCATTCTTGATGTATACTAGTGCTACTGATTTGTGTACATTGATTTTGTAACCTGAGACTTTTACTGATTTCATTGATCAAATCCAGGAGTGTTTAGGGTGTTTAAAGCTAAAAGATTATGTCTTGGGCAAACAGATAGGTTGACTTTCTCTTTTCCAATTTGGATGTCCTTTCTTTCTTTCTTTTTCTTGACTGATTGCTCTGGCTAGGACTTCCCAGTTTCATTCTCAATATGCATGAAATAAAAAGTAAAATGGAAAGTAATTGATGATTAGTTTATTCCACATCTTTCATAGGCAGATAAAATTAATTCCAAATTTGATGTTGAAACACACATTATCCTTTACTTTTAAATTAAATATTAGATCCTGTCTTGTTCCAAAAGGGATTTAAACATTGTTTGTAAAATGCATAAGAATCAAGAAGATAAGTTGAAAGTGTTACCAAAAAGAGAGACCTGAAAAGTATAGAGGTAAGAGTTATTAAACAGCTTAGCCTAGTCTTGGATTATAGTAGTCTGCGGATACATGTTGTGTGAATGACATCTGAAGGTGTTATCTTACACTGTAAATCATTATTTTGGGCTACACATACAATATTTCACAAAGATGAAAATGTATTTCTAGTGAATTTCTAAACTTGTTCGTAAATAGTAACTTCTTTTAAATTAGCTAACTCTAAATGATCTAATTAACTAATTTTCAATTTGCATAACATGAAAAAGAAGTAATTTTCAACTTGTAACTTTACTGAGAAATTTCAGATATGCTCTTCTCAGGTTTACTAGTAACAGAAACTTACCAGTTAACAGAATGTTTCTTTCCTCGCTACTTCTCAAATATATATGGCCCTTGGAAGAGAGTGAAGTGAGAAACTAAAAACATGAGAACTAGAAAGGAAACAAGAACATAGGAGTTTTTATGAGGATTATAAACCCACATGGAAGAGCCAGATGACAAAATAAACTTTTTTATTTTCTAACAAAACACATTTTAATATCCACATTTAACTGCAGACTTGCCTTAAAACAAGAAAAAGAGAAGAAAGAAAATGCCGAAATGTTGTGTAATAAAGTTAGTGAACAGTTAAGAATAAAAGAAGAGGAAAGTACGGAAAAGGCTGAAATGACGCAAGGACTTAAACGGAGTCTGAGAAAACTCATTAAGGAATTGAGGATGGTAAGAGACAACTTGGATCTGGTAAATTAATCTTTGGTGAAAACTTCATATTTCTAACTTAATGTTTCATCAGTATTGCTTATTTTTTTTTGGCTTCATGTATATCATTTAGGTTTAAAACAAACCAAAACTGTTATCTCCTCTTAAAAATGAACTATGACATTTATAGCTAAAATTATTTATTATAAACCTTGGCATCTAAATAGATGCTCAGTCTGTGTTTTCAGAATGGAAGATGAGTTTAATCACTAAATGAGTTTACACATTTTTATGTTAAAATACAGGCTAAATAGCTTTGAAACTATAATGACACTAGTTAAATGTTTTGAAAGAAATTTTAGTTTAAAATGCTGTATCTTCCCGTATTTAAGAACTGTTTTTCCTCTTTGACAAATGTAATTGTTATGTATGCAATTAAGATTTGAGTGATTCTTGAGGGATAAAAGTTCTTGTGTGTTAACAGGCTACTTTCTTTTAACCATTTTATAAGAGAGGCTCTGCTCTTTTTTTCTTTTATCTTTTTTCTTTCTTTTTTTTTTAAGACAGAGTCTCACTCTGTTACCCAGGCTGCAGTGCAGTGGTGGGATCTCGGCTCACTGCAACCTCCGCCTCCTGGGTTCAAGCAATTGTTCTCCCTCAGCCTCCGAAGTAGCTGGGACTACAGGCGTGTGCCACCATGCCTAATTTTTTTATTTTTAGTAGAGATGGGGTTTCACTATGTTGGCCAGGATGGTATCCATCTCCTGACCTCGTGATCCATAGACCTCGGCCTCCCAAAATGCTGGGATTACAGGCGTGAACCACCATGCTCAGCCAAGAGAGGCTCTGCTCTTAATTAACCTTTTAGTGTTTTTTTTTTTTCAGGGCTATTAGACAAACACCTCCATGTTATCTCTAGGTCAAGCAGCAGCAAAAGGATGCCCAGCAGCAACTTTCCGAAGAACAGAATGCCAGAATAGTACAAGATCAGATTCTGACCAGTAAACCAAAGGAGCTAGAAATGGCTCAAAAGAAAATGGATTCTGAGGTATTTTCTTTGGCCATTTTCAGATATGTTTTTGTAGGTGAATATATTTTTTAAAAACAACTCTATGCAACTTGGAATTCTAATGGATTTTTGAATCCCTCTCACACACACACACACACACACACACACACACACATTTGGGGGTGGTGACAGTGGTTCTGGAATTTTTGGCCCATTGTATAACATCATTTTCTTAATTCAACTTCATTTGTCTGCAAGGGTCAAGCAGTGACTTTCACAGGGGCCTTATCCAAAGGAGAAACATTTGTTATTATTCATAGGAATTAATGATCTTTCCACAATCTCAAAACCCTTGCTAACATCAAACATTCCAGCTTTCAGACTTGATTTCATCTTTCTAATATATTAATGGAGAGGTTAGATGCTTATTTCTACTGGTAGTAAGGATGAAATGTATAGCCAGTTCAGAGGCCATACTCCAGATGCCATACCCCTTACTTTTGGGGACGTCACAGTTTGCTCCAAGTAGCATCTCATTTCAGCACAAAGAGCTTTGAAAACAATGATATGCCGAAACAGAAACTTAGTGATGATTTGTTGATAACTATTTTGTTCTTAGAAAACGACTTCAGTGTATTTTCCCCTGTTTCATGCTTATTTCTGTTTCAAACACTGTAAAGAGGAAACAGAAGTTATTGCAATAGCAGATAATCTGAGGATTTTCTAAGAAAAGCTCTATAACTTCTTTTTTACCACTGGTGTTTTGAAATAAAAAGCTTCTTTTATATTTACGTATTTACAACACAGAAGTAACCATGATTTGGTGGATGAGCACTAGAAGTAACGTAAGAGGACCTGGGGAAAATCCTGCAGCTTGCATATTTTTGACCTCTCCTTTCAGAATTATGATATAAATGAGCTCAGTGATGTATGTAGAAGTGCTCGGTACAAGGCCAGGTGCAGTGGCTCACACCTGTAATCCCATCGCTTTGGGAGGCCGAGGTGGGTGGGTCACTTGAGTCCAGGAGTTCCAGAACAGCCTGGGCAACATGGCAAAACCCTATCTCCACAAAAATTACAAATTAATTTAGCAGGGTATGGGGATGTGTGCCTCTAGTTTCATCTACTCAGGAGGCTGAAGTGGGAGGATCACCTGAGCCCAGAAGGCCAAGGCTGCAGTGAGTCTTGATTGTGCCACTGCCCTCTAATCTGAGTCATGGAGTGAGACCCTGTCTCAAAAAAAAGCAACTAATATAATGCTTAGATTTAGCATTTATGAATAAATGTAATTCTTATATAACTTACAATAAAAATGGTAGAAAAATAAAATAGCTACAGGATATTCTCAGGAAAAAAAAAAAAGAACTTAAGGAACATTGGGAAATTTCCTCTGTCTATTGTGGAAATTCAAGCCGAGAAGAACAGAGAGACCAAGAGACACAGGAGAACCTCTTTATTGGAGCTCCAGCTGACAGTGGCCTTACTGCCTGTAATACCTGCCAGCCCCACAAAAGGAAAATTCCTTGCTTATATTAGTTTTGGCATGGGAAGATAAGGCAGGAGAAAAAATAGGTTTAAACAAAGACAGTTAGTCATTGACTTGTGACAAGTTTACAACCTTGAGAATACGTATATTTTCTATGTGGTTATCTCGCTCCCATGCCTGTCTCGCTCCCACGGCTGGTAGCTGGGGAAGAGAACAGGTTTTTTGTTTTTTGGGCTTTTTTTTGGCAGAAATATGCTTGTGAGCTGTGGGTACAAAGATATGCTTGGGTACCTTATCTTGGAAGGAGGAGGCTATGCTGGGTCTCCTTTAGCTAACTTCAGGCAATTTAGGCTGAGGGGGTGGTTTACTTGCTCCTCTGCTCTTTGTAACTTTTTGTGGCCTACAGGACAAAATGAAGGCTGATATGTCTGATCTACAAGCTAGGAATGAGATTCTTTCTGAAACACTTGCTAATGCTGAAAATGAAATCAACATCCTACAAATTCAGCTCCATAATGCAAGAGATGCTGTTGGAGAACAGAATTTGATTTTGGAACGTGTGCTAAGAGACCTCGGCCAAACACAGTGTCAGAAGAAAGAAATTGAACAAATGCACCAAACTCAACAAAGAAAACTGAAGAAATACATTGCAAAGCAGGGATCTGTAGAAGAGAGATTATTTCAATTACAAAATGAAAATACGTTGCTTCAACAGCAACTGGATGATGCTCACAAGAAAGTGAACAATCAAGAAAAGACAATCAGTTCTCTCCATGACCAGATTCAGGCTCTTGCCAGTAATACTCGATCTGAGCATGAAAAGCAGAGTCTTCTACTACAAGAGAAGAACGAAGAATTGCTGGATGAATGTAATTATTTTGAAAAAAGAATGGATCAATGTGAGAAAGAAAAAGCAGGAAGAAAAGTAAGTATTAAGAAAGATAAATATTTTTCAACCTTCCTAAAAGAAAATTTAAAGTAATATTTGATTATGGCTAAATGTTTTATCTAGTTGAATATAAAAATATATAGATCATAAATGTATTTGCTATTAAAACTGAAAGATACTTTACTTTGAGTGAGGAAATTGTGTCACCTATGAAATTTTAAGTTCAGTTACAGTGTTAATAGGTACAGATTAACATTCATAATGTTGTCTTACGCTGCTGAAATGATCATTGCAATGCCTTTATATGGCCATGTTTGAAGACCATGGTGAAGCAGATAAACAGAAATGCTTATACCTGACATGAATATTTTGAATTTAAGATTCAGTTAGGAGGGTTACTTTGACCATTAATTCCAGACTTTCCAGGTGAACTGAAGTATACTACTATACTTCAGTATATATTTCCACAATACTTTTCCTTCAGTAGTTTTGCAACATATTTAAGTTGGTATAATTTTATTTTTATTCATATCAATTTGACTTAAATCTGAGATGATTTCAGTCTCGAATTACTTGTTATGACCTCTCAATTCTTTAAAGGCATTTACTTTTTAATAAATCATAATTTGGGGCAGATGTGAATTTCAGCAAAGCTATGTTAGATGTAATCTTACCACTTGTATTTATAATTTCTTTGAATGTTTTTACAAACAGTTTGCTCATAATTTTTATTTCAAGGCTCACTGCCTGTCATTCAGATATAACTTTGACCAGTACAAAAGTAACTTTGTTTATCTGTGATTTATTTGTTTGGCATTGAGTCCCCATTTTTAAACTAATGAGAGGTGACAGGATTCACGTATAGTGAGAATGGACTGAGTAGGGGAGACACTTACAGAAGCTGAGGTCAGGAGGGAGGTAGAGGCCAGGTTACCCAGGGCCTCAAAGGCCATTGGAATTTTACTTGTATTCTGAGATAGGAATCTTTTGGAAGGATCTGAGGAGGCAACTGAATATGCCAGGAACTCTGAAGTTGATTAGAGCTTCTAGTAAAAAAGAGGGAAAAACATTTCACAGTGTGGGATGTACCACCAGCAGCCCCACTCGATTTCTTTTTGGGACTTCAGTAGGTTGTTAAGCATTGCAGATGTTTCAGGGATGAGTGAATAGTGGGCTGAATCTATTGTCTAAGTTAACAGAAAACTGATTTGGCAGAAAGATAGCACCTTCTGTGTCCTTAACTGAATTCAGTAATAAACAAGAATGTGTGCACACGAGGAAAAGGTGAATCCATATATGTGTTGATGTTTTTCAAAGTGTATATGTTAGAGCTAAATATTATTACCATAATTTAATAATAAGGTGATTGATAAAATCAGTAACAAAAATACTTTCACAGGTAGTTATGAGACAACACCAACTAGAATGGACTGATCCCCTAAAACAACAACCTACAGCAGAGACTACATCATTTAATTTAGATGAGACACAGGATTCAAAGAAGAAATTGGGTCAAAGCAGCAGTGAAGTATGTATGAAACCTAACATGTCTACAGTTAATCTATAGGTGGTGAAATAGTGTCAAATGCTTTAGGATACTGATTGAAGTGGATGGCTTTCTTTTGTAGTTTTATGATAATTTTATTATCTTTATAATGTACTTTTTTCTTAACCTCTGGCTTTCATTCTGTCCTTTTCTCCTGATAAGTACATACTTAAAATAAGGATCATTTCCAAAGATCCTTAGGAAAGTTGCAAATTATTAGTATTCGTCACAGAAGTTGAGAGGCTTTTTTTTTTTTTTTTTCTGTGAAGTATTTTTTAGTGATTTCTCTATTGCCATGGTTAGGCAAGCCAGATTAAATCGTAGGATAATGTTTAATGGAATGTTTCAGAAATTGTCTTATTTCTTATCTTTACTTTTGTAAATGGGTACAGAATCTGTGTATATTTATTTCATGAATTTCAGGATAACTTGTACAGAAAGGCCACAGTACTGTTCTCCAAAATGCAAATGTTTTAATTTAAAAACCACTTGAAATGTTAGGCCCTTCCTTCATTTACCTTTCATTTTAAATATATTGTACTTTTTTACAAATCACCTATAGTATGTACATCCAAAGTAGAGAATTAAGAGATGTATCTAGATCCTACCACTGAATTTTTTTTAAAAATTTACTGAGACAAAATTCGTATACCGCAGTTTACCCATTGAACGTGTACAATTCATGGTCTCTCAGTATAGTCACAGAGTTGTGTAACCATCACCATCATCAATTGTAGGACATTTTCATGACCCTGAAAAGAACCAGCAATCTATTTTGTTTCCATCGATTAGCCCATTCTGGACACCACATATCGACTGGATCACACAATATGTGGTGGTCTTTTGTGTCTGGCTTCCTCTACTTAGTATAACATTTTAAAGGTTCATTGTGTTGTAACATGTATCAGTACTTAATTTCATCTTTCTGCTGAGTATTGTTCCACTGTATGGACGTACCACTCATTTTATTTAGCCATTTATCAGCTGATGGACCTTTGGGTTGTTTCCATGTTTTGGCTATTAATCATCCTGCTATGAAATTTTATGTACAAGTTTTTGTGTTTGCGTATGTGTTCTTCTCTTGGGTATATACTTAGGAGTTGAATTTCTGGGTCCTATAGTAACTCTATGCTTAAGCTTTTGAGGAGCTGACAGTCTGCTTTTCAAAGTGGTTGCACCATTTTACATTCTCATCAGCATTGTATGAAGGTTCTAACTTCTCCACATCTTCGCCAGCACTTTTCATATTTTTTATTTAAAAAGGATTCCAACCCAGAGGTATAAAGTGGTATCATGTCATTGTTGCTTTGATTCACATTTCCCTAATGGTGAATGACTTTAAGCCTCTTTTCATGTGCTTATGAGCCATTTGTATATCTTCTTTGGGAAATGTCTATTCGAATCATTTGCCCACTCTAAAATTGGGTTATTTTAAATTGATGAATTTTAAGAGTTGTTTATATACTCGAGGTGTAAGTCTCTTATCAGATATATTGTTTCCAAATATTTTCAATGGCTTTCCTTTTTACTTTCTTTCTTATGATTTATTATGTTTTTAAAAGTTATATAATTTTAAGTTGTACAGAGAAGGTCTCACCAAGTTGCCCAGGCTGATCTTGAACTGAGCTCTAGCAATCCTCCCACCTCAGCCTCCCAAAATGTTGGGATTACAGGTGTAAGCCACCATGCCCAACCTCTTTTCCCTTTCTTAATGGTCTCCGTTCAAGCACAGAAGTTTTGCATTTTAATGAAGTCCAGTTAATCAATTTTTCTGCAGTCACAAAGATCTATGGCTATGTTTTCTCCTAGGAATTTTATAATTTTAGTTCTTACATTCGGTGGTTCTATTTTGTTAGTTTTATATATGACATTTGGTGGAAATCCACCTTTATTCTCTTGCACGTGGATATACAGTTGTCCCAGCACCATTTGTTGAAAAATCTATTCGTTTCTCATTTTTTTTATACCCTTGTTGAAAATCAGTTGACCATAAAAATGTAGGTTTGTTTTTGGATTCTCAATTCTAATATGTTTAGCCAGTACCGAATCACATTTTAGGAGAATTCATTTTCAGTCCTGTTGCTTATTACGAGTTGTCTTATGTAAGAATAGAAATTCAAATAGTAGAATGTCTTTAATTTCACTTTATGCTTCTTGAAGGAGTGTATGCCTTGCTGACACCATGACATGATGAGAGTCAAGCTTGCAAAGACAGATCCCATTAATTTTTTTTCTCCAGTCTCACCTTTTGTCTCTCACCCAGTGCCTCTCTCTTCACTCCCATTTCTGTCAATTCTTGGCAACAGGATCTGCTGACTGCGTCTACTATTTATTGCATTATGTTTCATTAGCTCGTTATAAGTCATGGAGTCATGTGTAGATTTGAACTATCTATGAAGCTCAAGGTTAAGTCTGGGCTGTCATCTTTCCTCATTGGAAACTGAGCTCATTTATCATGTTGCAGTTCACAGTTAGATCCTCTTTTGACCCAGCACCTGGTTCTCTTATACAACCCCGGGGCTAAATCCTATTCTTGGCACAGATCCTACATTCTCAGAAACCAGAGTTCCCTGCATTTACCTCCTTTTGCTTAAATGGAGATGTGCAGCTATGCTTTTCTAGCTCAGTACATAATTCATTGAATAAATGCTTCAACCTATTCAAAGAACAACTTCCAGGAGTGCAGCACCTGGAAATCAGGTAATGTCCAGGCATTTATCAGAAACAAAGAGTCGAATTAGTTGTATGAATTTCAAAATTTCAGAGCCAATTTATATGACATGGAGAAGCATTTTGGTACAACATAAAGATGAGCTGCTCTTTTCTTCTCCATACAAATGAGGTAAAGGGGAAATTGCATTGAATAGCTTAACACTCAAAGGACACTGCATTTGTTTTACTTTTGAGATTGTTAAAACTGATTCCATAATTTTTAAAATTTCCTCATTGAGGAAATGAAAATGAAGATTGAATCCTAGATTGATGAATAAATATCCAAACCTGCTTATCACTTTTAAAATTTCAGTTCCTTGAAATCAGGTACAATGTCTGATTTTTGGTTATTAATCCAATATTTCTAGTTTTTTCAACTTTATACTTCAAATTATATATCTTCTTCCTTCCTCATCTTCCTTATTTCATAACTCGGGGGACAATTTCTAAAAGCCTCACGGGCTTAGTCACTGGAATTTGTAATCAATGGGAACTTTTTCTAAACTTCCTCCTCAGTAGTTCTTATGTCTTTCTTATGAGAAAGACCCGGCACCTGGTTCTTATGTCTTAAGACATAAGAACTACTGAGGAGGAAGTTTATCATATAAATTATATGTATTTATCATATAAATTTGCTTTTCTAATTCATACAATTAGAAAAGTTCTGCCTCCCATTAGAGTTGTTTGTCATTAATAAATTAACCTCAACATTTGTTAGCTCTTACTTTAAAGGAGACTAATTTCTACTGGGTCTGTTATTCTATTGCTTATTATCTCCTTGTTTAAATTTATTTTTCTGGTTATTTTTTCCTAACAAATTACCCAAAATTGAGTGGCTTAGAACGTTTGTTTAGTTCACCAATCTGTGGTTTGGGAAAACCTTGGCCAGGGCAGCTTGCCTCTGCTCCCTTCAGCTTCACTTGGGATAAATCAAAGGCTGAGGGACTAGAATCATCTGAAGATTTGTTCACTAAGATGTCTGTTGCTTACGGCAGCTATTGGTTGGAACTTTAGTTGGGGCAGGATACCCAAATATTCTACACTGGAACTCCTAGGCTCTCTTTGTGGCTAAGTTTCCTCACAACATGGGGGCTGGGTTTCAAGGCGAGCAGTCTGCGATAGAGAGCCTCTTCAAACCTAATGTAGGAAGCAACATCGTGTTATCACTTTTAACACATTCTGTTCATTAGAAGCAAGCCATTAAGTTTCACCCATAGTCTATGTATTGGATGAATTATTTTGCTTTTACTTTTATTTATGTATCTTTTTTTAGACATGGTGTCTTGCTATGTTGCCCAGGCTGGCCTTGACCACCGTGGCTCAGGAATTCTTTCCGTCTCAGTCTTCCAAGTAGCTGAGATCACAGGCCTGTGACACCACACCTGGCTTCCTTTTATTTTTTGTGGACTTGTATAACTGTACATATTTATGGTATACACAGTGATATTTCGATATGTGTAAACAATGTGTAATGGTCAAATAAGACTAATTAACATATCCATCACCTCAAACATTTACCATTTCTTTGTGCTGTGAACTCTGAAAATCCAATCCTCTAGCTTTTAAAAACTATTAGTTGACCAAACCAGGTGTGGTGGTGCACACCTGTAATCCTAGCTTCTAGGGAGGCTGAGGCAGAATGGCTTGAACCGCGGAGGCAAAGGTTGCAGTGAGCTGAGATTGCATCACTGTACTCCAGCTTGAGTGACAGAGTGAGACTCTGTCTCAAAAAAAAAAAAAAAAGAAAAGAAAAGTTAACCATATTCACCCTACAATGCAGAAGAACACTAGAATTCATTCCCCCTATCTAGCTATCATTTCGTATCCATTAAACAACCTCTCCCATCTTCCACTCCCCCTTACCTGTCTCAGCCTCTGTTACCCACAATTCTACTCTCTACTTCCAAAAACTTTTTTTTTAATTTTAGCTTCCATATGAGTGAGAACATACAGTAGTTATTTTTCTGTGCCTGAATTATTTCACTTAATGTCACTTAATGTTTTCATCCATGTTGCTGTCAATTCATGATTTTATTCTTTTTTATGGCTAAATAGTATTCCACTGTGTACATATATCACATTTTCTTTCTTTTTTTCTTCTCTATTTTATTTTATATATATATATTTTTTTTTAATTGCATTTTAGGTTTTGGGGTACATGTGAAGAACATGCAACATAGTTGCATAGGTACACACGTTGCAGTGTGGTTTGCTGCCTTCCTCCCCTTCACCTATATCTGGCATTTCTCCCCATGCTGTCTCTCCCGAACTCCCCACCCACCGCTGTCCCTCCCCTGTTCCCCCAACAGACCCCAGTGTATCACATTTTCTTTACTCACAACCACAGTCATCTATTGATGAACATTTAGGTTGGTTCTGTAGTTTGGTTATTGTGAATAGTGCTGCAGTAAACATGGGGATACTGGTATCCCTTTGATATACTGAATGTCTTTCTTTTGGATAAATTGTAGTGGGATTACTGGATTATATGACACTTGTATTTTTAGTTTTTAAAGAAACTTCCACAGTTTTCCATAATGGCTATACTAGTTTAGAGTTTTCTTTTTCTCTCCAACCTCACCAGGATTTTTAACTTTTTAAAAAATATATATATAGTAGCCATTCTAACCGTGGTGAGACGATGTCTCATTTGGAATTTTATTTCCGTGTTCCTGCTGTCAGTGATGTTGAGTACTTTTCCATATATTTGTTGGCCATTTGCACCTCTTCTTTTTAGAAATGTCTATTTAAATTCTTTGTCCACATTAGGGGGATTAGTAACTGTTGTGTTAAGTTCCTAGTATATTCTAGATATTAGACCTTTCTCAGATGAATAGATTTGTAAATATTGTCTCCCATATTACAGATTGTTGGTTGTTCAACAAAGGATTTGCTGTGAAGAAACTTAACTTTAAAATAGCCTTACTTGTCTATTTTTGTTTTTATGCCTGTGCTTTTTTTGCATATTCCTGTGATAACTTAGCTTTAAAATCTTTGCCTTGACCTGTGTCATGAAGCATTTTTCCTGTATTTTCTTGTTGTAGTTTTATAATTTTGGATTTCATGTTTAAGTCTTTAATCCATTTTGAGTTGATTTTTGTACATGGTGAAAAATAAGGACCTGGTTTTATTCTTCTTTTTATAAATATCGGGTTTCCCTGGCTCCATTTGTCAAAGAGAGGGTTCTTTCCCCAATGTATGTTCTTGACACCTTTGTTGAAAATCCAGTGTCTATAAATATGTGCTTTTATTTCTGGGTTCGCTATTCTGTTCCACTGAATAGAGTTTAATTTTCTGTTTTTTATACCAAGACCTTGCTTTTTTGGTTACCATAAGCTTATAATATATTTGAAGTCAGGTAGATTTCAAGGAGGTAGAGTGATGCTTCCAGCTTTGTCCTTTTCCCTCACTCTTGGCTTGTCTAGTCTAGCATTTTTGTGGTTCCATATAAATTTTAGGATTGTTTTTTCCATTTCTGTGAAGAATGTTATTGGTGTTTTTCATTGCAAGTTGTAATTTTCATCTTATTTATTTTTTCTCTTTCTTTCTCTCTTTTCTTTCTTTCTTTTTTTTTTTTTTTTTTTTGAGACAGAGTCTTGCTCTGTCTTCGGGTCCCAGGCTGAAGTGTAGTGGCACAATCTCGGCTCATTGCAATCTCTGCCTCCTGGGTTCAAGCAATTCTCCTGCCTCAGCCTCCCGAGTAGCTGGAAACTACAGGCGTGCGCCACCACTCCCAGCTAATTTTTGTATTTTTTAGTAGAGACGGTTTCACCATGTTGGCCAGGATGGTCTCAATCTCTTGACCTCGTGATCTGCCCGCCTCGGCCTCCCAAAGTGCTGGGATTACGGGTGTGAGCCACCACCTCTGACTTTTATGTTAGATTTAGGGGGTATATGTGCAGGTTTGTTACAATGGTATATTGCATAATGGTTAGGTTTAGGGTACAATTGAACCTATCTCCAAGGTAGTGAACATGTACCTGGCATGTCATTTTTCAACCGTTGTCCCAACCCAATCCCTCTTCTTGTAGTCCCCAGTGTCTGTTGCTCCCCTCTTTATGTCCATGTGGACCCAATGTTTAGGTGCCACTGACAAGTGAGACATGTAGTATTTGGTTTTCTGTTTCCACATCAGTTTGCTTAGGATAATGGCCTCCAGCTACATCCATGTTCTTGCAGAGAACATTATTTTGTTCTTGTTATAGCTGCATAGTATTACATATTTTATGTGTGCTACATTTTCTTATCCAGTGCACTATTGATGGGCTTCTGGATTGATTCCATATCTTTGCTATTGTGAATAGTGCTGCAGCCAACATATGGGTGCATGTGTCTTTTTGGTAGAATGATTTCTGGGAGGGAGTGGGTATTTAACTCACTAATGGGATTGCTGGGTTGAAGGCAGTTCTATTTTTAGTTCCATGACAGAAATCTCCAAACTGCTTCCCACAGTGGCTAAATGAATTTACCATTTTCTCCAGCAGTGTATTCGAATTCCCTTTTCGCTGTAGCAGCTCTGCCAAAATCTGGGTCAATGTTGCTTATTTTTTGCCTTTTTAGCGATGGCCATTATGTTTGGTGTGAGATGGCATTTCATTGTGGCTTTGATTTGCTTTTCTCTGATGATTAGTGAGATGAGCTTTTTTTTCATGTTTGCCCTCTGCTTTTCTGTCTTTTTTTGGGAAATGTCTCTTTATGTATTTTGCCTGCTTTTATATATTTTTTTAAATTCTTGCTTGTTGATTTAAGTTTCTTATCGGTTCTGGATATTAGAACTTTGTTTAATGCATAGCTTGTAAATACTTTCTTTCATGATTTAGGTTGCCTATTTAGTCTCTTGAATGGTTCCTTTTTCTATGCAGAAGCTCCTTTGTTTAACTAGGTCCCAATTTTTCATTTTGACTTTTGTTGCAGTTGCTTTTGATGCCTTATTCATAAATTATGTTCAGAGGCTGATTTCAAATAGTATGTTTCTTTGGTATTCTTGTAGGATTTTTATAGTTAGAGGTCTTTCTTTTAAGAATGTAATTCAGCTTTCATTCATTTTATATGTGGTGATAGCTAGGGGTCAAGTTTCATATTTCTGTGTATGGATAGCGAGTCATCCCAGCACCATTTATTGAACAGGGAGTCCTTTCCCCGTTGCGCTTTATCAAAGATCAAATGGTTATAGGCTTGTGGCTTTATTTCTGGCTCTCTATTCTGTTCCATTGGTCTGTGTGTCTGTTTTTGTGCCAGTACCATGCTGTTCTGTTCACTGTAGCCTTTGTTTACTGTAGTATAGTTTGAAGTTGGGCAGTGTGATGTGTCAGGTTTTGCTCTTTTTGCTTAGGATGGCTGTGGGTGTTTGGGCTCTTTTCTGGTTCCGTATGAAATTTTAGAATAGTTTTTTCTAATGCTATGAAAAATAACCTTTGTAGTTTGATAAGGAATAGTATTGAATTTGTAGATTGCTTTGGGCAGTATGGCCATTTTACTGATACTGATTGCTCCAATCTGTGAGCATGGAATGTTTTTGCATTTTTTTGGTGTCTGCTATTTGGTGTCATGACTTTTCAGCAGTGTTCTGTAGTTCTCCTTTTAGACACGTTTCATCTCTGTGGTTAGATGCATTCCTAAGTATTTTGCTTTTTTGTGTATGGCTATTGTAAATGCAATTACATTCTGGATTTGTCTCTCAGCTTGAACTTTATTGGTCTATAGAAATGCTACTGATATTTTTGCATTGATTTGCATTCTGACTGAAGTCATTTATCAGTTCCAGGATAAACAGGCAGACTCTAGAGTTTTCTACGTATAGTATCAGATCATCAGCAAAGAGAGATAGTTTGGCTTCTTTTCCTTTTTGGATGCCTTTTCTTTCTTTCTTTTGTCTGATTGCTCTGGCTAGGTGGGAGTTCCAGTCCTGTGTTGAATAGATGTGGTGAGATGGGGCATCCTTGTCTTGTTCCAGCTGTCAAGGGGAATGCTTCCAACATTTTTTGTTCTTTTTTCTTTAATTTTTTTCTTTATTATGTTATAGAGACAAGGTCTCACTGTGTTGCCAGGTTGGTCTCAGACTCCTGGCCTCAAGTGATACTCCTGTCTTCACCTCCCAACATGCTGGAGTTACAAGCATGAGCCACTGCACTCAGCGCCCACTTCCAGCTTTTGCCCATTCTGTGATTTCAGCTGCAGGTTTGTTACAAAGTGGCCCTTATTATTTGGAGGTCTATTTTTTCGATGCCTAATGTGTTGATTTTTTTTTTTTCATGAAGGGATTATGGGTGTTATTGAAAGCTTTTTTGCATGTTTTATGATGATCATATGTTTTTTTTTTTCCATTCTGTTTATGTGGTGAAACATTTATTGATTTGTGTACTTTGAACCAACCTTGCATCACAAGAATAAACCCGACTTGATTGTGATGAAGTAAATTTTTGATGTGTTGCTGGGTTTCATTTGCTAATATTTTGTTGAGACTTTTGTGTCTACATTCATCGGAAATATTGGGCTGTAGTTTTCCTTTTTTTTTTTTTTCCGTGAAAGCCACTGACTTTATTGATCTAAAAACTTTACAATGACAGTGACTGTTCTGCCAAAAAAAGGAGCCAAATGGTTTCAAACTGGCTGAAAGTGAAGGTGGGGGTGAGGGATAGGCCCAGGATTCCATTCAGGAAAGCCAGTAACTGTCATCAGGGAACTGGCAACAGAAAAAGGAAGAGGGAGGCATGGAAGAGCGAGAATCCAAAAAAGTTGAAATGATTAGGGGAGGAAACTCCCGCAGACCCTGGAGTATCTCCGAGGTGAGTAAGGCAATAGCAATCTTTTACTTTGTAGCGGACAGGGAGGAGTCGGTATTCCGGAGATGAGTACAAAAATAGCAATCTTTTACTTTGCAGCGAATAGGGGAGGAGTCGGTATTCTGGAGATGTGTACGAAAATAGCAATCTTTTACTTTGTAGCGGACAGGAGAAGAAACTCTACTCTGGAGATGAGTACAAAAATAGCAATCCTTTTTTTTTGTTTAAGATGGAGTTTTGCTCTTGTTACCCAGGCTGGACTGCAATGGCGTGATCTCTGCTCTCTGCAACATCCGCCTCCTGGGTTCAGGCAATTCTCCTGCCTGAGCCTCCTAAGGAGCTGGGATTACAGGCACAGGCCACCATGCCGAGCTAATTTTTTTTTTTTTTTTTTTTTTTTTTTTTGAGATGGAGTTTCGCTCTCCTTACCCAGGCTGGAGTGCAATGGCGCGACCTCGGCTCACTGGAACCTCCGCCTCCTGGGTTCAGGCAATTCTCCTGCCTCAGCCTCCTGAATAGCTGGGACTACAGGCACGCACCACCATGCCCAGCTAATTTTTGTATTTTTAGTAGAGACGGGTTTCACCATGTTGACCAGGATGGTCTCGATCTCTTGACCTTGTGATCCACCCACCTCGGTTTCCCGAAGTGCTGGGATTATAGGCGAGAGCCACCACACCCGGCCTGCTGAATTCTTTTATGTGCACAGACAGTGTGACTTTCTGTTTTCCAATTTGGATCCCCTTTATTTATTTGACAATTTGTGTCTGTATCCTTCAGGGATATTGGCATGTAGTTTCCTTCTGTTGTCTGTGTCCTTGTCTGGGTTTGGCCTTAGAGTAATACTGACCTTTAGAATAAACTAGGAAGATTTTGGAATAATTTGCAAAACACTGCTGTTAGTTTTTCCTTAAAAGTTTAATAGAATTCAGCAGTCAAGTTATCCAGCTTTACACTTCTTTGTTGGGAAACTTTACTGCCGATTCAATTGCGTAACCTTTCCTTGGTCTGTTCAGGTTTCCATTTCTTCTTGGTTCGTTCTTGCTGGCTATGCACTTCCAGGAATGTATCCACTTTCTCTAGGCTTTTCAGTTTGTTGGCACGTAGTTGTGCACGATAGTCTCTCATGACCCCATGTATTTCTTTGGTGTCAGTTTTAATATCTCCTTCTCTGTTTCTCTTTTTTCTTGTTTAATATAGTTAGCAGTGTATCAGTTGTGTTTGTCTTTTCCCAAAACCATCTTCTAGTTTGAAGGATGTATTGTTGGTTTTGTTTTCTTACTCTACCTCATTCGGTCCTGCCCTGCCTTTATCATTCCTTTCCTTCTACTACATTTGAGTTTCCGGTCTGTTCTTGCTGTTTTGGTTTCTCAAGGTGCATTGTTAGGTTGCTTGTTTGAAGTCTTTTCCTTTTGTAGATGTAGCTGTTAATTGCTATAAATTGCCCTCTTAGTGCTTCTTTTGTCACTTTCTATAGGGGTTGGTTTTTTCCATTTTCATTTGTTTCAAGATTTTTAAAAATTTTTTTCTTAATTTATTGATTGGCCCAGTTGTTCATTCAGGAGCATGCTGTTTAATTTCCATGTGTTTGTAGAGTTTCCAAAATTTTTGTCCTTGTTATTGATTTCTATATTTATTCTATTGTGGTTTGAGAAGATACTTGATTCCTAGGAGTTTTTAAACTCAGTATATGGTCTATTCTCTAGAATTTTCTATGTGCTAATGAGAAGAATGTGTATTCTGCAGCTTTTTAATGAAATGTTCTGTAAGTGTCTGCTAGGTCCCTATGGTCTACAGTGCAGTTAATTTTGATGTTTCTTTGTCGATTTTCCGTTTAGATGATCTTTACAGCGCTGAAAGTCAGGTGATGGAGTCCTCATCTACTCTTGTACTGGGGACTGTCTGTCTCTTTAGTTTCAGTGATGTTTGCCTTATATATCTGTGTGCTCAGGTGTTAAGTACATATACCTTTATGATGGTTGTATACTTGCTGAATTGATCCTGTTATTATGTAATGACCTTCTTTTTCTCTTTTATGTTTTTTTTTTGACTTACGATCTATTTTGTCTGATAGAAATACAGCTGCTCCTGCATGCTTTTGGTTTCCATTTGCAGCTGTGTAGTAAGTGTCCTTGCCTTCGGGTTCCAGTATCATTTTCTTCACTATCCTTAAAACCTCCCTACCCGCCTCTTTGAGGACCATCAGGCTTCCACTCACAGTCACTTTAAGACTCTTTTTGTTTTCATGCTTATTCTTCTGTAGGTCCTTTTAACTTCTGCTGAGCTCCTGGTCCAGTGGTAATCCTACGTGTTGAGTAGTTTTTGTTGTTATGCAGTCTATATGTAGTGTCCATATCTGTATCAGTTACTTCTTGGTATGTAACAAAATGTCGTGTCTCAAAACAACATCTATTTTGTTCATAAGCTGCAGTTATAAGCAAGGCTCAGTGGGGCCAGCTCACTTTTTCTTTACTTGGCATCAGCTGAGGTGACTTAAAGCTGCGGACTAGAATCATCTAAAGGCTTGTTCATTCACCTTTGTGGCATTTGAAGCTGCTTTTGGCGGACATTAGGTAGGGAAGACAACTCAAACACCCACCTACGTGAGGATTCACCATGTAGTTTGGGCTTTCGCACAGCGTGTTGGCTACATTTGAAGGACTAGAGTCCCTAGAGGAAGAGAGTCAGGTGGAAGCTGTATGACATTTTATAACCCAACCTTAGCAGTCACACAGCAGTTCTGCCACATTATGTTCACGAGAAGCCAGTTATTAATGCCAGCTTGTATTCAGGAGAGGGAATGTCACGGGAGAAGTGGCAAGCAATTTGCAGATGTTTCAAAACCACCACTTCACTTACGTTTTTAAAATAAAAAAGTCCTAGTCATTTCCTCTAAAGGAAAGCAGTTCTTTCCAACTCAGCACCACGGAAATTTCAGCGAGATTTTTTGTTGTCATCGTTTAATGTGCTCTTTTATTTCATGTAAAGCAGCAACGAATTACAAGACCGTGCTACTAAATTAGGCATTTTTATTCAGAAAAGCGGACGGATCCTGTCATTCAACTTTTATACTGGGAGATGTGATTGCTTCTTCACTCCAAGTGTCATTACTCCTTGAAATGTAATTCAAATTAACTTAAGGCACTTGCAGTTCAGCAAGAGGCTTGTGGTGCTGGAATCCACTTTTTTTCAAGATTTATTAGAGTCTTATTTTCAGAGTCTTATTATGGGAGCCATGTCTTGACTGAGGCTCAAATAATTTAATATGACGCCCCTAAACCTTCCATATTAAACTATTGGGCCTCAGTCAAGACATGGCTCCCATTACGGAGGATGACAGGGGGTTAAAGGAGTAAGAGACTTGTGCTAAGGGGGTGACTTAGAGCCATTTTAAGGAGGAAAGCCATGAAATGATCATAGAAAAACAGAAGTCTAAGATCAAATCCAAATGTTATGTGGAAAAAATGATGAGAGTAAAGGATATATTTTTGTGAATTCTGGTGGTTTAACTTGTTTTTAATTTTCCGAGTAATCCAAGGGTCTGTTTTTTTATGAATCTACAACAGTATAGGTAATATTTTATTGCAACTGAATTCGTTTAAAAAATGATTAGTTTTGTGTTCGACCATTCTCTGTCTACTTTCTTTTATCTTATTTTCTTCCTGCCCACACTAGAGTGCAGTGGCACTGTCTCTGATCACTGCAACCTCCACCGCCCCAATTCAAGCCATTCTCCTGCCTGGACCTCCTGAGTAGCTGGGATTACAGGCACCCACCGCCGCACCCAGCTCATTTTTGTGCTTTTAGTAGAGACGGGGTTTTGCCATGTTGGCCAGGCTTGTCTCAAACTCCTGACCTTAGTTGATCCATCCACCTCGTTTTCCCAAAGTGCTGGGATTACAGGTGTGAGCCACCACACCCGGCCTCTGTCTGCCTCCTTCATTACCAAAGTATATTGTTTTTTGACTCATGCAGGATGACCTTACAGAACCACAGGAAACTGCACCTTCACAATGTCCAGATCTGGACGCAGAGAATGAAGTTCTTCAGCAGATATTATTCTCTACAAAAGCATTAGAAAAGAAATGTCAAACACTAGAGGAGGAGATGCAGCAGCTGAAACAGGTAATAGTAAATCTCAAAAGTTATATGGAGAGAAAAATGTTAGAACGTGGTGAAGCTGAACAGTATGAAGTGCCGATTGAAGAAAGATCAAGACGGAAGATAGTGGAAGAGTTAAAGGAAATCAGTCTCCTCTTGCACGTTGGTTCATTTGTCTGTAATGTGCTTTCATTCGTTTCACTGCACATTCCATTGTGCATATATCCATCGTATATGTTTTCTGTACTTTTCTTACAGCAATTTGTTTGGCAGACTTCTAGAAGGAAGGTGATATCTGTTTCTCCCTTTAAATATTTTCTTTTCCAACATTCTTATAACTAAATTGATCTTCCATAATAAAAATTCTCACTAGAAAATCGTTGATTACTAAGGCTAGTATGCATACAAGAAGACTAATAGAAAAAGTAAAAAAGAAAAAATTGTGATTGAGAAATTATACCATACTCTTGAACTGCTTTTAAGTTACATTGTTCCATTTTTAAAATTTTAACTTGTTTCTGTCATTGTTTGGAGGATTGTTGTACAACTCAGACTCAATTATTAATTCAGTTGATACTGATGATAAATATGTGAAGCTTGAGCTTCTTTCTTTCTTCACATACTTAAAATTGTTCTCTGAATAACTGGCTCCAAAGAAAAGGAAACAAATGCACAGTAATTATTCAGGTAATAATTACTTTCAAAATGTTCCCTTTTAATTATTTTAGACTCAAGCAGCATCTGAAGAACAGTTAGTGCAAAGGGTGAATGATATTCCTGCAGAGAAAACTCGGCTGGAACTCACAATCAAAGATCTGCAATCTGAACACTCCAGAGTAAAAACTTCGGAAGCTGAAAATAAAATCGAATTGGAAATGTATGAGAAACTCTACCAAGAAAAATTACAAGTTGTAAAATCCTTGTCAAATGAACTGAGAAGGTAAGTCAGTGTACAGAATCATAGCGAATAAGGTAAGCTCATTAATTTGCCATCCAGAGCATAACTTCCAGTGAGACAGGTTCATGAGATTTGCGGGAAGTGAAAGCTAACTAGACTGTACAGTTTTTGAACATTGTAAATTATAAATAGTAAATGAACTTAACCTTTAAAATCTTAGTCCAGGACAGTTCATGTCACCGCTGTTTTTGGTTTTACGTGGCTTCCCCCAGCCCCTTAATATTCTTGTATAGTTAACCCGATCTATTAGGGTTTCTGCTAAATATTTGTGAAGCTTCGTAATTTAGACAGTGATATCATGATGAAAATTGTCAGTATTCCCTTAATTCAAAATATTAATGAATTTAATTAATTTTTGGAAGATGGCAGCTGAAAACCTTGGGTCAAGTACGACAACTCTGGGCACCTTCTGGCACTGAGTAAATTCCCTTTGCTTGACTGTGATCATTAGAGGGCGCCTTGAGAAGAAGTGTCCTGTATAGTTCTTCCGCTCCACGTCAAGACACACTTGTGAAGTACAGAATGATTAACATAGGGTTGGAGGGACGTATCACTTACTAAGTGATTAAAAAAAAAAAAAGCACCTCGGTCAGCCTGAGGGGGTGTGTGGAAGACAGAAAGGGCAGGCCCCACCTCTGATGCATGGGCCACAATGTTAGGAGCTGATTTTCGTTGATGCTGCTTTAGCTCTCATTGATCTCAGCTGTCTTATTCTCCCCTAGGAAAAGTCCCCTTGAATGATTCCTCAATGCCAAATGCTCAATTTTTTCCAGATACTGGGTGAAATGTACAAGGGCAGTAAAAACAGTTGTTTGAAAATGTCTTTGACTGATAGTTTTTTAAAAATCTCTAACTAGTTTACTAAATACAAGTATTTCTAGCTTTTATTTTTTTCTTTTAGCTTTTTAATTGTATATATTTAAAGAGTACAACATGATTTATTGTATATATTTAAGGAGTACAACATGATTTCTAGGGGCATTTCCAACAGACTAGTTGTTCCCCCTAGAAATATATGTACTTCTTTAGAACTATGTTAAAACTGTAACTGTAGGTGTGCTCTAACACATTTTCAGAGTTAAAATATGGCTTACAGTATATTCCATTTACTTTTATGGCAACTTTTAGAAGACTTGAAGTCATTTAGGAAAAAATGAAATACTAATCATTTGTCTTTTGTAATCTTCATAGAACCATGGAGATGACAGCAGAGGTCAGTCCCCAGCTTACTGTGGAGAAAGAGAAGACCAGATATCCAGCAACTGCTTCTACTGCAAGGCCAGTTCTAGTGTCACCTTCTGTTGGAAATCTTAGTGAATGTCTCAACAGAAGACATATTGAAGGAAAAAGCAGGTCTTCACATGAGAGCATGGAGAGCTTCATGTCGAGGGTTAGTTATATTATCTTTTTCCTTTGCTGTTTAGATTTCTGATATAATTCTGGTATGTTACTTGCTGAAATACTCAGTTGTTTAATTGTGTTGTGTGTGGTAAGCAAAGGTAATCATTATCTCTGTTCATAAAGAGGAGACAGAAATTGTAGTGATTTTTGAATCCCCGGAGCTCTCATTCACAGGAGATTACTCCTTTGTTAACTTGATTCAATAAAGGTAACCAAACTGACACATTTTACATGTCTTTAAAAACCACAATTAAGTTAGATTTTAACAAAGGTATACTTTGATGTGCGTGTCTTACTAATTGATTTTATGTTTGCCTGGGGTTCACTTTTAAAGGGTTTAGTGTGCCTGGGGTCACTTTGAAAGTTTTTCTACATCATCATGACAAGGAGACCCAGGCATCTAGGATCCCCTTCCCCATGAGCTCCACACTGCATTTCATTAGAAAAAAAGGATGGCTGACTGGCCTACTAAATCAGGTTCCTGTAAATAGCAGGCATGGTGTGGGGGAATCTCTCCAGAAGACATTGCTTTTACTTAAACAAGATCAAAACCCCATCCCACTCCTCCATGATCAAGACCCTTTCACATGTGCTTTCTAAAACTGTAAACCCAAGACCCTTTCATATGTGATTTCTAAAGCTGTAAACCCAAGACCCTTTCACTTGTAATTTCTAAGGTGTAAACCTAAGATTCTTTCATGTGTAATATCTGGAGAATATGCCTATATAAAGGCAGAGCTTCTCTTTGTTAGGAGAGTGTAGTCATTTAGACAAATTGTCGCCTGGCTCCCGGCCGTAATAATAATAATAAACACCTCTTCCTTCGCAGTTCGGTGTTTGAGAGAGGTCTGTTTCTCCAGGCCACTTCTGCTTCAGTCTCAGGTTTTCTACCCCTCATCATATGTGAATGATTGGTATCCACACACTAACCACACATGGATGTTTATTATTTAAACAGATCCAGCGTGAATACTTTTAATACGTTGTATAAACCTGCAACGCTTGATTAATCTCTGTTCTTTAAGTTAAAAGTTTTGTGATTTTCTCACGAGTACACCTGTCATTGCTATTGCTCTTACAGCGTTTTAATCTCCATTTTTGTAAAATGTGTCTATTGCTATGCAATTGTATAGTGATTCTGAAATAAACAAATAACTGAATTTTTAAAGTAAAGCTCAGTTATGTCTCTCTACCTAGCCATAACTTGACGACCAAGATGGCAGTGATGTCAAGAGTCCTTCAGTAGCAAATGTGACCAAAGAGAATCAATTCTATTCTTTCTACCCCAAATGCCATCTAAAGCTGCACATGGACATCTGCCATGGACCAGTAACAGGAACCTTTTAGTTCAACTATGTGGTTTTGTGACATGGTAAAGCCCTATAAAACTGCATACCTCAACCAAACCTCAGCTTTCCATTGAAACTGCTCTCTGTAACTTAAATGTGACAGGCAAGCAGTCCAAACCCATGCCATCTTGGCCCCTGTGACTTGTAATCTCCATGCTACGCAGACAATGTGTTAACAAATGCTTATCTTGACTTTTGTGAACTGCTTAAGTAACAATCAGAATGTCAGAAGTCCCCTGGCCCTCGGAGTGTCCGGAGCCCCTCACCCTCATCTCCACCCAGGAGGTGATTTACAGAATCTACTAGCCCTCAGAATGTCCGAAGCCCCTCACTTCCACCCACGCTCCTCACCCTCACTTCCGAGGTGGTTGTACAGGTATAAAAGGTCTTGACACCCTCCTTTCGGGGCCACGGATTGGAGAGACGTGAGTCCTCCGTGGCCGCCGGCAATACAGACCCTGCAATCTGGCATGCTTTTGTCTTGGTGTTGACTTTCTATGCTCACTCGACTACAACAGTTTCACTCAGAGTAAGTCTATTTCTGAGGATTTCCAAATAGATCCAAGAATGACAAGCTGTGTCAATTATAGAATTGGTAAAGAAAAAAAAAGGAGTTCAGCTATGCTTAACTCAGATTAAGGTATTTGTCTTACATTTGTCTATTTTTCAACTGGAGGAAAATTATAAAAGCTGAGCACAGTGGCACACACCTGTAGTCCCAGCTACACCTGAGTCTGAGGGCAGAAAGATCACTTGAGCCCAGGAGTTCAAGTCTTCAGTGTGTAATGATTGTTCTGTAACACTGTAGCACTCCAGCCTGGGCAACATAGCAAGATTCTGCCTCTTATAAAAATTACAAAATCCATAAAATATTTGTATGAACAAAAATAGTTTTCTTTGTGTATATTTTTATTTTTTTAAATTTCAGTCAATGCACATTGGCTTATAGTTTCAGTGGTTTTGTTGTTGTTATTTTGTTTATTGGTTTTTGTTTTTTTATAAGACAGGGTTTCACCATGTTGGTCAGGCTGGTCTTGAACTCCTGATCTCAGGTGATCCACCCGCCTTGGCCTCCAAAGTGCTTGGATTACAGGTGTGAGCCACTACGTCCAGCCTGTTGGGTTTTTTTTTTTTTTGAGATGGAGTCTTGCTCTGTTGTCCAGGGTGGAGTGCAGTGGTGCAATCTTGGCTCACTGGAACCTCTGCCTCCTGGGTTCAAGCGATTCTCCTGCCTCAGCCTCCCAAGCAGCTGGGATTATAGGCATACACCACCACACCCAGCTAATTTTTGTATTTTTAGTGGAGATGGGGTTTCATTATATTGACCAGGTTGGTCTTGAACTCCTGACCTCATGATCTGCCAGCCTCAGCCTCCCAAAGTCCAGGGATTACAGATCTGAGCCACCATGGCCTGGCTTAGTTTTGGTGTTTTTATGATCTCCTAAATGCATAGAAAATTAGCATAGGCCCACATGGAATGAGGCCTCGACCTTGTTGTGTTTACCTGGCTATTTCATGTTCTAACATATCACAGAAGAGCAAATCTGTGGTTTCTTAGACAGCATTGCAGCCAAATAGCTTAAAAGGCAGTGAATTAAATTATTGTTTTAATACATAGATTTCAAAAGCCCAGCTAGCTGAGATTTTTAATCATATTGTTTGCTTAGGTTTTCTTTTTCTGAAAAAAAAATAAGATGATTAGCATCCAAATGCTTCAGTCATGAAATTGTACCACTGGGTACAAAAGGAAAATGAATGTTAAATAAATCTGTAAATTGTTAAGCATGATACAAATATAATGTTCTCATTAGTACTGTGAACCTTCAAAATTTGAGACAGGCCTCAGTTAATTGAGAAAGTTTTTTTTGCCAAAGTTGAGGACACATGCCATGACACAGCCTCAGGAAATCCTGATGACATCAAGGTGGTCGGGGCACATCTTGGTTTTATACATTTTAGGGAGACAGGGGGCATCAATTAATATATGTAAGAAGTACATTGGTTCAGTCTGGAAAAGTGGGACAACTTGAAGCAAAGGGAGGAAGACTGGAAGTTGGGAGGGGGCTTCCTTCCAGATAGGTGAGAGACAAACAGTGGCATTCTTTTGAGTTTCTGATTTGCCTTTCCGAAGGAGACAGTCAGATACGCATTTATCTCAGTGAGCTGAGAGATAACTTTGAATAGAATGGGAGGCAGGTTTTCGCTAAGCAATTTCCAGCTTGAGTTTTCCTTTTAGCTTAGTTATTTTGGGGCCCAAGATATTTTTTCTGTTCACAGTACTTACCAGAAAAGTGAGGTAATGTATTATTTTACAAGATGGTGATGAGAGAGTATAAAAAGCAGATCTGATGCAAGGGAAGATTTTTTAGGAACTATTTTTTCTCAATATTCTGGGCCTTTCACTGGCCAGGAAAAAACTGGAGTCATTAACACTCAAGACCCCTTTCCTAAGCTTTTGGGTCCCAGAGGCACTCCCTCCCTGTGTCCTGGGTCTGTCCCTTTTCTCTCTGCTTTCACATCTGACCTGGGATCTCTTTCCCAAAGGCTGTTGCCCTCCACTGTCATTTATGTGGTGAAATAGTCAAGGGTCAGGGAAAGGCTGGAAGAGAATTGGTGCAGGGGGAAACCACTCCGGGAGTGGAAAGGGGCAGAGACTTCTACCATGTACCTATTTCTGAGTTTGAAGATAAAATGACCTTTATTTAAAGTTGTTATACAAAAGTATTCTCTCTCTACAGAGTTAGGATTTCTTCAGTATAAAAGTAAGCAATTTGTTAAGGAGAGTATCTCATTTTTATGTTAACAAAATTGAGGTAGTATGAAAGTATTTGTGAATGGGGTAGAAAGAAATAATACAATCTATTACACTGGTAAGATTTAGCAGAAGAGTTTTTGGGAGAAAAGATAACTTTACAGTAGAGTGTTTTAGTTTGAGTTATGTAAAAATGTACTTTTACATAGTGCTTATGGGTGGCAATATCTAGGGGTTCTTTGAAGAAAGGCTTCCCCCTTTATCTGGTATTGAGTTACTTCTTTTATAAGGCCTGGCTGGTAATGCTGTTGTCATGTTGTTATACCAGAGCGACAACAGAAAGTTAACACCAAGACAAAAGTATGCCAAATTGCAGGGTCTTTATTGCTGGCGGCCACGGAGGACTCACGTCTCTTCAACCCGTGGCCCTGAAAGGAGGGTGTCAAGACCTTTTATGCCCATAAACCACCTCCTGGGCGGGGGTGAGGGTGAGGTTGAGGGTGAGGGTGAGGGGCTTTGGACATTCCGATTGTTACTTAAGTGGTTCATGGAAGTTAAGCATTAGTTTACACATTGTCTGGGTAGGGTGGAAATGACAGACCTTAGTTACTTATTACAAGTTGCAGGGGCCAACATGGTGTGGGTTTGGACTGCTCGCCTGTCACATCAGGGTTACAGGGAGCAGTTTCAACAGAAAGCTGAGGTATAGTTGAGGTATGCGGTTTTATGGGGCTTTTACCATGTCACAATGTTACTTACTCTGTAAAGCCTGTTTATAATGTTTTTGTCACAGAAATGTTACGGAAAGGAGGCTCAAAATATTGGTTAACCTGTTAGTCAAAAAAAAATTGACACCTAAAATTTATAAAGGCATTAGATATCATTATCATTCTCGCCACAAACCATCTCAGACCCTTTCTGGGCCTTTAGTGAGAGAGTGCCTATTCTACAAAAGATTTAAATGAGAGCACTCTAGATAGAGACACTGACAATAAGTTTGAAATATTCCCACACCTTTCATAATTAAGTAGATAACTATAACTTGTCAGATCCTTCAAAAATGGATACTAATTTCTGAAAAGAAATCAAAGTTGCAAAATCAAAGGTGCAGTTAAATTGTTTTCCTAGTTTCTAATTCTAGACACGAATCAGTTAATGAAACTAAGATTGAAAACTGGCTCTAACCTATTTTTATTCTTGTTTTCATGTAAATTTTCTGAAATCTTTGTGTCCATATGAATAAAGAAATGTTAACCATAATAGTATAATATTTTCAATCTTTTGCCAGTGGAATAATTCACATGCCATCACAACGACACTGCTTTCTTCAAGTGTGTATTAAAGATTCTGTGCCGAATCGATAGTAAAGGACATACGTTAAAATTATTATTTTATACAAGTGGAGAATGGAGAGTTCATTTTAAGGAACTATTCATTAAAGTGAAAAACTGATTAGACTTTTATGAGGTGCAGAGTTTTGATAAGAATGGGAAAGTAATGCACTCATTGTAAAATATGAGTTGAATTGTTTAACCTTTGTACTAATAAGGGAAAACCTCATACTTTTGAAATGACATTGTTCAACAGACCAATATTAATTCTGCTTTTATGAGATTAAACAGCACAACACATATATGTTCCCCTTTATCTAAACTTAAAATATGAATTTATGTGATTTTTTTTTTTTTTGCCAATCAGTTTGAGCTTATGAGGTTGCTCAGGTTAGCCTTGAACTGATGACCTCGCCTTCGCAAGCGCCGTGACCTCCGGCGGGAGCCACTTTGGACCCCGATATGTGATTTTTTTAAAAGCAATCTTCAAGTTAGGTTTAGTCTCTTAAAGTATTATATAAAGGCCACATTTTGTAATTGATACTTCTTAATAAGGTCTCTTCTTAGACATTATAAATAATATTTGACTTATTTCAGATGCAGCAGAAGCTGGAAAAAGATATACGTTGAGCAAGAGTAACAGGTATGTTACCAAGAAAAAAAAACTCACCCTATCGCCCAGGCTGGAGTGCAATGGCACAATCTCAGCTCACTGCAAACTCTGCTGCCTGGGTTCAAGCAATTCTCTTGCCTCAGCCTCCCAAGTAGCTGGGATTACAGGTACCTGCCACTATGCCCGGCCAGTTTTTGTATTTTTAGTAGAGACAGGGTTTCACCATCTTGGCCAGGCTGGTCTTGAACTCCTGACTTTGTGATCCACTGGCCTTGGCGTCCGAAAGTGCTGGGATTACAGCCATGAGCCACCACAGCTGGCCATTACCAAAATTTATAAATTAAATTTAGATTAAGTAATATATGTGTGAAATAAACTGCAAATGACATCCCTTTTCATTCTTTGGTTAATAGGTACTACATTAAATATTCCCTCTTACACACATCTAATGAAAGATGTGAAAACTCGAACATGTATAACGAAGAGCATACTTATGCCTCATGAATTATCACCTTCCATAGCTTGAAAAAAAAGCTCAAGAAGTCAGGCTCTACACTTGACTTTTGCCATCCCTATGAGACTGTCAGCCAGCACACAGAAACTGTCCTCAGAAAACAAAGGCCTCATCAGGTTCTCAGGGTTATTGTAGTGATTTTTTTTTTCTTTTTTTAATTTTACTTTAAGTTCTCGGGTACATGTGCATATCTTGCAGGATTGTTACATAGGTATACACACGCATGGTGGTTTGCTGCCTCCATCCCACCCATCACCTAATTAGGTATTTCTCCTAATGTTATCGCTCCCCAATCTCCCCACCTGCCACTATACTTCCCTGAGTCCCCTGTTCCACAATGGGCCCTGGTGTGTGATCTTCACCTCTCTGTGTCCATGTGTTCTCATTGTTCAATTCCCACTTATGAGTGAACATTTGGTGTTTGGTTTTCTGCTCTTGTGTCAGTTTGCTGAGAATGATGGTTTCAAGATTCGTCTGTGTCCCTGCAATGACATGAACTCATCATTTCTTATGACTGCATGGTATTCCATGGTGTATATGTGCCACATTTTCTTTACTCAGTCTATCATTGATGGGCATTTGGGTTGGTTCCAAGTCTTTGTTATTGTAAACAGTGCCACAATGAACATACATGTACATGTGTCTTTATAATAGAAAGATTTATAATCCTTTCGGTATATATCCAGTAATGGGATTGCTGGGTCAAATGGAATTTCTATTTTTAGATCTTGAGGAATCACCACACTGTCTTCCACAATGGTTAAACTATTTACACTCCCACCAACAGTGTAAAAGTGTTCCTATTTCTCCATATCCTCTCCAGCATGTGTCTCCAGATTTTTTTAATGATCGCCATTCTAACTGGCATGAGATGGTATCTTAATGTGGTTTTGATTTTCATTTCTCTAAAGACCAGTGATGATGAGCATTTTTTCATGTGTTTGTTGGCCACATAAATGTCTTCTTTTGAAAAGTGTCTGTTCATATCTTTTGCCCACTTTTTGATGGGTTGGTATTTTTTGTTGTATATCTGTTTTAGTTCTTTGTAGATTCTGGATATTAACCCTTCATCAGAGGGGTAGCTTGCTGAAATTTTTTCCCATTTTGTTGATTGCTGGTTCACTCTAATGATTATTTCTTTTGCTGTGCAGAAACTCTTAAGTTTAATTAGATCTCATTTGTCAGTTTTGGCTTTTGTTGCCATTGCTTTTGGTGTTTTAGTCATGACGTCCTTGCCTATGGCTATGTCCTGAATGATATTGCCTAGGTTTTCTTCTAGGTTCTTTATAGTGTTAGTTTTTAAAGAGTTAACAACTAACTCTAGAGAGTTAGTTAGTTTAACTCTTTAATCCATCTGGAGTTAA
The DNA here is from genome assembly GCF_049354715.1 of Callithrix jacchus. Taxonomy (NCBI): domain Eukaryota; kingdom Metazoa; phylum Chordata; class Mammalia; order Primates; family Cebidae; genus Callithrix; species Callithrix jacchus. The sequence continues at coordinate 120,567,189 of NC_133506.1, forward strand.
TTGTTGTATAAGGTGTAAGGAAGGGGTTTAGTTTTAGCCTTCTGCACATGGCTAGCCAGTTTTCCCAACATCACTTATTAAATAGGGAATCCTTTCCCCATTGCTTGTTTTTGTCTGGTTTGTCAAAGATCAGATGGTTGTAGATGTGTGGCATTACTTCCAAGGCCGCTGTTCTGTTCCCGGTCTATATCTTTGTTTTGGTACCAGTACTATGCTGTTTTGATTACTGTAGCCTTGTGGTATAGTTTGAAGTCAGGTAGCATGAGGCCTCCAGCTTTGTTCTTTTTGCTTAGGATTGTCTTGCCTATGCAGGCTCTTTTTTGGTTCCATATGAAGTTTAAGGTGATTTTTTTCCTGTTCTTTGAAGGTCACTATAGCTTGATGGGGATAGCATTGAATCTATAAATTACTTTGGGCAGTATGGCCATTTTCATGATATTGATTCTTCCTAACCATGAGCATAGAATGTTTCTCCATCTGTTTGTGTTCTCTCTTATTTCCTTGAGCAGTGGTTTGTAGTTCTCCTTGAAGAGGTCCTTCACATCCTTTGTTAGTTGTATTCCTAGGTATTTTATTCTCGTAGCAATTGTGAATGGGAGTTTGCTCATGATTTGGCTCTCTTTAAGTCTGTTATTGGTGTATAGGAATGCTTGTGATTTTTCACGTTGATTTTGTATCCTGAGACTTTGCTGAAGTTGCTTATCAGTTTCAGGAGATTTTGGGCTGAGACGATGGGGTCTTCTAAATATACAGTCATGTCATCTGCCAATAGAGACAATTTGACTTCCTCGTTTCCTAATTGAATACCCTTTATTTCTCTTTCTTGCCTGAATGCTCTGGCTAGAACTTCCAATACTATGTTGAATCGGAATGGTGAGAGAGGGCACCCTTGTGTAGTGCCATTTTTCAAAGGGGATGCTTTCAGTTTTTGCCCATTCAGTATAATATTGGTTATGGGTTTGTCATAAATAGCTTTTATTATTTTGAGATACATTCCATCGATACCTAGTTTATTAAGAGTTTTTAGCATAAAGGGCTGTTGAATTTTATGGAAGGCCTTCTCTGCATCTATTGAGATAATCATGTGGTTTTTGTCTTTGGTTCTGTTTATGTGATTCATTACATTTATAGATTTGTATATATTGAACCAGCCTTGCATCTCCAGGATGAAGCCTACTCGATCATGATGGATAAGCTTTTTGATGTGCTGTTGCATTCAGTTTGCCAGTATTTTATTGAAGATTTTTGCATCGATGTTCATCATGGATATTGGCCTGAAATTTTCTTTTTTAGTTGTGTCTCTGCCAGGTTTTGGTATGAAGATGATGTTGGTCTCATAAAATGAGTTAGGGAGGATTCCCTCTTTTTGTATTGTTTGGAATAGTTTCAACAGGAATGGTACCAGCTCCTCTTCGTACGTGTGGTAGAATGTAGCTGTGAACCCATCTGGACCTGGGTGTTTGTGGTTGGTAGGCTAATAATTGCTGCCTCAGCATCAGACCTTGTTATTAGTCTATTCAGGAATTCAACTTCTTCCTGGTTTAGTCTTGGGAGGGTGTAAGTGTCTAGAAATTTATCCAAATCTTCTGGATTTACTGTTATGTGCATAGAGGTGTTTGTAGTAATCGCTGATGGTAGTTTGTATTTCTGTGGAATCAATGGTGATATCCCCTTTATCATTTTTAATTGCATCTATTTGATTCTCCTCTCTCTTTTTTTTTAATTAGTTTGACTGGCATTCTATCTATTTTGTTGATCTTTTCAAAAAAACCAGCTGCTGGATTTACTGATTTTTTGAAGGGTTTTTTTGTGTCGCTATCTCCTTCAGTTCTTCTCTGAACTTAGTTATTTCTTGTCTTCTGCTAGCTTTTGAATTTGATCTTACTCTTCTAGCTCTTTTTTTTTTTGAAACGGAGTTTCACTCTTGTTACACAGGCTGGAGTGCAATGGCGCGACCTCGGATCACTGCAACCTCCGCCTCCTGGGTTCTGGCAATTCTCCTGCCTCAGCCTCCTGAGTAGCTGGGATTACAGGCATACGCCACTGTGCCCAGCTAATTTTTTTTGCATTTTTAGTAGAGACGGGGTTTCACCATGTTGACCAGGATGGTCTTGATCTCTTGACCTCGTGATCCACCCGCCTCGGCCTCCCAAAGTGCTGGGATTACAGGCTTGAGCCACCGCGCCCAGCCCTCCTCTAGCTCTTTTAATTTTGACAATAGGGTGTATATTTTAGATCTTTCCCCACTTCTCTTTTTTTTATGCATCTCACAGATGCATTCATTCATGCCATGAAGTAAACGGTTGAAGTGTACAGTGATGTTCCACGCTCTGCATCTAACACAGCTTGCTCAAATTTCCAGGCAGACTGACATTTTCTTTCACATGTACTCCAAGTAAAGCTGGTTAGTGATGACCATGAGCAGCAGCTGAAGCTTTTGCAGACTTACTTCTTTTATCAGCGGCCAGGATTTTATAAATGATGAAGCCCATCAGCCCCTTTCCTACCCAAATCTCCTGGTAAACTTGGGTATAGTGGGCTTCATGGGGAGCCACATATTTTTCATAATTATTTGGAGCATCTTGGAACAGGACAGACGGCTCAGGGAGCACCCCAAACCCACAGCCAACTCAGAAATGCATTTATTTACTTATTTAGTATATGGAGTTTTGCTCTTGTTGCCAGGCTGGAGTGCAATCTTGGCTCACCGCAACCTCTGCCTCCAGGGTTCAAGCGATTCTCCTGCCTCAGCCTCCCAAGTAGCTGGGATTATAGGAATACACCACCACCCCGGCTAATTTTGTATGTTTAGTAGAGATGGTGTTTCTCTATGTTGGTCAGGCTGGTCTCAAGCTCCTGACCTCAGGTGACCGGCCGGCCTCGGCCTTCCAAAGTGCTAGGATTACAGGCATGAGCTACCGTGCACAGCCATTGGTAGTGATTTTTAAGGCCAATACACCCCAGTCTCATCTAGTAACCTGAGGCAGTTATAGTTTGTAAGCAGTCACTTGAGCTGTTAACACTTTAAATCCCCAGTCATTTACAGTGTCATTGGTTTACTTTTGCCCTCAGGAAAAGTTCCAAATTCCTTTTCATGGAATATACACACCCATGTTCATTTGGTTCTTGTCAAGTTCCTCAGGCATATCTCTCACCACTTACTGTATTCTGCCCCTTTGTTCTAGCATCCAGCCAAACTGGACTGCACAGAACTCCCCAGTGCTCTTCCTTTACCTCCCGCTGTTTGCGCTTGCTTCTTGGCTCTATCTGCCAATCTTTTTTTCATGTCCTTCAGGCGCTCACTAACCATGCCTCCAACCAAAAAGCCTACAATATCGAGATAAAACTGGGATAGGTGTCCCTCCTATGTTCTAATAGTGCCCTGTTTTATACGTGTCAGGGTGTCAATGGCTTGGCATGGAAACTGCCTATTTGTCTACTTTTTCAGGTTATAGCATACGATTGCTCAGGGCTGGGCTGTATCATCTTGATCTTGTAACTCCAGGGCTTGTCATAGTCTAGTACCTTAGCACATGGTTGCTGAATAAATGAGTGAAGAATGAGAAAACCGGAAACTGTGATACTCAACCTCAATGATCATTAATTCAGTGGGCAACTATTGGCAAATTATTATCTAATAATAACTTAGCATTGTAGTCATATATATGTTTTATTTTTATTAACACTGAAAAAGTTCTCAACTCTTTTTTTACTGACTTAACAGTTAGCTACCTATGAAATATATAGAATGTAATTCTTTGGCCAGGAATGTTGGCTCACACCTGCAGTCACAGCACTTTGGGAGGCTGAGGCGGGCAGATCACTGGTGCCCAGAAGTTTGAGAGCAACCTGGGCAACATGACAAAACCCTGACTGTACATAAAATACAAAAACTTGCAAGGTGCTGTGGCATATGCCTGTAGTTCCAAGTACTTGGGGTTGAGGTAAGAAAATTCCTTAAGCCTGGGAGGAAGAGACTGCAGTGACCTGTGATCACACCAGGGCACTCCAGCACAGGTGAAAGAGCAAGACCTTGTCTTAAAATAAATAATAATAATAATATAGTTCTTGCTTTTTCTTTTCAGCTGCTATTGAATTAGAATCTGAATTTGCACATGTCACAAATGCGAAGATAGGATTAGTTGAGGCAGCAGTAGAAGAATACGCACAGGTTTTATGCAGAAAATACAGGATCTGAAAGATAAGGCAATTTTATTTCTGGGCTGTTCACATATTTTGTTTCCTTTTTTTTAACTTAATTTTTTTTGTGGCAAATATGCATAATATAAGATTTACCATCTTAACCATTTTAAGTATATGGTTCAGCAACATTGGGTACATTCACGTTGTTTTTGTTTTTAATTGCATTTTAGGTTTTGGGGTACATGTAAAGAACATGCAAGATAGTTGCATAAGTCCACACGTGGCAGTGTGATTTGCTGCCTTCCTCCCATTCACCTATAGCTGGCATTTCTCCCCATACTATCTCTCCCCAACTCCCCACCCCGCACTGTCCCTCCCCTATTCCCCACAACAGACCCCAGTGTGTAGTGCTTTCCTCCCTGTGTCCATGTGTTCTCGTTGTTCAGCACCCACCTATGAGTGAGAACATGCTGTATTTCATTCTGTGTTCTTGTGTCAGTTTGCTGACAATGATGGTCTCCAGGTTCATCCATGTCCCTACAAAGGACACGAACTCATCATTTTGATGGCTGCATAATATTCCATGGTGTATATGTGCCCAATACTCTTGACTCCTCTCCTTGTCCACTTTCTTAAGACACTTATTCAATGACAAATTGTGTCTCACTGAGTTTTTCCACCCATTCTTTTTTACATGTTTGGTGGAATTCAGCAGTGAATTTGTCAGGTCCTGGGCTTTCCACCCAGTAGGTGCATTTGCAAAACATGGAAAATGGTCCAAGATCCAGTTGTAGATATCCTTCACTGGCAGGCGCTTGGTTGGAGAGTCCTTGATGGCCATAAATTTGAGGCAGCTGAAAGAGTAGGGGGGTTTGCAGTTTGGGTTCTGCCTGGCATTGTAGGGCATGTCAGAGTGGGCAGGGGACACAGGGCTGTCATCATCCAGGTCCTGGACGGGGTTGACACTCCTGAGGACCGACTCCCCAAAGCCCTTCAACAAGTTCTTGCTCTTGTGCTGCCAGTTCAGGTTGGTCAGCTCTTCATCTTCCATGGTCCCCTCTTCTAATCGGGTGTCAGGCAGAGGAAAGTCGAGGGCATCGTCTTCTTGAAGGGCCTTGGAGAAACCGCTGCCCCAGTAACACTGACTCAGTCGACTGGAGACACTAATTCCTGAGCTTTCTGACTTCTTACTGGGAGGCAGGACTGGACCCATTTACGTGAAGGCTCCCGGCCGGAGTGGGGCGCAGGGGCGTGGGGGGCTCCGCTGCCCTTCAGCGGGAGCCGAAAAACTTTCGCAGGCGCACGGGCGGCAGGGACACGGGGGTCGCGGCACGCCATGGGACTTGTGGTGTCCGCCGGGGGCGCCGCGTGTCCTCCCGCTGCCCCGCCCCCCCCACTCCCCCCCCCAGTCTCACCTCCACTGCGGCGTGTAGGGCTGTGGCGCGCCGAGTGGCAAGAAATTGTTTCCCCATTTGACTTCTTTCTTTCCTCTTTGGATGCTGCTTATTATTTTCTTGATTTTTAAATATTATTTCGGTCTCTCTATTAAATTTATCTGATAGAATTTTGAATTATTTCTCTGTGTTATCTTGAGTTTCTTTAACACAGCTATTTTGAATACTGTGTCTGAAAGGTCACATATCTCTGTTTCTCCAGAATGAGTCTCTGGTGCCTTATTTAGTTCATTTGGTGAGGTCATGTTTTCCTGCATGGTTTCTTACTTGTAGGTGTTCATCTGTGTCTGCACATTGAGTTCAGAATTTATCGTAATCTTTACTATCTGGGCTTATTTGTAGCCATCCTTCTTGGGAAGACTCTTTATATGTTTATATGTCTTGGGTGTCACAATCTTTACAAGGCACCCCAAGCCCAGTAATGTTGTGGATTCATGTAGACTCATAGTGGTACCACCTTGATCGTCTTGGGAAAGATCCAGAATAATTCTCTTTATTGCCAAGCAGAGACTCTTGTACTCTTCCCTTACTTTTTTCCAAACATACAGAGTCATGGTCTCTGTTCCGAGCCACCTAAAGCCTGGGGGTAAAGTGACACAAGCACCCCTGTGGCCACCACCACTTTCACTGCATTGGGTCAGACCTGAAGCCAGCTCGGTGCTGGGTCTTGCCCAAGGCCTGCCTTAACTATTTGGCTACTGTATATGTTTGCTCAGGGCCCTGGGGCTCTACAACAAGCAGGTAGCAAAGCCATCTAGGCCTGTATCCTTCCCTTCCAGGTGGCATATTCTCCCAGACCCTGGGTAGGTCCAGAAGTGCTGTCTGGGGGTCAGGGACTGGAGTCAAAACAGTTAGAGCTCTACCTGCTTTCTGTTATACTGTGGCTGAGCTAGCCCTCAAACTGCAAGTCACAGTCCTTCCTGCCCTTCCTCCCTTTCCAAAGGCAGGGGAGCCTCATCTGTAGCCACCACCAGCCACAAGGAGTAACTGCCAGACACTGATATTTCCTTAAGGTCCATGGTCTCTTAAGTTAGCTTGTGGTGAATGCTGCCTGGCCTGGGATTCATACTTCAGAGCAGTGGGCTCCCCTGGCCCAGGGCAGGTCCAGAAATGCCATCCAAGGGTCAAGTCCTGAAGCTCGCTTGGTGCTCCAACCCCTTGAGGCAGTTTTGTTACCTGGGTTTTGGTTCTTACAAAGATGGGTTTTTTCCTGCATAGATAGTTGTTAAGTTGGTGTCCTTGCTCTTAGGGGTTACCACCAGTGAAGCTTTCTCTTCCTCCATCTTTGTCCACTTCCTAATTGAGTATTCCTTTTAACGTACAGAATACTTTGAAATTCTCATAGGGATAAACCTATTAGTCTTCCCTTTAAACTTCTGCCTTTGGGGTCTTATTTAGGTTTCTCCTACCCATATCATATAAATATTTGCAATATGTTTTCTTATTCCATTTTTAGACTTATTTGTTTGTAGAATAACAAAAGTAATAATCATAAAAATACTGAAGTGACATATAAATATCTGTATTGGATATGTGTTTTTTAAATTATACCAATGAGATGGGGCAATTTTGTGTTATATTATAACACACATCTTGGCCGTTAGACAGATGAAGCACCTTTGCATTGGTGAATACATGATTTGTGCTTTTTCTTTTGTACAGTTCCTATTTATATTCTTGCCCATTTTCCCACTATGTTTTACAAGTTCTTAGTAATTTGAATGAACTACATATATTCTAAATATTATTTTTAATACATACATTGCAAATACTTCCAGTGTGTCACTTGCCTTTTAACATTATTTATCAATATTTTGTTTAAAGGGAGGTTTTACTTTTTAGGTAGCAAAATTAGTTCATTTTTAAACTTCAGGATATTTGTATTTCATGTCATAAGTAAAAGGCATTGCTTACTGCAAGGATATAAAGAATTACTTTCTTGTAGTAATGATTTTATATCAAAGTCTTTATGTTAGTTGAAGCTTATTACTGGTTTTCTCAAATTCCACATACCTAACTTTCTCATAGCAATTCCATTCTCTACTGATTTCAAATGCTCCGTTTGTTATCTTTGAAATTCTTACGTATAAGTCATGTCTGACTGTCCCACTACTGCCATGAATGTGTTTTGTATCAGCACAGTACTCTAGGATTTATCCTCTGATAACCAGTAGAAGCAGGCCTCCACTCCCTGTCATTCTCTTTATTTTCTTTTGGCCAAAGCTAGCTATTCTCACATGGGCTTATTTTTTATATAAACTTTGAAACATTTTATCAAATCACACACAAATTGCCATCTGATTAAAATTTCAGTCTTTTTAGATACAGACTTTGGGACAAAGGTCATCTGTATCTTTTAAGTTTTCTAATTCAGGTTTTAGGTTTAGGTTTAGACTGATGAAAGTTTTCTAGACTACTTCAAGTGTATCTTCTACGTTTCTTGCTTCATTTTTGTGACTTCAGTAGCTAATTTTTCCCATTGTGATTATCTAGTTTTCTTTTTTCTATTTGTTTATAGCATATATCAAAGAAAGACATTAACTTTTTTCAGTAGTTACCTTGTATCCAGTCATGATGATGTTAGCCTCCGTATATGAGTTTTTAAATGTTTTCTCTTTTTTTTTGCTCTTAAATTTTTAAGTCACATATGATTTCTTTTTTGAAGTCTGGTAGAACACAGGCATAAAATGAAATGACCTTGGTGTTCTTCTCTGGGCTCTGTCTTAAATTGGATAAAAGTTTTCACAACATTTTTGAGTTAATTAAATTTGGAGGGTGCCAAAACAAGCCTCATTATTTTCTTATAAGTCAGAGTTATTCTTGGAAATGCTGTGATAGTATAGGCATGAAATACATAGGAGCAATTTTATTATTGCATATTTAGGGCCAGGTAAAGCAAAGACAACATCAAGAATAGTAATTCGATGAAGCAAGACATGAATGTAAGTCACAGTTCCATAAAGAAAATACAATTATTCTGAACAATATTTTTTAAATTGCATTATAGGTTTTGGGGTACATGTGCAGAACATGCAAGATAGTTGCATAGGTACACACATGGCAGTGTGTTTTGCTGCCATTCTCCCCTTCACCCACATTTGGCATTTCTCCCCAGGCTGTCCCTCCCAAGCTGCCCCCCCACCGCTGTCCCTCCGCTATTCCCCCCAATAGACCCCAGTGTGTAGTACTCCCTTCCCTGTGTCCACGTGTTCTCATTTTTCATCACCCGCCTATGAGTGAGAATATGCGGTATTTCATTTTCTGTTCTTGTGTCAGTTTGCTGAGAATGATGTTCTCCGGATTCATCCATGTCCCTACAAAGGACACGAACTCATCATTTCTGATTGCTGCATAATATTCCATGGTGTATATGTGCCACATTTTCCCAGTCCAGTCTATCATCGATGGGCATTTGGGTTGGTTCCAGGTCTTTGCTATTGTAAACAGTACTGCAGTGAACATTCATGTGCATGTGTCCTTATAGTAGAACGATTTATAGTCCTTTGGATATATACCCAGTAATGGGATTGCTGGGTCAAATGGAATTTCTATTTCTAAGGCCTTGAGGAATCACCACACTGTCTTCCACAATGGTTGAACTAATTTACGCTCCTTCCAACAGTGTAAAAGTGTTCCTATTTCTCCACATCCTCTCCAGCATCTGTTGTCTCCAGATTTTTTAATGATCGCCATTCTAACTGGCATGAGATGGTATCTCAATGTGTTTTTGATTTGCATCTCTCTGATGACCAGTAATGATGAGCATTTTTTCATATGTTTGTTGGCCTCATGTATGTCTTCTTTTGTAAAGTGTCTGTTCATATCCTTTGCCCATTTTTGAATGGGCTTGTTTGGTTTTTTCTTGTAAATCTGTTTGAGTTCTTTGTAAATTCTGGATATTGGCCCTTTGTCAGATGGGTAAACTGCAAAAATTTTTTCCCATTCTGTTGGTTGCCGATTCACTCTAGTGACTGTTTCTTTTGCCGTGCAGAAGCTGTGGAGTTTGATTAGGTCCCATTTGTCTATTTTGGCTTTCGTTGCCATTGCTTTCGGTGTTTTGTTCATGAAGCCCTTGCCTACTCCTATGTCCTGAATGGTTTTGCCTATATTTTATTCTAGGGTTTTTATGGTGCCAGGTCTTATGTTTAAGTCCTTAATCCATTTGGAGTTAATTTTAGTGTAAGGTGTCAGGAAGGGGTCCAGTTTCTGCTTTCTGCACATGGCTAGCCAGTTTTCCCAACACCATTTATTAAACAGGGAATCCTTTCCCCATTGCTTGTTTTTGTCAGGTTTATCAAAGATTGTATGGTAGTAGATATGTTGTGTTGCCTCCGGTGCCTCTGTTCTGTTCCATTGGTCTATATCTCTGTTTTGGTACCAGTACCATGCTGTTTTGATTACTGTAGCCTTGTAGTATAGTTTGAAGTCCAGTAGTGTGACGCCTCCTGCTGTGTTCTTTTTGCTTAGAATTGACTTGGCTATGCGGGCTCTCTTTTGGTTCCATATGAAGTTCATGGTGGTTTTTTCCAGTTCTGTGAAGAAAGTTAATGGTAGCTTGATGGAGATAGCATTGATTCTGTAAATTACTTTGGGCAGTATAGCCATTTTAATGATATTGATTCTTTCTAACCATGAACATGGAATGTTTCTCCATCTGTTTGTGTCCTCTCTTATTTCGTTGAGCAGTGGTTTGTAGTTTTCCTTGAAGAGGTCCCTTATGCTGAACAATATTTTTAAATAATCAGCAGCCATGATCTTTAAATACTCACCTTAGAATATTGTTTAAAAATTCAAAAACTATCAAGAGTTTAACAGAAATACAGAGTTCCCACACGATTTTGTTGTTAAAAGGGAATCTCTCTTATCTGAACACAGAATAATTTTGTCATAATATAACACACTGGGGTCTATTGCAGGGAATAGGGGAGGGACAGCGGGGGGTGGGGAGCTGGGGAGGGATAGCATGGGGAGAAATGCCAGATGTGGGTGAAGGGGAGGAAGACAGCAAATCACACTGCCACGTGTGTACCTATGCAACTATCTTGCATGTTCTGCACATGTACCCCAAAACCTAAAATGCAATAAAAAAAATTTCAAAATATAACTTTACTCTTTGTATATAATTTATATAAAAACTTTTATTGCATTTATGGGCTTTTTAAAAAGTGAATAAATTCATTAATATTCTTATTTAGCATATACAGACTTTTAAAATTAATGGCAGTATATTTTTATATGTTTAGACATCCATAAGTTGAAAATTAGGTAAATGCATAATAAAATTAAAACCTTAATTTTGAGGTATAGTTAATCATACCTGAATTTAAAGTATGTACGTTACATGGACTATTTTATGTTAAGTTACCATTTTTGTGAATTAACTTCCCTTACCATTATCTTTGCCAGTATACATATTCATCTTTTCTAATTACTATACTAACTGTAGTCTTTTTATTTATAATTGCTTATTTTTTAATGTGGACCTCAGATTGACTTATGCCAACTGTAGTCTTTTTATTAATTACTGGCTTTAATGAAAATTATAAACTGTTTTCTTCTGACACAGAGAAAACTAGAAAGAAGGCAGGAATCCAAAAACTGCCTAATTTTTTAAGTACATATTTTAGATTATCTTTATAAATGTTAAAGTAATAAAATAAATGCCTATATAAAATCCAATGCATTTGGATATTCTCTTGATCTGTAAATCATTTGATAATATATAAGGTTAACAGTAGATTGGATCGTGTTTATGACTAAAGTTTAATATTTGTGGTGACTTTTATGTATGTTTTAAAATATGTTAACCCTTATTTGAATATTTTTTTTCTTTAAGAGGTGGAGCTTAAATCTTCTCTAGATTTAGGGGCACATTTCTAATGAATAGAAAAAAGTGGATGTGACAGTTTGTGAGTTAGGAGATGAGGTAAGGAAAGGTACCACACTTTTCTCCTTCCACCTCCTGTGGAATAAGCTGCTCTAGGAAAAGCCAACTGCTATGTGGTGAGGACTTTGAAGCAGCTTTGCGGGGACATCCACATAGCAAGGAACTGAGAGGCTTTTAGCTAATGACCATGTGACTGGGTCATCTTAGAAGTGGACCCTTCAGCCCAAGTCAAACTGTCAGATGACTGCAGTCCTCTCTGGCTGACATCTTGACTGCAACCTAAATGGCTTTATGAAAAATCCAGAAATCATCAGCACCCCAGGCAAGTGCAAAACCAAAAACAGCTGCCTTGGAATGGGTAAGAAAAGCTGTTGAATTTCAGCTCTTTCTCCAAGTGGGCACTGTTTCGTGTAACCAGGAGAAAATGTTCAACTCTTGGCTTCTCCCTTGGGAGTAGAAAGAAGAGGGAGCAGAAGTTTGACAATCTGGCTTTTCAGGGTTCTACCTGAGTGCCTGATTTCTGTCTTGCATGACTTGGAGTGCTAAAGGAGAATCCACCTACTTTGAATAAGTGGAGGCCACTGAGAATAAAGGAGAACTCAGCAGCCTGTAGCAGCACCAGAAAACCCGCAGGACTGCATACAGACACCAGAAAGAGCAAGAGATTATGAGCTGCTGAAAAAGAAACAAGCAAACATCACTGATTGGAAAAATATGTGCACACGTCCAGAGAAGATGCATCCCAAGGAAGTTTAGAGAAGCTTCTGAAATACATAGCCAGGCTCACTGTGAATTATCTATTAGACTCATTTGCTTTACAGTGAGGTTTCAGTCTGATGTTTCCGGGTTGATTTTCTGTCTCGAAGATCTGTCCAGACAAGGTCTTAACCTTGTATGAAGCCAATCAGGAAAAAAGTTGATTTTTTTAAATGACAAATCTCAGCCAAAGCATATCTTGGCATACAAAGAAACAGGGGAACATGGACCAATCAAAGGAAAAAATCTCCAGAACTGACCTAATGTCCATGGAGTAGGGGTATAGGTGATGCAGTGATTTCCCTTTTTCATTTCTGAGATTAGATATTTGTGTCCCCCCTCCTTTTCCTTAGATAGCTTATTGGTTTTATTGATCTTCTCACATAACTAGCTTTTGGTTTTGTTGATTTTCTCTGTTGATTTCCTGTTTTCAATCAACAAAGTGATTGAAATGAGGATTAGTGATTTCAATTAGTGATGTCTCTTATTTTCATTATTTCTTTTATTTTGCTTGCTTTGGATTTTATTTCCTCTTCTTTTCCTATTTTCTAAAGTGGAAATTATAATGGCTGATTTAAGAACTTTCTTTTTGTCTTATATATGCATTCAGTGCTATAAATTTTCCTCAAAGTACTATTGCATCCTCCCACAAATTTTGAAAAGTTGTGTTTTGCTTTCATGTAGCTAAGAATATTTTTAAATGTCTCTTGAGATCTCTTCTTTCACCCATGTGTTATTTGGAAGTGTATTGCTGAGTGTCTAAGTATTTGGGGATTTTTTCTAGTTACCTTCCTGTTACTGGTTTCTAGTTTAGGTCTGAGAGCAGACGTGATACGATTTATATTCCTTAAAATTTGTTTAGGTGTGTTTTATAGCCCAGAATGTGGTCTATCTTGATGTGTTCCTTGTGAATTTGAGAAGAAATGTGTGTTCTTCTGGTGGTGAATGAATTGGTCTGTAGATGTCCATTCTTTTCTTTGATTGATGGTGTTTTGTTGAGTTCGACTATGTGCTTACTGACTATCTGCCTGCTGGATCTATTCACTTCTGCTAGAGGGGTGTTGAAGTCTCCACTCTAATGGTGGATTCCTCTACTTCTCCTGGCAGTTCTTGCTAACATTTTTCTCACATATTTTCATACTGTATTAGGTATAAATCCACGGAGAATTGTTGTGTCTTGTTAGAGAATTGACCCCTCCATCACGATCTAATGCCCCTCTTTTTCCCAGATAACTTTCCTTGCTATGAAGTTGTCTCTGTCTAAAACTAATACCTACTTCTGCTCCTTTTTGGATTAGTGTTAGCACAACGTATGTTTCTCACCATTCATTTACTTTTAATCTATATGTGTCTTTATATTGAAGAGGGTTACTTATAGAGAATGTATAGTCGATTCGTGTTTTAGAACCACTCTGACCATATCTGTGTTTTTATTAATGCATTTAGACCATTCATATTCAAAGTGGTTATGGATATAGTGGGATTAATATCTCTTGTCTAACAAATTGTTACTTAAAAAACTTTTTCCCCTTGTTATTTGTTTCTATTTTTCTCCTTCATCCTTTCTGCCTTCTGTGGTTTTGATTGAGCACTCTTTATGACTACATTTTCTCTCCTTTCTTAGCATATTAGTTCTATTTCATTTACTTTTTTAAGGGTTGGCCCAAGGTTCTCAATATACATTTACAACAAATTCAACTCTGCTTTCAAATAATACTATAGCACTTCATGGAGTGTGAGTACCTCATAAAAACATAATCCTAAATCCTCATCCCTGTCTCTTGTATCACTGCTATCTTTCAATTGAATTATGAATAAGTATATATATGTAATATATAAATATATACATAATGTTATATATCATATAGATAATAAAATATATAACATTATAATACATAATATACATTTATAACAATATATAACATTTTATAATGTATACTATATATTACATAATATAAAAGATGTAAAAATATATAATGTGATATAATATATATATTCTTATGTATAATTCTGTTGAAAGATAGCAGTGCTACAAGAGACAGGGATGAGGATTTAGGATCATGTTTTATGAGGTTCTCACACTACCATGAAGTAGTATCGCATTATTTGAAAGTAGAGTTGAATTGTTGTAAATATATATGGAAAAACCTTAGGGCAAACACTTAAAGTAATGAAGTATATAATATATATTATATGTGTAAGAATATATATATCCTTCAATTATATATAATATAATATATATAAGGATATGTATATATAAGAATATATATATTATATATAAGAATATATAAGGTATATAAGAAATACATATGAGAATATATAATATATATAAGGATATTTAATATATATGTATATATGTTCCTGTTAAAAATACACTCAAACAGTAAAAGGAAAATAAATATTGGGACCCCAGAATCACTAAGCCAAAGGGAAAAGTCAAGCTGGAAACTGCTTAGGGAAAACCTGTCTCCCATTCTAGTATATAATGAAGTTTATATAATGGCATATGTAAGAATATGGATGCATGAGGAGATATATATAATTACATATAATATAGTAGTAATATATATAAAATTATGCATATCTCCTTATATATCCATATTATATATGCCATATATAATTATATATAATACATATTTATATATAAAAATATTATATATAATTGTATATTATACATAATTATATATATTATATAAGGTATAGATATGACTATATATATTATATATACACTTATATATAATATTTATACATACAGTAATACAATATAAGAATATTATATAATGATATATATTATATATAATTGTATATATCATTATATATAGGTATATATTTAAGTATATATATCATTAATATAATATATACATATATATAATTATATACAGATATATTACAATCTTATATTTATATAATATACATAATTTATATAATATAAAATATACTAATATATCTATTACATAATTATATATAACATATATATTAGTTATTGTATAATATATATAATAGAGTTGAAATTGTTGTAAATATATATGAAAACCCTTAGGGCAACCACTTAAAGTAATGAAGTATATATTATACTTTATATATAAACTATTATAATTATGATTATATATTGTAATATGTTATAATTATATTGTCATATATGATATATAACACACCACAATTATATATATTATATATTGTCTTATATAATATACACCAGTATATTTATCTACATATTATATACATATATTACACATCATATAATTAAATTATACATAATTATATGCATATATTTTATATATTATACTGAATACTTTATTATATATAATATAAACTGTCATAAAATATAAAATATATACATATAAAATAATTATTAAATTATATATATTTATATATAATAAATATTATATATACTATGTAATATATATTTATAATATATATCATTTTATATTTCATGCTATGTATATGCATATGTATATATATTTATATATTTTTATATGATATATATATGTTTATGATATATTTCATATGTATATATGCATATATATAAAATATAGTTTTATATAATATATACATATAAAATAAATTATATGTATAATATATACTTATGATATATACATTTTATATTTCATCTGTATAAGCATATATACATATGTATATATTATATATACAATATAGTTATATATAATGATATACATACTTATATGTAATGATATATACATATGCACATATATACATATATATATCAATATATAATACAGCTATAATTTATATATCCTATGTAATTTTATAATATATAATATATTAAGTAAAATATATATCATATAAAATATATATTATATATACAGTGTAATATATATTTATGATATACATTTTATGTTTTATAATATGTATATATTTTATATTTAATATGTACTTCATTATATATTATATATTAATATATTATATTCATATAATAAAATATATAATATTTTAATAAAATATATAAGAATAAAATATATAATATATAATATAAAGTATATATCATAAAATATAAAATATATAACGATGCATAATATGTTATATAAGTATAATTTTTTATATGTCTATAATATAATTATATATAATGTAGTTATATGTGTGTGTAATATATGTATATATTAATACAATTATGTGTATATGTAGATATACTGGGGTATAATAGAATATATATAATATATATAATAGTGTTATATGTTACATATCATATATGACAATATAACATACATATTGTAATAATATAACATTAAAATATATAATCATAATGATAATATGTATTATTCTATATAAAGTATGCCATATACTTCATTAGTTTAAGTGGTTGCCCTAAGGATTTCCATATATTTTTACAAGAATTTCAACTCTATATTATATACATTATATAATATATTGAATAATGTATATGTTATATGTTACATATAATATAATCATGTAATAGAGATTAATAGTATATTTTAGAAGTGTATATGATTATATATAAAAAATATATAAGATTGTATTAATATATCTATTATGTAATTATATATACTATAAAATATATATATTATGTATTTTTATATAAATATATAACGTAAAATATATTTTTACATATTTTATATAATTTATATCATGTATAAAATATATATGATATGAATATATAAAATTACATATTTTATATATATAATATGTGTAAAATTATATATTTTATATGTAATTTTTATTACATTATTTAGGTTCACTACTACCAATTTATATATGTTATAGATTGTATATAAATGTATAATATGTATATATCACGTTGTTTATAAAATATAAAATTTATTAATATATGTATTATATATTACTATACATTTTATATATTTTATTTATATACTATAAAATATATTGTAATAAATATAAAATATATATTAATAATGTATAATATAATATATAAATTGTATATATTATATAATTTCATAATTATATGTATGTTATATATGTACATAATTATGTAACATGTATATAATTATATGTGTATATGTTTATAAATATAAAATGGTGTATTCTATAATGTATTATATATATGTATTATATATTATATAATCATAAGTATATATTTATAATATATAACTATATATTATAATGGAGTAGAGAAATTTTTTATTATATTTATATATTGTTACTATATGAATATATATTATCTATAAATATATATTACATTATATTATGTGATAAAAATTGTACAGTATAGCTCATATATATATATGCAGATATATATACCCATATATATATTCTTGGATATATATTTACATCCATATATATTTATATATATAAAAGAATGTCTACATCTTTTTTTATATGTCATTATATGTCCATATATATTCTTATATGCTTCATTTTATACACTTCATTGTATATTAGAATGGGAGGCAGGTTTTCCCTAAGCAGTTCCTTGTGAATTTGAGATGAAATGTGTGTTCTTCTCCTGGTGAATCAAGAGCTTTTGGTGTGCAGAAGCTCCAAATGTAATTATTATGTAATTATAATATATGTACAATACATGTTATACTATACATATTATACATAATACACATTATGTATTATGTATCTTTTAATTGTGATTATATATATTATGTTATACATATATATGTATAATATACACATATTATGTAATATATATCATATGTAATATATATTGTGTGACTATATAATGTATAAGAATAATATATATAAGGATATATATAATATATATTATATATACTTCATTATTATGTACTAAAATGGGAAACAGGTTTTCTGTAAGCAGTTCCCAGCTTGACTTTTCCCTTTGGCTTGGTGATTGTTGGATTTTAAGTTTTACACTTTCCTTTTACTGTGTGAGTGTATTTTATAAAAGAACATATATACATAAATATATTATATATTCTTATATATTGTATATTATATATGTCTTAGATATATTGTGTATTCTTACATATATATTCTCATTATATATCCATATTTTATATATTCTTATATTTATATGCACTGTATTCTTTATAATATTTTATATATCCTTATAGATGTAATATGTATCCTTATATATTATACATAGTATATATTGTTTAATATTAATATACATTATTAATCATATTGTTTATAGTAGTATATATTATTAAGGAAACTCCTTGTGGACAAAGGACAGAGAACTCAAGATCATCCCTCTGCTCGCTGATAGAAATCCATATCTGATACTTTTTTGGAAAGGCTAATCAGAATCTCTAAAGAATGCAACTGTTTGTCTCTTATCTACCTATGACCTCGAAGCCTCCTCAGCAGTTTGAATTGTCCTGCCTTTTTGTATGGAACCAGTGTACATTTTACATATATTGGTAGATGTTCCATGTCTCCCTGAAATGTCTAGAACCACCTTGAACACATGTCAAGACCTCCCGAGGCTGTGTCACAGGTGATCCTTAGCCTTAGCAAAGTACCATCCTAATGATTGAGACTTGTCCCAGATACTCTTGGTTTACAACACACATAAGCATACATAATCAAATACATTGCTGTCCCTTTGAACAAACTGTTATATGTTAGATCATTCAAGAATAGGAAAAAATCAGTGCTTTTATTTTTTCAAATAATCTGTCTTTATTGTATTTTCTTTCTTTATGTCATTTCCATGTCTTTGCTATTGTGAATAATGCTGTGATAAATGTCCACGAGCATGTGGCTTTTTGGTAGGATGAAGTATTTTGTGTTGGGTATACACCCAGTAGGGAATTGCTTAGTTCAGTAGTAGCTCTGTTTTAAGTTTTTTGAGAAATCTCCAGACTGCTTTTTACAAAATCTTCAGACTGCTTTCCACAGTGCCTGAGCTAATCTATATTTCCACCAGTAGTGTATTAGTGTTACTTTTTCTCTACAGCCTCACCAGGGTCTGCTGTTTCTTGACTTTTTAGTAACAACCATTCTGATTGGTGTGGGATGGTATCTCATTGTGGTTCTGATTTGCATTTCTCTGATAATTAGTGATGATAAACATGTTTTCATGTTTGTGGGCTACTTGTATAATTTTTCTTGAGAAGTGTCTGTTCGTGTCCTTTTCCTATTTTTAGTGGGATTATTTGTTTTTTTTATTGTTAAGTTCCATACAGATTCTAAACATTAGAACTTTGTCAGCTGCAGAGTTGGGGTAAATGTTTTATACCATTCTGTATGTTGTCTGTTTTCTCTATTCATAGTTCAGGGTGCTATGCAGAAGCTCTAATTTTATTAGGTCTTACTTGTCCATTTTTGGTTTTATTGTAATAGCTTTTGTGGACTTAGCCAAAAATTATTTGCCAAAGTTAATATCAAGGATATTTCCTAGGTTTTCTTGAAGAATTTTTACAGTTTGAGTTCTTAGATTTAAATTTTTAATCCATTTTGAATAAATCATTTTACTTATTTAATTATTTTGAGATGGAGTCTCTCTCACTTTGTCACCCTGGCTAGTATTCAGTGGCACAATTTAGGCTCACTACAACCTCCGCATCCCAGGTTCAAGAGATTCTCCTGCCTCAGCCTTTGGAGTAGCTGGGATTATAGGCTTGTGCTACCATGCCCAGCTAATTTTTGGATTTTTGGTAGAGACAGAGTTTCACCACATTGGCCAGGCTGGTCTCGAACTCCTGACCTCAAGGGATCCACCTGTCTTGGCCTCCCAAAGTGCTGGGATTATAGGTGTGAGACACCATGCCCAGCCTTGAGTAAATAATTCTATATTGTGAAAGGTCAGGGTCTAGCTTCAGCCCAGAACCGTTTATTGAACAGGGGATCCTTTCCCTGTTGCTTGTATTTGTCAGCTTTGCCAAAGATCAGATGATTGTAGATGTGCAGCTTCCTTTTCGAGTTCTCCATTTTTTTCTGGTAGTTTACATGTTTGCTTTTGTACCAGTACCATGCTGTCTCGGTTACTGTAGCCTTATAGAGTAGTGAGAAATCAAGTAGTGTGATGACTTCAGCTTCGCTCTTTATGCTTAGGATTGCTTTCACTATCCTCGTTCATTTTTGCTTTAATATGAATTTCAGAATGGTTTTCTCTAATTTGGCAAAATATTATATTGGTACTTTGAAAGGAGTAATATTGAATCAATAAATTGCTTGGGTAATGATAGAGTTGGGATATTTGTTTCTGCCCAGATCTCATGTTGAGTTACAGATCCCAATGCTGGAGGTGGGTCCTGGCAGAAGGTGTTTGAACCATGAAGGTGGATCTCTCATAGCTGGATGCTGTCTTCATAAAGTAAGTTCTTATGAGAGCTGATCATTTAAAGGCGTTTGGCACCTTCCCCACATCTCCCTCTCTCTCTCTCTCTGACTCTCTCTCTCTCTCTCTCTCTCTCTCTCTCTCTCTCTCTCTCTCTCTCTTTCTCTTTCCCCTTGCATTCTCACCATGGCATGTTGATATTCACTCAGGGTGGCTGGCAAAATATTAAAGATATATTAGGAAGTTATAGATTAGTCTCAAGCCTTTTAGAAGGCTAAAAGTTTTTATTGAGACAGGCTGAAGGTGGCAGGCCCATTAGTTAGGGAGAAAATGGGGACCAGGCTTTTCCAATTTAAGTCTGCTTACCCCACATCCCTTTGTCTCCAGTCTGTTTACTCATGTAAATTTTCTGCTGGGTGGTCCTCTCAGGGGGAGATCAAAGGGGAATTAACTGTTAATAGTGTTTACTCTGGGCCCAGAACCTAAAGCTTTTATTCATAAAACCACTCTTTTAACCATGTTAATTATCCACAAGAGTGTTGACTTAGACCCTCTGCTGTACAATTCATACTGAATAAATGCAATGATGGAGAGGGAATCATGGTTGATGGGTTGCATTTCACCCTCTGAAAGCAGCCAATGGCCATCCCTAGCCCACTCATCACTGTAATGGTGTGAGAGTACATTCATTCATCTGTCATTAAGTCAAGGTCTGCAGGCCAGACTTCTGCAGGCCAGACTTCCGCAGGTGGTAGATGACATCTTAGATGGTGACCCTGATGTGATAGCCATCGCAGCAGGAGCTCAAACAAGGAACAGATTAATGTGATCACTGCTGCAAAGAAGGAACAGCAGACCTCCTGAGACCAGAAAGTACAGAGGACTGTGCGGTCAGGTCAAGAAGTCAGTAAGTCATGTACCCACTGGGGATTGCCAAGCTTAGTGAGGCATTGTTTCAGGCTAGGGATTCATCACGGGACAGCAGTTATCAGCTCAACAGATAAAAGTACAGAATGTAATTCAAGCTGCTGTTTCTCAAGGCCCATAGTACTCGGTAAGGAACACACTGGATGTAAAGCTTTGGGAACAAATGGGGAGGAATCATGCACAAAAGCCTCTAATAAATAGGAAAAAGGACAAAGAAAATACTACAGCTATAGGAATTTGACTTAAACAAACAGCATTACAGAAAAAATTTTTTGCCTGCCCAGTAATTAATAATTGGCAAGGCAATCAGGTGTGTGTTTATAAAAGGAGTAAGAAAAGGACAGAGCTGTGGCCAAGCAAAAGAAAAGAAGGGGGGAAAAAAGACTCCGGCAGGAAAGCTCCACCCAAAGCCTCCAGCTACTGCCCAGGCAGGGGGAGTGAGCAGCACAAGTGGAAAGCAGCAGGCAGCACCTGGGTGGGGCCAGCATGGCTGCCGTCTGCCATGCTACTGTGTGCTGCTCTCCAGGGTTTCCCACAGTAACATTGTGTGTGTTCTTTGTATATAAGCAACATCCCAAATTGTAAATGGTGGGAGGTGTTTGGATCATGAAGGCAGATTTCTCATCGCTTGATGTCTTTGTGATAGACTTCTTGTGAGATCTGGTCATTTTAATGTCCTTGGTGCCCCACCCCAACTCTGTCTCTCTCTCTCTCTCTTTCTGTTGCTTCCACTCCTGCTATGTGATGTGACTGTACCCACTTTGCCTTGAACCAAGGCTGGACGCTTCCTGAGGCTTCTCCAGAAGCAGATGAGACTATCCCTCCTGTATTGCCTGCAGAACCGTGAGCCAGCTTAATCTTTTTCTCATAAATTACTCAGTGCAAGAACAGCCTAACTCAGGTAGTATGGCCATTTTATGATATTGATTCTTTCAATCCATGAGCCATAAATGTTTTTCCTTTTTTTTTTGTCATCTCTGATTTCTTTCAGCAGTGTTTAACAGCTGTCCTCTTCAGTTTGCTGTATGTCTAGGCACTTCAATTTTGTCTAGCTTCTGTAAATGGTATAGTGTTCATTTGTCTCTCAGCCGAAATATTATTGATATATAGAAATGCTATTAATTTTTGTATATTGATTTTGTATTCTGAAACTTTACTACAGTTGTTTTATGAGGAAAGACCTCCTCCCCATCTCCCTCCTCACAGGCCTCCCCCTCCTCCCTCCAGATAAGAAGGAGGGTAAAGAGAGATAAAATACCAAAGAACTGGAATCCATGGTCAAGTGACTTGCTGATGCCACTGACCAGGCCTTGAGGCCCAAGGACTGGGAAGATAACTCACTTTTTGGTTCCCAGCGTCTAAGCTATCTATAAGCCTTGAAAGTGTTGCAAAGAATATAACTACTGGCCAAAGCCTGGAACTGGGTCACGTCCTCCACATTTACACAACCCAGACCCCCTCCTGGAAATACCTCTGCCAACTAATAATTTCAAGAAAGCCTTTGTCTTGTCTCTGTAAGCCCCCTCCCCTGCCTATTTCTGTGTGCGCTGCATATAAACTAGCAAATCAGTGAAGCCAAAGATTGTGAGGTCACTTGGCAAATGGACAGTAACACAGTTTTGCCTCAGTTTCCCCTTTAGAGTTGTGAGCCTATAAAAAGAGAAAGAAGCTGCTTCTTGGAGAGCTCACTCATTAAGGCATTAGCCTGCTGCAGCTTCTGGCCAAATAGAAAGCCACTCCTTTCTCAGTTCAGTGTTCGAGAGGTTTTGTCTGCTGCTGCTCCTGCCACAGTTCATCAGCTAAAAGCCTGAAAAGTACAATAACAAGTTCTGAAATTGAATCAGTAATGAAAATAGCAACCAAAATAAGCCTTGGACCGGATCGATTTACAGCCAAATTCAGTCAGATACAAAGAGAACTGGTATCAATTCTAATGAAACTATACCACCACCACACCCAGCTAATTTTTTGTATTTTTAATGAGACTGGGTTTCATCATATTGACCAGGCTGGTCTTGAACTCCTGACCTCATGATACACCCGCCTTGGTCTCCCAAAGTACTGAGATTACAGGTGTGAGCCACCACACCCAGCCTAATTACCGTTGTTTTAAATTTTCAGTCTTATAATCCTTCAACCTGATTGATGATTGATTGTTGCCTTTTAGTATGCCTTGCAGTTTTTGCTTGATGCGCTGTATGTAACAAATTGCTATAAATAGGGCTTTGGTAATGTGATAAGGTGTTGGAGGTAGGAATTGTTTTACAGTCCTATGGTTAGGTTTTGTTATTTTGGTGAACCTGTGCCTCTGGACTGTGAACTGCACCAGTATGTTTTATAGACCATACCCTCTTTTTAAGTGAAACATGGTGAGTTGAGGGGGCTGGAGTTAGATATTTTTCTGCTGTCACCTGGGATGCTAAATTTGGTTGGAGTTGGGTATTTCCTTCAGTTTAGGCAGTTGATTCTCATAAAACCCCCCAGCAAGTTAGGCTTTGGTTACATACCTTCTCCTGAGAGTACAATATGCTATGAAGAACAGAATGCTCTGTTGTATTTCAAAATTGTTTCTCAACCCCCTGCCCTCCACCCTACTTCCAGGTGTGGTGGTGCTTGCATGTACTCCCAGCTATTCGGATGGTTCAGGCAGGAGAATCCCTTGAACCCGGGAGGTGGACGTTGCATTGAGCTGAGATTGCTTCACTGCACTCCAGCCTGGGAGACAGAGCAAGACTCTTTCTCAAAAAATAAATAAAGCTGTGCGGAGTGGCTCACACCTGTAATCCCAGCACTTTGGGAGGCCGAGGCGGGTGGATCTCCAGAGGTTAGGAGTTCGAGACCAGCCTGTCCACCACGGTGAAACCCTGTTTCTACTAAAAATAGAAAAATTAACTGGGCATGGTGGTGTGCACCTCTAGTCCCAGGTGCCTGGGAGGCTGAGGCATGAGAATAGCTTGAACCCAGCAGGCGGAGGCCACAGTAAGCTGAGATGGGACCACTGCATTCCAGCCTGGGTAACAGAGCAAGACTCTGTCTCAACCTCCCCCTGCCCCCCAAAAAAAAACTATTTAATATGCTTATGTTTTTTTTTAAATTTCATTTTCTTGAGATACGGCTCACTCTGTTGCCCAGGCTGGAATAGAGTGTCCCGATCTTGAGTCACTGCAATCTCTGCTTCCTGGGTTCATATGCTTACATTTTAGTGGAGTTCAGGCCCCTCTCATAATCCTAAACTTGTGGCCTTTTATTCGTTTTATAAAGGCAGTTTAGTTTTGAGAAGGGATATTATTATTTCAACTACAAACTAAATTTCTCCCAAAGTTAGCTTGTCCTACACATTTAACCAAGGGCAGTTAAAGGCAAGATGGAGTTAGTTAGGTCAGATCTGTTTCACTGTCATGATTTTTTTACTGTTAAAATTTTTGCAAAGGCTGTTTCACAGTAAAGTTGCATTGAAGCTTTGCCCAGAAAACCCAGAGAGAATGCCTTCAGGGGATAGGTAACTCAATCCCCACCCGCCTTGGTCCTGTCTGTAATGTGTTTCAACTATTAATGTCTCTCATTGTCATTTTAAGACTGTTATATAAATGGAATTATATAGTACATAACCTTTTGTATTGGCCTTTTTCACTCAGCATAATTCTCTTGAGATTCATCCAAGTTATATTATCAGTAGTTCCATCCACTCTTTTTTCTTCTTTTCTTTTTTCTTTGTTTTAAAACTAGTCAAGTGAAGCAGTGGGAGTTTTTTTTTTTTCTTGAGATGGAGTCTTGCTCTTGTCGCCCAGGCTGGAGTACAATGACTTGATCTCAGATCACTGCAACCTCCACCCCCCGAGTTCAAGTGATTCTCCTGCCTTAGCCACCCAAGTAGCTGGGATTACAGGTACCCGCCACCACACCCAGCTAATGTTTGTATTTTTAGTAGAGATGGGGTTTCACCCTATTGGCCAGGCTGATCTTGAACTCTGACCTCAGGGGATCCACCTGCTTCAGCTTCCCAGAGTACTGGGATTACAGGTGTGAGCCACCATGCCTGGCCAGTTCCACTTTTTAAAATTGCTAAATAGTATTTCATGGGTTGGATGTACTATAGTTTGTTTAATCATTTACCCATTGAAAGACATCTGGCTGGGCACGGTGGCTCACACCTGTGTTCCCAGGACTTTGGGAGGCTGAAGTGGGCAGATTGCTTTGAGACCAGCCTGGGCAACAGGGTGAAACTTTTATCTCGGCCGGGTGTGGTGGCTCACGCCTGTAATCTAAGCACTTTGGAGGTCAAGATGGGTGGATCACCTGAGGTTGGGAGTTCAAGACCAGCCTGACCAACATGGTGAAACCCCGTCTTTATTTAAAAAAAAAAAAAGAAGAAGAAAGAAAGAAAGAAACTCTTAACTCTATTAAAAATACAGAAAAAATAATTAGCTGGGTGTGGTGACTCACACCTATGGTCACAGCTACTTGGGTGGCTGAGGTGGGAGGATCACTTGAGTCTGGGAGGTGGAAGTTGCAGTGAGCCATTGGGCATGCCACCCACTTTAGCCTGGGCGACAGAGGGAGACCTCTTCTGAAGAAAAAAAATCTGAATTCTTCTAATTTTTTTTTGGCTATGATGAATAAAACTTCTGTCAATATTTGTATACAAGTTTTTTTTTTTTTTTTTTTGAGACATAATCTGGCTATGAGCCCAGGTTGGAGTATGGTTGGTATGATCTTGGCTCACTACAACCTCTGCCTCTCAGGCTGAAGTGATCCTCCCACCTCTACCTCCTGATTAACTGGGACCACAGGTGCATGCCACCACACCAGCTAATTTTTTTAGTTAATAAAGAAACAAGGTTTTGCAGTGTTGCCCAGGCTGGTCTCAGACTCTTGGGCTCAAGTGATCTGCCTGCCATAGGCTCCCAAATTGCTGGGATTACAGGTGCGAGCCACTGCACCCAGATGATACACAAGTTTTTGTGTGAACATAAGTTATCTTTTTTCTGGGTAAATGCCCAAGAATTCAGTTACTAATTCATATGGTGTATATTGATTTTCTTAATTAAAAGAAAAAGGAAAACAGAAGTAAAAAAACACATAGTTCCTTTTCTTTTTCTTTTTTTTTTTTTCGAGAGGGGGTTTTCCTCTGTCTCCCAGGCTGGAGTGCAATGGCACAATTGCATCCTTCAGCTCCCAGGCTCAAGTGATTCTCCCACCTCAGCCTCCTGAGTAGCTGGAACAACAGATGCATGCCACCACGCAGAGCTAATTTTTGTGGTTTTTTTTTTTTTCTTGTACAGTTGAGGTTTTGCTATGTTGACCAGGCTGGTCTTGAAACCTGGACTCAAGCAGTCTCCCTACCTTGGCCTCCCTAAGTGCTGGGAGTACAGGCATGAGCCACCTCATCTGTCCGTGATTTATTTGTAGAGTACTCACACTCTCCGGTCTTCTTGCACATAACTTATTTACCATGATTTCTGGTGCTCTGCTGTAGTATCAAAGCAATAATAATAATGGTATAGTTTTCCTTGTCTCATCTGATCTGTGTATATATTATTATTATTATAAATAGTAATTACTATTCATAGCCCACTCGGAGGCAAATAATGGTTACCTCTGGAGAGGTTAGCTCCTTTTCTAGATAGATAGGTTGAGGCATGGATGTTAAAGAATTTGTCCAAGGTTATGGCATGAGTCACAGTGTTCTGACTCAGATTCATTCAGATTTACAAATTCTTTCTCCCTATTCTTGTCTCTTGTATCAGCCCTTTATAATTTTGACTTTCTAGGTGTGAGGACATGAAAAGAGTTTTTTTCTTTTTCTATATTTTATAGAAGCAGTATGTATAATGGTTAGAGCACTGTACAATACTGCTTTTTTGGCAACAGATTTGATTTTGAATCACTCCTTTACTTAGGTAAATCATTCAGCCTCTGTAATCCCAGTTTTCTGATCTGTGAAATGGGAATAACAGTACCCATCTACTAATCATAGTATCATTGTGAGGAAAAAATGAGATAAAGTGTGTAGCACTACCAAATGTGTAGCAAATGTTGCTTTAAGTATATGTGTTATATTCTATCAATTGTCTTTATCAGTTCATATGTAACTGGATAAATACTGGCATTTTTCTATCATGTACCATGTCCTTAAGAAGGCTTTAAGATTGCTCTTATTCTCTTTTTTTTTGAGACAGAGTTTCGCTCTTGTTACCCACGCTGGAGTGCAATGGCGCGATCTCAGCTCACCGCAACCTCCACCTCCTGGGTTCAGGCAATTCTCCTGCCTCAGCCCCCTGCGTAGCTGGGATTACAGGCACACGCCACCATGCCCAGCTAATTTTTTGTATTTTTAGTAGAGATGGAGTTTCACCATGTTGACCAGGATGGTCTCGATCTCTTGACCTCGTGATCCACCCGCCTTGGCCTCCCAAAGTGCTGGGATTACAGGCGTGAGCCACCGTGCCTGGCCTTTTTTTTTTGAGATAGTCTCACTCTGTTGCCCAGGCTGGAGTGCAGTGGCACGATCTTGGCTCACTGAAACTTCCCACCTCCCAGGTTCAAGCAGTTCTGCATCAGCCTCCCGAATAGCTGGGATTACAGGCGCATGCTACCATGCACGGCTAATTTTTTGTATTTTTAGTAGAGACGGGGTTTCACTGTGTTAGCCAGACTGGTCTTGATCTCCTAACCTCGTGATCCACCTGCCTCGGCCTCCCAAAGTGCTGGGATTACAGGTGTGAGCCACCGTGTGCAGCCTATATTTATTATATATTAATTTATAGGAAAAAATTAAGTTTCTCCTGAATTAATAAATATTTTCTCAGGCTCATATTCATAGAAAAATAGAAAGAAATCCTAGACTATTGATTTCTCCCTTTAATCTGCTCCCTCACCCCCAAACATACACATATAGTAGAACCCTTCTCAGTGAATGGCTCCACTACCCACTTGGGACTTAGGCCAAAAACAGGAATTACTCTTAATTTCGCTCTCACAGCTCACAGACAGTACATCTGTAATTCCCTTAGCTGTTTCTCCAAAATGTATTCTGAGTATGACTATTCACCTCTTACATTGTTAAAACCCTGGCCCAAATTTCCATCATCTTGTCACCTTCTTGGCTAAAATCCTCTAATAGTAACCCATTACACTTAATAAAATCCAAATTTTATCACGGTCTGCTGGTACCAGCCTGTGTCTGTTCTCTCCCTTGTTAGCAGTGCTCCAGCCATGCCGGCCTTATTTCTGGCCTTCACATGTACTAAGTGTACCTTCTAGGGACCTTAGTACTTGGTGCTCTTCATTCTCCTTGAAATATTTTTTTCACTTGCCACTGTTCTCTAGGCTTGTATTTCTTTTTTTTTTTTTTTTTTTTTATAATCAGACAAATGTTCACTATCCAGAACAATCAAGGCTTGTATTCAAGATGCTGGTCTTAACTCAAATGTCATCTCAGAGAGGCTTTCTCTGGCCACTGTAGGTAAAATGGTGTGTGTGTGTGTGTGTGTGTGTGTGTGTGTGTGTGTTTTCTTTCACCTTTTCTTTCTAGCCTTTTACAGTACTTGAAGGTATTATTAATACTTAATTATATAAAAATCACATAAGCTTTTTGGGAGCAAGAACGTTCTTATTTACTAGAGTATCCTCAGTGCCTAGAACAGCAGCGAGTACATAATATCTGTTTAATAAATGCTTGTTGGTTATGTATCAGTGCTTTTGCATCCCTCTACATCCTTAAGTGTTCTTTATTTGGAACGTTTGGGAAATGGAATCCAGCATCTACTCAGATTTAAATAACTAGGTTCTTAAATCTAATGCCTTCTTTTGATTGGCTAAGAAATATGATTGTCATGGTAGAGTGGCATCTGGGCCTTTTAGCATAAGAACTCTGCATTTAATAATTTGACTTCTTTTCTTGAAGCCTTGAGGGAAATTTTTTCTTTCCCTATTTCAGTCTGCCAAGAACCTGACCTGGGCTGACTCTTCAGATTGGAAAACACTGAACACAGTATCTACTGAGCCAAGCAAGGACTGGGAGTGTAGCTCTGATACAGTTTGAAGGAAAAGCCTGAATTCAAATCCTGCTTTGGCTCCTGACTCATCTGTGAATCTAGATGAATTTCTTAACCTCTTCCAGATTTTGTTTTTCTTATTTGTCTGACGAGTAATCACATCTGTCCTAGGACTTGTGAAGATTCATGGGTTTTAGTTCTCAAAGCTTTTCTTTTTTTGAGACGGAGTTTCACTCTAGTTACCCAGGCTGGAGTGCAATGGCACGATCTCGGCTCACCGCAACCTCCGCCTCCTGGGTTCAGGCAATTCTCCTGCCTCAACCTCCTGAGTAGCTGGGATTACAGGCACGCGCGAGCGTGCCCAGCTAATTTTTTGTATTTTTAGTAGAGACGGGGTTTCTCCATGTTGACCGGCATGGTCTCGATCTCTTGACCTCGCGATCCACCCACCTCGGCCTCCCAAAGTGGTGGGATTACAGGCGTGAGCCACCGCACCCGGCCCAGCTTTTTCTTTTTCTTTTTTTTTAATTGCCTGGACCCAGGAGGCGGAGGTTGCGGTGAGTGGAGACGGCGCCATTGCATGCCAGCCTGGGTAACAAAAGCGAAACTCCGTCTCAAAAAACAAAAACAAAAACAATACTCTTGCTGTAGCTCCAGGGGTTTCCAGGAAGTATTGGGGGCAACGTGGTGCTCCAGGGAAGGAGTTGGACTCTCTCTCAAAGACTGTGCAGTGAATAGAAGGATGCGATCCTTTCTGATTTGAAATCGGCCCTACTGCAGCCTGCTGATATTGTTGGTGGATGAAAGGTATGTTGTTGCCAAAGTCATGAGGTCTGTTTGAGGCAGCTGGTTTCAGTTCCCGTTTCTGGGGTTAAGCTGTTTTTGCCTCTGTGAAATTTCTTCCATCAGAAGCTACTCTTCTTTTGTTGTTGTTGCTTGCCAATAGGAAATCTTTTGCCATTTGTGTACATTTAAGAGTAGCCTTCTTGGTCTTTTGATAGCTTGGAACCAAAAAATTGAGCTTCAGTTTCTTCTTGGTTTAGTGCTTTCCTCCTTGTTCTTCCTTTAGTTTTTAGGAGTTCTTGTGCTCTCAGTGCACTGTTTTCTCCAGAATAATTTGCAGATAAAATTTGTTTTTTTTCTTCATCCTTCTGAGGTAAGTGGGAATAAGGAAAATTGTCAGTCTTAAATTTGAGTCTTAAGGCTTTCTATTTCCAGTTTTGATCACACTTTGTTTTGAGCACAAGCTTTCTCATGTGTGAGACATTAGGTAGCATCGCTGTGAGTTACTTTAGAAAGCTCTAGTGAGCAAAATCTGTAGCAGGAAAGCTGGTTCTTCACTTCTCCCCCCTTATTATAATAGCAGTAATTAGAATTTATTTACATGTATCTTCAAAACATGTAAAATTGTTAGCCCATTTGTGATATACTGTATATAGAAGTTGGTCTTATTTTGAGTTTATATATAAAAAACAAATGCCGCTGCACGTGTGCAGTGGAGGTGCAGGTTCTGCCTGTTGGCAGTTTATTTCTGGAATTTTGGCTTCTTAGGAAGAAAGAGACCTTGTATAATTTTAATTGTATTGATCTTCATTCTGTTGAATTATTTGCTTTCAATTTGTCAGGTGGTTAATTAGAGATAATATACTCTGTGATTCCACTTTATCACTGTAGTTTCCTTTGCAGTCTTTCTCTTAGAACTGTAGGTGCCAGACTTCTTTGTGTGAACTCCTGTTTATCTTATACTCTGGTTATTGTTCTAACTTGGCTTTTACTTTGAAAAGTAGTAATCTTGTCTTGAAATTTTATAACCCCTTTATCCCCAGTTTGCAGGATCAGCTTTCTTAGGGAATAAATTAGGATGAGGTTTTTGTATTCAGCATTCTCCAGCTTGAAAGGTGTAATAGCCCATATTCTTATCTCTGCTCTCAGAGTATCCACTGCCTCTGTACTTTGTTCTTTTTTTCTTTTTCTCTCTTTTTTTTAATTCTTTTATTAAAGACAGGGTTTCACCATGTTGGTCAGGCTGGTCTTGAACTCCCGACCTCAGGTGATCCCCCTGCCTTGGCCTCCAAAGTGCTTGGATACAGGTGTGAGCCACCATGCCCAGCCTACTTTGTTCTTAATATTCTGTGTTTTAAATAAGAGAATAAAAAAAATTTGCTGCCATTTTTGAGGGTTTCTTTTTTTTCTTCCCCATCTACAGTCACGGTAGTGCTGGATTAGCCCTTTGCATACTTTGTTTCCTGGCCCTCTTGTGATCAATGACATGTGCATAA
Source organism: Callithrix jacchus (assembly GCF_049354715.1). Taxonomy (NCBI): domain Eukaryota; kingdom Metazoa; phylum Chordata; class Mammalia; order Primates; family Cebidae; genus Callithrix; species Callithrix jacchus. The sequence continues at coordinate 120,598,820 of NC_133506.1, forward strand.
TGAAATGACTGGCTGAAATTAGGTTGCTAATGGTGCAAAGCCTTTTCTTTTCTTTTTCTTTCTTTATTTGAGACAGGGTGAGAGCTCTGTCACCCAGGCTGGAGTACAGTGGCTCGATCTCAGCTTACTGCAACCTCAGCCTCCCGGGTTCAAGCAATTCTCCCACCTTAGCCTCCCGAGTTGCTGGGATTGCCGGAGTGCGCCACCATGCCTGGCAAATTTTTGCATATATATTTTTTTGAGACATAGTCATGTTCTGTCGCCAGGCTAGAGTGCGGTGGAGTGATCTTGGCTCAGGTTAAATCACTTCTCTTGCTTCAGCCTCCCAAGTAGTTGGGACTACAGGTGTGCACCACCATGCCCAGCTAATTTTTGTATTTTTAGTAGAGATGGGGTTTCACCATGTTTGCCAGGCTGGTCTTGAACTCCTGAACTCAGGTGATCCCCCCCGACCCCGCTTTGGCCTCCCAGAGTGCTGCATTACAGGCATGAACTACCACACTCGGCCTAGCTTTTTCTTTTTAAGGTATTTGATCTGCAGAAATTAAATTTATGACCTTGAACTCCTAACCACACTTTTAAAACTTCTAGATGTTGCTGTTTATGATAGTTTTGGGTTTATTTGGGATCTTCTCACAATTCTGAATATAAGCAAATGCAAATATTCTTTCTCTTCTATGCTAGACATTGTGCTAGGTACTGGGACTATGACAGACATGTTTTTCACCTTTACAGAGTTTATAATCTAGTGAGGAAGAGAGAGTCCTAACAAAGGCCAGTGTGATAAGTAAACTTATTTTGAGATATCTTTGGTTACCTAAATTATTAATTTTCATATTTTCTAAAAAAAAGCTTCTTGTTAGAGTATTGAGCAGATAGTGGGTTTTCTGTAGAAAATTCTTGATATTTGTCAGCTAGATATTAGGTAGGTAGTGTTTTAGTTATCCATTGATGTACAAAAAGCCACCACAAAATTAGTGTCTTAAAACATTGATTTATTTTGTCTCATAATTATGTGGGTTAGGAATTTGGGCAGGACTTGACTGGTTGGTTCTTCTCCCCTGTGTAGCATCAGTTGGGGTCCTTCATTCATCTGCTTTCAGCTGGTGGTTGAGCTAGATTAGAAGGTCTAAGAAGGTTTCACTCATTTGCTTGGTATCTTGATAGTCTTCCACGTGGCTTCCCTCTCTCCACGTGGTATTTTATCATGCAGGGCCTCTCTGAGTCTTGCTCTGTTGCCCAGGCTGGAGTGCAGTGGCTCACTGTATCCTCCATCTCCCAAGTTCAAGCAGTTCTTGTGCCTCAGCCACCCCAGTAGCTAGGACTACAGGCGTGCACCACCATGCCTGGGTAAGTTTTGTACTTTTTGTAGAGACAGGATTTTCCTGTGTTGTCCAGGCTGGTCTTGAACTTTTCACCTCAAGTGATCTGTCTGCCTTCACCTCCTAAAATGTTGGGATTACAGGCATAAGCCACTGCACCTGGCCATTGGTGAGTGTCTTTGGAGAGAATCTACCATAGGCAGATAAGCTGAGGTAGTTATAGAAAATCCTTATTTGGGACCAACTCTAGCAGTGCAGGGGAGTCATTAGAACATGTATTTCTATGTTTTCCTTAGTGTCATTCTTTAATTTATTCTCTAGTGGTCTACTTTTCTTGACTCCTGAGGAAATGAACATTTAAAAAATAAAGTGACCAGGCATGATGGCTCCCACCTGTAATCCCAGCACTTTGGGAGGCCCAGGTGGGAGGATTGCTTGAGCCTAGGAGTTTGAGGCCAGCCTGGACAACATAATGGGACCCTGTCTCTACAAAAAATAAATAAAATTAGCCAGGCATAGTTGCATGTACCTGTAGTCCCAGCTACTTGGGAGGGTGATGTGGGAAGATTGAGCCTGAGAGGTAGAGGCTGCTGTGACCCGTGACTGTGCCACACTCCAACCTGGGTGACAGAGTGAGAATCCATTTCAAAAATAAATAAAGTATGCAGATTTCCAGTTGATATTGCAAGGCAGTGAAACATTGATTGAAGGCTAATACATGTTAGACTAGATATGAAGCAAGAGAGATAGTTGAGGAGGTTTTATCTCAGGCATTAGAGAGGTTTCTGTAGTAATTAGATACCTAGACTCTGGAGGCACACTGCCTGGGTTTGTGGGTTTGCATCCTGAATCTACCACTGACTGACTGACTCTTTGTGCCTCATGTGCACAGAGATGCCTGTGAGAATTACAAATGAGTTACTTTATGTAAAGTGCCAAGAACAATGCCTGGCACATTATAAGTACTATGAAAGTGTTAATTACTATTTTAACCATTGTCTCATGGTTCTATTTTACTTTGTTATTTTTTTTTGTTTGTGTTTGCTTGTTTGTTCTTTGGAGACAGAGTGTCGCCCAGGCTGGTGTGCAGTGGCATAATCTCAGTTCACTGCAACTTCCACCTCCTGGATTCAAGTGATGCATGCGCCTCAGCCTCTCCAGTAGCTGGGAGTACAGGTGCATGTCACCACACCCGGCTGTATTTGTTAGTTTTTTGAGTCAGGGTCTTGCTCTGTCACCCAGGCTGGAGTGTGGTGGCACGATCATGGCTCACTGCAGCCTTGACTTCTTGGGCTCAGGCTGTCCTCCCACCTCAGTCTTCCAAGTAGCTGGAATCACGGGCAAATGCCACCATGCCCAACTAATTTTAAACAATTTTTGTATTATCTCACTATGTTGTATAATCTCACTATGTTGACCAGGCTGATCTTGAAATCCTGGGCTCAAACAATCCTCCTACCTCAGCCTCCTAGGGCTGGGATTACTGGTTTTGAGCCACTGTGCCTGGCTGGTTTTATTTTTTGTTTTTAAAAAGGTGACCTTTTATATAAAATGGTTTGGAGACCTTAACAATGGACATTCTCATATTGCCTTGAAGAATTTGTTTTAAATTTAATTTGTCTGATTGTTAACAGGGCTTTGTGGCCTAAACTTTGTGTTCTTTTACCATTTTCTTTCTTTCCTTTTTTTTTTTTTTTTCCTGAGGCGGAGTCTCTCGCTCAGGCTGGAGTGCAGTGGTGCGATCTTGGCTCACTGCAACCTCCGCCTCCCAGGTTCAATCAATTCTCCAGTCTCAGCCTCCTGAGTAGCTGGGACTACAGGAATGTGCCACCACACCTGGCTAATTTTTGTATTTTTTTTTAGTAGAGGCAAGGTTTTACCATATTGGCCAGGCTGGTCTCAAATTCCTGATCTTGTGATCCGCCCGCCTTGGCTTCCTGAAGTGCTGGGATTACAGGCATGAGGTACCATGCCTGGCCCTTATTACCATTTTCATTAAAATTTTTCATTACAGAATGAAAGTATTATTTTACTATAAGCATTTTTCATATAGTAAATCTTTTGATCCTTGTGATAACCCTGTGATATACATAATATCAATAGTCACATTTTATGGATGAGGAAAGTAAGATACACTGAGGTTAAGTAACTATTCCTAGAAATCAAGATACCATCATATACCAAGAAAATGATGGAGCTGGAATTCCATCAGCCATTCTGATTGCAGGGCCCATATACACGAGCATACTTTACTGTCTCTAATTTGGATGTTATGGATATCAAAAATAAAATAAACATCACTCATAACTTCTTTGTCTAGAGTTAACCAGTTAATACTTTGGCATATCCTTGGATATCCTTTGCACACAATAAATACACAGCTAAGGGAATAGTTGGAGTTTTTCTGCTTCTAGGTGTATTTGCCTTCAGACTGTGTTGTTCACTGTTCTAAATTTGTGATGCTTTGCCCCACAGTCTCTGTACCCCTGTAAATTTAGTCTAGTCTAAGTCAGGCAAGAGCCGTATGGAGTCAGGGGTGGTTGCTGGCTTGGCCTGCTTACAATTTGGACTTCGATCCTACATGATGTCACTTGAAGTCTCCTGAAATTTCCATAGGAAAGAACTATTAACAAAGCTGTCAGTCATAGAAAACTCTTTGTATTTCTATTCATATGGAGTTTCCAAAGAAACTAGGGCAGTTTTAGGCCTCTAATTAAAAGCCTGAAATTTATTTAATTTTCCATTTGGGTGAACTTCACTTATGCAAGTTGTCAAGTTGCCTTAGAATTCGTATTTAAAGGATTTTTAAACATGTATATCCTCAGGTTGAATCAAGTTATGGAATATATGTTAGTATTACATGGTTGATTTGACTTTTAGACTTTGCCCACATGGGCATAGTGAAGTGGAAGAGAGATGTAGTTACTCGAGTAAATGAGGAGATTGGACTCCATTTTAACAGCTTCTTGAAAGTCTGTAGCTTTCTGGATCACATCCTAAATGCAATAGGAAGGGGAAGATTTGGGGATGAATTATTAGTCAGGTTGCAGATACAACTCTAAATTGTTGGTTCTGTTTTTCGTTTTTTAGATGGAGTCTTACTCTGTCACCCAGGCTGGAGTGCAGTGGCTTGACCTCCACTCACTGCAACCTCCACTTCAAGCAATTCTCCTACTTCCACCTCCCACGTAGCTGGGACTACAGGCATGCACCACCATGCCTGGCTAATTTTTGTGTTTTTAGTAGAGATGGGGTTTCACCATGTTGGCTAGGCTGGTCTTGAACTCCTGACCTCAAGTGATCTGCCTGCCTCAGCCTCCCAAAGTGCTGGGATTACAGTCGTAAGCCACCGTGCCCGGCCATGGTTCTGGTTTTTAAATCACTTTATTTATGTAGCAGAGCCCAAATCACATTGAATTCTTTTGCCACATAAATATTTTATTTTCTCTTGAGTACTTTTTACTTTGTTTTCTGGTAACAGCCTTTTACATATTTCTTAGGACTCTGCTATTCTTGGGAATTTGATATCTCTGAAGTTTCAGTTGGCCCTATTGTTTGGTGAGGGAAACCATAGTGAACCTCAGAGAGGATTCAATAATAATAAAAACAACAATAACGAGATTCATGTTTCCACAGCTGTTTTCTTATTTGGAGCCTCATAACAACACTGTGAAGCAGACATTGTGATCCTGTTTTCTCTCTCTCTCTTTTTTTTTTTTTGAGATGGAGTTTCGCTGTTGTTACCCAGACTGGAGTGCAATGGCACGATCTTGGCTCACCACAACCTCCGCCTCCTGGGTTCAAGCAATTCTCCCACCTCAGCCTCCCGAGTAGCTGGGACTACAGGCGTGTGCCACCATGCCCAGCTAATTTTTGTATTTTTAGTAGAGACGGGGTTTCACCTTGTTGACCAGGATGGTCTCGATCTGTTGACCAGGATGGTCTCGATCTTTTGACCTCGTGATCCACCCGCCTCAGCCTCCCAAAGTGCTGGGATTATAGGCGTGAGCCACCACGCCCGGCTTTGGCATTTCTTCAAAGTAGTGTGAAAACAGAGTGATCCTGTTTTACAAAGGATGAAACTAAGTCTCAAGGAGGTTATGTATCCCCAGAGTCAGATAGCTAGGAGGTGGATTAAAATTGCTAACATAAGATAATCATTGGGAGAAAAGTCCTGGGTGAAGAAATTTTAAAAAAGGATAAAAAAAAAGATAATCAAATTGCATGAGGAACCTCTAAATCTAACTTTTAATTCTCATCGCGTTGTGGCATGCTCTCTAGATGAGTAGTTGTTAAATATAATTATCTCTTAGAATTAAATAGAGACAATGTAGAAAGGCGGTCGCCTTCTCACCTTTAGAGAGTGATCAGTCATGTTATTGGGAGTGGGAGTATATATGTGTGGAAATGGGATGGAATCTTCGCATTTGTCTTTTTTGTTTTATAGACAGGGTCTCAGTTTATTACCCAGGCTGAAGAGTGCAGCGGTGCAATCATCACTTACTGCAGTCTTGACCTCCTGGGCCCAAGCACCCTTCCCACCTTGGCTTCCCATCCTGCTTGACTGGCATTTGTCTTAGGTACATATCCTATCCATGTCGTTTTGCTTCCACTTAGATAAGCTTTTGGTGATTGATAATTGATTTTGGGGACTGTGTGATGATACACAAAGACTATTCTTGGTAACCTTTGTCTCAGTTTACTTTAATGGACAGATTGGGAAACTTGTTTCTTCTTTTTAAAAGAGGAATGAAAAACACAATTGACTGGCACTTCCTCCTCATCAGCCAGCCCGTCTGACTTTGGTTTGACTTAGCTCCTTTTGTTCTTTAGAGAGAACACAGTAAAATCACTTCTCAGGTGGCTAGTAAGTGTATCTGGAGAGAGGTCACTTATCTTTTTAAAGCAACAGCAAATATTTTTCTTCAGATGAAAGAGATTGTATAATTGTTTTACTCCCTCTGCCTTCTTCCCATCAGTAAAGCTTTCTCTTGCTTGAGGTTTTGGTGTGTTTAGGTCCCTGGAAATTGGCATACATGTTGTTTGATAATCCTGATCTTTAGATATTTATTTGTCTTGATAATGATATTTCTAGCTACTCTTTCCCCTTTCTGAATCCTGTAGGAATCTAAGGTTGCATCCCAGTTTTCTGAGTCATACAGTACTTGTGACCTGTATTTTATTCTTCCTCTTGAGTAACAGGAGTTCAGAAGGTCAGTTTTTTATTTTAGATTTAGGAATTGGACTACTGCTATTTCCACCAAACCTTGTAAGATTATAAATGATTTAAATGTATTTAAACCATATAAATGTGAGAGATTGCACCAGCATACTCCAGCCTGCTTTTGTATTGCACTGTTAAGACAAAGGACCCTCAAAATGTTTCTTCTGGACTTTTTTATATTGGGTAAAAAAATTGCAGTAAACTATTTAAAATTAAGGTAAATTTTAAGGTAAAATTTAAAATTAAGGTAAATTAAGGTAAAATTAAAATTAAAGTAAATTTAAGGTAAACTAATGGAACTGTATTTCTGGCACTTTCCTGGTTAGTAATTAATCACTTATGTGGCAGTTTGACTGAAGGGCAACCCTGGATTCATGTCTAGACTTCTGATCCTAATCCATGGGTTGTCAGGGTTACCAAGGAGATGATTTCCTTCCAGTTAGCTCATCCTTAGCCTATTCAGGAGATTGGCCTGAAAATGTTAATATTTTCAGAATAAGTGATGAGAGCTATATATCATGAGGATACAGGCTAGAATTTGTTCCTTTGTCGTTCCTTAGGTAACTCTGTGCTGTGTAGGACTAGGAACTTGGAGTTTCTTACTGTGAAATCTTTGACTTTTACATCTTAGTCTCTAGGGAGATAATTCCTTCAACACAGGCTGTTAATGATTTTCTTCTGTCTGTATTTGGATACATCTGGTTGTGTACTCTTTAGATTGCAGTCTTTTGTGAAATGTGAAGAACCAATTATTGTTTGGCTTTTTATAATAAGTAGTTCTTACTTTTTAAAAAAGTGATTGGTGAGGTTTGGGCTTCTAGTAATGATACTTTTTAAAAATTAAAAAAATTGGCCGGGTGTGGTAGTTCACACCTGTAATCCTAGCCCTTTGGGAGGCTAAGCCTGGCAGATTGCCTGAGGTCAGGAGTTCGAGACTGGTTGGGCCAACATGGTAAAACCCCTTCTCTACTAAAAAGATAAAAATTAGTTGGGCATGGTGGCAGGTGCCTGTAACCCCAGCTACTTGGGAGGCTGAGATAGGAGAATTGTTTGAACCCAGGAGATGGAGGTTGCAGTGAGCCAAGAACACACCACTGCACTCCAGCCTAAAAAAAAAAATTTTTTTTAAGTGAAAAGAAAAATAGAATATTGCCTATTGAAATTATTAAATCATCAATAATGCCACCACTCAAAGATAACCATGGTTAGTATTTATTATATTTCTTTTGTATCATTTTTCTCCAAAATATTTTTTATACAAAGTTGGGATTATACTGCATATAGAATTTTGTGTTCTTTTTCGCTTAACATGTATTTATCGCATAATTTATTTGTTTTTTTTGATACAGAGTCTCACTCTGTCACTCAGGCTGGAGTACAGTGTCACTATCTCTGTTAATTACAACCTCTGCCTCCTGGGTTCAAGCGATTCTCATGCCTCAGCCTCCCGAGTAGCTGGTATTACAGGTGCTCACCACCAGGCCCGGCTGATTTTCGTAATTTTAGTAGAGATGGGGTTTTGCCATGTTGGCTCGGCTGGTCTCGAACTCCTGACCTCAAGTGATCTGCCTTCCTCAGCCTCCCAAAGTGCTGTGATTTTAGGTGTGAGTCACCATGCCTGGCCTCATTTAATATTTTATTTATTTTTTTGATCAATTAATTAATTATTTTTGAGACAGAATTTCACTTTATTGCCCAGGCTGGGGTGCAGTGATTTGATCTTGGCTCACTGCAGCCTCCACCTCCCAGGTTCAAGCGATTCTCCTACTTCAGTCTCCCATGCAGCTGGCATTACAGGTGCCTGTCACCACGACCAGATAATTTTTGTATTTTCAGTAGAGACGGGGTTTTGCCGTGTTGACCAGGCTGGTCTCAAACTCCTAACCTCAGGTGATCCTCCCACCTTGGCCTCCCAAAGTGCTGGTATTATAGGCGTGAGCCACCATGACTGATGTTGTTTAATATTTTAAACATAATTTTTGATAAAGTTAAGAGCTACCTATTTAGACCTAACCTACTGTTTGCAGGAAATAAAAGGTATAGAGAGACAAGCTAAATGATGCTATGAAGAAGCAATCAGGTGAGTCTAGGATGTAAGGCATTTTAATAAGTCAACTGTCATGGTCTTTTAGAAAAGCTAGTGTTGTCGGACAGGTGTGGTGGCTCATGCCTGTAATCCCAGCACTTTGGGAGGCTGAGGCAGGTGGATCACCTGAGGTCAGGAATTTGAGACCAGACTGGCCAACATGACAAAACCCCATCTCTACCAAAAATACAAAAATTAGCCAGGTCTGGTGGCAGGAGCCTCTAATTACAGCTACTTGGGAAGCTAAGGCAAGAGAATTGCTTTAACCCATGAGGCAGAGGTTGCAGTGAGCCGAGATTACACTGTTGTACTCCAGCTTAGGCCACAGAGCGAGAATCTGTCTCAAAAAAAAGAGAGAGAGAAAAAAAGCTAGTGTTATAAATAACATAAAGCAAAACTTGGAGGCCATTCTGGAATAAAGGAGACTAAAGAGACGTAACATCCAAAGTCATCAGTTGAATTTTAATTAGATTCTGGATTTTTTTTTTTTTTTTTTGAGAGAGAGGAAGTGTCACTCTGTCACCAGGCTGGAGTGCAGTGGCGAGATCTCGACTCACTGCAACCTCCACCTCGTAGGTTCAAGCGATTCTCCTGCCTCAGCCTCCCGAGTAGCTGTGACTATTGGCGTGCACCACCATGCCCAGCTAATTTTTGTATTTTTGGTAGAGATGGGGTTTCACCATGTCTCTTGACCTTGTGATTCACCTGCCTCAGCCTACCAAAGTGCTGGGATTACAGGCGTGAGCCACCGTGCCTGGCCAGATTCTGGATTTTTTTTTTAAGTCAACCATAAATGGCATCTTTTAGGCAACTGGGAAAATTCAAATGAGAACTGAAGTATTAGATGATAATTGGGGTATAGTAAGGGTATTGTGGTTATGAGGCAGAACATCCTTCTTCCTAGGAGGTGCATAATGAAATAAATATGCAGGGTTAAAATATCTTGATACCTAGTGAAATAATTCCAAAATTATAAAAAGAAAAAACAACCAAAAAACTAACTAAATATAGCCATATCTCTATCCATGGAGGTAAATTTGGCAAAATATTAACAATTCTTGAGTCTAGGTAGAGAATAGTGTATGTTTATTGTACTGTTTTTTCACCTTTCCTATATTTTTGAAAACATTCATAGTGGAGTTGAAGAAATGACACCACAATGGATAACATACATACGTAGATATTGTTTTGAAATACAATTTTATCAGGCCACATAGTCCATTGTATGAACCACATTTGTTCTTTAATCATTGCACTTGTGTATATTGTGCTGCTAGTTGACATTTTAGTAGAATTTTAACTTGTGATAAAGTTTTCTGCTTGTAAGTCTCGTGGTAGCTGAGAAAAAGAACCTGATTTTTTCCCCCTTCCTTTTCCTTCTCTATCCTCTCTCTGCTCTGGATCTTTAGTGGAGAAGAGAAAATGAGTGAGAAAGGTACTCCAAATAATCTTCTTCTTCTTCTTCTTTTTTTTTTTTTTTTTTTTTTTGAGACAAAGTCTTCTTCTGTTGCCCAGCCTGGAGTGCAGTGGCGTGATCTCAGCTCACTGCAACCTCCACCTCCTGGGTTTAAGCGATTCTTCTGCCTCAGCCTCTTGAGTAGCTGGGACTACAGGTGCCTGCCACCACACTTTGCTAATTTTTGTATTTTAATAGAGGTGGGGTTTCACCATGTTGGCTCGAACTCCTGACGTCAAGCAGGCCACCCTGCTTGGCCTCCCAAAATTCTGGGATTACAGGTGTGAGCCACTCTGCCTGGCCTGATCCTTTCTTTAGACATAAGGTTGAACTATGGAGAATATGAGAGTATGAAATACTTTTGGAAGAAAAATTCTGGGAGAAGGGTCTTTTCTGAGAAAGTGTCATTAAATAGGAAAAGAATAATTTCCCTTTTGAGCTAGAATTATATTTGCAATGTGAAGCTTTTCTTGTTGCAGAATAGACGTTCTTTGACATTATTCTCTATTCCTTAGATTTCCATGAGGACAACTTACAAGGACCTATATGGCCTCATTTTAGCTGCTTCAGTGTGTTGGAGCTATTACTTGCTCCTTCATTTTCTGGGCCTGGTGTGACAGTGGCTGCTGAGCACTATGAAGGTTGTCCCGGAAAAGAATGCTGTCCGGATACTCGGGGGGCGAGAACGGGGTGCTCGGGCCATAGGAGCTCAGCGGCTTCTGCAGGAGCTGGTGGAAGATAAAAGCCGGTGGATTAAATGGGAGGGCAAGGTGAGGAAAATGGCTATTTTTAACATGGGATTTGTACTGGTGATGGTAGACTGGGACCTTAGAATGGGTCAACAGCAGAGGGTTTTTTTTTCCCCCATCCCATCGCCCTCTGTCCACCTCCCAGCCTTTGCCTGTGCTATTCCACCCGCCAGGAGCGCCGCTTCCTGCCTGACTGCGCAGGCCTCGGCCTCAGTCTTGCCTTCTGCAAACCCGGGTCTCCAACCTATCCCCCCGCCCTCCTCTTTGGGCGCCAGGGAGGGGCTCAGGGTGCCCGGAGCCATCCCCGCTGGACCCTCCAGGGACTGGACTCCAAGTCCCAGAATGCCCCGCGCTTCCCGTGGGTGGGGCCCAGGGCTTTCCCCCACCCAGCGCGCAGTTTGGGAGGTGCTGGGCAATTTTCAAATTTGGCGCTGACCGGGAGGGGCGGTGACAGCTGTGGCTGTGGTTCTCCGCCCCGCCACCCCCACCCACAGGCTGCTGCTGGCTGCCGCGCCCGGAGCCCGAGGTCGGGGCACCCAGCAAAGCTGCCCCGTACACTCCATGGGGCCTCCCCAGGCAGCACGACTCGCAGTGGGGGGCTCCGGGCCCATTTCCACGATGGGAAATTGAGGCACAGGGAGGTTAGGGACCGGTCGGGGGATCTTGTATGGGAGGGTTGACATATCTGACTTAGGGAGTTGTTTGTAAATTTAAAAGAATTTATGCGCTAGAAATATCTTCTTCCTTTAGAGCTAGACAGTTTTCCTAAAGGTAATTTAAGTTTATCTCTCTGTTTGTAGCTTGATCATTGTCTCCAGTTTTTAAGCCTGTACTGTGAATACGAATCTAGATTGGTTAATGTGCTTTTGAGATAGGGTGAACCATAGTTTATAAATCATGCATTTTAATTTTTTTTTTTTTTGTCTCCCAGAGAGTAGAACTGCCGGATAGTCCACGCTCTACCTTCTTATTGGCCTTCAGCCCAGACAGGTACTTAGTACTTATCTATAACTTAACCATAAGATTTGTGATACCAGTGCTTTCTGTATATTTGGCCTGGCTTGATCTGCCAAGTCAGTCCCTAAAGGCTCTCTGAATTACTGTATGAACAGAGCTTTGGCCATGTGTCAGAAAGGGAAAGAAAGTAGATAAGCAATGCTGACCTAAAAAATAATGAGAACAAGCAAAGGAAACTGATCATTGAGAGGATCAAAACTTGGAAAGTTTCTCAGTAACAGTCTTTTGCCTGTGTGATGTAGCTCACCAGTGGCATGATGGTTTTTCCAGTTGGAAAAAATATTTTCTTTTTTTTCAAGACGGGGTTTCACCATGTTGGTCAGGCTGGTCTTGAACTCCTGACTTCAGGTGATCCACCTGCCTTGGCCTCCAAAGTGCTTGGATTACAGGCGGGAGCCACCACGCCTGGCCCGGAAAAAATTTTCTGAATGTGGCATGTGTCATTTGGGGACAGTATTGACAAGCCAAAAGGTTTTAACGATCAGAATATTTCTGTTTGTAGATACACTGCCTAATGTGCAAAGCTTAGTGCCTTTCATGTTGGGATGGGCAGTAGTATCGCTATTCTGTGTTGTCCAAAGTTGATAAGGTTGGTTACCCTTCTACATGCTTCTGAATTCAGTTCTACTCTTTGGTTCTCCAGGACTCTCTTAGCCTCCACCCATGTGAATCATAATATCTATATTACGTAGGTGAAGACTGGGAAATGTGTTCATTCCCTGATTGGACACCACTGTACTCCATGGTGTGTCACTTTTCACCCCACCATCTCAGGCCTTATTGCTTCTGGCTGCCTAGATGGGGAGGTTAGGATTCGGGATTTACACATGAGTATTTCCTTAAGATGCCCTTTTCTTTTGGTATTCTATTTTTATTAATTGTTTTTTAGTCAGAGTGTCCCTCTGTTGTCCAGGCTGGAGTGCGATGGCACAATCTCTGCTCACTGCAACCTCTGCCTCCTGGGTTCAAGCGATTCTCCTACCTCAGCCTCCCGAGCAGCTGGAATTACAGGCATGTGCCACCATGCCCGGCTAATTTTTCTATTTTTAGTAGAGACAGGGTTTCACTATGTTTGCCAGGCTTGTCTCGAATTCCTGACCTCAGGTGATCTGCCCACCTCGGCCTTCCAAAGTGCTGGGATTACAGGTGTAAGCCACTGTGCTTCTTTTGGTATTCAGAGACTTGTTTACCATTGGGTTCTTCTAGAAGAGCCTAGCCAGGTTCTTAGGACTACATCTGAATGTATTGTGGTAGACATTGCCCAGTTAATTAATAGGAAGGGTAGGTCACTGTCTTTCACTTTTTTTTTTTTTTGCAATAGCTTAAGCATACCCTGAGATTGTCTTCCATTCTAAGATGAATACCTGCCTAATGCTTCCTTTGACCCATTGTGAACAGGAGGCTCTAAGATATGTTCAGGATGGATTTCTGTTTTCTTAGGGCAAAGATTGTCCTGTACTCTGATCATGATCATCAAAGCAATATCCTCTCTGTCCTAGTAATGTGTAGTGGGTTGTCCTGCACTGTGTTGCACACCAAGCTTGAGTTTTCTCAGGCTTTAAATATAGGAACTGTGGGCTGGGTGCCATGGCTCATGCCTGTAATCCTAGCATTTTGGGAGGCCAAGACAGGTGGATTGCTTGAGTTCAGGAGTTTGGTACCAGCCTGGGCAAGATACTATACCAAAAATATTATATGCAAAATTATATAAAATTAGCCGGGCATGGTGCCATGCACCTGTGGTCCCAGCTACTTGGGAGGCTGAGGTGCGAGGATTGCTTGAGCCCAGGAGGCAGAGGTTGCAGTGCACTGAGATTGTGCCACTGCACTCTAGCCTGGGTGACAGAATGAAATCCCTTTTCAAAAAAAGAAAAAAAGACATAGGAGGATCTAAAAAAAAAGAAAAAATAAGAACTGTGTATATATGCTTGTAGATTGTGAATGATTTGAAGAACTGAGCTGATTATATAGTATTTGTCTGATAAAGTAGTGACATTGCCAGATCACTGATCTTCTACATCTTTTTACAGAGGCTATATTTAAAGTAGGCCCTATATGTAGTCATTTTACCTTAAATGGACCTTTCTTGAAATTGACTTCCCAGTCTGTTGACAGCTTGTAACCTGAAAATATCTGGAATTGGTGCATTTGCAGGGTGGCAGTGAAAGCTGGTTCACAGATAGCAACAATGCTATTGCCTCCCTGGCTTTTCACCCTACAGCTCAGCTCCTGCTGATTGCCACTGCCCACGAGATTCACTTCTGGGATTGGAGTCGACGGGAGCCCTTTGCTGTGGTGAAGACAGCTAGTGAGATGGAATGGGTCTGGTAAGTGCTCTGCCCCATCAACATTATCTGGCACAGGACTGACATAATAGAGGACATTCTACTGGCTGTCACCTTGGAAGACAGGTTGTTATTCCTGCTCAGGGCAGGTTGTCATCCTCAGCTCCTCCTATTTTTTTTTTTTTTTTTTTTTTTTTTTGAGACAGAGTCTCACTCTGTCACCCAGGCTGGAGGGCAGTGGTGCAATTTCAGCTCACTGTAACCTCTGCCTCCTGGGTTCAAGTGATTTTCGTACCTCAGCCTCCTGAGTAGCTGGGATTACAGGCACCCACCACCACACCCAGCTCATTTTTTTGGTATTTTTAGTAGAAACAGGATTACACTATGTTGGCCAGACTGGTCTTAAACTCCTGACCACAAATAATCCGCCTGCCTCAGCCTACAAAGTGCTGGGATTACAGGTGTGAGCCACCTTGCTCACCAGCCCCGCTTTTTTTTTTTTTTTTTGAGACAGGGTCTTGCTCTGTTACCCAGGCTCAAGTACAGTTGTGCAGTCATGGCTTACTGCAGCCTTAACCTCCTGGGCTCAAGAAATTCCCATCTCAGTCTGAGGAGTATCTGGGACTACTATGCAGCCACTCTCAACTAATTTTTAAATTTTTTATGGAGATGGGGGTGGGTCTCACTGTGTTGCCCAGGCTGGTCTTGAACCCGTGGCCTTCAGAGATCCTCCTGCCTTGGCCTCTCAAAGTGTTGGGATTATAGGTGTGAGCCACTGCACCTGGCCTCCTCCCAATTTCTAAGCAGCTGGCTAATCAGCTCGGAGACATTCATTTTGTTCATTTCAGCTTTCCTTATTGGCCTGATCTTCTGGTCTTTGGAGACCTGGGCCATTAGACTCTCTTTTAGTTTCCAAGCTAACTGTGTTTGGGATATTCCTTCTTTGGGGAAACTTGAAAGAAGTTTGGGTGGTATTTTAGATAGCTCGGTGGGTTGTCTGTGTTTATCAAACTGGAAGATGGAGATGTAAGCATGTAATTGACATTTATTTAGTCCTCATGATAAAAACATATTATCTGTACTAAAGTTGATGTATTGTGTTTCTTTGGTCCTCTTGGATTTGCAGTTGAATACAGGCTAATTTTCTGGTTTCAGCTATGTTATTTAAGGCTGGGACTGTTCATTGCCACTAAGATTCATGCTTCTTGCTAGTGTAGCTGTCATTTGAGGGAAGAACTGATCCTGTGGCAGAGATGAGAGCATTTTATGCTCTACTGTTAGGATGGGCTCTTGTATTTGAGCAAATGTGTGCTTAATGTAGGTGTTCCCTGGCAGGGAAACCCTAGGTGTTTTTCATGTGAAATCATTATTTTTGTGATACACATTCCTTTACTCTGGCAAGAAGTATTGAGCATTACTGTTTTAACCTCTTTGAAAGTTTTGAAATTCTTGAATGAAGTGGATACCTGAGTGATACCACAGTTATCAGTAATGATTGCTATAAATTCTAATACAAGTTTCCTCTTCTCAGTTAACATAATTTCTCTATGCCTGTCTTTGTTTCTTCTTTTGTGATTTCAGTCTGGTGAGATTTGATCCACTTAGACACTACTTAGTCACAGAAATTGTTAACCCCTCTAATCAACAGGTAAGTTAGTCCAGCAGTTCCAACTTCAGCTAAACTGTGAGTTCTTTTCTTAACTAGTATTCCAATTCTGATTCTATTGGATTTTAATTCTCAATACCCAAGTCTTTCTTTCCAGTTAAGATTTAAAACTAGCTTTAGACTGTATATTCAGAGTTACAGTCATAATCTTGACAGGAGAGTTGATTCTGAAACCCTCCAGTGATCGCCTCATTAGAAGTAACCCTTATCATCACTACAGTGTTGGATAGCTTGTCGCTCATGTGCCTCTGGCTGGTTGACATTTTGCTTCCCCTCATTCTCTGTCATAGGGAGATGTCTTTTGTAAGACAGTTGGTTTGTCAGCTCTACTCATTCAGATATACTGCTAATTGGGAGTGGAAAATTTAATACCATGTGATTATTCTGATTCTGAAGCCAGTTGTCAGTGCTGCAGGGGTAGAGAGGTGTTTCCTATCTGTGAATGTCGTTTTCCTTGGATGATTGTCAGTGGTTAGTTTTTCTTGATTTATTTGGAGGTTCTTCTTAACTGCCTTGCTCTACCCCCTGCCCCAGGCTGGTCCACGCTGCAGGGTGATGACGAACCAGAGAGCCCCATAGATGGAACAGAATTATCCCACTACCATCAGCGTGCCCTCTTGCAGTCACAGCCAGTTCGCCGGACACCTCTCCTGCACAATTTCCTGCACATGCTGTCCTCCCGCTCCTCTGGCATCCAGGTGGGAGAGCAAAGCACAGTGCAAGATTCTGCTACCCCCTCACCCGCACCACCTCAGCCCTTCACGGAGCACCCCAGGACTTCCGCTTACATCAGGCTTCAACAACGGGTCAGTTACCCCACAGCTGAGTGCTGCCAGCACCTTGGGATCCTGTGCCTTTGCAGCTGCTGCTCTGGCACTCAAGTTCCTTCCCTCTTGCCACACCAGGACAGTGTCCCCCCTGCTTCTGCCAAAGCTACTATCCCTTCCTTTTCTTTTGTACAGACCAATCCCTTCCATCCCCTGGAGCAGGCCTCATCAACACAGCAGGACCAGGGCCTTCTGAACCAGCCGTCTGCCTTCAGTACAGTCCAGAGCAGCACTGCCGGCAACACGCTCCGCAACCTCAGTCTGGGTCCTACCCACCGCTCTTTGGGAGGGCCTCTGTCTAGCCACCCTTCTAGGTATCACCGAGAAATAACTCCTGGGCTGACAGGATCTGAGTGGACCTGGACAGTACTCAGTCTGAACTCCTGCTCTGAGACGGAATCCATGCCCCCACCCAGGACCAGTGCCTCTTCAGTGAGTTTGCTGTCTGTGCTGAGACAGAAAGAAGGTGGCTCTCAGGCATCTGTGTACACTTCAGCCATGGAAGGGAGGGGTTTTCCAGCATCAGGGTTGGCAACCAAGTCAGATGGAGGGAATGGCTCTAGCCAAAACAACTCAGGCAGCATTTGTCATGAGCTTCAGTGTGACCTGAGACTCTTCTTTTTGGAGTATGACATGCTTCAGGAGCTGGATCAGAGCCTGAGCCGGGAAGCTCCCCAGACCCAACAGGCTCAGGAAATGCTCAACAATAACATTGAATCTGAGAGGCCAGGCCCTTCCCACCAGCCCATCCCACACAGCAGTGAGAACAACTCCAACCTGTCCCGTGGCCACCTGAATCGCTGCCATGCTTGCCACAATCTCCTGACCTTCAACAACGATACCATGCGCTAGGAAAGAACCACACCTAACTACTCCTCAGGTGAAGCTAGTTCCTCCTGGCAGGTCCCCAGCTCCTTTGAGGGTGTGCCATCGAGTGGCAGCCATTTGCCACCTCTTGAGTGGACTGAGGGCCAAACGTCCAGCTCCAGCAGGCTGGAGTTGAGCAGCTCTGCTAGTCCGCAGGAGGAGAGGACTGTGGGGGTGGCCTTTAACCAGGAGACAGGCCACTGGGAAAGAATTTATACCCAGTCCAGCAGATCTGGAACTGTGTCACAGGAGGCCTTACATCAGGATATGCCTGAGGAAAGCTCTAAGGAGGATTCACTCAGGAGGTAAGCAGTTGCTTTCCTGTCTTCTGCATTCCTTGCTTTTCACCTTGTATAATTTCCTTCAGTCCTATAGATGTTGTGGCTGTATCTGGAGTGTCTGAGACCCACACATCTGCTTCTGATCTCCCCATTGCATTTTCTTGGAAAATCTTGCTCCGGTGGCAGAGATAGGATAGGGCCTAGCAGTATGAGTCAGTTGGCTGTACTAGCTCTATTTCTGGCTAAGCTCAAGGTTCTGGCTTTAGCCTTGAAAGGAGAGTGTAGATTAGGTTACAGAGGCATGAAGAGATGGAACCATTGACTTTCTCTGCCTGGCTTTTTGACCTTCTTGAGACATTGTATGTGCAGGACTACTTATTGTGAGACAAAACAATGTCCCAGAGTGCCTAGGAGTAAGTAAAAGAGAACCCTGCATGTTACAGATTAGTATATTGGCTCTTCGCTTATTGTGTTGGTTCGGACAACTGAGTTCATTTCTTTATCTTTTGGAACACTGCAGTTTGACAAAGGGAAAAGAATATATATATATGTGTGTGTGTGTGTGTGTGTGTGTGTGTGTGTGTCAAGAAAAGTTCCAATTTTTTTAGAGATACTTGTTTTTGGACAGCATATTAGTTGCTCACTTGAGATTCTCTGAGTGGATCTTCCAGATGAACATTCACCTTGGGATGGAGAAGAATAATTCATGGAAGGAAGGACTCTCCATACTCAGATTGGCATCCTAGCCAACTCTTTCATGGAAGAAACAGAGTGGGTGTAGTTGACCGCCCACCACATGTTCCATGTATGGCTATGTGCGCATCTATCTTGATTTATTAGGGACTTCTTTCTGTAATTCTGTAAAGGTCAAATCTAGCATAATCACCAACTCCCAGAATACGCCTCTTGGATCCAAACAGCATATTGCGCTGCATTACATCCTCTGTCGAAGCAACTGAAATTTCTCTGATGTAAGCTTTGCGTCTAACAAGGGTGGGAATATGAATTATGCACATAATGTACTTATTATTTTGGGAGGATGCTTTAGACAGTCACTCGGTCAATAAGTATTAGTTGAATGGTTACAAATTTTCTAGCACTGTGCTAGGCGCTACGGAAATACAAGAGAGGTATAATACGTGGTCTTTACCCACCTGAGTCTACAGTGTTACTGTGGAGGCAAGACAATGAAATTGATCTAAAGGGTAGATGAGCAAATGCTTCATTATATGGTAGTGAAATCCGATGTAGTCTAATTTCAGAGAAAGGGAAATATCATCCAAGAAGGCTTTGCAAAATCAAGTCTTGAAAGATGGGTATGATTTGGAGAGGGAAAGACCTTTTTATTTTATTTTATTATTATTTTATTTTATTTTTTGAGACGGAGTTTTGCTCTTGTTACCCAGGCTGGAGTGCAATGGCGGGATCTCCGCTCACCGCAACCTCCGCCTCCTGGGTTCAGGCAATTCTCCTGCCTCAGCCTCCTGAGTAGCTGGGATTACAGGCACGCGCCACCATGCCCAGCTAATTTTTTGTATTTTTAGAAGAGACGGGATTTCACCTTGTTGACCAAGATGGTCTTGATCTCTTGACCTCGTGATCCACCCGCCTCGGCCTCCCAAAGTGCTGGGATTACAGGCTTGAGCCACCGCTCCCAGCCTTATTTTAGGGAAACAGCATATACTAAGGTAGGAAAGGGTATGGTACATGTAGGTTCTTAGGCAGTTACTAAGGACTTGGGTTGGGAAACAGAGGGTGACTTGACTGGCTGACAAAGATGAAGTAGAGAGGTTGCTAACTCTACCCATATGCTTGAAACCAGGTCTGGATTAACAGCTCCTCGATTCCTGGTTTTGAAATATTGTGCCTTGCATAATGGTCCACATCAGGAGCCTGAGCCTCTGTTCTTCCTCTTTGTCAATAGAGATGAGAAGGCAGTCAGCACAGTGCATGACGTGTAGTAGGCACTTTAAAAGTTTATTAAAGATCACTGCAAAAGGACCGTCTTCAGTTACTATTCTAAGAAACCAAGCAGTTGCTGTTTCCGTAGTACCAGTGGGCTCTAGTTAGCTTTTGTCCATTCTGCTCTAGTAGGACCTCTTCATATGCTGTTCTGAGAAATACCTGAGTGGTTTAAAAGAAATTCTAGGCCAGGCATGGTGGCTCATGCCTGTAATCCCAGTACTTTGGGAGGCCGAGGCAGGTGAATCACCTGAAGTCAAGGCAGATGGATTACCTGAGGTCAAGAGTTCGAGACCAGCCTGGCCAACATGGTGAAACCCTGTATCTACTAAAAATTCACAAAAATTAGCTGGGTGTGGTAGCTGGTGCCTGTAATCTCAGCTACTTAGGAGGCTGAGACTGGAGAATTGCTGGAATGTGGGAGGCAGAGGTTGCAGTGAGCTGAGATCATGCCACTGCACTCCAGCCCAGACAATAACAGTGAGAATCTGTCTCAAAAAAAAAAAAAAAAGAAAGAAACTTTATTGTTTGATGATAATTAGAGATACCAGTACTGTCAGTACTCATACCTGTAATCCCAGCACTTTGGGAGGCTGAGGTGAACAGGCTACTTGAGGTCAGGATTTCAAGACCATCCTGGCCGACATGGTGAACCCCTGTCTCTACTAAAAATACAAAAATTAGCCAGGCATGGGCCTGTAGTGGTGTGGACCTGTAGTCCCAGCTACTTGGGAGACTGGGGCAGGAGAATTGCTTGGACCTGGGAGACGGAGGTTGCAGTGAACTGAGATTGCGCCACTGCACTCCCGCCTGGGTGACAGAGCAAGATTCCATTTGAAAGAAAAAAAAAAAGAGAGAGCGATACCAGTTACTGGGGACCTATTATATGTTAGGTATTGAGTTCTTGTTTTGAAATAATTACTTCTGCTTTCAACAGCAATTCTTTGCAAGTCAGGTATTCAATTTCCCATTTTATAGTTGAGGAAACTGAGGCTCAGGGAAGTCAGTTTCTTGTTAAAGGTCACATAATAGGTCTCCTGAGTGAGAATTAGAACTCTGGTCTTCATGACTAAAGATTTGTACAAGTTGTCCTTCATGGCATTTTCCTTAATATGATAACTTTTTTTTTTTTTTGAGACAGAGTTTCACTCTTGTTGCCCAGGCTGGAGGGAAGTGGCATGATCTCAGCTCACTACAACCTTTGCCTCACTGTTTAAGTGATTCTTCTGCCTCAGCATCCTATGTAGTGGGATTACAGGCATGCACCACCACACCTGGCTAATTCTGTATTTTTAGTAGAGATGGGGTTTCTCCATGTTGGTCAGGCTGGCCTTGAATTCCTGACCTTAGGTGATCTGCCCACCTCGGCTTCTCAAAGTGTTGGGATTACAGGCTTGAGCCACCATGCCTGGCTGAATACTTCGTTTTCAAGTGAACCACTTTTTTTTTTCTTTTAACTTGTCGTTACGGAAATCTTCAAACATATATAAAAATAAAGAGAAAAGTATGACTGAACTTCCATACACCTATAACCTGACTTCAAAAGTTATCAGTGCTTGGCTAGCTTTCTTTAATCTATATTCCATCTACTCCTCCCACCTAGGTATCAGATAATTTCGTCTGTAAATACTTCACTAGATTTTCTAGAGCAATGCTGTCCAATAAAACTTCTTACACTGATGGAAATGTTCTCTGTGCTATGTAAAATGGTAGCCACTCGCTCCTCATGGCTACTAAGCATTTTAAATGCTTCTACTGTGATCTGAGAAAATAAATGTAATTTAAAAATTTTTAATTAAATAGCCACATGTGACTAATGTCTATCATACACCTAAAATGTTATTAATTGTTTAATGAAGGCTGGGTGTGTGGCTCAATTCCTGTAATCCCAGCACTTTGGGAGCCTGAGGCCGGTATATCATGAGGTCAGGAGTTCGAGAGCAGCCTGGCCAACATAGTGAAACCCCATCTCTACTAAAAATACAAAAATTAGTCATGGTGGCACACATCTGTAGTCCCAGCTACTCAGGAGGCTGAGGTGGGAGAATCGCTTGAAGCTGGGAGATGGAGGTTGCAGTGCACCAAGACCACACCATTGCACTCCAGCCTGGGTGACAGAGTGAGACTGTCTCAAAAAAAAAAAAAAAAAAGTAAATGATTATTAATAAAAATAATCATTTTCTAATGATATACATCAGTAAAAACCCCTTCTCTACTAAAAATACAAAAATTAGCCAGGTGTAGTGGCACATGCCTGTAGTCCAAGCTACAGGGGTCTGAGGCAGGAGAATCGCTTGGACCTGGGGAGTGGAGGTTGCAGTGAGCCGAGATTGTGCCGCTGCCCTCCATCCTGGGCAACAGAGCAAGACTCCATTTCAAAAAAAAAACAAAAACAAAACCCAGAAACTGTTAAGGGTCTACCAAACTTTTTTGTTTAAATATAGCTTTCTTTTATGTGCCAAAAAGTATATGCGTTGTGATTTAAAGTTCAACCATTTAAAAATGTGTATCATAAAAAATGAAAACCCTGATCATCTCACTGTAAAAATTTTATATTTATGCTTTTTTTTTTTTTGGGGGGGGGAGGAAGGCAGGAAGGGAGGGAAGAAGGACGGTAGGGAGGAAGGAAGGGATGAAGGAAGGAAGGAAGGGAGGAAGCGGGGAGGGAGGGAGGCAGGGAGGGAAGGGAAGGAAGGAAATCAAGCAATGAGAGAGACATTGCCAACCTAGATCTAGAGGTTTACAAGTTGATTTCTTTTTTTTTCAGAGAAGGAAAGAAAAAAAATAATAAGGAGAGGAAGAAAGAGGGAGAGTAAATGGAAATATTGCTTTATTTTGAAAAAAATTGAGTATTAATAATGGCCAATCAATGTTTCATTTAAACTTATGGGTAGGTGTGATGTGGTATTGACAAGAATGTATATTTTGTGTATTTGAAGTGGAGAGCTCTATGAATATTTATTAAGTTTACTTGTTCCGGATCTGAGTTCGAGTCCTTGATATCCTTATTAATTTTCTGTCTCATTGAATCTAAGTCTCGTATCTGGGTGTTAGGATCGTTAGCTCTTGTTGTTGCATTGATTCTTTTACCACTATATCTTTGTTGCTTTAAAATCTATTTTCTCCAATACGAGAATTGCAACTCCTGCTTTTTATTTATTTATTATTTATTTTTGCTCTCCATTTGGTTGGTAAATCTTTCTCCATCCCTTTGTTTTGAGCCTTTGTGTATCCTTGCATGTGAAACAGGTCTGGATGTAAAATGCCATTGGGTTTTGGCTGTGTCTTTTGATTGGGGGATTTAGTCAATTTAAATTTAGGGTTGCTGCCATTTGATGTTGACTGGCTGTTTTATCCATTCGTTGGTGTAAATTCTTCTTTATGTTGGTGCTCTTTACTTTTTGGTGTATTTTTAGAAAGGCTAATACTGGTTGTTTCTTTCTGTGTGTAATGCTTCTTTCAGAAGCTCTTGTAAAGCAGGCCTGGTGGTAATAAAATTTCTGAGTTCTTGCTTGTTCATAAAAGATTTTATTTTTCCTTCAGTTGTGAAGCTTAGTTTGGCTGGATATGAAATTCTGGGCTGAAGGTTCTGTTCTTTGAGAATGTTGAATATTGGCCCCCACTCTCTTCTGGCTTGTAGAGTTTCTGCTGAGAGATCTGCTGTAAGTCTGATAAGCTTGCCTTTGTGGGTAACATGACCTTTCTCTCTGGCTGCCCTTAGTATTTTCTCCTTCGTTTCAACCCTGGTGAATCTAACGATTATGTGCCTTGGGGTTGCTCTTCTTGAGGAATATCTTTGTGGTGTTCTCTGTATTACCTGGGGTTGAATTTTGACCTGCTTTGCTAGTTTAGGAAAATTTTCCTGAATAATATCCTGAAGGGTATTTTCCAGCTTGGATTCATTCTCTCCGTTGCATTCAGGTACACCTATCAAACGTAAATTTGGTCTTTTCACATAGTCCCACATTTCTTGGAGACTTTGCTCATTCCTTTTTATCCTTTTTTCTCTAATCTTTTCTTCACGTTTTATTTCATTAAGTTGGACTTTGACCTCTGATATCCCTTCTTCTGCTTGAACAATTTGAGTGTTTAAACCTGTGCATACTTCTCGGAGTTCCTGTATTGTATTCTTTAGTTCCTTTAATTCACTCATACTCCGCTCTAAGTTGTCTATTCTCAATAGGATTTCATCAAACCTTTTTTCAAAGTTCCTAGTTTCTTTACGTTGGGCTACAACATGGTCTTTTAACTCACCGAAGTTTCTTATTATCCATTCCTTGAAGAGTGATTCTGTCATTGGGATGCGCTGGTTCTCCCTCAAGCCTTGTTCCATTGTTGATGTGGAACTGTGATCATCTTTAGAGGGAGAGGCGTTCTGACTTTGAGTATTCTCAGCTTTTTTACGCTGGTTTCTTCCCGTCATTGTAAATTTATCCTCCTGCCGTCTTTGAAATTACCAACTTTCAGATTAGGTCTCTTGAGTGGACGTCCAGGTTGTTAGTTCCCAGGGCCAGAGCAGCGGCGTTAAAACTGATGGTGCTTTTCTGCCCAGGATTCTCCTGTCGGGCTTCCTTCTTGTGTCGGTAGTAGGCGACTCTGCCCTCCCGGGGCTCCAAACCTCGGTCAGAAGGGGAACCGACCCTGTTTACTCTGCGCCGAGCGCTCCCGCGCAGAGGTGCCGTCACAGCTGCTGCCGGGCTCTGGTGTCCTGCTGGGGACCCCGGCCGGTCCTCCGAACCTGTTTACTTTGCTCCGAGAGCTGCCGCGCCAAGGTGCCGGCGGAACCGCTGCACCGGCCACGAGAGTCGCGCTGGCCTCCGGTGTGTTTCCCCCACTGGGGGATCTCCTGCTCCGTGAGCGACCAGAATTTGTCTGAAAGTGTGGCGTCCTCTAGTTCTCCGCGCCTTCCCCGAGAGCTGCAATCCCGGGATGTTAGCGATCGGCCATCTTGGATGGTTTCCACTTTTTTTTTTAAATATACAAATAACTCAGGGTTTTCATTGTAAAATAGTGTATTAATACAGTAGTTACATTATGTATATGGAATCACTTTTAAATGAGGTAGGATGTGGTATACCATGAGGGCTGACAGCTGTCTAAAAAATGAGGTATGTTGTAAAATATTCTAAGTGCATACACATTAAAGGACCACCATTTGAATGACTGCATTCTGGTGTAAATCACTAGTCTCCAGCTGATGAGCCAGCCCTTGTTTCTAGTTCTCCAGCAGGTGTCACTGTTGGGCTGCTGCTGCTAGGTTGGGATGGCTGGGAAGAAAAGATGTCCCTACTGTTTGTGTATGAGGTTGCCTTTTTTAACAAAGCCTATTTTTGGAGATGACTGTTGTTCCTGAGTGAGTGGAGTTCACAAAAGGTGATTGTATTTGAAAGGAGAAAGTTTTGTTCATTGGCCTTGTAGTGGGAGATAGGCTAAGGACCCTGTTTGGATCCTTGGTGCTGCTGGGATATTTAATAGTGTTTGCAAATAGTGGGGGTATTAATAAGCAAACAGTGTGTATTTCAGTGTAGCTCTGTGCTGCCAAGTGGTAATAATCAGTACACAGTTTGTCTCCTTTTGCCTGTGGGCAGTGGAGGGCAAGCTGTCTTTGTGTAAGTCTGACACTACTTTGCAACTTGAGTGGCATGCCCTTGCTTCACTACAAAGAAATGACTTCTCTGTGGGAGTGCATGATCCAGAAGATCGGGGTGTTGTGGCTCCCTGCAGCAGGGTGCCCTTGGCCTTTAAAGGCTGGTATTAGGAAAAAGAAAATGGTTTCAATGGCAAGTTAAGACTGGAGGGAACCTAGAACTTTTGAAATCCAGTCTCTTTCTGATGAGAAAACAGATGCAGAGAGAGTAAATGACTTCTTAAAGAGGTGTTTATAAGCAAAGGTGGGATTCGAACTCCTGGGCCCTGAAGAGGGCACCCTTTCCTCCATTTCTTTTAAAATCAGTGCCTTCAGACACCAGTTTTCTTCCTCAAAACCTCTATTGTTCATGTAGGTCATTGCCTGAGGGGACTCTTCAGTAAACTTTTTTTTTTTTGAAACGGAATCTCACTCTGTGGCCTAGGCTGGAGTGTCGTGGTGTGATCTTGGCTCACTGCTACCTCTGCCTCCTGAGTTCAAGCGATTCTGCCACCTCAGCCTCCTGAGTAGCTGGGATTACAGGCACGTGCCACCACACCCAGCTAATTTTTTATATCTTTAGTAGAGACAGAGGTTTCACCATGTTAATCAGGCTGGTCTCAAATTCCTGACCTCGTGATCCACCTGCCTTGGCCTCCCAAAGTGCTGGGATTACAGGCGTGAGCCACCACACCCAGCTTTAGTCAACTCTTACTGTAAGAAATTGAAGGTCTATTAGGTAATTTGTAATTATTATTTCTGGGTAGAGTGGTAACCAACACAGTGCTTACAGGAGAAATGCTGTTTTAGTTATTTGCCCATAGAACTAAATTGATTAGTCTTAATAGAGTGATTCCTGTTAGGGATGTTCACTATTAAAATCCCAGCCACTGAGAGAGAGAAAAATTGGTTTCAGTCTCCTCCTAGAAGCACTAATTGTTTCTGTATTCTCTCTCCAGGTAGTTAAGAAAGCCTTGGGTTTGGAGTATTTAGTAAGACTGAGTGTGTTCTGAGTATTTCGATCTTTTTCTCTCATGATAGATGAAGACTGGGGATGTACGTTGATGGCCTTAGCGTGAAATGTGGCCAGAACATCAAAGGCTAGCGTTAGAAGCCCTCATTGGATTGCTGAGTTACTTAGACTTTTGTGGAGGAATTGCTTTGGACTTTAGAACAGTCTGAAGCCCTTTGAAGCTTCATGGTCCACCACACTTATTTGTTCCCTTAGTTCCAGTCACCTGGAGTTTCTCCATGGAGGCCTCTGCCCAAACATCATTGATGGCGGAAAATAAATGGTGTGTCTGTGGGGCTGATTGTAAGTCCACAAAAGGGAGTTGGCAGCCTAAAAATGAGGAAAGTGGAAGTCTTCTTAGCCTGACTGGTATAGAAAGGGGTCCAAATGTAGTAGTTTTTCTGTGCCATTGATCTAGCTGGGTGTGAAGAGTTTTGATAGCTAACCTCTCCCACTTTCTTTGGATGGGGAATATACTTAATTTATTATTCAAAACCTAGTACAGCTGTCACCATTTCCTTTGGGAAACCTTCTCTGACTGCCCCAAATAATCACTTCCTTTTCTTTGTTGCATGTGTACTAGATACTTCTTTGTGATATTGCACCCATGACAGAAAATTGTTGGTTTACCTTTCTGTTAGTGAGCTGCCTGAAGACAGTGATCGTGTCTGTATGTATCCCTTCTGTACCTAGTCTACTACCTGGCCGCACAGTAGGTGCTCAGTAAATGTTAGTTGAATTGAATAAGTAGATTTGAAATTATATTCCCTATGATTCAATATGCAGTATAAGTCCTGTTTGGCCTTTTTAGCAAAAAAGATAAAAAGATCTATTATTGTATCACATCATTTGGTCTTACAGAGAGTCATTGGCTGAATAAATGAAGCGGTATTACCCAGAGTTGTACGAGGAAGTCACATCTTCCATAACTTGAACTCTGTTGACCTCTGATGTTTCAATGTTCTGTGTTCTTAACCTGTGAATGGTTGTCCTGAAGCCTGTAATAAGTCTGGTCCAGTGTGTGTCCTTCATATTAACTTCAAACTGATGACTCAGGGCCTGCACCTTCCTTAGCAGCACTGGCATCATATGCAGCCTTCCTTTTTTTTTTTTTTTTTTTTTCCTTTTTAGTACCCCATTCCTTTTGAATACAGCTTGCTCTTGAGACCATTTTGTTGGTCTTTGGCTTGGCATCTCAGTAATATCTCTGCCAGTCAGTGCTGTTGGTATTTTTTTCTCTTTAAAGATTCTTCTACAATTTCTATGAAGGTATACTTGGTTTTGATTTAGTTAAAAAATTGCATGTGGATGATCCAAATTAAATGTGAAAATTTTTTCCCACTGATGCTTTATTTTTCTTTAAGTTTCTGTGGAAGGCTTTCATTAAATTTGCTTAGAAGTAGTATTTTTGGGGTTTGAGAAAGTGTGTGCTCTCATCTTTTGTTTTGGAGTCTGAGCATCATTAGAAAGAACCTTTTTAAGTTTTGAGATGCTTGTAGGTCCTTTTTTTCTTGTGGAGGTCAGAATCCTTATGTTAAAAGAAAGTTTTGCTTTACCTCTAAGTATGTAGGGTATGAATAGTTGCCCCTGAAAAAGAACTGGTGGAATTGTCATCTTTGGTATTCAAGATAAAATAAACCCTTCCTAACTTCTGAGTTCTTCTTACTTAGAAGTTTGGCATTTAAGGACAAATAGGGAAGAGTCCCCAACCATGAGAATTTCATTTGTGTTACAGACAAATCATGACATGTTCTTTCTGGGAAAGAGGGAGGACCAAGTGTTGGGAAATAAAAAGGAGACAAAGCCTGTGGTGGAATTAACCAACTTGTCTTAAGAGAGATAAGGGAAAGGAAGCTGGGGAAGGTAAACTTAGGCCTTAGAAAAGGGTACTGAGGGCTGGGCATGGTGGTTCATGCCTGTGATCCCAGCACTTTGAGAGGCCAAGGTAAGCAGATGGCTTCAGCTCAGGAGTTTAAGACCAGGGCTGGGCAACATAGTGAAAACTCATCTCTACAAAAAGCTAAAAAATTAAGTGGGTGTTGTGGCATGCACTTGTAGTCCCAGCTACTCAGGAGGCTGAGGTGAGAGGATTGCTTGAGCTTGGGAAGTTGAGGCTGCAGTGAGCCATAATTGTGCCACTGCACTCGAGCCTGGGCCACAGGGTGGAGACCCTGTTTCTAAGGGAAAAAAGAGGGAACTGAGGAATATGCACAAGGGCTGCTCCACACATGAGTTTTGTTCTTCCTAATAACCCTGAGAGTTGGGCTTATAAACTGTGATTGATCCATGCATCCATTTATTCACTCATTCCATTAACAGATATTTACTAAGCACCTGCACATACCAGGTGCTATTTATTTTATTTTATTTTGAGAGTGTCACTTTTGTTGCCTAGGCTAAAGTGCAGTGGTGCAGTCTCGGTTCACTGCAACCTCCGCCTCCCGGGTTGAAGCAATTCTCCTGCCTCAGCCTCTCGAGTAGCTGGGATTATGGGCGCGTGCCACCACGCCTGGCTAATTTCTTTTGTATTTTTAGTGGAGATGGAGTTTCACCATGATGGTGAAGCTAGTCTTGAGCTCCTGATCTCTGGTGATCCGCCCACTGTGGCCTCCCAAAGGGCTGGGATTACAGGCGTGAGCCACCACACCCGGCTGGCACCAGGTGCTATTTAAATGCCAGCAATAATTATTTCCTTCTAATGGGAGAACGGCAACTGAAAAAAAAAGATAGTATACCAGACTGTGACAAGTTCTATGGCAAAAAAGAGAAACGTATAAAAAATGTAGAGGATGCTGCAATTTGAAATAGGGTCACCAAAAAAGTCTTGATAATGTTACACTGGAGCAGAGGAGACCTTCAAGAAGTACAGAAGCAAACCCCATCGACATTAGGGGAAGGACATTTTAGACAGAGGAAAGGGCAAATGCAAAATCCCCGAGATGCTTGGCACTGTCAGGCAGTGCAGCTGGAGCACAGCAAGGGGATGGCATGATAGGAGTTGAAGTTGGAAAGGTGACAAGGATGAGATTATGCAGGGTCTTCTAAGCCATTTAAGGGATTTTTTTTTTCTCTTCCTTTGAGAGATTTGGGAAGCCATCAGAAGTGGAGTAGCATGATCTTATATTTTAAAAAGATAACTGTGGCTGCTGAGAATAGACCTAGGAGCTAAGCAGGGTAAATTAAAGCTAGGCCAAATCCACACCCTTTTAGATTGATTTGTGTCTTGAGACTGTTGAAAACCAAGGAGGAGTGACTGATTCTGTCAGGATAAAAGAGGCCTTAAATGTTTGGATGAAGAACTGATAAGTGGGTGAACAAATGAGTGAATGAATGAATCAGTTCTCTCAGCAGGCATATTACCCGCAACAAAGCCCCTCCACTCTTCCCCAACCTCCAAATAAGAAGGCATGTTATTGAAACTGAGGAAGAGAGAGCTTGAAAAATTTATAGTAAACAAGAGATCATAAATGGAAACAAAATGACTGTTTTTTTGCTGCTTACAAAACTATTGCCAATTCGTTTGTAAAATACAAACATTACAAGGCTGGGCGCGGTGGCTCAGCCTGTAATCCCAGCACTTTGGGGGGCCGAGGTGGGTGGGTCATGAGGTCAAGAGATGGAGACCATCATGGTCAACGAGGTGAAACCCCGTCTCTACTAAAAATACAAAAAATTAGCTGGGCATGGTGGTGCGTGCCTTTAATCCCAGCTACTCAGGAGGCTGAGGCAGGAGAATTGCCTGAACCCAGTAGGCGGAGGTTGCGGTGAACCGAGATCGCACCATTGCACTCCAGCCTGGGTAACAAGAGCGAAACTCCATCTCAAAAAACAAAAAAAAACATTAAAGAAATGTGCGATTATAGAAAGTGAATATCCTCTCAAAGCCACTGCTGAGAGATCTGCTATTAACAATTTGTGCATGTGTTAACTCCAGAATTTTTTTCTCTGCTAATGAAAACACATTTTTCCATTTATTTTAATTATTTTCCTTTTCTTTTCTTTTGGGACAGAGTCTTGCTTTGTAGCCCAAGTGGGAGTGCAGTGGTATGCTCTTGGCTCACTGCAGCCTCCACCTCTCTGGTTCAAGTGATTCTTGTGCCTCAGCCTCCCCAGTAGCTGGGATTACAGGTGTGTGCCACAACACCTGGCTAATTTCTGTATTTTTAGTAGAGACGGGGTTTTATTATATTGGCCATGTTTTTTCTTTTTTACCGTGTTGCAGGATCTTTGCTTACTTGAGCGTTTTAGAAGATGAAGTTCTAGAAGTGGAATTGCTAGTGCCCAAGAGTGAGCATTGTTAGTGGTAAATGAAAATTAATTGTATAGTATTCGTTATTACTAATATAAGATATAGAAAGTATTTCCTATTGCCTGTTTTATTTAACTGATCATTATTTCATAGATATCATAGATTAGAACTCTTAAACCTTTTGTTCTGTATAAGCTCTTAAGTTTATCAGTAGTAAATTTTCCTACTACAGGTTTTCAGGAGCTTCCTTTTCAAGTTTTTTTTTTTTTTTTTTTTTTTGAGACGGAGTTTCGCTCTTGTTACCCAGGCTAGAGTGCAATGGCGCGATCTCGGCTCACCGCAACCTCCGCCTCCTGGGTTCAGGCAATTCTCCTGCCTCAGCCTCCCGAGTAGCTGGGATTACAGGCACGCGCCACCGTGCCCAGCTAATTTTTTGCATTTTTAGTAGAGACGGGGTTTCACCATGTTGACCAGGATGGTCTCGATCTCTTGACCTCGTGATCCACCCGCCTCGGCCTCCCAAAGTGCTGGGATTACAGGGTTGAGCCACCGCGCCCGGCCCCTTCTCAAGTTTTTGAGAAAAACTTTGTTTTATTAATTCTAAATGACTGCCACCTTGAGGTGTTAGTGTACGTTTCTTCTCTGACACCCTTGTATGAGAAAAACATGGCCCTGTTCCATCTCTGACAATCACATACATACTGGCTTTCATCTACTTAGTGTTCTGTGTCTTATTAAGTGGAAAAATCCAGGCATCTCCTGCCTTTTCATAAAACAGTAACTTACTTACTTACTTATTTATTTTTGAGACATAGTCTTGTTGCTCAGGCTAGAGTGCAGTGGCACAATCTTGGCTCACTATAACCTCCGCCTCCTGTGTTCAAGTGATTCCCCTGCCCCAGCCTCCCAAGTAGCTGGGATTACAGGCACCCACTACCATGCCTGGCTGAATTTTTGTATTTTTAGTAGAGACAGGGTAACACCATGTTGACCATGTTGGTCTCAAACCCCTAACCTCAAGTGATCCACTTCGCTCAGCCTATCAAAGTGTTGAGATTACAGGGGTGAGCCGCCATGCCCAGCCAGCAATAACGTTTAGATATCTAATGCATTTGTCATTGGGATGGTTAGGCAACCTGTTTTTTCTTTGGCAATATGGCAGTGAGGATAGAGTGAAGGAGGGGTATCATTCTGTTAATCTTTCTTAACTTTGCTGCTCACCTGTCTGACTAGGTCACTCTGTTTGAGCCTCTGAATTCTGTATGTGTTCTCTGCTCTGCCCTCTATATCAGGCATTGGCTTTTTGTAAAGGTCAAGATAGTAAATATTTTAGGATTTGGAGGCCATACAGTCGCTGTTGCAATTACTCAGCTTTGCTGTTGTAGTATGAAAGCAATCACAGACAATATCTAAATGAATGAGTATGGGCCTGCTCAGTGGTTTACGCCTGTAATCTCAACACTTTGGGAGACCAAGGCAGGCAGATCATTTGAGGTCAGGAGTTTGAGACCAGCCTGACCAACATGGCAAAACCCCTCTACTAAAAATAGAAAAATTGGCTGGCATGGTGGCAGTTACGTGCCCTGTTTTCTCAGCTACTTGGGAGGCTGAGGCAGGAGACTTGCTTGAATCTGGGAAGCGGAGGTTGCAGTGAGCCGAAATCGTGCCATTGAACTTCAGCCTGGGCTACAGAGCGAGACTCTGTCCCAAATAAATGAATGAATCAATGAATGAGAGTGTGGCTGTGTTCTAGTAACACTTTATTTATGGAGACAAATGTGATTTTCATATAATTTTCACGAGTCATAAAAAATTATTTTGATGTTTTTCAATGATTTAAAAATATGAAAACCATTCATAGCTGGCTTTGGCTTGCAGGCTATAGTCTGCCAATTCCTGCTTTACAGGGATGTGATTTGGAAGAGTCAGGTGCTAGAGTAATAGAAGGCATTATGACAGTGAGGGCCCCAAAGAGGTTGTTAGCGGACCCCTGCACTTGTGCTTGTTCTCTCTCTTTCCTTTGGACTAGATGCTCTAAGTATTGGCTCTTGTGGGATTCTTTGATAGTAAAGAGCAGGCATAAATGCCTAAAGAATTACTTGTTTCTTGTGCTATCTGGCCTGAAGCATGGTTCTCCAGCCTCACTTTCTGTCTTTCTTGGGAATCGCATGCAAATGAGGCAGCTTGCCCTGGTTGGGAGGACATGAGCCTCCAGGGCTTCCAGGCAGTATGCTTGGCAGGCAGCCCTTCCCCCAGTGCAGGTCATGTTAGCACCTGCTAGGCTGATCTAAATTATTTCTCATCATTCCTCTCTCTGGGCTGAATGGCGTAGAGCATGCTGTGTGCTTTGTATACACCCTGAAACATGAAAAGATGTAATCGCTTCTGTCAGCTCAGGGTGTTGGAGCACTCAGGGACTGCAGTGAAGTCTGTATGTATGCCGCAGTGTGTTGGGAGCAATTTCCCGTGTACTCATTCTTCCTGCTTCAGATCCCCTTCTCTACTGTATCTATTCAGAGTAGTGCTCTAAAGTGTGCATTGGAGGTTTTCCCAAGACAATAACAGCAGGTGTATGGGATTCTGTTTGCATAACATATTTTGCTTATGGTAATTGTTCCGAGCCCATTAGAGCTGTGCAGGTAGCGTCCTCTCCTCCTCCTGGATTTCTTACACACTTATGAAGGGGTTGGGGGGTGGGCGCAGGATCCATTACATCTTCTTTCAGTTCTTTCTTGGAAGCGTTCCTGACAACATGTTTGTGTGAGGAAATTTTGCTTTCATGGGTGGGCCTGTTGTTACATTAACCCAGAGATTGCAAAATAGTCCTCAAGTGTGTTTGTTTGCCTCACAGTGTTTCTAAAAATTTTGATTTTTTTCCCCACATAAATTCAGATATCTGGATTCCGTTGAAAAAACTGGCTCACATTCCCACATTATGGTCAGCAGGAATTGAATAGGACAGCAGCTCCTTTTGTCAAGGCATGGGCTTTCTTGATGCCTTGGCCTATGCTAGGCTGATGTCATGTTTCCTACTTAAATCCAATTTTGTGTACTTGCCATTCATTGCATTAGCTCAAGCAAAATGTGTTGATGGTTAGGTGTGGGTAAATATTTCCTAAGTGCCCTACCACTTGGTTCCACCAGGGGGAGGCACTGGTCATTGCAGTACCCACTCCACCACCCCACCCATCCTGCCTAATTCACCCACAGGGGCTCCCCCTGCTTGCTGTAGGCTGACATGCTGACAGTCCCCTCACCTGAGAAGCTGCCTGATTTTTAAATAGTAACAATTAACAAACTCCTCTTCTGCTTCCAAAGGGGGAAAATGGAGGTTCCAAGCTTATTTGCTGGATGAGGCTCACTTTAGTGAGCAGATCTCTGCTATGCCAGATTATGCAGTATGAGAGCATCCTTCTTTTGGACTGTGTAAATGGACTATGTAAAATCTTGGAGAAGAATGCCTGCACCTTTTGCAGAGCACCTTGGACAGAGTGATGGGTTCCAATGAAATTAAAATCAAGTTAGAGCAGGAGTAGAAAATTGTAATAATAAAGGAGTCAGAGTTGAAAGTATGAGCTTGTCATAGAAAGAGGATTGCAGCTTGTTGACATCGTGCCCTTTTCCTTTGCTGCATCAGAGAGTACGTGTGAATCTTTTTGCCTCTTCTGCTTTTTTCCTCCCCTACACAAAGGTAGCTCAGCTTCTGCTGCCTCTGTCTCCTTGCTGTCCCCTTGGGTCGTTTCACCTCAGCAATGTGGCGTTTATCCTTTCTTTGTTCTGTTGGCACATGTAACCCTTTTTATCTTTGTGTACATGTGTCTGTAGTAGAAAACATAGCATAGATTTACACTCTTAACAATTTTAAAAGTGTACAGTACACTTTGTTGTTCAGTAGCTCTCTAGAACCTCTTCATTTTGTGTGACTGAAACTGTATCCTTTGAATGACTCGGTTTCCCCTTCCCCACAAGTCTCTGGTAGCTAACACTCTGCTTTCTGTTTCTGTGAATTTTACCACTTTAGATACATCTTATTAATGGGATCTTGCAGTACTGGGTTACTTTACTTAGCGTAAAGTCCTTAAGGATCATCTATTAATATGTCATAGTGTACAGGTGTGGGCATGGTGGCTCACACCTGTAATCCCAGCACTTTGAGAGTCCAAGGCAGGTGGATTGCTTGAGGTCAGGCGTTCGAGACTGGCCTGGCCAACATGGTGAAACTCCGTCTGTACTAAAAATACAAAAATTAGTGGGCTGTGGTGGTGGGCACCTATAATCCCAGCTACTCGGAGGGGTGGCTGAGGCAGGAGAATGGCTTAAACCCAGGAGGCAGAGGGTGCAGTGAGCTGAGATTGCGCCACTGCACTCCAGCCTGGGTGACAAAGTAAGACACCATCTCAAAAGAAAAAGAAAAAGAGAAAACTTACAACATGTATCAGAATTTCTTTGTTTTCAAAGGCTGAATAATATTCCATTCTATGTATATACCACATTTTCTTTATCCATTCATCTACTGATGGACATTTATGCTGCTTCCACATTTTGGCTATTTTGAAAAATGCTGCAGTGAACATGGGTGTGCAAATATCTCTTCAAGATCCTGTTTTTAATTCTTTTAGATATGTAACCAGAAGTGGAATTGCTGGACATATGGCAGTTCTATTTTTAACTGTTTGAGGAACCTCCATACTGTTTTCCATAGCAGCTGAACCATTTTACAGTCCTACCAACAGTGCATGAGCGTTCCAACTTCTTCATATCCGTGTCAGCACTTGTTATTTCCTGGTTTTTTTTCTTTTTTAGTGGTCATCCTAACAGGTGTGAGGCGATAAATAATTGTGGTTTTGATTTGCATTTCCTAGTGATTAGTCATGTTGAGCATCTTCTCATATGCTTGTTGACCATTTGTGTATCATTATCAGAGAAATATGCATGCAAGTCTTTGGCCCATTGTTTATATGGTTATTTGTGGGTTTTTTGTTTTTTGGTTTTTTTTTTGGTTATTGAGTTGTAGGAGTTCCCTGTATATTATGGACATTAAACATTTATGTGGTATATGGTTAGCAAATCTTTTCTCCCATTCATAGCTTGCCCTTTCTCTCTCTTTTTTTTTTTTTTTTTTTGGAAACAGAGTCTCACTCTGTTACCTAGGCTAGAGTGCAGTGGCACGATCTCAGCTCACTGTAAACTCCGCCTCCTGGGTTCAAGCGATTCTCCTGCCTCAGCCTCCCGAGTATTTGGGATTACAGGTGCCTGCCACCATGCCTGGCTAATTTTTGTATTTTTAGTAGAGTCGGGTCTCACTGTGTTACCTAGGCTGGTCTTGAACTCCTGGCTTCCAGTGATCCTTCCGCCTTGACTTCCCAAAGTTCAGGGATTACAGGAGTGAGTCACTGCTACTGGCCTCCTCCTCCTTGATAAAGGAGGGAGCACAAATAACCTTAATTTCCCAAACTATAGGATCATTTTCTACATTGAAAGGGAGCACCCACCCAGGGCAGAAATGTGTTTCAGAAAGATGGAGAGGCTTGAGATAGGTAGGAATGAGCGCAAATCTTTCTAAATGAACATTGACTCTTCTGACTAATACAGGGGCCTCATGCTGTAGGAACAGTATGCAAATTGGTACTTGCTTTATTTTTTACAGTCTATTTTCAAATGCCTTTTTTGGGGGGGTGGATAGCCAGGGTTCCTTGCAGGAGAGACATGATTACGGCTGTAAACTAACCTCGGGGTCTTAGTTCTAATGTTGCTGTTGTGCCTAGCTTGAAAGTTCTACAAAGATAAGGAACTATTTTATTCATATATTGATATATAACAAACCACACTCCAAAACCTACTGACTTAAAACCAATTCAGTTATTTTTCCTGTTTTTTTAGCGGCATAGACTGGGCTCAGTTGGGAAGTTCTTCTGCTGGACTTGCTTGGATTTTCTCTAGAGTTATCTGGAGACCCAGTTAGAATAAACTGGGTCTCTCTCCCTCGCCATGTAGACTCAGGGGCTCTTCTCTCCTCATGGCCTCTCCAGAGTAGCCAGGCATCTTCTTTTTTTTTTTAATTTTTGATTTTTTTAATATCTCTTGCTATATAGATAACAGGGGCAGACTTCTTACATAGCAGCTTAAGGTTTCCAAAAGTGAAGCTCTAAGAGGAAGGAAACAGAAGCTGCCAATTATTTTAAAAGGGTAGGCCCAGAATTGGCACAACTGCTGCGTTTTCTTGATTAAAGCTAGTGATAGAGCAGTCTAGATTCAGAGTGGGAGGGGACCACACAAGGGCGAGAATGCCAAGAGGATGTTCTTTGGAGCCATCTTTGGAAATTGACTACTCTAAAGGCCATATTTATGTTATTGATTGATTGATTGATTGAGCCGGAGTTTTGCTCTTGCTGTCCAGGCTGGAGTGCAATGGCGTGATCTCAGCTCACCGCAACTTCTGCCTCTCAGGTTCAAGTGATTCTCCTGCCTCAGCCTCCTGAGGAGCCGGAATTACAGGCATGGCCCACCACACCAGGCTGATTTTGTCTTTTTAGTACAGACGGGGTTTCTCCGTATTGGTCAGGCTGGTCTCAAACTCCTGACCTCCGGTGATCTGCCTACCTTGGCCTCCCAAAGTGCTGGGATTACAGATGTAAGCCACTGTACCTGGCCTATTTATTCATTTTTTTGCAACAGAGTCTTGCTTTGTCGCCCAGGCTGTAGTGCAATGGTGCAATCTCTGCTCACTGCAACCTCTACCTCATGGGTTCAGGCAGTTCTCCTGCCTCAGTCTAGCAAGTAATAGTTGGGATTACAGGCATCCACCACCATGCTGGCTAATTTTTTTTTTTTAAAGACAGAGTCTTGCTTTAAAGACTGTCGTCCATGCTGGAGTGCAGTGGCATGATCTCAGGTCACTGCAACTTCTGCCTCTCAGATTCAAGAGATTCTCCTGCCTCAGCCTCCCACTACAAGCATGTGTCACCACGCCCAGCTAATTTTTATATTTTTAGTAGAGACGTGGTTTCACCATGTTGTTCAGGCTGGTCTCGAACTCCTGACCTCAAGTGACCCACCACCTTGGCCTCCCAAAGTGCTGGGATTACAGACATGAGCCACTGCGCCCAGCCTTGACCCTGCTAATTTTTTGTATTTTTGGTAGAGACAGGGTTTTGCCATGTTGATCAAGCTGGTCTTGAACTCCTGACCTCAGGTGATCCACCTGTCTTGACCTCCCAGTGTATTGGGATTACAGGTGTGAGCCACCGTGCCTGGCCTATTTATTTACTTATTTTTGAAACAGGGTTTCAGTTGGTCACCCAAGCTGTAGGGCATTGGTGCGATCTCAGCTCACTGCAGCCTCAACCACTAGGGCACAAGTGATCCTCCTGCCTCAGCCTCCCAAGTAGCTATAGGCATGTGCCACCATGCCCAGCTTATTTTTAAATTTAAATTTCTTGTAGAGATGAGGTCTCCTTTTGTTGTTGCCCAAGCTGGTCTCGAACTCCTGGGCTCTCAGCCTCCCAAAGTGCTGGGATTACAGGTGTGAGACGTCATGCCCAGCCCACATCTATTATTTTATATAGTACTAATATATGTAACCAACAGAAGGCACTCAGTTGGCTGGGTGGACCAACACATAGATTGGTAGATGGATACCTGACTGTTCTTGTTGGTTTTTGTGGATGAGGTGCATGTGATTCTCAGGGCTCAGGTACCCCTGTGTATACCTTTATAGTGTTTATTATTATTCTTCAACATGTCATTCTTTCTGACAAAGTACCTTTTTAGGCATAGCGACTTGAGTGGCCAGAGGGCATCATATTCCCTGCAGGCACTTTGAGAGCTGTAATCCAAGGAAGGAAAAAATAATAATGGCTGTTTATTAGACTGTGTACTGGCTACTGTACTTGACTGACTTAATCATGATAACAGTGTGAAAGAGGAATTTCCCCTCAAATGTGGAAGCAGAGGATAATGAACTTGCCCAAGTTGTCACAGCTAGTAGGTGACACAATGGAATTTAAACTGCAATCTGTCTGATTCAGTAAATTGCCTCATATTTTAGTTAGAGTTTTTCTTGGTTAGTCTCAGACCATTAAGATCTGTCAGAAGGTTTCATAACAGCAGCACTATTGACATTTGGGGTTGGGTAATTCCTCACTGTGGGAGGCTGTCCTGTGCATTGTGGGATGCTTAGCACTATTCCTGGCCTTCACCTACTAAATGCCAGTAGTTCTCTGGCACCCAGAAGCAACAACCAAAAATGTCACCAGACATTTGCCGGGGTGGGGAAGGGGATTCCCACTTTCCTTGAAAAGCACTGGTCAATTATTTCATGATTTGTTGTCCTTCGATCTTGCTGGTTTTTAAAAATATGACATTAGGCCAGGCATGGTGGCTCACACCTATAATCCCGGCACTTTGGGAGGCGAGGTGGGCAGATCATCTGAGGTCAGGAGTTTGAGATCAGCCTGATCAACATAGTGAAATCCCATCTCTACTAAAAATACAAAATAAACTGGGCATAGTGGCACATGCCTCCCAGCTACTTGGGAGGCTGGGGCAGGAGAATTGCTTGAACCCAGGAGATGGAGGTTGCAGTGAGCCAAGATTGTGCCATTAAACTCTAACCTGGGCAACAAGAGTGCAACTCCGTCTCAAAAAAATAAAAGTAAAAATAAAAATTTGCCTCTGGTTAATAAACACCCCCGCACACTGTGCTTTGCTTTTCCCTTGTTCTCTTGAGGTTTCATGTACTAACTCACTTTGCCTTTGTGATACTGGTCCTAAGATTTTACTTCCTATTATATAATGTTTGCAGTATACCAGGGTCAAGAGCCTGTCACTTCTTAATGAGTGGCCTTGGTCAACGGTTTTTAAAGTTTCAGGTCAGAAATGTAAATGTGAAAAAATGTCTTATAAGACTTTCACAGGTTTGCTAGTATCACAGCAATCAGATGAATGCCTATCGTTGGATAACTTAAACAATAATTGCTAGTGTGTGAAATGGAGAGGCTTAGATGCCTCTGCATTAGAACAGAGATGTCATTTTGAAAATCATAATAGAGGTGTTGTTTCAGAACACACAATTATTTTTTACAAAGAATAAGGGCTTGTCATCTCCCAGCCCAGTCAGGCGCCAAGGCAGAGATTGGAGACTTGCAGAGCAAGATTCCGAAATGAAGAAAGCCACAGTGCATTCCAGTTTATTTGTCCTCCTGCCCCTTCACCCCCTGGCAAACATTGCCCTCTTTCCCCCTGTGGGGGTCTCTTTTGGCAATATACAGTCCAGGAGCATCAGTGGTACTTTCCCAGGGAAGTAGCCGGCCTCTGACTTTTTGATTTAATGAGCCTCTCAGGGACCAGACTGCACTACATTTATCAGGATGACTTTGTCAGCACTTTAACCTGAGCAGCATAAGTGACCAGAGGGGATGAGGGTGATGTAAGCTGTTTCTGAAAACCTTGTTCCTTCAGGAGTTTTAGTGTGAGTTTTTGGGCATCTAGCAACCTTGTCTGAGAGTCATGGGGCCAGTGAGGGACAACCAGATCTGTCTTCTTGCTTATTCTTCCAAGTCTAGTTAGGCCTGCTGATTCATCACTTAGTATTTGTCGGCCTCCTGTTACATGTTACTTAGGATGTGAGTTTTGATGGTGATAAAAAGATGACTTGGATCCAGTACCTGCTTTCATGTAGGTTCTAGTCCAGTAGCAAAGACAAGACATACATATAAGTTACTGGGTGATTTGAGAAGTCTTCTTAAGAGAGGTACAGGTCCAGGCGTGGTGGCTCACGCCTGTAATCCCAGCACTTTGGGAGGCCGAGGCGGGTGGATCATGAGGTCAAGAGGTCAAGACCATCCTGGTGAACATGGTGAAACCCCGTCTCTACTAAAAATACAAAAAATTAGCTGGACATGGTGGCGCGTGCCTGTAATCCCAGCTACTCAGGAGGCTGAGGCAGGAGAATTGCCTGAACCCAGGAGGTGGAGGTTGCGGTGAGCCAAGATCGCGCCATTGTACTCCAGCCTGGGTAACAAGAGTGAAACTCTGTCTCAAAAAAAAAAAAAAAAAAAAAAAAGAGAGAGAGGTACAAAATGCTATGGGGCACTGAGGAAGAGAAGGTGAACTTCTGGCTGAAGGAAACAGGTATTTGAGGTTTGAAGGCTTTTTACAGTCAATAATAAGGAAGAGGAACTTCCCAGAAAGAAGAAATTGCCAAGATAAATAACATAGGTGGGTTAGTGAGGTTATGTTTAGTTTAGCTAAAACAGTGGATCCCCAAAGCAAAAATTATTTTTACAATGATGCTGAGACATTCTTTGTGTTTTTCAGTCTCATTCTTTTACAAGTATACGGTGTTTTCTAGAGGACACATGACATGTAATTAAGCTATCATCCTGATGGCTAATTGAATACTTGCTTGTGTATTAAAATTATTTCCCTTTTAATTTCAGTAAGTTGAAATTAAATATTGATAGCTGAAACTGATACAAATGAAATCTCTTTAGGATCCTCATAATTTGTAAGGGTGTTAAAGGAGTCCTGGGACCAAAAAGTTTGTCAACCACTGGACTAGAGCATATAGTATATCCAAAAGGAGTGAGAAGTTTGGCTGCAAAGCTTGACTACCCAATGCCCTGCTGAGGAATCTGGATTTTATTTTCTAGGCAGAAGGGAGCTTTTAATTGGCCTTTGGCTCTCCTGGATGGAAATAGCAGTTGCCATCCAGGCATTAAAGCCAGGCTATAAAGTTATCCATTAGGCATGGGGCACCAGTGGGATCTTACCTTCTGGGAGCCAGCATTCCCTAACAGTAGGGGCCAAAGAGTTCTAGCAATTTATTGTTTCCAGTGGTTGGAGAAAGTCTGAGCATGTTTGTTTGCTTTAGGATATTGATTTTTCTCTGTGATCTGACAACCAATTAAAACAATATCTTCAGGGTGTAATTGTTTAGTAAGAAGGAGTTCTCACTGGCTTATTTCATATGGACTAGTACCCAAACTTTCTGCTTCTCAACCCTGATATCCACTGAATTTGAAGTGAAGGGGCTGGGTGTGGTACCTCAGGCCTATAATCCCAGTTTTTTGGGAGGCTGAGGCTGACGGATCACTTGAGGCCAGGAGTTTAAGACCAGCCTGGCCAACATGGTGAAACCCCGTCTCTACTAAAAATACAAAAATTAGCCAGGCATGATGGTATATGCCTATAGTCCCAGCTATTTGGGAGGCTGAGGCAGAAGAATCTCTTGAGCCTGGATAGCAGAAGCTGCAGTGAGCCGAGATTACACCACCACACTCCAGCCTGGGTAACAGGGACTCTGTCTCAAAAAATAAAATGAAATAAAGTAAAGTAAAATAAAATAATGACGTGAAAGTTCTTTTCTTTCAGTTGATATGCTCTGACCACTTTTTTTCTTTTCCAGAGCTTTCTTTGACTGTTTTAAAAATCGTATTCCTAGTGATAGAGACTACAGCTGATACAGGGAACTTCTTTGCTCATAATTCAGAATACTAATCAGGGAAAGAAAAAATAGTTGTATTCATTTTCAAGTGTTAGACATTTTACAGCTTGAATTGTATGCCTATTAATGATTTTAGCAGGGCCTAATACTCATTTTTGATGGTTTTTTCTAGTGTACAATACTTTGATTTCAAGTTATTTTTTGTTCTGTCCGTTAGTAACTCTACTTATCATTTAAAGAATTTTATTTAATCAAATGTTTTAGACTTAAAAAAACAAAAAAACACCTTATTAATAAAATGGTTTTGAGTAATCCATGTGTTATGATTATATATTATATAGCAGAAATTGTAATATTTTCCCATTGCTGTCCAGTGGATCAAATAGTACAACCCCTTCATTGAACACCAGTGGTGTACAGAATGAACCGGGCATGCTTGCAGAGAAAAGAAGGAAGCATTTGTTTTGTTTTTTGTATTTTTCTTTTCCTCAACTTCAGTGATGGCAGCTTCAAACCTGAACAAGCTTGTCTGAGTTCTTCCTAGGCCCTCCCTGATTTCTTGTGATCATTTAAGTCAAGTTGAATTTGCGGTGGTCACAGCAAAACGTGCAGAACTGCCATCCATTCCATTTTCTCCTGCCATTTCCCATTTAGAGCTCTCTGTAACAGGCCACCCTGGGAAAGAAAGATCTTTTTTTTGAGGTTCCTAGGAATGGTGGCGATGATGTTTGCTCATCTAGTAACTCTAGTTTTTTCTTTATTCCACACCTATTGGAGAAGCCTATTTTTACTGCAGAGAGTACTTGTATTATAACTCTGAAGAACTTATGTTTCATCAGTGATGTGTATATGTGTATTCACAGTGGCTGGCTTTCCTGATTTTGTGTATTAGCAGTAAAATGACATATATCTGCGGCTTGCCACTTCCACTGTATTGTCTGGGCAGCAAATGTTGCCAACACATTCTATAGTAAGTAGGCACAGGGGATGCATGTTCCAAAAGAACTTTAGCAGAGAATCTCCAGAGACAAAGCTTAGCATTTTGGTTCTATTCTGACTTAAAGAAATCTTCCTAATTAAGGCGGGAAGTTAAGGTGGGAAGTAGACTGCAGGACTGTAAAATGGAGTCATTAAAATTAAAGTGAACTATTGCAAACCCTTCAGATCAGGAATCTCCTTTACAGCATTT
This sequence comes from Callithrix jacchus, assembly GCF_049354715.1. Classification (NCBI taxonomy): domain Eukaryota; kingdom Metazoa; phylum Chordata; class Mammalia; order Primates; family Cebidae; genus Callithrix; species Callithrix jacchus. The sequence continues at coordinate 120,642,084 of NC_133506.1, forward strand.
CTGATAAATCACCCCATTTCACTCAGTACTGTCATTGCTTTAGCAGAGCGGGGGTAATATTTGCCTCTGTTACCATGATCAATTTCCAGGCAGAAGTACTTAAGAAGGATGTATTTTTGTTTTTTTGTTTGTTTTGAGATAGAAACTTGCTCTTTCACCCAGCCTGGAGTGCAGAGGTGTGATCTCAGCTCACTGCAACCGCTGCCTCCCAGGTTCAAGTGATTCTTCTGCCTCAGACTCCCAAGTGGCTGGACTATAGGCATGTGCCACCACGTCTGGCTAATTTATTTGTATTTTTAGTAGAGACGTAGTCTCACCATGTTGCCCAGGCTGGTCTTGAACTCCTGAGCTCAGGCAGTCTGCCCACCTAGGCTCCCAAAGTGCTAGGATTACAGGCATGAGCCACTGTGCCCAGCCAAGAAGGATATATTTTGGTCACTCGAAGGATGCTGCTTCCCAAAGGGCCTCAGCTTACTAAACGGCCACTTGGAGGATAATATGACAGCACAGAGTGACATTCAGGACTAACTCTAGAGCACTTTAGGGTGGAACAAGCTTCTAGGTATTCTAGGAGAATCAGCTGTTCTCAGACCTTGCTTTCATTCGTCAGCTCACACCCAGTTCCTGAAGAACTGGTTTATTAATGATGAATACGTACTATATAAAAAAAGTACTGTATAAGATGGCATAAGTTACCTGAATACTTGTCTCAAAATTTTGCTTTTCTTTTATTCTTTAGACTATGTACCTCTCATTACCCTTACCTATTCCACACATACTGTAATTTAAAGACATGGCATTATTTTATGTGTTCCGATGAAATCATGAAAAAAATCCTGCCAATAGCCAGGCACAGTGACTAATGGCTGTATTCCCAGGACTTTAGGAGGCCGAGGCAGGAGGTTCACTTGAGGCTAGAAGTTTGAGACCAGCTTATGGAACATAACGAACATAACCAGACCCTGTCTCTCAGAAAAAAAAAAATCCTCCCAATTAAACTGTCACACAATTGTAAGATGTACCCCAACTTCAGACACATTAAAATGTGAAAAGAAAAAGTATGTTTTAGGATTGATGAAACAGCATTTCTGCCACTGGAACCATAGTACTGTTACTGAAGATTCAGTCTTTCAACCAGAGATATATTTTACTGCTTTCCTCTCTTCCTCATTGGTTACATCGTGTTCTCTCTATTCAGTGGTAGGATTGTTACAAGTGTCTAGGTGTGGGGATATCGGCCTTGTCTAGAGAGAATACATTATTTGACAGTTGGTTGTCCTGGGCAGGAATGACCTCTGAGTTGGTAATTGACAGGGATTATTGCCATTTTTAAAATCTCTGCTAGGAGGCTGCTGGAATCTTCTCTCATTTCATTATCCCGTTATGATGGAGCAGGATCCAGAGAGCACCCAATTTACCCAGACCCAGCGAGGTAAGGCCAAAGTGAGAAATGGTACTAGCTGGGGGGGAGGGGCGGCCCTTGGGGTTGCCATGCTGTTGGAAGCTCCATTCTGTGCCTCCCTGGTCCTGGTGCTCTTTTATTCTTCAGTTACAGTTTTGAGACAGGTGGTTCAGGTGATGAGGAAGTGTTGCAGGTAAGTGAACAGTACCTCTGGTGACAGAGGGTTATGACCGAGCTCATGTCCTTTGGGACTCATTTCTGCAAGTAGGGTACTAGAGGGGAAACCTGGGGAGGCCACAGGTAGTCATAGGATACTCTTTTTCTGTTGGCCAGAGAGGCTGTTGCCATTCAGATGGACAGCCAACAGGAGAACAAAATTCTTTTTATTTATAGGTAAATTTTACACAAATTAAACAAAAACTTGATTTGCTTTCATTTGAGAGGAAATTTAGATTATCAAAAGGTGGAAGTCAAGCTCCTGCAGGTATTGACATTTTTGGAGACTGCCCAAAGGAAGAGATGACCGAAGAAGAAATAAATGGATTAAAAAGTTGACATTTTATTAAAGTGCTTGCTTTACAAGTCTTTATATTAGAAGATATTTGAGACTGGGCATGGGGGCTCATGCCTGTAATCCCAGCACTTTGGGAGGCTGAGTCAGGCAGATAACTTGAGGTCAGGAGTTCAAGACCAGCCTGGCCAACATGGTGAAACCCTGTCTCTACTAAAAATACAAAAAATTAGCTGGGCATGGTGGTGAATACTTGTAGTCCCAACTACTTGGGAGGCTGAGGCAGGAGAATCACTTGAACTAGGGAGGCAGAGATTGTAGTGAGCTGAGATTGTACCACTGCAGTCCAGCCTGGGCAACACAGCAAGATTCTGTCTCAAAAAAAAAAAAAAAGATTTGAAAAGTTCTGAAGAGATAAAAAATAAAACAAAAATTATTTCAATGAGTTCAAGGTCTTCCTTTCACTGATGCTGATAACTGAGGACCAAGGGTGCATATTGATGGATATGACATTTATCCACCACAGCCAGATTTATGGATTCTGTTAGTGATCTAAAAAGGCACGTTATTTAAGCAACTCTAGAGCACATTATGAGGCTTTGCCAAAAGAAAAGGGTAATTTATAATTGTGGGGTTGGCAGGTTAGCAGTGTAGGTTAGGTAAAAGAAACAAAATGAATTTTGCTCTAGATTAAGAATTTTAGGTCTGCCTGGGAAAACCTGCAAACCAAATTGATTCCAGGAATATTAAGTGATTTTGTTGTTGCCACAGTTATGTCATGACACTAGCATTCTTTCTGAGATACTGGTGTAAATAAAGATTCTCCATTATTCTCTTAGTTCCTTTTCCACACCCTAGAAATGACAAACCTAAGAAGGATCAGGGGACATAAGGATTGATGACTTTAAAACAGGCAGGCACCTTAGATGATGAGCGAAGTAAGGAAGTTTATGTGAGTCTCTAATGATATTTGAGGATTATACACCCTAAATATAAGGGAAAGGAATTTTTCATATGTATCAATTACTTTGAAGCACTGAAATAGAGTAAGTCAAGAAAGACAGCAATAGGCATCTCATCCCCAGAACTTTTTTAACCTGGCAGTGTTCTACAAGGATACTTAAAGACCGTGATTTCCCCTCCTTTTATGTAATAAATCTGTTATTTATCCTACTGTGATCTTTATCACAGAAAGTGTCATACTTTGTGATACTGGTATTTTTACAGTTTTCCTTTGAACACAAAATAGGTTTTTTTTTTTTTTGAGAGGGAAGTATTTTTACTTGAAGAAAATTTAAGGGTTTATTTAAACATTTAAAATGTTCACTTGGAAGACTTCAGGGTTGTTTGATGATTTTCCAACTCTTTGTGGGAGGATGATTGTTACTACCTCATTACTGGTTGTTGAGTTTCTTTTTTCTTGTAGGCTTCACCCTGTAACACTATGTATAGGTCAGGGCCTTAGTAAAACACCTCCTCAGCATTCAGATCCTTAGCTTCCCTCTGTATATCTAAAAGGACAAGGCTAGGATATGCTTGTATTTGATAACTGTGACAGGAATCCTTTTTAAACCATTAATCTATAGTTTCATAGCTTGGGGAATTCCTATGCCCCTATATAAAAGGGCAGTCTTTTTATTATCAGCAGCATCAACATATGTCTACCTCTGTCACCAATAATATTTTTTCCATTACTTAGGATAGTCTATAAAGTGAGTACTTATGATCACTTTTCAGAATTGGTTCCAAATAAAAGGGTCTTCCTTCTCTTGAAAATTTTCTCCTTTTATATTCTTTTCTAGTCTGCTTGACTTGAGAATTTAAGCAACGATGCTTGATTTCTGCTGGAAGAGTTCTGCATGTCGGGCAGATATAAGAACAATGCATGAACACTGACTTCTGTTGGTTGAAAATTTAGGATTCTGTGATTCATCTTTGCAAAGTGCATGGGAACAGGGGCTCAAACAGATAACAAAAGTTCCTTCAGTTGAGGGTTTTAGGAACTAGCTCTTGTTCTCTGATTCTCTTGGCCAAGGGATCTGTGCCTCCCATGCCTGCTTGCTGTACAAAGATGTTATAATACTGACTCATTGGTGTTCACTGCAGCACATCATTCTGTAAAACAGACTTTTGAGTTCAAAAGATTGTTAGCTGGTCTGCTTGGGAATTCCATTTCCTGGTTGGCCAGAAGGCTACCACCTATGATGACAGACATTTCAGAGGCAGCCTGCGTTCCTCTAGCAGTTGACCGCAGTTGTAGATTTACTGAGGACCTCTTCGCAAGATATTTGCCGTTATTTTTTGTACCATTTGGATATAACTGTTCCTATTTCTATAACTGTTTCTATTTTCATTCTTAATCAGTTTTTTTTCAGATTTCCATTAAAAAACTGAAGATCTCTGCTTTTCTCCTTTTATATTCAAACATTATAGAAGTATATAAAATACTGAAGTCCCAGGAATCCTCATTAGGGTTTCTCTGCCCCCTTATAGTGTTTTTTCCTAGTAACAGCAACATATTTTTGTATATATTATTAGTGTATACAGACCATTCTTCAATTTTTCTCCCACTTCAGATTTTATTTTAGAGGACTTTCCTTGTTCGTATATAGAAATAATTTAGTGTCTTTAATTGCTACATGGTGTTTCTTTGTATGGATGTATTAATAATTTATTTAATTTGTTGCTGGGCATGTGGGTTACTTCCCAGTTTTTTTCACTAATGCTGACAATATTGCAAATGAACTTTCGTTTTTTTGTTTTTTTTTTTTTTTGAGACCCGAGTTTCGCTGTTGTTACCCAGACTGGAGTGCAATGGCACAATCTCGGCTTACCGCAACCTCCACCTTCTGGGTTCAAGCAATTCTCCTGCCTCAGCCTCCCAAGTAGCTGAGACTACAGGAGCGCACCACCATGCCCAGCTAATTTTTGTATTTTTAGTAGAGACGGGGTTTCACCTTGTTGACCAGGATGGTCTCGATCTCTTGACCTCATGATCCACCCGCCTCGGCCTCCCAAAGTGCTGGGATTTATAGGCATGAGCTACCGCGCCCGGCCTGAACTTTCTTATATATATCTTTGTAACCTTGTGTGTTTCTGTGGGATAAAGTTTCTAGTGGAGTTATTGAGTCAACGTGTGCCTGGGGCATGCTTTTAGTATTGAAATTTTTTAGTAATCCATTTAATATTATCATAGAAAACACTTTTCTTTTATTGTCCCTCTCCTGTTTTCAGTCCATAGCATGAAATTATAGAACAGTGTTGTGAGAGATGGCAGAAAACTTGACAAGGCAATGTGGAGGACTGTAGGGGACTCTGGAAGTTTTCATGGAGCAGTAAGATATTGAAGCCATAGTTTAAAGAATATAGATCTGGACTAATTATTTACAGGAATAGCCCTCATAAGGGAGAAAAAAGATGAACACCTGTCACCTTCCATATTGCCCAGTGCCCACGTAGCCTCTGATGCTCTGATTGTAAGAAATAGAAAAACAATCTCTTTTAAAGTTTTTCTGTTAGATTTTCTGTTCTCCCAAATATATTTTATTCTCAGTCTCAGTTCTGAATTTTTTTTCCCATGTTATAAATATCTATGATTATTCCATAAGGGAGAAAAAAGAGGTTCCAAGAGATCATTGTAAGGAGGGAGAACAAATCTGGAGCTATGTATACATGTTGGAGAAGAAAGAAGTCCTGGTGAAGATACCTGTGGAGGCCTTCTTTAATCATCTTAGGCTTACCATCTCCTGGCCTCCTTTCTTATCTATAAAACAAGATGGTAGATGATTGCTCAGGTCCCTTTCATGTCTTCCATTTTGTGTATGGATGGTGATCAAGGAAAAGCTGTAAATGAGCACAGCTCTGTGTAAAGAGCACCCTGAGGAGCTAAAAGTGTACCTTAAGAAGCTAGAAGGAAAGGTCCGGTGTTATTCTCTTGGGGAGGGGCAGCTGTTTCTCAGAAGATGTCTGGTTACGCCGCCTGTTTGCCTTATCTCAGGACAGAAACACTGGCCATAATCCGATAAGCATATTCTGCAGTGCAAACCTCCTGGTGAGTTAAATGCCCTTTAAGTTTCATGTCTCTGGAGTTGACCTCAGCAGGGAGATGCCATGGGAGAGCTGGATTGACTGCCTTTCACAGTATTCCCCACATAGTGCTAGTTTGTGTTTGTCCATCTCTGTCTCTCTCAGATTATCTCCTGCTGCATCCTATGCCCAGAGGATGATCCAGTATCTCTCAAGGAGAGACAGTATTCGCCAGCGCTCCATGCGCTACCAACAGAACCATCTCCGTTATTCCATCTCCTCCTCTTCCTCAGACAACCAGGGTCCATCAGTAGAGGGAACCGACTTGGAATTTGAGGACTTTGAGTAAGTACATACTCAGTTTGCTTTTTTCCCTCTCCTCTGAAGCTTGGAGTGCTTCCATGTTGGCCACTGTCAGAGCAACAATGGTGGATGTTCTTGCTCCCAGCTCCTCGGTTATTATTTATGAGTAACAGGATGGGGTGAGGGAGAGAGGGTTAAGATGCCCAGAGCACTCCCACCTCTGGCAGTTGCCTTGCTGATTCACTGGAGCCAGAGGACAGAGACCGCCCATTGGGCCCTAGGCCAGAATGCCAGAGGATGGTGGCTGCTGCCCCTCCAGCAACATTTTTATTTACCTTGTGCATGTTCAGTGACCATGGAAAACTTCTCATGGACTGTCTACCACATCAGGGAGGCTGGAGGGCTGGTGTTTTTTCTCCTAAGCAGAGTAGCTGTGGAGATGTTGTCTTCATTCTGAAATACTTGAATTTCCCCAGGAGGTGGCTTTTCTGTCTTACTGCCCTGATCAGACTGATTCGTTAAGATCCTACTCCCTGGCCTTAACTTTCTTCATCTCCCTACTCACACCCTCCACTCAGGAACTTTAGAAAGTTGTCTGTCAAATTAACGTGGTGGATTGAGAAGTGATTTCTTGCTTCTTTGGGCTTTTTGAGTTGTCAGTGGGGAGAGCCACTGGGGGGTGCACTAAAGGAGCAGTCAGCCCCAGGCTCTAGAAGTTAAGCTAGCCAGTCTTACTGCTGGGTTTTGCATTCTCTCACCTGCTGCTCCTGACTTTTCTAGCCATTCATCGTGTTTCCTTCCATTCCTGAAACTGAGCTTTCAAGGCCTGTATCAAATTGGACATTTGTTTCTTGTTTTGATTCCTTACCTTTTGGTATTGTCAAACATAAAAGCAAGAGAGAGGGAAGGGCGGTGAAGTATTGTTTCTTCCTCCTTTTTTGCTGTTGTTTGTGGAAGAGGACAGCCTATCAGTCATTGCCTCCCTGCCTTCCATCTTGACAGAGCAGGGTCAGGTCTGGGGCCGTAAGAGTTCTCGCCTCCTTCTCAGCCTTCTTCCTTAATTGAATGGATAGTTCCCTACAAGTCATCTTCCAACAAAGCTTTATGATGTGTTTGAGAAACCTCTTTGCCAGAAAGCACTAAGAGAGTGGACACAACCTTTGTACCAATTTGCCTTCCTGATGCTGTCATTAAACACACTAGCATTCGTGCTCTTAGAAGCAAAAGGAAAACTAAGTGGGAGGTTTATTTGTCTGAGAAAAATGTAAATGTGAAAGAAATGCAGGAATGGCCTGAAGCAGCAGTGGTGTGACAAATGGAGATGAAGTCATGGTCCTCTCTTTTCAATTGCAAGAGAAGAGCAGAGCTGCCTTCTGACTGTCAGCCTGTTCCTTCTCCCTTCTGTCCACTCTAGGGCAAGGTGGATGCATATATCACCAGCAAAAGAAACAGAGTGTCTCTGTTCCCTTAGCCAGGCAGATACTTGTGAAATATGTTCTCCTGTAGATACTATGGTTTTTCCAGCACCAGGATCTATTCAGGGAAGCACTTTAAAGGTACATGCCAAGGCTGCTGGCACTTAGTGTTGCTGAAAAGCCTGGGTGACTTTCTCTCAGTAATGCTGTGGAGCCCTGGGAGTCAGTCCTGTGGATTGCCTGGCCCTCTTTCTATGCATGCCTGGGAGGCTGTGTTATCTCTTTGCAATGGTAAAATATTCGGCTCATGCCTTCAAGCTGTAACTTGCCTTGTGACTTGTCCTTCACAAGGGAGTTCTGGGTTAGTTTAAAATGTTCTGTTCTTGTCTTACCTTCCCTTTCTTCTGCTACCACCTCCTCTGTCTCTCCCCTTCCTTCCCCCTCGATTTTCCTGTGTCAGACTGCCTCTTCCTCATGCTCCCCCCAGCCCACCTGTGTGCTCTCCCCAGCCCACTTGTGTGCTGTCCCCCACCCCTCCCCTGGCTTTAGCATGACCTGAATTTACATTTCCTTCTTTACCTTTCATGCACTGACTTTCTGTTTTTTCTTAGGGGGTCTTGTATTGCTCCCTGGTTAGTAACAATGGACTAATTTCTCTAATAATCCTTGGAAAGTTCCTCCTGGGGTGTTTGCCTTTGTTTTTGGGCTGATGTAGACCAGAATCTTGTTTTTAATAGCAGCTGTGGATTAGTCACCTCAACATTAGTAGTCCAGGTCTTCTAGTAAAGTATGTTGCTAGCTGGTTGAAACTATTCTTTCTCTGTCTCCTTCTCTGCCCACCTCCCTCTACTGTAAACTGAATGCTGCTTGTGGTTGCTCCAGTTCTCTGAGTGTCTGTGTGCTCCATGAGGAAGGAGAATAACAAGGAATGTACCAGCCCGTTTTAATTTTTCTGCCTGAATATTTTGCCTTAGCTTTGGTAACTAGAAGGAAAGTTAGAGAGAGGCTTGTGTGCCACAATTTGTAGTTTTTTCAGGTACAGAGGGACACCCAAGGTAGATATGGCAAGAAATCCTCCTAACAGTTAGGTTACCATTAAGACAGATTGTTCCTCTGTTTGGCATCCTCACCTTCTCAGCATTTCATGCTCCTGCCTTTGCTACCTCACTTTGATGACCTCTCCGTCTGTTTGCTAAGTCATAGATCATTTGCCATTTTTAGGCTCATCACATCCAGGTGTATAGTGTTCTCAGAAAACCAAGGGAGCCATTACTCAGAGCCCATCTTTTGTGGTTCTTTTCCATTTGACCAAATCAGATATGTCTAAGGTTAGAGGACAGGAACAAGCATATTTAGTGTCTGACTTTTATTGTCCTGCTGATTTAAAAACCTTTTAAAATGATGTATAGCCATTTTTGAGCCTTTCCACAAGCTTGCTGTGGAGCACGACCATTGAGATTTATCTCTTGGGAGGGTGGCTTTGGAGGTTGGTCAGCATCAGGTTAAATTTTCTGTTCTGTTGCGATCTGGATGAATGACCATCTTCCCAGGAAGGCATCTTCTCCTGCCATTCATCTCTGTCAACAGTAAGGATTGAGACTGCAGAGTCCCTGTGTTTATCAAAATGCACAAACAGGACATCCAGAAACCTGCTGTCGGCAGGTCTCTCCTAAAGCCCTCAGCAGCTGTCTTTGCATAAAAATGTTCATTAGCAGGTTAAAGATGTGGCTGCCCGTGACATTGCTGTCTGTCTGCGTTCAAGCCCAGACCACCTACTGGAATGGCAAATAAGTATAAGGAAGGCTTCCATTTTCATGTTCGCCATCCCTTTGGAAAGAGAAAGGGGGTTTTTATAAAGCCCAGGTTAAGTGCTATGGCCTGTAGTTGCTAAGACCACAAAAGAGGTGGTGTGTGTGCTTTATGACTATTATTCCAGCTATGCTTGCCCTCTTACTCATTTTATCTGTTAATCTAAATGTAATTATAATTCCAGAATCATCCCTAGCTCATATTCCTGCCCTGCCTGCCTCTTTTTGTAGCTGCTCTGCTTTCTGAGACAAAGCAGAAGTAGCAAAGGCTTTGCTAATGACAGTCAGACTAGAGAAGCTTCGGATTACATCAGTCACAAATATCTCCATCATGTATACCAGCCACTGAATAATTACGTTCAGCTTGTTGAAAACTGTTGCTAGGGCCAGGTGTGGTGGCTCACACCTGTAATCCCAGCACTTTGGGAAGCTGAGCCCAGGAGTTTGAGATCAGCCTGGGCAATGTAGTGAGAACCCCGTCTCTATTGAACAAACAAAAAATGTTGCTGGCATCTTATTTACAATTTTGACATGCAGGCTGTACTTTGGATTTCTCCGTGGGGGAAAAAAAAAACATCTCAATGAGAATTCTAGTTTTTTAGCCTTAAGATGAATTCTCTTTAGGTCTATTAATTAATTTTCTTAACTCTTCTAATAAATCTGCTTATGTTTGAGTCCTCTTTTCCCAGAAGTCCACATTATGACCAAATGGAGGCACACCTTGTTTTATTGTGCTTTGCTTTTGTTGCGCTTTGCAGGTACTGTGTTTTTAACAAATTGAAGGTTTGTGACAACCCTGCATTGAGCATTTAGCATCATTTTTTCCAACAGCATGTGCTCATTTTGTGTCTCTGTCACACTGGTAATTCTTGTAGTATTTCAGATGTTTTCATTATTATTATATCTGCTATGGTGACCTGTGATCTTCAATGTTACTGTTATAATTGTTTTTAGGCACCGTGAACACACTTATATAAAACAGCAAGCCTAATTGTAAATATTGTATATACTTTTTTTCTTTTTTTTTTTGAGACGGAGTTTCACTCTTGTTACCCAGGTTGGAGTGCAATGGCACGATCCCAGCTCACCGCAACCTCCACCTCCTGGGTTCAGGCAATTCTCCTGCCTCAGCCTCCTGAGTAGCTGGGATTACAGGTACACGCCACTATGCCCAGCTAATTTTTTGTATTTTTAGTAGACACGGGGTTTCACCATGTTGTCCAGGATGGTCTCGCTCTCTTGACCTCGTGATCCACCCACCTCGGCCTCCCAAAGTGCTGGGATTACAGGCGTGAGCCACCATGCTCGGCAGTTTTTATTTTATTTATTGTTATTATTGTTAATAGAGATGTCCTATCTGTAAGCCACTGCACCTGGCTGCAGTTCGGATTGTTGAAAGACCGAAAAGAAAAACGTAGATACTCAGTGGCACACAGTGGGCTCTGAAAACGATACCCTAAAATGAAGGTCTTGGCCGAGCCTGGTGGCTCACACCTGAAATCCCAGCACTTTGGGAGGCCGAGGCAGGCAAATCACCTGAGGTCAAGAGTTCGAGACCTCTCAATGGTGAAACCTTGTCTCTACTAAAGATGCAAACATTAGTCAGGCATGGTGGCAGGCACCTGTAAGACAAGCTCCTCGGGAGGCTGAAGCAGGAGAATGGCTTGAACCCAGGAGGCAGAGGTTGCAGTGAGCTGAGATCACACCATTGCACTCTAGCCCTGCTGGGGGACAAGACTGAGACTTTGTCTCAAAAAAAAAAAAAAAAAAAAAAAAAGGTCTCAGTAGCAGCCTCAGCCTCAGCAGTAAAGTTTTCTGTGACTCTCTCCTCCTGTCTCTCAGTCCCATTCTCCCTTGAGACACAGACACTAGAATCTCTCTTCCCCAAGGCAGGTCATAGAAACGAGAAGCCCTTTTCCCCCAAAGCCAGCCGACAAGCCTAAAAATATTACTCTAATTTTCCCTCTGTCCTATCTGTAAAAACTGGCCATAAAGAAATTACCTGACCTACTTTGTTTGACTGTTGGTCATAAGATCCCCATTATTCAGGCCAGGTGCAGTGGCTCACGCCTGTAATCCCAGCATTTTGGGAGCCCGGGGCGGGTGGCTCATGAGGTCAGGAGATCAAGACCATCCTGGCCAACATGGTGAAACTCTGTCTCTACTAAAAATACAAAATTCTTCAATAAACTAAGTGTTGATGGAACGTATAAAGAAAAAATACAAAATTCTTTACTTAATTTTTGTATTTAAAAAAAAAGAAAGAATATAATACAAAAATTAGCTGGGCATGGTGGCGAATGCCTGTAGTCCCGCTACTTGGGAGGCTGAGGCAGAAGAATCGCTTGAACCCAGGAGTCAGAGGTTGCAGTGAGCAGAGATTGAGCCAATGCACTCCAGCCTGGCGACAAATCCAGACTCCATCTCAAAAAAAAGGGTGGGGGGGGGGCAGCTCATTAAGTATTAATTCGTATGATCACAAGGTCCCACGATAAGCTGTCTGCAAGCTGAGGAGCAAGGAGAGCCAGTTCATGTCCCAAGACTGAAGAACTTGGAGTGTAATGTTTCAGGGCAGGAAGCATCCAGCACGGGAGAAAGATGTAGGATGGGAAGCTCGGCCCATCTCTCCTTTCCACATTTTTCTGTCTGCTTTGTGTTCCCGGGAAGCTGATTAGATTTTGCTCACCAGATTAAGGGTGGATCTGCCTTCCCCAGCCCACTAACTCAAATATTAATCTCTTTTGGCAACACCCACACAGACACACCCAGAATTAATACTTTGTATCCCTCAATCCAATCGAGTTGACATTCAGTATTAACCATCACAAGTCCACCCATTGTCAACTTGAACCCGTACACATTTTCTGAGATCATACATAATCTTCAAATAAAGACAGTAACGAGGTCATAATTATGCCTAACAATGCAACTATCCTTCATACAACTGGAAATGCACCAATCCCAGCCCAGATACGATTACATAAAGTTAACAATGCTTAAATGCTGATATGAAGTCAATAAATCTTATGTCACATGATAAAGGAAATAAAATGAGGATATTTTCTTAGGACAAGTGTATACATGCACAAACGTGTTTTTAACAAAAGGAGGAAATACTCATGACAATTACATTCCTCATTTGTGTAGCTGGTCACTTGGTTGTAGCTAGTACTGACTACCTTCTTCTCCTACCCATTCTGTATTCCCTTTGCCTTCAGCAAGCACCTCAGCGGGTTGTGGGTTTTTTTTCCTGGTGGAGAGATACAAACCTTCATTCCGGAAGGGTCTGGACCATTTGTGGTCCTGCCTGGATGGGGCTGATGTAGTTTCCCATTGACCTTAACCACAGGGCGTGGTAATTCCGAGACACCCCGATGGTTCTCCTGTATTCCATGCATGCTCTTCCTTACCTTCATTATGGAGTAGTAGGTTGATTTTATCTTGATACTCCGGGCCAATCACCCCAGCCAACACTGTGACTCCCTTCTTAGCCTGTTGACTTAAAGGTATGCGGAGCCCAAAGTGTCCAGGTGGCATCTTAACTTCTAGTTTAATGGAATCGTTGTGTCTGTTGGTGGCAGCGTTCTCCCCTCTGACACTAAGACCTCCAGGCCAGCAGAACATAATTATTGTGGGAAAAGGAAGCAAAAATTTTGCTAGTAGATCACTAGGGGTGATGGTGAGTGGTGCCCACTCCCACTCCCACTTCCACCCTTTACTCCTGGACTCGTGAATCCTGGCTATGGGAGAAACAGTACCATATGTTGGCTGCTGATTCAGAGCATACACAGCCTGCTGGAGAACTTTGCTCCAGCCCTGCAAAGTATTGTCACCTAGTTGGTATTGTGATTTTGACTTCAAAAGGCCATTCCACCATTTTATCAATCTATCTGCTTCAGGATGATGAGGAATATGTTAAGACCAGTGAATTCCATGAGCATGAGCCCTCTGTCGCACTTCTTTAGCCATAAAGTGGGTGCCCCGGTCAGAGGCAATGCTGTGTGGAATACCACAATGGTGGATAAGGCATTCCGTGAGCCCACAGATGGGAGTCTTGGCAGAAGCATTGGGTGCAGGATAGGCAAACCCGTATCTGGAGTAAGTGTCCATTCCAGTGAGGACAAACCTCTGCCCTTTCTATGATGGAAGAGGTCAAATATAATCAATCTGCCACCAGGTAGCTGGCTGATCACCCCAAGGAATGGTGTCATATTGAGGGCTCAGTGTTGGTCTCTGCTGCTGGCAAATTGGGCACTCAGCAGTGGCCACAGCCAGGTCAGCCTTGGTGAATGGAAGTCCATGTTGCTGAGCCCATGTGTAACCTCCATCCCTGCCACCATGGCCACTTTGTTCCTGAGCCCATTGGACAATGACAGAGGTGGCTGGAGAAAGAAACTGAGCGATGTCCACGGAATGGGTCACGCTATCAACTTGATTATTAAACTCCTCCTCTGCTGAGGTTACCCAGTGGTGAGCACTCACCTGGGATACAAATATCTTCACAGTTTTTGACCACTCAGAGAGGTCCATCCACAAATCTCTTTCCCAAATTTCTTTGTCACCAATTTTCCAATCATGCTTCTTCCAAGTCCCTGACCACCCAGTCAACCATTGGCTACAGCCCGTGAATCAATATGTAATTGCACATCTAGCCATTTCTCCTTCCCTGCAAAGTGCACAGTCAGGTCCACTGCTCAAAGTTCTGCCCACTAAGAAGATTTCCCTTGGGCCAGGTGCGGTGGCTCACGCCTGTAATCCCAGCACTTTGGGAGGCCGAGGTGGGTGGATCACCTGAGGTTAGGAGTTCGAGACCAGCCTGGCCAACATGGAGAAACCCCATCTCTTAATAAAATAAAAAAACAATTTCCCTTTACCACTGTCCTTCAGGGATGTCCTAGAAAGGGGCTGTGGTGCCACAGCTGTCCACTTTTGGGTGGTCCCTGTATATCATGCAGAACCATCTGTGAAGCAGGCCCTCGTCTCCTCTTCCTCTGTCAACTGATCATAGGGAACTCCTCAGGAGGCCATCGGTGCAGGTTGGGGTAGAGAAGGCAGGGTAGCAAGAGTAAAGACCAGGAGCATTTGAGCCACTTCCTCACGTAACTTACTTGTGCCTTCAGGACCAGCTTGAGCCTGATCATGTATGTACCACTTCCATTTGATGATGGAATGCTGCTGTGCATGCTCCACTTTACGGCTAGATGGGTCAGAAAGCACCCAGTTCATGACTGGCAGTTAAGGTCACATGGTGATTTCATGACCCATAGTTAAATGTGCAGTTTTTACCAAAGCCCAGTAACAGGCCAAAAGCTATTTCTCAAAAGTAGAGTAGTTATCTGCAGAAGATGGCAGGGCCTTCCTCCAAAATCCTGGAGGCCTCTGCTGTGATTCACCTATGGGGGTTGCCAAAGGCTCCACACAGCATCCCTCTCTGCCGCTGACACCTCAAGCACATTGGATCTGCCGGGTCGCATGGCCCAGTGGCACAGCAGCTTGCGCAGCAGCCTGGACCTGTTGCAGAGCCTTCTCCTGTTCTGAACCCCACTTGAAACTGGCAGCCTTTCAGGTCACTCAGTGAATAAGCTGGAGTAACACACCCAAATGAGGAATCAGTTGCCTCCAAAATCCAAACAGGCCCACTAGGTGTTGTGCCTCTTTCTTGGTTGTAGGAGGGGCCAAATTAAGCAACTTATTCTTTACCTTAGAAGGAGTATCTCCCAAGGCCCCACACCAGTGGACCCCTAGGAATTTTACTGAGGTAGGTGGGGCGAGGTGGCTCACGCCTATAATCTCAGCACTTTGAGAGGCCAAGGTGGGTGGATCACGAGGTCAAGAGATCGAGACCATCCTGGTCAACATGGTGAAACCCCATCTCTAATAAAAATACAAAAATTAGCTGGGCATGGTGGTACACACCTGTAGTCCCAGTTACTTGGGAGGCTAAGGCAGGAGAATCACTTGAACCCAGGAGGAGGAGGAGGAGGAGGAGGCTGCAGTGAGCCAAGATCGTGTTACTGCACTCCAGCCTCGTGACAGAGTGAAACTCCACCTCAATCAATCAATCGATGGTCGGTAATGTAGTAGAGTCCTTCCTCAAGGGGATCTGGCCCCCCTTTCATTCGAGGATTTCTGGGTCTGTAAACTGGCTCTCAAGTCTGGAAATTGATTGAGAGGCCATGATTCTTTGTTTTTATAATTCAAATTAGTCCTTGTCCATTTGATGTAGAAGTTTTCTGTTTGTATAAATTAAGTAGGAAGGCAGTGGGCTTCCCATCAATTTCACTACTAGGAACACCATGATTAGCCAATGCCAGAGCTCTATACCAATCGACTATTCTGATTGCCACTTTGCTTTTTCTGCCCTTTACTGTAACTACATCCACCTTGCCTTTGACGGTTGAGTGCTGCCACTTGGCCCCTACCACCTCTGGATTCAATTATTCCCATTGTATTTAAGTGTTGTGGTTGAGTGACTGCAGCTCCCACCGTTAGATTTGACATACAGAGAAGAGCAATTACAGGGCTCTTAAAAAATGCAGGTGCTAAGGCCGGGCTCGGTGGCTCATGCCTGTAATCCCGGCACTTTGGGACGCCAAGATGGGTGGATCACGAGGTCGGGAGTTCAAGACCAGCCTGGCCAAGATGGTGAAACCCCATCTCTATTAAAAAAAAAAAAAAAAAAAAAAAAAAAAATGTAGGTGCTGCCCTCACAAATCTATTTCACAAGGCATTGATCAACGGTGTATCTTCTGGACCCTCCCAGCTGGGATGAGTAGGTCTAAAGTAACTAATCAACTCCACCATCCCAATCTCCCTAAGCCTTTGGATCTCTTCCTCTACATTAAACCACGGGAGATCAGGCATTTCCAGCTTGCTCACAGTGGGCCATCGTTTGACCCCTATTTCGGCTAACCAAGCAAATAAACTACTAGAACCTTTTTTGAGGGGGGCAAATTACAGGCTTGAGCTACCGCACCTGGCCTCAATTATTTTAATCTTTGAATAACTTCAGAAGTCTGGGGTTCCTTTTTTCTTTTTGAGACGGAGTCTCCCTCTGTAACACAGGCTGGAATGCAGTGATCTTGGCTCACTGCAACCTCTATCTCCCAGGTTCAAGCAATTCTGCCTCAGCCTCCTGAGTAGCTGGGATTACAAGCAGGAGCCATCATAACCAGCTAATTATTTTTGTATTTTTAGTAGAGACGAGGTTCCACCATGTGTGCCAGACTGCTCTCCTGGACTCAGGCCTAATCTACCTGCCTCGGCCTCCCAAAGTGCTGAGTGCTGGGATTACAGGTGTGAACCACCCTCCCGGCCGCCATCCGCGTTCATGGCAGATGGTATTGTGATATAGCTAACTTAAGTTGGAACCTGTATACTGCCATCTTATAAAAGACAAAAATGTTTCCATTCTCCTCAAGGACTGCTAACCTTGGTTTCTGTAAATTGCTGGATCATTTGCAGGATGCAAAGAGAGGTAAAGCAGCATACCTTCTCTTAACTGCCAGAATTGCTGGCCTTTGTTTCCCAGAGTAAGCACCCCCAGATCATTCCATCCTGGCGCCAAGCCACTGAAAATCTATGGATCCCACCCCTACCCAGACGATGTGTAAATGAATGCTAATCTTAGCATCTGTGAACCCTTAAATAACAATCAGAATGTCAAATAGTCCCCTGGCTCTCGAAATGTCTGGAACCCCCTCACCCTCCTCTCCGCCCAGAAGGTGATTTCAACCCACTGGCCCTCGGAATTTCTGAAGCCCCTCACCCTCGTCTTAGCCTGGGAGGTGATTGACAGCTTTCATTCCCATCTCCACCCCCACTCCCAAGGTGGTTTTGCGGGTATAAAAAGGTCTTGTCTCTCTTCTTTCGGGGCCACGGGTTGGAGAGACGCGAGTCCTCCGTGGTCGCCGGCAATAAACCCTGCAATTTGGCATACTTTTGTTCTGGTGTTGACTTTCTGCGCTAAGTTCAATGCAACAGTATGCTGTAGAAAGATCCTCGTTGGGGGTCTTGTTCTCTTTTGAACCCACTCCACAAAATCTCCCGTTCTTTTTCGCGGCACTCCACGACGCTGCTTTTGTCCAGGTTCCTAAATCCAATGGCCACTTGTCAAGCCCCAACTTCCTTGACCCATCGACAGCTTTCCACATAGTTGAGCGTTCCCTGGATCCAGACATACCTTCTGGGCTTGGTTTCTGGAACACCCAGCCCTCCTGGTTTTCCTTCTGCCTGTTCCTCCTTGATTTGGAGAGCCCCAGGGCTCATTCTTCGCCCCTCTGCTGCCTTCCGGCTGCACATTCTTTCTGGTTCGGAGGCACTCCTCCAGACTCACGGTCTCCAAAGAGTCCCAGCCTGGAGTCCAGAATGGCACATCCAGCGGCCTGGCTGACACCTCTGCTTGGCCGTCTGGCTTGCCGCCTCTCTAGCTCTTCCTCTCCAAAACCGATCAGGACATCCCGCGCCCTTCCCCACTCCCTACCCGCAACCTCCCAGCCCCCCAACCCCGAGCCCACAAACCTAGTCCTCGCCCAACTCTGAATGCGGCAGTCACTCTGGCTTACACCCTTGGAGCCACCCTCCACTCCTTTCTCCCGCGCCCATCCCAGCTGTCCGCAAAGGCCGTCAGCTCTGCTTTCAGAGTACAGCCAGCATCTGGCCACCTCTCGGCCCCCGCGCTGCCCCACCCGGGCCCAGGCCCTCGCTGCCTTCCCGTTTCTCTGCCCAGGCCCCAGTAGCCGTTCCCAGGGAGGTGGTGGTCGCGCTCACGGCGCCACCGCCCCCCCTCAGCGCGCCCCTTCTGAGGGAGGGGAGCCCACGAGGCCCCGCCAGATCCGACGCCCTCCGGGGTCACCTCCCGGACCCCCTCCCCCCCCGCCCCGCGCCACCCCAGCCACTCGGTCCTCCGGGCGCACACCGGGGCTTCGGATCCGGCGGTTCCCTCTGCGTTCCAGGCGCCTCGCCTCCTTGCCGGGCAGAAGCGGCTTCGCAGCGCCACACACGAAGCGGAGGGGCCGGTTTCCGAAGGCTCCGCCCAGGCCTCGAACCTGGGGGAGGGAGAGCTTCCTCCCCGGGGCTGCGCCCTCGCCTCCTCGAAAACTCGCCGGGGCAGACGGTGGAGAAATGGCGAGAGGGGCGGAGACTAAGTACCTGTCTCCTTGTGCTCAGCGACACAAAAGATGTCATCACATGTCTATAACAAATAACGAAGCAAGCCCAGCAAGGTGACTTCGGCGGGGGGGTGGGGGGGGTAGAAATACCGGTGCTCCCCAACAATTCTTTCAACGGATGTGTGAAAAAAAAATGTGTAAAGAAATGTTGAAAGCCAGCTAGGTCAGGACTGAAAGAGGAGGAAGGGGGAGGAGGAGAGAGAGAAGAAGAGAAGAAGAAGAAGAGGGAGAGGGAGGGGGAGGGGAGGGGAGGGGAGGGGAGGAAGAAGAGAGAAAGAGAGAGATGCTAGAAAGAAAAGCCTCCTAGAACGTCTTTTTCGTTTTGGGCTTTTCCTATTGAGGTGCCTAGAAGCGGAAGGAGTTTTCCCGCGATCCCGGGGATTAATAAACGCTTTCCGGTTCCGTGGCAGGCGAGCTGGCAGGGAGAAAGGAGCTCGGCGCCTGTGGGGCGGGGCATGCAAATTAAAAATGGCCGTTTCGCCCGGGAGCTATGGGAGCAAAAAGAGAAAGTAAATATCCCCCCAAACTTGTAACCGTATTACTTATACAACGTTGCAAATTGTAACAATGAGTACCGTGTGAAGGTAGGGAAGAGAGGGCTTCTTTACTTGAAGATGATATTTCTTACCGTGAGCTCAGGGTGAGTGGACGAATGTGAGTCGTGGCCTGCGTGGCGGTAGTGGTTATCGCTTCTCGGCCTTTTGGCTAAGATCAAGTGTAGTATCTGTTCTTATCAGTTTAATATCTGATACGTCCTCTATCCGAGGACAATATATTAAATGGATTTTTGGAGCAGGGAGATGGAATAGGAGCTTGCTCCGTCCACTCCACGCATCGACCTGGTATTGCAGTACTTCCAGGAACGGTGCACCCCTTCGGGGGACACAATCTGTTTGCAAAGTTAGACGAATTTTGCGGCGTGGGCTTGTTTGGTTATTCCAATGACCTTCTGATGTTTCTGCATAAGCGTTCGCCGGTTTCTTGGTGGGTTCGTGGCCGGCTCCTGAGAAACGCTTCTGCTGTACAGCACCAGGGCTTTGGAAATGCTATACTCGTTTTCTGTTTCTGGGTAGGAAGCCTGTACAATTGTTTCTGGAAGGTTCTCACATCCTAGCTTGGCAGCCCACTGCTGTGGGGTCCGCTACTTTTGCCCACCCTCAACTTTAAACTTCTTTCTCTTCCTTTTTCCTTTTTTTCTTTCTTTCTTTCTTCTGGAATACATAGGTATACATGTGCCACGGTGGTTGGCGGCACCTCTCAACCAGCCGTCTAGATTTTAAGCCCGGCGGGCATTATGTATGACGCAGTTGTCCTCTCTCCCCTCGGCCCCCAACCCCCTTCAGGCTCCAGTGTGTGATGTTCCCCTCCCCTGTGACCATGTGTTCTCATTTCCACTTAGGAGTGAGAACATGTGGAGTTTGGTCTTCTGGTCCTCTGTCAGTTTGCTGACAACCACTGCTTCCAGCTTCACCCATGTTCCTGCAAAGAAACAGTTGGTTAGGATTATACCTGATCTTTATTTGACTTTTTCATTCCAGCCCGGCAGGAAAATACCAGGTACCTTGCCTAGTCCCTGTGAATAAGAAAGGTGCTTTGGCTAGAAAAAGGAAACCTCATCGGTGGCATCTTTCAGTTAGCCAAGAGTGGGGAGGACTTTTTTCTCGTGGTTTGCATGGGAGCTTAACTGCGGTAGAATAAAACGTCAGTTACATTGCTAACGTCTTGACTCCAAACCTTGGCTCCAAAACAGCATCCCAGCACCCACCCACCCACCCAGGGCTTGAGGGAGCTCACTGCCCTGAAGCAAGGGACATAAACCTGGCTGGCTCTAGAGTTTAACACTGGTACACCTCTAGGGCCCTGAGGGAACATAGGTGCTACCTACCGGGTAGTGGATATAGCAGGACCTTGAGTGAGACCAGTGCTGTGCTGGGTTGGAGTGTGAACCCGCACAGTACCGGTTGGTGATAGCCACAGGGTTGCTTCTGTCTCCTCACCCCCAATTCCAGGCCTTGCAGCACAGAGAGAGACTCCGTTTGGTTTGGAGAAACTAAGGGGAAAGAACAAGAATCTCTGCCTGATAATCCGGAGAATTCTTCCGGATTTCGTCCAGGACCACCAGGGCAGTACCTCTACAAGTCTGTGAGAATCACACCATTATTGAGCTTGGGGCACACATACCCCTGGAATACCCGAGGACACACAGAAACAAGGCCAGACTGGGAAAAATACAATAAATACCGAACTCTTTCACGTGAAGACAAAACAAACATCCATGATGGGCATCAAGACCATCCTAGAGACAGCGGACACCAGTACTCCAAGATGGCTCGGTCCTACCATTGAAGGACAAGAAGCTTCTGGAGGTCAAACTAGGAGAGCTGCCAAGCTGGATCTTGATGCGGGACTTCAGCCCTAGTGGCATTGTCCGAGTGTTTCGAAGAGGTTACTACCAGTACTATAACAAAGATACCAACGTGAAGAAGGGCAGGATCGCGGGGATTACCATGGTGCTGGCATGCTACGTGGTCTTCAACTACACCTTTTCCTACGAGGAGCCCAAGCATGAGCGGCAACGCAAGTACCACTGAAGAAGACAAGCTCTGCACTCCCCTCCACGGCCTTCTTGGCTTGAGCCCCTCCATAAGGAACACAGTCTCGATTATTGCTGAAGCCTTTCATATCCTAATGGAATTAACCTCGAAGTAAAAGATGACTGGTTAAAAACAAACAAACAAACAAAACCATCCTAGAGTTGGCCGGGCGTGGTGGCTCACGCCTATAATCCCAGCACTTTGGGAGGCCCAGGCGGGTGGATCACCAGGTCAAGAGATCGAGACCATCCTGGTCAACAAGGTGAAACCCCGTCTCTACTAAAAATACAAAAATTAGCTGGGCATGGTGGCGCGCGCCCGTAGTCCCAGCTACTCGGGAGGCTGAGGCAGGAGAATTGCTTGAACTCGGGAGGCGGAGGTTGCGGTGAGCCGAGATTGCGCCATTGCACTCCAGCCTGGGTAGCAAGAACGAAACTCCGTCTCAAAAAAAAAAAAGATAGTCTGGTGGCTCTTCATTAACCCCTTTCTGGGAGCACTGAGATCTTGTAACTAGGAAATTGCTCATGATTAAGGGCCCCCATTTAAATCTTGCTGACCTCACACCAAAAAATTAAAGGAACAGTAATCTTTCCAAAACTCCTATGAGAATACAAAAATAGTGGGAGAATGTAGACTCATACAGTTTCCATTCAAGGTCTAGAACTGAATCTCTACTCAGGTCAGGTCAGTTGCAGAACGAAAGACATGGGCTTTAGACTTAAGAAGACTTGGGTCTGAGTTCTGATGTCACTGCATAACAACAGCTCTAGATCTCAACTCAGAACAAACACATATCAAATAATTTGGAAGATTAAAAGAGATGATGTACAAAATGCCTGTCACGGTGCTATTACTGTAACCAGGAACCTGCATCTGAGTCTTCACAAAAGGTCATCCGGGCCTATGAAAACAACAGGAAGCTGAAACTCTATAAACTCTATAAACGAGTTTATTTCCCTTCTAGCTTCCCTAGTTTTTAATCTATAAAATATGGACTTTATCTGCCTTTACCTGCCCCTAGGGTTGATAGAAGGGGAAAAAAAGAGAAAACAAATGAGAGTGTGGTTTAGAAAGTAATACTCGTAAAATGAACTTAGAGTGGTACGATAATAATAATTTTTCTGGCTAACCCGATGAGGGATGAAGGTGGTGAGGGAGGAAGGCAGGGAGGGATGATAGGGTCCACTCCATTTATGCAAACCAACGGTTAAGTAGCCTGGATCTGAGAACACAAGTTCATGTGCCTTGGGTGCCTATCTGAAAGGCCTTTGACAGGACAGCCTCCAGAATGGAGAAGACAGCAGCACGTGCGCTCAACACACACACACACACACACACACACACACACACACACACTCTCTCTCTCTCTCTCTCTCTCTCTCTCTCTCTCTCTCTCTCTCTCTCTCGTTAATAATTTTCCAGGTGTTGTGGTGCTGAGAAATGTGTCTAGGTAGCCGATGGCGCTCTTCCAGAATGGCCTAGCTATGGTCCTGAGGTCAAATGCGCCCTTTACAGACGTGGAAATGGTTCAGGTTTGAGGCACGGGACTGCCTGCCTGTGGCAGCTGCATTAGGAACCTCCTACACCCTTCCTGTAAGACTCAACTCCAAATGTTAGGAATTCATAGGGCTCCTTAAATCTTTGCTCTTATTAAAAAATAACCCAATGAAGTTAATGAATTTCTCTCATAGTCATCTGGAGTGTGGCTGCTTGGCCTCTGGATCTCCTCCTTGCTGGCAGGAGTCTCAAACAAATTCGTGGCTGCTGTTCTCCACTCAGCCTCAATGGGCATGGAGATGGTAATACCACTCTTTCTCCTTTGCACCTTATCAATGTTTTGTTTTTAAATCAAGCAATGAGTTATGGTGCCTTCATTCTTTCCCATGGAAGTTTTCACCTTCTCAGAAGATAACAGTTTCTGTCCAATTTACAGACTTTATGGTTAAATACAACTTGTCATTTAACTTTTAACACTAAAAGGACAATGTAGGTGTGATTAGACAGCAGTGGCTGGGATCACTTAATCTGTTTAGCTTTCCTTCTCCCAGCAGAGCACACCCAGAGTTAAGAAGGGATGAGGGTTGATTTCAATCAATGCAAGAGGGGAGCACCTTGGTTTTGAGCCTGTGGTAGCTCTACATGGGCCTCACAACAAAGTCTTCCCTAAAACTACAGTGATTTGTAATTGTAAGGAATGGGGCCAAAGGGCCAAAGAAAGCATCCTTACAAAGAGGAGAATAAGAAGACTTGAGTAATTAGATGCTTAAGTGGCTGGGCTGGGTTTTTTAAATGGGGATCTGAAACCAAAGAATAAAAGGCCTCTTTCCTAGAAATGTTCCAGACCACGAGGTAACAAACAAGCCTCTCATATGTCCCAAATTTACCTCTTATCATTTGTTGCTGCAGAGGGATTAATAAGCAAATATTATCAATTTGCTTCTTAGTATAGGAACTTCCTTTGGGAATAAAACCCTCAATATAAAAGACGAACCAGGCCGGGCGCGGTGGCTCAAGCCTGTAATCCCAGCACTTTGGGAGGCCGAGGCGGGTGGATCACGAGGTCAAGAGATCGAGACCATCCTGGTCAACGTGGTGAAACCCCGTCTCTACTAAAAATACAAAAAATTAGCTGGACATGGTGGCGCGTGCCTTTAATCCCAGCTACTCGGGAGGCTGAGGCAGGAGAATTGCCTGAACCCAGGAGGCGGAGGTTGCGGTGAGCCGAGATCGCGCCATTGCACTCCAGGCTGGGTAACAAGAGCGAAACTCCGTCTCAAGAAAAAAAAAAAAAAAAAAAAAAAAGATGAACCCAGCTTAGGTGAGACAAGGTCACAGAGAAACTGGAGACAAGTGATTACAGGGTGAGAACCCCGACCTTGCTAGCCACTTCAAACTTCTGCGGCTACAGGAGTCCTGGGGGCATCAATGTGTCCTACGGCACTCCCCTCATGCTCAAGTCCTTAAACGGTGCCGAAAGGGCAGCGCTCAAGTGCACATCTCCAATGTTTGGGTATTAGGCTAAATCCTGCTTTGTGGCAGAAAGCCAGAAAACGCCGCATAAAGATCAGCAGCCTCCAGGATCCTGATAAGCATTTGCTTGCTTAGAACACTCTAGTGTGGAGTGGGAAGGAGGGAGATGAGGGCAAGACATACAGAGGGGATGAGAGCACGGAGGGTGCAGGATGGGAGGTTAATCACTGATGCATAGGCTGAGAGGTCATCTGGTCCAATCCTCCTCATTTCACACATGCCCGAAACTAACGGACACTTTAGCAATGAGAATCCGGCCCATTTTGAAAAGCACTCAGAGATGTAGTGTCTACCCCTTTCCCTGGCCAAAGCTGAACAGCTCTCAGTCCACCGTACTGAGGTGAAATACCTCTCAGAACCCTACAGATGAGAGACTATCTGGACAAGTTTCTCAGTACTGACCGATGGTTATGTAGCTCTGCTAATCCCAAACCATTACAGTTTTGGTCATCAGTCTTTCTTTTTCCTTCTTTCTTTCTTTCTTTTTTTTTTTTTTTTTTTTTTTTTTTTTGAGACACAGTCTCACTCTGTTGCTCAGGCTCGAGTGCAGTGGTGTGATCTTGGCTCACTGCAACTTTCGCCTCTTGGGTTCAAGCGATTCTCCTGCCTCAGCCTCCTGAGTAGCTGGGACTACAGGCGCCTGCCACCACGCCCAGCTAATTTTTGTATTTTTAGTAGAGATGGACTTTCACCATATTGGCCAGGCTGGTCTCGAACTCCTGACCTTGTGATCCACCCGCCTTGGCCTCCCAAAGTGTTAGGATTACAGGTATGAGCCACTGCACCTGGCCGGTCATCAATCTTTTTAATGCGGAGACTGGGTGGATTGTGAGTCCGCTTTTAGATTTCCATGGGGACTGGCCCTGTAAACCTAAAGGTCATCAGTACTGACAAAGATAGTATAAGAGATGGCTGGTCTTCACTGACAGACACTCTAAAAACATCTCAAGTAAAGGGTTCCTCAGTATTAATCAGGTGCCCTGAAGCTCCCCATGGGATGTTAAGAACAAAGCTTGGGTGGCCTGCTGAACACCCAGCCTGTCCCCTACTCTTCTCTCTGACACAAGAGACATGCCATGCAGCTACACCACCAAATTTCAGTAGACTGGAAGGATTATGAGGAACGGGGGACCCTCTGTGGGAATGAATACAAAACCCAGCTGCTGATTCGTGATTCACGAGTCCTGGTTTCACCCGTCTCCACTGCACCTCTTCCCTGGTATATGACATATGCTGACAGCAACCCCGCTTCCCAAAGTAGATTGTTCTCATTTCTGTCTAAAATCTGTGAAGGGAAATAGAATCAATATGCTAGAAAGAACAAATTTCTTAGAGTTAGTGCAGTCCCAGCATGTCAGTAGGGAATGAGTCTGGCTGCCGAGATCTTTATGGTTCTAAAGGAGTAGAAGATAATGACTGCTCTACTTCTGGTGCCCAAGACAATCTCTTGTACCGCTTGCCTCTCTACCCCTCAAACTCTAACTAATAGGAAATGAAGCAAAAGAAAAGAGTTCCTAGATCAAAACTAAAAGTGTCTTGTTTCTTGTTCAAAGATAGACAGGAAAAGAATGAGGGAGCTAAGAGGTCAGTGGGAAACCTTCTCCATCCTTTAAAAAATTAGGAGGAAAAAGGTATTGCAGCCCTCAACAAGATGTTTTTTTTCCCCCTACTACATGCCAGTAAAACTCAGACCAGTAGTTCAAGCAGCAAACAGCACTGTTCAGATCAGCTCAGATGAGAAGCTAAAAGAAAAAAACTCTGTGGTTATTTTGTTTACATTTGGTAATCTCATCATCTGTAAAGCTAAAAACTTACAGTGGTGGCCAGAGTTCAAGTGCAGTTGGCAGATGGAAGCTGGCTAGAGGAAGGGGACAACTGGAAACTGAGGCTAGAAAGAGCTGTGGGAAAAGGTCCAAGGTGAAAAGCAAGGGGGCTCTGAGGAAGAAAAGAACTGTGAGGAGGAAAAATGCCTTCTGGATAATGATGGGAATTAAGGAAGGCTTTAAAGTCTTAACAAGGGTTACTAGAAGAGAATCAAGTGAGAAGAGGGAAACATCAATAGAAAGCAGATGCTAAGAGACAGCTGATCTTTCCATTGGAAATGGATGTCTACACATCTTATTCTAGAGTAGCAGTGGGAGAGATGCTATGGCCATCTTTTCTTCCTTTCCAGCTGTTGATCTGCTTAGATTCATGAATTACTCAGTTTCTTCATTCCTGGGAAAGTCTGATTGCTTTTTTAAAACTTCAATTTCTTTTACTGTCTCCAAACCTTTATATTCTATGTTGGAATTCAGAATTCACAGAACATTGATGCAATTTTTATAATTTTAACTGTTCTGGGGGAGCAGAGCTAACTCACAGGCAGTGCACTCAATTTTTAGAGTGATTATTTAAAAACCAAAATCATAGCTTTGTTTGGAAAATTTTTAAAAATCAAAATACCAAGTCATCTTAACTCTCCCACTTTCACTCAGTTTAAGCAGGAACAAATCTTCCTAGAATGCACATATCCAAACCAAACCTCTCTCCCGGCAGAAAAAAAAAAAAAGGGCAAACAGCAAGCACACAGCTCTTTTTTTAAAAAAGCTTTTTCAAATTTGTTGCCCTTTGTTACTATGTACTGCCTTCAAGGCATTTCTGGGCAACCTCCTATGATTTGCTGACACCTACAACTTCGTCTCATTCATTTGTTCCTCAGAGACCCCAACGGCAGTCAGAGGACAAGCTTTTTCTTTTTCAGTTGGCCCACTGCTTTCCAAAGGCCACCCGTGATTATTAGGATGAAAGAACAGAGATCACTTCAGCTGAGGGGATCTACTTCTATGCTAAAAGAAATACTGAGGCACTCACAGATTCTAGAATTCCCAGAAATTATACTGGCTGGGCATGGTGGCTTCTGCCTATAGTCCCAGCACTTTGGGTGGTTGAGATGGGAAGATCGCTTGAAGGCAGGAGTTTAAACACCAACCTAGCCAGCGTAGCAGGATCTGCATCTCTACCAAATAAATAAACAGCCAGACATGGTGTCGCACACCTATAATCCTAACTACTCGGGAGGCTGAGGTGGGAAGATTGCTTGAGCCCAGTTACTGAAATGTACAGTGAGCTATGATTGTGCCACTGCACTCCAGCCTGGGCGAGATCCTGTTTCTTTAAAGAAACAAATTTAAAAAATAAAAAATAAAAACATTACATAAATAGGTCGGGCATGGCCAGCACTTTGGGAGGCCAAGGTGGGTGGATCATGAGGTCAGGAGTTCAAGACCAGCCTGGCCAAGATGGTGAAACCCCATCTCTACTAAAACTATAAAAATTAGCCAGGTGGCAGGTACCTGTAATCCCAACTCCTCAGAAGGCTGAGGAAGGAGAATCGCTTGAACCCAGGCGGCAGGGCTGCAGTAACCTGAGATCGTACCACTGCACTCTAGCCTGGGAGACAGAGTGAGACTCCCATCTCAAAAATAAAAATAAATAAAGAGAAAACAATTACTCTGGTTTCCACATCTCTGAGCACAGAGCAGAACAAAAGTTCTTGGACAAATGTGGCTTTCTACATGTCAAAGGAAACGGTCCAATGAGTTCTGGAGATTCACCTTAGACAAGAGAATGTTTCTATATGTTTTGCTTCGTGTGTGTGTGTGTGTGTGTGTGTGTGTGTGTGTGTGCATGTGTGTGTGTGTAAGAAGCAGTATTTCTCTGTTCAGGGCAGGGATTATATCAAATACTTTCAGCTTTTACAAATATAAAAATTGATTTTCCTACCAGTTCTTGAAAAAATAGAATGTTTTGCCTTCACTTTTTAAACTATCTACTGGGAACCTCTCACCATGTCTCAGTGCTGGAACTAGAACCTGGAAAACTCTTAGAATTTTGCTTAGAATTGTGGGAATGAGTAAGATGCTCCCTATTTTCAGGATTTTTTTTTTTTTTTTTTTTTTTTTTTGAGATGGAGTTTCGCTCTCGTTACCCAGGCTGCAATGGCACGATCTCGGCTCACCGAAACCTCCGCCTCCTGGGTTCAAGCAAGCAATTCTCCTGCCTCAGCCTCCCGAGTAGCTGGAATTACAGGCGCGCCACCATGCCCAGCTAATTTTTGTATTTTTAGTAGAGACGGGGTTTCGCCTTGTTGACCAGGATGGTCTCGATCTCTTGACCTCGTGATCCACCCGCCTGGGCATCTCAAAGTGCTGGGATTATACGTGTGAGCCACCGCCCAGCCTATTTTCAGGATTATCTCATTAGCACCTTGATTCAATTAGGGCTTACCGAGGAATGGGCTATCACAGTGATGGTGGTGGTAGCAGGGTGCACATGTGTGGATATGTGGAGAAACCCAGGGCACATGAGATTTCAAAGTAACACACATTGAGGAAGCAAATGGTGTGTGCCTCCTGAAGTTAATTAAGCACAGTGAGGGCTGGGGAGATGGCAGCGGAAAGACCATAAGAAGCCAGGCATTGCACATGGACGCAATACAGAGGAAGGGACTAAGTCCATTTTGTTCACTGCTGCATAGGGGCTCAATACAGTTTTTTTGAGTGAAAAGAATAAAATGCAGCATAGGCTGCACTCTACGAGGCCACAGAGGAAAGACACTGTCGGAGTTGGTGAATCTGTCGTGGAAAAATTCTCCTAAAGGAATGGCTTTGACTGAAGTTCTAGTGTTATTTTTAATTTTTTATCTTGCCCCCCACCTTCCTTCTCTGGCAAATCGCACCAGAGACACCTCTTACTTCTCCTATAGCCCCCTTCCCCCCTTTCCTACAATGTTCTGAAGAAAAGAACTTTTTGAGGATAGATGCTTTGTGCCACATCTCAGAAGTCAACTTTAAGATCATTGCCGCGGAAGCAGCTTTGAATCAACTGACAGGCAGCTTCAAGAAAACTAATGAGGACAAAAATCTTAGGAAGGAGTAAATCATTTCTGACAATAAAGTCGTCTCCCCTTTATCCCAGTCTCCCCTTGAAGAAATAGTACCCTTCCAGGATACAAAAATAAAATATCACTGTTTTTCGTATTTGCCACCCCCAAATCCAGACAAGATTACGGAAAGGCTCAGTTTCCTCACAGTTCTAGAGAATACTCTGGATTGAACTACAATTCTAGGTCACTTTTGGAAATCAAACTTTTAGAATCTAGGGAACTACAGATGATTAGGATGATATCACAAGTTCAATTCAAGGGCAGGGAAGGAGAGAGTCAGAATAAAGATTGTAGATTGAAGAATAAAGCTGGGACAAGTCAAAAGAGCCTATATTTGTGAAATTATATAAATTCTGGTCAGTGCTGACAGCACTGGGCACCCATCCTGACCCAGGATCTAAGCCATACAGTTACCACCAATCTGGGCAGTCTGGATCCCAAGTTTTTTCTATGGTTCACTTTTTTTTTTGAGATAGCGTTTTGCTCTCATCGCCCAGGCTGGTGTGCAATGGCGCAATCTCGGATCCCTACAACCTCCACCTCCCAGGTTCAAGTGATTCTCCTGCCCCAGACTCCTAAGTAGCTGGGATTACAGGCACCCGCCACCATGCCCAGCTAATTTTTGTTTTTTTAGCACACACGGGGTTTCACCATGATGGCCAGGCTGGTTTCGAACTCCTGAACTCAGGTGATCCACCCACCTCAGCCTCCCAGAGTGCTGGGATTACAGGCATGAGCCACCATGTCCCAACCTCTATGGTTCATTTTAATGAACTTAAAATAATAATGATCATCATCATCATTAGCCATCATTAGTCTCTGTAAGCATTGCTACCAAATGATATAAAAGAAAACAAGCCACCTAATGTTTCTTTTCAGAGACAGTAAGAGATAGAGTGAGAACAAAAGGGGAAAGGACAAAGATATATTGACAGGCGAGGTCTAGATGGAATCGTAGTGCGCAGTCATCTAGAAGTCTTGTTAAAACATACATGGCTGGTCCTCGCCTCCAGAGTTTCGGACTCAGCAGATCTCAAGTGGGGCTGAAAATCTGCGTTTCTAATAAGTTCCCTGGGATGCTGATGTGGTCCCCTGGGAGCACACATTGAGAACTGCTGCACAATCGGATTTGGGTAGGCTGCAGGTCTATAAAAAATGGTTAACGGGCCAAGCACAGTGGCTCATGACTGTAATCCCAGTACTTTGGGAGGCCAAGGCAGGCGGATCACCTGAGGTCAGGAGTTTGAGACCAGTCTGGCCAACATGGTGAAACCCTGTCTCTACTAAAAATACAAAAATTAGCCAGGAGTGGTGGCAGGCACCTGTAGACCCAACTACTCAGGGAGCTGAGGCAGGAGAATCACTTGAACCTGGGAGGCAGAGGTTGCAGTGAGCCGAGGCTGTGCCACTGCAGTCCTGCCTGGGTGACAGAGACTCCATCTCAAAAAAAAAAAAAAAAGGTAATAAATCTGCCTTCCTTCCCTGATGCCTGGAGCCCGTTGAGGGTAAAGGAGATACGTATTGCTAGCACTCTAGAGGGAGAAGGGGTATAAAGGGATAGTCCACTACCAACCCACAAAACTCTTAGGTCAAGAAGAGGAGGCTGAGGACAGACACCTAAGAGAGAAGAAGGGAAAGGGAGAGGGGAAGAGGAGAGTGAGAGAGATGGATACTTTCTTTCCAGTGTGTCCTACGAACTATTGATCTGCCTGGGTAACACTCAACCTTGGCTACCGTTTTACCACAGCCACGAAGAAAAAGCTTTCAATAAAATTGACCCTTAGGTATTGGAGGCTCTCCCTTAAAGACCACAGCACTGCTCCAGGGAGAAAGGGGAGCTTAACCGCTTGCTGTTCCAGAGCTTCCTCCCCAACCCAAGTCAAACGAAGGTGTCCTTGTCATCCCTCCTGTCAATAAAATGACCCAGAGAGAAAAGCAAACTACTCCTGGTGAGATTCAAGTTCCTAGTGCCTCCAGGACCTGCAGGGATTAGGCAATGAGAATCGTTTTCACTTCTTACTAAACCACTTATGTGCCTACAGTCTCCACTTATTGGGACGTGGCGGGGGGGGCGGGGGGGCGGGGGGTCCATGTTAACTTCTGTGTTGAAAGCACAAATCCTTATTCTTCTTTCTAGCTCAAAATGCTCTAGCATGGCCCTCATGTCCCTGAACCTCCCTGCCCAGTTGCAGGCTTCTGCCCCTATTCCTAAGAAACACAGCACTTACTGAGATACAAACTAGAAGAACAATGTGATATAGGACTCTTTCTGGTTTCGGAAGTAATTCTGTATTTTTGTTATTATGCTTTCACTTGGTTACAACCAAAGTTATTGTGCAAGTTGCCACTATTTTAGAAAATTAATTGCAGTTCTCTGTTACAATACTGTGCCTGGTTCCAGTTAGAAAATGAAAGCTGAGAAGGGAACACAGGCAGTTTACTGTTTTGAGAATTCAGAAAAACTTCAGCTCAGCGGCCTCTAAAAGCCTAACCTAAAAACAAAACAAAAATTAACAAAAAGCTCTCTCTGGCTCAAGTAAAAGGGAATCAGAGAGAAAATAAGACTCCGAGTCACAGAGAGTAGCATATCCAGTCTGGAGGAACTGCAAATGGACAGTGGGAAGGGAGAGAGAAAATATATGCCCAGTCGTACCTGATTTACCCATCATTAAAACTGGGAGGATTAACATGGTGAAGAGAGAAGGGAAAGATCAAAAGGACCCTAGATCCTAGCAATCAGGACAAAAATTAAAATGAGTCAACATAAAGAAAAGACTCCAGCACATACAGCAATTCAAGGGAGAAACCTGGAAAGCGTCAACAGCCGAGAAAAGATGGGAGGTGAGGCCAAGACAGCCAAAAAGCCGAGTTTGGTAGGAAAGCTTGTTTTAGAAATACTAATCCTGGGTCCCTCTGGCTCCCATTCTTATTCTGATTTTAGGTTTGACATAGATCTGTATTTTAATAAGGGCCCCATGTAGTTCTAATGTAAGTTGTCCAGGAACCACAGTTTGAGAAGCACAGATCCAGAGGTCTGAAGAAACGCTTGGAGTAAGTGCATCAAGGCTAATGGCAATTAGCAATTCATTTGCAGAAGAGTTTTTATATGGGATTGTGTCAGAGATCATCTCTTGGGGAGAGATGTCACTTAGTGCCATCTTAAAATAAATCAATGCTCTGGAGGATGTTCTCCTGGGAATGTCTGTTGGCCCAACACATTTGCCTTTCTGTACATGACCACAGTGAATTCCAAGAGGTAACACCAGAGAAAGGGGGAATTCAGGGTAGCAAAGTTCTAGGACAGGCCCATTATCCACTAACGCATTCCTTTGTGGCCAGAGCTTGACAGTACAGATGGACACACCTACCTATACTTACCTGTACAAAGAGGGAGACTCTGTACTGTCCCATTAAACCCTTGCTCCCTGTTCTCAGACAAAAATTCACTTCTTGCCTTAAACGGTGATAGAGCGAGCACAGCTATCCAAAAAAGCTGGTGTCTTCCCTTCCACCAGTCACTGAGTTCAGGGACATTTGCTGAGTGCTTTGGTTACCTTTGGACATAAGGGGCAACAAAGACCTGGAAAACCAGAAACCTTTCTGTAGCATGGGGGCTTAATGTCAGACTGGGTGGACACGAGGTTGAGCTAAACCTTTTTGAGATGCCTTGATCCTGTCTCTTGGGTGACAGGAACATTTCCCAAATGGGAAATTTCTAGGTACTTCAGCTCCCTTTCTTAGTGCTTAGAGGCAGATGGTACCCCTACTGAAAATCAAAAAAGGCTCACTGGGCAGCCTGGCAGTAGCTGCAGTCACCAAGGTGCTGGCTAGCCTAGCCGCCTTGTGCCCCTTAGCAGGACGGCCATGGACTGACTGGATTACCACATCTCCTCAGCACAGTTCTCTAACCGCATTCCCTGAGCTGCCAGCCCTATATGTGACAACAGATCCCACCACCTTGGCTTCTGCTTTGTAACTGTTTGTCTTCTGCCAGATGTTTCTGGCTACTTACGGAAAAGTGGAACTGTGCTAGGACTGGCAGGCTATGTGCAGGAGTTGGGCAAGAGCCCTGTTTTACAAGAGAGGCTAGAGAGGTCTGTCAGAGCTACCGAAACAGATCCTGTCTCTTAATGATGATAAACAATTATTCCACAATTAGGCTGGAAGGTTTAGAAGAGCAGCTGTTGGGACTGGGATTCCAGGTGGCGAAAAGCAGAGACCAGGTACTTTTACCAGCCAAGTCTGCTTAAGAAAAGCAAAAGAAGATTTAAATGAAAACTCAACTTCTATCCTCAAATATCTAGATAAGAAATAGGCTTGATGAACATCCCATAATGACTTCTCCTATTCACCCAATGTCAAGTATTTCTAGCCATATGGCATTCAAGATCAGAACTTTCTTGTCATTGTGATATCAAAAGCAGAGAAAGACGTGTTTCCCTCTCAGAAGCTTGGTGGGACACGATATTATGTTATTACCATCCATCATTGGTTCTGCTAGTTGCCACCTAGAAATGATGAGGATGCTTTTTTTTTTTTTTCAGGTTCTCTTTCATTCACTCATGTTCTACTAATTGTTAGGTTCCCTATGAAGTTCTTGGACTTCGTCAAGATAAAACAGACGCAGCCTCTGCTCTCAAGGAGCTCAGAGTCCTGAGCCGCCGCCTGAGCCGCTGCCTGAGCCGCCGCCAGAGCCGCCAGGGTGCTGCCGCCGCCTGAGCCACTGCCGGGGCGCTGCTGCCGCCTGAGCCGCCGGGGTGCTGCTGCCGCCGCTGTACTCGGGGTTGCAATCTCGGAAGTGCTGGTTTGTCCCGTTCATCAGGTGGCCTGCAGCAGGGTGCAAATCAGGCATATAATGGTTGTTGGGGTTAGGGGTGATGGTTGAAATACTGGTTATTGAGCTTCTGCAGCTGCATGCTGGCCGGCAGGGAGCCTCCCTGACTGGCCACCGGGGAGGCCATGAACTGGGTGGGAGTTGTTAAACCTGGCTGCGGGGGCCAGTGCGCTCGCGGGGGGTGCCCTCCGCTCACAGTCCCTGGCCCCATGGCGTGCCTGATGCCGCTCGTGGCATTCATGTTGCCCGCGCCGTAGTGTATGTGCCCGCGCCGTAGTGTATGTGCTCGCCCATCAAGGCGTGCTGGGGCTGCTGCTGCTGCTGCTGCTGCTGCTGCTGCTGCTGCTGGTGATGGGGGCTTGGGAACTGCCCCATGCCCGTGCGGTGGGCAGGTTGGTGGTGCAGCCCATTGGTGCCTTGGTTCATGGACATCATATGGTCTGCCATTTCCAGTCCTTCCGTTTTTGCGATTTCTGCTCCGAAGACCGAGGGCGGGATCGTCGGGTCCAGGATCGGCTCAGTAGCACAGAGAGGGGTCCTTCCTGGAGTGCAGGGCGCTTCGTGTCGCGTTGTCGGCGCCGAGGTCTCGCAGCGGCTGCTGGGGCAGATTCAGAGCTGTTCCCTTTTATTTCCCCTCCGCTGCGCTCACAGCTCGGCGGCTCAGGCGGCAGCAGCACCCCGGCGGCTCAGGCGGCGGCTCGGGCGGTGGCTCAGGCTGCGGCTCGGTAGGGAGCCCCCGGCAGCTGCCAACAATGAGCTGTCTCTACAGAGATTTTCAAGTGAGTATTATGTCTTAGGGGCCTCTCGCATGGCAATAGAGGCTTTATGTAGTTTAAGGACACCAGGCTTTATTTCGGTTTAAACTAATACTTTTGCTGTGCTACAAGGATTCCATGGGGTTGTTCCTGACAACCTGGACGATCAGTCTTTACTGAGTTACAGGCATGGGCAGCAGCAGTAGCAGCAGAGGTGTTTAATGGTCCTAGTGAGTACGGACCTTAGGACACCACGTAATGGCAACTTCCTCACCCTCTCTCGCCTCTTTCTTTCTCTTTTCCAAATGACCGCTCTTTCAGGAATAACTAATTTTGAAATGCTTGGTAGACATCAAATTGGAGACACTGAGTAAGCACTTTTTTGCCTATGAGACTGGAACTTTGGGGAAGTGATCTGGAAATGTAAATCACGATGTATATGATTTTCAAACCATACAGGTGCCCACTGGGGACGCGCTCACCGAAATGGCATTAGGACCTGAGGGCCAACAGAACAGAGAGAGATTTCCCAGTATTCTTGCCCTTCCAGGGAAACAACTTTAACTCTCACTCTTCTCTTTTTCTCCTATCTTCATATTCACTTGCTCATCCTGGGGTTATCTCACAGGACTGTGGTGGGTAGTGCGATAAGAAGGTATATACATACCGAGTTGGCCAAGAGCCCTGGACACTAGGTTGAGCTAACCCTTGTTGAGATGCTTTGATCCTGTCTATATGTTTGATATATAGAAGTATTTAATAAATGCTAGCCACTGTTATCATATAGCCCATTTTTTAAAAACTGATAACATCCTGTAATTACTATTTTGAACCCACTTTTTTCATTTACGACATTATGAGCACTGTTCTATAAGAGCATTTTAAGGGCCAGTGGAGCAATTCTATCCCTGCGCCATCATTTGTTTAGGCAACTCTTAAACAAAAACAAAACACTACTTAAATTTAACCCAAGGTGACACCAGCAAAACAAAACAAAACACTCCCAAGGCAACAATTTGACATTTTTCTGTACGGTAACCCTGCTGTGAACGACCTTGTATGTAAATCTTTGTACAGTTTTCTGATTATTTCCTTAAAAGTTGGACTGCCGGATCAAAGAGCTCACACATTTTAAGAGGCTTGAAATACACAGTCCCAAACTGTCTTGGCATGTGTGTGCCATTTATTCCTGGCCATCGTAACAGGAGCATGTGGTAGGACTCTAATCCTGAGATTCTTCTGCAATGTTACTAGTCAGGTAGCCAGGACTCCTGCAAAGCCATCTCTCTCTGGCCTGTGCCCCAGTGAAGGTAGGGGCAGTATATGACCATTAGTCCCACTCAAGCCATGCCTCACCTAGGAATGACCATGCCAAGGCACCAGCGTCCCTCTGTCATTAGGTCGGGCTTCCTATCCCTTACCAAATCGCTTGGCATACAGCATTTCACCCAGGTTATGGGGGGCCAGGGAGTACGCTGCCAGGATCCCTTCATCGGGAAAGCCCCTCTGACTGCTGGGGATGAAAGCTGCCAGGAGCTGGCCATCTGCAGAAATGTCACAGCTGGCATCACTGTAGATCTTGCAATTCTGCACCAGCACATTCATGGAGGCTGCATCTGACAAAGAAGGAAAAGAGGATAAGAAACTTTGGAGTTGATACTGTGAAAATTCTGGGGCCAAAAATGTAAGGGCCTTCCTAAGGTCCTGAACCTTGTCTAGAAATGCTAAAGGATACCTTCCCATTCAAAGTAACATGTCAGATGAACAAAACATAGGAGGCAAGTAAGATATGTCTCTTCTCCCACTTTAGTAGGAAACTACAGGAGAGTCAGCACCACCACAACCACCTGCTGAGTCTTAGTTCACACTTAGGAAACATCGCTTGAGAGATGAGATTAGGAAAAAGTTATTAAAAATTATTCCTAGAGAACCATTTAACCAGTAGGAAAATTCACCAGTAGAAAGTTACTATTAATTGACATTGACCTATTTCCAGATATACGATTTTAGATATCAGGTGAATTTCATGACCAGTAAAGATTGCTGCTACAATGTCCTATCTGAGAGATGATCATTTGTTAGTCGCCTTAAAATAATGAATACATTTCCAAAATGGTCTCTAGCATTTCGTTACAGAAACAACTGCTTCTTACCTCTTTGCCCTACTTTCCCCCAAAAAACTACTTCTTTTTTCAAAAGAAAGTCAGCCATATCTCTGTTGTGCCTAAGTTCAATGTTTCTTGATACATGTAATTCTACCAAGGTCTTCTTAATATGTTCTTTTAAACAATTGAATTATCTCTTCAGATTATTAAAGACTAATCCTAATGTGGACCTTAGGATACAGTTTTGAGTAGAGTTGATAAAAATCAATTAAAATAGTCTCTTTAAAAGGAAAGAAAGCCTCTTTAAGGGAAGGAACCAGAGTGCTGAAGGAAGGGAAGTCCGTCTGCATGTGTGCAGGGAGACTGGGTAGGAAAGAGGAAGCCAGTGGGGGAGAGAGGTTGGAAAACATAAAATGAGTTACTTAATTGGTAATTAGATGGCTGTAGACAAGCAAGTTAAAAGGCTAAATGGAAGGGCAAGTTTCCATCTATAGAAAGCTATATAAGACAAGGACTCCCCTTGTCCCCTTATAGAAAGCTATATAAGACAAGGACTCACCCCAACCCTCATTCCATTTGCAAGACTCATACACATGTGCTCCAGGCGAGCGAGCCAGGTCGAAGGTCCCCGGCGCGCCGCGCTGAAATCTACTAAGTCTTCCCGACTGTGAGCAACCCCGGGGCCCAGCCTTCGCGGCCCGCCGCGATGCCCGGCACCTGGCGCGGGATCCAGATAAAGAGCAAGGCTGCTCGCGCTGTATGAGGGAAATTACTCTTTCTGCGAGTCAAATCCTGAAGGTGACGTGTAATCCCTGCACGCAAGGTGTGGGGACGGTAAATAGAAACCGGGAGAGGTTTGGGCAGAAGCTGAATCGCGAAGACAGGGATGGGCGCCCTGACTCGCGGGTCCGGAGCTGAATGGGGGCGGTGCTGGCGGGGACCCCTATAAGGACTGTGGCACACAAGCCACCCAGCGTGAAAAGTGCGCTCCGGCCCTAGCCGGACACGGTTACCTGGCAACGACCCGGGCGCCCCAAGTACACAGCACGCACCACCACTCAACACCAGCACCCAACACCAGCACCGCACCCCACCCAACACTAGCACGGCACCACCTGCTCCACCACTACCACCAGCACCCGCTGGGGCAGCAGAGAGGGCGCCCGGCCCGAGAGCGCGAGGTGCGGGCGCGGGCGTCCGAACCCCGCAAAGCCGCCGCCCTACCCCACCCCGCCCGGCCGCGGGGCCCCTTACCGGGTCGGGGGCTTGGCCGCCAAGACGCGCGGCGCGTCCATGGTGTCGGGGGCCGGGGCGCTGGCGGTGCTCGGGCCCCGCCGAGTTAGGCGCTGGCTGCGGCCGCCACCGCTGCCGCCCTCATTCACTTTTTCCTTGCTGACCCATCGTCCTCCCACGCGGGCCGGCGGAGGACAGCGGCGGAGCCGGGCGGACGGAAGGGGCAGGAGCCGTCTCTGGCGGGCGGGGACGCCGGGCGCGCGGGGAGGGTCTGGCGGCGGCGCGGGGCGGGGGCGCCGGGAGCAAGGTGCGCCGCGCCCCCGCCCCGACCCGAACCCGGGCCCGGCCCGCGGCGCGCGTCCGAGGAAGTAGTCCCCTGACACCTTGTCCCCGCACTGACACCGCGGCTGCGACAGAGGGCTTCTCCCCGGGCTCCAACACTCTGCGGGGAGCGCGCCCCTGTCTGGGCGGAGTAGGGGATCCCGGAGCCGGCCCCTCCCGGGCGGAGCTGGGGGAGGAGAACCACCTGGAGCCTGGAGGCCGAGCGAGGGCGAGGTGGGCGGACCAGCACCGGAGCACTGAGGTTGGAGGGTGAGAAGCGTGTGTCCGGCGCCGCTCTCTGACCTTTATCCGAGCAACAGATGTCTAGTGCGTGGGGTCGCAAAGTGGGAGTCCCTACCGTGAGCGTCAGCAACACCTGGGAACTTGTTAGAAATGCAGATTTAGGGTCCCCACCGGGTCCCGTGGAATCAGAAACAATGCGGGCTGGAGCGCAGCCTCGCTTTGCTAACAACTCAGTCGCTCTGGGTGAATGCACCTGATCAGCTGGGCGCTGCTGTGGCACAACTCTGCCCCTCCAGTGCGGGCTGGCAGGCAGATATGCAGGTCCTTCCGGCCACCCCGGGGCCCAGAGCAAGCCAGCCAGAGGTCCCTGATGTGCTGAACTTCACCTCCACTCTCCCAGATCCTGGTTGGTATGATGGACTGACCTATAAAAGTGGCAGTTTCATATGGTTTCAATAACTCGAGTAAAAGACCAGCAAGAGGCCAGGCCTGCACGGTGATCAGCGTTGGGGTTGATGCTTCCCTTGAGATCTTGTCACTGGATGAGGTATCCGGAGGCCTGCGGAGCCTTTCCTCCCTCTGATCCCCTGCTTTCTCATTAACTGAAGGAGAAGGGAGACCAGTCTAGTGCAAAATGTGAGTCCTTGCCGTGGCTGGCAGATCTTGGGTGCTCCCTAGCTCCCACCTAGAACGGTTTCCGAAGTCTCCTGGTGGCCTTGGGGCTCACTGCCCTGCAGCCCAGCCTCGCATTTTCTCCACCTGAGTGGAGCACTGTTCTGGCTCAGGGCCTCTGGCTGGGATGCTCCTCCACAGTGCTCTCCTCCTGCTCCTTCTTATCCCGTGGTCTCCCCAGGAAGACTTTCCTGGCCTCTGTGTCTAAAAGCTCTGAGTGGGACACAGTGGCTTACACCTGTAAACCCAGTGCTCAGGGAGGCCAAGCCCGGAGGAGTCTTGAGCCCAGGAGTTGGAGACCAGCCTGTACAACTAGAGAGAACACGCTACAAAAGAGAAAATTAGCTGGGCATGGTGGCACACACTTGTAGTTCCAGCTGGGGTCAGGCAGGGAGGATAGCTTGAGTCTGCGGTGAAGTTGAGGTGGTTGAGGTTACAGTGAGCTGTGATCACAACATTTCACTCCAGCCTGGGCAATGGTGTGAGATTCTGTCTCAAAATACAAAATAAAAGCAGCTCTCACTCAAATTCCGGACTGCCGCCTTGTCCTGATTTATTTTCTGAGCATTTGTCACTGTGTGTCTATGTATATATGTATGTGCGTGCGTGCGTGCGTGTGTGTGTTTTATATTTTTTAATTTTATTTATTTATTTATTGAGACAAAGTCTAGCTCTGTTGCCAAGCCTGGAGTGCAATGGCGCGATCTCCGCTCCCTGCAACCTCCACCTCCCAGGTTCAAGCAATTCTCCTGCCTCAACCTCCTGAGTAGCTGGGACTACAGGCACCCACCACCACTTCTGGCTAATTTTTGTATTTTTAGTAGAGACAGGGTTTCACCATATTGGCCAGGCTGGTCTCGAACTCCTGACCCTTTGATCTGCCCGTCTCCGCCTCTCATTCCTTTTATGGTGCCTTGGTTTTGTGTCATCATTAGGGAAATCATTTAGAACTTTTATATTTTAGTTTTTTAATAGTTAAGTCTTTGATTCACTGGAAAATTTGGTCCCAAATAATCAAGGTATGATCCAACTTTTCCCCCATATGGCTACTCACTTGTCCCAACTAATGAATAATCCATTTGTCTCTATTGATTTGGGATGTCATCTTTGTCATACTATTAATTTTTTTTTCTGTATTTAGATATATTTCTGGACTCTCTGTTCTGTTCTAGTGATCTGTCTGATTATTCATGTGAAAGTTCCACGAGTTTAATCTTTGAGGTTTTGTGTTTTATTTTACTTATTTTTAGGCACAGGGTCTTGCTCTGTTGCCCAGGCTGGAGTACAGTGGCACCATCATATCTCACTGTAACCTCAAACTGTGAGCTCAAACAACGATCCTCCTGCCTCAGCCTCCTGAGTAACTGGCCCTACAGGCACATGCCACCATGTCTGGCTGAGTTTTGATTTTTTTTTTTTTTATAGAGATGGGGTCTTGCTGTGTTGCCCAGGCTGGTCTCAAGCCCCTGACCTCAAGTGATTGTCCTGCCTTGGCATCACATAGTGCTAGGATTACACATGTGAGCCCAGCCTGATTCTGAGTTTTACTCATGGGTTCAGCAACCACCAAGTTGATTTATGTGAATTGCATTTAACCTTTTCCTGCAGCTAGGCTTAAAGATCTTGTCATCTGCTTCTCTCACTTGGGATTTGAGATTAATGAATTGCTATCTGTAAAGTGTTTCGAAGTTTTTGAATAAGGCCTCATGCATAGGTAATTTTGAAATTGCTTTCCTGAAAAAAGTGGCACATTAGATTCACTATGATTTTTAAGAGTAAACTTCTACTGGGTAAATGGCATTGGTCACTAGGCCGTTCTGTCAGAATAGGCCTTAAGAAACCCGGTGGATGAGTGGTGTGGGGCAGGCCATACCACAGGGGATACAGTGCCTTCCGGGAGTATTTATGGGTCATCTGGAGTTCTTCTGTACAGGTCTTATTCTGAAATCCAAGGGGCTCAGAGATAGCCAAGAGGAAATTTTTCTGTTGATTTAACCCCCCTTGGGTTTTCCAAATCGGTATCTAATGCATTTGCAAAAGCACTGCAACTGCTAATCGCTCCCATGGCCTCATCTGGCCAGCCAGCAACGGGCTAGAAATCGATCTTTGTACAAGGTGTTTATTTATAATTTATGGAGCTGATAGGAAGGCAGAGCCATCTGCTCCTCCAGGCATCAGTATTTCTAAGCCCTCCCATTCCCTGCTAGGGCATTTTCACTTGGAAATCATTTCTAATTGGGAGGAGATTACATTGCAGTCTGGAACATGGCTTCCTGCTGTCTCCTGCATTGTTTTTTCTCCCTCTGGAGCTGCCCCCTGAAGTTCTTGAGCAGTTTTGATTTGAAAATCCTTTCTTTCCTAACCTTTATTTCCATTCTTTACTGCCCAGCTAACTACCCATCATTTTTTCCAATATGTGCTTTGCCTTTAAGTGAAAGCCAGTTATTGGAGATACGTCTTGGGGACTAAGGATTATTTGACGAGGTGGCATTTCTCAAGTGTAGTCCCAGTCCGGCAACATCAGAGACACCTGGGCATTTGTTAGAAATGCCAAATCTCAGGCCCCCTCCCAGCATTCTGTATTTTAATAAGCCCTCCTGGTGATTTTGATACATGTTAAAGTTTGTGTACTGCTGGGGTCATGCAGGATATGGAGCACAACAAAGACTACTAGTGGTGTGTAAGCCGCCAGTGTCTTTGGTTATATTTCACTTCTCCTTTTTCTCCCTACCTTACATGATTGTTGAATCGAAAAAGGATGAGTTAGTTGTCCTTTGTCATTAGTACATTATTTTCCTGTGCCCTAAGTAAACAAGTAATTGAGATCCAAGAAATCTCTTCCTGTATGAATTAAGTCATCAAAATCTCAACCTTACAAGAGGAAGCTGCACAAGTGA
Organism: Callithrix jacchus; assembly: GCF_049354715.1. Lineage (NCBI taxonomy): Eukaryota > Metazoa > Chordata > Mammalia > Primates > Cebidae > Callithrix > Callithrix jacchus. The sequence goes on from NC_133506.1 coordinate 120,684,330, forward strand.
ATTGAAGCAGTGACACTTAGGATTGTAACTGACCATTTCCTTTCCCACATGCGAAATTAACAGACAGCAAGCAGCAAATGTGAGAATGAAACTGTAAACAGAACCCAGTGCAGTGGAGCTACGAAATCACTCTGGGCCTACCACATCCAGTTAGGGTAGAGGTGAAACCCTGAATCATGAACTGCAACATTTCTGAAACTGAATATGCTACCAGCGAAGCTGTTACAATTTTCAGCATTCTCTTTTTATTTGTCCTTTTTATATCTCTGTGAACTCATTGCAGTAGCCAGGAAGAGTTGTGAAGTTGGGTGGAGTCGGGAGAGGGCAGAATTAGGGAGACAGCTATTGACTTGGAATCGTCATCATATAATACAAACACAAGCACAGTGGCCTGGATTTGAGGCTGACAAAATGTTTTTTGTTCATATGCCCAGTTTTTCAGGGGCTTTAGAGCCAAACTTTCCAGAAGAAGGAAAACCTTACTTGTACTCTCCTCTGTACCCCTTGTCTTCATAAGCAGTTAAATGCTTTTTCGTGTGTTGGTGATGAGTTTTGAGGATTACTGTAGCCTTCTATATGTTTGAACCAAAATATATGTTAACGCACATGAGGTAGATCTATCTATGTAACAGCAGATAGGAAAGTCTACTTTGATAACATACCCACGATACATTTTTGAGACATTAAGTGTGGATAAGATGGTAACTTTTCAAAGCTCTCTTAAAGCCCACAGAGTCCCATCTCCTTTCATGTACTACTTAATATTTATGATTTCTTTATTTTCTTTCTCTTCCTGCTTTTGGTGGTTAGAGTGTAAATCGTTCAGTTTCTTTTTATTTATCTGAGCATTGTCAGCCTCAGAGTTAGAAAACCAAGATGGTCTCACTTCTGAAACTTCTCCCAGTTCCTCTGGTTCTGTATCCCCAACTGGATTCTTGTGTTGATCCAGAAAAGGAGAGGGATATTGCCTTTTTGCCTTTTGTTTGGCAAAGGGCTTGGGACCCTGAGTAAGTAGCAGACGGTCCCAGTGCTAATAACTAGATAAATCTAGCCGTACAGGCTAGAGCAGATGGTGGGTTGGGAGTTGAGCAGTAGAAAGCCCTAATGGTGATAGCAGTGAGTATTTGGATGTCATTGTTTTATTAGTTAGCAAACAGAACCATCCTTGTGGTTGTTCCTCGGCTTTATGTGTAATGATGCTGTAGGTGTCAGCCCCCAAGTTGGCACAATAGCCTCATCAATGTGTTCTGATGCCTTTTTCGATATACACGGGCATCTCTGTAGCTTCATTAGCAGCATACAGGAAAAGGAGAACAGATAGAGTTTTACAAATCACTTAGTGAGATTGCATAAGCCTGGAGGCCTCTGAAACAGCAATTCCTTGTTTTATTTTTCTTGAGGTAATTTCCTAGGGAAAGTTGCCCTTTAGGGATTTTTTGGCTTACTGTAGTAGATCACCTGGACTCTGGTGAGGGCAGCTGACCTTGGCTTTTAAAAATTTACCAGAATGCCTCTGTCAGTGGACAGTTCCTTAAAATAAGAGAAACAGTACAAAGTTTCTTTGCTTGTGGTAGATCTAAATGAGACAAAGCCCAGGGGAGCTTGGTCTGTTTGAATGTGTTGTGCCATTCTGCCTGGGGCCATGATGTGGCCACTCTTGTTCTATGCTCACATCAAGGATAGGCCACCACCTCCTGGCAGGGAATCACACAGTGGGACTCAGAGAGGGATTCAAATGAAAACCGAAACAAGGTCTGTAGGCACAGTGCCAGTTAGCATCTCATTGGTCCTATCGTGTGGAGTGGATGCTCCTCACCAACAGACATTCCTCCACCCTCAAATCCTGCCACCTTACCAGGCTGAGCCTGCTGCCTGCCTCACACTGCACTTTGTTCTCAGTAACTGCTAAGTGTCGACTAGGGCTGCCATGGACATTGGCATAGAGCTTAGTGGGAAATGAAAAGAGCCCTGGCCATCCAGCCGCAGCTGGGCTTTGTTCTTTTTCCTCTCTTCGTAGAGTTAGAGGGTAGTATTAGCAAGGAGCTGTTCCAGAAAGCTGATCACTAGATGTTCCAGTTCTCTTTCTCATAAATGAGAAAGTAAGACACAAATTTGTGAAATGACTTTCTTCTCTAAGGTCACGTAACAGGTGTTGAATAGGGTTCCTGCCCCAAGAAAGTTCTACCTGTATCACCTTGTTTTGGAACCAGTGGGTTTGGATTTTCCTTTATCTTAGTTTTGGTCTCTGGGACAATAACAGCTGTTAAATGGTTCTCTAGGAATAATTTTTAATAACTTTTTCCTAATCTCATCTCTCAAGCGATGTTTCCTAAGTGTGAACTAAGACTCAGCAGGTGGTTGTGGTGGTGCTGACTCTCCTGTAGTTTCCTACTAAAGTGGGAGAAGAGACATATCTTACTTGCCTCCTATGTTTTGTTCATCTGACATGTTACTTTGAATGGGAAGGTATCCTTTAGCATTTCTAGACAAGGTTCAGGACCTTAGGAAGGCCCTTACATTTTTGGCCCCAGAATTTTCACAGTATCAACTCCAAAGTTTCTTATCCTCTTTTCCTTCTTTGTCAGATGCAGCCTCCATGAATGTGCTGGTGCAGAATTGCAAGATCTACAGTGATGCCAGCTGTGACATTTCTGCAGATGGCCAGCTCCTGGCAGCTTTCATCCCCAGCAGTCAGAGGGGCTTTCCCGATGAAGGGATCCTGGCAGCGTACTCCCTGGCCCCCCATAACCTGGGTGAAATGCTGTATGCCAAGCGATTTGGTAAGGGATAGGAAGCCCGACCTAATGACAGAGGGACGCTGGTGCCTTGGCATGGTCATTCCTAGGTGAGGCATGGCTTGAGTGGGACTAATGGTCATATACTGCCCCTACCTTCACTGGGGCACAGGCCAGAGAGAGATGGCTTTGCAGGAGTCCTGGCTACCTGACTAGTAACATTGCAGAAGAATCTCAGGATTAGAGTCCTACCACATGCTCCTGTTACGATGGCCAGGAATAAATGGCACACACATGCCAAGACAGTTTGGGACTGTGTATTTCAAGCCTCTTAAAATGTGTGAGCTCTTTGATCCGGCAGTCCAACTTTTAAGGAAATAATCAGAAAACTGTACAAAGATTTACATACAAGGTCGTTCACAGCAGGGTTACCGTACAGAAAAATGTCAAATTGTTGCCTTGGGAGTGTTTTGTTTTGTTTTGCTGGTGTCACCTTGGGTTAAATTTAAGTAGTGTTTTGTTTTTGTTTAAGAGTTGCCTAAACAAATGATGGCGCAGGGATAGAATTGCTCCACTGGCCCTTAAAATGCTCTTATAGAACAGTGCTCATAATGTCGTAAATGAAAAAAGTGGGTTCAAAATAGTAATTACAGGATGTTATCAGTTTTTAAAAAATGGGCTATATGATAACAGTGGCTAGCATTTATTAAATACTTCTATATATCAAACATATAGACAGGATCAAAGCATCTCAACAAGGGTTAGCTCAACCTAGTGTCCAGGGCTCTTGGCCAACTCGGTATGTATATACCTTCTTATCGCACTACCCACCACAGTCCTGTGAGATAACCCCAGGATGAGCAAGTGAATATGAAGATAGGAGAAAAAGAGAAGAGTGAGAGTTAAAGTTGTTTCCCTGGAAGGGCAAGAATACTGGGAAATCTCTCTCTGTTCTGTTGGCCCTCAGGTCCTAATGCCATTTCGGTGAGCGCGTCCCCAGTGGGCACCTGTATGGTTTGAAAATCATATACATCGTGATTTACATTTCCAGATCACTTCCCCAAAGTTCCAGTCTCATAGGCAAAAAAGTGCTTACTCAGTGTCTCCAATTTGATGTCTACCAAGCATTTCAAAATTAGTTATTCCTGAAAGAGCGGTCATTTGGAAAAGAGAAAGAAAGAGGCGAGAGAGGGTGAGGAAGTTGCCATTACGTGGTGTCCTAAGGTCCGTACTCACTAGGACCATTAAACACCTCTGCTGCTACTGCTGCTGCCCATGCCTGTAACTCAGTAAAGACTGATCGTCCAGGTTGTCAGGAACAACCCCATGGAATCCTTGTAGCACAGCAAAAGTATTAGTTTAAACCGAAATAAAGCCTGGTGTCCTTAAACTACATAAAGCCTCTATTGCCATGCGAGAGGCCCCTAAGACATAATACTCACTTGAAAATCTCTGTAGAGACAGCTCATTGTTGGCAGCTGCCGGGGGCTCCCTACCGAGCCGCAGCCTGAGCCACCGCCCGAGCCGCCGCCTGAGCCGCCGGGGTGCTGCTGCCGCCTGAGCCGCCGAGCTGTGAGCGCAGCGGAGGGGAAATAAAAGGGAACAGCTCTGAATCTGCCCCAGCAGCCGCTGCGAGACCTCGGCGCCGACAACGCGACACGAAGCGCCCTGCACTCCAGGAAGGACCCCTCTCTGTGCTACTGAGCCGATCCTGGACCCGACGATCCCGCCCTCGGTCTTCGGAGCAGAAATCGCAAAAACGGAAGGACTGGAAATGGCAGACCATATGATGTCCATGAACCAAGGCACCAATGGGCTGCACCACCAACCTGCCCACCGCACGGGCATGGGGCAGTTCCCAAGCCCCCATCACCAGCAGCAGCAGCAGCAGCAGCAGCAGCCCCAGCACGCCTTGATGGGCGAGCACATACACTACGGCGCGGGCACATACACTACGGCGCGGGCAACATGAATGCCACGAGCGGCATCAGGCACGCCATGGGGCCAGGGACTGTGAGCGGAGGGCACCCCCCGCGAGCGCACTGGCCCCCGCAGCCAGGTTTAACAACTCCCACCCAGTTCATGGCCTCCCCGGTGGCCAGTCAGGGAGGCTCCCTGCCGGCCAGCATGCAGCTGCAGAAGCTCAATAACCAGTATTTCAACCATCACCCCTAACCCCAACAACCATTATATGCCTGATTTGCACCCTGCTGCAGGCCACCTGATGAACGGGACAAACCAGCACTTCCGAGATTGCAACCCCGAGTACAGCGGCGGCAGCAGCACCCCGGCGGCTCAGGCGGCAGCAGCGCCCCGGCAGTGGCTCAGGCGGCGGCAGCACCCTGGCGGCTCTGGCGGCGGCTCAGGCAGCGGCTCAGGCGGCGGCTCAGGACTCTGAGCTCCTTGAGAGCAGAGGCTGCGTCTGTTTTATCTTGACGAAGTCCAAGAACTTCATAGGGAACCTAACAATTAGTAGAACATGAGTGAATGAAAGAGAACCTGAAAAAAAAAAAAAAGCATCCTCATCATTTCTAGGTGGCAACTAGCAGAACCAATGATGGATGGTAATAACATAATATCGTGTCCCACCAAGCTTCTGAGAGGGAAACACGTCTTTCTCTGCTTTTGATATCACAATGACAAGAAAGTTCTGATCTTGAATGCCATATGGCTAGAAATACTTGACATTGGGTGAATAGGAGAAGTCATTATGGGATGTTCATCAAGCCTATTTCTTATCTAGATATTTGAGGATAGAAGTTGAGTTTTCATTTAAATCTTCTTTTGCTTTTCTTAAGCAGACTTGGCTGGTAAAAGTACCTGGTCTCTGCTTTTCGCCACCTGGAATCCCAGTCCCAACAGCTGCTCTTCTAAACCTTCCAGCCTAATTGTGGAATAATTGTTTATCATCATTAAGAGACAGGATCTGTTTCGGTAGCTCTGACAGACCTCTCTAGCCTCTCTTGTAAAACAGGGCTCTTGCCCAACTCCTGCACATAGCCTGCCAGTCCTAGCACAGTTCCACTTTTCCGTAAGTAGCCAGAAACATCTGGCAGAAGACAAACAGTTACAAAGCAGAAGCCAAGGTGGTGGGATCTGTTGTCACATATAGGGCTGGCAGCTCAGGGAATGCGGTTAGAGAACTGTGCTGAGGAGATGTGGTAATCCAGTCAGTCCATGGCCGTCCTGCTAAGGGGCACAAGGCGGCTAGGCTAGCCAGCACCTTGGTGACTGCAGCTACTGCCAGGCTGCCCAGTGAGCCTTTTTTGATTTTCAGTAGGGGTACCATCTGCCTCTAAGCACTAAGAAAGGGAGCTGAAGTACCTAGAAATTTCCCATTTGGGAAATGTTCCTGTCACCCAAGAGACAGGATCAAGGCATCTCAAAAAGGTTTAGCTCAACCTCGTGTCCACCCAGTCTGACATTAAGCCCCCATGCTACAGAAAGGTTTCTGGTTTTCCAGGTCTTTGTTGCCCCTTATGTCCAAAGGTAACCAAAGCACTCAGCAAATGTCCCTGAACTCAGTGACTGGTGGAAGGGAAGACACCAGCTTTTTTGGATAGCTGTGCTCGCTCTATCACCGTTTAAGGCAAGAAGTGAATTTTTGTCTGAGAACAGGGAGCAAGGGTTTAATGGGACAGTACAGAGTCTCCCTCTTTGTACAGGTAAGTATAGGTAGGTGTGTCCATCTGTACTGTCAAGCTCTGGCCACAAAGGAATGCGTTAGTGGATAATGGGCCTGTCCTAGAACTTTGCTACCCTGAATTCCCCCTTTCTCTGGTGTTACCTCTTGGAATTCACTGTGGTCATGTACAGAAAGGCAAATGTGTTGGGCCAACAGACATTCCCAGGAGAACATCCTCCAGAGCATTGATTTATTTTAAGATGGCACTAAGTGACATCTCTCCCCAAGAGATGATCTCTGACACAATCCCATATAAAAACTCTTCTGCAAATGAATTGCTAATTGCCATTAGCCTTGATGCACTTACTCCAAGCGTTTCTTCAGACCTCTGGATCTGTGCTTCTCAAACTGTGGTTCCTGGACAACTTACATTAGAACTACATGGGGCCCTTATTAAAATACAGATCTATGTCAAACCTAAAATCAGAATAAGAATGGGAGCCAGAGGGACCCAGGATTAGTATTTCTAAAACAAGCTTTCCTACCAAACTCGGCTTTTTGGCTGTCTTGGCCTCACCTCCCATCTTTTCTCGGCTGTTGACGCTTTCCAGGTTTCTCCCTTGAATTGCTGTATGTGCTGGAGTCTTTTCTTTATGTTGACTCATTTTAATTTTTGTCCTGATTGCTAGGATCTAGGGTCCTTTTGATCTTTCCCTTCTCTCTTCACCATGTTAATCCTCCCAGTTTTAATGATGGGTAAATCAGGTACGACTGGGCATATATTTTCTCTCTCCCTTCCCACTGTCCATTTGCAGTTCCTCCAGACTGGATATGCTACTCTCTGTGACTCGGAGTCTTATTTTCTCTCTGATTCCCTTTTACTTGAGCCAGAGAGAGCTTTTTGTTAATTTTTGTTTTGTTTTTAGGTTAGGCTTTTAGAGGCCGCTGAGCTGAAGTTTTTCTGAATTCTCAAAACAGTAAACTGCCTGTGTTCCCTTCTCAGCTTTCATTTTCTAACTGGAACCAGGCACAGTATTGTAACAGAGAACTGCAATTAATTTTCTAAAATAGTGGCAACTTGCACAATAACTTTGGTTGTAACCAAGTGAAAGCATAATAACAAAAATACAGAATTACTTCCGAAACCAGAAAGAGTCCTATATCACATTGTTCTTCTAGTTTGTATCTCAGTAAGTGCTGTGTTTCTTAGGAATAGGGGCAGAAGCCTGCAACTGGGCAGGGAGGTTCAGGGACATGAGGGCCATGCTAGAGCATTTTGAGCTAGAAAGAAGAATAAGGATTTGTGCTTTCAACACAGAAGTTAACATGGACCCCCCGCCCCCCCGCCCCCCCCGCCACGTCCCAATAAGTGGAGACTGTAGGCACATAAGTGGTTTAGTAAGAAGTGAAAACGATTCTCATTGCCTAATCCCTGCAGGTCCTGGAGGCACTAGGAACTTGAATCTCACCAGGAGTAGTTTGCTTTTCTCTCTGGGTCATTTTATTGACAGGAGGGATGACAAGGACACCTTCGTTTGACTTGGGTTGGGGAGGAAGCTCTGGAACAGCAAGCGGTTAAGCTCCCCTTTCTCCCTGGAGCAGTGCTGTGGTCTTTAAGGGAGAGCCTCCAATACCTAAGGGTCAATTTTATTGAAAGCTTTTTCTTCGTGGCTGTGGTAAAACGGTAGCCAAGGTTGAGTGTTACCCAGGCAGATCAATAGTTCGTAGGACACACTGGAAAGAAAGTATCCATCTCTCTCACTCTCCTCTTCCCCTCTCCCTTTCCCTTCTTCTCTCTTAGGTGTCTGTCCTCAGCCTCCTCTTCTTGACCTAAGAGTTTTGTGGGTTGGTAGTGGACTATCCCTTTATACCCCTTCTCCCTCTAGAGTGCTAGCAATACGTATCTCCTTTACCCTCAACGGGCTCCAGGCATCAGGGAAGGAAGGCAGATTTATTACCTTTTTTTTTTTTTTTTGAGATGGAGTCTCTGTCACCCAGGCAGGACTGCAGTGGCACAGCCTCGGCTCACTGCAACCTCTGCCTCCCAGGTTCAAGTGATTCTCCTGCCTCAGCTCCCTGAGTAGTTGGGTCTACAGGTGCCTGCCACCACTCCTGGCTAATTTTTGTATTTTTAGTAGAGACAGGGTTTCACCATGTTGGCCAGACTGGTCTCAAACTCCTGACCTCAGGTGATCCGCCTGCCTTGGCCTCCCAAAGTACTGGGATTACAGTCATGAGCCACTGTGCTTGGCCCGTTAACCATTTTTTATAGACCTGCAGCCTACCCAAATCCGATTGTGCAGCAGTTCTCAATGTGTGCTCCCAGGGGACCACATCAGCATCCCAGGGAACTTATTAGAAACGCAGATTTTCAGCCCCACTTGAGATCTGCTGAGTCCGAAACTCTGGAGGCGAGGACCAGCCATGTATGTTTTAACAAGACTTCTAGATGACTGCGCACTACGATTCCATCTAGACCTCGCCTGTCAATATATCTTTGTCCTTTCCCCTTTTGTTCTCACTCTATCTCTTACTGTCTCTGAAAAGAAACATTAGGTGGCTTGTTTTCTTTTATATCATTTGGTAGCAATGCTTACAGAGACTAATGATGGCTAATGATGATGATGATCATTATTATTTTAAGTTCATTAAAATGAACCATAGAGGTTGGGACATGGTGGCTCATGCCTGTAATCCCAGCACTCTGGGAGGCTGAGGTGGGTGGATCACCTGAGTTCAGGAGTTCGAAACCAGCCTGGCCATCATGGTGAAACCCCGTGTGTGCTAAAAAAACAAAAATTAGCTGGGCATGGTGGCGGGTGCCTGTAATCCCAGCTACTTAGGAGTCTGGGGCAGGAGAATCACTTGAACCTGGGAGGTGGAGGTTGTAGGGATCCGAGATTGCGCCATTGCACACCAGCCTGGGCGATGAGAGCAAAACGCTATCTCAAAAAAAAAAGTGAACCATAGAAAAAACTTGGGATCCAGACTGCCCAGATTGGTGGTAACTGTATGGCTTAGATCCTGGGTCAGGATGGGTGCCCAGTGCTGTCAGCACTGACCAGAATTTATATAATTTCACAAATATAGGCTCTTTTGACTTGTCCCAGCTTTATTCTTCAATCTACAATCTTTATTCTGACTCTCTCCTTCCCTGCCCTTGAATTGAACTTGTGATATCATCCTAATCATCTGTAGTTCCCTAGATTCTAAAAGTTTGATTTCCAAAAGTGACCTAGAATTGTAGTTCAATCCAGAGTATTCTCTAGAACTGTGAGGAAACTGAGCCTTTCCGTAATCTTGTCTGGATTTGGGGGTGGCAAATACGAAAAACAGTGATATTTTATTTTTGTATCCTGGAAGGGTACTATTTCTTCAAGGGGAGACTGGGATAAAGGGGAGACGACTTTATTGTCAGAAATGATTTACTCCTTCCTAAGATTTTTGTCCTCATTAGTTTTCTTGAAGCTGCCTGTCAGTTGATTCAAAGCTGCTTCCGCGGCAATGATCTTAAAGTTGACTTCTGAGATGTGGCACAAAGCATCTATCCTCAAAAAGTTCTTTTCTTCAGAACATTGTAGGAAAGGGGGGAAGGGGGCTATAGGAGAAGTAAGAGGTGTCTCTGGTGCGATTTGCCAGAGAAGGAAGGTGGGGGGCAAGATAAAAAATTAAAAATAACACTAGAACTTCAGTCAAAGCCATTCCTTTAGGAGAATTTTTCCACGACAGATTCACCAACTCCGACAGTGTCTTTCCTCTGTGGCCTCGTAGAGTGCAGCCTATGCTGCATTTTATTCTTTTCACTCAAAAAAACTGTATTGAGCCCCTATGCAGCAGTGAACAAAATGGACTTAGTCCCTTCCTCTGTATTGCGTCCATGTGCAATGCCTGGCTTCTTATGGTCTTTCCGCTGCCATCTCCCCAGCCCTCACTGTGCTTAATTAACTTCAGGAGGCACACACCATTTGCTTCCTCAATGTGTGTTACTTTGAAATCTCATGTGCCCTGGGTTTCTCCACATATCCACACATGTGCACCCTGCTACCACCACCATCACTGTGATAGCCCATTCCTCGGTAAGCCCTAATTGAATCAAGGTGCTAATGAGATAATCCTGAAAATAGGCTGGGCGGTGGCTCACACGTATAATCCCAGCACTTTGAGATGCCCAGGCGGGTGGATCACGAGGTCAAGAGATCGAGACCATCCTGGTCAACAAGGCGAAACCCCGTCTCTACTAAAAATACAAAAATTAGCTGGGCATGGTGGCGCGCCTGTAATTCCAGCTACTCGGGAGGCTGAGGCAGGAGAATTGCTTGCTTGAACCCAGGAGGCGGAGGTTTCGGTGAGCCGAGATCGTGCCATTGCAGCCTGGGTAACGAGAGCGAAACTCCATCTCAAAAAAAAAAAAAAAAAAAAAAAAAAATCCTGAAAATAGGGAGCATCTTACTCATTCCCACAATTCTAAGCAAAATTCTAAGAGTTTTCCAGGTTCTAGTTCCAGCACTGAGACATGGTGAGAGGTTCCCAGTAGATAGTTTAAAAAGTGAAGGCAAAACATTCTATTTTTTCAAGAACTGGTAGGAAAATCAATTTTTATATTTGTAAAAGCTGAAAGTATTTGATATAATCCCTGCCCTGAACAGAGAAATACTGCTTCTTACACACACACACACGCACACACACACACACACACACACACACACACACACACACACACGAAGCAAAACATATAGAAACATTCTCTTGTCTAAGGTGAATCTCCAGAACTCATTGGACCGTTTCCTTTGACATGTAGAAAGCCACATTTGTCCAAGAACTTTTGTTCTGCTCTGTGCTCAGAGATGTGGAAACCAGAGTAATTGTTTTCTCTTTATTTATTTTTATTTTTGAGATGGGAGTCTCACTCTGTCTCCCAGGCTAGAGTGCAGTGGTACGATCTCAGGTTACTGCAGCCCTGCCGCCTGGGTTCAAGCGATTCTCCTTCCTCAGCCTTCTGAGGAGTTGGGATTACAGGTACCTGCCACCTGGCTAATTTTTATAGTTTTAGTAGAGATGGGGTTTCACCATCTTGGCCAGGCTGGTCTTGAACTCCTGACCTCATGATCCACCCACCTTGGCCTCCCAAAGTGCTGGCCATGCCCGACCTATTTATGTAATGTTTTTATTTTTTATTTTTTAAATTTGTTTCTTTAAAGAAACAGGATCTCGCCCAGGCTGGAGTGCAGTGGCACAATCATAGCTCACTGTACATTTCAGTAACTGGGCTCAAGCAATCTTCCCACCTCAGCCTCCCGAGTAGTTAGGATTATAGGTGTGCGACACCATGTCTGGCTGTTTATTTATTTGGTAGAGATGCAGATCCTGCTACGCTGGCTAGGTTGGTGTTTAAACTCCTGCCTTCAAGCGATCTTCCCATCTCAACCACCCAAAGTGCTGGGACTATAGGCAGAAGCCACCATGCCCAGCCAGTATAATTTCTGGGAATTCTAGAATCTGTGAGTGCCTCAGTATTTCTTTTAGCATAGAAGTAGATCCCCTCAGCTGAAGTGATCTCTGTTCTTTCATCCTAATAATCACGGGTGGCCTTTGGAAAGCAGTGGGCCAACTGAAAAAGAAAAAGCTTGTCCTCTGACTGCCGTTGGGGTCTCTGAGGAACAAATGAATGAGACGAAGTTGTAGGTGTCAGCAAATCATAGGAGGTTGCCCAGAAATGCCTTGAAGGCAGTACATAGTAACAAAGGGCAACAAATTTGAAAAAGCTTTTTTAAAAAAAGAGCTGTGTGCTTGCTGTTTGCCCTTTTTTTTTTTTCTGCCGGGAGAGAGGTTTGGTTTGGATATGTGCATTCTAGGAAGATTTGTTCCTGCTTAAACTGAGTGAAAGTGGGAGAGTTAAGATGACTTGGTATTTTGATTTTTAAAAATTTTCCAAACAAAGCTATGATTTTGGTTTTTAAATAATCACTCTAAAAATTGAGTGCACTGCCTGTGAGTTAGCTCTGCTCCCCCAGAACAGTTAAAATTATAAAAATTGCATCAATGTTCTGTGAATTCTGAATTCCAACATAGAATATAAAGGTTTGGAGACAGTAAAAGAAATTGAAGTTTTAAAAAAGCAATCAGACTTTCCCAGGAATGAAGAAACTGAGTAATTCATGAATCTAAGCAGATCAACAGCTGGAAAGGAAGAAAAGATGGCCATAGCATCTCTCCCACTGCTACTCTAGAATAAGATGTGTAGACATCCATTTCCAATGGAAAGATCAGCTGTCTCTTAGCATCTGCTTTCTATTGATGTTTCCCTCTTCTCACTTGATTCTCTTCTAGTAACCCTTGTTAAGACTTTAAAGCCTTCCTTAATTCCCATCATTATCCAGAAGGCATTTTTCCTCCTCACAGTTCTTTTCTTCCTCAGAGCCCCCTTGCTTTTCACCTTGGACCTTTTCCCACAGCTCTTTCTAGCCTCAGTTTCCAGTTGTCCCCTTCCTCTAGCCAGCTTCCATCTGCCAACTGCACTTGAACTCTGGCCACCACTGTAAGTTTTTAGCTTTACAGATGATGAGATTACCAAATGTAAACAAAATAACCACAGAGTTTTTTTCTTTTAGCTTCTCATCTGAGCTGATCTGAACAGTGCTGTTTGCTGCTTGAACTACTGGTCTGAGTTTTACTGGCATGTAGTAGGGGGAAAAAAAACATCTTGTTGAGGGCTGCAATACCTTTTTCCTCCTAATTTTTTAAAGGATGGAGAAGGTTTCCCACTGACCTCTTAGCTCCCTCATTCTTTTCCTGTCTATCTTTGAACAAGAAACAAGACACTTTTAGTTTTGATCTAGGAACTCTTTTCTTTTGCTTCATTTCCTATTAGTTAGAGTTTGAGGGGTAGAGAGGCAAGCGGTACAAGAGATTGTCTTGGGCACCAGAAGTAGAGCAGTCATTATCTTCTACTCCTTTAGAACCATAAAGATCTCGGCAGCCAGACTCATTCCCTACTGACATGCTGGGACTGCACTAACTCTAAGAAATTTGTTCTTTCTAGCATATTGATTCTATTTCCCTTCACAGATTTTAGACAGAAATGAGAACAATCTACTTTGGGAAGCGGGGTTGCTGTCAGCATATGTCATATACCAGGGAAGAGGTGCAGTGGAGACGGGTGAAACCAGGACTCGTGAATCACGAATCAGCAGCTGGGTTTTGTATTCATTCCCACAGAGGGTCCCCCGTTCCTCATAATCCTTCCAGTCTACTGAAATTTGGTGGTGTAGCTGCATGGCATGTCTCTTGTGTCAGAGAGAAGAGTAGGGGACAGGCTGGGTGTTCAGCAGGCCACCCAAGCTTTGTTCTTAACATCCCATGGGGAGCTTCAGGGCACCTGATTAATACTGAGGAACCCTTTACTTGAGATGTTTTTAGAGTGTCTGTCAGTGAAGACCAGCCATCTCTTATACTATCTTTGTCAGTACTGATGACCTTTAGGTTTACAGGGCCAGTCCCCATGGAAATCTAAAAGCGGACTCACAATCCACCCAGTCTCCGCATTAAAAAGATTGATGACCGGCCAGGTGCAGTGGCTCATACCTGTAATCCTAACACTTTGGGAGGCCAAGGCGGGTGGATCACAAGGTCAGGAGTTCGAGACCAGCCTGGCCAATATGGTGAAAGTCCATCTCTACTAAAAATACAAAAATTAGCTGGGCGTGGTGGCAGGCGCCTGTAGTCCCAGCTACTCAGGAGGCTGAGGCAGGAGAATCGCTTGAACCCAAGAGGCGAAAGTTGCAGTGAGCCAAGATCACACCACTGCACTCGAGCCTGAGCAACAGAGTGAGACTGTGTCTCAAAAAAAAAAAAAAAAAAAAAAAAAAAAAGAAAGAAAGAAAGAAAGAAGGAAAAAGAAAGACTGATGACCAAAACTGTAATGGTTTGGGATTAGCAGAGCTACATAACCATCGGTCAGTACTGAGAAACTTGTCCAGATAGTCTCTCATCTGTAGGGTTCTGAGAGGTATTTCACCTCAGTACGGTGGACTGAGAGCTGTTCAGCTTTGGCCAGGGAAAGGGGTAGACACTACATCTCTGAGTGCTTTTCAAAATGGGCCGGATTCTCATTGCTAAAGTGTCCGTTAGTTTCGGGCATGTGTGAAATGAGGAGGATTGGACCAGATGACCTCTCAGCCTATGCATCAGTGATTAACCTCCCATCCTGCACCCTCCGTGCTCTCATCCCCTCTGTATGTCTTGCCCTCATCTCCCTCCTTCCCACTCCACACTAGAGTGTTCTAAGCAAGCAAATGCTTATCAGGATCCTGGAGGCTGCTGATCTTTATGCGGCGTTTTCTGGCTTTCTGCCACAAAGCAGGATTTAGCCTAATACCCAAACATTGGAGATGTGCACTTGAGCGCTGCCCTTTCGGCACCGTTTAAGGACTTGAGCATGAGGGGAGTGCCGTAGGACACATTGATGCCCCCAGGACTCCTGTAGCCGCAGAAGTTTGAAGTGGCTAGCAAGGTCGGGGTTCTCACCCTGTAATCACTTGTCTCCAGTTTCTCTGTGACCTTGTCTCACCTAAGCTGGGTTCATCTTTTTTTTTTTTTTTTTTTTTTTTCTTGAGACGGAGTTTCGCTCTTGTTACCCAGCCTGGAGTGCAATGGCGCGATCTCGGCTCACCGCAACCTCCGCCTCCTGGGTTCAGGCAATTCTCCTGCCTCAGCCTCCCGAGTAGCTGGGATTAAAGGCACGCGCCACCATGTCCAGCTAATTTTTTGTATTTTTAGTAGAGACGGGGTTTCACCACGTTGACCAGGATGGTCTCGATCTCTTGACCTCGTGATCCACCCGCCTCGGCCTCCCAAAGTGCTGGGATTACAGGCTTGAGCCACCGCGCCCGGCCTGGTTCGTCTTTTATATTGAGGGTTTTATTCCCAAAGGAAGTTCCTATACTAAGAAGCAAATTGATAATATTTGCTTATTAATCCCTCTGCAGCAACAAATGATAAGAGGTAAATTTGGGACATATGAGAGGCTTGTTTGTTACCTCGTGGTCTGGAACATTTCTAGGAAAGAGGCCTTTTATTCTTTGGTTTCAGATCCCCATTTAAAAAACCCAGCCCAGCCACTTAAGCATCTAATTACTCAAGTCTTCTTATTCTCCTCTTTGTAAGGATGCTTTCTTTGGCCCTTTGGCCCCATTCCTTACAATTACAAATCACTGTAGTTTTAGGGAAGACTTTGTTGTGAGGCCCATGTAGAGCTACCACAGGCTCAAAACCAAGGTGCTCCCCTCTTGCATTGATTGAAATCAACCCTCATCCCTTCTTAACTCTGGGTGTGCTCTGCTGGGAGAAGGAAAGCTAAACAGATTAAGTGATCCCAGCCACTGCTGTCTAATCACACCTACATTGTCCTTTTAGTGTTAAAAGTTAAATGACAAGTTGTATTTAACCATAAAGTCTGTAAATTGGACAGAAACTGTTATCTTCTGAGAAGGTGAAAACTTCCATGGGAAAGAATGAAGGCACCATAACTCATTGCTTGATTTAAAAACAAAACATTGATAAGGTGCAAAGGAGAAAGAGTGGTATTACCATCTCCATGCCCATTGAGGCTGAGTGGAGAACAGCAGCCACGAATTTGTTTGAGACTCCTGCCAGCAAGGAGGAGATCCAGAGGCCAAGCAGCCACACTCCAGATGACTATGAGAGAAATTCATTAACTTCATTGGGTTATTTTTTAATAAGAGCAAAGATTTAAGGAGCCCTATGAATTCCTAACATTTGGAGTTGAGTCTTACAGGAAGGGTGTAGGAGGTTCCTAATGCAGCTGCCACAGGCAGGCAGTCCCGTGCCTCAAACCTGAACCATTTCCACGTCTGTAAAGGGCGCATTTGACCTCAGGACCATAGCTAGGCCATTCTGGAAGAGCGCCATCGGCTACCTAGACACATTTCTCAGCACCACAACACCTGGAAAATTATTAACGAGAGAGAGAGAGAGAGAGAGAGAGAGAGAGAGAGAGAGAGAGAGAGAGAGAGTGTGTGTGTGTGTGTGTGTGTGTGTGTGTGTGTGTGTGTGTTGAGCGCACGTGCTGCTGTCTTCTCCATTCTGGAGGCTGTCCTGTCAAAGGCCTTTCAGATAGGCACCCAAGGCACATGAACTTGTGTTCTCAGATCCAGGCTACTTAACCGTTGGTTTGCATAAATGGAGTGGACCCTATCATCCCTCCCTGCCTTCCTCCCTCACCACCTTCATCCCTCATCGGGTTAGCCAGAAAAATTATTATTATCGTACCACTCTAAGTTCATTTTACGAGTATTACTTTCTAAACCACACTCTCATTTGTTTTCTCTTTTTTTCCCCTTCTATCAACCCTAGGGGCAGGTAAAGGCAGATAAAGTCCATATTTTATAGATTAAAAACTAGGGAAGCTAGAAGGGAAATAAACTCGTTTATAGAGTTTATAGAGTTTCAGCTTCCTGTTGTTTTCATAGGCCCGGATGACCTTTTGTGAAGACTCAGATGCAGGTTCCTGGTTACAGTAATAGCACCGTGACAGGCATTTTGTACATCATCTCTTTTAATCTTCCAAATTATTTGATATGTGTTTGTTCTGAGTTGAGATCTAGAGCTGTTGTTATGCAGTGACATCAGAACTCAGACCCAAGTCTTCTTAAGTCTAAAGCCCATGTCTTTCGTTCTGCAACTGACCTGACCTGAGTAGAGATTCAGTTCTAGACCTTGAATGGAAACTGTATGAGTCTACATTCTCCCACTATTTTTGTATTCTCATAGGAGTTTTGGAAAGATTACTGTTCCTTTAATTTTTTGGTGTGAGGTCAGCAAGATTTAAATGGGGGCCCTTAATCATGAGCAATTTCCTAGTTACAAGATCTCAGTGCTCCCAGAAAGGGGTTAATGAAGAGCCACCAGACTATCTTTTTTTTTTTTGAGACGGAGTTTCGTTCTTGCTACCCAGGCTGGAGTGCAATGGCGCAATCTCGGCTCACCGCAACCTCCGCCTCCCGAGTTCAAGCAATTCTCCTGCCTCAGCCTCCCGAGTAGCTGGGACTACGGGCGCGCGCCACCATGCCCAGCTAATTTTTGTATTTTTAGTAGAGACGGGGTTTCACCTTGTTGACCAGGATGGTCTCGATCTCTTGACCTGGTGATCCACCCGCCTGGGCCTCCCAAAGTGCTGGGATTATAGGCGTGAGCCACCACGCCCGGCCAACTCTAGGATGGTTTTGTTTGTTTGTTTGTTTTTAACCAGTCATCTTTTACTTCGAGGTTAATTCCATTAGGATATGAAAGGCTTCAGCAATAATCGAGACTGTGTTCCTTATGGAGGGGCTCAAGCCAAGAAGGCCGTGGAGGGGAGTGCAGAGCTTGTCTTCTTCAGTGGTACTTGCGTTGCCGCTCATGCTTGGGCTCCTCGTAGGAAAAGGTGTAGTTGAAGACCACGTAGCATGCCAGCACCATGGTAATCCCCGCGATCCTGCCCTTCTTCACGTTGGTATCTTTGTTATAGTACTGGTAGTAACCTCTTCGAAACACTCGGACAATGCCACTAGGGCTGAAGTCCCGCATCAAGATCCAGCTTGGCAGCTCTCCTAGTTTGACCTCCAGAAGCTTCTTGTCCTTCAATGGTAGGACCGAGCCATCTTGGAGTACTGGTGTCCGCTGTCTCTAGGATGGTCTTGATGCCCATCATGGATGTTTGTTTTGTCTTCACGTGAAAGAGTTCGGTATTTATTGTATTTTTCCCAGTCTGGCCTTGTTTCTGTGTGTCCTCGGGTATTCCAGGGGTATGTGTGCCCCAAGCTCAATAATGGTGTGATTCTCACAGACTTGTAGAGGTACTGCCCTGGTGGTCCTGGACGAAATCCGGAAGAATTCTCCGGATTATCAGGCAGAGATTCTTGTTCTTTCCCCTTAGTTTCTCCAAACCAAACGGAGTCTCTCTCTGTGCTGCAAGGCCTGGAATTGGGGGTGAGGAGACAGAAGCAACCCTGTGGCTATCACCAACCGGTACTGTGCGGGTTCACACTCCAACCCAGCACAGCACTGGTCTCACTCAAGGTCCTGCTATATCCACTACCCGGTAGGTAGCACCTATGTTCCCTCAGGGCCCTAGAGGTGTACCAGTGTTAAACTCTAGAGCCAGCCAGGTTTATGTCCCTTGCTTCAGGGCAGTGAGCTCCCTCAAGCCCTGGGTGGGTGGGTGGGTGCTGGGATGCTGTTTTGGAGCCAAGGTTTGGAGTCAAGACGTTAGCAATGTAACTGACGTTTTATTCTACCGCAGTTAAGCTCCCATGCAAACCACGAGAAAAAAGTCCTCCCCACTCTTGGCTAACTGAAAGATGCCACCGATGAGGTTTCCTTTTTCTAGCCAAAGCACCTTTCTTATTCACAGGGACTAGGCAAGGTACCTGGTATTTTCCTGCCGGGCTGGAATGAAAAAGTCAAATAAAGATCAGGTATAATCCTAACCAACTGTTTCTTTGCAGGAACATGGGTGAAGCTGGAAGCAGTGGTTGTCAGCAAACTGACAGAGGACCAGAAGACCAAACTCCACATGTTCTCACTCCTAAGTGGAAATGAGAACACATGGTCACAGGGGAGGGGAACATCACACACTGGAGCCTGAAGGGGGTTGGGGGCCGAGGGGAGAGAGGACAACTGCGTCATACATAATGCCCGCCGGGCTTAAAATCTAGACGGCTGGTTGAGAGGTGCCGCCAACCACCGTGGCACATGTATACCTATGTATTCCAGAAGAAAGAAAGAAAGAAAAAAAGGAAAAAGGAAGAGAAAGAAGTTTAAAGTTGAGGGTGGGCAAAAGTAGCGGACCCCACAGCAGTGGGCTGCCAAGCTAGGATGTGAGAACCTTCCAGAAACAATTGTACAGGCTTCCTACCCAGAAACAGAAAACGAGTATAGCATTTCCAAAGCCCTGGTGCTGTACAGCAGAAGCGTTTCTCAGGAGCCGGCCACGAACCCACCAAGAAACCGGCGAACGCTTATGCAGAAACATCAGAAGGTCATTGGAATAACCAAACAAGCCCACGCCGCAAAATTCGTCTAACTTTGCAAACAGATTGTGTCCCCCGAAGGGGTGCACCGTTCCTGGAAGTACTGCAATACCAGGTCGATGCGTGGAGTGGACGGAGCAAGCTCCTATTCCATCTCCCTGCTCCAAAAATCCATTTAATATATTGTCCTCGGATAGAGGACGTATCAGATATTAAACTGATAAGAACAGATACTACACTTGATCTTAGCCAAAAGGCCGAGAAGCGATAACCACTACCGCCACGCAGGCCACGACTCACATTCGTCCACTCACCCTGAGCTCACGGTAAGAAATATCATCTTCAAGTAAAGAAGCCCTCTCTTCCCTACCTTCACACGGTACTCATTGTTACAATTTGCAACGTTGTATAAGTAATACGGTTACAAGTTTGGGGGGATATTTACTTTCTCTTTTTGCTCCCATAGCTCCCGGGCGAAACGGCCATTTTTAATTTGCATGCCCCGCCCCACAGGCGCCGAGCTCCTTTCTCCCTGCCAGCTCGCCTGCCACGGAACCGGAAAGCGTTTATTAATCCCCGGGATCGCGGGAAAACTCCTTCCGCTTCTAGGCACCTCAATAGGAAAAGCCCAAAACGAAAAAGACGTTCTAGGAGGCTTTTCTTTCTAGCATCTCTCTCTTTCTCTCTTCTTCCTCCCCTCCCCTCCCCTCCCCTCCCCCTCCCTCTCCCTCTTCTTCTTCTTCTCTTCTTCTCTCTCTCCTCCTCCCCCTTCCTCCTCTTTCAGTCCTGACCTAGCTGGCTTTCAACATTTCTTTACACATTTTTTTTTCACACATCCGTTGAAAGAATTGTTGGGGAGCACCGGTATTTCTACCCCCCCCACCCCCCCGCCGAAGTCACCTTGCTGGGCTTGCTTCGTTATTTGTTATAGACATGTGATGACATCTTTTGTGTCGCTGAGCACAAGGAGACAGGTACTTAGTCTCCGCCCCTCTCGCCATTTCTCCACCGTCTGCCCCGGCGAGTTTTCGAGGAGGCGAGGGCGCAGCCCCGGGGAGGAAGCTCTCCCTCCCCCAGGTTCGAGGCCTGGGCGGAGCCTTCGGAAACCGGCCCCTCCGCTTCGTGTGTGGCGCTGCGAAGCCGCTTCTGCCCGGCAAGGAGGCGAGGCGCCTGGAACGCAGAGGGAACCGCCGGATCCGAAGCCCCGGTGTGCGCCCGGAGGACCGAGTGGCTGGGGTGGCGCGGGGCGGGGGGGGAGGGGGTCCGGGAGGTGACCCCGGAGGGCGTCGGATCTGGCGGGGCCTCGTGGGCTCCCCTCCCTCAGAAGGGGCGCGCTGAGGGGGGGCGGTGGCGCCGTGAGCGCGACCACCACCTCCCTGGGAACGGCTACTGGGGCCTGGGCAGAGAAACGGGAAGGCAGCGAGGGCCTGGGCCCGGGTGGGGCAGCGCGGGGGCCGAGAGGTGGCCAGATGCTGGCTGTACTCTGAAAGCAGAGCTGACGGCCTTTGCGGACAGCTGGGATGGGCGCGGGAGAAAGGAGTGGAGGGTGGCTCCAAGGGTGTAAGCCAGAGTGACTGCCGCATTCAGAGTTGGGCGAGGACTAGGTTTGTGGGCTCGGGGTTGGGGGGCTGGGAGGTTGCGGGTAGGGAGTGGGGAAGGGCGCGGGATGTCCTGATCGGTTTTGGAGAGGAAGAGCTAGAGAGGCGGCAAGCCAGACGGCCAAGCAGAGGTGTCAGCCAGGCCGCTGGATGTGCCATTCTGGACTCCAGGCTGGGACTCTTTGGAGACCGTGAGTCTGGAGGAGTGCCTCCGAACCAGAAAGAATGTGCAGCCGGAAGGCAGCAGAGGGGCGAAGAATGAGCCCTGGGGCTCTCCAAATCAAGGAGGAACAGGCAGAAGGAAAACCAGGAGGGCTGGGTGTTCCAGAAACCAAGCCCAGAAGGTATGTCTGGATCCAGGGAACGCTCAACTATGTGGAAAGCTGTCGATGGGTCAAGGAAGTTGGGGCTTGACAAGTGGCCATTGGATTTAGGAACCTGGACAAAAGCAGCGTCGTGGAGTGCCGCGAAAAAGAACGGGAGATTTTGTGGAGTGGGTTCAAAAGAGAACAAGACCCCCAACGAGGATCTTTCTACAGCATACTGTTGCATTGAACTTAGCGCAGAAAGTCAACACCAGAACAAAAGTATGCCAAATTGCAGGGTTTATTGCCGGCGACCACGGAGGACTCGCGTCTCTCCAACCCGTGGCCCCGAAAGAAGAGAGACAAGACCTTTTTATACCCGCAAAACCACCTTGGGAGTGGGGGTGGAGATGGGAATGAAAGCTGTCAATCACCTCCCAGGCTAAGACGAGGGTGAGGGGCTTCAGAAATTCCGAGGGCCAGTGGGTTGAAATCACCTTCTGGGCGGAGAGGAGGGTGAGGGGGTTCCAGACATTTCGAGAGCCAGGGGACTATTTGACATTCTGATTGTTATTTAAGGGTTCACAGATGCTAAGATTAGCATTCATTTACACATCGTCTGGGTAGGGGTGGGATCCATAGATTTTCAGTGGCTTGGCGCCAGGATGGAATGATCTGGGGGTGCTTACTCTGGGAAACAAAGGCCAGCAATTCTGGCAGTTAAGAGAAGGTATGCTGCTTTACCTCTCTTTGCATCCTGCAAATGATCCAGCAATTTACAGAAACCAAGGTTAGCAGTCCTTGAGGAGAATGGAAACATTTTTGTCTTTTATAAGATGGCAGTATACAGGTTCCAACTTAAGTTAGCTATATCACAATACCATCTGCCATGAACGCGGATGGCGGCCGGGAGGGTGGTTCACACCTGTAATCCCAGCACTCAGCACTTTGGGAGGCCGAGGCAGGTAGATTAGGCCTGAGTCCAGGAGAGCAGTCTGGCACACATGGTGGAACCTCGTCTCTACTAAAAATACAAAAATAATTAGCTGGTTATGATGGCTCCTGCTTGTAATCCCAGCTACTCAGGAGGCTGAGGCAGAATTGCTTGAACCTGGGAGATAGAGGTTGCAGTGAGCCAAGATCACTGCATTCCAGCCTGTGTTACAGAGGGAGACTCCGTCTCAAAAAGAAAAAAGGAACCCCAGACTTCTGAAGTTATTCAAAGATTAAAATAATTGAGGCCAGGTGCGGTAGCTCAAGCCTGTAATTTGCCCCCCTCAAAAAAGGTTCTAGTAGTTTATTTGCTTGGTTAGCCGAAATAGGGGTCAAACGATGGCCCACTGTGAGCAAGCTGGAAATGCCTGATCTCCCGTGGTTTAATGTAGAGGAAGAGATCCAAAGGCTTAGGGAGATTGGGATGGTGGAGTTGATTAGTTACTTTAGACCTACTCATCCCAGCTGGGAGGGTCCAGAAGATACACCGTTGATCAATGCCTTGTGAAATAGATTTGTGAGGGCAGCACCTACATTTTTTTTTTTTTTTTTTTTTTTTTTTTTAATAGAGATGGGGTTTCACCATCTTGGCCAGGCTGGTCTTGAACTCCCGACCTCGTGATCCACCCATCTTGGCGTCCCAAAGTGCCGGGATTACAGGCATGAGCCACCGAGCCCGGCCTTAGCACCTGCATTTTTTAAGAGCCCTGTAATTGCTCTTCTCTGTATGTCAAATCTAACGGTGGGAGCTGCAGTCACTCAACCACAACACTTAAATACAATGGGAATAATTGAATCCAGAGGTGGTAGGGGCCAAGTGGCAGCACTCAACCGTCAAAGGCAAGGTGGATGTAGTTACAGTAAAGGGCAGAAAAAGCAAAGTGGCAATCAGAATAGTCGATTGGTATAGAGCTCTGGCATTGGCTAATCATGGTGTTCCTAGTAGTGAAATTGATGGGAAGCCCACTGCCTTCCTACTTAATTTATACAAACAGAAAACTTCTACATCAAATGGACAAGGACTAATTTGAATTATAAAAACAAAGAATCATGGCCTCTCAATCAATTTCCAGACTTGAGAGCCAGTTTACAGACCCAGAAATCCTCGAATGAAAGGGGGGCCAGATCCCCTTGAGGAAGGACTCTACTACATTACCGACCATCGATTGATTGATTGAGGTGGAGTTTCACTCTGTCACGAGGCTGGAGTGCAGTAACACGATCTTGGCTCACTGCAGCCTCCTCCTCCTCCTCCTCCTCCTGGGTTCAAGTGATTCTCCTGCCTTAGCCTCCCAAGTAACTGGGACTACAGGTGTGTACCACCATGCCCAGCTAATTTTTGTATTTTTATTAGAGATGGGGTTTCACCATGTTGACCAGGATGGTCTCGATCTCTTGACCTCGTGATCCACCCACCTTGGCCTCTCAAAGTGCTGAGATTATAGGCGTGAGCCACCTCGCCCCACCTACCTCAGTAAAATTCCTAGGGGTCCACTGGTGTGGGGCCTTGGGAGATACTCCTTCTAAGGTAAAGAATAAGTTGCTTAATTTGGCCCCTCCTACAACCAAGAAAGAGGCACAACACCTAGTGGGCCTGTTTGGATTTTGGAGGCAACTGATTCCTCATTTGGGTGTGTTACTCCAGCTTATTCACTGAGTGACCTGAAAGGCTGCCAGTTTCAAGTGGGGTTCAGAACAGGAGAAGGCTCTGCAACAGGTCCAGGCTGCTGCGCAAGCTGCTGTGCCACTGGGCCATGCGACCCGGCAGATCCAATGTGCTTGAGGTGTCAGCGGCAGAGAGGGATGCTGTGTGGAGCCTTTGGCAACCCCCATAGGTGAATCACAGCAGAGGCCTCCAGGATTTTGGAGGAAGGCCCTGCCATCTTCTGCAGATAACTACTCTACTTTTGAGAAATAGCTTTTGGCCTGTTACTGGGCTTTGGTAAAAACTGCACATTTAACTATGGGTCATGAAATCACCATGTGACCTTAACTGCCAGTCATGAACTGGGTGCTTTCTGACCCATCTAGCCGTAAAGTGGAGCATGCACAGCAGCATTCCATCATCAAATGGAAGTGGTACATACATGATCAGGCTCAAGCTGGTCCTGAAGGCACAAGTAAGTTACGTGAGGAAGTGGCTCAAATGCTCCTGGTCTTTACTCTTGCTACCCTGCCTTCTCTACCCCAACCTGCACCGATGGCCTCCTGAGGAGTTCCCTATGATCAGTTGACAGAGGAAGAGGAGACGAGGGCCTGCTTCACAGATGGTTCTGCATGATATACAGGGACCACCCAAAAGTGGACAGCTGTGGCACCACAGCCCCTTTCTAGGACATCCCTGAAGGACAGTGGTAAAGGGAAATTGTTTTTTTATTTTATTAAGAGATGGGGTTTCTCCATGTTGGCCAGGCTGGTCTCGAACTCCTAACCTCAGGTGATCCACCCACCTCGGCCTCCCAAAGTGCTGGGATTACAGGCGTGAGCCACCGCACCTGGCCCAAGGGAAATCTTCTTAGTGGGCAGAACTTTGAGCAGTGGACCTGACTGTGCACTTTGCAGGGAAGGAGAAATGGCTAGATGTGCAATTACATATTGATTCACGGGCTGTAGCCAATGGTTGACTGGGTGGTCAGGGACTTGGAAGAAGCATGATTGGAAAATTGGTGACAAAGAAATTTGGGAAAGAGATTTGTGGATGGACCTCTCTGAGTGGTCAAAAACTGTGAAGATATTTGTATCCCAGGTGAGTGCTCACCACTGGGTAACCTCAGCAGAGGAGGAGTTTAATAATCAAGTTGATAGCGTGACCCATTCCGTGGACATCGCTCAGTTTCTTTCTCCAGCCACCTCTGTCATTGTCCAATGGGCTCAGGAACAAAGTGGCCATGGTGGCAGGGATGGAGGTTACACATGGGCTCAGCAACATGGACTTCCATTCACCAAGGCTGACCTGGCTGTGGCCACTGCTGAGTGCCCAATTTGCCAGCAGCAGAGACCAACACTGAGCCCTCAATATGACACCATTCCTTGGGGTGATCAGCCAGCTACCTGGTGGCAGATTGATTATATTTGACCTCTTCCATCATAGAAAGGGCAGAGGTTTGTCCTCACTGGAATGGACACTTACTCCAGATACGGGTTTGCCTATCCTGCACCCAATGCTTCTGCCAAGACTCCCATCTGTGGGCTCACGGAATGCCTTATCCACCATTGTGGTATTCCACACAGCATTGCCTCTGACCGGGGCACCCACTTTATGGCTAAAGAAGTGCGACAGAGGGCTCATGCTCATGGAATTCACTGGTCTTAACATATTCCTCATCATCCTGAAGCAGATAGATTGATAAAATGGTGGAATGGCCTTTTGAAGTCAAAATCACAATACCAACTAGGTGACAATACTTTGCAGGGCTGGAGCAAAGTTCTCCAGCAGGCTGTGTATGCTCTGAATCAGCAGCCAACATATGGTACTGTTTCTCCCATAGCCAGGATTCACGAGTCCAGGAGTAAAGGGTGGAAGTGGGAGTGGGAGTGGGCACCACTCACCATCACCCCTAGTGATCTACTAGCAAAATTTTTGCTTCCTTTTCCCACAATAATTATGTTCTGCTGGCCTGGAGGTCTTAGTGTCAGAGGGGAGAACGCTGCCACCAACAGACACAACGATTCCATTAAACTAGAAGTTAAGATGCCACCTGGACACTTTGGGCTCCGCATACCTTTAAGTCAACAGGCTAAGAAGGGAGTCACAGTGTTGGCTGGGGTGATTGGCCCGGAGTATCAAGATAAAATCAACCTACTACTCCATAATGAAGGTAAGGAAGAGCATGCATGGAATACAGGAGAACCATCGGGGTGTCTCGGAATTACCACGCCCTGTGGTTAAGGTCAATGGGAAACTACATCAGCCCCATCCAGGCAGGACCACAAATGGTCCAGACCCTTCCGGAATGAAGGTTTGTATCTCTCCACCAGGAAAAAAAACCCACAACCCGCTGAGGTGCTTGCTGAAGGCAAAGGGAATACAGAATGGGTAGGAGAAGAAGGTAGTCAGTACTAGCTACAACCAAGTGACCAGCTACACAAATGAGGAATGTAATTGTCATGAGTATTTCCTCCTTTTGTTAAAAACACGTTTGTGCATGTATACACTTGTCCTAAGAAAATATCCTCATTTTATTTCCTTTATCATGTGACATAAGATTTATTGACTTCATATCAGCATTTAAGCATTGTTAACTTTATGTAATCGTATCTGGGCTGGGATTGGTGCATTTCCAGTTGTATGAAGGATAGTTGCATTGTTAGGCATAATTATGACCTCGTTACTGTCTTTATTTGAAGATTATGTATGATCTCAGAAAATGTGTACGGGTTCAAGTTGACAATGGGTGGACTTGTGATGGTTAATACTGAATGTCAACTCGATTGGATTGAGGGATACAAAGTATTAATTCTGGGTGTGTCTGTGTGGGTGTTGCCAAAAGAGATTAATATTTGAGTTAGTGGGCTGGGGAAGGCAGATCCACCCTTAATCTGGTGAGCAAAATCTAATCAGCTTCCCGGGAACACAAAGCAGACAGAAAAATGTGGAAAGGAGAGATGGGCCGAGCTTCCCATCCTACATCTTTCTCCCGTGCTGGATGCTTCCTGCCCTGAAACATTACACTCCAAGTTCTTCAGTCTTGGGACATGAACTGGCTCTCCTTGCTCCTCAGCTTGCAGACAGCTTATCGTGGGACCTTGTGATCATACGAATTAATACTTAATGAGCTGCCCCCCCCCACCCTTTTTTTTGAGATGGAGTCTGGATTTGTCGCCAGGCTGGAGTGCATTGGCTCAATCTCTGCTCACTGCAACCTCTGACTCCTGGGTTCAAGCGATTCTTCTGCCTCAGCCTCCCAAGTAGCGGGACTACAGGCATTCGCCACCATGCCCAGCTAATTTTTGTATTATATTCTTTCTTTTTTTTTAAATACAAAAATTAAGTAAAGAATTTTGTATTTTTTCTTTATACGTTCCATCAACACTTAGTTTATTGAAGAATTTTGTATTTTTAGTAGAGACAGAGTTTCACCATGTTGGCCAGGATGGTCTTGATCTCCTGACCTCATGAGCCACCCGCCCCGGGCTCCCAAAATGCTGGGATTACAGGCGTGAGCCACTGCACCTGGCCTGAATAATGGGGATCTTATGACCAACAGTCAAACAAAGTAGGTCAGGTAATTTCTTTATGGCCAGTTTTTACAGATAGGACAGAGGGAAAATTAGAGTAATATTTTTAGGCTTGTCGGCTGGCTTTGGGGGAAAAGGGCTTCTCGTTTCTATGACCTGCCTTGGGGAAGAGAGATTCTAGTGTCTGTGTCTCAAGGGAGAATGGGACTGAGAGACAGGAGGAGAGAGTCACAGAAAACTTTACTGCTGAGGCTGAGGCTGCTACTGAGACCTTTTTTTTTTTTTTTTTTTTTTTTTGAGACAAAGTCTCAGTCTTGTCCCCCAGCAGGGCTAGAGTGCAATGGTGTGATCTCAGCTCACTGCAACCTCTGCCTCCTGGGTTCAAGCCATTCTCCTGCTTCAGCCTCCCGAGGAGCTTGTCTTACAGGTGCCTGCCACCATGCCTGACTAATGTTTGCATCTTTAGTAGAGACAAGGTTTCACCATTGAGAGGTCTCGAACTCTTGACCTCAGGTGATTTGCCTGCCTCGGCCTCCCAAAGTGCTGGGATTTCAGGTGTGAGCCACCAGGCTCGGCCAAGACCTTCATTTTAGGGTATCGTTTTCAGAGCCCACTGTGTGCCACTGAGTATCTACGTTTTTCTTTTCGGTCTTTCAACAATCCGAACTGCAGCCAGGTGCAGTGGCTTACACTTGTAATCCCAGCACTTTGGGAGGCCAAGGTGGGAGGATCACTTGAGTCTAGGAGTTTGATACCAGTTGGGCCTAACGTAGTGAGACCTCATATCTACAAATAATGATTATAATAATGCCAGGTACAGTGGCTCACACCTGTAATCCTAGCACTTTGGGAGGATCACTTAAGCTCAGGAGTTCAAGACCAGCCTGGGCAAGTGAGACCTCATCTCTATTAACAATAATAACAATAAATGAAATAAAAATTGCTGAGCATGGTGGCTCACGCCTGTAATCCCAGCACTTTGGGAGGCCGAGGCGGGTGGATCACGAGGTCAAGAGATCGAGACCATCCTGGACAATATGGTGAAACCCCGTGTCTACTAAAAATACAAAAAATTAGCTGGGCATGGTGGCGTGTGCCTGTAATCCCAGCTACTCAGGAGGCTGAGGCAGGAGAATTGCCTGAACCCAGGAGGCGGAGGTTGCGGTGAGCCGAGATCGTGCCATTGCACTCCAGCCTTGGTAACAAGAGCGAAACTCCGTCTCAATAAATAAATAAATAAAAATAAAAATTAGCTGGGCATTGTAGTGCATGCCTGTGGTGCCAGCAACTTGGGAAGCTGAGGCAAGAGCATCACCTGAGCCCAGGAGGTCAGGGCTGCTGTGAGCCGTGATTGGACCAGTGCACTCCAGGCTGGGTGACCGAGAAAAAAAAAAAAATCCCAAATGCAACGTTATTTATCCTATTTTATACTTGATGAAATTGAGGCTGCCAAGACTGACTTCCCAATATCCTCAGCCTTCTTTCTTATCCTCCTCTGAGAGTATAAAGGGGACCCCCCCACTCTTGGGTGGCAATTTTATATCTTTATTATCAGTGGATCTTTATTCCCATCCACCCTAGAGGAAAGTGGGTCAGGGTTTATCATCTCCATTGAACAGTTGAGAACGCTGAGCTTGAGAAAGGAAACTCGAGCTAACCAAATCTTCTAAGAGATTGACTTGGCTGTGTGGTACACATTGGAAACCTGGATGCAGAGGATGGAATGTGAAGAGCCTAGCACAACAAAGATCACAAAGGGGCCCATGCAGAGTGCTCATGCCTGTAATCCCAGCAGCATGTTGGGAGGTCCAGGTGGGAGGGTCACTTGAGCCCAGGAGTTTGAGACCAGCCTGGGAAACATACCGAGACCCTATCTTGGCAAAAAACAAAAATATTAGCCAGGAGTAGTGGCACACACCTGTAGTCCCAGCTACTCAGGAGGCTGAGATGGGAAAATCGCTTGAGTCCAGGCATTGGAGGTTACAGTGAGCTGTGATCACACTACTGCTCTCCATCCTGGATGACAGAGCAAGACCCTGTCTCAAAAAAAAAAAAAAAAAAAAAAAAATAGTCACAGGTTTATTGCCTATTAGGGATCACCACCCCTAGGGGTGTAGGAGTGCTGGGTTATCCACAAGATCCTATTCTCTCCCTGTAGTAGCAGGGGGCAGCAGAGAGCAGCAAAGCAGCCCTTGCCTCTCAGTGTGTTATGGCCTCCCAGCAGGCCAGAGGAAACGCTTCCATTCTGTGCTTATTTGGTCCATGAGAAAATTCAGGCCCAGAGAGGGAAAGTTTGGGGTAATCCAGGTGATGGAGACACCAAGGCTCAAGGCCCAGACTTCATGGTAAGAGCCACTAGATCAAATGACCACATTCTGTGATGGTACCTGCTTTCTTTTCTTTTCTTTTCTTTTTTTTTTTTTTTTTGAGACAGGGTCCTGCTCTGTCCCCAGGGATCAAGCAATCCTACCTCAGCCTCCTGGGAAACGAGAAGCTAGGACTACAGGTATGCGCCACCACACGTGGCCATTTTTTTTTTTTTTTTTAAGATGGATTCTTCCTCTGTTGCCCAGGCTGAAGTGCAATGGTGTGATCTCAGCTCACTGCCACCTCATCTCCTGGATTCAAGCGATTCTCCTGCCTCAGCCTCCTGTGTAGGTGGGACCACAGGCATGCACCACCACGCACAGCTAATTTTGTATTTTTAGTAGAGATGGGGTCTCACCATGTTGGCCAGGCTGGTCTCAAACTCCTGACCTCAGGTGATCCACCTGCCTCAGCCTCCCAAAGTACTGGAATTACAGGCGTGAGCCACCGTGCCTGGCCAATTTTTAAATTTTTTGTAGAGACGAGGATTTCCCTCTGTTGCCCTGGCTGGTCTCGAACTCCTGTCTCAAGTGATCTACCACCTTGGTCTTCCAAAGTGCTGAGATTACAGGTGTGAGATACCACACCTGAATTTCGTTCATTCATTCAGAGGGCACTTTTATATATATATATATTTTTATACCTCAGAAACCATGATGCATCTTACATCCAATGCTGGGAGAAAGCACTACAGCTGTTTATATGGTAGCATCTTTTTTTTTTCTTTCTTCCTTTCTTCCTGAGAGGTACATAAAATGGTGCTTCTCACAGTCTGTGACTTCTTGTTGTTTTTTTTCTTTTTTTGTAAGACAGAGTCTCACTCGTCACCCAGGCTGGAGTGCAGTGGCATGATCTCGGCTCACTGCAACCTCTGCCTCTTGGGTTCAAGCCATCCTCCTGCCTCAGCCTCCTGAGTAGCTGGGATTACAGGCGCACACCACCATGCCCTGCTCATTTTTCTATTATTAGTAGAAACAGTTCATCATGTTGGCCAGGCTGGTCCCGAACTCCTGACTTCAAGTGATCTGCCTGTCTTGGCCTCACAAAGTGCTGAGATTACAGGTGTGAGCTATTGTACCCAGCCTTGCAGCTGCTATTTCACAAGACTTACCTGCTTATGCTTCTAACCACACTTTGCTTCTTCCAAAACAGAAGATTCTGGGTCTTGAATAACAACAAACTTGCTTTATTTTATTTTATTTTATTATTTTTTGTAGAGATGGGGGTTGGGAAATGGCAGGGTGGGGGCGCCAGCTGATGTGTCTTGGCTACGTTGCCCAGGCTAGTCTGGAACTCCTGAGCTCAAATGATCTTCCCACTTTTGCCTCTAAAAGTACTGGGATTACCAGCCAACACATCAGCCTACAGGCTTTATTTATTTATGAGACAGAGTGTCACTCTGTCACCTAGGCTGAAGTGTAGTGGTGTGATCTCAGATCCCTGCAACTTTCACCTCCTGGGTTCAACAGTTTCTCCTGCTTCAGCCTCCTGAGTAGCTGATTACAGGGGCCCACCACCATGCCCAGCTAATTTTTTGCATTTTTAGTAGAGGCAGGTTTCGCCTTGTTGCCCAGGCTGTTTTGAACTCTTAAACTCAGGCAATCCGCCCGCCTCAGTTTCCCAAAGTGCTGGGATTACAAGCATGAACCAATGCACCAGGCTCAGACTTTACTTTAAAATGCAAATGTGCAGCTGGGCACGGTGGCTCACGCCTGTAATCGCAGCACTTTGGGAGGCTGAGGCAGGAGGATCATGAGGTCAAAAGATTGAGACCATCCTGCCAACATGGTGAAACCCTGTTTCTACTAAAAATACAAAAATTAGTCAGGCGTGGTAGTGTGGGCCTATAGTCCCAGCTACTCCAAAGGCTGAGGTAAGATAATTGCTTGAACCCAGGAGGCAGAGGTTGCAGTCAGCTGAGATTGTGTCACTGCACTCCAGGATAGCGACAGAGCGAGACTCCGTCTCAAGAAGAAAAAAAAAAGCAAATGTGCAAATAGTTAAAATTAGTGACAACATGGGGCACTGAGGGCAAGATGAGTTAAAATCTAGATTTTAAGGGAGGGTGGAATGTGGAGCAGACTCCTAGAGGTGGAGCTGGGAGAAGCAGTGTGCACATGGGGGGTAGGAGGGACTCAGAAAGGGAGATGAGGCCGGGTGTGATGGCTCTTGCCTGTAATTCCAGCATTTCGGGAGGCCGAGGTGGGAGGATCAATCGTTTGAGCCCAGGAGTTTGGACCACCTTGAGCAACATGATGAGAACCTGTCTCTACAAACAAAAAGGGCTTAGCCTTGTTTTCTCTTATTGTTTGCCATCTAAACATTTTTAGAACTCATTTATAAGATAAATATGCTGTGAAGATAAATGTCTAGTGACAAGCCTCGAAGACGTATTTTGCATCTGGAAATCCTCCTGTACCTACTCTTGTAGATGACATCTCTGTGCTGGGAGAAAGAACTGGCACTCCTTTTTACAAGAGCAAGAGAGCCAGCAAACCTTAGTGCCCCCAGCAGCAGCAATGGGACGTCCCTACCACCTGGTTATAGCTGGGGGCCCCACTGTGAGGGCAGGCACTTTCCAAGCATTCTCTGGGGTGTTCTGACAACCTGAACAAGGAGAGAGGGCTTGGAGACACTGAGTGACGGACTGACCCGTCCATGTACCCCCAGCTGATAGGCGTACAGGGTCCTCCAGTTCCTCCTGCTTTCTTTCTGTGTCCTGACCAAAAAGCAGAATGCTTTGCCTGCTTTGTGACCCAGCCCACTGCAAGTTTTCCCCAAAAGGCTTGAATTCAAACCAGGGCCTGGAACAGGCACTGACAAAGATATACAGGGGTTTTTTTTGTTGTTTTTTTTGAGACGGAGTTTTGCTCTTGTTACCCAGGCTGGAGTGCGATGGCGCAATCTCGGCTCACTGCAACCTCCGCCTTCCGGGTTCAAGCAATTCTCCTGCCTCAGCCTCCCGAGTAGCTGGGACTACAGGCGCGCGCCACCATGCCCAGCTAATTTTTGTATTTTTAGCAGAGACGGGGTTTCACCTTGTTGACCAGGATGGTCTCGATCTCTTGACCTCGTGATCCACCCGCCTCGGCCTCCCAAAGTGCTGGGATTACAGGCGTGAGCCACCGTGCCCAGCCCCGAAATACAGGTTTAAGAGGGAAAAAACACCAGGCGCGGTGGCTCACATCTGTAATTCCAGTACTTTGGGAGGCCGAGGCGGGTGGATTACAAGATCAGCTGCACTCCAGCCTGGCGACAGAGCAAGACTCCATCTCAAAAAAAAAAAAGGAAAAAAAGGTCCTTAGCCAAATTCTTTAAACCTTTATATACACTTCATACCCTGACCCTTCACTGCTGACACACCTAGGTAGGACATCACTTTTCTCTCGCCATCCATCTGAAGGGTTGCTGCAGCACACTGTCTATAGGAAAGTTCCCCTAATAAATGCTTTGTACCAATTGCTTCGGTGTTTACTACATTCTTTGGAATCCCATCTCAGAATGGTTTGGGGCTCTCCTTTGTGGGAACTCCCCTGCTGCTGCTTTTGGGGCAACTCCGGCTGCAGGTTTGGCAGGATGAAACAAGTGACACAGCCAGGATTGAACCTGAGCCTGTTTGACTCCAAAGCCCAAGCCAACTCCGCTACACTGGCTGCTAGAATTGACAGGCTCTCCTGGAACCTGTTGTTTT
Source organism: Callithrix jacchus (assembly GCF_049354715.1). Lineage (NCBI taxonomy): Eukaryota > Metazoa > Chordata > Mammalia > Primates > Cebidae > Callithrix > Callithrix jacchus. The sequence continues at coordinate 120,717,850 of NC_133506.1, forward strand.
GTTTTATTTTCAAATGTCTCAGCAGAATCAAATCATTAGACCTGTTCTGATTCAAGGGTTGCTCCCCACCCCAATCCCCACCACACTAGAGGCTGGATTTGAAGCATCCTTTTCACCTACACCCTTACCCTGCCACCAGCCCTGAAGCTGGACTCAGGCTCACTGCTTTCAGAAAGACATATCTCTGGGTAAAAGTGTGTGTGTGTGTGTATATATATATATATATATATACACACACATATATATATATATATGAGATAGGTCAATGGACTACTTGGTGATTGTTTTTTTTTTTTTTTTTTTTTGAGATGGAGCCTCCCTTTGTTGCCCAGGCTGGAGTGCAGTGGTGCAGTCTCAGCTCACTGCACCCTCTGCCTCCCAGGCTCAAGCAATTCTCCTGCCACAGCCTCCCGAGTAGCTGGGACTACAGGCACATGCCCGGCTAGTTTTTTTGTATTTTTAGTAGAGACAGGGTTTCACCATGTTAGGATGGTCTTGATCTCCTGACCTCATGATCCATCCGCCTCGGCCTCCCAAAGTGCCGGGATTACAGGTGTGAACCACCTCGCCCAGCCACTTGGGGTGATCTTAAATGCAAGGTCCCTATTCCCAAAAGCCTTCCTAGGCTTCAAAGAATAATCCTCTCACCTTCTCACTCCACCTGCTTGGGGACACAGTCCCTGGAAGGGTCAGATAGGATGATAATTCCAATCTGTAGCTAACAATTTTATACTTTATCTTTTATTTCCCATCCATTATTCTATTTGATCCTTATACCAGCCGTGTGAAAGAAGGTAACAAGTTATCACTTATTCTACAGGCAAGGAAACTGATGCTTAGACAGGTTAGGTAGGGTCTCCAGGATTATAGGAAGAGGTAGACGCTAGGCTTGAGTCCAGCATTAGAAATCTCCAGAGATGCCGGGCGCGGTGGCTCAAGCCTGTAATCCCAGCACTTTGGGAGGCCGAGGCGGGTGGATCATGAGGTCAAGAGATCGAGACCATCCTGGTCAACATGGTGAAACCCCATCTCTACTAAAAAGACAAAAAATTAGCTGGGCATGGTGGTGCGTGCCTGTAATCCCAGCTACTCAGGAGGCCGAGGCAGGAGAATTGCCTGAATCCAGGAGGCGGAGGTTGCGGTGAGCCAACATCGTGCCATTGCACACTCCAGCCTGGGTAACCAGAGCAAAACTCCATCTTAAAAAAAAAAAAAAAATCTCCAGAGCTAGGATGTTTTCTAATAAGCCCTTTGTTGGATCTGTTCTAGGGGCTGAGAACTCAGTGAGGCTTAGTAGGATTTTGTATTTTCTTTCATTCTGACTCAGTGCATTTAGAGGGGAGATGGGAGTGAAGAGATTAAGAAGAAAGAGGTAATTCCAGAGACCTAAGCGGGGAGGGATCAGCAGAGGAAAGGCCAGATGATGATGCTGGAAGCCTCTGAGGAAGAGTGGGGGAAAGAAGCCAGAGAGAAAAGACTACTGCTGAATTGTCCGTGGGGCCCACTGAGACTCAAAGCTAAGGTGGGAAGGGCTTCTATCTGCTCAGGATCCAAGAGAGAAAAGTACTTTGCAGATGTTCCCTAGGAGCCTTGGGAAAAACACCTCCCTCCCTCAACAAAGCAGGCGGGGCCTGCTCAGTTGCCCTGGTAGTCACATTGTGAGGTGGTTCCAGTTATAGGCAGAGGGGTCCAAATGGGAAGAGACTGAGGTGGTGGGAGCAGTGGGCTCTGCCTGTCCCCACCCCAACTTGGGGATCGTGATCCCACGATCATGAGTAGTGCCTACCACTGGGAGGCCCGGCGCCGGCAGATGGCTTTGGACCGAAGGAGGTGGCTGATGGCCCAGCAGCAGCAGGAGCTGCAGCAGAAAGAACAGGTGCATGAGATAGGCTGGGTTCTTCAGGGTCCTTTCTGGAGCAGGAAGGGAAGGGAGAATGGAGACAGAGCCCTAGGAAGCTGCTATTTGGTGAATGTTGTTGAGTAGGAGGAAAACAAGGTCGTTTGGTGTTCTCTCAGATAGACTGTCTGTGTTGGGGGGAACACTATCACCTGACTCAATTTCCCTGTTATACTAGTCTGGGGGAGGGCAAGGGGTCTAGGCCTAGGAGGTTTAAAGGAGTTCTGTCCAACAGGGTAACCACCAGCCTGTGTGCTATATTGATCCTTGGAGTGTGACTGAGGAACTAAATTTTAAGTTTTATATAAATTTAGTTTTCAAAAATTTTATTTGGGTCAGGCACGGTCACTCACACCTATAATCCAGCATTTTGGGAGGCTGAGGCGGGTGGATCACTTGAGATCAGGAGTTTGAGCCTGGCCAACATGGTGAAACCCTAAAACTAGCTAGGCATGGTGGCCCATGCCTGTAATTTCTGCTACTTGGGGAGGCTGAGGCAGGAGAATCACTTGAACCAGGGAGGCAAAGGTTGCAGTGAGCCGAGATGATGCCACTGCACTCCGGCCTGGGCGACAGATTGAGATTCTGTCTCAAAAAAAAAAATTTTTTTTAATGTATTTTATTATTGTAATAGAGACAGGGTCTCACTGTGTTGCCCAGGCTGGTCTGGTACTCCTGGACTCAAGCAGTTTTCCCACCTTGACCTCCCAAAAGTGTTGGGATTACAGGTGTAAACCACAGTGCCTGGCATTTATTTGTTTATTTATTTATTTGTAAACCACCGTGTCTGGCATTTATTTATTTATTGAAATGGTGTCTTGCTCCAGTCTTGAACCTCCTGGGTTCAAGTGATTCTCCTGCCTCAGCCTCTGAAGTAGCTGGGACTACAGGCACATGCCACCACGTCCAGCTAATTTTTTTTGTTTGTGTGTATATATAGATATATATATATGCATACATATATATGTATGCATATATATATATCATTGTGTTTTAGGTTTTGGAGTACAGGTGAAGAGCATGCAAGATTGTTGCATAGGTACATACATGGCAGGTATATACATACATGTAGGGACAGGTTCATCCATGTCCCTACAAAGGACATATATATATATATATATATATGTATGCATATATATATATATATATATATATGTATGCATATATATATAATTGTGTTTTAGGTTTTGGAGTACATGTGAAGAGCATGCAAGATTGTTGCATAGGTACATACATGGCAGTGTGGTTTGCTGCCTTCCTCCCCATCACCTACATCTGACATTTCTCCCTATGTTATCCCTCCCCAACTCCCCACCCACCGCCGTCCCTCCCCTAGTTCCCCCTGACAGACCCATGTGTGATGCTCCCCTCCCTGTGTCCATGTGTTCTCATTGTTCAACACCCACCTATGAGTGAGAACATGCGGTGTTTGATTTTCTGTTCTTGTGTCAGTTTGCTGAGAATGATGGTTTCCAGGTTTATCCATGTCCCTACAAAGGACACAAACTCATCATTTCTGATTGCTGCATAATATTCCATGGTGTATATGTGCCACATTTTCCCTGTCCAGTCTATCATTGATGGGCATTTGGGTTTGTTCCAAGTCTTTGCTATTGTAAACAGTGCTGCAGTGAACATTCATGTGCATGTGTCCTTATAATAGAATGATGTATAATCCTTTGGATATATACCCAGTAATGGGATTGCTGGGTCAAATGGAATTTCTATTTCTAGGTCCTTGAGGAATCGCCACACTGTCTTCCACAATGGTTGAACTAATTTACACTCCCGCCAACAGTGTAAAAGTGTTCCTATATCTCCACATCCTCTCCAGCATCTGTTGTCTCCAGATTTTTTAATGATCACCATTCTAACTGGCATGAGATGGCATCTCAATGTGGTTTTGATTTGCATTTTTTTTTTTTACAAATTTTTTTTTTTAAGACAGTGTTTTACCGTATTGGTCAGGCTGGTCTCGAACTTCTGACCTCAGGTGATCCGCCCACCTCAGCCTCCCAAAGTGCTAGGATTACAGGTGTGAGCCACTGCACCCGGCTGATTTGCATTTCTCTAATGACCAGTGATGATGAGCATTTTTTCATATGTTTCTTGGCCTCACAAATGTCTTCTTTTGTAAAGTGTTCATATCCTTCACCCACTTTTGAATGGACTTTTTTCTTGTAAATCTGTTTTAGTTCTTTGTAGATTCTGGGTATTAGCCCTTTGTCAGCTAGGTAGATTGCAAAAATTTTTTCCCATTCTGTTGGTTGTCGATTCACTCTAATGATTGTTTCTTTTGCTGTGCAGAAGCTCTGGAGTTTAATTAGGTCCCATTTGTCTATTTTGGCTTTTGTTGCCAATGCTTTTGGTGTTTTGGTCATGAAGTCCTTGCCTATGTCTATATCCTGAATGGTTTTGCCTAGGTTTTCTTCTCGGGTTTTTATGGTGTTAGGTCTTACATTTAAGTCTTTAATCCAACTGGAGTTAATTTTAGTGTAAGATGTCAGGAAGGGCTCCAGTTTCTGCTTTCTGCACATGGCTGGCCAGTTTTCCCAACACCATTTATTAAACAGGAATCCTTTCCCCATTGCTTTTGTGAGGGTTGTCAAAGATCAGATGGTTGTAGATGTGTGGCATTGCCTCCAAGGCCTCTGTTCCGTTCCATTGGTCTATATCTCTGTTTTGGTACCAGTACCATGCTGTTTTGATTACTGTAGCCTTGTAGGATAGTTTGAAGTTAGGTAGCATGATGCCTCCAGCTTTGTTCTTTTTGCTTAGAATTGACTTGGCTATGCGGGCTCTCTTTTGGTTCCATATGAAGTTTAAGGTGATTTTTTCCAGTTCTGTGAAGAAGGTCATTGTTAGCTTGATGGGGATAGCATTGAATCTATAAATTACTTTGGGCAGTATGGCCATTTTCATGATATTGATTCTTCCTAACCATGAGCATGGAATGTTTCTCCATCTGTTTGTGTCCTCTCTTATTTCATTGAGCAGTGGTTTGTAGTTCTCCTTGAAGAAGTCCTTTACATTCTTTGTTAGTTGTATTCCTAGGAATTTTATTCTCTTTGTAGCAGTTGTGAATGGCAGTTCCTTCTTGATGTGGCTCTCTTTAAGTCTGTTATTGGTGTATAGGAATGCTTGTGATTTTTTCACACTGATTTTGTATCCTGAGACTTTGCTGAAGTTGCTTATCAGTTTCAGGAGATTTGGGGCTGATACGATGGGGTCTTCTAAATATACAATCATGTTGTCTGCAAATAGAGACAATTTGACTTCCTCCTTTCCTAACTGAATACCCTTTATTTCTTTTTCTTGCCCGATTTCTCTGGCTAATTTTTGTATTTTTAGTAGAGATGGGTTTTCACCATGTTGGCCAGAATGGTCTCCATTTCTTGACCTTGTGATCTGCCTGCCTCAGCCTCCCAAAGTGCTAGAATTACAGGCATGAGCCACCTCACCTGGCCCCTATTTCTTCTTTTATGCGGCTATTAGAAAATTAAAAATTATACATGTATCATGCATTATATTTTTATTTGACACTGCTATTTCAAAGCACTTATAAACTTTAGAAGCACCTTTGGGTTATTTTAAAAAAACACTGGGAGGCTGAGGTTGGAGGATCACTTGAGGCTAGGAGTTCAAAACCAACCTAGGCAACATAGGGAGACCCTGTCTCTACAAAAAATTTAAAAATTAGCTATGCATGGTGGTGCATGCATGTGGTCCAAGCTACTCAGGAGGCTGAGGTGGAAGGATAACTTGGGCCTGGGAGGTCAAGGTAGCAGTGAGCCAAGATTGCACCACTTACTGCACTCCAGCCTGGGCAACATGAGACCCTGTCTCTAATTAAAAAAAAAAAATTAACCAGTCATGGTGGTGTGCACCTGTAGTCCTAGCTATGTGCAAAGCTGAGGCAGAAGAATCACTTGAGCCCAGTACTTCCAGATTACAGTGAGCCAAAATCATGCCACTGCACTGCAGCCTGGGTCACAGAGTGGGAACCTGTCTCTAAAAAATAAAACAAAAAACAAGGCATTTTCAGGGAGTTATTCTCTGTCCTCTGGCACTAAACACTGCTTTCAGTGCTGAGCTCTCAAGGGAGGAAGCAGGTGCTCAGAGACAGTGCTATTTCCTGGGCTGGGGCTGTGCCATGGGTGCTGTCACCCAGCAATAGTTATTGGGTGTTGCAGTAGGTTAGGGAGACAGCCAAGGCCCAATTTCAGCCTCCAGCTCTAGGGAACAGAGATCACCACCACCTATACCTCTCTATTCACTTGCCTTGTTCCTGGAAGTTTCTCTGGCAGATGGGTGATTGGGTGGGGAGAGGAGGACACCACTTGCCTGGGGGCTTCTTGCCAGGAACTGAAGAAACACCAGGAGGAAGAAAAACGATCAGAGAAAAAAATCCAGCCACCTAAGAAGTTAAATATGCCGCAACCACGAGAGGTGAAATTGTGGCCATCATGGGAGCCACCAGAGCCACCACAGTCGCAGCTACCAGTGCAGCCACCATCGCAGCCACCACCACAGCCGTCATCACTGCCACAGGCACAGGCACAGGCTCAGGCGCAGCCACGGCCACAGGCAGCATCTCAGCCAAAACAATCAAGTGCTCCAGCCCCTGGTACTCAGCCCACCCCCAAATGCAGTCTCCAGAATGATTCCCAAAGGCCAGGTCACCAGCCTACTTCAGTGGGGACCCAGAAAGCTGGAGGGCAATCTCTTTGTATGCACAACAGATTCCAAAGGGGGCAGAAAATCCTCACAGACTGTGGGCTGGAGCCTGCGAGTGAGAGGTGGTGAGGAGAGGAGCCCTTTGCTTCCATCCCACCCCTGTAGTCCAGAATCCATATCTACCACCCTACCCTCTCTGACTCTCCCAAGTACCCTCAGCCTTTAATGCCTTGCTGGTCAACTCCCTTTGGGTGGGTTAATGCCAACCTATGGCTCCTTCCAACTTTTGCAGAGAGTGGCTGAGAAGCTGTCGGCCCCTATTCCAGGGTGAGAGTGACCAAGGAGGTGGGGTGGTCAGAGGGTGAGACATGAGTTGTAGGCTTATTAACAGATATATTGAGCCCCTGAAGTCTGGAACTGGGAAGCACAGCTTCCTAGTTGAGAATCTTCAGGAAGAGCTCAGTCTGTGCCTTGCCCGAGGTAGGAGCTTGTCCTCACCACCACCCCCACCATCACCTGGGTAATCAGACACATAAGGAATCTGGCCCTGTAGTGTTCCATCCTTGGAAAATTGCTGGATGGGTAACCGGTACTTTGTTTCATCATCAGGTCTCACGAAACCATGCCAATCTAGCCCCACCAAAAACACTGGATATTCACAACTCAAGGTGAGATAGAGACGCAGACTCTGAAAGACAGACGCTGGGTGGATGAGAATATGTGTATGTGTATATGTGTGTGTGTAGTCCAGAGAAACCTCCTTAGCAGGAGTAAGAGGAAGAGCCTAGAATTATTTCAAATTACTTCTGGATGGTCTATTCCTCTATTATTCCTCTATTCTTTGCCCCATTAAAAACGTTTGGGTAGGAAGCTGGGTGCGGTAGTCCTGGCTTCTTGGGAAGCTAAGGCAGGAGTATTGCTTGCGCCCAGGAGTTCAAGTCCAGACTGCGCAACATAATGAGATCCCATCTCAAAAAAAAAAAAAAAAAAAAGAAAAAAGAAAAAAGAAAAGAAAGTCAAGTGTGTGGTGGCTCATGCATGTAATCCGAGCACTTTGGGAGATGAAGGTGAGAGGATCACTTGAGCCCAGGAGTTTGAGACCAGCCTGGGCAGCAGAGTGAGACTCTGTCTCAACAACAAAAAATTTTAAAAACCAGCTGGGTGGCCGGGCGCAGTGGCTCATGCCTATAATGCCAGCACTTTGGGAGGTCAAGGCAGGTGGATCACAAGGTCAAGAGATCGAGACCATCCTGGCCAACATGGTGAAACCCATCTCTACTAAAAATAAAAAAAAAAAAATCACTGGGTGTGGTGGCACACACCTGTAGTCCCATCTACTCAGGAGGCTGAGGCAAGAGAATCACTTGAACCCTTGAGGTGGGGGATGCAATGAGCCAGGATCACACCACTGCACTCCAGCCTAGGCAAAAGAGCAAGAACAAATAAATAAAAAATAAATAAAAATATAAAGGAAAGAGCATTAAAAGCACTTAGCTTGGAGTCCATCTCATTGTAGGCCATCAAACTCAGGATGGCAACTCTTTTTTTTTTAAGTCTAACTCTGTCACCCAGGCTGGAGTGCAGTGTTGCAATCTCAGCTGCACTCCACCTGCAACCTCCACCTCCTGGGTTCAAACAATTCTCCTGCCTCAGCCTCCCAAGTAGCTGGGATTACAGGCATGTACTACCATGCCCGGCTAATTTTTGTATTTTTAGTAGAGATGGGGTTTCGCCATGTTGGCCAGGCTGGTCTCAAGTGATATACCAGTATCAGCCTCCCAAAGTGCTGGGATTATAGGTGTGTGCCACCATGCCCGGCCTGGATGGCAACTCTTAAGAATACATAATTGTGCAAGCATTGGAAAGGTGTCTGTGACAGAGGTGCAAAGGATGAAAGAACTTGAGGCTAGCACTTCTAGGATGAGGACTGGCTGCTACATTTCACTTTGATTCCTCTGGTCTCAAGGAGTTTCACACAATGTTCTCAAACCAGAAGCCACTGACTTGCATTGTTTCCTGTCTCTCCCTCTTCTCAGTCTACTGACTACATACAGCAGTGGTGATCCAGAGATTGAATACAAGACCTCAGTGGCCATCCCCAAAAAGCAGATAAGCGACCACATCTTCTCAGCATCCAGCAACATCTCCACTCCAAAAGCCACCCACTCGAAGAGGAGGCTGCCAGGAATAAAATGTAATTTTTTTTTCCTGGAAGGAATCATGGGACTGGTCAGCTTTTGAGAAGGGATGAGGGGAGAGGGCAGGAGGACTCACGAAGGGGATGGAGAGGGTGGAAAGAGAGTGGAAGGCAAGTCTATCCTCCAGGCAAAGCTAATGGGAGAACTGGGTCTTGGGTTTCCCCAAGTATGCAACTCCTACTACTATCACTACCTGCTTTTATTCAGCAGTGATAAGTCTATTGGGGGCTTCAGCTTATGACCGTCACTGGAGCCGTCACCCATTCCCCCAAGCCCATGTTTACTGAGAGAGACTGGGGAAGGAGGGGCCGCATCACATCAGAGTAGGCCCGCAGAAGCAGAAAGTGGTGGCAGGCAGTGATGCTCCCTACCTCCAAGCCCAGTGCAATGTCTGGCCCACAGTGGGCACTCAGCTGTCAAATGCATGATGGGGGCAGGGATGGAAAAAGCTTGGAGGAAAGGGGGGCTGCAGCCTCAGAAATATGACACCTGACCCTGGGAAGGGGAGGGGGGCTTGCCTTCTAAAATTCACAGGTCTCTCCCTTCCTGGCTCTCAGCTTCTCCATCTATCAGGGACCCCAGGCATCCCCCTCACCAGCCCAAGGTGAAGGAGCGGGTAGGGCTGGGTGTCAGGAAGGTGCAAGCCCTGGGAAGGCCTTTCTTCCTCCAGGCTGAGAAAGGCTGCCTCAGTCACCTCAATCACAAGCCCCACCCAAGGGATCTGCTGGGTATTTCATTGTAGCCCACATAGCATTGCCTTTGGTTTGCCTGAAGGGGCCCTTTCAGTGCAACCCAGGGACATTTCCTGGGAGCAGCTGGGGAAGATAACAAGATGGTGGTGGCACAGAAAAGGAATAGTAAAATTGGAAGAGACTTCAGAGATACACAATGGGAGAAAGAGGGAGAGAGGGGGAGCTCCTGTGAACAATCTCAAGGAAACCAGAAGAGCAGGACATGTCATCAAGGGCTCAGAGGCCTGGGGAAGAGACTTTGCTGCCCACTGGAACATTAAGAAAACAGTTTCTGCCAGACATAGTGGCTCAGGCCTGTAATCCAAGCACTCTGGGAGGCCGAGATGGGTGGATCACTTGAGGCCTGGAGTTTGAGATCAGCCTGGCCAACATGGTGAAATCCTGTCTCTACTAAAAATACACATTAGCTGGGTGTGGCGGTGCATGTAACCCAGCTACTTAGGGAGTCTGAGGAATGACAATCACTTGAACACAGGAGGTTGCCACTGCACTCCAGACTGGGTTATAGAGCGAAACTGTCTCAAAAAAAAGAGAAAAGTTTGTGAAATAGGGAGTATCCTAGGGAGTATTCACCAGCTCCCCCACTCCCAAGAGACTTTTTTGAACACTCTTTAAGTATAGTTTATTCTATACAATATAAATACTTTACATTTGGCAGACTATATACAGCAGCTCCAGTCTGACTTCCCTGGACTTCTGTGAGCTTGCCAGCACCACCTTGAGCTCAGCTTGGAGACAGCACGGCCTCCTTCCTTCCCCTCATTCCCCCAGTCAGCTAGTTACCCAGTTCTGTCATCACTTTTTCCTCTCCATGCATCCTACTTCAGATTGAGCTTTCCCCACCCACCTATGCTCATCTTTCTGTCTGAATGATAAAAAGCCAGCCATCTTTTTTTTTTTTTTTTTTGAGATGGAGTCTCACTCTGTCACCCAGGATGGAATGCAGTGGCATGTTCTCAGCTCACTGCAACCTCCACCTCCTGGGTTCAAATGATTCTCCTGCTTCAGCCTCCTGACTAGCTGTGATTACAGGTGTGCACCACCATGCCTGGCCTTTTTTTTTTTTTAATGAAGTCTTGCTAATGTTGCTCATGTTAAACTTGAACTCCTGGGCTCCAGAGATCCTCCCACCTCAGCTTCCGGAGTAGCTAGGACTACAGGTGCGTACCACTGCACCTGGCTGTAAAACCAAGCCACCTTTTTTTTTTTTTGAGACGGAGTTTTGCTGTTGTTACCCAGACTGGAGTGCAGTGGCACAATCTCGGCTCACTGCAACCTCCGCCTTCTGGGTTCAAGCAATTCTCCTGCCTCAGCCTCCCGAGTAGCTGGGACTACAGGCGTGCACCACCATGCCCAGCTAATTTTTGTATTTTTACATTACAAAATATAAAAATACAAAATACAGTAGGGACGGGGTTTCACCTTATTGACCAGGATGGTCTCGATCTCTTGACCTTGTGATCCACCTGCCTCAGCCTCCCAAAATGCTGGGATTATAGGTGTAAGCCACCGCGCATGGCCACCAAGCCACCTTTAATTAGCAAATATCCTTCCTGTTCCGCTAAAATACAGAAACCATTTCCACTAGAAGTCAGTGGGAACCTATGGGTTATCTGGGGCTTAGCCCCGGCTGAGTGACAGGAAAAAGAGGGTCTAGACCAGTCCCTGCAGATGTGCTGCTCCACACTGTCAAAGCCCGATGACAGATGAGGCCTCTGGGACCAGAGTGGGCCGTGGTGCTAAGGTGGTAGTGGAACAGAACCTAGCAGCCTCAGCTGGATACTGATAGCTTCATCTCCTTTCAGATGAGAGCAGCTGGGCCCACTGTTTGACCTACCTATGTCCACTCACATGGGCTAAGGCTATGGACTTAGAGACTCCCATTTTTTTTTTTTTAAGATGGAGTTTCGCTCTTGTTGCCCAGGCTAAAGTGCAATGGCACTATCTCAGCTCACCACAACCTCTGCTTCCCGGGTTCAAGCGATTCTCCTGCCACAGCCTCCCAAGTAGCTGGGTTTACAGGCAGGCACCACCATGCCGGGCTTATTTTGTATTTTTAGTAGAGACAGAGTTTCTCCATATTGGTCAGGTTGGTCTCAAACTTCCAACCTCAGGTGATCCGCCCACCTCAGCCTCCCAAAGTGCTGGGATTACAGACATGAGCCACCACAACTGGCCGAGACACTCCTTTAATAAATGTCTCATACAATGATTCTGCCTTTGGCTCTGTTTTTCCTTTGTAGGCCTAGGGAGTGCCAGGTGCCTCCCTCCCCTCCTGTACTATTTTGGCTCCTGCTTTGAAGGGAATAGTAAAACTGCTTTATAGAGAGGAGAAGCTTTAGCTGGAGAACAGCTCTGTCTTCTTAGGAACCAGGGACAGTCAATAACCAGGAAGGACAGAGGGCCAAAGGGCCCTTGCTAATCTTACTATCAGATGGGTGGCAGAGAAGTTAGCAGAGAGAAGGCCATCACCATCATTTTTTCACATGGTCAAAGTTGATAAGCAAAGGAAAGCATCTATGATCCCCTGAAAGTCCTTGGAGATGGCACTGGATGTCCCCAAAGTCATTTTCTTATCAGTGGGTAGAAAATTTGAAAAGGGTCCATGCTTTCTTTTTTCTTTTTTTTTGAGATGAAGTTTCCCTCTTTTGCCCAGGCTGGAGTGCAGTGGCGTGATCTTGGCTTACTGCAAAGTCTACTTTCCTGTTGCAAGCGATTCTCCCGCCTCAGCCTCCTAAGTAGCTGGGATTTTGCACCACCAAGCCCAGCTAATTTTTATATTTTTAGTAGAGATGGGGTTTCACCATGTTGGCCAGGCTGGTCACAAACTCCTTACCTCAGGTGATCTACTCGCCTCAGTCTCCCAGAGTGCTGGGATTACAGGTGTTAGCTACTGTGCCCAGCCAGCAGGTCCATGTTTTAAAAGCCAGATAAAACTACAGCTTTCTCTATATTTAGACAATAGAATTAGCCCCGATGGAGCTGAGGTGAAGTGGCCCCTTCAGACTGGCCAGGTGCTCAGTACTTGAAAGGGCAGGTGCCACTTCTGGGAATGTAAGGTGCCTCAAGAAAATGCCAGGTCAGATTTTCCTCAAGAAAGACCAGCCAAGCACAGTGACTCACAGCTGTAATCCAAGTGCTTTGGGAGGCCAAGAAGGGAGGACTGCTTGAGCCCAGGAGTTCAAGACCAGCCTGGGCCAACAGTGAAACTCTCTGTCTCTACCAAAAAAAGACTAACCAAGGGCAGAATCTAAAAGATTCTGAAGCCCCCGAAAGAATCCGGGCGACTCATAGGATATGAGTGTGTGTGTATGAAGTTAACTTCAAAGCGAGCTCCCTGTGCTGAAGAGGGAAGAGCGTGATGAAGCAGGGCTTCTCCTTTGGCAAAGCCTCTATAGTCCTTCTTTAGTCACCAGGGAGTTGTGGGAGATGTAGATCAGGGTTACAGGTGCCTGGAGTACAGGGACAGCAGACAGGTCATGGTGGGTGAGGGGTCAGCTGGTGGGGCACTGATGCATTTCCTCGGCAGTCCACATATTCATAGCTCTGGAAGACCAGCTGCTCAGAATGGCTCAGGTAGGAGCAGGTGAGGGTGCCCCTGGAGAGGAAACAGGCCTTGCTGCCATGGCTGGGAGGAAAAGCTCTGGCCCTGTTATTCTGCCTGGGGGTGGGGAGGAGGGGCTCCCTCATTTTCCCTTCCCTCTGGCTCCCACTCTGCCAAGGTAGCTGGGACACCTGCCCCATCTGTGTTCCAGCAGCTTCCAGACAGCCCTATGCCTGTTGCCCCTAATAGCTTACAGGCAAGGTAAGACTTAGAAAAGGGGCCAGACTTGCTATTCCCAAGAGCCAACAAAGACTCATGGGGTCAGCTTGGATGACTCTCTGCCCATGAGGAGGAGCAGAGTGAGACTGAAGTCAGAAGTGATGGCAGGGATACCAGAGCTCCAGGCTCTACTTACTGGATGTGTAAAAGCACATGGTGGACTTTGATTTTCGGCCAGGTACAGATTTTGCTGAGAGAAAAAGAGAATGTGGGACCATGTGTCACATGGAGCAGCCTGTCAGCTCAGAGGATGCCTGCAGATCCCAGTTTCCTTATCCCACAGACCCCTTTCCCTCCATTAGGTGCCCCCAAAATGCCACTCCCACCCCTCAGGTGAGTGTGGCAGCTGCACTATCACTCTGACCTCCACTCACTTGGCCCAGGCACATGCTGGACCCCCCACTCAGTAGAAAACAAAGCATTCATCTTCCTCAGCGATGCAGGCTGAAGAGCTCAAGGTCACATATTGTAAAGATTAACCAAATTCCAGCCTGTTTTTCATTCTAATCAAGGTCCCAACAGGCGGAGGCTGGGGACCCTGAACCCTTGCTTATTACATTCTTGGCCATGGGAGGGCAGGCCAGATGCTGGCTGCAGAACTTGCCAAGCAATCAGGAAGGCTGGTGGGTATTAAGTGGGTTCCTAAGGCAGGCGAGCAGCTAGGGGAGAAGAGATCAAGGGGTACTCACTATGTGTTTTCATCCTGTATCCTGGTGGCTACTGCATAAAACATCTGTCAAACAAATGGGCACAGGGTTAGCCCCAACTCCAGCTGACCCTTTCTCACCACCACACATCCACACTCTGGTGGGCAGGGCAGGCCAGGGAGAGGAGAGTCACCTGTTCACTAGCCAAAGGGCCAATGTGTAGGAGAAGGTTGTTGGAAACCTGCCCTACCACGAGGGACAGGTGCAGAACCTCAAGAGTCAGCTGTGTCACCGTGATGGGGTAGTAGTTGCCATTGAAGATGTTTAAGACATTCTGGGGATGAAGAAAAAGGAAGGGAGGAGTGAAGATGGCCCATCCTTAGGAGAAGCCAAATAGTTGTAGAGGCCTGGCTGGCTGGCCTGAGCCCCATGATAAGCTTCAGGTGCAGAGGACCAGTACCAGGAGCCCTTGGGAGGGGCTCTGAATGGTGAAGAAGTTAAGCTGGCGCAGGATCCAGACTCACCCTGTACGGCTTCTTTCCATTCAGTCCTGTCCATCCAGGGAGTCTCAGGCACTGTCACCCCACTCCGCCCCTATGATTTACTTATCTGGCCCTGATTCTGACCCCTTACTGTGTAGAGTCCCAATCCTTACCATCTGTCATGGAGCTCATGGTTGCTCCTACCTCTCTTCAGGCTCCCAACACCCTCTGCGTGCCATAAGATCCCCGGTTTCCCATGCCCAGGGTCACAAAAGTGGACAAAGGTTATGGTGAAGTATTGCTAGGAAGGGGGAGGATGGAGCCCAAGGGCACCCACCCACCGTTATGTTGAGGTGGATATCAGACTCGCCAAAGGCCACCGTGGAGGAGTTGAGGCCTGCAGGCTGCACAGGGATGGACCGGGGAAACAGGAAAAAGATGACGAAGGAGGAAGTCACCAGGCAGATGAGCACCGTCAGGAACACAAAGAGCTTCCTGTGGGAAAGCAGGACCCAGGATGGAGGAATAGAAAAGTCTGAACACCAAGGAAACTTGGGGAGGGGGTTCAGACACTCCTTTCCATATACAAGGCTTTCCCCTGCATATCACCCCAACATTTAGCTCCCCAGATGTGGCCCAGAGTGAGAAGACGCACGGAACTGGGAGGCAGGCAGCCTGGTTTCCACTCCCAGCTCTCTGTTCCCATTGACCAAATAACATGGAGCAGCCCGCTTACCTCCTTAACTCTCAGTTGGTAAAAGGCAGATAATTGTACTGACCTCGCAGAATTTGTTATTGGCTAATATATGAAAAAATACTAATCACAGGTCCTTGCACATGGCAAAAGCACAATGAATGTTAATTATCACTAGAAGAAATAAGTCCATATTTGGAAGTTCTGAATTTTAACATTCAGAACAGGACAACAACCATTCAATTCAAAATTCAGATACGCATTCGAGAGACAGTACTTTGTTAGTATCTTATGATAGGCACTGCTAATTTCTTATTTTATTTTTTTGAGACAGTCTTGCTCTGCCAGCCAGGCTGGAGTGCAATGGCACAATCTCAGCTCACTGCAACCTCCACCTCCCAGGTTCAAGCAATTCTCCTGCCTCAGCTTCCAGAGTAGCTGGGATTACAGGCACCTGCCACCAAGCCTGGCTAATTTTTGTAAAATACAGGGTTTCACCATGCTGGCCAGGCTGGTAATTTTTTTTTTTTTTTTTTTGGAGATGAGGCCTCACTATGTCACCCAGGCTGGAACACAGTGGCGTGACCTTGGCTCACTGCAGTCTCCACCTCCCAGGTTCAAATGATTCTCCTGCCTCAGCCTCCCAAGTAGCTGGGATTACAGATGTCTGCCACCATGCCCAGCTAAGTTTTGTATTTCTAGTAGAGACAGGGTTTCACTGTGTTGGCCAGGCTGGTCTTGAACTCCTAACCTCAGGTGATCCACCTGCCTTAGTCTCAAAGTCCTGGGATTACAGGCATGAGCCACTGCGCCCAGACTAATTTCTAATTCTCGTACAGTGGGGTGGCTGAGAGGGTTTGGCTTGGCAGGGACTCCCAGGCTGACACCAGGCCCTTGGGAGGAGGCTATGGGAGTTCCATGTCAGATAGACTCAGATCACAAATATGGTGGGTCCCAGGGGTGCCTGAGGTTCTGAAATGTCCCAGAACAGGGAGCAATAGGTTTTTCATCTCTACTGGGAGAAAAACAAGCAAGTCTGAAGTGCCTCAGCCAGGGAAGTGCTTTAGAAAATGTTTTCATATCAATTGCAACCAGGGCCACATGGTTGTTCCTCCTTCCTGGGAGGACTTCCAGTGCTACTAGATCCTTTCTGTCTCGGAGAGGGGGTCATGCTTCCTGGAAGCAGTGATGCTTAAGGAAGGCTACCAAGTGGCTTCATGTGACATCTGTGCCCACAGCTTCTGTTGCTTCTTTTTTTGGTAAAGATGGGGTTTCACCATGTTGCCCAGGCTGGTCTTGAACTTCTGAGCTCTGGATCACTTGAGCTCAGAAGTTCAAGACCAGCCTGGGCAACATGGTGAAACCATGTTTTTTGTTTTGTTTTGTTTTGTTTTTGCAGTGCAGACAGACTTTATTAGTGATATCAATACAGCAGAGGTGCCGCCCATGGAGCAGGGGTAAGGGACCCATGCCTGGACCAGTCCCCTCCTCCTCCTGCCCTTGCTGGGTCCTAGGAGGATAAGGCCTGGCCTGGACCAGTTCCTCCTGTTCCACCTCAGCCTCCCAAAGTGCTGGGATTACAGGCGTGAGCCACCACACCTGGCCCTAGAGCTTCTTAAATCAGGAAACATCCTTGGACATAAGGAGCTGGTACCTCTGAGCCCAGTGAGGTTCAGGCTTTCTATAGAAGAACTAATAGGAAAAAATCAGGGGGGATCAAAATAGAAGAGACAAAGGGAGCAGCCCCCAGGGGCGTTGGCTTATGGAGCTGGGGGAGGAAGGGGAACTTACGTATGCTTGGGCTTCAGCCTCTGGTCCCCATAGGGGATGAGAGCCACCAACTGCTTCTCCAGCTCTAGAGAGGGAGGGAGGGTGAGAGGGAGGGCCAAGATGCAATTGTGACAAATATTTCCTGTGCCAGCCTCCCAGAAGCACCCCTCCACCCACACCATAGAGCAATTTTACAAGCATGCCACCTCTGCCCCAGAGCAGGACTGGAAGCACTGGACTCTGCTACCAAAGTTGGCAGCTCAGCTTTACCATCCCTAGAATTGAAGTAGGATTTCCACTAATAGGTATGAAGAATCTCTGAAAGTCACCAGCAAATTAGAGGTTCCCAGCATCTTCGGAAAGGTAATTTGAAACTTCTTGAACTGAACAAATCCTAAGACACACAGTGTTGCTCAGGAGCCCAGTGGCTAGAACCCCTCTTTCCCACAAGGGGCTGGGGAATACAACCAGGGCAGGAGGGCAGGTTTTTGCAGGGAACCCAAGGATAAGTATCTCCCTGGCCAGCCCGAGACTGGGAGGTCAAGAAATGGGAGATCTAATCCTATCTATGGAGACTCAGAAGGGCTGCCCTAGACCAACAGACTAAGAACTTTCCCTGGATTCCAGCCTATTTCCAGAGCCTTGGGCCACTCACCTTGGGGAATCCTGCCACTGCCTTGGCAGGTGGGACATGTCACAAAGCTGGCACCAGCAGTTCCTTCACAAGGCACCCAGGAACAAAAAGACTTGCTGCTACTGGTACTGGAGTAGCTGGCAGCCTTGCTGCCAATGGTTGGATTGGAGGACAGGATTGACTTGTTCTCATTCTCCTGCCAAGAGCCCAGCTGGGAAAATGTCTTACCCATTCTTCAGGGTGGGGTGGGGGTTCACTAATGAGAAAAGACCAAAGTTCAGTGCTAAGCTTGTTAGCACTGAAGCCAGATGCAATTTTGGTTTGAGGTTCTCAAGATTTGCAAGGGGCCGGGCGCGGAGGCTCAAGCCTGTAATCCCAGCACTTTGGGAGGCCGAGGCAGGTGGATCACGAGGTCAAGAGATCAAGACCATCCTGGTCAACATGGTGAAACCCCGTCTCTACTAAAAATACAAAAAATTAGCTGGGCATGGTGGCGCACGCCTGTAGTCCCAGCTACTCAGGAGGCAGAGGCAGGAGAATTGCCTGAACCCAGGAGGCGGAGGTTGCGGTGAGCCGAGATTGCGCCATTGCACTCCAGGCTGGGTAACAAGAGCGAAACTCCTCCGTCTCAAAAACAAAAAAAAGATTTGCAAGGAACCCCACCACAGTTTAAGTAAGCTCAAGCCTAAGGAAGATAGAGTGTGGTTACATGGGATTCTCAGAGTCTCAATGCATTTCAACTCCTTTCATTATTGTTAAAGAGACCACTCTGCCTCAAAAGGGAAAAGAAAAGCAGAAGTTATTTCACTTTAAGGAACTTCTGTAAGTGAATGGCAGAGGATTTAGTTTTTCTCTGGAAAAGTTGCTGAGCTATCATTCACTTCAAAGGAAGGAAGTTGGATAGGGCAGAAAAGATTCCTTGAAACAAGGAGAGAGGAGGCCAGACTGGTCACAGGTGTGGTTAAGACCCCTAAGGAAGCCCTGGTAGAGAAAGCAGATGCCGCACTGCTTTCTCAGGCGGGGTAAGAAACCCTGAGGAGAAATCAGGGTCTTTCACTAGGAAAAGTCAAGGATAAATCTGGACTCTGTGTGGCACAAGGAGGCCGGCAAGTGAGCCACACAGATCTTTCTGGGCTAAAATACAGGGAGACTCGCCTCGTTCAGTTCTGGGATCCCAGGCTCCTCAGCTGCATAAGGGCGACATTTCAGGAGTGTGTCTTTGGGGAGAAGGGCCTCTAAGGGCAGAGTGGGCTGGGTTGGGCGGTGGTGGGGAGGAGAAGCGCCGCCTGCCGCCTTCAGGAGTCCTAGGGGACCGAATGTGTCGCACTAGAGAGTGAGGATACTAAGGACCCTGACCTCCCCGAAGGGCCAAGCTGATTCCGGGGTACATGGCGGCTCTGTCATGGGCCGACAGGGTGTGCGCGGACGCAGAAGGTGTGACTTCATTGAGGGAGGATTTCAAGTCCCACCAGATACCCCGAGAGGCCGTTAGTCAAGTTCGGTACCCGGGCACGGGGCGCCTGTGTGTAGGGCGAGGCGGCGGCACAGGAGGTCTCTTGACCTCCGAAAGGGAACGCAAAGAGTCTGAGGAGGGTCTTACCAGCGGACTATCGCAGCGACAGAAACGGCAGCAAGCGGAATCGAAAGTGGGGAAGCGGACACTCGCCTCAAGCTTTGACTCAGTGCCCAGGGAAGTCCCGCCCCAGCCCCTCTGGGCCCACCCCCTCGTCCCCGGGCCCGCCCCTTCGCCAAGCAGCGGCCTGAGACGCTCTCGGCTCTCCAAACGTCACCTGAGGCCCCGGACGCTGCTTCGGCAAGGACTAGCCAGTCCAGGTAGGAATTTCCAAGAACATTTATTTCACCATTCTTTAAGTGGTTACGTAAAATTAAAACGGAGCGGACGACCCGGACCTTCCTGGCCCTCGACTATAAAACGCCGATGGTCAAGACAGGTCCCGCCCATCAACCCAATTACAGACACCCAGCTGCTCCATCTTCAATCCGGAAGCCCTAATTAAAACGTTTTAAATAATGAACGGCCTGGTTGGCTTGTAGTTTTAATCCTGGTTTATTTAAGTAGCATTCAGGATAATACTGCAAATAAACATCATTATGGCTAATGACTAATTAAAATCACCATTCATTACAAATACCAACCAGGTTAGATAATACTATTTTAATTATCTTTCCCCCCTTCGGTCTGGGGTTCAGATTCTTCCTTTTCTGGAAGTCATTTTCATGGATAAAATGTTTAGCATTTTTTGTTACCTCTTCCTTCACCAACTCCCTTCTGTAAATAGAGAACTTGGGCCCCTGGACGAGCTCTGTCCCACTTACCTTGGGGTTAAACCAAAACTTTTTCAGCAACTTTGCCCTCGTCCAAGTTCTGCAGAACACCAGCTGCCTCTTCCTGTTCTAGGCTTTCTAGGGCTAGATACCTCTGAATGGACTTCATGCATTAAAGAAGTCATCAGCATTTCCTATACCTCATACGCACTAATTTACCCACCCTGAACTTTACTGACATTAATTTAGGAGCCTGCCTTTTGCTTTTCACATGTTTCTATTTCCCCCACTGTACTGTAAAATAAGATCTGCCCTGACATTAAGAAAAAAGGTAACTGTTAAATGTATTTTTCCCTTTAAATAATAGGACTTTTTTCCTTTTCTATTAGGTTAGCAAAATATTTCACACTACCTACTTAATTTTTTTTCCCTTAAATAAAAATGTATGCAGAATTACTATAACAGACATCGCTCAATAGGTGCTGGTGGGTTAATCAGCACACTCTTCCTCCTCTCACTGAAATGCAGAGATCCCTGAAAGTTGGATACCCTTGAATGCACCATGGAGTCTTTAGCAATAGTGCCAATTATTAAGTCTTGCAGGAAAATTACTTTCTCCTTGAGAAAGGAATAACAACAACATTTCTATCATGCTCTGGGTGTTATTTCAATGCCAAATAACTATGAAGCTTGGGGTAGATTACAGAAATTATGAGAATAGTTCTTGAAAACAACTTCCAAGGTTAATTTCTTTCAAAACCTGAAAATTAACAGATACTCCCATAAAATATCCACATTAACCAAAGAAAAATACCCAACTTCAATAAAAGCAGAAAGAAAAATGGTTCTATACGAACTTGAAGTTACACTTGTCGATGCACTAAAATAAAGGCGTTTTATCCAAATCAAAACTGTCTTCCTACTATTCTATTCATCCAATGTCTAAAGTGAAAATTTAAGTTCTGGTCTTTGATTTGCTCCCCCAAATACTGTAATAGGTACTGTCTTGGTAACTCAATGATGGGCTCTATACAGATTCATCAGATGAAAAATAAGCAAGTGCTTAACCCCAATGACAGAATAAAGATCATCTCTGAGCAGCAGGCAATTATTTAATACAAGGTCACTCCTCAATAACGTTGGCTGTACCAGTCGTTGTTGTTAATCTGAAGAAGTTCTGTCACAACCTGCAGGATGTTGTAATTATGTTTCTTCAGCAGCCGCAGGTTCAGCTGCCTGTCACAGAATCCCATTTCAAAGAGATGGGCCATCAGGGCTGCTGTCTGATCTTCAGAAACTAATGGCTGTGCAGAGACAAGAAAAGCAAAAAAGAAAAAAAAAATTCTGTATAATTTAAATGTTTATTTTGTACATTTTTATCATCTTGTAAGCATACCAGTCTTTCCAGATTTATTCAAAGTGCTAGGGAATTAGATTCAAGGCTGTGTCACTCCTGTGTACTTGACACCAACAGTTCGGACGAGGAAGGTCCTGTCTTACATTAGGTATGCGTGTACTTGAAGGAGGAGAAAAGGGAAACTGGGGAGCTAGTAAACTGTACTTCGTACTAGGAGGATGCTTCATGGGGGACTTTCAGGAAGAAGCATTTTTTGGCCAAATGAAGGAATGACAGCAAGGCCCAGAGACCTTGTGAACATAAAGGTAATTGTGATGGTGAGGCAAGTATGAGCAAAATCAAAGTGTTACTGAAAGATGGTATGAGAAATATTGTCAGACATGCATAGGAGCTGGACAAAAAAAAAAAAAGCTTGGGAAATTACAACCTGGGAAGTCGTCTTGAGTTTTTCTCCTCCAAAAGAATAGGTAAGAGAAAGTTAACCTTCATCCAAGTCCTGCAGTAGAAGCACTACCTTCCCAAATCCTCCTAATTATGCTGTTTGTTTGTTTTTTGAGACCAGGTCTCACTTTGTTCCCCAGACTACAGTGCAGTGGTGTGAACGTAGTTCACTGCAGCCTCAGCCTCCTGGGCTCAAGTGATCCTCCTGCCTGAGCCTCCTGAGTAGCTGGGACCACTGGTCTGCCTTACTACACCGGGATAATTTTTAAATTTTTACTAGAGATGAGGTCTCACTATATTGCCCAGGCTGGTCTTGAACTTCTGGGCTCAAGTGATCTTCGAACTCTGGCCTCCCCAAATGCTGGGATAGATGTGAGTCACCTCACCTGGCCTCTGGTTCTGTTATTGTCCCAATTTCACAGACTGGGGATGAAGCTGTGCAGCAGAAAGATTATTTAAACTTTGGAGGCAGACATACTTAGACTCAAACCCTAATCTACCATTTACTTACCACCATTTACTTACCAACTGTGCTATCGATTCCTTTATGAACTGAAGATGTATCAAACCTCCTACTTTGCAGTATTGTTGAGAAAGTATGTAAAGATGGGAATAGTATGCAAACATGTTGAGCACAATCTGGTATTTCCCTCACACCTGATTCCACTGTTCCCTTCTACCTTCTTATTTCAGAATAGATTATCCATCCTCTTTTCCAGGTTAATAGAATGTACCTTGCTTTGTATCTCATTACCTCTCATTATTTCAGAAATCTTCCTTCATCTCCAATCTGTCTCTCATCTTTATCATTAACCTCTTTCACTACTGGCTTGCCCATCTCTAAAGTCTCACCCATCTTTAAAAATGTTTGTCTTATGTATGCTAGCTTCTGCCTGTTGTAGCCTAGCTATTTGAAAGTGTGGCATACTTGCACACTCAAAGTCCTCACCACCCGTTCACATCTCTCTGTAGCCATGTCCCCCTTATTAAAACACCCTTCCTCTCCAGCACAGAACTCTCTCTTCATTTTCCTCCTAGTTCTGTTTTCTTCCAGAGTATTTTTTTCCTGATCCTTAAAGGTTGCTTCTTGCTTTCCCCATTATTCCTGGATCATCTCATCCCATCAGATGATTCCTGCTATAATCTCTAGACAAGTGACTCTTTAACCTTATATCACCAGGCCACATCCCTCCCCTATGATCTGGATGGATACACCTGGCCTGCCATATCTGTAGGTTCCTTATCTATGGACCAATCAACTAAGGGTTGAATATATTTGGGGGAAAAAAAAGGAACATGTACAAACTATTTTGTCATTATTCCCTGAACAATACAGTATAACAACTCTTTACATAGCATTTACATTGCATTGGGTACTGTAAGTAATGTAGAGGTGATCTGAAGCATATGAGATGCACTGGATGCAGTGGCTCAAGCCTGTAATCCTAGCACTTCGGGAGGCTGAAGCAGGAGGAATGCTTGAGGCCAGGAATTAGTTGCCCTGGGCAACATAGTGAAACCCCATCTCTTCAACAATTTTTAATTTTTTTTTGGTGCTATGACTTGGATTAAAAAAAAAAAAAAAAAAAAAACTAGCCAGGTGGATGGGTGTGGTGGCTCATGCCTGTAATCCCAGCACTTTGGGAGGCTGAGACAGGCAGCTCTCCTGAAGTTCAGAGTTCGAGACCAGCCTGGCCAACACGGAGAAACCTGTCTCTAATGAAAATCCAAAAAATTAGCTGGGCGTGGTGGTGCATGCCTGTAATCCCAGCTACTTGGGAGGCTGAGGCAGGAGAATTGCTTGAAGCCAGGAGGTGGAGGTTGCAGTGAGCCGAGATCATGCCATTGCACTCCAGCCTGGGTAACAAGAGTAAAACTCTGAAAAAAAAAAAAAAAACAAAAAAAAAACAACCAACCAAACACACAAAAATCTAGCCAGGCATGGTGCTGCCCACCTGTAGTCACTGCTACTCCAGAGGCTGAGGTGAAAGGATTGCTTGAACCCAAGAGTTCTAGGCTGCAGTGAGCCACCATCTAGTTACTGCACTCCAGCATGGATGACAGAGCAAGACCCTGTCTCTAAAGATGTGCTAGGTTACCTGCAAGTACTATCCGGTTTATATAAGCGACTTAAGCATCTATGGATTTTAGTATCCATAGGGGTCCTGGAGCCAATCCCTCATAGATACTAAGGGACAACTGTATATCCAACTGGACTCTGGATATCTTTACCTTTACCTGGATATGCCGCAAACTCAACAGTATTCAACAAAACTAACCTAATGCTCTTCTTTTGCTCAAATACATCCTTCCCAGCATATCCTATCTTAATGAATGGTACTAAGCCAGAATGGTATTTAAACATTGCCTAAGCCAAAAACTTAGAATTTATCCTTGATTTCTCCCCCCGCCCCCAAGACAGTGTCTGGCTTGGTTACCCAGGCTGGAGTGCAGTGGCATGATCTTAGCTTACTGCAACCTCTGCCTCTGGGGCACAAGCTATTTTCCCACCTAAGCCTCCCAAGTAGCTGGGACTACAGGTGTGCACCACCATGTCTGGCTAATCTTTTGGTATTTTTTTGTAGAGGCAGGGTTTCACTATGTTGCCCAGTCTGGTCTTGGACTCCTGAACTCAATGATCTGCCTACCTTGGCCTCCCAAAGGGCTGAAATTACAGACGTGAGCCACTGTGCCTGGCCTATCCTTGACTTCTTTTTAGCCACTTAATTATTATCTCAAAGTTATGCCATTTCCATCTCTTAATTATCTTTTCTACCCTTCTTTCCACCAATACAAGGATTCTCTTATGGCTTTCCTTTATTTTTTTCTCACTCTGTCTCTGTCACCCAGGCTGGAGTGCAGTGGGGCAATCTCAGCTCACTGCAACTTCTGCCTCCCAGGTTCAAGCAATTCTTCTCTGCCTCAGCCTCCCAAGTAGCTGGGATCACAGGCATGCACCACCACGCCAGGCTAATTTTTGTATTTTTAGTAGAGATGGGGTTTCACCATATTGGCCAGACTGGTCTTGAACTACTGACCTTGTGATCCACCAGTCTCAACTTCCCAAAGTGCTGGGATTACAGGCGTGAGGCACTGCGCTCTGCTGGATTTCTTTACTGCCTCTACCAGCCTCCACAATGTAGCAGGTGATCTTACTAAGAACCAATCTAAACATGTTAATCACTACCTTCAAACCTTGCCATCGTTCTTCCTATCAGCCTTAAAATAAAGTCCAAACCTCATAACACAATAACACAACATCCTGCCTATGTATTTGGTCTTTTTTTTCTTTTTCTTTCTTTTCTTTCTTTTTTTTTTTTTTGAGACAGAGTCTCACTCTTGTTGCCTATATTAGAGTTCACTGGTTTGATTTTGGCTCATTGCAACCTCTGCCTCCCGGGCTAGTGCGATTCTACCTCCTTGGCTGCCTGAGAAGCTGGGACCACCGGCATACACCACCATACCTAGCTAATATTTTCTATTTTTAGTAGAGACCGGGTTTTGCCCTGTTGCCAAAACTGGTCTTGAACTCCTGGATGCAAATAATCTACCCACCTTGGCGTCCCAATATGCTGGGATTATGGTTGTGAGCCACCCGGCCCAGCCAGTCTTTTTTCTTCTTCCCCTTCTCCTCAGACCAGATTCACACTCCATGCTCACATTTCCAAGTCTTTTTTACTGGCTACTCTGTCTACAATGCCCTTTCTATACCTCATTACTGAAGAACACTTACTCGGTCCTTTAGGACTCAGTTCAGGCATCAGCTACAAGAAAGCCTTACCTGGGCACACCAGGCTGAAGTGTCACATCTGTCTAATGGCACTGGCATAGTATCTTACTATGTACTTTAAGTATCTGTGCATCTTACTTGTTTCCCATAGATTCTGGGCAAGATTCAGTGTCTTTCTTGTTTTTTGAGACAGGGTCTTGCTCTGTCACCCAAGCTGGAGTGCAGTGGCTCCATCATGGCTCACTACAGCCTCAATCTCCTGGGCTCAAGGGATCCTCCCACCTTAGCTTCCCAAGCAGCTGGGACTATAGGTGCATGCCATCATACTTACCTAATTTTTAATTTTTTTTTTTTTGAGACAGAGTCTTGCTCTGTTGCCAAGCTGGAGTGTAGTGGCGTGATCTCTGCTCACTGCAACCTCTGCCCCCTAGGTTCAAGCAATTTTCCTGCCTCAGCCTCTTGAGTAACTGGGACTACAGGTGTGCGCCATCACATCCAACTAATTTTTTTGTACTTTCAGCGGAGATGGGGTTTCACCAAGTTGGCCGGAATGGTCTCAATCTCTTGAGCTCATGATCCACCTGCCTCGGCCTTCCAAAGTGCTGGGATTACAGGAGTGAACCACTGTGCCCAGCCCAATTTTTAAATTTTTTTGTAGAGATAGGGGTCTCACTATATTGCCCAGACTGGTTTCAAACTCCTTGGCTCAAGCAATCCTCCCACCTTGGCCTCCCAAAGTGCTAGGATTACAGGTGAGAACCACCATACCTGGTCAAGAACCAGTGTTTTATTCATGCTATAGTGCCGACACCTGGAATAGCTTCTCTCTATAGAAAATATTAATAGATGGTCAACAATAGGTTCTTCTCTTTTCTTCCCTTAAGTCACATGGCTAGAGTTGTACAGTTAGAAAGTGGCAGAGTTGTGTTGTGTGTTAACTAAAGACTAAATCTAAAGCCTATGCCCTTTCCACAATGCCATGTTACTCTTCAACCCAGACAAATGCCACCACTTTCGCTTGTGACCTGGAGTTGAGATTCAGGAAAATAAAACACACACACACACTGACCTGTGCAGTGACTGGTGGCCCAGCAAACAGGGCCTTGTATGCAGAGGCAGCAACAGACAAAGCCCCCTTCACCAGTCCTCCAGCAATGCTGCTCCCATGGTGATGCCTGTAGAAGAAACCAATTATCCCCCCAAATAAACACAAATCATTACCTTTTAAAAAGATAATCTGGGCTGTAATCCTTGGAAGAAAACAAGATTTCCTCAAAAGAAAAAAATCAGATGTAAAAAGAGAACATGATTGCTTTCGTATCACCTTTATAGCTACAGATCATGGTTTGATGGAGGGCCCAGCTCTACTGGTGCAAGATATGGGCACTGTAGGAAACATACCACTCTGGTAACCATGATGGCTCTCACTCCTAGCTGAAAATTAATGTGATCACGGGCACTCCAGGATATCCACAGTTTGCTCAATTATCCTCTCAGAGAAAACACCTTGCAAAGGAAATGTGATTTTTCTGGACACTGTTCTAATGTGATTGGGAGCAGAGAAGCAGGTATATCTAAGAAAAAATTACTAGATGTATACTGGGTGTAACCTTTCTGTCTTCTCCCCTGGTGCTAAGGGTGAGGTAAATCTGGGGGCATTCCTCTCTTGTTTGGAACACAGAACACTCTTTTTTTTTTTTTTTTTTGAGATGGAGTTTCGCTTGTCGACCAGGCTGGAGTGCAATGGCATGACAAGCTCACTGCAACCTCCGCTTCCTGGGTTCAAGGAATTCTCCCACCTCAGCCTCCCAAGTAGCTGGGATTACAGGCACCTGCCACCATGCCCAGCTAATTTTTGTATTTTTAGTAGAGATGGGGTTTTGCTATGTTGACCAGGCTAGTCTCGAACTCCTGACCTCAGGTGATTCACCCGCCTCAGCCTCCCAAATAGAACACTCTTAAACATCAGCCTTAGCCCTTTGTTCAGTGTTGCTCAAAGGGTTTAGAAGAAATAAGAACAAGAAGGAATGAGGGCTATCCTTCTCTGCTCTCTGAAGATGGGTACATGCTGTGAGAGGCTCTTTTAAGCAGAAGCAATACTAGGATATCCACCTGCTTCTGAAAAAGAGACTGCACAAGGTTGTTACCTTGAGTGGTCATAGCTCTTCTGTCTGCTGTTTCTAAGTCCTGATGAGCCTCTGGGCTCTAAAAGCAAAAGAGCTGTTGGTTAGATGCGGCATCCATAAGCACCTAGTGTTTCCTAACTCACAGCAAGGCTATGAATGAGGCAGGTGGCAATCTGATCACAGTGTTTGAAGTCTTTTTTTTTAAGTATTTGGCAAGTTTTAAGGGTAGCTTAAGTGATAATGAGAAACTGTCCAGAATTGTAATGCAAGATGACTGTTAATTCAATCAGAAAAATTAACTCTGTAATCCTAACAAACTGATATATTTTGTAGTAAGGAAACAGACTCACAGCCATTATAAACCTGCTGAACTGCAAGTAAGGAAAAGTGGGGATGGAGCTGGAACCTAGATTGGTATGGCTCCAAAGCCTGTGTTCTTTCCACTACCTCAAAGAGGTCTAACAATATAGTTAGCCAGAGAATAGAAGTAAAGGTATGTAGGAGGAGCATGGAGACAGTGAAGGGCAAGTTTCTAAAAACCGCCAGGAATCACGGAGAGAGAGAGAGCCTGTTTATACCTGGTTTCCATTAGATAGGAGCAGAGAAAAAGAAAAAGCTCAGGCTGATCATTACCTCCTCTGATCTGATCAGGGACTGAAGAAGCTTCTGGTATGGTAACTGGTAAATCCATTCCTGGGGAACCATGATGATGTACACAAGGAGGGCTCCTTTCAGAAAGACACAATATGGAAAGTAAATTGAAAAGGCACTTATGGCAACAGTGGAGAAAAGTAAACACAGCACAGCAGTGCCAAATTCTCTAGAGGCTTCATATTTCTGATCCAGATCACATGTCTGGATTTAGGGTTCCATCGTTAAGAACTACATTCTACCCCGTTTTCCTATGCAGCCACAGCCAAGCTGGAAATGTTGGCTTCAGTCTGGTCATGTCTCCACCTCTATCAGTTGGTGTCAATAAATGAAAATGTCTAGCTTTTGGGGAGAATAGTTTATGTTATAGTCAAGGCTTTGGCATTTTCCCTACTATTAGGAGACAAGAATGATTCAGAGAGATTCACCAGAGAATTAAAAATAATGTTTTGTTTTTTTTAATCAGCCCCATAGAAACAGGACCTCAAAAAATTGGATTAAGACTCAGAATTGTTCCTCTCTACAGAAATCTTTAGTAAAAGGCAAAAGATTTATACAATTTGAAGAGAAACCAGAGTATTGTTTGGTTTTTTAGTGTTTTTTCCCATAAGGGATTTAACTTCCTAATTAAGGCTGTTTTTTGAGATGGAGTTTTGCTCAATATCAAAAACTCGGTTGAGTTTTTGCTGCCTTTACTGAAGAGTCAATAAAACAAGGAGGGAAGGTACAGGGATGTTTGTGTTTAAAAACTGGCTCTTGGGGCCGGGTGTGGTGGCTCACACCTGTAATCCTAGCACTTTGGAAGGCCGAGGCAGGTGCATCACCTGAGATCAGGAGTTCAAGACCAACCTGTCCAACATGGTGAACCCTCGTCTCTATTAAAAATACAAAAAATTAGCCAAGTGTGGTGGTCAGGAGGCTGAGGCAGGAGAATCACTTGAACCCGGGAGGCGGAGGTTGCAGAGAGCTGAGATCGTGTCATCACTCTAGCCTGGATGACCATGTGAGACAAAAAACAAAAACAAAAACAAAAACAAAAACAAAAAAAACACTGGCTCTCAGCCAGGCATGGTGGCTCACACCTATATTCCCAGCATTTTGGGAGACTCAGGCAGGTGGACTGCTTGAGGCCAGGAGTTCAAGACCAGCCTGGGCAATATGGCAAAACCCCACTTCTAAGATAAATAGAAAAATTAGCTAGGTGTGGTGGCCCGTGCCTTTAGTCCCAGCTACTCAGGAGGCTGGGGTGGGAGGATTGCTTGAGCCTCAGAGGCAGAAATTACAGTAAACCAAGATTGTGCCACTGCACTCCAGCCTGGGCCACAGAGTGCACTCCAACCTGGGCAACAGCCTGTCTCAAAAAAAAAAAAAAATACAGCCAGTTCTCAGTAATCAAAATATAAGTAGACAGACTATACTCAGATAATTTAAGGCCAACTAAAACAAGTATTTCTTTAAATCCAGAATCCACAAATACTGGGAAATATGACTTTTATTCATCTAAATTCAGACTTTACTATGGAAAATAGTCTCTTCCCATACTGAAGAAAAACAGGTTTTGAGATCAGGTTGGTTCCTCTCACTCTTTATTTCACCTCTGAAGAACACCCCAGCTGAGGGGGATGTGAGTGGTACCTGGGCAGTGGTGATGGAAGCTCCACTACCTCTGGGATTAGGGGCACTGTTTCCAGAGTCTGTGAGGTCATGAGGATGTCATTTATGCTGTGCTCCTGTGGCTGGTTCTCCCCTCCAGGGAGTCTCTCCCCAGCCTCAGCTGGTTCCTGCCCAGCCTCAACCCCAGGCTCGCCTTCAGCACCTCGCTCCAGGCCTGGCTGTGAGAGCGCAGAGCTGTACATGGAATCCCCCAGGGGGCGGCTGGTATCAAAGCACTCAGGTAGGATGATGATGTAATCCTCTGAGGAAGCAGAGGATTGACTCTGAACTTCATCTTTGAGCTCATCCTCCTCCTCTTCCTCCTCCTCCTCCACGACTTTTTCCTCAGTGATATGGACAATCTCCTCCCTCTCATCTCCAAGTGGTCCTTCTTCAGGCAAGGCAAATTTCACTAAAGGATGAAAGCAACCAATTTTCAGGTAGAAGTTAAAAGCAGCCCTAAGTACTGTCCTTACTTGGTAAAGCCCTGTGGAGCATGAGCTAGAATCATGAAAGCCAGAGGAAAGGGAAGAACTAGAGGAAGGCCTGGTGCTGGAACCATGACCTTATTCTAAGTTTGAAGGCTATGCAAAATGAATTAGAATCAAAGCTCACAGAAAGAAGGTAGGCAGAAACACCCAGGCTTCCAAGAAGCTCTATGAATCTTAAAAGGAGGCGGCTCCATCCCTCCCCTTTTCCTTTTCATGTGATGGTTAATAGACTGAGGTAGAGTTGTTTTTTTTTTTTTGAGACAGAGTTTCGCTGTTGTTACCCAGGCTGGAGTGCAATGGCACCATCTCGGCTCACTGCAATATCCGCCTCCTGGGTTCAAGCAATTCTCCTGCCTCAGCCTCCCAAGTAGCTGGGACTACAGGCGTGTACCACCATGCCCAGCTACTCTTTTAGTAGAGACGGGGTTTCACCTTGTTGACCAGGATGGTCTCAATCTCTTGACCTCGTGATCCACCCGCCTCAGCCTCCCAAAGTGCTGGGATTATAAGCGTGAGCCACTGCACCCGGCCTGAGGTAGAGTTTAAACCAAAACTGATATACTGGCTAACAGTGTTATAAAAAGAGAAAAAGTTAGGAGATGAGTATTGCAGGATTATATACCTATTCTCCTCCTCTTCTTTATAAAGATGATGCAGTCATGGGAGAAAACTGGCAAATCATGGTTGAGAGGGTAAAAAAGGATATAAAAAAGATACCCAGGCCAGGTGTGGTACGTTACACCTATAATCCCAGCACTCTGGGAGGCCAAGGCAGGCAGATTACTTAAGCTCAGGAGTTTAGGACCAGCTTGGGCAACATGGCAAAATCCCATCTCTACCAACAAGAAAAGCTAGCTCAGTGTGATGGCATGTGCCTGTGGTCCCAGCTACTTGGGAGACTGAGGTGGGAGGATCACTTGAGCCCAGGAGGTTGCGGCTGCAATGAGCCGTAATCTTGCCACTTGCACATCAGCCTGGGCATCAGAATGAGACCTTATCTTAACTTAAAAAAAAAAATCCCTGTGGATCCTATCAGAATAACAGTTGTGAACATATTGGTATTGTTTTTCCAGACCTTTTTGTTATGTACGTGTATACACGTGGAAAAAAAATATAAAGATATACATGTATACTTTAAGCAAAAGTGAGATAAATAATATTTAAAGATATAGGTAAAATTTCATCATAAAGAGATTCTTCATTATTATTTTGATGTACTACATTTGAATTTTTTGATACTTCTTAAAATATATGCTTTGGTTTATCTATCTGTTATCTAGAAGTTTCTGTTATAAAGGTATTTACAGCAGAATTTAACCTTGAGAAACTTTGTTTGGTACTCCTGCTTCTTTCTACCCACTGTTTGTTCGACTGCTGTCCTTGGAGAAAGCAGACAACTCAGCTACCCATAGGGGCCTCTGCTAAGGAGCTCTGTCAAATTACAGGAAGATTCCTTACTGCAGAATCCAGGCAGCACAACTGGCTGCTGTTCCACTGTGGAATTGAGCTGTAATTCTGCCCCTGAGAAAATGGAGAAACGGGTATGGTGGCTTCGTTGCTCCTGATGTTCTAATTAGAACAATCAGGTAGCATATGTAGAGTCTAAAGATACAAACAAGATCAGAATTTCTGACAAAGATCACTCTGCCTTCACTCTCAGTGAAGAAGAGCATATCTAACTAGTCAAGTCTGGCAGTCACAATTCAGGTGGCAACCAGCTAGGTGGGGGAAATGCAAGGACACTCACTCTGCAAGGACTTCTGTCTGTAAGGAGGGTTGTGATCTGGGGCAGCATCCAAGGTAAGGGATCGGATTACTGTCTCACACACAAACTGGGTCCCACTCAGGTCTTCTTCTGCTTCCTCCACAGAAGCAATGTTCTCAGCCTTCCTCTTTACTGACACCACAGAATCTGAAAGACACATAAACCTTGTCTGCACTTGATGTTTAAGGTGCTGAGGAACATTCACCAGTGATTACCCATGCTAAAACTAAACCAAGGAATAGCTGCTATCTCTACCATGTGAAGGTGAGGAGATGCTACAGAAAGAAAGCCCATTTACATGCTAAGGTAAGATTAGTAGGGAATAGCTGTAAAATAGAGTATGGCATGGAAAGGGAGGATGCAAATACTTTACAAATATTTAATCCCTTACCAGGAAGTGCTTTAAATCCTGCCCCTTCACTCTCTTCCTGTATCTGCCCCAAGCCTGGCTTCTCAATTAAAGGACTGTCATATGGCAGAGGAGACATGCAGGGAGTCATATCTGGAGAATGAAGACAGGAGAGCCATCAATCAAGAGAAAGCATCGGATCATCAATAGTCAGTGTCCAGAAGTAGCAGTTTGTAGGCTTCCTGCCTCCTGCAGGGCTAAAATAAACCCAGATACGCTTTGAGGTCTGTCAAAAAAATTTCCAGACCAATAGGTATCCAAGAATCACAGATCAATCAATGCAGGACAGTTATTTGGCCTGGAAAACTGTGGCCAAGACACAAAACCATGAATACGAAGGAACAAAAGGACACAAATATCTACAGAAAAAAAGCGGAACCCTTTATGGTGGAAAAGCCTTGCACCAGACTTGTATTATTGTTTGTTTGTTTGTTTGTTTTTTGAGATGGGGTTTTACTCTGTCGTCTGAGCGGTGGTGCAATTCTGGCTCACTGCAACCTCTGTCTCCTGGGCTCAAGTGATCCTCCCACTTCAATCTCCCCAGTAGCTGAGACCACAGGAGCAGGCCACCATGCCCAGCTAATTTTTTTTTTTTTTTGAGATGGAGGTTTGCTCTTGTGGCCCAGGCTGGAATGCAATGGCATGATTGTGGCTCATGGCAACCTCCACCATCCAGGTTCAAGTGACTCTCCTGCCTCAGCCTCCCGAATAGTTGGGATTACAGGCATGCACCACCATGCCTGGTTAATTTGGTATTTTTAGTAGAGACAAGGATTTTCCATGTTGGTCAAGTGGTCTCGAACTCCCGACCTCAGAAGAACCGCCCGCTTTGGCCTCCCAAAGTGCTGGGATTACAGGTGTGAGCCACTGTGTCTGGCCATGCCCAGCTAATTTAAAAAAATAATTTTTGTAGAAATGGGGGTTTCACCATGTTATCCAGGCTGGTCTCAAACCCTGGCCTCAAGTGATCCTCCCACCTTGCCCTCCCAAACTGCTGAGATTATAGGGAAAAGCCACTGTGCCTAGCATATTGTTGCTTTTGACAAAGGACAGCAAAGAAGGAACATGGATCCATGATTGCTGCTTTACTATCCTATCCGTTCCATG
The DNA here is from genome assembly GCF_049354715.1 of Callithrix jacchus. Taxonomy (NCBI): domain Eukaryota; kingdom Metazoa; phylum Chordata; class Mammalia; order Primates; family Cebidae; genus Callithrix; species Callithrix jacchus. The sequence continues at coordinate 120,751,440 of NC_133506.1, forward strand.
TCCTCAGAATAAAACACTACCAGTGTCTAGGCTATGGTACTTTTGTGCCTATCACTAAGATGAACAAGATGAAATGAGTGACATTCTTACCTACAGGGGTGTTGTGGGGCACTCTCTCCAACTCTTGAACAATGTTTATATCCAACAGCTCAAAGGATAGCAGGTCCTATAAAAAAAGACAGGCAATGTTAGGCTGTTTGCAGTGCAGCTGGAACCATGTCTAGATGGGACCTGTACTTCCACATCATCTGGGATTCGACTTTGTTCAAATTCATGCCTCTCCTCAGTCAAGTGAAAACAAGAAGAGTTAAATGGGAATTAGACATTGAGATAACCAAATGGCAGGAAAGAGAATATGCAGCAGGTGTGAAGGAGAATCAGGTTGAAGTGAAGAGGAAACTAAAGGGAGTTTATGGGGAATTACAGGATTGAGTTCCCAATTCAAAGAGGAAACATCTAGTTTACAAACTTGGTTCCATGGGTGATCTCCTTCCCATTAAATGCATCTGACTGGATCAAAGTGGGCATATCTCTGATTTCCTCATGACCACCTATGACTCTACCACCTTCTCCTCTCCTGTGCTCTCCCACTCTGTCCCTTGCCCTTCAAAGTGCTGAATCTTCCACCTGGGCAGTCAGAAGATCCACAGATGGGATGTAGAGCTCCCTCTCACTGGCAACATTTTTTGCCTTCTGCAGGATGCAGGCTGCTGTCCCTTCTGTCTGCTCAGTCACTTCACCAAGCTGTATTTCTTCTTTAGCCAGAAGAAAAGCTTCCTATAGAGACAAACCATTGAGACAAATTTTAGGCCTTCAACAAAACTGAAGAGGCAGGCTGACAATGTCCCCAAATATAAAAATGCTGCTGTACCTCTATATTTTAAAAAACTTTAGAAATGTTTTTGATATAATTTTACAGTTATAGAAAAGTTGCAAAAACAGCAGAGAGAATTCACATTCACCCAGCCTCCCCTAATGACAACTTACATTAACTATATTAGTGAAAACCAGAACATTAAAATTGGGTAACTTAAGCAATAAACACTCTGCCCCACTAAGACAGAGAAATTGCATTTAAAACCTGTGTACTAAGTAGCAACCAGAACAAGACTTCATTAGTATTTAGGGAACATACACAGGGTATTTCAGGAGACATGGATGTTAAGGAGTAAAGCTATCAGTTCAGCAGCTCCACAGGCCAGGCCAGCCACCCCTCTTTCTCTTGTGCAGCCAACAGGGTGACCATGCAGCATTACGAAGAGGTACAAAAGTATTCAGGGACTGCCTGCAGCAAGACCCTAAAGACACTAAAACACCCTAAAGAGGCCAAATATCAGCATGTGTTACAGGGAGGGGAGAAGCTAATCATGGTTTCTAGAAGAACTATCAGCTATGAGTGGGTTCTTTTAGTTTTAGCCACCTCCTCTATAATTGGGATACTGGGCCCAAAGCCTGCCAATGAATGCTCACCTCTTGCTGGCAGGTGAGATCATCAGCTGTGCTTGAGCTGATCATGCTCTTTTCGGTGTTATCACGGCTCTCTTCGGAGGGGAAAGGATCCACTATGATACTGCACCAGACCCGAGGCCCAAATTGCTGGCCTTTGTGAGAAAGACGCCAATGGGAAGTATACGTTCCCTCCAAGGCTGGGGCAATGAACTCCACAGATACAACTCCCACATGGCCAGCCTTGAGGCAGGGAACCAAAACATCCTTCTTTTCTGTGGAAGCCAAAGTCAGGTTTCCCCACATGAACTTGAGCTAAAAAGAACAGTAAGAAGAAAAAGCAAGCTTGTCAGCTGAGCACTCTGCCACTTCAAATCACTTCATCTTCACATTTTGTGGGAAAAATTACCTTTGTGTCTGCACTCCACTTTACATTTCCTGTATTTTTCATTCTCCAGTGTTTGATAAACTTGGTTCCTGGCTGAAGGTGAGTCCCATCAGGCAAATTCTCATCTACAAACGCTGCACTGAGCATTGGCATAACTGGGGTACAGGGCTGCAAAGGGAGCCTAAATAGAAATTCAGATGCTTAATCACTTGCCACTGGGTGTGAAGGCTTCTGAATATCCCACACTGGCTTGAGAGTCTGACTATGACTCTTGAAAATGTACTAACCCATTTGCCCTAAAAATAATACTAATATTAGTATAGAATCATGTATTAGAAACAATACATTTTCTGACAAATTTAAAATAATAAAACAAAACAGAGGATAGGTCCAACTCCTGAGCTTAAAAAGTCATGGCAAGTATAATTAAAAGGGCCTATAAATACAACACCTAGAGAGTAAGGCTTTTTTTTTTTTTTTTTTTTGACCTGGAGTCTTGCTCTTTCACCTAGGCTGCAGTGCAGTGGTACGATCTCAGCTCACTGCAACCTCTATTACCTGGGTTCAAGAGATTCCCCAGGTTCAAGAGATTCCCGAGTAGCTGAGATTACAGGTGCAAGGCACCAAGCCTGGCTAATTTTTGTATTTTTAGTAGAGATGGGGTTTCAGCATCTTGGCCAGGCTGGTCTTGAACTCCTGACCTCATGATCCACCCATCTCTGCCTCCCAAAGTACTGGGATTACAGGTGTGAGCCACCACGCCCAGCGAGAGTCGGGCTTTTAAAACACTTGTTCCTTTTGCTTCAATTCCAGATTGCCTCCAATGAAGACAGGGAACCCACCATTCTGAACTTTAGTGGTTTCTATCTTTCTGATGAAGAAAACAAAACAAATGTCAGAAATAACTACCAAACCACCCTTTAATAATACTAAGACCAGATAATGGGAAGTTTTAAGGATTTGAGTGTTACGGGGCTGCCAATGAATAAGACAGAAGTTGGCTGAAGTTCCAGTTTCAGAGAGCTGGGCCTAAAGTTCTGGCTCCCACCCTAGCCCTGGGCTTACATCAGGGTATTAGACTGGAGCAAGCTTTCAGGTCGGCCTAAAGGAGACTTGGGGCTCTGGAGTCCATGGATTGAATTCCATAGGTGAATTTTCCTATGGAGCTTAAGCTGCTTTTTAAGTTCCTTGACCTCTGCTTTACGTTGTTTCTTCTCAGCTCGCAACCTTTGCTTTTCTGCTTTAAGAAAGTTCTTATCAACCTGTTTCTGGAGCCTGTGAGATAATAAAAGCAAGTCTTAAAAGAAAGTCACAAATAAATTCTGAAGCAATGTGGAGCCAACTGCAATCTCCACCAGTGTCAGCTTTTAGTTTCTTTTATTGTTTTAGAGTCAGGGTCTCACGCAGTCATGCAGGCTGGTATGAAGTGGTATAATTATGGCTCCCTTCTACCTCATATTCCTGGGCTTAAGTGATCTGCTCACCTCAGCCTCCCAAGTAGCTGAAACTATAGGTATGCACCACCATGCCTGACTAATTTTTAAATTTTTTTTTAGAGGTGGCATCTTGCTATATTGCCTAGGCTGGTCTCAAATATTTGGCTTCAAGCAATCTCCCACCCTAGCCCCTCAAGTTGCTGAGATAACAGTTTATGGGCCATTGTGCCCAACCTACTTTAGTTTATTAATTTCTTTTTATAGGTATTATTTCTATTTCATTAACTTTGGATAACTGTCTTCATTTCTGCACATCAAATGAAAATGAGTGGAACTAAGGAGATTATCTGTAGTTTTGTGATTCACACCTTGTCACCAGAACCAAGATGTTAATCAGAGAATAAGCATCTCCATGTATAGGGTTTTACCTGACTTGTTCCAGAGCAGCAGGAAGACGAGGAGTAGAGTACTTTGAGTGAGAGAATGGTTCAGAGGAACTCACAACAGGTTTCCGTAACTTCAGCAGGATGTGGTTAGTGTCATGGCCATATGGCCCTGCTTCACAATCTTCACAGATATTGTAGGAAGGGCATAGGCTGTGGGGAAAGAGTGGCACAGTACACAGTGGCATAATAGGAAGTACCCAGGGTAGGGAGATATAAGACCAGACTTCTACATTTGCTCCAGTACCAACTAGCTGGTAACCTGAACAAGTTATTTAACTATGCCATGCCTCACTTTTCTTCATTAATAAAATAAGGATAACACTTAACTCATAGCCATTTTACAGGAAAACCTAAGGGAGGAAGGTAAGATATGAAGGTATATAGGGCTAGGCACGTGGCTCATGCCTGTAATCCCAGCACTTCGGGAGGCTCTGGAGAGGAGGATCACTTGAGTCCAGGAGTTTGAGACCAGCCTGGGCAACACAGGGAGACCCCATCTCTAAAAAAATATTAGGCAGGCATGGTAGCCTGTGTCTGTGGTCCCAGCTATTTGGGAGGCTGAAGTGGGAGGACTGTCCAAGCCTGGGAGGGTTAGGCTGCAGTGAACTGTGACTGCACCCTGCACTCCAGCCTGGGTGACTGAGTGAGACCCTGTCACCAAACAAATAAAAACAAAAAAAGGCATTTGGAACAACCGAGCAACTACCCTTAGTGATCTAATTGTGTCTGTTCAAGGGAACAGAATTTTGCCTGGCTTTGCTAATCCAAATGCACATCTAAATTCAACAATCTGAATGGTTACAACTCACAAAGCATGTGGGTGAAGATAAGCTTGTGCTTCCAACTCAGAGCTATGACATCTAATGCTCAGAAACAGGGTACAACCAATATCCCTTAACCTAATCAGAAAGCCAGGAAGGTAAATGCTCTTAGGTCTATCACTAGCCAGCTACTCCCAAGCAACTGCTTACCTACACTGGTAGCGGACACCAACAATCCTTCTTTGGCAGTTGTTGCAAGCAATATGCCAGCTGAACTGGTTTTCTGGTAAAAACAATGTTTCCTCTGAAGTAGGAATTGAGACTTCTGAAGGGCAAGAACCCAAGGATGGGTTCTGGAGGACAAGCTTCTCATGTAATTTCTGTTCAAGCTTCTCAACCGTTTCTTTAACCACTTGTTCTCTGAACTAGAATAGGGAGCAGAAGGTGGGAAAAAAACTCAGTTCCAATACTGAAAAAAAGTGTGAAGGTATCAATAGATCTGAAACCTGTCTCTGGTGTAATACAAAAACACAATAAACAACTGCTACTGAATAGACACGAAACGTAGCAAAAGGTCTGTTCCTTCCATAGCTAAACTGGTTCAAGAAAATATCACAAATCCTTTTGATAAGTAAATTTCTAACTACTTCTCAAGCAGAAATTTGTCCCTCTCCCTTACATACTTAGAATTAGACTCCCTCTTTTTCTGACACTTCATTGCAAAGGTTACAGCTTTCGTGACTGGAACTGCTGTAAGTTTGGAAATTATAACCACTCTTCACCTGTACCAGAGGCAGTAGCCATCTAGGTTCGGGTTTCTATTTCTTCCACATTCCACCTGTCCCAACACTGCAGTTAAAACCCAAGCCAGAGAAAACACTCACTGTCTCCAGGTAGCTTGTAAACCAGTCTGGGGGCTTGTCTTGAGGCTGGTCTGTGTCACATGAAGCAGGTGGAAACAACTGGGAGGAAACACAAGCCGAGATGTTGGAGGTTACTTTTTCTATTTAAAATACTTTTTTTTTGAGACAGAGTCTCGTTCTGTCACCAGGCTGGAGTGCAATGGTGCGATCTCGGTTCACTGCAACCCCCGTCTCTCGTGTTCAAGTGATTCTCCTGCCTCAGCCTCCCAAGTAGCTGGTACTACAGGTGCATGCAACCACGCCCAGCTAATTTTTGTATATTTAGTAAAGACGGGGTTTCACCATGTTGGCCAGGATGGTCTCGATCTCTCAGCCTCGTGATCCACTGCCTTAGCCTCTCAAGGTGCTAGGATTACAAGCATGAGCCACCGTACCTGGCCTTAAAATACTTTTCCTGGAGTATATTATTTTGAGGTTTCTTTTGTGAAATCATCCAAACATATAGTTTAAAAAAAAGTCACCTTATGAAGGTGTACTAAAGGAAAACACAGTCTCTAGCCCACCCTGCTCCCCCTTCTCCAGAAGTAAACTACTGTTACCAGTTTTAAAAGTAGGAGACAGAGTGGAACACATTAATTTCCAAATTTCTGATAAACATGCAAATCTTACAACAAAGACAATGAGAAATAAATTTAGCAACTGGATAGACTGAAACAAGCAATGGAGAAAGGATTCCCTATTTAATAAATGGTGTTGGGAAAACTGGCTAACCATATGCAGAAAAGTGAAACGACCCCTTCCTCACACCTTACACAACAATTAACTCAAGATGGATTAAAGACTTAAACATAAGACCTAAAATCATAAAAACCCTAGAAGAAAATCTAAGCAATGCCATTCAGGACATAGGCATCTGGCAAAGACTTCATGACAAAACACCAAAAGCAATGGCAACAAAAGCCAAAATTGACAAATAGGATCTAATTAAACTAAAGAGCTTCTGTACACCAAAAGAAACTATCATCAGAGTGAACAGGCAACCTACAGAATGGGAGAAAATTTTTGCAATCTATCTGACAAAGGGCTAATATCCAGAATCTACAAGAAACTTAAACAAATTTATAAGGAAAAAAAACCCCATCAAACAGTGGGCAAAGATATGAACACTTTTCAAAAGAAGACATTTACGCGGCCAAAAACACAAATGAAAAAAAGCTTATCATCACTGGTCATTAGAGAAATGCAAATCAAAACCACAGTGAGATACCATCTCACCCCAGTTAGAATGGTGATCATTAAAAAGTCAGGAAACAGGCCAGGCATGGTGGCTCACACCTGTAATCCCAGCACTTTGGGAGGCCAAGGCAGGAGGATCAGTTGAGGTTGGTAGTTCGAGATCAGCCTGACGAACATGGAGAAATCTCATCTCCACTAAAAATACAAAAATTATCCAGGCATGGTGGTACATGCCTGTAATCCCAGCTACTCGGAAGTCTGAGGCAGGAGAATCACTTGAACCCAGGCGGCGGAAGTTGCAGTGAATGGATGTTGTGCCATTGTACTCCAGCCTCAGAAACAAGAAGAGCAAAACTTCGTCTCAAAAAAAAAAAAAAGTCAGGAATTCCTCAAGGATCTAGAACCAGAAATACCTTATGAGCCAGCAATCCCATTACTGGGTTTATACTCAAAGGATTATAAATCATTCTACTATGAAGATACATGCACACATATGTTTACTGCAGCACTATTCACAATAGCAAAGGCTTGGAACCAATCCAAATGCCCATCAATGATAGACTAGATAAAGAAAATGTGGCACATATACACCATGGAATACTAAGCAGCCATAAAAAAAAGACTTCACATCCTTTGCAGGGACATGGATGAAGGTGGAAACCATCATTCTCAGCCAACTAACAGAGGAAACCAAACACCACATGTTGTCACTCATAAGTGGGAGTTGAACAATGAGAACATATGGACACAGGGAGAGGAACATCACACACCGAGGCCTGCCAGGGGGTGGGGATAAGGGATAGCATTAGGAGAAATATTTAATGTAGATGACGGGTTGACAGGTGCAGCAAACCACCATGGCACATGCAACAAATCTGCACATTTTGCACATGTATCCCAGAACTTAAAGTATAATGATAATAAAAACTTGTTTAGCTTTATTAAAAAAACATTAGATAGACTGGTCCATAACCTTCATACCTGCACTGCAGGCTCCTCTGGGGTCTTCATGTCCGATCCCAAGACTCTCACCAGTGAAGAGTAATGTGCAAGTGGCTTCTTCCCCGCCCTGGCAGCTAGTCGTTTTGCTCCTACAACTGGGGTTGGGGCTTCATCAACGACATGGTGCCCTTCGTGGACTTGCATCTGCAGCTGGTTTCCCTGTTTAACTGCCATCTAAGAGCATCCGTTATGAAACAAAAACATAAGATGCCATTCTTCTTTTCCAGATAAAATTTCAAAGACATCAAAACAGAAGGGTGTGATAAACTATGCTAGAAAATATTAGGATTTGTGTTTGCCTTATTAAATCCAACAACAAATAGAATACATTTTTTTGTTTTTGTTTTTTTTTAAGACAGGGCTTCACCATGTTGGCCAGGCTGGTCTTGAACTCCTGACCTCAGGTGTCCACCCGCCTTGGCCTCCCAAAGTGCTGAGATTACAGGCGTCAGCCACCATGCCTGGCCAACAAATAGAATATTTACACTCAACTCACTATTTATTTGCCAAGAATGTTAACTAGAAATTTACTTATTTATTTATTTAATTTTGAGATGGAGTTTCACTCTTGTTGCCCAGGATGCAGTGCAATGGTGTAGTGTTGGCTCACTGAAACCTTACCTCCCTAGTTCAAATGATTCTCCTGCCTCAGCCTCTCAAGTAGCTGGGATTACAGGTGTCTGCTACCATGCGCCTGGCTAATTTTTGTATTTTCAGTCGAGATGGGGTTTCGCTGTGTTGGCCAGGCTGGTTGAGAACTCCTGACCTCAGGTAATCCACCCACCTTTGCCTCCCAAAGTGCTAGGATTACAGGCATGAGCCACTGTGCCAGGCCTAGAAATTTATTTTTATTTTGGGTTTCTGAGATGTCATTTTGCTCTGTTACCCATATTGGAATGCAACGCATGGCTCACTGCAGTCTATCTGTCTCCTGGGCTCAAGCAATTTTCCCACCTCAGCCTCCTTAGTAGCTGGGATTACAGGTGCACACCACCATGCCTGGCTAAGGTTTTTGTTTTTGTTTGGAGAAAGGAGTCTCACCGTGTTGCCCAGACTGGTCTTGAATGCCTGAGCTTAAATTATCCTCCCACCTCAGCTTCCTGAGTAACTGGGTCTACAGGTGTATACCACCACACCTGGCTAATTTTTGTATTTTTGTAGAGGTAGGGTTTTATGATGTTGCCCAGGCTAGTCTTGAACTCCTGGGCTCAAGCAATCCGCCCACCTCAGCCTCTCAAAGTGCTGGGATTTCAGGTGTGAGTCACTATGCCTGTTGGCTAATTTAAAAATTTTTTTTGTCGTATGTTACCCAGGCCCGTCATAAATTTGGTTTTGTTATTAAAACCACAAAAGCATTGTGTTGCTTTATTCCACACACACACAAAAACAAAACCATAAAAGTAGGTTGTAAGATGCAAATTAGGTAAGATTTTCCTTAACTTGGTTACTATTTTTCTGTTTTGTTGCTGTTGTTGTTTGAGACAGAGTCTTGCTCTGTTGTCAGGCTGGAGTGCAGTGGCATGATCTAGGCTCACTGAAACCCCCACCTCCCGGGTTCAAGTGATTCTTCTGCCTCAGCCTCCAGAGTAGCTCAGACTATCGATGCGCACTACCACACCCAGCTAATTTTCAAATTTTTATTAAAGACAGGGCCTCACCATGATAGCCAGGATAGTCGTAATCTCTTGATCTCATGACCTGCCCGTCTCGGCCTCCCAAAGAGCTGGGATTACAGGTGTGAGCCACTGTGCCTGCCAATTAGGGTTTTTATATAAGACTACATCTACGGAATCTTAAGTCAGGGTTCCAAAAAAGTCAATTCTAGACTAACAAAACTTAACCTATGTCCTATAATTAAGCATTTAGTTTTCCAATAAGAACAGTATTTTGGGGCCAGGCACAGTGGCTCACACCTGTAATTCCAGCACTTTGGGAGGCCAGATCACAAGGTCAGGAGTTCGAGACCAGCCTGTCCAACATGGTGAAACACTGTCTCTACTGAAAATACAAAAATTAGTCAGGCGTGGTGGAGTACGCCTGTAATCCCAGCTACTTGGGAGGCTGTGACAGGAGAATTGCTTGAGCACAGAAGGCGGAAGTTGCAATAAGCCAAGATGGTGCCACTGCACTCCAACCTGGGTGACAAAGTGAGACTCTGTCTCTAAAATAAAAAGTATTTTGGGGCTGTGTGAGGTGGCTCATGCCTGTAATCCCAGAACTTTGGGAGGCAGAGGCAGATAACTTGGGTCCAGTAGTTCAACACAAGCCTGGGCAACACAGCAAGACCATGTCTCTACCAAAAAAAGGTGTAAAATCATCAGGACATGGTGGTGTGTGCCTGTAGTCTCAGCTACAGAGAAGTCTGAGGTAGGAAGGCCTCTTGAGCCCAAGAGGTCAAGGCTGCAACCATGCCACTGCACTCCAGCTGTGTGAGCTGTGATCATACCACTGAACTCCAGCCTGGGTGACAGTGAAATCCTGTCTCAAAAAAAAAAAAAAAAGATTTTTTTAAACAAGTGCTATCAGTGAAAAAAAGCTTTTTTAAAAATAAAAATAGCCAGGTGTGGTAGCTGGGCACAGTGGCTCACACTTGTAATATCAGCACTTTGGGAGGCTGAGGCAGGCAGATCATTTGAGGCTAGGAGATTAAGACCAGAATGGCCAAAACAGGGAAGCCCCAACTCTACTAAAAATAAAAAAAACAGTTGGGTGTTGTAGCACATGCCTGTGATCCCAGCTATTTGGGTGACTGAGGTGTGAGAACTGCTTGAACCTAGGAGGTGGAGGCTGCAGTGAGCTGAGACTGTGCCCCTGCACTCCAGCCTGGGTGACAGAGGAAGATTCAAACAAAACAAAACGAGCCAGGGGTGGTGATGTGCATCTGTGGTCCCAACTACTCAGGAGGATGAAGTGGGAAAATTACTTGAGCCTGGGGGGTTGAGGGGGTAGTAGGCCATGATTGCACCACTGCACTCCAGCCTCTATGACAGGATGAGACACATGTTAAAGAAAAAAAGGCTGGGTGCAATGGCTCTCACCTCTAATCCTAGCACTTTGGGAGGCTGAGGTGGGTGGGTTGCTTGAGCCTAAAAGTTCAAGACAAGTATAGGCAACATGTCAAAAAAAAAAGGCAGGGCTCAGTGGCTCACGCCTTTAATCCAAGCACTTTGGGAGGCCAAGGTCGGGGGCGATCACCTGAGGTCAGGAGTTTGAGACCAGCCTGGCCAACATAGTGAAATCCCATCTCTACTAAAACTACAAAAATTAGGTGGGCATGGTGGCAGACACCTGTAATCCCAGCTACTAGGAAGGCTGAGGCATGAGAATCGCTTGAACCCCAGAAGTGGAGGTTGCAGTGAGCCAAGATGGTGCCACTGCTGCACTCCAGCCTGGGTGAGACTGTGTCTCCAAAAAAAAGGGAGAGAACAGAGTGAGGAAAAGAGGTGAAAAATGTGAACCAAAAAGCACAGTTCTAGAGCAGGCATGGTAGTGCATGCCTATAATCCCAGCTACTTGGAAGGCTGAGGCAGCAGGATCACTTGAGCCCAGCAGTTCGAGGTTGGCCTAGGTAACATAGCAAGACCCAGTCTCTTTGTTGTGTGTGTGTGTGTGTGTGTGTGTGTGTGTGTGTGTGTGTGTGTTTGAGATGGACTTTCCCTCTTGTTGCGCAGGCTGGAGTGCAATAGCGTGATCTCAGCTCACTGCAACCTCTGCCTCCGAGGTTCAAGTGATTCTCCTGCCTCAACCTCCCAAGTAGCTGGGATTACAGGCACGCACCACCATGCCCAGCTCGATTTTTGTATTTAGTAGAATGGGGTTTCACCATGTTGGTCAGGCTGGTCTTGAACTCCTGACTTCGGGTGATCTGCCCTCCTCGGCCTCCCAAAGTGCTGGGATTACAGGTGTGAGCCACTGCACCCGGCTATTTGTATTTGCATTTTTAAAATTTTTATTTATTTATTTTTTTAAGACGGGGTTTCCCCATGTTGGTCAGGCTGGTCTTGAACTCCCGACCTCAGGTGATCCGCCCGCCTTGGCCTCCAAAGTGCTTAGATTACAGATGTGAGCCACCATGCCCGGCCTATTTGTATTTTTAAACACTAGAACAGCAGCACCAAGACCAGCAATGAAATGGGACAATAACTGAGAAGGATCTTTTTATTATGAATTGCCTTTTGCTGAGTGACACACCCATTCATCAGTCTCCCTAAAAACAGGTTTCACTGTGTTTATACTTATTAGTCTCTCCCCACAACTAATGGAATTCAGGTTTCAGTTTCACTCAATAAATATTTTAGGCCAGGTGTGGTGGCTCCTACCTAATAATCCCAGACTTTGGGAGGCCAAGGCCGGCAGACTGTTTGAGTGCAAGGGTTCCAGATCACCCTGGAAAACATGGCAAAACCCTGTGTCTACAAAAAAATACAAAACGCCAGTCGTGGTGGCATGTGTCTGTAGTCCCAGCTACTCAGGAGGCTGAGGTGGGAGGATCACTTAAGCTTGGGAGGTGGAGGTGCAGCAACCTGAGACTGTGCCACTGCACACGAGCCTGGATGACAGAGCACAACCCTGTCTCAAAAAAGAAAATAATAATATTTTTGAAATCATATGAAACGAGATTAAATAATCATTACCTTAAGTGCTTCTTCATATTCTCCTAAAAGGACAAAAAATATACACTGTAATACTTCTTCACCTACCCCAAAAGATTCTATTATTTTAAAATTATTATTTTGTATACATCCATTTATTCAAGAACCAAAGAGTCTTCTGAAGATGAACTCTCAGAAAAAAAAAAAAAAGAAGCAAAGAGTCTATATATTAAGTACAGCCAATCCTAAAGATAGAATGTACAAGATGAAGAATATAGTTAAATAATCGTACATTACATTCATGATTTTTGCTAAATGAATAGATTATGGCTGCTTTCTGGAGAGAGCTCAGGGCACCAATGAACTGCTATAATGAGATGATTAGATATGTTAATTTGTTTCACTATAGTAACCATCACTACATAACATTTCAACCACATACATAATGGTGATCCCATAAGATTATAATGCCACTTTTTTTTTTTTTTTTTTTGGGACAGAGTTTCGCTCTTGTTACCCAGGCTGGAGTACAATGGCATGATCTTGGCTCACCACAACCTCCGCCTCCTGGGTTCAGGCAATTCTCCTGCCTCAGCCTCCTGAGTACCAGGGATTACAGGCATTCGCCACCATGCCCAGCTAATTTTTTGTATTTTTAGTAGAGACGGGGTTTCACCATGTTGACCAGGATGGTCTCTATCTCTTGACCTCGTGATCCACCCGCCTTGGCCTCCCAAAGTGCTGGGATTACAGGCGTGAGCCACCGCACCCGGCCCAATGCCACATTTTTACTGTACCTTTTCTGTGTTTAGATTACTGTGTACAGTAACCTGCTCTACAGGTTTGTAGCCTAGGAGCAATAGGTTATACCATATATCCTAGGTGTGTAGTAGGCTATATCATCTAGGTTTGTGTAAATACACTCTATGATGTCCATCTAGTGACAAAAATCACCTAATTGATGCATTTCTCAGAACGTATCCCTGTCATTAAGCAATGCATTTCATATATCATTGCTGTATGTATACACTGTATGTATTTCATAGTATCATGTTGTATACCTACAATATATACAACAAAAAATTTCAAAACATATAGTCAATCCTGACTTTAAAAATGTCTTAGCTTATTATATATGAACAGCAACTATCTTTTTGCTGACAAACTCCCTTCTTGTTGCAAACGGAATCTACTGTAGATCAGTTCTTCCCCTTAAATCCCTTTCATCAGTATTGGAGAGTTGTAGTTACAAAATCCCAACCTAGGTCCCTCACATTAGGCATTACGATGCTCAGGACTCAAGAGAGTTCATGGACAGTGTTAATACTGTCATTTCACCTGATAAAAATAAAATTTTAGGGGCTATCTTGGGAAACTAACTTTCAACTATAACATGGTTCCTCTGCGAAAATGGACTCCAGGCTCTCAACATCTAATAAACTTTTGGAATATCACTTGTTTATAAGCTGATATTAACACATATACCAAGTCAGAAACAAAGGCAACACCATGGGAATACTTACATGAAGGGAATACTACATGTGTTGAACTGGGAGGCATATTAATTTCAGAGGACTGGCATCCTCTAAATAGAAATGCCTCAATGAGAAGATTAAGGCTTTTAAATAAGGCTGACCAGACTCTGTCAGGGACTCACCTTGACTGTTGATGGATACCTATAAAAGGAAAAAAACAACAGTGAATTATAAGTGTCTCATCAATTGAGCATTTCTGTTACTAGGACCAGCCCCTTAGGACAGACAAAAACTCAGGCCTGGGGTTCACTTGGTAGTCATGAATAATATTTAAGAAATTTTATTGCTCATCTACTATGCCCTCCTTTATTTCAGGTACATTAAGAGGCAGTACAATATAATGGTTAGGAGCTTGAGTTCTATAGCCACAGGATACAGACTGAAACCCTACTTCACTACTTCCAAGTTTTTGTGCTTTTGGGCAAGTTATTTCACCTCTCTGTGCTTCATTTTCCTCATGGATAAAATAGAGATGATAATAATGTACTTAATACATGGTATTGCTGCTAGTCTGACACATTGTAACCATTCAGTAAAGCTTAGCCATTGGCCTGGGCAACAAAGTGAGACCCCATCCCTCCAAAGAATTAAAAAATTTTGCTGGGTGCAGAGCATTATCCTAGCTACCTGGGAGGCTGAGATGGGAGGACTCCTTGAGCCCAGGAGATCTAGATTGTAGTGAGCTATGATCATGCCACTGCACTCCAGCCTTTAAAAAAAAAAGCTTAGCCATTATATTTGTATTATTATAAACTAAACGGCAGCTTGTGCTATATGTGAACTTAATGTCACTATCTAATTTTAAAAGTTATCTTGGCCAAGTGGTAGCTCACACCTGTAATCCCAGCACTTTGGGAGGCCGAGGCAGGCAGACTGCTTGAGACCAGCTTGGGCAACATAGTGAAACTCTGTCTCTACTAAAAATACAAAAATTTGGCTGGGTGCGGTGGCTCATGCCTGTAATCCCAGCACTTTGGGAGGCTGAGGTGGGCAGATCACGAGGTTGGGAGTTCGAGACCAGCCTAACCAACGTGGTGAAACCCTGTCATTACGAAAAATATATTAAAAAAAAAATTAGCTGAGCGTGGTAGCACATGCCTGTAATCCAAGCTCCTCGGGAGGCTAAGGCAGGAGAATCTCTTGAACCTGGGAGACGGAGGTTATAGTGAGCCGTGATCATGCTGCTACACTCCAGCCTGGACGACAGAGCAAGACTCTGTCTCAAAAAAAAAAAAAAAAAAAAAAAAAAAAATTAGCCAGGCTCTGTCTCAAAAAAAAAAAAGTTATCTAAGGTCAGACATAGTGTCTCACACCTGTAACCTCGGTACTTTGAGAGGCTGAGGTGGGAGGACTGCTTGAGCCCAGGAATTCTGGCCTGAGCAACATAGTGAGACCCTGTTTCTGTTTTTTTTTTTAAAAAAGTAAAAGTTATCTCTGAAATATTCTTCAATACTGCTTCTCCATTTCTCAACTCCATCTCAGATGCTGCAAGTCTTAGAATATTCAATTATCAAATACATTTAAACCACCACACAAATGAGATAAATACTATTATGAATTATTAAAGCCCAAATCACTGGAGAAATAAGATTTCTATTCTGAATATCTAGCAATAAGTACCATAATATATTTTACCTCTTCATTTTCTTCATCCAGGTATTTTATTTGAATAGTATTCAGATCAAATGAAACTTTTACCTACAAAAGAAATACACATTTTTTATAGGCAGGTTATAATGTACACAGAAGTCAAAGGATGAGTTGGGCGTATTTCATTACGTAAATGTTAAATATTTTATAAAGTTAAAAAACAATGAACAACCATAACAACCTATAACAAAGGATTAATATTTGCAACACACCCAGAGCAACTGCAAAACTGCTAATAATACAATTAACAACACAGGTAAAAATATACATAAAATTCATAGAAGAGGAAATCAGAACACCTAACAAATACATCAGAAGACTTTCAAACTTTCTGGTGGTTAGAAAATTGCAAATTGAAGCAATGAGATGCTATCTTATCAGAACAGCAAATTTTGTGTGTGTTTTTCTTTGGGGGTGCATAGGGTAGGGAACAGCAAACGTTTTTAAAGCCTAACATCCAGTGTTGGCAAAAATTCAGGACACTGTCATGTATTTCTGGATGCTGCAACAATTTTTCCTCAAAGCATTTGGCAGAATCTATTAAAATTTCAAATAAAATGTTTTGTGACCCATTAATCTCACATTTGTATAGGACAGTTTATCTTGTAGAACAGCATATAAGTTATCTTCTGTAATTTCATAATAAGAAGAAAAAAAATGAAAACCATCTTTTTTTTTGAGACAGTCTCAGTCCGTCACTAGGTGCCAGGCTGGAGTGCAGTGGCACAATCTTGGCTCACTGCAACCTCCGCCTCCCAGGTTCAAGCAATTCTCCTGCCTCAACCTCCCAAGTAGCTGGGACTACAGGCGCATGCCACCATGTCCAGCTAATTTTTGTATTTTTAGTAGAGACGGGGTTTCACCATGTTGGCCAGGATGGTCTCAATCTCTTGACCCTGTGATCTGCCTGCCTCAGCCTCCCAAAGTGCTGGGATTACAGGTGTAAGCCACCACACCCAGCCCTTTTTTTCTTTTGAGGCAGGTCTCACTCTGCTGCTCAGGCTGGAGTGCAGTGGCTCCATCTCGGCTCACTGCAGCCTCAACCTCCCGCACTCAAGCAATCCCCCCACCTCAGTGTGTGTCTGTGTGTACTTTTTTTTTTTTTTTTTTTAAATAGAGATGGGGTTTTACCACGTTGCCCAGCCTGGTCTCAAACTCATAAGCTCAAGTGGACCACCTGCCTCAGCATCCCAAGGTGCTGGGATTCCATTCCAGGTGTGTGCCACTGCACCCAGCCAAATAATGTTTATAGTATGATCCTAGTATGATATCTGCATGAACATGGAAAAAGTACATACAGGGCTGATAACACTGGTTACCCAAAACATGTGGGAATAAAAGATGAGGGGAGGGAGAGTAGAGGGATACTAACTGCTTGAGATTGTTTCTCTTCTTAAAATGGGCATGTATTATACTTACAATTTAAAATTTACAATGAAGAAAAAAGGGAAGCTGTCAGCTCATTTAACTATTAGAACAAAAAAGATAACTGTTATTTTCACATCTTTTGACAAACAAGATCCAACCTCTTTTTGAATCCAGTCTTTTTTTTTTTTTCTTTTTTCTTTTTTGGGATGGGTCTCACTGTTACTGTCAGGACAGTATAAGCAGGTATTTGCTGGAAGGCAGACAACTACATTAGATCATCTTTTAAGGTCTTTCTACCATTTCTTTTCCTTTTCAGTTACCACCAGATATAACCAGGTTAAGGTAGATTTTTACCAAAGGGTTTCAGTAGAGAAACACAGTCAACAGAGGAAGTAAAACATTCACCACTGCAAACTGAACAAAAACAGAAAAGTACAAAGGGCAAACCAAGAGGAGGAAAAGCATTAGCAAAAAAACGGAACAGATAACTGCTGTTTAAGCAGGTATGGAAGTTTTTCCTGCTCAACTTTGAGATACTCAACCTCTGACCTAGCAATAAAAACAATCGATAGTCTCTCGGAAAGCACAAGTCATATCCTCAAGCAACAGAACATTTCCTTGGGACCTGGTTGGGGTGGAGCCCACACCAATTCATTCCTCATACTGTTTCTAAAATTAATAGGTTTTCTAAATCCTATCTCACTAAAAACGATTTTACCTTCCCTTTCTAAAATCTTCAAAAGGAAGCTTATTTGTTTGTTCTCTTTATCGGGGCACATCTCATATATGATTACTGAACCCCTGTCAAAGGCAGTTTTCCAAAAGGTCCAGAAATGGTAACTATGACAGACTTTACAGCTATGAAACAACACTGCTAAAAATAGCTACCTTTGGAAAAAATAACCATGCTTAAATCGTGGAGAAACAAAATAAAGTAACACTCACCATAGCTTCGATATCAGCCCAAGTTGTATTTTCTGGATCAGAAACCAGAAAACTTTGAATTTCATTTTTAAAAGTCACATTTAGAGTAACCTGTGGTTCCATGTTGCAGGCCTAGGGTTGAGAAATTTAGCAGGAGAGAGAGAAAAAACACATTAGAAAGGGTTCTATAAGTTGAATTAAAAGTTCACTCAGCAAATACTTGTGAGGATCCAATATGGTCTAGGCTTGGGAGACATAACGATGAATAAGAGAAACACTGTCCTGGCTCTTATGGAACTTACCGTCACTGTAAAATAAGAATTGTTTCAAAAAAGAAAGATAGGCTAAAACCATGTCATAAAGACTTGTACTTAAGTCACAAAAATTATTCTTAAAAGTTATTAGGAACTTCCAGGTTAGAAATAATAGTATGTTGGGCAGGGAGCGGTGGCTCAAGCCTGTAGTCCCAGCACTTTGGGAGACCGAGGTGGGTGGATCATGAGGTCAAGAGATCGAGACCATCCTGGTCAACATGGTGAAACCCCTTCTCTAGTAAAAAAATACAAAAAATTAGCTGGGCGTGGTGGCGCATGCCTGTAATCCCAGCTACTCAGGAGGCTGACGCAGGAGAATTACCTGAACCCAGGAGGTGGAGGTTGCAGTGAATCGAGATCACGCCATTGCACTCCGGCCTGGGTAACAAGAGCGAAACTCTGTCTCAAAAAAAAAAAAAAAAGAAATAATAGTATGCAATAAAATTAGGCAGGTGCGGTGATGTCCACCTGTAATCTCAGCTACTCCGGAGGCTGAGGAAGGAGAACTGCTTGAACCTGGGAGGTAGAGGTTGTAGTGAGCCAAGATTGCACCACTGCACTCCAGCCTGGGTAACAGGGCAAGACTCTGTCTCCAAAAAAAAAAAAAAATAAAAGTATGCTGAGAGTATTTAAATTTTGACCATATTCTCAGAAATCAACTAGCATTTGTAAAATCCTTAAATATTTACCGGTACTTTATGATGATTGCTTGATTAAACAAATACTAGTAGCAGAAGATATCAAGATGGGTAAGAGATGCCCTCAAGGAACTTGTATTCTTGTTTGACTTGAGAGTGACGTTCTACATTTGTCTTGCAGGAGGCTTTTCCTAACTTGAGAACCGAGGTTTTCTATCAGTTTTAACAACTTATAGGCCAAAATATTAGCCAAGAAACTACACATAGGTAGCATTCAAAATCTTCCATCCAAGTTACTATGTATTTTTTTTTTTAGATGGAGTCTTGCTCTGCTGCCAGGCTGGAGTGCAGTGGCACAATCTGGGCTCACTGCAACCTCTGTCTTCCAGGCTCAAGCAATTCCCCTGCCTCAGCCTCATGAGTAGCTGGGATTACAGACAAGTGGTACCACGCTCAGCTAATTTTTTGTATTTTAGTAGAGATGGGGTTTTACCATGGCCAGGATGGTCTCAATCTCCTGAACTCTTAACCACCCGCCTGGGCCTCCCAAAAGTGCTGGATTACAGGAGTGAGCCACCATGGCCGGCCCAAGTGACTAAGTTTTTTTACAATCTACTGATTTTTTTAAATGGGAGGTTTCGAACATATATAAAAGTGGAGAGTAGTAAACACCTAGTTAAACCAATAATCAACTCAGGGTTATCCTCATTGCATATATACTCCTGCATCCACCACTTTTGCCCCAAGACTGAATTGACCATAGTGAACTAATGTTTTTACCAAACTATAATAATCTAATTATTTTATGTTATTTATTTAATTTTTTTTTTTTGAGACAGAATCTTGCTCTGTCACCCAGGCTGGAGTGCAGTGGTGTGATCTCAGCTCACTGCGACCTCCACCTTCTGGGTTCAAGCAATTCTCCTGCCTCAGCCTCCAGAGTAGCTGGGACTACAGGTGCATGCCACCACGACAACTAATTTTTGTACTTTTAGTACAGACAGGGTTTCACCATGTTGGTCAGTCTGGTCTCAAACTCCTGACTTCAAGTGATTCGCCCGTCTTGGCTTCCCAAAGTGTTGGGATTACAGGGGTGAGCCACCATACCCAGCCTATTTTATAAAATATTTTTATGGGAAAATTTAAACCTATACAAAAGTAGAGAGAATAATATAATGAATCCCTATGGACCCATAAGCTAGCTTCTTCCATAATTACCAACTCAGGACCAATTTGCTATAACAGCAATACTCTTTTTTCCTTACTAGATTATTTTGCCAGACATCCATCCTTTTATCCATCAATAATTGAGTATGTACCTCTAAAAGATAAGAATTTTTTAAAAAAGTCTAGATACCATTAGCATATCTAAGAAATTCACAATTCTTTTTTTTTGAGACTGAGTTTCACTCTTGTTGCCCAGACTCCACTACAATGGCATGAACTTGGCTCACCGTAACCTCTGCCCCCCGGGTTCCAGCGAGTCTCCTGTCTCAGCCTCCCAAGTTGCTGGGATTACCGGCATGTGCCATCACGCCCAGCTAAGTGTATTTTTTTAAAAATAAAGATGGGGTTTCTCCATGTTGGTCAGGCTGGTCTCGAACTCTCGACTCAGGTAATCCGCAGAACAGTGGCTCATGCCTTTAATCCCAGCATTTGGGAGACAGAGGCAGGCAGATTGCTTGAGTCAAGGAGTTCGAGACCAGCCTAGCCAACGTGGTGAAACCCTGTCTCTACTAAAAAAGCAAAAATTAGGTGGGTGTGGTTGCACAGGTCTGTAATCCCAGCTACTCAGGAGGCTAAAGCATGAGAATTGTTTGAACCTTGGAGGCAAGGTTGCAGTGACCCAAGATCATGCCACTGCACTCCCACCTGGGTGACAGAGCAAGACTCTGTCTCAAAAATAAAAATAAAAATGAAAAGAAAAAATTGGCTAGGTGTAGTGGCTCCTGCCTGTAATCCTAGCACTTTGGGAGGCTGAGGCAGGAGGATCATGAGCCTAGGAGTTCAAGACCAGCCTGGGAAACAAAGCCAGACCCCATTTCCTTAAAAAATTAAGTTAAATTTAAAAAAGGTTTTAAATAATAAACCAATCTGTAAAACCATAAACCTGTACTGTTTTCCACAATGTAATGCATTGCCCTGTAAAACACTACAATTAAGACTATCATTTTAAGGACTCTGAACTCTGTGAAGATCAGGCACTTTTGTGAAACCCTAAGACGATTATCCTTCAATTTTCTTCATTCTTTGTTTCTACCTAGACTCAAGTTCACCACCAAAACAATACTACCGTGTTAACAACCATCCTGCTGACATCTAGTATTCATTCATGTGAAATGTAATTCTTGGGGTCCTTAAGATTTGGGCAGAATTTTTTTCAATTCCCCAGGACTTTAGGCAAAAAGTCAGGGAAATGAAGTGACTGACTCAGTCTGCCAAAAGTGGATATTCTGAAATATCACTTTCTAACTTCAAGAAACACACTTAAGGAAATGAATCTTCCTCTGTTTCTCAAATTACACAATTGGAAATTAATTTAGATACTCTGGAGCTCCTCCAGCTGGTCGGCCAACTAAGAGAAAACAGGAAGTGGGAGATTCTAGCTTAGCTGGACCATATCCAGGTCTTCATAAGAAACTATCTTTGGCTGACATGTAAAAAGATTCTTTCCACAAGAACATTAATCTTGAACTTCTGTAAATACCAAAGCTATGGTTAACCCCATCTGCCCCTTAGGTCTAAAGCCAGTAAGACAGATAGCTGGGTCCCAGGGCTTTCGTAACTGGCATTATTTTAAGTCCATGCCACTGACTCACCTTTGCTTGACACAAGTTAGCTTTTCCTCTACGTCGATTTTTTTCTTCTTCCAGCCTCAACAAAATCCCTTTAATGAAACAGACCTGGAAACCTGAGCTTTGATTACTGTCTCCACCAGAGGCCTGTACAAGCCAAGTTATCGAAGCTTTAAAATGTGTGACCTGAGGTCAGGAGCGGTTCAAGACCAGCCTGGGCAACACTGCGAGACTCTGTCTCAGAAAAATAAAAAATAAAAAAAGTGTGTCCTGAAAGCTGGGTGTTTGATAAAAAGGAAAAATAGTGCCTTTCCAAAACCGAAGGTCCCTAACCAAAGGGATCGCTTTAAGAGGGTCCCGAAAAAAGAAGGATGGGATGAGAATATGTGGGTAGTGTCATATTTTTACTTGCAGACTTCATCCTAGTCTTCCAGTTATCGTTTCCCAGCACTCCATGTTCCCAAGACGGTGTCACCACCCCGAGGACTCCCTCTCAATTTCTTTGCCTAGGCCCTCTTTCTGCGGGGGAGTCGTGGCCTTCCACCAGTTGAAGCCGGATGTTCTGAACCACAGACCCTCCACCTCTCCAGCGCTTTTCGCCCACTCGGTCCCTCTGAACAAGAAGGGCTCTCTCATCCAATCACTAAAAAGATTAGGTGTCCCGAGACACGGAAAAAGTGCCCCGTCTTCTTTGCAGGATTCCTCTCTTGAACTTCCCCAAACCCTCTTAGTGTGACGTGACCCCACTCCTAGGTAACCGCAGCTGCTTCCTTACCAGCTTCCCGCCCCCGGGGGGCGCCTGCCAGAGGCCAATGCAAGGACCGTCCGCAGCCAGCTCTGCCGCTATCCCTGTGGCGGTGAATCTAACATGGCGGATAAAGACAGTAACTAGTCCCCTGGTTCTCTGAGTTTCCGACAAGATGATTGGATCTTGCCATTTGTCCCTCAAAACAACCACCCCATTGATTGGTGGAGATTGTATCGACGGGGGCGGGGCAGAAGCAACCTGTAACTGAACAACAATAACAAACATTGGGGTCGAGGGGCGGAACTACGAGTGCGCAGACGTGGGTCAGAGCGGATTTCCCCTTCCCCAGGCAAATACGGTAGCCCCTGCGATCCCACAGGCAACTAACCTTAGAGGACTAGTGGGGCTGGATGGGAATTGTAGTCTTCCTAGGAGTTATACGTATCTTTTTTTTTGGCCTAGTCTCCGCTCTCAAGATACAAAACATAACAACACTCCAATCCATAACTGTTGACATGTATAAGGGCTCGGAGGTCTCCAATTTATCCACTGGATTTCCGTGAGAATTGTGCCCGCTTCGGTATTGGATGGTCAGCTCCATAAGACTACAGTTTTCAAGAAACACGGTGGCGAAGGCCTTTCATTCCGCAATGCATGGTGGAAATTGTAGTTCTCTTCCATCGCCGTCCCCCACCCCCCGCCACCACAATCCTTTTATTTACCTAAACAGGAGACCTCCATTGGAGCGGAAAGAGTGGGGGAACGGAAGCTCTTACGACAGCTTTGAACGCTATCTCGCGCTCACATTCAGGTCTTTGGTAGCGATTCTGGCCTTCGTACAGCAATTACTGTGACGTAATAAGCCGCAAGCGTTAGCGTAGCGGAGAGAGGGCGGGCGCTTTCTGGCAAACCCAGGTAAGAGTGCCTCCTTTTCCGTCTCTTTCTTTCTACGCCATTCGGCGGAAGACTGGGTGGCCAATCCAGAGCCCCGAGAGACGCTTGGCTCTTTCTGTCTCGCCCTTCCTGTAATGCGTCTTGAATTCTAGGAGGCTGTTGTTCAGTGGCAGCCCGCTGGTTTCCGTGGCAACGGAAAAGCGCGGGAATTACAGATAAATTTAAACTGCGACTGCGCGGCGTGAGCTCGCTGAGACTCTGAATGGTGGACGGGGCGTGAGGTTTCTCAGATAACTGGGCCCCTGGTCCCAAGAGGTCCTGACGCCTGTACGCTCTGCTCTGGGTAAAGGTAATAGAACCCCGGGAAAGGGACAGGGTCCCAAGCGATGCTCCGGGGGACTGGCGGGCGAGAGTGAATTTCCAAAGCAGAACAGATAGGTATTCTTTAGGCTGGGGGTGGGAGGACGGTGGAACCTAAGAGGCGTAAGGCGTTGTGAACCCTGGGGCGGGGGGCAGTTTGTAGATCGCGAGGGAAGCACCGAGGATAAGGAAGAGGGCATGGTGTGTCTGAGGGGGAATCCTAGTTATAGGAACTGGAATGTGCCTCGAGGGGAACAACGTCTGTTGTACTGGCCTGAGCATAGAAAGTCAACACCAAGACAAAAGTATGCCAAATTGCAGGGTCTTTATTGCCGGCGGCCACCGAGGACTCGCGTCTCTCCAACCCGTGGCCCCCAAAGGAGGGTGTCAAGACCTTTTATACCCGTAAAACCACCTCGGGAGTGAGGACAAAGGGCGGGGGTTGGGGGTGAGGGGCTTCAGACGTTCTGAGGGCTAGTGGATGCTGTGAATCATCCTGGGTGGAGATGAGCGTGAGGGGCTCTGGACATTCCAGTGGATTCCTAGGCGAAGATGAGGGTGAGGGGCTCCGGACACTCCGAGGGCCAGAGGACTTTTGACATTCTGATTGTTACTTAAGTAGTTCACAAAAGTCAAGATTAGCATTTGTTTACACATTGTCTGGGTAGGGTGGAAATTACAGACCTTAATTACTTATTACAAGTCGCAGGGGCCAAGATGGCATGGGTTTGGACTGCTTGCCTGTCACATTTGAGTCACAGAGAGCAGTTTCAATAGAAAGCCGAGGTGTGGGCCGGGTGCGGTGGCTCAAGCCTGTAATCCCAGCACTTTGGGAGGCCGAGGCGGGTGGATCACAAGGTCAACAGATCGAGACCATCCTGGTCAACGTGGTGAAACCCCGTCTCTACTAAAAATACAAAAGATTAGCTGGGCACGGTGGCGCGTGCCTGTGATCCCAGCTGCTCGGGGCTGAGGCAGGAGAATTGCCTGAACCCAGGAGGCGGAGGTTGCAGTGAGCCGAGATCACGCCATTGCACTCCAGCCTGGGTAACAAGAGCGAAACTCCGTCTCAAAAAAAGAAAAAAGAAAGCCGAGGTATGGTTGAGGTATGCAGTTTTATGGGGCTTTTACCATGTCACACGTGTCCATAAGAACACCGGCTGGTGGCCAGGAGCAGTGCCTCACGCCTGTAATCCCAGCACTTTAGGAGGTTGAGATGGGCGGATCACGGAGTTTGAGACCAGCCTGACCAACATGGTGAAACCCCGTCTCTACTAAAAATACAAAAATTAGCCGGGCGTCGTGGTGCACGCCTGTAATCCCAGGTACTTAGGAGGCTCAGGCAGGAGAACTGCTTGAACCCGTGAGGCAGAGGTTGCGGTGAGCCGAGATCGCGCCATTGCACTTAGCTTGGGCGACAGAAACAAAAAAAAAAAAACAACCCACCAGCTGGTATATATGAGAGGACGGGAACTTGTGGAAGAAGAGGTGGCAGGAACACATCTGGGAAGGGGAGGAGACAGGATTTTGTGGGAGAGAGAACCCTTAAGAACTGGATCCATTTCTGATATTGATAAAGCACAAGAGGGAAGTAGAGGAGCTTTAGTAGCAACAGATGCTGCAGGGATGTGCTTAAGGCGAATCCTGCGATGAGATCAGGTTACTGGGAAAGGTTAGGTGCAGGGAGGCGTTGGTTGGTGTGTTGGTTTTGTTGTTGTTGGTTTCGGTTTTATGCAAGAAGAAAAAAACAGCCAGAAGCATTCGAGAAAGCTAAGGCTGCCACTACCTACCCGGTCAGTCACTCCCTTGTGGCTTTCTCTTTCTTGGAGAAAGGAAAAGACCCAAGGGATTAGAAACGATATGTGAAAAAATACAGAATTTATGTTGTCTAATTACAAAAAGCAACTTCTAGAATCTTTAAAAATAAAGGCTTTTGTTATTAGCTCTATGGTTTATATTATTCTAAAACCTTCTAAATCTTATATTTACCTTATTTTTAAATGAAAAGATGTTGTCATTTTATAAATCTTTTAAAAATATAAATACATATGTTTTTCTAATATGTCAAAGTTTATTGGAACAGAAAGAAATGGATTTATCTGCTGTTCATGTTGAAGAAGTACAAAATGTCCTTAATGCTATGCAGAAAATCTTAGAGTGTCCAATCTGGTAAGTCAACACATGAGGTTATTAATTTGGAATTCCTGTATGATCACCTCCAATGCAAATGAACAGAATTGACCTTACACAGTAGTGAGGAAAAGACCTATCTAGTAAGATTAGGCTATTGGAATTGCTGATTTTTTTAACTGAAGAACTTTAAAAATATAGAAAATGACTCCTTGTTCTTCATCCACTCTGCTGCTCCCACTCCTCTCCTCTTCAACACAAATCCTGTGGTCCAGGAAAGACGGGGATCCTGTCTTGATTGGTTCTGCACTGGGGCAGGAATCTAGTTTAGATTAAGTGGCATTTTGGCTTTCTTCTAACTCTAAAACCACCTCCATCACTTGAAATGGCAAAATGGATGAGGCTTGCCACGGGTGGCTCACGCCTGTAATCCCAGCACTTTGGGAGGCCAAGGTGGGTGGATCATGAGGTCAGGAATCGAGACCATACTGGCCAATGTGGTGAAACCCCGTCTCTACTAAAAATACAAAAATTAGCTGGGGATGGTGGCGTGTGCCTGTTATCCCAGCTACTCACGAGGCTGAGGCAGGGGAATCGCTTGAGCCTGGGAGGCGGAGGTTGCAGTGAGCCAAGATTGTGCCACTGAACTCCAGCCTTGACAGAACTAAACTTCATCTCAAAAGAAAAAATCATGGATGATTGGTGTCATTGAGGGGATAGGTCTTTGGAAGAAGCTTTGTCTGAAACTGGCTGTGTACACTTGAATAAGAATACTGCAAGTTAACAAAAACCTTTAGCAAGTCTGACTCTGAGTGAGCCGTTGTTTTTCTTCATCTATAAAAGGAAGTGGGGACTGTACTATTCATATTTTGTTTTTGAATTGAGGTATAATTTACATCAATGAAATGTAGAGGCTTTTTTAATACAGGAGTTCTGTCGAGAGGCTGAAGTGCAGTGGTGCTATCACAGCTCACTGCAGCCTCAACTTTGCCAGGCTCAAGTGATCCTCCCCCCTCAGCCTCCAGAGTAGCTGGGACTACAGGTGTGTACCACCATGCCCAGCTAATTGTTATATTTATTTTTTATTTTTTTATTTTTTTTAAGACGGGGTTTCACCATATTGGTCAGGCTGATCTTGAACTCCTGACCTCAGGTGATCCGCCCGCCTCAGCCTCCCAAAGTGCTGGGATTACAGGTGTGAGCCATCGCGCCCGGCTTAATTTTTATATTTCTTTATACAGATAGGGTTTTGCTATGTTGGCTGTGCTGGTCTCAGACTCCTGACCTCAAGTGATCTACCCACCTTGGCCTCCCAAAGTGCTGGGATTTCAGGCATGAGCCACTGCACCCAGCCACAGTTTGAAAATCTTGATAGAAATACCACCTTTCTTTAAATAGCATACAGTGCTATTTAAAATTGCAGTACCCCAAACACACACTTTATCCTCCATTCCTGCTGCTTCTCCATAACACTTATTACTAGCTGACATTCTGTGTAATGTATTCAGCCTTAATCTCTACTCCCACGGAATGTAAACTCCAGGATGCCAGAGATTTTTGTTTTGTTCACGTACATCTGTATCTTCAGTAGTTAGAACAGTACTTGGGACCTAGTTGCCACTCAATAAGCGTTTGTCGAATAAATTAAATAATAAACTGAACTGGATTACTTCTTTGATAGTTTAATTTTGTAAAATACGGTGATGGTTAATAGGAACATTCAAAAAATAAGGTGAAAAGTTGTACCTATTGCCTCTTACCCTCAATAAAGAAGGGTAAATTCAAGCAAATTTTCTTTTGTTCTTTATGAAAGTTGTTTCTCATATTTGGTGTCAACTTAACCAGATTAAGGAAAATGCAAATTATGCTTTCAGAGAGATACAATGTTTATAAATAGCCATCCTCTCCCTTGCCGGTCAACATTTTAGCTAAACAAAAATAAGAGGAAGGCCAGGCGGGGTGGCTCACAACACTTTGGTAGGCCAAGGCAGGCAGGTCACTTGAGGTTGGGAGTTCGAGACCAGCCTGTCCAACACGGAGAAACCCCATCTCTACTAAAAATACAAAATTAGCCAGTGTGCTGACACATGCCTGTAATCCCAGCTACTTGGGAGGTTGAGGCAGGAGAATCTCTTGAA
The DNA here is from genome assembly GCF_049354715.1 of Callithrix jacchus. Taxonomy (NCBI): domain Eukaryota; kingdom Metazoa; phylum Chordata; class Mammalia; order Primates; family Cebidae; genus Callithrix; species Callithrix jacchus. Next base: position 120,779,104 of record NC_133506.1, read on the forward strand.
CCTGGGAGACAGAGGTTGTGGTGAGCCAAGATTGCCACGTTGCATTCCAGGGTAATGAGTGAAACTCCATCTCAAAAGAATAAATAAATAAATAAAATCAGAGGAAAACAAGATTTGTAATTTATCAATGTATTGAAAATCAGCGTCAGAAGCAGGAAATGACATTGTAGGAAAAAACTGCTTTTGAAAAAGCGTAAAACTTACTCATGACAACCACAGTGATCAAAAAAATCCTCACTAGTGTGGCATTTGGGTCCCTTTATGTTTACATTTTCATGGGACAGAGTCATAAAAATAGCGTGTTCTTTCTCGTTCTGGCTAATTAAACCATCAAGTAAAATCAGATACACAAAAATTAAAGATATAAGAATGAAAGTTGGCCAGGCGCAGTGGCTCACGCCTATAATCCCAGCACTTTGGGAGGCCGAGGCGGGTGGATCACGAGGTCAAGAGATCGAGACCATCCTGGTCAACATGGTGAAACCCCGTCTCTACTAAAAATACAAAAATTAGCTGGGCATGGTGGTGCGCACCTGTAGTCCCAGCTACTCGGGAGGCTGAGGCAGGAGAATTGCTTGAACCCAGGAGGCGGAGGTTGCGGTGAGCCGAGATCGCGCCATTGCACTCCAGCCTGAGTAGCAAGAGTGAAACTCCGTCTCAAAAAAAAAATACACGATTCATGATCATGGACAGAAACAGTATTATTTGTGGTAGATATAGGGTAGGTTTTCAGCCTTTTTAGGTTTCTCAAACTAAAATTCTTTCTGCTGGTCTCTAAGTCACTACTGGCAGCTATTTCTGATAATTGGTAGTTCTTTGTAACTTTTTACATAAGACTCACATTTTTGACTTTCAGAATAATTTGCTAAAATGTGTACCCCAGTGGGTTATTTTTCAACCTAAACCTAGCTGCTTTTTCCAGTCATTTACCCATATTGGAAGCTTAAAATGCAAATATACGGTAGGCCTAAAATATTGCCTGGTTTGAAAAGTGTTTAAAATATTTGAATCATTTTTATAGTAAACATTTACTCTCATTAGGACCTAGAAGAGGAACATTTTAATTTTTTTCCGATTCCCTTTTTACATTCTTCCTTCAACATTCCTTACTTTTTTACATATTGAAGTTTTCATCTGTTCAAAGTTTGTGTTTACAGTGTGTTTATATAGCTTGGATTATAATTACCATACTGAAATATAATTATTTCAGAATTGAGTCAGTGGCGAGAATGAAAGCCATCTGGTATCATAACTAAATCCAATTTTTCTTTTACGGAGAGTTTCTTTGAAATATAGCTTAACTCAGAAATAGTGATTTAGTAACAAATTAGAATTTTCTTTGTCAAGGTTATTTTTCTTTTTAAAGTCACGTTGGGTCCCAGTAATAATACCAACATTGGTACAAGTCATCTCAGGTTGCGAAGCATTTTCCCAAGAAGACTGGCAGGGTGAGTGACACAGAAGAAAACTGAGGTTCAGGTGGAGTGGTTAGCCCAAGGTGGCTCTGCTTATATACACAACTGCTAGTAGAAACCCAGCCTTCTGACTTAGTCCAGTGTTTTTCTTTCCATTGCCCTATGCTTCGTCAGGAACCCCATGATTACAAGAATTGTATTATCAAACCCTTCACAATAAGGTTACTGTCCTCAAGCTTTTCTTGTAACCTTGTTTTTGTCTTTTTTTGAGATGGAATCTCACTCACTCTGTCACCCAGGCTGGCTGGAGTGCAGTGGTGTGATCTCTGCTCACTGCAACCTCTGCCTCCCAGGTCCAAGTGATTCTCTTGCCTGAGCCTCCTGAGTAGCCAGGACTACAGGCGTGTGCCACCATGCCTAGCTAATTTTTGTAGTTTTAGTAGAGACACGGTTTCCTCATGTTGGCCAGGCTGGTCTTGAATTCTTGACCTCAGGTGATCCTCCCACCTTGGCCTCCCACAGTGCTAGCATTACAGGTGTCAGCCACTGCACCTGGCCCTTTTTATCATTTTCTAAAAAGTTAAATATTTAATGGAAGCAACCACATTCTTGTCACACTACCAGATTACTTGTTCTTTGATGTCCTGCCTAGACTTTTACCAAAAAAATCTTTCAAAAGTTCACATTTAGGGTTAGGTGTAGTGGCTCACGCTTGTAATCCAAGCCAAAGTGGGTAGATCACTTGAGGTCAGGAGTTCAAGACCAGTCTGGGCAACATGGCGAAACCCCTTCCCTTCCAAAAATACAAAAAAATTAGCTGGTGTAGCAGCATGCGCCTGTCGTCCCAGCTACTCAGAAGGCTGAGGCACAAGAATCACTTCAACCCGAGAGACAAAGGTTGCAGTGAACCAAGATTACACCACTGCACTCCAGCCTGAGGAGCAAAGTGAACCCAAAAAACAGTTCTTCTCTAGAGGGACAGAACTAATAAACAAGAAAAGGCGGGGGTTCAGCTGGACTTGGTGGCTCATGCCTATAATCCCAGCACTTTGGGAGGCTGAGGCAGGTGGATCACCTGAGGTCAGGAGTTCAAGACCAGCCTGGCCAACATGGAAACCCCATCTCTACTAAAAAAAAAAAAATTAGCTGGGCGTGAAGGCAAGTGCCTGTAATTTCAGCTACTCTGGAGGCTGGGGCACTAAAATCACTTGAATCTAGGAGGCGGAGGTTGCAGTGAGCCAAGATCACACCACTGCACTGCAGCCTGGGGAATGGAGCAAGACTCCAGCCCCTAAAAAAAATTCACATTCAGCAGAAAGCAAAACGCCAGCTGGGTATGGTAGCTCATACCTGTAAGCCCAATACTTTGGGAAGCCGAAGCAGGAAGATTGCTGAAGCCAGGCATTCAAGACCAGCATGGGCAACATAGTGAGATCCTGTCTCTACAAAAATTAATATTACAAATTAAAAAGACAGCCAGGCATGGTGGCTCACACCTGTAATCCCGGCACTTTTGGAGGCTGAGGCAGGAAAAATGCTTGAACCCAAGAGGCAGGGATTACAATGAGCCAAGATAGTGCCACTGCACTCCAGCCTGGGTGGCAGAGTGAGACTATCTCAAAAAAAAAAAAAAATTAAAAAGACCAGAATAAAGCTAAAGACTTTAAAATAGCCTGCAGATTCCTACCAGAAGTTACCAGCTATCCCTCTGATGGTCTTTTCCTACTATATCCCCCTCGATTATTATATTTTAGCACCTTGACCTGTCTGATGTCCTGCATACACAGGCATGGTCCTGCTCAGGGTTTTCCTTCTCTGCTCCCTATTTGCTGGAATGCTCTTCCCCCAGTTGGTGTGTTTCTTTAAATTGTTAAGCTGTTTTCCAGTCTCATCTCAATGAAGCCTTTCCTAACCTACCCTGTGTACATCTCATCTCACTCCCACATGCACAGCTTGCTTTTTCTCTTAGATACACTTATTCCCATATATTCTTTAATTCTGCATCAACTGTCTACCACACTAGAATGTGAGCTCTATGAGAGCAGGCTTTATTTTGTAAACTGCTATATTTCCATCTCCTAGAATAGTACTTGAATATAGTAATAGATACTTAATAAATACTTGTTATAATAAATGAATTATTATAGTATAATAAATGAATTAATCTCAGGAAGGCCTTGGTTTTATAGATAGACAGGGATGGGAACTTGGGTGATGTATTTTCTCAAGTTGTTTTTATTTTTTTAAAGCTTATTTTCTTTTGAGACAGTCTTCCTCTGTCACCTAGGCTGGAGTACAGTGGTGTGATCTTAGCTCACTCTGCAACCTCTTCCTCCAGGGTTCAAGTGATCCTTCCACTTTAGCCTCCTAAGTAGCTGGGACCACAGGCATGCACCACCACGCCTGGCTAATTTTTGTATTTTTAGCAGAGACAGGGTTTTACCTTGTTGGCCAGGATGGTCTGGAACTCCTGAGCTCAGTGATCTGCCCATCTCAGCCTCCCAAAGTGCTAATATTGTAGGCATGAGGCACCATGCCCAGCCTTAAGCTTATTATTTTCTAAATTTCCTTCAGTGAGTACTTATTTCACTGTTTTTACAAAGTAATCTCATACCAAACATCACGCCCCTTCTGGAGTACACAGTATCATCTGTAAAGTGTTCTTGCCAACCTGAATTTGATTAAGCCTGTAAGTCTACAGGAAATAAGGCTAGAGGAACACGTTAAACCTCACTATGGGGTTATACAATCAGCAAAATCCAGAATTCAGGAAACTCTACAGTTCAAATGACTAATTGTTTTTTTTTTTTTAGACGGAGTTTCGCTCTTGTTACCCAGGCTGAGGTGCAGTGGCACGATCTCTGCTCACCCCAACCTCCGCCTCCTGGGTTTAAGCAATTCTCCTGCCTCAGCCTCCCCAGTAGCTGGTACTACAGGTGTGTGCCACCATGCCCAGCTAATTTTTTTGTATTTTTAGTAGAGATGGCATTTCACCATGTTGACCAGCATGGTCTCGATTTCTTGACCTCGTGATCCATCCGCCTCAGCCTCCCAAAGTCCTGGGATTATAGGCGTGAGCCACTGCGTCCAGCCCGAATGACTTAATTTTTGAAATAAATGACAAGGAAGAATTTGGGGCTGGGCGTGGTGGCTTACGCCTGTAATCCCAGCACTTTGGGAGGTCAAGGCAGGCAGATCACCTGAGGTCAGGAGTTTGAGACCAGCCTGGCCAACATGGTGAAACCCCATCTCTACTAAAAATACAATAAATTAGCCAGGTGCGGTGGCGCATGCCTGTAGTTCCAACTACTTGGGAGGCTGAGGCAGGAGAATCGCTTGAACCTAGGAGGCAGAGGATGCAGTGAGGCAAGATTGCACCATTGCACTCTGGCCTGGGCTACAAAAGTGAAACTCCATCTCAAAAAAAAAAAACCCTTGGGTCCAGTATGATGGCTCATGGAGTTCAAGGCTGCAGTATGCTATGTTCGCACCACTGCACTCCAGCCTAGGCAACACAGCGAGATCTCATCTTAAAAGTAATAATAATTAAAATAATCTGGGGTGGAGTGGATATGGATGAAACAGATTGGCCATGAGTTGCTGGTTGTCGAAGCAGGGTGATGGTCCATAGAGTTCATTTTATTATTTACTTGAAATTTTTAAATACTTGAAATTTTCCATATTAAGTTAAAAAGGCATTTACACTCAAAAAAAAAAAAAGAAAGAAAACTGCTAGAAGGAATTCAAAAGAAATATAAGCAAAAAATTTTGTCCTTATGGAGCTTAGAGTTAAGATACTAGATGTGAACTCACAGTGATAGTGCAGAAAAATACATTACTGGAAATATTATGAACTATTATCAACTAATTTTTTCAATGCTGATGATAATATAGAGTATTGAAGGGATCAATATAGTTCTGTTTTGATGTTTGAAAGCTCACTGAAAGTAAGGACCGTATTCTCTGCTGTATTCTTAGTTCCTGGCACAGCAGACATTGAACAGAATACAGATTTATTGAATGAATGTGAAGCCTTATGTTGATTCAGTTATAACAGCTCAAAGTTGAACTTCTTTACTAAGAATATCTTTGTTTTTAAATAAATTATTGAGCCTGATTTATTTTCCTTCCCCCCCCCCCCCGCCCACCCTACTAGTCTGGAGTTGATCAAGGAACCTGTCTCCACAAAGTGTGACCACATATTTTGCAAGTAAGTTGAATGTATTATGTGACTCCATTATTAGCTTTTGTGTTTGTTCTTCAGAACCCAGGACACACCTAACTTTATAAAAGCTTTAGTTTCTTCAATTAAGTGAGAAAGAAAAATCCAACTCTATTTCATTCTTTCTCAGAGAGTATACAGTCATCATAAGTTGGTTGTAATCATAGTTCCTAGTCAAGTTTTGAAATATATTATCAATTAGGATGTAAAATCACTTTGAACAGTATTTTGTATTTTTTGTGTCCACCAGTGAAGGCAAACTGCAAGCAGTTGTGAAATAAGCAAACTGTGTTTCATCCTTCCCAGTTTCTCCTTTCTGTTCATTTCTGCATATCCTTCTGCATTTCCCCTTCTAAGCTTCAGTGTTTGCCTGCTTCAGAATCATTGTGAAGACAGGAAAGGACCTGATAACAGTTTCTATTTATGCCGAAATTCATTCATAGCAGTGATTCAAGTTATATTTACAAATTTGATGATCTTGCCCTTTGAAATGAAAATGTTTGTTTCTTAATGAAAGAATTTCAGAAAAAGTAGAGTAGGTAATTTAGTAGAACAAGTGGGCTTTCTCCTTTCCTTTATGTTAAGCTATGATCACATCTTACCTTAAATGTCAACTAATTTGTTTTTAGTATTTATGTACCTGGTATATAACCTGGTACCAGGTACAAACTATGTACTTGTTAAAAAGTTTATTGACACAAAAGGGTATTTGATGCAAAGTATATTTTCCTCTTACCCTACAACCCTTGCCTCCTTGTTCCCTCCCCAGACAACCACAATGATCAATTTCTTTTGTATCCTTTCAGGACTTTTTAAATTCCAGAATGCTTTTTTTTTTTTTTTGAGACAGAGTTTTGCTGTTATTGCCCAGGCTGGAATGCAATGGTGCGATCTCAGCTCACCGCATCTCCACCTCTGTCACCCAAACTGTAGTGCAGTGGCACACTCTCAGCTGACTGCAACCTCCGTCTCCCAGGTTCAAGCAATTCTCCTGCCTCAGCCTCCCGAGTAGCTGGGACTACAGGTGCCCACCACCACGCCCCGGCTAATTCTTCTATTTTCAGTAGAGATGTGGTTTCACCATGTTGGCCAGGCTGGTCTTGAACTCCTTACCTCAGGTGATCCATCCACCTTGGCCTCCCAAAGTGCTGGCATTACAGGCCTGAGCCACTACACCTGGCCTTATTTTTTTGAAAGTACTGGTCTGTGAAAAAATTGGTCTATACCATAGACAGTTTGAGAAGTACTGCTCTAGACGCCACAAAGTTATTAAACTAAAAATTCTTGAAATAGAGAGATAAACTTGTATTGTCTTGGCACATGTCTAGGGAGCAAGGGCTGAGGAATCACATGGAAACTGTTGGGAACAGATCTAGGCCAGTGGGGTGACGTGGGACAGGGAAAAGACAGTAGAAATGAGCTTCTGAATTCTTACTGGGAAAGAAGAATGGGAGGAAAAAGACAGAATTCAGAGGTAGGCACCAGCCAGCTGGCAGACTTGTGTTCAGGGTGTATCTCTGTCTCAAAAAAGGAAAAGTTAAAAAGTCCCAGTATTGGCCGGGCACAGTAGCTCAGGCCTGTAATCCCAGGAATTTGGGAGGCCGAGGAGGGCAGATCACCTGAGGTCAGGAGTTCGAGACCAGCCTGGCCAACATGGTGAAACCTCAACTCTACTAAAAAGACAAATTAGCTGGGTGTGGTGGTGCATGCCTGTAGTCGAAACTACTCAGGAGGCTGAGGCAGGAGAATTGCTCGAACCCTGGAAGCGGAGGTTGAAGTGAGCCAAGATCCTGCCACTGCATTCCAGCCTGGGTGACAAGAGTGAGACTCAAAGTTCCAGTATTTATTACAGATAGCTGAAGGTAACCTTTTAAAGTGCTGGGGCTTTCAGTTTCTCTGGATGAGAATCTTTCTGGAATGAATTGTATGTTTATTTAGAACTGTATGTTTTACCGTCACCTTGAGTAACAAATGCTGAACATACTATACTATTAGAGTGATTTACAAAAAGATTAAGGACCTGATGTAGCTTCTGCCCATAACCCCAGTACTTTGGGAGGCCAAGGCAGAAGGATCACTTGAGGGCAGGAGTTCAAAGCTGCAGTGAGCTTGGCTTACTGCAGCCTCCACCTTCCAGGTTCAAGTGATTCTCCTGCCTCAACCTCCTGAATAGCCAGGACTACAGGTGCATGCCACCACACCCAGCTAATTTTTTTTGTAGTTTTAATAGAGATGGGGCTTCACCTAGTTGGCCAGGATGGTCTAGATCTCTTGATCTCATGATCCACTCGCCTTGGCCTCCCAGAGTGCTGGGATTACAGGTGTGAGCCACTGTCTGGCCTCTGTGTGTGTGTGTGTGTGTGTGTGTTTCTTTTTTTTTTTTTGAGACAGAGTGTCACTTTGTTGCCCAGGCTGGAGTACAATGGGATGATCTTGGCTCATTACAGCCTCCACCTTCCAAGGATCCAGCGATTCTCACGCCTCAGCCTCCCAAGTAGCCGGGATTACACGCATGCACCACCACGCTCAGCTAATTTTTTTGTATTTTTAGTAGAGACAGGGTTTCACCACGTTAGCCAGGCTGGTCTCAAACTCCTGTCCTGGAGTGATCTGCCTCGGCCCCTTGGGATTGCAAGCATGAGCCACTCACTGCACCTGGCCAATAGAGGGTAATAAATGTTAAATTACCTGGCTAGTAAAGAGTATTTTCTAAGTGTCTTATCTCACCATTCCCAATGCCTTTTCTTTTTCCCTTTGAGACAGAGTCTTAATCTGTCGCCTAAGCTGGAGTGCAGTGGTGTGATATTGGCTTGCTGTAACCTCTGCCTCCCAGGTTCAAACAATTCTCCTGCCTCAGCCTCCCAAGTAGCTGGGACTACAGGTGTACCACCATAGTGGTGCTCAGCTAATTTTTGGATATTTAGTAGAGACAGGGATTTACCATGTTGGCCAGGCTGGTCTTGAACTTCTGGCCTCAATTGATCCACCCACCTCCCAAAGTCCTGGGATTACAGGCGTGAACCACCATGTGCAGCCCCAGTGACTTTTTTTAAGCTCCTTTAATCTTTTCTTTCCTGGCTCTCTTCATTGTCAGTGTCTGCTATTTACTCCCTACCTAGTCACCCCCTTCACCAGAATATTATGTCCTTTTTGTTTTATTTTGCAGGATCTTATTTTTCTTTTCTTTTTTTGAGATGTAGTTTCGTTCTGTTCCCCAGGCTGGAGTGCAGAGGCACGATGTTGGCTCACTGCGACCTCCACCTCCTGGGTTCAAGCAGTTCTCCTGCCTCAGCCTCCTGAGTAGCTGGGACTATAGGTGTGCACCACTGTGCTTGGCTAATTTTTGTATTTTTAGTAGAGATGGGGTTTCACCATGTTAGCCGGGCGGTCTCGATCTCCTGACCTCATGATCTGCCTGCCTTGGCCTCCCAAAATGCTGTGATTACAGGCATGAGCCACCATGCCCGGCCCTTATTTTGCCTTTCTATTGAATCCCCTCCATCTAGAATAGTACCAGACATGTAGTAAGTATGCAGATATTGGCTGTATGAGTGAATCGCTGCTTTTTTATTTTTTTGAGATGGAGTTTCGCTCTTGTTACCCAGGCTGGAGTGCAATGGTGCGATCTCGGCTCACCACAACCTCCATCTCCTGGGTTCAGGCAATTCTCCTGCCTCAGCCTCCTGAGTAGCTGGGATTACAGGCACGCACCACCATGCCCAGCTAATTTTTTGTATTTTTAGTAGAGACGTGGTTTCACCATGTTGACCAGGATGGTCTCGATCTCTTGACCTCGTGATCCACCTGCCTCGGCCTCCCAAAGTGCTGGGATTACAGGCGTGAGCCACCGTGCCCTTCCGAATCACCGCTTTTAATTATCATCACCGTTGCTCTCTCTACTTCTGGTCTATGATCCACTTACTTTTTTTTTTTTTTTTTTTTTTGTGATTGAGTTTTACTCTTGTTGCCCAGGCTGGAGTGCAATGGTGTGAGCTTGGCTCACTGTAACCTCTGCCTCCCAGGTTCAAGCAATTCTCCTGCCACAGCCTCCTGAGTAGCTGGGATTACAGGCATGTGCCACCTCTCCTGGCTAATTTTTTGTTTTTTTTGTAGAGACGGGGTTTCTCCATGTTGGTCAGGGTGTCTCCATCTCCTGACGTCATATTCCACCCACTTTGGCCTCCCAAAGTGTTGTGATTACAGGTGTGAGCCATGGTGTCCGGCTATGATCCACTTTGAATTTAGTTTTGTTATTTGGAGTGAGATATGAGTATTACATCGTTCTTTTACATGTGGGTATACTCTTGTCCCAACACTATTTGTTAAGAAAATCAAAAACTGTTATTTTCCCATTCAGTCATCTTGGGGCTGGGAGCAGTGGCTCACAGCACTCTGGGAGGCCAAGGCAGGTGGATCATGGTGACACTAAAAATACAAAAAATTGGCTGGGCATGGTGGTGCATGTCTGTAATCCTAGCTACTCGGGAGGCTGAGGCAAAAGAATTGCTTGAGTCTAGGAGATGGAGGTTGTAGTTGGCCGATATTGTCACTGCCCTTCAGACTCAGTGACAGAGAAATACTCTGTCTCAAATAATAATAATAATAATAATTTAAAAATAAAATAAAAATTAGCGGGGCACAGTGGCTCATGCCTGTAATCTCAGCATTTTGGGAGGCCAAGGCAGGTGGACCACTTGATGTCAGGAGTTCAAACAGCCTGGTCAACATGGTGAAACCTTGTCGCTACTAAAAATACAAAAAATTAGCGGGACATGATGGTACACACCTGTAATCCTAGCTACTTGGGAGACTGAGACAGGAGAATTGCTTGAACCAGGGAGATGGAGTTTGCATTGAGCTGAAATTGTACCACTGCACTCCAGCCTGGGCAACAGAGCGAAACTCCATCTCAAAACAAAAAAACAAACAAACAAATAAAAATGAAAATTGTCTCAATATTTATTATTGTTGAAAATCACTTGATTATAGATATATGTATGAGTTTATTTCTATACTCTCAATTTCATTTTATTGATGTATATGTCTGTTATGCTATTACCACACTGTCTTGATTACTATAGATTTGTGGTGAGGTGTTGAGATTTTAAACTAATTATAGTCATCTTACATGAACTGCTTACCATTTATATTTGATTATGCAGCATGAAATAATTATGAATATATCATTAAATATGCCATATTAACTTTTGATAAGTTTTATGTGATCATAACAGTAAGCCATATGCATGTAAGTTCAGTTTTCATAGATCATTGCTTATGTAGTTTAGGTTTTTGCTTATGCAGCATCTAAAAACAATTGGGAAACTATTGGTTGTAATTCACCTGCCATTACTTTTTAAATGGCTCTTAAGGGCAGTTGTGAGATTATCTTTTCATGGCTATTTGCCTTTTGAGTATTGTCTCTATAAAAGGAAGTAACTTGGATTGTTCTTTCTTTATAATTTATAGATTTTGCATGCTGAAACTTCTTAACCAGAAGAAAGGGCCTTCACAGTGTCCTTTGTGTAAGAATGATATAACCAAAAGGTATATAATTTGAGTAATTATGGCAGGTTGAAAGCAACAACAGTAGGAAAAAGTAGAAATTATTTAATAACATAGCTTGTGTTCCTACAAAACCATTCATCAGTAGACAAATTTATAAAAGAGTTTTTAGCAGACAGTGAATTATTTCCAGAGTTATTTTCCTGAAAGTTTTATGGGACATCTGCCTTATACATGTATTAGAAACTTACTGCCTTTCTTTAATGTTTCTAAGTAGTGTTAGAACTTGCAGACTTAGGTAAAGTAGGGCTCTATCCCCCTGCCCCAATTGTCTGCTAATCTTTTTATTTTTTTTCACTGTGTTTCTTTTTATTTATTTGTTTTTTTAAGACAAGGTCTTGCTCTGTTGCCCAGGCTGGAGTGCAGTGGTGTGATTTCAGCTCACTGCAGCCTCCACCTTCCGGGCTCCTCCTATGTTAGCCTCCCAAGTAGCTGGGACTACAGGCGCACACTACCATGCCCAGCCAATTTTTGTATTTTTTTATGAAGATGAGGTTTTGCCGCATTGCCCAGGCTGGTAACTCCTGAGCTCAGGTGATTTGCCTGCCTGGGCCTCCCAAAGTGCTGGGATTAAAGGTTTGTGTTTCTATCTAATAATTTAGACAAACAAAATGTATTTATATATTGTGTATCTCTTCTGCCACAAGATAAATTCTATTAGTGTAGCAACTTTGTCTTAATTAACACTTTCTCTGAAGTTTGGTATATAGTAGGCACTCAGATGCTTAAAGGAATGAATGAATTATGTTTTAATTCCACTTTACTAAACCCAAGTCTTCCTTTGGACATTGTTATCTATTTGTGTTTTCAAAGAAATATAATCATAATTTGACAGAAACCCTTGAGAGGCAGAACTAACAGTGAGGAATTGGGTGGGGTTCAGAAGTTAAGAACAGTAAACCCAGCAGGGTGTGATGGCTCTTGCCTAAAACCCTACCACACTGGGAGGCTGAGGTGGGATTATCACTTGAAGCCAGGAGTTTGGGATCAGTCTGGGCACCATAGTACATGGTGGCATATCCCCATAGTCCTAGCTACTTGGGAGGCTGTAGGGGGAGGATAGCTTGAGTGCAGAAGTTTGAGGCTGCAGTGGGCTATGATTGTGGCACTACATGCTAGCCTACACAACAGAGCAAGATCCTGTCTCTAAATTTTAAAGAAATAAGTTCTCTAGTTTTCTATCCAGTGGATTTATATCTGCTATGGATTTAGGGCAGTATTATATCAGATAATTTGAGGCATTTGGTAGACTTCAATGAATGACAAAACGTTACTAAAACAGTACTGTTACATGGTTTATTTGGATGTCAATGACGTATTGATTATAGAGGTGTTCTACTGTTGCTGCATCTTATTTTTGTTTACATGTCTTTTCTTATTTTAGTGTCTTTAAAAAGTTGATAATCACTTGCTGAGGGTGTTTTTCAAACAATTTAATTTCAGAAGCCTACAGGAAAGTACAAGATTTAGTCAACTTGTTGAAGAACTATTGAAAATCATTCACGCTTTTGAGCTTGACACGGGTTTGCAGTGTAAGTATTTAATAGCCCAAGACTTAACGCTCAGGTGCTGTCTATGAAAACTCAGGAAGTTTGCACAATTATTTTCTATGATGTGGTAATAAGACCTCTTAGTCTAGGTTAATTTCAGTTCTGTATCTATAATCTGTTTTTATTTTTTGAGATGGAGTCTTGCTCTGTCGCGCAGGCGCGATCTGCAACCTCCTCCTCCCGGGTTCAAGCAATTCTCCTGGCTCAGCCTTCCAAGTATCTGAGACTACAGGCGCGTACCACTATGCCTGGCTAATTTTTTATATTTTTAGTACAGACAGGGTTTCACCATGTTAGCCAGGATGGTCTCGATCTCCTGACCTCGTGATCTGCCCACCTCTGTGCTGAGATTATAGCACAGAGTGCCACCAAAGTGCTGAGATTACAGGTGTGAGCCATCGTCCCTGGCTCTATAATCTGTTTTTTAAAAGTTACTCCCACTGGTCTCACACCCTGTTATTAATCCTAAGGTGCACATTTTTCACATCTTAACATCTGTGAAATTGGGAGCATTTTACTATTGATGATGTGTCATTTGTTTAATTTGTGTGCTTTCTTTCTAGTAATACAGGAAATAATAATGCAACTGACATTGTTGGTGTCTTAGCTTTAGTGAAATACGGTATTGATAGACAAATTTGTTAGTGTTAAGGTAGAAAACAAGGACTCTAAATAACTTTGATGGTCTGTGTATTTGTTTTTCTTTGTTTCCTAGGAGTAGAATTACCAGTTGATTTTTTTTTTTAAATCATAGGTTACCTTAATGCATTGTCTTAACACAACAAAGAGCATATATAGGGTTTCTTTGATTATAATTCGTACATTTTTCTCTAACTGCAAACAATGTTTTCTCTTGAAATTTACAGTTGCAAACAGTTATAATTTTGCCAAAAAGGAAAATAACTCTCCTGAACATCTAAAAGATGAATTTTCTATCATCCAAAGTATGGGCTACAGAAATCGTGCCAAAAGACTTCGACAGAGTGAACCCCAAAATCCTACCTTGGTAAAACCATTTTCTTTCTATTTCTATCCCATCTCTACAAAAAAATATATAAATTCGCCAGGTATGGTGGCAGGACCTGTAATCCCAACTACTTGGGAGACTGAGGCAGGAGAATCGTTTGAACCCTGGAGGCAGAGGTTGTAGTTAGCTGAGATTGTGCCGCTGCACTCGAGCCTGGGTGACTGCAAGACTCTGTCCACCCCCGCAGAAAAAAAAATTTATCAGATGTGATTGGAATGTATATCAAGTATCAGCTTCAGAATATGCTATATTAATACTTCAAAATGTGATTTACATAAGTAATACATAATCAGTTTTGAAAAAAAAAAAACAGAAAAAATATTCAAATAATACATATTCCAGACATTTTATTGTTACTATTTTTTACTACTATTATTTTTTAGAGACTGGGTCTCACTCTGTTGCTTAGTCTGGTCTTGCACTTCTGGCCTCAAGCAATCCTCCTACCCCAGCCTCCCAAAGCACTGGGATTATAGGCATGAACTACTGCTCCCAGCCCCAGACATTTTAGTGTATAATTTTCTGGACATTTTTTCCAGGCGTCATACCTGTTAGCTGACTGATGATAGTCAATTTATTTTGTCCATGGTGTCAAGTGTCTCTTCAGGAGGAAAAGCACAGACATTGGCCCACAATTGCTTGACCGATCTTAACATACTTATTTAGCAGGAAACCAATCTCAGTGTCCAGCTCTCTAACCCTGGAATTGTGAGATCTCTGAGGACAAAGCAGTGGATACAACCTCAAAATAAGTCTGTCTACATTGACTTGGGTAAGGGTCTCAGATTTTTAAAGTATTTAATAATTTCTGGATTGCTTTTCTTATAGTTTTGCTAAAAATCTTAGTCATAATTTATATTTGTGGTAGGCAGCTTTGGGAAGTGAATTTCTTGAGCCCTATGGTGAGTTATAAAAGATGTAGTTCCCACCTTGAAGAATCTTACTTTAAAAAGGGAGCAAGAGGCTGGGCATGGTGGCTCACACCTGTAATCTAGCACTTAAGGAGGCCAAGGTGGGTGGATCACGAGGTCAGGAGATCCAGACCATCCTGGCCAGCACAGCGAAACCCCGTCTCTACTAAAAATAGAAAAACTAGCTGGGTGTGGTGGCGCATGCCTGTAATCCCAGCTACTCGGGAGGCTGAGGCAAGAGCATAGCTTGAACTAGGGAGTCAGAGGTTACGGTGAGCCAAGATCGCACCACTGCACTCCAGCCTGGCGACAGAGCGAGACTCCATCTCAAAAAAAAAAGGCCAGGGGGGTGGCGAGCAAGAGAAAGAATATCTGGTTTTAAATATGTTTTGGAAAGATGGAGAGTAGCAGTAAGAAAAAACATGATGATGAGTTGCTACAGTATTTAACGAGATCCAAGATAAATTGTACTAGATGAGGAAGCCTTTTAAGAAGAGCAGAATCTTGGCCGGGCAGGGCGGCTCATGCCTGTAATCCTAACACTTTGGAAGGCCAAGGCAGAAGAATTGCTTGAGTCCAGGAGTTTAAGACCAGCCTGGCCAACATAGGGAGACCCTGTCTCTATTTTATTTTATTTTATTTTTCTGAGATGGAGTTTTGCTTTGTTGCCCAGGCTGGAGTGCAATGGCGCGATCTCGGCTCACTGCAACCTTTGCCGCCTGGGTTCAAGCAATTCTCCTGCCTCAGCCTCCTGAGTAGCTGGGATTATAGACACGTCACCACGCCCGGCGAAATTTTGTATTTTTAGTAGAGGCAGGGTTTCACTGTGTTGGCCATGATGGTCTTGATCTCCTGAACTTGTGATACATCCTCCTCAGCCTCCCAAAGTGCTGGGATTACAGGCTTGAGCCACTGTGCCTGGCCTCTATTTTTAAAATAATAATAAATTTTTGGCCAGATGCGGTGGCTCATGCCTGTAATTCCAGCACTTTGGGAGGCCGAGGCAGGTTGATCACCTGAGGTCAGAAGTTCGAGACCAGCCTGGCCAACATGGTGAAACCCCTCTCTACTAAAAATACAAAAAAAATTAGCTGGATATGATGGCACATGCCTGTAATCCCAGCTACTTAGGAGGCTGAGGCAGGAGAATCTCTTGAATCCAGGAGGCGGAGGTTACAGTAAGCCAAGACCATGCCACTGCACTCCAGCCTGGGTGATAGAGTGAGACTCCATTTCAAAATAATAATAATGATAATTTTAAAAAATAATGATTTTTTAAAACATATTAAAAATTATAAAAAGAAGAGCTGAGGCCAGCATAGTAACTCACACCTGTAATCTCAGCAGTGGCAGAGGATTGCTTGAGGCCAGGAGTTTGAGACCAGCCTGGGCAACATAACAAGACTTCATCTCTACAAAAAAACATTTTTTTAAATTAGCTGGGTATGGTAGTGTGCATTTGTAGTCCTAGCTACCCAGGAGGCTGAGATGAGAGAATAGATTGAGCCCAGGGGTCTGAGGCTGCAGTGAGCTATAAATCATCCCACTGCACTCCAACTTGGGTGGCAGAGCAAGACCCCATCTCCAAAAAGAAGAGCTGAGCTCAGAATTCAAACTGGGCTCTCTAATTAGGGTATTTTTTAAAATATATTTTTAATTTAAAAGGGTAGCCATCTTTTGACATCCCAGGCACACCACCATCTTAACACTTAACTGTTTTCCACCCTTACAATCATAAATTCCTAGATAACAGGTATTGTAAAAATAATGATACTAGTGATATTTATGAGCACTTAACTAGATTCCAGGCACTATTGTGCTTTTCTTGCATAACTCATTTAGATGCTTGTCAGACCCCTGAGATTGTTACTATTATACTTATTTTACAGATGAGGAAATTAATGCACAGGGAGGTTCTGAAACATTTCCAACATAGTAAAACTAGTAAGTGGCTGAGCCATGATTCAGACCTAGGAAATTAGGCATCAGAGCCTGTGCTTTTTTTGTTTGTGTTTTTTATTTCAGTAGAGAGGGCGTCTCACCCCGTTGGCCAGACTAGTCTGGAACTCCTAATCTCAAATGATCCACCCATCTTGGCCTCCTAAAGTGCTAGGATTACAGGCAAGAGCCACTGTGCCTGGCCGAGCCTGTGCTTTTAACCACTTCTCTGTATTACATACTGGCTTAACTAGCATTGTGCCTGCCACATAGTAGTTACTTAGTAAATATTTATAGATGACTATGTTTTTCAACAAGTACATTTTTTGTTTAACCCTTTTAATTAAGAAACCTTTTATCGATTTTTTTTGGGGGGGAAATTTTTTAGGATCTGATTCTTCTGAAGATACAATTAATAAGAAAACTTACTGCAGGTGAGTCAAAGAGAACCTTTTTCCATGAAGCTGGTATATTCCTATTTAGTTAATATTAAGGATTGATGTCTCTCTTTTAAAAAATATTTTAACTTTTGTTTTCAATTCAGGGATACATGTGTAGGTTTGTTATATAGGTAAACACACAACTTGGGATTGGGTGTACAGATTTTTTTCATCACTCAGTGCTAAGCATACCCCACAGGTTTTTTTGTTTGTTTTCTTTCTTTCTGAATTTCTTCCTTCTCCCACCTTCCTCCCTCAAGTAGGCTGGTGTTTCTCTAAATAAAATAATGGTATTGGAAGAAAACTTAGAGATCATCTAGTTTAGTCCTCTCATTTTATAGTGGAGAAAATACCCTTTTTGTTTGTTTGATTTAGGTATTAGCACTGTCCAAAGGAATTGAGGACAACAGTAGAACTTTGCACATACTTGCTTCTAGCAGATTATTATTCTCTAAGTTCCTCAGTATAGTAATGTTGACACAGTAGTAATTGTGACTGATGAAAATGTTCCAGGACTTTATTTTCAACTCTTTCTGTTCCTTATTTCCATTTATCTTTCAAGCTTTGTCTATATAACTTATATAACAATCTACAAGCAGCCCCCAACTACGCTATCTACCTTCCTTAGGAATTACTGCTTGACCCTAAGTTGGTTTTTTTGTGTTTTGGTTTTCTTAAGACAAAGTCTTGCTCTGTTGCCCAGGCTGGAGTGCAATGGCATGATCTTGGCTCACCGTAACCTCTACCTCCCAGGTTCAAGTGATTCTCCTGCCTCAGCCTTCTGAGTAGCTGGGATTATAGGTGCACGCCACCATGCCTGGCTAATTTTTGTGTTTAGTAGAGACAGAGTTTCACCATGTTGGTCAGGCTGGTCTGGAACTCGTGACCTTGTGATCCACCTGCCTCAGCCTCTCAAAGTGCTGGGATTACAGGAGTGAGCCACTGTGCCTGGCCCAAGATTTTTTTTTTTTTTGAGATGGAGTCTGACTGTGTCACCCAGGCTGGAGTGCAATGGCACAATCTTGGCTCACTGCAGCCTCTACCTCCTTGGTTCAAATGATTCTCCTGCCTCAGCCTTCAGAGCAGCTGGGATTACAGGTATGCACCACCATGCCTGGCTAATTTTTGTATTTTTAGTAGATACCGGGTTCACCATAGTGGCCAGCCTGTTCTCAATCTCCTGAGCTCAAGTGAGTCACCCACCTTGGCCTCCCAAAGTGCTGGGATTACAGGCGTGATATTGTCAGTTTTAGTTTATAACTGACTTCCCTAATCTCATAATTGGAAGCAAGTGGTTTTTAGACTGAAAAAGCACAGAAGGTAATGTAGCAAAGTGGTGGTTTGCATTCTGTTGGGTTATCTGCAATCCTAGTGTTCCCTTTGTTTACATATCCTTGCTTCTGCCTGTCATTAAGATATACTTTTAAGTGTTTTTAAAAACTATCTTTTGGTTATCATTTAAATTTTGGCTTTTATTTGCATGTCCATAAATCACTACTATACTACTGTCCTGATTTTTGTGACTGCATCCTCAGTCTTTGACCATTCTATTTCTTTTTTTCTCTTTCTTTTTATTTAGACGGAGTCTCACTCTGTCACCGTAGGCTGGAGTGCAGTGGTGCAATCTCAGTTCATTGCAACCTCTGCCTCCCAGGTTCAAGCGATTCTCCTGCCTCAGCCTCCCAGGTAGCTGAGACTACAGGCGCACACCACCACACCCAGATAACTGGCCATTCCATTTCTTTCTTTCTTTCTTTTTTTTTTTTTTTTTTTTGAGACGGAGTCTCACTCCCTTGTCCAGGCTAGAGTGCAGTGACATGATCTCAGCTCTCTGCAACCTCTGCTTCCCAGGTTCAAGCCATACTCCTGCCTCAGCCTCCCGAGTAGCTGGGACGACATGCACACGCCACCACACCCAGCTAATTTTTGTGTTTTAGTAGAGATGGGGTTTCACCATGTTGGCTATGCTGGTCTTGAACTCATGACCTCAAGTGATCTACCCACCTTGGCCTCCCGAAGTGCTGGGGTTATGGGCGTGAGCCACCAGACCCGGCAACCATTCCATTTCAACTATAATTTTTTAAAGGAGAGAGTAGCTTTCAATAAGTGAATAAGATTGGTTGGCTTTCTGCAACTGAAAGAGCTAAAATATTTGATCTTGATCATTTTACAGTTCTGCATGCATATTACTAGTGTTTTCTTATTAGGACTTCTGTCTTATCCCTATAGTGTGGGAGATCAAGAATTGTTACAAATCACCCCTCAAGGAACCAGGGATGAAACCAGTTTGGATTCTGCAAAAAAGGGTAATGGCAAGGTTTCCCACTTAACAGGCACTGTTAAGAGAGTAGGTAGATACTGTACTGTAATTAGATTATTCTTAAGACCATTTGGGACCTTTACAATCCACAAAATCTCTTGGCAGAGTTTAAGTATCATTCTTTGTCAAGTGTCACGGTATGGCCCATTAAATTTCAATGTTACTACACTAATGTAGCTCAAATAAGACCTTCCATAACTGATTGTTGCCCTTTACTTTTTTTTTGAGACAGCGTCTCACTCTGTTGCCGAGGCTGGAGTGCAGTGGTGCAGTCTCGGCTCACTGCAACCTCCACCTCCCAGGCTCAAGCTATCTTCCCACCTCAGCCTCCTGAATAGCGGGGACTACAGGCGCATGCCACCACACCTGGCTAATTTTTTGTGGTTCTATAGACACAGGTCTCTATAAAAGCTGATCTCAAACTCCTAGACTCAAGCAATCTGCCCACCTTGGCCTCCCAAAGTGCTGCAGTTACAGGCATGAGCCACTGTGCCTGGCCTCCCCTTTACTTTTAATTGATGTGTTTGTATTACATCTTTTACCTACTAGTTTTTAAATACAGGGAGTGGTAAATCTGTAGGTAGAACAGAGTATTAAGTAGACCAATGATCTTTAGAGTACATCAGAACCAGTTTTCTGATGACCATTCTGCTTTTAATTCCCTCTTAGATGTTAGAGAAATAGGAGTTGTGGTTTTTGTATAGGGAAAAATCTGAATTTAAAAATTTAATGGATCTTAAGTGGAAATAATCTGGGTAAATAGGAATTAAATGAAAAGTATGATCTACATCCTAGGTATACTTGGTAGTTCATGAAGTTTCTCTAAATATAACCAGTTAGTTGATTTCCACCTCCAAGTTGTATTAAGTTTGTATTTTTTTAATGGCAATTCAGTTTTTGAGTACTTTGTTATTTTTGTATATTTTCAGCTCCTTGTGAGTTTTCTGAGAAGGATATAACAAATACTGAACATCATCAATCCAGTAGTAACAATTTGAACACCACTGAGAAGCATGCAACTGAGAGGCATCCAGAAAAGTATCAGAGTAGTTCTGTTTCAAACTTGCATGTGGAGCCATGTGGCACAAATACTCATGCCAGCTCATTATGGCATGAGAACAGCAGTTTATTACTCACTAAAGACAGACTGAATGTAGAAAAGGCTGAATTCTGTAATAAAAGCAAACAGCCTGGCTTAGCAAGGAGCCAACATAACAGATGGGCTGAAAGTGAGGAAACGTGTAATGATAGGCAGACTCCCAGCACAGAGAAAAAGGTAGATCTGGATGCTGATCCCCTGCATGGGAGAAAAGAATGGAATGAGCAGAAACCTCCATGCTCTGAGAAGCCTAGAGATGATACTGAAGATGTTGCTTGGTTAACACTAAATAGCAGCATTCAGAAAGTTAATGAGTGGTTTTCCAGAAGTGATGAACTGTTAACTTCTGATGACTCACATGACGAGGGGTCTGAATCAAATGCCAAAGTAGCTGAAGCATTGGAAGTTCTAAATGAAGTAGATGGATATTCTAGTTCTTCAGAAAAAATAGACTTACTGGCCAGTGATCCTCATGATGCTTTAATATGTAAAAGTGAAAGAGTTCATTGCAAATCAGTAGAGAGTAGTATTGAAGATAAAATATTTGGGAAAACCTATCGGAGGAAGGCAAGCCTCCCGAATTTGAGCCATGTAACTGAAAATCTAATTATAGGAGCATTTGTTACTGAACCACAGATAACACAAGAGCATCCTCTCACAAATAAATTAAAGCGTAAAAGGAGAGTTACATCAGGACTTCATCCTGAGGATTTTATCAAGAAAGCAGATTTGGCAGTTCAAAAGACTCCTGAAAAGATAAATCAGGGAACTAACCAAATGGAGCGGAATGATCAAGTGATGAATATTACTAACAGTGGCCATGAGAATAAAACAAAAGGTGATTCTATTCAGAATGAGAACAATCCTAACCCAGTAGAATCACTGGAAAAAGAATCTTTCAGAAGTAAAGCTGAACCTATAAGCAGTAGTATAAGCAATATGGAACTAGAATTAAATATCCACAATTCCAAAGCATCTAAAAAGAATAGGCTGAGGAGGAAGTCTTCTACCAGGCATATTCATGAGCTTGAATTAGTAGTCAGTAGAAATCTAAGCCCACCTAATTATACTGAAGTACAAATTGATAGTTGTTCTAGCAGTGAAGAGCTAAAGAAAAAAAATTACAACCAAATGCCAGTCAGGCACAGCAGAAAGCTACAACTCATGGAAGATAAAGAACGTTCAACTGGAGCCAAAAAGAGTAGCAAGTCAAATGAACAAAGTAAAAGACATGCCAGTGATACTTTCCCAGAACTGAGGTTAACAAACATACCTGATTCTTTTACTAACTGTTCAAATACTAATGAACTTAAAGAATTTGTCAATCCTAGCCTTCCAAGAGAAGAAAAAGAGAAACTAGAAACAGTTAAACTGTCTAATGATGCCAAAGACCCCAATGATCTCATGTTAAGTGGAGAAAGTGTTTTGCAAATTGAAAGATCTGTAGAGAGTAGCAGTATTTCATTGGTACCTGGTACTGATTATGGCACTCAGGAAAGTATCTCATTACTGGAAGTTAGCACTCTAGGGAAGGCAAAAACAGAACCAAATAAATGTGTGAGTCAGTGTGCAGCATTTGAAAACCCCAAGGAACTAATTCATGGTGGTTCTAAAGATACTAGAAATGGCACAGAAGGCTTTAAGTATCCATTGGGACCTGAAGTTAACTACAGTCAGGAAACAAGCATAGATATGGAAGAAAGTGAACTTGATACTCAATATTTGCAGAATACATTCAAGGTTTCAAAGCGCCAGTCATTTGCTCTGTTTTCAAATCCAGGAAATCCAGAAAAGGAATGTGCAACATTCTCTGCCCACTCTGGACCCTTAAAGAAACAAAGTCCAAAGGTCACTCTTGAATGTGAACAAAAGGAAGAAAATCAAGGAGAGAAAGAGTCTAATAGCGAGCCTGTAGAGACAGTTAACATCACTGCAGGCTTTCCTATGGTTTGTCAGAAAGATAAGCCAGTTGATTATGCCAAAGGTATTGAAGGAGGCTCTGGGCTTTGTCTATCATCTCAGTTCAGAGGCAATGAAACTGGACTCATTATTCCAAATAAACATGGACTTTTACAAAACCCATATCATATACCACCACTTATTCCCACCAGGTCATTCGTTAAAACTAAATATAAGAAAAACCTGCTAGAGGAAAACTCTGAAGAACATTCAATGTCACCTGAAAGAGCAATGGGAAACAAGAACATCATTCCAAGTACAGTGAGCACAATTAGCCACAATAACAGAGAAAATGCTTTTAAAGAAACCAGCTCAAGCAGTATTAATGAAGTAGGTTCCAGTACTAATGAAGTAGGCTCCAGTATTAATGAAGTAGGTTCCAGTGATGAAAACATTCAAGCAGAGATAGGTAGAAACAGAAGGCCAAAATTGAATGCTATGCTTAGATTAGAGCTTTTGCAACCTGAGATGTATAAGCAAAGTCTTCCTATAAGTAATTGTAAACATCCTGACACTAAAAAGCAAGAACATGAAGTAGTTCAGACTGTTAATACAGACCTCTCTCCATGTCTGATTTCAGATAACGTAGAACAGCATATGGGAAGCAGTCATACATGTCAGGTTTGTTCTGAGACACCTGAGGACCTGTTAGATGATGGTGAAATAAAGGAAGATACTAGTTTTGCTGAATATGGCATTAAGGAAACTTCTGCTGTTTTTAGCAAAAGTGTCCAGAGAGGAGAGCTCAGCAGGAGCCCTAGCCCTTTCACCCATACGCATTTGGCTCAGGTTTACCAAAGAGGGGCCAAGAAATTAGAGTCCTCGGAAGAGAACTTATCTAGTGAGGAAGAAGAGCTTCCCTGCTTCCAACACTTGTTATTTGGTAAAGTAAGCAATACACCTCAGTCTACCAGGCATAACACTGTTGCTATTGAGTGCCTGTCTAAGAACACACAGGAGAATTTATTATCATTGAAGAGTAGCTTAAATGACTGCAGTAACCAGGTAATATTGGCAAAGGCATCCCAGGAACATCACCTTAGTGAGGAAACAAAATGTTCTGGTAGCTTGTTTTCTTCACAGTGCAGTGAACTGGAAGACTTGACTACAAATACAAACACCCAGGATCCTTTCTTGATTGATTCTTCCAAACAAAAGAGGCATCAGTCTGAAAGCCAGGGAGTTGGTCTGAGTGACAAGGAATTGGATTCAGATGATGAAGAAAGGGGAATAGACTTGGAAGAAGATAATCAAGAAGAGCAAAGTATGGATTCGAACTTAGGTATTGGAATCAGGTTTTTGTGTTTGCCCAATCTGTTTATAGAAATGAGCTAAATGTTTATGCCTTTTGGGGAGCACATTTTACAAATTTCCAAGTATAGTTAAAGGAACTGCTTCTTAAACATGAAACGTGTTCCTCCTAAGGTGCTTTTTCTAAAAAGTCAAAAATCTTTGACACCCAGTTAGAGTGTCATCTTTGATTGAATGAGATTTAACATCGTAATTATTGGTGTACTTACTTGTGGTTTCATTTTCTAAAAGGAAATCCCGGTGTCCCAAAGCAAGGAATTTAATCATTTTCTGTGACATGAAAGTAAATCCAGTCCTGCCAGTGAGAAGAAAAAGATACAGCAAGTGGCAGTGTTTATAGTCTGCTTTTACATCTGAACCTCTGTTTTTATTGTTACTTAAGGTGAAGCAGCATTTGGGTATGAGAGTGAAACAAGCATCACTGAAGACTGCTCAGGGCTATCCTCTCAGAGTGATATTTTAACCACTCAGGTAAAAAGCGTGTGTGTGTATGTGTCTGGTGTCCTTTGTATCAGTATTATGTATCCCACATTCTTAGGATTGCTGACATCATCTCTTTGAATTATTGGCATAACAGGTGTTTTGTGGTTCATTGTCTCCTTAAAGTGTAAGCACCTTGATGGAACTCATACCACCTTTTATTTCACACACACACACACACACTGCCTAGCTTATTATAGCATACTAAATACTGAATTTCATGAATAAGCTAAACCTTCAAAACCCATTTGCTAATCTCAGCACTTTGGTATGCCAAGGTGGGCGGATGACCTGAGGTCAGAAGTTTGAGGCCAGTCTGGCCAACATGGTGAAACCTTATATCTACTAAAAATACAAAAATTAGCTGGGTGTGGTGGCCAACGCCTGTAATCCCAGCTACTCTGAGAGACTAAGACAGGAGAATCACTTGAATCCAGGAGACAGGTGGCAGTGAGCTGGGATTGTACCACTGCACTCCAGCCTGGGTGGCAGAGTCAGACTCCATCTCACAAACAAAAAACATCATTTGGCCTATAGCAAAAACGTGACAGCACTATTGTATCAAGAGAGGTGAGAAAAACAAGCCACAGCAGGATGATTAAAAGGGGTCTGGAAATCTTCATTTTAAGAATATGCCTACTGCAGATCAGAGAAGGTAAGCAAACTGCCTAAGGCCACACAGCCAGGTACAGAACTCTCACTAATATTATTGCCAGCAATTGCAATTTTGGTGTTTATTTTTGGTACCAAGTTGGAGGCTACAGGGTTCTCTTCATGTTAGAGACCATCTAGCCTTTCACTGTTTTGTAGATACTTCTGTTCTTTATTTTTTTCCTTTTAAAATCTAGTTTGTTTGTTGTTTTGGTTTCTTTGAGACAGGGTCTTACTCTGTCACCCAGGCTGGATTGCAGTGGTGCAGTCATGGCTCCCTGTAGCTTTGACTTCCTGGGCTCAAGCAATCCTCTTACCTCAGCTTCCTGAGTAGCTGGGACCAAGGTGCCCACCAACACACCCAGCTAATTTTTAAATTTTTACTAGAGACAACATCTCACTATGTTGCCCAGACTGGTCTCCTGGGCTGAAGTGATCCTCCTATCTCAGCCTCCCAAAATGCTGGGATTACAGGCATAAGCAACCACACCTGGCCTATTTGTTATTGTTTTTCTTTTTTTTTTGGAGACAGAGTCTCACACTCTTGCCCAGGCTGGAGTGCAGTGGCACAATCTCAACTCGCTGCAACCTCTGCCTCCCAGGTGGTTCAAGCGATTCTCTGCATCAGCCTCCTGAGTAGCAGGGGTTATAGGCACATGCCACCATACCTGGCTAATTTTTGTATTTTTAATAGTGTTTCTTTTTAATTGCTCATAAATCATCTTCTTTCTTTTTTTTTTTTTTTTGAGATGGAGTTTCACTCTTGTTACCGAGGCTGGAGTGCAATGGCACAATCTCGGCTCACTGCAACCTCTGCCTCCTGGGTTCAGGCAATTCTGCCTCAGCCTTCTGAGTAGCTGGGATTACAGGCACACGTCACCATGCCCAGCTAATTTTTTGTATTTTTAGTAAAGACAGGATTTCACCATGTTGACCAGGATGATCTCGATCTCTTGACCTCGTGATCCACCCGCCTCGGCCTCCCAAAGTGCTGGGATTACAGGCTTGAACCACCGTGCCTGGCCAAATCATCTTTTTTCTTTAAAAAAAAAAAGATTTTTTTAACCAAGGACAGTTTGTCTTGACGGAGGACAAAAAGAATTTTAAAAATATATATATATGAGAGGCTGAAGCAGGAGAATCACTTGAACCTGGGAGGCGGAGGTTGCAATGAGTTGACATCATGCTGCTGCACTCTAGCCTGGGCAGCAAGAGTGAAACTCCATCTCAAAAAAAGAAAGTACACAATTTTACTTTCTGGACCTTACGGTCAAGGCCAATAGTTTGGTCACTTATGAAGTAAATAAAAGCTTTACCTTTTTTTTTTTTTCTTGAGACAGAGTCTTGTTCTTGTCATCCAGGCTGGAGTGCAATGGCATAATCTTGGCTCACGGCAACCTCTGCCTCCCAGATTCAAGTGATTCTCCTGCCTCAGCCTCCCAAGTAGCTGGGATTACAGGCATGCACCACTATGCCTGGCTAATTTTTGTATTTTTAGTAGAGAAGGGGGTTTCACCGTGTTGGCCAGGCTGGTCTCGAACTCCTGACCTTGTGATCTTCCTGCCTCCCAAAGTGCCGGCATTACAGGTGTGAGCCACTGCGCCCAACCAGCTTTACCATGTATGGGACCATTTGGCAATGTGAAATGTCCCTGTACAAAAGGCAGAATAGTCTAGAAAACACATTCTCTATCATAGCATCTAAAAATTAGCATCATCATCATAGAACCAGGCTCTGTCTCCTAATTTTTTTTTTTTAAGATGGAGTTTTGCTCCGTTACCCAGGCTGGAGTGCAGTGGCACAGTCTTGGCTCGCTGTGACCTTTACTTTACTTCCCAGGTTCAAGTGATTCTCATGCCTCAGCCTCCAAAGTAGCTGGGATTACAGGTGCCTTCTACCACACCTGGCTCATTTTTTTTGTATTTTTTTAAGAAAGACAAGGTTTCACCATGTTGGCCAAGCTCGTCTCGAACTCCTGACCTCAGATGATCTGCCCACCACAGCCTCCCAGAGTACTGGGATTACAGGCGTGAGCCACCATGCCTGACCTCCTAATTTTTATTTGTAGAAGTGGCATCAAAATTTTCCAAGTCCTTATGGAAAAATTCAGGCTCATCTCAGTTTATTTTTTTCATTTATTTATCTTCCATTAGATTGACAACTTCTAATAATTAGGTTGGTTATTTGTACTCCTAGCACAGGGTTCTGTGCAGAATACACACACAGTAATTGCTGGCAGTAATATTGGTGAGAGTTCTTTACTGGGCTGTGTGATCTTAGACAGTTTGCTTACGTTCTCTGACCTGCTGTAGGCACAGTCTTAAAGTGGAGCTGTCCAAACCCCCTTGAATCATCCTACTGTGGCTTATTTTTCTCACCTAAGTCTTAAATACCTTTTTAGCTGCTAGTAAGTGAATGATGTTTTTTTTGTGAACTTTCTGAAGTCAGATTAGGTGAAGTTGAGAAAAGCCTGATATTCTTGTAAAGTTATATATGTGCATCATAGAAAACTTAGAAAATACAGATAAACAAAAATCCATGGATGAACCTTGAAGACATCATGTTAACTGAAATAAATTGGACATGAAAGGACACATGTTATATGTTTCCACTTATCTGAGATACCTAGAATAGTTAAATTTGGTTACTCTGGGCACACTGCCTGTAGGTTAGCCTTGCTTCACAAGGAGCAGTTAAAAACAAAAAAAACTAAATTCATCGAGACAGAATGTAGAATAGTGGTTACTAGGGACTTGGAGAGGGGGAAATAGAGTTATTGTTTGATGAGTACAGATTTCAGTTTTGGGATGAAAATGTTCTGGAGATGGATAGTGGCAGTGGTAACACAACAGTGTGAAAACGTAATGCCCCGAACTGTACACTTGAAATGATTAAAATGGTAAGTTAATTGCAATTTGTGTTATCCAGAAATGGTTACCAATTTATTGGTATATATTCTTTCAGTACTCCTTTGAGTGCAAGGGGTGCTTGTATATAATTTAGCTTTAAAATATATCCAGTAGACCAGGCACATGGCTCACACCTGTAATCCTACCACTTTGGGAGGCTAAGGCAGGAGGATTGCTTGAGCCCCAGAGTTCAGGGCTGCAGTGAGTCGTGATTGCATCACTGTACTCTGGTCTGGGCAACCTCTATCTGAAAAAAAAAATTAGTGGGGCTTAGTGGTATACACCTATAGTCTCAGCTACTTGAGTGGCTGGGGTAGGATTGCTTGATCTCAGCAAGTTGAGCTGTGGTGAACCTTGATGGTGCCACTGTACTCCTGCCTGGATAATATAGTGAGACCCTGTCTCAAAAAAAAGAGAAATCCAGATAATACTGTACGTTGTATCTAGCTTTTACTGGGTCATTAAAATTCTTTTTTTTTCTCCTTGAGACAGTCTTGCTCAGGCACCAGGCTGCACAATCTCGACTTACTGTAACCTTTTCCTCCCGGGTTCAAGCAATTGTCCTGCCTCAGCCTCCTGAGTGGGGACTGCAGGCGTGTACCTCCATGCCCAGCTAATTTATTTATTTATTTATTTATTTATTTTTAATGAGACGGAGTTTCGCTCGTTACCCAGGCTGGAGTGCAATGGCACAATCTCGGCTCACCGCAACCTCCGCCTCCTGGGTTCAGGCAATTCTCCTGCCTCAGCCTCCCAAGTAGCTGGGATTACAGGCATGCACCACCATGCTCAGGTAATTTTTTGTATTTTTAGTAGAGACGGGGTTTCACCTTGTTGACCAGGATGGTCTCGATTTCTTGACCTCATGATCCACCTGCCTCAGCCTCCCAAAGTGCTGGGATTATAGGCATGAGCCACTGCACCTGGCTTTTTTTTTTTTTTTTTTGAGACTGAGTGTCACTCTGTCTCCCAGTCTGGAGTACAATGGCACAATCTCAGCTCACTGCAACCTCCACCTCCCAGTTTCAAACGATTCTCCTGCCTCAGCCTCCTTGAGTAGCTGGGTCTACAGGCACCTGGGACTACATGCCCGGCTAATTGTCTTTTTGGTAGAGACGGAGTTTCATCATCAGGATGGTCTTGATCTCTTGATCTCATGATCTGCCCTCTTCCACCTCTCAAAGTGCTGGGACAGGTGTGAGCCACCGTGCCCGGTCAGGTCATTAAAATTCTTAAGTGACTGCATCTTTAATTACTATATGGCATTCTGTCCTTCTGGTTTATCATGGTTTATTTGACCTATTGCTGAGTGTTGACGGTTTCAGGGTAAGAGGCACAGTTTGCTATTACATACCTCACTATAGTGGCATCCTGGTAGCTAAAGACTTGCCCACATCCCTGAATACTTCCCTAGTATAAATTCCTAGAACTAGGATTTTGGTTTTTGTCACATGCTGCTAAATTGTTCTTTAGACTGAACCAGTTTGTGCTCTTCCAGCCCCTGTGGTATATGATAGTTCCCATTTTCCTGTACCTTGCCAACACTGGGTGATATCCAGTTTTAAAATCTTAATCTTGCATTGCTATGAGAACTACAGTTAGAGAGGGCTTATCTTCTACTGCCCATTCTGCATACAGAGCAAATCCCTCTAGGCCTGAAGCCCCTTGGAGTTGGCAAGAAACCTTTGAGATGACTGCCCACTCTGTATCTGAGTTGTCACGAGTATTCGCCACTTCTGCAGGATTGCCATGGCAACTAAACTGATGAAAAGATTTAGGAGTCCTTTTCTCTGTTTGCAATTCCTATGATACTTTTTGGATGTGTATTTGGGTCTTTGTCAATATACCCATCATCTAATTCTGTCCATTGTGTTTTAAAGTTTAAGGTTGCAATTTTTGATTACATCTGCCTTAGCCATACTGTATTATATTTGACATTCGATATACTACATCCTTGTTTTTCTGTATTTCTGATCTTATTCCCAGAGATGTGTCTATTTGTTAAGAATTCATTTTGCAAAGTGTTTTTACTGAGCTTCTACCCAAAACAGCTGAAGTCATATTTCAGGCTATCTTACATCTAGAGTAGCACAGGCAGGAAAAATTATTGAAGTGGAATTTTATCCCTGTTTCTAATGAACCAAGAAAAGGTATATAGATCAGGGAGAATTCCTAATTTGGTATCATTGGTATCTGGGGTTTTGTTTGTCTTTACAGAAGACTGATTAACTATACTTATTCATTAATTTTCTCATTAAACTCTTGCTGAGTGCTTACTGTCTGCTAGGCATTAGAGAGACAAAAATGATTAAGGGAAGATTTCTTCCATCTAGGTCATGTGTTCCATTTGGGTATGCTAATGCATTAGCAATGTAAATCAAGTAGCAAGAGATTGTCTGTTCCCAATAGGAGATGGATTATTGGTGGGGACTTTTTTTGGGGGGCGGGGTGGGGAATAAAGTAAATACAGGAAATGTTAATTATAGATTCTAAGTAGTAGATATACAAACATTCACTGTAAAGTTCCTTCAAGTTTTCTGTATATTTGAAAATAGTCACACCATGTCAACAAAACTACCATGATAAAGTCACTATTTGTGCTAAGACTTCAGCTTGTATTTGGATTAGGCTTATTATGTAGTAGTAGAAACAACAGAAATAGTTTTAACTCATTAAATACACTTATGTTTATGGGAAGGTTATATATATATTTATGTGTAATGAATATGAACCAACAAGGGTCAGATATACAGGGGTTTACTGCAACCCCAGATATGCAATCTCGGCCTACTGCAACCTCTTCCTCCTGGGTTCAAGCAGTTCTCCTGCCTCAGCCTCCTGAGTAGCTGGGGCTGCAGGCATGCACCACCAGATAAGCCAAAGAAAACTCATCTATTAATAATTACCCCACTGCTGTTTTTCCCTCCAGACCAGTTCCAGCTGCTGTGCTGCACATTTCAGGAGTATTATTAGAATTAGCCACATTCTCCCCACTTGCCCTTCTCATATTTCACAACTCCTCCTGGTGGGGATTACTGAAGGAGACATTTGAGCTAGGCCTTGAAAGATGAGAAGAATTTTTCCAAGTGGAAGCAAGTAACGTAAAGGTACAGAGTCATGGAATGCCCAGAAAACATAAAGTTGTCCTGTGTTACAGGGAAACAACTCGTGTGAGGCGTGTTGGGAGAAATGAGAGATGACACCAGGGTGTAAAGGGCCTATGTTTAGAAATTTGGACTTTATTCTAACAGCAGTAATGGCTAACAGTTACATAGTGTTCAAAAAGTATAACTTATCTGAGCAGTAAGGTCTTTTTTTTTTTTTTGAGGAAGAATCTTGCTGTGTTGCCAAGGCTGGAGTGCCCTGGCTCCATCTCGGCTCACTGCAACCTCTGCCTCCAAGATTCGAGTGATTCTCCTGCCTCAGCCATGGTTTCACCGTGATGGCCAGGCTGGAGCACTAAGGTCTTTATGGAAGGAAAAGACATGATAAACAGGGCTTTTATGGAACTTCTATAGTAATGTAGCTGTATTAAAAGTAGGGGTTAGAGCAGCATAGTAGAATTAGAATAGAAGACCAGGTGCGGTGGTTTACGCCTGTAGTCTTAGCACTTTGGGAGGCTGAGGTGGGTGGATCAGTAGGTCAGGAGATCAAGACCGGCCTGGGCAACATGGTGAAACCCTGTCTTTACTAAAAATACAAAAATTAGCCAAGCGTGGTGTCGCGTACCTATAATCCCAGCTACTCGGGAGCCTGAGGCAAGAGAATCACTTGAACCCGGAAGGCGGAGGTTGCAGTGACCTGAGATCATGCCACTGCAGTCCAGCCTGCAAGACTGTCTCAACAGGAAAAAAAAAAAGAGAGAGAAAGAAATAGAGCTCATTGAAAGAGCACTTCAGAATTAGAATTAAGAAGTCTTGGTAACCTATTAGTTTTATTCTCCCTAATGTATTTGGTCACTTGCCTGCTGGGAAATTTGTCTAAGTTATAAAAAGTAATTCCTTTGGGAAAGCCAAAGAAAACTTATGTATTAATAATTACCCCACTACTATTTTTTCTGATTTATGCAATGGCCATACAGAGGTTAGATGTGATGGTTGTGACAGTAGTGACTAATACAGCCTGTGAAGGATTTGGGCCACACATCTGTGTGCTTTCCTTCCAGATTTACTGAGGCAAGACCTTGGCTAGGGTTTGATCAGTGATGTAACTACTCATGAGTACCACGTGGTGGCAATGGTGTTGCTGTAGACATTGGCAGCAAAGCAATGTCAGAGTAGCAGTGGAAACTTTGTAAAGCTAGGAATACATTTTCTGGTCATAAAAACCTGAAAACTATGAACTCATTGTAGCAGACAATGAGATGGCTTGTTTTTAGTAGAGGGCAAAATTGCTTTCAAGGATCAGAAAAAGAAGAAATGGAGAGTGAAACAACATGTTCCTGCCCCTTCTTGTCCCCGACCCACTGGGCTTTTTGGCAACCATTGATATTCTTCCTAAAAGTGATTTTTTTAAATGTAGATTTTAAGGCCAGGCACAGTGGCTCACAGCTGTAATCCCAGCACTTTGGGAGGCTGAGGCAGACGGATCACCTTGGATCAGGAGTTCGAGACCAGCCTGACCAACATGGCGAATCCCCGTCTCTACTAAAAATATAAAAATTAGCCGGGTGTGATAACAGGCACCTGTAATCCCAGCTACTTAGGAGGCTAAGGCAAGGAGAACCCAGGAGGCGGAGGTTGCAGTGAGCCAAGATTGCGCCAGTGCACTTTAGCCTGGGCAACAGCGAGACTCCATCTCAAAAAAATAAAATAAAAAATGTCTTTTAAAAAGTATATTTTGGGCCAAGCACGGTGGCTCACTCCTGTAATCTCAGCACTTTGGGGGACCAAGGCAGACCAATCACCTAGGGTCATGAACCTGAGACCAGCCTGACCAACATGGTAAAATTCCATCCCTACTAAAAATACAAAAATTAGCTGGATATGGTGGCATGCACCTGTAATCCTAGCTACTGGGGAGGCTGAGGCAAGAGAATCGCTTGTACCCAGGAGGCAGAGGTTGCAGTGAGCCAAGATCATGCCATTGCACTCCAGCCTGGGTGACAGAACAAGACTCGTCTCAAAAAAATAGTATGTTTTGGACGACTCCTTATATACCTTAATTTTTTGTTTATCAAATATTTCGACTTAGTACATTCTTCATTGAAATGGAGCAATAAACAACCAGAGCTCACAAGTAAGAAGAACCCATTATTTTAAAAAACAGTTAACTATTAGCTGGGCGTGATGGCTCATGCCTGTAATCCCAGCATTTTGTAAGGCTGAGATGGGTAGATCACCTGAGGTTGGGAGTTTGAGAACAGTCTGACCAACATGGAGAAACCCCATCTCTACTAAAAATACAAAATTAGATGGGTGTGGTGGCACGTGCCTTGTAATCCCAGCTACTCCGGAGGCTGAGGCAGGAGAATTGCTTGAATCCAGGAGGCGGAGGTTGCAGTGAGCCAAGATCATGCCATTGCACTCCAGACTGGGCAATAAGAGCAAAACTCCATCTCAAAAACAAAACAGTAACTATCCTTATAGGCTTTCTTAGAGCTCTTTCTGTTGGATCCTCCCTTCTCACAGGTCGTTGCTAATGATCTTTAGGTAGACACATTCTAGACAAGATGTCCCTGTCTAGAACGGCAGCACCATTAGGGCTTATCCCCGGTACTAGGACAGTGCCTAGTGCTTAATAGATGGTAAATATTATCTAATTAACTGAGCAGATAGATTCATGAATTTGCTTTTTGCTTTTTCTGTTAGAAACTAAAGGTTTGGGTTAGGCGCAGTGGCTCACGCCTGTAATTCTAACGATTTGGGAGGCTGAGGTATGAGGATCACTTGAGGTCAGGAGTTCAACACCAGCCTGGCCAACATGGTAAAACCCCGCCTCTACTAAAAATACAAAAATGAGCTGGGCATCATGGCTAGCCCCTGTGATCCCAGCTACTTGGGAGATTGAGGTGGGAGAATCACTTGAACCTGGGAGGTAGAGGTTGCAGTGAGCCAAGGTGGCGCCAGCCTGGGTGATACAAGGAGACTCCAAAAAAAAAAAAAAGAAAGAAAGAAAACAAACTAAAGTTTCAAAGAATCCCAGAAAAGGTCGAGTCCTCCCAAGCCAGTAATCTAGCCAGGATTACTGATTGTATTTTTATAAAATGCCACAGATAGGGGGCTTTTTTCCCCATTACATCAGTCTAAAAATCACACATTTTTATATGAACTAACCTAAATATCTGATGACTCTCACAACACCAAATCTTTGAAATGTGCCTGTATAAATAAAATGTTAACAGATTCATCATAATTTTAAATATCAATGTGTTTAAATACCTTAATTATTTTTTCACTCCCTAGCTTTAAAAGAAAATAACCAACTTTAGCTGGGCATGGTGGCTCACGTCTGTAATCCCAGCACTTTGGGAGGCTGAGTCGGGCAGATCACCTGAGGTTGGGAGTTTGAGACCAGCCTGACCAACGTGGATAAACCCCAACTCTACTAAAAATACAAAATTAGACGGGCATGGTGGTGCATGCCTGTAATTCCAGCTACTCCGGGAGAGGCAGGAGAATCTCTTGAACCCGGGAGGTGAGATTTTGGTGAGCTGAGATCATGCCATTGCACTCCAGCCCGGGTAACAAGAGTGAAACTCTGTCTCAAAAAAAAAAAAACTTCAAAAGGACATCACGATAGTCAAATCTGTTTGGGGTAGTTTAAGGATTCTTTCCTCGCTAACATCGTTTGGAAATAATTTCATGGGCATTAATTGCATGAATATGGTTGGATTAAAAGGTGTTCAACCAGAATTTATAGTTCCATACTAGATGATTTCAATTCCTGTACTAAAATTAATTTGTATGACATATTTTTGTTTAGTGGAAAGCTTCTCAAAAGTATTTCATTTTCTTGGTGCCATTTATCGTTTTTGCAGCAGAGGGATACCATGCAAGACAATCTGATAAAGCTCCAGCAGGAAATGGCTGAACTAGAAGCTGTGTTAGAACAGCATGGGAGCCAGCCTTCTCACAGCTCCCCTTCCGTCATAACTGTCTCTTCTGCCCCTGAGGACCTTCAAAATCCAGAACAAAGCACATCAGAAAAAGGTGTGTAATATTGGCAAACACTCATATCTTAAGCAAAAATTTTTTTCCTCCCCTTTATCTCCTGAAAAGTAAGGACCTAGCTCCAACATTTTATGATCCTTGCTCAACACATGAGTAATTATGGAGCCTTGGTTCTTGTCCCTGCTCACAACTAATTTACCAGTCAGACGGACCCAAGGCAGTCATTCATGTTGTCATCTGAGTACCTACAACAAGTAGATGCTATGGAGAGACCATGGAAGATCAATGGTATACAGCATAGCTCTTGCTCTATTGGAAGCTAAGTGGAATGCGAGAAATTGGTGACAGGCAACCCCATAATTTCAGAAAGCTATGAAAAAATATTCAAGCATATTCCTTATAACACTGGTATCACATGACAATGACTTATTTAATGTGCTTCTGATTTCTAGGAAGAGACATCCTATACATCAGGAAGTACACTTTGATCCACAGAAAGCCTAGTTATGCAGAACTCCTGTTAGTTCAAAAGAAAAGAACAACACAGAAAGCCTAATTATGTAGCAGAGTCAAGTGCTTTATAACAATGTTGTGCTTATCAAAAGAATCCAGGTGGACCTCTGAGAGGATTCCATTGGAGTTACCAGGCAGGTGTAGTTGATCAGAGGTGACTTCCTATAAGAATTGAGCACTGAGCTGCAGAATCATGGCATAAATGAAGGACAGTGAGATGGAAATTTGAGTTTTTAATTGGAAAGAAACATCAGCCAGGTTTTTTAATTGTAAAGACAACACATCAGCTAGGGGCAATCACATAGACACATAGGAGAGGCTAGGCATGGGGTCCCCACCAGGATGCTGCTTGGAAGCAGGCAGGGGTGGTGACTCCTCCCAAAGTACACTTCATTTCTATCTCAGTGATTCCTATCTGAATCTTAAAGTTTCTTCCCCAGCACCCTGTTCCACAGTCTACCTGGGGACCTTAAGGCCTTCCTTTGAGTCATTCTAGGAACCCAAGTCTGTTACTTATACAGAACAGTGGCTTTGGTCACCAGTTGTGCCTTGCAGTATTTGTGTTCAGGAAGAAACAGTAGCTCATGCATAAAGAGCTAGCTGGAAACTCTGTTGCTATAGCAGTGCTTCAAAATGTATTTCCTTAAATGCTTTCTTTGTAACTATCTTCATTTAGTTCATCTCTCAGATAATGAGAGTTCAGAGTCCCATCCCTAGTATAATACTCTTCTTTGGGGTACTTTCACCGTCTTCGTTCTAAAAACAGACTAGACTTTCAATTCTAATGTGTAAGATATAAAATGTTATTATTGTCTGGCTTTGAATATCTGTATAAATCTATCTCCTCTTTGGTGTATATGTTTGTTTATTTTTTCCTGGATATCTATAAGACAAATGCTTCATTTCTGAAATGTTTTAGATATCACAACTTAATACCAATTTAAGTTTTGAGCCTTTTTCTTCCTAAATCTGGTGTGAGTCTAACTGAAATTCAAATGAACTTTTTTTTTTTTTGAGTCTTGCTCTGTCGCCAGGCTGGAGTGCAGTGGTGCAATCTTGGCTCACTGTAACCTCTGCCTCCTGGGTTCAAGCGATTCTTCTGCCTCAGCCTCCCAAGTAGCTGGGACTACAGGCACGTGCCACCACACCCAGCTAATTTTTGTATTTTTAGTAGAGACAGGGTTTCACCATGTTGTCCAGGATGGTCTCTCTTTTTTTTTTTTTTAAGTTTATCAAGGCTTTAATTATTGTCACAGCTTTATATGAACAATTTTCTTATCTCAAAAAATTCCTATTCAAGTCCAACACAAGCACTCACTCAAACCACAAAGCAATAGCATGGTTAAGAAGCTGTCCATACAATGTCATGTACCTGGTAAATATGCCAGCCAATAAAAGTTATCTGTTCAGGACAGTAAAGGGATGAGATTCTCTTGAAATCAGATGTCTTCCTAAATGTCTTTTTTTTTTTTTAATTGCATTTTAGGTTTTGGGGTACATGTGAAGAACATGCAAGATTGTTGCATAGGTACACACATGGCAGCGTGATTTGCTGCCTTTCTCCCCTTCACCTATATCTGGCATTTCTCTCCATGCTATCTCTCCCCAGCTCCCCACCCCCTGCTGTCCCACCCCTATTTCCCCACAACAGATCCCAGTGTGTGATGCTCCCCTCCCTGTGTCCGTGTGTTCTCGTTGTTCAACACCCACCTATGAGTGAGAACATGCGGTGTTTGATTTTCTGTTCTTGTGTCAGTTTGCTAAGAATGATGTTCTCCAGATTCATCCATGTCCCTACAAAGGACACAAACTCATCATTTTTTATGGCTGCATAGTATTCCATGGTGTATATGTGCCACATTTTCCCTGTCCAGTCTATCATTGATGTGCATTTGGGTTTGTTCTAAGTCTTTGCTATTGTAAACAGTGCTGCAATGAACATTCATGTGCATGTGTCCTTATAATAGAATGATGTATAATCCTTTGGATATATGCCTAGTAATGGGATTGCTGGGTCAAATGGAATTTCTATTTCTAGGTCCTTGAGGAATCGCCACACTGTCTTCCACAATGGTTGAACTAATTTACACTCCTTCCAACAGTGTAAAAGTGTTCCCATTTCTTCACATCCTCTCCAGCATCTGTTGTCTCCAAATTTTTTAATGATCGCCATTCTAACTGGTGTGAGATGGTATCTCAATGTAGTTTTGATTTGCATTTCTCTAATAACCAGTGATGATGAGCATTTTTTCATATGTTTGTTGGCCTCATGTATGTCTTTTGTAAAGTGTCTGTTCATATCCTTCGCCCACTTTTGAATGGGCTTGTTTGTTTTTTCCTGGTAAATCTGTTTTACTTCTTTGTAAATTCTGGATATCAGCCTTTGTCAGATGGGTAGACTGCAAAAATTTTTTCCCATTCTGTTGGTTGCCGATTCACTCTAATGACTGTTTCTTTTGCCGTGCAGAAGCTGTGGAATTTGATTAGGTTCCATTTGTCTATTTTGGCTTTTGTTGCCAATGCTTTTGGTGTTTTGGTCATGAAGTCCTTGCCTACACCTATGTCCTGAATGGTTTTGCCTAGATTTTCTTCTAGGGTTTTTATGGTGTTAGGTCTTACGTTTAAGTCTTTAATCCAACTGGAGTTAATTTTAGTGTAAGGTGTCAGGAAGGGGTCCAGTTTCTGCTTTCTGCACATGGCTAGCCAGTTTTCCCAACACCATTTATTAAACAGGGAATCCTTTCCCCATTGCTTGTTTTTGTCAGGTTTGTCAAAGATCAGATGGTTGTAGATATGTTGTATTGCCTCCGAGGCCTCCGTTCTGTTCCATTGGTCTGTTTCTCTGTTTTGGTACCAGTACTATGCTGTTTTGATTACTGTAGCCTTGTAGTATAGTTTGAAGTCTGGTAGTGTGATGCCTCCCTCTTTGTTCTTTT
This sequence comes from Callithrix jacchus, assembly GCF_049354715.1. Lineage (NCBI taxonomy): Eukaryota > Metazoa > Chordata > Mammalia > Primates > Cebidae > Callithrix > Callithrix jacchus. The sequence continues at coordinate 120,817,462 of NC_133506.1, forward strand.
TGCTTAGAATTGACTTGGCTATGTGGGTTCTCTTTTGGTTCCATATGAAGTTTAAGGTGGTTTTTTCCAGTTCTGTGAAGAAGGTCATTGGTAGCTTGATGGGGATAGTGTTGAATCTATAAATTACTTTGGGCAGTATGGCCATTTTCACAATGTTGATTCTTCCTAACCATGAACATGGAATGTTTCTCCATCTGTGTCCTCTCTTATTTCGTTGAGCAGTGGATTGTAGTTCTCCTTGAAGAGGTCCTTTACGTTCCTTGTTAGTTGCATTCCTAGGTATTTTATTCTCTTTGTAGCAATTGTGAATGGCAGTTCATTCTTGATTTGGCTCTCTTTAAGTCTGTTATTGGTGTATAGGAATGCTTGTGATTTTTGCACATTGATTTTGTAACCTGAGACTTTGCTGAAGTTGCTTATCAGTTTCAGGAGATTTTGGGCTGAGACGATGGGGTCTTTTAGATATACAATCATGTCGTCTGCAAATAGAGGCAATTTGACTTCCTCCTTTCCTAAGTGAATACACTTTCTTTTTCTTGCCTGATTGCTCTGACTAGATCTTCCAGTACTATATTGAATAGGAGTGGTGAGAGAGGGCATCCTTGTCTAGTGCCAGATTTCAAAGGGAATGCTTCCAGTTTTTGCCCATTCAATATGATATTGGCTGTTAGTTTGTCGTAAATAGCTTTTATTATTTTGAGATATGTTTCGTCAATACCTAGTTTATTGAGGGTTTTTAGCATAAAGGGCTGTTGAATTTTGTCAAAGGCCTTCTCTGCATCAATTCAGATAATCATGTGGTTTTTGTCTTTGGTTCTTTCTTATGTGGTGAATTACATTTATAGACTTGTGTATGTTGAACCAGCCTTACATCCCAAGGATGAATCCTACTTGATCATCGTTGATAAGCTTTTTGATGGGCTGTTGCGATCAGTTTGCCAGTATTTTATTGAAGTTTTTTGCATCTATGTTCCTCATGGATATTAGCCTGAAGTTTTCTTTTCTTGCTGAGTCTCTGCTGGGTTTTGGTATCAGGATGATGTTGGTCTCATAAAATGATTTGGGAAGGATTCCCTCTTTTTGAATTATTTGGAATAGTTTCAGAAGGAATGGTACCAGCTCCTCTTTGTATGTCTGGTGGAATTCGGCTGTGAACCCATCTGGACCTGGGCTTTTTTTGTGTGGTAGGCTCTTAATTGCTGCCTCAACTTCACACCTTGTTATTAGTCTATTCAGGGTTTCGACTTCTTCCTGGTTTAGGCTTGGGAGGATGCAAGTATCCAGGAATTTATCCATTTCTTCCAGGTTTACTAGTTTATGTGCATAGAGTTGTTTGTAATAATCTCTGATGATGGTTTGAATTTCTGTGGAATCTGTGGTGATATCCCCTTTATCGTTTTTCATTGCATCTATTTGATTATTCTCTCTTTTCTTTTTTATTAATCTGGCTAGTGGTCTGTCTATTTTGTTGATCTTTTCAAAAAACAAGCTCCTGAATTTATTGATTTTTTTTTGAAGGTTTTTTGTGTTTCTATCTCATTCAGTTCTGCTCTGATCTTAGTTATTTTTTGTCTTCTGCTAGGTTTTGAGTTTTTTTGACTTGCTCCTCTACCTCTTTCAATTTGGATGATAGGGTGTCAATTTTAGATCTCTCCTTGCTTCTTGTGTGGGCTTTTATTGCTATATATTTTCCTCTAGAGACTGCTTTAAATGTGTCCCAGAGATTCTGGTATATTGTGTCTTCATTCTCATTGGTTTCGAAGAACATCTTTATTTCCGCCTTCATTTCATTTTTTATCCAGTCAACATTCAAGAGCCAGTTGTTCAGTTTCCATGAAGCTGTGCTGTTCTGAGTTAGTTTCTGAATTCTGAGTTCTAACTTGATTGCACTGTGGTCTGAGAGACTGTTTGTTATGATTTCTGTTCTTTTACATTTGCTGAGGAGTGATTTACTTCCAATTATGGGTCAATTTTAGAGTAGGTGTGATGTAGTGCTGAAAAGAATATATATTCTGTGGATTTGGGGTGGAGAGTTCTGTAAATGTCTATTAGGTTTGCTTGTTCCAGGTCTGAGTTCAAGCCCTGGATAGCCTTGTTAATTTTCTGTCTGGTTGATCTGTCTAATATTGACAATGGGGTGTTAAAGTCTCCCACTATTATTGTGTGGGAGTCTAAGTCTCTTTGTAAGTCAGTAAGAACTTGCCTTATGTATTTGGGTGCTCCTGTATTGGGTGTGTATATATTTAGGATCATTAGCTCTTCTTGTTGCATTGATCCTTTTACCATTATGTAATGTCCTTCTTTGTCTCTTTTGATCTTTGTTGGTTTAACGTCTATTTTATCAGAGACGAGAATTGCAACCCCTGCTTTTTTTGCTCTCCATTTGCTTGGTAAATCTTCCATTTCTTTATTTTGAGCCTTTGTGTATCCTTGCATGTGAGATGGGTTTCCTGAATACAGCACACTGATGGGTTTTGACTTTTTATCCAATTTGGCAGTCTTTGTCTTTCGATTGGGGCATTTAGCCCATTTACATTTAGGGTTAATATTGTTATGTGTGAATTTGATCCTTTCATTTTGATGCTAGCTGGCTGTTTTTCCCATTAGTTGATGAAGTTTCTTCATTGTGTTGATGCCCGTTAGTTGATGCAGTTTCTTCATTGTGTTGATGCTCTTTACCATTGGGTATTTTTTGGAGTGACTGGTACTGGTTGTTACTTTCTATTTGTAGTGCCTCTTTCAGGAGCTCTTGTAAAGCAGGCCTGGTGGTGATGAAATCTCTTAGTACTTGCTTGTTCGCAAAGAATTTTATTTTTCCTTCACTTATGAGGCTTAGTTTCGCTGGATATGAAATTCTGGGTTGAAAGTTCTTTTCTTTAAGGTTGTTGAATATTGGCCCCCACTCACTTCTGGCTTGTAGAGTTTCTGCTGTGAGTCTCATGGGCTTCCCTATGTGGGTAACCCAACCTTTCTCTCTGGCTGACCTTAGCATTTTCTCCTTGATTTCAACTCTGGTGAATCTGACGATTATGTGCCTTGGGGTTGCTCTTCCTGAGGAATATCTTTTTGGGGTTCTCTGTATTTCCTAGACTTGAATATTGGCCTGCCTTGCTAGGTTGGGGAAGTTTTCTTGGATGATATCCTGAAGAGTATTTTCCAGCTTGGATTCATTCTCTCCATCACATTCAGGTACACCTATCAAACGTAGATTAGGTCTTTTCACATAGTCCCATATGTCTTGGAGACTTTGTTCATTCCTTTTTACCCTTTTTTCTCTAATCTTGCCTTCTCATTTTATTTCATTGGTTGATCTTCGACCTCTGATAGCCTTTCTTCTGCTTGGTCAATTTGGCTTTTGAAACTTGTGCATGCTTCGCAAAGTTCTCATGTTGTGTTTTTCATCTCCATCAATTCACTCATCTTCCTCTCTAAGTTTTCTATTTTCGTTAGCATTTCATCAGATCTTTTTTCAGCGTTCTCAGTTTCTTTGCATTGGGTTAGAACATGTTCTTTTAGCTCACGGAAGTTTCTTATTACCCACCTTCTGAAGCCTCATTCTGTTAATTCATCACACTCATTCTCCATCCAGCCTTGTTCCCTTGCTGGTGAGGAGTTGTGATCCCTTGTAGGAGGAGAGGCGTTCTGGTTTCGGGTGTTTTCATCCTTTTTATGCTGGTTTCTTCCCATCTTTGTGGATTTATCTACCTGTCATCTTTGAAGTTGTTGACTTTCAGATTGGGTCTCTGAGTGGACGTCCAGTCTGTTGATGATGAAGTTATTTCCTTCTGTTTCTTAGTTTTCCTTCTAATAGTCAGGCCCCTCTGCTGTAGGACTGCTGAGGTCCACTCCAGGCCCTGCTTGCCTGGGGATCACCTGGAGCAGCTGCAGAACAGTAAGGGTTGCTACCAGTTTCTTCTTCTGCCATCTTTGTCCCAGAAGGATACCCGCTAAATGTCAGTCTAAGCTCTCCTTTTTGAGGTGACTCTTTGGATATACGGGGGTCAGGGAGCTGCTTCAGGAGACAGTTTGTCCTTTATAGGAGCTCAAGTGCTGAGTTGTGATCTCCGTTATTCATTTAGAGCTGCTGGGCAGGTACATTTAAGTCTGCTGCAGCAGAACTCATAAACCCCCTTTTTTCCCCCAGGTGCTCTGTCCCATGTAGTTAGGGCTTTATTTATGAGTTTCCATTGTGCTACTGCCTTTTTATCAGGGCTGCCCTGCCCAGCGAGGAGGCAGCCTAGTCACTGTCTGCCTGCAGAGGCTTTGCTGAGCTGCTGTGGGCTCCGCCCAGCTGCCATGTGAATTTCCCTGCAGTCCTGTTTATACTGGTGTAGTTAGAACTGCCTCAGCAAAGCCGGCCCACTTCTGTAATGGCAGATTCCATCTGTAGTGGCAGGTTGCCTCAGCAACAGGGGGATGCCTCAGCAATGGTGGACTACCTCCATCGTGGTGGAGTGCCTCAGTAATGGTGGACACCCTTCCCCCACAGAGCTGGAGCTTCCTGGGTTCAGCTGTGCTTGCTGCGAAACTCAACCCAGAGCGTATTACGATTGCTGGTTTTTTGTGGGGGTGGGACCAGCTGAGCCTGATCACCTGGCTTTCTGCCTCAGAGTCTTTTTTTTTAGTTGAATGGTCGACTCTATCCCAGGTGTTCCAGTCCCCTGTTGAAAAGGCACTGGGATCTGTGTGATTTCCTGTGCGGCGACCCACTTTGCCGGCTGAAACAGCAGCGCTGAGATTCGGGGTGTTTTTTTCCCCAGGAATCTCCTGGCCTGGCTCCCTGTTTCAGTCCCCATTTTAATCAGATGAATGAGCGACTATGCCTTCCCGGAGCTCCACCAGCCAGCTAAAACGGTGCCCGGACCCATGTATTTTGTACGGAGAACTGCCGCCCCGGGGTGCCGGCAAAGCAGCTGTGCTGGCCAAACCAGCTGTGCTGGCCAAACCAGCCGTGCTGGCAACCTGTGGGGCTTCTCCACCTGGGAATCTCCTGGTCTGTGGGCAATAAAAATCCATCTGGAAATGCGGCGTCCACTCACCCTCTGCACTTTCACTGGGAGCTGCAATCCTGAGCTGCTTCTAATGGGCCATCTTGGATCCTCACCCCCTAAATGTCTTTTCAATCCTAAATTTTACAGTACACAGTCCCTTTGAATCCCATTCTTGCTGCTATGCAAAGTTTTTCTCAGTAAATCCATGGGGTCTCAAAGAAGTAAGAAAACCTTACATAGCTTCCTTTATCTGTTCATTTTCATCATCCTCACCTCCTTAACTGCAGAAATAAATCGATACATACAAACTCCCCACTTGTGTGAGTTTTCCATTTACATTCTTGAAGACAGGCTTTGGGTCAAGTGTGTCAGTTCTGCGTGGCTAGGAAGGCCTCAGAAACCATACAGTCGTGGTGGAAGGTGAAGGGGAAGCAGGCACCTTCTTCACAAGGCAGCAGGAGAGAGAAGTCGGTCTCTATCTCTTGACCTCTTGATCCACCCTCCTCGGCCTCCCAACATGCTGGAATTACAGGCGTGAACACTTTGTCTGGCTGAACTTTTTAAAAATAATTTTTTCTTTAATTTCTTTAAGTAGAGACAGAGACTTGATGTTAATTAGGTTGATCTTCAACTCCTGGTTTTGAGCAGTCCTCCCACACCTCAGCCTCACATTTTTAGACAGGGTCTTGCTCTGTTCCCCAAGCTGGAGGGCAGCAGCATAATCACAGCTCACTGTAGCCTCAACCTCCTCAAGCAATCCTCCTGCCTTAACCTCCCAAGTAGCTGGGACTATAGGCATGCACCACCATAGCCAGCTAATTTTTTTAATTTTTTGTGGAGACAAGGTCTCCCTGTTTCCCAAGTTGGTCTCAAATTCCTGGACTCAAGCAATCCTGTCACCTCAGACTCCCAAAGTGCTGGGGTTGCAAATGTAAGCCATGGCACCTGGTTAGAACATCTAATAAAGAGAGTATTGTTGGCTGGGCGTGGTGGCTCCTGTAATCCCAGCACTTTGGGAGGCCAAGGTGGGTGGATCACGAGGTCAGTAGTTCCAGACCAGCCTGACCAACATGGTGAGAACTGATCTCTACTAAAAATACAAAAATTAGCCGGGCATGGTCTCACATGCCTGTAATCCCAGCTACTTGGAAGTCTGAGGCAGGAGAATCTCTTGAACCTGGGAAGCGAAAGTTACAGTGAGCTGAGATCAAGCCACTGCACTCCAGCCTAGGTGATAGAGAGACTCCGTCTAAAAAAAAAGATACTGTACTATTGTTTACCTTCTACTATACTCGTGGCTTTTCTGGGCTGGAATACTCCTAGGCTCAAGTCCTCCTGCCTCAGCCTCCTGAGTAACTGGTACTACAGGTGTGCACCACCACATCTAGCTAATTTTGTTTATTTTTGGTAGAGATGGAGTCTTGTTATGTTGCCCAACCTTGCTTTTTTTTTTTAATAAACTTTTTATATTTTAATAGATTTATGAAAAGTTGAAATTATGGTATAGAGAATTCCTGCATTAGTTTCTTCCTAATGTTATCGGACATTACCATGGTACTTCTATCAAAACTAAGAATCCAAGAATTCATTCATGGCTATTAATGAGCGAAACTCGAATTTGCTTGGATTTCATTCATTTTTTATATTTTAAGATCCAGTATTAATAAATATGATAAAAGCTCCTTTTCTTTACAGTCTTTACATCAATGTCCTACCCTTCAGCATAGATTTATTCTATTATCTAAGGTTACTTCCCAAGCCTGCATAATATTTGGGTACAAATGTGTCTACTTTCCCATTATAAATTGTATGTACCTGTTTCCGCAGATAAAGCTACTTCATATTAGACACATTGTTTTATTTTCTCCTGGATTTCCTGTCATTCAAAAAGCAAATATGGCCCAGTATGATGGCTCACACCTGTAATCCTAGCACTTAGGGAGGCCAAGGCGGCAGATAATGAGGTAAAGAGATCAAGACCATCCTGGCCAACATGGTGAAACCCTGTCTACTAAAATACAAAAAAATTGGGCCAGGCACAGTGGCTCATGCCTGTAATCCCAGCACTTTGGGAGGCCGAAGCGGGTGGATCACGAGGTCAAGAGATCGAGACCATCCTGGCTAACATAGTGAAACCCCGTCTCTACTAAATACAAAAAAAATTAGCTGGGCATGGTGGCACATGCCTGTAATCCCAGCTACTTGGGAGGCTGAGACAGGAGAATCGTTTGAACCCAGGAGGCGGAGGTTGCAGTGAACAGAGAATGCGCCATTGCACTCCAGCCTGGGTAACAAGAGCGAAACTCCGTCTCAAAAAAATAGCCAGGCGTGGTGGCAGGCACCTGTAGTCCCACCTGCTCAGGAGGCTGAGGCAGGAGAATCGCTTTAACCCGGGAGGCAGAGGTTGCAGTCAGCCAAGATCTCACCACTGCACTCCAGCCTGGCAACAGCCCGAGACTCTGTCTCAAAAAAAAAAAACAAATAAAAAAAAGCTGTGTTTGTATCTGAGCCTTCCCTCTGCCTTTCACTGTTTTTTGTTTGTTTGTTTTTGAGACAGAGTTTCGCTTTTGTTGCCCAGGCTGGAGTGCAGTGGCACTATCTCGGGTCACTGCATCCTCTGCCTCCCTGAAACAAGCAAATATCTCACCTCATCCCCCGAAGTGACTAGGATTATAGGCGCCCACCACCATGTCCAGCTATTTTTTGTATTTTTAGTAGAGAAAGTGTTTCACCATGTTGGCCAGGCTGGTCTTAAACTTCTGACCTCAGGTGATCCTCCCCCCCGACTCAGCCTCCCAAAGTGCTGGGATATCAGGTGTGAGCCACCATGCCCGGCCACTTTTTTTTTTCTTTTTTTTTTTAACTTGTTCCGATGGTTAATTTCATTTGCTATGATTTCTTGAAACCTGCACATTACTCTATCAATTATCACACTGTATTGGTGTTGGGGAGGATGATACCTCTCTTCGTAGTTAGATAGATCTTGCTTACTTTCAACAGCTGGTCAGGCAGAGTTCTTTCGATCCAAGAAACTCACAGGTCCAGAAAAGGCAAGCATAAAGGAAACTATAAATAATGCATTTGAACACTAACCCAGGAAATCAATGATTATTTCCCTCTAAGCCACCCAGTGTCTTAAAAAACAGTTTAATTAATACAATCTTTTGTTTCAAATTTCTACCTAAATTTATGACCTTTAGCTTATCTAATAAAAGCTCAAAATGAATTACAGTCATCAGGGACTTTTTAATGAATAGAAGACATTTGCAACTTTAACCATTTGTTTTTACTTATTAAATATTTCTGCCCTGGCCAGGCATGGTGGCTCACACCTATCATCCCAGCACTGTGAGAGGCCAAGGCAGGAGGATCACTTGAGCTCAAGAGTTTGAGACCAGGGTAGGTGTGGTGGCTCATGCCTATAATCCCAGCACTTTGGGAGGCCAAGGCTGGTGGATCAGCTGAGGTCAGGAGTTGAAGACCAGCCTGCAACATGGTGAAACCCCATCTCTACAAAAATAAAAATAAAAAAATTAGCCTAGGGTGGTGGCAGGCACCTATTATCTCAGCTTCTCGGGAGACTACAGCAGGAGAATCGCTTGAACCTGGAGGTAGAGGTTGCAACGAGCAAATCAGGAATTTGAGATCAGCCTGACCAACATGGTGAAACCCCATCTCTACTAAAAATACAAAGCAAAATTAGCTGGACATGGTAATGGGCACCTGTAATCCCAGCTAGTAAGGAGGCTGAGGCAGGAGAATCGCTTGAACCCGAGAGGCAGAGGTTGCAGTGAATCAAGATTGCACCATTGCACTCCAGGTTGGGTGACAGAGTGAGAATTCATCTCAAAAAAAAATGAAGTAACACGCCAGAATTTTGCCTTCAGTATATTTCGTGTTTTTTCCCTTCTTGTGCCATTTCATCTTTAGTTCCATGTATTACTTAGGATTTCTTATCAACCAGCACCTTGAGTTTTGTGTGTGTGTGTTTGTTTGGGGGTTTATCTGTTTGTTTTTCTTTTTTTTCCAGTAATTGAAAATGTGAAGTAAAAATGTCACCTGTTTTTTCTTTCTCATCTGACACTCTTGTCTTGTTTGCCCCCACCATGCAGAAGCTGAAACCTCATCTCACAGTCTTTCATGTGGAGGCAGTGGGGATATAGAAAAGAATATACTTTGTGCTTTCTAGTACTCTTTCTTTCCTATTGTCTCGGGATTTGGGCATAAATATTTTGCTACAGAGATAAAAAATTCGTGTATATATATATATAATTCAGGGCCAAGGAATACAAATTTTTTTTCAGTCTTGTCTCAGCTAGGTGTCTTTATTTACCCTGTTTTAAAGTTTTCCTTTTATTATCATTATTATGTTTTAATCACTGAGTTTCATTTGGTGCTAGCATCTGTCTGTTGCATTACTTGTGTTTATAAAATTCTGCCTAATATACTTGTTTAAAAACCAATTTGTGTATCATAGATTAATGCTTTTGAAAAAATCAGAATTCTAACCTGAATTATCACTATCAGGACAAAGCAGTAAAGTAGATTTGTTTTCTCATTCCATTTAAAGCAGTATTAACTTCACAGAAAAGTAGTGAATATCCTATAAGCCAGAATCCAGAAGGCCTTTCTGCTGACAAGTTTGAGGAGTCTTCAGATAGTTCTACCAATAAAAATAAAGAACCAGGAGTGGAAAGGTAAGAAACATCAATGCAAAGATGTTGTGATATCTGACATCTTTATATTGAACTCTTATTGTTAATTTTTTTCACCATACTTTCTTCAGTTTTTTTGTATATGGACATTTATAACCTTTCATTGCTCTAGGATACTTCTTTTGTTTAATTGTATGTAGGCTTTTTGGACCTATAACATAAGCTACAACATAAGAAATGTGTAGTTAGATAGATATGTCCCTTCTGAAGGTCAGAAAAAAATATGGAACTAAAACCTGAACAAGCTTGGAAGTTGATGGTAGACTTCTTCAAGGCAGCCCTTTCCCTAATTGAAATTCTTTCTAGAAAAAGTCTAGCTGTTGATTTATCGCAGAAAATAATAATAATTATTTTTTGAGATAGGGTCTTTATCTGTCACCTAGGTTGGAGTGTAGTGGTGCAATCATGGCTCACTGCATCCTCTGTTTTTCAGGCTTAAGCAATCCCACGTTAGCCTCCTGAGTAGCTGGGTCCACAAGCATGCGCCACCACACCCAGCTGAGTTTTTGTATTTTTGGTAGAGATAGAGTTTTACCTTGTTGCCCAGGCTGGTCTCAAATTCCTGGACTCACATAGTCTACCTGCCTTGGCCTCCCAAAGCCAGAAAACATTTAGAATATCTTTCAGAGATGTATATTTATACCACTATTGATACAGGTCTGTATAGCAATAGCACTTTATTTTAGTTTCGTTTATTTTTTTCTTTTTTTTGTTTTGTAGAGATGGGATCTTGCTGTGTTGACCAGACTAGTCTCAAACTCCTGGCCTCAAGTAAGCCTCCCATGTAAGATGGGGTCTTGCTGTGTTGACCAGACTGGTCTCAAAGTGCTGGAATTACAGGCGTGAGCTACCATGCCTAGCCAGCACTTTATATTTTTTAAAATACTATCTACTTCCTCCTATGATCTTTTTAATAAGATTGATATTAAAAAGACAAGTTCAAGACTTATTAATTCTGTTTGGTAATTCAGGAAACAGAGACATGGAGCTATTAGAGTCACACGTTTTACCATTCTAGTAAGGTAAAGAAACTCATGTTTCTTAGCTGGACGGGTGGTTCACACGTGTAATCCCAGCACTTTGGGAGGCAGAGGCGGGCGGATCACCTGAGATCGGGAGTTCGAGATCAGCCTGACTAACATGGAGAAACCGCGTCTGTACAAAAATACAAAATTAGCCAGGCGTGGTGGCACATGCCTGTAATCCCAGCTACTTGGGGGGCTGAGGCAGGAGAATCACTTGAACCCATGAGGCGGAGGTTGTGGTGAGCCAAGATCATGCCTTTGCACTCCAGCCTGCGCAACAAGAGCGAAACTCTTTCTCCAAAAAAAAAAAGAGAGAGAGAGAGAGAGAGAGAGAAACTCGTGTTCTCATGTTTCTTCTTGAGTCCCTACTACATGAATATATTTTTCTACTTATCTTTTTGGGAATGGTGGCAGGTTGTCAATAATATCATCACACCATCTTTTTCAAGCCCCTTGGACTTGACTGAGAATATATTTTTGAGGCTTGGGTACTGTGGCTGTGACAGAGAATGAAAAGATCGGGCTTCAGGGTCATGTGCAGAGGTCATGACCTTATTGGCATGCTTTTACCAAATAAGCTACTTCTCTATTTAATATTCAGACCAAATATTCGTGCTCTTCCCCATTCTAGAGATACTCTACGGAGATTTCTGTTATACAATCTACACATTGATCAAACTTCCTCCCTCTATTAGATTACTTGAGAGCAGTAATTCTGGTCTCACTCATCTTCAATCCATGGGGCCTAGCCTTAGTATTTGACCCATAGTGAGCACCTAATATTGTTTAAATTAATTAATTAACCTCTGAGGCCCTTTAAATCTGTTAATAAGTATCTTATTTTGCAAAGTCCTAAACACTTGGAAGAGTACTCATACTAGGTGTGTATTCTTTTCTAACAACATGGCTTTTGTTTTTAGAATGAATTTGGGGTGTCGGGTGCGTTGGCTTACGCTTGTAATCCGGCACTTTGGGAGGCCAAGGCAGGTGGATCACAAGGTCAAGAGTTCAAGACCAGCCTGGCCAACACAATGAAACCCCATCTCTACTGATTAGCTGGACATGGTGGTAGGCACCTATAATCTCAGCTACTAGGGAGGCTGAGGCAGGAGAATCGCTTGAACCTGGAAGGCAGAAGTTGCAGTTAACCAAGATAGTGTCACTGTACTCTAGCCTGAGCAACAGAGCTAGACTCCATCTCAAAAAAAAAAAAAAAAAATGAATTTGAACATTGAAAAGTCAGGGAATAGGGATGATTCTAAACTGAGTAGGAAGAAAGAGTGTAGAGATGTCAACATTGATCAGCTTTCTATGTTCATAAGTGATTTGATTCTAACGTATCCATTTAGACTGAAGTAGAATATTCTGTATAGAGTGAGTGGCAGTGAGTAATTTGGTAAAAATTTGCTGACCTGCTTTTATTCTTTCTCTTTCTCTTTTATTTTCTTTTTTTGGTGGCCAGGGGGAGCAGAGTCTGGCTCTGTTGCCCAAGAGGGAGTGCAGTGGAGCAATCTCAGCTCACTGCAACCTCCGCCTCCCAGGTTCAAGCATTTCTCCTGCTGCAGCCTCCTGAGTAGCTGGGATTACAGACACAAGCCACCACACCCAGCAACTGACCTGCTTTTAAACAGCTAGGAGATACAGTGCCTTGGACCAACCCAACCCCTATGGAGATGTTACATGTCAACTGTGACATATTGGCAGGCAACATGAATCCAGACTTCTAGGCTGTCATGTGGGCTCTTTTTTGCCAGTCATTTCTGATCTCTCTGACACTAGCTATTTCATTTATGCTTTGGCTGCCCAGGAAGTATGATTTGTCCTTCCACAATTGGTGGTGATGGTTTTCTCCTTCCATTCACCTTTCTAGGTCATCCCCTTCTAAATGCCAGTCATTAGATGATAGGTGGTGCGTGCACAGTTGCTCTGGGAGTCTTCAGAATGGAAACTCCCCATCTCAAGAGGAGCTCATTAAGGTTGATGTGGAGGAGCAACAACTGGATAAGTCTGGGCCCCATGATTTGATGGAACCATCTTACTTGCCAAGGCAAGATCTAGGTAATATTTCATCTGCTCTAGTGGAACAAACACTTTGATTTTACTCTGAATCCTACATAAAGATAGTCTAGTTAACCAACTTTTAGATGTACTAATCTATCATGGATACTTTTGTTATACTTCAGCTCATTTTAGAAAAATAACTCGTGTTAATCCAGGTTTACTTGAAAATTATTGGAGCTGTTAATCCGTCTGTATTTTAATTAATGGTTTAACTGATAATTTTGAGGACGAAGGAGTCTTGTTGTGCTCTAAATATTTCAGGTAAGGTGGGTGGATCACTTGAGGTTGGGAGTTCAATATCAGCCTTGCCAACATGGTGAAACCCTGTCTCTATTAAAAATACAAAATAATTAACTGGGTGTGGTAGTGTATGCCTGTAATCCTAGCCACTTGGTAGACTGAGGCAGGAGAATCACTTGAACCTGGGAGGCGGAGGTTGTGGTGAGCCAAGATCACACCACTACACTCCAGTCTGGGCGACAGAGTAAGACTCCGTCTCAAAAAAATACATATATATTTTATTTCAACTGTTAGACAAGAGTCCTAAGGCTACAGAATAAAGTTTTAGGCTGGTCCTTTATTGGAAAGTGAGTCAAATCCCAAAGCAATCTCTTTATGAGTTAATGAATGTAAATGACTATGTATTTTATGCCTTATAAATCACTTTTAATGAATGGCGTTTTATGGCTTGAAAATCAAAGTTTTAATCAATAAAGAAAGTTTTTAATTAATCCTCCAAAACACATTATCATAAAAGACACTGACATCAAATGTGGTATTTGGCCATGCTCATTAGGGTCATTTTAGGAATCTCATACATTCTACTTAGCTGTGCTTAATTCCTGATAGATAGCATGACATTTTCTGAAATGTTTCAGGGTCTCTGCTGTTCTTAATTTGGTAATTATATCTGTTGATTTATTTAGTGAAAAAAATAATGGTGTCATTACCTTGGATGAAGAAACAAAAAATAAAGCATTTGCCACATTATTCAACTGTTTTTCCTTTCTTACAAAATTGCTATATGCTCATTGCCCCCAAATTGGACAATATAGGGAATAAAGAAGATAATTTGGGGTGGGGGTTAGAGATTGGGTCTTGCTGTGTTGCCCAGACTGGTCTCTAACTGCTGGCCTCATGTGGTCTTCCTGCCTCAGCCTCCCAAAGTGCTGGGATTACAGGCGTGAGCCACTTTACCAATATCTCTTAAAAGATAAAATAAGGCCAGGTGCAGTGGCTCATGCCTGTAATCCCAATACTTTGGGAGGCCAAGGTGGGAGGACTGCTCGAGGCCAAGAGTTTAAGACCAGCCTAGGCATTGAAACGAGACCTGATCTCTACAGAAAGTTAAAAAATTAAACCAGGCACAGTGGCTCACGCCTGTAATCCCAGCACTTTGGGAGGCTGAGGTAGGCAGATCACGAGGTCGGGAGATCGAGACCATCCTGGCTAACACAGTGAAACCTCATCCTTACTAAAAATGCAAAAAAATTAGGTGGGCGTGGTGGTAGGTGCCTGTAGTCCCAGCTACTCGGGAGGCTGAGACAGGAGAATCACTGGAACCGCGAAGGCAGAGGTTGTAGTGAGCCGAGATCGCTCCACTGCACTCCAGCCTGGGTAACAGAACGAGAATCTGTCTTTTAAAAAAAAAAAAAAAAAGTTAAAATTAGCTGGAAGGCAGACACATGTGGTCCCAGCTAGTCAGGAGGCTGAGGCAGGAAGGTCACTTGAGTCCAGGAGTTCAAGGCTGCAGGTGAGCCATATTTGTGCCCCTGCACTCTAACCTGGGTGACAGACCAAGACTCTGTCTCAAAAAAATAAAATTACCTGTACTCTTACTCTTTCATAATAAAATATCAATGTGTTTCTTCAGTCTTTTTACATAAACTTTTATTTTTAAAATAATGTCATGATAAATAATATTGCTTAGGTATCTTCTTCAATAGTAACATTTCTGTTTTATTGTACATCAACTTTTATATTCAAACTAATGGGTGAAGAGTACTCCATTGGACTAGATATATCATAATTTCATGTCCTATTGTTGGACATTCAGATTGTTTCTAAAATTATACTATTATAAGCAGTGTTATAGTGAACATTCCTATGACTACACCTTTGCATACATCTTTTCTCTCCCTGGGATATATTTCTAAAACTAGCATTATCTGGCAGTGCAATCACATGTTAAGATTTTTGCTACCTAATGCCACATTTCCTTTTTAGGAAATTAAGCTACTTTGCATTTCCACCAACACTGTATTCACGTATCCCTTTTTCTCTTAATCTAACTTAATTGGTCTTTTTAATTCTTAGCAGGTAACAGAACTTTGTAATTCAACATTCATTGTTGTGTAAATTAAACTTCTCCCACTCCTTTCAGAGGGAACCCCTTACCTAGAATCTGGAATCAGCCTCTTCTCTGATGACCCTGAATCTGATCCTTCTGAAGACAGAGCCCCAGAATCATCCCATGCTGGCAGCATACCATCTTCAACCTCTACATTGAAAGTACCCCAGTTTCAAGTTGCAGAATCTGCCAAGAGTCTAGCTGCTGCTCATACTACTAATACTGCTGGGTGTAATGCAATGGAAGAAAATGTGAGCAGGCAGAAGCCAGAACTGGCAGCTTCAACAGAAAGGGTCAATAAAAGAAAGTCCATGGTGGTGTCAGGCTTGACCCCAGAAGAATTAGTGAGTATATCCATATGTATTATTAAATATTAGCGGAAAAGCTATACTTTGGGTATGATATAGCACTTTTGAATTTGATTTTCATTTTTATCTATAAAAGCAAGTAGGTATAGCTTCATTCCCCAGAAGGCATCTTTTTTCCCCCCTTGGCTCACATCTGAGTGAACTTACCAGCATGTTTAACTAAATTCAGACTGGTTCCAAACGTACTGCCAGACAGTAGCATTTCTCTAGTATTTGTTTTTATCTTGGCTTGTAAGACAGTTATTCAATAGCCTGCCCTGTCACTTCTGCACTGCAACACCCCTTGCTATTAGGATTTTGGCATCACCTTGGGCCCTTAATGCCAGAAATGGGAATTACTTCACAATGTGGAAATATACTCACTAAAATATTAAGACCAGTAACACCAGCCAGGCGCAGTGACTCATGCCTGTAATCCCAGCACTTTGGGAGGCTGAGGCGGGCGGATCATTAGGTCAAGAGATCAAGACCACCCTGGCCAACATAGTGAAACCCCGTCTCTACTGAAATACAAAAATTAGCTTGGCATGGTGGCGTGTGCCTGTAATCCCAGCTATTCGGGAGGCTGAGGCAGGAGAATTGCTTGAAGCCGGAAGGCGGAGGTTGCAGTGAGCTGAGATCACACCCCTGCACTCCAGCCTGGCGAAAGAACAAAGAGCGAGACTCTGTCTCAAAAAAAAAAAAAAAAATAGAAAACCAGTAATACCTCATTTCTCCTTGGGCTCTTTGTAGATTTCAGACATCCTGAGAAGTTTACCACTATTAATTGTCATTGGCATCACTTCATAACAAAAATAATTGCATGAATATTTCTTTAAAACTATGGTGAGATAACATACCAGAGTATCAGATGGATTTAGTAGTGGGTGCCATTTATTGCACACTGAGAGATGACCAAGTCATTCTGAAATATCTTTCTTAATATATCCTTCCTAGGATTCTTCATCCTAACTTCTTCGTAGGTAGTGACTTAGTATAACATCTCTGTGGCCAGTTGTATCCCACTACTAAAAGGGCAAAGCAAGCTGTGGCTGCCCTGGTAGATACAAGTAAATGCACAGTGATGGCTATAAATGTTTTCATCTCATAGTCCCATGTCCAGAACAACAACTTTCTCTGAAAGCTCTTACCTGTGTCTGTTTAGTGGCTCTTGATCACTTACAGAATTCTGTATTTATTCATTGAAAATTAGCATTCTTTATCCCTTTGTTTTGCAAGCTCAGCTTTTGAGAGATGTCTGAAATGGTCTAATCTTTCTTACCAAGGGCAATTCTGAGCCGCAGATTAGACTATTAGTGGCTTGGGTACATGTTGTCTTTAAACAAGCAAAGAGGAAAACTTTGAGCTCTATTCAGACTTGGTGAAGTGTGGTAAATTTATGATGAAAGCTACTGACTGTATTACACATGATTAATTCTGAAGCCCATATTAAGATGATCTTTCAGCTTTCAGCATTGCTCTTCTAACTGAACACTGTTTCAAGGCTGAGATTTCAGAAATTAATCAGGTCAGAATTGCTAATGATCCTGGCAGAGGGTGGTGGCAAAAGGGGAGGATGTCATTAGCTTCTCTAGCCTGCATTATTTCAGTGCCCTGTGGCAGTATGGAGTGAGGCAACATGAAAGAAAGATGGCCTGACCTTCATGGCAGTATTGTGCAGCATGTAAACACTGGTGTGGGTGGCTATCGCTAGTAAATGATGGCCCTTGGTAAGCAAAGTTATTTATCAGATAATACTTACCAGTTAGGTCACTGTGCCCATAATGGATCCAGTTGATTTTTTTTTTTTTTGTGCTGCCTATTGATTTTTATTTAGTTGATAGATAATAGCTAGAGGACTCTACATTTCTTTTGGGAAGAATGTGAACCCCTTCTAAGCCTTCTCCTTATGAGAGAATGATAGCTTTTGCACTGACTTTTAGTAACATCTTGATTTCAGTGTTTTGTAACTGTCAGAGGGTTGAGTCTTGGTTTTAATCCATATGTGTCTGTAGCATAACTTTTTGTGTAGGCTATCTACCTCTCAGCTTATAAAGTGTAAGCTAATAGTAGAGTCACTATGCAAACAAACTGTATTAGGGAATCAAATGATATCTGCTATTAAAGAAAAATTAATACATATTTTTTCTTTTTACTTTTTTAAGACATGAGATCTCACTGTATTGCCCAGGCTGAGCTTGGTCTCAAACTCCTGGGCTCAAGCGGTCCTCCCCCCTCAACTTCCCAAAGTGCTGGGATTACAGGCATGAGCCACCATGTCCGGCCCAATATATATTTTTTTATTTTAAGTTTTGTGGTACATAGTAGGTGTATAATATTATTTTGAATACTTAGCTGTAATTCTACGTCTGCTGATTGTACATAATTTTTATTAAACTATTTGAGACTTCAAGCATCTTAGAATTTTTTAAATGTACCCTTTCTGAGAAAAATGGAGACTAAAAGCTAGGATAATTAGTGTTTTTTTTTTTACTTTGTAAGTTCTGGGATATATGTGCCGAATGTGCAGGTTTATTACATAGGTAAATGTGTGCTATGGTAGGATGATGAGTATTCTAATCTGTGTACTAGAGGTAACTTATGATAATGGAATATTTGATTTAATTTCAGGTGCCCATGTACAAGTTTGCCAGACAACACCACATCACTTTGACTAATCAAATTACTGAAGAGACTACTCATGTTGTTATGAAAACAGGTATACCAAGAACTATAACAGAATACTTTGTATCTGCTGCATAAAACCACATGAAAAAATTAGAATAGTTATTAAGCATAGCATGGATGATAGTCTTCTAATAATCAATTACTTTATGAAAGACAAATAATAGTTTTGCTGTTTCCTTACCCTTTTTTGTTTTGGGTTAAAATTTGGAGGATAGGCTGGGTGCCGTGGCTCATTCATGTAATTTCAGCACTTTGGGAGGCCAGGGCAGGTAGATCATGAGGTCAGGAGTTCAAGATCAGCCTGACCAATATGGCAAAACTCTATCTCTACTAAAAATACAAAAATTAGCCAGATGTGGTGTCACAGGACTATAACCCCAGCTATTCAGGAGGCTGAGGCAGGAGAATTGCTTGAACCTGGGAGGCAGATGTTGCAGTGAGCCGAGATCGCACCACTGTACTCCAACCTGGGTGAAAAAAAAAAATAGAGGTAAGGCATGGTGGCTCAGGCCTATAATCCCAGCACTTTGGGAGGTTGAGGCGGGCGGATCACAAGGTCATGAGATCAAGTCCATCCTGGTTAACCCCATCTCTACTAAAAATATAAAAAATTAGTCGGGCATAATGGCATGCACCTGTACTTGCAGCTTCTCAGGAGGCTGAGGCAGGAGAAACGCTTGAAGCCGGGAGGCAGAGGTTGCAGTGAGCCGAGATTGTGTCATTGCACTCCAGCTTGGGCGACAGAGCAAGACTCTGTCTCAAAAAAAAAAAAGAAAAATAGAAAACTTTAAAATGTAAACTAAATCTAAAGTAGTTCAGTCTTTAAACTCAAAGGCGGTATAACATTTGCTACTTTTGACCTAAAGATGAGCTAAATTTTTAAGTTTAATATATATTGCTGGGTGCAGTGGCTCACGTCTGTAATCCCAGCACTTTGGGAGGCTGAGGTGAGCAGATCACGAGGTCAGGAGATTGAGACCATCCTAGCCAACATTATGAAACCCCATCTCTACTAAAAATACAAAAAATTAGCTGAGAGTAGTGGCACGCGCCTGAAGTCCCAGCTACTCAGGAAGCTGAGGCAGGAGAATCACTTGAACCCAGGAGGCGGAGGTTGCAGTGAGCCAAAATGGTGCCACCATACTCCAGCCTGGCGACAGAGCAAGACTGCGTCTCAAAAAAATAAAACATATATATACACACATACACACACACACACATACACACATATATATTATTAAATCGGATTTTATAGCAGTTAAGCAAAAAACTTCAAAAATTGTAAGGAATTCTGTGAGGGAGAATGGCTGCTGCTACTGCTTGCAGATAGCCTACTGTGTTTAGGATTATTAAATACATTTCTCCTGTTTAAAATTAAATGGTCTTTTCTTAGTTTGCTTAGTTCTTTAGAAGCCCCTTTAAAACACTAGGAAATAAACAAGTGATTCTTTAGCTGCTGCTTTCTGAAATACTTTTACAGAAGCTCTGAAAACGCTGTATTCTCCTATCCCTCTCAGGGGAATATTAGAGGGTTAGGACTCCCCAGATTGGACATTCTAGGGGTAAAAAAATTGTCATTACATTGATATTTCAGCTTTAGGTTTTCAACAATACTGTTTTCTTCTCCTTTTACATATTACCATCTAGTAATACAGATGTTCTCCATCCACATTATTCAAAACTATTGACATGGATAATTCCTAATTCCTTGAACACTACAATGGAGATCTATAGCTAGCCTTAGCATCTAGAAGATGGGTGTTGGGGAGACAGTGTTGACAGACGTTTCCTCTGGTCTTCATATCAGCCTCTCCTAGGCTTCCAAAGATCCACACCTGCTGGTTATAATTAGTGGTGTTAGGCCAGGCGCAGTGGCTCAAGCCTGTAACCCCAGCACTTTGGGAGGCCGAGGCGGGTGGATCACGAGGTCAAGAGATCGAGACCATCCTGGTCAACATGGTGAAACCCTGTCTCTGCTAAAAATACAAAAAATTAGCTGGGCATGGTGACGTGTGCCTGTAATCCCAGCTACTCAGGAGGCTGAGTCAGGAGAATTTCCTGAACCCAGGAGGTGGAGGTTGCGGTGAGCCGAGATCATGCCATTGCACTCTAGCCTGGGTAACAAGAGCGAAAAATTCTGTCTCAAAACAAAAAAAAAAAATTAGTGGTGTTTTCAGTGTCTGATTCTGTCACCAGGATTTTAGAAACAAATCCAGATTGATCCTGGGAGTGTAAGAAGCTGAGACACTTTAGCTTTTTTTTTTTTTTTTAAAGACGGGGTTTCACCATGTTGGTTGGGCTAGTCTTGAACTCCTGACCTCAGGTGATCCGCCCACCTTGGCCTCCAAAGTGCTTGGAGGCACTTTAGCTTCTTAAGACAGCACTTCCTGAATATGTTTTCAACTTCTAATCCTTTGGATGTTTTTCATTCTGCAGATGCTGAGTTTGTGTGTGAACGGACACTGAAATACTTTCTGGGAATTGCAGGAGGAAAATGGGTAGTTAGCTATTTCTGTAAGTACAATACTATTTGTCCCTTCCTCCCTTTAACACCTTAGAATTGCATTTTTACACCTAACATTTTAACACCTAAGGTTTTTGCTGATGCTGAGATTGAATTACCAAAAGGTCTTTAATGGTAACACAAAACTACCTTTATCTTTAATACATATCACTTTGTTCAGATAAGCTGCTGATTCTGGGAAAATGGGTCTCTTTTATAACTAATAGAACATAATCTGCTCCTAGCAATGTTAACATAGGAACTAGGGATTTATTTAATAGTCGGCAGGAATCCATGTGCAGCAGTCAAACTTACAATGTTTAAATTAAACATCAACTGTGTCTCCAGAAGGAAACTGCTGCTAGAAGCCTTATTAAAGGGCTGTGGCTTTCGAAGGAAAGGACCTCTGTCATTCTTTTGTGAATCGCTGACCTCTCCATCTCCATGAAAAGAGCACATTCTTCTGCTGTATGTAACCTGTCTTTTCTGTGATCTCCTTAGGGGTGACCCAGTCTATTAAAGAAAGAAAAATGCTGAATGAGGTAAGTACTTGATGTTACAAACTAATCAGAGACATGGTGTCATTGAGTCATAGTTAAAAATGTATTTGCGGGCCGGGCGCGGTGGCTCAAGCCTGTAATCCCAGCACTTTGGGAGGCCGAGGTGGGTGGATCACGAGGTCAAGAGATCGAGACCAACCTGGTCAACATGGTGAAATCTTGTCTCTACTAAAATACAAAAAATTAGCTGGGCATGGTGGCGCGTGCCTATAAGCCCGGCTACTCAGGAGGCTGAGGCAGGAGAATTGCCTGAACCCAGGAGGCGGAGGTTGTGGTGAGCCGAGATCGCGCCATTGCACTCCAGCCTGGGTAACAAGAGTGAAACTCCGTCTCAAAAAAAAAAAAAAAAAAAAAAAAAAGTATTTGCTTTCTTCCATCAATGCACCACTTTCCTTGATAAGGCACAAATTTTCTTTGATTATGGGGATCATCAGTAATTATTTGGAGCAAACCAGGATATTCTGTGTTCTCATTTGTTCTAGATTTCAAAAGAAACAGTCCTTCTTTGGGGAAAAGGGAAGGGGAAAAAAAGATTCATAAGGACAAGAAGTAGGCCCACTTACATATACCTTTGTAAAAAACAAACCATTCACTGTTGAGGAAAAATACTTCATATTAATATGCAGTCCAGGTGCAGCACTTTGGGAGGCTGAGACAGGAGGATTGCTTGAGGCCAGGAGTTTGGGACCAACCTGGGCAACAGAGTGAGACTGTCTACACACAAAAAAAATTTTTTTAATTAGCCAGGCATGGAAGTGTGCACCTGTAGCCTTAGCTACTGAGGAAGCTAAGCTGGGAGAATCACTTGAGCCCAGGAGTTCAAGGCTGCAGTGAGCTATGATCATGCCACTGCACTCTAGCCTGGGTGACAGAGGAAGACCCTATCTCTTAAAAAAAAAAAAAAAAGAAAAAAAAGGCCAGGCGCGGTGGCTCACGCCTGTAATCCCAGCACTTTGGGAGGCCGAGGCGGGTGGATCACGAGGTCAAGAGATCGAGACCATCCTGGCCATGGTGAAACCCCGTCTCTACTAAAAATACAAAAATTAGCCAGGCGTGGTGGCACACGCCTGTGGTCCCAGCTACTCGGGAGGCTGAGGCGGAAGAATCGCTTGAACCCAGGCGGAGGTTGCAGTGAGCCGAGATTGCGCCATTGCACTCCAGCCTGGCGACAGAGTAAGACTCCGTCTCAAAAAACAAAAAAGGTGTACTTCTGTGTGCACATATGCATATATATATGCAAATGTATCTGTTTAGAATTCAGATTACTGCAAAAAGATGTTGCACTTTATGATACTGAGAACAGTGAGAAGTAAATAAGATAGAGTATAGGAGGAGGAATAATTTTAGAACAGCCATCTGAGAGCTTCTCTAACAACAGATCAGGCAAAATAAAATGTGAAAATAATTTTATAAACTATTATACACAGTTCAATATATTCATAATTAAATGATATTTGTGTTGGTTTTAACTTTTATTCAATGGCTATTTATGTGAGCCTACTGTGTGCTGGGCACTAGGAATACAGCAACAAACGAGACTAACTAAGTCCCTGGTAGGATTCAGGTTCTATTGAGGGGAGATACACAATAAAGATGAATTAAGATAGCAATAAAGGTTGTTGATTACTTTCGTTTAAGGAGGCCAAGGAAGGCCTTTCTGAAAAGATTGAGCTGAGACCTAAATAACAAGAAAGAACTGTCCTTGAAAACTGGAGGGAATGTATGTTATAGACAGTGGAATAGCAAAACATAAAGGTCTTGTGATAATAAGGAGCTTGGTTTTTTTATTTTTGCTTTTTCTTTTTTTGAGACGGAGTCTCACTGCATACCCCAAGCTGGAGTGCAGTGGCACAATCTTGGCTCACTGCAAACTCCGCCTCCTGGGTTCAAGCGATTCTCCTGCCTTGGTCTCCCGACTAGCTGGGATTACAGGCATGTGCCACCATGCCGGCTAGATTTTTATATTTTTGGTAGAGGTGGGGTTTTACCCTATTGACCAACCTGGTCTGAAACTCCTGACCTCAAGTGATCCACCTCTCTCAGCCTCCTGGGATTACAGGCATGAACCACTGCCACGCCCGGCCAGAGCTTGATTTATTTTTAAAAGATAGGCCAGTGTTGGCCAGGCATGGTAGCTCATGCTGCCACCTCTACCAAAAATATAAAAAACTAAGCCAGGTGCAGTGGCTCATGCCTATAATCCCAGCACTTTGGGAGGCCAAGATTGGCAGATCACAAGGTCAGGAGATCAAGATCATCCTGGCTAACACGGTAAAACCCTAACTCTACTAAAAATACAAAAAATTAGCCAGGTGTGGTGGCACGAGACTGTAGTCCCAGTTACTTGGGAGGCTGAGGCAAGAGAATCGCTTGAACCCAGGAGGTGGAGGCTAGAGTGAGCTGAGATCATGCCACTGCACTCCAGCCTGGGTGACAGAGCAAGACTGTATTAAAAAAAAAAAAAAACTAGCCAGGCATGGTGGCATGTGGCTGTTATCCCAGCTACTCCAGAGGCCGAGGTAGGAATATTGCTTGAACCTGGGAGGGGGAGGCTGCAGGGATCCAGGATTGCACTGCACTCCAGCCTGGATGACAGAGCAAGACTCTCATCTCAAATAATAATAAAAGGGCCAGGCATGGTGGCTCATGCCTGTAATCTCAGCACTCTCGGAGGCTGAGGCAGGCGGATCACCTGAGGTCAGGAGCCCAAGACTAGCCTGGCCAATGTAGCAAAACCCCATCTCTTTTTAAAACCACAAAAATTGGTCGGGCACGGTGGCTCACGCCCGTAATCTCAGCACTTTGGGAGGCCGAGGCGGGCAGATCACTAGGTTAAGAGATCGAGACGATTCTGGCCAACATGGTGAAACCCCGTCTCTACTAAAAAAAAAAATACAAAATTAGCCGGGTGTGGTGTCATGCGTCTGTAATCCCAGCTACTCAGGAGGCTGAGTCAGGAGAATTGCTTGAACCCAGGAGGTGGAGGTTGCAGTGAGCCAAGATCATGCCACTGTACTCCAGCCTGGCACCTGGCAACAGAGCAAGACTCTGTCTCAAAAAAAAAAAAAAGCAAAAATTAGGCCAGGCGGTGGCTCACGCCTGTAATCCCAGCACTCTGGGAGGCCGAGGCAAGCAGATCACAAAGTCAGGAATTTGAGACCAGCCTGGCCAATATGGTGAAACCCCATCTCTACTAAAAATACAAAAATTAGCCAGGCATGGAGGGCGTCTGTAGTCCCAGCTACTCGGGAGGCTGAGGCAGGAGAACTGCTTGAACCTGGGAGGCAGAGGTTGCAAAGAACTATCATGCCAGTGCACTCCAGCCTAGGCAACAGAGTAAGACTCCGTCTCAAAAAAAAAAAAGCAAAAATTAGCTGGGGGTGGTGGCATGAGCCTGTAATCCCTGTTACTTGGGTGGCTGAAGCAGGAGAATCACTTGAACCCAGGAGGTAGATTATAGTGAGCCAAGATTGTGCTACTGCACTCCATCCAGCCTGGGTGGCAGAGCAAGACTCTGTCTCAAAAAATAATAATAATAAAAGATAGGCCAGTGTAGCCAAATTATGTATGGGGGCAGAGATTAGACAAGGAATGGGAGACGATCATAGATGACAGCCAAATCACGTAGTATTTAGTGTGAGCCATGGTAAGGAATTCAGATTTTATCCTTGTGGTAATTGGTGGTAGGGAGGAGGTTTTAAAAAAAGCAGGTTGGTTTGGGATATGTTTGAAGATAGGACTTGCTAATGGATTAAATTTGGACAATAAGGTAAAAAGAAATTGAAGGGGTGACATTTGAGTTTTGGCCTGATCTTGTTAGTAATGTTAAATTAAATTAGGTAAGGAAGACATGGTAGGGAATTTGGGAGAGTGGGAAGGGCAGGAAGCAGGAGTGGAATCAGGAACTCTGTTTTAGATGCGTGAATTTTTATTTCATCTTTTTTTTTTCTTGGAGATGGAGTCTCATTCTGTTACCCAGGCTAGAATGCATGGAGTACAGTGGTGCAATCTCGGCTCACTGCAGCCTCTGCCTCCCAGGTTCAAGCAGTTCTGCCTCAGCCTCTCAAGTAGCTGGGATTACAGGCACCCACCATATTAGCCAGGCTGGTCTCAAACTCCTGACCTTGGGTGATCCACCCACCTTGGCCTCCCAAAGTGTTGGGATTACAGGCGTGAGCCACTGTGCCCAGCCAGATGCGTGAATTTTGAGATATATACTAGACATCTGGATAGAGAGGTTAAATAGGCAGTTGGACACATTGTATGAAGCAGATACAATCAGAACTATAAACATGGGAGTCTTTAAATAAATGACAAATTTATCGCTGGACTCCTCATTCAAGTAACTAGGAAACATCAGGTATTCTTCCCCTAGTAATAGCTGGTGGTTATACTCTTGACTTTATTTTTCTTCACAAAACTCTTAGCAACACATGTGGCCTTCCCTACAATCTGAGTTTCGGTCAGAATTGTTTCTAAGCATTCTTCCTCAAATTTCTCCCCAGTCTCATTATTCTTCATTCTCATGTCCATGACCTCTCATAATAGTGATTATGAAAAACTCTAACTTTCTTCAGTATATTAAATGTATGTTTTATTATTTTGGTTCTGTTAACTGTGTAAATCTCTCGGTGGAAATTTGAAAAGCCTTTATTTCTTTAAATGATAATATTACAATTGATATAGAAGATAGGGAATTTATCTGTTATCTTTATAACAGCGCTGTATTAGCAGTTTAATCTAAATGCTAAGTGAATGTTTGAGAGAAGATAAATGTTGAAAATTAAAATACGTCAAGTCCCAGTGAGGTGAAAAGCCAATTGTTAATTTCTGCACACAAAGATATGCTTCAGTGAATGATTTCAACAGCTGAGATCCTGGTCATTTCACCTGGTCTACCAAATAGAATGATTTTACTTGCTTTTGGTCAAATCTCTGCCCAGCAAATTCTTTTTCTTTTTTTTTTTGAGATGGAGTTTCTCACTCTTGTCACCCAGGGCATTTTCTCAGCTTACTGCAACCTCCACCTCTTGGGTTCAAGTGATTCTCCTGCCTCAGCCTCCCGAGTAGCTGAGATTACAGGCGTCCGCCACCAGGCCTAGATAATTTTCAGTAGAGTCAGGGTTTCACCCTGTTGGGCAGACTGGTCTCAAACTCCTGACCTCAGGTGATCTGCCTGCCTCCACCTCCCAAAGTGCTGGGATTATAGGATTGAGCCACCACACCCAGCCCTCTCTCTCTTCCTTTCTTTCTTCCTTTCCTTTTTTTTTTTAAGCAGGGTCTCACTTTGTTACCCAGTCAGGAGTGAGGTCGTGTGATCAAGTTCACTGCAGCCTTCAACTGTTGGGCTCAAGTGATCCTCCAGCCTCAGCTTCCCAAGAAATTGGGACTGCAGGCACACACAACTGTGCCTAGTTGAAGTTTTATATATCTTTTGTAGAGAAGGGGTCTCACTGTGTTGCCCAGATGGGTCTCGAGCTCCTGGTCTCAAGCTATCCTCCTGCCTCAGCTTCTCAAGTAGATGGGATTACAGGCATGTGCTACAATGCCCAGCTAAATTTTGTATTTTTAGTAGAGACAGGATTTCACCATGTTGGCCAGACTGGTCTTGAACCCCTGA
Source organism: Callithrix jacchus (assembly GCF_049354715.1). Taxonomy (NCBI): domain Eukaryota; kingdom Metazoa; phylum Chordata; class Mammalia; order Primates; family Cebidae; genus Callithrix; species Callithrix jacchus. The sequence goes on from NC_133506.1 coordinate 120,844,322, forward strand.
CGTTGTGATCTGCCCACCTCACCCTCCCAAAGTGCTTCACCTGGCCTAATTTATTTTTTTGAGACAGAGTCTCACTCTGTCACCCAGGCTGCAGTGCAGTGGAGAGATCTTGGCTCATGGCCACCTCCGCCTCCCACGTTCAAGCAATTCTCCTGCCTCAGCCTTCCAAGTAGCTGGGATTACAGACACCCACCACCACACCCAGCTAATTTTTTGTATTTTAGTAGAGACAAGTTTTCACCATGTTGGCCAGGCTGGTCTTGAACTCCTGACCTCAAATGATCCACCTGCCTCAGCCTTCCAAAGTGCTAGGATTACAGGCGTGAGCCACCGCTCCCAGCCTTGTATTTTTTTTTTTTAGTAGAGATGGAGTTTCACCATGTTGGCTAGGTTGGTCTCAAACACCTCACCTCAAGTGATCCACCTGCCTCAGCCTCACAAAATGCTGGGATTACAGGTCATGAGCCACCACACCTGGCTTGAATGCCTTGAATATGACGAGTCTGCTCCACTTCCATTGAAGGAAGCTTCTTTTTCTCTGATCCTGATGGTTTGTGTTTGTTTTCTTTCAGCATGATTTTGAAGTCAGAGGAGATGTGGTCAATGGAAGAAACCACCAAGGTCCAAGACGAGCAAGAGAATCCCAGGGCAGAAAGGTAAAGCTCCCTCCCTCAAGTTGACAAAAATCTGATCCTACCACTCTGTATTCCAGTCCCCTTTCTTGAGATGGTTCACTTCATCTTGTAAGGCTTGTTACATACATACACACTGCTAGGTACTTTCACACAGGTTATTTTTTCACTTTTCCGACCCAACCACGTAAATAAGTATTGTCTCTACTTTATGAATGATAAAACTAAGAGATTTAGAGAGGCTGTGTAATTTGGATTCCTATCTGGGGTTCAGATCTCAGCTGATAAGTAGAAGAGCTGGGACTTTAAGCCGATGGGAATCTAAAGCCTTTGCTCTTTTCACTTCATCAGGGTATCTTTCTCTCTATTTTTTTTTCCCCCCGAGATGGAGTCTCACTCTGTCACCCAGCTGGAGTGCAGTGGCATGATCTCAGCTTACTGAAAACTCCGCTTCCCAGGTTCAAGCAATTCTCCTGCCTCAACCTCTCGAGTAACTGGGATTACAGGCACACACTACCACATTGGGCTAATTTTTCATATTTTTAGTAGAGAGCACTGCCACACTGGGCTAATTTTTTATATTTTTAGTAGGGTTTCGCTGTGTTGGCCAGACTGGTCTTGAACTCCTAACCTCGGGTGATCCCCCACCTCAGCCTCCCTAAGTGCTAAGATTAACAGGCGTGAGCCATCATGTCCAGCCCGGGATGTCTTTATCTAAAACAGTATGATAAATGCTGTGAGCAGGGCATGCACAGCGCTCTCTGTGGAAACAAAAGAAGAGGAAGTGATTCATAATAGCTAAAACTAAAATTTATATAATGCTCACTAGGCCTGCACAGTGGCTCATTCCTGTAATCCCAGCACTTTGGGAAGCTGAGGTAGGAAGATCGTTAGAGCTGAGGAGTTCAATACCCTAGGCAACAGGGCTTGGTGGCATGTACCTGTAGTTCCAGCTACTTGGAAGGTTGAGTTGGGAGGATCTCTTGAGCTCAAGAGGTGGGGGTTGCAGTGAACCGAGATTGCATCGCTACACTCTAGCCTGGATAACAGAGAGAAGGTCTCAAAAAAAATAGATCACCGTATGCCAGGGACTGCTCTAAAGGTTCAGCCATGTTTTAACTAATTAACAATTTTACGACAACTCTATGAAGTATGTACTATAATTATGCCTATATTCTGGATGAGAAAATTGAGGCTCAGAGAGGTTGAATAAGTTGCCCAAAGTCACACAGCTAGTAAATGATGGAACTAGAAGTTGAACTCAGGAAGTCTAGCTCCAAATCTAAACTCTTTGTTAATTTATTTTTTGAGACAGAGTGTTGCTCTGTCACCCATACTGGAGTACAGTGGCACTATCTCTACCCATTGCAACCTCTACCTCCCAAGTTTAAGTAATTCTCGTGCCTCAGCCTGCTATAGCTAGGATTACAGGCATGCACCACCACACCCAGCTAATTTTTTGTCTCATTCTGTTGCCCAGTCTGGAGTGCAGTGGCACAATCTCAGCTCATTGCAGCCTCTGCTTCCTGGGTTCAAGCAATTCTCATGCCTCAGCCTCCCAAGTATCTGGGATTACAGGTGTGTCCCACCACACCCAGATAATTTTTTGGTAATTTTAGTAGAGACAGCGTTTCACCACGTTGGCCAGGCTGGTCTCGAATTCCTGACCTCAGATGATCCGCCTGCCTTAGCCTCCCAAAGTGCTAGGATAGCAGGGGTGAGCCACTGCTCCCTGCCTTAACTTTTATATTTTTATTAGAGAGGGGGTTTTGCCCTGTCAGCCAGGCTGATCTTGAACTCCTAGTCTCAAGTGATCACTTGCCTTGGGCTCCCAAAGTGCATGAGCCACTGCACCCAGCCTCCAAGTCTAAACTCTTAATGATAATACCATAGTTTCTTGAAAAGTTGTTGAAGGGCTTCACAGAAGAAAAAAAAAATAGAATATTCTAACAACTTTGGAAATGAGACCCAAGAAGATTCAATGACTTTGTCCAGATCATATTGTAGCAGATGACATAGGCAGAACTATGACTTCCTCTCAGGGAGAACTCTGCAGGATTTCACACCTACCTGTCAGGCCTGAGCTGGCTACTTTCTCAGCTCACTGACTAGGTGCTGTGTTCCCAGTCTGCTTTTCCTCTTTTTTCATGTGTGCCCTACCAGGCATTTCAGAACATCCTAGCTGGGTGCAGTGGCTCACGCCTATAATCCCAGCACTTTGGGAGGCCAGGACAGGAGGATCCCTTGAGCCCAGGAGTTCATGACTAGACTGGGTACCATAGTGAGACCTTGTCTCTGTGAAAAAATTTAAAAATTAGCTGGATGTTGTGGCACATTCCTTTGTTCCCAGCTACTCAGGAGGCTAACGTGAGAAGAGTGCTTGAGTCTGGGAGGTCGAGGCTGTAATGAGCCACAATCGAGCTACTGCACTCCAGCCTGGGCAACATTGTGAGACCTTGTCTCAAAACAAAACGAAACATCTTTCCACCAAACACTTTCTGTCCCTTCATAGAAACTTAAGAGGGAACCAGTAGAGGTAATTTCCTAAGGAAAACTGCTTTGGGCATGATCACAAATCAAGCCTGGCGTTTTGAACTCTTGAGGTCAGCCTGTTCTTATCTTCTGAGCCTATCAAGTAATTGTTCCAGATGCCAAGAAAAGCTGCTGGCCTTATTACTGCTTTTCGTTTACCACAGGGGAGTTCCATGTGAGCCAGTCCTCTGTTTTTACTCCACTGTATGCTATACAGTATTAGCACCAGATTCTTCCCTTCTTTAAAAAGAAAATCTAGTGCTTTGGAGTTTTTCCTCCATGCAGAATAGCAATAATGGGAAGTATGTGATCAAAGTAATGACATTCTGAAGATACGGAATGTCACCATAGTATTTTCCTCTGGAAGAGAAACATACATGTAGAGGTGAAACTTCAAATTTCTTATCTCATAACTAGACATCCTCATCACTGAGTGTTAGCCTGGATACATTCCCAATCTTTTGTACCCTTTTTTTTTTTTTGAGACAGTGTCTCACTTTGTCACGAGGCTGGAGTGCAGTGGCATGATCTCGGCTTACTGCAACCTCCGCCTCCTGGGTTCAAGTGATTCTCCTGCCTCGGCCTCTTGAGTTTTACAGGCGTGTGTCCTCATGCCCAGCTAATTTTTGTATTTTTAGTAGAGACGGGGTTTCACCCTGTTGGCCAAGATGGTTTCTATCTTTTGACCTTGTGATTCGCCTGCTTCAGCCTACCAAAATGCTGGGATTACAGGTTTGAGTCACTGCACCCAGCCTCTTTTGTACTTACCATGTCACCATTTGGCTCCAGCCAGCTGCCAAGGGAGAATGTCTAGCATTAGGAGCATGCAGGTCCTGAATTCATACAGATAGTAGAGTGGCACAGGTGGATGCTGTCCTTTAAAACAAACAGATTTGTCCTGCTCTCCTTTCTTTTCCCTCTGGCTGTAAAGTGTGTGTGTGTGTGTGTGTGTGTGTGTGTGTGTGTGTGTGTCTGTCTGTCTGTCTGTCAGTGGGGAGGGTGGCCACTTTCTAAGAAGCCATCTGTGTATTTTTTTTACCTTCCTGATTTTTCTCTATCGCAGTCTCTTTGAGGCCAGCTGGATTTTAGGCCTTGGCAGTTTTCTTTTTATTGAAATGGAAAGGTAGGAAGAGGGTCAAGAGACTGAGAGTTACCCAAAACATATCCTTCCAAATGATACAAATGTAGGGTTTATTGGGGGGGGGTTTTGTTTTTTGTTTTTGTTTTGTTTTTGTTGCCCAGGCTAGAGGGCAATGGCATGAAATCGTCTCACCCCAAGCTCTGCCTTCTGGGTTCAAGCAATTCTTCTGCCTCAGCCTCCCCAGTAGCTGGGATTACAAGCATGTGCCACCACGCCTGGCTAATTTTGTGTTTCTAGTAGAGACGGGGTTTCTCCATATTGGTCAGGCTGGTCTAGAACTTCTGACCTCAGGTCATCTGTCTCCCTTGGCCTCCCAAAGTGCTGGGATTACAGATGTCGGCCACCACACCCAGCAGGGTTTATTTTTAAGTGATATCCAAGTTCTTTGCTAAGAACTTATCCCAATGTATATATGATAATTTGTACTGTCCCACACTGTTGCCACCAGCCACATGGGACTGTAAATTTAAATTTTTACAAATCAGCCAATCGTGGTGGTATGCACCTGTAGTCCCAGGTACTTAGGAGGCTGAGGTGGGAGGATTACTTGGGCCCAGGAGTTCAGTGCTGTAGCAATCTATAGTCATGCCACTGTACTCTAGCCTGAGTGACAGAATGAGACCTCATCCTGTCAAAGAAAAGAATTAAAATGTGAAGTTTAGTTCCTCGTTCACCCTTACCACATCTCCAGTGCTCAATAACTGTATGTGACTCATGGCTACCTTATTAGCACAGATATAGAACATTTTGACTATCACAGAAAGTTCTTTTGAACAGTGTTGCCAAGACCTGTAAGTGAAAAAGGAGCTGTGGTGTGATCTGTGTCTTCAGGAAGCCAGGCAGTCAGACCAGTTCAATTAGGAGAGGCAGAACCTGGCTTCACTTCTAGTTTAAAAACTGCTTAGGTGGCCTAAAGATGCAATGGCCATTCTCAGATTAGTGTGAAGAACAGGTGTTTGGGGGGCTAGAAGAAAGTCAGGAGACAAGGAGCATGTACATCTAAAATCAACATGGACTCCTCTGCTGATGGAGTCATGGTGAGTATTGAGATACTAAGTCTGGATAAACATCAAACTTCAGCCACTAGCTTTGAATTTCTAGCCATCCAAACCTTTTATTAAACATACAGAAGGACCTTATTTTTCCTTTGCATCTAACAAATTAAAGCACCTGCAGAGATCATTAGGGAGGAGCCTGGGCCTGATTGGTGACTAAGTGAGATGCTCAGTCCTTGAATGACAAAGAATGCTGGAAGAGTGCTGGTCAACTACATATGTACTTCAAAAAGGTCTTCTGAAATCCCTTAGTGTTCTGGACATTGGACTGCTTGTCCCTGGGAAGTAACAGCAGAAATCATCAGGTGGTGAACAAAAGAAAAAGAAAAGCTCTTCCTTTTTGAAAGTCTATTTTTTGAATAAAAGCCAATTCTTTTATAACTAAATTTTCTTTCTCTCCATTCCCCTGTCCCTCTCTCTTCCTCTTCCAGATCTTCAGGGGCCTGGAAATATGTTGCTATGGGCCGTTTACCAATATGCCCACAGGTAAGAGCCTGGGAGGACTGCAGAGTTCCAGCACTAGCCTTTGTCTTACATAGTGGAGTGTTAGAAGCAAGATCCCCCAATGGGGGTTCCTCAGATTGGTGAAATCTCCACAGTCTCTTCTGATTTCTATTCCCCTGAGTATATGGATTCCAGCTCAGCATGTAACCTTTCCCTGCTGTGTCTCTAACCAGGATGATGTGTATTTTTTTTTTGACTGGATGAATTATCTTCCCATCTCTTGACATTCACAGTAATTATCACCAAGTATGATATTTTCAGTGGCTGTGATTATCAACTACCAACACAGAATTAGGATGCAGGGAGGAAGGGAGCAAAAGAAGGTGGGTGTTTTTTCACAGTATCTTAGCCAGCAATTTAGCAAATTAATGGAAATTAGATCTTCAATCGTTTTTTTTTTTTTTCTTTCAAGCATTTTATTTGAGAGACTATCAAACCTTATCTACCAATTGGCCATATGGAGACTGATAACGAGGGTATGCAGCATGTCAGTGGCAAATTGACTTAAAATTCATACCCCTACTATTTTAAGACTGTCGTCCTTTGGAGCAGAGAGACAGACTCTCCCACTGAGAGGTCTTGCTATAAGCCTTCATCCAGAGAGTGTAGGGCAGAGGGCCTGGGATAAGTACACAGATTACTGTGGTGATTTTACATCTAAATGTCCTGTTCAGATCAACTGGAGTGGATGGTGCAGCTGTGTGGGGCTTCTGTGGTGAAGGAGCTTTCATCATTCACCCTTGGCACAGTAAGTACTGGGTGCCCTGTCAGAGAGGGAGGACACAATGTTCTCTCCTGTGATTGAGCAAGACTGGCACCTATCAGTCCCTATGGAAGCCCCTACTGTAGCCTCAGAAGCCTTCTCTCCCCACGTACCTGGGCCAGAAGTATATTTAATATGTGCAGTTCTCAAGTCTATAAGGGATGCATAGGGGCACATACTAAATATACTGAGGGAAGGCCCTTTCCCTCTAACTCTTTTTGCATATCCCCCTCCTACTGTACTCTCTGTACTCCCCCAGCATACCATGTTTCAACAAATTATCAAGAAATGATGGGCTGGAGGCCGGGCATGGTGGCTCATGCCTGTAACCCCAGCACTTTGGGAGGCCAAGGCAGGTGGATCACTTGAGGTCAGGAGTTTTAGACCAACCTTGCCAACATGGTGAAACCCTGTCTCTACTAAAAAAATACAAAAATTAGCTGGGTCTGGTGGAGCATGCCTGTAATCCCAGCTACTTGGGAGGCAGAGGCATGAGAAGAGCCAAGATTGCACCACTGCACTCCAGCCTGGGTGACAGAGTGAGACTTCATCTAAAAAAAGAGAAAAAAATGATGGACTGGGCTCAGTGCCTCACACCTATAATCCCAACACTTTCGGAGACCAAGGTGGGAGAATCACTTGAGCCTAGGACCTCAACACCAGCCTGGGCAACATGGCGAAACCCCATCTCTACCAAAAATACAAAAAAATTGCTGAGCGCTGTGGCTCACGCCTGTAATCCCAGCACTTTGGGAGGCTGAGGCAGGTGGATCACAAGGTCAGGAGATCAAGACCATCCTGGCCAACATGGTGAAACCCCGTCCCTAAAAAAATAAAATAAAATTAGCCAGGGGCAGTGGCGCACACCTGTAGTCCCAGCTACCTGGGAGGCTGAGGTAGAAGGATCACTTAAGCCCAGGAGGCAGAGGTTGCAGTGAGCTGACGATCATACCACTGCACTCCAGCCTGGACAACAGAGCAAGACCCTGTCTCAAAAAAAACGATGAAGTGACAGTTCCAATAGTCCTGCTCTGACACTTCAATGCTGTTTCCTTCCTGGGGATGCAGGGTATCCACGCAGTTGTGGTTGTGCAGCCAGATGCCTGGACAGAGGACAACGGCTTACATGGTAAGGTGCTTGCATGTGCCTGTGTTATATGGGTCCTTTTGCATGGGTTTGGTTTGCCACTCATTACCTGGTGCTTGAATAGCACAGTTCTTGGCACATTTTAAATATTTGTCTAATTAACGGCTAAAATGTCTTGTTGGCATTTTTATTGTTGTTTGTTTTATATTGTAAAAGTAATACATGAACTGTTCCCATGGGGTGGGGGTTGGATATGAATGTTCATCACAGAAAATATAAATCAAGGCCAGGCATGGTAGATCACACCTATAATCCCAGCACTTTGGGAGGCCAATGTGGGGGCCAAGGAGCCTAGGAGTTCAGAACCAGCCTGAGCAACATAGGGAGACTTCATCTCTACAAAAAATTTAAAAACTACCTGGGTGTGATGGTGCAAGTTTCAGCTACTTGGGAAGCTGAGGTGGGAGGATCCCTTGAGCCCAAGCGGTCAGTGCTGCAGTGAGCCATGATCACACCAGTACACTCCAGCCTGGGCGACAGAGTGAGACCGTGTCTCAGAAAGAAAAAAGAAAGTATAAATTTGCACAAAAACAATAAAATAATCCCAGTAATTCCACCACTTAGAGATGATCACCATAGAATTCTACCAGCTATATGTGCCTATATATGTGTGTGTGTGTGTGTATTTTATAAAATGTGATAATTATACTGTTGTGCTTTTTTCCTTAAGATATTACATATATATTTCCACATCATTAAATTACATTGCTGTTTTCCTGGTGGCTTTCCTTTAACAGATTGAAGTTCATGTTAATACAGTTGCCAGAGGCTGGGGGCTTTCACCAGCAGTCACTCCTTGGGCTTCAGCGTCTCACTGTTACCCAGGCTGGAGTAATCTGGCTCACTGCAACCTCTGCCTTCTGGGTTCAGTGGATTCTCCTGAGGTCAGGAGTTTGAGACCAGCCTGGCTAACATGGCAAAACCCCATCTCTACTAAAAATACCCAAAAAAAAAAAAAAATTAGCCGGGCATGGTGGCTGGTGCCTGTAATCCCCGCTACTTGGGAAGCTGAGACAGGAGAATCACTTGAACCCAGGAGGTGGAGGTTGCAGTCAGCCAAAATTGCACCATTGCACTCCAGGCTGAGTGACAAGAGCGAGACTCCATCTCAAAAAATAAAAAAGATTGGTTTCTACCTCATGAATCCTAAGAACTCATACAACCAGGACCCTGGAGTAGATTGATTAAAGCCTGGTCCAGGAGAATGTGAATTGACACTAATCTTTGCTTGTGTTCTCTGTCCCCAGCAATTGGGCAGATGTGTGAGGCGCCTGTGGTGACTCGAGAGTGGGTGTTGGACAGTGTAGCACTCTACCAGTGCCAGGAGCTGGACACCTACCTGATACCCCAGATCCCCCACAGCCACTACTGATTACAGCCAGCCACAGGTACAGAGCCACAGGGCCCCAAGAATGAGCTTTCCAGACCCTGGGAGCGCTTCTCACTCTTCAGTCCTTCCACTGTCCTGGCTACTCAGTATTTTATGTACATCAGCCTGAATAGGGCTTCTGGCTGTGCAAGGTTCCCTTAAAGATTTTCTGCTTCAAGTCTCCCTTTGAAATCTGCCATGAGCACAAAATTATGGTAATTTTTCACCTGAGAAAATTTTAAGACCATTTAAACCCCACCAATTGAGCAAGATGCTGATTTATCGACAGTATTCTTTCTATTAGGGCTGGAGGCACAGAGTGGCTTGAGAGAATAGCTGGTTTCCTTAAGTTTGCTTCTCTTAAACCCTATGTTCACAAAGGCAGGGAGTAACACCCTTCAATGGAAGGAGAGTACTTGGGATCAAATATGAGACTTAAAATCAGAATTGTCCTTAGGCAGTTCTCAAATGTTAGAGTGGAACACTGGGGAGGAAGTTCTGAGACAGGCATTAGATATGAAAATGAAACTTAAGGCCGGGCACAATGGCTCACGCCTATAATCCCAGCACTTTGGGAGCCGAGGTGGGTGGATCCCAAGGTCAAGAGATCGAGATCATCCTGGTCAACATGGTGAAACCCTGTCTCTACTAAAAATACAAAAATTAGCTGGGCATGGTGGCGTGCGCTTGTAGTCCCAGCTACTCGGAAGGCTGAGGCAGGAGAATTGCTTGAACCCAGGAGGTGGAGGTTTCGGTAAGCTGAGATGGCGCCATTGCACTCCAGCCTGGGTAACAAGAGTGAAACTCCGTCTCAAAAACAAAAAGAAAGAAAATGAAACTTGAGGGCCGGGCATGGTGGCTCACGCCTATAATCCCAGCACTTTGGAAGGCCGATCACTGGAGGTCATGAGTTTGAAACCAGCCTGGGCAACAGAGATGGTGAAACCCCATCTCTATTAAAAATACAAAAATTAGCCATGTGTGGTTGTAGACACCTGTAATCCCAGCTACTTGAGAGGCTGAGGCAAAAGAATCACTTGAGCCCGGGAGGCAGAGGTTGCAGTGAGCCGAGCTGATGCCACTGCACTCCAGCCTGGGCAACAGAGTAAGACTGTGACTCAAAAAAAAAAAAAAGTAAAGTAAATGAAACTTGAGGGTTAAATAGAAGAGATTTCTAAAAGTCTGAGGTATATTTGCTAGATTTCTAAAGAATGTGTTCTAAAACAGCTGAAGATTTTCAAGAACCAGTTTCCAAAGACAGTCTTCTAATTCCTCATTAGTAATAAATAAAATGTTTATTGTTGTAGCTCTGATATATAACACATTCCTCTTAAAATATAAGGTCTCTGTAGCGTGTACCTCATACGGGGGAAGAAAGAAAAAATATATATATAAGATCTCTGACATGAATATTTCATGTTTATAAAATGACAGATCCCACTAGGAAAGGAGCTGTTGCTTTCTTTGAGGTATTTTTTTCCCTTTGCTCTCTATTGCTGAACCATACAGCTTCATAAATAATTTTGCTTGCTGAAGAAAGAAAAAGTGTTTTTCAGAAACTCATTATCCAGTACTGCTTATAGCTGTTGGAAGGACTGTGTCTTCCCTAGCCCCGCAGTGTGCAAGGGCAGTGAAGACTTGATTGTACAAAATACGTTTTGTAAATGTTACACTGCAAATAAACTTGGTAGCAAACACTTCCGCCATGAATGACTGTTCTTGAGACAGGCCAGCAGACCTTCTCAGAGCCTGTCCACTGTGCTTCAGTCTCCTCCTCTGTAAAATGGGGGTAATGATAGTATCTACCTCCTAGGGTTTATTGAGGGAGCTTAAATGCCTTTTGTATTTCCTGCTGCTGCCAAAACAAATTGTCACAAGGTCAGAAGTCTGAGGTGGCTCACCTGTTTCTTTGTTTCAGGTTTCATAAGGCCAAAATAAATGTGTTGGCAGGGTGGTGCTCCCTTCTAGAGGCTCTGGGGATAAACATTCATGTTGTTGGCTGAATTGTTCCTTGCAATTTTAGAACTAGGATTCCTGTTTCCCACCGCTGTTGGCCAGGCGTCATTCTCAGGTTCTTGAGGCTCCTAACATTCCTAGGCTTCTGGCCCGTCTGCCTCCATCTTCAAAACCAACAATGTGGGGTCAAGTTTTTCCTCACATTAAATCTTTCTGACTGCTGCATCTTTTTTTTTTTTTTTTTGAGACAGAGTTTTGCTGTTGTTACCCAGACCGGAGTGCAATGGCACCATCTTGGCTCACCGCAACCTGGGTTCAAGCAATTCTCCTGCCTCAGCCTCTAGAGTAGCTGGGACTACAGGCGTACACCACCATGACCAGCTAATTTTTGTATTTTTAGTAGAAACGGGGTTTCACCTTGTTGACCAGGATGGTCTCGGTCTGTTGACCTCGTGATCCATCCGGCTCGGCCTCCCAAAGTGCTGGGATTATAGGCATGAGCTACCGCGCCCGGCCCTTGCTGCATCTTTCTAACTCCTGCCAGAGACATTTCTGTTTCTAAGGGCTCAAGTGATTAGATTGCACCCACCAGGTAATCCAAAGTGATCTCCGTATCTTAAGGTCCATAGCCTTAATTATAGCTGCAAAGTCCCTTCAGAGCAGTACCTAGATTAGTGTTGGATTGAATAACCAGAAGATAGCAATCAAGGGAGGATGTCTTTAGAAATCTGCCTACGACTTCTATTTAACATAGTTTTTTTTTTTCCTTTTTTCTCAAGATGGAGTCTCATTCTGTGGGCCAGGCTGGAATGCAGTGGTGCGATCTCTGCTCTCTGCAACCTCCGCCTCCCGGGTTCAAGCAATTCTCTGCCTCAGCCTCCCAAGTAGCTGGGATTACAGGTGCCCGTCACCACACCCAGCTAATTTTTGCATTTTTAGTAGAGATGGGGTTTCACCATCTTGGCCAGGCTAGTCTTGAACTCCTGACCTTGGGATCCACCTGCCTTGGCCTCCCAAAAATGCTGGGATTACAGGCGTGAGTCACTGCGCCAGGCTATTTAGCATACTTAATCTACAGATGATACTCTGTACCATTATTTCCTCGTCCTCACACTGCTCAGGGATTGGAACCCTTTTTGAGCAGAGAATGAAGTCATCACACAATTCAGTACTGCTGTATTTGGTGGTGACAGTGAAGGAAGATAGAGAAAATGCAGCTAACTGCCATTATTACATTTTATATCAGTCTTCATCATAGCTCTATGAAGTGGGTATTTGTTACCTCATTTGAAAAATTGGAGTTGAATCTCAAGTTCCTTATAAGATTTCACTCAGAATTGCACAGCTAATAAGTGACTACATGGAGATCCAAAGCCACCTTTCTATTCCCATCATCAGTTTTCCATCTGCCTCTGTCACTGACCTCAGGATGGAAGGTTCAAGCCTTAAGGCAATTTGGGGAGAGAAGTAGATTGTGAGGGGAACCAGCCCTCAATTCCTTTTTGGGGCTATTGTAGGAGACAGTAAAAGCAGCCCATGTCAGACAAAGGGTCTTGCAGGAGTGGATCATGGCTACTATTTCCACTTCTCTCTGGCCTCCCAGCTTATGACTGTGTATCTTAGTTGTTAAAGCCTTCCAGTTCATTCTCATCTGTACCCATGCCAGCTCCCTGTCTACCTGCCAGTAAGTTGATGGGTCTCAGTGTTAGCAGTAAAGGCAGGCAGGAAGCAAGCAGAAGTGCTACTGGGCCTTGCGGGTGAGCCAGGCCTCAGCCTGCTGCCCTATCACTGATGGGTTAATAGCAAAAGCAGTATCTATCTAGTACAGCCTGCCTTTTCTTTTTTTTTTTTAAACAGGGTCTCCCTGTGTCGCCTAGGCTGGAGTGCAGTGACATGATTTCAGCTCACTGCAATCTCCGCCTCCCAGGTTCAAGCGATTCTCCTGCTTCAGCCTCCCAAGTAGCTGGGATTACAGGTACCCGCCATTACGCCCGGCTGATTTTTGTATTTTTAGTACAGACAGGTTTTCATGATGTTAGTCAGGCTGGTCTCGAACTCCTGACCTCAGGTGATCCGCCCACCTTGGCCTCCCAAAGTGCTGGGATTACAGGCGTGAGCCACTGCACCCGGCTGCCTTTTCAAGAATAGTGAGTGAAGCAAAGATGACTAAAACACATTAAATTTTCTATAATTGTCTCTAAGGTCTTCCAACAAATACACACAACATTTGTTTCAAGCTCTACATAACCTTTCCCAGAAGTCAAGTTCAGTCCCTGGCCTCATGATACCTGGCCCAGGTTAAGAGTCCTATCTGATGATGGAGTTAATCCACGTTCCTCTGACCTCTGACTGGGATGTCCTCCCACTTTTCCACCCCACAATCTCTAGCCTTCTCTGGGCACAGCAGCACTTGGGAACTAGTTCCTGCACTGCCTTTATCTCATTTTACAAAACAAACTTCTACAAAGAAGCTGGAAAGGAAGGAGGAGAAAGGTTTATCAGGCAGGCACAGGGAGGGGGCCTAGAGAAGAGCTCTGGCAGATTATCTCCCTCCTAAAAAATGCAACCAGAATCATCAAAAAAGTATCGCCTTAAAAACATGCAGGAGAAAAAGAAAGGAATCCGTGTTGGGGTGGTCAGAGTGGAAGGAGCCAGCTGCCCAGAATGTGTCCTCTGAAGGCTGTGAGGAGCAGATAAGGTCAGCCCCAGAGGGAGACGGCACAGAGAGTGGCAGGATGAGGGGGAGCTGCAATCTACCCAAAGAAGCCCTGGAGAATGGGGCCTGCTGCCCAGGGAATGTGGGGGCTTACTTATCAAAGACTACTGGAAAATGGCTGAGCTAGCAGCCCCCTCCACCATACTTCAGTGAGGCCAAGTTCCCTTGAACAGCTTGTAACTCTGCCTGTAACAAGGAGAAAATTAAACAAATCTGGCCAAATAAAAAATGAAGGAAAACTAGAAACAGCTCCTGTGTTGAGCAGGTATTGGGGAGGTGTAGCAGGAGCTGATCCTGAATGTCTGGAGGATCAGGAAAATGTAAGCAGTTATTTAAGGGACTGGAAATCAAGATCTGGAGCGACTTCTCCCCAACTCTGGTGGCTGGGGAATATGAACTCTGGAGACGTGGTTTCAAGGACCCAAACTGATATGACAACTTAACATTACAGTTCAGTGCAGAGGTTCTCAAAGCTTGATCTCCTGGTGGGAGTGTGAGGGGGCAACAGCATCATCTAGAAATTTGTTATTTATGTAAATTCCCAGACCCACTGAATCCCAAACTTAAGTGGGGCTAGCAACCTATGATTCTGCAACAGGCTCAAGCTTGAGAACCAATGGCTTAGTGTAAGGGGCTGCTAATTGGTAGAAAATGTTACCTGTGGTCTATTTTGTAAGGGCTTGTTCAGGATAAATAAGGTTTGCAGGCTGGTAAGTGGTTCTTAGCTACAAGGTTGCAACAGCTGGCTTCAGTTAACTTCAAAAAGGCTCTTTAAGCAAAGGCTTTAGTCCCCCCACTTATCCATGGTTTCGATTTCAGTTGCCTATGGTCACCATGGTCCAAATATATTAAAAAGAAAGTTCCAGAAACAAACCAGTCATATGTTTTAAATTGTCCACCATTTTGAATATCGTTTGACTTGTTCTATTTTACTATTAGTTATTGTTAATCTCTTACTGTGCCTAATTTATGAATTAAATTTTATCATGGGTATGTATGTATGGGGTAAAACATAGTTATATATAGGGTTTGGTACTATCCGAGGTTTCAGGCATCCATTTGTGGTCTTGGAACATGTCCCCCACAGATAAGAGGGGACTGCTGAACAATGCAAAGGACAAAGATTAAATTATATTAGCAATCTAGGAGCAGAAGGGCCAGATTGCTTTTTTAAAAAACAGCTAAAGGTTTAGGAGGTTTTATTAATATTTAAATTGTATTGAAACCACAGCTGCAGCCTTTGACTCCAGCATAGAGACATGCAAATATGGCTTTCAAGAGAAAGGCAATTTCAGACAGCCCTCAAGGTAATAAGAACAAATAAAACAAATGATTTTGTAATTTATCTTTATTGACTGATAGTGCGCAAGGCACAGACAGCTCATACCCTGTGAGAGTCAGCAGTAGCCGAGCTCTGTGAGGAGAGAAGAGAAAGCCAGCCTGGAGGGAGAGAGGCAGGCAGACCCAGAGACTGGTGACAGGAAAGACGCAGCGAGGACAAAACAGAGCAGGCAGGTGGGAGGAGAAGACAACTAAATTAAAAGAGAAGGAAAATGAAAACCCAGCCCTGGGTCCTGTCGACTGATCTTGCCAGCTCTCAGCAGCAACAACGGTCACCATTAATGACTATTTGCCACACTCCTACCAAGTGCCAGGCAGTATTCCCCACATAGAAATGAGGAAAATGAAGTTTTGAGAGGTCAAGCCACTTACGAAAGGTCACACAACAAAAGGAAAGGGCAGAGCCCAGATTCAAACAAAGATTTGTGTGGGGCTAAAGCCTGGTGCTCTTTCCAGTGCATTATGCTGAGAACCAGTCCTGGGAGGTGGTGAGTAACAAGGTTAATGATTGAGGGGACACTTTGTGCCCAGTTCTGTTGTGTTGTGTATGGGCATTCATGTGTCTATGTGTGCATGTATGTGTGTAGCTGTGGAAAAGAGGGTGAAAAACTCCATTTCTGGCCTTCAGATTGGTTACTATTCAATGGTCGAGGCAAGAAAAGAAAGCCAGAGAAGGCCAGGCGAAGTGGCTCACACCTGTAATCCCACCACCTTGGGAAGCCAAGGTGGGCGGATCACCTGAGGTGAGGAGTTCAAGACCCGTCTGGCCAGCTGGTAAAACCCCATCTCTACTACAAATACAAAAATTAGCTGGGCGTGGTGGTGCGTGCCTGTAGTCCCAGCTACTTGGGAGGCTGAGGCAGGAGAATAGCTTGAACTCGGGAGGCGGAGGTTGCAGTGAGCTGAGACTATGCCACTGGACTCCAGTTTGGGTGACAGAGTGGGACTCCATCACAAAAAAACAAAAAGCCAAAGAAAATTTGCAGAATTCTGGTACAAAATTCTTTTGGGGGACTGTGTGGTAGGGCCAGGCTCTGCCTGTTGCGAGAGACTTCTGGTGGAGGCATCTCAACTGGGCCTTGGGTCTTGGGTAAGATTCAGCCAGATGAAAAGAAAACCTGAAGATTCCACAGGCCCAGGTAAGAGCCTCCAGCTAGAATTGAAGGAAGGAGCACCGATTGAGAGTCCTGAAAGAATAAATATTTCTGACCCTTTGTCCCCACCCAGTCTCTCCAGACCTTCCATCCCAAGCCCAAACCCAACCTCTCCAATTCCTTATCTGCTTTTCTTTTCAGGCACCCTGCCCATCAAATTTGGTAACCCATAAATTTTGCTCATACTCTTATGTTCTGCTAGGCAAGTCCTGATCTGCCATCTCCATAGGCCCTAATCCTGCCCACTCACCCAGGTTTTCTAGGCCAGAATCTCTCCCCATGTAGAATACTCCAGAAGTTTTGCTTTATTTGTGACACTCTATTCAGTTGAAGTTAATTGTGTGCATATTTTATCCTCTTTATTTGACTAGAAGGTCTTTATAATCCCTTATGACCATAATTATTTTGTCTTTGGTATAACCCAGCTCTGTAACTAGCAGATACTTTATTAGGCACCCAATGAGTTTTTCCTAAACGAATGAAGTAAAGGATGAATGAATGGACTCAGTACATTGAAGGGCTTATCCAACTACTGGTTCCACTCTTAAGAACTTTGGAAAACTAGCCATGTTCTGGAATACTAATTCTCTTCAATGCCTTTCACCCCTTTTTCTATGATCCAGATTGATTCCAAAAACAATATAAGGGATCTAAGTGTCCAAGAATGACTCCTAAACCCACGCCTAAGGATTGTCTCTTTGGTTCTCTTTTTTTTTAATTTTTTTTCGAGACGGGGTTTTGCTCTTGTTGCACAGGCTGTAGTGCAATGGCGCAATCTTGGCTCACTGCAATCTCCACCTCCTGGGTTCAAGCGATTTTCCTGCCTCAGCCTCCCGAGTAGCTGAGATTACAAGCACCTGCTACCATACCTGGCTAATTTTTTTATTTTTAGTAGAGACAGGGTTTCACCATGTTGGCCAGGCTCTTCTCGACCTCCTGACCTCAGGTGATTCACCCACCTCAGCCTCCCAAAGTGCTAGGATTACAGGAATAAGCCACCACACCCAGCCTCTTTGATTCTCTTTTGCCTATCATGAAGACTACTGTTTTGTAATTAATCAGACCAACATCCACCCACACAGAATAACATTTTCCCCTTTCCATCAGCGAGCTTTTCTCCATGCTGGCCACTCAAGGCAGACAGAGAGACTGCTGCCGCCATCACTAGGGAAATAATTATGGTGTTCATGATGATTTCTTTGCAAGTACAAAGCACTAGCCCAGCCATTATCTCTCCCACTTCACTAGGACAAAGATTGCTAACCCCACTTTATAGGTGCTAAAACAGGTCCAGAGCCTTGTCAAAGGTCACTCAGTGAGCTGGTGGCAGACCTGGAAATAAGTAGCCCAGGACCCCCTATTTATTAGGCCACAGATGGAAATGCCTTCATTATGTTTTCTAGGATATGTCTAGAAAAGAGTCAACTACCTGGACTCCAGGTGAATAGAGGTAAGCACAGGGGAAGATAAGAGAAAGTGTTTGACTATAGAGTTTTTTTCTCTGCAGTGCTGCAGCAGTTGGCACTGGTTAATTCCAGAGGGTGTGTGTGTGTGTGTGTGTGTGTGTGTGTGTGTGTGCAAAATCGCATGTCCTAGATGAGGGAAGAGAGGGTGAATCCAAGGTAATACAGACACAGGTAAGCAGATGTTGCCATCTTCTCTTGAAAGTCATCTCAAACCAAATGGTAGTGTATATGAGCAGGAGAAACTCAGGAGGTTCTTCCCAGCTGTTAGGCTATATGACTCTGGAATAAGCTAGTACAAATTAGGTAGAAAGTCTTCCCTTGATAAACCCTGTTCCTGGAGCTTGGCGGAGGGAGGTCTTTCCTGGAGGTAAAGGGCTGTGGGGCTGTCTCAGGGCCTTCTGCAGCTGTGAAAATGAGAAAGCTGCTAACAGATCATCTCCAAGCCCACAGAAGCTCTGAAAGCTATGGAAACCAAGATCTGTACAGAAGCCACTTCTGGTTTCTAATGCTTGAGAAAGATGAAAAAAAAAAAATCTCCATGGAACTTCAAGAATGTTCTGAGGCCAGGCATGGTGGTTTATGCCTGTAATCCCAGCACTTTGGGAGGCCAAGGTGGGCAGATCATGTAAGCTCAGGAGTTCAAGACCAGCCTGGTCAACATGGTGAAACTGTCTCTACTAAAAATACAAAATTAGCTGGACATAGTGGTGTGTACCTGTTAACCCCAGCTACTCAAGAGGCTGAGACAGGAGAATCACTTTAATCTGGGAGGCAGAGGTTGCAGTGAGCTGAGATCGCACCATTGCACTCCAGCCCTGGCAACAAGAGCAAAACTCTGTCTCAAAGAAAAAAAAAAAAATAGAATGTTCTATGATGTGGCCATAGGTCTGTGCTGGCTAGGGCAGTGATGTCCCCTTCCCACCAAAGCCCAAGCCTTCTAGCACCATCCTAAAGCGTGGGGATCACCTCTTCACCTCAGGCCAGCTCTGGGCTGTTCCCAGCCTATACACTAGCCTCCATTAGTCTTCAACTCCGCTGAGGCCTCAGCAGCTTCCCAGTCCCACTGACGGCTGTGGGGCATAGAATGAGCAGGGGGCATAAAACCTGAGTCCAGAGAGGTAGTGGTTGCACAACATTGTGAATGCACTAAATGCCCCTGAACTGTACACTTTAAACTGGCTAATTGTGTGTTACGTGAATTTCAGTCCATTTAAAAAAAAAAAGGAGCCACCTATGAGGGTGGGGAGAGGAGCCAGGCCATGAGGATTGGAACTCCTTACAGGGAGTGGCAGTGAACAATGGGGAGGCCAGTCTGGGCCTCCCCATTCCTCCTCCAGGACCAGATGGGAACTGGGGCTAGGAAGAAAGGCCCAACTGGGGTGGCGCCACGCCGGGCTTTGGGCAGAAGAGAAGCACTCAGTGAATGTGAGGAGGCTGCAGCCGTCAGCTCATTTGCATCATAAGTGATTGGTTTTCCCTGCTCGTCCCTCATTAGGACACAATGGACAGTTGTTTGCTGGCGCAGCAGATCCATTTACCAAGGCAGAGAGAAGACAGAGCACAAGTGACCAATGGGTAATAGTGTCGAAGGGTGGGCAGCCGCCTCCCCTCCCCTGTGCTCCCAGGCCACTGGGACTCTTGTTCTCACACAATGAGAAGGGACCTTAGAAAATCACCCCTTCACTTCACAGAAGCAGAGACTGAGGTGCTGAGAGGGGGTGAGACTTGCTGTGGGCAACAGGGAGAACATGGTAAAACGAAGCGTTTTAGACTAACCTCTGGATCCTTTTTCTTCTGAGACAAGGACTGGCTCTGTCACCCAGGTTGGAGTAGTACAGTGGCACAATCTCAGCTCACTGCAACCTCTCCCAGGCTCAAGTGATCCTCCCACCTCAGCCTTCTGTGGGCCACCACACCTGGTTAATTTTTTGTAGAGACAAGGTCTCACTGTGTTGCCCATGTTGGTCTCGAACTTGTGGGCTCAAGTGATCTTCCAGCCTTGGCCTCCCAAAGTGCTAGTATTACAGGTGTGAGCCACAGCACTGGTTCTCTTTTTTTTTTTTTTTTTTTTTTTGAGATAGGGTTCTACTCTGTCACCCAGGCTGGAGTGCAGTGGTGTGATCACTGCTCACTACAGCCTCGAACTCCTGGTTCAAGTGATCCTCCCACCTCAGCCTCCTGAGTAACTAGGACTATAAGCACATGCCACCATACTTAGCCAATTTTTATTTCTTTTCTTTTTTTTTTTTGAGATGGAGTTTCGCTCTTGTTACCCAGGCTGGAATGCAATGGCGTGATCTCGGCTCACCGCAACCTCCGCCTCCTGGGTTCAGGCAATTCTTCCGCCTCAGCCTCCTGAGTAGCTGGGATTACAGGCACATGCCACTGTGCCCAGCTAATTTTTTGTGTTTTTAGTAGAGATGGGGTATCACCATGTTGACCAGGATGGTCTCGATCTCTTGACCTCATGATCCACCCGCCTCGGCCTCCCAAAGTGCTGGGATTACAGGCATGAGCCACTGCACCCAGCCTCTTTTTTCTATTTAAATTATTTTGTAGAGACGGGGTTTTACCATGTTGGTCAGGTTGGTCTCGAACTCCTGACCTTGTGGTCCACCCGCCTTGGCCTCTCAAAGTGCTGAGATTATAGGCGCCCAGCATTCTTTTTGTTTGTTTGTTTGAGATGGAGTTTCACTCTTGTTGCCCAGGCTAGAGTGCAATTGCGAGATCTCAGATCACATGGCAACCTGCACCTAACTCTACCTCCCAGGTTTAAGCTATTCTCTTGCCTCATCCTCCCTAGTAGCTGGAATTACAGGCATGTGCGCCACCACGTCAGCTAATTTTGTATTTTTAGTAGAGACGGGGTTTCTCTATGTTGGTCAGGCTGGTCTAAAACTCCCAACCTGAGGTGATCTGCCCGCCTCAGCCTCCCAAAGTGCTGGGATTACAGGCTTGAGCCACCGCACCAGCCTCTTTTTTATTTTTGTCTATAAACGGTGTCTCCCTATGTTGCCCAGGCTGGTCTCAAACTCCTGAGTTCAAGTGATTCTCCCACCTCAGCCTCCAGAGTAGCTGAGATTACAGGTATGAGCCCGCACCGGACCTGGATTCTAAACTGTCTTTGGAAGGCTTACTTTGGTCCCCACAATACCTTTTCCATGCCCCGATTCCCATGTTTGTGTGGTCTCTCTCCTGTCCCAGGGCCTTTGTTTCCATCATTCTGTCTCCTGTGTCTATTTCTTTTTCTCTGTTTCTGTTCCCCTCTATCTTTTCCTCTTGGTTTCCAGGCAGCTAGTATAATTACTAGACTTGTAATTAATCCCTGCCCTAACAAAGATGGATCTGGCAGGAGAGGCAGCAATTTAGTAAGTGTCTTGGTTTGTTTTGGGGATAGGTGGGGAGAGAAAAATATGTGTTGGGGCCTATTATAAACCAGGCACTAAGACACATGACACATTTCATCCTTTCAATCTTACAAGGTAGGTGAGGCTCAGAGAGGTTAAGTAACTTGTGCCAAGGGCACCCAGCTAGCAAATTGGAATTTCCTGACTCTGAAACCTCTGTTCTTCCATCTCACACCCTGGTCTAACACAAGGTAAGGGGCTGGTTGATTCCAGACTCAAGTGAGGCACAGCGTTGCTGAAGGAGGCCACTGTTTTGTTGCTCTCCTCTAGACAGTGGCTGCCTCCCCCCAGAACCCCCTCCTCTTCTGGGCCCCTTCTGCAGGTGTCGAAATCTCACAAATGCAAGCTTTCACCTCTGGGGAGATGGGAAGGCAGTGATCAAGAAAGAAACCTGACAAACCCAGACCAACCATGGGGGTCTCCCTCCTGGTAACACCCCTCCCGGTGGTTCCCCGTCTGCCCCTCCCCTTTGTGGGTCAAGCCTGCCAGCGTCCGTGTTTGTTTCATTGTGCTGTGGGGGAAGGGGAGAGTCAGGGGTGAGTGGGTGTCTGTGTGCATGAACATAAGGCCTCTGGGTTCATTCTGACACTGAATGAAAATCTCACCAATTATTCGTCCAATCTCATTAATATGCAGACAGACATCTGTTATTTAGAAGTCACCAACAAAGGCATTTTCTTGTGGGGAGGGGCACTAGTGTACATGGCTCTCTTGTCTCGGCTGCTGGAGAGTAGCTGCTCCGGACCTGGAGCCTCCCCTCTCTCTGACCCTCACTCGCAGCCTTGAGGAGAGCAAGTAAAGGACTGACCAGAGGAGAGCAAGTAAGTGATTGACCAGAGATGGGTGGAGATCCAGCAACCCAGCTGGAAGGAAGGACACTGGAGAGGAGCCCCCTTGTGTAGAAGAAACTAAGAACAAAACGCTAAACCCTTTCCTGGGGAAGAGAATGCAGATTGGGGGAGAGAGCTGTGGCAGGATTGCCTGACCCACTGGGAATCTCAGGGACATGACCTTTCCCCCGCACCTTCCCAGCCTGCGAGACGAGTCTGAGTGCATCTGAAGCAGGGAGAGGGTCACTATGGCAACATGAAGTCCTCACCCAGAGACTGCAGAAAAAGTAATGAGAGGAGTTCAGAAAAATGGAGACCAAGGGACCTCAGTCTTTGGAGGAGTCACTAAAGGCCCTCAGGCCCCAGGATAGGTGTGGGAACAAGTCATAACCACCTCCTGTTTCCTGTCTTCTGTCTTTCTCCAGCCTTCCAGTCCCAGCACAAAATACCCCTCCAAGAAGCCTTTCCTGATTCCCTCAGGCCCGGCTTACAAGCACTTAAGCCTTGGTGTGGTAGTTGTAAAGAACAAAGATTGGCATCAGCTCAGCAACACAATGAGGTAGATGTGGTGATCAGATCAGCCCCCCCCCTCCTTTTTTTTTTCCTGAGACGGAGTCTTGCTCCTTCACCCAGGCTGTAGTGCAGTGGGACGATCTCAGTTCACAGCATCCTCTTGCATCTGGGTTCAAGCGATTCCCCTGCCTGCCTCAGCCTCCTGAGTAGCTGGGGTTTCACCATGTTGGCCAGGATGGTCTCAATCTGCTGACCTTGTGATCTGCCCACCTCGGCCTCCCAAAGTGCTGGGATTACAGGCATGAGCCACTGTGCCCGGCTGATCAGCCCCCTTTTCTAGGTGCAAAACAGGTTCAGAGAGGTGCCGGGCCTCACCAGAGGCTCCCCAGGGAAGAAGCAGTGGAGCTCAACCCAGGCTCTGGGACTTCTGCCTCCCAATCTGAAGCTCTTCCCATGACTATCCCTCCTGGGAGGGCCAGAGTCACAATGGGAGGACCTTTGTCAGCTGAAGGGTTTCCGGGGTTCAACTGAGTCCTCTGTTCCCATTTACCCTGTCCTCGCCACTCCTCCCTCCTAGACAGGCTGATTGCCTAGGTTAAGAAGCACTAGCCTGGGTGCAGTGGCTCACATCTGTAATCCCAGAATTTTGGGAGGCTGAGGTGTATGGATCACCTGAGGGCAGGAGTTCGAGACCAGCCTGGCCAATATGATGAAACCCCGTCTCTACTAAAAATACAAAAATTAGGCCTGGCATGCTGGCTCATACCTGTAATGCCAGCACTTTACGAGGCCAAGGCGGGCAGATCACAAAGTCAAGAGATGAAGACCATCCTAGCTAACAACATGGTGAAACTCTGTTTGTACTAAAAATACAAAAATTAGCTGGGCAAGGTGGCACATGCCTATAGTCCCAGCTACTCAGGAGGCTGAAGCAGGAGAATGGCTTGAACCTGGGAGGCGGAAGTTGCAGTGAGCCAAGATCATGCCACTGCACTCCAGCCTGGTGACAGAGGGAGACTCCATCTCAAAAGAAAAATTAGCTGGGTGTGGTGGCATGCGCCAGTAATCCCAGCTACATGAGAGGCTGAGGCAAGAGAATGGCTTGAACCCGGGAGGTGGAGGTTATGATGAGCTGAGATCACACCACTGTACTCCAGCCTGAATGGCAGAGCGAGACTCTGTCTCAAAGTCTCAGAAAAACAAAAACAAACAAAAAAACAAACACTGGCATCACAGTGTGATTAGTTGTTTATTTTATTAAATGATTAACGAGGCTACATTGTTTCCCAAACCAGTGTCTAATTTGTGAGGGAAACAGCTGTGGAGAAGGAAGCTGGGTGACTCCTGCATCTGTGGTAGGGGAGGGAGTAAGGTCCCCTCCCTCCAGCCTACAGAGGCCTTTGGGGATCAGGAACAGTCCCATTTCCTCCTCCCACCCACTGAGCTCCTCAGCCCAGAGCCCTCCTCCCCAGAAATAAAACATCTGGCAACTGAGACCTGCAGAACGGGACCAAAAATCCATTCCTGGTGGCATTGAATATGTATTAAACTTTGGGGGTTCCTCCAGCTGATTGATATTTCTAATTGTGTTGCTTTAGGGGGATACTGAAATGCATTTGCATTCCCTGAGCTCACATGGCAGGAGATGGAGGTTGGAGGAAAGGGTACACAAACTCTCCACTCTACGCTTTGGTGGTTGCGGGCTTGAACCTGCTATGCACTGAGAAGCCCAAAGTGGAAAAGAGAAGCCACTCAGCTAAAAACTGCAAGTCGGTTTTTATGGCAGGTCCTGGTACGGAAAGGGTCAGTCCTCAGAGACAGATGGAGATCCACCTCACTGGACCTGGAGCCCTGCCTGCTCCTGTACCTTTAGCCCAGGACTTGGGGTCCTTGAGTCAGTCCCTAACCAGGTCTCAGTTTGAAGGAGTGGTTATCCAAGAGCACTTAATTTCAAATGTCACTGAAGTTTCCTAGACTCAGACTGGCTGAAATGGACCAGTCCCATAAGAGAGGTTGGGATAGGGGTATCTGATGAGCCAGGGAGTGGTGGGTAGGGATTTCCTTTTCTCTCAAGACTAGAACCTGGCATAAGGGAAAGGAGAAGGTATTTTTTTATTTTTTACTTTTTAATATTTTTTTTTAAGAGACTGGGTCTCACTCTGACACTCAGGCTGGAAGACAATGGCATGATCATAGCTCACTGCAGCCTCGAACTCCTGGCTTCAAGCCATCCTCCCAGCTTGGCCTCCCAAAGTGCTGGGATTATAGGTGTGAGCCACCACTGAGAAGCTATTTTAAAAGGCACATCTCAGAGCCAAATCTCCCAGCCCCAATACCTCATCCAGATAACCATCTATCCAAAAAACAAATCTGATCACTTCACCCTCTGCCTGAAATTCCTGGTGGCTCCTCACATACTCAGAATGAAACCCTGGTTCCTCTTCCCAGCCTTGTCTTCTACTCTCCCTGCCATGGGAGCCCCAACAGTGCCATGCCCGTTCTCATCCCCACGTGTTTACACATGCTGTACCCTCTGCCCAGAGTGCCTTTCCTGCCCCTTTCACACCTGGCAAACTCCTCTTCAACCCTCAGGCCCTGGCTCACAGGACTGGCTTCTCAGGCTGCAAAAGAGCTCTCATAACACCCCATACATGTACAAATATCCCTCAGCCTCCATATCCAGAGCTGTTAAACAAAATTTAAATTATAAAAAAAAAATCCCTCAGCCACGGCACCTTCACACCCGGGGTACCGCTCTTCCACATTGGGCTGGCCTCCAGAAGCTGGGAGACTGGTCCTTGGAATCTCCCAAGCCAGTGTGTGACACACAGGTGGTGTTCAGTACATATTTGCTGAATGAAGGAGGAATGGACTATAAATTTGGGTGGGATCCCACAGATAGTCCCATAAGATCAGTGTTCTCTTCCGTGTCTGGAAGAACTGGCTGGGGCTGGGGCAGGGGGTGGAGCTGGGGGAGGGAAGGGCCAGGGATGGTTCCTGGGGGAGAATGTCACCGAAAAGAGGCCAGTGGGACCAGAGCCAGGGAGGGAATACAGGACAATCTGAAACCAGACTCCCGAGAAGACAGACCAGCACTGTCTTTCCTGACAACAGGCGCTCGGCAGTCCCCTCCACCATCTTTCCTTTAAGAGACAGGGTAAGGGTAACTCTAACTTACAGTTGATGCTCCCCTGAAAGTCATCAAGGAACTCAGCATGGAAGGAGAGAAAGGTCTCTGGCCTGAGCCCCTAAGGAGACCCCAGAATCAAACTACTGACCCCTTGAGAAACTGCACGCTGTACGGGGTTAGCTTCTTTGACATGGAGACTTTTGATGCCTCCCTAACCCTGCAACCCCCAGGGCACCAGCAGGCTCCAAGCCAGGGGTACTGATGGTGAGCAGGACCCCTCCCACTAGCAGCAGGCCTGGCTGGGCTGAGAAATGCTGACTAATTGCATGTCAGCTGCTCTGAAACCCCTTAATGGCCTGAGAATTGCCCACTTCATTAACTGGGATGAACAGTCCCAGGATGTCTCCTCCCAGTTCTGGCTCCTAAAAGGACACTAATGATCCAACCTATGGCTTTGTCCTCTGCTCCACCTGTGGACATGGACAGGAAAGTTCTCCTGCTGAGGTCTAACTTTCCCTCCTACTGCTAGAGATTGGTAGATTGATTTTTTAAAAAGCAACGAAACTAAAGCCACAGCCGTTTTCCATGGACGTGGGCTTTATTGGGTGACTATGGGGGAAGGGAGGTTCTAAGGCTGGTGAACTAATGCGGGTAGGGGCTTCTCCTTGCTTTTGAATTTAGTGCATGTTGCCTAGAGGTTAAGATGTGTGAGAACAGCTGCACAAGTGAGAGGAAAAGAGAAGGTCACAGAATGGACATTTTCCTTGGGCCAGAACCAGGATATGGAGGGTGGGGGTGGAGAGGAGGGTACCCTTCACATAGGCGATTCCACTGAGGTCACTGTTTGATACCAGCTTCCCTAACCCCCACCTGCCCCATCCCAGTTCATGCCCCTGATGCCAGCCCTATTAGCTCCCTTCAACATCCACTGGAGAAGAGGAGGGAGGAGGATATGAGAAATGATACCCTTCTGCCCTCCAGCTCCCCTGTCAGAAGAATTGCTTGCTCTGCCTGCCCAGACTTCCCAGACAGGCTCAGGAGGTCAGGAAGGCTGGGGGAAGGCAGGGAAACAATTGTGTCCCTCACCACCAGCTTCACACCCTGCCCCCTCCTAGCCCCTCACATGAGGTTGCAGCTCTTGGCTCGATCCTTATGTATCTCGCCCTCATTCCCTCGGTCTGGCCGTCCTGACAGCTGAGTGGATCGCAGCATTCCCCGGCGTGAGTCAGTTCGGCGCAGCTGCCTATGGCCACGGCCAAGGGAGGCCACTGTGGCCACATGGAAGACATCCCTGACGCTGCGCTCAGAGGACCGGGAGGAGCACTCCACGTAGGACACAGCCCCCACCTGCTTGGCCAGCACAGTGCCCTGGAAAAGGAGCGCATGGGAGAAAGTTGTACGTCTTAGCCTGAAGTTTAGAAAGGGGCATGGAGGCTGACGGCTGGGGTTGAAGGTCACGGCTGGGGGCGGTCAAGGGATCAGGTCAGAGGTCACAGGCCAGGACAAGGGATGAGCCAGGTAGGGTGTTTTCAAATCAGAGACTGAAGGGGTAGAGATGACAGGTCTAGGCTGTCAGAGGTCAAGAGTCCCACCTGCTCATGTGTGACAGGGATAAGCCTCTGCTTGGAAAGCTCCCTCAGTGTGGCCAGGTCAGTCCGCATGTCCAGTTTACAGCCAACCAGCACAACCTTGGCATTGGGGCAAAACTCTTGAGTCTCTCCTTGCCACTATGTAGGAGAAGAAAAGAGAATTGCGGAGGGGTGGAGGAAGGGACAGGGTGAGCCACTGCTCCATGCCAGCAGTGTGCCCTCTCTTCCTCACAGCACGCAGAAACCATGTATCCCTCTGGACTCACCACATGAGGAAGGAGGTGAGAATGCTAGGTATGGGTTGAGAGCAGGATGGGGTGAATGGGAAGCAGGGGGAGAAGAGGGCTGGGGTGGGCCTGTGGACTCTTCTCCCATAGTGGCTATGAAGGGTCTGCCAGCCTGGAACCTTTGCCTTTCCCATACTCTCTTTCCTGGGAACAAACTTATCCTACCCTCCCCTCCCCCACCTGGGAACTGGGGCTGCCCTAGCTGACTTCTGTCCATTCACCACCAGCTTTTCTCATGGAAACAGGGGCCTGGAGAGGAGGCCACAAGGCTTTCCTGAGCTCCAGGATCAGCATTCCCATCCCATACCCTCCATCTAGGGCTCCCAACCCCAAGGAGTTGGAAAGAACAGAGGAGGAATCCTGTGTGTGCTTCTCCCTTCACTCCCCCACCTCCCTTAGCTGCTGTATCCAGCTGAGGACTTTCAGAAAGGGGGTGGCTGGGAGGGATGGGGGCTGGAGGGAGGGGTGGCAGGGATGAGAACTTCACCCGATAACCAGCTGATGGCCATACCCCAGCCATCACTCCCTCCGGGCCCATCGTGTGTCAGGACCATGGTGTCTGGTCCCCCTTGGTCTAGCTGCCCTATTTCCCCAGGCTCCCACCTTCTTGAGAACACTGTCCAGTGTTTCTGGTCGGCTAATGTCGAAGCAGATGAGCACAGCGTCAGAATCAGGATAGGCCAGAGGCCGGACGTTATCATAGTAAGAGGAACCTGAAGGAAGACAGGGCATGAGGGGCCTGAGTGGGTGGGAGGCCTGGAAGGGAATGGGAGACCTTAGAGAGCCTGGTCAAGGGATGCTGGGAGCAGAGAATGGAAAAGAGCAATCATTGATACTCATCATAGAGTCTGTGTTTCCCAAGCGAGGGAGCAGGCAGAAGGGAGGTGAGATGGTAGGAAATGGCTCTCTGCTTCCCTAGGGATTTAAAAACTAATAATTTTTAATCTTGACTGAGGTTTGGACCCCTTAGAGAAGCTCAGGAAATCTACAGACATTCTCATGAAATGTTGCATGTGCTTTCTGGGCTTTGGTAACCTAAGCCCTGAAGGGAACTCTTGAAAATAAAAACCTTCCCTGTGTCAGGTAGAGAAAAAGCAGTGACAGGGAGAGTACTCCCATCCTTCTGGGACTTGACCTCAGATTTCTAGTTCAGTTGAGAGAAATAGTCCCCCTGCCCACCCTTCACTCAAGACATTCTAAATGTCTTCTCTCTTTTTTTTTTTTTTTTCTTTTTTGAGACAGAGTCTCGCTCTGTCACCCAGCCTGGAGTGCAGTGGCTGGATCTTGGCTCACTGCAGCCTCCGCCTCCCAGGTTCCAGTGATTCTCCTGCCTCAGCCTCCTGGGTAGCTGAGATTACAAGCGCACACCATACACCCGGCTAATTTTTGTGGGTTTCACCATGTTGGCCAGTCTCAAACTCCTGACCTCAGGTAATCTGCCCACCTTGGCCTCCCAAAGTGCTGGGATTACAGATGTGAGCCACCACTAAATGTCTTTTCTAAACCCAGTCTTATCTCCTAAGAAACATGTTCCAAATTAAAAGCCATGCCTTCCCAACTTTCCCAGGTAGGCAGCACCCAGTTGAGGGGCTCAGATCCTAGGCTTTCTCCTTCAGGACATGGTTTCTGTCAGGCTCTGCACGTTCTGCCTCAGTTTCCCTGGCTTTAAGCAGAAAATTGACTTTTCCTTCCTGCTGGAATTGGATGGATGGGCTGGGCTAACCTGGAACCTGAGGATCTAGCCAAGGGAGGGGACAGAGTGGGCCACCTTGGAAGTTGGAGTGACCCCCAGGGACTTGGCTACCTGAAGTGTCCCACATGTTGAGCTCAATGCGGCGCTTGTCGATCTCAAAGCTCGCGGTGTAGTTCTCAAACACGGTGGGGACATAACTCTGCAGACACGGATGGATCCAGATGAGATCCTCTCTCCAAGTCCTCACCACAGACAAATGCCCTCCTCACTCCCACACCCGGTCCAGCCCTGCCCCTGGACACAAGTTGGTCTGGGATTGGGTAAAGCGGAGATCCCAGGAGTTCCTGCCCCCCTGCAGGATCTCTGCTAGGCTCCCAGACCTCCTCCTGGCCCTTTTTCGTCCCTTCAGCCCCCTAGTTCTTTCCCTCTCTATTGCCCAGGACCTCCGACATTCCCCTTGCCCTCCCTCCTGGATGCTCTGGTTCTCCCAAACCCCATCCATCTCACCCTGCTCCCTAATTCCTCCCACCCCAATCCTCTGCAGTCCTTCCTGAGCCCCCAACGTCTCCCCCTCGTCCTCCGAGGCCCCATCTCTTGTCCCTGGTTACCCGAGTACCCGTTCCCATCCGTCCCCAGGGCCCCTGTCACCCACCCCCAGCAGCCTTAGCGCCCCCCTCCCAAGACACCGGTCCCTCACCCCGGGATAGGCGTCCTTGGCGAACACCTGCAGCAGCGCCGTCTTGCCGCACTCCGCGTCTCCCACCACCACGATCTTGCAGCGGCCGCTCTGCCCCTCCATGGCCCCGGCTACGCGCCGGTCCCCCACGCCACCCCCCTCCCAGGCCCCGCCGCCGCCGCCTACCCCGCCGCTGCAGCTGCAGCCGCTCGGGCAGCCGACACCGGCATCTCGCGGGCTCGCGCCGAGCCCCCGCCCCGGGACTGCGGCCCCCCCTCCGCCCCGCCCCCAGCCCGGCGGCCGCGCCCCCCGGCCCCGCCTCCCACCCGCGCAGCCAGGGGGCGGGGCCCAGCAGATCTGGGCGGAGCCCTAGGAACAGAGGCCTCAGAAGCGGGGTCCAGCGCGCCTGAGGGGCCCCTGCGGGTTTGGGATCTGCCGAATAGGGCTTATAGGACTTCCTCGGAGATAAGGGCAGGGCAGAGTTCAGGCAAAGTTCTTAGGGTTAGAATGTGAGCGGCACACACGCGAAGCTGGGGCTTGCTGTGTACCCACGCGTGCACGCAAGTGTGCCCGTGCGGACAGCGCGGCGACAGCCATCCACTTCCTGAGCACGGGGGGAGAAAGATGCTAGGGGAAGAAGGGAGCTTTTTTGGTTTTCTCTACCACCTCCGCTCCTGTCCCGGCAGGAGGTCTTGGGGAAATGGGAGGGTGAACCCCAGCACACCCACCCGGACGGTGGTGACGTCATAGCTTTCCGTGTCCATGGCAACCGGCAGCCGGGTCTCGGGTTTCGTTGACTTAACCGCGGGCCTAGACCAGCAGAGAAGCATGGACGGAGTTCCTCCAGCCAAGCACTGGCTGTAAAGTTTTGGGGGCGCTGCGTCCTCTGGTGGATGCTTGGGGAGAAGGAGATGAGGCGGAAGAGAAATAACCGCCACAGTGACAGCCCTGCTCTGCTAAAGCCAGAGCTAAGCCCAAAAGTCAGGCTGGATTCAGAGTCTAACAGTTAATCAAACCACTGATACGCATTTGCATGGCATTTTTTACCTTTTATTTTATTTATTTTGAGACGAGTCTCGCTCTGTTGCCCAGGCTGGAGTGCAGTGGCGCAATCTCTGCTCACTGCAACCTCTGCCTGCCGAGTTCAAGCAATTCTCCGGCCTCAGCCTCCCGAGTAGCTGGGACTACAGACGCACGCCACCATTCCCTGCTAATTTTTGTAGGCTTTACCTTTTAAAACTGCTTTTCCGGGCGTGGTGGCTCACGCCTGTAATCCCAGCACTTTGGGAGGCCAAGGTTGGTGGATCACAAGGTCAGGAGTTTGAGACCAGCCTGGCCAATATGGTGAAAAATACAAAATTACAATACGGTGAAAAACACAAAAATTAGCTGGGCGTGGTGGCATGCACCTGTAGTCCCAGCTACATAAGACTGAGGCAGAAGAATTGCTTGAACCTGGGAGGTGGAGGCTGCAGTGAGCCGAGATGGCACCACTGCACTCCAGCCTGGCACCTTGTGACAGAGCAAGACTGTCTTAAAAAAAAAAAAGTGCTTTTTTGGCCGGATGCGGTGGCTCATACCTATAATCCCAGCACTTTGGGAGGCCGAGACAGGCGGAATACGAGGTCAAGAGTTCGAGACCAGCCTGGCCAACATAGTGAAACCTCGTCTCTACTAAAAATACAAAAATTAGCCAGGCATGGTGGCGCGTGCCTGTAGTCCCAGCTACTGGGGAGGCTGAGGCAATAACTAGAAGCCGGACACGGTGGCTCGCGCCTGTAATCTCAGCACTTTGGGAGGCGTGCTAACATGCAGGAGTTCAAGACCATCCTGGGCAACCTAGTGAGACCCTGTCTCTAGAAAAAATAAATTAAAAATTATCTAGGTTTGACCACTCTAGGCACACTGCTTATGGGGTAGCCCTGCTCTGCAAAGAGTAATAAAAAATAAAATTAGCCGGGCGTGGCAGCACAGGCCTGTGGCCCCAGCTATTCAGGAGGCTGAGGTGGGAAGATTGCTTGAGCCCGGGAGTTTCACACTGCAGGGAGCCGTGATCGCGCCACCTCGTCAGCCTGGGTGACAGAGTGAGATCCTGTATAAAAAAAAAAAAAAAAAAAAACACATAAAAACATAATCAGAGCACATAGCATCATCACTATTTTACAGAAGGGAAACTGAGGAACAGAACATTAACACCAAAGTAAGAAAGTTTTAAAGGCTTTGTCGGCCGGGTGTGGTGGCTCACGCCTGTAATCCCAGCACTTTGGGAGGCCGAGGCGGGTGGATCACGAGGTCAAGAAATCAAGAACATCCTGGTCAACATGGTGAAACCCGGTCTCTACTAAAAATACAAAAAATTAGCTGGGCATGGTGGCGCGTGCCTGTAATCCCAGCTACTCAGGAGGCCGAGGCAGGAGAATTGCCTGAACCCAGGAGGCGGAGGTTGCGGTGAGCCGAGATCGCGCCACTGCACTCTAACCTGGGTAACAAGAGCGAAACTCCGTCTCAAAATAAATAAATAAATAAATAAAGGCTTTGTCTTCATGCTCCTTCTTTGCCTCTTCAAGACCAGAGTGAATGAAGTCTCATCCTTACCTGGGGTACATAAAGGTTGAGTCAAAGCCTGAGACACAATTTAGTTGGGCTCCAGTCCACAGGTGGCTGACTCGCCAAATATGAAATCTGATGTAAGTTCAAGTTTTGGGACTGCCCCTTAACTTTTTTCTTGAGACAGAATCTAACTCGCCCAGACTGGAGTGCAGTGGCGCAATCTCTGCTCACCATAACCTCCCCTCTCAGGCTCAAGCGATTCTCCTGCCTCAGCCTCCCGAGTAGCTGGGATTACAGATGCGCGCCACTACTGCCCGGCTAATTTTTGTATTCTTAGTAAAGACGGGAGTTTCACCATGCTGGCCAGGCTGGTCTTGAACTCCTGACCTCAAATGATCCACCCGCTTTAGCCTCCCAGAGTGCTAGGATTACAGGCGTGAGCCACTGTGTCCGGCCTATCCCTTAACATAGTTTTTTTGTTTTGTTTTGTTGTTGTTTGTTTTTTGTTTTGGGACGGAATTTCGCTCGTTACCCAGACTGGAGTGCAATGGCGCGATCTCGGCTCACCGCAACCTCCGCCTTCTGGGTTCAAGCAATTCTCATGCCTCAGCCTCCCGAGTAGCTGGGACTACAGGCGCGCTCCACCATGCCCAGCTAATTTTTGTATTTTTAGTAGAGACGGTGTTTCACCTTGTTGACCAGGATGGTCTCGATCTCTTCATCTCGTGATTCACCCTCCTCGGCCTCCCAAAGTGCTGGGATTATAGGCGTGAGCCACCGCGCCCGGCCTTAACATGGTTTTTAATTTGAATAAGGTTGAATATGAATAAATAAATCGCGGCCTGCTTGATCCCAAGACCATCGACGTTCCTTGTTCCCGTTTTCGTGCCCTCCCAGCTGGCGCCGCTGTAGCCCTGGCCCTTTAAGTTGCGCGCGAGGCTCCGCCCCCTCCCGGCGCCCCCCCTCCCGCCCCGCCCCTCCCGCTGGAGCTCGCAGCCGCGGCTCTTCCCGACGCGCCCCGCCCTCCCCAGCTGTGCACTCTCAGTCCAGCTGTGAGCTCTCGTCGGGAGTCCCAGCCATGTCCGCCGAGAGAGAGGTAGCCGAGGCGGCCACCGTGCTGGCTGCGGTCGAGGCAGGGGTCGGGGAAGACGCCTCTTCGCCGCCCCCGAAAGCCGAGGCAGCGAGCGACCCCCAGCAGCCCGCAGCCTCTGAAGGGGCCGCCGCCGCAGCCTCGCCGCCACCGCTGCGCTGCCTGGTGCTCACGGGCTTTGGAGGCTACGACAAGGTGAAGCTGCAGAGCCGGCCGGCCGCGCCCCCGGCCCCCGGGCCCGGCCAGCTGACGCTGCGCGTGCGGGCCTGCGGGCTCAACTTCGCAGACCTCATGGCCAGGCAGGGGCTGTACGACCGGCTCCCGCCGCTGCCAGTCACTCCGGGCATGGAGGGCGCGGGCGTCGTGATCGCCGTGGGCGAGGGAGTCAGCGACCGCAAGGTGAGCGGGCTGCGCAGAGCAGGGCTGCGGAGGCCACGGGGCAGTGGGGCACCAGTGGGCGGGCGCTGGGGGTGTGGCAGGGCGGGAAGACTGGCGCGGACCTGGGTGCACGAGCGTGGAAAACGTAGGAAAGGAACTTGTGTTTTGGGGCTCCTGGAGAACCGCATTTAAGTGGGAGGGGAGACTGAATTATCGCCCCCTCCCCAACCATTTGTAGTTGTGGCCGCCGCCCATAAGCGGTGCTGGTGGTGGGGGGGGAACAATAAGGCGCCCTAGCGCATGCGCACAACGACTCTACCGTCCCCACCGCCTCCCGCCCCCATTAAAACCACACCTGTACCCCTGCCCACCAAACACTCATCTCCTGGGTAACTGCAGTCTGTGACTGTGAGTGACGGTTAGTGCCACCTTTCACCGAGGGAGCTTGAGTGGCTCTGCCATCGGGGTTGGGCGGGGGCACCGCGGCCGTGCCAGAGCCCTGGTCACATGCAGCCCCGTGGTCTGTGGGGGTGTGAGGTGGCCCCTCCCAGAGCAAGGCCAAAGAGACGAGACACGCCCATCATGGAGGAGAGAGAGCCTAGCTCCCCCACCGCCACCAGCCTCACACCGCCGATCTGGTTTTGGGGTGGGGTAGGAGGGATTGGGCCACCCGATCTTTGTCTTGGGCTCTGTGTCTCCCGTGACTGCAGTATCTTCTCCTCCTGTGACTCAGCCATCGGGCCACGACCTGGGGCTGCCCTTGGGAACGCCCGGTGCAGGGAGTGGGGGTGGGGACCCGCCTCTGCCTTCCCCCTGCGGAGGACCCTCACTTCAGAAACCCCCATGCCAAGGGTTTGGACTGGAACGGAGAGGTGTGGCTCCTTGAGCAGGTTGGCCAAGTCTGCAGGCCTGTTTCTCCTTCTCATTTATCATTAATCTTGGCCAATCTTCTCCAGTCATTTGGAAAACTCCAAATTATCAGCTTTCTTTTTTTTTTTTTTTGAGACCGAGTTTCGCTGTTGTTACCCAGACTGGAGTGCAATGGCACGATCTCGGCTCACCACAACCTCCGCCTTCTGGGTTCAAGCAATTCTCCTGCCTCAGCCTCCCGAGTAGCTGGGATTACAGGCGCGCACCACCATGCCCAGCTAATTTTTGTATTTTTAGTAGAGAGGTGTTTCACCTTGTTGAACAGCATGGTCTCGATCTCTTGACCTCCTGATCCAGCCGCCTCGGCCTTCCAAAGTGCTGGGATTATAGGCGTGAGCCACCGCGCCCAGCCTATGATCAGCTTTTTGAGAGACCTGGGATGAGGCCTCAGCATGCCATTTGTTTAGGGGGGTGTGTGTGTGTGTGTGTGTGTGTGTGTGTGTTTGAGATGGAGTTTTGCTCTTGTTGCCCAGGCTGGAGTGCAATGGCATGATCTTGGCTCACTGCAACTTCCAACTCCCTGGTTCAAGTGATTCTCCTGCCTCAGCCTCCGGAGTAGCTGTGATTACAGGCATGAGCCACTAATTTTGTACTTTTTAGTAGAGACAGGGTTTCTCCATGTTGGTCAGGCTGGTCTCAAACTCGAGACTTCAGGTGACCCACCTGCCTCAGCCTCCCAAAGCACTGGAATTGATTACAGGCATGAGCACTGCCACCGGCCAGGGGTTTCTTTTTAAAGCAGACCTCAGATACCAGAGTCAGCTTTGTTGGATTCATCCTGTATGCAAACAGCTTCTTAAAGGCTTCCCTCTGAATTCAGCTCTGGCCCCACCCTCAAACTGACTTCTAAATGATCCCGCTCTTAAGAAGGTGCTACGAGGAATGTTTTTTAGGGGTAGTTGTAGTTCATGTTACTGCTGAAGGCCACCCACCTCACCTCCCCTCCCCACACTTTCCGCCTG
Source organism: Callithrix jacchus (assembly GCF_049354715.1). Taxonomy (NCBI): domain Eukaryota; kingdom Metazoa; phylum Chordata; class Mammalia; order Primates; family Cebidae; genus Callithrix; species Callithrix jacchus. The sequence goes on from NC_133506.1 coordinate 120,880,133, forward strand.
GTAAATACAGGATATCCTGTCCAGGGCAAGAATCTGATGTAAGAGCCTGGATTCTGCAGGGAGGGCCCTTCCCTCTCTCTCTCTCCCTCCTCCTTCCTCCTCCTCCCTCCTGGTGTCTGGGCTGGGGAGGATCATGGCCCTGATCTGGATGGGCTGAGGGTTAGCATGAGACAGGGTGAGACTTGTTCTGGGCCAAATCTGGGACTGGCCTCAACCCCAAATGAGCAGTGCACTCCTCAAAGCTCTCCTGGTTGTTCTGTGTCTGCTAGTCCTGAGTCCCTGGGTGGAGGACTTCCATTGTTGTCGTTCTCCAGACCTCATCTCAGGCCAGAACTTGGAAGGGAAGACCCCAGCATCCCTCAGTTCTCCTCTTCAGTGGAGTGTGGGGGCTTGAGGACATAAAAAAGGGCATATGTGGTGAGACGCAGTGGCTCACACCTATAATCCCAGCACTTTGGGAGGCCGAGGCAGGTGGATCACGAGGTCAGGAGTTCAAGACCAGCCTGGCCAAGATGGTGAAACCCGGTCTATACCAAAAAATATAAAAATTAGCCTGGCGCAGTGGCAGGAGCCTGTAATCCCAGCTACTTAGGAAGCTGAGGCAAGAGAATCGCTTGAACCCGGGAGGCAGAGGTTGCAGTGAGCCAAAATCACGCCACTGTACTACTCTAACCTGGGTGACAGAGCAAGACTCTGATTCAAAGAAACAAACAAAAATTGCTTATTTGGGAGTTCCATCCCCCTTCTCCATGGACCCTAACTCTTGTTAATATACAGAATTGCCATCATTCCTCGAAGGGATCAAGACAGACCCGGATTGTCCCGGAACAGCACCCACACCTCCCTCTCCATGCTCTTCAGAGAGCGCAGAGAGGTCTTTTCTCCTGACACTCCCTCCTTTTCCCTTCCCTTCCCTTGACTTCACTTGCTAAGCTGGAGGGACAGGTTCTGTTATCTTTGCCCCCTTTCCCTCCTGTACAGAGGCTCTGGGGGTGGGGGGAAGCCTTTTACTGCTGTAAAAGGCCTGTATAGCCCTCCTTGTCTGTCACCCCTCCTGCACCATCTCTGAGTGGACGTGTTTTTTGTGCTCCCAGTGCTGGGTCAAACACCGTTCTCCCGAGGTGGTCACACCCTGCTGTAAGTGCTCAGAGAACTTTGTCTGCACTTTGGTAGTAGATGAAGCTCACCATACCACCTGACTATAAAGTGCTGTCTTATTTTGGCTGTTTGTGTGACTTCCTTGCTATTATATTATTATTATTGGCTGACATTACTAAGTGCTTATGTGCCAGACATTGTGCTGAAAATGGTTGTTTTTTTCCATTTGGTCCTTATAACTGTTCTAATTGACAGATAAGAAAACTGGAGCTCGGCCGGTCTCGGTGACTCACGCCTGTAATTCCAACACTTTGGGAGGCCGAGGCAGGCAGATCATGAGGTCAAGAGATGGAGACCATCCTGGCCAACATGGTGAAACCCCATCTCTACTAAAAATACAAAAAAAATTAGCTGGGCATGGTGGTGCGTACCCCTAGTCCCAGCTACTCAGGAGGCTGAGGCAGGAGAATTGCTTGAAACCAGAAAACAGAAGTCGCAGTAAGCCAGGATCGCGCCGCTGCATTCTAGGCTGGCGATAGAGCCAGACTCTGTCTCAAAACAAAAAACTGGAGCTCAAAAAGATTAAGTAATTTTTATTCATTCAAAGTTACACAGTCAGTAAACAATGGAGACCACTTTTGTAACCACAGCAGTTTGATCTCTTCCACAATACTTCGGGCTGCCCTAACTGTAAGCTTCTTGCATTCGGGGATCTTACACAATAGTGACATGTAAGCTCTGTAAAAAGGTGATAAGGATAGTATCTACCTCAAAGAGGTGATGCAAGGATTAATTGAGCGTTTTATATAAAGCACTTGAAATCAGGCTTGGCCGTCAGTCAGCACTTAGTAAAGGTGAGTTGTTTTTTTCCTTTTTTTAAATTCGGAGTCTTGCTCTGTCGCCCAGGCTTGAGTGCAGTGCACGATCTCAGCTCACTGCAACCTCCGTCTCCAATTCTCCTGCTTCGGCCTCCTGGGATTACAGGTGTGCACCACCATGCCTGGCTAATTTTTGTCTTTTTAGTAGAGATGAGGTTTCACCATGTTGGTCAGGCTGGTGGTCTCAAACTCCTGACCTCATTATTCACCCGCCCCACCCTCCCAAAGTGCTGGGATTACAGGTGTGAGCCACCGTGCCCGGCCAAAGGTGAGTTGTTTTTGTTACTGGTGATGAGGTTATTATTATTATTATTATTACCATGACTACTTTGCTGCTTCTGCTGCTACTTCATCTGGAAGAAGGTGGCCTTGTACCTAGGGGAAAATCAATAAATATCCTGGGGGTGAATGAATGAGTGACTGAATAATGTTCTTCTTCTCTTCTTCAAGGTAGGAGACCGGGTGATGGTGTTGAACCGATCAGGGATGTGGCAGGAGGAGGTGACTGTGCCCTCGCTTCATACCTTCCTGATGCCTGAGGCCATGACCTTTGAGGAAGCCGCTGCCTTGCTTGTCAATTACATTACAGCCTATATGGTCCTCTTTGACTTCGGCAACCTACGGCCTGGCCACAACGTCTTGGTACACATGGCTGCAGGTGACAGGGGGCCTCCCTTTATCACTCCTTACCCCACCCAGATTTCCTTCCAGGCCCCTTCCCTGCAGCCTGTCTGGATTGTTGTCATGGCAACACCAGGCTGCCTTGGCCTGTGGCGCCCAGAGACCTCTGCAGTAGAGTTGCCGTGGTAACCTTCAGGCACCAGGTCTAGTCTGGTGTGTTATCCTTAGCAACGTGCCCTCATCCCACACCCCCACCTCTCTAGCCACCCTTTCCACCACTTCTCAGTCATGGAAATTGGACATGGACCCTAAATGAGCCAAGGCAAAGTGAAAATGATAGGCTGAGTCCTTGGGAGGCTACAGTGGAGTGGTTGGTGGCCAGGGCAACTCCATATCCCCTGCTTATGAGTGTCTTGCTGCAGGGGGTGTGGGTATGGCTGCTGTGCAGCTGTGCCGTACAGTGGAGAATGTGACAGTGTTCGGAACAGCCTCGGCCAGCAAGCACGAGGCACTGAAGGAGAATGGGGTCACACATCCCATCGACTATCACACGACTGACTACGTGGATGAGATCAAGAAGATTTCCCCTAAAGGTGGGGGGCAGAACATGGGAGGGGTTAGGGAAAGACAGGACAGGGAGGGGAGCTGCAGATCTGTGGATCCTAATGTTGTTCTTGGGTTCCCCTTTTCTATGACAGGAGTGGACATCGTCATGGACCCTCTGGGCGGGTCAGATACTGCCAAGGGCTACAACCTCCTCAAACCCATGGGCAAAGTCGTCACCTATGGTGAGTTAATGGGTCATGGATGGAGACAGCATGTTAGGGCAGGAAAGAGGGTCTAAAGGGTGGGACATAGGGGTCCAGGGCTTTGGAAGGAAGAGGTAGGGACTCAGGTGCTCTGTAGACGATCAGGGTTAAGAATGGTCCTGTATGTTGCATTCAGATTGCTGATTCCTGGGTGCCAGCTCTTTTCATTCTGTGTCACAACTTATCACGTGAGTCATAGTAAATTCTACATTCTTTGAGATGGAGTTTTGCTTTTGTTGCTTGGCTCACTGCAACCTCTGCCTCCTGGGTTCAAGTGATTCTCCTGTCTCAGCCTCCCGAGTAGCTGGGATTACAGGCATGCGCCACTATACCTGGCTAATTTTTTTTTTTTTTTTAGTAGAGATGGGTTTTCTCCATGTTGGTCAGGCTGGTCTCGAACTCCCAACCTCAGGTGATCTGCCCACCTCGGCCTCCCAAAGTGCTGGGATTACAGGTGTGAGCCACCATGCCCAGCCTTATATTCAGTTTTTTAAGACACCAGGTTAGAGTGCTTTTGTCACCAGGTTAGAGTGCAATGGCATGATCTCAGCTCATTGCAACCTCCACTCTTGGGTTCAAGTGATTCTTCTGCCTCACCCTCCCGAGTAGCTGGGATTACAGGTGTCCACCACCATGCCCAGCTAATTTATTTATAGTAGAGGTGTGGTTTCACCGTGTTGGCCCGGCTTGAACTTCTGACTTCAGGTGATCCAGCTGCCTCAGCCTCCCAAAGTGCTGGGATTACAGTCCTGAGCCACCATGCCTGGCCCAGCTCTACATTCTTGTTTGGGGATTATTCTTGAACAACCAGCCTGCCTTCTTTCTGTCCTACCTCCCTGAGTTTCTTAGGCAAGGTACATTTTCTTTTCTTTTTTTTTTTTTTTTTTGAGACAGAGTCTCTCTCTCTGTTGCCAGGCGCCAGGCCGGAGTGCAGTGGCACAATCTCAGCTCACTGTAACCTCCACCTCCCGGGTTCAAGCGATTCTCCTGCCTCAGCCTCCCAAGCAGCTGGGACTACAGGCGCACACCACCATACCCAACTAATTTTTGTATTTTTAGTAGAAACGGGGTTTCACCATGTTGGCCAGGATGGTCTCGATCTCTTGACCTGGTGATCCGCGCACCTCGGCCTCCCAGAGTGCTGGGATTACAGGCTTGAGCCACCGTGCCTGGCCGCAAGGTACATTTCCATTTATTTATTTATTTATTTTTGAGACGGAGTTTCACTCTTGTTACCCAGGCTGGAGTGCAATGGCGCGATCTCGGCTCACCACAATCTCCGCCTCCTGGGTTCAGGCAATTCTCCTGCCTCAGCCTCCTGAGTAGCTGGGATTACAGGCACGCGCCACCATGCCCAGCTAATTTTTAGTATTTTTACTAGAGATGGGGTTTCACCATGTTGACCAGGATGGTCTCGATCTCTTGACCTTGTGATCCACCCGCCTCGGCCTCCCAAAGTGCTGGGATTACAGGCTTGAGCCACTGCGCCCGGCCACATTTTCATTTAAAAAAAAATTTCACACAACAAAATAAGCCAGGCATGGTAGCTTATGCCTATAATCCCAGCACTTTGGGAGGCCAGGGCAGGTGGAGTGCTTGAGCTTAGGAGTTGAAGACCAGCCTGGGCAGCATGATGCAACCTCATCTCTACAAGAAATACGAAAATTGGGCTGGGCGCGGTGGCTCAAGCCTATAATCCCAGCACTTTGGGAGGCCGAGGCGGGTGGATCACGAGGTCAAGAGATCAAGAACATCCTGGTCAACATGGTGAAACCCCGTCTCTAGTAAAAATACAAAAAATTAGCTGGGCATGGTGGCGCATGCCTGTAATCCCAGCTACTCAGTAGGCTGAGGCAGGAGAATTGCCTGAACCCAGGAGGCGGAGGTTGCAGTGAGCCGAGATTTCGCTATTGCACTCCAGCCTGGGTAACAAGAGCGAAACTCCGTCTCAAAAAAAGAGAAAAAAAAAAAAGAAAATTCTATACTCCCGCCCAGGCAACAGAATGAGACCCTGACTCAAACAAACAAATACAAAAAGATTAGAGCTTTTTTTTTTTTTGAGAGAGAGAGAGGGTTTCAGTCTGTGGCCCATCCTGGAGCACAGTGGCATGATCTCAGCTCACTGCAACATCCACCTCCCTGGTTCAAGCAATTCTGCCTCAGCCTCCTGAGTAGCTGGGATTACAGGCGCCTGTCTCCCCACCTGGCTAATTTTTTTTTTTTAAGACCAAGTCTCACTCTGTCACCCAGGCTGGAGTGCAATGGCACAGTCTCAGCTCACTGCATCCTCTACCTCCTGGGTTCAAGCAGTTCTTCTGCCTCAACCTCCCGAGTAGCTGGGACTACAGGCACGTGCCACCATGCCCGGCTAATTTTAGAATTTTTAGTAGAAACAAGGTTTCACCATGTTGGCCAGGCTAGTTTTGAACTCCTGACCTCAAGTGATTCTCTTGCCTCGGCCTCCCAAACTGCTGGGATTACAGGTGTGAGTCCAGTGCCTGGCCCCTAGAACAATTTTAAGTCAGCCAGGGTTGGTTTGGGCCTGGTAACCAGCAGTTTGAGAATTAGCCTATTACTTCCTGGCACTGGTACAGAGAATCACAAGGGGATGATGGAACACAGAGCATAGAGTCAGGCACAGAGGGATGTGCCTGGCACCTCGGTTCACAGGCCATGTCACCTTATCCCTCAGGAATGGCCAACCTGCTGACGGGCCCCAAACGGAACCTGATGGCCCTGGCCCGCACATGGTGGAATCAGTTTAGTGTGACAGCTCTGCAGCTGCTGCAGGCCAACCGGGCTGTGTGTGGCTTCCACCTGGGCTACCTGGAGGGTGAAGTGGAGCTGGTCAGTGGCGTGGTGGCCCGCCTCCTGGCTCTGTACAACCAGGGCCACATCAAGCCCCGAATTGACTCAGTCTGGCCCTTCGAGAAGGTGAATTGTGAGGACTTTGCCGGGAGGGCTTGGGTAGGGCTCATGAAGGCTGGGGTTCCAAGGGGCTGATTCTTGGGGAAGAGGAGGGCTGCCTGCATCACACTGGCTCTGTTGCCTGGGGGCTGGATAGCACTGGGAGCCACAGCTTTCATTCCTCCCCAGGTGGCTGATGCCATGAAGCAGATGCAAGAGAAGAAGAATGTGGGCAAGGTCCTCCTGGTTCCAGGGCCAGAGAAGGAGAACTAGGAGGAGGGGCTGTGAGACCCTCAAGACCAGTGAAGGGAGAAGTCGGGAAGCTGCATTCTGACCACCAGACTTGCATTTCAGCCTCTCATAGTGCTCTGCCCTCCCTCTCCCGAAGGTCTCTGTGGTGATGACCGCGCTCCCCTGCCCCTCCCTGCTTCCTGACCTCTGAAGAGGTTGGGAAGTGACCATTTGGATGTCTGGGCCCTGCCAAGGGGACAGGGAGGGTCAGAGGGAGGCTGGCTGCTTCCTGCCCCCACCCTTTCCCCAGGCCTGCTGTGCTGCTTTTGTCCCCATTGTTGTGTTCTGTGAGCTTCCACCTCTCCCTCGTCTTAGCTCCCACCCTGCCCCGCCACCTCCCCAAAGAATAGAAATGTCAGCTCAGGATATGGGGCCAATCTCTGTGAGTCCAGCATGTACCTGTCTCTCCCTAGTGTCCCTTCAGCCTGGGCCAACCAACGCCCACCTCTGGGCTTGACCAGTCCCCACCTTGTCCTCTGTTCCCAACTTCTTAAGCACAATTGGGCTTCTTCCATCTCCAGGTTTTCTGCCATTCTTAACCAAGGCTGCCTCTTACAACAGGGCGGGAATCCGACCTACTCCCCTAGGTCACAACTCTCATAGGGATACAAAGCCCCTGCCCTTCACTGAGTTCTCTGGATTTGTTCTCAGTGCCTTAGCAATGAAAACCTGCGCTTGTATGTGTGTGGTGGGACAAAGGGAGGACCCTGTCTCCCACCTCCTCCAGCCCTGTTCTCCCCAGTGCCTTCCTTGTTCTGGTGGAGCTGGGGTTTCACTCCTCTCCAGTCCCAAAACTGCCAAAAATCTGTGTGCCATTGGGGGATGGAGGGTGGGGCCAGCCCCGAGCCTCCTGGGGAGCAGGGCAAAAACAGGTGCCCTCATCTGTGCCATGTCCTGTTTTTGCGGTGGTTGAGGAGAAAGGCGGGGAAGCTTCCTCAGCCTTGCAGATATGTGTGGCATTTACCAGCCAGAGGTCTGAAAGGCAGTGCTGTCTGTTTCTTGTTCTGGGACCAAAGTAAAAATCCAAGCACATTCCCCTTGCAGTTAGGGGAGGCCCCACTGCCTTCTCAAAGCAGAGAGGCAGCTTATCAAACTCAACCCAAAACTTTTGTTTACATGGGTGGGGAGATGGAGCAGGGGAGTACAGAGGGGATGGTCAGGACCTGGGCCACTGTGACCAAGATGGGGACTTCCTGGGGAGGGAGGTCACTCCCTCTGCTCACTGAGCTAGGATTAGGGAGGGTTATCGTCCCAACCATTGCAGTGGGAGGTGGGGGGACAGGCTCAGCTTCCTCATTGTCTAAATGAGGACTAAATGTGTGAAGTGCGATTTCTGCTTTTGTGTACCCCACCCCATTACCACAGCTGCCTTTGTGTTTGTGTCAATAAAAAGCCAAGCCCTGGCTCCTGCTGTTTGCCTCTGAGAGTGGAGGGGAAGGTGAGCTCCTGGAAGGCCAGTGCTGCTGGCGGAAGATCTGGGCTTCTTCCCATCCCCCTGCCTCCTTCCATGCCCAAAGCAGGTTTCCTTTCATGAGTGAAATGAGGAAGAACGTCATGCCATGCTGGCTCTTTTTACTGTTCTCGGCAGTGTTTCGCAATGTGGAATCCCACCCCACTGTTGGTGAACATAAAGACCTCCTACATGGGCACCCAAGTCCAGCCCGGCATGAGAACCTTGGGAGGGGGCAGGGAGGATGAGAAGGGAGACCCTAGCCTGACTCCGAAGTAAAGACTGCTAGGCCCTGCTGTCCTTGGGGTATGACTGTCAGGGCTTCTACCTCCCCGCCCCCCCGAGTGGGCTTCTGGAAGTGGATCTCCAGGACATCATGCAGCTCCGGGCCATCCAGGACATCAGGAATGTTGAGCACCAGCACAGAGCGGGACAATGGCTGTGACCTGATCTGGAAAAGTGGCCAAGAGATGGCAAAAGCTCATGGGAGTAAGGTGCAGAGGGTAGGGGGCAGGGCAGGCAGTGCCCCATGGGAATATGGGGTCAGGAGGCCTGGAGAGGCTGGTGGTGGGTAGGTCAGTGGGGTTTGGGGTCTCTGATCCTTCATGGGACAAGTTCCTGACAGGCAGACAGGTTACCCAACCCAGCCCTGTTCGCTACCTTCCTACTTACCTCAGCCTTCTGGATCTCCCCATTCATGCAGGGAGAGACTCTCAGAGGGACCTCCTGCCCACCCAGTGGCACTCTGAATTGGCCAATCTGGCACAGGCGCTGGGCCACTGTGGGGAACAAGGAGGGGTGGACCTTTAGCATCAAGCCCTCTCTGCTCCCTGAACCCTCATCTCCCCTGCAGGAGGTCTGCATGACCCTCACCTCCTTCCTTAGCAAAGCCCAGCATGACACTCCCTTGCAGCAGCTCCCGGACCTCCACATCGCCACCCCCATTCTTAGTCTTGCCAAAGAAGATCTCCAGCTTGTCCAGCAGCTCCTCCTCACTCAGACTGAGGCTGGCAGGAAATCCACTGACCAACACCCTCTGGCTCCTCATCTGGCTGGACACCTAGCGGGAGACAGCAAGGGGTGGTCCCAGACACAGCTCCACTTCCCCAGCCCCCGGTGCATGGCACCCTTTGCATGTCCCAGGATTCTGCCATTCTGTCACCTGGATGGTGGTGACCATGGGCAGCTCCAAGGGCTGGACCTGCACCCGCAGCCGGCACTCCTCCATGTCGATCGTGTGCTCCTTTTGTTGCAGCACCTGCTCAGCCACTGGGTGGTGAGGAAACAGGTTCAGTACTGGGAATCCTCCCCACCTCTCTCCTGACACCCCAAGAGCTCACCTTTGGGGTCATCGAAGGTGACCAGAGCAGAACCTGCAGGCAGAGGGCAGTGGATCCTCAAATTGGAAACTAAAGACTTAGGCATTTCCCTGTCCTGTTGGGTGTGTCCTCGGAATACCAAGGGGATCCTCGGCACTGAAAATAAGACCTGGAAGTGGGGAGGGGAGTAGGAGCGTTTCTCATTCCCAGCTGGGAGGAAGGCATCCCAAATTCCATTCCATTGATACTGAGTGCGGGGGATAAATACATTTACTGAAAGAAGAGCCGGATAAATGAGTGGATGAGGCCTGGGCAGGGTGGGTCACCTCTAATCCCAGTACTTTGGGAGGCCGAGGCAGGAGGATCACCTGAGGTCAGAAGTTCAAGACCAACCAGACCAACATGATGAAACTCCATCTCTACTAAAAACACAAAATTAGCCAGGCGTGGTGGTGCACGCCTATCATCTCGCTAGCCTGGAGCTGAGGCAGGAGATTCACTTGAACCTGAGATGCAGAGGCTGCAGTGAGCCGGCCTAGGCAACAAGATCGAAACTGTCTTTAAAAAAAAAAAAAAAAAGGAGTGGATGAAGACAGATCTGGTCCATACCAGGCAATTTACATACAACATCTTAATTTGTTCTGGGAGGCTCATGCCTATAATCCCAACACTTTGGGAGGCCAAGGCAGGCGGATCACCTGAGGTCGAAAGTTCGAGACCGGTCTGACCAACATGGAGAAACCCCGTCTCCACTAAAAAAAAAAAAAAAAAATACAGGCTGGGCGCGGTGGCTCACGCATATAATCTCAGCACTTTGGGAGGCTGAGGCAGGTGGATCACGAGGTCAAGAAATCGAGACCATCTTGGTCAACGTGGTGAAACTCCATCTCTACTAAAAATACAAAAATTATCTGGGCATGGTGGCACGTGCCTGTAGTCCCAGCTACTTGGGAGGCTGAGGCAGGAGAATTGCCTGAACCCAGGAGGCGGAGGTTGCGGTGAGCCAAGATCATGCCATTGCACTCCAGCCTGGGTAATGAGAGTGAAACTCCGTCTCAAAAAAATAAATAAAAAAAAAAAAAATACAACTCAGGGTTTCAAACTCCCAACCTCAGGTGATCTGCCCACCTCGGCCTCCCAAAGTGCTGGGATTATAGGCATGAGTCACTGCACCCGGCCTAATTGTTGTATTTTTAGTAAAGACAGGGTTTCACCATGTGGGTCAGGCTGGTCTCAAACTCCTAACCTCAAGTGGTCAGCCCACCAAGGCCTACCAAAGTGCTGGGATTGCAGGTTACAGGTGTGAGCCATCATGCCCCGCCTCACCAGCTCTTTTTTACCAGACAACACCAGGTCTCCCGCCTTACCTTGTCTTTGGGGGAGTCCCCGAGCTCCTTTCTCTGCTGCTGCAGCTCCTGCAGTCTCATCTTGAGTCTGGCCTGCTCTTCCAGAAGGGCATGGAGCGCCTGCTGGAACAGAAGGAAACAACCAGACTTCTACCTACCCTTCCAGAGGAGACTCCACAAGCCCAGGGGAATGGGGGCCTATCCTGGACTCTCCAGAAGCAAAGTTGATGCAAAGCTCCAGAACAACCCAACCCCCTTATGCTGCCCTGGGCTGATCCTGGCCCCCTCCACTCAGGGCTCAGCTGGCATCGTCTCAGCTGCTCTTGAAAGGGCAGGAGCCTTTGCAGCAGCCATGACTTGTTCCTGATCACAGATCTAGAGTTCAACAAACACTGAGCTCCTGCTAGGAAGTGCTGGGCACTGACAGGGCATTGGAAGATAAGGGTACCTAGCCCTCAGGCCTGCCAAACAGTGCTCAAGGTAGTCGACAATCACATGCCTGATTGTGAAGGGCAGCCAGAGTTTGAAGGAGGGCCAATCCAAAGGGGTTAACCCAATTAGGGATACCTCCAAGAGGAGCAGAGACTAGTTGCAAAATGTCATACAGTAATACTGTTAACATTTGCTAACTATATGCCAGGCACTGTGCTAAACCCTCTGATGAATTATTTCATTTAATTCTCATAACAGGGTATCTATCTTATTTTATTCATTTATCTATCTTTTTTTTTTAAATGGAGTCTCACTTGGTAGCCCAGGCTGGAGTACAATGGTGCGATCTCAGCTCACTGGAACCTCCGCCTCCTGGGTTCAAGTGATTCTCCTGCCTCAGCTTCCTGAGTAGCTGTGATTACAGGCATGCACCACGACACCCAGCTAAGTTTTGTATTTTTAGTAGGGATGGGGTTTCACCATGTTGGGCAGGCTGGTCTCGAACTCTTGACTTTGTGATCCACCTGCCTGGGCCTCCCAAAGTGCTGGGATTACAGGCGTGAACCACTGTGCCCGGCCTATTTTTTTTTTTTTTTGAGATGGAGTCTTGCTTTGTCTCCCAGGCTGCAGAGCAGTGGCATGATCTTGGCTCACTGCAGCCACCACCTCCTGGGTTCAAGCAAATCTCGTGCCTCAGTCTCCCGAGTAGTTGGGATTACAGGCACCTACCACCATTCCTGGCTAATTTTTGAATTTTTAGTAGAAGCAGGTTTTCACCATGTTGGCCAGGCTGGTCTCGAACTCCTGACCTCAGATGATCCACCTGCCTCGGTCTCCTAAAGGGCTGGGATTACAGATGTAAGCCACCACACGACCAATCCTTATTTTATAGATGAGGAAATTAAAGCTCAGAGAGGTTAAATGACTTGCGCAAAGTCATATGGTCCTAGGCTATCTGACTCCAGAGCCCACCCTCCTGACCTGTGCTTTATGGTAAAGACATGAAGCCCAGGGTTGGGAGGTAGCTTACTCATCTTCTAGTTTGTCCCTTGACTACCCCACTTTCCACTCTACACCAAGCAGCCCTTTAGGCTGGGTGTGATCTGGAGTGGGTCCAGAGAGAAGTGACACTAGGGATACCAATAAATGCACCTTTGTTTGTGATAGGGAGCAGAGCTCACCCTGTGGTTAGGAATCCTGATAAATAAGGTCAGCTCAGAGAAGCATGAGGTCCTTGAAAAGACAGAACTCGTCATGACCATCTCTGTATTCCCAGTGTCCAGCAAGGTCACTGGCACAAAAGATGTCTCCAGTACAAGTGTGTCAAATGAATAAATGAAGTGAATGAATGACAGTAAAGTAGCACGTTACAGAGGGCACCAAAGAATTTCAGTGTGAGTTTGTTCTATTTTTAGCAGAGGAAAACTAGAGCTTGACCAAATTATGCTGGTTTATGAAGACCTTAGTTATTCATATTTCTATAAATCAGAGAGTGCCAACACAGTGTCTTTAAGGGTCAGTTAGATGACATCAATGAGTTAATAGAGCCATGTAGGAGGACAGAGAGTAGTAGGGACTCTGATGCCCTGGGGAGACCAGGTCCCTGCTAAAGTAAATCTCTCCTGGCTGGGTATGATGGCTCAGGCCTGTAATCCCAGCACTTTGGGAGGCCAAGGCAGGCTGATCAACTGAGGTCGGGAGTTTGAGACCAGCCTGACTAACGTGAAGAAACCCCACATCTACAAAAAAAAAACTTACATGTTGTTGCTTGAAAAAAACAGAAAGAGGCTGGGTGCAGTGGCTCAAGCCTGTAATCCCAGCACTTTGGGAGGCCGAGGCAGGTGGATCACGAGGTCAAGAGATCGAGACCATCCTGGTCAACATGGTGAAACCCCGTCTCTACTAAAAATACAAAAAATTAGCTGGGCATGGTGGTGCACGCCTGTAATCCCAGCTACTCGGAAGGCTGAGGCAGGAGAATTGCCTGAACCCAGAAGGCGGAGGTTGTGGTGAGCCGAGATTGCGCCATTGCACTCCAGCCTGGGTAACAAGAGCGAAACTCTGTCTCAAAAAAAAAAAAAAAAAAAAAAGAAAGAAAAGAAAAAAACAGAAAAAAAAAATACAAAGTTAGCCGGGCATCGTGGCGTGTGCCTGTAGTCACAGCTACTCCAGAGGCTGAGGCAGGAGAATCACTTGAACTCGGGAGGCGGAGGTTACAGTGAGCTGAGACTGAGCCACTGCACTCCAGCCTGGGCAACAAGAACAAAACTCCATCTCAAAAAAAAAAAAAAAAAGCCAACCAAGTTCTGCCCCATGCAAATCTACCCATGTTTTTGTTTTGTTTCATTTTTTGAGACAAAGTCTCAATGTCACCCAGACTGGAGTACAGTTACCTGATCATGACTCACCGTAGCCTCAACTTCCCAGAATCAATCGATCCTCTTATCTATCTCAGCCTCCCAAGTAGCTAACAGGCATGTGCCATCATGCCAGCTTTTTTTTTTTCCTCTTCTAAGATGGAGTCTCCCCCCTGTTGCTCAGGGTGGAGTGAGCGTGATCTTGATTCACTGCAACCTCCGCCTCCTGGATTCAAGATTCTCCTGCCTCAGCCTCCCAGGTAGCTGGGATTACAGGTGCCTGTCACCATGCCTGGGCTTTTTTTTTTTTTGAGATAGGGTCTCACTCTGCTGCCAGGCTGGAGTGCAGTGGTGCGATCTCGGCTCACTGCCTCCTGGGTTCAAGCAATTCTCCTGCCTCAGCCTCCCATCCACTTTGCTCAGCCTTTCAAAGAGAAAAGCCTGGCCAATATGGTGAAACCCTGTCTCTAGTAAAAATACAAAAATACAAAAATTAGCCAGGCAGTGAGTGATCTCGGCTCACTGCCTCCTGGGTTCAAGCAATTCTCCTGCCTCAGCCTCCCATCCACTTTGCTCAGCCTTTCAAAGTGCTGGGATTACAGGCATAAGTTACTGTGCCCAGCCTTTTTTTCTTTTTCTTTTTCTTTTCCTTTTTCTTTTTGGTTTGAGACAGAGTCTTGCTCTGTTGCTTAGGCTGGAGTGCAGTAGCACGATCTCGGCTCACTGCAAACCTCTGCCTCCTGGGTTCAAGTGATTCTGCTGCCTCAGCCTCCCAAGTAGCTGGGATTATAGGCACATGCCACCACACCTGGCTAATTTTTGTATTTTTACTAGAGACAGGGTTTCACCATATTGGCCAGGCTTTTCTCGAACTCCTTATTTTGTGATTCACCCACCTTGGCTTCCCAAAGTGCTAGGATTACAGGCATGAGCCACTGCGCCCATTTTTTTTTTTTCTTCTAAGTTGAATTCTCACTCTGTTGCCCAGGCTAGAGTGCAGTGGCAGGATCTCTGCCCACCGCAACCTCTACCTCCGGGGTTCAAGCGATTCTCCTGCCTCAGCCTCCTGAGTAGTTGGGACTACAAGCACATGCCACCATTTCTTGGCTAATTTTTGTATTTTTGGTAGAGATGGGATTTCACTATGTTGGCCAGACTGGTTTTTAACTCCTGACCTCATGATCTGCCCACCCCAGCCTCCTGAAGTGCTGGGATTACTGGCATGATCCACCGTGCCTGGCTATTTTGCACAATTTTTTTTAGAAAAATACAATTTTCTGGACAGCTTCTTTCCTTCATTTCTCCCTTCCTTTTAATATACAAAGGCCATTTAAGAGGGCCATGTATGTAATCCCAGCACTTTGGGAAGCCAAGGCAGGTGGATCACTTGAGGTCAAGAGTTTAAGACCAGCCTGGGCAACATATTGAAGCACCATCTCTACAAAGAAAATTTTAATAAAATTGGCCAGGCATGGTGGTGCCTGCCTATAGTCTTAGCTATTTGGAAGGCTGAGTTGGGAGGATCTCTTGAACGCTGGAGTTCAAGATTGCACTGTACTCCAGTCTGGAAGAATGAGAACACGACAAAAAAACAGCAGTTTTAGCAGAGAGGTACGTGTGGGGGGAGATTAAGATTGTCCTTGGGGGCCAGGCTTGGTGGTTTATGCCTGAAATCCCAGCATTTTAGGAGGCTGAGGTGGGTGCATCACGAGGTCAGGAGTTGGAGACCAGCCTGACCAACATGGTGAAACCCTACCTCTACTAAAAATACAAAAATTAGCTGGGTGTGGTGGCGCACGCCTGTAATCCCAGCTACGCAGGAGGCTGAGGCAGGAGAATTGCTTGAAGCTGGGAGGCAAAGGTTGCAGGGAGCTGAGATCAAGCCACTGCCCTCCCGCCTGAGCAACAGAGCAAGACTCCGTCTCAAAAAAAAAAAAAAAAGATTGTCTTTGGGGAATTGGAGTTCTGAAAAGGTTGGCAATAATATTAACAATAAGAAACACATATTGAATGCTCAGTAGGTGTTAAACAGTGCAATGAGTGTTTACTGTGTTAATCTATGGATTATCTAGCTTGACTGTTGAAGTATAATTCCTTTTTTTTTTGAGACGGAGTTTCGCTCTCCTTGCCCAGGCTGGAGTGCAGTGGCATGATCTCAGTTAACTGCAACCTCTGCCTCCTGGGTTCAAGCGATTCTCCTGCCTCAGCCTCCTGAGTAGATGGGATTATTCCTGTTGTGCCTGCCACCATGCCCAGCTAATTGTTTGTATTTTTATTTATTTATTTTCTCTTTTTTGAGCCACAGTTTTCTTCTTGTTACCCATGCTGGAGGGAAATGGCACAATCTCGGCTCACTGCAACCTGCCTCCTGGGTTCAGGCAATTCTCCTGCCTTAGCCTTCCGAGTAGCTAGGATTACAGGCATGCACCACCATGACCAGCAAAGTTTTTGTATTTTTAGTTATTTCTTTTCTTTTTTTTTTTTTTTTTTTTTTGAGACAGAGTTTTGCTCTTGTTGCCCAGGCTGGAGTGCAATGGCATGATTTTGGCTCACTGCAAGCTCTGCCTCCCAGGTTCAAGAGATTGAGCCTCCGGAGTAGCTGGGATTACAGGTGTATGCCATTACACCTGGCTATTTTTTGTATTTTTAGTAGAGATGGGGTTTCCCCATGTTGGCCAGGCTGGTCTCCAACTCCTGACTTCAAGTGAACCACCAACCTTGGCCTCCCAAAGTGCTGGCTGGGATTACAGGCATGAGCCACTTCACCTAGCCTAATTCCTCTAGTTTAATTCTTGCAGGTAGGTATTCTTGTGAGAGGAAATGGAGCTTAGACTGTAAACTTTAGAAAGGCTAATGATTTCCCTGGACCACACAATGGAATTTTAAAGCAGGATTTGAAAAGAGGCAGGATGACTCCTTATTTGTTTTTTGTCTTGGAGACAGGAGCAGAGGGGGTGTCTTGCTGTCACCCAGGCTGGAGTGCAGTGGTGTGAACATGGCTCACTGCAGCCTCGACCTCCTGGGTACAAGCTATTTTCCTGCCTCAGCCCCCTAAGTAGCTGGGACTACAAGTGCGCACCACCACTCCTGGCTAATGTATTTTTTGTAGAGACCGGGTTTCGCCTTGTTGCCCAGACTGGTCTTGAACCCCTGATCTCAGGCAATCTGCCTACCTCAGCCTCCCAAAGTTCTGGGATTACAGGTGTGAGCCACCACACCTGGCTCTGGGATCTTATTATACTTGAGGGGCAAATGAAACATTTCCAGGTGAGGGATCTGTGTGTTTGACAGATGGCATGGTATCAGGGAGGGATAGGCTGAAGAAAGTGGAGAGAGGATGAGATTCATTTATTCAACAGTGTTTACTGAATGCCTGCCACATGCCAGGAAACACGCAGGGTCTACATGCCAGGCACTGTGCTGGGCACTGGGGATGAGTGATGAGTGGGTAGACAGGGCACCAGTCCTCCTGGAGCTTAGTTTAGCACAGGAAGGGGCATTTATGTCAGGAAAGGGTGGACCAGGGGAGAGGGAAGCTTAGCTCCTCTTCTTCCTGAAACTGGAGAGGGCCCAAGGTTAAGATGAGATGGAATTATCAGGAGGAGGAGAATTTTGGTAGATGGGAGACCTCAGGAGGTGATAAGGGTGTGTTAGTTACCAGAACAATTCTTTTTTTTTTTTTGAGTCTCATTCTGTCACCCAGGCTGGAGTGCTGTGGTGCAATCTGGGCTTACTGCAACCTCCACCTCCCAGGTTCAAGCAATTCTCCTGTCTCAGCCTCCCAAGTAGCCAGAATTACAGAAGCATGCTGCCACACCCAGCTAATTTTTTGTATTTTAGTAGAGACAGGGTTTCACTGTTGCCCAGGCATCCCAAAGTGCTAGGATTACAGGTGTGAGCCACCACGCCCTGCCTAAAACAAATTTTTGTTTTGTTTTGTTTTTAAAGACGGGGTTTCACCATGTTGGTCAGGCTGGTCTTGAACTCCCACCCTCAGGTGATCCGCCCGCCTTGGCCTCCAAAGTGCTTGGATTACAGGCGTGAGCCACCACGCCTGGCCCTAAAACAATTCTTATTTGGGTCACAGAACCCTTTGAGTATCTGATGGAAACTACAATTCTCTCTCCAGAGAAGTGCACACAGACACAGCTTTTAATGAGCTCCTGCTGTCTGAGGCAATAGGTTAGGGGATCAAATGCATAGTGGGGAGGTCATCTTGGCCTTGCGTTTCTCCCCAGCTGTTCAGCGGGTCTCAGATGGGCAGGGACAGGCTTGGCTGCCAGGCCCTGAGATACCTGCGCGTTCCTAGCTCTTGTTTCCCCACCTTCCAACTCCCTTCTCCTCACTTACGCCATCCCGCGGGGCTGACATGGGTCTCCGGTCTGTTTGGCAAGAGCTGAGGCTTCAGAGCTGGGCACAGCGGCAGAATCCACCACAGCTGAACTCCTGTTTGTACCTTCTGAAGGGCTTTGGTCTCTCCCAGCCCAGCAGGACCCGAAATGGTTTTGCTCGCAGGCTGTATGCTTCCACTTTCATTTCGGTGAAATCCCTGCCCTCTGGTGCTCAGATGCCGCCCTCTGCCGAGGTTTCCCCGCCCCTGGGAGGAGCCCCTGGGAAGTCATCAAAGTCGACTTCACTCAGCCGTGATCCCTCAAGGGAAGCCACCTTACAGCAACGGCAAACTGGTCCCAATCAGCCATTACCAGGCAATCAATCTCCAAGAAGCACATTGGTAGACCCTGCTTTGTCAATAGATTATTTCTGTAGAGCCTAGATTAATGCTGGGCACATCCCACACTGGTAAAAGTAATTGCTGAATGAGCTGGAGCGGTGGCTCACACCTGTAATCCCAGCACTTCGGGAGGCCCAGGCGGGCAGATCACCTGAGGTCAGGAGTTAGAGACCAGCCTGGGCAACATGGTGAAATCCGGTCTCTACTAAAAAAATACAAACATTATCCGGACATGGTGGTGCATTCTTGTAATCCCAGCTACTCCGGAGGCTGAGGCAGGAGAATAGCTGAAACCTGGGAGGCAAAGGTTGCAGTGAGCCAAGATCACGCCATGGCACTCCAGTCTGGGTGACAGTGCAAGACTCTATTTCAAAATAATAATAATAATAATTGGTGAATGAGTGAGAAACACAATCAGGTCAGATAAAGCCCATAGTTCAAGTTCACAAAACTGTAACAGTGGCTAGCACAGAGAGCTATTATGTGCCCAACAACCTTCTGTTTTACACAGATTAACTCTTCAAAACAATGCTGGGGGTCAGGCGCGGTGGCTCACGCCTATAATCCCAGCACTTTGGGAGGCCGAGGCGGGTGGATCACTAGGTCAGGAGATTGAGACCATCCTGGTCAACATGGTGAAACCATCTCTACTAAAAATACAAAATTTAGCTGGGCATGGTGGTGCAGCATGTAGTCCCAGCTACTCGGGAGGCTGAGGTAGGAGAATCGCATGAACCCAGGAGGCAGAGGTTGCGGTGAACCAAGATCGTGCCGTTGCACTCCAGCCTGGGTAATAAGAGCGAAACTCCTTCTCAAAAAAAAAAAAAAAAAAAAAAAAAAAAAAAGAAATGGAGACCATCCTGGCCAACAAGGTGAGACCCCATCTTTACTAAAAATACAAAAATTGGCCAGGTGCGGTGGCTCACGCCTATAATCCCAGCACTTTAGGAGGCCGAGGCGGGTGGATCACGAGGTCAAGAGATCGAGACCATCCTGGTCAACAAGGTGAAACCCCGTCTCTACTAAAAATACAAAAATTAGCTGGGTATGGTGGCGTGCGCCTGTAGTTCCAGCTACTCAGGAGGCTGAGGCAGGAGAATTGCTTAAACCCAGGATGCGGAGGTTGCGGTTAGCCGAGATTTCACCATTGCACTCCAGCTTGGGTAACAAGACCGAAACTCTGTCTCAAAAAAAAAAAAAAAGAATAAAAAAATAAAAAAATTAGCTGGGTGTGGTGGCACGCACCTGTAGTCCTAGCTACTCTGGAGGCTGAGGCAGGAGAATTGCTTGAATCAGGGAGGCAGAGGTTGCAGTGAGCCGAGATCGTGCCACTGCACTCAAGCCTGGTGCCTGGCTATGGAGCAAGACTGTCTCAAAAAAAAAAAAAAGTTTCCTAATGAGGCCAGGCATGGTGGCTCATACCTGTAATACCAGCACTTTGGGAGGCCAAGGAAGGTGGATCATGAGGTCAGGAGTTCAAGACCAGCCTGGCCAAGATGGTGAAACCCCATTTCTACTAAAAAAAAAAAAAAAAAAAAATAGCCAGGCGCCTGTAATCACAGCTACTTGGGAGGCTGAGGAAGAAGAATCGCTTGAACACAGGAGGCAGAGGTTGCAGTGAGCTGAGATCACGCCAATGCACTCCAGCCTGGGCAATAAATTTAAAAAGCCAGGCGCAGTGGCTCATGACTGTAATCTCAGCACTATAGGAGGCTGAGGTGGGTAGATCATGAGGTCAGGAGTTTGGGACCATCCTGACCAATATGATGAAACTCCATCTCTACTAAAAATATAAAATTAGCTAGGTTTGGTGGCGTGTACTCGTAATCCCAGCTACTCAGGAGGCTGAGGCAGGAGAATCACTTGAACCCAGAAGGCAGAGGTTGCAGTGAGCCGAGATCGTGCCACTGCACTCCAGCCTGGGTGACAGAGCAAGACTCCATCTCAAAAAATAGTAACAATTAAAATAAAGCTGGATGCAGTGGCTCACGCCTGTAATCCCCAGCACTTTGGGAGGTTGAGGCGGGCAGATCACGAGGTCAGATCGAGACTATCCTGGCTAACATGGTGAAACCCTGTCTCTATTAATGTACAGAAAATTAGCTGGGTGTGGTGACATGCACCTGTAGTCCCAGTTGCTTAGGGGACTGAGGCAGGGGAATCACTTGAACCTGGGAGGTGAAGATTGCAGTGAGCCAAGATTGTACCACTTCGCTCCAGCCTGGCAACAGACCGAGACTCCGTCTCAAAAAAACAAGTGTCCTAATAGTCAGGCATGGTGGCTCACGCCTGTAATCCTAGCAGTTTGGGAGACCAAGGTGGGCATATTACCTGAGGTCAGGAGTTCAAGATCAGCCTGACCAACATGGTGAAAACCCATCTGTAGTAAAGATACAAATTAGGCTGGGCGTGGTGGCTCATGCCTGTACTCCCAGCACTTTGGGAGGCCAAGGCAGGCAGATCACAAGGTCAAGAGATCGAGACCATCCTAACATGGTGAAACCTTGTCTCTGCTACAAAAAAAATTAGCCGGGCATAGTGGTGGGTGCCTGTAGTCCCAGCTAACTCGGGAGGCTGAAACAGGAGAATTGCTTGAAACCAAACGGGAAGTTGCAGAGAGCCAGGATCACTCCACTGCACTCCAGCCTGGCGACAGAGCAAGACTGTCTCAAAAAAATAAAAAATACAAATTAGCCAGGCACCTATAATCCCAGCTGCTTGGGAGGCCTGTTAGGAAAGTCACTTGAACCCTGGGGCGGAGGTGAGCAGATTGTGCCACTTCACTCCAGACTGCGTGGGCGAAAGAAAAGCTCCCATCTCAGAAAAGCTTCCTGGCCAGACTTGGTGGCTCACACCTGTAATCCCAGCACTTTGGGAAGCTGAATCGGGTGGATCATGAGATCACGAGTTCACAACCAGCCTGTCCAGTATGGTGAAACCTCATCTCTACTAAAAATGCAAAAATTAGTTGGGTGTGGTGACAGCACCTGTAATCCCAGCTACCGGGGAGGCTGAGGCAGAAAATTGGCCAAGATCACACCACTGCACTCCAACCTGGACAACAGAGCAAGACTCTGTCTTAAAAAAAAAAAGTTTCTTAATAACCTAGTCCAAGATTTTTTCTTTACTCACCAATTCTACTTTTGGCCCCTTCCAGCCACTCCTGACCCCGGTTCCCAAATGCAAGTGTGGTACCCAGCAGATTTGGCAAACTGGCCTGTTTGAATCTTAGTCCCCCCTAGTGACAGAACCAGTTCAGATGGAGCACCTATTTCATCCATACGGCTACTGATACATTGAGGTAAAATGCCAGATCCTAAAGGCCAAACATCTGTACTACACAGTAATGGCACAACCCCATGCCCAAGCCCCTTTGATCACTTTCTTTCAAATCTCTGGCCATTTGAAGAGTGCTCCTTTATCCTATTCAACAGCTACTCTAGGCTCAGGTCTTCACCACTGGCATCTGTGGTCCCCATCTCACCTGCACTAGTACCAGAGTCTCCTGAAAACTTGCTAGAAACACTCAGACCTACTGGATCAGTCTGAGGGCAGGATTTCGGCATCTGTGGTTTAACAAACTGTCCAGGTGATCTCTATCTGTGCTAAGGCTTGAGAATTCGGGGTTAGTGGTTCTCAATCAAAAATACCCAGTCGCCACCACTCAGGGGCTTTTGGCTGTCACAAGGAGGGGCAGAATGTGGCAGAGGTTCTCCTGGCGTGCAATGGGTAGAAGCCAGGCACGATACACAATTCTTCACAGGGATTTCTCTGGCTAAGGACAAAGGCAGTATAAATCTCATTAATGCAGATTTAACTTTTGTATTTTCCCAGCCCCTCATCCATCACCCAGTGTCTCTTATTCAGTAATGTTCTCCTTTTTCAAGTCTGGTAATACACACAGCAGGCAGACACAGGCTTTTTTTCTTTTTCTTTTTTAATGACCAAAACAAAGCATCTAAAACCGCAGCTTCTGGAAGAACCACTTGTTCTTGCCTGTCTTGTATCTAGAAGGGAAAAAAAGGACATGAATGAGGAGAGGAATGGAAATAGTGAAACCATACTCAACCATTCACTGCCAAAGCCTACTTACCTCTCCTCAAACTTGACCTTGGCCTCTCGTCGGGCTTTGCGTTTAAGGGCAGGATCTCTGAAGACATCCTTATTGACGACAGTTTTGTCCAAGGGGATGTCAACAGAGTACCTGGGGACAAAGGTGGAGAGGAGAGGGAGGATTGGCCCACACATAGCCCAAATCTTTGTGGGACACTAGGGAAGCAGGGTCTGCCTCCTGAGAAGCAATCATCAAAAGTCATGTCCTGGCTGGGCGCTGTGGCTCAAGCCTGTAATCCCAGCACTTTGGGAGGCCGAGGCGGGTGGATCACGAGGTCAAGAGATCGAGACCATCCTGGTCAACATGGTGAAACCCTGTCTCTACTAAAAATACAAAAAAAATTTAGCTGGGCATGGTGGCGCGTGCCTGTAATCCCAGCTACTCAGGAGGCTGAGGCAGAATTGCCTGAACCCAGGAGGCAGAGGTTGCGGTGAGTAGAGATCATGGCCTTGCACTCCAGCCTGGGTAACAAGAGCGAAACTCCGTCTCAAAAAAAAAAAAAAAGTCATGTCCTGATGACATTATTTGGAAATCACTTTTAACATTTACTGCATTCAAGTCAACAAAATGTAAAATCTAATGTTTCATTCTCAGTTCCCACTACTTTACTTTTCTAGCTAAGAATCATCAAATCAGGCCTTTTTGACTTTCATTACGGCAGTCGGCTAACTTTCTACTTGAAATCATTTCCTTATTGTTCAAGTTCTGCCAATGCAGTCACTCGTGTGACCGCACAAAAAGTAGCTGCCTCAACCTCACCACATCCCAGCACCCAAGAAACAGCCCTTTCTGCCCTTTTATGTTTTGAGATGGACTCTTGCTCTGTCACCCAGGATGAAGTGCAATGAATGGTACAATCTCTCACTGCAGCCTCTGCCTCCCAAGCTCAAACAAGTCTCCCACCTCAGCCTCCAGAATAGCTGAGATTACAGTTGTCAGCCACATGGTGACACTTTGGAAATCCCAGCACTTTGGAAGGCCAAGGTGGACAGATCACCCAAGGTCAGGTGACCTGGCCATCATGGCAAAACCTGCCTCTACTAAAAATACAAAAACTAGCCAGGTGCACTGGTAGGCGCCTGTAATCCCAGCTACTTGGGAGGCTGAGGCACAGAATTACTTGAACCCAGGAGGTGGGGGCTGCAGGTTCCAGTCAGCCATAATCACATCACTGCACTCCAGCCTGGGTGATTGAGACTCTGTCTCAAAACAGCCTGGGTGACAGGGTAAGTCTGTCTCAAAAAAAAGGGAAGGGGAAAGAAGATGGATGAAAGACAAAACTGGAAACCATGGCCACTTTACGAGTTGAGGACAAAGAATTTGAAAATGATGTCAGTTCCTGGTGTTAGAATGGCTGCAAGGTTTGTCTCATTCAACAGAGTGAGAGAAAGAAATTTAAAAAATTCTAGTTCTTGAAATGCTCACCTTGTGGGCATCAGGTGATTGTAGTTATAAACTTTGACAAAAGACTTGATCTTTGACCTCTTGGCGATCTTCTTCTTGCCCATGGCAGCTGTCACTTTTCGGGGATAGCGGTCAATTCCAGCCACCAAAGCATGGCTGTAGGGGCGATCTGAGGTGCCATCATCAATGTTCTAAATGAACAAGAATTACATTTGTTATTCACTGAGGGTCTATTTAGGCCCTGTGCTAGAGGTAGGGCAGTGTCAAAAAAATATTCCCACCCTCAGGTCTTCAAGACCCATAATTATAAAAAATAAAAAAAAAAAATCACAGAAAGCTATGCAAAACGGCCAAAGAGAAACAAAACAGTTTATTCCACTAGGAAGCACCTGGAAAGGCTTATTAGAAGTAAGAGATTTAAAAGTAACAATAGTTAACATTTAAGAAGTACTGGCTGCCAGGCCTGGTGGCTCACACCTGTAATCTCAGCACTTTGGGAGGCCGAGGCGGGTGGATCATGAGGTCAAGAGATCGAAATCATCCTGGTCAACATGGTGAAACCCCGTCTCTACTACAAATGCAAAAAATTAGCTGGGCATGATGGCGCGTGTCTGTAGTCCCAGCTACTTGGGAGGCTCAGGCAAGAGAATTGCCTGAACCCAGGAGGCGGAGGTTGTGGTGAGCCGAGATCGTGCCATTGCACTCCAACCTGGGTAACAAGAGCGAAACTCCGTCTCAAAAAAATAAAAAAAAAAAAAAAGAAGTATTGGCTATATGCCAAGCACTGCTTACAGGACTTGATGTTTATTCACTTCCACCACTGCTAGTGAAGTGTACAGCCAAGGCTAAGACACCAGAGCCTCACTTCAGAGGCCAGTCTCGGATAGACGGGAGAGGGGAAACCAGGGTTACTCCATTATCCCCACAACAGCAAAACGAAATGGTGTTTTGCCAGAGCCGAGGGAAACCTCTCAAGCTACAAAAACATGGGTAGGAGGAAAACAGCGATGGGCTACAACACCCTACATGACCATTCTGACTAAAGGCAACTTCCTCTTCTTCTTACAGATTCCCAGCTGCAGCACCTCAGGTAAACAGACCACCACTAAACCTTAACAACAGGAAAGAACCCCCTATAGATGGGCATGGTGGCACGTGCCTGTAGTCCCAGCTACTTGGGAGGCTGAGATGGGAGGATCGCTTGAGCCCGGGAGGTCGAGGCTGCAGTGACTGTGCCACTGGACTCCAGCCTGGACAGACCCCATCTCAAAAAAAAAAAAAAGATATCCCCTATGATTATTTCAAGGATTACACATGACAATACCTGAAAGGCAGTGGGAGCACCTAGGAAGCATGCAATAAATGTCAGACACTATTTATTACTCCATATTTGAAGCCTCTGGTGGAGAAGGCGTTAGGCGTTAGGGAACCCAGTTCACCTCACATTTGCCTTTGCTTTTGCTGTGCTCTTCCTCTCTCAAAAGCTATCCTTCATTCACCATTCCCCCCACCGTGCTCAGTGACTACTGCCCCCGAAGCGGGCCTTGAACTGCAAGTCTGTTCGCCCCGCCGCAGCCGGCCTGAAACCGGGATGCAAGGACGCAGAGACCCGCTAGGCTGATACCTTCACGATGACAGCTTTGCGTCCAGAGTAGCGTCCAGCCAGGACAAGCACCACCTTCCCAGGTTTCATGAACTTGCCCATTTCTGCAGAGAGTAAGGAGAAAGGGCTGTTTAAAAATCCGTAAAGCCAAAGACGCCCCAGAGCCGACTCCTGCCAGCAAGCCCAGGTCTTGGGCCGGAACTTCAGACTGTGTTCACTGTTGCCTTCGTCTAGGCCTCCCGCGGGCCCTCCTCGCAGGACAGTATCGGCTACGCAGCCGCCAGAGACCTAGGAAAAGAACGCACCCGGTGCCGCCCCGGCCCTCGACCCCCAAGCCGCGGATGGCGGCAGATTGAAAGATTCAACACAAGCATCTACTCACCAGCAGCACCCACTCCGGCCTACAGCAAAAAGGAAGTAAGAACACTTCCGCTAACCTTTCACCCCGGGGAGGAGTGACCTTACTTCCTGTCCCGCCCTTCAGGCCTTGCCATGGTACTTGCGTGGTGCTGAGTCTTGTGTTGCGGGCGGAAGAAGCTCATGAGGGGAACGCAGGGCTGGGTAACTCCTGTATTTGAATCAAGCTTTATTAGCAGCTCCAGCAGTAGATAAGAGCAAAGGAGACTTGTCCCAGAGGATGGAAGAGCTGGGAGGGTGAATGTGCGCGCGCTCTCTGGACTCAGCGGCGAGGCTTTGTTGTAAGTCCTTTCTCTGGCGCTAGAAAGGGGAACACAATCTGAAATTTACTTTTTCTCTTGGGAGACGGGGAAAAAAATAGGGCATTTTTTGGTGCCGACCGTGCGCACTGTTAGCTAAAGAGGGAGAGACAAAGATCAAAGGTGGCTGGTCCGATGGTAGTGGGTTATCAACGTATCAACGTTAGGTGTTGAGAAATGCTGAGTGTATGATTATTGCTTTCTAAGAAGAACGATGGCAAGGAAAACCTAGTCGCCGCCACCACCGCCCCCGCCATTCTAAAGTAGCAAACAGTATATCATACACGAGTTAAAACAATTCTTAAAGCGCGGGATATGTGACCTGCCCCCGCGGCTCCCTCGTGGAGAATACATTCTAGTCTGTCCTTGGTAAGCAGGCATCAGCTGCCTACCTAGTTCATTTTTGTTCTGAGAAAACACTGAACACCTGTTTGTTAACAATAGTCACCTGTTCAGAGAGAATAAATACTTGGGTCAGAGTCGGCTAGAGGCCTGCAGCCCCGAATGCTGTCAGTCCCTCTGAGGCTCTCAGCTCCAAGGCTGCTGGAGCTGGCCTCTGTAGTTAGGGTCACTATTTTACAATCCCCCTCCACTAAATTTGCCTTAAAAAAAAAAAAAACAAAAAAAAAAAACAAAAGGATATTTGCCCCTAACAGAGTCTAGTGGTGTCACTGACATTACCAACTAGAATAAGCATGAGGGAGGTAGAGGAGGAGGAATAGGAGGAGGAGGATGGCAGCTGCTTACCCTGTGCCAGGCCAGGTTTATCTATTTATGCACATAATCTGATTTGGTCCTCATAACACTAGGAGATAGGTGCCATTATTATCTCCATTCTAGAGTCCAGGAAACTGGCTTAGACAGATTTGCCCAAAGTCTATAGTAAGTGGTGGAGCTAGGGCTGTCTCAAGCAGTTCAGCTTCTGAGCCCATCCTGTTTACCATTTCACCATTCCGAGCACCAATTCCCTCCCAGGCAAGATGTGAGCACTTTATATAAGCCAGCAGCCTGTTTAATCCTCACAATTCTGCATCTTGGGGATTCTTCCATTTAGCCATGAGGAAATTGCAATTCGGAGAGGATAAATTGCCTGAGGTTAATCCTAATCAGTGGCATAGATGGGATTCAAATCTAGGTCTGAATCTAGATCTAGTTGGCTCTCAAATGGAATTTCCCATCACTCACTGGAAGTGTTTTCAGATGGTACCTTATGTGCTGAGGGAAAGATAAACTATCTCACAGTTTTTGCTTATCTGAACCTATAGGATTTGTGCTGGGCAAGATGTTGTAACAATCAGGATTTCATCAGTTGTCTTCCGAGGCTGTCCAGTGAGATACAATTTTCCCTGAATCTCTCAGGATCCCTTTCCAATGGCTTTTTTTTTTTGAAAGAGACAGGGTCTCGCTCTGTCGCCCAGGTGCAACACAATCATGGCTCACTGCAGCCTCAACCTCCTGGGCTCAGGTGATCCCCCACCTCAGCCTCCTGAGTAGTAAGTAGGACTTCAGGTATGTGCCATCATGACCATGTAATTTTCAAACAAATTTTTAAAAACCTTATTTTTTATTTTAAAATTTGTTTTGGTAGAGTTGAGGTCTCACTATATTGCTCAGGCTGAGCTCAAGTGATCTTCCAATCTAAGCCTCCCAGTGTTGGGATTACAGGTGAGCCACTGTGCCTGGCCCCATTATAATTTCTTTTTTTCAGACGGAGTCTCACTCTGTCACCCGGGCTGGAGTACACTGGCACAATCTTGGCTCACTGCAACCTCCACTTCCTGGGTTCAAGTGATTCTCCTGCCTCAGCCACCTGAGTAGCTGGAACTATAGGCTCCCACCACCACACCTGGCTAATTTTTGTGTTTTTTGTAGAGATGGGGTTCTGCCATGTTGGTCAGGCTGCTCTCAAACTCCTGGCCTCAAGTCATCTGCCCACCTCAAACTGGCATGAGCCACCACGACTGGCCTCCAGTGGTTTTTTAAATGTCTTTTTCTTTTCTTTTTTTTTTTGAGATGGAGTTTTGCTCGTTATCCAGGCTGGAGTGCAATGGCGCGATTTCGGCTCACTGCAACCTCCGCCTCCTGGGTTCAGGCAATTCTCCTGCCTCAGCCTCCTGAGTAGCTGGGATTACAGGCACACGCCACCGTGCCCAGCTAATTTTTTGTATTTTTAGTAGAGACAGAGTTTCACCATGTTGACCAGGATGGTCTCGATCTCTTGACCTCATGATCCACCTGCCTCGGCCTCCCAAAGTGCTGGGATTACAGGTGTGAGCCACCGTGCCTGACCTTTAAATGTCTTTTTCTTACATATTTCATTTTTTAAGGAGATGAGGTCTTGCTATATTGCTGGGCTTGAATGTAGTGGCTATTGACAGGTGTGATGCAGCTTCAAACTCCTAGCCTCAAGCAATCCTGTTTCAGCTTCCCAAATAGCTGGGACTAAGCCAGCTTACCCTCCAAATCAAATTATTAACTAAATCCTATGAATTTTGATGTATTTTATTTTTTGAGACGGAGTCTTGCTCTGTCACCCAGGCTGGAGTGCAGTGGTGTGATCTGGGCTTACTGCAACCTCTGCCCTCCAAGCTCAATCAATTCTCCTGCCTCAGCCTCCCAAGTAACTGGGACTACAGGTGCCCACCACCACACCCGGCTAATTTTTTTTATTTTTAGTAGAGACAGGGAGGGTTTCACCATGTTGGCCAGGCTGGTCTCAAACTCCCGACCTCAGGTGATCTGCCCACCTCGGCCTCCCAAAGTGCTGGGATTATAGGCGTTGAGCCACAGTGCCTGGCCAGGATGCTTATTAAGGAAGTATCTCCAACCTCAGATTGTAATTCTGGTCTGGAGTGGAGACATGTGATCTATAGATCTTATTTTTAGCAATAGCTCTAACAACTTTTTCTTGAAAAGCCCTTCACTTTTCTTAAAATCCATTGTTGGCTGTTAATTCAATAATGTGAACTTTCACTTCTTTTCTTCCTTTCTACCTTACCTGCAATATAAATTCCTGACTCCCCCAACCTTCACACACCCCCTGGGCTGTTCCTTGTGTCTCCTCCAAGTAGCCAAGCAAAATCCTATTCATATTCTATCCATCCTTCAAGGTTATTCCAGAATTCTCCCAGGCAGAATTAATCTCTCCTTTCTCTGGGCTCTCTCAGCAATCCAATCTGTACTTACCTTTATTACAGAACATATCTTAGTTTGGATGTAGTGTGGTTCCCAGAGTTGCAGCATCACCAAAACCTAGGCACTTGTTAGAAACCAGATTCTCCAGGGCCAGGCGCTGTGGCTTACGCCTATAATCCAGCACTTTGGGAGGCCAAGGTGGGTAGATCACAAGGTCAACAGATCGAGACCATCCTGGTCAACAAGATGAAACCCCATCTCTACTAAAAATACAAAAATTAGATGGGTATGGTGGTGTGCGCCTCTAGTCCCAGCTACTTGGGAGGCTGAGACAGAACTGCTTGAACCCAGAAGGCGGAGGTTGCGGTGAGCCGAGATGGTGCCATTGCACTCCAGTCCGGGTAACAAGAGTGAAACTCTGTCTCAAAAAGAAAAAAAAAAAGAAACCAAATTCTCAGGCTGCACTCCAGAACAACTGAATAAAAAACTCTGGGGATGGGACCCAGCAATCTATATTTTAACAATCTCCACTGGGCAAAGGTGGCTCATGCCTGTAATCTCTGCATTTTGGGAGGCTGAGGTGGGTGGATCATGAGGTCAGGAGATTGAGACCATCCTGGCTAACATGGTAAAACCCCATCTCTCTACTAAAACACACGCACACACACACACACACACACACAAATACACAAATAAATTGCCAGGCATGGTGACATGCACCTGTAGTCCCAGATACTCAGGAGGCTGAGGCAGGAGAATCTCTTGAACTCCAGATGTGGAGGTTGCAGTGAGCCTGGATTGTGCCACTGCACTCCAGCCTGGCAACAGAGTGAGACTGTTTTTTTTTTTTTTTTTTAGATAATCTCCCCAAATCCCCAGTGGGATGGTATTTCCTTTGCTAGACTGTGTGTTTGTTGAGGGCACAGGGTAGGTTTTACTTATCTTTCCTTAGATCTAGCCTGGGGCAAACAGTTGGTAAATGATCAATAGTGAATGGAGAGCACCTTAGACATTTTTAACAATTCTTTGCAGATCATACTTGTACAACAGACCCTACACTTTCACTGCATACGTATCCACGGTTCTTTTCCCTTCCATTCTTGCATAGCCTTGGATCTGGGTTGACTGGCTTGCCTCTCCTCCCTTGTCCTGTCTCACCTAAGCCAAGGACAGAGCTCTGTTCTCAGAAATGACAGATATCAGAGATTAGCAGATATCTGAGTGCAGGGATGCTGATGGGATTGTGTCGGTTGATAAACACATTTAGGTTTCAAGATGAACTTGGCCATGAAAGCCATGGCTGCCTGCCTGTCTCCCTGCAGCCTGGTCCTTTGGCAGCTGAAATTTCTGACAGTTGTGTGGAAAAATACCTTCTCCTCCCCAAAGTGAGAGTAGGAGTGAGGGAGGTGGATAAAGGAGAAAGAGGAACAAAAGATCTAGAAACCACGATACGAGGTAACACGATAGACTATGGGCTTTGGATTCAGGAAACTTGACTCCAAATCTCAGGTCTTCCATCATCATGTAAACTGTGACAAAATATTTAACCTCTCTGCAGTTCAGTTTCCTTAGCTGTAAAGTAGGGATAATATTGTCTCGCCTTGTAAGTAGAAAGAATTAAATTAGAATGAGACAAATGAAAATAATTCCTGTAATGCTAGCACAAAGCCTCATTGCGAATTTGCTTTTGTGAGTATTTGAAAAAGACAATACTGGCTGATCGCTGGACTATGCCATATGGCCATACCAGTTATCACTCACCCTAAGTGATATCCAGACAAGTAGACTTAAAAGTGCCAATCCCAAGCAGGGCGTGGTGGCTCACATCTGTAATCTCAGCACTCTGGGAGGCTGAAGCTGGTGGATCATGAGGTCAGGAGATCGAGACCATCCTGGCTATCATGGTGAAACCCCATGTCTACTAAAAATACAAAAAATTAGCTGGGCGTGGTGGCACACGCCTGTAGTCCAAGCTACTCTGGAGGTTGAGGCAGGAGAATCACTTGAATCTAGGAGATGGAGGTTGCAGTGAGCCAAGATCGCACCATTACACTCCAGCCTGGGCGACAGAGTGAGAGTCTGTCTCAAAAAAAAAAAAGGGCCAATCCTGGCAGGGCATGGTGGCTCATGCCTGTAATCTCAGCATTCTGGGAGGCTGAGGCAGGTGGATCACCTGAGCTTGGGAGTTTGAGACCAGCCTAACCAACATGGAGAAACCCTGTCTACGAAAAACGCAAAATTAGCCAGGCGTGGTGGTACATGCCTGTAATCCCAGCTACTAAGGCAGGAGAATGGCTTAAACCTAGGAGGCGGAGGTGCGGTGAGCTGAGATTGGGCCATTGCACTCCAGCCTGGGCAACGAGTGAAACTCCATCTCAAAAATAAACAAACAAACAAATAAATAAGGTGCCAATTCCAAAAGCAGCACGTGCGATGACATCTGTTGTGGGGAGGGACTGTAGGCCTGGACAAGAGGGGATGGTCATGCCAAGGACACTTTTTTTTTTTTTTTGAGACGGAGTTTCACTGTTGTTACCCAGACTGGAGTGCAATGGCACGATCTTGGCTCACTGCAACCTCCACCTTCTAGGTACAAGCAATTCTCCTGCCTCAGCCTCCCGAGTAGCTGGGACCAGGCATGCACCACCATGCCCAGCTAATTTTTGTATTTTTAGTAGACGGGGTTTCATCTTGTTGACCAGGATGGTCTCGATCTCTTGACCTCGTGATCCACCTGCCTCAGCCTCCCAAAGTGCTGGGATTATAGGTGTGAGCCACTGCGCCCGGCCTCAAGGACACTTTTTAGTGCATTTTTTCAGGCAAAAAAACCCTACCACCACCACCACCACCACCACCACCACCACCACCACCACCACCACCACTAAAGCTGGGTTGATCCAAGGCAGGCAGAGGACAGAGGATGCAGGCAGCTTTTAAAAAAATATTGATCTGGATCAGATGGGCTGATAATGCCAAAACACTTATAAACCAAAGCTGCAGGTCTCTAAGGTCTTCAGAGAAGCTACACAAAATACTATGATTTCATTAGCAACCGCGTATGTATCATTTTCCACAACATTTTACAATTATCTTGTTTCACAGGGAAGGTGAACTAATTCTAATAAAATATCAACAATGTATCTTAAATAAGTAACATGTTGCTGGAAAAAAATTAAGTTAAAATGCACCACATAATAGTGCAGAAACAAAGTGCAGATGGCAATTTAAGACATGAAGACAATGCTGAACCAGTAGTGTCTGGAGTGATACATTTTGCCCATCTTTGGCCAGTCCTAGAGCAGTACTCACAAGCTGTAGGACAAATGTGACTAATGAGACTAAAATACTGAAGACCAACTAAAACCACTCTAGAGTCTTTCACAATGAAATGCTCCTCCCCCTGGTCTGGAAACAGTGATCTGCTGTAGCTCCTATCCTGCTGTGGCATCTATCCCTGCTGTAGGACCTATGACCAGATCAGATGTCCTCCATCATCCAGCCTCCAGGACAAGTGGCGCTCAGTGAGTCACAACCTGAGGTACAGCTGCTGGTTACCGATTTGTACTTGACTTGGGTGGCAAGGATTTTCTCGTTTATCTTGAATATATTTACTTCTAAAAAGACTGTTAGTCTTGCTGGGAGGTGAACAGGGACATGTGAATTGCTATAGAACATAGTAACAAACATGGGTTCTTGAAAGCCCATTGTCGGTGCCATGAGAAGAGGCCTACCTTATCAGGAAGATCTCACTTCTTACCTCTACAAGAGAAAAGGCTCATATTAAAATCAACCTGTGGTTGCCTCCCTTAGAAATGTTGTTTTCAGATATTCCTATTCCTACTCTTAGAGGCAGCCATGGAATGTAATATCCTCTGTCCTTGGAGTCAGGAAGAAAGGGAAATCTCTTCATAAAAGGAATTTAAATTCTGGCCTTGGCCTCTCAAACCTACTTCAAGTGAAAGATAGCTCAACCAACAGGAGCCTCGAGTTGAATATCTTTTTTTTTGAGGTGGAGTCTCTGTGTCACTCAGGTTGGAGTACAGTGGCATGATCACAGCTCACTTCAACCTCCACCTCCCAGGCTCAAGGGATTCTCCTGCCTCAGCCTGCCATGTAGCTGGGTAGGCCTGCAGCTTCACACCCGGCTTTTAGCATTTGTAGTAAAGAGAAGGTTTGGCCAGGCTGGTCTCAAACTCCTGATCTCAGGTGATCTGCTCACCTTGGCCTCCCAGTACTGAGATTACAAATGTGAGCCACTGTGCTCAACCTGATTCCTTTAATACAGGCTCAAGCACATGTGCCCTCACATATACTGGGGGAGAACTTTCTTAACAAGAGAGTCTTGAGCACATCTTTCCAAGATGCTAAGTTGGTGGGGAAAACAGACTTTGCACTCACTTGGCTGACTGCCTGAGCGGGGTCTGGGAAAAATGCCTTTAACCCCACCTTTGATTCCTCCCTCCTACGCTAGAAAACTAACACATCTATCCCTAGTGAACAAGGAGTTGGACTGGGGTCAGCGCATTCTCATCAAAAGGCATCTTTGATGTTTTTGAGCTGGCGCACAGCCAGGTCTACAGGGAGGCTAAACTTGAGGCTGCTAAGGCGACTGAGCAGGTTGAGGGCACTCTCAAAGCCTGTGTGTGCCATGTAGCTCCAAGGCTGGTAGTGAGGCTCGATGAGTGACCCGGACTTGCAAATGAGGTTCACCCAGGACACCAGACGCTGCTCATTCAGTGCCATGCACACCAAGGCCTTCAATTCTGAGTCTGCGCTGCGCTTAAAAGGGTCATGCTCTGTCAGCACCACGTGAATGGCTGTCAGTAGGCTCTGTTTGGGGGTCACAACAGTGCCTCCCGTAACAGGAAGGGCGAAGGACTGGGAGAGCTTCCGGGCTGGGGATTCCACATAAGCACGGCCGTTCTTGGCATGGTAGTACTTTACAAAGAGCTCCCAGGGGTGCATGGCCTCAGGGGCTGAGGAGAAGGCTGGCAGCAAGCAAGCAATAGGAGCCATGACAAGGCTCATCCCTGGGGAGGAGGCATACAGTCCGTGGGCCAGCAGGTCCCTCACAGCCACCGTCAGCTCCTTCCGCACAGCCGTGGTCAGCTCATCCTTGCCTCCCAGAGAGAGGTCCTGGAGGTTGGCAGAGGTGATGACATGGTCATGTGGCTGGTGCCTCAAAGCTAGCTGCTTCACTCTGTCCACTGACACCTCCAGCCTCTTCAGCAAGGGAGAGTAGTCTCTGTCAGCCTGGCCCCTCTGCCACAGGGTTGGAGGGATCTGGCCTGTGGCACAACCAAATTGGCTAACAGCAAAGATCTGGAGCACTGCCAGTGCTCGCCGCATCAGGTGCAGCCCTGTCTCCCGGACTTTCTTGACATCCTCTGCCTTTGCTGCTTAGAAAAGACAACAGGTCATCAGTGAGAGGCCACGACAGCACAGAGCTACACTCAACGAATCACAGGCTGAGATCAGTCTTGCTTCTGAGCCACATTATGGGTCTCACATGAAGGCAAAAGCCACCCAGGATGTAGCTGGACTTCCTTTTTTTTGGTTAATAATAGCTGTACTGAGATATAATTTACAGACCATATGATTGACCCATTTAAGGTGTTTAATTCAGTGGTTTTTAGTATATTCAGATTTGTGTAATGGTCACTGCAATCAATCTGAGAATATTTTATCATCCCCAAAAGCAACCCCATACCATCAGCATTTCTCATTCCCCACTTTTCCTCAACACACCGAAGCCCTAGGCAACCACTAACGTATTTTCTGTCTCTACAGATTTGCCTGTTCTGGAAACTGCACTTACTTTTGGGGTTTCCTGGAGGTGGTCTGCTGCTACCTGTTCTGGTGCAGCCATTGCCTGCCTTCCCACCGGCCTTGCACTCACAGTGTCCACCCCCTGTCTGCAAGGGGCTTCCCACTTCATCTGGAATCAGAAATTATAGAAGAGACACTTATTAGTCCCTTTATGGCAGATCGTTAAGGGAAAAATAACGTTTAATGATGTCTATTACATGCAAGAATTTAACAAAATCTTGTCCTATTTAACTGTGTAAAATGATGACTGGCATACAGTAGTTGGCTCAATAAATATTTGCTAAGTGAATGAACCATGAATCATCATTTTATGGATGATAAGAGTTAGACTGGGGCCGGGCACGGTGGCTCACGCCTGTAATCCCAGCACTTTGGGAGGCCGAGGCGGGTGGATCACGAGGTCAAGAGATCAAGACCATCCTGGTCAACATGGTGAAACCCTGTCTCTACTAAAAATACAAAAAATTAGCTGGGCACGGTGGCGTGTGCCTGTAATCCCAGCTACTTAGGAGGCTGAGGCAGGAGAATTGCCTGAACCTAGGAGGTGGAGATCGCGCCATTGCGCTCCAGCCTGGGTAATGAGCAAAACTCCGTCTCAAAAAAAAAAAAAAAAAAAAAAAAAAAAAAAGAGTTAGACTGAAGAGGTTGGTAACATGCTCAAGGACATAAAGCCAATGAGTAGGAGAGTGGGGATTTTAACTATCTGATTCTGAAACCCATGTTCTTTCTCCTCTGCCATGCTGCCTCCCCTACTAAGCAATCAAGCCTCTTAAATAGTACATCAAGAATTGGCACCTTTTGGTGCCTGCAGTCTCAGCACTTTGGGAGTCTGAGGCGGGCAGATCACTTGAGGTCAGGAGTATGAGACCAGCCTGGCCAACATGCCAAAACTCCATCTCTAATGAAAATATAAACATTAACCAGGCATGGTGGCGGATGCCTGTAATTCCAGCTTCTTGGGAAGCCGAAGTTGGGAAGATCTGTTGAATCTGGGAGGCGGAGGTTGCAGTAGGCCAAGATCATGCCACTGCACTCCAGCCTAGGTGACAGAGCAAGACTTGGTCTCAAAAAAAAAAAAAAGAAAAAAGAATTGGCACCTTTTTACTAGTACTCAGAATAAATATAATTATGATGATGCTGGGCATGGTGGTTCATGCCTATAATCCCAGCACTTTGGGAGGCTGAGGCAGGCGGATTATGAGGTCCGGGATCTGATATCAGACTGGTCAACATGGTAAAACCCTATCTCTACTAAACATACAAAAATTAGCTGGGTGTGGTGGCGCACACCTGTAATCCCAGCTACTCAGGAGGCTGAGGCAGGAGAATTGCTTAAACCTGGGAGGCAGAGGTTGCAGTGAGCTGAGACCATGCCACTGCACTCTAGTCTGGGTGACAGAGCGAGACTCTGTCTCAAAAAAAAAAAGTTATTATGACAATTGTCCACCCTTCTCAGCCTATCCCCTCCTCTAACCTTGGATGAAGTTGATGAACATCTCGAGGTCTCGGATTTGAGTTTTCAGTTGCTCAACCAATTGTTCTTTGACTCGGGCTGGGTTCACGATCTGAGCCACCGCAGCATCTACACGTTGACGAAGCTCTTCAGTGGACAGGGAACTGATGTCTTCATTCAGATTCATGTCCAATTTCTTTATTAACTCATCTATGATCACCTATCAAGATCACAAGCAATGAGCATACCCTTTGAAATTTTTAGGGAGAGGGCAGGGAGGAGAATCTAAATATGTCTTCTGCCCATAAATGGAAATAAAAAACAGACCGCCAAATTTGTGAAAGAAAATGACTTAACTGCTGATTGATCAATGTGAGGACACAGACTCTCTACTTTTAAAGTGAAAAGAACCTCAGTTCTCTGATAAAAATGGCTCCTCCCACGCACCGTAAATTTTCTACCAGGCCAGTCCGATTTCACTCAGAACAGTATGAAATTCCAAAGTGGTTGATGATCCAACAAGCCTCATATGTAGTTGTTCTAAAGGATTCAAGGAGAATATGTGCTGATTTTTCTTTTTCTTTAAGAGACAGGGTCTTGCTCTGTCACCCAGGCTAGGGTCCAATAGTGTGATCATAGCTCACTGTAACCTCAGACTCCTATGCTCCAGCAATCCTCTTGCCTCAGTTTCCCCAACAGCTGGGACTATAGACACATGCTACCACCTGGTTAATTTTTAATTTTTTTGTAGAGATAGGGTCTCGTTATGCTGCCCAGGCTGATCTCAAACTCCTGGCCTCAAGGGATCCTCCCACTTCAGCCTCCCAAAGAATTGGGATTACAGGCATGAACCACTGCACCTGGCCTTATTTTTCCTAATTTCTAATCCTTCTTACCCCTTCTTGCCCTATTGTAGGCAACTAAAAAAAAAAATCTCTGCTGGGCACGGGGCTCATGCCTGTTATCCCAGCACTTAGGGAGGCTGAGGCGGGTGGATCACGAGGTCGGGAGCTCAAGACCAGCCTAACATGGTGAAACCGTGTCTCTACTAAAGACACAAAAAAATTAGCCGAGTGTGCTGGTGTATGCCTGTAATTCCAGCTACTTGGGAGACTGAGGCAAGAAATCACTTGAATCCGGGAGGTGGAGGTTGCAGTGAGCCAACATCATGTCATTGCACTCCAGCCTAGGCAACAAAAGCAAAACTCTGTCTCAAAAAAGAAAAGAAAAGAAAAGAAAAGAAAAGAAAAGAAAAAAATCTCTATAAAATATCAAGGTGTACTATAGTCAAAATATCCTAGTGACATTATTAGGAACAATTTAAAATTCTGATAACAGGCCAGGTACAGTGGCTCACACCTGTAATCACTCTGGGAGGCCAGGTAAGCAGATCATTTTGAGGTCAGGAGCTCGAGACCAGCCTGGCCAACATGGTAAAACCCCATCTCTACTAAAAATACAAAAATTAGCCAGGCACGGTGGTAGGTGCCTGTAATCCCAGCTACTTGGGAGATTGAGGTAGGAGAATCGCTTGAACCTCAGGTGGAGGTTGCAGTGAGCCAAGATTGCACCACTGTACTCCAGCCTGGGTGACAAAGCAAGACTTTGTCTCAAAAAAAAAGATAACATAAATTCCAGCTCAGCTAGAAAAACAGCCATAGCACAGGGCTAGAGAAACATGCAGAGGAGGCTGTAACTG
This sequence comes from Callithrix jacchus, assembly GCF_049354715.1. Classification (NCBI taxonomy): domain Eukaryota; kingdom Metazoa; phylum Chordata; class Mammalia; order Primates; family Cebidae; genus Callithrix; species Callithrix jacchus. The sequence continues at coordinate 120,918,326 of NC_133506.1, forward strand.
TATTGTAACTCTATCTCTACCAGCAGATATTTACCTGTCTATCCAGGTCTTACATAAATAGAGTATTAAAGTTAGTCTGGATTCCTGGCATATTTATCAAAAGGTGATGAGATGTAGGAAAAAAACTAGATTACATTGTATGATGGGCCCAAGTAGAATATTTTCCAGTGCTCAAATGAAGAAATTATTGTTATATTCTCACTTCTATTATTAGTTACAACCATCAAAAAGAAAGAGCCCAATTATTGTATCACAAAACTTTGGATCCTGTTTTTTCCGTGTATGAGCAAAGAATGGCTCCTTATAGTAGTTCCCTTTTATTTGGGCCAGCAGAGGGATTCTCAGTAAGGCCAACGGAGAAGTGAGAGAAGATGTCCTGTGAATGCTGGAAGGGACAAGTTAACCTTGGCAGTGGTGGAGGTGCCCCTGGGCTCTGCTCACCCGCTGCCTTTCCAACACCACGGACTGTGGCAGGGAATCATAACTGCCCTCTTGATAGGCAAACGTTTCCAGGTCATCTAGCTGGGTCTTGAGCTGCAGTATCAGTTCTTTCTGCTTCTCCCTTTGGGTTTCCAGACGCTCTTGTTTTTCCTGCTCACTCTAAAGCAAGAAGATAATTGGGTCTATTACACAGAAAAAGAAGAACTCAGGGCACATTAAGAAGCTGCTTGAGCCAGTAATGACCAATATAATATAAGATGTTTCCAATAATCCAAATTAAATACACAGTTCATATGATAGGTTCAAAAGAATAATTATTTCATCCTTGGCAATTTGTTAAATGGGTATTTTCTTTAAGAAACTATCTGCCCCCATTGGAAATATGATATGAATATAATGAGGCTTTTTGTTAAGGCTGCCTTTTTTCCCCCACCAAAGGTCTAGTTAGGGTAGAGACAACCTATTTCAGCCAAGATAGCCTCCTAGGAATTAGACACGCCATCCTCTGCAGCCAGTTACCATAACACAACTCCTGATTACTTTGTGCAGCCAAATTTTGCAAAAGAATCTGGGGTAAGGGTGTGGAGAGAGGCTTTAAAACTCACAACCAGCTTTCCTGATGTTCACCGAAGCCCCTATGATAGATGATAGACCACTTCTGCAAAATCAAAAGCATCAAACGCACCAGGAGTGGTGTCTCACGCCTGTAATCGCAGCACTCTGGGAGGCCAAGGCAAGAGGATTCCTTGAGCCCAGGAGTTTAAGACCACCCTGGGCAACATAGTGAGATCTGATCTCCACGATTTTTTTTTTTTTTTTTGAGACAGTCTTGCACTGTCACCTGGGCCGGAGTGCAGCTGCGCGATCTTGGCTCACTGCAACCTCTGCCTCCCAGGTTCAAGCGATTCTCCTGCCTCAGCCTTCCGAGTAGCTGGGATTACAGGCACCTGGCACTACGCCTTACCACCTGGTGAGACGGGGTTTCACCAGGTTAGCCAGGCTGGTTTTGAATGCCTGACCTCGTGATTTGTCCCCCTTTGCCTCCCAAAGTGCTGGGATTATAGGTGTGAGTCACTAGGCCCAGCTCCACAAAAAATTTTTTTTAATTAGCTGGGCATTTGGGAAATAGGATTTGAGGAAGGACAGTTAAAAAAAAAAAAAAAAATTAGCCCAGTGTGGTGGCATGTGCCTGTGGTCCCAGCCACACAAGCAACTGGAAAAAGATGATTGAGTCTAGGAGGTTGTTTTCACCACTGCAATCCAGCCTTGGCAATATGGCAAGACTCTGTCTCAAAAAACCAAAACCAAAAACAAAACAATAAAAGGCAAGTGCCTGGGGCAGTGAAAAAAGTCCAAAAGCCACATCACTGGGGTGGGAAGGTAACAATGTTTTTTAAAAAAGTATCTGGGCCGGGCGTGGTGGCTTACATCTGTAGTCCCAGCACTTTGGGAGGTCAAGAGATTGAGACCATCCTGGCTAACATGATGAAACCCCATCTCTACTAAAAAATACAAAAATTAGCTGGGTGTGGTGGCACGCACCTGCAGCCCCAACTACTTGGGAGGCTGAGGCAGGAGAACTGCTTGACTCCAGGAGGCAGAGGTTGCAGTGAGCCAAGATTGCACCACTGCACTCCAGCCTGGTGCCTGGCAACAGAGAGAGAGACTGTCTCAAAAAAAAAAAAGAAAAAAAAAGTACCTATAAGATTCCCTGACTAGTGACATCTTTTCCAACTATTGGTCACCAGTAGTTTCTGCATTTAAATTAATAAAAACACTTCAGGTTGGTAAAGTCTTGCCAACGTATTCTCAAACACTGTTTCTTCCTTGTCTTTCTTGAGTCTCAAAAACGAAAAGCAAAACCAGCAAATCATTTGTAGGGGTAAGGCTGCATCTTAAACTAGAAGTCTACAGGGTATTACATTTAACCTTAAAAACGGTACTTACCAAGCCCTCCGGAAATAATGAGAGAGAAGAAATGAAAAAAAGAAAAAAGAGAAAACAACAAATTAACTTTTCGTTTAAGTATTTAAAAAGCAATCCACTTGCTTTAGCTTTGTTCAACATGAAAGCAAGCCTTTTCTCAGGACAGTCCCTCTGTAATCCTTTCAAAGCGCTGCTGCATTTTGTTAGAACTCTGTCCCCCTTCCCCATTTGGTGAAGGCCTAGTTTTCCTTTAAGAGGTTTCCTGATTTCCCCAGACATAACTAATCATTTCCTCTAGAGTTTGTACACACTTCTATTCTAGCTCTTATCACATTATTTAGGATTCTGTCTCTTCCAGTCTATGAACTTCTTAAGGACAAAGGTTTTGACTTTGAACCACAAATGCCAGGCACAGTGTCTGGCATAAGATAAGCTCTCAACGTGCATCTGTTGTATGTTTGTTACCCAACTAAATTAAGAAAAGTATGGGCCGGCGCAATGGCTCACGCCTGTAATCCCAGCACTTTGGGAGGTCGAGGCAGGCCGATCACGAAGTCAGGAATTCAAGACCAGCCTGACCAACATGGTGAAACCCTGTCTCACTAAAAATACAAAAATTAGCTACCGGGCACGGAGGCACACACCTGTAATCCCAGCTATTAAAGAGGCTGAGGCAGGAGAATCACTGGAACCCAGGAGGCGGAGGGTGCAGTGAACCAAGATCACGCCACTGCACTCCAGCCTGGAAGACAGAGCGAGACTCCATCTCAAAAAAAGAAAAAAAAGGAAAAGTATGGCTGAGCACCATGGCTCATGCCTGTAATCCCAGCACTTTGGGAGGCTGAAGCAGGCAGATCACCTGAGGTCAGGAGTTTAAGACCAGCCTGGCCAATATAGCGAAACCCTCCCTGTCTTTACTAAAAATACAAAATTAGCTGGGCATAGTGGCAAGCGTTCATATTCCCAGTTGCTTGGGAGGCTGAGGCAGGAGAATCACCTGAACCTAGGAGGCAGAGGTGGCAGTGAGTCAAGAGTCAATATGCTACTGCACTCCAGCCTGGGTGACAGAGAAAAACTCTGTCTCCAAAAAAAAAAAAAAAAAAAGGCTGTTTACAGTGGTTCATGCCTGTAATCCAGTACTTTTAAGTGGCCAAGGTAGGTGGACTGCTTGAGCCCAGGAGTTCAAGACCATCTTGGGAAATATGGTGAAACCCCATCTCTAGAAAAAACACAAAAACTAGCTGAGCGTGGTGGTGCTTGCCTGTGGTCCCAATGACTTGAGACACTGAGGTAGGAGGACCTACTGAGCCTGGGAGTCAAGGCTGCAGTGAGCCCTGATCATACCAGTGCACTCCAGCCTGGGCAACAAAGTGAGACCCTGTCTCAAAAAAATAAAATAAAAAAAGAGAAAAAAACAGTAAGTGGTAAGAAGTGAATCATTCAGTTCAAAGATATCCCCTACTCTGGTCCTACCTGTTTGCCTGTCAATGTATAAATATAAGATTACAACTTGTAAGTAGATTGAGCGCTTTTTTTTGTTTTAAGGTGGTACAAGGTTTCTGTTTTCCTTTTTTTTTTTTTTTGAGACAGAGTTTCACGCTTGTTACCCAGGCTGGAGTGCAATGGCACGATCTCGGCTCACCGCAACCTCCGCCTCCTGGGTTCAGGCAATTCTCCTGCCTCAGCCTCTAAGTAGCTGGGATTACAGGCATGCGCCACCATGCCCAGCTAATTTTTTTTTGTATTTTTAGTAGAGACGGGGTTTCACCATGTTGACCAGGATGGTCTCGTTCTCTTGACCTCGTGATCCACCCGCCTCGGCCTCCCAAAGTGCTGCGATTACAGGCTTGAGCCACCGAGCCCGGCCTCCCTTTTTTTTTTTTTTTTTGAGACCCCCAAACACAGCCTACTGACAGTCATCCACAGGGTGCTGACAGAGCATGACCCTTTTAAGCGCAGTGCAGACTCAAAATTGAAGGCCTTGGTGTGCATGGCACTGGTCTTGCTCTGTCATTCAGACTGGAGTGCAGTGGTATGATCATAGTTCACTGCAGCCTTGAACTCCCGGGCTCAAGTGATCCTCCTCTAGCCTTCGCCTCCCAAAGTGTTGGGATTACAGTCATGAGCCACTGCAGGCAGTCTACTTTTTAAAATTTTAGTTTTTAATTTTTATGGGTACATAATATGCATGTATATTTAAAAGGTACATGACATGTTGCTACAGGAATGCAATGTGTGATTATGACACACTGCACGCCTGTAATCACACAGCATGGAAAATGGGGTTGGCCTACTGTTTCTGAAGGTGAAAATGAACAACAGAAAGAGTTTCTTTCTTTCTCTTTTTTTGAGATGGAGTTTCACTCTTGTTACCCAGGCTGGAGTGCAATGGTGCGATCTCGGCTCACCGCAACCTCCGCCTCCTGGGTTCAAGCAATTCTCCTGCCTCAGTCTCCCGAGTAGCTGGGACTACAGGCACGTGCCACCATGCCCAGCTAATTTTTGTATTTTTAGTAGAGAGGGGGTTTCACCTTGTTGACCAGGATGGTCTTGATCTCTTGACCTAGTGATCCACCCGCCTCCACCTCCCAAAGTGCTGGGATTATAGGCGTGAGCCTAGAGTTTCTTATCACATAGAACCTTTAGTGCTGTCTCCTTTCTAGCCCTTAAATCTGCCAGTTTGAGGTGGTTGCTCTTTGTGTAAGGAGTTGTGGGTATGTGGAGAAGGGTGGAACAGTAAACACAAGATTGTACTGGGAAAAGTTCAGATTAAAAAAAACAAATCATTATTGGCTGCTGAGAAATCCTCTTGGCTAAAACCAATGTAAGTGGGAAGAAAGCCACATATGGGATGTAGTTTGAAGAATAAAAAGGTGAAAAGGGACCCGGCATGGTGGCTCACACCTATAATCCCAGCACTTTGGTAGGCTGAGGAGGGCACACTGTTTAAGCTCAGGAGTTCGAGACCAGCCTGGGCAACATGGTGAAACCCCATCTCTATAAAAAATAAACAAAATTAACTGGCCATGGTGGCACTCATCTGTAGTCTCAGATACTGGGGAGGCTGAGGCAGGAGGACTGCTTGAGCCCAGGAGACAGAGGTTGCAGTAAGCCAAAATTGTGCCACTGCACTCTGGCCTAGGCCTCAACACTTCCAATAAAGCCTGCAGTTTGTGCACTTCCAGAAATGCAAAGCTTGTAAGCAAACGTTCACCTGGGTCTTATACACAGTTTCACTACTTTTGGGGTAGGCACACTGAATCGACCTTGTCACAGTTACCAAAGGACCTCATTCAGAATACCTAATGATTAAGCAGGATGGAAGAAGAGTTTTAAAATTCCTACATTACAGCCTGCATGGTGGTGCACGCCTGTAGTCCTGCAGCTGAGGAGGGAGGATGGCTTGAGACCAGGAGTTCAAGACCAGCCTAGGCAACATAGTGAGATCCCCTCTCTTAAAAATGAAAAATTCCACCGGTGCAGTGGCTCACGCCTGTAATCCCAGCACTTTGGGAGGCTGAGGTGGGCGGATCACGAGGTCAAGAGATTGAGACCAACCTGGTCAACATGGTGAAACCCCATCTCTACTAAAAATACAAAAATTAGCTGGACGTGGTGGCATGCACCTGTAGTCCCAGATACTCGGGAGGCTGAGGCAGGAGAACTGCGTGAACCCGGGAGGCGGAGGTTGCAGTGAGCCGAGTTCTCGCAGCTGCATTCCAGCCTGGCTCCCGGCTACTGAGCGAGACTGTCTTAAAAAAAAAAAAAAAAGGGCCGGGCGCGGTGGCTCACGCCTGTAATCCCAGCACTTTGGAAGGCCGAGGCGGGTGGATCACGAGGTCAAGAGATCGTGACCATCCTGGTCAACATGGTAAAACCCCGTCTCTACTAAAAATACAAAAAATTATCTGGGCATGGTGGCACGTGTCTGTAATCCCAGCTACTCAGGAGGCTGAGGCAGGAGAATTGCCTGAACCCAGGAGGCGGAGGTTGCGGTGAGCCGAGATCACGCCATTGCACTCCAGCCTGGGTAACGAGAGCGAAACTCCGTCTCAAAAAAAAAAAGGAAAGAAAAATTCCTCATTAAAAAAACAAAAACAAAACAAATAACAAAAAAGAAAAAACATCTTGGAGACTTTGTTCATTAAAAAAAAAAAAACTAAAAATTCCAGTATTAGGAAATTTATATAATCAAGACTTGTGTTTCTTTCAATTACTAACAGACTCTGCTGTTAACCAAAACTCTCACCCAGAGAAGTGTAAAGACTTTGCTTAGATTTTAGGAAAGCAGGGACAGGGAGTTAACCTAAATTTCCACGGATTCCAATTCACTTTTCTTTCATTTGCCAGTTTTCCCAATCTCCAGAGTCGGGGTCCTCTAGCAGCAAAAGTGCTCAAGACAGGTATGTGAGGGAAAGGTGAGTGGGAGCAGCACTGCTCTGGTTGCTCTGCGGCCCTCTAAATTACTCACCTCGCTCACCGCTCCTCTGCCCCTCACACACCGGCATCTCTCCACGTCTTCCGCGCACACCGCTCACCCTCAGGTTCCCAAGCCTCTGTCCTCTTGCCCTTCAGCTGGCCCCGCACTCCTGTCTCCTCGTCTCGGACCCACTTACTCACCCGACAGAGTCGGGGAGGCTTCTCCCTCTCATGCACCATCATCCGGGTCTGCATCGCCACCCACATGACCGCCTATTCCCATATCCCTCGCGGCCCGGCTCCAGCCACTCACCTGGTCCTCGCCCCGCAACCGTGGCCGGTCCCCTGGCAGCCCATCACCTTCATCGCTGGCGGGCTCTCCAGGGCCCTCGTAACCCAGGACGTGAGGGCAGCCACGGAAGGCGAAGTCTTCGAGCTCCCGCAGAAGGCGCTGCTGCTCTGCCGGCGCCCCGCGCACCACCTGGCGCAAACGGAACTGCACCTGCGCGAAGTGCGAGGACAGCGCCAGCAGCGCCGAATCCAGCCGTCGCCGCTCGGCCCGCAGCCGTAGCAGCGTCCGGCCCGGCGAATCCGGCGGGGAGCCCGGGGCCGCGCCAGGCTCCTCGGCCGCCGCCTCTTCCAGAAACGCAGTTGCCCCAGGCCGGGCCTCCGCCACAGCCCCCACTGGAGCCCAGCGCACCGCCTCGCACGGTGGCAGCGGCTCCTCTTCCTCCTCCTCTTCGTCTTTTGCCTTTGGCTCAACAGCCGCCACCACTATTACCGGCTCCACAGCCGCCATCTTCCCGGAAACGCCGCTACACGTCAGCCGCGCCCCCCACCCGCTGCCATGGCAACGGTGCGGTGGCTTGGAACCCTGGAACAGCGGTGGGCGGGGCCTGAAGTTCCGAAGTCCCTGGAGCGCGGCTTCCTTGGGGATTTAATTCAGGCCAATAATGTTTTATTGAGCGCCTATTGTGAATCAGGCACTGAGCGCTAAGCCTGGGAGAAACAGGTGAATGTAACTGGGGAAAAGTCATTCCAGTGTGTAGCGTCTAGGGCAGCCTTTGCCCTGGTTCCAGCATGTGGGTTGTCTGTTCCTAGTCTGTGCATTTCTGAAGACCCCAGGATGAAGGGCTGCAAGGGTTACTCTCCCAGAATATCTCCAGAGTTCAGATCCCTTGGCCATCAGGTCACTTTCTCCCTTCCTCTCAGCTGTTCTCCCGACCATATAAGGAGAGGCAGCTGCTGTGGGCGTCCCTAGGATCTAAAGATAGCGGCCCTTGCCCAGAATTCTAAATGCCACCCTGGAGCGGGAGCCGCAATGGCACGGTGAGTGTTTCCGGCTCCGGTGCTCCCCCTGGCCCTTTCCCTGGAGATTCCCTGCTCCAGGTCTTCTGGGCGCTCCAGGTTCTGTGAGGCTCTATGGGAACCCCAGACCCCGGTCTCTGTAACTCGGGTGAGGGGAGGTGTGACCTGAATGTTCTCCCTGACGCCCTACTTCCCTAGTCTTGCACTTTATATTCTTCCCAGGTTCACATTCACCACACCCACCCACTCCGGTCTTTCCCTTCTCTCCCGCCCCCAACCTTATTTAGCTCCACTTTGAAAAAAACTGCGGCATCTCTGGGGCAGTCCAGGCTACTCGGGAGGCGGAGGTGGGAGGATCGCTTGAGCCCAGGAGTTCTGGGCTGTAGTGCGCTATGCCGATCGCGTGTCCGCACTAAGTTCAGCATTAATATAGTGACCTCCCGGGAGCGGGGGACCACCAGGTTGCCTAAGAAGGGGTAAACCGGCTTAGGTCGGAAACGGAGCAGGTCAAAACTCCGTGCTGATCAGTAATGGGATCGCACCTGTGAATAGCCACTGCACTCCAGCCTGGGCAACATAGGGAGACCCCGTCTCTTAAAAAATAAATAAATAGTTAAATTAAAAAAAAAGAAAAAGAAAAAACTGGTGTCAAACGTCCCTGGGTAGTCTCCTCCCTCCATCTTTCCCAAATGCCCTCAGTCTTCCCTCTCCACCTCAATGTCTTTTCAGACAGCATGCCCGGACCCTGTGGTACGACAGGCCCAAGTATGTGTTCATGGAGTTTTGTGTTGAGGACAGCACCGATGTCCACGTGCTTATAGAGGATCACCGCATTGTGTTCAGGTAGTGGCCCTCCCCTCTGAGGGCCTGCCTTCCCAGGAACCTCCCTCTTCTCCTGATGCCCCCATACAGAGTATTCTGCATCTCCTCAGCTTCACTGTCTCCTCAGCTGCAAGAATGCCGATGGAGTGGAATTGTACAATGAGATTGAGTTCTATGCCAAAGTGAACTCCAAGGTAAGGGTGAGAAGGAACAGTACTGTCTGGATGGAAACTCTGAGCTGCCGAGGGAAACTGGAGATTGATATTAAACCTCAGACCCTAAGAATGAGGCTCTTTATCTGGCAGGACTCCCAGGATAAGCGCTCTTCCCGCTCTATTACCTGCTTTGTGAGGAAATGGAAGGAAAAGGTGGCCTGGCCCCGGCTTACCAAGGAGGATATCAAGGTGGGTGTGAAAAGTGGCCTGCTCCTCTCTCTCTGTGTACCCAGGTTAGAGCTGGGATTGGCCTTTTCTTCTTGCCTCCTTTCCAGCCAACATTCAGTCACTCACCAAGTCCTGACTAAATGTTCTTTTTATTTTTTTCTGACTGTATTAGTCTCTCTTATATTTATTTATATTCATTCATTTATTTTTTTTTTGAGTCGGAGTTTTGCTCTTGTTGCCCCAAGCTGGAGTGCAATGGTGTGATCTCAGCTCATTGCAACCTCCACCTCCCTGGTTCAAGCGATTCTCCTGCCTCAGCTTTCTGAGTAGCTGGGATTACAGGCACGTGCCACCACGCATGGCTAATTTCGTATTTTTTGTAGAGATGGGGGTTTCTCCATGTTGGTCAGTCTGGTCTTGAACTCCTGACCTCAGGTGATCCACCGACCTTGGCCTCCCAAGGTGCTGGGATTATGGGCATTAGCCACCGAACCTGACTTATTTATTTTTTTACTTTAAATTCTGGGATACATGTGCAGAATGTGCAGGTTCAGGTTTGTTACATAGGTATACATGTGCCACAGTGGTTTGCTGCATTTATCAACCTGTCACCTAGGTTTTAACCCTGCATATATTAGCTATTTGTCCTGAGTCTCTTTTTATTCTCTTGGTAATCTCTCCCAGTTAACTGCTTCCGTGTAGGTACTTAAATGTGTAAGACTTCACTTCAGACGTTGGCTCTGCTATGAACATGGTCTTTCCCTTTACTGTAACTCACAATCACAACCTTTGATTCTTGGTTGTTTTTGAGATGGAGTCTCACTACTGTGGCACAAGTTGGAGTACAGTGGTGAGATCTTGGCTCACTGCAACCTCCACCTCTCAGGTTGAAGCAATTCTCATTCCTCAGTCTGCTGAATAGCTGGGATTACAGGTGTGTACCACCACACCCAGCTAATTTTTGTATTTTTAGTAGAGACGAGGTTTCGCCATGTTGTCCAGGCTGGTCTTGAACTCCTGACCTCAGGTGATCCAGCCACCTCAGCCTCCCAAAGTGTTAGGATTACAGGCGTGAGCCAATGCACTTGGCCGATTCTTTTTTTTTTTTTTTTTTTTTTGTCGTTTTTTGAGACAGAGTCTCACTCTGTTGCCTAGGCTACAGTGCAGTGGCGTGATCTCGGCTCACTGCAACCTCCGGCTCCTGGGTTCTGGCGATTCTCCTCCCTCAGACTCCCGAGTGGCTGGGATTACAGGTGTGTGCCACTACACCCAGCAAATTTTTGTATTTTTAGTAGAGACAGGGTTTTGCCATATTGGCCAGGCTGTCTTGAACTCCTGAGCTCATGATCCACTGGCCTCTGCCTCCCAAAGTGCTGGGATTACAAGCATGAGCCAGCACGCCCTGCCGCTGATTCTTGTTTTTTTTATATCGCAGTCCCAGAAGTAGTTTCCACTATGGAAGTTAATTGATGAATCTTATTCTTTCTTTCTTATTTATTTATTTTAAGATGGGGTTTCACCATATTGGTTAGGCTTGTATAAAACTCCTGACCTCAGGTGATCCATCTGCCTCAGCCTCCCAAAGTGCTGGGATGACAGGCATGTATTTGATTTTTTTTTAATTTTTTTTAGATGGAGTCTTGCTCTATCACCAGGCTGGAGTGCAGTGGCGGGATCCTGGCTCATTGAAACTGCCATTTTCCAGTTTCAAGCAATTCTCCTGTCTCAGCCTCCCGAGCAGTTGGGATTACAGTCATGCACCACCATGCCTGGCTAATTTTTGTATTTTTAGTAGAGATGGGGTTTCACCATGTTGGCCCAGATGGTCTTGATCCTTGACCTCATGATCTGCCCACCTTGGCCTCCCAAAGTGCTGGGATTACAGGCATGAACCACTGTGCCCGGCCTGATGAGTCTCATTCTTCCTTTTGGTTTTTGAGACCAAGTTTCTCTCTTGTTGCTCAGGCTGGAGTGCGATGCCACGATCTCGGCTCACTGAAGCCTCCACCTCCCGGGTTCAAGTGGTTCTCCTGATTCTCCAGGTTCAAGTGGTTCTCAGCCTCCCAAATACTTGGGATTACAGGTGCCCATGATCACGCCCAGCTAATTTTTTGTATTTTTTTTTTTTTTCCTGCCTCAGGTTTATTTGTACAAATAGCACAGGAGGACCCCAGCCCCATGCAGATGGCAGCCCCAGGGGAGTTACACCAGTCCTTCTGTCCTCACATTGGCAGACAAAGATTTCTATTCTGAAGTCTTTGTAGGGGCCTGGGCACCTTTGAGAGCCTGAGCTGGAACTGAAACTGGAGCTGAAGCCTGGGCCTTGGTTTGATCCTTGGCCTTGGCCTTGACCTTGACCTTTGGCCGGCAGAGCCTGAGCCCCTTGGCAATGTGTGCCCGAGCACGCTTCCCAAGCTTGGGGTGGGCAATGTAGGCAAGTCGATCGAGCTTGCGGCTGACACCCTTTGGGATCTTGGGCTTAACCTCCTTGGGCTTTACGAGGGCCTTGATGGCCTTGGCACGTGCACTCATGGCCTTGGCATTGTTGGCCTGCATCTTCTTTAGGCCCTTCTTGTTGTGCTTCTTGGCAAAGCGCATGTTCCTCAGGAACTTGGGGTCCACCCCCTTAAGAGACTCGTATCTTTGTGATCGGGGTTTCTTGATACCATTTCTGTGCCATTTTCGGGACTGGTTGTGTGTGGTGTGGTTCTTGGACTTGGCCATGTCTGCACCCTGCAGCTTTCGCTCCCCACAGACACACAGCCGGTCAGCCGTCCTCTCCGCAGCCTGCGCCCCGCCGCCGCCCGTAAGTCGCGGATGGCATCGGATCTTTTTTGTATTTTTAATAGAGACAGGGTTTCACCATGTTGACCAGGCTGGTCTCAAACTTCAGACTTCAAGTGATCTTCCTGCCTCAGCCTCCCAGAGTGCTGGGCCATTGTATCCAGCCCTTTTGAATCCTATTCTTTCTCATAGTGGCTTACAACCAGGATTTACTCATCTCCTAAATATTATTGAATTCACTACTTAATTTCTTCCTTGTTCAAGCCTATCCATCATAGGGTGAGAAGTTTGTTGCATATTTTCAGCCCCATTTTCAATCCATTCTTTGCATTGCCCCCAGCATGGTCTGTGTAAAATACACATTTGACCCTGACACTCTCCCACACGAGGCCCACCAATGGCTTCTTCCATAAAGGTTGAAAACTGACTGCCTGATGGCTGGATCTGGCTCTCAGATTTTTTTTTTTTTTTTTTTTTGAGACGGAGTTTCGCTGTTGTTACCCAGACTGGAGTGCAATGGCACGATCTCGGCTCACCGCAACCTCCACCTCCTGGGTTCAAGCAATTCTGCCTCAGCCTCCTGAGTAGCTGGGACTACAGGTGCGCACCACCATGCCCAGCTAATTTTTGTATTTTTAGTAGAGACGGGTTTTCACCATGTTGACCAGGATGGTCTTGATCTCTTGACCTCGTGATCCACCCGCCTCGGCCTCCCAAAGTGCTGGGATTACAGGCGTGAGCCACCGCGCCTGGCCTAGATTTTTTTTTTTTTTTTTTTTTTTTTGAGGCAGAGTCTAGCTCTATTGTCTAGGCTGGAGGGCAGTGGTACGATCTCAGCTCAGTGCAACTTCCACCTGCAGAGTTCAAGCTATTCTCCTGCCTCAACTTCCCAAGCAGCTGGGATTACAGGCATGGGCCACCATGCCCAGCTAATTTTGTATTTTTAGTAGAGATAGAGTTTTACCATGTTGGCCAGTCTGGTCTCAAACTCCTGACCTCAGGTGATCCACCTGCCTTAGCCTCCCAAAGTGCTGGGATTACAGTGAGCCGCCATGCCCAGCCACAGCTTGTCTGTCTTGTTGGTTGACTCCTATGTTACTTTATGATACAGTTATCTTTCCAGATGTGTTGTCTCCTCAGTCAATCTGCTCCTGGAAGGTAGACCTTTGTCTTTGTTTTTTTTTTTTTTCTTTTTTTGTGAGATGGAGTCTTGCTGGAGTGCAGTGGCACATTCTTGGCTGACTGCAATGTCTGCCTCCCCTGGTTCAACGGATTCTCATGCCTCAGCCCTCCAAGTAGCTGGGACTACAGGCACCCACCACCAGGCCCTGCTAATTTTTGTATTTTTAGTAGAGATGGGGTTTCACCATATTGGCCAGGCTGGTCTTGACTCCTGACCTCATTAACTGCCTGCCTCAGCCTCCCAAAGTGCTGGGATTACAGGCATGAGCCACCGCTCCCGGCAGGAGGGTAGGACTTCTGAGATTTTCAGACCCTTTGATGCCTATCATTGTGTGTAGATTAGCAGGTTCCTGGTAAATCTTTCTGGGTGATGATGATAATAAGGCAGCCTGAACGGGGGTGGTCTAAGGTGTGCAGTTGAGAGGACTATGCACCTACTGACTCTCTTTTCCCCACGCATGCTTGCATGCGTATCCCCACGCTCTCCCACACCCTCCTGCTCCTGCCTCCTGGATTGTGACTCTTGGTGCTTCTTCTTGCAGCCAGTGTGGCTGTCTGTGGACTTTGATAACTGGAGAGACTGGGAAGGGGATGAAGAGGTGGAGCTGGCTCATGTGGAACATTATGCAGAGGTGAGAGAGAGACAGCACCTGCTGTGTTCTGCACATTTGCTCGTTCTTTGTGTTTCTCTGCACACATGTCACTGGGGCCAGGCAGAGATATGCAAACTCTCTAGGCAGGTTACTAATTGATGCTGATATTCTTTATGTATTTTGTGCAATGTTTATTTAATAGGGATGGGAGGAAAGAATATTATTGAAATTATATACATAGATTCACTTACTATTCACAGTGTACTGTGATTTTTTTTTTTTTTTTTGAGACGGAGTCTTGCTCTGTCACCCAGGCTGGAGTGAGGTTGCGTGACCAATCTCAGCTCACTGCAACCTCTCTCTCCTGGGTTCAAGTGATTCTCCTGCCTCAGCCTCCAAAGCAGCTGGGACTGTAGGCATGTGCCACCATGCCAGGCTACCTTTTTGTATTTTCAGCAGAGACAGTGTTTCCCCGTGTTAACCAGGAATGGTCTCAGTCTCCTGACCTCATGATCTGCCTGCCGTGGCCTCCCAGAGTGCTGGGATTACAGCCGTGAGCCACTGTGCCCAGCCTAGAGTCTCTATTCTGAAGACATTTGACAAAACCTTTTCCAGTTTTCTGAATTCTTGTTCTCCTATTCTCTCTCTCACTCTCTCTCTCTCTCTCTGTGTGTGTGTGGGGGGGGTTCTTTTTTTTCTTTTGGAGACAGAGTTTCATGCTTGTCGCTCAGGCTGGAGCGCAATTGTGTGATCTCAGCTCACTGCAACCCCACCTCCAGATTCAAGTGATTCTCCTGACTCAGCCTCCTGAGTAGCTGGGATTACAGGCACCTGCCACCATGTCTGGCTATTTTTTTTTGAGACAGAGTTTCACTCTTATGGCCCAGGCTGGAGTGCAATGAAGCGATCTCGGCTCATCGCTACCTCTGTTAAGTGATTCTCCTGCCTCAGCCTCCTGAGAAGCTGGGATTACAGCCATGCACCCATTGCCAGCTAATTTTTTGTATTTTCGTTAGAGATGGGGTTTCTCCATGTTGGTCATGCTGGTCTCAAACTCCTGACCTTAGGTGATCTGCCTGCCTCGGCCTTCCAAAGTGCTGGGATTACAGGTGTGAGCTACCACGCCCAGCTGATTCTTTTTTTTTTTGAGATGGAGTCTCGCTCTGTTGCCCAGGCTGGAGTGCAGTGGCATGATCTCAGCTCACTGCAACCTCCGCCTCCCAGGTTCAAGTGATTCTCTGGCCTCAGACTCCTGAGTAGCTGGAATTACAGGCATGTGCCACTACGACCTGTTAATTTTTTGTATTTTAGTAGAGAAGAGGTTTCTACATGTTGGTCAGGCTGGTCTCAAACACCTGACCTCAGGTGATCTGCCCGCATCGGCCTCCCAAAGTGTTGGGATTACAGGCATGAGCCATTGTGCTTGGCCTGTGTATGTGGTTTTCTTTTTGACCGAGTCTTGCTCTGTCTCCTAAGCTAAAGTGCAGTGGCTCACTGCAACCTCCACTTCCCAGATTCAAGCGATTCTTATGCCTCAGCCACCCAAGTAGCTGGGATTACATGCCACCCCTATGGCTAATTTTTTTGTATTTTTGGTAGAGATAGGGTTTCATCATATTGGCCAGGCTAGTCTTGAACTCCTGGCCTCAAGTGATCTGTCTGTCTCAGCTTCCAAAGTGCTGAGATAATGTGAGCCACCACACCTGGCCTGTTTGTGTGTGTGTGTGTGTTTCTTGAGCCAGACAATTTCATGGGAAGTTAAAACTAGCAGTATAAAAATTCACATTATAAATCATTGGCTCCCAATAAATCGCACCCTGTCGTTATATTATTGGGTTTCAGTTATAAAAATACTAACAGATTCCAATCTGGATTTGTAAGAGATGCTCTGTGTGTATTTACATTTTCTTTTAAAAAGGGGATCAATTTACTTTTCTCAAATTAATTCCAGTGATGTTTTAAAGATGGGAGCAATTGCCTAACCGGTTCTGGCTGGGACCATTCTTCTATGGCCCATCAATGTGCAGATTGCTCTTCCCTCACTCCCTTTTCTCTTATTTTTTCTTCCCACTAGCTTTTGAAGAAGGTCAGCACCAAGAGACCTCCACCTGCCATGGATGACCTGGATGTAAGTACAGCCTTCCCCTCAACCCTTCAGTTTCTTTGTAGCCCTTAAAAATAACCTAGTAGAAAGCTCGTATCCCAGTTCCTAGCACAGAGTAGTTCTCAGTGCATGTTAACCAAATTTGAATTTGACCCAAGAGGGCTAATATTTTTTTTTTTTGGTTGGGGGGTAGTTTTACTCTTTCACCTAGGCTAGAGTGCAGTGGCGTGATCTTGGCTCACTGCAACCTCCGCCTCCCCAGTTCAAGCGATTCTCCTGCCTCAGCCTCCTCAGTAGCTGGGATTATAGGCACCCGCCACCATGCCTGCCTAATTTTATATTTTTAGTAGAGACAGGGTTTCGCCAGGCTGGTCTCTAACTCTTGACCTCAGGTGATCCACCCACCTCAGCCTTTCAAAGTGCTAGGATTATAGGCGTGAGCCACCACGCCCAGCCCAAGAGGGCTAATATTCTTCTCCAGGCTTTAGAAAACCCTAGAAAGACCCTCCTGCTTTCCACTTCCCCCTCTGTTTCTCCATCCTAGAGCAGACCTGGCCCTGCCGAGTGTCTTTACAGCTGTAATGAATAATAGCATTAATTAAAATTCCAAAGCTAGGCCAGGTGTGGTGGCTCATGCCTGTAATCCCAGCACTTTGGGAGGCTGAGGCAGGTGGGTTGCTTGTGCTCAACACTTCGAGACCAGCCTGGGCAACAGGACAAAACCCTGTCTCTACCAAAAATGCAAAAATTAGCCAGGCGTGGTACCCTATAATCTCAACTACTCAAGAGGCTGAGGTGGCAGGATGGCTTGAGACTGTGAGGCACAGGTTACAGTGAGCTGAGATCATGCCACTGCACTGCAGCCTGGGTGATGAACCACCACCACAAACAACAAAAACAAATCCTGAGACTAATGATGTATGACAAAGTAGCATTTTTTTACTTCTTATCCAAAGTAAGTTAAAGCCTTTCCATATTGGCCCCCTAAGTTGTTGGGTGGTTTAGGAAATCACAAAAAGAGACTAGGAGAGCAGGAGGGAGGGAGCAGTATTTGTGAACACAATGTTCCCTCTTTGCAGAGTCTACAGGTGCTTTGTCTTTTTTTTCCCTAGGATGATTCTGACAGTGCGGATGCAACAAGTAATTAACTTTCTGTGAGGCAGAGCTGGAAGGCGGCTGTGGCTCTTCCAGGTGTTCTGGAGAGCTAGCGCGTAGGCCTTTGTCAGCACTTTGGCTGTGCACTAAGTTCCTCCAGGATCTCTGAACTTTCCTAGAAGCTCTTTATTAAGGTTCTTCCTTCATGCTTGTCTTCCTCCTAGGCGCTTGACTGTGGCTCCAAATCAGATAGGGTCAGGGAGGAGTAGACTGGTAGGGCTTCTGGTTTCTTATGGATTGGTTTCTAATTTTTATTTAGGCCACTTGATTATTTGAGTATGGGTGTATGTGGTGAAACAAAAGCCAAAGAAGAAGCATGCAGATTACAGAAATCTCTAGTTTGTGTGCAATGGGGCGAAGCAAACAGCCAAAAAGAAACATAGATTATATAATAAATCTCTAGAAACTGTTCTGTCTGTTTCCTTCTTGTACTTCTTCCTCCTGGTGGCAAACCTCTTCTCCCTTTAGTATGCAAGCTGGGGTGCTTCCTCTTGCGCAGATTTGTGCTCTAATTTGTTACAGCCAATTCTGTCATCCCTAGAACTAGCCACTTCAGCTTCCTGCACACTCTAGAAACCTCTTTATACTTTTTTTTTTTTTTTTTTTGAGATGGAGTCTCACTCTGTCACCCAGGCTAGACTGCAGTGGCATAATCTTGGCTCACTGCAACCTCTGCCACCCACGTTCAGAGGAAGGCTCCTGCCTCAGCCTTCCAAGTATCTGGGACTGCAGACATACACCACCAAGCCCAGCTAATTTTTGTATTTTTAGCAGAGATGGGGTTTTACCATGTTGGCTGGTCTCGAACTCCTTACCTCAAGTGATCCACCCACCTCAGCCTCCCAAAATGCTAGAATTACATGTGTGAACCACCACACCCGGCCCTCTTTATACTTTTAAAACTAATTGTTATTCTAGTTAATATCTATGTTTACTTGTCCATTCAACGGCTATTCCATTTGTCCATAAATATTTTTTTGAGTTCCTAATAGGTACAAATGACTGTGACTTAAAATAAACGCATTGCCCACAGGCTTTGCTCTTGAACTCATGGTAAACTATTAGGATTTACTTAAAAAGTAAACTTTATTTATTTATTTTTGAGATTGAGTCTTGCTCTGTTGCCCAGGCTGGAATACAGTAGCGCATTCATTGTTCGCCTCAGCCTTGACATCCTGGGCTCAGGTAATCCTCCTGCCTCAGCCTCCTGGGTAGCTAGGACTACACCACACCTGATTAAATGAAAATATATTTTTGTAAAGACAGGGCCTTTCTATGTTGCCCAGGCTGGTCTCAAACTTCTGGCCTTAAGCCTCCTGCCCAGCCTCCCAAAGTGCTGAGATTACAGGCCTGAGCTACCCTCCCTGACCCCATACTGCATTATAAATACTATGATACCTATAATTTATTTTATATTATGTAGTTTTAAGGTATATAATATACAAAACAATACATAACATGGAACATAATCATATATGGTATGTATTGTTTATATGCAGTATATTAAAATTTAATCATAATTATCAGCAAATGTGATGTGTGTGTACACAACTGGAATCATACCATACACATCTTGCACTGTGCCCTTTTTCACTTTATATACTGGAGATCTTTACAAGTCAGCACATATAGATCTAACTCTTTTTTTTCATGGCTACCTGGTATTCCATTGAATGTATTTTTCAAAATTTCACAGGTTCCTTATTGAGGGGCAATTAGGTCATTAGTCTTTTACCATTTTCAAACAATGTTGCAATCAACATTTAAAAATGTGGATCTTTTATGAAAACAGACTAATACAGTTAATTGGAAGAGAAAAGAAAAAAGAAAAAAATGTGGATCTTAACATGTTTGCAAGAATATCTGTAGGGTACATTTCTAGAAGTGGAATTGCTAGGGCAGAGAGTAGATAAAATACATTTAAATATTTCAATAAGCTGTTACCAAGTTGCTCTTTGATGAAATTGTACCAATTCTCACTCCTACCAACAGTGGGAGTGTTCCATTCTCTAAAACTTTAAAGATATTTGGCAAGGTAAAAATTAGTACCTGGTTTAATTTGCTTTTATTTATTTATTTATTGAGACGAAGGCTTGCTCTGTCACCCAGGCTGGAGTGCGGTTGTGTGATCTCACCTCACAGCAACCTCTGCCTCCCAGGTTCAAGCAATTCTCCTGCTTCAGCCTCCTAAGTAGCTGGGACTACAGGTACCTGCCACCACACCCAGCTAATTTTTGTATTTTTAGTACTGACCAACATGGAGAAACTCCGTCTTTACTAAAAATACAAAAAATTTATCACGGCATGGTGGTGCATGCCTGTAATCCCAGCTACTTGGGAGGCTGAGGCAGGAGAATAACTTGAATCCAGGAGGCAGAGGTTGCAGTGAGCTGAGAGTGAGCTGAGTGCCACTGCACTCCAGCCTGGGCAACAAGAGCAAAACTCCATCTAAAATAAATTAAGTAATTAATCAAATTAATTTTTTTAAAGTAAACAATTTGGCCAGCCTGCCCAACATGGTAAAACCGTGTCTCTAAACATACAAAAACATTAGTCAGGCATGATGACACACACTTGTAATTCCAGCTACTCGGGAGGCTGAGGCAGGAGAATCACTTGAACCCGGAAGGAGGCTGCAGTGAGCCAAGATTACGTCAATGCACTCCAGCCTGGGCGACAGAGTGAGTCTCTGTCTCAAAAAAAAAAAAAAAAAAAAGAAAACCAGTTTAGGCTGGGCATGGTGGCTCACACCTGCAATCCCAGCAGTTTGGCAGGCCAAGGTCCCTGGTTGGTCAGGCTGGTCTGGAACTCCCGATCTCAGGTGATCTGCCCACCCCGGCCTCCCAAAGTGCTGGGATTACAGGCACGAGCCACCGCTGTGCCCAGCCAGTCTTCTTGTTTAAAATTTTATTTTTGGTGACAGAGGTCTTACTCTGTCACCCAGGCTGGAATGCAGTGGCAGGATCTTGGCCCACTGCAGCCTCTGCCTGCTAGGCTCAAGCCATCCTTCTGCCTCAGGCTCCTGAGTAGCTGGGACTACAGGCATGCTCTAACACGCCTCACTAATCTTTGTATTTCTTGTAGAGATGGGGTTTCACCATGTTGCTGGTCTCTAACTCTTGAACTCGTGATCTGCCGGTCTTGGCTTCCCAAAGTGCTGAGAATTATAGGCGTGAGCCACGGGACCCAGAAGCTCCCAGCGGTCTGAAAAACAAAAACAAAAACAAACAAACAAAAAAAACTGGCCGGACGCGGTGGCTCAAGCCTGTAATCCCAGCACTTTGGGAGGCTGAGGTGGGTGGATCACGAGGTCAAGAGATCGAGACCATCTTGGTCAACATGGTGAAAACCTGTCTCTACTAAAAATACAAAAATTAGCTGGGCATGGTGGCGTGCTCCTGTAATCCCAGTTACTCGGGAGGCTGAGGCAGGAGAATTGCCTGAACCCAGGAGGCGGAGGTTGCGGTGAGCTGAGATCGCGCCATTGCACTACAGCCTGGGTAACAAGAGCGAAACTCCGTCTCAAAAAATAAACAAACAAAAAAACTGATAATACAAAGCTATATTGCTATCATGTTTTACAACTTAATAGGTATTTATATATGATTTCATGAAAAAAATGAAATTAGCGCTTTTCTTCATAGGTGATGAAACAGGTCATAATAAATGGCAGAGTTGATAGCACATATCACTTTAGCTACAATTTTGAAAACCAAAAGTTTTTTTTTTTTTAGATGAAGTTTTATTTTTGTTGCCCAGGCTGGCATGCAATGGTGGGGTCTCGGCTCACTGCAACATCCCGGGTTCAAGCAATCCTCCTGCCTCAGCCTCCCGAGTAGCTGGGATTACAGGCGCCCATCACCACGCCCGGCTAATTTTTGTATTTTTAGTAGAGACGGAGTTTCGCTATGATGGCCAGGCTGGTCTCGAACTCCTGGCCTCAGGTGATCCGCCCGCCTCAGCCTCCCAAAATGCTGAGATTACAGGCGTGAGTCACCGCCCCCAGCCTCTTGCATTATGTTTTTACTGGGCAGCGCTGCTCGGTAACTATGCCAGCTAGTCCCTCTAAGCAGCTGGATTCTGCAACCAGAATACTTACATCCCTGGGGCCCAAAGGGGCTCACTAAACCACGTGCCTTGTTCAGGCCGCGTTTTTTTTTTTGTCATTTTGTATTTTTTCGTCTCCTGGTCTTGTCCTTTGTAAAGCCTCCGAACAGTCGCTAAACAACCCAACAAATCGGCAATTCGCGTTTTCAGTGAATTCACCCAAACCGCATTCTATTCTTTACCCCTCTGCTTCTGCGCAGACATGCTCCCTTAATGACGTTTGTCCCAAGTCGCTCTCCGTTCGCTCACAGGCTTCTCTGCGCATGCGCGTCCCCAGGAGCCTGCAGCAATGGCGTTCCGGTGTCAGCGTGACAGCTATGCACGAAAGGTGCGGCGCCCTGGGCGAGGCACTTGAGACTGTTGGGCCGACAAGGCGGTTTAGGGAAGAGGGCGCCACGTAGAGGGAATGTCAACATGGGATTCAGTCCTGGTGTGGAGAGGGCTGGGATTGGGGCTTATTCTCTCATCCCTCTCTGTTCAGTTTACCACCACGGTGGTCTCCTGCCGTCCTGCGGAGCTGCAGACTGAAGGGAGCAACGGCAAGAAGGAAGTGCTGAGCGGTTTCCAAGTGGTACTGGAAGACACACTGCTTTTCCCTGAGGGCGGGGGACAGGTACAAGCCGCTCTCTTCCCAGGAAGCCCCAAATTTCTTTGTGCTCAGGCAGAAAGTGCTCTCCTGCCCCTTTTTTTTTCTCAGCCATAACGAATTCAGATGAACTTTAGTTTAATTCATTTTGTTATTCACTTAATAAGTATCTAAATGCTTATGTAAACCCCGTACCTTTATATACTTGGAATATTTATTGAAGACAACTATGTGTGCTAGGTATAATAAGTAATAAATAAAAACCGGGTAAAGGGGAAGACTGATGGGATGCTTGTCTAGATGAAGGGTAAGTTATTTCAGTAGAGACCTAAACGAAGGAGTGAGTCTTTGCAGTTATCTAGTGGTGCTGGCGAGTGCAAAGGCCCCAAGGAAGGAATTAGTTTCAGGTATTTGTTAGGGACTGAAAAAGATGTTACTGAAGGAGTTCAGATGAGATAGATGGGTTACAGTAGTACAGCAGAGAGGATATTTATCAGTGCTGTGATGAGGACTAGGTACAACATGAGTGCAAATGAGGTACACTGTGAACATGGAAGAAAAGGATAATAACATCGAAGATAGACATTATGAGAAAGGCTTTTCCTTTTTTTTTTTTTTTTTTTTTGAGATGGAGTTTCACTGTGTCACCAGGCTGGAGTGCAGTGGCACAATCTTGGCCGACTACAACCTTCACCTACTAGGTTAAATCGATTCTCCTGCCTCAGCCTCCCGAGTAGCTGGGACTACAGACACGTGCAACCACGCCCAGCTAATTTTTTTTTTTTTTTTTGTAGTAGAGATGGAGTTTCACCATATTGGTCAGGCTGGTCTTGAACTCCTGACCTCAGGTGATCCACCTGCCTCGGCCTCCCAAAGTGCTGGGATTATAGGCGTGAGCCACCATGCCCAGCCAGAAAGGCTTTTCTAGCAGAGATAATAATAATAGCACAAAGTCAGAAAAGCCTGAAAGAATCTGACAAGCCTCGTTAACTAAATAGTCCAGTATAGTTGGAGCCCATGGTATGTGTTGATGACAGGCTAGAGATCACATTTCCAGTTACTGGGGGCCAGTTCAGAGGGCCTTGAAGGATGTGTTGGCCAGGCATGGTGACTCACACCTGTAACGCCAGCACTTTGGGAGGCTGAGGTGGGTGGATCACTTAAGGGCAGGAGTTTGAGGCCAGCCTGGTCAACATGATGAAACCATGTCTCTACTAAAAATATAGAAATTGACCAGGCATACTGGCAGATGCCTATAGTCCCAGCTACTCGGGAGGCCAAAGCATGAGAATTGCTTGAACCTAGGAGGCGGAGGTTGCAGTGAGCCAAGATTGCGCCACTATACTTCAGCCTGGGGGACAGAGCAAGACTCTATCTAAAAAAAAAAAAAGATGTGTTAAGGTGTGTGGGCTTCATTCAGGAAACTGGTGAATTATGCAGGTTATTTTCTTTCTTTTATTTATTTATTTTTTTGAAATGGAGTCTTTTTTTTTTTTTTTTTTTTTTTTTTTTTTTTTTAAAGATGGGGTTTCACCATGATGGCCAGGCTGATCTTGAACTCCTGACCTCAGGTGATCTACCCACCTCAGCCTCCCAAAGTGCTAGGATTACAGGCGTGAGCCACCACGCCCAGCTGAGATGGAGTCTTGCTCTGTCACCCAGGCTGGAGTGCAGTGGCCTCGGCTCATTGCAGCCTCTGCCTCCCAGGTTCAAGCAATTCTCCTGCCTCAGCCTCCTGAGTAGCTGGGATTATAGGCACATACCACCATGCCCGGCTATTTCTTTTTTATTTTTAAGAGACAGAGTCTTACTGTGTCACCCAGGCTGTAGTGCAGTAGCATGATCCTAGCTTACTGCAGTCTTGAACTCCTAGGCTCAAGCAATCCTCCTGTTTTAGCCTCTCCAGTAGTCGGGACTACAGGCACACACCACCATGCTTGGCTGATTTTTTGAAGAGATGAGGTCTTGCTTTGTTGCCCAGGCTGATCTTGAACTCCTGGCCTCAAACATTCCTCCCACCTTGGCCTCCCAAAGTGCTGAGCTTACAGGTTGTGAGCCACTGCCCTGGCCTCCATACAAGTTCTTAAGCAAAGAAGTAATATGAGAGAACATGTTCAGTAGACTTGGTACAGAGAAAGTTCTGATTGCGTATCAGTCATTGTTACAGTGATTCTCCCAACGTGAAGATTTCTGTGATCTGCTGAAGGAAAACCTGTGACCTCAAGTATCCATAGAAGGTCTCATTTTAGACACATTTCTTTCAGGAAGTCTTTTCTGATTCCCCAAGACTATTAGGTCTCTTTCTTTTGAGGTGCTCTAGCATCATATACTTTTTCATATTATAGCATGTTCTAGGTCATATTATCATTGTCTGTTTTCCAGCCTGTGTCCTCTAGACTCTTAAGTTCCATGAGGCACCATGTCTTGTTTATATTGTATTCTTGAGGTGGCACAGTATCTTATAAGCAGTTGGCACTTGAAACTTTTTAAAATGAATACATAAATGCCTTTTTTTTGAGACGGAGTTTCGCTCTTGTTACCCAGGCTGGAGTACAATGGCGTGATCTTGGCTCACCACAATCTCCGCCTCCTGGGCTCAGGCAATTCTCCTGCCTCAGCCTCCTGAGTAGCTGGGATTACAGGCACGCACCACCATGCCCAGCTAATTTTTTGTATTTTTAGTAGAGGTTTAGTAGGGTTTCATCATGTTGACCAGTATGGTCTCGATCTCTTGACCTCATGATCCACCTGCCTCGGCCTCCCAAAGTGCTGGGATTACAGGCGTGAGCACCGCGCCCGGCGACTTTTTTTTTTTTTTAGGGGACAGTGTCTCACTCCATCACCCAGTCTGGAGTGCAGTGGCGCAATCATAGCTCACTGCAGGCTCAACCTTTGGGCTCAAGTGATTCTCCCACCTCAGCCTCCCAAGTAGCAGGAAGTATCTTATTTTGCCTAGAGGTGGAGTCTCACCATGTTGTCTAGTCTGGTCTCAAGGGATCCTCTTGCCTTGGCCTTCCAAAGTGGTGGGATTACAGGAATAAGCCACCGTGCCCAGCCTAAATGAACATTTTTGAATCTAATTCTAGTAGCAGTGCAAGAGGATGGAGTAGAGGGAGGGAGGAAAATTCAGATCATTTTAGAGACCACTAAAGATAAGAATCTAGACTAAGGCAATGAGCATTGAGGATTAAGCTTCTTTGGGTTTTACTAAAATTTTTGTTGCTATAATTACAATCTCTCTTTTTTTAAATTTTTTAAAATTTATTTTTATTTTATTATTATTTATTTTATTTTTTTTTTTGAGACAGAGTTTTGCTCTTGTTACCCAGGCTGGAATGCAAAGGCATGATCTTGGCTCACCTCAACCTCCGCCTCCTGGCTTCAGGCAATTCTCCTGCCTCAGCCTCCTGAGTAGCTGGGATTACAGGCACGTGCCACCCTGCCCAGCTAATTTTTGTATTTTTAGTAGAGACGGGGTTTCATCATGTTGACCAGGATGGTCTCAATCTTTTGACCTTGTGATCCACCCGCCTCGGCCTCCCAAAGTGCTGGGATTACAGGTGTGAGCCACCACGCCCAGCCCTCTTTTTGTTTTAATTCTGTTATTCTGAAGATCACAACACATAGGTGTTTAGAAATAAAAGGACTGAGAATTCTCTCATGGAACAAAGTAGACTCATCTCAGTTGGCATTGCCTTCTCCCACTAGACTCATCTCAGTTGGCATTGCCTTCTCCCATTCCCTTAGGGAGCCCAAATTCTGGGTCTGTCTCTCATCCTAGAGGGTCTTTGTACCTAGGAGTTAGGATGAGCCCTGCCTTGCCATTGATTACCTTTACTTATTTCCACCAGCCTGATGACCATGGTACAATCAATGACATTCCTGTGCTGAAAGTGACTCGCCGTGGGGAACAGGCTGATCATTTCACACAGACACCGCTGGAGCCAGGAAGCCAAGTTCTGGTCCAGGTAGACTGGGAGCGGAGGTTTGACCACATGCAGCAGCATTCAGGTAAGGGCTGGGATGGGGGACATAACACCGGGGCAGTTGCCATGTATGGGGATGCCGTGATGACTGAGATGTGGTTTGGGTTCTCTAGGAGTTAACCATTTAAAAGAGACAGACTGTTCAGAATCAGCTGTGATTCAGAAAGGATATGCTAAATGTTATAACAGCAACATGAACAACTGAAGTGAAAAAAGGTATTAGAATAACTGCTGGATTTAGGTATTATCAACTGGATTTAGGTTGATAAAATTAGGTATTCTCAACAATTATCACTTGATAGCTCCATCTGGATGTCTCACAGCCTTTTCACACTCAAAATGTCCAGAATGAAATGGAAAGCCTTCCCCGCCCTCCTGGTCTTTCATTAGCATCCTGTGTATTCATGGCAGGGTATCAGCATATACCCTGTCACTCAGGTTCTGGAAGGCATTCCAGATCCCTCTTCAGGCAGAGATAGCCAGCCAGTCACTGAGTCCTGTTGGTTTGTTTTCTAAGTATTTGTCCACTTCTTTCCACTGTCACTGTCATCCTAGTCCCAGCTCCCAACTTTCTTTCTTCTGGACCTAACAGTTTCCTAGTTGATTGCCCCACATTCAGTCTTGCTCCTCTGTAGCCCATTCTCCACATAGCACCAGAACAATCTTTTTTTAGTTTTTGAGACAGTCTTGCTCTGTTGCCCAGGCTGGAGTGCAATGGCACGATCTTGGCTCACTGTAACCTGGCCTCCCAGGTTCAAGTGATTCTCCTGCCTTGGCCTCCTGAGTAGCTGGGATTACAGGAGTGTGCCACCATGCCCACCTAATTTTTGTATTTTTAGTAGAGACGAGGCCACACTGGCCAGGCTGGTCTCGAACTCCTGACCTCATAATCCGTCCACCTCAGCCTCCCAATGTGCTGGGATTACAGGTGTGAACAACCGCACCCAGCTGAAGAATCTTAAAAATGAAAATATGGCTGGGTGCTGTGGCTCACTGCTATAATCCTACCACTTTGGGAGGCTGAGACGAAGGATCACTTGAGGCTAGGAATTCTACACCAACCTGGACAAGATAATGAGACCCTGTCTCAAAAAATAAATATAGGCCCCATACAGTGGCTCATGCCTGTAATCCCAGCATTTTTGGAGGCTGAGGTGGGCAGATCACTTGAAGTCAGGAGTCAAGACCAGCCTGGTCAACATGGTGAAACCCCATCTCTAAAAATACAAAAATTAGCTGGTCATGGTGGTGCGCCCCTATATTGTCAGCTATTCGGGAGGCTGAGGCAGGAGAATCACTTGAACCCAGGAGCTGGAGGTGGCAGAGAGCTGAGATGGCACCACTGCATGCCAGCCTCGGCGACAGAACAAGACTCCGTCTCAAAAAAAAAAAACCAAAACATGAAGTAGAAATGTAAATAAGAAAAATAAAAACAAAAAATAAATAATATTTAAAATGAAATAAATTTTAAAAAGTGAAAATATTATGTCACTCCTCTGCTTAAAGCTCTTCAGAGGCTTCCTGTAGGTCCTTGTGTGAAGCCAAACTTTTTACCGTGGTATACAAGCTGTATCTGGGTGGCTCTTGTCTATTGCTCCAGCCTCATTCAGTGCCCCTTCACCTCTTGTTGGCTGCATCCTGCACATGCTGGCTGTGTCTGGATTCCTTTGACATACTCAGTTTCTTTCTTCCTTGAGGCCTTTGGCTGTCTTGTTTCCTCTTCTTTGATAGTCAGTTCCTGCTCTTTCTCCTTTTCCTCCTCCTCTTTTTCTTTCTCCTCATCATCACTCTTGTCAATCAGGGATGCTGCTGTATCTCTGATGTCAAGCCTTGTGCCTTGCATGTGGTAGGTATTCTAAATACTTGTTGAATGAATGAATGCTGCATATTGGAACTTAAGTTCGGCCAGATGTGGTGGCTCACACCTGTAATCCCAGCACTTTGGGAGGCCAAAGAATGTGGATCACTTGATGTCAAGAGTCCAAGACCAGCCTGACCAACTTGGTAAAACTCCGTCTCTACTAAAAGTACAAAAATTAGCTGGGCGTGGTGGCACACATCTGTAATCTCAGCTACTTGAGGCATGAGAATCGATTGATCGTGGGAGATGGAGGCTGCATCGAGCCACTGCACTCCAGCCTGAGCAACAGAATGAGACTGTCTCAAAAAGAAAAGGAACTTAAGTTCAAGTCCAGCCTCTTAAAAGTTATTTGATCTCTAGGCTTTAGTTTCTTCATCTGTGAAATGGTATCATAAGGCCTCTTGCAGAATTGTCATTGTGATTTTCAATAAAGTATCTAGGCCGGGCGCGGTGGCTCACGCCTGTAATCCCAGCGCTTTGGGAGGCCGAGGTGGGCAGATCACGAGGTCAAGAGATCGAGATAATCCTTGTCAACATGGTGAAACCCCGTCTCTACTAAAAATACAAAAATTAGCTGGGCATGGTGGCACATGCCTGTAGTCCCAGCTACTCGGGAGTGAGGCAGGAGAATTGCTTGAACCCGGGAGGCGGAGGTTGCAGTGAGCTGAGGTCTCACCATTGCGTTCCAGCCTGGCTCCCGGCAGCAGAGAGAGACTGTCTCAAAAAAAAAAAAAAAAGTATCTAAAGTGCCTAGCAGCTCTTCAACAAGGAGAATTTCTGTGCTTTTATCATTGTGGCTCTATTTTATCACTGTGAGAGTGTGTAGGCTTCTCACTTTTGTCCTGCCTCTTGCTCTTTTGCTTAGGGCAGCATCTCATCACAGCGGTTGCTGACCATCTATTTAAGCTGAAGACAACATCATGGTGAGTGGGAGGCACAAAACTAACTGTAGGCAGGCCCATCCCAGCACTGGGAGGGAGGCTATGGTGGGAGGATCTCTTGAGCCTGGGAGGTCAAGGCTGTCGTGAGCTATGATTGCCACCAAATTGCAGCATTGGTGACAGAGCCAGCCTGACTCAAAAAAAAAATTGGTGAGAGGGTATGCTTGTTCCAGTTTTTAGAGGAAAAGCTTTCAGCCTCTTGTTCAGTAAGATGTTATCTGTGGCAACTCTACTTCTGATAGGGAGTTAGGGAGATTTCGGAGTGTGATTGAGCTGGACAGCCCCTCTGTGACTGCAGAGCAAGTAGCTGCCATTGAGCAGAGCGTCAATGAAAAAATCAGAGATCGGCTGCCTGTGAATGTCCAAGAACTGAGCCTGGATGATCCTGAGGTGGAGCAGGTCAGGGTAGAGCCGGGGGGTGGCTTCTGCAGAATGGCTCTCCAAGGGCTCCTCATCAGATTCAGACAGCCCCTCCCCTCTCATTGAGTCCAGGTAAGAGGCCGGGGTTTGCCAGATGATCATGCTGGGCCCATTCGGGTTGTTACCATCAAGGGCGTTGATTCCAACATGTGCTGTGGGACCCATGTGAGCAATCTCAGTGACCTTCAGGTAAGTGAGGAAGGGCTGTGGAGTGGTTGAGACGAAGGACTGGGGGAGAGGGGATCACATGGGGCTGGGAGTGGCAGAGGGGGATAATCGAGGACTCCTGAGTGAAATCTCCCCTTCACTGTTTCAGAGTTGAGGAGGAGATAGGTTTCTCCTGCCCTCAGGTTCTAGGATCCATTGTGGTTTATGTATGCACATGTGTGTGTGTGTTACCCCCTTAACTCATGTAGGTCATTAAGATGCTGGGCACTGAGAAGGGGAAAAAGAACAAAACCAACCTGATATTTCTGGCTGGGAACCGGGTGCTGAAGTGGATGGGGAGAAGTCACGGAACTGAGAAAGCACTGACTGCTCTGCTGAAGTATGCCTCTTCCAGCCCCTTCTACTGCCTCCCATTTCTGAGATTTGGGACATAATCTCTTACCTCTGGGAGACAAGATGCAATCATAAATGATAAAGTGCTTTGGATAGTAAATCAGAACCACAAAAAATGCTTAATTTTTTTGTATCTTTTCTCCCAGTTGCCTGAAAGGCCTCCTCAGAATATCTGCAGGGAGGCATCTTAGCAAGAAGGGAATTTGATTTATGCCCCCAACATCAGAAACAACTGGGAGGCTGGGCAGGTCTCCACTGACCTTTCTCTTGCAGGTGTGGAGCAGAGGATCATGTGGAAGCAGTGAAAAAGCTCCAGAACTCCACCAAGCTCCTGCAGAAGGTGATTTATTTCATGGAGGGTGGAGAGGGCATGGGCTCTCCAGACTTGGTCTGCCTAAGCAGATGTGTAGTTTGTCAAAGTGGGAGTGAGGGGATAATGAGGTGGAGGGAAGCTGATACTCTCTATTGTTATCCTTTCCACTTACTGAGTTATCATATCTATTTCAGAATAACCTGAGTCTGCTCAGAGACCTGGCTGTTCACAGTGCCCATCGCCTCAGGAACAGCCCAGACTGGGGAGGTGTGGTTTTATTACACAGGTGAGAAATTAGGAGCTGGAGACAAGGAAGAGGGGCTGTGTTGGGCTTAGGGCTCAGTGTCTTCTCTATATGTAATGTAGAGTGGGAGGTGGGTATCTCACTGGTATTATTAAGGTTGAGAAGATCCTAAGAAATATGATACCTCCCAGGTCTCCTGGGTTTGGTTTGATATTAACATCTTTGGTGTAACTCTATATCTTTCTTCCTTTACTGTAACTTTCTTTCTTTCTGTCTTTCTTTCTCTCTCTCTCTCTCTTTCTTTCTTTCTTGGGATTGAGTCTTACTGTGTCCGGAGTGCAGTGTCATGATCTTGGCTCACTGTAACCTCTGCCTCCTGGGTTCAAGCAATTCTCATGTTTCAGCCTCTCGAGTAGCTGGGATCACAGGCATGTGCCACCATACATGGCTAACTTTTGTATTTTTAGTAGAGATGGGGATTTTGCTGTGTTGGCCAGGTTGGTCTCGAACTCCTGACCTCAAGCAATCCACCTGCCTCAGCTTCCCAAAGTGCTGGGATTACAGGTGTGAGCCCCATGCTCAGCCTGTATCTTTCTTTAGCACTAATCCTTACCTCCTTTACTTGCTAACAGATTTCTGCTTATCCTGGTGAATCCTATTTAAGGGAGATGGAAGCAAACCCAGAGGCTGATTACAAACTGCTGAGAGCCAGCAAGCTTCCCTCTTAGCAGTACCCTCTCTTGGCTATGTGCACAAATAGGCAGCAGCAAGGCCAGCCTCAGAAGGAGGGGCCAGGCTTCCTGCAGTTTCACAGCCACCACTCTAACCTGGGTCTCATGTCTGTGTCCTTTGTTGTAGGAAGGAGGGTGATTCAGAGTTCATGAATATCATTGCCAATGAGATTGGGTCAGAGGTAAGAGGAGCATGAGATTCTCTACCCCAGCCTGAGTAGAGACCTAGGGAGACATATGTGAGGGGTGCGGGTTTAGCTGAAGTCCCTCCACATGAACACATAAGGAGTAGGGAATAGCAATTCATTCAATACTGTTTTCTTAGCACTAGCTGTGCGCCAAGCTCTCGTTTAGGTGTTAAGCTAGATCTATGCTATTGCTCTTTCTGGGGGTGTGATGTTTATCAGCTTCTGGGCTCCTTTTATCAGAGCTCTAGCTCCTCAAAGCCATTCAGGTTTAGGTGTACTGAGGATCCAATGTTAGAAATGTAGGAGTGGGCTGGGTGTAGTGGCCCACGCCTGTAATCCCAGCACTTTGGGAGGCCAAGGCGGGTAGATCACTTGAGGTTAGGAGTTCAAGACCAGCCTGGCCAACATGGTGAAACCCCATCTCTACTAAAAATACAAAAATTAGGCTGGGCATGGTGGCTTATGCCTGTAATCCCAGCACTTTGGGAGGCCAAAGTGGGTGAATTGCCTGAGTCAGGAGTTCGAGACCACCCTGGGGCAACATGGTGAAACCCCATCTCTACTAAAATACAAAAAATTAGCCAGGCGTGGTGGCATGCGCCTGTAGTCCCAGCTACTCGGGAGGCTGAGGCATGAGATCGCTTGACCCCAGTAGGTGGAGGTTGTGGTGAGCTGAGATTGCTCCACAGCACTCCAGCTTACCCACAGAGTGAGATTCTATCTCAAAACAAAATGAAACAAATTAGCCAGGTGTTGTGGTGAACACCTGTAGTCCCAGCTACTCGGGAGATTGAGACAGAAGAATTGCTTGAACCCAGGAGGCTGAGGTTGCCATGAGCCAAGATTGCACCACTGCACTTCAGTCTGGGTGACACAGATTGTGTCTCAAAAAAAAAAAAGCGACCGGGTACAATGGCTCACGCCTGTAATCCCAGCACTTTGGGGAGGCCGAGGTGGGTGGATCACCTGAGGTCAGAAGTTCCAGACCAGCCTGGCCAACATGGAGAAACCTTGTCTCTACTAAAAATACAAAATTAGCCAGGCGTGGTGGTGCATGCCTGTAATCCCAGCTACTTGGGAGGCTGAGGCAGGAGAATGCCTTGAACCTGGGAAGTGGAGGTTGCAGTGAGCCAAGATTGCACCATTGTATTCCAGCCTGGGAAACAAGAGTGAAACTCTGTCTCAAAAAAAAAAAAAGGAAATACAGCCGTGGGCAAGCCTCTTTGAAAGCCGTCCCGTCCATTTTCCTCTTCCTCTGGCTTTACTTACTCTTCCCGCTCCTGATAGTCTCTTGCCTAGAGATTTCCAGGTCTCTCTTTTTTTGTTTGTTTGTTTTTTAGAGACAGAGTCTTGCTCTGTTGCCCAGGCTGGAGTACAGTGGTGTGATTATGGCTCACTGCAGTCTCAAACTCCTGGGCTCAAGCAGTCCTCCTGCTTCAGCCTCCTGAGTAGTTGGGACTACAAGCATGAGCCACAGTGCCCCACTATCTCTTTTGTATTTACTCCAGAACCCTTCTTTGGAATGCCTACTGTGGGTAAAGCATTGTGCATCTCTCTTTCATAATTCTTTTGTATAGACAGAACTGATTCTCAAAGAGCTCATATTCTAGTCTGAGACATAAATATGTGTGTTGACATTTATAATTTAGAGTGATAGAGTGATGCTAGAGGTGGAGGAGCATATTACCTGAAGGATAGGGAGGTTTCAGGGGAGGGGGCCTTAAAGACTGCTTAGAGGTCATCCAGACAAGGGGCAGAGGCAGCCAGGCAGAGGGAAACCTGGTGGTTTAGGCAGTGGCAGGCATAGGACGCGTGGTGGGGAGAAGTTTGCAAGAGTGAAACCATGAAAGGCATTTCATACTTAGCCAGGACCAGCAGTCTTCTGCCACCTTCTTAGTGTATCAAGTTCCTGTAGTTGCTCTCAAAAAGTTTCTTGGCCCAGGTGGGCCAGAGTGGAGGGGCTGTATCATCATTCATCGGGAGCGTCACTGGTGGTTTGGGGGAAATATCTGTTCTTAAGATTGAAGAGTGTGCAGGGTTTAGGGGGGTTGACTCTACATCCTTAATTATCAGGGTTTACCTCCTTGTTTTACCTCCTAGGAGACCCTCCTGTTCTTAACCGTGGGCGATGAGAAAGGTGCTGGACTTTTCTTACTGGCAGGGCCACCTGTGGCTGTGGAGACCCTGGGGCCCAGGTAATCCTGTGTGGACTCTCTTGCACATGTGGTAGAGCCTGTATCCTACAAATACATTCCTTTACTGATTCAAAGGTCCATCACATCTGCAATCTCATTTAATTCACATCATGGGCATGTGAATTAAATGAGATTGCAGATGTGATGGTCCTTTGGGTTTGAGCGATTTTCCTGCCTCAGCCACTCAAGTGCATGCCACCACATCCAGCCAATTTTTTGTATTTTTAGTACAGATTGGGTTTCACCATGTTGGCCAGGCTGGTCTCGAACTCCTGACCTCAAGTGATCCTCCTGCCTTGGCCTCCCAAAGTGCTGGGATTACAGGTGCTCACCCTGCTCCCTGGAGATTACCATAATTTAGCCCAATTCATAGACACTGATGTTGTTTCCAGTTATTCACTCTTATATGATCATGGTACATCTTTGTGCACATGGGCAAGTGTTTTTTTTTTTTTTTGAGATGGAGTTTTGCTCTTGTTGCCCCGGCTAGAGTACAGAGGTGCTATCTCGGCTCCCTGCAACCTCTGCCTCCAGGGTTCAAGCGATTATCCTGTCTCAGCCTCCAGAGTAGCTGGGATTACAGGTGCATGTAACCATGCCCGGCTATTTTTATATTTTCAGTAGAGACAGGATTTCATCATATTGGTCAGGCTGGTCTCGAACTCCTGACCTCAGGTGATCCACCTGCCTTGGCCTCCCAAAGTGCTGGGATTACAGGCATGAGCCACCAAGCCTGGCCTATAACCAAGTGTTTTTAGGAAAGATTTCTAGAAGTCATCTACTCTTCTTATCCCCCTCTAGTCCCTGGAAAAAGACTCAGGGCTGTCCTTGGGTTTTTTGGTGACTTTTCCCTCAAAGTCTCCCTGACTACACCTCTATTCTCCAGGGTGGCTGAGGTCCTGGAAGGCAAAGGAGCAGGCAAGAAAGGCCGTTTTCAGGGCAAGGCCATGAAGATGAGCCGGCGGCCCGAGGCGCAGGCGCTTCTCCAGGACTACATCAGCACGCAGAGTACTAAGGAGTGAGGACTTAGGGCGTTCACCTCCGGTCTCCACAGGAATCTTTTGTTCAGTAAAATCGTTTGACTCAGAATGGTTGTGATACCGCTTATATTTATGTGATTAATTCATACAGTATACTCTAGTGTACTTGTGTGGTTACTTTCTGTTTGTAAATAGGTAATTTTCTAATTTAGTTCCTGCTGGGCATAGCCTACACGAGGAGTGGGCATTAATGTTGACAAAATATACTCATTTATCTAAACTCAGCTGAAACGTTTCTTCAGTTGTCTAAGGAGAGTGCAGTTTAGTCTGGAGCCTTGACCTAGGGATCAGCCTCATTCAAATCTCCTTGTTTTCTTCTTTTTTTCCCCCCTATTTCTTTTACCAGTCTTGTTTTTCAATGACTTTGTAAATAGGTCAGGAAGCCACAAAAATAGATGGTAGAAAGATGCCGGCCGGGTATGGTGGCTCACACCTGTAATCCTAGTACTTTGGGAGGCTAGGTTGGGTGGATCACCTGAGGTCAGGGGTTCAAGACTAGCCTGACCAACATGGTGAAACCTCGTCTCTACTAAAAATAAAAAAAGTAGCCAGGCATGGTGGTGCACACCTGTAATCCTAGCTGCTTGAGAGGCTGAGGCAGGAGAATTGCTTGAATCCGGAAGGCAGAGGTTGTAGTGAGCTGAGATTGTGCCACTGCACTTCAGCCTGGGTGGCAAAGTGAAACTCTGTCTCAAAAAGAAAAAAAAAAAGAAAGCTGCCCAAGTCTGAAGCAGTCAAAGGATAGAAAAGATAAACTATGTTGGTCTCAAGCTCCCGACCTCATGATCTGCCTGCTGGCCTCCCAAACAAAGCTGGTGTGGTAATCTTAATATCAGACAAACTGGACCTTAACACTTTTCCCACTTGAAAAAATAGGGCAACTCGCTGCCAGTGTTCATTTAATTTTACATGAACACACTATTTGAGGTTGAAGCAAATCTGACTGATTTTCAATGTGAAAATAAAATATAAAAACTGTTCTTGGAGTTATTTCTAAACAGAACTAATCCTAATGTAACAAATGTTTATGATGATCAGTACCTAATAATTTTTTCCCATGTAAATTTCAAAGCATGGAACAACACAAAATGGAACATCACATTCTGCACAAAAATACTGCATTTCGGCTGGGTGCAGTGGCTCAAGCCTGTAATCCCAGCACTTTGGGAGGCTGAGGCGGGTGGATCACAAGGTCAAGAGATCAAGACCATCCTGGCCAACATGGCGAAACCCCGTCTCTACTAAAAACACAAAAAAGTTAGCCAGGCATGGTGGTGGATGCCTGTAATCCCAGCTACTGGGAAGGCTGAGGCAGGAGAATTGCTTGAACCCAGTAGGCAAAGTTTACAGTGAGCTAAGATCATGCCACTGGACTCCAGTCTGGGTGACAGAGTAAGACTCTGTCTCAAAAAAAAAAAAAAGTATGTTTTTTAAAAAAAAGTATGTCCTTCAACCCTGCCACTTAGTTTACCCAATTTCTGTCTCTAGAACCAATCACTTATTTTTTTATTTTTTTGAGACATAGTCTCAATCTGTTGCCCAGGCTCTAGTACAGTGGCACGATCATGGCTCACTACAGCCTCAACCTCCCAGGCACAGGTGATCCTCCCCCCTTAGCCCTCTGAGTAGCTGGGACTAGAGGTGTGTACCACCACACCAGGCTAACTTTTTGTGGAGACAGTGCTTTGCCATGCTGCCCACACTGGTCTTGAACTCCTGGGCTCTAGCAGTTTGTCTACCTCGGCTTCCCAAAGTGCTGGGATTACAGGTGTGAGCCAGCAGCCTTTTATCAATTTCTTATATATCCTTCTGGTAGTATTAAAAAAAATAGATGTATATAAATCTTCCCTCTTTTGAAACATAAATGGTAGCACACTGTATATTCTTCTGCATCTTGCTTTTCTCAGAGTGCTATGTTTTAGATAAAACCATAGTATAAGATTCATACTATACAAAATGGGCCCATTAGTGGGAGAAGGGGAAATACTTGCTTCACAGATGCTTCCTTACTTTTGTAGAAGGACTCAAGGCGGGATTCCCTTGAACAGAGACTCAGGTGAATTTGTCTCTCTCTCAGTGTGAAATCTCTGTCTTTGTTTCATTAGGGTATGCCTTACTCTGATCTGACTGCTATAAGAAAATAACAAAACCTAGGTAGCTTATAAACAACAATGTATTTCTCACAGTTCTGGAGGCTGGGAAGTCCAAGATCAAGGAGCTAGCAAATTTGGTGTCTGGTGTGAGGGTTCAAATACTGGTTCATGGACAGCCATCTTTTCCTCATGTGGTGAAAAGGGTAAGGAGTCTTCCTTCGGCCTCTTTTATAATGCACTAATCTCATTCATGAAGACTCTGCCCTCGTGACCTAATCACCTCCCAAAGGGCCCACCTCCTAGTATCACTTAGGGAGTTAGGATTTCAACATGAATTTTTAGGGGTACACAAACATTCAGAACACAGCAGGGTACAACAAAAAGGAGGAGGCCACGCTTGCTTGCCACCACTCAGTTGGGTTCTAGTCACTTAGACCTAGAGTGACCATATAATTTTATTATCCAAAGTCAGGCAAACCTCCTGCAAGAACACCAGTCATAAACTCAGACTGTGTTAGGGTAGCCTGGATGTTTGGTCTCCCTGCTGAGACTCTCTGAGCTCCAGTTTCTTGACCTGAAAATGAGGATGTGA
Organism: Callithrix jacchus; assembly: GCF_049354715.1. Lineage (NCBI taxonomy): Eukaryota > Metazoa > Chordata > Mammalia > Primates > Cebidae > Callithrix > Callithrix jacchus. Next base: position 120,955,301 of record NC_133506.1, read on the forward strand.
GCTGGGTGTCCTAAGAAAGAAGGAGCCTTGTGAAATAACTAATCTTATAAGAAAAGGCATAAACACTTGAGCCAATTATGTGAAAACAGTAATCGGTTGTATAAAGAAAGGGAAAATAAAGCAGTTTTTGAACAGGGGGTATCATTCTTGCCTGTCACTGAGGCCCTAATTCAGTGCCCCAGGGAGATGGGGAGAAGAACAACTTGGGTTCAGGGGAAGGAGTGGATTTTCTTGTATGAGGTTCACCAGGAGCTAAAATGAGTTCATTGACTGGAGTAATAGAGTTAGGTACACACACAGGTTATATATTCGGAATATTGCTATAACCTATTTTATGGCATAGAAATAGGAAGGGGGACTTCTTGGCTTCTAAGGAAATTTTTTTACATGCATACCCATAAATTGTTGAAGACATAGCTGCTGTGGGTTCCACTAAGGTGATGCATGTAGGTACTGGAACAGAGGTTAGTATGAAAGATGAAAGGTGTCAGGTGGAAGAGACCCAGAGCAGTAGACAGACTGAATTCAGGAAGGCATTGTGCCCATGTCCCATGCTCCACCCTGCCTTGGAGTCCTGAGTGGAAACCAGTGAGTCGGCCAAGCTATGCTAGAATGCCAGGTCTTTCCCTGAATGGGAACTTAAATAAACTCCAGGGCCCCACCTGGTACCAGCAGGAAAACAGTGTTTGCTCTAATGAAAAAAATCTTTCTCAGAAAGCATCTGTGTCTCCCATTCCTTTCCAGAACTTGATCCAAACTATGACTAAAGTGTTCTCAACAGAGGGTAAGCAGGGATGTTTGGGAACGAGTGATGGCAGAGTTTCCTTCTTTCTCTGGAAAGGTCTGTAGCTTCTGTGCAGAATACTGCAGGCAGAGTGCCAGGCTCCAAACTAAGGAACAAGCAGGACTTAGTTAACTCACCTGGGATTGTATCTGGAGCAGAAGAGGCTTTCACAGGGACAGCTTTCTCTCTCTTTTGCTGAGCCATAAACTCCCTGCAGAAGTGACCTGTGGCAGAGGCCTGTTAGTATTTATCCCTGTTCATTTTAAAACACTAACCTCAAAGCCAAGAGATTGGAGGAGGGAGAGGGATTGAGGAGTTGCTGGTCAAAGGATACACATTTTCAGTCAGGAGGAACAAGGTTTCTTTTGTTGTTGTTTTTTGTCTGCTTGTGGTCTTACTCTGTTTCCTGAGCTGAAGTGGAACAATCTTGGCTCACTGCAGCCTCATCTTTCCTGAGCTCAAGCAGTCCTCCCACTTCAGCCTCCTGAGTAACTGGGACTACAGGCGTACACCACCACACCTGGCTACTCTTTTCCTATTTTTTGTGGAGACAGGGTCTTGCCATGTTGCCTAGCTGGTCTTGAACTCTGAGTTCAAGTGATCTTCCTGCCTTGGCCTCCCCAAGTTCTGGGATTACAGGCATGAGCCACCTTGGTTGGCCAAGATAGGAAAAATACATTTAAGAGAACTGTATTAGTACACAATGACTGTAGGTGTTTAATAACAGTATATTAGGCCAGGTGTGGTGACCCATGCCTGTAATCCCAGCACAGTCTCACGAAAAAGAATGACCCTAATCCCTGCCTTTTCCTACACAAAAGTTGACATCCGACAGGGTTAGTGATGATGCCTCTGTGATCTAGGACCAGAGGTACTTTGACACCCAAATCTTGCTGTGATTCTGCTTTCATGTAGTCTCAGCAAGTCTGATGGGATTTTGCACATATGGAACCTCTACCCCTATACATAAGAAGTGGTCTGATACACTGCCAGAGCCTGCTCCTAGGCTGGAGGCCTCAATCTATAGTCCTCAGTAAGACTTCTGAATAAAATAAACAAATAAATAAATAAATAAATTTAGAGATGGAGTTTCGCTCTTGTTGCCCAGGCTGAAGTACAATGGTGCGATCTCAGCTCACCGCAACCTCCATCTCCCGGGTTCAAGGGATTCGCCTGCCTCAGCCTCCTGAGTAGCTGGGATTATAGGTGCGTGCCGCCATGCCCGGTTAATTTTTCTGTTTTTAGTAGAGATGGGGTTTCACCATGTTGACCCCGCAGGTCTCGAACTCCTGGTCTCATGATCCGCCCCCCTCAGCCTCCCAAAGGGCTGAGATTACAGGCGTGAACCATCACGTCCGGTCTTAACTCCAGCTCTTTAGAGGATCTAAAGTGACCTTGATGGACTGTGGAAGAAATTACAACACGTGGAATTCCTTGAATAAAAATTAATTGACTTTTAAAAAAAAAAAGCACATAAATGATACATGGCTGATAGCTGTTTATAAACTGGATCTCTCAGGGTTAAATAAGTCATTTTAGGACTTGGGGCATTTAAGGAGATTGAGGCTGTTTTGTGCTTTTGGTAAGGAAAAATACCCAAATAAGCAAGTTATAAATAGAAGTGAAAACCTTCCACTGTAATGTTGTCAGTTCCTCTAGTTTTACCTCTGTTAGGGCAGGTAGGCATATTAAAATGCTGGAACCGAAAAGCTAGAAGTGTGTTCTTTATGGGGTCTGAAAGCTATGCCCCTAATCCCCTACATTTAATTCTAAGCCTGTTTGTCTCGTTTTTGTTACTCAGGGCTGATTTCGATGGAGACGGTATTGCATGAGTTTCACTAACACTGCTAGAAAGTGTGTTTTTCCTGTATTTGGAACCTCTGCATGGGTGAATTGGGGATTTCCACTCCACTTGAAAAAGGCTGAAAGTCTGCCTTGGTGAAAAAGTTTAGCTGCATGATTTTTCTTTGCTTTATTATAGCTATCTGTCATCAGCAAAGTTAACCCATCCTGAAGTTCTGCATGAAAACAATTTTTAAAAAATTAACCAATTAAGAACATTAATTTTTTTTTTTTTTTTTAGGGAGGGAAGGAGGAAGGGAGGAAGGCAGGAAGGGAGGGAAGGAGGAAGGGAGGGAGGGAGGAAGGGAGGGAGGAAGGAAGGGATGAAGGAAGGAAGGGGGGTGTGGGGGGGAGGGAGGGAGGGAGGGAAGGGAAGGAAGGAATTCAAGCAATGAGAGAGACATTGCTGACCTGGATCTAGAGGTTTACAAGTTGATTTCTTTTTCTGAGAGAAGGAAAGAAAAAACAAATGAGTAAAGGAGAGAAAGAGGAAGAGAGAGAGGGAGGGTGAATGGAAATATTGCTTTATTCTGAAAAAAAAAAATGGGTATTAATAATGGCCAATCAATGTTTCATTTAAACCTATGAGTAGGTGTGATGTGGTATTGACAAGAATGTATATTTTATGTATTTGAAGTGGAGAGCTCTATAAATATTTATTAAGTTTACTTGTTCCGGATCTGAGTTCGAGTCCTCGATATCCTTATTAATTTTCTGTCTCATTGAATCTAAGTCTCCTATCTGGGTGTTAGGATCGTTAGCTCTTATTGTTGCATTGATCCTTTTACCACTATATCTTTGTTGCTTTATAATCTATTTTATCCGCTACGAGAATTGCAATTCCTGCTTTTTATTTACTTATTTTTGCTCTCCATTTGGTTGGTAAATCTTTCTCCATCCCTTTGTTTTGAGTCTTTGTGTATCCTTGCATGTGAAACAGGTCTGGATGTAACATGCTGTTGGGTTTTGGCTGTGCCTTTTGATTGGGGGATTTAGTCGATTTAAATTTAGGGTTACTGCCATTTGATGTTAACTGGCTGTTTGATCCATTCATTGATGAATATTCTTCTTTATGTTAGTGCTCTTTACTTTTTGGTATATTTTTAGTAAGGCTAATACTGGTTGTTTCTTTCTGTGTGTAATGTCTCTTTCAGAAGCTCTTGTAAAGCAGGCCTGGTGGTAATAAAATCTCTTGAGTACTTGCTTGTTCATAAAAGATTTTATTTTTCCTTCAGTTGTGAAGCTTAGTTTGGCTAGATATGAAATTCTGGGCTGAAGGTTCTGTTCTTTGAGGATGTTGAATATTGGCCCCCACTCTCTTCTGGCTTGCAGAGTTTCTGCTGAGAGATCTGCTGTAAGTCTGATAGGCTTGCCTTTGTGGGTAACCTGACCTTTCTCTCTGGCTGCCCTTCATATTTTCTCCTTCGTTTCAACCCTGGTGAATCTAACGATTATGTGCCTTGGGGTTGCTCTTCTTGAGGAATATCTTTGTGGTGTTCTCTGTATTACTTGGGGTTGAATATTGACCTGCTTTGCTAGTTCAGGAAAATTTTCCTGAATAATATCCTGAAGGGTATTTTCCAGCTTGGATTCATTCTCTCTGTCACATTCAGGTACACCTATCAAACATAAATTTGGTCTTTTCACATAGTCCCCCATTTCTTGGAGACTTTGCTCATTCCTTTTTATCCTTTTATCTCTAATCTTGTCTTGTTTTCTTTCATTAAGTTGGACTTTGACCTCTGTTATCCTTTCTTCTGCTTGAACAATTCGAGTGTTTAAATCTGTGCATACTTCTCGGAGTTCCTGTATTGTATTCTTCAGTTCCATTAATTCACTTATATTCCTCTCTAAGTTGTCTATTCTCAATAGGATTTCGTCAAACCTTTTTTCAAAGTTCCTAGTTTCTTTACGTTGGGCTACAACATGTTCTTTTAACTCACAGAAGTTTCTTATTATACATTCCTTGAAGAGTGATTCTGTCATTGGGATGCACTCGTTCTCCGTCAAGCCTTGTTCCATTGTTGATGTGGAACTGTGATCCTCTTTAGAGGGAGAGGTGTTCTGATTTTGAGTATTCTCAGCCTTTTTACGCTGGTTTCTTCCCATCATTGTAAATTTATCCTCCTGTCGTCTTTGAAATTACCAACTTTCAGATTAGGTCTCTTGATTGGACGTCCAAGTTGTTAGTTCCCAGGGCCAGAGCAGCGGCGTTAAGACTGATGGTGCTTTTCTGCCCGGGATTCTCCTGTCTGGCTTCCTTCTTGTGTCCATAATGGGCGACTCTGCCTTCCCCGGGCTCCAAACCTCGGTCAGAAGGGGAACCAGTCTCGTTTACTCTGCACCGAGAGCTGCCGCGCTGAGGTGCTGTCACAGCCGCTGCACCAGTCTCAGGAGTCATGCTGGGGACCCGTGTGGGTCCTCCAAACCTCAGTCAGAAGGGGAGCTGGCCCTGTTTACTCTGCTCCGAGAGCTGCCGCGCCAGCCACAAGAGTTGCGCTGGCGGCCTGTGTGGGTCCTCCAAGCCTCGGTCAGAAGGGGAGCCAGCCCTGTTTACTTTGCTCCGAGAGCTGCCGCGCCAGCCACAAGAGTCGCGCTGGCGACTCGTGTGGTTCCTCCACTAGGGATCTTCTGCTCCATGAGTGACCAGAATTTGTCTGAAAGTGTGGCATCCTCTAGTTCTCTGTGCTTTGACTGAGAGCTGCAATCCCAAGCTGTTCAATTTTTTTTTTTTAATATGAGGTCTTGTCTGTCACCCAGGCTGGAGTGCAGTGACACAATCATAGCTCACCGTAACCTTGAACTCCTGGGCTCAATCTATCCTCCTGCCTCAGCCCCCAGAGTAGCTGAAACTGTAGGCTCACATCGCTATGTCCAGCTAATTTCAAAATTTTTTTTTGTGGAGACGAGGTCTCTCTTTGTTGCCGAGGTTGGTCTCAAACTCCTGGCCTTGAGCAGTCCTCCTACCTCAGCCTCTCAAGGTGCTGGGATTACAGGCATGAGCCACTACACCCAGCCCCATATTTTTTTTTAGAGACGGGGTCTGCTATGTTGCCCAGGCTGGCCTCAAACTCCTGGGCTCAAGTGATCCTCCCACCTCAGCCCTTTGAGTAGCCAGGACTGTCACTGTGTGCCACCATCCGGGCTCTTTATTTACTTACTTATTTAGAGGTAATTATTTATTAAAACAATTTTGAATAACTTCTGCTCATGTAATTTGCTTCCTGCCCCAGACCAGAATCCTTTAGCGATGTGTCTCAAAACCCAGGCACCATTCTTTGCAATTTAACAGCAGAGGGTGCTGTGAGCCTGTGGCTGCCAAGGCCTCTGCAGAAGAAAGAAAAAGGTGAAAGAGCCCCTCATGCAGCCAGCCTGAAAGGAGGCTTCTGGTTGTCCTGTTCCCTCGTGGCTTCTGATGACCTTGCCCATGGGATGTGGAGTATTGCATTCCCCAAAATGCAAGCAGGGAATCAAAGGACAAGCTGTGGCCTTTTGGAAATTATTTATCATCTCTGTTTTTGATGAGTTTCAATTCTTCTCCAATTAAATTGATGCTTGATATTTTGTGTATTTAACTCCATCATTCTAGCCGAACCAGATATTCCTTTTCCTTTTTTTCCTGAGACAGAGTCTTACTCTGTCACCTAGTCTGGAGTGCAGTGGTGTGATCTTGATTCACTGCAACCTTTGCCTCCCAGGTTCAAGCGATTCTCAGTCTCCTGAGTAGCTGGGATTACAGGGTATCTACCACCACGTCTGGCTAATTTTTGCATTTTTTATGTGGCACCTTTTATGTGACAGCTAAAAGGAGACAAAAATCAAACTGACATGAAACTTGACGGGAGATAGGAATTCACCATGTTGGCCAGGCTGGTGTCGACCTCCTGACCTCAAGTGATCCGCCTGCCTCGGGCTCCCAAAGTGCTGGGATTACAGGTGTGTGCCACCATGCCGGGCCTTTTTTTTTTTGAGAGGGTCTCACTCTGTCACCCAGGCTGGAGTGCAGTGGCATGATCTTGGCTCACTGCAGTCTCTGCCTCCTGGGCTCAAGCGATCCTCCCATATCAGCCCCCAGAGTAGCTGGGATCACAGGTGTGAACCATCATGCTCAGCTAATTTTTGTATTTTTTGGCGGAGATGGGTTTTATCTGTGCTCAATCTATCTTCCTGCCATAGCCCCTGGAGTAGCTGAAACTATAGGCTCACATTACTATGTCCAGCTAATTTTAAAATTAGCTGGGTGTGGTGGCATGCACCTATAGTCCCAGGTACTCTGGAGGCTGAGATGGGAGGATCACTTGAGCCCAGACTGCAGTGAGCAGTGATTACATCACTGCACTCCAGCCTGAACGACAAAATGAGACCCCCAAAAAAGGGTGAGAATAAAAAAAAAGTGCCAGGTGCAGTGGCTCGTGCCTGTAATCTCAGCACATTTTGGGTGGGTGAGTGGGCAGATCACCCTGAATGAGGGCTGCAGGGAAGTGGGAGGAGATGCAGTTAGAGAGAAAGGGGTCTTGTGGGTCCCTGTAAGGTTACAACTCTTACTCTGAGTGAGATCCCACCCATAAAGGGTTTTAAGCACAGAGCGAGTGTCTGACATTCATTTTAATGTAATCAGCATGGCTGCTGTGTTGAGAGACTGTAGTGGGAGGAACAGAAGGGAGTAGAGGAGGGGGTGTCTGTTGGGAGGTTGATACTGTGATCCTGGTGAGAGGAGATGGAGACTCAGGTCTTGGGGAGGAATGCGTTTGGACGTACTTGATGATTGGATGGGGGAGGGAGGGAAAGGGAGGGGTGAAGGATGCTCTGCTGGGACGGGAACAAGGATCTGGGGGTGACTTGCTGGGCCCTTCATTGCTGTGGCAGTGTCAGGGGATGGGGAGGTGCTGTAAGCAGACAGGGAGGGTCTCCAGGGATTATAGGGGTTTAGTCAACTTGAGCAATCAGCCTGTTTTCCAGCCTCCTGCCCTGCAGCCTGTTTTCCCCTAAACCCTATGTGGAATGTGGGCCCTTTGTTGTTTGGAACCAGCCCCTGACAGACCCCAACTCATAGATGAACCAGAGTGAACGTTCCTCAGGACTGTGCTAGAGTCTGCACCCCAGCAGGTGCACTGGCTTCATGACCATCACGTGTGACCTATGGGATGGCACGAGGCCTCACTGCGTTTGGACAATTGGGACCCCTCCTCCACCATCGATGACGCACCCTCTCCCGTTTCCATCACCCTGGAAAACCCTCCTGTCACTTTCCTTGGGGAGACACTGCTTTGGAGAACATGCCCCATGTCCTCCTTACTTGTGCCGAGTAAAACTCCTATTGATTAAAACCTGCGTTCTCTGGCGGTGGCTCAAGCCTGTAATCCCAGCACTTCGGGAGGCTGAGGCAGGTGGATCACCTGAGGTCAGGAGTTCAAGACCAGCCTGGCCAACATGGTGAAACCCCGTTTCTACTAAAAATACAAAAAATTAGCTGGGCTTGGTGGCATGCATCTGTAATTTCAGTTACTCAGGAGGCTAAGGCAGGCGAATTGCTGGAACCTGGGAGATAGAGGTTGCAGTGAGTCAAGATTGTGCCACTACACTCTAGCCTGGGTGACAGAGTGAGACTGTCTTAAAAAAAAACAAACAGAAAACAACAACAACAACAATAAAACCCTGTGTTCTCATGGCAAGCCATTTGTTACTTGCCAGGAGAACCAACCCCATTCTTCTGGGGTAAAGTGCTGGCAGCAGGGGCCCTGGAGGATCTCAGGAGCCGGTGTCTCTGTTCTGGTGCTTGGGGACTGAGTACAGCTCTGGACATTGTGATTATAGCTCAGTCTTTACTTACTCATTTCTCTTAAAAAAAAAAAAAAGGTTTTTTGCCTCCCTCTGCGAGGTCACACCTAGCCAGCGCCTGGGCCTAGAAGCGGGCTGCAGACCCTCAGCTCCTCCCACCACCTCCCGACCATGGACCCCCGCAGAGTGAACGAGCTTTGGGCTTTTGTGAAGATGTGTAAGCAGGATCCAAGCATTCTGCACACCTAGGAAATGGGCTTCCTGAGGGAGTGGGTAGAGAGTATGGGGGGTAAAATACCATCTGCTACTCAGAAAGCTAAATCGGAAGAAAATACCAAGGAAGAAAAACCTGATAGTAAGAAGGTAGAGGAAGACTTAAAGGCAGACGAACCATCAAGTGAGGAAAGTGATCTAGAAACTGATAATGAAGGTGTGATTGAACCAGACACTGACGCCCCTCAAGCAATGGGAGATGAGAATGCAGAGATAACAGAGGAGATGATGGATCAGGCAATTGATCAGAAAGTGTCTGCTATTGAAGCCCTAAATTGATGGTGAATTGCAGAAAGCCACTGACTTATGTTCACAGATGCCATCAAGCTGAATCCTCGCTTGGCCATTTTGTATGCCAAGAGGGCCAGTGTCTTCGTCAAGTTACAGAAGCCAAATGCTGCCATCCGCCACTGTGACAGAACCATTGACATAAGTCCTGATTCAGCTCAGTCTTACAAGTGGCGAGGGAAAGCATAGACTTCTAGGCCTCTGCGAGGAAGCAGCCCATGATCTTGCCCCTTGCCTGTAAATTGGATTATGATGAAGATGCGAGTGCAATGCTGAAAAAAGTTCAACTTAGGGCACAGAAAATTGCAGAACATTGGAGAAAGTATGAGCGAAAACGTGAAGAGTGAGAGATCAAAGAAAGAATAGAAAGAGCATGAGAGAGCGCAGAGCAGGGAAGAAGCCAGATGACAGCCAGGAAGGAGCTCAGTATGGCTCTTTTCCAGGTGGCTTTCCTGGGGGAATGCCTGGAATGGCCAAAATGCCTGGACTCAATGAAATGCTTAGTGATCCAGAGGTTATGGTGGCCTTCCAGGATATGGTTCAGAACCCAGCAAATATGTCAAAATATCAGAGCAACCCAAAGGTTATGAATCTTATCAGCAAATTGTCAGCCAAATTTGGAGGTCAAGCGTAATGGCCTTCTGATAAATAAAGACTTTGCTGAAGGAAAAGCAACCTAGATCACCTTATGGATGTTGCAATAATACAAACAAGTGTACCTCTGACCTCCTCATCAAGAGAGCTGGGTGAAGATAATCCCTACTCCTCTCCCCAAATGCAGCTGAAGCATTTTACAGTGGCTTGCCGTGAGGGTATTCATTCAGATAATGTTTTCCTGCTAGGAATTACAAACTTTAAACACTTTTTAACCTTAAAAATATTTGAAACAAATTTAAAGCGTTGTTAATTCTTATATTTTTCTCTTTTTTTTGAGATGGAGTTTCACTCTTGTTACCCAGGCTGGAGTGCAATGGCGCAATCTTGGCTCACCACAACCTCTGCCTCCTGGGTTCAAGCAATTCTCCTGCCTCAGCCTCCTGAGTAGCTGGGACTACAGGCATGCACCACCATGCCCAGCTAATTTTTTCTTTGTATTTTTAGTGGAGATGGGGATTTCACCATGTTGACCAGGATAGTCTCGATCTCTTGACCTTGTGATCCACCTACCTCAGCCTCCCAAAGTGCTGGGATTATAGGCGTGAGCCACCGCGCCTGGCCGTATTTTTCTTTACTAATCATTTTGGATTTTTCTTCTTTGAATTATTGGGCAGGGAAGATACTTAATGTGTAGAAGATTTTTGCTCTATTTTAAGTGAAATAAAAGTTTATTAGTATGAGGCAAACATAACTCATCTTGAGGATAAAGTCTGTGTTGGATATGTGGTTCCTGAAGCATTTTGACTTGTCTTTTTAAATGCTTTATCTTTTTCTTTAAAGGTTTATTGCAATAAAACTAATCGGAACCACCAGAATTTCAGTAGGGCCTGGGTAGGGACTGGAAGTGCTTGGCAGGGCGGCAGCAATCTTGCAGTGTTTTATATAACATGCACCCTTGGGCAGGTTGCCCTTAAATCTTACATTGTGGTGAAGGGATGATTTTTTTGTAATGCTGCAGTAGAGTTTGAGTACTTACTTCTGTTCTTGTCGAGTATATCTAATAAATGTATCATATTATGTCCACGTAGGGGAAATAAGGGAGTACTTTTCTTTTTTATATTTCTATGCTTCAAATTCTCTTTCCTAGTCAAAAAATGCCCAACTCTGCTTGTTACATTTTTCTCCCTGACTTTTCTTGGGCTAAAGACAGGCTTTTCCCACCAATGTCATCACTGCTCTCATCATTAACAGCATAATTATACAAGCATATTTAATGCTGAGTTTAATTTAACATGTAATACATACGGTAATTGTAGGTTAATACCCACAACAACTAGTTTCTTACTTGGCCTTGAGAATGCTTATTTAAGTTCCACTCTGGCAAAATCTCATCATATCAAAAGACACTGGAAAGAAGGATTCCCTTTGGTGTCTGGTCTTCTACTTAGAAAATACCTATTGCATATTTGCAAAGGTATATGCCACAATTGAGAAAAGAAAATCCTGTGATTTTTGTGTAGAAAAAATAATTTTTTAAAAATTAAAAAAAGGGGAAAAAAGGAAATAAAAGAAAGAAAATACCTATTGCAGTTAGAGTTTATCTTGTAGTATTCATCTTTGTATTTTGAAGATAATAAGGTTTGAATTAAATTGATATGCTCAGAAGGGAACCAATTTTTTTTGTCCAGTGTAAATTATAAATGAGATAACCGACAGTTACTCATTGTGGCGTTGTTGAGATGATGAAAGACTCACTGTCTTTGTATCCAGCTCTTCCTTAAATAGCGTTACCATACCTCCACCTCTGCTTGCTTTCTTTCCCTTCCCTCCAATGATAAAGAAAATGATAACTTTTCTGTTGTGCATTCAATTCTTATTTTAAACAAGAATTGAATAGGCCTTGTACCTGACATTGCTAAGTATAGGCCTTGTACCTGACATTGCTATGTTTCTACCGATGTTTCAATTTAAAGTGCTAGTGTTTAAAAACATTTTCAAGGGATAAGACCTTCCGTACTTTGCTTATTTGAAGAATCCGTGGTAGGAGCAGTGAAGTCAATTCTGTGGAGCACATTTCTAAAATAGCACATTTCTGAAATCATAAATGAGTTGATTCAGGTTCTAATCCTTTGGCATATACAAGCAGACAGAAATGCATCTGTTATGTAAATGAGAAAAGGCCATTATGCTGATGGAGCATGCTTTTTAAATCCTTTAAAAACACCATATAAACTTGCATTTGAGCTTGAAGAAAAAAAGGTTTTTTGATAGTTTAGTTAGGCAGCAGAGGGGTCTTCTGATTTTTATGGGGTGGTTGGCTAAGTTTAACCACCCAGAAACAAATGTTTCTCATTAAGAAACATTAGGCTGGTCCGATGGTAGTGGGTTATCAGAACTTATTAACATTAGTGTCGCTAAAGTTGATATACAACCCCCCGCTGCTAAATTTCACTGGCTTAAGAAAAAAAGAAATCTTAGTTAAAAATAAAACAAGACATAGTTACCCCCAGAAAAAAGAAAAAACAAATTAGGGAAAGCATGAGCTTTGGAGCCCACAGTTTTTACCCTGCCATTTTGATTACAAGGGTGTTTTAACTTAGGTGACATTTTCTCGTAAATACGTTGAAATCAGAATTCTACCAACACTGATGACTTTTCATTAAAACTCTGTAAATTGTGGATTAATATGGAAAACCGGCCGGGTGCATTGGCTCATGCCCGTAATCCCAGCACTTTGGGAGGCCGAGGCAGGCGGATCATGAGGTCGGGAGATCAAGACCATTCTGACCAACATGGTGAGACCCCGTCTCTGCTAAAAATACAAAAATTAGCTGAGCATGGTGGTATGTGCCTGTAATCCCTCAGCTACTCAGGAGGCTGAGGCAGAAGAATTGCTTGAACCAGGGAGTCGGCGGTTGTAGTGAGTGGGAGATTGCCACTGAACTCCAGCCTGGCGACAGAGAGAGACTCCGTCTCAAAAAACAAATGAACAAACAAAACACAAATCACAAAGCAGAATAGGACAACTAACCTTTTTTTTTTTTTTTTTTTTTTTTTAAACAGAGTCTCTTTATCCTGTTGCCCAGGCTGGAGTGCAGTAGCGCTATTGTAACGTCCAACTTCTGGGCTCAAGGGGTCCTTGTACCTCAGCCTCCCGAGTAGCTGGGATTGTAGGTGCAAGCCACCACACCCAGCCATTGACTCTTAATATTTCTCACATTTTTTTAACCTTTAGAGAAATCTCTGATGTATCTGATGAAATAGTTGTCTGAAGTTCAGTAGCTCTTTCGGGTTCATGTCGATTTTCGATACTCTCTTCAAGAGGCATTGATGGATCTAGGATTTAAAAAAGGTTTCTCATATTCTCAGTACTTGTTTTTCCCAAATGTTAACTTCAGTTATTTCTGTTTCTTTTGTATTTTTTTATTTTAGTTTTTTGTAGCTATGGAGTCTCCCTGTATTGCCCAGGCAGGTCTTGAGTTCCTGAACTCAAGTGATTCTCCTGCCTCAGCCTCCCAGAGTGAGCCACTGAGACTTGGCCCTCAGTTATTTCTCAATGATGAGATTGGAGTGATTTTTATTTTCATCTTTATACTTTTCAGTAGTTTTCAACATATCTGAAAGAAATGGTCTTCTTTGTAATTCCTTTGTGTGATACTTTTCTAATCACAAAAAGCAGGATAAAGAGCCAGGTATGGGGATATGCACTTATATAATCCTAGATGCTCAGGAGGCTGTGGAAGGATGATCGTTTGAGCTCAGGAGTTTGAGAGCAGCCTGAGTAGCATAGCAAGACTCTGCCTCAACAAGAACAACAAAAAGTTAAAATACTCTGTCAGAGCAATAAAGACCTTAAACTTCCAAAGGTCAACTCAGTAAAACACAACCAACCAAGTTCCCTGAAACTCTCAATTATGATTTTACTACCAAAGCAGTCACTGTCTTGGAAGGATGACTGGCTCTCAGGAGGCTGCCTCAAATGATGCATGTGAAATTCACGTGGGCTTCTGATGTGTGGTATGTGTGTGTTTTGAGATTGTGTTTCCTGCTGTTTATAACAGGAGGATAGGCCAGGCGGGGTGGCTCCTGCTTGTAATCCCAGCACTTTGGAAGGCTGAAGTGGGCGGATCACCTGAAGTTGGAAGTTCAAGACCAGCCTGACCAACATGAAGAAACCCCATCTCTACTAAAATTACAAAATTAGTTGGGTGTGGTGGCATGTGCCTGTAATCCCGGCTACTCGGGAGGCTGAGGCAGGAGAATCGCTTGAACTCGGGAGGCGGAGGTTGTGCTGAGCTAAGATATCGCACCATTGCACTCCAGCCTGGGCAAAAAGAGCAGAAACTCCATCTAAAAAAAAAAAAAACACAAAAAACAGGAGGATAGTCTGGTCAACCACAACAAGGAGACCAAGCCAACAGCCATCATCAGCAAAGGGACAGAATAATGGCAGTTGGCAAGGCAAATGAGGCCTAGTAAAGGAAATGCAAGTACAATGAGGGCGATGATTCAATCTCTATGCAGGAATATTGCAGATAAAATCAATGCTGCTGCTTTTTTCTTTTATAAAGATGGGGCTACACCATGTTGTCCAGGCTAGTCTTGAACTCTGGGCCTCAAGCAATTCTCCTGTCTTGCCTCTTAGTGTTGGGATTACAGGCATGAGCCACCGGACCTGTCCTGAAAATATTTTATACTGAAAAAGTTACAACGTAGAGTTGAATTGGAAACATTATTGTGAAATCATAACCTTTAAGATAAATATAATTTCCTGGCTTTGACCCTAAAATACAGTTCATTAACAGCATTTCTTTTCTGTCTTTTTTTTTTTTGAAATGGAATCTCTCTCTGTTGCCCAGGCTAGAGTGCAGTGGCAGGCACAACCTTGGCTCACTGTAACCTCCACCTCCAGAGTTCAAGTGATTCTCCTGCCTCAGCCCTGGAGTAGCTGGGACTACTGGCACACACCACTGTGCCTAATTTTTGTATTTTTAGTATAGATGGGGGTCTCACCATATTGGCCAGGTTGGTCACAAACTCCTGACCTCAGGTGATCCGCCTGCCTCGGCCTCCCAAAGTGCTGGAATTACAGGCATGAGCCACCATGTCTGATTCATCAATAGCATTTCTTCCACCAACACCCACTCTCATGCCCCCGTCAAAAGGAAACGAGACTTCTTGGTGGGTGGCTGATTCTGTGTTTTGGAACAAGGAAAATTTAGAAAGGGCCTAGAACATAAGGATTTTAGGCTGGTAATGGTTGAAGGGTAAGAAAGCCACTGACCAAATTGTAGCAATTTGACATCACGAAAGGAACATAGTAATTATGTTTATTTATAACTAACAATTATGATTAAAATAAGTTGAGGGTGTGAAAGACCTCAAAACAAAAAATTGGCATATGATTTTCTGATAATATGATATATGATTTTTCTCTGCTTTTGTGATACTTGAAGCACCATAAAGGGGACAGGGAGCTGGAGTGTCACAGGGGCTGAGGCAATGTAATTGGTTAAGCCACCAGCAGGGTGTTCGATCACCAACAAAAAGAAAAAGTCCTATCCCAAAGGCCCATGGGGCTGAAGCAGGTTTTGGTTCCCTCTAGAACTTCTGAAAGTCAGCCTGTATCTTGATACACAGCAACGGAGCTTAGTCATGTCTTTCCAGTCACTGGCTGCTCAGAGAGTTTGTTCCCCACCTCCTGGGAGAACTTTCCTGGGAAGAGGCCAGTGTTTCTATCTAAGCCTGACTGGTCCTGTGAATTTCCAGCCTTCTTCTCATTTCAGGTTGGGAGTGCCTACGCACATTTTTTGTTGTTGTTAAGTCATTTGTGGACCTCTATTATTGTTGAATCTATCATTTGTTTTCCAAGTTGGGAGCAAACAGTAATATATCGCTTCATTTATTACTCAACCAAGATTGCTGGAGGCCTCCTCATGTGTCAGGCCAGGGCTAGGCACAGGGCGAGCAAAGAAGGTATGGAGCTGCCCTCATGGAGCCAAGTCTAGTGGGGAAGATGGACCTGATTCAAATTATCACAAAGAGACGCTTAGTAGAGAGCAAAGTAAAAGGGGTGCTTTGGCAGGCCCAGAAGAAGAACTTGATCATGACTCAGGGTGGGTGGGCAGGGAGGCTTCCTTGAGAAAGTGCTATTGATGTGGAGAGTGAATTATGTGAAGAGGCAGGGGAGTGTTCTGAGAAGAGGGTTGTGTGAAACCCTCAGCTTGGAGGAGGGCTGGAGTGTGTTGCATTGGGGGAATCAAGAGGACATTGGCTGCACTTTGTGGAATGAGGTGAAGGTGGCCAGGTCAGATGTGGTAGACAAGGTCCAGTTGGAGTAGACTTTGGAGGCTATATAAAGGTTTTGCTTTGTTTTGGTTTGGTAAGAGCATTATTGAGATATAATTCACACGCCACAAAATTCATCCATTTAAAATGTACTGTTTGGTAGCTGGTTGAGGTGGTTCACACCTGTAATCCCAGCATTTTGGGAGGCAGAGGCAGGTGGATCACTTGAGGTCAGGAGTTCGAGACCAGCCTGGTCAACATAGTGAAACCCCATCTCTATTAAAAATACAATTAGCTGGGCGTGGTGTCAGGCACCTGTAATCCTAGATACTCAGGAGGCTGAAGCAAGAGAATTGCTTGAATCCAGCAGGTAGAGGTCGCAAAAAGCCGAGATCCCGCCACTGCACTCCAGCCTGGGTGACAGAGCAAGACTCCATCTCAGAAAACAAACAGGCGGGGCACAGTGGTTCATGCCTATAATTGCAGCACTTTGGGAGGCTGAGGTGGGTGGACCACCTGAGGTCGGGAGTTCAAGACCAGCCTGACCAACATGGAGAAACCCCATCTCTACTAAAAGTGTAAAATTAGCCAGGCATGGTGGTGCATGCCTGTAATCCCAGCTACTCAGAAGGTTGAGGCAAGAGAATTGCTTGAACTCGGGATGTGGAGGTTTCAGTGAGCTGAGATCACACCACTGCTCTCCAGCCTGGGATAGAGCGAGACTCCATCTCAAAAAAATAAAAAATAAATAAAATAAAAATAAGAAATAAAAGGCCGGGTGCAGTGGCTCATGCCTGTACTCCCAATACTTTGGGAGGCCGAGGCTGGCAGATCATGAGGTCGGGAGTTCGAGACCAGTCTGGCCAACATGCTGAACCCGTCTCTAGTAAAAATACAAAAATTACCCGGGCGTGGTGGCGCGTGCCTGTAGTCCCAGCTACTCAGAAGGCTGAGGCAGGATAATCACTTGAACTTGGGAGGCAGAGGTTGCAGTGAGCCATGATCATGCCACTGCACTCCAGCCTGGGACAGAGTGAGACTCGATCTAAATAAATAAATTTAAAAAGTAAAATTAAAAATAAAAGGCAGGGGGAGGGGGTGGGTCATGCCTGTAATCTTAACATTTTGGGAGGCCGAAGTGGGCAGATCACTTGAAGTCAGGAATTTGAGATTAGCCTTGCCAACATGGTGAAACCCTGTCTCTACTAAAAATACAAAAATTAGCCAGTTGTGGTGGCAAATGCCTGTAATCCCAGCTATTCGGGAGGCTGAGGCAAGAGAATTGCTTGAACCTAGGAGGTGGAGGTTGCAGTGAGCTGAGATCATGCCATTGCACTCCAGCCTGGGGGATAAGAGCAAAACTTGTCTCAAAAATGAAAGAAAGAAAGTACAATTCGGCAGGGCATGGTGGCTCATGCCTGTAATCCCAGCACGTTGGGAGGCCAAGGTGGGAGGATTGCTTAAGGCCAGGAGTTTGAGACCAGCCTGGGCAACATAGTGCAACTTCATCTCTACAAAAAACACACAAAAAATGAAAAACAAGCTAGCCAGGCATGGTGGTATGTGCCTGTAGTCCCTGCCACTCTAGAGGCTAAATTGGGAGGATCTCTTGAGCCCAGGAGGTTGAGGCTGCAGTGAGCTATGATCATACCACTGTATTCCAGTCTGGGTGTCAGAGTAAGACCCTGTCTCAAAAAAAAAAAAAAAAAAAAAATAATGTTGTAAAAACAAAAATGAAATAAAAAAAGAAAAAATACAATTTGTGGCCGGGCGCAGTGGCTCAAGTCTGTAATCCCAGCACTTTGGGAGGCCGAGGCGGGTGGATCACGAGGTCAAGAGATCGAGACTATCCTGTTCAACATGGTGAAACCCCGTCTCTACTACAAATGCAAAAAATTAGCTGGGCATGGTGGCACGTGCCTGTACTCCCAGCTACTCAGGAGGCTGAGGCAGGAGAATTGCCTGAACCCAGGAGGCGGAGGTTGCAGTGAGCCAAGATCGTGCCATTGCACTCCAGCCTGGGTAACAAGAGTGAAACTCCGTCTCAAAAATAATAATAATAATACAATTGGTTGGTTTTTAGTATATTCACAGAGTTGTACAGTAACCAGAGTCAATTTTAGAATATTTTCATCACCCTAAAAAGAAACCCTGCAGCCTTCAGCAGTCATTCTCCATTTCCCCCAGACATCTAGCCTTAGGCAACCACCAGTCTACTTTCTGTCGCTATGGATTTGCCTGTTCTGGACGTTTTTATAAATGGAATTATATGGTATCCGATCTTTCATGCCTTGCTTCTTTCATTTAGTATAATGTTTTCAAGGTTCATCCACACTCTAGCAGGTATTCATGCTTCATTCCTTCCGTAGCCAAATAATATTTCACTGTATGGCTAGACTACATTTTGTTTATCATTGGTTGATGGACATTCAGGTTGGTTCTGCTTTTTAGCTATTATGAATAATCCTGATCTGAATATTCATGTACAAGTTTTTCTTTCCTTTTTTAAATTTATATATATAAATTATGTATATATATATATAATATATATTTTTAAATTAAAAAATGGATATGGGTAGAAAATAAAAAACTAAAAAAACAAAAACAAAAAAAAGAAGAAAAAAGATACCAAAAGAAATGAGGCCGGGCACAGTGGCTCACACCTGTAATTCCAGCACTTTGGGAGGCTGAAGCAGGTGGATCACTTGAGGTCAGGAGTTGGAGACCAGCCTGACCAACATGGTGAAACCCTGTCTCTACTAAAAATACAAAAAAGTAGCTGGGCATGGTGGCACATGCCTGTAGTCCCAGCTACTCAGGAGGCTGAGGCAGGATAATTGCCTGAACCTAGGAGGCGGAGGTTGCGGTGAGCTGAGATCGCACCATTGCACTCCAGCCTGGGTAACAAGAGCAAAACTCCGTCTCAAAAAAAAAAAAAAAAATTAGCCAGGTGTGGTGGTGTGCGCCTGTAATCCCAGCTACTCAGGAGGCTGAGATAGAAGAATTGCTTGAACCCAGGAGGCAGAGGTTGCAAGTGAGTCGAGATTGAGACACTGTGTTCCATCTAGGGCAACAGAGCAAGACTCCATCTTAAAAAAAAAAACAGAAATGAAATAACACACAAAAAAGAAAAAAAATAAAGACAGGTTCTCACTATGTTGCCCAGGCTGGTCTTAAACTCCTGGACTCAAGCAATCCTATGTCTTTGGCCTCCTAAAGTGCTAGAATTGCAGGCATGAGCCACAGTGCCTGGCCAAGTGTTTCATAATAAAGATTTACATCCTGTGAACAGTAATATCCATTAAAAAGTTTCAGGCAACAGTGTGATACCAGATTTTGGGTTTAAAAAGATCACTGTCAGTCTTCTGGTGAATGGATATGAAAAGGTGGAGAGTGAATGCGGGGAGCAGTTAGAAGGCCATTGCAGGCCATTGCCATTGATGGTGATGACTTTGACCTGGGGTATGCAGCACCAGACATGGCAAGAAATGGCAGATTTTAGACATATTTAAGGGGTAAAAGTAAGAGGATTTGATGGATTGGGAAGGAGGAAGATGGCAGGTGGATGGATGGACTTACTGTTCACTGAGACAGAATTCTAAAGATGACCAGGTTTGGGGTAAAATATTAAGAAGCTAAACTGGGTGTGGTGGCTTATGCCTGGAATCCTAGCACTTTGGGAGGCTGAGGCATGAGGATCATTTGAGTCTAGGTGTTTGAGACCAGCCTGAGCAACATAGAGGTACACCTTGCCTTTTTTTTTGAGACGGAGTCTTGCTCTGTCATCAGGATGGAATGCAGTGGCATGATCTCGGCTCACTGCAACCTCTGCCTCCCTGGTTCAAGTGATTCTCCTGCCTCAGCCAATGGAGTAGCTGAGATTACAGGTCCAGCTAATTTTTTGTATTTTAAGTAGAGATGGGGTTTCACTATGTTGCCCAGGCTGATTGCAAACCATTGCAATTTTTAAATTTGATTTTTTTTTTTTTCATAATTACAGGTAGAGGCCAGGCATGGTGGCTCATGCCTGTAAACCCAGCACTTTAGGAGGCTGAGGCAGGCACATTGCCTGAGCTCAGGAGTTTGAGACCAGCCTGGGCAACATGGTGAAACCCCATCTATACTAAAATACAAAAAATTAGCTGGGCATGGTGGCGCATGCCTGTAGTCCCAGCTATCCCGGAGGCTGAGGCAGGAGAATTGCTTGAATCCGGGAGGCAGAGGTTGCAGTGAGTTGAGATCGTGTCACTGCACTCCAGCCTGGGCGACAGAGTGAGACTCCATCTCAAAAACAAACAAACAAACAAACCCAGTATGGAGGCACGTGCATGTGGTGCCAGCTACTTGGGAGGTTAAGGCGGGAGGAACCCTTGAACCCAGGAGGTGGAGGCTGCAGTAAGCCATGATTGCACCACTGCACTCCAGCCTGGGTGACAGAGTAAGACCCTATCTCAATAAAATAAAACAAAAACCAAAAAGCCTTTCAGTTCTTAAGCTGAGGAGAACAAGGTCTGCAAGCATTCACAATCCTTAGAAGTCACCTACAGAAAATGGATAACCTGAATCTGAAAGGCATGGAAACTATTTTTCTCTCTGCTGGGGACATTACCCTAAGGGTAGCTGAGCAAAGAGAATACAACCTTTCTTTCTTTCTTTTTTTTGAGACGGAGTTTCGCTCTTGTTACCCAGGCTGGAATGCAATGGCGCAATCTCAGCTCACTGCAACCTCCGCCTCCTGGGTTCAGGCGATTCTCCTGCCTCAGCCTCCTGAGTAGCTGGGACTACAGGCACGCACCACCATGCCCAGCTAATTTTTTGTATTTTTAGTAGAGACAGAGTTTCACCATGTTGACCAGGATGGTCTCGATCTCTTGACCTCGTGATCCACCCACCTCAGCCTCCCAAAGTGCTGGGATTACAGGCGTGAGCCACTGTGCCCAGCCAAACTTTCTTATTATTTTCAGCTTCCCTCCCCATTCTTCTTAAGTTATCCTGATCAATTGCCACTGGTAGGGTTTAAATTCTCCCTAAAATTATCTGTCTCAGATCCTCATCAGCTTACATTACAATCGAACTAGCCTAAAAGGGCCCCTCTCTGGCTACAGAAAGCACTTTTTCATCTTTGTTTTCATTTTTTTTTTGAAATTTTGCAATTCCTTCCCTCATGAAGATTATGGAAGAATCAGAAAAGATGATGGTTAATATTTTATATTGTGGGAAACCTCCTTAAACATTTGAAATGCTCAAATATGTCACAATCTGCCTGGGGAACATTCTGGCAGAGGGTAAAAAGAGCTATGAAACTTTTCAAACCTTTGACCCAGCAATACCAGTTTTGGGAATATACCCCAAGGAAATAACCCAAAATGGAAAAAATGTAATTTGTGTAAAGATGTTCATGTGCTGCTATTTATAAGAGTGAAGAATTGGAAATAATCCAAATACCAAATAAGGAAATGGCTCAGCAAATTATGGTATAGTGACATAAGGAAAACACCAGCAAATGATTTTAATGACAGGAATGTATCCTCTGCTCGTTCTGGGGAATGTGTAGATTAGATTTTTTTAAGTGACAAAAAACCCCGAAAAAAAATAAAACACCAAATGGAAAGGTTACAACTATGAAAAATGCATGTTGTGGAAAAAAGTTTAGAAGTGACTCTTGAGGAAAGGAAAACATAGTTTAGAGTCGGGTTTGGGTACTTTGTAAGTTGCTTGTGAATTTCAGTATCTACTGCAGTATATTTCCAGGCCTGACCATTTTGATCCTAAACA
Organism: Callithrix jacchus; assembly: GCF_049354715.1. Lineage (NCBI taxonomy): Eukaryota > Metazoa > Chordata > Mammalia > Primates > Cebidae > Callithrix > Callithrix jacchus. The sequence goes on from NC_133506.1 coordinate 120,976,926, forward strand.
CAGCTGTTTGAGTATATAAAGTAGATAGCATTTACAAGGTAGACCAATGGGTTTTTGTTTGGCAGCAAAAACTCTTCGTCGTTTTGTCCCCATGCACGGGAAAATGTGAATGCTAGCAGCATCAGAGTTTGCTGTGGAGTCTGGAGACTCTGAGGACTGGAGAGCTGCAAAGACATGTGGGTGCTACAACCTTCCTGGAATTGGTCCACTGTCTGCTGGAAGATCAATCTCCAGACATTGCTCAGGGCTCACCACAACGAACCAAGTGGAAGGAACCTACTTTTTCAGAGGAGAGAGAGGAAGAAATTAAATTTCAGAAGCCAAATAAATCAGAGATGCCCAAGAAACATTTACAGAAAAGTAACACTGACTCTTAAATTACTAATACAGAGTCAGGCCTGCAGAAGACTCATATTTCTTTTTTTAAAAAAATACGGAACACAAGAATTCAGAATATGAAACTGAACAGTCAGATCAAGAAACTAAGAGGAAATTGAATCAAGGAACTGGAAGAAATAGGAAGGAGGTGGATAGATATTTGTAGCAAGCTTTAGGAGCTATATAGTATTTTTAAAATAATATATCCTGGATGTAAATTAATATTTAACAACCAGTAAGCAAGAAAACACAATGGAATGAACTATTATTAAAGTTTACACATTATTTAAAATTCACTTTTCTAGTGAATTCTTAACAACCTCATCAGAGGTCAGGCACGGTGGCTTACTCCTATAATCCCAGCACTTTAGGAGGCTGAGGCGGGCAGATCACCTGAGGTTAGAAGTTCAAGACCATCCTGGCCAACCTGGTGAAACCCCATTTCTACTAAAAGTACAAAAATTAGCCAGGCTGGGTGGTTGGTGCTTGTAATCCCAGCTATGTAGGAGGCTGGGGTGAGAGAATCACTTGAACCTGGGAGGCAGAAGTTGCAGGGAGCTGAGATTGTGCCACTCCAGCCTGGGCAAGAGAGCGAGACTCCCCGTCTCAAAACAAAAGCAAAACAACCTCATCGGAAGGCTATTTGGCCTGGGATATTTTTTTCCTTTCTCAACCTTATCTTGGACAGTAAGAAGTAATTAAATCAGGATCTTTTTTATTAGTAACGAACAGAAATTAAAATGGGAGTATGTACCAACAGTATTGGACATGAATTTTACAGCAATGAGACAACAGAGAAGTATGTCATCTCTTCCACCTTCTCCAAAGAAGTCGAATCCAAGCGGAGAATCATTCAGCACCAGAGTTAGCCAGAGTTTGTCTTAACTATGTTCTTTGTTCATCTGAGAATGTGTTTTGTTCTACTCTTTCCTCTCCCTGGTGATTTAACAACAATGTGAAGTACACCCAGAGCCTTTTTTTTAGGGAGAGCAGTTTATTTTCCAAACTTAACAATAGGTGGCTGTCTGCCAGCCCTGCCCATTTCCCCCTCACTCTTTGGCTAAGACTCTCAGTCTGGCTCCACATTTTATCCTGTATTTAATGATGTGCACATCTGTGGGTACCTAGTAACATATGCAGCTCAACGTCTCTACAAGAGGCCTGGAGCCAAGAGTCATTTTACTGATGTGAACTCATGTGACAACTCCAGTTGTTTTAAAAAGTAAACCTGATGGTAGGGAAAGATTTTGGAATTTAGAATGAAAAATCTACTTAAGATAGACCTGAGCGGGGTGCAGTGGCTAATGCCTGTAATCCTAGCATTTTGGGAGGCTGAGATGGGAGGATTGCTTGAGCCCAGGAGTTTGAGATCAACTTGGGCAACAGAAGGAAACCTTATTTCTACAAATACATACAAAAAACCCTTCAAAATTAGCTGGGCATGGTGGCCTGCACCTGTAGTCCCAGCTACTTGGGAGGCTGAGGTGGGAGGAACACGTGAGCTTGGGAGGTGGAGGCTTCAGCAAGCCGTGATTGGGCCACTGCTCTCCAGCCTGGGCAAGAGAGTGAGGCCCCCATCACAACCAACAGCAACAAAATGGGTTGAGTTCAGCTATCTCCTAACTAGAGCATAAATTAACTCACCAGTTGATGAAATTATTATGTTTGGGATCATTTACACTTTGGAAGTTCCTAGAAGCGTATCTCACATCTGTGTAGAGCACCGAAGGTGAGAAATGGGAGAGGGCAGAGTTCTGGAGATAACAGTTGGCGGCCACTGTAGCTAGCGAGCCTGCTGACAAAGCTCAGAGAGCCAGATCAAAGACCAAGGCTGCTGTGTCAGCTTCTCCCCGATCGGCCCTAGTACCCATCGGGAGTCAGGGCCTCACCTAAGGCTCTTACACCAAGGAAGCCTTTGGAGGCTTTGGGGCAGGGGTGTCCATAGCGTTCTCACAACAGTCTGTAAGGAGAGATGACGCCCCTGTCATTCCATTGCAGTCACTGTGGAGGGAAAAAATGGACTGGCAGGAAAGACTTTGGTAGCTTAAAGATCTAAGTAAAGAAGCTGACATGCCACCTACCTTATTAAATCAATTAAGCCAAATTACCTTTCTCAAAAGGCTCATTTGAGTTAATGGCCAGGGTGGATCAAGCAGGGATCAGTGGCAGCTTTGCCAATCGGCTGAGTAGAAGGAGATTCGAATGAAAAGATGGGGTCGAAAAGATGACATTCCTGCCCCCAAAGGTGACACGCCTCTGTCAAGAATCCCAAAACAGTTCATCATGGAGGGAAAGAAATTTGATTTTCATTCTTTTTTTTCCACAAATTTCTTTCTGTCTTTTTTTAACTGCTTGACATCTCAGAATTTTTTTTTTTTTTTAAGACCGATTCTCATTCTGCCTCTCAGGCTGGACTGCAGTGGTACAGTCTCAGCTCGCTGCAACCTGCGTCCCCAGGGTTCAAAAAATTCTCCTGCCTCAGCCTCTTGAGTAGCGGGAATTCCACACCCAGCTAATTTTTGTATTTTTAGTAGAGACGGGGTTTTGCCATGTTGACCAGGCTGGTCTTGAACTCCTCACCTCAAGTGATCCACTTGTCAGGCGTGAGCCTCTGTGTCTGGCTCCAGTTTTCATTCTTTTTGCCTCTGGAGAGAGAGGAAGGAGCACAGAATAATAAAAGATTAGAATCTCTAGTTTTGTGATGGAGCAGAATGATACCATTCCAATGTTGAAGTTGAGTTGAACTGATGTGAGGGCAATGACTATGGAATGGGAAGAGCAGAATAAGAAAGAGGGAAGGTAGCAGAAAGGAAAGTATTGAAAATGTGCTGGCTGGAAAACCAGCTTCTTGCTAAAAAAAACCCTCAAACTCCATAAAAACACCCAGCTGTTCCTGGTTGTAGTTAGTTATTATTGTATCCTGGGGAGATTTACGAAAGTAAAAGAAGAGAGAAACCCATAATATAATTAGGAGAAGGCCATTTCAAACACAATTATTCTAGCTGTGCCTTTAATTTGGTTAACAAGCCCTCAGTCTGGCTCCAATAATCTGGCTCTACTGTTTACAGATGTCTTTTACTTCTGTTTCAACAGCTGGGCGTTGACACAGCAGCCAAATACACACAGGAGACTGGCAGAGAGGAGATGGCTCTTTGCTAAGAATCAGGAGATCTGTGGACACATTAGTTACATGACTTAGAGGCACCATTTCACCTCTCTTGGCCTTCATTTCTATATCCAAAATGAAAATGAAAAAAATTTTTGAGTAGAATTTATAGTAAGCAACTTTCTTTTTTTGAAATAAAGGCCAACCCAGGAGAAGCAAAAAATATTTATAGACTTCTTTCTTTTATTGAGAAAGGCAGCCCAGATGCAGCTTTATTTTTATTTATTTATTTAGAGGCAGGGTCTTGCTCTGTCACCCAGGCTGGAGTGCAGTGGCACAATCATGGCTTACTGCAGCTTCACCCTCCCAGGCTCAAGCAATCTTCCCACCTCTGCCTTCAGAGTAGCTGGGACTACAGGTGCACATCATAATGGCTGGCTAATTTTATTAAAAGAATTTTTTTTTTTATAGAGATAGGGTCTTGCCATGTTGCCCAGGCTGGTCTTGAACTCCTGGCTTCAAGCAATCCTCCTGCATGGGCCTACCAAAGTCCTGGGATTACAGGCATGAGCCACCATGCCCAGTCCAGATACAGCTTTGTATTTTTAAATTTTCATTTATTTTTAATTATTTATTATTATTTTAGATTGAGTCTCACTCTGTCGCCAGGCTGGAGTGCAGTGGCGCCATCTCAGCTCACTGCAACTTCCCGGGTTCAAGTGATTCTTCTGCTTCAGCCTCCTGAGTAGCTGGGACTACAGGCATGTGCCACCACACCTGGCTAATTTTTGTATTTTTAGTAGAGATGGGGTTTCACCATGTTGGCCAGACTTGTCTCAGACTCCTGGCCTCAGGTGATCCTCCTGCTTCAGCCTCCCAAAATGCTGGGATTACAGGTGTCAGCCACCATGCCTGGCTGGATGCATCATTTTAATCATTCTCCCTGAAATTAGACTTTGGGCTTTGAGCTTTCCCTCTGGATTCATGCAGGTCTTGGTTCTCTGATGGACGTGACTTTTGTTGTCTGCTTCTTCATGACACTTCTAGTCAATTATTTCCTTAACCACATAACCAGAAGGCTATTTAGCCAGAGGGTTTTCTGTTCTCAAGAGGCTCTTGAAAAACTCTTGCATACAAATGATATAGTCCTATCTTATTTACAGGCCTTAAAATCTAGTTCGGCGGTTACTGCGGAGTGAAGTCAGTAAATATTAGTAATTCAGCAGCTGCAGTCATGGTTTTCAGAAAACAAGTCAGCAAATTTTGACAGGTTGCAAACAATGAGTCAATTGATTAGGGCTGGAATTTCAGATATACAGACATGTCTTCAAATGAACTGGTCCCAGAACGCCTGTCGGAACAACAAGGTCACTGGCAACAGAAGTGGAGGAGCGCACTGATAGTTCGTCACGTAAAATCTGACCACCTGGCCACCGTCATGTAAAATCTCTGAAATCCCTGCTCTTTGGGAGGCTAAGGTGAGAGGATCGCTTGAGCCCAGGAATTGGAGACCAACCTGGGCAGCATAGTGAGACCTCGTCTCTAAAAATAAATAGCCAGGTGCAGTGGTTCTTCCAGCTACTCGGGATTCTGAGGCAGGAGGATCGCTTCATCCTGCAAGGTCAAGGCTGCAGTGAGCAGTAATGGTGCCACCACACTCCAGTCTGGGCAACAGAGAGAGACTCTGTCTATAAAAAAAGAAAAGAAAAGAAAAGAAAAAGAACAATCTGACTACCTAATTGGTCTTGCTTTAAAATGCTTCCAAACCATAGAAGTAGACAAAGTTATGATAAAGGGTGTAATCCTGGGAAATCAAAAGAGACGACAAAACCAAAAATACTGTAAAACTGTTCCTAACTAAGCCTTCAGGAAAACAGTGGCAGTTCCTAAAAAGGTTAAATATAGAGTTCCCACATCTCCCAGCAATTCCACTCCTAGGAATGTACCCAAGAGAAATGAAACCAGACATCCACACAATAACTTGCACACAAATGTTTGTAGCACTGTTGTTCATAGTAGCCAAAAAGTGGAAACAATCCAGTTATCCATCAACTGATTAACATGTATTTATTTATTTATTCATTCATCCATTAGTTCATTATTTGGAGACAGTTTTGCTCTGTTGCCCAGGCTGGAGTGCAGTGGCTTACTGTGGCCTCCATCTCCCAGGCTCAAGGCATCCTCCTACCTGAGTACCTGAGACTACAGGCATGTGCCACCATGCTCAGCTAATCTTTTATTATTTGTAGACATGGTATCTCCCTGTGTTGCCAGGCTGGTTTTGAACTCCTAGGCTCAAGTAATCATCCTGCCTCAGCCTCCCAAAGTGCTGGGATTACAAATGTGAGTCACCATGCCTAGCCTGATGAACAGATAAACAAAATATGGTATATTCGCACAATGAAATATATATATATATAATTTTTTTTTTGAGACAGAGTCTCGCTCTGTAGCTCAGGCTGGAGGGCAGCCTGGCTTAGCTCACTATAACCTTTGCCTCCTGGGTCCTGGTTCAAGCAATTCTCCTGCCTCAGCCTCCTGAGTAGCTGGGATTGCAGGGATGCACCATCATGCCCAGCTAATTTTTGCTTTTTTTTAGTAGAGACGGGGTTTCACCATGTTGGCCAGGCTGGTCTTGAGCTCTTGATCTTGTGATCTGCCCATCTCAGACTCCCAAAGTGCTGGGATTACAGGTGTGAGCAACTGTGCCCGGCTATACATTTTTTAAAGGTGTTATAATTTTGTTAAAAATCAAAAACATGGCTAGGTACGGTGGCTCATGCCTGTAATTCCAGCACTTTGGGAGGCTAAGGCAGGAAGGGTGTGTGTGTGTGTGTGATCCTCAAGCCTACCACCTGAAAACAGATAAATTACTGGAGTATTCTACCAAATTATGCTATGACATGACACGGATCTTGCTTTAAAACTGTCACTGGTTACTTCAATTTGCCTCACAAGCCATTTCTAAAGTGGACATTAATCTACAACTTGGGGAACAGATGAGTGATCAAAATGCTCTGTCTAATCAGCTAGCTATATTACAAAAATGATCATTTTGTATCATTTTGTATCTGGGATTACAGGCTTGAGCCACAGTGCCCAGCCCAGACTGTCTTTTTTTTTTTTTTTTTTTTTCTCTGAGACAGGGTCTCACTCTGTCTCTCTGTCACCCAGGCTGGAGTGCAGTGGTATAATCTTGGCTCACTGCAACCTCTGCCTCTTCAACTTGAGGGATCCTTCCACCTCAGTCCCCTGAGTAGTTGGGCCATAGGCATGCACCACCATGCTCCGCTAATGTTTTATATTTTTGGTAGAGATGAGGTCTCACTATGTTGCCCAGGCTGGTCTTGAACTCCTGAGCTCAGGAGGTCTGCCACCTTGGCCTCCCAAAGTGCTGGGATTACAGGTGTGAGCCACCATGCGCAGCCCAGACTGCCTGGTCCTTAACCTGGTTCCTCATTCTGGACAAGATGCCTAACCCCTCCGGCCTATTTGCATGTAATATGAGGATAAATGATGGTAGCCAACTCACAGAGGTGTTGGGAGAACTAGGCGAGTTAGTTGTGTAAATAAAGTACATAGAACAGAGCCTGGCATAAAGTTAGCACTCAATAAACTTTATCTGTTATTATATTTCCTTATCAATCTCATAAACTTCAGGGAGTGGGGGCACTGTTTACTTTCTGCCAGATCTCTCTCATAAGGATCTTGGACTTGGTCCCTGGGAGCAAATAAATCATAAAGGGTGGGGCTGTGCCTAAGCAGTGGGGTTCAATTCAGACAGATCAAAACCATTTTTGGCCAAGTGCAGGGGCTCACACTGTACTCCTGGCACTTTGGGAGGCTGAGGTAGGAGGATCTCTTGAACCCGGGTGTTCAAGGCCAGCCTGGGCAACATAGTGATATCCCCATCTCTATTTAAAAAAAAAAAAAAGATGATTTCCTTTCTCCCTGGGTGGGACCATTTGATTTTTCGAGGGGCCTAGTTCCCCCAACACCCTCTACAAGCCCAAATCCAGTAGGAGAATGCAATCTTCCCTGAATATACAGACTCCAGAGCTGTGGTGTGAAATAGCAGATCTCACCCTCAGGAAATCCAGGGATATGATGATGAGTTGAGGCCTTTGGAGGTAGAACCCTGCACCCTGGATGAAATAAATCTCTTACCAGAGAAACCTGCAATAGCTCCCTTGTGCATTCCTTGGTGCTGTGATCGGCTCCGGTTAGACTTTCTTGAACTATAATCCAAAATCTTGCTGACACTGAGTTATTGGATTTCAGAGCTGGCCTAGTCTTGTTGGGTAACTGCAACTGGTGTGCCCTGATTGCTTTGATAGTGACCCTGCCTGTGTGCTACAAGCTGCAATTTGATGCCATAGAGCGATTCATGCTGACTTGTGGTCTAGTAGCAAGGTTCCGTCTTGGCCAACTCTGGATCTTTCTGGTTCGATGCTGATTTTGTGCCTCCGTTTATGTGCTCAACTCTGCCTGTGCCCCTGTGGATGCATTATAAGTCTCCCTATCCCTGATGGGACTCTTGGTCAACTCAAGACAGACTGCTTTCCTTCTCTGAAGGGAAAATGCAGGCACAGAGAAACCAAATGATTTGTTTAGAGAAGCAGAGAGCTAGAAATTTAGTTGGGCCAGAATTAGAAACTTCCGATCACACTGCATCTAAAATATAGTAATTAACAAGACTTCATTCTTAAATAAAATGTTGCTTTAATAAAATACTGCACATAGGTATTTTTCTTTTCAAAGATGTTATGAGCAGGATGGTTGTTTTGAATGATAATGTATGGTATACTATATAATTAGTAGCAAAAACAAGGACTTTCAAATAAATAGGCTTCCGCTCTTTTTTTTTTTTTTTTTTTTGAGGATACTCTGCAAATCAGCTGAGATTGAAAAACAGGCAAGGAGGGCTGGGTGCAGTGGCTCATGCCTATAATCCTAGCACCTTGGGGGGCCTGAGGCGGGCGGATCACTTGAGGTCAGGGGTTTGAGACCAGCCTGGCCAACATGACGCAATCCCATCTCCACTAAAAGTATAAAAATTAGCCTGGCATGGTGGTGCACATTGGTAGTTCCAGCTACTGGGGAGGCTGAGGCATGAGAATCGCTTGAATCAGGAGGACGAGGTTGCCTTGAGCCAAGATCGTGCCACTGCTCTCCAGCCTGGGTGATAGAGTGAAACTCCCTCAAAAAAAGGAAAGAAGAAAAACAAGCAAGAAGGAGTTGGCTAGCTAGGCATAGTGTCTTGCACCCGTAGTCCCAGCTACACGGGAGGCTACGGTATGGTGGGAGGATCGCTTGAGCCCAGGAGTTCAGAGCAGCCTGAGCAACATAGTGAGACCCTGTCTCAAAAAAAAAAAAGAGAGAGAGAGAGAAGGCGTTGACTTTTCCTCTAAGAATGTGCTCTTGGTTGGCTTGGGATAGAGAAAGGAGTCATATTTACCCTCTACACTGGAGTGACCTTCTGAGAGAGGAATCCTGGCCCTCTCCTTGTCATTTTGCCCAAGATTTCAGAGTTGAATCGAAACATACAAAAGTACCACCAGAGTCGCCCTCTAGCCATCTGAAGATCCAGCAGGGTGGATGTGGAGCCAGTAGAAAAATCTGTGAAAAGCAGGGCTGGGCTTACAAGGAGGAAGATGTGATGTGATAGAGGAGATGTCAGCTATACCTGAATGTTCTGACCTAGTACAATGTCTGGGTCACTCCAGCCATTCAGAAATCCAGGGAAATACGATGACCATGTATACACAGTAAAAAAAATACTAGAAGCAGAATGACCTCACCAACCACCTATTAATTATACTTCAGCTGCGCCCCGTTACTGAGTGCATTATTATATAATTAAAGCCATTTAGACATGGCTTAACCTAGCATTTGCCCGATAAACCACATACTAAAAACTCCTTCTTATGCAGTCTTCTTTTCCTATCAGCTTCAGTGCTCCTTTCTGCTTTTCTTGGTAAAGATGAGCACAGGTAGAAAATTCTCATTGAGGATCTCCAGCCTGGGCTTGTGAGCTGGCCCTACCTGGAAGTCTTGCTTTTGTATATCTGACAAAAGAACAAGGGAAAAATCCAGAACAACCCAACTTCTAGCATCAAGTCTTTCTCAACAGCTTCATTAGCTTTTCAATACCAATATGATTAGGATGGTAAAAGGGGGAGAGGACCATGTGAGCTGACAGCACCTCTGGCCTCAACATGGGCTGGCAGAAGACCTTTCAAAGATAAAATGGGCTGTTCCAGTGGGAGTGAGCTCCCCACCTCTGAGAGTATTCAAGTAGAGAGGGGAGGACCCCTGGCAGGAAACTTGCATGTGGTGGGAGGGTGTATGTGATATGGCACTTCCATCTGAAAGAGGCTGGAGTCACACATGGGAATAAGCCAGGCTACCCTCCAATCTGCTGTCTGTGATTTAATTCCACAATGGCAGAATGGATGGCATGTCACTTGCTCCAAATACTGACGGCCATTGCTTCAGATACTAGTTCCCTTCAATTCCTGGCACAGTTGTTGACTTTAAATACTGAAGACTCCACATCCCTTACAAAGACTTCTTGTGCGGCTGGCCCAGGACCTGGGCGAGGCAGTAGGGGATGACACTGACGGATGCCAGGGGCACTGTCGCACTTTTGCAGAAGGACAAGATGTAGAAGACTAGCTCAACTTGGGCGGGGGGTTTCAAGGAGTCAAAGAGGTGCAGGAGGACAAGGGAGGCTACAATGCAGCTGAGGCGGAATGGGAGCCACTTGCTGAGTTTGCTCTTGCAGCTCTCCCTGTACATCCTGGAGTTGAGAGCCAGCCCCAGGCCAAAGAGCGTGCCCATGTTCTTGAGGAGGCTGGCAAAGGGTGTGGTGTCAATGTGGATCCATTCTGGCCGCTCACACCACCTCTGGGCTTTCTCCATAGTCCACAGGAGGTCTACACCCAGCCCCTTGAGCAGCAGATAAAATCCAACGGCGAAGCTCAACAGGAAGAAGGTAACGAGGAAATATCTCTTGAGGCTGGCATTATAGATGCCATGGATGTGGCTGAAAGTTTCTGCAACTGCAATTCCTGAGTGGAAGAAATAATGACTGTGAGAGGCAGGAAGGATCTGGGACCTTTGCTAAAGGTGGGTTTGGAGCTATGGGTGACATGCCATCCATTTGTGGAATTAAATGTCTGTTGCTATGAAATTAAATCACAGGTGGCAGATTAGAGGGTCGCCTGGCTTATTCCCATGTGTGACTCCAGCCTGCCCTCAGTATAGACTCTTTCAGATGAAAATGTCATATCACACACATCCTCACACCATAGGCAGGTTTCCTACCCAGAGGTCCTCCTATATCTGCTTGAATCTTCTCAGAGGTAGGGAGCTCACTCCCACTAGAATAGTCCATTTTATCTTTGAATGGCAATGATTGCTGACTGGTTCTTCCTTGTGCTGTGTGAAATTGGTCCCCCTCTAATACTATCTATTTTTCTCAATTCTTTCTGCAGGAATTAGTAAGTGGTGAATCTAGTCCCTCTGCTACACATTTGAACACAGTTACTTTCTTCAACCTAAACATGCCCAGGTTTTCCATGTGATGTGGCTTCCGGGCTCCTCCTCAAACATGGAACCCAGTACTAAACGCTGTGTTACTTTTGTGATTACCATGAAACCATTATCTCCCTTGTTCTCAGCATTCTTCTTTGAATGCTGCTGCATTCTGCTCTTTCAAATCTCCAGGGAAGAAATGCCACAATTTTTTAAGGTCTTTTTTTTCTTTTGAGATGGAGTTTTGGTCTTGTCACCCAGGCTGGAGTGCAATGGCACAATCTCAGCTCACCGCAACTTCCACATCCTGGGTTCAAGAGTTTCTTCTGCCTCAGTCTCCTGAGTAGCTAGGATTGCAGGCATGAGCCACCATGCCCAGTTAATTTTGTATTTTTAGTAGAGACGGGGTTTCTCCATGTTGGTCAGGCCAGTCTCAAACTCTCAACCTCAGGTGATCTGCCCACTTTGGCCTCCCACAGTACTGGGATTACAAGTGTGAGCCACTGCACCTGGCTTGTTAAGGTTGGTCTTATAGTCCAGTGCCTCCCACAAAGTCTATCCTTTCTTCCTACCTTCCTTCCTTCCTTTTCTTTCTTTCTGAGATGGAGTCTTGCTCTGTCACCAGGGCTGGAGTGCAGTGGCGTGATCTTGTCTCACTGCAACCTCCGCCTCCTGGGTTCAAGCAATTCTCCTGCCTAAGCCTCCCCAGTAGCTAGGACTGCAGGTATACACCACCATGCCTGGCTAATTTTTGTAATTTTAGTAGAGACAGGGTTTCTCTGTGTTAGCCAGGATGGTCTTAATCTCCTGACCTTGTGATCCCCCCGCTTCAGCCTCCCAAAGTGCTGGAATTACGGGCGTGAGCCACCGCGCCTGGCCAAAATCTTTATGTTTAACCTAAATCTTGTCTTGTCCTTGTTAACTGGATCTAAGAAAACACAGATGTTTAAGATCTCTATGAAAGAGATCAACTGCAGATACCTATTTGGTTTGCAAATGAATGCATTGAAATAAAGAGCTTTCCTAGGACACCATGTTAACTTGTTAAATTCGGCAGATTCCCTGAAAAGTAAATTAGGGCTTGTTGAAGATAAGTAAGAAATAAAGATTGTAAAAAGCTCTGACATGTCAAGCCAGTTCAACTTGGTGAGTTAATCTGATGTATGGTAACTTCTGCATAATTCATTCTGTAGATCTGGGCACTCCTCTAGAAATTAATCATTTCAAGTTGCTTATCCTTGACTTTCAACCCAAAGAAATGCTAACAGTACTGATTACACACAGGACATGGCTGGAATGCTGGGATTTTGTTCTGAGTAGAGGAAGAAATGGACTAGGGTTAGTGGGAGGAGGAAGGGAGTCAGATCAGCTGATACCTGACAGGACTCCGGCGACAACTTGATGAGGAAAATGAGCAGCAAGGTAGATTCGTGACAGACAGACGTTCAGCTGCACGGCCCAGAATCCCAACCACAAAATGAAATTCAGGCACCTGCAGTGGAAGAGGCGATCGTAACGAAGGCAGGTGCAGCTGCTTCAGCAAAGAAAATAGCCCCGGCAGGAATGTTGGAGCCTGGCAAACTTACATACTCTCAGTGGAATTTTTGTAAATTGAAGCCGGTACTCAAAAGCCCAAAGACGCCTGCTGGGGGCTGGGTGCAGTGGCTTAGCCCCATAACTCCAATACATTGGGAGGCCGAGGTGAGAGGATCACTTGAGACCAGAAGTTAGAGACCAGTCTGGGCAATGTAGCAAGACCCCCATCTCATTAAAATTGGCTGGGCACAGTGGCTCATGCTTGTAATTCCAGCACTTTGGGAGGCCAAGGTGGGTAGCTCACTTGAGGTCAGGAGTTTGAGACCAGCCTGATCAACAGGTGAAACCCTGTCTCTAGTAAAAAAAAAAAAAAAAAAATACAAAATTAGCCAGGTGTGTTAACACACATCTGTAATCCCAGCTACTTGGGAGGCTGAGGCAGGAGAATTGCTTGAACCCAGGAGGTTGCAGTGAGCTGAGAGCTTGCTATTGCACTCCAGCCTTGGCAACAAGAGCGAAACTTCGTCTCAACAACAACAAAACTAAAATAAAAAGCGGTAAAATAAAAACAAAATAAGGCTGGGTGCAGTGGCTCACGCCTGTAATCCCAGCACTTTGGGAGGCTGACGTGGCGGATCACCTGAGGTCAGGAGTACGAGACCAGCGTGGCCAACATGGTGAAACCTCATCTCTACAAAAGATACGAAAATTAGCCGGGTGTGGTGGCACGTGCCTGTAATCTCAGCTACTTGAGAGGCTGAGGCAGGAGAATCACTTGAACCTGGGAGTTGGAGGTTGTACCATTACACTCCAGCCTGGGCAACAAGAGCAAAACTCCATCTCAAAAAAAAAAAGAAAAAAGATGGTTTGCACTGCGGCCACACATTGAATTCCCTGTAGCAGGAATGTCTTCTGTTTCTCTGGTTATTTTAACCTGGATGGGTGACTCTATGATTGGTGCAGACATGGGTTTTTATTTCAGCCCTGCTGCTACCTCACTACCTGATCTTTTAACTCCCTTCATGGTGTCGGGCCTTGTTTCCTTATCTGTAAAACAAGAGATTGCACTATTGGATCCCTTTCAGCCCAAACATTCTGTGACTCTGAGGCTTACCCTTAACCAAACTGCCACAACTCTAATCAGTGCCTGCTTGAGGAGTGGGAAGGGCTAGGGGAATGTGAGAAAGAGCACATTGTGTGCCAGCTACAGAGAGAGCTGTCTCCTGCCCTCCACCGCCTACACCCCAGTGGTGAGTTCTCACTGAAATCTGTAGGTTGGCTTTTTCTTTCCCCGGAAGATGGAGAGAATAGATGTGACCATCACGTAGTATACGCCTGCTGTACCCATGGCATGGCCAGAGGGGCTCCCTAAAGGGCAGGAAAGAAAATAAAGGTGAAAAGGCCTTCATTTGGGAGACTGCCAGGGGGCATCATCTATCCAGCCACGCAGCCATCCACCCATCTACCCATTCATCCATCCATTCACCCCCCATCCATCCACCCATCTTACAATTCATTTATTATCCATAACTCATTTATTTAACAAATACCCATCTACTATGCACCAAGCATTATGCAAGGCTCCGGGAAAACAATGGTGAGCAAAGCGAGAGAGGGTCCCTGTTCTTGCAGTTAAATACAGTCTGGAGATTACACAAAGAACCAGCATACTGGGTGTACGGTGCCCTCCACATCTCCTCCTTTTCTCCTAGCACACTCTGTTCTAGCTACACTGGCCTCATTGTTTTCCTTTAAACACACCAAATACCTTCCCACCTCGGGGCTTCTGCATTGCTATCCTCTCTGGGCAGATGGCTCTTCACAGCTCTTCTGCCAGAAACTTACTTTCTCTTATCCCTTAAGACTTAAGTCAGATCTCACTTTCTCAATGAGTCTTTCTCTGCTATTTAACCCTGCATGCAACTGGTTCCTTTTTTTTTTCAAGAGACGGGGTCTTGCTCTGTCTCCCAGGCTGCAATGATCATAGTGGCATGATCAAAGCTCACTGCAGCCTCTACCACCTGGGCTCAAGCAGTCCTCCCGCCTCTGCCTGCTGAGTACCTGGGACCATAGGTGCACACCATCAAACCCAGCAAATTTTTATTTTTTATTTTTTTGCCAGGCTGGTTTTGAACTCCTGGGCTCAAGCAATTCTCCCACCCTTGGCCTCCCAAAATGTTGGGATTATAAGTGTGAGCCACCATGCCCAGCCTGGTTCCTATCCCATTCTTAATTCCTCTACCCTGAGCGACAGAGGGTCCTGAGATGTGCCACCCACACCTCCCTCCTGAACTGCAGGACTTATTTCGTAGCTGTTGAGAGTGTGGTGGCAGATGACTCTCTGCTCTGAGCCTTCTCCAGGCATTGTTCTGGGCTAAAGAGAGTCACCTTGATCAAGGTTATGCTCTCCCTGGGGTCTGATTCCCTTGACCCAACTCTGAAGAGCCATCCCCGGCTTCAGAGCTCCCTGTGGGGTTGGATGAGGCAGACTCACAACCGGACCTCTCCCGCCATGTTGGTTCCTGTTCCTTCCCTTCTACAAGTATAGTTCCCCAGAGTATGGAAACTCCTGCAGTGAATCTCCATTTCAGCCTGCTTTCCAGGGAACCCCATAGATAAATAAAGGCTTTCTTCCCTCCCTTCCTTCCTCCCTCCCTCCCTTCTTCCCTTGAACACTAATTATATACTTTGGGTAATTCATTTAAACTTTCTGGACCTTAACTACTCCACCTAAGGAGCAGAGATAGTAATTTGCTTTCGTAAAGACAGAGGACTAAATCAAATAACCTCTTTTTTTTTTTTTTGAGATGGAGTTTTGCTCTTGTTACCCAGGCTGGAGTGCAATGGCGCGATCTCGGCTCACCGCAACCTCCTCCTCCTGGGTTCACGCAATTCTCCTGCCTCAGCCTCCTGAGTAGCTGGGATTACAGGCACGTGCCACCATGCCCAGCTAATTTTTTGTATTTTTAGTAGAGATGGGGTTTCACCATGTTGACCAAGATGGTCTCAATCTTTTGACTTCGTGATCCACCCGCCTCGTCCTCCCAAAGTGCTGGGATTACGGGCGTGAGCCACCGCGCGTGGCCCAAATAACCTCTTAAAGCCCCTTTCAACTTTCCAGTTTGTGCCTCTGTTAATTTCAGGGACAAATTCATCCTTGACAATAAGCTATTATGATGAAAGCAAACATCTTTCTACCAAAGATATTTTGTCCTTCTTTCCTTCTCCTTTTTTTTCTTTTTGCCTATAAACAATCATTTTCTAATATCCTATATATGTTTTTCTTTCTTTTTTTTTTTCTCATTTGGAGTCTCACTCTTTTGCCCAGGCTGGAGTACAATGGTGTGATCTTGGCTCACTGCCTCCCAGATTCAAGTGATTCTCCTGCCTCAGTCTCCTGAGTAGCTGGGATTACAGGCATGTGCCAGGATGCCCAGCTAATTTTTGTATTTTTAGTAGAGACAGAGTTTTGCCATGTTGGCCAGGCTGGTCTGAAACTCCTGAACTCAAGCGGTCCACACGTCTTGGCCTCCCAAAGAGCTGGGATTACAGGCATGAGCCACTGCACCTGGCCTATCCTATATATTAATAGTTTACTCTTTTTTTTTTTTGAGACAGTCTCATTCTGTCATTCAGGCTGGAGTGCAGTGGCACAATCTCAGCTTACTGCAACCTCTGACTCCCAGGTTCAAGCGATTCTCCTCCCTCAGCCTCCCGAGGAGCTGAGACTACAGCTATGCACCACCATGCCCGGCCAATTTTTGTATTTTCAGTAGAGACAGAATTTCTCCATGTTCGCCAGACTGGTCTTGAACTCCCAACCTCAGGTGATCTACCTGCCTTGGCTTCCCAAAGTGCTGGGATTATAGGCGCCTGGCCTAGTTCACTTATTTATTATGATTTTTGTATATTTCACCTTCTCTATTCACATTTCAGCTCCACAAGGGCAGGGATCTTTGTGTCTGTGTTGTTCACTGACAGAGGCATCCCTAGCACATAGAACAGGGTATAGCGCTCAGTACGTGCTTGATAAGTAACAGCTGAATGCGTGAATATGCTCTGAGATGAATGAGTGGTCTGTGAGAGCGAATAACTAAGGGATCTTCCCCAGTTTTGAGGCAGGGAAAGGGTTCTCTGAGGAAGAGATGCTAGTACCTTAGAGGATACTAGTTTTAGAAGGAAGCTTAGACCTTAGGGTGAGGGAGGCGGCTTCCTATTACACACTGAAAATGAAATCTATCATTTGAGTTGACAGTACCCATCTGGCTATGACTAATATAATGTAGGCACGGCGAGGGATTGGATGGTCAGCTTAGGAGGGCACATCCAGTGGGCCAGGCCATTGGGACGGACCCCCAGGACTCAGGCTTCTGCCCTCTCCTTTCTCAGGACACAGGGCTGCAAGGCGGTGACTCTCATAAGCTCTTTGCCTCTGGGTGCCCATGCCTCTCCGGACTCCATCCAGGTTCTGTAACAGGCAGATTTCCAATGCCATTGTGCTATTCAGGAAAACATTGCTGAAGTGAATTAATTTGTGCAAATTGTAGAGCATGATAAAAGTACAAAGGAATAGCCCTCCTCGTGTTCCCTCAAGGTCAGTTTAATCCATAACAGATGAACGAGGTCCACCCAGCCTCCATCTCTACAGGGGCTGGGATGCTCACCTGGCCCAGTCTCACAGGTGACAGGGAACTGCTTTATCAGTGGCACGGAGGTGTTGCTGTAGTAGTCAGTGTCCAAAACCCACCAGTACGGACGCTGGCCGAAGAGAATCCTGCGGAAAAACAGAACCAGTTTCTGGGGTTACTGAATGAATGCTTTGGCCCAAAGCCCACACCTTCAAGAAAAGCATAGCTTGAGAAGGATTTCACATGTTGCCTGTAGATGGGAGAACTGGGTGGCTGGGGAGAAGTGTGAGAGGGAGATGTTTTATGACACGTATTTATGTATGTAACTTTTGCATTTTGAACTGTTTGACTGTATTATCTTTTTTTTTTTTGAGACAGGATTTGGCTTTGTAACCCAGCCTGGAGTGCAGTGGCACAATTTCGGTTCATTGCAACCTCTACCTCCTGGGCTCCTCCCACCTCAGCCTCCTGAGTAGCTGAGATTATAGGTGCGTGCCACCACATCCAGCTAATTTTCATATTTTTAGTAGAGATGGGGTTTCACCATGTTGCCCAGGCTCGTCTCGATCTTTTGAGCCCAGACAATCCTCCCACCTTGGCCTCCCAAAGTGCTGGGATTACAGGCGTGAGCCACCTCGCCTCACCATATGATTTATTTAAACACAAATAATGAAGCCCAAGATTCTGAACTCTGGCCAGGCATGGTGGCTCACACCTGTATTCCCAGCACTTTGGGAGGCCAAGGTGGGAGGATTGCCTGAGCGCAGGAGATTGAGACCAGCCAGGGCAACATGGTGAAACCCTGTCTCTATAAAAAATATAAAGAATTAACCAGGTGTGGTGGTGCATGATTGTAATCCCAGCTACTTAGGAGGCTAAGGCAGGAGAATCGCTTGAACCTGAGCAGTGGAGGTTGCAGTGAGCCAAGATTGTGCCACTGCACTCCAGGCTGGGAGACAGAGCAAGACTCTGTCCAAAAAACAAAAAAAAAGAAAAAAAATAATCTTGAAATCCATATAATGGCAGCTATGTGACTTTTTTTTTCTTTACCTCCAGAAGTATTTGCCCTGGAACTACAGTTTTCAACTTGGACGTGCATATACCATGGGTTCCCTCTTCTTTCTTCAGGCCTCAGGGAATCTTGCATTTCCTCTGACATCAAAGAATGCTCTCTATCCCCTAGGACAAGCCCCTCCAGGAAACATGGCCTGCATTTCCATCAGAATTGCTCTCTGTAAGGATATATAGAGCTTCAGATGCTTGTTCTGTATCCTCTCTGCTTTGAAACAGAGTATCTTAGACAAACCACTTTCCCTTTAAACTTACTAGATACATTTTTCACTGTGGAAACAGATGTCAAGTGTCAGTCAGGATGCCTTTTTTCCCTTGTGATGGAGGAATAGTGATTTCTCACCGAAATCAGGGAGAGCCACTAACTCTGACCCCTACCAACCCAGAGAGATTGCATGGTTCTTCAATGGAGATCAGATGTTGGAATAACACTTCATCTTTTCTTTCTTTCTTTCTTTCTTTCTTTCTTTCTTTCTTTCTTTCTTTCTTTCTTTCTTTCTTTCTTTTCTTTCTTTCTTTCGAGATGGGAGTCTTGTTCTGTTGCCAGGCTGGAGTGCAGTGGCACAATCTCAGCTCACTGCAACTTCCAACTCCCTGGTTCAAGCTATTCTCCTGCCTCACACTCCCGAGCAGCTGGGATTACAGGCACATGCCACCATGCCCAGTTAATTTTTGTATTTTTTGTTTCTTTTTTTAGTAAAGATGGGGTTTCACCATGTTGGCCGGGATGGTCTCTATCTCCTGACCTCCTGATCCGCCGCCTCGGCCTCCCAAAATGCTGGGATTACAGGCGTGAGCCACGACGCCTGGCCAACACTTCATCTTTTTATTTTTCAGAATTAAGCTGCTGAAGGAGACACTGCAAACAAAATTTAGTAGCTTTTTCAACAGTGGTTTCAGGAATCTCATCAATCTGCCTGGGGCTCCAGAAACTAATATATTTTTTTCCCCCTACACTGAAGGACTTTAATTGTTATAGTAAAAGAATATTAGAGCTAGAAGAGATATTAAGAATTGCCTGATCAGAGGTTGCAGTGAGCCGAGACCGTGCCATTGCACTCCAGCATGGGCAACAAGAGTGAAACTCAGCTCCCCCCGCCGCCGCCTCCCCCCCCGCCCTCCCCCCCCACCCGACACCTGTGTGAGCTACCCAGCACTTTCGGAGGCTGATGCAGGCAGATCAACTGAGGTCAGGAGAGACCAGCCTGGCCAACATAGTGAAACCTTGTCTGTACTAAAAATACAAAAATTAGCTGGGCATGATGGCGAGTGCCTGTAATTCCAGCTATTTGGGAGGCTGAGACATGAGAATTGCTTGAACCTGGGAGGCGGAGGTTGCAGTGAGCCAAGATCACACCATTGCACTCCAACCTGGGTGACAGAGCAAGATTCTGTCTCAATAAATAAATAAATAAAAATTGCCTGATGACCAGCCTGGGCAACATAGTGAGACCCTGTCTCTCAAAAAAAAAAAAATCATTAGCTGAGCAGGCTGGATGCAGTTGCTCATGCCTGTAATCCCAGCACTTTGGGAGGTCAGGAAATCGAGACCATTCTAGCTAACATGGTGAAACCCCATGTGTACTAAAAGTACAAAAATTAGCCAGGCATGGTGGCATGTGCCTGTAGTCCCAGCTACTTGGGAAGCTGAGGCAGGAAAATCACTTGAACCTGGTAGAATGAGACTCCGTCTCAAAAAAAAAAAAAAAAAATTAGCTAGGCATGGTGGTGTGCACCTGCAGTCCTAGCTACTTGGAAGGCTGAGGAGAGGGACAGCTTGAGCCCTGGTGTTTGAGGCTGCAGTGAGCTAAGATTATGCCTGCTACTGTATTCCAACTTGGGTGACAGAGCAGGACCTCGTTTTGAATGATCAAACAAAAAAGAATCAGCTGGTGGTAGGTAGTTTTGAGGATGGTAAAAATCTTAGAGGGCAGCTGATCCCCTTCATTTTCTAGATGAGGACATAGAGGCCAAACCAGTAGTGTGCTAGAGTCCTCTGGAGCTGGCCAAGAAGAGTCAATGATTAAATATTAAGAAATTTTGCAAGCAGGAACCAACCGTAGCTTGAAAGTGGCCATAATACAAAAATTAGCCAGGCGTGGTGGCAGGCATCTGTAATCCCAGCTACTCCAGAGGCTGAGGTAGAAGAATTGCTTGAGTCTGGGAGGTGGATATTGCAGTGAGCCAATTTGCGCCATTGCACTCCAGCCTGGGGGACAGAGTGAGACTTCGTCTCAAACAAACAAGCAAAAAGAAAGTGGCCATAATGGGAATGTTTGCATGGTAGAAACTGGCAAATCAGCACTGGATGTAACATAATTCTTCTTCTTCTTCTTCTTTTTTGTCTCGCTCTGTTGCCAGGCTGGAGTGCAGTGGCGCAATCTCAGCTCACTGCAACCTCTGCCTCCTGGGTTCAAGCGATTCCCCTGCCTCAGCCTCCCAAGTAGCTGGGATAACAGGCATGCATCACCACACCCTGCCTATAACATAGTTCTTAAGAGCATTGCCTCAGAAGCCAGCCTGCCAGCCTGGGCTTCCATCCTGGCTCAGCATATACTAACCACGTTGGCCTAATCATTTAACTCAGCACCTTGGTCTCTGCATCTACTGTTTCTGTAAATAGTAGCAACTCTTTCACAGAAAAGCACATAGCCCAAGGCCTGGCACACACTAAGTGTTTAATAAATGTTAACCCTGATTATTATTAAGCTGCCAGAGATAACCTATTTGTAGATTATAAAACAGAAACTCAGAGAATTGATGACTTGCCAAGGACATGTAGCCCAGTTCCCAGGCTAACTTTTCATTACCCTACAAAACAGGCTTTTGAATCACCTGTGTGTTTCCTTTTTTCATATAGCAAACATCATCCATCTTTTTTCTTTTTTTTTGCAACAGGGTCTTATTCTGTTGCCCAGGCTGGAGTGCAGTGGCTCAATCTCAGCTCACTGCAACCTCCTCTGCCTCTCACCTCAGTCTCTTGAGTAGCTGGGACTACAGGTGCATGCCATCATGCCCAGCTATTTTTCCTAATGTTTTTGTAGAGATGGAATTTCGCCATGTTGCCCAGGCTGGTCTTGAACTCCTGGGCTGACAGGATTTTGCCCACTTTGGCTTTCCAAAGTGCTGGGATTACAGGATTGAGCCACCATGCCGTGCCCCATACATCGATCTTTATTTTACCTATTCTGCTTCATAGTAATAAAACTCTTTGCTCAAAGTCTATATAACTCAGACTTATCAGGAAATTCAACTGTCATACCCTTTAACCCATATGAAATTGGCTTTCCTGTATTTTTAAGTCACTGGTAGGATTTTTTTCTGTCTTCCCTCTTTATGTAGGTGATCCAAAATCAGAGAGAGGGATTGGGAGTATGAGTAGCCCGTGGCTTCCTGAATAGCTTGGGAAAAGCAACTTCTGATGGACAGACATTTCCAGAGTGAATGCCAGCCTCTTTCCTTGCTGATCTCCTCTCTATAGGTTCTTACCACTTAAAGACGAGGTTGAGCCAGTCTCCAATCACAGCTACCCAGAGGAGTTTAATGCCCACAGCTTCTTGAAGATGGAACCAGATGGGGAAGAGGACATAGAAGGCATTTCTGAGGTCTGCGATCACAGACACCAAGATGAACCAGTCCTGGGAGTCTTGGTAATTCACCTGGAGGTAGCGTGTTGACTGGATCCCAAAGTCATGGAGAACATTCATTCCTTCCTCCATCCTCATTTCCTTGGCACCTCAGGAAGCCGTCAGCAGAGCCCTTGCACTTTTTCCAGGCTTGGTGGTGATTGCTCTGCTATCACTCTGTGCCTTGCCCCTGTTTTATATGCCCTGTATCCAGTATTCAGGTCAACCCAGCCCTGATCTTTGGACTCAAAAACCACTTTTGTCTAAAATATATTGATCAAAGGTGCATCATCAGTAGGTTGATGCAAACGTGTTCAGGATGATTTACGTGAAATAGAAAACAGGTGAAAACAGGCACACAAAAACAGCCTGATCGGCCATGTACTCAGCAGGGCAAATGATTAACTTTGGCATGCTTCTTGGCAGTGCAAGGGGCTGCCCTCCTGGTCCCCGAAACCAGGCCAGAGACAGGACAGAGTCTATCTCCACCATGATTCTTGCAAAGATGTCAGATTTTCTATGTCTGCAATAGCACTTATTTGAGGACAAAGAAAAATCTTGGCTCTCCAGCTACTCAAGTTTTAAGTTTCTAATTTTAAAATTAGAAAGCTCTGGCTGGTTGTGGTGGCTCACATCCGTAATCCCAGCAGTTTGGGAGGCTGAGGTGGGAGAATCCCTTGAAGCCAGGAGTTGGAGCCCCGCCTGGGCAACAAAGCAAAACCCTCATCTCTATGCAAAAATTAAAAAACAAATTTTGGGCCGGGTGTGGTGGCTGACACCTGTAATCCCAGCACTTTGGGAGGCCGAGGTGGGCAGATCATGAAGCCAGGAGTTCAAGACCAGCCTGGCCAACATGGTGAAACCCTGTCTCTACTAAAAATACAAAAATTACCTGGACATGGTAATGTGCTTCTGTAGTCCCAGCTATTTGGGAGGCTGAGGCAGGAAGATTGCTGAGGCAGGAGTTGAAGGCTGAAGTGAGGTATGGTCCTGCCACTGCACTCTAGCCTGGGCAACTGAGCAAGACCCCTGTCTCTAAAAAAACAAAACAAAAGAAAAACAACAAATAAAATATAGTAACTTCTATTGTATTAGGGACTGCCATCTTGCTGGTGTTTCCTTAACTGTATTAGAGTGTCCGGTCTGCCTCTGATTTGGGAGATCAACCCCCTTCCTGATATTGGCTTCCCATCTCTTAGGGCCAGAAAGTAGTCATCTTTGAATGCAGTGATTAATTCATTTAATGACCTTAAAGTTACAGCCCTTGGTGGTGGTGGTGGTGTTTTTGAGACAGAGTCTTGCTCTGTGGCAAGGCGCCAGGCTGGAGTGCGGTGATGCAATTTCAGCTCACTGCAGTCTCCACCTCCTGGGTTCAAGCCATTCTCCTGCCTCAGCCTCCTGAGTATCTGGGACTACAGGCGTGCGCCACCACACCCAGCTAATTTTTGTATTTTTTAGTAGAGATGGGGTTTCACCGTGTTGGGTAGGATGGTCTCAATCTCTTGAGCTTGTGATCTGCCCACCTCAGTCTCCCAAAGTACTGAGATTACAGGTGTGAGCCACCTCACCCGGCCTGGTTTTTTTGTTTTGTTTTGTTTTAAATGTTCTTTCTTTTTTTTTTTTTTTTTTGAGACAGGGTCTCTCTGTGTCACCCATAATATGGAGTGCAGTGGCATAATCAAGGCTCACTGCAGCCTCAACCTCCTGGGCCCACATGATCCTCCTACCTCAGCCTCCTGAGTAGCTAGGATCACAGGCACATGCCATCATGCCCAGCTAATTTGTGTGTCTTTTGTAGAGATGAGATTTTACTATGTTGCCCAGGCTGGTCTTGAACTCCTGAGCTCAAGCCATCTGCCAGCCTTGGCTTCTCAAAGCTCTCGGATTACAGGTGTGAACCACTATGCTTGGTCAAGTATTTTAACTCATAAGTTTAAGCAATAGAATGAATGTATAGTCATATTGTACAACAATATGATGAATATCTGGTTCTAAATAAGCATACCAGCAAATTGGTTACTGAAGACTTAAAAGAGTTTGAAACTTTCAGTTAATTTTGAAAAAGGGCTTCTGTATCTTGAGCTTTCTTGTATATATTGTATATGCACAAAAGAAAGCTCAAGATGCATTATCTGTGTGTATGTGTGCATACTATACATCAGCTCGCAAACAGCAGAGCAACCAAAACCCTCACACTTGGGTCATGGAGGACTGTGAAAGGAATCAGGGAACGAATTAGGTAATGAATTCATGTATTTTTAAAAAATAGGGCTATTTAGTCATGCTTCATATCACTATTATTTATTTATTTGTTTATTTTTCTAGAGACAGGGTCTCACCACGCTGCCCAGACTGGTCTCAGATTCCTGGCTTCAGGTGATCCTCCCGCCTCAACTTTGCAGTGTTGGGATTACAGGCAGGAACCGCTGCCTCCAAATTCACTCATTTTTGAGAATAAGAGCTAGGGGGAATAATGCGTTTAAAAACCTGCCTGAATTTTCCATCATGAAGTCTATATTGACATCTAAGGGGTAGCTCGGGACAGAGAAAAGAAACTCAGACCTAATGAATCTGTGGCAAAGGTTAACAGCATTCCATGCTGGAAATGATTAAAACATCCTCCAGGAGGTATGACCTGGAGTCTCCTCTCCACCCCACCAAGGGCTCCCACCCAGCTCATGCTGACTCCAGTTGCCCTTGACCGCGTGGTTTCTGCTGGTCCAAGCAACATTCTCCTGCCACATCTAACCTCGGAGAGCAGGTAATGTGGTGGTGACTGGCGGGGGGGTGGGGGTGCAAAGAAAGCCCATGTGTGGCAGTGTTGGGGCGTGGGGTGTATGTGATTTGCACTGTCAGGACGGCTAAGCCACAGGTAGGAAGCCTCTCTCTATCCAGGTAAGCCTCTATTGTGGAGTGACTATTGCAGTGACCTCTGGGATTAGAGTTTCTATGGTCTGAGATGAGGCAAAGTGAGTCTAAAAAAATATCCAAAGGCCACCGTCTGGGTCGTGGCAGGGCAGCTAGGAGCTAGGGTCTCTGAGTCAGGAGGGGTTCTATCATGTGCTCAGCATATGGGGAGCCAGTGGAGGGCCTTATTTTCTGAGGAGCCTCAGGGAGAATGCCCCTGTGGATAAGGAGTTCATAAGTGACAGAGCTGGCATCCCACTCTGGGCATCCAGGGGCAGTGGGAGTCTTCCCAGCAGGTGCCTGCCAGGCAGGGGGACCCTCTGTGTCAGAGAAACCTCATAGTCATGAGATGACGAGCAAGTCCTCACCTGTCTACCTTCCAGCCCTTTTCTGCTTCCTCCAGCATGTTTTTATCTGTGGGAAAACAGGTGAGGCCCCAACAGACCTGAGCTTGTTAGAAAGCTGACTGCATCGAGATGCTGTGGATTCTCAAAGGTCCTATGGCTATAGGAGGTGAGTGGCTAGAAGTTTTGCTGAGAATCCATTCATTGATCTGTTTATTTATTTGAGATAGGGGTCTCACTCTGTTGCCCAGGCTGGAGTGCAGTGGCACCATCACAGCTCACTGCAGCCTCAACCTCCCAGGCTTCAGGGATCCTCTTGCCTCAGCCTCTGGGTAGCTGGTACTACAGGCACATACCACCAAACCCGGCTAATGTTTTATTTTTTGTGCAGATGGAGGTCTCACTATGTTGCTCAAACTGGTCTTGAACTCCAGGCCTCAGATGATCCTCCTGCCTTGGCCTCCCAAAATGCTGGGATTACAGATATGAGCAACAGTGCCCTGCAGAATCCACTCATATAAAGAACTATCTTCAGAGAGGGCTTCCTGCCATCTCCCTCTAACTCTTGTTATTTTCCCTTTTCAAGATTGCTCTAGTTTAATTCAACAACACTTCCTGGGCAAAGCACCATGCCTGACTCTCTGAGGAATTAAAAGTTAAATCCCAGGCCAGGCATGGTGGCTCACAACTGTAAACCCAGCACTTTGGGAAACTACAGTGGGCAGATCACCTGAGGTCAAGAGTTCAAGACCAGCCTGGCTAACAAGGCAAAACCTCGTTTCTACTAAAAATATGAAAATTAGCTGGGTGTGGTGGTAGCCACCTGCAGTCCCAGCTACTCAGGAGACTGAGGCAGGAGAATCACTTAAACCCGGGAGGCAGAGGTTGCAGTGAGTAGAGATCGCACCACTGCACTCCAACCTCGGTGACAGAGAAAGACTCCATCTCAAAAAAAAAAAAAAAGTTAAATCCCAGCTGTCCTCCAGGACCTTGGCTGTTTAGTGGGACAGGGTGGCCTGACATTTACAAAACTATGTAACCTGGAGGAGTCTTATGTGGGTGACAAGGTACAAGTTGGCTGAAAAATCACTAACATAAGGCAGATTGATTAACAGGAGAAAAGGCATACAAATGTATTTAACATGTATACATGGGAGGCTTCAGAATGAAGATCCAACTTCCCAATGAGGTATGGAAGCTTATCTACCATCTTGAGGTTACAGAAAGAACGGGGGCTTGGATTCTCACAAAAACAGGTTATGGGAGTGGAGGAGAAAAAGAATTCTATCAGAGGGCAGAGGGAGAAAGATTGAATCCAGGAACAGAAGTTAACTTGTAAATAGTTCTCCCTGGATTTTAAATGATCCTCAGAGACAGCCACTATCTTGAAAAAGAGTCTGTTGAGACCCATTTTATGGTTAGATTTTTGGACTTCTTTCCTGTAATAGATAATAGGATAAAGGAAGAAGAAGAAAAGTTGCTTTTGTGTGTCAGTCCGATTTTTTTTTTTTTTTTTTGAGATGGAGTTTAGAGTTTTGCTCTTGTTGCCCGGGCTGGAGTGCAGTGACACGATTTTGGCTCACTGCAACCTCTGCCTCCTGGGTTCAAGCAATTCTCTTGCCTCAGCCTCCCCAGTAGCTGGGATTACAGACGCATGCCACCATGTCCGGCTAAATTTTTTATTTTTAGGAGAGATGGGGTTTCACCATGTTGGCCAGACTGGTCTTGAACTTCTGACTTCAGGTGATCCACCTGCCTTGGCCTCCCAAAGTGCTGGGATTATAGGCTTGAGCCACCATGCCCAACCAGTCCTATTTTCTTTTTTTTTTTTTTTTTTGAGGCAGAGTCTCACTCTGTCACCAGGCGCCAGGCTGGAGTGCAGTGGTGCGATCTTGGCTCACTGCAACCTCCACCTTCTGGGTTCAAGCAATTCTCCTGTCTCAGCCTCCCAAGTAGCTGGGACTACAGGCGCGCACCACCATGCCTGGCTAATTTTTGTATTTTAGTGGCCAACATGGTGAAACCCCATCTCTATAAAAAAATATAAAAATTAGCCCGGTGCAATGGTAGGAGCCTATAATCCCAACTACTCAGGAGGCTGAGGTGGGAGGATCACTTGAACTGGGATGTACAGTGAGCCGTGATCGGGCCGCTGCACTCCTGCCAGAGCAACAGAGCAACGTCCTGTCACAAACAAAGGACTTCTTGTACTGGGGAGCCATAGTTTGGGGTGAAATATTTTGATTTCCTTTGTAGAAATATCAGTAAGTTGGAAAACATCATCCTCAGCAAACTGACACAAGAACAGAAAATGAAACACCGCATATTCTCACTCATAGGTGGGTGATGAAAAATGAGAACACATGGACACAGAAAGGGGAGTACTAAACACTGGGGTCTATTGGGGGGAAAAGGGGAGGGCCAGTGGGAGGGGGAGGTGGGGAGGGATAGCCTGGGGAGAAAAGCCAAATGTGGGTGAAGGGGAGAAGAAAAGAAAGCACACTGCCATGTGTGTACCTACGCAACTGTCTTGCATGCTCTGCTCATGTACCCCAAAACCTATAATCCAATAAAAAATTAAAAAAAAAAAAAAAGAAATATCAGTAAGTTCCCTATTATTTTATCCTCAGTGGAGAAGATGGTTAATCCCCGCTGGGAAAATGGCCAGCCGAGTTGGGGAAGGAATGAGGATGGAAAATTATTCAGGCTCATGTTTGGTAGGTGCCCAAGCATGCCACTCCTTAGGCATTTCCCCCACAACTAGAAATCCGGAGGCTTTGGATCTGGAGAACATGAAGGAAAGGTGCCAGGGAGTACAGTCTGGTTGGCTGATAAATAAGGGCAGCTGGGTCCAGGGCCCTGGCACCTTCTCCCAGGCCAGGGTTGACTCATTCACTCAAACAAGTTTATTTGCAGATGAGAACGCAAAGAGGAAAAAGGAGCTGTAACTTACCACACACCTCATCCAAAAATTGCATTTACTCCCAGAAAGAAAGTCTGATTTTACCTGAAGCCGAATCTTCTATTCTGGGTAGGGGCTCTGGAAATGGTTCTTTTTTGTTGAGACAGGGTCTTACGCTGTTGCCCAGGCTGGAGTGCAGTGGTCCCATAATGGCTCACTGCAGTCTCAACATCCTGGGTCTCAAGTGATCCTCCCAGCTCAGCCTCTCCAGTAGCTGAGGCCCATGTCACCATGCCTGGCTAATTTTTTGTATTTTTTGTAGAAACAGGGTTTCACTTTGTTGCCCAGGCTTGTCTGTAACTCCTGGGCTCAAGCGTCCTCTTGTGTCAGCCTCCCAAAGTGTTGGGGTTATAGGCATGAGCCCCTGTGCCTGGCCTAGAATCGATGTTGTCTACATACTATAGATGGTATTCAAAACCTAGCTCCAACTGGGCCCGGTGGCACGTGTCTGTAGTCCCAGCTACTTGGGAGGCTGAAGTGGGAGGATCGCTTGAGCCCAGGAGTTCTGGGCTGTAGTGCGCTATGCCGATCTGGTGTCCACGCTAAGTTCTGCATCAATATGGTGACCTCCTGGGAGCGGGGACCACCAGGTTGCCTAAGGAGGGATGAACTGGCCCAGGTTGGAAACGGAGCAGGTCAAAACTCCCGTGCTAATCAGTAGTGGGATCATGCCTGTGAATAGCCACTGCACTCCAGCCTGGGCAACATAGCAAGACCCTGTCTCTTTGAAATAAATTATAACCTCCCCACAGAAAAAAAAAAACCTAGCTCTAGTCCACAGCTTAATCCAAGCAGCAGGATAGATTCCTCTGAAGGGTTACAGCCCAAACTGCAAAATGTACAGTTTTATTATTTTTTAATTACTTTTCTTTTGTATACTTTTCTTTCACCTACCAAGTGATCAGTGGAGGAAGTGTTTCACGGTGGACTTGGGAAACTGGCCAGCTCAACACTCACCTTCTAAGTGAGTGACCCAGTTTATGTTTTAGAAAAACATGTTGAGAAAAACAGGTGGAGGGAGAGGTGGGTTAATTATTGTTTGCCAGTGCAAAGGGCTGTCTTCTCTCTGGCACAGTGAGAAAGTTCAGCTTCAGGACCTTGAACTGTGCCTCTGCTGACCAGGTAGGGGAAGCATGCAGCATGTCTCAGGATGGCTGCACATTTTGTCCACAGAAGAAAACCTGAAGGCATTTGCTGCATTGTAAACAGTTCAGAACAACCCACTCGATACCTTCCCCCTGCAATCATCCCAGGGCCTGCCTTCTTCCAAAGTCATATGAGTCACCAGAACCTTTACTGGAAGCACGGCCTGCCCTTCCTCTCCTCCTCCCTCTTCCTTAGCCCCCTTTCCCAAAAGAAGCTGTTGTTCCCTCCAGGAAGTAACCTGTTTCCACAAACATTCAACCAGTTCCCTCACAAACAGATGGTAGACTCTTCTCCTGTTCATTTTTTTTTTTTTTGAGACAGAGTCTTGCTCTGTCACCCAGGCTGCAGTGCAGTGGTACGATCTCAGCTCACTGCAACCTCCGCCTTCCAGGCTCCAGCAATTGCCCTGCCTCAGCCTGTAATTGAAGAGCCTGTAACTGAAATTACAGGCTCACACCACCATACCCGGTTAATTTTTTGTATTTTTAGCAGAGACTGGGGTTTCACCATGTTGGCCAGGCTGGTCTCAAACTCCTGACCTCAAGTGATCCACCCGCCTCAGCCTCCCAAAGTGTTGGGATTACAGGCGTGAGCCACCGTGCCCAGCCTCTTCTCCCATTCTTAATCAACCCTTTGCAGTGCCAAACCACCTTTGCAGTTAGAAAACATTTTTGTTGGCCAGGTGCAGTGGCTCATGCCTGTAGTCCCAGCACTTTGGGAGGGGGAAGGATCACAAGGTCAGGCAAGTTGAGACTAGCCTGACCAACATAGTGAAACCCCATCTCCACTAAAAATGAAAACAAAAATTAGCCGGGTGTGATAGCACACACTTGTAATCTCAGCTACTCAAGAGGCTGAGGCAGGAGAATCGCTTGAACTTGGGAGGTGGAGGTTGCAGTGAGCTGAGAGTGCGCCACTGCACTCTAGCCTGGGCGACAGAGATTCCGTCTTAAAAAAAAAAAAAGAAAGCATTTTTGCTGTCAAATTTCATTCTTTCTGCCAGGAGTTAAACTTTGTTGGTGGCGCACTACAGAGGCAGAGGCAAGGGAAGGAAGCCTGCAAAAGTGTGGTCAGGACTATTTTTAAAAGGCTGACTTTCCCCTTGGTCCTGATCTGTATCCCAGAGGGAAAGAAGGGCTATTTGAGGAGAGAAGGGAAGTGTGACTTGACCTAAGCCCAAACTGCTGTCCCTCCTTGCTTCAATCCAAGGATTCTTTGGAAGCATTGAGACCGACTAAAAAAGGAGGGAAGAAAAACCAGGTCATCAATTGCACATCCCCTGCTCAGGCTGGGAGAGAGGCTGGGACTGGTGGGTAGGAGGTGGGCAGGGGGCAGAAGGTACTTCTTCTTTTTTCTTAGAAGACAAGCAGAAACACTCTTGGGCTATGCGCAGTGTCTCCCACCAGTAATCCCAGGATTTGGGAGGCCGAGGCAGATGGATCACCTGAGGTTGGGAGTTTGAGAACAGTCTGACCAACACGGAGAAACCCCCGTCTCTACTAAAATTACAAAATTAGCCAGGCGTGGTGGTGCATGCCTGTAATTCCAGCTACTCAGGAGGCTGAGGCAGAATCACTTGAACCCAGGAGGTGGAGGTTGTGGTGAGCCGAGATTTTGCCATTGCACTCCAGCCTGGGCAACAGAGTGAAACTGTCTCAAAAAAAAAAAAAAAAAAACACTCTCAAGGATCCCACAGGCAGCCCAGAAAACCATCCCTTCCTCATGGTCATCACCAGCGTTTTAAAAATAAATAAAATGAAAGAGCTGTGCAACCTTGGCCAAGTCACTGGAGTCTCTGGGTTTTGCTTTTGGCAACTGTAAAATAAGACCCAGGGACTCTCACCCTCCATTCAGCTTTGATATTCTGAGTGGTGGCAGTCCTTTGAACGAAGCTCCAATGAAGGGATGCCTGGCTTTGAATTATCTAACAGAAGTAAAAGATTAATGATTCCCAGAAAAAAAAGATAAATGTGGTCATATTTTAAAAATTAAAATATTTGCTTTCTTTCTTTCTTTTTTTTGAGACAGGGTCTCTCTCTGTTGCCCAGGCTTGAGTGCAGTGGCGAGATCTCAGCTCACTGCAACCTCTGCCTTTTGGGTTCAAGCAACTCTCCTGCCTCAGCCTCCTGAGTAGTTGGGATTACAGGCAGGTGCCACCAGGCCCAGCAAATTTTTTGTATTTTTAGTAGAGATAGGGTTTTGCCATGTTGCCCAGGCTGGTCTCGAACTTCTGAGCTTAGATCATCCAACCACCTTGGCCTCCCAAAGTGCTGGGATTGCAGGTGTGAGCCACTGTGCCTGGCCTCTTTATTTATTTATTTAGAGTCAGGGTCTTGCTCTGTTGCCCAGGCTGAAGTGCAGTAGCATGATCTCAGCTGACTGCAACCTCCTCCTCCCTGGTTCAAGCAATTCTTGTGCCTCAGTCACTAGAGTAGCTGGGATTACAGGCATACGCCACCATGGCCCGACTAATTTTGGGGTTTGTTTTTTTTTTAGTAGAGATGAGGTTTCACCGTTTTGGTCAGGCTGATCTCGAACTCCCAACCTCAAGTGATCTACCTGCCTCAGGCTCCCAAAGTTCTGGGATTACAGGTGTGAACCCAAAATATTTTCAAAAGTAACTCACTCACATTGTTAAAAAAAATTGGAGTTTGAAAGGGTATTCTGTGAAGCCAGTCTTCCTCCTACCCCTGATTCCTTCTAAACACCAGGGCAGCCTGACCTGAGAAGCACGAGTCAGAGAAGCCCCCAGCATTCTCCAGTGAAAGCGCCCCGCACAGAACCTGCTGCAATCCAGACTGGAGTCTTCCCTTCTATGCTCTTCCATTCCCTTGTTTCCTTCCCCTGCACCCCCACCGGCCATGCAGTACTTCAATCAACTCTTTCTTTATGAGCTGGGGAAATTCCATCCCAACCGAAACGCCGGTGTTGTACAGTCAGTTATTAGTCCTCCCCTCTTCCCGAGCCAGCTGGGAGAGATAATTAGGAAATTAGTAGTCTTGGCCCCTTGAACCCACACCATACCCGCTCTGAGAGTTCTCAGATGAGGACCTTGACTCAGAGAAGGGAAGAGGTGAGGCCCAGAATTGTCATGAAAACAAACAGTGAGGCTCCTAGGTCTATGGGCCTGGGGGTGGCTATGGAGCTATTCTGGGCTGTGAAAACACAGCAGTGTTCTGCTAGCAAGTAAACAGACGCCTGTCCTGACAGCATCTGTCTCCCTGACGGTGCCTGATCTCCAGCCAGCAGGCCACAGAGACAGGGAGAGGCGCAGGGAGAGTCTAGCGTGCCTCCCTTCTTTAGGGTGGAAGGGAACAGCAGTATTTGTTTTATTTTTAACATTTCATTCACTCTAGTGGGTGGAAAGACAGGCCAGCACCAGGGTCATGTAAGTCCAGGGGATCTCTCCAGCCTTGCATCCCAGAGAGCAGAATGCCTGGTGCTCCCTCCTCAAAGCCTGGGGACTGCAGTGGCACAGGGAGGATGGCACAGGGACTTCAGCAGCACAGAGACCAAAACTGCAGCGGCACAGGGAGGATGAGCATGGGCTCTGCACAAGGATGACGTGGAAATTCGTGAAGCATTCCAATAAAAATGAAATAAGAAATAATAAAATATCAAAAAAAAGCTTGGAGGGCTGGGCACGGTGGCTTACGCCTGTAATCCCAGCACTTTGGGAGGCTGAGGTGAGCGGATCACCTGAGGTCATGAGTTTGAGACCAGCCCGACCAATATGGTGAAACCCTGTCTTTAAAAAACAAAACAAAACAAAAAAACCTTTTCTCTACTAAAAATACAAAAAATTAGCCGGGCGTGGTGGCGGGCGCCTGTAATCCCAGCTACTCGGGAGGCTGAGGCAGGAGAATCACTTGAACCTGGGAGGTGGAGGTTGCAGTGAGCTGAGATTGCGCCACTGCACTCCAGCCTGGGCAACAAGAGGGAAACTCTGTCTCTAAATAAATAAATAAATAAATAAAAAATAAAGCTTGGACCAGCCTGGGTTACATAGTGAAACCCCATCTCTACAATAAATAAATAAATAAAACCCACAAAACTTAAACCCACAACCCCCCCCAAAAAAATTTAGCTGGGTATGGTTGTATGTGGCTGTAGTTCCAGCTACCTGAGAGGCTGAGGTGGGAGGATCCATTGAGCCAGGAGGCAGAGGTTGCAGTGAGCTGAGATCCCACCACTGTGCTCCAGCCTGGATGACAGAACAAACAAATAAATAAATAAAGCCTGGGGGCCACGTGTGGTGGCTCGAGCCTGTAATCCCAGCACTTTGGGAAGCTGAGCTGGGCGGATCATGAGGCCAGAAGATAGAGACCATCCTGGCCAACATGATGAAACCTCGTCTCTACAAAAATTACAAAAATTAGCTGGGCAAGGTGGTGTGCACCTGTAGTTCCAGCTACTTGGGAGGCTGAGGCAGGAGAATCATTTGAATGCGGGAGGCAGAAGTTGCAGTGAGCCGAGATTGCACCACTACATTTTAGTATGGGGACAGAGCAAGACTCTGTCTCAAATAAAATAAAATAAAGCCTGGGACTTCAGCCTCCTCTGCTCCCCTAGGAAGTCACCAGTGACCTTTTCATTGTCAAATCAGTTGGCTGATCATCTTTCTTCTTCCTTAATCATTTGGCCACATCTGACCCTTGCTGTCAACCGCCTTGAAATGCTGTGTGCAAGGTTG
The DNA here is from genome assembly GCF_049354715.1 of Callithrix jacchus. Lineage (NCBI taxonomy): Eukaryota > Metazoa > Chordata > Mammalia > Primates > Cebidae > Callithrix > Callithrix jacchus. The sequence continues at coordinate 121,010,862 of NC_133506.1, forward strand.
CTCTGACAAAGTCTCCTCTCCTTTTCTCTTCTTCCTCTTTCCTTAGCATGATGTTGGACCTTGGTTGGACACCACCTGGATGTCCCAGACACTCCTCACATCCACAAGTCCTTTTCACACCTGTTCTTGCTCAGACGCCCCTGCTTTGTAACTGAATCTCCTCTTCTCTGCCATCCTTTGGGTCGTGAGCCTGGCAACTTCAGAGCCAACCCTGACACCTCTTCATGCCCCATTTGCAGTCACCATCGGGATCCGTTCAGATACTTTCTACTTGTGCTACCCCTGGCCAACCCCATTGCCTAGACCCCCCAGTCCTTTCATTACCTGTGGTCACCTCTCCTCTTCTTGCTCTGCACCCCAGGCCATCCTACAGAATACAGGCAAAGGAGTCTCCTTACTACAGTTCTTTTCACTTGTCCCTAAAAAGTATTCAGTGGCTCCCCATTGCCTACAGAATGAAGTTCAAACACAAGCTCACCCACATTGGAGCCCATCTTTCTAGTTTTCTGCCCTGCAGTCCCCCTTTATTTCTCCACACTCCAGATATGCTAGATAAGTTTGGATTTCCCAAACATGCCTTGGTTTTTCCACCTTTGCTCTTCTTTCCACCTGGAATATCATTTTCCCCATCTCCGCACGTCTAGATTCTTGCCACACTTCAAGGTCAAGCAAATTAAGCTTTCTCGACCCATTGACCTCCACCCCTCATTAGCTGCAAAAGATCTGTCTGATTTGAACTCCTAAGTTGGGGCACTTGTCACATTCAGACCTTGCATTATAATGTTTTTTCATGCGTCTTAACCTGCTATCCTGAACCCTGAGGGTCAAGAAAGCATTCCTTCCAGCCTCCAGAACTGAGCTCCGCTTACACATCTGGTGCCCAGTATAGCAGACTGTTCACACCGCTGTGAAAGTGCTCCCATCCCCGACGTGTGTGTGTTCTTTTGCATGATGACTTTGTCTGTCTTCCCATCAAGATGTAAAGTTTATGTCTGCATCCTTTGAAGCTGAGCTTGAATTTGTGACTCGCCTTTGCTAATGGGACATTAACAAATGTCGTCTAAGTAGGCCGGGTGTGGTGGCTCACACCCATAGTCCCAGTACTATGGGAGGCTGAGGTGGATGGATCGCTTGAGGTTAGGAGTTCGAGAAAAGCCTGGCCAACATGATGAAACCCCGTCTCTCGTAAAAATATGAAAATTAGCCAGGTGTGGTGGCGGGCACCTGTAGTCCCAGCTACTTGGGAGATTGAGGCAGGAGAATTGCTTGAACCTGGGAGGCAGAGGTTGCAGTGGGCTGAGACCGCTCCACTGCACTCCAGCCTGGGTGACAGAGTGAGATTGACTCAGAAAAACAAACAATAAACAAATGTGATCTAAGTAAAGGCTTGAAAAGCATTTGCTGGCCAGGGCTTACCCTCTTTGGGCTATGATTGGAACCCTGGTTCACAAAGGGGAGAAGTCCAGGCAGCCTCCTGGAGACAGGTTGCTACAACATGGGGCCTATCTGCCAGCCACCCCCAGCCACCAGACCTGAGAGTGATGCTGTCTTAGACCACCCAGCCCCAGTCCACATGTGTGATCCATGGAGTGATGCCAGGGGAATTTGGCGTAACTGCCCACAGAGCCTGGGCCAGATTGCTGAACTACAGAATTGTGAGAGAGACATTGGTTTATTGTTTTAAGCCACTGTGTTTTATGGTGGTTTCCTTTTCCTTTTGTTTCTTTTTTATTTATTATTTTTTTCCTTAGGGAAAGAAAAAGAGGGAAAAAGAGGAAAAGAAGAGGGAAAAAGAGGGAAAAAGAAATATTACTTCATTCCTAAAATAGGTATCAATAATGGCCAATCAATATTTTGTGTATTTAAAGTGGATAATGTATATTTTGTGTGTTTAAAATGGAGAGCTCTATTGAGTTTATTGTTCTGGATCTGAGTTCAAGTCCTGGATATCGTTATCAATTTTCTGTCTCGTTGAATCTAAATCTCATTATGGGTCTTATGTATCTAGGTGTTAAGATCTCTTATTATTACATTAATCCTTTTACCCTTGTATCCTTGTAGCTTTAAAATCTATTTTATTAATTATGAGAATTGCAACTCCTGCTTTTTATTTATTTATTTTTGCTCTCCATTTGGTTGGTAAGTTTTTTTCCAACCCTTTATTTTGAGTCTTTGTATATCTTTAGATATACCGTTAGATTTTGTCTGTATCTTTTGATTGGGGGATTTAGTCGATTTAAATTTAGGGTTACTGCCATTTGATATTAACTGGCTATTTTATCCTTTTGTTGATATAAATGCTTCTTTATGTTAATGCTCTTTACTTTTTGGTGTATTTTTAGAAAGGCTCATACTGGTTGTTCCTTTCTATATATAATGCTTCTTTTAGAAGTTCTTGTAAAGCAGGCCTGGTGGTAATAAAATCTCTGAGTACTTGCTTGTTCCTAAAAGATTTTATTTTTCCTTCAATTGTAAAGCTTAAATTGCCAGGATATGAAATTCTGGGCTGAAAGTTCTGTTCTTTAAGTACATTGAATATTGGTCCCCACTCTCTTCTAGCTTGTAGGGTTTCCGCTCAGAGATACGCTGTAAGCCTGATAGGCTTCCCTTTATGGGTAACCTGATCTTTCCCTCTGGCTGCCCTTAATATTTTCTCCTTCGTTTCGATCCTGGTGAATCTAACGATTATGTGCCTTGGGGTTGGTCTTCTTGAGGAATATCTTTGTGGTGTTCTCTGTATTGCCTGGGGTTGAATAGTGTCCTGCTTTGCTAATTTGGGAAAATTTTCCTGGATAATGTCCTGAAAAGTATTTTCCAGCTTGAATTCATTCTCTCCATCACATTCAGGTACACCAATCAAGTGTATATTGGTCTTTTCACATAGTCCCATATTTCTTGGAGACTTTGCTCATTCCTTTTTATCCTTTTTTCTCTATTCTTATCTTGTTTTATTTCATTAAGTTGGTCTTCGACCTCTGATATCCTTTCTTCTGCTTGATCCATTCGGCTATTTAAGCTTGTACATATTTCACTAAGTTCTCGTGTTGTATTTTTCAACTCCATAAGTTCATTTGTATTCCTCTCTATATTGTCTATTCTTTTCATCATTTCATCGAACCTTTTTTCAAAGTTCTTAGTTTCTTTACATTGGGTTAGAACAAGTTCCTTTAACTCCCAGAAGTTTCTCATCATCCACCTTTTAAAGCCTACTTCAGATAATGGAACACAGTCCTTTTCCATCAGGGCTTGTTCCGTTGCTGATGAGTCCTTTTCCATCAGGGCTTGTTCCGTTGCTGATGAGTCCTTTTCCATCAGGACTTGTTCCGTTGCTGATGGGTTCTGATTTTGGGTATACTCAGCCTTCTTAGGCTGTTTTTTTTCCCTTCATTGTAGATGAACCACCTTTCTAATTAGGTTTCTGAGTCGACGTCCGATTTATTGATTCTCAGTGCTGGGATCCGAGCAACCCACTGTTGCGGCCTAAATAGCAGTGATAAGACTGATGGTGCTCTTCTGCCCGGGAATCTCTGGTCTGGCTTCCCTCTTGAGTCTGCAACAAGCGGCTCTGACTTCCCCAAGCTCCAAACTCCGTCAGTAGGGGAAGCGGTCGCGTTTGCTCTGCATGAAGAGCTGCTGCGCCAAGGTGCCGGCAAAACCGCTGCGGCGGCCACGAGAGTCCCGCTGGCGACCCGTGGGGCTCCTCCACTGGGAATCGGCTGATCCGTAAGTGACAAAAATTCATGTAAAAGTGTGGCGTCGTCTTGTTCTCTGAGCTTTCACTGGGAGCTACAATCCCGAGCTGTTAGTGATCGACCATCTTGGATCTCAACCTCTCTTTTTTATTTTTAAGACAGTGTTTTGCTCTGCCGCTCAGGTCAGAGTGCAGTGGTGCAATCCGTCATAGCTTACTACAGCCCTGAACTCCTGGGCTTAACGAATCCTCCTGCCTCAGCCTCCCAAGTAGCTAGAACTATGAGTGCTTTCTATCACACCTGGCTAACTTAAAAAAAAAGAATTTTTTTTTTGTTTTTTTGTTTTTTGTTTTTTGAGACAGAATCTCCCTTTGTCACCAGGCTGGAGTGCAGAGGCGAGATCTCGGCTCATTGCAACTTCTGACTCCTTGGTTCAAGCAATTTTTCTGCCTCAGCCTCCAGAGCAGCTGGGATTTACAGGCACATGCCACCATGCCCAGCTATTTTTTGTAATTTTTTTTTAGGAGAGACGTGGTTTCACCATGTTGGCCAGGATGGTCTCGAGCTCTTGACCTTGTGATCCATCCGCCCCAGCCTCCCAAAGTGTTGGGATTACAGGCGTGAGCCACAGCGCCCGGCCAACATTTTTTTTTCTTTTAGAAACAGGGTCTTGCTGTAGTGCCCAGGCTGGTCTTGAACTCCTGGGCTCCAGGGATCCTCCTGTGTCAGCCTCCCAAAGTATGGGCATTACAGATGTGAGCCATGTGGTTTCCTTACACAGTCACTGAAACACCTCATAGATGCTAGTTAATAAAATATTAAATAATAGCTCACATTCACTGAGCATTTACTATAAGCCAGGGGCTTGTTTTGAAAAATTACATGGATTTACTAATTTAATTTTCATAAAAATCCTGAGGTAGATTTTATTACTGTTTCCCATTTACAAGTGAGGAAAGTAAAATACGGAGAAGTTAAATAACTCTTTTTTTTTTTTTTTTTGCAGCCCCAGGGCTAGCGTGCAGGCAAGGGGCCCACCATCTGGGGGCTAAATAACTCTTTCAAGGTCGGTGGGGCACGGTGTCTCACACCTGTAATCCCAGCACTTTGGGAGGCCGAGGTGGGCGGATCATGTGAGGTCGGGAGTTTGAGACCAGCCTGGCCAACATGAAGAAACCCTGTCTCTACTAAAAATTCAAAATTAACTGGGTGTGGTGGTGCGTGCCTGTAATCTCAGCTACTTGGGAGGCTGAGGCAGGAGAATCGCGTGAACCCCAGAGGCAGAGGTTGCAGTGAGCTGAGACTGTGCCATTGCACTCCAGCCTGAGCTACAAGAGCAAAACTCCATCTCAAAAAAAAAAAAAAAAAAGAAAGAAACAACTTGTTCAACGTCACATGTGCTGAATCCAAACCCCAGGAATCTAGTTCCAGAAGCCACACTGTAAACCACTATACCGCATTGCCTCTGCTTACCTAGATTGAGGAAAACATTAATTTATTGATTTGCAGCCTCCAAAACACCCCTCTCCACCCACATGTCAAATTCTATATTAGTGGTCCAATTTCTAGCCTATGCTTCTAATCTTCCCACACCCTGCCCTCTGGGGTCTACCTCCAGGTTCTGGGCTACTCCCGGGCTGTTTCAGTGACAGCCCAGTGTGGGGAATTGATTTACAGATCTACCAGCTACCACCTGCCCAGAAACCCTCTGGCCCGGTCTCCTGCTTCCTGCTGCCTCTGCTGTGTTGCTGGTCCAGGCGGTCAGGTCTCATCTGGAAAGGAGACACCTGGGCTCAGCGTGTTGCTGCTGCCCTTTAGCCCTGTGTCTTGGCCCGACCCATGCAGCCAGGGTGATTTTTCACTTAGGATCTTTGGATGTCCCTAGATCTTCTCTTTTGAAGTAGTCCAATGAGAAAATGGATATGTGGCTTTTTTTTTTTGAGACAGAGTCTTGCTCTGTCACCTAGGCTGGAGTGCAATGGCATGATCTCCACTCACCACAACCTCCATTTCCCGGGTTCAAGAGATTGTCCTGCCTCAGCCTTAGAGTAGCTGGGATTACAGGCATGTGCCATTGTGCCTGGCTAATTTTGTTGTTGTTGTATTTTTAGCAGAGATGGGGTTTCACCATGTTGGCCAGGCTGGTCTCGAACTCTGGACCTCATGATCCACCCACCTCGGCCTCCCAAAGTGCTGGGATTACAGGTGTGAGCCACCGCGCCCAGCCATGATGTGTCTTTTAAAGATAAAAAATGACTCTTATGTAACAATGTTTGCTGTTTATTCAAATTTCAAAGATGTATTCAAGCACCCACACATGGGCAAGACACCCTGCTGGGCACCAGGCCACCAAAGCCAGGTTCCGTGTGGGGAGAGAGGGGAAGACACACGTGGTCAAGGGTAGAGTTCAGTGTGTGAACCTCCGTGGCAGAGTTCTGTCCAAAGTACTGTGGGAGCAGAGAGAACAAAGTAAATAATACTGTTCAGGGAAAGGTAGAGAGAGTGGTATTCAAGTTTTATTTTAGAGGATGAATAAGCTGTCACTAGAAGAAGAAGAAAGAGGAAGGAGGAAGGAGGAAGGACGCAGAGGAAGGAAGGGAGGGCGGAATCAGAGCACATGGGCAGAGGCTTAGCGAATGGGAATGGCCTGTTTGAAGGAGGCGGCACGGTCTGGGGTGTCTGGGGTGTGAGCATCAGGATGACTGCAGTGTAGGGACTGAACCCAGGTATATGAATGACCTAATATTCCCTGCAGAGAGTGAGAAGCCTTGCAGATTTATAAGAGGGATGTCGGCCAGGGAAAAACTATAGGAGGGGGCCAGGCACAGTGGCTCACATCTATTAATCGCAGCGCTTTGGGAGGCCAAGGTAGGAAGATCCATTAAGCTCAAGGTTCAAGACCAGCCTGGGCAACATAGGGAAACTTTGTCTCTTCAAAAAATTTAAAAATTAGCTGGATATGGTGGTTTACACCTGTAATCCCAGCTACTCAGAAGGCAGAGGCAGGAGGATTGCTTGGGCCTGGGAGGCCGTGGCTATAGTGAGCTGTGATTGTACCACTGCACTCCAGCCTGAGTGATGGAGCAAGACCCTGTCTCAAAAAAAGAGAAAAAAAAAATTAGCCAGTGGTAGTGGTGTGTGCCTATAGTCCCAGCTACTCAGGAGGCTGAGTTGGGAGAATCACTTGAGCCCAAGAGGTTTAGGCTGCATTTTTTAAAGGCAAAAAATGACTCCTATGTAACAATGTTTGCTGTTTATTCAAATTTCAAAGATGTATTTAAGCATCCACACATGGGTGAGACACCATGCTGGGCACCAGGCCACCAAAGCCAGGTTCAGTGTGGGGAGTGAGGGGAGGACACACATGGTCAAGGAATTAGAGTTCAGTGTGTGAGCCAAGATTGAGCCACTGCACTCCAGCCTGGGTGACAGAGCAAGACCTTATCTCAGTAAACAAACAGACAATACAAAAAGCCAAAACTACAGGAGAGGAGGGAAGGAGGCGAGGAAGTTGCTTACATGGAGTTTCTGCTCTGAAAGTTGGATGTGAAGTCCGTGGCTAGGCTGGTTGTGTCAGACAAGGCTGGTTGTCATCTCCTGGCTAATTTTTTTTTTGGTATTTTGGTAGAGACAGGGTTTTGCTATGTTGCCCAGGCTGGTCTCCTGGACTCAAGTAATCTGCCCACCTCAGCCTCCCGAAGTGCTGGGATTACAGGTATGATACACTGTGCCTGGCCCCTTTCTGTGCCTTCTGATGGACACAGTCTTTATGTCTCAGACTCTCTAGTCGGCCTCCGCTTGGGAGGCTCGGAACTACTGTCTCCAGAGTTCTCCCAACCTTGGCTACACAGTGGAATCAGAACCACCTGGGGAAAGTTTTTTGTTTTTGTTTTTTTTTGAGATGGAGTTTCGCTCTTGTTGCCCAGGCTGGAGTGTGGTGCAGTGATCTCGGCTCACTGCAACCTCCACCACCTGGGTTCAAGCAATTCTCCTGCCTCAGCCTCCTGAGTAGTGGGATTTCAGGCAGGTGCCACCACACCCAGCTAATTTTGTATTTTTAGTAGAGACAGGGTTTCTCCATGTTGGCTGGGCTGGTCTTGAACTCTTAACCTCAGGTGATCACCCGCCTCAGCCTCTCAAAGTGCTGGGATTACAGGCACAAGCCATCGTATGCAGCCTCACCTGGGGAAATTGAAAAGCCAGTCATGTCTGAGTTTTGCCCCCAGAGGCTCTGATTTTATTAGGCTGAGGTGCAGTCTGGGTATGTTGAGTTTTACAAGCTTCCCAGGTGATTTCAATGTGCAGTCAAGGTTGAGCGCCTTTGTGAAAAGCAACTGTGCATATATTTTTAAGTGTTAGATTTAATGATTTATTGTCACCCAGATGGCAATTGGATTTATAGTCTTTATATTTTTTGTAAATTAAAAAAAGACAAGTTTTAAATAGCCAATGCTGGTTATATTTTCAGAAAACATGCTTAGACTAATTCATTAATGGTGGCTTCAAGCTTTTCCTTGTTGGCTCCAGATAATTCACCCACCTTTTGTCCCTTCTTAAAAAACTGGAATGTTGGCATGCATTTGACTTCACACTCTGAAGCGACATCCTGATGGTCATCCACATCTACTTCAAAGAATACCACGTTGGATGCTTTTCAGAGGGGGAATGAAAACAAGGCTTGATCATTTTGCAAGGCCCACACCACCTGGCTGAGAAGTCAACTACTACAAGTTTATTGCCTGCGGTGTCCAGGGCTTCCTGAAAAGCAACCTTGCTGTCGATCTGTTTCACCATCTTGGCTGTGACCAGCAGCTGTAAGGACCGATGGGAACGGATCCAAAGTGCCAGACTGAGCTTGCAGAAGACTCACCGCTGGCTCTCCCTTTATAGGCGGGCACGCCCGGCGTGCCCTGTGCATGTTTCTGCCCCTGCCCTTTGAGTGTTGACTTTGTTCTGAGAGGGTCACTTAACATGGATCACGTGCCAAGGGTTTCTCAAGCATTACCTTGTTTCATTCTTTTTTTTCCTTTCTTACAGTATTTAGACCAGTCTGATACCTTGTTTAACTCTTCAAATAGGCCTACCAGGCAGTGAAAAAGAGCCATGGCCCAGGGAAGGTAGTGAGGTATAATTCTGCAAAGATCTGGGATCATTCCCAGCCCTACCTTTTACCAGCCAGGTGATTTGGATACGCTTCCTAATCTCTCTGAATTGTAGTTTCTGCATCTGTGAAATGGGTGTAATTAACATTTGCCTTTCAAGGTTGTTCTAAGGATTGAGTAAAGCAAAGATGGAAATCATCTGGCTCGGAGTAGTCCTGTACCGGCTTCTCCTTCTCAATGGGAGAACTGGGAGCGACTGAGACATCACATTCCTGGGAGGTCTTCAAGAAAGGAGAGTTCCCTATCACATTCTGACCCAGAGATATAAAGTTAAGGGGCATAAGGGGCCGAGCACTGTGGCTCACACCTGTAATCCCAGCACTTTGGGAAGCTGAGGCAGGCCGATCATGAGGTCAGGAGACAGAGACCATCCTGGCCGACATGGTGAAACCCCATCTCTACTAAAAATACAAAAAAATTAGATGGGCGTGATGGCACGTGCCTGTAGTCCAAGCTACTCAGGAGGCTGAGGCAGGAGAACAGCTGGAACCTGGGAGGTGGAGGTTGCAGTGAGCCTGGATTGTGCCACTGCATTTCAGCCTGGGCGACAGAGTGAAACTCCGTTCCCCCCCCCTACAGAAAAAAAAAAGAGGCATGAGGGGCTGGGCACTGTGGCTCATGCCTGTAATCCTAGCACTTTGGGAGGCCGAGGCAGATGGGATGCCTGAGCTCAGGAGTTCGAGACCAGCCTGGGCAACATGGTGAAACCCCATCTCTCCTAAAACTACAAAAATTAGCTGGGCATGGTGGTGCATGCCTGTAGTCCCAGCAACTCAGGAGGCTGAGGCTTGAGAAACGCTTAAGCCTGGGAAGCAGAGGTTGTAGTGAGCTGAGATTGTAGTATCTCCAGCCTGGGCAACAGAGCAAGATTCTGTTTCAAAAAAAAAAAAAACGTAGATGAGACATGCAGCAGGGAAGTGTTTGAGACCTGGGCCCTACTGAGAATGCTACTCTCTCTTTCCCTTCATATGATGAGGTCTCTGTGGCAACTACAGGGAAGATGGGGTCAGATAGTCTGGATGAAGAACAGCAGCCTCTGGGAGGAGATGAGGAGTGGATGGAGGGCCAGGGGCCAGCTCCCACTTCCAAGAACCATCAGAGAGGTTTTCTTGTTCCAGTAGCATCTCCCCTGGGCCAAGCCAGTCCGTGGGCCACGTCTGTCTGTCTGGGACCCATTAACTCCCCTGCCAGCACCTAGCACAGTACCTAGTAGACAAATTCTTTTTTTTTTTTTTTGAGACGGAGTTTCACTCTTGTTGCCCAGGCAATACAATGGTGCAATCTTGGCTCACTGCAATTTCTAACTCCTGGGTTGAAGTGATTCTCTTGCCTCAGTCTCCCGAGTAGCTGGGATTATAGGCACCTACCACCATACCCAGCTAACTTTTTGTATTTTTAGTAGATACGGGTTTCATCATGTTGGCTAGGCTGGTCTCGAACTCCTGACCTCAGGTGATCCACCCACCTCAGCCTCCCAAAGTGCTGGCATTACAGGGGTGAGCCATCGTGCCCGGCCCCTAGTGGACAAATTCTACCACTGACGTCAAAGAAAATTGAATTGCAGCCTTATCACTGCTGCAGGCAGCCCCGAATGTTTCCTCTTGAGCCTTCATAGTGCATCTGCCCCAGATCCTCCAACCTCAAGCTTCCCAAGTAGCTAAAACTACAGGCATGCGCCACCATGCTCGGCTAATTTTTTATTTTTATTTTTTGAGATGGAGTCTCACTCTGTCACCCAGGCTGGAGTACGGTGGCTCAATCTCGGCTCACTACAACCTCTGCGCCCTGGGTTCAAGCAATTCTCCTGCCTCAGCCTCCTGAGTAGCTGGGATTACCAGCACATGGTACCATACCCGATAATTTTTTGTATTTTCGGTAGAGATGGGGTTTCACCGTGTTAGCCAGCATGCTCCAATCTCCTGACCTCATGATCTGCTTGCCTTGGCCTCCCAAAGTGCTGGGATTACAGGCTCACTGTGCCCGGCCAGCTTAGCTAATTTTCAACATTTTTTGTAGAGACAGAATCTTGCTCTGTTGTTCAGGCTGGTCTCAAACTCCTGGCCTCAAGCAATCCTCCTGCCCCAGCCTCCCAAAGTGCTGGGATGACAGGCATGAGTCACCTGACCTGGCCAGGACCCCAGTGTCTTCAAATAGTTCCTTTGATTCATAGCAGGTAGGCTATGGATGGACCTTCCAGTGTCAGAGAAATCTACCAAGGCCTAAAAAGCTTTTAAGTGATTTAAATACATTATCATTTTCCACATAAAGAAATGGGTTCAGATGGGGTGTTTACTCATGACCACAGAAGCTCTAAGGATGAACCCAGATGACTCCCTGAGTCCCTTTTAGCTCTGAGCCTGTAAGCTGGCCATGTAAAGGCCATTGTCCAAAGCCAAGATCCATTTGGGTCATTCTTCCTCTTGACAGCAAATTGGAACCAACCCAATTGCCCAATGGAGAATGATTTGTTTACCATCAACTTGATAGAGTACCTCTTACCCTTTAAAAACCATCCATTTGGCCGGAAGCAGTGGGTCACCCCTATAAATCCTAGCAATTGGAGAGGCCAAGGCAGGTGGATCGCCTGAGGTCAAGAGTTTGAGACCAGCCTGGCCAACATGGTAAAACCCCGTCTCTACTAAAAATGCAAAAATTAGCCAGGCCCAATGGTGGGCACCTGTAATCCCAGCTACTTGGGAGGCTGGGGCAGGAGAATCACGTGAATCCAGGAGGCGGAGGTTGCAGTAAGCCGAGATTGCATCACTGCACTCCAGCCTGGATGACAGCAAAATTTCCTCTAGGGGAAAAAAAAAATCCATTGGGTGAAGTGGATCACTGCAGCACTTTGGGAGGTCAAGGCAGGCAGATCATGAGGTCAGGAGTTCGAGACCAGCCTTGCCAACATAGTGAAAGTCCGTCTCTACTAAAAGTACAAAAATTAGCTGGGCTTGGTGTCGGGCGCCTGTAATCCTAGCTACTCAGGAGGCTGAGGCAGGAGAATCACTTGAACCCGGAGGTGGAGGTTGCAGTGAGCTGAGATCGTGCCACTGCATTCCAGCCTAGGCAACAGAGTGAGACTTCATCTCGAAAAAAAATCCATTCGAGTACTACCTGACAACCTATAAAAATGCTTCTGATTAATATTAAACGGAAAAAGTAGAATAAAAAAGTGTATTTAGACTATACTTGCCTAACTAGGTGAACGCATGAGTGCTAGAGACAAGAGCTGCAGTTTAAATCACATGAATGACAATGGGATGTTGGAGGGAGATTTGGGTGTTTTAAAATTATTGTCACATTGTTATTCATGCAGCTTAAAGGTCTGGATCATCATTGCTTACAGATAAAGTACAGACTGCCTTGCATGGCCTCCAAGGCTCTGCTCACCCAGCCCCAATCAGTCTTTGCCACTCTGCTGCCCTCACGCCACACTCCAGCCATAGGGGCATTCACGGAACCACAAGCCTTTGTGCCTGTGTCACACTGCCAGAATGCTGTGTTTGCGGTCTACTACTTGACTAAATTCAGCTCATTCACTACTTCAAATGTCACTTCTGACTCCCAATGAAAAAGACACAGGAGAAACTCACTGCATTACTTGATTTCAGGGAGGGACTAGAATCAGATGTGGGATGGAGACACAAACCCTTTTCTAAAACACAATTTCATTGAGCTATGAGTCACATACTGTATCATTTTTCCATTTAAAGTGCTTAATTTAATGGTTTCCATGGTTTTTGGTACATTCAGAGAATTGTGCAACCATCACCAGGCACAAGTTCTTTTGTGCCTTTAGGATTTTGAACATGTGAATGTATCACTAATTGAAATAAATCAATGAATACAATTAAACACACATAACCATCACCTCCTCTCTGAAGTCCTCCCAGACTCCCACCAGTGATAGATGGCTCCTCTTTCTGTGCTCCACTTGTCTGTCATAGCTATTATGGCAGTGTTTTTTTTAAGACGGGGTTTTACCATGTTGGTCAGGCTGGTCTTGAACTCCCGACCTCAGGTGATCCACCCACCTCAGCCTCCCAGAGTGCTGGGATTGCAGGCGTGAGCCACTGCGCCTGGCACTATGTCAGTGTTTTCATTTTTGTTGTTGTTTGTTTGTTTTGAGAGAGAATCATGCTCTGTCGCCCAGGCTGGGGTCCAGTGGTGCAATCTTGGCTCACTGCAACCTCTGCCTCTGGGGTTCAAGCGATTCTCCTGCCTCAGTCTCCCAAGTAGCTGGGACTACAGGTATGCACCACCACGCCTAAATAATTTTCATATTTTTAGTAGAGATGGAGTTTCACTAAGTTGGCCAGGCTGCTCTCAAACTCCTGACCTCATGAGATCCACCTGCCTTGGCCTCCCAAAGTGCTGGGATTGCAGGTGTGAGCCACCATGCCCAGCTAGTGTTTTTGTTTATAAAAAAGACCTCTCTGCAGCCCAGACTGTGAGCTCTTTGAAGGCAAATATGGAGAGAGTAATTTTTCTGCACCAGTACAAGTCAGGAAGGGTCCCAGAAACTGATGAGTGAATGAAGTTTTGTTTGCATCTGGGTAGACGGGCATGGTAGGAGAGGCCAGAGGATGACCCAACCCTCCTCACTTTCATCCTCATCTCCACTCCAACTCCACCTTCCCCCTTCCTCATCTTGTTCCTTATCCTGTCCCCTCCCCATCACTGACCTCCCCCCGACCCCCTCTCATTTCCATCCTACTCTGTCCTCACCCCCACTCTGTTCTCCAAATCCATTTCCATTTTGACCTCTATCCATCCTTATTCCTTGACTAGACCCAGTTTTCTGAAGTGCAAAGACATATTGATACCCTCTTAGAAACAGCATTTCTAAGGGGCTGGGTATGGTGGCTCACACTTGTAATCCTAGCACATTGGGAGGCTAAGGTAGGTGGAGGCCAGGAGTTCGAGACCAGCCTGACCAACATAGTAAAATCATCTTTATTAAAAATACAAAAATTATTAATTCTAAGTTCTCTTAGGGGTTCTGGAAAGAAAAGGAAAAAATAAAAACAAAAAGAAAATAAAAAAATATATATATACAAAAATTAGCCGGGACCCCTCTCTCTTCTTGATCTTACTCCCAGGAAAAGACACTGATGGAGCAGAGGTGTGGATGCCACATACTGCGTAAGTTTCTCTGGCCTTGACACACCTCAGAAAGCTTGATGTTTGAACCCTACCTCCTCCCCACTCCTCCGCACCTTACTCCCGCCCCCAAATCCCTTCCTGGAAATTGTCCCAGTTCTTTTTTTTTTTTTTTTGAGACGAAGTTTTGCTCTTGTTACCCACGCTGGAGTTCAGTGGTGTGATCTTGGCTCACCACACCTCTGCCTCCTGGGTTCAAGCAATTCTCCTGCCTCAGCCTCCTGAGTAGCTGGGATTACAGGTGCCTGACACCATGTCCAGCTAATTTTTGTATTTTTAGTAGAGACAGGGTTTCTCCACGTTGATCAGGCTGGTCTTGAACTCCTGGCCTCAGGTGATCAGCCCACCTCAGCCTCCCCAAGTGCTGGGATTACAGACATGAGCCACTGTGCCCAGTGTTCTGGTTTTCATTTATGCTCATCCAAAGTCCACTAAAAATACAAAAATTAGCCAGGCGGGGTGGCAGGCACCTGTAATCCCAGCAACCTAGGAGGCTGAGGCAGGAGAATCAGCTGAACCCGGGAGGCAGAGGTTGCAGTCAGCAGAGATCCTGCCATCGCACTCCAGCCTGGGTGACAGAGCGAGATTCCACCTCAAGAGAAAAAAAAAAAACAGGCACAGGGTTTCCTTCTGTGGTGATAAAAATGTTCTCGAATTAGTGGCAATGGCTGCAAAACTTTGTGAATGTACTAAAAAACATGAAATTGAGCCTGGCACGATGACTCACACCTGTAATCTCAGCACTTTGGGAGGCTGAGGCGGGTGGATCACCTGAGGTCAGGAGATGGAGACCAGCTTGGCCAACATGGGAAAACCCTGTCTTTACTAAAGATACAAAAAAAAAAAATTAGCCAGACATGGTCGCTGGCACCTGTAATCTCAGCTACTCCGGAGGCTGAGGCAGGAGACTCAGTTGAACCCCCGAGGCAGAGGTTGCAGTGAGCTGCGATCACACCATTGCATTCCAGCCTGGGCAACAAAGTGAAACTCTGTCTCAAAAAACAAAACAAAACAACACATGAAACTGTATGCTTTAAAGGGATGAATTTTATGCTCTGTAAATTATGTCTCATTGAAAAAAAAAAAAAACTGTGAAGAAAACCAGGAGTGGTCTAGGGAAACACCTGGCCAAGGCTCCAGGCTCCAGGCTGGGCCATGCCTCGCCTCTCTGGATGGGAACTCGACAGCTGGCATCCACAAGGCTGAGTGTCCCCTGTGTCAGCCATCACAGGCTCAGGAGGCTCCTGGCATAGAGGGGATTCGAGGGAGGGCAGTAGAAGAAAGAGTCCTGGTGCAGGGGAAAGGAAACCAGGCTCCCGGCCCAGTGCCCAGCTGCTCCCCATCCCTCACGCCCTGGCCTGGAGCCCTTGGCCATATGTCCCATCCCAGGGACTGCCTAGTTGTGAGAGAAGCCCCCGTGGGAGAAGGCAGGGAGGTCGGGGGCACAGGCAGCAGCCTGGGGCAGGCAAGCCAGGGGGTTGACCTCACAGGCCCCGGCATCCTGGTCCTCTCGGAAGTAGATGGAGTCGGCAGAGTAGAAGGAGGGGTCTTCGTCAAAGAAGTTGTAGGGTCGGAGGAAGAAGCCCACGCCGTTCCCCACAGTCACCGTGTTAGGAATGTCCTCTGCATGTGGGATGTGCAGAAAACCAGCTGTCACCCAGGCCACCAAGTCCTAGCAGGGGAGAAGGAAGAGGATCATGAGGTCTGGCTTTGCTGAGGATGTGCCCTGCCTCCCAGTGACCTTGCAGACAGGGAGTCAGCTCACCTACCTACATGTTCTTAGTTCATCAGGAAAAATGTGAAATCATAAAGTTTCTTTCTTTCTTTTTTTTTTCTTTTTTTCCTTTCTTTTCTTTTCTTTTTTGACAGTCTCGCCCTGTCACCCAGTCTGGAGTGCAGTGGCATGATCTCAACTCACTGCAATTACTACCTCCTGGATTCAAGCCTCAGTCACCCGAATAGCTGGAATTACAGGTGTGCCCCACCACAGCCTGCTAGTTTTTGTTTGTTTGTTTGTTTTGAGACAGAGTTTACATCATACCATTGTCCAGGCTGGAGCACAATGGTGTGATCTGGGCTCACTGGAACCTCCACCTCCTGGGTTCAAGCAATTCTCTAGCCTCAGCCTCCTGAATAGCTGGGATTACAGGCATGTGCCATGATGCCCAGCTAATTTTTGTATTCTTAGCAGAGATGGGGTTTCTCCATGTTGGTCAGGCTGGTCTCAAACTCCCAACCTCAGGTGATCCGTCCACCTCAGCCTCCCAAAGTGTTGGGATTATAGGTGTGAGCCACCATGCCTGGCCTCGTTTTTGTATTTTTAGTAGAGATGGGGTTTCATCACCATGTCTCAAATTCCTGACCTCAAGAGATCCACCTGCCTCAGCCTCCTAAAGTGCTGGGATTACAGGCATGAGCCACTGCACCCAGTCAGTTTCTTTCTTAGTGGATTCTGAAGACCCCCGAGGAATCTGGCTCCAGAGGCAGTGAAGGGGCTCATCTGGTCCCCCTGACTCCTCCCCTCCCCAACCCCAAACTCCCTGCTCACCACTGCATGCAACTGACCTGCCCTGCAATGGTCTCATTGTTGATGAAGTCAGTGAAGTCCACAGTGGGTGTCCAAGGGTCATTCAAATTGTAGATGCTGGTGCTACTGGGCTCCTCCTCCTTCCTCTGGGTTACCGCCATCTGGTACCTACAGGAGTTTTTATTAGAGCTACAAAGTCATCAACTGTGCCACTGCCTGAAGCTGCACCGAAGAGTGAACACAAGTGGGAAATGAGTCCCAAAGTCTTGGAGTCTTGAGCCTCTGGATCATTCTCTGTCCAGTTCTCACTGCCTGTCTCTGTCTTTGTCTCTCTCTCCTCTGTAGAGTTTCCCCATGTGTCCTCTCTCCTGCACCTTAAACATCAACTGGCCCAGCAGACTTCAGGCAGGAATGTTGCTCATCCGTCCATCTGGATCAGAGCATGATGTTGAGCCTTGGCCTTGGAAACGTACATACGGACATGGCCTGTTTCCCATCCTAGGTCAAGTTCAGTATCTCAAGTGCCTCTATTTTAGGGAACCCTCCCTCCAATCTGTGTTCCTAGCTCACTGTGTTTTTCCTCCAACCTTTCATGTGAATGTTTTTGTTTGTTTTTTGGAGATGGAGTTTCACTCTTGTTGCCCAGGCTGGAGTGAAATGGCACAATCTCGGCTCACCATAACCTCCACCTTCCGAGTTCAAGCGATTCTCCTGCCTCAGTCCCCCAAGTAGCTAGGATTACAGACATGTGCCACCATGCCCGGCTAATTTTTGTATTTTTAGTAGAGACAGGGTTTCTCCATGTTGATCAGGCTGGTCTTGAACTCCCAATCTCAGGTGATCCACCTGCCTCAGCCTCCCAAAGTGCTGGGATTACAGGTGTGAGCCACCGCACCCGGCCCAGTGAATGTTTTAAATATACAGAAAAGTTGCAAGAATTGTATGGTGAATATTCACATACTCACAGTCTAGAGTCTACCATTAATATTTTCCTAGATTTCCTTCAATGCCTCGTATCTCAGCATTCCTCCACCCACCCATTAGGCTTTGTTTTGAGTGGCTACAGATTGTGGCCACAGGAATGTGTGTGTGTTTGTGTGTACCTATAGGAGGTGGAGCAGTGTGGAGCCCTTGATCCAGTGTGCCTGCCCCACTCCCTCCTGACCGCCGACCACTCACCTCTCCCAGCTGAAGCCTCTCTCCATGGAGCTGTTCTGTGGCAGTGGCTCCCCAGAAAAGCTGATCATCTGGATGCGGTAGCCCCGAGGGTGACCCCACTTGTTGCTGTGATTGCTGGCCAGGTACAGGTAGCGAGGGGTGGCACTTCCCACGGGGAAGGCAGCCTGCTCCTCCGTCTCCAGCAGCTTCCGGGTCACCTGCAGCCTCTGCATCTGGTGCTCAGGGCTCCAGGGTACAGCCATGGGGACAAAGGCCATATCCTCGGCCCAGACCCAGTTCTCTAGTCCTGCTCAGGGTAGGATGGGGGAGGGCCTGTCTTGCAACTGCCCTTACTCCTCTGGACTCTGCCCCCACCTGGCTTGAAAGTGGGAGCCAAAGAGCAGCCCAGAACTAGTGTGCCCTGCTTCTCTTCCCTCTCCCGGAGATAGCCCCAGTCCAGGGATTTGAAGGAGGTGTTTCTCCCAAGTGTCTTCTCGTAATAATTCCAAATGCCTTGCACCTGGGCCTCCACCAGCCTCCTCCCTCTGACAGGCTGCAAAGGAGGGTGTTTACTCAAGGTTAGAACAACCTCGTGGGCAATGGGCGGGGTCGCATTCCCTCTGACCTGAAGCCTTCCCCTCACATCTGAAGCTCTGTGACATCGCCAGGACTACCTTATCATGAAAATAAGTCTCACATTGACTGAGCCTGATGGAGCTGTGCAGGCAGCATGCAGAGTGCCTTCTGTGTGTTAATGCTTTCACTTCTACAACAATCTCATAAAGGAGGAACTATAATCATCTTCATTTGACAGATGGGACAACTGAGGCTGAGAGAATTCAATCATGTACCTTGGTTGGTCAACAAGGAGACACAGTTAATACCATGGCAGTGCTGGAGAACTGGGTCTTAGTCTGGCCTTACACTGCCCACACATCAGCACATAGAGGAAGACCGCATAGAGAGACTCCACAACACAGGAATAGTAGACATGGGGACCAAAGGGAAGGAAAACCAGCACTGGGCCTGATGCTGCTGGGGCTTGGAGGGAGCTTTTGCAGTTTGAAACTAGGCAGGGAGCTGGGAACAGGGCTTAAGACACAATCTGTTCCCTGAACTTTTGGAGTCTGAATGATTTTGAGCCTAACTAGGTCCTATATTAGGAGTCAAGTTAAGTGATCTGAGACAAGGAACAACAAATCAAACCCTGCTGGTAGCTCCCTCTACACCTTACAAGGACCAGGAGAGAGGAGAGACTGATTCAGCAAATGCTTAGTTTCCTTTTGTAGGTTCATTGCCCCTAATCCATATCCCAGTGTTTCCACCCTTAGGTGAGAATTGCAGACTAAGAGTTTTTTTTTTTTTTTGAGATGAAGTTTCTCTCTTGTCACCCAAGCTGCAGTACAGTGGCATGATCTCGGCTCACTGCAATTTCTGCCTCCTGGGTTCAAGTGATTCTCCTGCTTCAGCCTCCAGAGTAGCTGGAATTACAGGCACACACCACCACGCCCAGCTGATTTTTGTATTTTTAGTAGAGACAGGGTTATGCCATGTTGGCCAGGCTGGTCTTGAACTCCTGACCTCAGGTGATTCACCTGCCTCGGCCTCTCAAAGTGCTGGGATTACAGGTGTGAGCCACTGTGCCCGGCTGCAGACTAAGAGTTCTTTATAGTCTGTGCACACAAGTAGGCTCATGTGGCTAATCACAACAATAGCTATTATTTATCTCTCCACAATAGCTATTATTTCTCAAGGGCCCACTATGTGTCATGGACTGTTACAAGTGCTTTAAAAGTTGTCATCATTTAGATACGAGATAAAGATAGATGTGTGTGTATGGGTTCGTTAGATATATGCTTAAATTTTCTAGCTAAGTCCACTGAGAGGGCCTAAAAGCAATGACATCCCAGTAATAATGAGCAAACTTGATGCCCAGATCATGGTTTTTAAATACCATTCACCAATAAAATGAACCTGATCTCCTTGGAGACAAGGTTAATTCTAGGGTAGGAGCAGGGAAAATGCCAGATGAAATTGAAATGTTTTGGGTGCCAGAAAGCAAGGAAGTGCTCAAGAAAGTGCGGAGGCATGTGCAAAGGACACAGGAACTAATCTGAAGGACCTCCCGATGGCCAAAGTTGGAAAAATGTAAGGAACAAAATAAATGGTAGTACTGGGTTCTAACCGTCAGAGTATAGTAAAAAACCATGAGTCTATACAATTTGAATAAATAATTGAAAACACAAATAAGTGAAAAAGGAGGGCCAACTCTTCCTTACGGAAAATCCCAATTAATAAATGTATAAGAAATAAGGAAAAAAAATTTAAGGATAAAGAAAATGTGATATATATACATAATGAAATACTCTTCAGCCTTAAAAGAAGATCTCATTGCAACAACATGGATGAACCTAGGGCTTCAGTGAAGTCAGTCAGACACAGAAGGACAATACTGTATGATCTCACTTGTACGTGGAATCTAAAAAATGTTGAACTCATAGCAGTAGAGAGTACAGTGGAGGTTACCAGGGGGTTAAGGAGGGCGAGGTTGGGAAGATGTAGCTCAATGGATACAAAATTTCAGACGTTCAAGAGATCTATTGGACTGGGCATGGTGGCTCATGCCTGTAATCCCAGCACTTTGGGAGGCTGAGGAGGCAGAATCGCTTGAGCCCAGGAGTTCAAGACCAGCCTGGGCAACACAGCAAGATCCTCATCTCTATTAAAAAAAAATTTTTTTTAATTAGCCAAGCAACAGGCTGGGCACAGTGGCTCATGCCTGTAATCTCAGCACTTTGGGAGGCTGATGCAGGCGGATCATGAGGTCAGGAGTTTGAGACCAGCCTGGCCAAGACAGTGAAAACCCGTCTCTACTGAAAATATAAGAATTAGTTGGGTGTGGTGGCATGAACCTGCAGTCCCAGCTACTCGGGAAGCTGAGGTGGAAGAATCACTTGAATCTGGGAGGCAGAGGTTGCAGTGAGCCAAGACTGCACCACTGCACTCCAGCCTGGGTGACAGAGTGAGACTCTGTCTCAAAAAAAAAAAAAAAAAAATTAGCCAAGCATGGTGGCATGTACCCACAGTCCCAGCTACTTAGGAGGCTGAAGTGGGAGGATTGGAAGATTGCTTGAGGCCAGGAAGTTGAGGCTGCAGTGAGCCATAATCACGCCACTGCACTCCAGCCTGCGTGACAGAGTAAGACCATGTTTCAAACAACAACAACAAAAAACCCAAAGAGATCTATTGTACAGTATGGTGATTATAGTTAATAACAATGTATTATATTCTTGAAAATTGCTAAGAGTAAATTTTAGTGCTCTCGCCACCAAAAACTGATAAGGGTGGTTATCATTACGGTGGCTCGCACCCATAATCCCAGCATTTTGGGAGATTGAGGTGGGAGGATCACATGAGCCTAGGAGTTGGAGGTTGAAATGAGCTCTAATCGTACTACTGCATTCCAACTCGGGTGATAGAGTGAGACCCTGTCTCAAAAAAGAAAAAGGAAAAAAACAGAATGTAAACCACCTGAGAGCAACAATGTTGTTTCTTCTGTTAACTTGCATAGTGGGTGCTTGCTTGGTGCAAGTGCGTTCACACATCTGCAGTGCTTGCTTGAATGGTGTTGTTATGTGAAAAAACAGATGTGGCAAAAAGTAGGTACATTATGATAATATTTGAGCAACAGAAATCTAAATACTTATATCAGTATATCGTATCTGTACATAGCATACAACTATACATTGTATAGTATACAATATAATAAATTCTGTAAGAGCAGAGGTAATTTTTATTATTGAGATGGAGTCTCACTTTGTCACCCAGGCTGGAGTGCAGTGGCACAATCTCGGCTCACTTCAATCTCCGCCTCCTGGGTTCAAGCGATTCTCCTAACTCAGCCTCCCAAGTAGCTGGGATTACAGGCATGCGCCACTGCATCCTACTAAGTTTTTATTTTTAGTAGAGATGGGGTTTCACCATGTTGGCCAGGCTGGTCTCAAACTACTGACCCGGCCTCCCAGAGTTCTGGGATTACAGGTGTGAGCCATCATGGCCGGCCTCAAAGAGGTAATATTTTTAAAGTATTGAAGACTTTTTTGCAACAAAGTCTGGCTCTGTCACACAGGATAGAGCGCAGTGACGCGATCTCAGCTCAGTGCAACCTGTGACTTCCAGGTTCAAGCATTTCTCCTGCCTCAGCCTCCTGAGTAGCTAGGACTGTAAGTGTGCCCATGCCCAGCTAATTTTTGTATTTTTAGTAGAGACAGGATTTCTCCATGTTGGCCAGGCTGGTTTCGAACTTCTGACCTCAAGTGATCCGCCCACCTTGGCTTCCCAAAGTGCTGGGATTATAGGCATGAGACACTGCACCCAGCCCAGCGAAAACTTTTAAAGCTAGGCATGGAGACTTCAGCTCACCCTTCTCACCCCGCAGCACCTTTGCCTCTGCCAGAACGCCTTACCTGCTACATCCAGATCCACCTTGAAGTGGGCGCTATGGGTGTGGACCGTGCCCAGGGTGTGCTGCGAAACTTTGTTCCCATACCTCTGGGCAGCACCAAAGGGAAATGCTGAGCTGATGTAGCCGGTGGCGTGGAGTCTGATTTCTATGGCCCCATTAGGGTGGAAGACCATATCCCACACATAGTCATAGTTGAGCATAGTGGACACAGATCTGATGACCAGCACCGTTTCCGCAAGGCCCCCAAAGTAGTAAGAGTAGAGATCTGAGTGGTGCCGCCGCAGGGGGAGACCCTGGTTCTGCTCAAACACACAAAAGGCATCGCGTATTGTCTTGGGGGCCTGGGACTCCAAAAGGAAGTGCCAGTCCACGTAGGTGGCCAGGTAGGGGCAGTCCACCCCACGGGTCAGGGGTGTGGAGAAGTGGCCCAAGCCAAAGCCACTGTCTATATACCGGCTTCGTACAGCAGAAGGAGAATTGCCTCCATAGATGGCCAAGGCCTCCTGGACGCTGACTTCATAGGCCACTCTCTCCCCTTGGAAGCGAATGTCAAAGATCCTTGGGCCACTGTATGCTCCGAGGCCAAAGGAGAAAGTCCACAGTGAGGAGGTCACTCGACTTCCCTGGACACTGAAGCGGGGACCCTGGGGATAGAACTGCAGAGGGGGAGCCGGACCCGGGGGCACAGGGGACTTCAGGGACCAGGACCCACCTGTGCCATTGTGTGGGATCAGCACCACGTTCACCAGGCCAGCCTCAAACTGGGCCTCCAGCTGGGCCAGGCTGTCGTAGTAGCGGCCTTGATAGAACACCTTCTGGATGTTCCAGTGGGCAGGGTCCAGGGCCTTGTGGTCCACCAGCAGCTCCAAGCCCAGGGGGTGCAGGAAGATCCCAGCCCCTGAGATGTTGTAGTAGAGGCCCAACCAGGTGGCCCGGTCCCCTGACTGTAGACCACGGGGAGCTGTGGTCATTGTCACCAGGTTCCGTCCCCGGGGCTTGTAGAAGCAACAGTGGTGGAGAAGCCCAGAAGCCTGGGGCAGCTCTCTGTCGAAGATCATCTGGTCTATGTCCAGGTACTCTCGGAACAGCATGGGGCGGCGGTGATAGGGCAGGGGGCCTCCATGACGCTCCACGGTCACATCCCGCATGTAGGAGGGGTGAGGCAGCGGCCCCACCACCAGCTCACTCACGTTGGGCTGGGGTTGTCCACCAAAGAAGACGATGGCCAGTGCCTCCCGGGCAGGTGGGGGGCTCCCCCTGTCCAGGTGGGCCAGGGCAGCCACCTTAGGAGGCAGTTGCAGCTCCACTGAGAAGACACAGTTGTCTGAGGGCTGGGCCTGGGCTGCATCCACCAGTCCTGACCCCAGCCGCTGGGTCAGAAAGCGCATCACAGCTGTCAGCTCCTCTCGGCTCAGGTCTGCAAACAGCTGGCTCTGGCCAGGGTGTGGCCAAGGCTGGGCACTGGGAGATATGGAGGGGCAGCGGGGAAGCTGGTTCAGTTGACATTCCCTCTCACCTCCTTTCTCACTCCCAGCCCCACCTTCACTTATGCCTGTCACCAGAACACTAAATAGGGACAAAATAATGAAGACGGCCATACCTAAAGCTCCTGGGTCGTCTTCAGGCTCTTGATTCTGAAGGCAGAGTGCAAATAGAACGATAAACAGAGAGGACCTGAGTGTAAGATGTTTCTCTCAGCCTCTGGAGGGTTCTGGTCTCTCTGTGGTGCTGCTGGTAAAGAGGAATGATGGATATTGTGAAAAACCCCCAAGGGCAGAGAGGTTGGGGGAGGAGCTAGAGGGCACTAGGAATCCGGCCAGGTTCAGGAGGTGGGGCAGAGTTAGAAACTTTGACTTTAAAAGGCCCACGTAAGCCTCTGTCTTCCTGTTCCAAATCAAACCACTCACCCTGGGTCAGGGTGAATGAACCAAGTGGGCGGAGAGGTGGGTTTGGAGATCAGAGCTGGGAAGGCACAAGAGGAAGGCAAGGAGACTGTCCTCAGCTTTCCTTTCTCTTCCCTCCAGATGGAACTTTTCTCCCAGCTGCAAGACTGCAAGGGAAACTTACCTGGCCACCCTCCATGGCCAGATTCTCTCCTTCCCTCTTCTAGTTTTTGTTTTGTTTTGTTTTTGAGACGGAGTCCAGCTCTGTCGCCTAGGCTGGAGTGCAGTGGCATGATCTTAGCCCACAGCAACCTTCACCTCCCAGGTTCAAGCGATTCTCCTGCCTCAGCCTCCCAAGTAGCTGGGATTACAGGTGCGTGCCACCACGCCCAATTAATTTTTTTTTTTTTTTTTTTTTGAGACGGAGTTTCGCTCTTGTTACCCAAGCTGGAGTGCAATGGCGCGATCTCGGCTCACCGCAATCTCTGCCTCCTGGGTTCAGGCAATTCTACTGCCTCAGCCTCCCGAGTAGTTGGGATTACAGGCATGCGCCACCATGCCCAGCTAATTTTTTTGTATTTTTAGTAGAGACGGGGTTTCACCATGTTGACCAGGATGGTCTCGATCTCTTGACCTCGTGATCCACCCGCCTCGGCCTCCCAAAGTGCTGGGATTACAGGCTTGAGCCACTGCGCCGGGCCAATTTTTGTATTTTTAGTAGAGATGGGGTTTCACTGTGTTGGTCAGGCTGGTCTCAAAAACCTGACCTTGTGATCTGCCCGCTTTGGCTTCCTAAAGTGCTAGGATTACAGGTGTGAGCCATGGCACCCGGCCTTTTTTTTTTTTTTTTTTGAGATGGAGTCTCACTCTTGTTGCTCAGGCTGAAGTGCAATGGCACGATCTTGGCTTACCAGAACCTCCGCCTCCTGGGTTCAAGTGATTCTCCTGCCTCAGGCTCCCAGTTAGCTGGGATTACAGGTGCATGCCACTACACCTGGCTAATTTTTGTATTTTTTTAGTAGAGATGGGATTTCTCCATGTTGGTTAGGCTGGTCTCGAACTCCAAACTTCATGTGATCCACCCGCCTCGGCCTCCCAAAGTTCTGGGATTACAGGCGTGAGACACCATCCTCAGCCCCTCTAGTTTTTGATGTCCTCCAGGCTCTGCCCCCACCACTCTCTCCCTCCCCCATCCATCAACCTGAATCCTAGCAGCAGCCTGAGCGAAGCCTGAGAATAAGATGATAAGGCAAAGCAACTGATGGGGAGCTGCTGGTTGAAGGGCTGAGCCAGGTCAGATTTGTGGACGCCCCAAGCACCCTAAGTCACTGCAGGGGACGTGCAGGGTGCAGAACAAGCCAGAAGCTGCCTGGCTCATTGGGGTGGGGGTGAGTGTGGGGACAGGATGGAGAGTATAACCGAGACCTTCATGTGTCCCCTTGCACTGGACTGATCATTAGGCCAGGGGAGAGGTCAGGTGTGGTTGGCAAACGTGGCTTTGGAGTTATCCCAGGCCTGAACATCCTTTTCCAAAATGGTGCCGACATGGAGAGTGAAGCTGCCTATGTGCTTCACAGCCAATGGCTGGGCAGATTCTTTTCCAGGTGACAAATATGTGGAAAGCCACTGTCATCTGCACAGCCAGGTCCCAAGGGGAAATGGAAGAGACTGAGGATTCCAGAAGGGAGATGTCCTTCCCACGTGTACCTAGAGAAGAATCCTCTCCAAACTGGACACATCTAGGAAGACTTCTCAGGAAGAGATGTTTCAGCCTGTAGGGTCCAGCCCTACAGGGTCCTTTGAGCCCCTCTCTGCTGGTGTGGAGAGGAGAAACTGTAGAAATAAAAGACACAAGACACAGAGATAGAGAAAAGAGAGTTTGGGCCCAGGGGTCCACTGCTAACCAAAGCTCGAGTCCGGCAGTGGCCCTGAGTGCCCACGCGCTCTGACTTTTATTGAGTACAAAGCCGGGGGCAGGGTAGGTAGGACGTGGCATTGGTGGTGGTCAGTGATAGGGTCAAGTACATCACGTGTCATTTAGGTAGGGGCCTAAGACCTTCTAGTAGCCGAGATGAGGTGAGGAGCATAATGCGTCAGCTCTTTTCCATACTTGTCAAGAAAGAACAAAGACATTAAGATTTACATCACTTTTACTGATTAACTCTTCTAAGACAAAAGGAACCAGGTGCGGAGGTGGAACATGAGAGTGGACATGGAACGTGACCGCTGAAGCACAGCATCACATAGAGACAGTTAAGCCCCGGGATGTCTGTGGGCTTCCCTGACAGCCGTCAGGCCTACCGAAAGAGCTTGGGGGAGCGGAGTTTTCTCCTCACTCCCCTGAGGAAGGAGATGTCTCAGCCATCTTGGACATCACCTTCCCCAGCTGGCTAAACCACAGGCGCTCTCCGCACTGGAGCTGCCACACAGCCAAGGCGCCTTCCAGCAGCCCTTCCAGGGGTGTGACAGGGCTTAAAGCGTCTTGCCTTAGGGTCATTTCTTTTTTTTTTTTTTTGAGATGGAGTTTCACTGTTGTTACCCAGATTGGAGTGCAATGGCACGATCTCGGCTCATGGCAACCTCCGCCTTCTGGGTTCAAGCAATTCTCCTGCCTCAGCCTCCCGAGTAGCTGGGACTACAGGCACTCACCACCATGCCCAGCTAATTTTTGTATTTTTAGTAGAGATGGGGTTTCACCTTGTTGACCAGGATGGTCTCGATCTCTTGACCTCGTGATCCACCCGCCTCAGCCTCCCAAAGTGCTGGGATTATAGGCGTGAGCCACCGCACCTGCCAGGGTCATTTCTTTCACAGTGTCACCCCAGGTTCACACTTCCCACCTGAGAGGCATTAGTAAAAGAATTAGGATCACCTATGAATAACTAAGATCTCCTATGAATAACTAATAAATACTACAGTTATGTTTCTAGTTACTTTCTTCTTCATTATTTATATGGAAATAGGCTGAGGCTTCTGACTCCTGCCTTGCCACTTATGGGGTCTCCCCACTACACGAGCCAACCTTGAAGATGATGCATTCACCTGGCAGAGAAGGGGAAGGGGTTGTTCCAGCAAAGACACAGGAACCTGGAACGGCTCAGCACAAGGGGGGAGCAGCCAAGGATCAGCCTCTTTAGTGGGAGTTGGGGATGAGGATGGGAGTGGGCAGAGGAGGTAAGATCATCAAGCCTTGCGTGGCGCATATTTTCAGCAAGGTTGTGGTTGCAGGAAGGCAGTGAAACAGACAGCTGGAGACCTGGAGAGTTTAACCAGATAAATCAACACCAGAAGTGTCATGCTATCCAGAAACGTTTATGCCATTGGATGTATTTTGATAAAGAAACTTTGACATATTTTGGTAAGAAAACTTGCCTGGTTTTTCTATCTCTTGTTCATTCTTTCTCTTTCTTTCCTTTTTTTTTTTTAACCTCTTTTTTTTCTCTCTTTCTTTTTTTTTCAAGACAGTTTTACTCTGTTACCCAGGCTGGAGTGCAGTGGTACAATCTCGGCTCACTGCAACCTCCACCTCCTGGGTTCAAGCAATTCTCCTGCCTCAGCCTTCAGAGTAGCTGGGACTACAGGCGAATGCCACCATACCCTAGGCTAATTTTTGTATTTTTAGTAGAGACGGTGTTTCACCATATTGACCAGGCTGGTCTCCTGACCTTGTAATTATAGCCTCCAGCCTCGGCCTCCCAAAATGCTGAGATTACAGGCCTGAGCCACTGCGCCCAGCCTCTTTCTCTTATTCTTTAAAGCTGTAGAAGTGGTGGGGTTCATTTCAAGGCTGTGAGAAAAGTAGGGTTCCCCTTGCCCCCAGGATGGAATTTCAACATAATAACTCCCCTCTCCAGTCAGGCGAGCCCTCCTTGTCCTCAGGGAAAACAAGAACCGCATTTTCTCTTGCTGAGCTGGTTTTCATGTTCTGTAGAAGCTCTTCGTGAAAAAGCTATTTTAAAAAGACTTTTTTTTGAGACATGGTCTTGCCCTGTCACCCAGGCTAGAGTGCATGGAGTGCAGTGGTGTCATCACACAGCTCACGGCAGTCTCAAATTTCTGGGCTCTTGTGCTGCAGCCTCCCTAAATGTTTGGATTACAGATGACAGCTCCCTGGATCAACGTGGGAAGCAGAAAGGTTTTTGAGAGGTACCCTGCAGAGGGCAGGTCTTTGGGGAATTTTGTGAGATTCACAAGTAGTGGGTGGGGTGGGGGCGCGGAGAGAGAGAGAGTTTTGAGGGAAAGAGGCTAGCGCCCACTCTCCTACCCAAGCAAGGCCTTAGGGAAGTGACAGCCTCAGAGAGGAACTCATGCCCAGGCCCCTCCTCTGTCTTCACCTTGGCAAGGCTTGGCTTGGCCAGGGCAGTGCAAAGTGAGTTTAACAGCAGTGATCATTGTCCACTGAAGACTAGCAGAGCGTCCTGGGAAAGTCCCAGATTCCAGAGTCTGACCTAACCCTAAAGGTGAGCACCCTCAACAAACATGCCTGTAGTTTAATTTCTAAGGTCATAGAGCTGGCTATCTAACATAAAAAATAATAATAATAATAAGGCCAGGTAATGTGGCTCATGCCTATAATCTCAGCACTTTGGGAGGCTGAGGCAGGTGGATCATCTGAGGTCAGGAGTTCGAGACCAGCCTGGCCAACATGGTGAAACCCCGTCTCTACAAAAGATACAAAAATTAGATGGGTGTGGTAGTGTATGTCTGTAATCCCAGCTACTTGGGAGGCTGAGGCACAAGAATCGCTTGAACCTGGGAGGCAGAGGTTGCAGTGAGCCAAGATTGTGCCATTACACTCTAGCCTGTGTGACAGAGCAAGACTCCATCTCAGAAAAAAAAGTAAGAAGGAAGGAAAGAAGAAAGGAAGGAAGGAAGGGAGGGAGGGAGGGAGGGAGGAAGGAAGGAAGGAAGGAAGGAAGGAAGGAAGGAAGGAAGGAAAAGAAAGGAAAGTAACTGGGCATGGTGGCTCATGTCTATAATCCCAGAACTTTGGGATGCTGAGGCAGGAAGATTGTTTGAGCCCAGAAGTTGGAGATCAGCCTGGGCAACATAGTGAGACCCACATCTCTACAAAAAAGTGAAAAAAAAAATTAGCTGCTATTACACTTCAGCCTGGGGAACAGAGCAATATACTATCTCAGAAAAATAAACAAAAAGAAAAGTGGGTCAGGCGCGGTGGCTCAGGCCTGTAATCCCAGCACTTTGGGAGGGCGAGGTGGGCAGATTGCCTGAGCTCAGGAGTTCAAGACCAGCCTGACCAACATGGAGAAACCCCGTGTCTACTAAAAATACAAAATTAGCTGGGTGTAGTGGCATGTGCCTCTAATCCCAGGTATTTGGGAGGCTGAGGCAGAAGACTCACTTGAACCTGGGAAACAGAGGTTGCAGTGAGCCGAGATCGTGCCATTGCACTTCAGCCTGGGAGACAAGAGTGAAACTTCATCTCAAAAGCAAGAGGTGAGGAAAGCAGCCACATCTCATGTCCTCACAGGGGGTTGTGAGGGGGTTGTCTTCACATTCCTGGAGAAGTCCTAGTCATGCCCTGTGACCCAAGCCTCAGGGATATCCTTGTCGAGCTCCTTCACCTCAGGCCACTGGGTCCCAGGTCCTAAAGATCTGAGCCTCGGCGGCACCAGTTCCTTCAGAACCTGCCATCCTCAGCCAGTAATCACTCCTCGACAATTGACAAGTCTGAGGCTAAGACTCCAGACAAATTCTGTGGCCTAAGGAAGAGACTGAATTGGGGCATGGGGCTGGGGGTTCGCCTTGCGGCCCTCCTGACTTGAGCTGAACTGATGCTCTAAGAATCTAGATGCCCATTCTGGCTCCCCTCATCTGGGGCCTGGAGCAGGTGGCTTCATCACCATGCTGAGACGTAAGGAGGCAGACACAACAGGTCACGTTTTCATATAAAAGTGTGTGACAGTTGACACACAATTACACACACACCACAAACACTCATGATCTTTGGTCTGGAGATGGGGCTCAAGGCAACTAAATTCAAGTGAACGAGATGCTGAGTGAGTGGGGGTGGATATCTGAATTTCTTTGCTCCCCTTCCCCCAGCACTGGCGATGATGCAAGTAGCCATTAGAAGGAGCTGTAAAGGGGTAGGGACAACAGTATATGCATTGAAAGAAGAAGTTCAGCCCAGGCATGGTGGCTCACACCTGTAATCCCAACACTTTGGGAGGCCAAGGCGGGCGGATCACCTGAGGTCAGGAGTTGAAGACCAACCTGACCAACATGGTGAAACCCCATCTCTACTAAAAATACAAAATTAGCTGGGCATGGTGGTGCACGCCTGTAATCCCAGCTACTCAGGAGGTTAAGGCAGGAGAATTGCTTGAACCTGGAAGGCAGAGGTTGCAGTGAGCTGAGATTATGCCATTGCACTCCAGCCTGGGCAACAGAGCAAGACTCTGTCTCAGGAAAAAAAAAAAAAAAAGATGTACAAGCATGAGAAGGCAAAAGGAGTTACTAGAGGCCACACCTGCTTCTCTGGCTCTCAGGAACTTGAGAAAATTTCATCCCTGATCCCATTCCTTAACCCACTTTATCCTACCCCCAACCTGCTTTTAAAAAATGTAATTAAAAAAAAAGTCTCAGGAGGCCGAGGCCGGTGGATCACAAGGTCAAGAGATTGAGACCATCCTGGTCAACATGGTGAAACCCTGTTTCTATTAAAAATACAAAAACTAGCTGCGCATGATGGCACACACTTGTAATCCCAGCTACTCGGGAGGCTGAGGCAGGAGAATTGCCTGAACCCAGGAGGCAGAGGTTGCGGTGAGCTGAGATCGCGCCATTGCACTCCAGCCTGGGTAACAAGAGCGAAACTCTGTCTCAAAAAAAAAAAAAAGTCAGTTCCCGTTTGGGCCCATTTATTGTTTATTTTGAATAGATAATACAGTCACGTTTAAAATTCAAAATGTACAAAAGGGCATAAGTGCTGAGAGCCTTCCCTCCCCTGTCCTCAACCTCCTGGTTCCCCTCCCAGAAGTAATCAGTGTTATCCATTTCTTCTGAATGGATAGACATACATAAGCACACATGTATTTATATTCTCCTCCTTTCTAAAACACAAATGGGAAGTGCGCTATACACATTTCTGTGTCTTGCTATTTTCACTTGAAGATTATTATATATTAGTATATAAAGACATACAATTTTTTTTTAGCTGCATTGTATTGTAAGGCTGTATGAGAACTAATTCTTTAGGGAAAAATGTTTCTGTTGTTTCTCAACTCTTTCTATTTCTCTGTCCCCATCCCCAATCCAGACCTCAGGAGGGACAGCAGTGGTGGGGGGAGCCCAAGCCAGGCCAGGCCAGGCCCCTTCCCCTTAGGCCAGGCCCGCCCCGCCCCCACCCACCCAGGGCCCAGCTCATTTGCATGCCTGAACGCGACTGGACAGCCCCTGGCTGGGTGGCTGGAGTTTAGGGGCTTTGATTTCTCACCTTTGATGCCCACCCTTGGTTTCCAGCCTCCCAAACAGGCTGTCGCAGAATACAGAGCCCAGGCACAAAATGACTATTCTTCATTATCGTTGAATCCTCAAAACCACTTGAAATGCTAACTTGGGCTGCTTCTGTCACGATGACCATCCTCCTCTACAGAGCGCAAGGCAGGCAGACACAAATGTGCAGAGGGAGCTGTCCTGAACCATGCCCTGCGCCAGGACAGAGGTGGCAGCAACTCCTACTCCCAATAAGCAACAGACACAAGGGACACACAAGGATCGGCCACTCCAATTAGGTGTCCCATTGCATCTTTGAGACTTCCAAAGGGCTGGAGAGGAGACTGAAGTTGATTAAGAACTGAGGTCTGGGGGAGCACCAGGGGCTGGGACATAGGGATACCCCGTCAGGCTTCAGGAGAAATTGCAGCATGGAAGAGAAGGCAGGACCAGGAGGAGGAGGAAGTAGGTAAGAGGGAGGAAGAGAAGGAACCTGGATGAGAGGGAGGAAGAGAAGGAACCTGGATGAGAGGGAATGTGAGCAGAAGCATCCCTCCCAGCTCGGCTATGGACTTGCAGGACTGGTAACCCTACCATGGGATCTCCAGGGAATCATTCCCTTTTAGAGTCCTTGGAAATGGCCTAAAAAGATTTGGGAAAGCCAGACAGCAAAAAAGGGAACCATCTAGGGAAGCCCTTGGCCACAGCTTCAGGCTCCAGGCTGCGCCATGCCTCGCCTCTCTGGATGGGAACTCAGCACAGCTGGCATCCACAATGCTGAGTGTCCCCTGTGTCAGCCATCACAGGCTCAGCATAGAGGGGGATGCGAGGGAGGGCAGTAGAAGAAAAAGTCCTGGTGTATGGGAAAGGAAACCAGGCTGCCGGCCCAGTGCCCAGCTGCTCCCCATCCCTCACGCCCTGGCCTGGAGCCCTTGGCCATATGTCCCATCCCAGGGACTGCCTAGTTGTGAGAGAAGCCCCCGTGGGAGAAGGCAGGGAGGTCGGGGGCACAGGCAGCAGCCTGGGGCAGGCAAGCCAGGGGGTTGACCTCACAGGCCCCGGCATCCTGGTCCTCTCGGAAGTAGATGGAGTCGGCAGAGTAGAAGGAGGGGTCTTCGTCAAAGAAGTTGTAGGGTCGGAGGAAGAAGCCCACGCCGTTCCCCACAGTCACCGTGTTAGGAATGTCCTCTGCATGTGGGATGTGCAGAAAACCAGCTGTCACCCAGGCCACCAAGTCCTAGCAGGGGAGAAGGAAGAGGATCATGAGGTCTGGCTTTGCTGAGGACACTTCCTGGTAGGGATCAGCTGCCAAGGAATCTTGAGTCTTTAAAGATTTTTTCCTACTGGATAGAAGTCAAAGCATAAGCAGAGTCCGTTTCATATTAGGAACACCTACCTTCTTGTCTCTGCCCTGCAGCCTCCATCTCTGACATTTCCCATTATATTGCCCTCTGCCTACCAGAGGGTGAAGCCCACAGGCTACTTCAGCTCCTCTTCCCCTAAGTCTCTAAGAGTTCCCCACAACTGAGGGAAGAAGGGTGGAGGAGTGAGAACCATGGCTGGGAAGCAGAAACAGGCTAACATTGTGAAATTCATCAAGTCAGGAAGAGAAGCTTCAGATACAGGAGATGTCATTTTCCCTGGTAACTTCCATCCCTCCTTGAGTCCTGGAGCCTTGAAAGGATTCAGTCCATGAAACTGGAACTACAAGGGCTCTAGGATCTCAAGGCCTCAGGATCTCAGGATCTCTAGGATATCAGGCCCAGGGCCTCACTCAGTGTCTGCATATGGACACCCAGTTCAGGAAGATTCCCTCAAAGGATAATAATCAGATTCCCTGAAGTGCAGAAGGCAGGAAACAGCACCACCCCTGAGGACAGCAGGTGGTTTTCAGGGACCCTCCCAAGAGAAAGTAAGGCTCCTCTAGTGTCCCCCACCCCTGCCAGCTGACCTTTCCAGCAATGGTCTCATTGTTGATGAAGTCATTGAAATCCACAGTGGGGGCCCAAGGGTCATTCTGATTGAAGATGCTGCTGCTACTGGGCTCCTCCTCCTTCCGCTGGGTCACGGCCAGCTGGTACCTAGGGAGGCACTGGTCAGGCCTCCATGGCCATTGACATCATCCTGCTGTCTGATTATGACGAAAGGGAGCTGAGTGCTCAGAGCTCAGCTTCCCCAATTGCATTCACACAACTGACTCGGTGCTACAGAATCCCTGAGGACACCCTAAGAGGGTGTGGTCCTCCTGTTTATCCCCAGCCATTTCACAGCACAACCCCTCTCACATCCAAAACAGAAGAGTTCTCACTCCTGGGCATTAGCCTTAAAGGGGAAAACGTGCCCACCATGGTGCCTTTGGATAACTAGAAAAGCCTTTGGCCAGGTGTGGTGGCTCACACCTGTAATCCCAGCATTTTGGGAGGCTGAGGCGAGTGGTAAGGAGTTCAAGACCAGCCTGGCATACCACCATGCCTGGCTAATTTTTGTATTTTTAGTAAAAACTGGTGAAACCCTTTAGTAAAGACTGGTAAACCCTGTCTTTACTAAAAATACAAAAATTAGCCAGGCGTGGTGGTATGCACCTGTAATCCCAGCTACTAGGGAAGCTGAGGAAGGAGAATCGCTTGAACCTGGGAGGCGAAGGTTGCAGTAAGACTGCACCACTGCACTACAGCCTGGGCAACAGAGCAAGACTCTATCTCAAAAAAAAAAAAAAAAAAAAAGGAAAAGCCTTCCTGAGAGATCTCTCCCTTCACATACAGTGTGAACTGAGTGTCCTCCAATGCTCCTTTCCCACTCTGATCGCCTCTCTCCTTTCTGACTGCCAACCACTCACCTCTCCCAGCTGAAGCCTCTCTCCATGGAGCTGTTCTGCGGCAGCGGCTCCCCAGAAAAGCTGATCATCTGGATGCGGTAGCCCCGAGAGTGACCCCACTTGTTGCTGTGGTTGCTGGCCAGGTACAGGTAGCGAGGGGTGGCGCCTCCCACGGGGAAGGCGGCCTGCTCCTCCGTCTCCAGCAACTTCCGGGTCACCTGCAGCCTCTGCATCTGGTGCTCAGGGCTCCAGGGCACAGCCATGGGGACAAAGGCCATATCCTCGGCCCAGACCCAGTTCTCCAGTCCTGCTCGGGGTAGGATAGGGGAGGGCCTGTCATGCAACTGCCCTTGCTCCTCTGGACTCTGCCACCACCTGGCTTCAGAGTGGGGGCCAAAGAGCAGCTCAGAAATGCATGTGCTCCTGCTTCTCTTCCCTCTCCCCAAGATACCTGCAATCCTTCAGCCAAAGCTGTTGACCTATAAATCAAAATATTTCATCAGGGATTTCATTCAATTTCACTCATTCATTCTTTCAGCATTCATTAGCAGAGAGGACTGTACTTGCCCCTGGAGACAGAGATGAATGAGCATCATCCTTACCCTCTCGCTTTCCACGAAGACAGGCAAACCACTGACTGGCCTGTCCTGTGAGAGGAGCATGGTCTAGGCTGCTTCCGGGTCACAAGAATACAGGTGCAGGCAGGAAAAGGGGGCCCTTCTGGGCCACTTTTCGGCCTGGCCTTAAAGGACATTACCAAAAGAGATGACATGGAAGGACATTCTAAGGAGAAACAAAGCATAAGCAAAACCGAGCATGCCTGACTGTAACATGTGAATCACGTGTCCAGGAACGTGGAGTATCAGGGTGCAGCTGTGTGGAGCGTGGCCAGGCAGGTTGGAGCTGCACTGTGGAGGAAAGAGTGTTGAGGGGGTTCTGTGGACAGGATCCCACAGGCAATGAGGAAAGTGAGAACTGAGTGAAGGGCAGGCTGGTGTGCATGGGAGGCCCTCTGGGTGCAGAGTGGCTCTTGGATCTGAGAGCAATAAGAGTTGAAACAGCAGAGAGAGCATGCAGAGCATGGCAGTGTGACCCGGCGAGATATTGCAGGTGCAAAACAGAGAAAAAAAAACACCTGATGACGGACTCAGTGTGGGGAAGGACAGTGAATAGACAAAGATGAAGACTCCAAGCCATCATGTAGCCTTGCCACTCTGTGACCAGACTCCAGGATCTATCTGGAATGTGCCACAGGATCCATGCTACCCCTCACACTTAAGTGTTAATTGTGCCCAGAGAAAGAAGGAAAATCAGAGAGGAGGAGGGTCCATCTCCAAAGGAAATGTACAACCTGGAATGTTCCATGTCTGACCTGCACATGCCAGGGACTTGGTAGAATGCAAAGAGATCCTCCAACACACCAGCACCACAGGCCAGACACAGAAACGAGGTGAGAAGCAGAGGGCTGCCTCCCAGCAGGGGAGCCCATATCAGCACAAGGGAGGGAAGAGGGCAATGGGGACCCTGTTAGCCCAGATCCTGCCTCCTCCCTCAGCTTGGCCATTTCCCAAGAACTTCTGATAAGGTCACATGGATGAAGGCTGCAGCTTTGCACGCAGCCAGTGAGTTAAGATCCAAATAAAACTCAGCAGCCAACTCTCTCTCATTCAGCAAAAGGGAAAGCACAAAAATCCACATCTTCCTTTCTGGGATAATATATATAAAACCCAGAGCAAATGGAAACAACTTTCCAGCCCTTCTTCCAGAAGCCTTCTCCCCACCAAAATGTCTTACCTGCTACATCCAGATCCACCTTGAAGTGGGCGCTATGGGTGTGGACCGTGCCCAGGGTGTGCTCTGCAACTTGGTTCCCATACTTCCCAGTAGAACCAAAGAGGAATGCTGAGCTGATGTAGCCAGTGGCATGGAATCTGATTTCTATGGCCCCATTGGGGTAGAAGACCATATCCCACACATAGTCATAGTTGAGCAAGGTAGACACTGATCTGATGACCAGCACCATTTCCGCAAGGCCCCCAAAGTAGTAAGAGTAGAGATCTGAGTGGTGCCGCCGCAGGGGGAGACCCTGGTTCTGCTCAAACACACAAAAGGCATCGCGTATTGTCTTGGGGACCTGGGACTCCAAAAGGAAGTGCCAGTCCACGTAGGTGGCCAGGTAGGGGCAGTCCACCCCACGGGTCAGGGGCGTGGAGTACTTGCCCATGCCAAAGCTTCCATCCACATAGCGGGTCACCATTGCTGCTGGGGAATTTCCACCATAGATGGCCAAGGCCTCTTGGAGGCTGATTTCATAAGCTAGTCGTTCTCCCTGGAAGCGAACGTCAAAGATCCTTGGGCCACTGTATGCTCCGAGGCCAAAGGAGAAAGTCCACAGTGAGGAGGTCACTCGACTTCCCTGGACACTGAAGCGGGGACCCTGGGGATAGAACTGCAGAGGGGGAGCCGGACCCGGGGGCACAGGGGACTTCAGGGACCAGGACCCACCTGTGCCATTGTGTGGGATCAGCACCACGTTCACCAGGCCAGCCTCAAACTGGGCCTCCAGCTGGGCCAGGCTGTCGTAGTAGCGGCCTTGATAGAACACCTTCTGGATGCTCCAGCGGGCAGGGTCCAGGGCCTTGTGGTCCACCAGCAGCTCCAAGCCCACATGGTGGAGGAAGATCCCAGCCCCTGAGATGTTGTAGTAGAGGCCAAACCAGGTGGCCCGGTCCCCTGACTGTAGACCACGGGGAGCTGTGGTCATTGTCACCAGGTTCCGTCCCCGGGGCTTGTAGAAGCAACAGTGGTGGAGAAGCCCAGAAGCCTGGGGCAGCTCTCTGTCGAAGATCATCTGGTCTATGTCCAGGTATTCTCGGAACAGCACGGGGCGGCGGTGATAGGGCAGAGGGCCTCCATGACGCTCCACGGTCACATCCCGCATGTAGGAGGGGTGAGGCAGCGGCCCCACCACCAGCTCACTCACATTGGGCTGGGGTTGTCCACCAAAGAAGACGATGGCCAGTGCCTCCCGGGCAGGTCGGGGGCTCCCCCTGTCCAGGTGGGCCAGGGCAGCCACCTTGGGAGGCAGTTGCAGCTCCACTGAGAAGACACAGTTGTCTGAGGGCTGGGCCTGGGCTGCATCCACCAGCCCTGGCCCCAGCCGCTGGGTCAGAAAGCGCATCACAGCTGTCAGCTCCTCTCGGCTCAGGTCTGCAAACAGCTGGCTCTGGCCAGGGTGTGGCCAAGGCTGGGCACTGGGAGATATGGAGGGGCAGTGGAGAAGCTGGCTGGGTTCACCCCCATCTTCACCCCTGCCCACTAGCAGGACACAAACCAAAGCAAAGATGGTGATGACAGCCAGAGCGAGGAGCGCCAGGATTGTTTTCTGGTTCATTTTCCCATGAAGAGGGATAGCAGATTCAACCAAAGGAGAGCAATGTATTCTCAGGACAGCAAGACGCAGGCTCTGACGGTGGCAGGGGGCGCTCCTGGATGCTGGCCGAGGTTCCCGGTAGTCAGATGCCTGGGACTAAGGGTGGGAAGGACACAGGGAGGCTGGGGCAAGGGGGCGGGGTGGCTGGAGCTGGAGGCGGGTCTGAACAGCTGTGATTTCCACAGACCTTACATGGTTTTGTCTTCCATGCTCCAAATCAGACTCTACGTTCTGAGTCAGGATTGGAGTTGGGAAGAGTTGAGGCTGGGGGAAAGGGGAAGGAAAATTTCAAGATAATGCAGCCAGCCAGCCTGAGCATGAAAATGCAGCTCATCCCAGGAAGGGAGAGGATCTGTGCAGAGCAGCCTCGCTTGCCCTCAGCCCAGCTTCTTCCCCAAACCCCGACTTAGTCAGGGCCAGATGTTCTTTCCTGTAACTTCACACTATTGTTCTCCTTCCAAAGACCCCCACCCCCTGCCCCTTTCGCTTTCCAAACAACATTCCTTGGCCAGGTCTATCCCCCTTACCCTCTGTCTTCCGTTGCTAAGTTCCCTGGCCAGAGTCCTTAGTATTCTCCGGGGAACTCTAGATACTTAAAATGTCAAACAATAAATTCAAGTAAAATTCCTCTTACATTTTTTATTACAAATTACATATAACATGTTTTCCAAAATTCTATCTGCTCTTCTTTTTGAATGCACATGCATAAAGAAATGTCTACTATAATGTGAACACAAGCTCTTTCTGAGTAGTAAGATTTGTGGTATTTTTGCCTGAATATTTAAAAATCATTTTTACAATTTAACATTTTAGAAATGAACAGGAAGTAAGAATTAACCGAAGGGAAGGATGGGGGTGTAGTGTGAGAGGAACATTGAGAGGGTGGGAATCTGGGCAGCAGGTGTGAAAAAAGGACATGGAACAGAAAGTGGAAACAAAGCAAAGTGCCTGTGCCTGACCACGGCCCCCACCACACCCTCAGGATCAGAAACCATGGTAGGAGAAAGGGGGCAAGTCTGGGACACAGGCTGCTAGGTCAGGGAGGCAGGCCACGGAATTGACGCTGCAGAGGCCAGAGTTCTGGCCCCTCTCAAAGTAGACGCTGGCAGGGGAGAAGATGGAGGGGTCCTCATCAAAGAAGTTATAAGGTCGGAGCAAGAAGCCAACTCTGTTCCCCAGAGTCACTGTGTTGGGGATGTCCTCGGCATGGGGAATGTGCAGGAAGCTGGCTGTGACCCAAGCCACCAGATCCTGCAGGAAGATGGAGGAGCTGGAGGACTATGGAAGCAAGACCAAAAGAACCACCCTTCAGCCACAATCCCAGCCTCCAGCCTCAGCCTGGCTTCCACTCTGCCCAGGCTTGTGCCTATACATGAGGAGTAATCAACGTAAGCAGCTGTGCGGGGAGCCAGGGAGCCAGTGTCCCAGAGCTCATCTCACCCCAGGAGGGATGACCTGTGTTGGTCACAAAAGAACTGCATGGCCTCTGAACCTATGAACTGGAAATCAGCCATTCCCCCTAACCTATAGCCAGAGACTGGATAGCCAAGATGCCATGCCCACAGGTGACCCTGTCCTCCATCCCTAGGGCAACCAACCTCTCCTAAGAGGGTTTCATTGTTGATGAAGTCAGCAAAGGTAACTGTGGGTGTCCAGATGTCATTCTGGTGATAGATGCTACTGCTCTGTGACTCCTCCTCCTTTCTCTGGGTCACCACAAGCTGGTATCTGACCAGGAATCATTGTTAAGAAGATGGTGTTGGAAAATGGCAAGTGCCTTTACTGGCCCAGAAGCCCCTTACATCAGATTCTGTGTGAGACCACTTCCCACTGTGTATCTAACTTGGGTGTAAGGGGAGGTACAGGGATGACTGGTAGCCGTGGGCAGGGAGTTGGAGTCTCCAAGGGCTGGGTGGGGGAGGGACAGTCCTTCCCTTCTACCCAGTCCAGGGCCCTCCTCACCTCCCCCAGCTGAGGGCCCTCTCCATGTCACTCTCCAGGGGCATGTGTACGCCAAGGGGACTGTGGATCTGGATTCGGTACCCACGCTGGTGACTCCAGGCATTAGTCTGGTTGCTAGCCAGGTAGAGGTAGCGGGGTAGGGGACTTCCCAAGGAAAAAGCTGCCAGGTCCTCCTTTCCCAGGACCTGCCGAGTCAGCTGTGGGCGCTGTAGCCAGTGCTCTGGGTTCCAGGGGGCAGCCACAGGTTTAAACACCACGTCTTCAGCTATCACCCAGTTTTTCAGCCCTGCCAGGGTGAAGGAAGGAAGATGAGTTCCATACCAGGTAAAGTCTCTGGGCCAGATTCCTGTCTTTTCCATGATGTCCACTGCACTGGTGTGACAAGAGGCAGAGAGCATCAGAGCACACTGTGTTGGAAGCCAGGAGGTCTGGGCAAGTGAAAACGCCTATCTTCTTCCCACTTGCCCTGTCCAATAGGGTAGCCACTAGCCACATGTGGCTATGAAAATTAAAATTCAGGGCCAGGTGAGGTGGCTCATACCTGCAATCCCAGCACTTTAGGAGGCTGAGGCAGGTGGATCATGTGAGCCCAGGAGTTTGAGACCAGCCTGTGCAACGTGGCGAAACTCTGACTCTACAAACAAACAAACAAAAAATCAGCCAGGCATGGAGGTCCCAGCCACTTGGGAAGCTGGGGTGGGAGGATTGCTTGAGCCCAGGAGGTTGTAGCTACAGTGAGCTGAGTTTATACCACTGTACTCCAGCCTGGGCAACAGAGCAAGACCCTGTCTCAAAAAAATAAAATAAAATCAGTCCCTGACACTAGCCACATTAAAAGTACCCAGTTGCCACACATAGATAGTAGCTATTGCTTAGAGTCGCGGCACAAATATAGAACATTTCTATCCCTGCAGAAAGTTCTGGACTACCAAACAGTCCCTAGACTAATTTGCTTCGCGGATTCATTTTCTGAATCCCTACACTGGGCTGTAATTAAAGCTGTTCTATGGCTGTCCCCGATAAACAGAAAAGTACATGCAGTTGACTGGTGACATTCTTTTAACTAGGAAAGGGATAATGGTATTTGTCTTGGACAAGCTAGCTGAAAAACTGACTCCCGAGCTGGGTGTGGGGGCTTGTGACTTGGGAGGCTGGTGGCAGGGTGGTGCAGATCCTTTGAGCCCAGGTGCTGGAGACCAGCTGGGGTAACAAAATGAAACACTGCCCTAAAAAAAATAAAAATTAAATTTAAAAGGCTGGGCATGGTAGCTCATAGTACTTTGGGAGGCTGAGGCGAGTGGATCACTTGAGACCAGGAGTTCAAGACCAGCCTGGCCAACATGGTGAAACACCGTGTCTACTACTGCTACTAAAAAACGAAAATTAGCTGGGGGTGGTGCATGCCTGTAATCCCAGCTATTCTGGAGGCCAAGGCACACGAATCGCTTGAACCTGGAAGGTGAAGGTTGTGGTGAGCTGAGATTGTGCCACTGCACTCCAGCCTGTGTGATAGTTAGACTGTCTCAAAAAAAAAAAAAAAAAAAAAAAAAAATCTGGGCATGGTGGCATGTGCCTGTTGCCCCAGCTACTCAGGAGGTTGAGGCAGGAGGCCTGCTTTATCCTAGGAGGTTGGGGCTGCGGTGAGCTGTGATAGCACCACTGCACTCCAGCCTGGGTGATAGTGAGACTCTGCCTCAAAAAAAGAAAACCCAATCCTTTCCCATGGTCCCCCCCATACTCCTCCCTGCTCTGAGAGCTCACTTTTGATCTCAGCAAGGTAGGAAGTACTATCAGCCTTTTTCAGAAGGGAGCACATTCACACCTTTGTCTGGGAGCTCCTTAGAATTCTACAGCATCCATAATCTGCATCGCCTAACTCAGCACTTGGCCACACACTTTCTGCAGGTCTGGACTGTTAGTTCCTTTAAATGAGACCTATATGAAGGCACCTGGCACAGGAGACACTGTGCTGATGCTGGTGCCTCTGACATCCTGTGCACTGGTGCCTGACACAGCCTCTCTGGCCCACAGCAGCAGCCCATGCT
The DNA here is from genome assembly GCF_049354715.1 of Callithrix jacchus. NCBI lineage: Eukaryota > Metazoa > Chordata > Mammalia > Primates > Cebidae > Callithrix > Callithrix jacchus. The sequence goes on from NC_133506.1 coordinate 121,052,622, forward strand.
GCACATGCTAGGGATCCAATAAATGTTACTTCCCAAAACAAGGCTCTTTAATGCAAAGATGCTGAAGAGAAACTTCCAATCAGAAGACAGTCAAAATCCAAGTATGTCAAAGAATAATCTAGTTAGTATGATCATTTCAATCATGCTGTTAGTCCTCCCTGCCCTCCACCCCACTGAGACCACAGTGCAAGCGCGTGCACACAGTCACACAGGCACATGCCACGAGGATGAGGAAACACTGCGCAAGAAATATGAGTTTAGTTTATGCTGCATTATATAAACTTGGGCAGTCACTTCCTGTCCCATCTCCCCCCACCTTCCTTAGTTTCCCTTAAAATGGAGAGGGTCCAGTGAGTTTAATGTTCTTTGTGGATCTAAACATCTGTGATTCTGAAGTTTTCCTGTCCTTGACAGTCTGTCAGGAACAGCAAGTCCTCTGTGCTTTGAGCCCTTTGTGCTTGAAAAATCCCTTTCCATACCTCTGCGCCAAGCTGTCTGCCATGTCACTAGAGTCAAGAAATGACAGGATTGAGATGGCCCTCCCAACAAAAAGTGGCCCTATCCTGGGGAACAACCCCAGCTACAGTACCCTCCCCTTCCCAAGCCCCCAGGTCCACCCCCACCCTGAAGACTCTTAGACAGCTTCTGACCTCAGCTCAGATCCCTGCTCTCCCCACCCTCACTGGCCCTCAGAACTAGGAAGAAGCAAAGTGCTCCAACTCCAGCCCCATTGGGCCTCTGCTAGGGCCAGTTCACCTACCCAGTGTCACTTGAGGCTAAGGCAATCATGTCCAGCATTACATTTAAACTAGTTTCACAATCATGGCAAGTCAGAAGGGCTGGGCGGGGGAACACCTTTCACCTTTTGCCAGATACCCAGTAGCCCAGTACCAGGCTGACTGCACTGAATATGCTCAGTTCCTGCTCTGTTGCCACTAGAGCTGTGGTGCTGAACACCTCACTCTTGCCACTCGAGATCTCAGCTTGAGCTGGGAGATTCCCTTCCTTTCCCTCCACCCACCCCACCCCACCCCACCCCCAAACCTCCATCCTCATCCACTCAGCACTCACCTGCCACATCCAGGTCCAGCTTGAAGTGGAAGGCATGTGTATGCACCGCTCCCAGCACTTGCTCCCCCACACGGTTCCCAAAAAGGAGGCCCTGCTCTCCCCCTCTCAGGAAAGCAGTGTTGATATAGCCCGTAGCATGGACCCGCCCTTCAAGTGCCCCATTTGGGTAGAATGCAAAGTCCCAAATGTAGTCATAGTTGCCCACAGATGACACAGACCTGACCACAAGGGCTGAGCTGGCCAATCCACCATAGAAATGATTTTCAAGGTAATTGTGGTGCCTTCGAAGGGGCAGTCCCTGGGCTTCCTCAAATACACACACAGCCCCTGGGAGCAGCTGGACTGTCCCTTTGCCCACTAATATATGGATGTCCACCATTGTGGCTTGATAGGGGCAGTCCACTCCCCGTACCAAGCCTCGGCTGTTACGGCCAAGTCCATAGCTGCTATCCAGATAGCGAGTCACCATTGTCTTGGGTGAATCAGCACCATAGATAGACACACACTCCTGGACACTGACTTCATAGGCCACTCGCTCACCCTGGAACCGAACATCAAAAACCCTCAGGCCGCTGAACACCCCATGGCCAAAGGTAAATGACCAGAGGGAAGATACCACCAGATTTCCTTGCACACTGTATTGGGAACCCTGGGGTGAGAACTGAAGAGGGGGAGGAGGACCTGGGGAACTCCGAGGCCTCAGGGATGAAGCCCCATTTGGTGGGGGCAGAGGGACTCTAACCACTTCTAACCGGCCAGACTTAAACTCCTGTTCCAACTGGCCCAAGTTTGCATAGTAGCGCCCAAGGTAGAAGACCCGCTGGACAGCCCATTGAGCAGGGTCCAGGGCCCCGTGGTCCAGTAGTAGCTCCAGCCCCACAGGGTGAAGGAAAATACCAACACCTGAGATGTTATGGTAGAGGGCTATCCAGGTAGCTCGGTCCCCCGAGCGCAAGCCCCGAGGGGTGGCATGCAGAACTGCCAAGGTAGAGCCATTGTAGTTGAAGGTGGAAGCTAGGAAGATGGGTGCCTTGGGTAGCTCCACCTCTTTCAGGTGTGTCCACATCTGCATATACTCAGCTTTCAGCAGCGGGCGACGGTGATAAGGCAGGGGTCCACCGTGACGCTCCACGGTCACATCCCGCATGTAGGAGGGGTGAGGCAGCGGCCCCACCACCAGCTCACTTACGTTGGGCTGGGGTTGTCCACCAAAGAGGACGATGGCCAGCGCCTCCCGGGCAGGTGGGGGGCTCCCCCTGTCCAGGTGGGCCAGGGCTGCCACCTTGGGAGGCAGCTGCAGCTCCACTGAGAAGACACAGTTGTCCGAGGGCCGGGCCTGGGCTGCATCCACCAGCCCTGGCCCCAGCCGCTGGGTCAGAAAGCGCATCACAGCTGTCAGCTCCTCTCGGCTCAGGTCTGCGAACAGCTGGCTCTGGCCAGGGTGTGGCCAGGGCTGGGCCCTGTGGGATACAGAGGGGCAGCGGGGAGGCTGGCTGGAACCACCCGGGCTGGTCAGCAAAACATAGGCCAGGGCAAAGATGGTAATGAGGGACAGTGCCAGGAACGCCAGGACTATCTTGAGATGCATGGCGGATGCTGAGAGCTGAAATCAGAGTTCTAACAGCTGCTCCTTCCAGTTACTGACATCAAGTCCAGGTTTATATTCACTAGGATGGAGAGAAATAGAGAAAACTCCACCCCATGGGTTGGACAGGAAATTTCTGACCTTGTTTTATGTAATTCTGTTCCAATTTTCTGTCCTGTGGTTTGGCCCAAGGCACTACTTCCACATGCACAGCCTCTTCCTCGTCCCTGAACTCCCACTGGTAGCAGTCAGTACCAACTACTGATTTCCATCACTTAGACCAGATGAGAGGGAATCAGAGTTAACGATGCTGACCTTCAGTTTCCACCCGGAATGGGTCTCAGGAAGAATACAAACCTTAGATGCCCAATTAAGTTCTGCAGCCTGCTTGCAAGCACTAAACTGTCCATTTTCCTACCTCCTGGCAGGAGCTGGATCCCAAAGCTCTGGGATTCACTGCCTTGTTCAGCAGTAAGCACTGAATTCTGCCTGTGGCCTAATGCCAAGACCTTAATTTGTAGTCTCAGGCATTTTCCATCCAGTGGAGTGGCTGAGGGCCTGGGCTTAGTAATCAGGTTTGTCCACCAATCCCAGTTCCCTAAGCTGTGTAACCTTAGCAGAAATACTTATCCTGAGTCTCAGTGTCCTCATCTATAACAAATGGATACAACCACTCTACAGATTCCTTAAGATTAAATGTCATCATGCACATCAGGTACTTAACAGCCTGGCCCGGGGAGGCACTCACAAACTGCTGCCTTTCGGTAGTCATCTCTGAAACACAACATAGCAGCTGCCCTTCCACTGCTCCAGACCTTAGACTCTTTTTACAGACACCACGAGGGGATCACTGGAAACCAGAAGGCTACTTGCAAGGTGGAAGTTGAGGAAACTTTATTTCAGAGGGAGACAGATTCCTAGGCAGCCCTCCAAGTAATGTGAAAACCAAAAGTAGAAGTTTCCTCAAGAAACTTAAGACATTATTCAGAGAGGATTCGTATAAGGTAAAGAAAATGACTGGGTAGGACATGCCTTGAACCATTTCATTCCCTACACACGGAACTATAGCAGCCTCTACTGGCAGTTCATGGGTATCACCGGGGAAGGAAGGAACAAGGATCTTCTGAAAGTAGGGAGAGAAGGCAGCTTAGGTCTGGGAAGAACTAACTTTCCAGTAATTCAGACTGAACACAAATGAAGGATCCACCCTTGCTTGGTAGGCAGAAGTCTGAGTCTTTCCACTATACTGGGGAAAAGGTTCGGCTTGACTGGCATCAGGACACACGACAGGATGGCTAGGTGTCCAGGGAGGTGGGTGTCCGAACGTGCACACAAGTGAGCATGAGTATGTCCTGAGCCACCAGAGCATTGCACCAAGGTCTGCAGCTTTAGAAAGAGGTCAAAGTACCTGTATTTTTAATAATTTCTTGACACGGTAAAAGAATTTTACATTATGATCCAAGGGTGGTAGGGTGAGGAGGGGCGGCAGCAGAACAATCCAACAAACAGAAAGGGAAACTGAGGAACACATGGTGGGAGGAGGGAAGGGTTTCAGCTGGAAGGGATCTGGAGGGTGGGCGGGGGCACTGCCCAACTAAAATGCAATTGGTTTGTTACTGAGTACTATTCATGGGAAGACAGCATCCTGACTCCTTCTCTACAGAATATTGGGAGTAAAAAAAGCCAGGTGGAAATATTATTGGGGGTTGGAAGACAGAGACAGGAAGAATAAAAGTCAGAAACAGACACAGAGTCACTGGCAGGCTGACTGCAGATATCAACTCTCCAGCAGTGGTGAAATAAAAGAGCTGGGGGCTGACGGGGATTAACACAAAAGCTGTTAACAGTTAAGTGGTATCTCTGGAAGATTCAAGAGACAGGAGGCAACTCTTCTATAGTTTTCACTTGCCTAGCGCATTTCCACATACACAAATGTGTGTGTGTGCACACACACATACACACCAATGACTGCTTTCCCTGGAGGCCCGACACTATATATAAGAGAAATATTTCCCAAAAGGAAAGCCCAACATGAGCAGCAGCATCCGGACCTCACACTTGCAGACACCTTCACCCCAACTGACAACTGCCTGGGAAAAGGCAACCAGGAGTCAACAGGACCAGCTTTTGCAATAATGCCAAAAAGGGCTGAGTCAGAGAGGGACAGGCCTTCTCCTAGTCCTCTGCTTCTCATCTGTCTGTTCTCCACCAACTCACCCTGGGTACCAAGAGGCTGCACTATCAGGAGGGAGGATAGGCCCAAGATATCTGTCTGGGTAGATGACAACTAAGACAACCATCACCTCCTGAAAGGTATGTGACAGGGATCGTGGAAAGAGAGGGTATGTTAGGTAATGGAGTAGGAGGGTGTGTGTGCATGTCTGTATGGGTGTATACATGCATACACCTAATATGTGCATGTGAAAACCCCCATTATAAAAACATCGGAAGGAGCTTGGGAATTGACTGAAGGCCTAAGGTGTTTCTCATCATGATCAAGATTCAAGGTGGGCTATACACAGATGTGAAGCCCTAAGTCATCACCAGGGCAACTTGGGAGGATCCAATGCCCATAGAGGACAGAGACAGTAACCTCATGTGAGGAAGAGTTGGTCCCCCCCCACCACCCCAGTTCCTAAAAAACACCTGACACTTTCCCTCCAATTCCCTCAGCTAAACATCAAAAGGAAGAAAACATAAAGCCCAAGACACAGGAGGGAGAGGAGAGTGGAAACACAAGTATTTTTGTGCCAACATCCTGCACACACAAACCTGGAGTTCTCCAGAAATTAGGACAGGTTGGGTGTGGGGTATTAGGGCAGGAAATAGAAGAGTTCCTGAGGCCTGAAAAAAGAGGTAAACACATCACAGAGCTAGATGAGAGTTTCATTAGACTCTAACTAAAAACAGAGAGGTGTGATTACTATTTCCAGCCAGTTTCCCCATCACGATAGTCATGTAACAAACCAAGGCAATGTCGGTCTTGAGCCAGACTCACAGAGTCCCCTGGCCCTGGCCCTGGCCTCAGTACAGAGTCTCTGCATTGCTGCTCCGGGGCCGTTTGATCTTCTCGATATTTTTCAGGATCATGTCATGTAGAGTGACCTGGGAGAAGAAGAACCAGGGGAATCACATATCTGTACAACCTTACCTCACCAAGAAAATGAGAGACCCCTCCACAAATCCCCAAGCAATCACTTGCATACAGTAAGTCCTTAATGTCATCAATAAGTTCTTAGCAACTTCGACTTTAAGCAAATCAAAGTACAGCAGGTAAACAAACCAAGTACAGAAAGTCCCCAAATAACATGGTTTCAAATAACGTCACTTTGTTCAATGTCATTTTGTTACAATGCTAGTGAAAACAATCTTGGTTTTGATATACATCATTTTTAAAGTCTCAGTTTCTAAGAACCAATGGACAATGTTAAGTGAGGACTTACTGTAATTCTAATCTCACTTGAGCCTGCATTCAGGGTGGTAGCACCACCTCTCTTACACTATAATGTGTTATCTCACTTATTTAAAAAAACAAAACAAAACAATTCTGTGCAGTAGGTACTCTTCAGTAACCCCCACCCAACCCCCTTTTTAAAATCGGAGTTTCAGTATTGTTGCTGCAACAATGGGTGTAGGGGTGGTGTGGGAATTGACAGACTAGGTTTTGTGTGTGTGTCTGTGTGTGTATGTGTGTGTGTGTGTGTGTTTGAGTCTTGCTCCATCACCCAGGTTGGAGTACAGTGTTGCCATCTTGGTTCACTGCAACCTCTGCCTCCTGGGTTCAAGCGATTCTCCTGCCTCAGACTCCGGAGTAGCTGGGATTACAGGCATCTGCCACCATGCCTGGCTAATTTTTTTTACTATTTTTAGTAGAGACAGGGTTTCACCATGTTGGCCAGGCTAGTCTTGAACTCCTAACCTGTGATCCGCCCACATCGGCCTCCCAAAGTGCTGAGATTACAGGTGTGAGCCACCATGCCTGGCCTCTTCAGTTCCATTTTAAAGAAGAAATTGAAGTTTGAGCTTGAACAATTTGCTCCAGGTCACACAATATAGGTAGACCTGGTTGCAAACCTAAGTCTGTCTGACTCTGACACCTACATCTTAACCGTACTATACTGCACACCCCTCCACTCAGGTAGAAAGAAATGAGATACCCTGCTAGATGACTTCACCATTCTCAACACTGAGCTGATGAACAGAATTTGTTCTACTCAATTTACCTCAGACCCTCATCTTAGCCCTTCAGAGAATTTCGATATTCTCAACTAACAGAAACCAAAGCAACTACGGACAAGGATTGAGGTTACTCACATATTGATTCCTCAGCTCTGATATGATGAGCCTAAGGCTGATATATTCTTTCTCATCGATCTCTGTCACGGTGCGGCGATAGTCCTCCTGCAAGGAGGGTAGAGGAAAAAGCTAGTCCCCGAGGCCCCGCTGCTCCCCCACAGCTCCTTTCCAGTAGCAGTCACTCTTCACTATGCTGCCACCTCCACCCTCAGGCCACAAACCCTTACTTACCACATGGGGATATTTAGCTATTTTAGAAACCAATTTGGCTCTTGTAATATAATATCTGGAAGGAGAGAGAAGAGGAGGAAGCTGCAGGATGATGCCCACCACCTCATCAGTCCCAGTGCCTGGGCCAAGCCCAAGCAACCCTACCTAGAAATCTGGTCCAGATAAGATGCAGCTTCACTCTCAACAGTTCTTAGTTCTGCAACTGTTTCCTCCTAAAACAAACAAACAACAGGTGCATCAAAAGCCATGTCATCCACAGCAGCCCCAAAGAGAAAGGGAAGAAAGATAAGGCAGGAGAGATGAGAGTATCTCCTAAACCTCTCTTCCTAGTTTGTGATGCAGGTACATTACCTGAATGGACACCCCAAAGTTGTTTCCATCTTCTATCCTGGGAATCAGGAGCTGTACCCACATTTTGACCTGGATGCCAAAACATATATGAGGACCTGTGCCTGAAGGCTGAAGCCATGAAGTACACAATTCAGACTGCTGGGGCCAGATGCCAGGAACAGAGAAGTCAAAATACCTAGTCTGGCCAGGCACGGTGGCTCACGCCGGTAACCCCAACAAATTGGGAGGCCAAGGCAGGTGGATCACCTGAGGTCAAGAGTTTGAGACTAGCTCGGCCCAGCATGGTAAAACCCCGTCTCTACTAAAAATACAGAAATTAGTTGGGTGTGTTGGCAGGTGCCTGTAATCCCAGCTACTAGGGAGGCTGAGGCGAGAGACTCCCTTGAACCCAGAAGGCAGAGGTTGCAGTGAGCCAACATGGCAACACTGTACTCCAACCTTGGTGACACAGCAAGACTCCATCTCAAAACACACACACACACACACACACACACACACACACACAAAACCTAGTCTGTCAATTCCCACACCACCCCTACACCGTTTTTTGTACTTGGGGGTGGCCCATAGGTCACTAGCCTGTGCCTCACCGTGTTACATTTTTCAATCAGCAGCCGGATCTCAGGTTTCACTTTCTCGATAATGTCCACCAGCTGCTGGTTGCTTTTCAGCATCCCATTGGGCATGACAAACACCTTGGTTCCTGGCAGAGATACGAAGGTCAAACGATCAGGGAAGAGGAAAGGACACAGTATCCCCTAATTTTTTCTCATTTTCTCTATACCGATCACATGCTACGACCTCTGCCTTCCATTTGTCACAACCCTACCATGACACCACTATTAGAATCAATGAGAATGGATGGAACAAAAGAACAACAGATGCACATCTAAAATAGGACAGAAGGCTTAAACTCTGTTTATTGGAAAACCAGGAACACTAAATAACGAGCACGTTTGGAGGAGCTGGGAATGCTGCTTCTGGGAAATAAGATTAGATCTTGCTTCCTGGTCAGAACACTATATCCATCCTGCTTCTCAGGGCTGCAAGTCAGGGGTGAGGTGAGGGGAGAGGAGGTAAGGGTGGCTCTTACCTTGGAAGGCTTCTTCACACTCATCCAACCTTCGCTTCTTATAAGTGGGCTATGGATACAAAGAGGCAGGGATGAGCCTGCTTTTGACACCCACATTTCCATCACAAGATACCCTTCAAACAAGTTTAATCCCTTCCTCAGCCTCACAGCTTGTGTTATTAATTTCTGTACAATTTCCTAAGTACATATAAAGCTTTAAGAAAAGGTTCTCGGAGGCTGGGCACAGTGGCTCACATGTGAAATCCCAGCTCCTTGGGAGGCCCAGGTGGGTGGATGACCTGAGGTAAGGAGTTCAAGACCAGCCTAGTCAATATGGTGAAATCCTATCTCTACTAAAAATATGAAAAATTAGCCAGGTGTGGTGGCAGGCGCCTGTAATCCCAGCTACTTGGGAGGCCGAGGCCGGAAAATCGCTTGAACCTGGGAGGCAGAGGTTGCAGTGAGCTGAGATCACACCACTGTCTTCTAGCCTGGGTGACAAGAGCAAAACTCTTCTCAAAAAAGAAAAAAAAGAAAAAGAAAAGATTCTTGGGCTGGGCGCCGTGGCTCATGCCTGTAATCCCAGCACTTTGGGAGGCCGAGGCATGTGGATTACTTGAAACAAGCCCAGGCAATGTAGGGAAACCCCATCTCCACAAAAAATACTAGCTGGACATGATGGAACATGCACCTGCAGGCCCAGTTACCTGAGAGGCTGAGGTAGGAGGATGGCTTGAGCCCAAGAGTTTGAGGCTGCAGTGAGCCGAGATTGTGCCACTGCACTCCAGCCTAGGTAACAGAGTGAGACTCTGTCCCCCCTCAAAAAAAGAAAGAAAAGGTTCTTGCCACAAAGCAAATTATGCTCTAGTTGGGAAGACCAATCTTTCCAGAAATACAATACATTAAGTATTATAAAGAATAGGAAAAAAGAACCAATCAAAGCAGGGAGGATAATTAAGGGAATATGTACAAATCTGCTGGTTCCACAAAGGAACACATTATTCAGTCAACAAACATGTATTTAGCAACTGCCATAGATGAGGATCAACACTAGGCACTGGGAATACAGAGAATAAGATAGTTCCTTCCAGCTGGACCACGGTGGCTCATGCCTGTAATCCCAGCACTTTGGGAGGCCAAGGTGGGCGGATCACTTGAGGTCAGGAGTTCGATACCAGTCTGGCCAACATGGTGAAACCCTGTCACCACTAAAAATAAAAAAATTAACCAGGCATGTTGGTGTATACCTGTAACCCCACCTACGCAGGAGGCTGAGGCGGGAGAATCACTTGAACCTCGGAGGCAGAGGTTTCAGTAGGTAGGTCAAGATCGTACCACTGTACTCTAGCCTAGGCAACAGAGTGAGACTCTGTCTCAAAAAAAAAAAAAGAAGATAGATCCTGCCTTCCAGATATACAAGTTCCATCAGTGAGGCAGTACTACAGACAAGAATACAGTATCATCAGTGTTCTAACAGCACGTGAACATGTGACTGGTAAGGACTAGGTGTTAAAAATGTAGAGCAAAGACGGTGATTGCAGTTATATAGCAAGAACAACTCTGTATCCCGTAATACTACTCAGGACATAGAAAAAAGGTAAGTAAAGTCTTCTTCAGAGCCATGGGAAAATCCAGGTAACCTGATAAAGCTAGTTTTCTTTTATTTGAAACTCACTCTAACACTGAAAATAGCATTAGCATATTGACTTCATGTCATAAATGAAACTCAGGGTCTAAAAGGAATATACGAGAGGCCCCGTGCAGTGGTTCACGCCTGTAATCCCAACTCTGGGAGGCCAAGGTAGGCTGATTGCTTGAGCTTAGGAGTTGAGACCAGCCTGGACATCATGGTGAAACCCCGTCTCTACAAAAAATACAAAAATCAGCTGGGCATGGTGGCGTACTCCTGTAGTCCCAGCTACTTGGGGGGCTGAGGAAAGAAAATTGCTTGAGTCCGGGAGGTCAAGGCTGCAGTGAGCAGTGCTTGAGCTGCCACAGTCCAGCCCAGGCAAAAAAAAAGTGACACTCTTTCTCAAAAATAAATAAATAAATAAGAAATAAAAGGAGTACACTAGAGTCAGCATGTCTATAACAGAGTCCTAGTTCCCAGGTCCAAATCCCACTGTTGCCTCTGTACATGTTGAACTGACAAGGAAACAGGACAGAGGACCGACTGCTCAAGAACACAAAGATAAACATAGGACACTTACACCATCCAGTCCATCATGGCTATTGGTGAGAAGAATGGGGTCAGGGACTGGGAGATTCATGTCAGAGTGGATCTGAGTTAGGTCATGGATGTTTAAGATTGGTTCCTGAAAGACACCCACCCCAAAACATTAATCTTTTCAAGTTGAACAAAGAAGTATTTGATTTGAAGGGCAAGAAATCAAAGTGCTTTTACAGTTTAAAAAAATAAAAAGAAGAAGATTCAACACACAATTTGTCCCGCTTGACAGTAATACCAGGGCCAAAAAAATTGGGGAATCTGAGGAAAGAAAAGGGTCTCTCACCTTCAGAAAACTATCAAGTTCTAATAACTTCTTTGGGAAAAAATTTGCCACCAAGTCTTCTGCCTAAAGAGGAGGGAAAATACAGCTGAATTAGTATCTGTGGGAAGGTCTCTCTATATAGATATCTCCTCTTTGGGAAACTCTCAATTAACCAACACCCATTTTTCTATTTATTTCACTCACCTCACTTGTGATCCGCTCCCTGAAAGAATCAACCTAAAATTAACAAAGAGAGCAATTGAGTACCTGGGGACAGAGGTAAGAGCAGGATAGAGAATCCCAAATCCAACTGTCTTTCCCTCACCTTGTAACTGTAATATGAAGCTGAGAGGCCCCCAGACTGCAAATACTTTATTTTTTTGAGGACCCATTTTTCCATCTCAGGAGAAGGACGCAGGGCTTGAGGGCAGCACCTGCCTGTCTCCTCTCCTCTCCCTCCCACCCTCCCTGTGTCTGAAGCTGTCTGAATTTCATAAGCAGACAAAAGACAGGTAGTTAGGGGAGATGTGAGCTCACAAACGTGCCAATCCCCACCCAGACTTGGCCTATGATACAAGGCAGACCACCAAGGGCAGGGGCAGTGCCCAGGGACGTTGCTGGGCTGGGGGATTTCCAGCTGTCACCGGCCTAAAGCCCTGAGTCCAACACGTGTCCGCGGAGGTGACCCCGGGACTCTTCATCATCAGACACGGTACAGAAAGCCATCCTATATTTTCTTCTCCCGCGAAGCCGACCCCAGGAGCTGGGGGCTGGGCTGAGCCGAGCGGAAGCTCAGAGCTGGTATCCCCAGGGAGACAAAGACGCCATGGGGAGTAGGAAGCCGGTCAGACTACTGGGGGATCAAAGTGAGGGGCAAAAAGGCCGGACTGGCGCCGCTACCTTGAGCTTCACTTCCTGATCCACCTTCAGCAACGAGGCCATGGCCGGGCCGGGCCGTGTCCGATCCGCGGGACACCGGAGGCGCTGTGGACTCCGGGGAGGGGGCCAGAGGTACCTGCGGAATCTCGGCTGACCTCGGGACCCGGCCGCCCTCGCTGGCTCACTCACTGCTCGCTCGTTCCCTCCCTCCGTGCCGCCCGCCCGCCCGCCGGCAGCCTGCTGCCTGGTCGCACTCTCGCTCGCCCTCCCGGCTTTCGCCGCTCACGCCGGAAATTGCGTCACAGCCAATCGCCGAGACTTCTGCGAGGTTGTGCACGTGCCCTGCGCAGCCGCGATGAGACTCGGCTTTGGACGCTCCGGGCGGGGTTCACAGGGTCCGGGCCAAGAGTCGGATAGGGGTGAAGTAAAAGGGAGAGCGGTGGGTGATGGTGCACTGAGAACTGAGCCTCCGAGAGACTCGGAAATGGTGTGACCCTCTGTTGGCCCGGAACTCGCCTTCACCGAATGGAATTTCTCAGCCGCTGCAATCCCGAGGACAACGCCGTCGCGCCCCAGTGACGTAGGCTCGGAGAAGTCGGGGACCCGGGTACTGGGTTCTCGGGGTGTAGTCCCTGATTCCCGCTGCCTCTGCCGAGCCTCAAGTGTTTAGGCTAGAGCGGAAACGACAAGTGCCGTTTTATCAAGCTTTCCTGATGCATTTCTCTTCCACTGATTCTAGCAAGCTTCCAGACCTCAAAGATACTATCTAATGGGCAAATTGACGGCCAGAGTAGGGTAGGGCTTGTCCAAGGCGTTTCCAGTACATTCTGAGCCAGAACCCGTATCTCCAAACTTCTACGGCAATGCTGTATCTATTTTTCTAATGGAAGCTTGAGACTATACATCTTCATTCACCCATTCATTCGACCTCTCGAGATTGGATATTTCGTTCAATAAAATGGGCCAGGGCACTGTCTCAGAACCTAGAAATATGTGAGTCACACGTAGACTAGAATCTTCTAGCAGCCACGATTAAAAAGTAAAAGAAACAATTGAACATTTTAGTTATGTATTTAACCCAATTTATCCAAGTATTTCAACAAGTATTCAACATTAAAAAAATCCAGATCTTATGCATTCTTTTCTCATACCAAGTCTTCAAAATCCAGTGCATATTTTATACGTAACTGCACATCGAAATAAGGTAACACCACATTTGCTGTCAGTAGCCACATGTGGTTGGTGGCTTCTGTACCGAACAGCACAGCTCTGGGAAATCAAAGGCAAACAAGACTCAAGGTGGCTGGTTCCATGGGGCATAATATTGGAAGAACACCAGAAAGTAAACTGACAAGGTAACTGCAAAATTTGATAAATGTTAAGAAATAAGTGGCAGACATGGAAAATACCAGAGATCTATTTTACATAGAATGGCCAAGGAAGGCCTCTTTGAACAAGTGACAATCTGTGATCTAAAGGATATAAAGAGGTTAGCATGGGAAGAATGAGAAGAAACTTGAGAGATCTAAGTGCAGCTCAGGTAAATGCTGTAGGAAAGAAGAGATTTTCTTATTGTCTTGAAGACAAAGAGCAGTGAGCTGGGGGTGAGGAGGGTTGTTAGTAAACAATCTAGATTAAGTGCAAAAGAAGGTCATCAGATTTATATTTTGGGGTCGCTCTTGCTGTTGAACATTTATCCTAGTCTGCCCCCTCTACTGTGCTATCCCCTGTCTTGAAATGAGGGAAATACACAATTAAATGGAGTGCAGCACACTGACTATGGTCTTTGGAATCAGAGACCTGGGCTTCAAATCCCACCTCAGCTCCTCACTAACTGGAATCTTGGGCAAATTATTGAAATGCTGGGTCTCAATTCCCTAATCTGTAAAATGGAATTTTAATAATTAGTAATAAATAATAGTATGTAATTTTGTAGTGGTGTGAATATTAGAAATAATATATGTAAAACAATTAGCACAGTGCTTAGATACAAAATAAATAGCGACTGTCAGATGAGTAAGTGATCTGTTAGTGCTTAGCATAAAGAGGTTACTTCTTAAATAACAGTAATTATGGCCAGGTATGGTGGCTCACACCTGTTATCCCTGCACTTTAGGAGGCCGATGGGAGGCTGAGGCTGGTGGATCACCTGAAATCAGGAGTTCGAGACCAACCTGGCCAACAGGATGAAACCTCATCTCTACTAAAAAGACAAAAAATTAGCTGGGCATAGGGGTGGGTGCCTGTAATCCCAGCTACTTGAGAGGCCTGAGGCAGGAGAATCACTTGAACCCAGGAGGCAGAGGTTGCAGTGAGCTGAGATTGCGCCACTGCACTCCAGCATGGGCAACAAGAGCAAAACTCCAACTCAAAAAAAAAAAAAAAATTAGAGTAATTATCTTCATTTCTGCTTTCAAGCTCAAAGTCCTTTTCAACTTATATAAGGCCACATATGACATAGCCCATACTATCCATCTTGCTCATAAACATCTAACAGTTTTCCCCCTTTTACCTCTGTTTTTGTTAACACGTTTCCCTGGGAACTTTTGAGATCCAATTTGAAACTTAACTTCAGGAATTATTTCCCACATTAACCACATCCTATTTTAAGTATGCCACTATTCTGTATTTCTTTCAGAATTTATAACTTCAACTGGAAAACTTAATGCTTGTGCCTCTTAAAATATGCTTTGTTCTCAAATAATTATGTTTTGTCTCCTTCAAGTAGGTTATAAGACAGATACACATTCTTTATTTCCCTTCCTCCTCCCCATCCAAATGTTTTATATAATACTCCATTTGTTCATTTGTTTATTCAGTGAACAACTGGAGAGTACCACTCCATTTAACAATAACTATTTATTTCTTGGTGCTTACAAGTCACATGTGATCACTGATGACGGGTCTCATTTTAAATTCATGTCCCAAAATCTCAAATGAGTGCACAACACTGCCTGAGCTCCCACTAAGTGGCTCCTGACATGTTTGCTCTCCCACCCTCCCAATGACTGTCATACTTACTCATCTCCCTCAACCTCCAGTATTCCTTCTCTCCCATCTCCAATTTATGGTCTGAGTTTATTCTTTATTGAGAAACAGAAGCAAATGAGAGCTTCCTCATCATCTCACCACCAAATCTGGCAATCTGCAAAAATACTTTCTGCTTTTCCTCCTCTTTCATTGGAGGAAGCATATCTGTTCCCATCTCTTCCTTTTGTGCTTTGGATTCCACCTCCTTTCACTTTCTTAATGTCTGTGCCCATGATTAGCCCCTCTTTTTCCTACATCACATTTATCCTCTGATGGGTCATTTCCAGACATGACCAATACCTCCTGTCTTGAGAAAAACCCTCCCCTGAACCCAGGTTCTTCTGTAGCAATCACTCCCTTTCTGTGCATTCCTTCCAGGCAAGACCTCATGTCCCATGTACTCCATTCCACTCTAATCAGACTTCCCAACCCTACTTTTTCACTGATACAGTTTTTGTTAGGTTATCAGTGACTTCCATGTTGACAGCATCGGTAATCACCTCTGATGTTATTTGAACCTCTCAGTAGTACTCAACACATTAGCCACTCCCCTTCTTAAAATACACACAGCCACCTGTTCTGATCTTTGTAAAACCTCAACAGAGATTTCCCCATTTCCTTTGTGGGTCTTTCTCCTCTGCTCCACTTTTTTTTTTTTTCTTGAGACAGAGTCTCTCGCTGTTGCCCACGCTAGAGTACAGTGGCATGGCGCAGTCTCAGCTCACTGCAATCTCCACCTCCTCCCAGGTTCAAGCAATTCTCCTGCCTCATGTGCCCAAGGAGGTGGGATTACAGGCGTGCACCACCACGCCCATCTAATTTTTGTATTTTTAGTAGAGACAGGGTTTCACAATGTTTGTCAGGTTGTTCTCAAACACCTGACCTCGTAATCCACCCATCTTAGCTTCCCAAAGTGCAGGGATTACAGGCGTAAGCCACCGCATCCAGCCCTCTGCTCCACTTCTTAATGGTGGCATGCTCCAGGAGACTTATGTCCTTTATTCTCTACTTACACTTTCTCCCTAAGAGGATCTATGCTTGTTCATAGCTTTAAATGTCATATGTATGTGATTTGAGAGCCCCAAATTAATATCTCCCATCCTGACATCTTCACTGAGTTCCAGCCATCTATTTGATATTTCTACTTAGAAACCTAATGAGCATATCAAATTTAACATGGCCAAACCAGAATTCTTGATTCTCACACACCTGCGATTTTCCTATTCTTTTCCATCTCAGTAACTGACATAACTGTCCACCTGGTTGTTCAAACCAAAAACCTAAGTCAACCTTGATTCCTCTCTTTCCCTCATGTCTCCACATTCAACCCATCAGCAGGTCCTATCAGCCTTCCCTGTGTCATGCATCCTGTATGAGAGTGCTTTCCCCCATCTCTTCACTTGTTACCCTGGCCAAAGCCGACACTGTCCTCCTTTGCTGGGACTATTACAATAAGCTCCTGTCTGGTCTCTCCACTCGTGCCACCCCCCACCAACTATCACATTCTATTCTTCACTCAGCACCCAAAATCTATCATTCATTCATTGATTGACTGTTGCCCAAGGTGGTCTCAAACTCCTGGGCTCAAGTGATCCACCTGCCTCAGCCTGCTCAGGAGCTAAGATTACAGGTGCATATCAGGTCAGCTTGAAATAATCTTTTAATATGTCAACCACAGATATGGTAGTATCTACTCAAGCTGAAAAAATATATATCGATCTATATTCATAGATATATATTGATGTAACTTGTCAGACCTGTGTTTCTGTCCTTTTATACGGAGCTAAATCTTGCCCATATTCTATATCTAGATAGACAGATAGATATTCCAGAAACCTCAATCTAGAGACCTACGTAAGAGAAATGCATAAATATATTCAGCAACACTATTCACAATAGCCCCAACTGGAAACTACCCAGATACCTCTTAACAGCAAGAGAGATAACGATATTTTATATAGTCACACAATGGAGTACTACAAAGCACTGAGAATGTATGAACTAAAACTACATGAGATGGGTGAATCTCATGATGAGTGAAAGAAAACAGAAACAAGGGTATGTCATGTATGATTCCATTTACATGGGATTCAAAAAACAGTTAAAACTGAATCTAGGGTGTTAGAATTGAGGATATTGTTTGCCCTTAAGGTGGCTGACAACTAGAAGGAGCCATGGGAGAGGGAGTTGGATACTGGTTACACTGATGTGTTCATTTTGTAAAAGTTCATCGAGGCCAGGTGCGGTGGTTTATGCCTATAATCCCAACACTTTGGGAGGCTGAGGTGGGTGGATCATGAGATCAGGAGATGGAGACCCTCATGGCTAACACGATGAAACCCCTCTACCAAAACTACAAAAAATTAGCCAGGTGTAGTAGCATGTGCCTGTAGTCCCAGCTCCTCAGGATGGTGAGGCAGGAGAATTGCTTGAACCTGGGAGGTGGAGGTTACAGTGAGCCAAGATTGTGCCACTGCCCTCCAGCTTGGACAACGAAGCACGACTCTACCAAAAAAAAAATTCATTGGAAATACACTTATGATTTCTGTCCTTTCCCCTATATATTCTATCCATATTCTATCTTCCAGTAAATAGTTTTTCTTTTTTAAGTGAACCAGTCATGTCTCTTCCCTACTTATCACCCTCAATGGTTTCCAGATAACAGAGGCGTTCCTGAATCCCCCAGTGGAAGTAGCTCCTCCCACCCTACCCCAACTTATTCTCTATCACATCATCCTCTTACCTACTGTATTAGTTTTCTAGGGCTGCTGTAGCAAAGTACCACAAAGTGGGTGGCTTAGAACCAGAGAAATATATTGTCTCAGAGTTCTGGATGTTCAACATTAACGTGTCAGCGGGTTGACATTCCTTCTAAAGGAGTCAGAGAAGAATCTGTTCTAGACCTCTCTCCTGGTTTCTGATAGCCTCAGGTCTTCCTTGGCTTAGAGATGACCCTGTGTCTCTTTACATCATCTTCTGTCAGACGCAGTACATGTCTTTCTCTGCGTCCAGATTGCCTCTATTTATAAGGACACAGTCATATTGGTCTAGGGCTAACATTAAAGACCTCATCTGCAACAATCCTATTTCCCTAAAAGGTCACATTCACAGGCACTCATGCCCCATTTACTTCAGTCCACTCTAATCTGACTTCCCAACTTCAATATCTTTTGGGGAACACAATTCAACCCATAGCATCTGCCATTATTTGAAATTATTAACCAAACATTGGCTACATGTTTATTGTCAAATTCTCTCCTCTAGAATGTAAACTATTAGAACAGCTCACCAGTATATCCTCTCAGACCTAGAATAGGGACTGACACATAATAGATCCTCAATAAACATCTGTTGAATTGATGATTTAGGATATGTTGTTGATTATTCACAATTCCTTAAGCACTACATGCAATGACTATGTATATGTCCCAAGTGGGAGGGCACACACAGCATTTACAATGTGCCAGGCATTGCCCTCTGTTTATTTATCACACTACACTTTATAATATATACTATTGGCCGAGCGCGGTGGCTCAAGCCTGTAATCCCAGCACTTTGGGAGGCTGAGGCGGGTGGATCACGAGGTCAAGAGATCGAGACCATCCTGGTCAACATGGTGAAACCCCGTCTCTACTAAAAATACAAAAAATTAGCTGGGTTTAGTGGCGCATGCCTGTAATCTCAGCTACTCGGTAGGCTGAGGCAGGAGAATTGCCTGAACCCAGGAGGCGGAGGTTGTGGTCAGCTGAGATCGTGCCATTGCACTCTAGCCTGGGTAACAAGAGCAAAACTTCGTCTCAAAAAAAAGAAAAGAAAAGAAACACATTTCTGGAAGTGGGAATAACTTTCTAAGCAATATACATCAAGAAAAATAAGCAAATTTGACTTGAAACTTTAGAACTGTTTGAACATCTGGAAAAAATGTTAAAGCATACATAAAAAATTACTAAAAATATTGAGAAAAACTGGGCGCAATGGCTCACACCTGTCATCCCAACACTTTGGGAAGCTGAGGCTGGTGGATCACCTGAGGTCAGCAGTTCGAGACCAGTCTGGCCAACATAGTGAAACGCCATCTCTACTAAAAATACAAAAAAATTAGCTGGGCATGTGGTGGGCACTCTAGCCTGGGCTACAAGAGCAAAACCTCATCTCAAAAAAAAAAAATTGAGAAAAATACTAAGAATCCAATAGCTAAATAATCAAAGAAGGCAAACATAATTCATTAAAAAATAACTACTGCTTGAGCCCGGGAGGCAGAGGTTCCAGTGAGCCAAGACTGCACCACTGCACTCCAGCCTGAGTGACAGTGAGACCCTGTCTCTCTCTTAAAAAAAAAAAAAAAAAAAAGTAACTACAATAAACAAATATATGGCAAAAAGTTCAGCCTCACCAGTAATCAATGATGCTAATTAAAATAACAGGGGGGCCCAGTGCAGTGGCTCACGCCTATAATCCCAGCACTTTGGGAGGCCGAGGCAGGCAGATCACCAGGTCAAGAGATTGAGACCATCCTGGCCAACATGGTGAAACCCTGTCACTACTAAAAATACACAAATTAGCTGGGTGTGGTGGCGTGTGCCTGTAGTCCCAGCTACTCAGGAGGCTGAGGCACGAGAATCACTTGAACCCATGAGGCGGAGGTTGCAGGGAGCCGAGATCACACCATTGCACTCCAGTATGGCAACAGAGTGAGACTCCGTCTCAAAAATAAAATAAAATAAAATAACAAGGAAGTGCCATTTTTTGCTTTTGTTCCCCAACTATATGATACCCAATACTGGCCAAGGCATTATGAAACAGGCTTCCTCATACATTACTGGGGCCAGAATATGATTATGTGCAAACACTTAGGAAAATAATTCCCAGTGTTAAGCAAGAGATATTAAATAGCTGACACAGTTAATTCTGTAATCCCAGTTATAAGTAAGTAGCTCATCATTGCAGCAGCATTGTAATCACCCAAAGGGGAAACAGAATTTCCAGCAGTAAAAAAATACACTCGAGTAGTACATTTAGTGTAGTATCCTACACTAAATGAATAACATTTATTTAGTAGCCATGATAACTAAAAAAACTGTGTATCAACATAGAAAAATGTTAAATTTAAAAAGCAGAAGACTGGGCAACAAAGTGAGACCACATCTGTGCAAAAAATGCAAAAATTAGCTGGGCATGGTGTTGACCACCTGTGGTCCCTGATGCATGGGAGGTTGAAGCAAGAGGATTGCTTGAGCCAGGAAGTCAAAGCTGCAGTAAACCGTGTTTGTTCATTCTGCTTCACTCCAGCCTGGGTGACAGAGTAAGACATTGTCTCAAAATAAAAATGAAATAGACAACACTGCATATGATTTTGGGTTAGGTAATGGTTTCTTTTATACCAAAAGTACAAACATTGGACTTTATTGCAATGAAACACTTTTGGCTGGGCACATTTACTCACACCTGTAATCTCAGCACTTTGGGAGGCCAAAGTGGGGGATTGCAAGGGGAGATAGGAAATGTTCTAAAATTGGATTAGGGTGATAGTTGTGCAACTCTGTAAATGTACTAAAATTCATTGAACTGTAGATTTTAAAAGTGTGAGTCTTATGGTATGTAAATTATACCCAATAAAGTTGTTTTTAAAAATGAAACAAGTCCCTGTGTTCAAGACCCAGCCATCTCATCTCATCTCATTCAAAGTGAGAGCCAGAGCTTCACAATCCCTATGAGAGCCTAGGTGGTAGATGGCTCAGCACCCTTACCTCCCTCACCTCATTTTCTGTATCTCTTTTCCTTGCCCATCTCCTAGCCACACCAGTTTCTGCTAATCCCCAAACAGACACCCTCTGTGTTCTTGCTGTTCCCTAGGCCTAGAATAAGCTTCCTTCAGATGTATGCAAGAATTCCTTCCTCCCCTTCTTCAAGCCTTTATTTGAATAACATTTTCTTTTTTGTTTGTTTGTTTTGAGATGGAGTCTTGCTCTGGCTGGAGTGCAGTGGCCAGATCTCGGCTCACCACAACCTCTGCCTCCTGGGTTTAAGCGATTCTTCTGCCTTGGCCTCCCGAGTAGGTGCACACCACCACACCTGGCTAATTTTTAAATTTTTGATAAAGACAGGGTTTCACTATTTTGGGCAGGCTGGTCTTGAACTCCTGACCTCAGTTGATCCACCCTCCTCGGCCTCCCAAAGTTCTGGGATTACAAGCGTGAGCCACCGCGCCCGGCGCCCCTTGAATACAGAAAACTAGCGGAGCCTCCCCATTCTTTCCGGACTTGGCGCCTACACTTCCTTCGCAACCTTAGTCACCCCCTGAAGCCCACTGCTTTTCCCAGTCCGGCCTCTGGGGGCCGCTGGCGGGCCTGTGAGCCTGTGGACCAGGACTGCCTGCTGCCGCCGTGACGTCACGTCCGGTCTCGGGCGGAAGTTTTCCGCCGGCGGACCGGGAAGTCGCTGAAGATAGAGCGATGGCACTTCTGGGGGCCTCGCTCCGGGGCCGACCCGAGGCCACAGTGCCCCCGCGGTAGACCGGACTTGGGTGACGGGCTCCGGGGTCCCGAGGTGAAGAGCGTCGAGGGCTGAAGTGGGACCTTAGAAGGGAGTCTGGGAACCCTCGCGGCTCTTATTGGAGTCCCTTCCCTGACGCTGGTCTCTAAACTGCCTGGAGCTCAGGCTGCCCCGGAAGCAGGTCCGCCTCGTATCATACCATTCCTAGAGGGAACGGCGCAGGCTGGGACTTCCCTTCCTTTACCATCGTCACCAAGGCAGGTGGTAACCCCGGGCCGGAAGTTCAGGGGCGTCGATTATTCCTAATGTTGCCTGTTTTCCACCGCCGCAGGGATGGAAGGGTCTAAGACGTCCAACAACAGCACCATGCAGGTGAGCTTCGTGTGCCAGCGCTGCAGCCAGCCCCTGAAACTGGACACGAGTTTCAAGATCCTGGATCGTGTCACCATCCAGGAACTCACAGGTCAGCGAGACCCTTGGAAAGAGGGTGGTCAAGAATGTGGAAGGTGGGCAGCTTTGGTGATACAGTTCTTAATGGTGGCTGTAGTCTGCCACAAACTCATCGTGTGAACCTAAGAAAGACTTCGTCTCTCTGGCTCCCTGTTTTCTCCTCGGGAATGTAAAGCATTCTGACACTGTGGGCTTCTGAGAGCTTTCCGTAGCAAAAGAAACGTCTTTATTTTCTGCTCCTGCTGTTTCAGAGAAAATGAATATGTATATATAATAATGGTATTTGTTGAGGACTTACCATATACGAATACCAAGTGTTTTACGTGTATTACTTCATTTAGTCCCTGTAACAACCCCTATGGAGTATACCGTCATTACATCATTTTACAGATGAAGAATTGAGGCACAGAGAGGTTAAGTGACTTACCTAAGATCCAACAGCTGGTAAATGGAGGAGTAGAGTCTTAAAGTCTGAAGAATTTACTGGGCGTGGTGGTTCATGCCTGTAATCTCAGTGCTTTGGGAGGCCGAGGCAGGAGGATTGCTTAAACTCAGGAGTTCAAGACCAATCTGAGCAACCTAGCGAGATCTTGTCTCTAAAATTTTTTTTTTTAATTGCCAGGTGTGGTGGTGCACACCTGTAGTCTCAGCTACTCAGGAGTCTGAGGCAGGAGGATCACTTGAGCCCAGGAGGTCAAAACTGCAGTGAGCTATGATGATACTCACTGCATGCACTGTAGCTTGGACCACAGAGGAAGACCCTGTTTCAAAAAAAAAAAAAAGGCCGGGGTGGTGGTTCACACCTGTAATCCCAGCACTTTTGGGAGGCTGAGCTGGGTGGATCACTTGAGCCCAGGAGTTCAAGACCAGCCTGAGCAACACAGTAAGACCCTGTCTCTATAATTTAAAAAATTAAAAAAAAACAAAACCAAAAACCCCAAACCCGGCAAAGTCAGAAGAATTCAAATTAAGTCAGGCAGTAAAAGGAAAGACTGAATACGCAGCTTACATAAGCTTATGGGCCTGAGGTCAGCTCACTTGGGTTTAAATCCTGGCTGTCATTTACAAGCTGAATGACTTTTTGCAAGTTACTTCATATCTCCAAGCCTCAGTTTCTGATTTTTCTGTAAAATGTTAAACTGCCTCATAAAGAATTTATAAGATTCAAATATGACAAACCACAGAAACACTTAGGAATATGCTGGGCAAATAGTACGCAATAAACGTTAGCTGCTATTACCCAGTTTCTCTTTTTTGAGGGAAAATTAACTCTTAATAACAATTTTTGACTTTATTATGGAAATATTTTATTATGGACATATATAGTCAAGAAAATAGCATAGTAGCCTCCCTTGTATCCATCACCCAGCTTCAACAACCATCCACATGCTGACATGTTTACACTTCGACTCACCTCCCATCCCCCGCTCAATTATTATGGTTTTCACACTTTTTTAGAAAGGTAAATTGTCTTGCCTTGAAATCTTAGCTGTATATTTTTGACAAGTGGATACACTCATGTAATCTGAATGATTGCAATTTAGCAATGTTTCACCTTCCCAGAGGATTTCCTCGTGTTCCCTCCCTGCTATTCTGGGGGAAACAGGATGTTAACTTTTGGGATGGAAAATTTTAGAGTATATCATTAACCTGTGTATACTGTCACCTAGTTGCAACAATTATCAACACATATTTAATCATGCTTTGTGTATGGCCCCATCCATTTCTTCCCACCCTGAATTGTTTTGAAGCAAATCCAAAACATAAATATTGTAAATATTTCTGTATTTTTGACAGATAAGGATTCTTTAAAATAATCATATTACCATTATGCCTTAAAAAAATTGAACATTTCCATAATCTGATTTAATGGGGGTGAGGAAGACCACAGATTCTTTTTTGTGTAAATGGTACTTTAAGAAAAATTGGAGGTGAGGGTGGTGATGAGGATATTTCACATTCTTTTCCCGTAGTTTCAGATGCCCTCCTGCTTTAATAAGACTGTTTCTGACCCACTGTTTTCCTTGCCCTTAGCTCCATTACTTACCACAGCCCAGGCGAAACCAGGAGAGACCCAGGAGGAAGAGACTAACTCAGGAGAGGTAATAGAAGTGCCCTCTCTCCTATCCTCATGTAGTAAACATTCCAAATGGGAGATTTGATATGAAAGCACAGGAATGCAGTCTTTGTTTCTGCAGGCTGCTTGGTGCTTGAAGAGCCCGCAGACTTCTGGGGTCTCTGGGTAACAAGTCATTCTACATGATCAGGCTGCTCTGCATCATTGGAGATACAGGCCTGCACCTGAGGTCACAGGGTTACTGAATGAGCCATTTAAAAACGTTGGGAAGGGCTTTTTATTTGAAGCAGAATTATAAATTATTATAGGTTGGAGATGGGATGACCTGTGTGTCCAGGTCATTCCAGAGCATTGATTTGCATCTGTTGTTCTAGCTAGTTGTTAATATCCACTCCTCTCCATTTCAAAAGCATCCTGGTTAGGACAGCGACTTGTATATTACCCTGGACAGAAAGAATTGTCAGTGTTAGAGAAGATGTCGTTTTAAACTGTGATAATATCAGTGATCCTGTGGAGCAACATCCTGTGAGATAGTGTTGAATACACACCTGAGATTTCTTCTCCTCCGGTAGCAAGGGAGCCGGAGTATTTATTTACCCGCTGCTGCCAGTCACTGGGGGAGGGCTGATGTCAGGTTGAGTAGGGGTTATTAATTCTGGCCAGTGCCCCCTGCAGGCAGTGAAGAGTCCAGGAGCCAGAGAAAGCCTTAAACGAAGCAGCAAAGGGGTCTGGATTTGAAGTCAATAGATGTCGTAAGATTTTTGATCACATACAAATAGTCTTAAAATATTGAAAACATATAAATGATCTACTTTGTACTGTGACAGACTTCATTGCCATCTGATCTGGCTTTTTCCTTGTACTATGATTTAGGGCATTCTGTCTCCTACCCTTGACTGGTAAGTGTTGAGAAATGCAAGGGTAACCATGAACAGAATATAACATAGTTAGGAAATGCTGTTCCCCACAAAAATCAAATGGGACTTGAGGTTTTTCTGTATCATGGGTTCTTTCTTAGCGCACATATATAAGGATTGCCTCAATAATACCCATTTTTTAAGTCTGTGTGGTTTATCAGATCTTGTGGTTATCAATCAAAACTACAGCTATATAGTTCTCAGGCTGTTTGGGGAAGTGAACTCTACTTCTAAGCTGCCAGAATTCTAATGCTCTCATTTCTTTCCCAGGAGCCATTTATTGAAACTCCTCGCCAGGATGGTGTCTCTCGCAGATTCATCCCCCCAGCCAGGTGCCTACTACTTCTCAGCTCCCTATTCCTTGCCAAAGGCTAGTAGAATTTTAATTAAATCCAGGAATCAAGACCTGGAGCCAGGTGATGGATATGCATCCTCACCTAGCCTTTTGGCCCTTTCGGAAAAAATGTATTCCCTATACCTGGCCCATCACCCAGTCCAGTATGGATTTTTTCCTGTAGCCATTCACACAATGGGAAAGATAGTAGATCTAATGACAAAGTATTGAGAAAAATTGAGGGAGTGATTAATCACTAATAAAAGACATGGGCTCTTGAGAAGTTTCAAAATAGCAAGTGTTGTTAGATGTGCAAGTCCTAGTTCTCATATCTGCAGGTAAAGAGGTTGCTGGCAAGAGGTTATTTTTAAATAAGGGGTTAATGTTTTTTAAAATGGCCTTTCCTGATTCTCCCTTCTTTTCCATTGTAGTCATACACATACCAATTTTTTTATGCCCCCTCTCCCTTCTTAGTCCATCCAGGCCTACCTTCGTGCTGAGTGTCCCTGTGGAAGACCAGCATGGCCTTCCTTTGGGAGAGAGGTACCCTTGGGAGGTCAGTCGGGCTAGGAGTGGGTATGTGCCCTGAGGCCCCTCAGCTGGTGCTTGAGAGTCTCTGCCACTGGCATTGCAGTAGGTGGAGGAAGCCTCTCTGCTCCCTCATGTGGCCCGTGGGCGGGGGGCTATCTGCAGGATGATGTCCACAGAAAGCGCCAACAGCTTCACTCTGATTGGGGAGGCATCTGATGGCGGCACCATGGAGAACCTCAGCCGAAGACTGAAGGCAAGTCGGCCCCATTCCAGTGGCAAGCAGTAGGCCTGGCTGGGAGAGTGGGTGATTGAGCAGGTAGCATGGGGGAGGCCCTACCTTGACTCTCCCACACTTCCAGGTCACTGGGGACCTTTTTGACATCATGTCGGGCCAGACAGATGTGGATCACCCACTCTGTGAGGAATGCACAGATACTCTTTTAGACCAGCTGGACACTCAGCTCAACGTCACTGAAAATGAATGTCAGAACTACAAGTGAGTGCCTCCAGAGCCAGGGCTCAGAGCTGTTACTGCTCAGGGACTGCTTGGCCCTTACCCAAGAGCTCTACTCCAAATGGAACTCTAGTGAGTATACTCTGCCTGTGTCTTTGGCAGACGCTGTTTGGAGATCTTAGAGCAAATGAATGAAGATGACAGTGAACAGCTTCAGATGGAGCTAAAAGAGCTGGCACTAGAGGAGGAGAGGCTGATCCAGGAGCTGGAAGATGTGGAAAAGAACCGCCAGATGGTGGCAGAAAATCTTGAGAAGGTCCAGGCTGAGGCTGAGAGACTGGATCAGGAGGAAGCTCAGTGAGTGCTTACCCTGTTCTATCTTCTCACACTCAAGGCTCCAGGAGAGGAAATGGCTTCCAGCAGAATGTGTCTGATTAGTTTGTAAACTATAGTCAACTGTCAGTCAGCAGCATGTCTGCTCCAGATCCTGCATATTGCTTCCATGCCCTGTTTCTAGAGGTTTGTTAGGAGAGTTACGTATGAGGAGTCAGCATGATTAAGTGAAAAAAAGGATGTTGGTTAAATAGAGAGTGCAGAAACCAGAGCTGTCTTGGCTCTGTCCTGTAGGGAATGGGCTCATTTGGATGAATCAGCCACTTTCTAGCTATCCTTATCTGAAAAGATGAGCAAATTTGCCTACATTTGTTCCCTCCAAGCTTAAAAATTTCACGGGTGGTGGGGGGGTGGGTGTGGTGGCTCACATCTGTAATTATAGCACTTTGGGAGGCTGAGGCAGGAGGATCACTTAAGGCCAGAAGTTTAAGACCATCTGGGGCAACATAGTGAAACCTTCATCTCTACAAAAATAAAAATTTTAAAAAATTAGGCTGGTGTGGTGGACCTGTACTCCTAGCAACTACTCAGGAGGCTGAAGTGCGGGGTCACTTGAGCCCTGGAGTTCAAGGTTACAGTGTGCTGTGATCATACCACTGCACTCCACCTTGGGCAGCAGAGTGAGACCCTGTCTCATAAAATAAATTATGGATGTTCTTGACCTGAGAGAACCCTCTGTCTAGTGGAGGAGACACAGTGTCCATACTAACTAAAGTTGTGGAAATGAAGGACAAAAATGTCTGTTTTTTCATACAGTAGTATTAACAAGTTTCACTGGAAGTGGGGTATACTAACTATTTGAAGGACAGTAAGTATATAGAAGTGAAACTTTAGAAGGCCAATTATGGCCAGTTCATGGAAGAAGCCACTCTTTTTTTTTTATAATAGAAACAGAGTCTTAGCTCTGTCATCCAGGCTGAGTGCAGTTGTGTAGTCATGACTCACTGCAGCCTCGACCTCCTCCACTCAAGCAATACTCCTGCCTCAGCCTCCCAAGTGGCTGGAACTATAGGTGTGCACCACCCATACCTGGCTAATTTTTGTATTTTTTGTAGAGACAGGGTTTCCCCATGGCTGGTCTTGAACTCTTGAGCTCAAGTGGTCCATCTGCCTCAGCCCCCCCAAAGTCTTGTGATTACAGGCGTGAGCCACCATGCCCAGCTGGAAGATGCCACTCTTTTTTCTTTTGAGACGGAGTTTCGCTCTTGTTACCCAGACTGGAGTGCAATGGCGCAATCTCGGCTCACTGCAACCTCCTCCTTCTGGGTTCAAGCAATTCTCCTGCCTCAGCCTCCCGAGTAGCTGGGACTACAGGCGCGCACCACCATGCCCAGCTTAATTTTTGTATCTTTAGTAGAGACGGGGTTTCACCTTGTTGACCAGGATGTTCTTGATCTCTTGACCTCGTGATCCACCCGCCTCGGCCTCCCAAAGTGCTGGGATTATAGATGTGAGCCACTGCGCCCGGCCTTGGAAGATGCCACTCTTAACCCATTTACGTCTCTTTTGAAAAAGATCAGAAATAGCAAGAGGTTTTTTTGGCCTGGTTTGGAAGAATTATTTTTTCTTCCACCTTTTTGCGTGTGGGCAGCTGGAATGTGAGACATTTCTGTTCCTCCCAGGCAACACAGCTAGGACACAGATGTTCCTCTGAGTGGAATCTGTGCCAAATGTAAAAGATGCTAGAGCTAGATGTAACTGATTACTAAATAATTGTTCGTAGTGTGGTGAGAGAGAAACTTCAGCCCCCAAACTAATAGCCTTCAGTGGTCCCGTTGGCTGCTCACAGGTATCAGAGAGAATACAGTGAATTTAAACGACAACAGCTGGAGCTGGATGATGAGCTGAAGAGTGTTGAAAACCAGATGCGTTATGCCCAGTTGCAGCTGGACAAGCTGAAGAAAACCAACGTTTTTAATGCAACTTTCCACATCTGGTAATGAGATCTGGGGGATGAGGAGCACTGCACATATCTGGACCTTAACTGTTGTCCACTAAAACTGGGTGCCTACTTCCTACAAAAGAGGGACTGTAGGTTATCTTCACCCAGCTAGGTTTCTTTCATTCATTGTGATGGGATAGGCACGGTAGGGATTGGAATTGTAGAGCTTGGTGACGTACACCCTTCTAAGGAAAGGGAAAGGCCTGAGGCCTTCAGCCACTTAAAACCTGGTCAGCTGCCTGGTACTGATTTGTCCCGGGGTATTTGATGTTTATCAATTTAACTAATAACTGTTGAGCATCTACTCTGCAGTAGACACTGTACTAAGTGCTAGGAGGAGAATAGCAAAACAGTATGCAGTCAGCCTTCTAGTTGGTTATAATCTGGTGGAAGGGATGGGTAAATAACAAGCGGTTGTAATGCAGTGTGATGATGGTAAACCCAGGGTGCTGTGGGAACACATAAGGGCACTTGATCCAATTTGGGGAGGCCACATGGAGAATTTCCCCATAGCAGACTCACGTTTAAACTGAGAGGTAAAGTAGAAGTCTGCAAAGAGGGGGTTGTTCCTAGCAGAGAGAACATCATGTGCAAAGAAACAGGAAAGAGGGAGTGGTAAATTCAGAGAACTAAAAGGAGCTTATTGTGACTGAAGATTGAGTGTAAAGGGGAGAGTGACCGAATATGAAACTGGAGATTTACCAGTTCCTGAAGGGTCTCATAGGCCTTAAGAGGTTTGGAATTGATCCAAAAGGCAGTAGGAGACACTGAAGCATTTTAGCTAGGGAAGTGACATAATTTCACTTGTACTTGTGAATGATGGCTTTACCTGCAGCGTGGGGAATGACTTGGGATAAAGGGGTGGAATCATTGGTAAGGATACTTGTCATTAGGAATCTAAGGGGAAAGAGCAGTAGCATTGAATTTGGAGAAGAGTGGACAGATCTAAGAGATTTAGCAGGTAGAATCAGGAGAGTTCTGCAGTTTTACAGGGAAGGAGCTGAGAGAGCATTGAAGGATACCACCCAGCTTTCTGCTTCGGCATATGAGCAGCAGGGGAAAAGATGATGACACAAGTTTTGGACATGTATTTAAAGTGCCAAGTACAGCTTGCGTATATAAACTTGAAGATAGATTTAAGCTGGGTTTGGGGTGAGAGCAGGCAATCTCAAAAGTTTGAAGTAATCCCTGTATTTCTCCCCACCTTTCTGCCTTCCTCTGTAGGCACAGTGGACAGTTTGGCACAATCAATAACTTCAGGCTGGGTCGCCTGCCCAGTGTTCCAGTGGAATGGAATGAGATTAATGCTGCTTGGGGCCAAACTGTGTTGCTGCTCCATGCTCTGGCCAATAAGATGGGTCTGAAATTTCAGAGGTAGGAAGTGTAGCCCTTTCTTGGGGAGTGGTGTGTCTTTGATATAATCTGTATTTCCACTGGTATTGCTCTCCACCATGTCAGGACCCCTTGCTGCCCACAGACAGGGAGTTTTCTGTGGTTGGAGAGCTGTCAGCATCTGGTTTTCCCCTCATCACAGGCTCTTTCCACTGAAGACAGTCACTGAGTTGCATGACCATAGTGTAGTTCCCAGCCTACAGGCCCCAGAACCTTAGAGTTCCTTAGGATATTCAGATTTTGTTTCTTTAATCTAAACCAAAATATAACATTTGTCCACGGAAGGCCCCCCAGGCAATTATATAATAAAGGTAGTTTGTTCAGTAAACAAAATATTTTAATCATGGATCCAGTGGGGAGGTGGGAGAGGGAGTTGAGAATAAAAGAAGCCCTTGGCTAGAATGAAGAGTGAAATCGTTGGGCTATAACTTCCCAGTAATCTCTTTAGGAGTTCTGTATCCATCTCTGTCTGTATCTCTGTTTTAGGTATCGACTTGTTCCTTATGGAAACCATTCATATCTGGAGTCTCTGACAGACAAATCTAAGGTACTCTGTGAAGTTCCATTTTCACTGGAATACAGAGTTCTTGTATCTGTTAACAAAGGTTTGCTTTGACATTGTCATTTCAGTTTCTTTTTTAGACTGAGATATATGAAAAGCCAGTGTATTGTTCAATATCTTGTCTAGTGCAGGTTTAGTTTTGGGGGTCTTGTAGAGGAAAATTAGGTTTTGATAGTCTGTTGAGAAGGGATATGGGCAGGTCAGAGGAGGGTGTGTACACTAGCATAGGAAAAGAATATCACCATGAGATATTTACAGGGTGAGTATCCCTTGCTCAAAATGTTTGGGACCAGAAGTGTTTTAGATTTTGGATTTTTTTCAGATTTTGGGATATTTGTGTATATATACTAAGATATCTTGGGAATGGGACCCAAGTCTGAACACAAAATTCATTTTCCCATTTTCTTTTCTTTCTTACCTTTTTTTTTTGGAGACAGTCTTTCTCTGTTGCCCAGGCTGAAGTATAATGGCATGATCTTGGCTCACTGTAATCTCCACCTCCCAGATTCAAGCAATTCTCCTGTCTCAGTCTCCTGAGTAGCTGGGACTACAGGCACCCGCCACCACACCTGGTTAATTTTTGTATTTTTAGTAGAGATGGGGTTTTACCATGTTGGACCAGGCTGGTCTCGAATTCCTGACCTCAGGTGATCCACCCACCTCGGCCTCCCAAAGTGCTAGGATTACAGGCATTTGCCACCATGCCTGGCCTCTATGTTTTATATATACTTGATACATGTAGTCTGAAGGCAATTTTATACAATATTTTAAATAATTTTGTGCATGAAACAAAGCTTGTGTTTCGTGATACATTGAATCATCAGCAAAGGTGTCAGGTATGGAATTTGTGGAATTTTCCACTTGTGGCATCATATTGATGCTCAAAAAGTTTCAGGTTTTGTAGCATTTTTAATTTATTTTTCTTTTCCCATCTACTCTTCTGGAAAGATTTTTTAGCATTTTGGATTAGGGATGCTCAACTTATGGTACATTTTCACTGACAGTGAGACAGTTCTAAGTGCATTGTTATTTGCCCAAGGTTATTGTAGTTGTTCAAATCTATGGAAGATAAGAGTCTAGCCACAATATAAATTTCCAGTGGGATACAGACAGAACATGACTTGAGAGGTTGATAGGATTGGGAACAGTCTCTGGAAGCCTGTCTTGGTGCCATATGCATAGCCAGTTTTCTCTTCTTGGGCAGGAGCTGCCGTTATACTGTTCTGGGGGGTTGCGGTTTTTCTGGGACAACAAGTTTGACCATGCAATGGTGGCTTTCCTGGACTGTGTGCAACAGTTCAAAGAAGAGGTTGAGAAAGGCGAGACACGTTTTTGTCTTCCCTACAGGTCAGTATACCCCAGTGCTGAGTGAACCTGTATAGGACCAAATTGAACAGAATTGAAGCAGCAGTAAGAATGGAGGCAAAACAGTATAAATGGTGGGAAAGCAAAAAAGAATCACAAAAAAGGATGGGCAAAGACTGATCCAATACTGCAAGCAGGACAGAATGTGACCACCTAGTCTCTGGAGTAGAAGGATGTTGCCTTAGCTGGTTTAGGGGGTTTTCTTGGCACAGAGCTCAAGTCTGCTTTCCAGTTTCAAGAAGGTTTTTCCCTGAAACCCTTGGAAATATACAGGAATGCTTCTTTTGGTCAATTTTTTTAGGATCCTAGTGATGGATGGAAACTCTAGTTTTTACCTAGAGTAAGGCTGCTTCTATCATCCCAAAACAAAGCATTTCTTTTCTTCTGCCTCCTTTCTCCCCTGCCAAGTTCAGGGATGCCTAGGAAAACAGCAAGAAGTACTGTAACCCTCACACGCCCCTGCTCCAGGCTTCTCTTCTGTTTGGGTGTGTGTCCTGTCCCTGTACTCTACAATGACAATGAGGCTCTTGTGACAGTCTTCTTGATTTTTGGCTTTCAAGCAATTCCAAAATACACTACCATTCCTCACCAAGTGTTCTTTAATAGATAAAATGACGTGAATAGTCTCATGATCAAGTCCCTGCCCTGAACTGACTTAACTCAGATCTCAGTTACTAATGAGTTCTGCTGTGTCCATCTGCAGGATGGATGTGGAGAAAGGCAAGATTGAAGACACAGGAGGCAGCGGCGGCTCCTATTCCATCAAAACCCAGTTTAACTCTGAGGAGCAGTGGACAAAAGCTCTCAAGTTCATGCTGACGAATCTTAAGTGGGGTCTTGCTTGGGTATCCTCACAATTTTATAACAAATGACTTTTTTCCTTAGAGAGAGGTTTGCCTTAAAGGCTTTAAATTTTGTTTGCAAACATGTTTTAAATTAAATTCGGGTAATATTAAACAGCACATGTTTACAATACCAAAAAAGAAAAAATCCACAAAAGCCACTTTATTTTAAAATATCATGGGACAGATAGTTTCCAGACCTACAAAATGCCATGTATAGCTGCCAGCCCTTGTCATAGTTTTGACTCTTAACGCCATGGACTCCTTTCCCCTTATTCCCTAAAAACAACTAATTTAAATTTGCTTTTTTTTTTGAAAAACTGAGTTGAATTGAGATTGATGTGTTTTCACTGGATTTTATCTCTCAGCTTCCTGCACTTAACAATATGAAACAGAAACTTTTGTCTCTACTGAGACGAGGATATGTTTGAGATGCACAGTTGGATAATGTGGGAAAATGACATCCAAGCTTTAGCTGGTCACCATGTGATGTGATCAGACGCTTGAAATTTAACACTTCTCACTGGGTTCTCAAACTGAATGCCGACTCTGCTCTGTGTTAGAGATATGAAATGGTGTTTGATACTGTTTGAGACATTATGGAGAGATTTAATTATTTGTAATAAAAGATCTGCTACAGTCTGAAAACTGCCCAGAGGTACACTGTTGGGTTTTTCTTTAAAATAGAGTACTTTGTATTCCGGGAGAATTGAGTTCTAATGCAGGTATGTGGAAATTCTGCTTAAACATGCTTAGAGTTAGTTTTTAAAAACTCTAGTACAAATAGATAGCTGTTGAGGAAGCCCTGTTTGTGTAGATCTCAATAATGGAACAGAGATGTTAAACTAATTTTAAGGGGAAATAAAGTCTACCTCCTTGATGCTTAGTCAAGGTCACCCAGATAGTCTGTAAGTCCCTGATTAATACTAATCTCCATGCCTGATGTTCCTCTTAATGAAATTAAAAGTATAAATATCTTGTTAAACAAAATGAACCAACTTTATTAATCTCTCTCCACCTAGCTTTTTATTGTCAGGCTGATAGGACAAAAAGGGCATGTTCATCCGCCTTAACTCTTTCTGATAAAGAAAAAATAAGCATGAAATTGGCATAAAAATACAGTTGAAGAGAGACTTGGAACTTTTGTACCCTGAGTATGAAAGTAAACAGAGGGAGGCATGAGTGCAGTGATGGAAGGCTGTTTGTATTTGGTGGATTCAGCCTGCTTCATGTGTTACAGGAAGCAACAGTCTTCAGAGCTCTGGCTGCCAGGTGGGGAGGAATAGACTGCTGTCGCCCTGGAGTGTTGGCTCCCACGCTGTGAGTCAGGATTGCATAAGAGAACTCAGCAATGCTTGCCAAGGCAATACCAGTGATGCTCTGCAAATGCTCTACAACCTTCAGAAATAGAGACAGATTTCTTATTAGTAAAACATCTCAACATATTTTAGTTCACAAACACACACATTACTTGGGATGTTCTCTCAAGGCAATTGTAAGTTTTCATTTTTCTAAAATCCAGATTCTAGTGTTTGCCAATGGCCAGATTACGTTAGGATACGTTTGCCCTGATAATGTTAGCATGGAAACTTTCTGCTAGACATTTCCCTCTGCTGGAGATAAGTTTTGTGAAATATAAGACCGATATTTGGGCCTTGACATTTTCATTATTTGGGAGATATAGTTATTGGATTTTGTTTTGTGTTGAAACAGGGTCTCACTCTTGCCCAGGCTGCAGTGCAGCGGTGTGATTTTTGGCTCACTGCAACCTCTGCCTCCAGGGCTTAAATGATCCTCCCACTTCAGTCTCCTGAGTAGCTGGGACTATAGGCACAAGCCACCATGTCCAGCTAATTTTTTTTATTTTTTATAGAGATGAGGTCTCACTATGTTGCCCAGGCTGGTCTCCAATTCCTGGGCTGAAACAGTCCTCCTGCCTCAGCCTTCCAAAATGCTAGAGTTATAGGTGTGAACTGCTCTGCCCGGCCTCTTTTTTTTTTTTTGAGACGGTTTCACTCTGTCACCCAGGCTGGAGTACAGTGTCACAATCATGGCTCAGTGCAGCCTCCAGCTCCTGGGCTCAAGTCATCCTCCCATCTCAGCCTCCCAAATAATCCAAGTAATTTGGGACTAGAGGTGTGTACTGCCATGCCCTGCTAATTTTTTTTTTTTTTTTTTTTTTTTTGAGACAGGATCTCACTCTGTCACCCTGGTTGGAGTGCAGTGGTACAATCTTGACTCATTGCAGCCTCCACCTGCCAGGCTCAAGTGATCCTTCTACCTCAGCCTCCTGAGTAGCTGGGACCATAGGCATGTGCCACCACACACAGCTAATTTTTTAAAATTTTTTGGTAAAGACTGAGTTCTGCCATGTTGCACAGGCTGGTCTTCAACTCCTGAGCTCAGGTAATCCACCTGCCTCGGCCTCCCAGAGTGCTGGGATATAGGCATGAGCCACTGTACCCAGCCCTGACTAATTTTTAATTTTTGTAGTGACAGGGTCTTGCTATGTTGAACAGGCAGTCTTGAACTCCTGGGCTCAAACTCCTCCCACCTTGGCCTCCCAAAATGCTGGGATTACAGGCGTGAGCCACCATGCCCAGCCTGGACTTTAACATAATAGCAGGTTATGATTATAAAGAGAAATGAACAAGTTGAACTTGGGCCTCCATTTCTAGTTTTATAAAAAGAAAACAAGGAACCATTTCAGTCCTAGCCCAGATTTTCCCCTCATATCTTGCATACTCATCCTAATCCTGGGTCTTGGCACTTTAGGTTGTTTTCAGTTTTCTGATGGGTGAAATGTGTTCTGTTAAATGAATTCTCACCATACTGATCCTGCTCAGTGGTCCCTACCTGGCTCCAACACTCATGGCTTTGGATGAAAGCACTTGCTGCAATGATTCCTACTGCCAACAGCATGAAGTCTTCCTTCACTGAAATAAACTTTTCCCTGAGTGATGAAAACCACATTAATTTTAGAGCTAGAATGGAACTTGATCTTCCAAATCATAGATAGGATCATGGAACTTCAACTATGAATTATTTTGTTGCTCATCTTGGATTTTTTTTTCCATGGAAGGAAATGGTCAAGTAATAGCTCATTGACCTGCTCTTCCATTCTCTCCCAATTTAACTAGGATTGACATGAGCCTCATGTCTGAATGGTTTATAGGCTTTTGTAGTTCCATCTGTTTCTCTAGCAATTGTAACTCAGGCTTTTAACCAGTCTGGCTTTACAGTAATCAAACACTTTTACACAAGTTGCAACCCTGTGACTTTTTTTTCTAAGTGACTGACCAAAGCAGTCCAGTAACCTTGAGTTACATGCAACTATAAAGGAAGAACTAGGAAAGAAAATATGTTAATTACTTGAAGTAATTTAAATCTAAAAGTAAAAGCCTTTAGGGTTTTCCTGATCGGGCTCAGTCATCTGCATCCAAGCAACATATTGGGAGCTAATGATAACCAGGTGACCTCAGTAGGTTATCCGGGGACTAGATTCCTTGCTAGGTTAATTCCATTCCCCAAGTTCTTGTAGTCTGTCTCCCACTGTTTTCCTGGAAGGAGCTTACCCTATAGGAGTTGTCTTACCCTTGCAGCTGACTGGGAGTGGAGTTCTCAATTGAAGCTCTCAACAGGCTCTCATATATGGGTTCATGCAGAAGATAGACCAGGTCAAGCAGTGTCAAGCAGGTTGCATGCAGCCTCATGGCTGGAACCAAACAGCCATTGTATCCTAGATGGAGTATGGGAATGATAGGAAGAATTTATGATCATATCTTCTCTGATCGTAACCACAGTTGTGACAAAGCTGTTGGGGTGCTAATATACTTCCTGGTTGCTATATTCTACTACAATTAGCTGGAGATCAATTTTGAAGGACAAAGGTGAGGTAAAGAAACCTCCATCTGTAGTATACATACAATTAGCATGTAGTTGTCCCTCTCTTATCTTATGCCTGTCTATAAAATCAACTCTTTGATCCTGCAAGAATCAAAGTGTGACTAGTGAGTCCAAACAGAAACCAGTCGCTAAGACCTCTGAGCTGCTTTCCCTGACAAGTGTCAGAGGAAACACCTTTTTCAGTCATCCAGAGACACCATCAAGCTTCCTACTATTCCTCATTGGCAGGTTTTGCCCACTGCTCCCAAACCTCTATGCAGATATTTTTTTTTTGAGATGGAGTCCACTCTGTCACTCAGGCTGGAGTGCAGTGGCACATCTCAATTCACTGCAACCTCCTCCTCCCAGGGCCTCCCAAGTAGCTGGGATTACAGGGGCTCACCACCACTCCCATCTAATTTTTTTGTTTGTTTTTTGAGATGGAGTCTTGCTGTGTCACCCAGGCTAGAGTGCAGTGGTGCGATCTCAGCTCACTGCAACCTCCGCCTCTTGGGTTCAAACGATTTTCCTGCCTCAGCCTCCCAAGTAGCTGGAAATTACAGGCGCCTGCCACTGCGCCTGGCTAATTTTTATATTTTTTGGTAGAGATGGGGTTTCACAGTCTTGGCCAGGCCAGTCTCAAACTCCTGACCTCGTGATCCACCCACCTCATCCTCCCAAAGTGCTGGGATTATAGGTGTGAGCCACTCTGCCTGGCCCTAATTTTTGTATTTTTAGTAGAGATGGGCTTTGACCAGGCTGATCTTGAACTCCCGGCCTGAATTGATCCATATGCCTCGGCCTCCCAAAGGGCTGGGATTACAGGTGTGAGGTACTGCACATGCCACCCCCTTCCTGTGCACATTTTGTATTGCCTTCTATGGAAGTCTCCAACCCATATTCCCTGACACACTTAATAAGATACCTAAAACCTCTAGGAGTATCTCCACATATGCCAAGGGAGTGGGCAGATTAATTTGGAAGTTCAGGGACTTCAAAACATCAAGCTCTGACTCCAACAATTCTTCTTTAGTGTGTAAATAGCCTAGACTCTGGAGGAAATTCAAGACTGTAACGTTGCTGATTATCTGAGCAAAGAAAAAACGGGGAAAGAAGAATGTTAGGATAAAGGTCATAAATCTTGGCAGAGTGCACAAAGCCCTTCAAAATCCAGCCCATTCCTTCATCTCCAGTCTTGTCTCTTGGTAATTCCCCCTCATACTCTGCTTGTCATTCAGGATTACTTGCAGTTCCCAAATCCCCATGCTGTCCCTCTCCAAGCTACTACGCATGCTGTTTTCTATACCTGGATCCCCCTTCCTTTCCTCCCTTCCTCTCACTGCTCTCCCTAACTCCTCTCCCTCTTCTCTTAGGATCCACCTGTCTCCCACCCCACCCATTTCAATAAGTCATTTTCTCTAAATACACTTCCTTGACTCTCCAAGGCTGATGAGGTACATATATAGCCCTCTGTATTTACACTAATCAGAGCATTTTTTCACACTATTCATATATGTCTTTTCCCATTACATAATAGGTTCCTTGTGAGCATAGACAATATTTTTTTACTGTCGTAGCCATGGCACCTAGTACACCATCTGGCCATAGAATAAACTCAGTAAGTATTTGTTGAATGAATGATATTTTACTGTATAGGCATTGGGTAGTGATGTGGAAACATTTTTTTTCCTTATAAATGTAATAGTTTGTCTTTACTGGTGATAGGTATGCTGGCAATTCAGGAACCTTATGTAAACTGCCCTTGAGTCCAAGGGGAGGAAAGGTGACCAGTATGAATGATGGCATCTGTCCCAATTATACTTTGGGAACAGAACTTCAGGCTATTTAACAACTGCCCCTGTGTGAGTGGGGGCGGGGAGAGAGTGAGAGAGAGAGAGAGAGAGAGAAAGTGTGTATGTAGGAGGTGTGCTTAGGAAGCATAATTACACTCTGGAATTTCCACGAGTTGTATCACCTAGCCTAGGAGTATGTTTCTCACAGCTACCTTGTTTTTTGTTGTTGGGTTTTTTTCTCTTGAGACAGAGTTGCTCTGTCACCTAGGCTGGAGTGCAATGGCACGATCTCAGGTCACTGCAACCTCCGCCTCCCGGGTTCAAGTGATTCTCCAGCCTCAGCCTCCCGAGGAGGTGGGATTACAGGCATGCACCACCACACCTGGCTGATTTTTGTATTTTTAGTAGATACTGGGTTTACCATGTTAGCCAGGCTGGTCTTGAACTCCTGACCTCAGGTGACCCACCCACCTTAGCCTCCCAAAGTGCTGGAATTACAGGCATGAGCCACTATGCCCGGCCCATTGCTGTTTTTAATTTGTAATTTATTTATTTTCTTCTTGTTGCTAACTTGAAGCTCATCACAGCCCCCTTTGTATAAGCTGGTTTCTTCCTAACTCTCAGGTACCCATGAGCAACCCCAGCTCCTTACTTTGCTTTGGAAGGAAAGTTTGCTGGCCAACTGAACACATGACACAAGACGGAGAGTAAACTTGTTGAAAAGCTGCTCTTTCAGAGCCCTCCAATTCTGAAACTCTCTCTTATTATCTCTCAGCTGGATTCTGGCTTGCCTGCAGATGTTCTCTGCCTGTTTTACCATAAACCTATAAGGAAGGGAAGGAGAGAGTAAACAATCCACACTCACACAAATTAATTTGCCGGCTAAGAAATTTACATTTGAGGCTGAGCATGGTGGCTTGTATCTGTAATCCCAGCACTTTGGGAGGCTGAGGCAGACTGATCACTTGAGCCCAGGAGTTCAAGACCACCCTGGGCAACACGGTGAAAACCCGTCTCTACAAAAAAAAAAAAAAAAAAAAAAAAAAATTAGCCAAGTGTGGAGGCACATGCTGTAGTCCCAGCTACTCAGGAAGCTGAGGTGGGAGGATTGCTTGAGCCCAGGAGGTCAAGGGTGCAGTGAGCTGAGATCCCACCATTGTACTCCAGCCTGGGTGACAGAGTGAGACCCTGTCTCAAAACAACAACAATAACAACAAAGAAATTTACATTTGCAAGTTAGTGTGTAAAGCCAGGTCTCAGGGTAAGGGGCAACTACTAGTACTTTATTAAAGATGTACGTACATTAGCCGCTCTGAGAGGTGCGACTTACAAAGGCCTTATGCCAGGGCTTTACCTTTCTAGGATCTCTACAGCCTGGTAGCTCACAGATTTCTCCAGACACCATTCTTCAGACAGGAGAAAAACAAACTCTGCCAAAACAGGAAAAAAACAGCCTAATTCACAAGATGCAACCAAAACTGCTCTGTGAACTCTTGGTGTTGTGCAAAAGCCATGATAGGGCCAAGGGAAGAGGGTCAGGAGGTGAGAAAGATGAGACTAAAACAACCAAAGCTGAGCTTAGTTTCCTTTGCTGCCAATAGGCAGATCAGAGGCATGAAAAGGAGGCTGACTGAGTGTGAAAGACAAGGGCTTACGAAGCCCGCTCAATGACCCTTGAGCCTTCCTGTGGGTCTCAGCTGATAAAAGGCTTGGCCAGTTACACACAAACATACCAGCTGGTCTAGGTGACCTCTACACCATGCTGGGAACCCCCCAGCTTCAAGGAAGATTCTTGGATGGATAAGAACCCTAACTCCTATATTCTGTTTTCTGTGGAATGTTGGCAGGAAGAGAAAGGTCCCTCCTGGAGCTTCAATATTCTTTATGACACTGTTTGTTTAGTAACCACCCTCTGGAGAACTCCCATTGCTTTACAAACACAAGCCACCTTACAGCTGGACACCATCTCTCCTCCACCAGTTTGTTGGGTAAATCTGTGGTGGCTGAGCCTCTCCCCAGGAGGAAGTGTGTTACTGTGAAGAGGCTTGTTTTGAAGAAACATCCCTAAATCAGGGAACATAATCCAATTTGGGGGGAGGGAGTCACTGGGAAGGTGAGAAGGTTGAGATACCTTGGCAAGATTTTAGCCCGCCTCTGTTTCTCTTTGAAAGAATAGCTCCAGATAGAATTCTATTTAGCTTGCAATATCATTAGAGGGTGGAAACAAGGATAAATATCAGTTCTCAACAAAGAAAGCTCCTACAGACCAAGGACCTTTTAGCATTGATCAGTAGAGAATTACACATACAGTCAAATAATCATATGTCTTCAGAAAAAATTTAACTTTCTTAGAAAATGAGTCAAGCTAGCACAAGACACTTTAACAATCTACTCAGTACACATTATACATAGATATACGTACAAAACCTCATCATTACAGAGGCTACAGTTTGGCTAGCAATGTCCAATGCAGGACAGAGTTAGTTGAAGCAACTCAGCAAAATACCCTAGAGCACATAATTGTGTCTGTTATTAGTCATTTTATTTGCTGGACTTTAGGCTTTATTTCTTAGTTTTGTTCTTTCTGTATGTGTGCAGTTGTTTAGTTTTGGTTTGGTTTTGCTCTGAATTATCTGGGCATTTGTTTCTGTTTTCCATTTTAATTTGCCAAGAAAACTGAGCTCAGATCAGGTGGAATGGATGAGGGTTATACCTCTCCCTTACTACTGGCCCCATCTCCTTGCTAACAAGCATACTCAGATCTGCATTAACTAAAAGACCCTCCCCTTCTAGCCTCTTAGGGGAGGGCTCCACCTCTCTCCTTCCCATGGCTGTTGAATTTTTAAAAAATAAATAAATAAGTAAATAATAGACAGGATCTTGCTATATTGCCCAGGCTGGTTGGTCTCAAACTCCTGGGCTCAAGCAATACTCCTGTCTCAGCCTCGCTGTTGAATTACTTGAAAGCCTGGCTTACACACCTACTGCTGCCACTTCATTCACTCCCTAATTTTCTACATTTTGGCTTCTACCTTTCCTAACTTGCTGAAATGATTCTCAGATGATAATACCTATGTCCAAATTGTTAAATTTCATGGCTTTTTGAAATCTTTAATTCTGTTGATATCCCTTAAGCATCTGAAACTGCTGACCATCATCCTTTTCAAAGTCTCCTTTTGGCTTCCAAAAGTCCCTTTTGTTCTGTTCCTATCTCCTCCTTTTCTTTCATAAGTCTTCTTACTCCAATCCCCTGAACACGAAGTGTTACCCAAGGAACTGTCCTTGACCTGCTTGTCTTTTTCCTTCTAGGAGCTCATCCTTTGCCACAGTTTCAACGATATCATTGTGAAGATAACTTGAAAACTTTTATCTCCATTTCTGACCTCTCTTCTGACCTACTTTTTGAATAGTCTACAAGAACACTTCCTTTAGATGTTCTGCAAACACCTTAAACTTAGCAGATCCCAAACCAAAGCTATTTCATATATATATAGTATATATAATATATATATGTATGTATGTATATGTGTGTGTGTGTGTGTATATATAGAGAGAGACAGGATCTCACTCTGTCATCCAGGCAGGCGTGCAATGGCACGATCTTGGCTCACTGCAATCTCCACCTCCTGGGTTCAAGTGATTCTTCTGACACTGCGCCTGGCTAATTTTTGCATTTTTAGTAGACATAGGGTTTCACCAGGTTGGCCAGGCTCCAAAAAGCTATTCTCTTTCCCAAACAACAGTAACTTTTCCTCCTGCTTTATTTGTGTAGTGTGTCTGTGTGTTTCTTTCTTTCTTTTTTGAGACAAGTCTCACTCTGTTGCCTAGGCTGGAGTGCAGTGGTGCAATCTTGGCTCACTGCAACCTCCACCTACCACGTTCAAGTGATTCTCTTGCCTCAGCCTCTTGAGTAGCTGGAACTACAGGTGCCCGTCACCATGTCTGGCTAATTTTTGTATTTTTAATAGAGACAGGGTTTCACCATGTTGACCAGGCTGGTCTTGAACCCCTGACCTCAAGTGAGCCACCCGTCTTGGCCTCTCAAAGTGCTGGGATAACAGGCGTGAGCCACCGCACCCAGCCTATGTGTTTCTTTTAATAACCACTATACTCCCAGTCTCTTACGTTCAACCGTTTGGCATAGTCACCTTTTTCTCCTTCATTTCTTTAATTTATCCAAGGCAGAACCCTAGACTTTGCCTCTGGAATGTTTTTAATCCACTCTCCTTTGTCATTCCCTCTGCCCTATCACCTAGCCTAAAGACATTGACTCTACCTGCCTGCCTATCTCCCATCTCCCTAGGGTTGAATCCATCCTTTACCTCCTTTACATCACTGCCAAAATAATGCTTACTAAGGCAGGGTTACTGTCATATCACTCCCTTATTTAAAAACCTTCCATGTTTTACTGGTTTCCTACTAAAGCAAGCATAAACTCTTCCCCTTGGCATTCAAACTTCCACATGGAATGTCTCCAAACTACTTTTCTGGTCTTAATTTCAACTACTCTTCCACACTGGCCGGCGTGGACTACACTGTACCCACATGCACCCTAAGCACCCCAAGCACCCCATTTCCATAGCTTTACTCATGCTACCCCTTTTTGGTAGAAACACTGTCTCCTTCCTCCCCCTTCACGAACCCAATGTCCTCCTTCCTTCAAGGTCTGCCTGATCAGTTCCAATGCCTGGGCCATCCCCTGAATTCTTCCTGTCACCCCATTGCTCCTCTCAATCCCCATAAACACTTGTTTTCTCTCTCTCTCTCTGATGTCACTTATCTAACATAGTACCTAGTCATTGCATATTTGTCCTAATATCTCCGCTAAATTGCATATGGTTTGAAGGCAAGGCCTCTATCTCTTTTTCAACTTTGTTTTTTTTTTTTTTTTTTTGAGACAGCGTTTCACTCTTGTTGCCCAGGCTGAAGTGCAATGGCATGATCTTGGCTCAGTGCAACCTCTGCCTCCTGGGTTCAAGTGATTCTCCTGTCTCAGCCTCCCAAGTAGAGGGGATTACAGGTGTGTGCCACCACGCCCAGCTAATTTTTGTATTTTTTTTAGTAGAGACAGGATTTCACCATATTGGCCAGGCTGGTCTTTTAACTCTGGCCTCAAGTGATCCACATGCCTCAGCCTCCTTAAGTGTGTGGCATTACATGCATGGGCCACCACGCCTGGCCCTCTATTTCATCTTTCTATCCAGGCAGTGCCATTAGTAAGTACTCCATACATATCAAAGAAATCAAACGGAGGGTACTATTGTGTCTTGTCCATCACTATAACTGGGGTTTCACCATGTTGGTCAGGCTGGTCTTGAACTCCCAACCTCAGGTGATCCGCCCGCCTCGGCCTCCCAAAGTGCTGGGATTACAAGCGTGAGCCAAGATGCCTGGCCACCAAATATTTTTTGAATGAATAAAATCAATGGAATCTTAAGGTCAGTGCCTGAAAGACACATGCCCCAGTCTCCCATGAACCCAGCTCCCCGGCGCTGCAGCCACACCCACGATCCGGGGCTCCCTGAAGCTGCCCAGCTGCCCCGCAGCCTCCCGCACTGCTTGCTCATTCTGCTGGGCCAAGTGAAGCAGGGTGTCTTCAATCGTCTCTGTGGTGACAACTCCAAACTGAAAGTCAACGAGAGAGGCCAATCTTGGCCTCACGGGGCCGTCCATATTCACTAGCCTCTTGGGGCACCTGGACGGTCCACTGGATCCATATACCGACCCCGTTAGCTCCTCTCCAGTCTTCCACCACACCCTGGATTCCTCGACCCCTTCCAGTGAGTGTGTCTTCGCCTTAAGTCTGAGGAAAACTCAATTCCCACCACAGCCTCAAACCCTCCACAGCTTTTTCCCGCCCCAACGGCCCGCGGACTCCTCAGCCAATCAGAAAGCACGTCCGCTTCTCACCTCTCGCGTCCATCCCCCGTGCCCTGGAACCTCGGCTCTGCCCGGGAAAGGGCACGCGGACTACAACTCCCAGCGTCCACTGCAACGGCCAAGGACTACCATTCCCAGCGAACCCCGCGCGGCGGCACCGCAAAGGGAGGAGCGGCAACATGGCGGCCTCGGGCGGTGGTGATCCTCTGGATGCTAAACGTGGAGAGGCCCAGTTCGCTCAGCGTATCGACCCGACTCGGGAGAAGCTGACACCTGAGCAACTGCATTTCATGCGGCAGGCGCAGCTTGCCCAGTGGCAGAAGGCCCTACCACAGCGGCGGACCCGGAACATCATGACCGGCCTAGGCATCGGGGCCCTGGCGTTAGCTATTTGTATCCGCCCGTGTTGTAGACTTCAGGGGACCGTATATAGGGGCAGGGGCAGGGGCAGGGACAGGGGCAGGGGCAGGGTAACAGAATGTGCAGGAAAGCCGAACCACCCGTTTAACTTTTGGGTAAAATGGGGTTAGTAGCTTTTGTTATTCCTTAGGTACTCTTTTAATTTGATTTATTAATAATAACGGAATTGGAGTTTAGGGCTTAGAAAGAGCAGCAGGCGGGAAGCCGGAATCACTGATTT
This sequence comes from Callithrix jacchus, assembly GCF_049354715.1. Taxonomy (NCBI): domain Eukaryota; kingdom Metazoa; phylum Chordata; class Mammalia; order Primates; family Cebidae; genus Callithrix; species Callithrix jacchus. Next base: position 121,097,578 of record NC_133506.1, read on the forward strand.
GGGAGAGTAACAAGAGTGGTAGAGCAAATCTAGGAAAGGGGAATGTACATATTCCAAGTGGTTTCCTGAACCTACCTCCCCAGATGGTTACACCTTCTACTCGATTTCCCAGGAGCGTTTCCTAGATGAGCTAGAAGAAGAGGCCAAAGCTGCTCGAGCCCGAGCTCTGGCAAGGGCGTCAGGATCCTAATATGGATGGATATTGGATATCTCCAACCTGCTGGAACCCTTTCACGTGGTGAATGATGCCCCATGACCCTTACTAACCTTGGACCATGATTGAGCTCAAGAAACCAGGGAGTTATGCATTTGGCCACTGTCAAAAGAACAGAACTTTGCCCACAGCACATTTGCTGTGTACAGTGACTGAGCCCATTCTTGCAGTTTGTTTCCTTGAGAAGTGTGCGTTTGACCTTGGCTTTTCCCAGAGTTTCTTTATGGTTTACCCCCTTCACCTTCCAGGGATGCAGCTGTTAATGGGGTTAGGCTTGGCAGCTCTGTGCAGTGTTGGAGCCTACAGTGGGATAGATAGGGTCAAGATGAGAATAATAAACTGAATGATCTCTCCTGGAGTCATGTGAGTGTGGAGGCTGTGAGGCAGCATATGGCACTTTATGCTGGAAAGCTTCACAGGTGGTAGCAGCAGTGGTGGCATTGCCCCAGGGAGCTGTAAATGTTTAACTAGAATTACTTTTTCCATGAGATCTTTCCACCTGATTTAAGGGAGAGATCACTGGGCTGTTTTGAGACTGAACCCACGTCTTAGGGGAAGGAAGGTCACTCTTCTGCCCTCTACCCACGAGAACATACTGTAACTCTACTGTTTTTCCCATCACCAGAGAGAGGGAGAGAGAGAGGTGGACGAATGGTGAAAGACAGGCAGCCTTCATTCTTTTAACTTTCCCTGGTACCTGCCTGTACAGGTCTACAGTGGAATCTGGAGGGGATCCTAACTTGGTCAAGTGGATCACTGACCTTGCAGTTTCCTCATTAACTGATGGCAGGAAGCCAGAGGGCTAGGCAGCTTCCACCCTTGCCTCCCACTGTGAAAAGAGAGTCCCTTTTAAATCCTCCCCTGCCTCACCCCACAGGGCTTTTCCCCCCAGTTCCTAAGGCATGGCGTATGGATCCACAGCGTCCTTGTTTCCAGCATTTTTATTGGCTGCTGCTAATGTGTGAGCATATTCCCTGCACTCTCCCAGCTGGGAGTGAGCCCCTTTAGAAGCATCTGGGATTGGGCGGGATTGCTTAGTGGTTGACTCTTGGCAGGGGAGGGGGTAGATGAAGATGGTAGGCTGCAGAACTGACACCTTCACACAGCAAACAGTTCACATATGTTTGGCTCTTCACTATAATGGAGCTGCACTCTCCATGTCCCCCTGGCCTTCTACTCCCTCAGTGCTGGGATCTTCCTTGCTTAGTTGTGTTGGTCAGAAAAGCATCAGATTCTGAGAACACAAGCTTCATGGTGGGCCCTGGTGTGAGGGAGATACATGGCTTCTGTTCTGAATTCACTGGAGGGAAAAGAAAAAGTGATGAAGAAACCTCCAAGGTGGGAAGAAGGCAAAGCTGCAGCCAGGTACCATTCCCTGGGCTCTCCCTCCCTTGGGCCCGCCCTCACCATCCTGCCAACATCCCCGGCGAATGTCACCCCCTTGCTTGCCCGCTGCTCCTGGGAGCCGGTGCTGCTGCCACTCAGGGAGTTCCTTCGCATGATGCCTGGGAGCAGGATGGGGGAGGGAGAGCACTAAGTGAGGAAAAGGGAGGTGGGGAGAGGGGGGCTAGTCCCCCGGGACAGACCCCCAGGGCCTGGAAAAAACTGAGTGGATAGGAAGGGGTCTCAGGGAAAAGATGGAAGATGGATGACTGCAGTCTCACCAGGGCCTGGGGGCTCAGAGCGCTGTAGGCTGTTGCGGCGGGAGGTGGGGAAGCTGCCCTTGGAGAGGCGGCGCTGGCGGCTGGACAGCATAGCAGCTGGGGCCACAATACCCGGTGGAGGCTGCTTCCCCAGTCGGCTGTACAAGTCTTCAATTTCCTTTTTCTGTAGTGTCTGTAGTGTTTCCACCTCTGATAAGTGCCTGAGGATGCACAGAAGGCACGAAAGGGCTAGCCACACCCCTCGCTCTCCCAGGTTCACCTCTTGCTCCTCTATCCTCCCCAGACTCACTTCTGTCGAAGACTCTGCAGCTCAGCCCAGAACTCTTCATCTTCCCCACTGCTTTCTGACTCTTCGCTGCTCAGACACAGGCTGCTATAGGAGTAGTTCAACCACACAGGGCTGGGATGGCTTAGGGGTGGGGGGCTGCCCCCACCTTGGGGTTCCTTCCCATCATCTCCTTCCTCCTCAGCTCCAGCCCCCAGACCCTCAGCTGCACGGTCGCTCTCAGCCAGAGCTTCCCTGGTCTCTGGCCCGCCTCCAGCACTGTCCTCTGTATCTGAGCTCTCTGAAGTGAGCTGAGGGGTTGAAGGTTTCGGAGAACCGGAGAGAGTGGGGGATGCTGGCTGCAGGGGAAGAGGCTCAGCCGGTTCCTTCGATGAAGTCACTTGGAAACGCCCAACAAGCTGTGGCTTTCCCTCTGTAGGGTGATGAGGAGGAAGGCATGAGAAAAGGAGAGCAGTCAGTGTCAGGATAGACAGCAAGTAGGGATAATGGTGGGGGAAGGTCAGTGGTCAGAGGCCTCACCTTCAGAGATGGGTGCCAGCCTGGCTTCACCTGGGAGGGGCCGAGCAGGAGTTGGCAAGGCCTAGAAAGTGTGGGTCCATGAGAAGGGAAAAGTATAGAATGGAGTCTCCCTAATCATCCCTCTTTGTTTTCTACTCACCTCACTCTCCACCTCAGCTGTGTGGGGTGAAGGGCTCTCCTGGCCACAAGAGGCAAGGGAAGGGGAAAGTGGCAGGCTAGGGAAAGGACTAGGTGGGGCTGGAGGAGACTGGGAAAGGAGCCCAGGTGAGGGGGACAGCAGGGACTGGGCCACAGTCATCACAGCCAGTGAGAAGGCACTAGCCAGAGAGAGGAGAGGGGCTGCTGTGGTGGAGGGGAGGGAAGCAGTGGAGGGGCACAGGGGAACAAAAGGGGGACTAAGAGTGACCTGAGAACAACGGGGAGAGAATGCAGGTGGAGAACTTGGGAGAGAACTCTGGGGAAACTGAGAGGGTGGGACTGGAAACTCGGGTGCACTGAAGAATGGAAGTGGAGAGTTGGTGGGGTGCGGAAAGGGATTTGAGACCTGGGAAGAAATGGGGGAGAATGGGGAGGGGCTGGGATGACATGGGGGAGAAGTGATGGGGAAGATGGGGCCTGGGGAAATGGGGGTTCCGGGAGACAAAGGAGTTCCAGAAGATGAGGAGGTAGAGAAGCCTGCCCAGCTCCTGTGCTCCAGGGAGGTGCTGCTCTGGGGCTCTGCTGGGAAGGAGGGTATGTTGAGATGACAGTCCCACATGTCCTATGCCCTTTTCAGGAGCAACCCCAAGGGTTAGAATGAACAAGGACACAACAGTACATACCGTCGGATGAGTCTGGGAGGGGGACGGGCAGGGCAGGTAATGGTGTTGGCTCCTCCTGAGGCAGAGAAGAGTCCAGTCACAGTGGGGAACAGCAGTCTGAGATGGAAGGTTTCAGACCAGGGTTCCTAAGCTAGGACCCATGAACCTCTAGGAGTCCATACATGAGTTTCAAGGGATTCAGCAGCACATGTGGTGAAATTTAGGGGTAAAAGGGCATAATGTCTGCAACCTACTCTCAAATGATTCAGAAAAATATAATATGTGTGCACACATACAGAGAGGGGAGAGGAAGAGAGAATGATAATGCTAAGGTGGCAAAATACTAACAATTGGCAAATCTGGGCAAGGGTATGCAGGGGTTCTTTGTACAATTCTTGCAACTTCTCTCCACAAGTCTGAAATTATTTCAAAATAATGAGTTAAAAGTATGCATTGAACAAGTTTTCTAGAACAAGAGTCCATGGCTTTCATCATATTCTCAAATGGGGTAAGGGCCACTGTTTTAGGGCCTGAGAGATGAAGAGGAGTTAGATCCAAGGGGACTGCTGAAGGCAGAGAGTAATGAACCCTGGAGCATAGAGTCCATTTCCCCTGGAAGTGTCCAGAGGGGTCTGACCTGGGTGCATAGGGTGTCTTCAGCAGCCTCCATGGGGCCAGTGTCTCTCTTCAACAGGGTCTCCACTCTCTGGATAATCTCCCGAATCCTTCTGAGAAATCCATCTCGCTCCGAGGGCAGAATGAACTCATTATACACCTGGTGAGGGTCAAAAGGATGTGGCAGTAAAGTTTGTTATCTCACTCATCCCTCTCCCCCTGCTTCTGATCTTAAAAAATAAAGGCCAACCTTTAGTAGAAACCCTGTCTCTATTAAAATACAAAAATAAGCTGGGCATGATACCAGATGCCTGTAGTCCCAGTTACTCGGGAGGCTGAGGCAGGAGAATCTCCTGAACCCAGGAAGCAGAGGTTGCAGTGAACAGAGATCATCACATCGCTGCACTCTAGCCTGGGCAGCTGAGTGAGATTTCATCTCAAAATAAATAAATAAACAAACTCTTTACTGCTTCTGCCAACCAGCAACCTAAAACAAGCAAATACCTATTGTGTTCCAGGCACTGTGTGGTGTAAGGAGAAATATAACCTAGAAGGAAAGATTCTCACATTCTTAGGATGCATATATATGCCAGATACTTTGCATATATTATCATGTTTAACACCACCAACTTTCTGGGGTCTATATTAACATTGCTGTGGTGCTGGGCGCTGTGGCTCATGCCTGTAATCCCAACTCTTCAGGAGGCAGAGGCGGGAGGATAGCTTGAGCTCAGGAGTTCAAGACCTGCCTGGGTGACATAGCAAGACACCATTCTCCACAAAAAGGAGAAAAAAAGACAAAAAAAAAAATTGCTGTGGTAGAATTAAGATAACCAATGCTCAAAGAGGTTAAATTCAGTCTGCCTACGGTCACAGGATTTAAACCCACATCTACCTACATTTTTATATTTTTAGTAGAGAGAGGGCTTCACCATGTTGGCCAGGCTGGTCTTGAACTCCTGACCTCAAGTGATCCACCTGCCTCGGCCTCCCAAAGTGCTGGGATTATAAGCATGAGCCACCAAGCCTGGCCTATTCTTTTTTTTCCTTTTTTTTTTTTTTTTTTTTGAGACAGAGTTTCACTCTGGTTGCCCAGGCCGGAGTACAATGGCACAATCTTGGCTCACCACAACCTCCACCTCCCGAGTTCAAGTGATTCTCCTGCCTCAGCCTCCCGAGTAGCTAGGATTACAGGCATGCGCCACGACGCCTGGCTAATTTTGTATTTTTTACTAGAGACAAGAGTTTCTCCATGTTGGTAAGGCTGGTCTCAAATTCCCGACCTCAGGTGATCCACCTGACTCAGCCTCCCAAAGTGCCGGGATTACAGGCATAAGCCACCACACCTGGTATGGCCTAGTCTTAACATGGTAAGGACTCAGGTGTAGCTGAGTGTGCTGTGAATTTTAAAGGCCATACTTTGGAATTTGGACCTTACTCTAGAACCACAAGTAGCCACTAAAGAATTTGGGGTGAAAAATCAACAGATCAGATCCAAGTCTCAGGAGAACTCTGCTGCAGAGGTGTGGAGGGTGGACTGGGTAAGGAGAGAAAAGAGGGGAAAGGACTCTGGGTGTATGGGGTGGGGTCGCTTTGGCTGTGCGGGATCAGAAGGGGCTTGAGGCCCAATACAGAAGGCTCTCAGGGTGAGAGACCCTTCAGCAGATAAAGGCAGAGGCAGGAACGCACCCAGCCTCTTCAGAGGACCATTCTGAAACCAGTATGGCTGGAGGGAAGACTCTGAAAGGGTCAAGTGGTTTGACAGGAGGTGATGAGCCTTGTGTGCCAGGTGAGATTGTGTCTTTGTCCTGGATACAAGGGGAATGACATGATGGAGGAGAAGCTTTAGAGAGGGCTCCTGATGACTTTCGTTTCTCCCACTCTCTCCCCTCCTTCACCCCAGGGGCTGGCATCCACCTCCCCTACTCCACTGAAACTGGTCTCCCACAAAGATCTAACAAAAGCCAGTGTGGTCTTGCCTGAGGATTCACCTTAACACCATCTCCGTGAAACTCTCTCCTCACTCAGTTTTTACTAACATCCTCCTACCTCTCTGGCTTCATCTCTGTGTCCTTCCATGACCTATCCTCCTGCTTTCCATTCCAGAATGGATGGTGTACACTGAGACACACTCTAGCCCTCTATGTCTCTGGCTTTGCAGGCTCATCTCCCTTCACTCTCAACTCTGTACTGACCACTCCTTAATCTACCTCTCTTCAGCCCTGCTGACCCATTTCCCATGGCTTGGGAGGATCTTGGTCTTGGTTTTTCCTTCTTCACTGAAGTTCATCAAGGCCCCTTAAAAAAAAACCTTTCGGTTGGGCGGTGGCTCACGCCTGTAATCCCAGCACTTTGGGAGGCCGAGGCAGGTGAATCACGAGGTCAAGAGATCGAGACCATCCTGGTCAACATGGTGAAACCCCGTCTCTACTAAAAATACAAAAAATTAGCTGGGCACGGTGGTGTGTGCCTGTAGTCCCAGCTACTCAGGAGGCTGAGGCAGAAGAATTGCCTGAACCCAGGAGGCAGAGGTTGCGGTGAGCCAAGATCACGCCATTGTACTCCAGCCTGGGTAACAAGAGCAAAACTCCGCCTCAAAAAAAAAAAAAAAAAAAAACAAAACTTTCATTTCTAACTTCCTCTCTCCTTTGGTAGCCTACAAGTTGTCCTTGATATCCCTTCTCAACTTCCTATCATATCAACTCAGCAAATATTTATTGAGCATCTACTGTGTACTAGGTACTACTGTATTACGTCAATAAGCTACTGGATTACAGAGTAACTTATTTTCCTGAAACAACCCTCAGATTCACCCTTTCTCCTCTTCCCTCCCATAAGCCACCCTCTTCTTTGTCCACATGTGGCTTCCTGGGCCTAGCTCCCAGTTATTTTCCCTTCCTCTAACCCCCTTCCACATCCCATGGCAGATGGTCTTCACAAAGCCTACTGTCACCATGTTACACTCTGCCTTTTTTTTTTGATAGAAAGTCTCACTGTGTCTCCCAGGCTGGAGTGCAGTGGTGTGATCACAGCTCACTGCAGCCTTGACCTCTCAGGCTCAAATGATCCTCCCAACTCAGCCTCCCAAGTAGTTGGGGCTACAGGCATGTGCCACCACACATGGCTAATTTTTAAAATTTTTTGTAGAGATAGGGTCTCACTATGTTTCCCAGGGTGGTCTTAAACTCCTACTTCATCCTCCCAGAGTGCTGGGATTACAGGTGTGAGCCACTGGACCCAGCCCGCTTGGCCTAACACTTAACACTGTCTATCCTGTAATCTGGGCCCATGCTACCTACCCAGCTTCACTTCCCACAGTTCTCCTATAGGAATTTTTACTTCCAATGATAGTGGTTTCCTCCCAGCCCCATATTCCAAGTCATTCTCTACTTGGAATGCCTTTGTTTATGTTTTCCCTGCATAGGGATGCCCTTTACAGCCTTTCTACCCTTCATGGCCTTTCTCGCCCATCCACCAAGATCCTAGGTAAGCCCACTGCCCCTGCTGCCCAGCCCATCCTTCCCTACAGCCACAGTATTGCACGTCTACCAAGCACTTACACATAGCACTTGTGTGCACCTGGTCAATGTGAATCTCAAATTGCTCCAGCTGAGAAGCCAAACCTCACTGGATAAACAGAAATCTCCCAAAAACAAGGGCTGAGACGTCCTCAGTATCACTGTGTTAAGTGTCAACCAGTGCTTTAAAAACCCTTGCTGTCACTGGGCATGGTGGCTCATTCCTGTTATCCCAGCACTTTGGGAGGCTGAGGTGGGTGGATCATCTGAGGTCAGGAGTTCAATTCCAGCCTGACCAACATAGTGAAACCTCGTCTCTACTGAAAAATACAAAAATTAGCTGGATGTGGTGGTGGGCACCTGTAATCCCAGCTATTCGGGAGGCTGAGGGAGGAGAATCGCTAGAACCCAGGATGCAGAGATTGCAGTGAGCCAAGATTACACTATTGCACTCCAGCCTGTGGGACACAGAGACTCCATGTCAAAAAAAAAAAAAAAAAAAAAAACCCTTGCTCTCGGATCAGTGGGTTTCAGCCCCAGCAGACATCAGGAGGGAGACTCTTGTTCCAGATCCAAACACTGTCCTCATCTCTCTCCCCCTCACCATGGCAGCTGCGATCTCTTCTGGGCTGTCCCCATCCAGATCAAATCGGAAGGTCACCATCTTGCTGTTGTGGGTCTGTAGCTGGCACTCAACCACTCTGTCATTCTGGTCTGAGACCTTCAGATTCAAAGTCAGCAGAGGGGAGGAGGTCAAGCCCTCTGTCATCATGCTGTGTCTCCACCCTACCCCAGCCAAGTGAGAGTAGCCAGACTGGACCTGGAGATAAGTAGACCCAACCCCTAAAGTCTGGTATTAAAAACTAGATTGGCTGCCTCTTGAGTACCAGTCACAAACTGCTTCTCCCCTTCTATGGTTGACCTCCCCCACATCCTGCTGATACTTCCCTCCTGGCCCCGTAGGTTATTCTCCATCTCCCGTGCCCCTTTCTTACACTAGTGACCCGCAGCCGGGATCGGGGTCTGCGCCGGAGATTCCTCCCTGGGGGTCTCCTCGTTTGTCCCATCCCTTCTCCCACATCGCTAAGTCCTGATGCTGCATCTGAGGCATAGCTGGAAAAGGGAAAGGACATAGAATGAGTGTCAGAGAAGACACTGGGACCCCAGTGACCCATGTGTCTCATCCTGGCACCCCAATTTACCCTAGAACATACCTGTCCCCAGGGGAAAAGTCACTTCCAGGGCCAGAACGTGGAATGGATAGGGCAAAAGCCTGAAACAGGATGAGGGTTCATGAGGTCAGGAAGATAACTGTTGTGATCTAGGGAGATGTTGCCAAGGATGCTGGGAAGATATTAGGGAATTAGATGGAATTAAGGAAGAGGAGGACAGGAGTGGTGGATTCCTAGGGACAGCAGGCTGGATCATGAGATTGGGTTTCTCAAGGAGGGAAGTAGGTCATAGGCTTGGAATGGCTGGGAGCCCCCCATGTGACCCCCTCTCACCGAGGGCAGGCAGAGATGGGACTCAGCTGGGCTGGATGGCACCCCCGTAGGGGGCTGAAGGGCAGGGTCTGAGGCATCCAGGAAGCCGGAGGAGCTGAGGTAGCCATCAGTCTCGCAATCCGCTGGTGAGGGAGGGAGGGGATCAAAAAAAGCGGAAATAAAAGGTAATGGGAGAAGAAGGGGCCTGCAAGGGGGGCCTGGAGCTGTGGGAGAGTTCCTTCCAGGAGGGAGCTTCATGGCTACAGGTGGAAGGCAGGGTAAGTGACTGCTGCAGGGCGTGAATTTCTGGGTTGGGGGCAGAGGCCAAGGTGTTTTGGGACCTACGTCTCAAGATCAGGAGTGACTTACAGGTGGTAGATGAGTAGCTGGCATGGCGGAAAAGGAAGGGCTGGTGCTGGTCTGCCTCTGGCTCCTCAGGCTCAGCAGGGAAGACACTGTGGGGATGGGGAGCCATGGGCACAGTTGCTGGTGGAGGTCCTGGCTCCGGTGGGAGTGTCTCCAGTTCCCTAGCTTTACGCAGCTTCTCACGCTTTCGCTGGATGGCGGCAACCCGTTCTCGTACTGCACGGGCCACTGGCTGGTAATCAGCTTCACAGACCAAGCCCAGAGCCACCTGGAGTTGGGGTGGGGGTGAGAACACAGCTTGGGTTCCCCCCTCAATGATCCATCAGATCACTTCTTGGGACCTCCAGAATATGAGAGGAAGGAAACCAACACTTCCTGTTTACCCACTATGTCTGCTAACCGGCAGCTCCTTACATTATCATCACTAGATCCAACAACCTTGTGGGATAAATCTTACTATCCTATTTTAGAGATTAATGAAGTGGCCGGTTCATAGTCATATAGTAAGTCAGTGGCTTCCAATGGGGAGAAGAGACATTTGGCAATATCGAGACATTTTTAGTTGTCACAACTGGAGGGTAAGTGTTACTGAATCTAGTGAGTAGAAGCCAGGCTTTCTTTTCAACACCCTACAATGCACAGGACAGTCCCTAAAACAAAGATGTCAACAGTGCCAAGGCCAAGAATCCCTTGTCATCAGTGGATCAGATTTGATCTCAGGTCAGGTTGGGCAGTGCTATGGAGACTTACTCTAAATTTCTAACACATTCTCAGGTTCTTGACCCACCATAGGTTGTCTCCACCCTTGCAAGTGTCATCTCTGTATTAGAAATCCCATACCTGGGGCAGGGCACAGTGGTTCACACCTGTAATCCCAGCACTTTGGGAGGCTGAGGCAGGTAGATTACCTGAGGTCAGGAGTTCTCGAGACCAGCCTGGCCAACATGGTGAAACCCTGTCTCTACTAAAAATACAAAAATTAGCTTGGCATTGTGGCTTGTGCCTGTAATCCCAGCTACTCGGGAGGTTGAGGCAGGAGAATCGCTTGAACCCAGGAGGTAGAGGTTGCCATGAGTTGAGATAGTGCCATTGCACTCCAGCCTGAGTGACAGCGGGACTCCATCACTCCCCCCAAAATCCCATACTCCCTTCAGGACTTCCTAAGCCAGCCCCAGGCTTCTGCCCTTGCATCTTATGCCTCTTCTCTTCTACCAGCTTCCATTCATCACTGCCTCATTCCTTTTAGCCACAAGCTTTGGTGAGTGAGTAAAGGAGGTGGAGCAGGGTAACCTGATTTAAAATCTGAACCACCTCAGTTTCAATCCAGCTGTTCCACTTACTTACTTGAGGCTCTGGACAAGGTATTCAACCTCTCTGAATTTCCATTTCTTCATCAATAAGTTGACATAAAACTGCTCCGTATGCAGGATGGGTAGCAAAGCTCAAATGCATGTGAAAATGGCTGTTGTTTTTTTTCTAGATGGAGTTTTGCTCTTGTTGACCAGGCTGGAGTGCAGTGGCGTGATCTTGGCTCACTGCAGCCTCTGCTTCCTAGGTGCAAGCAATTCTCCTGCCTCAGCCTCTGAGTAGCTAGGATTCCAGGTGCGTGCCACCATGCCCAACTAATTTTTTGTATTTTTAGTAGAGACAGGGTTTTATCATGTTGGCCAGGCTGGTCTCCAACTCGTGACCTCATGTGATTCACCCACCTCAGCCTCCCAAAGAGCAGGGATTACAGGTGTGAGCCACTGTGCCTGGCAACAGTGCTTTAAGCCATGTACAGATATGGGCTATGAATAAGCTCTATGTGCCAAGCATTGCCAGGGACAGAAGAATCAATAAAACACAGTCTCTGTCCTCAGGGAGTTTATAGTTCAGTGGAGAAGAAAGATAGGAACTTATTCAGGTTTAAGACAGGACCCATGGTGATGAGTGCTGTAACCAAGAACCTGCTGAAGTGGAAAGGAGCATTTAAGTTGGACTCCAGAGGGGATGGCTTTCCAAAATGGATGGATCTGATCATGTTGGAAGAAAAAGAACAAGAGGGAGGGAGGAAAGAGGGAAAAGATAAATTGGCAAAAAAGGCATTCCAGGAAGAAAGGCTAAGCTGGAGGTAAAACAGGGACCCTGGAGGACCCAAGGCTCCCTTTTGTAAAGGAAAACTGGGTGTGCATGCGCCTGAGGTAGGGCTGGAGAGGCAGGGAGACGCTGCAGGATGTCTTGAGAGCCGGGAGGTGGCCTGCCCCCATCGCTGCCACCTCTCCTGCGCCCATCCCTGTTGCACTATCCCCTCCGGTCAACGTCCTTTACACGCCCAGTGGCAGTACAGTCTGTCCTCCGCTCACCATCTCCTGTGCCACCTCCTCGGCCGCGTCCCGGCCCAGCTGGAACAGGAACTCGATGGCCTGGTTGTCCCGTGGGCGCCCCCCGCGCCGCGAGTCCTCCATGCGCAGCCAGAGCTTGAGGCCCGGCTTCTCGCCGTCGTCCTCCTCCGCTAGTTCCACGTGCACACCGCGCTCCTCTCTGAAGAAGGCGTGGGCCAGGAGGTCCTGGATGGTGAACCTGAGGGTGAGGCGTGGGTGAGCCGAGCCCGCCGTGGCCTGGGCCCCTACTCTACCCACTCTCTGCCCTTTCACTCCCACCTCTCGTTCTTATCCGTGCGTATGCAGCCTTCAATGATCTCCTTCACCTCGGGTATCTTCACCTTGTAGAAGCTGTTCGGCTTTGTGCCCTGTGGGGAGGGGTTGCATGACACCTCCCATCCTCTGACCCCCAGCTCTTGGCTTCACACCCCCCCTCCACCCTTTACTCCACTCCTGCCTTAGGCAGCTGCACGTGCAGTTGCAAAAGCTTGACTGCTACTGCAAGATTTGATTTCAAATCCCAGTCCCCCCAACCAACCCAAGTATTTACAGTGTGACCTTGAACAAGTCTCCCACTGTTTCTTCATCTGTAAATTGCAGGGAGGAACATTTGCCCTGCTCACCTCGACAGGCAGCTGGGAGGATTGGATGTGAGACTGGATGTGAAATTGTGAACTCTTGGGAGCACCACACACATTATTATTCTAAATAGCATGGATATCCTTCTGGGTTCACCAAGGCATCTCTGTGTCTAGCCTGTTTTTGTGCAGGCAAAGGGCATTGACTGTGGGCTGGCCGGGCAGGAAAATGGGAAGTGGACCTGGAATTCCCATTCCTGCCAACCCCATCCCTCTCACCGAAGTGACCTTGCGGTAGATTTGTGCGGCATTCTGGCACTCGGAGTACGGGTACTCAGAGGTGGCCATCTCCAGCATGCACATGCCAAATGCATACACATCCACAGCCTCATCATACTTTTCCTCATACATCTCGGGGGCCATGAATTCCGGGGTCCCTGTAGGGTTCACAGCAGGGATCAGGTTGCTGGGTACTCTGGCCTCGTCCTGCCCCTTGGGCTGGGCAGCCCTGGGCAACCCTGGGGTGCAAGTGACCCCAGCCCACAGTGGGGTTGAGGGGGAATGCCATAGATCTCCCCAGCTTCCCTGTGGTCTGGTAATTTTGTGGACCTTGAAGGGCCTTGCTGAGGGGAGGGAGTCCCCAGGTTCTCTTCTGAGGTGGGGGAGGAAGGACCTTCCTGGAGAGACCCACCGATGACACTCTTGGCAAAGGAGGCGCGCTTAAGCGTGGCCAGGCCCAGGTCCCCGATTTTGACAGAGCCAGTAGGGCCCGTGATAAAGACATTGTCGCACTTGAGGTCCCGGTGCAGGATGGGAGGAACCCGGGAGTGTAGGAAATGAAGCCCCCGAAGGATTTGGCGGCTCCAACGCTGAAGGACTCTTGGCTTCATCTCCCGAAACCGCCTCAGGTACCTGGGGGAGGGAGCATAGCCAGGGTCGGTGGGGAACACGTCCTCGGGGGAGGGGCCCTCCACCGGGAAGCTCCCCCCTGCGGCACTCTGCTGCTGCCTCCTCATCTTCTGCCATCATTCTCCTAGCCTATGTCTGCCCGGCCCCGGGGAGAAACTGAGTCAGAGGATGTGGTGGATAGACTTGATGTTACCAAACAGGTTGGGAGGTAAATTGATAGATAGGGCCTCCGCCGAGGTGCTGTGGGAGCGCAGGAAGAGATGACTAACTGCCCCGAGCATGAGGGAGGGCTTCAGAGAGGAAATACTTTTGTATTGCATCTTGAATGATGAGTAGAAGCTCAAAGGTGAAAGGGGGAAGGGATGGAAACTTTCCAGGCAGACAGGACACCATGCTCAAAGGCACGGAAAAAGCCAGGGCAGGGCAGAGTGGGAGGAGGTCCCAGGAATTCAGTGTGTCTAGAACTTAGGCTGAAAGTGGGGCTGTATCCTAAGCTTGGCAAAGGAGGCACGCTTGAGCGTGTCCAGTGTGAGCAGATGAGCCCATGTGGGTTTTATCCCGAGGACATGAGAAAACCTGAAGGGGTTTTAAGGAGGGGAGTGACAGTTCAGATTTTTGACTGGGAAAGATCCTCCAGGCTGCAGGAAGATAGGATCACTTAGAGGGTGGCAGAGTTTGAGAAGACCCTTTAGGGGGCTGCTGCAGGGCTCCAGATCAGCAAGGTGGCATCGAGGTGGTGGCATGGATGGAGCAGTGAAAGTCAGGTAGGGAGAGGTTAAGGAGAGACGTGGAGACAGACTGATGAGGGGGCAGAGAGGAGAGAGAGGAGTCTGGGGAGACACCCACGTTTCTGACTGGAGCTCTGGCTGGACATAGCCACTCACCAAGGGAGGGACACAGGGTGGGTAAGAGGAGATGGTGAGCCTGGTTTTACATCTGGATATAGACAGTTTGAGGAGCCTGGGAGTTCAGGAAGCAGTGGGCACACATCCCAGCCTCCCTCTCCCCACCCACTCATGCGCAGAGCTCACGTCTTGAGCGTGCCCGAGGTCATGAGTTCGGTGACCAGCACGATGCAAACCTGGCCCCTCAGCACTGACTTCCACGAATCGTAGAAGCGGACGATGTTGGGGTGCTGCAGCCCCTTGAGCATCTCCACCTCCTCTGAGAAGCGCTGCCGCTCGGCTCTAGACAGTTTCCGAGTCTGTGGGACGGGGGATGGGTGTCATGTCAGGCCCAGGATCCCCATGGAAAGGAAGGGGGACAACTGGAGTGGGGTTGGGGAAGATGTGAGGGTTGGTTCCCACAGATGGGGTGGGATTAGTGGGATCACTCGCCCAATGGGCTGCAGACCCAGAACTCTCCAACAGTACCCATGTAAGCTGCTCCAAGGACACAACCAACCTGGGCCTGGGGCAGCCCCCTAGACCCCCTGCTGGACACAAGTGCCTTTATGCAGCCCCATCCAGGAGTCCTGAGCTCAATAGTGCCTTTGTGGCTGCCCAGACCGGCCATGGGGCGGGAGGGGGCGCCCAGGGGATGGCAGAGAGCAGGCAGCAGACGGGCAGCAGGAGACCGCTGGCAGGGAATTGGGGCCGGCAAGGGGGTTGGCCCCAGAAACCGGGAACTGCTAGATCCAGACTGAAGGCGGGAGGGCTGTGGAGGGAGGTACAGAGAAAGAAAAGATCCAGGACTAGGCGCCAGGAAGCCACCCCCCCCATAGTTGTCCCGCCCCGACTCCTCTCCCTCCCCTCACCCCCCAGTTTGGCTGCCTCTCCTGGCCTGGCCTAGAGCCTGGGGCGCGGCACTGGCAGGCACAAGGGGTGAGCCCTGTGCCAGGGCTAGAGAGGGACCCTTCCCTTAGGCTTTGTGCCCTTATCTGAATCTGAAGCTTCAGGCCCCAAGTTGACTGGGTTCTCCTAACTCACATGTAGCATGGGAGCGACGGGAGGAAGGTCCTCCTGAAGCCCACGGGTTTAGTGCCTTTAGGTCCGGGAAGGGAGAGCACAGGTAGGCAGTGGGATGAGGAACTGCACTTATTCGAGAGCTGGGACTCCCTATGTCCCCCTCCTTGCAGCTGTGGAGAAGTCCAGAAGTCTGACTGCTCCAGAAGGGTCTAGGGAACCCCACTCTGCTACAACTTCCCTAAATCTTCTGGAGTTGGAAAGGACCCTTGCCCAGCTCCTGGCTTCCCATCTCCCAGCCTCCTGGTCTGCAAATAGGTGGGGGATGGGGAGGAGTGAGGGGATCAAGAGGACCAGGGTCATAACTGAGGATCTCTGGACTTAGGGGAGAGGAAGGGATTGTGGATACCCACCAGCAGGAAACTGACCTGAATTGGCTCCCCAGCCCAACTTCCTATCCTATTTTCCACCTCTCAGGGTTGAGTATGGAGACTTTAAAGTGAGAATGTTCATGCCCATGGGAGAGTCACCAGACACCACCTGCCTCAGTTTCTCCTGCAGCCAGAGTCAGCCAGATCATTCAGGGCAAAGACAGCAGAGGTGTCTGGACATTTGATTGGAAAAATACATCCTTCCCTTGATGCTGTCTCCCCCACCCGCTGTCTCTCATCTAAGACCTCCAGAGTCCCATCCCAAGGTGCCACCGAGGGGGCGCCCAGCCGCACCTGCAGCTCGCACCAGGCCACCTCCACCGTGGTGTCGGTGTCTAGCCCTCGATACACGGTCTTGAAGGAGCCACGTCCAATCTCGATGTCAAACTTAAGGTATCGGCCGTCGGGGGACGTTGCTACAGCCTGGGTCTCCATGTCCTCCTTTTCTTCCTCCTCCCGCCGCCGTTCTAGGGCCACAGCTTCAGGGACCCTCAGCGGCTCCCTGGACCCCGGGCCCACTGCAGAGTCTGGGAGCTCGGGACGCGCGGAGTCTGCAGCCTTCACAGGGGCTTCCTCGGCCCACGTGCCCTCGGGGGGTTCTTTGGAGCTAGGCGGTGGGCTCCTCGCGGGGCCAGGACCAGCGGGGTCCGGAGGATCGGGGGGTTCCGGAGAGGGTGAGGTTGGCAGGGACCAAGAGCTCAGGAGCCCCAAGTCGACTGAGCTACGGCGGCTGAGACGAGAAGTGCGCGGCCGGGGCTCTGCCTTCCCGGAGAAGCGGCGCGCTCGGCGAGGATGGGGCCCGGGGCGGGGCGGCCCCGCGGAGGCAAGAGGCTGCGGCGGCCGCAGGGCCAGGTCGGCCTCAGTCTGGGACGTGGGGACGGCGGTCTCCGTGGCCGGCTGTGCCAACATGAGGAAGCGCAGAGCGCCGAAGGGCGGAAAGCCAGACGGTCGGAGAGGAGGCAGCCTGACAGGCGGACCCGCTGGGTGCGCAGCGCTCCAGCTGAGCGGCTGGGGCCCCAGCCCCTGGCTCGGCCCGGCCCCGCCCCTGCCCCGCCCCGCCCCATGGCCCGCCCTTGCCCCCCAGGCCACCCCTCCGAGTGGCTCGGGCGGTGTGGATGAGCAGCCCCTCACCTTAGTCGCCGCCCCACCCAGCAGTTTCCCCTCATCTCCCGAGCCTCCCCGGCCCCCGGCCGCAGTCTCGCTCCGAGGCCAGAACTGAGTGCGAGACCGCCGTGTCCTCCCGCACTAAGAGTGCGAAAACCTGTTTGTGCGCGGGGATGGGGGGCAGGGGGAGTTGAGGGGGGAGACGACACCCGGATGGGAGAGGAAACGTGCCTGCGGCTCCCGGGCTCTAGTGAGGGGTTATTTAGAGGGAGACTACCACCGGCCTGCACACCCCAGATAAGGCGGCACTACCCCCTCCGAACAGTCCGGAGTAGCCCCAGGCCGACCATACAGAGGTCAGTGGAAAGGTCCGACGTTGTTGTACCTCTGGTCTACATAGGGATGGGTGTGTACTCCCCAGGATAAGTCCCTCCCCCAAATCGAGAGCCCGGTTGGTCATCCATCCCCTCCAGGCCACCTTGGCCGCAGCCTGGCCCTGGCCAGAGTGGCTGTTTTTGCTATGTGGGCTCTCCTTCCTCCCCTTCTGTTTGCCAAAGTCTCCAATAAACCAAAGTCCACATCCGGCTTACGCCCTCAGCTCCCCTTGGCCACAGCGACCCCACCCAGACCAGATGGGTGGAGGGAGGGGCTTCAGAGTAGTTCAGGACTTTCATGGGGGAGATGGTGAGGAACGCGGGAGCCCTTAAGTAACTCCAATTCAGAGAGAAAGCAGTCTGTCCCCAAGCTGTGTTCCATCAGCACTCCTCCACACAGCCCACCCAGCAGATGTATAACCACAGGCTCACTGGAGCCCGCAGGGCTCTGGAGGACCTTTTCTTCTACAAAAGCCATAGGCTTTCTTCTCTCTCCTCTCCTTGGCTGGGATTTACTCGGATGGTAACACTTCACAGCCCTCCCCATACCCATTCCATACTGTAGTAATTAAGAGGCAGGCAGTGGGAGCTGAGATTTTAATATCAGAAATCAGTGTTGGGCCACACCTCTCACTGCCAGGCCCATGGGTCTCCTATCTTCATAATGCCTGGAAGGCTGCCTGCAGCCAGGGCTTCCCCCATCCCCTAGGAAGGATCCAGCACCTGCCTGAGAAGGGAGGCAACAGCAGCTAAAGGGGTGGAAGGAGGGGACAGAGAAGCATGTGCTGCAGGCTCATGTGTGTATGTTCTTACATGTGTGAACAAATATAAAGTGTTAGGTTTACAGACCCTGGCTCAGGGACAGGCTAGGATGGGAGAGGAGGTAGGGCAAGAAGAAGCACCTCTTTTCTCCCTGGTGCTTCGGCCTCACCCTATCCAAGGGATAGGGGGGGTGAGAAACCCATCCCCAGGTCCCAGCCTTCAGGACTGGAGCCCTTTTGAGTCTGGTGGAGTCACAGATCCAGTCTTTGGGGGACACTGGGTCTGTCTCCTTTTGAAAGCCCTGGAAAGGTGGGAGGTAAGAAGTAAAGAGAGATAGATTTCTGCTAGAAGAACTTGACGCCTCGGCCATCGCTGACGGTGATGATCTCGGCCTTGTGCTCCTGCTGTAGGGCCTGCAGAGCCCGAAGTAGAGTTGCCTCATCCAGTCCATGGAACTCTGGACAGAGAGAGATGGGCGGTCAGGGACAATCAGCTCCTTGGAGCCCAAGGCCTCTGAGGAGAGTGGTCTGGCTGGAAGCTGAGACGTCCCAGAGACAGGGTATGATATGCCATCTATACTGCTGCAGCTGCCACCCACACTTCCCAGGCACTCCTTAGGAGTAAGGGGTGGAAGAAAGCCTGAGTCAGCACGAAATGAGTTTGCGCTTATTTCCCCCTTCCTGCTTCTCCTCTCAGACTCAACCTGTCCCACACCTCCCATGTGTGTCTGATGCACATGAATGACATCATCTGCTTTCGGGCCACAAAGGGGCCCTGGAAATCAGACCTAGGGAGGTCAGAGCCATTGTCACTAGACACTGACCCTAGATAGTCATCTGTACAAATGGGAGAATCTATCATAACACAAAAGAGTATAGCCAGTACCCCTGGCCAGGAGACTGTTAAACTCCAGTACTGACTGGTATCTGCCTCTTTCTAGTTAAATGCTGGGAGCCTAGGCCAGGTGCAGTGGCTCACACCTGCAATTCCAGAACTTTGGGAGGCCAAGGCAGGCAGATCACTTGAGATCAGAGTTCCAGACCAGCCTGGCCAACATGGCGAAACCCTGTCTCTAATAAAAATACAAAAAATTAGCTGGGCATGGTGGTGCATGCCTGTAATCCCAGCTACTCAGAAGGTTAAGGCAGGATAATTACTTGAACCCGGGACGTGGAGGCTGCAGTAAGCCGGGATCACACAACTGTACTCCAGCCTGGGCGACAGAGCAAGACTCCGTCTCAAAAAAAAAAAAAAAAAGCTGGGAGCCAATGGCCAGCTGAGTATGTGGAGATATGGTAACATACTGCAGGGAGATGTGGGAGGCAACAGGCAAGCCCTAACAGGCTTGCTTACCTCAACCGCTTCAGGGGCTCAGCTAAGTCAGGGAGCTTGCTTTCTGAGGAAGCCTCCAACTTTGCCCAGCCTGAGTGGTGGGCTGGGCAAGGCTACAGTGCTGAAATCATGGGGTGATGGTGGGAATAGCAAGCAGAGACCTGCAGGACAGGAGGGGGACCAGCCAAGAGATGTAAACTCTGCTAGGGCAGCCAGAAAGAGGAGACACCTCCTGCTATCCCAGCTAAGATCGAAACTTGTGGCGATCCAGAGGATCAGAACATGGAGTCACAGAAAAAAGAACTAAGAATGTTTACACTATGTAAAAATCCAACACTATACAAATCCTTGCCTGGCCAGGATTGGGCTGGGGGTGGGGCTGGGGCTGGGGGTGTTGGCCCAATCTCTTCAGCTGACACCCACAAATCTTGAGCCCTCTATAAGAATAAAGGGTGAAAGAGAGCCTGAGTCAGCAAGGAATGAGATTTCAAGCTTAATCCCTTGCCCTTGTTCCTCATTTGGCATCTACAACAGATGCTGAAGAAAGAAAGTTTATTTATAATATTTTTACATTATTATTTTCTGAGACAGAGTCTCGCTCTGTCATCCAGGATGAAGTGCAGTGGTATGATCTCAGCTACTGCAACCTCTGTCTCCTGAATTCAAGTGATCCTCCTGCTGCAGCCTCCCAAGTAGCTGGGATTACAGGCATGTGCCACCACGCCCGGCTAGTTTTTGTATTTTTAGTAGAGACGAGGTTTCACCATGTTGGCACTGGAACAACTGACCTCAAGTGATCCACCCAGCTCAGCATCCCAAAGTGCTGGGATTATAGGATGAGCCACTGTGCCCAGCCTATTGTTATTTTTTGAGACAGTTTCACTCTGTCACCCAGGCTGGAGTGCAGTGGCATGATCATAGCTCACTGCACTTTGACCTCCCCCGCCCAAGCAATCCTCCCACCTAAACCTTCTGAGTAGCTGGGATTACTGGTGTACACCACCATGCCTAGCTGATTTTTAAATTTTTTGTAGAGACAGGATCTCCTTATGTTGCCCAGGCTGGTCTCAAACTCCTGGCCTCAAGCAATCCTCCTGCCTTAGCCTCCCAAAGTGCTAGCATTACAGGCATGAGCCACCATGCCCAGCTGAAAGTGAAATTCTTAACTTTTCATGGGCCACAGATGTCCTTGGAAATCTCGTTAATAGCTATCTATCCCTAGAAAAATGCACATGTACCCACAAAAACAAAATCTGGGGTTTTTTGCATGTGAATTCAGGTGGCTTACAGAATCCTTGGAGATGGGTTAAGAACTTTTATATTATAGTACTTGGAATTCAGAGACAGAGAAATGGGAAGTCTGAATATCAATTAAACCAAAATAGGAGAGAAGAGAATTCACATGACAAAAGTAGGGGGTGGCCAGGCACAGTGGTTCACACCTGTGATCCCAGCACTCTGGGAGGCCAAGTCAGGCAGAACATGAGGTCAGGAATTTGAGATGAGCCTGGCCAACATGGTAACCCCATCTCTACTCTACTAAAAATACAAAAATTAGCTGGGTATGGTAGGGCGTGCCTGTCATCCCAGCTACTGGGGAGACTGAGGCATGAGAATCACTTGAACCCAAGAGGTGGAGGTTGCAGTGAGCTGAGATCACGCCACTGCACTCTGGCCTGGTGACAGAGCAAGGCTCTGTCTCAAAAAAAGAAAAAAAAAAAAAAAGTAGGGGGTGGCCAGGTGCAGTGGCTCATGCCTGTAATCCAGGTACTTTGGGAAGCCAGGGTGGGCGGATCACCTGAGGTCAAGAGTTCAAGACTAGCCTGGCCAACATGGTGAAATCATATCTCTACCAAAAAAAGCAAAACTTAGCTGGGAATGGTAGTGTGCAACTATAGTCTGAGCTACTTGGGGAGGCTGAGGCATGAGACTCACTTGAACCTGGGAGGTGGAGGTTTTGCAGTGAGCAGAGATCGTGCCACTGCACTCCAGCCTTGGTGACAGAGTGAGTCTTTCTCAAAAAAAAAGAAAGAAAAAATAGGCAGAGCACAGTGTTTCATGCCTGTAATTCCAGCACTTTGGGAGGCTGAGGTGGGTGGATCATGAGGTCAGGAGTTTGAGACCAGCCTGACCTACAAGATGAAACCCCATCTCTACTTAAATACAGAAAATTAGTTGGGCATGCTGGTGTGCACCTGTAATCCTACCTACTCAGAAAGCTGACGCAGGAGAATTGCTTGAACCCAGGAGGCAGAGGTTGCAGTGAGCTGAGATCATGCCATTGCACTCCAGCCTGGGTGACAGAGCAAGACTCCATCTCAGAAAAACAAAAACAAAACAAAACTAAACTAAAAAACAAAAAACAAACTGGGCAGGGGGGAGTGAAAGGCATTACCCTCATCCTCTGTGTCTTCCCCATTAGTCAGTTCATACAAGGTAAAGACGGAGTTGTTCTGGCCGCTCCTGGAAACCTGTGAACACAGAAAATGAGGAGTGAATTAGAACCAAGGGACACTAAATTCATCAGCTCCATCCTACTGATCCAGGAATGATAGCTATTCCCAAACCAGAGCTCACTGCCACCTCTGCAGAATGGCCTAAAAACCATAAACCCTACAGGTGCTATATTTATATGTGTACACACTCGTTTGGAACCACTAAACCACAGGTCTTCACGTGTCTGAGGAGTGACCTCTCATTCTGGTTGTTTTCCTGTTCAGGAATGGGTGGTGTGCATTTGTTATATTTAGAATTTAGAATATTGATGCTTCTTACCCTCTTCTCTTCCTTGGGAATGCTTGGGGCTGGTGGTGGCAAAGAAATTAGGGGGAAGACTATTCTGTCCCCACACCCACACTGGTTCAGAATATCTCATTCATATTGTGGACAGTCCCATAAGGGTGCAGTGGGGGAGGGGCCCCAGGTTTTTTTCCCTTCCTTTCCCCATTTATCTCCTGTGGCCAGAGGCTCCAGCCAACAATAGCACTCAGGGTTCCTAGTTCTGCATTCTCCAAACATGGCCTCACATAGCCCCTCACCTCCTATAGGCAAAGAAAGGGAGGTTCTATGCAGCCAAAGACTTTGAGTCACTGAAAGAGGTTTGCCTGGAAGGCCTACACTTCCTCTTTCTGTTCCCTCCCCATTTTGCTCAGTCTGGATCTGGGAACACCAGGTATCTGCTAGGCTAATATAATTATCCTTTCGGGGGTCACTGTGGAATACTTGGCAGCAGGATGATCTCACCCACTGATAGATGAGTTTCCCCCATTCTTCTGGCCTCCGCCACATGATCAGGAAGCTAGACTTGCTCTTATCCAACCACTCGAGGTTCCCTGTAAAACAGATAGTTATGAAAGCATCACCAGGCGCAGTGGCTTACACCAGTAATCGCAGCACTTTGGGAGGCCAAGGCAGCAGGATCACTTGAACCCAGGAATTCAAGACTAGTCTGGGAAACATGACAAGACCGTTTCTACAGAAAATACAAAAAATTAGCCATGTGTGTCATGACATACGCCTGTGGTCTCAGCTACTCAGGAGGCGGAGGTGGAAGGATCACCTGAGGCCAAGAAGTCGAGGCTACAGTGAGACGTGACTAAGCCATTGCACTCCAGCCTGGATGACAGAGTGAGACCCTATCTCCAAAAAATAGCATCATGATCTAGAAAGAAACAAAGAGGCAAATACCAAGAAGGGACAGAGTGGAAGAGACTCAGCTTTCAGAAAGAGAGATTCAATATTTATTTTACTATTATTATCTACAAGGCACTCATTCTTCTTCCACTTCTCTTCATGTTTAGAGCACAGACAGAGATTTCAATTTTGGATACAAAGAAGAAAGGACTTGGGAATTGGGCTGCCTACTTTATAGAAAACTCTGACCTTCAAGCCAGGAGAGAGGAAAAAAGTTATTAAAAGGAAAAAGACTTATCCTAATTTGACCTTCAAGCCAGGAGAGAGAAAAAAGTTATTAAAGGGAAAAAAGACTTATCCTAATTTGCCCTGGAGGAAACCCAACTGGGAAGAAAAATAAGGAATCTGGGGAACTGAACCCACCTTTCTTCCTCAGTTCCTCTAATACAATCTGGATCGATTCCACAGGAAGCTTTCCTGGTTTAGGTTAAGGGAATGGCATATACATGAATTGGGTGGAATAAAAATTCTCAGAGCCAGTCCCATGTTGAGAACCATCTGCCCCTTCCTCTCCAACACATACTCGTGCAATTTCCCAACATGATGTACCTATCCTCCCTGGATATTTGAGGGAGGAAGGTAAAGAGAAACTCTTCCAATTACAATTAAAAAGAACTTTACATGATTGTACCACTGCATTCCAGCCTGAGCAAGAGAGCAAGACCCTGTCTAAAAAAAAAAAAAGGTGTGTGGGGTGGTAGCTTTAGAAAATGAAAGGTACTGTCATTTCTCACCCTCTGCCTGTCGCCTTCCTTCAGCCTTTCTCCACAGACATTTTAGGGATGAATCAGGCAGCAAAAACAAATGACCCTTACTTCCTGGCAGGAGAGGGGCGGAGAAAATAATTAAAGGTATTTACCCAAATCTGGGCCTCACACAGAAAAGGATGGGAGATACAAATAGTCAAAAGAGCTTAAGTTAAAAAGCTTGGAACTTGTCTTCAGGGCAGAAATTCTAAGATCTCAGTACTTCATTACTGCCAAGAACAAGAGGGTTTGGTACTGCATTTTCAGGAGTAAAATGTCAGCTACACATTTTCACTCTTTAAGTCCACTTTGGGTGGGAATCTGCCTACCATGGGTGGGGGGGTTGGACGAGGGGGTCTGGGCATGTGGGAAAGCGCAGAAGTGCATGTGTGTGGGCTGTGGAAGAGCTTGAGGGAGGATACGCTGTAGCTTGACGTTGTTGAAGAGCGGGCTCTCCTGAGCTTCCATCACCGTCATGCTGGACTGTTTGTGCAAGCGGCAGAAGGACAGGACCAGCGAGCACCAGGCGGCCAGCTGCTTCTGCCGAGTGTCCACGTTCGGCTGTAACCTGCCGGGTGAAGGGAGTGGGGCGCAGAATTAGAGGGCGAGAGGCAGCACTTGCCCGGGACACGTTTCGGGTAGAAAGTAAGGGACTGAGGGTGTTAGCGCCCGGGTCTTTTCTCCCCCTCCCCATGTGAATCATCAGGGCTGAGCCCAGGGTCCGGGGGAGGGGAGGGAGGCACAGCGGGGCTTCTTGGGGTCTGAGCCTCACGTAAAGAATGGTGGGAAGCGATACTGCCACGGCCACTCGAAACTCATCGCCATCGTAGTAGCCCAGGAAACCCGGAAGCTACCGGCTAAGGACTTCCGGCCTTCACTTACGCACGGCGGGGCAGAAAGCAATGCAGAAAGGTTCCGGATGCCTCTCGGGCAAGAGGAAGACCGGCAGGAGGAGTTCTCGTCATCCCTAGCCGTTATCCCAAAAAGCCTTATCTTTTTGGAGCAGGAAAAGTCATGGGAAGTCTTCTGGTTCAACCCCAGAGAAAGATCGTGGCTTCCCCAAAGCGGCGAATTTTTGATGCTGAAGTAGAACGGCAACTAGAGCCCAGGTTTCCACATCCCAGCCTACGTTTGTTTCCGCTATACTAGGCTTCTTATGTTAACATTTCTGTGAATTACCATTTAATTTGATCAACTCACAATTACCCAAACTCCTCAAGTCCAGCGTCCTTTGTTTTATTTTATTTATTTATTTATTCGTCTTTGAGACAAGGTCTCCCTTTGTTACCCAGGCTGGAGTGTAGTGGCACAATCAAAGCTCACTGCAGCCTCTACCTCCCAAGCTCTAGCGATCGTCCGGCTTCAGTCTCAATAGCTGGAACTACAGGTGCACACTACTGCACCCAGCTATTAAATAAATTTTGTTGTTGTTGTTGTTGTTTTGGTACAGATGGGGGTCTCATGGGTTGCCCAGGCTGGTCTCAAACTCCTGGTCTCAAGTGATACTTCTGCCTCCGATTCCCAAAGTACTAGGGGACTACAGGCATGAGCTACTGCTCCCAGCAACCTGGCAAATATTTTCTGGAGATGGGCACTCACTTTGTTGGCCCAGGTTGGTCTCAAACTCCTGGGCTCAAGTGGTCTCCAGACCTCAGTGTCCCAAAGGGATAACAGGTGACCAACTGGCCCTCCAATTTCCTTTGACTCCACCATTCTCCAGCCTCCTGAAGCACCCATGGGAGCACGCTTTGTAGCTTGTATCACTAGACACAGCTCTACTTCCACGATGCAGAGCTGCAGTCTTTGACCACAGCCACCTATCTCTCACATCCGTCATGACCTCACCCTTCTCGTCTGAAGACCTAGGACCCCTTTTGGTTTTATCTGACTGCTTACTCAGCCTAAACTACTCTGTTCTGTCCCCTTACCTACCTACCTACTGATCAGTTCCCACACCAATGATTGTCGCTCCATGTTCCCCACCTCTTTTTTTTTTTCACTCCTGGGCTCTGGAGTATTGCTGGAAGAAAAATCACCAGAATGGAGGTTTCCTTCTTTCAGCTTTGGAGCCTCCCCTCCCTCCATCTCTGTACAGGGGAGCTTCTTCCTTCTCCCTTCCTTCTTGCCTATTAAACTCTCCATTCCTTAAAACAAAACAACAACAAAAAATTCACCAGAACATGTTTACTGAGCCCCAGATTCCCTGAATAGCCTCATGCTGGGTTCTAAGGGCAGCCCCGTGATCCTTTGTCTTTTTTTTTTTTAATTCTTTTTCTTCCCAGAACTTGGTGCCGACCTTTATTTGTCTTTTATTGACTCCCTGTCACCTTCAAGATAACTATTCAAACTTTTCCAGATTCATCAAGCCACTCCAGCTGTCTCCATCTCTCCACTCTCTGCAGAATGCCTTTCCTTCCTCTTTTTTGAGATTGAGGCCATGCGTGTGAACCTTTTAAGTTTTCCCTCATGTCTGTTTCTATACTAGATTCATCACTCAAAAATTGTTTCCCACTTTTGCTCCTTCCTTTTTCTCTTTTTGAGACAAAGTCTTACTCTGTCACCCAGGCTGGAGTGCCGTGGGGTGATCTTGGCTCACTGCAACCTCTGCCTCCTGAGTTCAAGTGATTCTCCTGCCTCAGCCTCCCAAGTAGCCAGGATTACAGGCACGCACCACCACACCCAGTTAATTTTTGTATTTTTAGTAAAGATGGTATTTCACCATGTTGGTCAGACTCTCGAATTCCTGACCTCGTGATCTGCTTGCCTTGGCCTCCCAAAGTGCTGGGATTGCAGGCATGAGCCACTGCGCCCCGCCTACTCCTTCCTTTTGGACTCAGAAGTGTTGCACCCTTTGGTATATATTCTTTTTTTCAACTTCCTCCAGGACTTCTCTATCACCTTCCCTCTCTCCCTTGCCCTTGGTTCCCCTCCCTTATACTACAAACATGTGTAGGTCTTCCTTAATTAAAAGTATTTATGCCTCTTGGCATCACAGCAAGACTTCATCTCTTAAAAAAAATTTTATTTTTTTGTTTGAGGCAGAGTTTCGCTCTTGTTACCCAGGCTGGAGTGCAATGGCACGATCTCAGCTCACCGCAACCTCTGCCTCCTGGGTTCAAGCAATTCTCCTGCCTCAGCCTCCCGAGTAGCTGGGACTATAGGTGCGCACCACCATGCCCAGCTAATTTTTTGTATTTTTAGTAGAGACGGGGTTTCACCTTGTTGACCAGGATAGTCTCGATCTCTTGACCTCGTGATCCACCCACCTTGGCCTCCCAAAGTGCTGGGATTATAGGCATGAGCCACCGCGCCGGGCCCTAAAAAAAATTTTTTTTTGAGACAGAGTCTCACTCTGTCACCCAGGCTAGAGTGCAGTGATGTGATCTCAGCTCACCACAACCTCTGCCTCCCAGGTTCAAGTGATTCTCCTGCTTCAGCCTTCTGAGTAGCTGGGACTACAGGCTCGTGCCCCCACGCCTGGCTAATATTTTTTGTAATTTTAGTAGAGATGGAGTTTCACCATGTTAGCCAGGATGGTCTCGATCTCCTGACCTTGTGATTTGCCAGCTTTGGCTTCCCAATGAGCTGGGATTACCAGTGTTAGCCACTGTGCCTGGCCTCTACAAAAAAATTTAAAAATTAGCTGGGCATGGTGACACACACCTGTAGTCCCAACACTTTGGGAGGCTGAAACAGGACTGCTTGAGGACAGGAATTTGAGGCTACAGTGAGGTATGATCGAACCACTCCAGCCTAGATGACAGAGCGAGATCCTTTTACTTAAATTTAAAAAAAAAGTATCGGCTGGGTGCAGTGGCTCACACCTGTAATCCCAGCACTTTAGAAAGCTGAGGCGGGTGGATCAGTTGAGGTCAGGAGTTTGAGAGCAGCCCGGGCAACATGGTGAAACCCTGCCTTTACTAAAAATACAAAAAATTAGGCCGGGCGCGGTGGCTCAAGCCTGTAATCCCAGCACTTTGGGAGGCCGAAGCGGGTGGATCACGAGGTCAAGAGATCGAGACCATCCTGGTCAACATGGTGAAACCCCGTCTCTACTAAAGATACAAAAAATTAGCTGGGCATGGTGGCGCATGCCTGTAATCCCAGCTACTCAGGAGGTTGAGGCAGGAGAATTGCCTGAACCCAGGAGGTGGAGGTTGCGGTGAGCCGAGATTGCGCCATTGCACTCCAGCCTGGGTAACAACAGCGAAACTCCGTCTCAAAAAAAAAAAAAAAAAAATTAGCTGGGTGTGGTGGTGCACACACCTGTAAACCCAGCTATACAGGAGGTTGAGGCACGAGAATTGCCTGAACCCAGGAGGTGGAGGCTGCAGCAAGCCTAGATCTTAACACTTGCACTCCAGCCTGGGAGACAGAATGATACTCTGTGTCAAATAATAATAATAATAAAAAGTACAACCCTTGACCCTGCCATCTAAATTTTCTGTCTGATTTCCAACCTTTCCCTCATCCAAATCTATCCTTCATGTGCACAGTTTCTATGGCCTTAGTCTATGGGTAAAAGAAAAAAAAAAGAAGAAATAAAAGGCTGGCTCCAGTGGCTCACGCCTGTAATCCCAGCACTTTGGGAGGCCCAGGTGGGCGGATCACTTGAGGTCAGGAGTTCAAGACCAGCCTGGCCAACATGGTGAAACATCATCTCTACTAAAAATACAAAAAATTACCTGGGCATGGTGGTGTGTGCCTGTAATCCCAGCTACTTGGGAGGTTCAGGAAGGAGAATTGCTGGAACCCAGGAGGCTGAGGTTGCAGTGAGCTGAGATCGCACCACTGCACTCCAGTTTGGGAGACAGAGCAAGACTCCATCTCAAAAATACAAAGAAATTTAAAAAAAATTGCTTTGGAACAAAAACAAACAAACAAAAACCAGACCCCCCCCCAAAAAAAAAACCAGAGATTAAAAACACTGTGCAATGTACTTGCTCCACAGAATGACCAACAAATATTTGTTAAATGAATGAATGAATGAACCATTTGGTTGATAATACCTTCTCAAAGCTCACCATTTCCTTTGCCTTTATGAGTCTTGCTCTGTTGCCCAGGCTGAAGTGCAGTGGTGCAACCTGGGCTCACTGCAACCTCTGCCTCCTGGGTTCAAGTAATTCTCCCTGTCTCAGCCTCCCAAGTAGCTGGGATTACAGGCGCCTGGCGCCACGCCTGGCTAATTTTTGTATTTTTTTAGTGGAGATGGGGTTTCATTATGTTGGCCAGGCTGGTCTTGAACTCCTGACCTCAGGTGTTCTGCCTGCCTTAACCTTTCGAAGTGCTGGGATTACAAGCATGAGCCACCACTCTCGGCTTTTGACAATCCTTTATTCTTGTTCTGCTGTTACATCTCTGATCTTCCCTCTGTCCGTCTCTCTTTTCTCATTATTTATTTATTTGTTTGTTTGTTTTTTGAGACAGGATCTTACTCTCTTGCCCAGGCTGGAGAGTGCAGCGGTGTGATCTTGGTTCTCTGTAGCCTCGACCTCCCAGGCTCAAGCAATTCTTCAACCTCAGCCTTTTGAGTAGCTGGGACTACAAGCACACACCACCATGCCTGGCTAATTTTTAAATTTTTTGTAGAGATAGGTTTTTGCAATGTTGCTTAGGCTGGTTCAAACTCCCAAACTCAAGCAATCCTCCTGCCTCAGCCTCCTAGTGCTGGGATTACAGGCATGAACCACTGCACCCGGCCCTTTTCTCATTCTTTCTTTAATTATTTTATTTATTTGTTTGTTTATTTATTTATTTGGCAATGGAGTCTTGCTCTGTCGCCAGGCTGGAGTGCAGTTGCACAATCTCCACTCACTGCAACCTCTGCCTCCTGGGTTCAAGCTATTCTCCTGCCTCGGCTTCCCAAGTAGCTGGGATTACAGGTGTGTGCCACCACGCTCACTTAATTTTTGTATTTTTAGTAGAGAGAGGGTTTTACCATGTTGGCCAGGCTGGTCTTGAACTCCTGAACTGTTCAAGATACACCAGCCTCGTGATACACCAGCCTCGGCCTCCCAAAGTGCTGGGATTACAGGCGTGAGTCAACCATGCTCAGCCAGCATGGTGACTCTTTTCTTTTCTTTTTCTTTCATGCCCAGCTAATTTTTTGTATTTTTAGTAGAGACGGGGTTTCACCATGTTGACCAGGATGGTCTGGATCTCTTGACCTCATGATCCACCCGCCTCGGCCTCCCAAAGTGCTGGGATTACAGACTTGAGCCACCACGCCCGGCCCCCGAACCTTCCTCTTTTCAGTGAACCATTCTGTCTTAGAGTTCTCATCTAATGGCTTTATGGTGCACTTCTGTGCAGAAGACTCCCACACCTATATTGCCAGACCCAACCTCTTTCCACTCCCATCACCCCCATTTTTAGCTCTCTGTGGAACATAACAGCTTGTTCCACTGTTACCTTATAATTGTACATTCTTTTCTTTAGGATGATTCCTCCTCCTCAATGGCTCTTTTCTATTATTATTGCCATCATTGTCCTAGTAACTCAAGTCCAAAGCCTGAGTCACCCCTAGCCTCTCCTCTCCCTCAGCCCTGGTCTCTCCCTCCTGTGTTATCCAAGTCCTGCTAATTTCCTCCCTAGGGGAGAGAGAAGGAAGGGAGATGAATTAGAAAATTATTGAGATAATCCAGGCTTGAGAAAATGAGGACATGGAGCAAAGGAGTGTCGAATGGGGAAGTGGAAAATATTCTCTAAAAATATTTTGAGTTTTCACCTGAAATACAGGTTTGCTTTATTTCCATGAATGTGTCTGTCTTCCCTAAAGGCATATCTGCTCCCTTCATGGCATGTGTTTGCCTTCCTGCATTTTATATACATGATATACATCAAGGGTCTGTTGGTATTTTATTTTATTTGTTTGTTTTTTTGAGACGGAGTTTTGCTCTTGTTGCCCAGGATGGAGTGCAATGGGGCGATCTCAGCTCACTGCAACCTCCACCTCCCAAATTCAAGCAACTCTCTTGCCTCAACCTCCCGTGTATCTGGGATTACAGGCATGCGCCACCATGCCCGGCTAATTTTATTTTGTATTTTTTTTTAGTAGAGACAGGGTTTCTCCATGTTGGTCAGGCTGGTCTTGAACTCCTGACCTCAGGTGATCCACCCACCTCAGCCTCCCAAAGTGCTGGGATTACAGGAGTGAGCCACCATGCCCCGCCAGTATTTTATTTTTTATTTTTAGAGACAGGGTTGCCTGTGGTGTAGTGCAGTGGCCCAATCATACCTTACCATAACCTTGAACTCCTGATCCTCCCACCTCAGCCTCCCAAGTAGCTGGAACTACAGACTTGTGCCACTACACCCAGTTGAGTTTTGTTTGTTTTTGAAACAGTCTCGCTCTGTTACCCAGGCTGGAGTGCAGTGGCGCGATCTTGGCTCATTGCAACCTCCACCTCCCAGGTTCAAGCGATTCTCCTGCCTTAGCCTCCAGAGTAGCTGGGACTACAGGCACGTGTCACCACACCCAGCTGGTTTTTGTTTTTGTTTTTTTGAGACGGAATTTTAGACTGTCGCCCAAGATGAAGTGCAATGGTGCAATCTCAGTTCACTGCAACCTCCGCCTCCCAGGTTAAAGTGATTCTCCTGCCTCAGACTCCAAAGTAGCTGAGATTACAGGCATGAGCCACCACACCTGGCCAAGTTTTGTATTTTTCGTAGAGACGGGTTGACCGTGTTGACCAGGCTAGTCTCGAACTCCTGAGCTTAGGTGATACGCCTGCCTTGGCCTCCCAAAGTGCTGGGATTATAGGTGTGAGCCACTGCACCAGCCTAATTTTTGTATTTTTAGTAGAGACGGGATTTTGGGCTGGGCACAGTGGCTCACGCCTATAATCCTAGCACTTTGGGAGGCCGAGGCGGGTGCATCACCTAAGCTCAGGAGTTCCAGACCAGCCTGGTCAACATCAACATGGCGAAATTCTGTCTCTACTACAAATATGAAAATTAGCCCAGCGTGGTGGCATGTGCCTGTAGTCCCAGCTACTTGGGAGGGTGAGGCATAAGAATCACTTGAACCGGGAAGCAGAGGTTGTGGTGAGCCAAGATTGCATCACTGTACTTCAGCCTGGGTGACAGAGCAACACTCTGTCTCAAAAAAAAAAAAAGACAGAGATGGTGTTTGGTGTTTCACCATGTTGACCAGGCTGGTCTTGAACTCTTGACCTCAAGTGATCCACCCATCTTGATTTCCCAAAGCAGGCATGAGCCACCAAGCCTGGCCTGTTTTTTGTAGAGACGTGGTTTCACTATGTTACCCTGACCAGTCTTAAATTCCTGGCCTCAAGTGATCCTCCCACCTCAGCCTCCCAAAGTGCTAGGATTACACGTATGAGTCACCACACCTGGCCCTTCCCTCCTTTTTTTTAATCATAACCTCTGCTTTATAGTTATTTTCCATTTCCTCATTCAACACTCCTTTTCTCCATGTCCTCATTTTCTCAGCCTGGATTACTGCAATAATTTCATAATTTACCTCCCTTTCTACTCTCTCCCCTAGGCTAAGGCCTAGTCATCTACCAACTCTGCAATCACCCTCCTGTCATCACACCTCCTGGGATCTTCTCAGCCAGATGTGATCCCTTCTTCCTTTGCACTCAGCTAACATATTTGGTTTGTATCCCTAGCATGATTCTCATCACACACTTCTTTTTGTTTGTTAGTTTGTACACATGTCAACTTCCTCACTAGATGAAAGCCACTGAGGGCAGAAAACCAGACTCTAACCTATCTTTCCAACATAATACACCACACACAGTGTCTTATACCAGCAGGTTCTTGATGTATATTAATAAAATGCATGAAGGCAAATACATTTTGGGAGTAGATATATATACTTAGGAAGACAGATTCCTTCATGGAAATAAAGCAAACCTGTATTTCAGGTGAAAAGTCAATTTTTTTTTTTTTGAGACCGAGTCACACTCTGTCATCCAGGCTGGAGTGCAGTGATGCAATCTCAGCTCTCTGCAACCTCCACCTCCCGGGTTCAAGCGATTCTCCTGTTTCAGCCTCCCAAGTAGCTGGGACTACAGGCACATGCCCCTATGCCCAGCTAATTTTTGTATTCTTATTAGACACAGGGTTTCACGATATTGGTCAGGCCGGTCTCAGACTCTGGACTTCAGGTGATTCACCTGCCTCAGCCTCCCGAAATGCTGGGATTATAGGAGTGAGCCACTGCGCTCAGCCAACTCAAAATATTTTTAGGGAACATATGTGTGGCTAGAAAAACAGATGTGCCCGAGAGAGGTGTGTCTCAGAGAATGATTAGACATGTTCCAGAAAGCATACAAGTATATATAGAATAGGCAGGGATACCCCAAGAAATGGACAGTGTGTACTCAAGGTGGCAGGTATTTCAACACAAGAAGTGTCCCTAAAGAGGCTCAGGGTGCCACAAGGAGTAAACAGGTATATCCATGGAGGATAAAGTTGTTTTGGAGATGTTTTTGGAGACCTGGCAGGTGTGTCTGAGGGAGAGCTGGAGGTGTAGGTTACCTGGTGAGAACTGGGCCTCATTATCCAGGGAACATATAGGTGTGTTCATATACAGCAATGGTGAGTTGTAGAGAGGGGCTGGGTATGACCCTAGAAAGTAGGAAGGTATCTTTTCTTTTTTTTTTTTTTGAGATGGAGTCTTGCTCTGTCAACCAGACTGGAGTGTAATGGCATGATCTTGGCCACCACAACCTCTGCCTCCTGGATTCAAGCAATTCTCCTGTCTCAGCCTCCCGAGAAGCTGGGATTACAGGCTTGCACCACCATGCCCAGCTAATTTTTGTATTTTTAGCAGAGACGGAGTTTCACCATGTTGGTCAGGCTGGTCTCGAACTCCTGATCTTGTGATCCACCTGCCTCAGCCTCCCAAAGTGCTGAAATTACAGGTGTGAGCCACCGCACCTGGCTAGGAAGTTATCTTAAGAGAGTATTGTTCAAGAAGCTGACAGAAGGGTCCAGCTAAGAACTAGTGTTTGTTCAGGTGCAGCAGGCTCATGCCTGTAATCCCAGCACTTTGGGAGACTGACTGGAGAGGATCACTTGAGGCCAGGTGTTCAGGATCACCCTGGGCAACACAGTGAGACCTCATCTGTACAAAAAATCCTTTTTTTTTTTTTAAATAAGAGATGGGGTCTCACTATGTTTCCCAGGCTGGAGTGCAGTGGCTATTCACATGCATGATCCCACTACTGATCAGGACAGAAGTTTTGACCTGCTCCATTTCCGACCTGGGCTGGTCCACCCCTCCTTGGGGGACCCGGGAGGTCACCATATTGATGCAGAACTTAGTGTGGACACCCAATCGGCATAGCGCACAACAGCCCAGAACTCCTGGACTCAAGCCATCCTCCAGCCTCAGCCTCCAGAGTAGCTAGGACTACAGGCACGTGCCACCACACTGGCACAAAAAAACTTAAAAAAAAATTAGCCTAGCATGGTGGTACACACCTGTAGTCCCAGCTTGGAAGTCTGAAGTGGGAGGATCTTTGAGCCCGGGAGGTCGAGGGCAGTGAGCCATGTTTGTGCCACTGCACTCCAGCCTGGGTGACAGAGCAAGACCTTGTTTCAAAAAAACCAAAACAAGAAACTAGTGGTTGCTGTGGAGATGGCAGTTTTCTGACCCGGGGGTCCAGTGCTCCACAGCCTTCAGCTTCTTCCAGATCACAGACATCTCTGGTTGCTGGCTTTAGTGGACACTGGGGGGCAGTGTGTTGCTGGGCTGTAGGCCACACCCAGTCCAGGACAAAGTAGGATGAGGGCTGAGGACACAGAGGGGAGTGGTGAACCTAGTAGAGGAAGCCCCTACTGCTTTTGCCCTTAATTGTGAGGTCCTTAGGAATGGATTCCTGTTGCTCAGCCAGGGTTCCTCTTCCCAGGCCCTGGGAGTAAACTGAGGCATGAAGAAGGGAACAGTCAGGGCCCCTTGGGCAGCCTCCTGTCCCTCTTGCAGAGTCACAAGCAGAGATTCCTCCCTTGCCCCTTCCCCCACACCTCCCCAGTCGCAGGCCCCCAGCTGCTGTCCAGACCGGAAGGGAGTCTCTTCCTGCTTGTTTCCTGGAACTGAGTTTGGATAAGGGCAGGAAAGGCCCCCCTGGAAGGAAAGAATATAGGGGTGTGACCTTCATGGAGGTTGAGAGCAGGGGGGCAGGTGAAATTAACAGAATTCAAATTTTTCTGAATCTGGGCCATCCAGATTTTTCCGCTTCTGCTACCCAGAGCTGAGAGCCTGTGGGAGTGGCAGGGAACGACACAGGTCCCACTGAAATGAGGAGAAGGACATTGTACAAAAAAAGGTTTTATTTTGAAGATTACAGAACTTGTGCCATGACCCCACCCGGCCTCCACTTCCAGCAATCCAGGGATCTGTGGTGGGAGCGAGAGTGACAGAAGGGAGAAGGGGAGGAGGGAGGCCCTGTGGGGGTAGGGAAGCAGAGTCAGATGGTTGTTGAGAAGCTTGTGGCCCCCTAAACCTGGGCCTCACTGTCTTTACTCCTCCATACTACAAGAGTGATGAGGAAGGGGATGAGGCAGATGGGGGCTATGATCATGGCCAGGAGTACATCCTCTGGGGGGTCTGAGAAAGTTGGCTGCACCAGGGAGCAGTTGGCAAAGTGGATCTGGTGAGTCTCAAAGATGATCCTCTCTGCCAAGGGATTGGGGAAGCCCAGGTTAAACTCCTCCGCAGAGTGCTCCAAGCAATCTCGCAGGGTGCTATAAGGCCTAGAGGCAGGAGAGGACTTGAGTGAGTGAGGGGGTGGACCCAGGGAGAGAAGTGCCCCACACTCACTCAAGGTCTACCTGCAATAAGCAGGCCCAACCCCGGGCCTGAGCCACCCTCCAGCACCGCCCCTACCTGCTAATCACAGCCCAGTCGCACCAATCCTTTTCGATAGGATCCATTTGATACTTGTAATAATTCCAGCAAAGTTGGACAGCTGCCTCATAGTTCTCCATCATCTTCACTGTAGGTACAGATGCTGCACAATGACCACAGCCCTGCCCCTCCTTCCAAACCCTCCTGCCCAGGTGCCTGCCTTCAAACGGGGGGGGGGGGGGGGGTGCGAACCCTTCAGAAAGTTTCCCTAGCAAGAAGTTCTGGCTGAGGAGAGTCCCAGCTCAGGAATCCTGTAACGACTTCCCTGTGCTAAGCACTTTCCATCCCAGCCTGATAAGAAGTTCCACGTACACCTTTTCCTGGGGTCTTCTCACCCACCTGTGAGGTGGGCCAGTTCAGAGCTGTGCAGGGACTTTGTGGGAAGACAGGGAGAAAGACCACAAGGAACCCCAAGAAAGAACAGAGGGGAGTTTAGTGGGCCATCAGTTGGGGTTGTGCGGGCCTTGTGCGGGCCTTGTGCGGGCCTCGTGGGAAAGGGACTCTCCCCACTGAATTTGCTCTCGTCCTTGCCCTCGGCTACCCTTCCACATCCTGGGTACCCACCTTCTGACCCCGGTGTGCCTGTGGTGGGAAGAGGCTGAGCCAGGGTCTCCTGGGGCTTCAGGACAGCTGTGGGGAGAAGCAGGAGAGGAGGGTGGCATAGCGGGGACCCCAGAAGTGGGGTCTGCGGGGGGGGCGGGGGACTGAGACCCTCTGAAAGCAGGGCTACCATGGAAGAAAAAGAGGAATAATCTAGACCCCATGGACATCCCAGCTGGGGAGGGAGGGCCTGGCACCAGCTCCTTGTCACTCACACCCAGGCCCAAAGCCCCCTCCCCTCTGGCCAGCTCCCAGCCTCCCTTGCCCTCTCCGCGGAGCCGGGGCCCGCACTCCAGCTTTCCCCGGTGGGAAGCAGCTTGAGCTATGCCCGCCCCGAGGTGAGGTCAGGGACCGTCCGAAGGCCAGTGCTGCTCTGTCCGTCGGTCCGCGCCCAAACCCCGGGGCCCATTCCCGCCTCGCCCATCCAGCCCCTCTCCCATCTCCCCTCCGGGGCCTCCTACGCTTCCCGCCCGGGCCTCGCGGCGCCGCGCTCACCGCCCAGTAGGAGGAGGAGGCGGAGCGCTGCCGGCCGCCCAGCGCGGGTCGTCGGGAGCCGGGGGTCGCCGGCGCGCTCCGCTCGGAGCGAGGCCATCGTGCAGCAAGGAGGCGAGGGAGCTGCGGCGGCGCTGAGCCTGGCCCGGGTGTGGGGGCGCCTATATCCCCGGCCCGAGCCGCAGGAAGCCGCGCCGCTTCCTCGGAGGGGCTGGGACGGCGGCGGCCACGTGGGGGGCGGGGGCGACGCCCGGGGCCCGCTGCTGGAGGGGGAGTAGCCGCCGCACCCGCGCCGGGCGCCCGCGGCTCCCTCCGCCTTGCCGGCGTTGGCCCACACTCTCTCGCAGTTCACCCCGCGGGGCTGGACAGCTCCCGGAACCCCGGAACCGGGATCTATTTCTGGGGCTCGGCCGCGCGGCGCGCAGGACTCTCCGGGGTCTCCAAGGAGCCGCTCCCGGACTCGAGTCGCCCCCTCTCTTTCCGGGCTGGAGGGGTCGGCGAGCTGCTCTCTCAGACCCGGAGAAGAGGGAGGGGCTGGGAGCTCCAGCGGCCTCTCGACGCCGCTGCACCTAAGGGGCTGCCCTGGGCTGTGGGGGAAGGGGCTCCTGGAGCTGGGCCGGCCAGCTTAGGGTTCCTTATCTATCCCTGGGAACACCCGCTGTTGTCAGCCCGCCAGTCACAACCAGGGAGAAGCGGGAGTCGGCCCTCCAGAGTCGGGAGAAGATCTGGGGAGTGGGGTAGAGGGAAAACAGAAGTCCTGATACCCTCCCTTCAAGACACCTCCTGGGGCCCAGACCCCACAAACCTGTTGGGAGGCAAAATACGATGACTACATTCCTGGGAAGGAGGTGCCGCAGCTCTTCAGGACCAAGGTTGGGAGAAAGGAGGAAAGGGTTTAGAACCTTCAATGTGGGACTTCATGTGCGGGGTGAGTGTATTACTGTCACCATTTTACAGAAACGCTAAAGTTCGGGGCCAGCAGCCCGGGATTTGAATTCAGAAGCTCTGGGTTCTAATTCTGTCTTCCTCCTTCCCAGTCATAGAGCTTGCATGACGCGTTTACCTTCAGGGCTTACATAAAATAGGAACATTCCGCTCCTCACCAGTGAGGATGGCAGCTGAGAAAGGGCAGTGCGCTCACTGAATGTTAGTTTCCTTTCCTCTTTTCCTAAGCCACTTGTCTAACTGACACTACTAAGGAAGCAGCAAGGCCGAGCCTGGGCCTCCAGGGGCCCTGACTTCAGCCACACCACAGCTGCGGCTTGTGTCCTGGGCCAGAGGTTCATTAGCCTGAAGCAGCTGAGGAGCCCAGGAGCTGGTTTGGCCATGACGTTCAAGTCCCAGACACAGCTGTCAGCACCAAACTTTCCTAAATTACTCCCAGACACTGACCCCTGGACTCAGCTGCTGCTGTTGTCCCAGTTTCTGATTCCTGTCCATCACAAATTATCCATCATGGTCTTTCTTGACGTCTTCATCTCAGGGTCTCAGACTCTTGGATCAAGAGCATGGATAACATGCTGTCCTCCTCTGTGGTCAAGAGGCTGCTTTTGTAAGGAATCCAGTGGGAGAGGGTCAATGGCCTGCTTGACATGAACTCCAAAGTCCTCCTGGTAAGGATCATTTCTACAATGATGCAGAAAAGAGCCAGGCCGTCTCTGAGACACTTCAGGCTGGGACTGAATCTAGTCCTGCCTGCTTGCCCAGGATTGCTCTTTTAAAGAAGGAAGCATGGGAGATTTCTGGGTGCGAAGATGGGAGGAGGGAGCAAGGAGGTGCAGAAAGCAAAACAAGCCATTTTCACTGGGTTAGGGCTAGAGTAAAGGAGCCCATTATGGGTTAGGACTGGGTTTGGGGTCAAGGTTAAAGGTGACAAAAGCAAATGTTGGATTTAAAATAGAGCCTGGGCAATATA
This sequence comes from Callithrix jacchus, assembly GCF_049354715.1. Classification (NCBI taxonomy): domain Eukaryota; kingdom Metazoa; phylum Chordata; class Mammalia; order Primates; family Cebidae; genus Callithrix; species Callithrix jacchus. Next base: position 121,136,131 of record NC_133506.1, read on the forward strand.
GTGAAACCCTGTCTCTACAAAAAAAAAAAAAAAAAAAGCTACAAAAAAATTTTAAAAATTAGCCTGACATAGTGGTGTGCACCTGTAGTGCCAGCTACTCAGGAGGCTGAGGCAAGAGGATCACCTGAGCCCCAGAGGTCGAGGCTGAAGAAAGCTGTGATTGTCTCCAAGAAAAAAAAAAAAAGGACAGTATAGCATTTTATAATAGATAAAAGAAAAAAAATTGATGCAGATTCTGAAGGTAGGTTCTGCCTCTGTCTTACTGCACTTGGGCAGGATATTTCACATCACTGGAGCCCAACATTTTCATGTATAAAATGACCTTAAGATCAAAAAAGAAAATATAGGTAATTTGGTAGGAAGTTCCTATTTATTTTATTTTTATCTTATGTTACTTTTTAGGAACAGGGGCTCACTCTGTTGCCCACACTGGAGTGCAGTGGAGGTATCATGGCACGCTGCAGTCTTGAGCTTCTGGGCTCAAGAGATACTCCTGCTTCAATCTCCCCAGTAGCTAGGACGGCAGGCATATTTTTCATAGATATGGAGTCTTGTTTCGTTGCCGAAGCTGGTCTCGAACTCCTGGCTTCAAGCAATCTTCCTGCCTCAGTCTCTTAAAGTGTTGGGATTCCAGGTGTGAGCCCATTGCACCTGGCCCTCAGGAAGCTTTTTTTTTTTTTGGGGACGGAGTTTTGCTCTGTCACCAGGCTGGAGTGCAGTGGCACGATCTCGGCTCACTGCAACCTCTGCCTCCGGGTTCAAGCGATTCTCCTGCCCCAGCTTCCCAAGTAGCTGGGATTACAGGCATTTGCCACCACACCCGGCTAATTTTTTGTATTTTTAGTAGAGATGGTGTTTCACCATGTTGGCCAGGATGGTCTCGATTGCCTGACCTCGTGATCCGCCTGCCTCGGCCTCCCAAAGTGCTGGGATTACAGGCGTGAGCCACTGTGCCCGGCCAGGAAGTTTTCTTTTTAGCCTAGGGTTGGGGTTAAATTTGCATCATGATGTTGAGACCTCCAAAGGAGAGCTTATTATAGTCATTCCTGAGCATTCGGGTATCCAAACTGCCTAGTTGGAGAATCTGAGAATTTTCTCTTGTTTTGATTTTCCTCTTCCACTTTTCCATGTGAATTGGATGTTTGAATGTTTTTATTGACCTCTGAGGGCATCCTGGGAACTGAGGGTTTACTTTAGGGGTCTTTGGAACTGAACAGGGACAGGAGAGCTCACCTTCCTTTTCCATGTAGCCATAGGAAATAGTCCCATGATCTGATGATCTGTAGCAGTGGGTGGAGGAAGGGCTGTATTATGAACAGTGGCTGGTTTTGTCATGGGAAGTCCCTTGTTTTCCACTCCTGAGGGCCCTCACTTTCCCTTTTTAAATCCCTTTGTGCTTTTGCTATTAAAAAATGCACTTTTTTGGACCGGGTGCAGTGGGTCACACTTGTAATCCCAGCACTTTGGGAAGCCAAGGTGGGCGGTCAAGAGATCAAGACCACCTTGGCCAACATGGTGAAACCACATCTCCACTAAAAATACAAAAATTAGCTGGGCATGGTGTCGCTTGCCTGTAGTCCAAGCAACTTGGGAGGCTGAGGCAGGAGAATCGCTTGAACCTGGGAGGCAGAGGTTGCAGTGAGCCAAGATCATGCCACTGCATTCCAGCCTGGGTGACAGAGGAGACGCCGTCTAAATATATATATATGTATGTGTGTATATACAAAAAGTGTATACATACTTTTTGTCTGGGCGTACCTGTAATCTCAGCACTTTGGGAGTCCAAGGTGGGTGTATCACCTGAGGTCAGGAGTTCAAGACCATCCAGCTTCCAGCTTGATCAACATGATGAAACCCCATCTCTACTAAAATTACAAAAATTATCTGGGTGTGGTGGCACATGCCTATAATCCCAGCCACTTGGGAGGCTGAAGCAGGAGAATTGCTTGCACCTGGGAGGTGGAGGTTGCAGTGAGCCAAGATTGTGCCATTGCACTTCAGCCTGGGCAACAAGAGTGAAACTCCATCTTAAAAAATATATATGCACTTTTTATCCCAGCACTTTGGGAGGCCAAGGCAGGTGGATCACCTGAGGTCAGGAGTTAGAGAACCAGCCTGACCAACATGGAGAAACCCCATTTCTAAAAAAAAAAACCCAAACAATAAAAACACTTTTTAAATCACAAGTATTAATAAGTATATACTAGTTGTGAAATATTTAACCCAGAAAACTTTGTATCCTCACTCCTAGCTCATTTCCCAAATATTTTGGATTTTTTTAAAGCATAAATGTGATTTTATAATATTATTCAGTGACTTTTTTTCTTCTCTTGAAACAGAGTTTGGTTCTGTTGCCCTGGCTGGAGTACAGTGGAGCAATCTTGGCTGACTGCAATCTCCGCCTCCCAGGTTCAAGCGATTCTCCTGCCTCAACCTCCTGAGCAGTTGGGATTACAGGCGCCACCACGCCCAGCTGATTTTTATATTTTGGTAGAGACAGGGTTTCACCATGTTGGTCAGGCTGGCCTTGAACTCCTGACGTCAAGTGACCTGCCTGCCTTGGCCTCCCAAAGCACTGGGATTAGAGGCATGAGCCACCACACCCGCTCTCAGTGACTTTTAAAAACCGTGATACTATTGCTGGGTATGCAGCTCATGCCTGTAGTCCCACAGTTACTCAGGAACCTGAAACAGGAACTTGAGCCCAGGAATTGGAGACTAGCCTGATGATATAGCAAGACTCTGTCTAAAATAATAATAATAACAACGAAAATAAAGAAGCCAGGCACAGTGGCTTATACCTGTAAACCCAACACTTTGGGAGACTAAGGCAGGAGGATCACTCGAAGTCAGGAGTTTGAGAGCAGCCTGGGCAACATGGCAAGACCCTGTCTCTACAAAAAATAAAAATAAATTAGCCAGGCTTCGTGGCGCACATTTGTAGTCCCAGCTACTCAGCAAGCTGAGACAGGAGAATCCCTTGAGCCCAGAATTTCAATTGAGCCATAATCATTCCACTGTACTCCAGCATGGGCTACAGCGTGAGATCTTGTCTCAAAATAGAAAAAGAAGAAAGAAAGGGGAAGGAAAAGGGGGGGAAAGGAAGGAAGACTTAGTAACATGTCTTGGATATTTTTCCATGATACTATATATATATATATACCTCTTTCTTTTTAACTGTACATAGTATTGCCTTTAGTCTTTTTTTCTTATATTCATTCATTTAAAAAATCTAATTTTTTGTTATTTATTTATTTACTTATTTATTTTTGAGACAGAGTCTTGCTGTCACACAGGGTGAAGCGCAGTGGTGTGATCTCAGCTCACTGCAACCTCTGCCTCCCAGGTTCAAGCGATTCTCCTGCCTTAGCCTTAGCCTCCCAAGTAGCTGGGATTACAGGTGCCCCCCACAAGGCCCAATTAATTTTTGTATTTTTAGTAGAGGCGGCATTTCACCATGTTGGCCAGGATGGTATCAAACTGCTAACCTCAAGTGATCCCCCCACCTCGGCCTCCCAAAGTGCTGGGATTACAGGCATGAGCCACCACACCTGGCCCAGAAATCTAGTTTGTTTTTTGTTTTTTTGTGGGTTTTTTTAGATGGAGTTTTGCTTTTGTTGCCCAAGCTGAAGTGCAATGGTGCTATCTTAGTTCACTGCAACCTCTGCCTCCCGGGTTCAAGTGATTCTCCTGCCTCAGCCTCCCGAGTAGCTGGGACTACAGGCGCCCACCACCACGCCTGACTAATTTTTATATTTTTAGTAGAAACAGGGTTTCACCATGTTGGTCAGTCTGGTCTTGAACTCCTGACCTCAAGTGATCCACTGGCCTCAGCCTCCCAAAGTGCTGGAATTACAGGTGTGAGCCATTATGCCCGGCTGGAGATCTAGTTTTTTTTTTTTTTTGAGACGGGGTTTCGCTCTTGTTACCCAGGCTGGAGTGCAATGGTGCGATCTCAGCTCACCGCAACCTCCGCCTCCTGGGTTCAGGCAATTCTTCTGCCTCAGCCTCCTGAGTAGCTGGGATTACAGGCACGCACCACCATGCCCAGCTAATTTTTTGTATTTCTAGTAGAGACGGGGTTTCACCATGTTGATCAGGATGGTCTCGATCTCTTGACCTCGTGATCCACCCGCCTCGGCCTCCCAAAGTGCTGGGATTACAGGCGTGAGCCGCTGCGCCCAGCCAATCTAGTTTTTAAGGTTCTTACACATTTCCTTATTCCTCTGCCCCTACCACCTAGTGCTTAGAAAGAGAAGGATCTGGTTCTTGTCCAGCTGGACATTGTCCTGAGACTTCTGGCCCCAACGTAGGTTAATTCCTCATGAGCAGGGATCCTACTACCATCCTACTTCCATTTCTCTTCTTGCTACAGGGGCATCCTGCCTGGAGCAGGGCAAGAGGTGACTTGACCCTTCGAAAGAGTGGCATCTCTAATCTTGAACCTCCACTCCTACCACACACACAAATTCAGAGCCACCCAGGAGGAAGTAAAAAGCGTTGGGGCCTTCTACATTGTGAAGCTATATGTGGGGCATCCTGGAATAAGCATCTCTATGGTGCACCGACATTCACACATGCTGGTCTCTCCCCTCCCCGCTGTCTGAAAAATGAAGAGCAGAGCACAAAAGAAGATGTAAGAAAGAGTCAGGGTTGGGGAAGCCAGGAGTCCCGGCTGGTAGGGGCTGGTCCTTCCTGACTAGAGAGAAGAGACCGACTTCTTGAGAGGGAAAGGAGACAGCAGGGAGAACTAGAGGAGCTATAGCCATGGAGCCAGCTTAGGGAGAGAAGACAAAGGATTGGAGACACAACTGCTCCATCTGTCCCCAGACTCCTAATCTTCAGAGCGATGGCACACCTGGGAGGAGCCTGACTGCATTTCAAGGGGGAAAATGGTCACTGGGCCGGGAGTGGTGGCTCACGCCTGTCATCCCAGCACTTTGGGAGGCCCAGGCAGGTGGATCATCTGAGGTCAAGCATTCGAGACCAGCCAGACCAACATGATGAAACCCCATCTCTACTAAAAATACAAAAAAATTTGCTGGGTGTGTTGGCTGTGCCTGCCTATAATCCAGCTACTTGGGAGGCTGAGGCAGGAGAATCGCTTGAATCCAGGAGGCAGAGGTTGCAGTGAGCCGAGATTGTGCTATTGCACTCCAGCCTAGGCAACAAGAGTGAAACTCTGTCAGAAAAAAAAAGGCCGTTGGAGAAAACAGGCTCTTTCCAGAGAAATTAATCAAGTCATATTACTCATCAACTGCTGGGGATCTAACAGTCACTACCATTTATTGAACACTTACTACAGGCTACACAGTGTGTCTACTGACACATATGCTGAAAGCTTTGCATATATCTCTTAAAGCCACACCACTATAACATCAGAATTATCTTCTCCATGTGTGAAATGGGGAAACAGGAGGAGAAAGTTTACTGTCCCAGAGCTAGCAACTGGCAGAGCCAGGGTTTAAACCCAGGATAGCTTGATTTTAAGGTTCACTTCTTAACCATTCTGATTTATTACCTCCTCTCACTCCAGATCAGAATACTAATTTCTTACTGGGTCTGGAAAGGAGGAGAGAAGGATAGAGAGTTTCTCCCAGGACCAGATGGACTCCTCTACAAATAGGAAGATCCCCAGACTATGTGCACACACCCTCCTCCTCCTTCCTTCTCCAACCCAAGCTGGACCATGACATCACATGGTGGAGGCTGTTTTGAAAAAGAACCCAGGCCAGATTTAAAAGAATGATGCTCAGGCAGCGTGACTCTCAAGGACTATGGCCAAATGACCCACAGCACACACCCAGCAGTGCTGAGAACATAGCTAGTCCCTTGGCACCTGGGGCTGACTCATGGTTGCTGTAGGACCCAATGCCAGATGCCAGGATTGCTTTCTTCCTCCATTAATTAGGGCTGTCCTGTGAAACCCTCCTCAGGAACCTTTCTACCCTATCCCAGGACCCCAGGAGCCTGGATACTGTTTAGCACAGGGTACTTATGTTTTGTTTACCAAGCCTTGAAGATGACAAGCAATATGCTCATATGCTCAATGCATCAGACAAATTGTTTTATTTAAAACTGAACTATTAAATTAAGTATTGGGCTGAGCACGGTGGCTTATGCCTGTAATCCCAGCACTTTGGGAGGCCAAGGAGGGTGGATCACAAGGTCAGGAGTTCAAGACCAGTCTGACCAAAATGGTGAAACCCCATCTCTACTAAAAATACAAAAATTAGCTGGGTGTGGTGGCAGGTGTAATCCCAGCTACTCAGGAGGCTGAGGCAGAGAATTGCTTAAACCCAGGAGGTAGAGGTTGCAGTGAGCCGAGATCGTGCCACTACACTCCAGCCTGGGTGATAGAGCGAGACTCAATCTAAAAAAATAAATTATTATTATAGCTACTCACTTTACAGACAAGAAAACTGAGGCTCAAAGATTAAGTAAGGGCCAGGCATGGTGGCTCACTCCTGTAATACCAGCAGTTTGGGAAGCTGAGGTGGAAGGAGGATTGCTTAAGCCCGGGAGCTTGAGACAGGCCTAGGCAATATAGAGAGACCCCATCTCTACAAAACATTATCTGGGCCCAGTGGTGTGTGCCTGTAGTCCCAGCTACTTGAAAGGCTGAGGTGGAAGGATTGCTCGAGCCCAGAAGTTGAGGCTGCAATGAGCATGATCATGCCATGGTACTCCAGCCTGGGCAGCAGAGCAAAACCCCAAAAATTAAAAATATTTGTATTTTACTAAATACAATTTTTGTATTCTAGTAAAAATACGAAAATTAGCCAGGCACGGTTGCAGATACCTGTAATCCCAGCTACTTGGGAGGCTGAGGCAGGAGACTTGCCTGAACCCGGCAGGTGGAGGTTGCAGTGAGCTGAGACTGCGCCACTGCACTCCAGCCTGGGCCACAAGAGTGAGACTCCATTGGGAAAAAAATGAAACAAAAAAAACAACCAAACAGAATTAAGTTAACCTCTTCACTGCATCCAACAGAGGAAAATACTTGTCTCATGTCCTTGAACAGCCATCAATCAACCCACGTTAAAAAAAAAAATTAACACAAATCCCATAAGAAATTCTACTGAGGGCCGAGCGCAGTGGGTCAGGCCTGTAATCCCAGCACTTTGGGAGGCTGAGGCAGGTGGATCACCTGAGGTTAGGCGTTCAAGACCAGCCTGGCCAATGTGGTGAAATCCTATGTCTACTAAAATACAAAAATTAGCCAAGTATGGTGGCACATGCCTATAATTCCAGCTACTTGAGAGGTTGAGGCAGGAGAATAGCTTGAACCCAGGAGGCGGAAGTTGCAGTGAGCCGAGATTGCACCACTGCACTCCAGCCTGCATAAAAGAGCAGGACTCTGTCTCTTTTTTTTTTTTTTTTTTTGAGATGGAGTTTCCCTGTTGTTACGCAGACTGGAGTGCAATGGCATGTTCTCGGCTCACCACAACCTCCGCCTCTTGGGTTCAAGCAATTCTCCTGCCTCAGCCTCCCGAGTAGCTGGGACTACAGGTGCGCGCCACCGTGCCCAGCTAATTTTTGTATTTTTAGTAGAGACGGGATTTCACCATGTTGACCAGGATGATCTGGATCTCTTGACCTCATGACCCATCCGCCTCAGCCTCCCAAAGTGCTGGGATTACAGGCTTGAGCCACCGAGCCTGGCCGGACTCTGTTTCAAAAAAAAAGAAGAAAGAAAGAAAGAAAAAGAGAGAGAGAGAGAGAAGGAAGGAAGGAAGGAAAGAAAGACAGACAAGACATTCTATTGAGAACCCTCTAACTGATAAGGCACCCAGGGGCATTGAAAAAAAAAAAAAAAAAAAGAGGCTGGGCAAGGTAGCTCATGCCTGTAACCCCAGCACTTTGGGAGGCCGAGGAGGGCAGATCACCTGAGGTCAGGAGTTAGAGAAAAGCCTGGCCAACATCGTGGAACCCTGTCTAAAAATAAAGATTAAGTAACTCATCCAAGCTAAAGCCTAAGCACCTAACATCTGCCACACAATACCTGATAGAAGTCAACCTGCTAGAGAGAATCGAATAGGAAAGAATGAGGAAGATTGACCAGACAGGCAACCCCACAGGGCTCCTCACGGCACAGACGGCTTTCCCCATGCAGTACTGCCCTCTCCTGATTATGCTTACTTTGTCTATAGACAGTACCTTTTTACATTCTTTCCTGCAAGACTCTAACACATTAGAGGGACAGTGGAAAAAGTAATACATTATTTTGTAGCTCATGAGGAAAGATCTAACATGTTAAGCAAAAATGGCACTAATAACACATGTGTATTTAATGTGTGATGTCTGTAATGTGAGCATAAGTAATACTAAAAAAGGCAATATTTTCCTCATCTGTAAAATGGGGGAGATAATAATATCTGTAAGTTACAAGATATAAAGCACTTAAAGCACAACTTGGCCCATAGTTAGTACTACTTATTCCTTTTTTTTTTTGAGATGGAGTTTTACTCTTGTTGCCTAGGCTAACATGTTATGGCGCAATCTTGGCTCACTGCAACCTCCACCTCTCGGGTTCAAGCGATTCTCCTGCCTCAGGCTCCCAAGTAGCTGAGATTACAGGCATGCACCACCATGCCCAGTGAATTTTGTATTTTCAGTAAAGACGAGGTTTCTCCGTGTTGGTCAGGCTGGTCTCAAACTCCCAACCTCAGGTGATCCGCCCACCTCAGCTTCCCAAGATACTGGGATTATAGGTGTGACCCACCACACCTGGCCAATGCTACATTATTCTTATTACTGCCTTAGTGCTGAGGAGCACACACTTTGGAGTCAAGTAGACCTGGGTCTGCAATCCAGCTCCATCGCTTATTTGACTGTATCAGACTTTGTGTGGCCGGGCGTGGTTCCTCACACCTCAAACACAGGCAGGCAGATAACCCAAGGTGAGGAGTTCAAGACCAGTGTGGTCAATATGGTGAAATCCCGTCTCTACTGAAAATACAAAAAATTAGTCAAGAGCAGTGGTGCATACCTGTAGTCCCAGCTTCTGGGAGGCTGAGGCAGGAGACTCGCTCGAACCTGAGAGGTGGAGGTTGCAGTGAGCCAAGATTGCACCACTGCAGTCCAGCTTGGGCGACAGAGTGAGACTTTGTATAAATAAAAAAAAGACTTCGGTGCATGTTACTTAACTCCTCTGAGCTTGTATTCTTATCTGAAAAATGAGATTGCTATCATGTATCTGGCTGAGCAGCAGAGTTAAAATACATAAAGCATTTGGCCCAATGCCTGGCACTACTAAGCATGCGATAAATGGAAGTTACTATCATAATGTATAACACATATTATGACAACTATATTTCCATGATATTCTGGGATCTTTACAGTTTCATAATTTTGCTCTTTCTACTATACAACACTCCTTTGATCGAAAAGAACATAGACTTTGGAGTCAGACAGGCTTAGCCTGGATTTGAATTGCAGCTCTCCTTCTTACCAGCCTAGGGCCATGGAAAATGTTGTCCATTTCCCTAAGCCTCAGTGTCCTTCTCTGTAAAATGGGGATAATACCTGACTCCCAGGCTTTTGCCAGGATTACATTAGATTCTTACCCAGTGCAATGTCTAGCGATAATATAAATGCTAAAAGCCACTTGTTAAATGTATAGATATATGTGATTTATGTGATTTATTTTTGTTCCTCTATATACAGTATCGTGGATATAGTTTGTAGATGTGTGTACTGTGAATACAACGGTCACTTCTCTTGTTCTCAAAGTATCTGTGTGGCCCGGTGTTTCAGCCTAGACACAGAAGGGTTCAAAAGGCCATAGCATCAGCAGCGTGGGACCCTGCTGATAGGGAAGAGAGAAGGGGAAGTCACAGAACCAGGGGAAACTCCCTTTTCCTGTCTGGCTGGGATTTGTTTGTCTTCCACACAGGCTGTATGTTCCCTGTTGATATGGGGGTCTGCCAAGTGTCCAGCTTTGATTGGCATCTCCAGTACAGAGGAAGTAAGGAGCCCCTTAACTTTCAGTTCTTTTCCTCCTGAAAAGAACTTGCAGACTAGAGTCCCAAACACGTTCTCTTTCTGGCACCACTGGTGAGAGCAGAAAGCATTGGAGAAAATCCAGAATCATGATGTCAGAGCGAGAAGACCTCAGAGAAGGGAGGCGGTATAGAGGAGTGGTTCCGAGCATTGATTGGGGGGGTCAGAATGACCAAACCCAAATCCTGGCCATACCACTTACCAGCTGGATGACCTGGGGAAGGTTATAGAATCTCTCTAAACCTTAGTTTTCTCAGCTGTAAACTGGGGTTAAGAATATTCCTGATTCATATGAAATCAGATGATTTGTATAAAGCTCTCAGGACAGTGTCAGGCACATAGTAAGTACTCAGTATTTGAAAACCATTACCATTTTCTCTTGTTCTGCTAGTTAATTTTCACAGTTGAGGACCCTAATGGCCAGAAAGGAAGCACAGCTCATTAGCTGTCCACCCAATCGGAGCTACTTCCCAGGCAGGGCTGTGCCAAAGGCGTATTCTGAGGGATCAAGACCCTGCATTAACTGTGCTGAGAGCAAGGACTGGCAGCACCACCCTAGCTGTGGGATTGAGATTTGAGGGTATGTGCAGATCAAGGCATGACTCCCACCCACATGACTGCCCAGAAGAGAAAGTCTCTTCCTGCTGGAATTATTTATTTTGTAATTCACAAAAACTAAGGAAGCCCTTTCTGATATTTTGGCTTGGAGGCTCAGAGTTTAAATTTGTAACAGCCATGGACAAGGGTTTATTGTGGGCCTGCTCTTACTTGCTGAATTGAATTCATTATTATGATCCCTAAGCAACCAGGGGTCAGGAGCTAAGTACCTAAGGCAGAAAGCTAGGATTTTGCGATCAGAGGACAAAGTGTCCAGGAATGGAGAGGCTTCAGAAATTGAGCCCTGTTTCCAGGCTCTGTTATGTCCAGACCTCAACTTGCTTTGGAGCCACCTTCACCTCTAAGTGTTCAGGGAGGGGTCTGGCATTTCAACGGGCCCCACCAAGTCCTGGGCAGCAGCCCCGGTTTCTGGTGACCTTTGTGCAGCTTTTGGGTTGTGCTTCGCTTTGTTTTCTTGTTTGTTTCTTCATGGCAGGGTGGCCTTTCCCTGCTTCTGGGTGGGAACTGGGGGGAGGGAGGATGGTTTGCTCCCATCTCCACAGCTGTGTTTACACTTCCCTGTCAGGGACTGTCTGGGGCCCAGCCTTTCCTCAGTCCTCTGTGTCCCCTCCGAAAACTGCTATTTGATATCTCTGTGGGCATTACAAGGGAGGGGCACAACAGGCCAAGGGGATCCGAAGGGGGCTCAGGTTGGAAGGCAGGAATACTAGTGCAGAGAGCTCTGTTTGAATTCTGAGAAGCATCATCCCCTTCCCTTTCTACCAGTGGCCTGAGGACCAGCAGGGGCCGAAAGTACACTTAGAACTCGCCTGTCCCAGAAGGACTAGGACATGTGACCTGTTGTTTCTAATCATGGGCTTAAACACAATCTTGCTTTGTGATGGGGATGTTAGTGCACAGAGCGGAGTGGCCTTCCCGAAGGCTTCGCTGGGGCCAGTGGTCAAAGATACAGCATGTTAAAGCCAAGAAGATCATTCTAAAATATAAGCAAATTAAAAAGGATTTAAGAAAATGGCCAAGTAAATAATGCTCTTCTTCTCCAGGGAGCAAGTTGAGCTGGTATTAATCAGTATACTAGGGTTGCTGGACTCTGGGCCAAGCCCAGGAGAGTAACTGCCAAGGCAAATCAGGCATCAGGTTTCAAAAATTAAACACATAATTTTATTTTTCTGCAATAGGGAACTTTCAGAAAAAGAACCAGCCCCATTAAACTACTCAGCACACTTTGTCCAGTTTCTTTCAGCCCCAGAGGCCTCCAATTTAAGAGCAAGATGAGCAACTGGAAGCCAGGAGTGACATAGTTATTCCCTTCTGCCATTAACTGCCTGGGGGTGGAGCTGGGAGGAGTGGGGCAGGGGTGGTTGTCCTGTTTTTCAAAGGTCCAGTTGCTGACCACTTGCCAGCAGTTTTTCTACGAATTTATAGGACAAAGACCTGAAGGGCTGCAAAAGAAAAAGATTTGTAGAGGAAGAGCTAGCCAAAGGTTGGCTGGCAGTATCTCAGGAAATGTCAGCTAAGAAAGGGTCCAGTCTCAGGAAAAACTCTCCCATCACAATGAGGAAGAACCAAATTTTCCTCCAAGAACCTCATGCTTATTGGTGATGTGAAAAGTTGTTATTATTATTATCATTATTATTATTGAGACAGGTTCTCATTCTGTTGCCCAAGCTGGACTGCAGTGGTGCAATCACGGCTCACTGTAGCATTGACTTTCCAGGCTCAGGCCCACACAACCATGCCTGGTTAATTTTTTTGTAGAGATGGGATTTCACCATGTTGCCCAGGCTGGTCTCGAATTCCTGAGCTCAAGCAATCTGTCTGCCTAATTCTCCCAAAGTGCTGGGATTACAAGTGTGAGCCACTGCACCCAGCCGAAGAAGTTGTGATTTTTGTTGTTGTTTTTGTTTTTGTTGTTAGAGACGGGGTCTTGCTATGTTGCCCAGGCTGGAGTGCAGTGGTTATTCACAGGTGCCAACCTACCACTGATCAGCACGGGAGTTTTGACCTGCTCCATTTCTGACCTGGGCCAGTTCACCCGTCCTTAGGCAACCCGGTGGTCCCCTGCTCCTGGGAGATCACCATATTGATGCCGAACGATCAGCATAGCACACTACAGCCTAGAACTCCTGGACTCAAGCCATCCTCCCACCTCAGCCTCCCGAGTAGCTGGGACTACAGGCACGCGCCTCCATGCCCAGCTTTTTTATTTTTATTTTTTTGAGACAGAGTTTTACTCTTGTTGCCCAGGCTGGAGTGCAATGGCACGATCTTGGCTCACCGCAACCTCCGTCTCCCGGGTTCAAGCAATTCTCCTGCCTGAGCTTCCTGAGTAGCTGGGATTACAGGCATGTGCCACCATGCGTGGCTAATTTTTGTATTTTTAGTAGAGATGGGGTTTCTCCATGTTGGTGAGGCTGGTCTCAAACTCCCACCCCAGGTGATCCCCCCAACCTCAGCTTCCCAAATTGCTGGGATGACAGCTGTGACTGTGCCCAGCCCGAAAGTTGTTTTTATAATTCTTCAGTGAATGAGGGTTATGAAGCCCTGTGTGTAGTCCTATCACCGTGGAGGTAAAAGAGGTTTACAGTGTAGCAGTGAGTGTAAAGTGATACTGAAGTTGAAGGGCTGGGAAATCCAGGAGGACTGGAAGGCTTAAAGAGGAGAGGGGGCTTAGGTTGGGCTGTACATCAGATTCTGATCTACAGCTTTAGCATAAATCCCTTCAACTTCCTTTCCACCTCAAAATATTTCTGGAACCATAGTTTGTTAGGTCAAAATGTCTTTGTGATTATTCTCTTGTTACTTGGCAACCTCTCCTAAGGCAGTGTTGTCCAATCCTGTGGCTTCAGTTACCATCAATATATTGATGGTTTCCAAATCTCTCACTAGTCTCTCTCCTGACATTCAGATCTTCCAGACATCTCTCCTTAGTTAAACCACATTCTTTCTTCCAACAATTATTAATATACAATGATTCTCAAACTTCACTACACATTGTAATCACCTGGATGCTTTAAAAACTCTTGAAGTTTTGTACTGATCTGGCAAGAAAAAACAAAAACAAAAACAAAACTCTTGAAGCTCAGGCCATGCCCTAGACCAATTAATCAGACTTTTTGGTGTAGGAAGTGGGCATCAGTAGTTATTAAAGCTCCTCAAGCTCCCCAGTTGTGAGCCAAGTTTGAGAACGACTTGTCTAGAAGGCAGTGGGAATAGAAAGGAATGTCACTGCAAATTGCAAGTATAAAGGAATATTTGCCTTGATTTGGTAGTTAAATAGTGGCAAGGGAAAAACAGCAAAGTTAAAGTTTTTTATAGGAGGGAAAAGAATACTAAATCTGGATGGAATCCAGCGACCTGAGTTTAAAACCTAGCAGAATTATTCATCTGTGTAAGGCAAGTCTTTTTTTTTTTTTTTTTTTTTTTTTTTTTTTTGTGTTGGAGTTTAGCTCTTATTGCCCAGGCTGAAGTGCAATGGCGCAATCTCAGCTCACCACAACATCCGCCTCCGCTTCCTGGGTTCAAGCAATTCTCCTGCCTCAGCTTCCCAAGTAGCTGAGACTACAGATGCCTGCCACCATGCCCGGTTAATTTTTGTATTTTTAGTACAGACGGAGTTTCATCATGTTGGCCAGGCTGGTCTAGAACTCCTGACCTCAGGTGATCCGCCTCGACCTCCCGAAGTGCTAGGATTACAGGTGTGAGGCACCACACCTGGCAAGGCAAGTCTTTTAACTCCTTTATGCCAGAATAACCTGATGTGTAAACTGAAGTTGTCCTATGTATACTTCATAGGGTTGTTATGAAGATTTCTTGAAAAAAAATGAACATTATAAGCTTTTCTAATTATATGCTTTGAGACAAAATCAAAATCAAGTATTATTTTGTATTTTTAATTTTTAAATGTAAAAATTTGTATTTTGAAATAATTTCAGATTTACTAGAGTTGCAAATATGGTAGCATTCCTATATGTCCATCAAACTTCCTGAATTACAATGATTAAAACCAGGAATAAGATTGATAAGATACTATTAACTAATCTAGAGACTTTATTCTAATTTCATCAAGTTATCCCACTGATGTTTTCTCCACCAGGGTTCAATCTAAGATCACACATTACATTTAGTTGTTATATCTCCTCAGTCTCCCAATCTGAGATGTTTCCTCACCCTTTGTCTTTCATGACCTTGACACTTGAAGATTCTGGCCAGTTATTTTGTAGATTGTCACTCATTTTGGATTTGTCTGATGTTTCCTCATAATTAAATTAAACTTATGCAGGCAGGGCATGGTGGCTCATGCCTTTAATCCCAGCACTTTGGAAGGCTGAGGTGGGTAGATCACCTGAGGTCCAGAGTTCGAGACCAGCCTGGCCAACATGGAGAAACCCCATCTCTACTAAAAATACTGTTAACCACGTGTGGTGGTGCATGTCTGTAATCCCAGCTACTTGGGAAGCTGAGGCAGGAGAATTGCTTGAACCTGGGAGGCAGGGGTTGCTGTGAGCTGAGATTGCACCTTTGCACTCCAGCCTGGGCAACAAGAGTGAAACCCCGTCTCAAAACAAACAAACAAAAACAGAAAAATTCAACTTATGCATGTTTGTCAAGAATACCACAGAAGTAATTTTGTGTGCTTCTCATTGCATCATGTTGAGAGGGTCCTGGTAAGAATACCTTTCAGCTGGGGGCAATGGCTCACGCCTATAATCCTAGCACTTTGGGAAGCCAAGGCAGGAGGATGGCTTGAGCCCTGGTGTTCAAGACCAGCCTGGGCAACACAGCAAGACCCTGTCTCCTGAAAAAAGAAGAGGGAGGCAGGGCGTGGTTGCTCACGCCTGCAATCTCAGCACTTTGGGAGGCTGAGGTGGGAGAATCACCTGAGGTCAGGAGTTCCAGAGTAGCCTGGCCAACTTGGTGAAACCACATCTCTACTAAAAATACAAAAATTAGTCTGGCATGGTGGCACGGGCCTGTATTCCCAGCTGCCCCGGAGGCTGAGGCAGGAGAATGGCTTGAGCCCAGGAGGTGGAGGTTGCAGTGAGCCGAGATTGCAGCACTGCACTCCAGCCTGGGCGATAGAGCTAGACTCTGTCCCCCCCTCCAAAAAAAAGGAGAGGAAGAAGAAAACAGTACCTCTCACCATTAGCGATGTTAACTTTGATCACTTGGTTAAGGTGATGTCTTGTAACTAGATATCTTGTGGGGATTAATTTTGATACAAGGCTATAATTTTGATTCTAAGTGACTAGAACAACTATGGACAGAAATAGGGAGATAAGACATAAATAAAGGACTTAGAGCCCATAGACCGGTGTCTGGGGAACTGGTAGGGGTGGAGCATTGGTATGAAGCGTCGATATGAAGGTGCTCTAGGTTGGCGTCAAACGCTGGAGTGAGATGTGGCTTGTCACCAGCGTGTGGGGATGGCGCATTTGCTGAATAGGGTCTTCAGGAAGATATTAGTGGCTCTGCGAAGGTTTCCCCAGAGCCCTTCCCCTCCCCTCCCAGCGCCGTTTTGTAAGCCGTCAGGCTGGCTGAACCCACCAAGACTCCTGAGTGCGGGTTTTTGGTGGCAAATGACAGACGTGTGTCCTCCCGGCACGAGTAGGTCAATGCGCACGCGCCCGGAGGAGGCGCGGGGCGGGGCGCGGCGCAGGGGTGGGAGCGCGGCGCGCATGCGTCCTAGCGGCTGGTCCCTGCGGCTCGGGATGGAGGGTGAGTGAGTAAACAAGCCTGGGCCGGGCGGTGGGGCCGGGCCTCCTCCCCTCGCCGCCCGGGACCTGAGAGAGGGAGAGGCGGAGGGATCAAGGAATTGGAAGGAATCCGAGGGACACACTGCCTGCCTGGCCCGGGGTAGCAGGCCCCTCTCCCCATTCCAAGGGCTGAGGGAATGGGGGCGACAGGGCGAGAGAGCCCCAGGCGAGGACAGCGTCTGAGGACAGCGGGGGCGGGCTCGGGGACGGGGAATCCCGTTGGACAGCGGGGTGGGCCGGTGGGCGGGAGACCCAGCGCCCAAAGGGCGAGGGTGGGCGGTGGCACCTGCGGGGGCCTTTAATAAGGTGGACTCTGGGGACCTGGAGCTGTGCTCGGTGAGGGCTAGAGACCGGAACTGAGCTTGGGATGGCTTTCGGGGATGTTGAGGAAGGGGTAGTAGTAAAAACAGGGCCAGGACTAGGGCGAGGTGAGTAAGGCTCCCAAGGCACAAAGTGTAAAGGAGTACCGACTCAGGGTCTTGCTAGTGCAGGGAGCGCCTCCTCACGTGCGTCCTGGCCCTGAGCAAGAATCTCCTTCACTCCAGACTTTTGGTCTCACCCAGTGATCGCTCATCCCCCACCATTCTCCCGAGGTTCAAAGGATATAAATAAAAGTGCCTTGAGGCAAAGACAAGGTGTTGTATTTGGGACAGGCCTGTTAGGAAATGTGGGGCAAACTTTTATTTCAATGAAAAGTGACTACTGAGGAATTGTTTGTTGAGCAGGGAAGGTAAGGGATGCGGAAGGATATTAGTGCCCCCCGTGGAATGTGGAGGCATATGTACGGTGAAAATAGGGTTGTAAATGGTGTAGCCCAGCTCGGTAGGAACCTGAGGCTTGGCAGGGGGAGAAGGACGGCAAAGAGCTCAGATAGACTAGCAATTAGCTGTGTGCAAGGATGGCGTAGAAAACGTGAGTCTCTTTCTCCATGTTTGCTGCCATGCTGCCGTTGGAAAGAAAAATTCCCACACCCAGTGCATTTTAAGTTTAGGAAACTGATACGGAAAGAGGTTTCCAGCCTCAGAAGTTGCTAACTCTATTAGAGGTTTCTGTGAAAGCTTGTCTATTTTAAGCCCTGGAATCCCCAGATAATGCCTTCAATAAAAGAGATTACTTACATAGGAGAGAGTGTGTATGTTAGGAGATAAGGACTTTAGGCTGGGTCCGGTGGCTCACATATGTAATCCCAGCATTCAGGAGGTTGAGGCAGAATAGCTTGAGCCCAGCAGTTTGGGACCCGCCCGGGCAACAATAGTGAGACGTCATTTCTAAAAAAAAATAGCCAGCAGTGGTGGTCTGCTTCTATAGTCCCAGCTACCTGGGAGGCTGAAGCAGAAGGATTGCTTGAGCCTGGGAGGTCAAGGTTGCAATGAGCTCTGATCCTGCCACTGCACTCCAGGCTGGATGACAACTTGTGAGACTCTGTCTCAAGAAAAAAAAAAAAAGTCGGGAGCAGTGGTTTAGGCCTGTAATCCCAGCACTTTGGGAGGCGGAGGTAGACAGATCACTTGAGGCCAGGAGTTTGAGACCAGCCTGGGCAACGTGGCAAAACTCCATCTCTACTAAAAATACAAAAATTAACCAAATGTAGTGGCACACGCCTGTAGTCCCAGCTACTTGGGAGGGCTGAGGCATAAGAAGCACTTGAACCTGGGAGGTGGAGGTTGCAATGAGCTTAGATTGCGCCACTGCACACTAGCCTGGGCAACAGAGTGAGATGCTGCCTTGAAGAAAAAAAGAGGCCAGGCGTGGTGGCTCAGGCCTGTAATCCCAGCACTTTGGGAGGCCAAGGCAGGCGGATCACTTGAGGTCAGGAGTTCGAGACCAGTCTGGACAACATGGCGAAACTCATCTCCACAAAAAATACAAAAATTAACTGGGTGTGGTGGTGGGCACCTGTAATCCCAGATACTCAGAGGGTTGAGGCATGAAATTGCTTGAACTGGGGAGGTGGAGGTTGCAGTGAGCCAAGATTGCACCACTGCACTCCAGCCTGGGCGACAGAGCAAGACTCTGTCTCAAAAAAAAAAAAAAAGGTTGGGGTGGGGGAGAGAGAAGTACTTAAAAACACACAGATAAAAGCAGAAAGGACCATCTATAAAACTGTAATAATGTTATTATTGTCAAGGTTTATGCTTAGTGTTGTATATCACAAACATAATGAATCAACTCCAAAGGCAGGGATGTATGTTTTATTCACTGATGTACCCCAAACACCTAAAACAGTTGCCTAACACATAGTAGGTACTACTATTAAGTATAATAGTAGGTGCTCAACATATAGTAGTGGAATAAATAGTGGGGAAATTTCTGGCACTGGGAGTCAGGTGATTTGGATGCTAGTATTATCAGTAATTGGCAGAGTACTTGTATGGCAATTGTGGAACTTGATGCTAAGGCCCAGCTTAAAACTCCTTAAAGTGTAAATGACTTCTTCATTATGATGGTTACATTTGTGCTCTTTGAAACAGCACTAGAATAAGCAGGCTGGAACTAAAAATGAAATTTTACTCCCAAGAAGACATTTGGGAGAAGGGAAAGGTGAGAAAAATGTAGTCAGGCTTGTTTCTTATATATTTGCCTTTGAATTATGCCTTTAAACAACCAATTTAAGGCTGGGCACTGTGGCTCACACCTGTAATCCCAGTACTTTGGGAGGCCAAGGTGGGAGGATCACTTGAGTTCAGGAGTTCAAGACCAGCCTGGCCAGCATGGCATAACTCTGACTCTACAAAAACATTAAAAAATTAGCTGGGCGTGGTGGTGTGGGCCTGTAGTCCTAGCTACTCAGAAGGCTGAGTTGGGAATATTGCTTAAGCCCAGGAGGCAGAGGTTGCAGTGAGCCAAGATCAAGCCACTGCATTCCAGCCTGGGCAACAGAGCAAGACCCTGTCTCAAAAACAAAACAATAAAAAACTGATTAAAAATATTTTTTCATGGCTGGGCGCGGTGGTTCACGCCTGTAATCCCAGCAGTATGGGAGGCCGGGGCGGGTGGATCACGAGGTCAAGAGATCAAGACCATCCTGGTCAACATGGTGAAACCCCATCTCTACTAAAAATACAAAAAATTAGCTGGGCATGGTGGCACATGCTGTAATCCCGGCTACTCAGGAGGCTGAGGCAGGAGAATTGCCTGAACCCAGGAGGCGGAGGTTGCGGTGAGCCGAGATCGCGCCATTGCATTCCAGCCTGGGTAACAAGAGCGAAACTCCGTCTCAAAAAAATATACATATTTTGTCTATTTTTAATTTTTTTTTTGAGGCAGAGTCTTGCTTTATTGCCCAGGCTGGAGTGCAGTGGCATGGTCTCGACTCACCACAGCCTCCGCCTCCTGGGTTCAAGTGATCTTCCTGCCTCAGCCTCCTGAGTAGCTGGGACTACAGGCATGTGTCACCATGCCTGGCTCATTTTTGTATTTTTAGTAGAGATGAGGTTTCAGTATGTTGGCCAGGCTGGTCTCAAATTCCTGACCACATGATCCACCTGTCTTGGCCTCCCAAAGTGCTGGGATTACTGGTGTTAACCACTGCGCCTGACCTATTTTTAATTCTTATGATCTGAAACCTGGCTTCCTTGCTCCTTTAGGTAATAGTTCCTGCCCTTTGATTTGCTCTTAATATGAACATGTTGGCCAGGTGCTATAATCCCAGAAGTTTGGGAGGCCGAGGCAGGCAGATCACGAGGTCAGGAGATCAAAACCATCCTGGCCAACAAGGTGAAACCCTGTCTCTACTAAAAATACAAAAATTATCTGGGTGTGGTGGTGTGCATCTGTAGTACCAGCTACTTGGGAGGCCGAGGTAGGAGAATTGCTTGAACCCCAGAGGCGGAGATTGCAGTGAGCTGAGATCATGCCACTGCACTCCAGCCTGGCAACAGAATGAGAAAATGTCTCAAAAAAACAAAAACAAAAAGCCATGTAACAATTCATGTTATTAAGTGTATCTTTTTCTAGTCTTGGATTAAGTTTAAAAAGTTTCCACTTTGGGCCCCTGTGCTGTGGCTCAAGCCTGTAATCCTAACACTTTGGGAGGAGGCCAAGGGATGGATCACTTGAAGTCAGGAGTTCAGGACCAGCCTGGCCAACATGATGAAACCCCATTTCTATCAAAAATACAAAAAAATTAGCCAGGCGTGGTGGCACACCCCTGTCATCCCAGCTACTTGGGAGGCTGAGGAACAAGAATCCCTTTAACCTGGGAGGTGGTGGAGGTTGCAGTGAGCCAAGATTGTCTAGCCTGGGCGACAAAGCGAGACTCTGTCTCAAAAAAAAAAGTTTCTACTTTGTCCACTATTTATTTCTTTTTTTTTTTTTAAGATGGGGTTTCACCGTGTTGGTCAGGCTGCTCTTGAACTCCCAACCTCAGGTGATTTGCCCGCCTTGGCCTTCAAAGTACTTGGATTACAGGCGTGAGCCACTACACCCAACTTTGTTCACTGTTTCTACTCTGTTCACTAGTAGCTTCCCAGAAAAGATTTGAGGTAGCAACACTAAAAACACACTAATTCCGTTTCTACATAGGATAAACTAAAGAGAAAAGGGAAAAGAACGTGTAGAGAAAAGTGAAGATAACTATATCAGATAGGTTGGGATTGAGTGGGAGGGTTAAAAGTTAAAAAAAGAAGAATTGTGCTTCTCCATTCTGGAAAGTCCCTAGCTTTTTTTGTTTGTTTGTTTTATGTCCAAACTGTGTACACATTGGATTCTTTCCTACCTCTTTAGTCAGTCAATCATCAGTTGGGACTTGAGTACACTACACCTGAAAGTCATGAGTTACTTAATGGGTAGTTGGAGTTCAGTTCCTTTGGTGTGTTTTATTCTCTAACTCACCTACCCTAATAATTTGATTCAAAATAGACTAAAAAATCTGTTTTTATTGGATGATATGAGCAGTCATTAAATACAGTACCACCTAGTGACAGGATTAAACTTTGGGCTGACATAGTACAGAGCCAGTCAAGATAGGGCTCTGGCCTGTCAGGAGATTGTTTTTACTCTTCTGAGTCAGCATTCTGGCTGGACATGGTGGCTTACATCTGTAATCTCAATGCTTTGGGAGGCTGAGGCAAGGGGATTGCGTCACATCAGGAATTCAAGTCCAGCCTGGGAAACATAGCAAGATCTTGTCTCCACTAAAAATTTTAAAAAATTAGCCAGGCATGGTGGCATGTGCCTGTAGTCCCAGCTACTAGGGAGGCTGGGACCAGAGGATCTCTTGAGGCTGGGAGGTTGAGGCTGTAGTAAGCTATGATCACCCCATTGCACTCCAGCCTGGTCAGCAGAGCAAGATCCTTTCTCAAAAAAAATAAATAAATAAAAATAAAATTAAACCAGCATTGTAAATCCTATGAGCCAGCATTTTCCTTTGAGTCTCTTAAAAATTAATCTTGTTTAGGTTTTTGTTATCATTACCTCCAGTGCATATGATCTGATTCTCTTAATTAAAGAACACTAGGAAATACTAATGTTATAATTTTATTTTAAATTAGAATTCAGAGCACAGGTTCCTGTTAGGAAGGTTCTTTCTGTGTGTATAGTGCCCAGAAGCTCAAATTAATAACAGATGAAAATATCTTAGAGAGATTGGAGGGTCTAAATTAGAGGTATGCTTAATAGATCCTAACTGAGAGATCTAGCAGGCTGTGTACCTAGTCACAGAGTTGATTTTAACTGGAATGTTGCTGATATTGATTATCACCAGAATGACTCAATTGTGTGTTGCTAGAGCTCTTTTCCAGTTATAGGTTCATCCCTATCATTCAGGTTTCAATTATACTAGGAATCAAAAAACGAATAGGATGGAATATTTAAAAATCTAGGCCGGGCACAGTGGCTCACACCTGTAATCCCAGCACTTTGGGATGCCAAGGTGGGTGGGTCACCTGAGGTCAGGAGTTCGAGACCAGCCTGGCCAACATGGTGAAACCCTATCTCTACTAAAAATACAAAATTAGCCAAGCATGGTGGCACACGCTTGTAATCCCAGCTACTCGAGAGGCTGAGGCAGGAGAATCATTTGAACCCAGGAGGCAAAGTTTGCAGTGAGCCAAGATCATGTCTATGCACTCCACCCTGGTCAAAGAGAGTGAAACTCTGTCTTTAAAAAAAAAAAAAAAAAAAAATCTATAGGTCGAGCATAGTGGCTCACACCTGTAATCCCAGCACATTTGGAAGCTGAGGTGGGTAGTCCAGGAGTTCAAAACCAGCCTGGGCACCCTGGTGAAACCCTGTTTCTATAAAACAACAACAATAACAACAAACAAACAAAAACCACAAAAATTAGTTGTGCCTGGCAGCACATACCTGTAGTCCCAGCTACTCAGGAATCTGAGGTTGGAAGATGTTACGCTTGGGAGGCAGATGTTGCAGTGAGCCAGGACTGTGCCTTTGGACTTCAGCCTGGGTGACAGAGTGAGACCCTGTCTCAAAAAAATAAATAAATAAAAATAAAAAATCTATAGTGCCATCTACCTCCAAAGCCTTATTTAACCTTGCTGGTTAATAAAATTATTATTCAAGAGAAAGTAGCAAAGACACTGAATTTGCCCCTAAGATAAAGAAGCTATTTCTGCAAAGGGACACCTATGTAGATGAAATAATTTAATAGTTTGGGACTTTTGGTATTCTGATCTCAGCCTCTCTAAGTTTAAGAACATTGTTTCTTAAATTTTTTATTGCCATACAATTTCAGTAATGTTTTCCCATTTCTACCTAGTGACAGATTACATTCTAGTTTTAACCTTTGAAGCAAATTGAGATCCAGTTTTCTGGGGAAAAGATTTCCACATTTTTATAGCTTTCTTTTTCTGTAGAGATGTGACATGTAAATAAAGTGGACGTTGTTTCCAATGATTAATCTTTTTATTTTTATTTATTTATTTATTTATTATTTTTTTTTGAGACGGAGTTTCACTCCCGTTACCCAGGCTGGAGTGCAATGGCGTGATCTCAGCTCACCGCAACCTCCGCCTCCTGGGTTCAGGCAATTCTCCTGCCTCAGCCTCCTGAGTAGCTGGAATTACAGGCACACGTCACCATGCCCAGCTAATTTTTTGTATTTTTAGTAGAGACGGGGTTTCACCATGTTGACCAGGATGGTCTTGATCTCTTGACCTTGTGATCCACCTGCCTCAGCCTCCCAAAGTGCTGAGATTACAGGCTTGAGCCACCCACTGCACCCGGCCAATCTTTTTTAAAAATGAACTATTTTTTAGAATTGTTTGTTTTTGGTTTGTTTGAAACAGGGCCTCACTCTGTCACCCAGGCTGGAGTGCAGTGGTGCAGTCACAGCTCACTCCTGCAGCCTTGACGGTGCAGGCTCAATTTGTCTTCTCACATTAGCCTCCCAAGTAGCTGGGACTGGAGGCATGCACCACCACGCCCAACTTAGTTTTGTATTTTTTGTAGAGATGGGGGTCTCACCGTGTTGCCCAGGCTGGTCTCAAACAACTGGGTCCAAGAGATCTACCTGCCTTGGCCTCCCAAAGTGTTGGGATTTTAGGCTTCAGCCACCCATGCCTGCCCTAGGTTTTAAATTTATTTTAAAAATTGTAAACCTAGTATAGGGAGTTCCTATAAATCCACATCCAGTTTCCCCTATTAATAACATCTTACATTACTATACGTGTAACATTTGTTACCGTTAATGAACCACTATTGATTATATTATTATATTTATTCTTAAGTCACTTGAGTTAAAAAAAATAAAAAATTTTAAAAATTAAAAAAAAAAAAACAACAGGTGGAATTGCCTGCAGATTTTTTTTTTTTTTTTTTTTTTTTTTTTTTTTATGAGACAGAGTCTCACTCTGTCACCCAGGCTGGAGTACAGTGGTGCAATCTCGGCTCACTGTAACCTCCGCCTCCCGAGTTCAAGTGATTCTCCTGCCCCAGCCTCCTGAGTAGCTGGGATTACAGGCCTGCACCACTAGGCCTGGCTAATTTTTGTATTTTTAGTAGAGATGGGGTTTCACCATGTTGACCAGGCTGGTCTTGAACTCCTGACCTCATGATCAGCCCATCTCAGACTCCCAAAGTGCTGGGATTAAAGGGGTGAGCCACTGCACCCGGCCCTCATTGTAATTTTCATCTGCATTTTCCCAATGACTAATGATATGGAACAACTTTCTGTGTGCTCATTTGCCATTCCTGTTATCATTTCTGGTGAAATATCTGTCCAAATTTCTGCTCACTTTTTATTGGTGGTTTATTTTATTGAGCTATAGGACTTGATTATGTAAATAATTATTTTTAAATTTCTTGATCAAAACAGCATATGTTTTGGAGTTTATCTTCAATGTGTAAATGAACATGATGAAAAGGTCGTAAGTATTAAGTACCTAAGTGGAATGTAAGTGCTGTTTTACATGTGTAAGTAACTAAGTAATAGAGCTAGTAGATTTCTAAAGTATTATATCTAAAGTATTTCTCTGTGTGCCACTCGCTTTGCCCAACATGAATGAATTCATCTCTCCAAATCTGCCTGTTCTAGAGAATGCTGAGATTTTTATTTGTTAACTTTTTAAAAAACTTTGAAATGATAATTGTTGGTTAGGGTCCAGCTGCTGTGAAAACTCATCTTATGGCTGTGTTTCAGGTGTTTATTTTAATCATATCTGTCTGTTTCAAATAGTATTCTCATCTTTCTGTGCACTCTGTGGGGACTGACCAACTGCCAAATAAACTTTTAGAGACATTGAAGATCCATAGAAAAGCCAAGTAAGATAAATATTGGCTCATGGACAAATGAGAGTCAAATATCACTTTAACTGTAGAAGGAGGAAGTGTGGCTTACTTTACATTGTGATTGGTTAAAACTTAATGGCATTTTCGTGTATATGTGTGTATTCCTCTGGCCAAATAAAACAGTTGAGTAAAACTAGAAATGGTGCCATTAATCATTGGATTATTATGATATGTTTACTGTCATCTCTTGATAGACTATAGGAGATCACATTTCAGCTATAGCTCTTTAATTTAAAAAATATACGTATTTTTGACTCTGCCTCCCAGATTCAAGCAATTCTCCTGCCCCAGCCTTCCAAGTAACGGGATTTACAGGCATGTGCCACCACAGCTGGCTAATTTTGTATTTTCAGTAGAGACAGGGTTTCTCCATGTTGGTCAGGTTGGTCTCAAACTCCCAACCTCAGGTGATCCACCCGCCTTGGCCTCCCAAAGTGCTGGATTACAGGTGTGAGCCACCATGCCCAGCCTTATTTATTTATTGTAGAGATGGTGTCTCACTTTATTGCCCAGTTTAGTCTCAGAGTTCCAAAGTGTTGGAGTTATAGGCATGAGCCGCTGTACCTGACCTGATCATTTCATTTTCTTTTCCTTTTTTTTGAGACAGGGTGTCACTCTGTTGCCCAGGCTGGAGTGAAGTAGTGAGATCTCAGTAGCTCACTGCAGCCTTGATCTCCTGGGCTCAAGTGATCCTCCTGCCTCAGCCTCTTGAGTAGGTAGAAATATAGGTACATACCACCAGGCCCAGATGATGTTTTTGAGTTTAAGTAGAGATGTGGTCCCACTGTTACCCAGGCTTGTATCAAACTCCTGAGCTCAAGCTATCATCTCACCTTGGCCTCCCAAAGTGCTGAGATTATAGATGTGAGCCACTGTACCCAGCCTCTTTTCCTTTAAAAAATGGTAACAACAACAATGACAACAAACTTTAAAATATAGAGATAGGGTTTCACTGTATTGGCCAGTCTGATCTCAAACTCCTAGCCTCTTAGCAGCCCTCCCACCTTGGCCTCCCATTGTATTGGAATTGCAGGCATGAACCACTACACATTGCCTGATCAGTTCTTTTTATTTTCTTTTCCTTTTGTTTTTGAGACAGGATCTGGATGCAGTGGTGCGATCATGGCTCACTGCAGCCTCAATCTTCTGGGCTTAAGCGATCCTCTCACCTCAGCCAAAAAAAAAAAAAAAATTGTAGGAAAAATTTTAAAATAGGGTGTGAAACTTTAGTTTCTGTTTCACATTTTGGCTCTTTGTAGCTCCTAGCAATGTTTTGTTTTGTTTTCTTTGAGGCAGAGTCTTACTCTTGTCGCCCAGACTGGAGTGCAATGGCATGATCTCGGCTCACTGCAACCTCTGTCTCCTGGGTTCAAGCAATTCCCCTGCTTCAACCTTCTGAGGAGCTGGGATTGTACAGGTGCACACCACTATGCTGGGATAATTTTTTTTTTTTTTTTGTATTTTCAGTAGAGACAGGGTTTCATCATGTTGACCAGGCTCACCATGTTGACCAGGCTGATCTTGAACTCCTGACCTCTGCCTCCCAAACTGCTGGGATTACAGGAGTGAGCCACCACGCCTGGCCAGCTCCTTGTAATGTTTTTAAAATTTTTTAATGTTAAGTGGAGTAAAGAGAACTAGTTATCTAAGACACCCAGGTAGTTATAGAGTAAAAGCATCCTCCTGTGGATTTTAATGAATTTTTACATGTGTTTAGTGTTAGTTCTTTCTCTAAAATAATTGTTAGGCCTGTTGGCTGACTAGAAATTGTTTCAGAAAAGAATTATGGGCTGGATGCCATGGCACACACCTGTAACACCTGTAATCCCAGCACTTTGGGAGACCGAGGCGGGTGGATCACTTGAGATCAGGAGTTTGAGACCAGCCTGGCCAAAATGGGAAACCCTGTCTCTACCACAAATACAAAAGAAATTGGCTGAGTATTCTGGTGCGTGCCTGTAATCCCAGCTACTTGGGAGGCTGAGGCAGGAGAATTGCTTGAACCCAGGAGGCAGAGGTCGCAGTAAGCCGAGATCATGCCACTGCACTCCAGATTGGGCAACAGAGCGAGTCTCTGTCTCAAAAAAAAAAAAAAGAAAGAAAGAAAGCATCATGGGAAAATAGAATTTAGTAAAGTAAAGGCCTCTTCCCAAATGGCATCAAGTATTATTGAGACCTAACTTAGACATGCAAAAATAGTGTAGGAGAGACCTTGAAGTTTTCCTAGTTTTGAGGGAAAATCCTACTGAGGGTGTCAGGGTCTAACTTGCCCCGCCAACTTGATGGAACCACTGTCTATTCTCTTTTGAAAAGCTGGACACCTTTTCTGCTGTTGTGTCTTGCCATTCTCCTGAAGAACAGAGGCACACTACAAAACCCAATACTTCCCCTTATGTTCTATGAGGTAGGTAAAGTATATTACAGTACATACTGCTTTAAAACGTTGAGCCTTAATTCAAATACCAAGAAAGGGGGATTTACATTGTTACCGATTTTCATATGTCTTGCTGCTGACTTGGAGATAAAATTAAGCTGCTGTCATATCCTACTTTTATTGCTAGGCATGTGGTAGATTTAGACAATTTGGCAGTATGATTTTGTAACATGGGTGGGGTCTTTCCATGAAACCCTTGGATGCAAATTGGTTCTTGCCGAACACTCCTCTTACTCAAAGTAAAGAGGAGAGTTCTGGCCAGGTGCAGTGGCTCACACCTGTAATCCCAACACTTTGGGAGGCCGAGGCGGGCGGATCACGAGGTCAAGAGATCAAGACCATCCTGGCCATCATGCTGAAACCCTGTCTCTACTAAAAATACAAAAATTAGCTGGGTGTGGTGGCATGCACCTGTAATCCCAGCTACTCGGGAGGCTGAGGCAGGAGAATTGCTTGAACCCAGGAGGCGGAGGTTGCAGTGAACTGAGATTGTGCCACTGCACTCAGCCTGGCGACAGAGCAAGACTCTGTCTCAAAAAAAAAAAAAAAAAAAAAAAAAAAAGAGAGAAAAGTTCCATTTCTTGAAGTAATCCAAGTTCCTAGTACCTGTGGGAGAACTTCTTGAGTGCTAAATTAAAAACAAGTTACCACAGGAGGACAGAGGCTAAGCTTTTTGACAATTGGACCAGAAATTGCTAATGTGAAATTTTATTGTTGTTGTTCTGGGGTTTTGTTTTGTTTTTTGAGACAGAGTCTTGCTCAGTTGCAGTGGGCCGAGATCCCACCTCTGCACTCAGGTGCACACCACCACACCCAGCTAATTTTTGACAGGGTTTCAGCATCTTGGCCAGGCTGGTCTTGAACTCCCTACCTCGTGATCCACCCACCTCGGCCTCCCAAAGTGCTGGGATTACAGGTGTGATCCACAGTGCCTGGCCTTGTTGTTGTTTTTTGTTTTGTTTTTTGAGACAAGGTCTCACTCTGCCACCCCAGCTGGAGTACAGTGGCATGGTCATGGCTCACTGTAGCCCTGACCTCCTGGGCTCAAGCAATCCTCCCACATCAGCTTCTTAGTAGCTGGGACTGCAGGCGCTTGCCAACACACCTGACTAATTTTTGTATTTTCTGTAGAGACAGGGTTCACCATGTTGCCCAAGCTGGGCCCAAACACCTGGGCTCAAGTAGTGCTCCCACCTCAGCCTCCTAAAGTGTTGGGATTACAGGTGTGAGCCATAATGCCTAGCTTTTATTTTTAAACTGAAACTTTCTGTTGAACTCACATTTGCGTTCTTTAAATTTATATTTTTATGAGTGAATCTAATGAGAATGAAAGCACAATTGACCATTTTTTATTTATTTGAGGAGTGCTTCATTCCCAGGCAATAAAATGTCATTTCTCATCTCTATCTCTTTTAGATTACAGCAAGATGGAAATACCAAATCCCCCAACCTCCAAATGTATCACTTACTGGAAAAGAAAAGTGAAATCTGAATACATGCGACTTCGACAACTTAAACGACTTCAGGCAAATATGGGTGCAAAGGTAAAAAAATAATTCCCGAGTGAAAGTTTATGTATTTCAATATACTGATCCAATGTAAAGGGGTTGGAATTTTCTTTTAACTTTTGTTTTGAAATCTTAACAGGGCTGGGCACAGTGGTTCACACTTGTAATCCCAGCACTTTGGGAGGCTGAGGCAGGTAGATCACCTGAGGTCAGGAGTTTGACACCAGCCTGGCCAACATGGCAAAACCTGTCTCTACTAAAAATACAAAAATTAGCCAGCCCTTGTGTCACAAACCTGTAATCCCAGGAGAATTGCTTGAATCCAGGAGGTGGAGATTGCAGTGAGCCGAGATGATGTCCAGCCTGGGTGACAGAGCAGGACTCCATCTCAAAATAAAAAAAGGCCAGGCACAGTGGCTAATGCCTGTAATCCCAATATTTTGGGAGGCTGAGGCAGGCAGATCACTTGAGGCTAGCAGTTTGAAACTAGCCTGGCCAACATGGTGAAACCCTGTCTCTACCAAAAATACAAAAATTAGCCGGGTGTGGTGGCATGTGCCTATAATCCCAGCTACTTGGGAGGCTGAGGCAGGAGAATCACTTGAACCTGGGAGGCAGAGGTTGTGGTCAGCTGCTAATACTCTCCAGCCTGGGTGACAGAGCAAGACTCTTATCTCAAAAAAATTTAATCAGTTAATTAAATCACAATATATCTTAATCTTTTTCATGACTTTACTAGGCTTTGTATGTGGCAAATTTTGCCAAGGTTCAAGAAAAAACCCAGATCCTCAATGAAGAATGGAAGAAGCTTCGTGTCCAACCTGTTCAGTCGATGAAGCCTGTGAGTGGACACCCTTTTCTCAAAAAGGTACTTTTGGAAGTTTAAGCTCAGTCTTCCTCTATTCCTTGGGCTTAATGCTTTTTCCTATATGTATATATTTTTTTCTTATTTTCTTCTTATTTTTTTTTATAGAGGCAGGGTTTCACCATGTTGGCCAGGCTGGTCTCAAACTCCTAACCTCAGGTGATCCACCTGCCTTGGCCTCCCAAAGTGCTGGGATTACAGGCATGCGCCACCGAGCCCAGCCCAGCTTTTTCCTATATTTGTAATGGAATAAGTAAGACAAGGTGTGGTGGCTTACACCAGTACTCCCAGCTATTTGGGAGGCTGAGGTTGGGAAGATTGCTTGAGGTAAGGAGTTTGAGATCAGCCTGGGCAACATAGACCCTATCTCTAAAAATTTTTTTTAAGATTAGCCAGACATGATGGTGCGCACATGCAGTCCCAGCTACTTGGGAGGCTGAGGCGGAAGGATTGCTTGAGCCCAGAAGTTCAAAGTTGAAATAAACAATTATTGCACCACAACACTCCAGGCTGGGTGACAGAGCAAGACCCTGTCTCTAAAAAAAAAAAAAAAAAAAAAAAAAAAAAATCCCTGCAACATGCATGAAAAAAAGGGAAAGAAAATAAATAAGGTTAATAGATAAAGCTATTTTAGTCAACTTTGAATAATTAAGATAGCAAATCTGCAGCTACAAGAGTAATCTTGGGGCCAGGTGCAGTGTCTCACAACTGTAATCCCAGCACTTTGGGAAGCTAAGATGGAGGGATCACTTGAGGCTAGGAGTTTGAGACCAGTCTGGCCAACATAGTGAAATACCGTTTCTCCTAAAAATACAAAAGTTCGCCAGGTATGGTCGTGCATGCCTATAATCCCAGCTACTTGGGAGGCTGAGGCCTGAGAATCTCTTGAACCTAGGAAGCAGAAGTTGCAGTGAGATCACACCACTGCACTCCAGCCTGGGAGAAAGAGTGAGACTCTGTCTCAAATAAATAATAAAGGAGTGTTCTAGTTAAGAAACTTTGACCGGACACGGTGGCTCATGGCTATAATCCCAGCACTTTGGGAGGTTGAGGTGTGTGGATCACTTCAGGAGTTCAAGACCAGCCTGGCCAACATGGTGAAACCCCATCTCTACTAATAATACAAAAAAAATTAGCAAGGCATGGTGGCGCGCGTCTATAGTCCTAGCTACTAGGGAGGCTGAGGAATGAGAATTGCTTGAATCGTGAGGTAGAGGTTGCAGTGAGCCAAGATTGTACCATTGCACTCCAGCCTGGGCGACGAGTGAAACACCGTCTCTGAAAGAAAAAAAAAAGAAACTTTCTGAAAAGAAATTATTATTATTATTATTTAGAGACAAGATCTCACTGTGTCACCCAGACTGGAGTATAGTGGCATGATCATAGCTTACTGTAACCTCCGACACCTGGGAAATAGATAATATTTTTAAAATATAAAAAGTAAATATTGTCTAGGCATGGTAGTGCATGCCTACAATCCCAGCTACTCAGGAGGCTGAGGTGGGAGAATCACTTGAACCCAGGAATTTGAGGCCGCAGTGAGCTGTGATCTCCAGCCTGGGTGACATGGTGAGACTCTGTCTCTTAAAAAAAAATTTAAAAAGCAAATAGTGTATTGAGGGCAAATATCTTTCCTAAAGCAGAATGTTACTATAATTTCTATTCCACTTTGCTTCTCCATGTACTATCCCTATCACCTATGCAGCTAAGTTGATGTCCACTGTCTTAAAGTTTAGGTCTTCAGAAAACTTCTTCATCTCTTAGGACTTTTAGAGGCTCTTTACTGGTGAATAGGAGTCCCTGCTTTTGTCCGGGCGTAGTGGCTCACAACTGTAATCTCAGCACTGAGGCAGGATGATTGCTTGAGTCCAGGAGTTGGAGACCATTGTTGACAACATAGCGAGACTCTGTCTCTACAAAAAGAAAAACAATTAGCTGGATGTAGTAGACATGGCTGTAGTCCCAGCTACTCGGGAAGCTGAGGGTGGGAGGATGGCTTGAGCCTGGGAGACAGAGGCTACAGTGAGCTGCGATTATGCAGCTGCGCTCAGCCTGGGCGACAGAGTGAGATCCTGTCTCAAAAAAAGAGTTCCTGCTTTCCACAGGTTTGCAGTCTAGGGATTCCTTTTAGGAGATGATGTTATAAAACCCTCAATTTATTAATTTGTTTAAAGTTTTTTTTATAATTTTAAATGCCATCTGAATTTTTAAATTTTAATGTATTAATTTGTAAGAACTAAAGGCTACTAGGATCATTTCTTTCTTTCTTTTTTTTTTTCTTAAGACAGGGTCTTGCTTTGTCACCCAGGCTGGAGTACAGTGGCTCACTCAACCTCCGCCTACCAGGTTCAAGTGATTCTCATGCCTCAGCCTCCCAAGTAGCTGGGATTACAGGTGTGCACCACCACACCCAGCTAATTTTTGTATTATATTTTTGTAGAGATGGGGTTTTACCATGTTGGCCTGGCTGGTCTTGAACTGACCTCAAGTGATCTTCCTGTCTTGGCCTCCCAGCATGCTGGGATTACAGGTGTGAGCCACTGTGCCCGGCCAATTTTGGAAGGAAATTACATTTCTCTCTTGGGTTATATGCCCATCTTTCTCTCTCCATGTCATTGCTTGTATTTCAGTGTACCATAGAGAGCATTTTCCCTGGATTTGCAAGCCAACATATGTTAATGAGGTCACTGAACACAGTTGCATTGGTTCCCATCATGTATTCCTGGTCCCCTCTCCAGCAGAACTTTATGGTATGTATTGAAAGCACTGTGGTGGTTATTTAAACTGTATGGTTATCTTATGTTGATATACCAGAGCTCCTCTTAGGTTAAAGATTGTCCAAGTACTTAACAAAGCTTGGACATGCAGGGCAGACAAGATTGTAGTTATTTGTTCTAAACAGTGTATATTGCAAGTTGTCAATCAGACTCTTGAGACTTGAGCAGGTTGTCTGCTCTGTTGATGGAGAGAGTCGACAGAGTCGACAGAGTCGACTCTCTATCGATTACTCCATCGACAGAGTAATCCTTTCTGAATTCTCTAAATGCAGGCTGCTACAAAAACAACTGAGGCAACAGTTGTGTACATAGTCTTTTCATTTGGACCTTTGTGCTGACTCCTACTAGGATTATTTGTGGTTTTGATAATCAGTCCTCTCTAAATACTGCCATTGCTTGTCATCTGCCTGGTGACAGATAGCAGTACTACTGGTTGGAATGAGGTCAAGGTTTATAGAAGGGAATTATCTCTTAGGATAAAACTTCAGAATAATTTTACTTGCTTCTTGGGGGTTTTAGAATGACTGTATTCTCTGCTGCGCACCCCACTCCCCCAAAAGTATTTACTATTGTTTATTGCCAGAAAGTATCTATAGCCTGGGCTGCAGATGACCTTAAATGCTCATTGAGTGTGATTGGCATGAGTTGTAATCAAATTGTTTTTTTATTATGGGAGAATCTTAGTCTGTTTTATAGGATTCCCATCGGTCTTATGATTGCCCAGTTTATTTTGTAGTTAAATTGCAGATTATAATCTTAGACGCTTTCTTTTTCTTTTTCTTTTTTTTGAGACAGAGTCTTGCTCTGTCACCAGGCGCCAGACTGGAGTGCAGTGGCAGGGTCTTGGTTCACCGCAACCTCCGCCTCCCGGGTTCAAGCAGTTCTCCTGCCTCAGCCTCCTGAGTAGCTGGGACTACAGGCGGGTGCCACCATGACCAGCTAATTTTTGTATTTTTTTTTTTAGTAGAGATGGGATTTCACCATGTTGGCCAGGATGATCTCAATCTCTTGACCTCATGATCTGCCCGCCTTGGCCTCCCAAAGTGCTGGGATTACAGGCATGAGCCACCGCGCCTGGCAGAAGCTTTCATTTTTATTTATCTATTTATCTCTCTACTTATGAAAACAATTAGAAACTTTTTACACTGTTGTTTGGGTGATGTTTGTACCTGTTTCATAAAGATGTTTACTGGATAAAATGAGATAATACATGAAAGCACTGCAAAAAATATACCGTCAAATTCTCGGCGTTGGTGAAAATATCATTGTTACTATCAAGCTAAACATTTGGTAGTTAATATTATCAACTAAACAGATCTTTTTTTCTAAGCATGACATTACTCCTACCATTTGAGATTTTTGTTTGTTTGTTTGTTTGTTGTTGTTTTGGAGATGGAGTCTTCCTCTGATGCCAGGCTGGAGTGCAGTGGTGTGATCTCGGCTCACTGCAATCTCTGCCTCCTGGGTTCAAGCGATTCCCCTGCCTCAGCCTCCTGAGTAGCTGGGACTATAGGTGCATGCCATCACACCTGGGTAATTTTTTGTATTTTAGTGGAGACAAGGTTTCACCATGTTCGCCAGGATGGTCTCCATCTCCTGACCTTGTGATCCACCTGTCTCAGCCTCCCAAAGTGCTTGGATTACAGCTGTGAGCCACTGCTCCCGGCCCCATTTGAGATTTTTTTGGCAAAACAAAATGGCCAGTTCAATGCAGAAAACTTTTGAATAAAGGCATTTTTTAGGAGACTCAAGCAGCAAACAAAGCTCAGCAAAGATTCTGCTAAATAGGAAAGAGGAGCTGCATCATGGCTTCATGGAATGAATTACATCCGATTTGATTTCAGGTAGAAGATGAGACGGTTTTGTGCAATATTCCCTACATGGGAGATGAAGTGAAAGAAGAAGATGAGACTTTTATTGAGGAGCTGATCAATAACTACGATGGGAAAGTCCATGGTGAAGAAGGTAGTGGTGCTGAACTCTGGGAGAAAATTTTGTTAGAATCAGGCCTCTTCTTTGGCATCTGATCATCTTGCCATTTTGCTTTTATCTTCTGCCACGTGGGGTACACACTAAAGAATATTTCAATGTCATCACATGTCTGGGTGTTAATTTTTTTATTTTTAGTTTTTTAGAGACAGGGTCTCATTTGGTCACCCAAGCTGGAATGCAGTGGCATAATCATAGCTTATTGTAGACTTGACCTTCTAGGCTTAAGTGACTTTCCTCCTTCAGCCTCCTGGGTGGCTAGGACTACAGGCATACTCCACCACACCTGGCCAAATTTTTTGTAGAAATGGAGTCTCACCACATTGCCCAGGCTGGTCTTAAACTCCTGGCCTCAAGCAATCTTCCCACGTTGGCCTCCCAAAGCCCTGGGATTACAGGTGTGAGCCACCAGCCTGGCCCAAAATACCCTAGTTATTTCCTTTTTTGCTTTTTGTTTTTTATTACCCTAGTTATTGCTGATTCAAGCAGCAGAAACAGAAATAAAAATTATTTAAAGTACCCTAGTTAAATTTTAAATGGAGTTGGGACATGAAAGGATTATATAGTAATCAGTGGCTGGAGAGGAAGTTTATTATATAAATAAGTTTAATCTTAGAACTTAGGAGTTTTCCATAAGTACATCCAAGACCATTTTGTTCTTTATTTCTCTTTCTCTGAGAATAGTAATGAGCCTCTCCGTCATACTTCTTTGATCCAGGTATCTCCTGGATCTCCCAGAAGTTGATTTTAATAATCTGAATTTCCTAAAAGCAAATTGTTTGGATTTAGTTGTAATTCTAGAAAAGTCTGTCCATGTCTAAGAAATGGAAGGAGGAGAGACTCCCCATCAATTTGTAAACTAACAGCCTCACCTGCTCTTCTGACAATTGTGAGGGCTGTTGTGATGCTGTTGAACTACATTATTTGTCCTCAGTGCCTCCTAGTGTTCAAAAACCTATATTGTAGTAGTTCTCCATAAAGTACAATTTTAGGAAAAAGTTCTGTCTTTTGATTTAGAGATGTCATTACTGACTCATCAGCTGCAAAGCCAATAGAATTTTCATTTTATTTTTTTTCTTTGTCCTACTGGAGATTGTGTAACACTTTTTTTTTTTGAGATGGAGTTTCACTCTTGTTACCCAGGCTGGAGTGCAATGGCACCATCTCAGCTCACTGCAACCTCCACCTCCTGGGTTCAAGCAATTCTCCTGCCTCAGCTTCCCAAGTAGCTGGGACTACAGGTGCGTGCCACCATGCCCAGCTAATTTTTTAATATTTTTAGTAGAGACAGGGTTTCACCATGTTGACCAGGATGGTCTCAATCTCTTGACCTCGTGATCCACCCGCTTCAGCCTTCCAAAGTGCTAGGATTATAGGCGTGAGCCACCACACACAGCCTGTTTGACACTTTGTGAGATTTTGAACCATAAATTCAGATTTGACTTGTGACTGAGAAAGTGAAGTTCTTCAGTAAGAATTAAGCCTATAACTGTATTCCTACTCTAGCCAGCTGAACTTGCATGTGTAGGAGCCAATCAAATGACTGTAATTTCCAGAAATCCCATATAAAAATGTACACCTGTTACTTATCTGGGCCTCTGGAGTGAGTACAAGAAAACCTGCCTAGGAGGACTCATGGAATGCAAAGTGATCACTGCTCATCCTTCTAATCCTTTTGTTTCAGAGATGATCCCTGGATCCGTCCTGATTAGTGATGCTGTTTTTCTGGAGTTGGTAGATGCCCTGAATCAGTACTCAGATGAGGAGGAGGAAGGGCACAATGATACCTCAGATGGAAAGCAGGATGACAGCAAAGAAGATCTGCCAGTAACAAGAAAGAGAAAGCGACATGCTATTGAAGGTACATAGCATGGGCTCCCTTATTCTGTTTTTAAAGTGATGGTGATAGGGAAGAAGGAAGAATGGAAAGGTTTGTTGCCTATTAAAGGCTGTCGGTCCTTTTTGTTGGTTTACTTAAAAGGAGACAATGATCATTAACTGATAGCTGCAGATAGCTGTGACTTAGGTGAAGAATAAACTAGAAGAACTGATAGAATAATCATTGTTATTCATTTCTAATTATATGTGTTATGTGAAATTGGGATCATGCCAATATATATATGTATATATTAAATTTTGTATACCTTTTTATTTACTCTTATGAACACTTTTCCATGTCACTAATGTTTAATTTAAAATTTAATAGTTTAATTATACTCTATGTTATTTAATTATACTATATGTCCAGGGACATAGTGTATTCTCTCTTATTATATCATAATTATAGTATCAGTCAGTTCTTCAGTATCCACTTTATGGTAAGATTCTTCTATGTTCAGATCTCTCCATGAACACTTCTTTCACTTCCAAATTCTTATTTTTATTTTTTAAATTTATTATTTATTATTTTTTTGAGACAGAGTCTTGGTCTGTCACCCAGGGTGGAGTGCAGCGGCACAATCTCGGCTCACTGCAACCTCTGCCTCCCTGGTTCAAAAGATTCTTGTGTATCAGCCTTCCAAGTAGCTGGGACTACAGGCATGCACCAACATGCCCAGCTAAGTTTTGTATTTTTAGTAGAGTTGGGGTTTCATCATGCTGGCCAGGCTGGTCTCAAACTCCTGGCCTCAAGTGATTCGCTCCCCTTGGCCTCCCAAAGTATTGACTGGGATTACAGGTGTGAGCTACCTCATATCCAGATTCTAATTGGGACTGTGGATTTTGTTGTTAATATGTAGACTCTAACTTCCTTATTTACTTGTAGCCCATATCATTTACTTATAGCCTGTATCAGTTAAGCCCAGATAGCACTGATGTTTATGTATCTCTAAACAATCAGTGTTAGGTTAACAAAGCAGCTTTAATCAAAATGCTATGACAAAGGGAGAAAAGATCACACAGCTTTGTTTGCATGTTCTGATAATCACACTCAGGTGCTTTTTATCATTTTCAATTCAGGCAACAAAAAGAGTTCCAAGAAACAGTTCCCCAATGACATGATCTTCAGTGCAATTGCCTCAATGTTCCCTGAGAATGGTGTCCCAGATGACATGAAGGAGAGGTAGGGAAAGCTGTCCCACTTAGGCCATATACCGAGTGCTTGGATAAAACCTTTATTCCCTGCTAATTTTTGGTTAGTAAAAAACTTTGTTTATGGTAAGTACATTATGATTTGCCCACACCTTGATTATTTCTTGCTTACTCAATTACATCTAAATGCCCCCTTGCTATATTAAGGGTCGTTGTATACTGGCTTTTGAGTGAGTCTGACCAGAGAACTTTTACTCTGACATTTTTCTGGAGAGTTACACCAGCACCATCTTATCAAATCTTTCCCTCCCCTTACTTTCCAACATTTGCCCAACCCAGCATAATTACAGTGGTATACCTGCTTTCCTTATCTACCGTTCTCTTATCAACCAGACCTATAAAAAACACCCATCCTCCCTTGGCAGACCTAGGTAGGCTACTGTCAGTACCCAGTCTGTATTTTCCTCGGTGGAGGCAGTCCCTCGGAGGAACTCTCATCTCTCTTTTCTTAAATAGGTATCGAGAGCTAACAGAGATGTCAGACCCCAATGCACTTCCCCCTCAGTGCACACCCAACATCGATGGCCCCAATGCCAAGTCTGTGCAGCGGGAGCAATCTCTGCACTCCTTCCACACACTTTTTTGCCGGCGCTGCTTTAAATACGACTGCTTCCTTCACCGTGAGTGGGGCTACTCTGTTTGAAATGCTCTCCTCTCTTCCATCCCCAGCCACCGTTTCCTTCTCTTTGTTCTGGTTTCTCCTGTAGAGTTCCTGGCTTCTGAGCTAATGTTTTATAAAGGGCCAGTTCTACTTTCCCATGTTCAATGATAGTGCAACATGCTTTGCATGATAGGGACAGACTAACCAGCAACATATCTCTTCCTCAGTACCTCCCAGCTTTGAAAGTATTGTGTTGATGTCAGAAATGACTAAATTTTATGTACCCTGATGGTATCGGTTTATATAGAATTCTAACTCTTAAAATAGCTCCCTAATTCAATTTTGTTCCTTCCCATCTTGTCAAGTGGATAGACCACTGGAAACAAGACAGTTTTTGTTTTCCAGCTTTTCATGCCACCCCTAATGTATATAAACGCAAGAATAAAGAAATCAAGATTGAACCAGAACCATGTGGCACAGACTGCTTCCTTTTGCTGGTATGTTCTTAAGCTATTCTGGCATTGTTAACTTTGTTGAAGATTGAGCAGGAAATGGTCTTCAAGCTTTCTGCCTCTGGGAACACAAGCCAAGTGAGCCAGTACATAGTACTCAGAGGGTCATATAGCACAAATAAAACATGGCTTTTGCTCTTAAGGAGCTCCCCAGTTATTGTGGGACTGCTCTTAAGGAACTCCCAGACATGATAGGACTCTAAAGTTAGCTGATGGAGTGCAGGTTCAAAGATCATTAAAGGCTTGCCTGCGCGAAGTACTTCCTGCTTAGATTTCAGAGCCTAAAACTGTATTGTTAGAATTGGAGCAAAGTATGTGCTCGGGGGGTGGGGGGGTGGGTATGCACTCTAGTTTCTTTGCTGTCTTCTCAAAATGCATATAACTACGAGGGGAGTAGCACATGATGATGCTGATGTCTTGTTGTGATCAACTAGATGGACCCTTCCATGACGGGCAGACCTTATGAAGCAGCATAAATGGTCTGGCATAGCTGCAGGGAGGCAGTATACTGAAAGCTAGAAAGAAAGAGATCATCTGGACTTGCCAAAGACACAGTTTGGCTCTGTACATAACAGGATGAGCCTAGGTGAGGAATAAAATACCTTGATAAAATTTCTGCCACCTATTAAAATTATACAGCCAACCAAGTGCTTTAGGAACCATCTTCACTGGGATAATAGATGGAAAGATGGTAGAGAATGCTGTTGGAATGCCTGTGGAAAATGAGCTGTACTGTAAAAGCAAAAGAATTTTTATCAGGTTTATTTTTTCTTTAATGTGTATTGACTTCTTCCTATATGCCAAGTACCATGGTAGGCCCTTAACATACCTTGGTCTTATTTTCATCCTATAACAGCGTCATGAGGTAGAGAAAACTATGGATTACAGAAGTTAATATATTTTGCCTAAAGTTTGTTGATAAGTCAGTGGTGTGGCAGTGATGAAATTCAAGCCCTGGTCTCACTCCACAGGTCATACTTTTACAATTACACCACGTTGGCCGGGCACGGAGAGGCTCACGCCTGTAATTCCAGCACTTTGGGAGGCCAAGGCGGGTGGATCACAAGGTCAGCAGTTCAAGACCAGCCTGGCCAAGATGGTGAAACCCCATCTCTACTAAAAATACAAAAATTAGCCAGGTGTGGTGGTGCGTGCCAGTAATCCCAGCTACTCAGGAGGCTGAGGCAGAGAATTGCTTGAACCTGAGAGGTGGAGGTTGCAGTGAGCTTAGCTCATGTGACTACACTCCAGCCTGGGCGACAGAGTGAGACTCCATCTCAAAAAAAAAAAAACAAATATAATTACTCCATGATTTTTGGTCAGGTGTGGTGGCTCATACCTGTAATCCCAGTGCTTTGGGAGGCCAAGGCAGGTGGACCACCTGAAGTCAGAAGTTTTGAGACCAGCCTGGTCAACATGGTGAAACCCTGTCTCCACTAAAAATACAAAATTAGCTGGGTGTGGTGGTGCACACCTGTAGTCCCAGCTACTCGGGAGGCTGAGACAGGAGAATTGCTTGAACTGAGGAGGTGGAGGCTGCAGTGAGTTGAGATCGCCCCACTGGACTCCAGCCTGAGTGAGACAGCAAAACATACCAGGCACAGTGGTGCATGCCTGTAGTCCCAGCTACTCGGAAGGCTGAGGTGGGAGGATCACTTGAGTCCAGAAGTTCTGGGCTATAGTGCCCTATGCCAATTGGGTGTCCACACTAAGTTTGGCATATGGTGACCTTCCAGGAGTGGGGGACCACCAGGTTGCTTAAGGAAGGGTGGACCGGCCCAGGTCGGAAACAGAGCAGGTCAAAACTCCTATGCTGATCAGTAGTAGGATCGCACCTGTGAATAGCCACTGCACTCCAGCCTGGGCAACATAGCAAGACCTTGTCTCTTAAAAAAAAAAAAATATATATATATATATACACACACACACACACACACACACACACACACATACACACATACATACATACACCGTGCTTTGAAAACATACCAGCATTTATATAAGTCAAAAGGGCATTGCCCTTCTCATAGGAGTCACTCTGATACCCTGTACGTGTATTACAAAGATACTGCCAATGCCTGAAATGTATGTATGTTTAGCTTACACAGATAATATATGCACAGTTTTTCTTTCATTGCTTTTTAGGTTTGAGTACATATTTAAATATAATGTTGGACTATTTTCCCCCAACTGTTTATTAAGAACATTATTAGGTCTGGATGCAGCGGCTAATGCATGTAATCTCAGCACTTTGGGAGGCCAAGGTGGGTGGATCACCTGAGGTCGGGAGTTCGAGACCAACCTGACCAACATGGAGAAACCCCATCTCTACTAAAAATACAAAAGTAGCCAGGCATGGTGGCACATGCCTGTAATCCCAGCCACTCAGGAAGCTGAGGCAGGAGAATCACTTGAACCTGGGAGGTGGAGATTGCTATGAGCTGAGATCATGCCATTGCACTCCAGCCTGGGCAACGAGCAAAACT
The DNA here is from genome assembly GCF_049354715.1 of Callithrix jacchus. Taxonomy (NCBI): domain Eukaryota; kingdom Metazoa; phylum Chordata; class Mammalia; order Primates; family Cebidae; genus Callithrix; species Callithrix jacchus. The sequence continues at coordinate 121,177,520 of NC_133506.1, forward strand.
CCATCTAAAAAAAAAAAAAATTTGGGGGGGGGGTCGTCATATTAAAATGGTAGCTCACCCCTGTAATCCCAGTACTTTGGGGGACTGAGGTGGGTGGATAGTTTGAGCCCAGGAGTTTGAGATCAGGCTGGGCAACATGGCAAAACCTCATCTATACGAAAATAAAAAACTTAGCTGGGCATGGTGGCATGCACCTATAATCCCAGCTACTTGGGAAGCTGAGGTAGGAGGATCACTTGAGCCTAGGATGTCAGGGCTGCAGTGAGCTGAGATTGTGCTACTTCACTTGCCTGGGCAACAGAGCAAGATCCTGTCTCGGAAAAAAACCTATAATTTTTAAACATATATATATTTTTTAAACATATATAGATATATTTAAAATATAGGTGATGCTGTATACTTCACATGCAGTATAATATCAAGTTCAGTTAACAAAACTCCCCTTTTGGAATTTCTTTTAGGCCCAACTATATATTATTCTAAATATCCTTAATAGGATATTTAGAGGTTAACCTTTATTTTATTATTATTTTTTTATTTTTATTACTCAAGCTTCATTTTTAAATTGAGCTTCCTGACTCTGCTTGTGCCTTCAACACTGTCACAATTTTCTGCTCCTGGATAAGGAAAGCATGCTTGATCCTGCACCAATACATTCAGCACACATGGACCCACTACAGGCTCTGCTGATGTGCTTTTCTGTTTTGGACAATCTCATAGAGACTTTAGGTCTCACAGCACAAACCCCCCGACGTCTGCCTGGGAACCTGCCACATGCAGATTTCAGTGGTTTCCCAACCCTCTTGGCATAAAGGTAATCAATTCTATTACAGGGGCTCAGGACAGCCTAGTTTTGTTAGAGGCTATATTGCAGGAAAGCCTGTGTGTTTTTCAAATGCTGAACCATTCTGAGTGCCTCTAGATGATGTCCCTGGAAGATAAATCTTTATTTTGTAGAAGTAGATTTAGTTTTCAGAAACAGCTAGAAGTCTTTGAGAACCAAGTCTGATGAGAAAATATTGATGACCAAGCTGAGTGATAATTATTTCATTTAAAAAAGCGGGGGATAGCTGTAAAATAATGAAACAGTATTCTGAGTTTCAGACACAGATTTGAGAGGAAGTGTCAAAATTAAGTAGTAAGACTGTACAGACTAAGCATTACACATTTTATTAAAGAAACAGAGAAAGTGTGGCAGAATGGAAAGAATAGTGGCGTAGGGAGACAAGGAGCCCTGATTCCTATATCCCTCTGGAACTGTTAGCTGTATAATCTCAAGCTAGTTTCTTCCCCTCTCTGAATCTCATTTCTTCATCTATAGGATAATGTATTCTCAAATTCCAAACAACTAACATGCAAGTTAATTTTAGATACAACTCACTGGAAAATTGAAGACACAAATGCCTAGATTATATCTTTTTTAAGATTACAGGACATTAGCTGGGTATGGTGGCATGTGCTTGTGGTCCTAGCTACTTGGGAGGCTGAAGCAGGAGAATCACTTGAGCCCAGGAATTAGAGGCTGCCGTGAGCCATGATCAGGCCACTGTACTCCAGCCTGGGCAACAGAGAGAGACCCTGTCTCAAAAAAAGAAAGATTATAGGACAACCCTTTTGTGAAAAAGTATGTTACTCAGCTTTGTTAAGCAGCTCTCTCATTGTTACAGGATCATCGTTATTATATGGTACAGAAAAAAAGAAGAGACGATATTAATTGTATTTAAGCACAGATATTACGAAGATGAAGGTTTGTGATGATGAGATCAATATGGTGACTCTGGGCCTGTTCCTATTTCCCATCTGTAATGTGTCCACTGCAGGAAGGAGCAAAAGAGTATGCCATGCTCCACAACCCCCGTTCCAAGTGCTCTGGTCGTCGCCGGAGAAGGCACCACATGGTCAGTGCTTCCTGCTCCAACACCTCAGCCTCTGCTGCAGCTGAGACTAAAGAAGGAGACAGTGACAGGGACACAGGCAATGACTGGGCCTCCAGTTCTTCAGGTACGATGAACAGAAAATGAATACTTTTCTTTGCATTCAAGGACTCTGGAAAACCCAGGATCACTGCCTGACGCTTAACATTACTACCTCTTAAAAATGTAAATTCTTTCTAGTTTTGTAAATATTAAAGATGGGGAATATTTTCTTTTTTTTGAGACAGAGTCTCACTCTGTCACCCAGGCTGGAGTGCAGTGGCACTGTCTTGGCTCACTGCAACCTCTGCCTCCTGGGTTCAAATGATTCTCCTGCCTCAGCCTCCCAGGGAGCTGGGATTACAGGCACCCACCACTACACCTGGCTAATTTTTGTATTTTTAGTAGAGACAGAGTTTCACCATGTTGGCCAAGCTGGTCTTAAACTCTTGACCTCAGGTGATCCGCCCGCCTTGGCTTCCTAAAGTGCTGGGATTACAGGCATGAGCCACCCTACCTGGCTAATTTTTGCATGTTTAGTAGAGATGGGATTTTGCCATGTTATTCAGGCTGGTCTGAGCTCAATCTATCTACCTTGGCCTCCCAAAATGCGGGGATTACAGCTGTGAGCCACCATGCCTGGCCTAAAGATGGGGAATATTTTCATTCCTAACTATTCTGCCTTTTAAAGTAGAATGAAGTACTTCCAAGTTTGTGACACACTATTCATGACAACTGCTTTTTACCTTCTTCTGATTCTGTTATTTCTTCCCCTCTCAGAGGCTAACTCTCGCTGTCAGACCCCCACAAAACAGAAGGCTAGTCCAGCCCCACCTCAGCTCTGTGTAGTGGAAGCGCCCTCGGAGCCTGTAGAATGGACTGGGGCTGAAGAATCTCTTTTTCGAGTCTTCCATGGCACCTACTTCAACAACTTCTGTTCAATAGCCAGGCTTCTGGGGACTAAGACATGCAAGCAGGTACTGTCTGAAAGCAGCAGAACAAACGGGTCCTTTCATACGTTGCTCTGTCTGGCCCTTTGCCATCTTATCAGGCTATGTGTCTGGAGAGAACTTGTCTTAAGTTCAGTCCTGGATGAGCCTGTGCTTCTGGGCTGTGAAGTAAGTTTCCCAAACATGGCCCTTCTGCAAGTACCAGGCCTGATGGTGCTTAGGGACCCTCCTCCTTGTTGAATGCTCATTTCTGTCTGGACTCCAACACTTCTGGGTCCTACACTCTTTTGCTTCTTTTTTCGGCTCTGACCTCCTTTCTAAATGTGTACCCCTTTCCTAGAAGGGACTCCCAGGTCTTACTGTGGCTCTTGTTAGTGAGCACACTCCTGCTGCTGCAGCTGCTACTCCCTCCACCACTCTGCCAGCCCACTCCACGCTTTCTATCACTGGATTATCATTATTTTGTCTTTGAGACAGGGTTTCACTCTGTTGCCCAGGCTGGAGTGCAGTGGGATAATCATAGTTCACTGCAACCTCTGCCACCTGGGCTTAAGCAATCTACTCATCTTATCCTCCCAAATAACAGAAACTACAGATGCAGGCCACTAAGCCCGGCTAATTTTTTTTTTTTTTTTTTGAGACAGAGTCTCTAGCCTGTTGCCCAGGCTAGAATGCAGTGGCACAATCTTGGCTTACTGCAACCTCCACCTCCTGGGTTCAAGTGATTCTCCTGCCTTAGCCTCTTGAGTAGCTGGGATTACAGGCATGCACCACCACACCCAGCTAACTTTGTATTTTTAGTAGAGATAGGGTTTCACCATGTTTGCCAGGTTGGTCTCGAACTCCTGACCCCAGGTGATCTGCCCGCCTCGGCCTCCCAAAGTGCTGGGATTACAGGCATGAGCCACTGTGCCTGGCCATTTTTTTTTTTTTTTTTTTTTGTTTGTTTGTTTGTTTTTTAGTAGAGATGAGGTTTCACCATGTTGGCCAGACTGGTCTTGAACTCCTGACTTCAAGTGATCCGTCCGCCTCGGCCTCCCAAGCCCAGGTAATTTTTAAATTTTTTGTAAAGACGGGGGTTTCACCATGTTGCCCAGGCTGATCTTGAACTCTTAGGCTCAAGCCATCTACCTGCCACAGCCTTCCAAAGTGCTGGGATTACAGGTGTAGCCACCACTAGATTTTGCCCATCACTAGATTTTCTAATTATCACCCCCAGTAGCTGGGCCTGGACCTCCCCCTTCTCACTCATACCATCACAAGAAACACAGTTGGCAGCAGCCACTGATGCTCCGAAGATAGAAAAAAACCACAGTGAGAAGACGGACTGAAGAACAGGGACAGGAAGACAGGTGTCAGGGCCAGCATGTCCAACAGGAAAGGAACCCCAATGCTTTGGCTTCCTAGCTTCTGGAGGAGACTCTGTGGCCTCTTCTTCAAGCTTCCTGTACTGAGAACAATTAATAGAACCATGGACTGGATGAGGTGGCTCACACTGTAATTCCAGTGCTTTGGGAGGCCATGGTGGAAGGATCATTTGAAGCCAGGATTTTAGGACCAGCGTGGGCAACAAAGTGAGACCCCATCGCTACAAAAAAAAAAAAAAAAAAGCCATGCACCTGTGGTCCTAGTACTCAGAGGCTGTGATGGCACCACTGCACTCCAGCCTGGCTGGCAGAGTGAGGCCCTCTCTCTAAAAAAGAAAAAATTAAAAAAAAGAAAAGAAAAGAAAAAAAAGAACCACGAGCTGAAGTGCCCTTTGCTTTTATTTTGGAGTTCATACCTATTACCCTGAGTCACAGGTTCTCAATTTGACCATCTATGGATTTATATGCAAAAATATTCTTCTCTATATTTTCCTGAGAATATTTACAATTTTCACAGACCTCCTTCCCCACACTGTTAAAGGGCCAATAGCCAATAAGGAAAAGGAAAAACTAAAAACCAGTGCTTTAAGAGAATAAACACAGGCCAGGCGCGATGGCTAACTCCTCTAATCCCAGCACTTTGGGAGGCTAAGGCAGGAGTTCGAGACCAGCCTGGCCAATATGGTGAATCCCTGTCTGTACTAAAAATACAAAAATTAGCTGGGCGTGGTGGCAGGTGCCTGTAATCCCAGCTACTCAGGAGGCTGAGGCAGGAGAATCACTTGAACCAGGGAGGTGGAGGTTGCAGTGAGCCAAGATCATGCCACTGCACTCCAGCCTGGATGACAAAGCAAGACTCCACCTCAAAAAAAAAAAAAAGGAAGCACATCCTATTGAAATAGCCAAGGCTCTGGTATCTTTATACCGACAGAGGGAGCTAATGTTTAGCCCAGTGAAACCATTCTTGTCCTGTCCTGCCTTATACTCAGTTACACAAGGCACACAGAATTGCCCTTCCTAAAAAGAAGCAGATACTGTTTGTCACCATCAGCCCACTCTTCTACCCATGGCTTGGTAGAAAGAGTAGTGAGTGACAGCTTCTGGCCAGGGGCGGTGTTACTGTGCTTAGTATTTCTCCTTTCCTGAGACAGGATAAATAATTAGGAACGAACTTCAGAACCAGCGACCTAATGTCCCAGTGGCACTCTGTCTCTCCCTGACTTACAGCTTGGTCAGCTGCCTGCGAGCTCCTCAGAACCCTCCCAAGGCCAGCAGCCAGCTGGGCCACTTACCTGACCCCTTTGCCCAAGGAGTGATAGGACCTGTTGGATTTCTCTTTCAGGTCTTTCAGTTTGCAGTCAAAGAATCACTTATCCTGAAGCTGCCAACAGATGAGCTCATGAACCCCTCACAGAAGAAGAAAAGAAAGCACAGGCAAGGGTTGGACAAAGTGTTTTGTTTTACATCCAGGCTGTTCCCTGTGCTCTGACCTCCCCTTGGAGTTCCCATCTGCCTCCCTCTTTAGCCATCACACAGGCTGTGTGAGCCCATTAGCTTGGCATCACATGACTCAGAGCCAGCCTTCTGAGTGCTCCCTAAGGGTCTGTGCCTTGGATCAGACCTTTTCTTGTCCCCAGGTGCTGTGGACCATGACATAACCAGCTGGTTTTCTATTTAAGCTCCTGGCCAATAGGACACAAGCTGGCCTCATGGCTCCACCCCAAAGCCATTTCTCCTTGTTGGTTTAGTTACTGCCTTACCTATTTCTCAACTCTGACCAGAGTTTATTTTTTTGGTTTATGTTGTTTTTCTGAGTTATATAATAACACTGTCTTCTAGCTAACCTTTACTTAGGGTTGGAAGTTTTAAAAAAAATTCTGCACCCTTCCTGGCTCCATTCCCTAATGACTATCACCTATGAGAGGAAGGAGCTGACACCAGTTCTAGATACAGAAGGAAGTCCTGTGGCTCCTCCCTTTCACTTCTTTCGGAGAAGATCCCGAAAGCCCTTCTCACCTTCCCATCTTGAAATTCCCCCATATCTCTACCTCCACAAAGATGGAGGGAGAGATAGGAGAGAAACAACAGTTTGCAGTCAAAGAAGACAGAGAGGGTTGGGCATTCTTTTGTTTCTGTGTTGTGTTCTTTTATTTGCTTGTTTGGGAGGGGTTGTGTTTAAGTTTAAATCTCATAGCACAGACCAGCTGGATTTAGGGTGGACTCTAGCTTCTGTGTACCAAAGTCATCCTGTGGAGGGGTTTGGGAAGATACTCCCCAGTCATGAAACCACAGTCCCTCAGAGCAAGTCATGTCATTTACCTGCATTTACAGAGCTCCCTACAGCCGTGACCGAGACCTGTCCTTCCTGTCTTTTTCAGGTTGTGGGCTGCACACTGCAGGAAGATTCAGCTGAAGAAAGGTACGTTCTATCAGGGCGTTCCTCAGCAGTTTGGCTGGAGGCCTCACCCTGTGGTCATCACCCTACCCCACCTGCAGCTGTACTTGTTGACCCTGTGCCACTTCCGCAGATTGCAGAATTCTCTGCAGCAATTGAGAATAGCTCAGCCTCTCGCTGCAACCAAGAAGGCCTCTTAGGAGATAGTATTAGGGGCCTTGTGGTCTGTGACTTTTCTTTTTTTTTTTTGGAGACAAAGTCTCACTCTTGTCCCCCAGGCTGTTGCAGTGGCATGATCTCAGCTCACTGCAACCTCCCCCTCTGGGTTCAAGCAATTCTCCTGCTTCAGCCTCTCGGGTAGCTGGGACTATAGGCATGTACCACCATGGCCTGCTAATTTTTGTATTTTTTAGTAGAGACAGGGTTTTACCATGTTGGCCAAGCTGTTCTCGAACTCCTGACCTAAAATGATCCACCTGCTTCAGCCTCCCAAAGTGTTGGGATTATAGGCATGAGCCACCGCACCAGGCCAGTCTGTGACTTTTCTAGTATGCCATTTGCTAGGTTTCAGACCTCATTTAATGTTCAGAATAGCTTCCCTGATGACCCAGAGCATCTTTACACCCTCCCCACAAAGCAGATCACCCCATCACAGCTTATGAACAATAGTCATCCCTGCCTTCTCACTTTAGCTGCTAAATGTGTGTCCACGGAGACTGTTAGGACCAGCCTCCTCTGAATCAGGGCAGCTGAACACTTGGGAGGAAAGGCACCTGGAGGGTATGGTCACAGCAGTGTCCTCCTCTGTTCTCTCTCCTAGATAACTCTTCCACACAAGTGTACAACTACCAACCCTGTGACCACCCAGACCGCCCCTGTGACAGCACCTGCCCTTGCATCATGACTCAGAATTTCTGTGAGAAGTTCTGCCAGTGCAACCCAGACTGTAAGTGTGCTACGTTTTCCCTGTAGTCTACCAAAACAGTCCTGCCCATGCTTCCCCTATTCCTGCGCCCCTTGCTGCTTATGGGCCTTCTGATATTCTCTTTGCTGCATTTTAGGCATTCTATAAATAAAATAAGTGCATGAGATGTAGGAGAGTCATTTTTGGAAAACGTTTAGTTTCATGATTCTAAAAGCAGCAATTACACAGAAATCAGATACTTTCCCAACTTTGTCTTCTAGGGGAGAATTAAGAAATGTGGGGAACAGCAGGCACGGTCACCCACACCTGTAATCCCAGCACTTTGGAAGGCCAAGGTGGGCGGATCACTTGAGGTCAAGAGTTCAAGACCCACCTGGCTAACATGGTGAAACCCATCTCTACTAAAAATACAAAAATTAGGCCAGGTGTGATGGCTCACACCTGTAATCCCAGCACTTTGGAAGGCCAAGGTGGGCGGATCACTTGAGGTCAGGAGTTCAAGACCAGCCTGGCCAATTGGTAAAACCCCATCTCTACTGAAAATACAAAAATTAGCCAGGCATGGTGGTGCATGCCTGTAGTCCCAGTTACTTGGGAGGCTGAAGTATAAGAATCACTTGAACACAGCGGACAGAGGCTACAGTGAGCTGAGATTGTGCCACTGCACTCCAGTCTGGGCAGCAGAGCGAGACTGTCTCAAAAAAAAAAAAGAAAAGTGGGACTCTTTTTTTTTTTAAGTTACAGTCCCAGTTTCCCTTTTCTGAATATTAATAATTTTTTTATTCACAAATTTTTTGTTTATGATTCTGTGTATATCTATTTTCATTTAATAGCTGGAGTTTTAATATCCAGTAGAAGACAGGCCTGGATGTCAGCAGAGGCATCCTGGTACTTACCTGTCACTTCTTATCCCACCATGCCCTTCCCAACTCAAGGCTGAGCAGTTTGATGGCAGCCCCCAGAGCTTGCAGAACTTGGTGCCCAGGCGGTTTTGCTGGAAATACCTCCTAACCCATAGCAGATAGTGATCTTAGCCACAGCAGAGAAGTGGTTGTGCTGGGGAGGGCACAGGGTGGAGGAGGATGGCATAGAACGGATGCATTCTGTTCTCAGAATGATACTTGTTTTGATGGTGATGATTTACCAGTGAAAAGCACTGATTTCATTTTCTCTCCACCTCAGTGGGAGGGAGAGGATTGTTGGGGAATCTCTAGGGGTGCTTCTCATTAGTATACCTGCTTTTTAAAATGTTTTTAATTTTTTTGAAACAAGGTCTCAGCTCTGTTGTTTGGGCTGGAGAGCAGTGGCAGAAGCATGGCTCACTACAGCCTCAACCTCCCTGGCTCAAGCAATTAATCCCCCCACATCAAGTAGCTGGGCCTACAGGCATGTGCCACCACACATGGCTAATTTTTAAAATTTTTTTGTGGAGATGGGATCTTCCTGTGTTGCCCAGCCTGGTCTTGAACTCCTGGGCTCAGGTGATTCTCCTGCCTTGGCCTGCCAAAGTGCTGGGATTGCAGGCATGAACCACCATGCCTGGCCACACCTACATTTTTGTTTCGAAGGCATGAATGTCAGGAAGCACTCAGTTTTCTGTGGACAAAACTTGAGTATTTGATTATTGGGAAGGGAGCTTCCTCTTATTTCACCAAACATCCTTGAACACATAAAATTTACTTCTTTGCTGTCCCTTGAGTCAACCCCAAACCCCAGCATTAGCTTATTTCCCTTCTAAACGTTACCTGTCTTCCCTTCCCAGGTCAGAATCGTTTCCCTGGCTGTCGCTGTAAGACCCAGTGTAATACCAAGCAGTGTCCTTGCTATCTGGCAGTGCGAGAGTGTGATCCTGACCTGTGTCTCACCTGTGGGGCCTCAGAGCACTGGGACTGCAAGGTGGTTTCCTGTAAAAACTGCAGCATCCAGCGTGGCCTCAAGAAGGTGAGGCCTTTCCTCAGGACCCTGCACCAGATAAAATGGAGTGGGAAAGAAGGAACAGTCCCAAGCATTCTCTTTCTACTGGTTCCTTTGAGGAAAGTGCTTGATAAATCCTAAAAGACACACATTCACTGAATTAATAAAGGCTTCAGTTCCAGTAGGGATTGGAAAGGTGGTTCCTGGCTGGGTACAGTGGCTCACACCTGTAATCTCAGCACTTTGAGAGGCTAAGACCTGTGGATCATGAGGTCAGGAGTTCAAGACCAGCCTGGCCAACATGGTAAAACCCTGTCTCTACTAAAAATACAAACATTAGCCAGGTGTGGTGGTATGCACCTGTAATCCCAGCTACTTAGAAGGCTGAAGCTGAGGCAGGAGAATTGCTTAAACCCAGAGGTGGAAGTTGCAGCGAGCCAAGATTGCACCACTGCACTCTAGCCTGGGACAGAGTGAGACTCTGTCTCAAAAAAAGAAAGAAAAGTGGTTCCTTGAACTGGCCAGACTAAAAGGAGCTCAGGAGTGAATGCACCATTGGCAATGTCTATTTTTACCTCACACAGAGCAGTGAATTCCTATAGGCACAGGAGGGCTCCATGGGTAGAGGAAAAGGGATCCTATTTCTGTTCATCGCCACCTCCCATTTTCTTTTCTCTCCCAACCAGAGCAGAATGGCTTAGACCTTTTTCTGCTTTCAGATCCTCTTAACAGTTGCTGGTTCTTTCCACCCTGCCCCCACCATACACATGCACATCTAGCACACACCCCCTACTCATGTGTGCCCTGTAGTCTGAGACTTGGCCCCCTTTTCCCCAGCACCTGCTGCTGGCCCCCTCAGATGTGGCGGGATGGGGCACCTTCATAAAGGAGTCTGTGCAGAAGAACGAATTCATTTCTGAATATTGTGGTGAGGTGAGTGCTATAGTTTTGGCCCACGTTCTTACTGGGGGAAGACTGATTCAAGACACTCTGATTTTCTGTGGGCCCGGCTTCTTTGAATTAATCTCTAAATAACTCAGCTAGGTTCCCATGTGGCCTCTTGGGGGAATCCCAGAGAACTGTTTGCAGTACTGAAACCACTGTTCAACTCTTTGGTAACTCCAGATACAAGAGATGAGGGAAGCTCTCTTCAGCCTCAAAACTGGTTGGCCTGGGTGGGAATTGGAACAGCATAACCTGAGCTTGCTCTCTTATGATTCTTATCATGATACTCAGTAAGCACCCATGTGAGACACCACCCAGGCCTTTCTGGGGGCGCAGGACACTATGCCCTGAGCAGGCAGCCTGATACCCCTGTGTATTTGTCTATCTCTCTAGCTCATCTCTCAGGATGAGGCTGATCGACGAGGAAAGGTCTATGATAAATACATGTCCAGCTTCCTCTTCAACCTCAACAATGGTATGAAGTCTCTTTGTCTCATCCCAAGGTGGTCTTTCTTTCTTTCTTTTTTTTTTTTTTTTGAGATTGAGTCTCATTCTGTCTCTCAGGCTGGAACAGTGGCACGATCTTGGGTCACTGCAACCTCTGAAGTGGTTTTCCTGCCTTAGCCTCCTGAGTAGCTGGGACTACAAGCACCTGCCACCATGCCCTGCTAATTTTTTTGTATTTTTAGTAGAGACTGGGTTTCACCATGTTGGTCAGGCTGGTATCGAACTCCTGGCCTCAAGTGATCCACCTGCCTCAGCCTCCCAAAGTGCTAGGATTACAGGCATGAGCTACCATGCCTGGCCCCAAGGTGGCCTTTCTACCAGATTGCCCTTGCCGTAGTCCAAGTTTAGGTTAGCTTCAAATCTTCCAGCAGATGCATAGAGCGAGGGGGCAGAATCACACTCAGAGATTCCACAGGCCACAGTGCTCCATTTCTGGTTTCTGTTTGTATTAGCACGGAGCACCTTTACCTGAGAAATCTTGCTGCCCTATAGATAAGAAGATCCATAACTCAAGGAGGGAGAGACCCAAAGGGAGTACTCCCACACAAAGCTGAATTCTGAGGCTGCACGCTTTCCTGAGCTCCTGTTAGCACACTGGGCTTCAAAATTCCCATTGGACTAAAGTGGTTTTGTTACTATTTGATTTTAAATTCAGGCTGAGAAGCTGTGGAGTTGCCTGCTGTGTTCATGGTCTTCCTTGATTTACTTTATACAGATTTTGTAGTGGACGCTACTCGGAAAGGAAACAAAATTCGATTTGCAAATCATTCAGTGAATCCCAACTGTTACGCCAAAGGTGAGTCCCCGGGACTCGGGAAGTGGGGTGGGGGATGGATGCCTCTTTACTGTGATTTCCATCCATTGTTGAACCTTCCACAGCTGAGTTATATTTTGTCCAAAGATAGTCATGATTAATGTCTGGTATCATTTTAGGCCCCTCTTGATCTCAGTTTTATAATCTGCTTTCTTCAGTGAATACATTATAAACATTTTCCCATAAACATGATTTAACCAGCCTGAGCAACATAGTGAGACCCATCTCAAAAAATAATAATAGGCTGAGTATGGTGCCTCATGCCTGTAATCTCGGCACTTTGGGAGACCAAGGCAGGCAGATCACTTGAGGCCAGGAGTTTAAGACCACCCTGGTCAACATGATGAAACCCCATGTCTACTAAAAATACAACAATTAGCAGGGTGTGGTGGTACACACCTGTTGTCCCAGCTACTCAGGTGACTGAGGCACAAGAATCACTAGGTCCTGGGAGGCGGAGGTTGCAGTGAGCCAAGATCATACCACTGCATTCAAGCCTGGGTGACAGAGTGAGACTGTCTCAAAAAAAACCAAACAGTAATAAAGATAATTCTTTCTGCATATCATCAGCTGGAATAACATCTAAAAGCATAGAGGCAACTACCATATTGACTACTTTCTAATTCCATTTGATTCATGTTTTCACTGGGAATTTGGAGAAAATCAGCCCAGAAGCCTACTGGTTACTGACTTGCAGTTGTGTAGGAACCTAGCCTTGAGTTTATTCTGCTTACAGTGGTCATGGTGAATGGAGACCATCGAATTGGGATCTTTGCCAAGAGGGCAATTCAAGCTGGTGAAGAGCTCTTCTTTGATTACAGGTGAGGCACCAGTAATGGTCCTTGGGATGTGGCCCTGGAATAGGAAAGGTTGACCCTTGGAATAGATCTGAGGGCTCAGAGAGGGTAAGGCAGATGGAGAGAGTCTCATGGTGAACAAGGCTGTGTCCCTTGTTCTGATATCAGGTGTCTTGCCGCAGAAGTGGGAACTTTATAAACAGCCGTTAGGGAGTGGGAGGGGAAGTGAAACAGGAGGGGACTCCGCCTTTTCAATCACAAAAGTCATGAGAGTAACCTGGTTCCTCCTCCCTGCCCTGGGATAGGTACAGCCAAGCCGATGCTCTCAAGTACGTGGGGATCGAGAGGGAGACCGACGTCCTTTAGCCCTTCCCCGCCCTGCGGCAGCACTTATGGTAGCGGCACTGTCTTGGCTTTCATGCTTACACCACTGCTGCTCGAGTCTCCTGCACTGTGTCTCCCACACTGAGAAACCCCCCACCCACTCCCTCTGTAGTGAGGCCTCTGCCATGTCCAGTGGGCACAAAACTGTCTCAATGAGAGGGGAGACCAAGAGAGCTAGGGCTTGGTCTTCCAGGAGAGAGAGTTGCAAAAATGAGAGACTGTTTTTCTGGCCTCAGAGGAAGCGTGCACAGGCTGGGATGGATGTCTTATGTGTGATTTCTGTGTTGGCTCCCCAGGCTGTGGGCTTCAGCAGTCAACTTAGGCAGTTCCTAACAAGCACTCCCATCAAGAGTCCTTATGTCATTGGGGTGCAGGCAAACCTCTGTGGTCCTAAGACCTGGAGAGGGCAGGCTAAGTGAAGTGTGGTCCCTGGAGCCTACCAAGTGGTCTGAGTTAGAGGCGAGGCCTGGCAGGCAGCATAGACTGAACTCAGAGGTAGATGGGTCACCTTACCACCTCCTCCCTTATGGCAGGGCTCGAACTGAAAGAGCATGGGTTCTAAGTACAGGCATTCAAGGCTGGGGGACGGAATGCTACGCCATCCTTCCTTGGCCGGAGAGGGAGAACCAGCTGGATGATACTAGTTGGCTAAGCTTAGGCCCAGGAGACTTGGAGAAAGTCTTCTCTGTGTACTCTGGAGATAGATGGAAGTGTTTTCAGATTCCTGGGAGCAGGTGCCAGTGCCCTGGCTTCTCCAAAGTTCTGGCCTGGCAGCTGCAGGCAGGCATGATGCTGCTATTGAAGAAGCATTAGGGGTGTGCCTGCCAGGTGTGAGCACCCTGGCTCGCTGGATTTGTGGGTATTTTCAGGCCTTCCATTCCCCGTAGAGGCAAGGCCCAACGGCTAGTGTTGCTTATCTCTTCAGGATAGGTGGGCACAGGCCTGAACTAGACAGAAGAAAGATTGGTGTAATCTGCTTTCCTGTCTGTAGTGCCTGCTGTTTGGAAAGGGTGAGTTAGAATATGTGTTCCAAGGTAGGTGAGGGGCTGAACTGCACGTGTTTAGGCTGGCACCTCATGTGCAGGGCATACTGGCAGAGGGTATCTGAAGTGTGAGAAGCAGGTAGACCACCTGTCCCAGGCTGTGGTGCCACCCTCTCTGGGATCCATGCAGAGCAAAGCACTTTAACCATTTCTTTTAGAAGGTCTATAGATTGGGGTAGAGTTTGGGCTAAGGTCTCTGCCCAAATTCCACTCCTGAGGGAGGGGGTTGAAGGGAGGGTGGGAGATTCTCCTTCAGTCCTGTCTCATCTCCTGGGAGAGGCAGGAGGAGTGAGCTTCACACAGAATTTCATGTGAATGGAGCCACATGAAAGCTGCCCTGTGTCCACAGAGGGTGTGCCGGGCTGGCTGAAAACAAGGAGCAGTGTGCTGGGGAGAAAGGGCTTGGGCGGGTGTAGACGGGCCTGGGAATGTTACAGTAAGGAGCAGGCTTCTCCCTTCCTGGGAGTCAGAGCTCCCCTTCTTCCCACTCCACTGGTTGTCCATGAAGGAAGAAGTGGGGCTCCCCCTGGCTCAGCTGCCTCTTAGGGATTGGTGTGAGACATGCACACACACCTACCACACTGGACAGCACACATGCAGCCCGCACCCAGCAGCTCCTGACAGAAAGCTCCTCCACCCCAACAGGCCAGGCCCCAGCATGATCCTGAAATCTGCATCTGCCAGGATTTGTATTCATTGTACGTATCAGGGATACCCTCAAGCTAGACTGTGGGCTCCAAATTACTCACAAATTAGAAGAGAAAACCAGAGACAGAGGAAGAGGAGGAATTAGGTCTGCGTGAAATGCCAGGGGCTGGCTGTGAGGAACAGGTGAAAAAATACTTCTCAGCAGCCTTTGAGGGACTAGACCGACCCCACCCTTTCCTCAGTGAGCAGAATCACTGGTCAGTCTCCTCCTGTCCCAGCTTCAGACCATAAATACTCCTGTTCCTCCAGCATCCCATCTTTTTTCCCTTCTGTCCCCCACTTTTAAAGATGGGTCTCAACCCCTCCCCACCACATCATGATGGATGGGGCAAGGTGGTGGAGACTGGGGGAGCCTGGTATACATGCGGTTTCATTGCCAATGAATTTCACGCACTTTAAAGTCCTGTGGCTTGTGACCTCTTATCTGAATAAAGTGTTAGAATCCATTTTGGCAAGTTGTGTACTGTGTGCTTTGGGGCTGGAAGGATCCAGGGATGGGGCCCAGGAGCAGGTCGGGCCGAAGCCTCAGCATTCTGATCCCCACTTACTCACTGAGATCTGGGAGAGGGGGAGGTGGGGGTGGGGGTCTGGCAAGAACCAGTCAGGCCCCTGGCAGGTGATGTGAGGATTCTGAGAGCTCCTTCTAGAAAACCCTGAGCCCTCAGATTAGTTCCCTTAAAATTGCCCCACTTATCCCCTAACCACGACGCCAGCTACCACACACAGACTGGGGCTCTGCCACTCTGTTTTATTGGAACGGCTCTGCATCTGAGAGCACGGCAGGCTCAACCCTGCTTCAGAGTGGAGGCCGGACCAGGCTGAGTGAGTGAGCAGCAGGACTCACAAGACTTCCAACACAGGAGAGGCGAACTACAGCCTGTGGGCACAGCACAGCACAGGACAGCCAATTGAGTTTTTCTTTTATATATAAACAAATAATTTAAAAATTGAATAATATAGAGAGTTTCTCTAGAGAGAGACTTTGCAACAAAAAATATATATAAAGAATATGACCTCCTGGGTAAATGAAGCAGCATCTCGAGCGGAGGAAAGAGGGCTCCTCATGCACTGGAGAGGGGGCTAAGCCTTTGGACAGGCACCAAGGCCACTGCATATCTTGGAAGAGGGTGGAGGAGGAGAGGGCTGGCTAGTCAGGGTGTCTGCATTATTTTCTCTATGTTGCAAGTTTTTTATGGCTTTGGCTAAAGCGAGTGAAGCAGCGGAGGTACTAAGGTGCTAAACTGAGGCCTCTTGGTCTCTGTGTATAAAACAAAAGGAGGGGGGCAGGAGACAGCCATCAAGCCCTCTCGAACCTCCAGCTGAGTGGAAGCAGATGGAAGACGTTCTTCAGGGCTGGGGGGAGGCTGGGGGATAGGGTTTAGCAGCCTCCTCCCCCCATACCCTCTGCAGCCCTGCACTCCCACACATCTGTCCCTGCTGATAGTGTCTATTGGAAGGGAGGCAGTTAATCTCCCCTACACTCTGTTGTTAATCCCTGGCAGCAGCTGGGACAGAGATGGTCAACCTGTGTCAACCCCATGAGCCTTCTCCTTTAGGGCAGACAAACAGCCAGGAGCCTGGGGAAACAGGGATGAGCAGGGCATTGGTTAGGCAGTGAGGCTTGGCCACTCCCTTGGGTCCCATCTATAGCTCTGCCCACCAAACTTGTCGGGGGGCTGGGGGGTATCCTCTGGATGAGCAGAGCCAGCTAAGAGGAGCCAAATGTCCCTGACAGGGTAGGGGAGAGGCAGGACTTGGGGAATTCAGAGGAGTTGGAATTGGTCCCAGAAGCCCTTCTGACTCATTCAGACCTGGACTCCTCCAGGATCTGGGGTAGGTTCTGATCCTGGGGGCCAGGAGCTGCAGCTGGGGCTGGGGCTGGGGCTTGGGTGGGAGCTGGTGTAGGAGTGGGAGCCTGGGCAGGGCCTGAAGTAGGTAGGGGAGGTTTGCTGCCAGGATGGTACTCATGGGCAGCCTTGGGCTCATTGGTATGGTAGGAGCCCTTGTAGCGATGATTTTGCAGATAGAAGAGCACCAACATTCCTACCAGCCCCAGCAGCAGAAAGGCCACCAAAACTGAAAGGAAGAAAAGGAACAATTCAGGGCAGATCTTTGGGATTTCAACTGTACACACACACACACACACACACACACACACACACTTACTTTTGGCCAGAAGCATAATTTATGACACTCAGCTTAGTGTGTTGGACCACACTAAGCTCATCTCACGTGTCTGGCAGGTTTGACTTCCTACCTTCTATTTCTAATATTCTCTTTCCACATCCCTGGTAGTTACCCCAGTTTCTCATCTCTCTAGGTGTTACTGTACCCCCATTTTCCCATCCCTTAGCTATAGCCCCATTTTAATATTTCATTTAAAAATCTGTAATATCCTCAAACATTTACAAATCTCTGCCTAGTTACATGGCACCTTCAGCATAGCCTCTCTCACCATCCTTTGTACCATCTGCATCTAGTGCCTTTGCTGCCCTGTAGCCTTGGGGATAAGGGGTAGGGAGAGGATGCTGACAGGCCAGGGCAGCCTTGGGAGGTCAGGTTAGTGATCAGTGCTACTCACAGCCCAAAAGTATGGCAACCCATCCTTCATCATGGTAGTACGGGAAGTCTGGAGAGGAGGAAGCACCAGTTAGGAGATAACCTCCTCCATGTTAAGAATCATTTCCCTTCCCTATCGTCCCTCCCTTCCGTCCTCTGTGTCCTGGGAATGTACCTGGGGGCAGATACCAGGGATCAAGCTCAGGTGGCACCTCTGAAACAAGACGTGGCATGGCTCCGCAGTTAGATTCGGATAGTTCTCCCTGAACTCGAAGGGCCTCAGCTAGCTCAGCAGTCATGGGTCGAGGGGTTCGGAAGTGGGTCTTGAGGGGAGCCACATTGTTGAATCGAACACCAGACAGGCAGCCCGAGAAACCTGGGGTGTTGTAGCGCTGGATCTCTGGGTCAATGACTCCTGTCTCTGAGGGAGAGGCGGGCCCAGAAAGAGGGGCTTGGACCCAAAGGCCCTGCCCCTCTCACTGTCCACAGGTTTCCCACTCATCTTTCCCACTGCCCTCATTGTCATTCCCAGTGCCTTCACTCTCCTTGAAGATCCAGGAACATATCCCACAGCTCCTTGCCTAAAACATATCCGCACCCAAAGCTTACCCATCACACGCCCTAGATACAAGGCCTTGGGTGAGTCCAACTGGCTGTCCACCAACAGCGAGAACTTCTGCTCTGTCAATGGGAAGTAGTCCACCTGAGGCGGGGAGGGGGAGGGCGATGAGGGAGTGGGGACCAGAGGCAGATCTCTCATTCTGTCCAAACTGGTGGTGCCAAGTGGGTGAGTCCTAGCTCAATCTGAAGTGGGCAACTCCTGGCCCAGATGTAGGATTTGGTATATATGTTTTTATTATTTTATTTTATTTTGAGATGAAGTCTTGCTCTGTAGCCCAGGCTAGAGTGCAGTGGTGTGATCTTGGCTCACTGCAACCTCCACCTCCTGGGTTCAAGCAATTCTCCTGCCTCAGCCTCCTGAGTAGCTGGCATTATGGGCACATGCCACTGCACCCAGCTAATCTTTTTTGTATTTTTTTAGTAGAGACGGGGTTTCACCATGTTGGCCAGGCTGGTCTTGAACTCCCAACCTCAGGTAAACCACCTGCTCGACCTCCCAAAGTGCCAGGATTACAAGCATGAGCCACCACACCTGGCCTTATTTTATTTATTAAATATTTTTCTTTGTGAAGATGAGGTCTCACTGTCTTGTTGCTCAGGTTGGTCTCAAACTCCTGGCCTCAAGTGATCCTCCCACTTCAGCCTCCCAAAGTGTTGAGATTACAGGTGTGTAATATATTACACTGCGTATATATTTTTTAAAAGCCTGGCTTTGAGCCCCATCGTTGCAGCTTACTAGCAGTTTGACTTGGGGTAAACCACTTTACTTTTTACTTCCTGTTTTTTTGTGTGTGTTTTTTTTTTTTTAAGATGGAATCTCGCTCTGTCACCTAGGCCTGGAGTGTGGTGGCATGATCTCAGCTCACTGCAACCTCTACCTCCCAGGTTCAAGTGATTCTCCTGCCTTGGTCTCCCAAATAACTGAAACCACTTTACTTTCTGAGGCTGTTTACCGATTTGTAAAGCACTTAAATAAGAATGCCTGTTGTCCTAAACTACCTCTTGGAGCTATGCCAGGCATGAGGGTTACATGAGGTGACACACATGAAAATCCTCTATACATTGAAATGTGCTCTACAAATGTTAAGCATTTGATGTTTTCCTGTATGCCACAGCCGAGATCATCAGGTTATGATCTGAACTGGCTCACCTCCCTCTATGCGCACCTGGATGAAGAGGTTGCGGTAGACGCGAGTGATATTGACGCTGTGGGGCTGGCCATCCGTCACTGGTCGGGTGGTTAGCTGGTACACGTAGGGACTGGTGCCTAGCTGATATCGCAGCTGAAGGGTCCCTGTGGGGTAGAGAAAAGAAATTTAGGGTCTCAGCCCCCATGACCCCCATCTTCTAAGAGCTTGTGGGTCCTTGTATTTGTGAATCAGTAGGAGAATTAGGGGCACCTGGGTGAAGCTGAAGAGAGCCCGGGAGAGCTTACCATCATCCTTGATGAGCACAGCCATGTAGTCACGCACGAAGGAGCTGACGTAGAGCAGGACAGCAGGGGCAGAGCTGGTGCTGAAGCTGAAGGAGACCTCCTCTCCCGTAACATTGTAGACAGGCCCACGGTAACCAGGCACAGGCCGACCAGGCCGGGGGTAGTCAGGCAGGCGGTACCCGGGGCCATGGTAGCCAGGCACATAGCCCGGAGTATCATAGCCCGGGATATAGCCAGGCTCATAGCCTGGCACTGGCCGGCTCAACATGTGGGAGAACTCCCTGGCCGCAGAGCGCAGCGCTGACTGTAGGTTATAGCGCATCCAGGTGCCCGGCTCAAAGAAACCGCCAATATCTGCAGGTAGATGCAGGAAGGTCAGGGCCCCACACTGCTCACTCCCCAATTCAGAGGTTTTAATGTCATCAATACATACGTCCTGAGCCTTGCTTCAGTTTCTGCCACCCTCACAACCCTCCATTTACTTTTAGGTCCCCTTGAGCCCCTCTGTCACAGAACAGAAACTTACAGCCATGGGAAACTTGAGATCATCTGATCCAACCCCTGCATTTTACAAATGGGGAAACAGGCTCAGAGATGAGTAGTGACTTGCTTAAAGACACACAGTAAGGCTGGGTGCAGTGGCTCATGCCTATAGTCCCAGCACTTTGGGAGGCCAAGGCGGGTGGATCACGAGGTCAGGAGTTCAAGACCAGCGTGCCCAACATGGCAGAACCCCATCTCTACTAAAAATACGAAAATTAGCTGGGCATGGTAGTGCACGCCTGTAATCCCAGCTACTATAGGGAGTCAGGAGAATTGCTTGAATCGGGGAGGGCAGAGGTTGCAGTGAGCCATGGTCGCACCACTGCACTCCAGCCTGGGTGACAGAGCGAGACTCCATCTCGAAAAAGACACAGTTGGGGGAGAGCCAAGGTTAGAATGGAGATATCCTGACCCCATGTAGTATATGTGCCACCACTCACACTTCCAAACCACCACCAGCAATCTGTTGGTCCCTACGTCTTGTATGTTCCTAGTCCCTGAGACTCCTCCTACCAATAATCCCCTGCCTGTATATCCCTCCTATAGACCAGCCTTAGGGAAGATGCAGTCTGGGTGTGTGTGTAGAATCTTGTTATGGGGAATGTCAAGGCTCACCTTAACGAAGTACCAGGTCATAGACATGTTTTAAGAATACAGTAGTCATCATATACACTTACAAGGGAGTTTGCCTGTGTTACCATGGTGATAGCGGGAAGATGGGGAAGTGATTTCCTTTTTTTTTTTTTTTTTTTTTTTTTTTGTAGACACAGTCCTTGCTGTGTCCCCCAGGCTGGAGTACAGTGGCATGATCACAGCTCCCTGCAGCCTTGACCTCCTAGGTACAAGTGATCCTGCCACCTCAGCTAGGCCTAAGTGTGCACCACCATGCCCCTAATTAAGAATTTTTTTTGGCCAGGCATGGTGGCTCATGTCTGTAATCCCAGCACTTTGGGAGGCCAAGGCGGGCAGATCACAAGGTCAGGAGTTTGAGACCAGCCTGGCCAATATGGTGAAATCCTGTCTATACTAAAAATACAAAAATTGGCCAGGCGTGGTGGTGCACATGTGTAATCCCAGATACTCGGGAGGCTGAGGCAGAAGAATCATTTGAACCCAGAAGGCGGAGGTTTCAGTGGGCTGAGATCACGCCACTGCACTCCAGCCTGAGCAACAGAGCTAGACTGTGTCTCAAAAAATAAATAAATACATAAAAGAATTTTTTTTTTAGAGACAGGGTCTTGCCATATTGCCCAGGCTGGTCTCAAGCTCTTGGCCTTAAGCAGTCCTCCTACCTTGGCCTCCCAAAGCATGCTTGATGATTTTGAGCTCTTTTTGCACAGCTAGCTGTACCATCCTTTCCTGTTCATGCCTTTGAAGTCACCTATCATCTTCAACTGCCTGACTCCCCAAACTCAGAGCCCAGGAACCCAGGGACAACTCTAATTTTCCATGATGCAGGCTTTATGTGATATTTCCTTCCCTGCCCTCCCTACATCCCATTACACCCTATGGCTTCCTGTTGCCATGTAACCAGCAGCACTGACCGTGGTTGCAGTACGGCCCATCAAAAGCTGTGAGGTCACAGTCACATGTGTAGTAGCTGTAGCGCTCCACGCAGCGGCCTCCATGGAAACAGGGGAGCCGGGGGTGGGCGCAGTGGCCTGTGCAGTTGGGTGAGGTACCCTCAGAGGCGTTGGCACGGCCCTCCAGGTTCAGAGTCACTCCGTTCAGACGCATGGCCCTCAAGCAACCCACAAAGGGGCGTCTCTTAAGCTCTGCAGATCCTGTGAAGGGTAGGCAACAGATCAAGAAATGGAGGTAGAGCCTGAGACAGGAATAAGTATTGTAGTTGGAAAGGGAGCCAAGTGGGCTAGAAATAGAATGGGATACAAAGGCCTGGAGGGACAAGTGAAGCCCTAGCTTGCTCTGAAGCAGAGGGGACTGGCACGTAAGACATGAGGCTTCTGGAAACCAGGCAAGCAGCCTTGGAGGGTGGGAAAGGAAAGGAGGCTTCAGACCTGCCTCTGGGTTGCTGCTCACCGACGTAGAGGGGCTGGTCATACTCCAACCAGATGTAGGTCTGCAGCGGCATAGGCCGCAGCACCCAGGGCCGGTGGTCCACTCGGAGCCTGGCCTGCTTCACGTTGATTTCAGCCCGGACCAGGTGCCACTCGTCGTCGTTGAACTCAAAGTCGTCTGAGTGTACTGTGAGGTTCTCATCCCCATTCCCCACATCAAAGGCAAAGACCACATCCCGGGATGCTGGACAATGTGATGGGGTAGGGAGGAGAAAAGGACTCAGGCCTACAAGACCCTTCATGGATTCCTTGCCCAGTACAACCTCTTTCCCTCACCTCTTCGGAACTCCTTGAATATCCCTCCAATTTGTAGCTTGCTATGAAACTTAGAAACTGCTTAAAACCTCATACCCTTGGTCTCTCCCCAAATCACAGATCCCTGAAGCCAGCCTCCCAGCCTCACCTCCCAGGCTAGAAGCATGGCTAATCAGCAGTGGGAGGGACTTGAAGGTCCAGCTTCCTTATGCACAAGGAAGGGGCTTAAGGCTCAGAGAAGCCAAGTAGTGCCTAGGGTCACCCGGCCAGCCATCAAGACCGAGCGAGGGCTAGAACCCATGGTCATCTCAACCCTTCCCATACTGCCTGTCAAAAGGGCATTTGCCCTCGTCTCCAACTCCAGCCTGCACCTGCCCAGGTATCCCCAGATAGCACCTTCATCTACCCCAAAGCCCTCCCGCAGTCTGCCTGCTCACTGTTGAGTTCCACCCGCACATAAGGTCGGCGCCACTGGCAGTAAGGGCCCCCCATATTCTCTAGGAAGACTCCTGAGGGAGCAGAGGTCCTGAAGTAGAAGGAGACATCCAGACTGTGGTTGGCACGGATTGGGGGAAAGCGTAGTGCAGCCCCGGTGTGGAAGGAAATGGTGTTCCAGGAATTTCCTACAAAAGCAGATGGAGGAAGGTCTCGTCAGGGAGATTGGAGGGTGGAGGAGGAAGGGAACCTGGGGTTGGGGGCAGGGAAAGTCAGTCAAAGGCGGAGAGTTGGAGGTCATGGAGGGGAGACTAAGGAGTGGAATGAAAGAGGAGCCAGGGGCAGAGGGGCAGAGACAGAGGTGGCATCACAGCAGGAGCTGGGGGTCGGGCACCCCAGCTAGAGACCTCTAGTGACTCATGCGGCCTAGCTTTTGGAAACTCGAGAGTCAGCTCTGGGAGGGCACACAAAAGGGGACTGCCACTCACGATCACCATAGCAGCGCAGAGGCCTCAGGAAGAACTGGGCCTCGGAAGTGGAGCGGTTCGTATCCCCTATCACCACCTGAGTGACAGGCAGATGGTCCACAAAGGTCAGCAGTCCCTTGTCAGTTCTCCTGTGGGGGCAGGATGCCATGGCTCAGCCCCAGCCACTCAGCTCCCCTGGACTCCTAAAAACCCTGTCCCTTTGCCCCCTCACCACTGGGGCTGGTCGGCATCACAGTTGCAGTACAAGGCAGGGTCCACACAGCTCCGGTCCAGACCACAGGCACAGCGCTGGATCCCAGGCTGGGAGCCTCCCCAGTAAAAGTGCTGCTCCTCATTTCGGCCAATCCAAAAGCTGTAGGGGTAGCCTCCTGGGGAAGAGGTGCAGCAGCTTCCAGGTCCTGTCCCTTCGATAGCCTCTGGGCCCTTCTGACCATTCCGACTAGCCCAGACCCCTCCTTGAATCTTCCAGCCCAAGGCCCCAGCTGAGCTCTCTGGCTTCCTTCTCCCAGGCCCCCATTGGTGTCTCCTCCAGCTCTGTCACCTCCCTGACCCCAGCCCGACCTGCAGTGTTGAGCAGCCGGGAATTGTAGCAGGAGAACTCGATCCACTGTTCACAATGCTGGGAAGCATTGGCAAGGGCACTGACTTCCTCCCAGGATGCATTCCAGTACTGGACAGCCCCCAGGAATGGCCGCTCCATGCTGGAACCTGTCACCCGAGTTGTCCACAGCCTGTCATGCCGCACAACTGTCCACGCTCGATTCTCTGGGAGACAAGAGGGGACAGAGCTTTGGCTGGAGTTGAGCATTCTCTACCCATCTCCCTGCCTACCTCCACCACTACTGCTGCAATTCAGAGCCACTGAACATGGCCAGCAGCTCCATTCCAGCTCTGTCCTGGGAACTCTGCATTGTAGGCTGGAAATGAGATAGCTGGAGTGGGTAAGGAAGCTGGGATTTACTTTGAAGGCTAGATTACAAATTCCTTAGTGTCCTCTTCCCCTCTGTCCTCTTTACCCCACTTGTTTAGTCTAACTGGCCCCCACCCAACACCCTGTCCTTCCCTGTTCCCCCCTCACCCTCTCAGAGACACTTACCTCGGATATCACAGTACACTACAAATGGCTTCAGGGAGCCACTGCCATCGGGATCAATGGTGAAGTTTCCAGAAGTTTTCCCACTAAGCCGATAAGCCTCACAGGATTCCTTATACAAAGCTTGCAGATGGTAGGGTGAGACAAAGGCAGTTAGAGAATTAGAAGGCTGGCTGGGCGCAGTGGCTCAGGCCTGTAATCCCAGCACTTTGGGAGGCCGAGGTGATGGATCACCTGAGGTCAGGAGTTCGAGATCACCCTGACCAACAGCGAAAACCCTGTCTCTACTAAAAACACAAAAATTAGCTGTGTGTTGTGATGCACACCTGTAGTCCCAGCTACTTGGGAGGCTGAGGCAGGAGAGTCGCTGGAACCCAGGAAGCGGAGGCTGTAGTGAACTGAGATAACACCACTGCACTCCAGCCTGGGCAACAGAGTGAGGCTCCATCTCAAAAAAAAAAAAAAGGAAAAAGGAAAAAGAGAGTTAGAGGGCTGGAAGGGCCAGCCCCACCATCTCTACAGCCTCATGATCCCCAGCAACCTTCTCCTGACTCCCCTTGTCCCTGACTTTCCCCTATACTGCATCTGGCTTACGTGTGTGGCAGGTCTCTCCCTTGTAGCCCGTCAGTTCACAGTAGCAGATGAAGTCATCCCAAGACTGGTAGCAGCGTCCATCATGCTCACACATGTTAGGGCTGCACCTAGGAAAGGGGTCAGCACCAAGGGAAGGAGCCTTACTAGGAGCTGGAGAGTGGGGTCTTATCTCTTAGAGCCCCGGAACCTGGTGAGACACACCCACCTAGCTAGCTGGGTGTAACCCAGATGCAGGGGCAATAGGCAGTCCTTGGGGCTCAAGTACTACTGGTCACCTTTCCCGAAAACAGCAAAACATGCCTTATTCTACCCCATCATCCACCCCCCCCCAAAAAAAACCCTCTAGGACCAAATGCATATGCATCATTTCCATCCTGAGAATGTATCACCTTAAGGGAAGAAGTAGGAGGTAAAAGATCAAAGAAGAATCATCCCCAAGCAGGGGACTAGGGAGCAGAGATAAGGAGAAGGGAAATTATTGAGAAAGGCCATTCCTGCTGGGAGACCAGGGAAGAGGGCTTTGGAGGGGTCATCTCTTGTTGGGGGCTTCTGGGTACCTATCAGTGATGCCACATGTATCAAAGAGGACCTCAGCATAGAATCCAAGCCGCCGGCCCTCCACCAGGGTCAGGTTGACCAGTTGACCATCCACCTTGAGCAGCTCCATGCAGCCATGGAATGCCGTCTGGTTGGAGTGGCAGTCCCATCGACTGGCTGGCTTGGGACAACCTGGAGCAACCACCCCTGTGAGACCCTCCCCAGGGGAGACCGCAAAGACCCTCCCCCAGGGAGATGCCAATGGGAAGCCAGATATAAAGGAAGAAATGGGGCTAGGACCAAAGTATAGACTATGGCAATGGCCTTCCACTTCCGAGACCCTAGAGGGGAAGGAGGGCTTGATCCCTCCAGAATTGTCCATGTGGCCCCATCTGGGTGGACTTAGATGAAGCCTTCCCACCCAGAAACAGAGATCTGGTCAGGTTGGCCCCCACTTACCCCCAAAGAAGTATGAGGTCCCTGTCCGGATCAGCAGTGGGTATGAGACCCTGACCTCTGCCCCCTCCACATCATCAATGCTGATGACTGCATGGTTTTCCTGGGCCACAAAATTCACTTCGTGCCAAAAGCCATTGTTTAGTCGGTACCCTGGACAAGAATGGATGATGGTGTGGATGGAGGGAAGCAGCAACTAGCCTAGAAAAGTGTCCTGAGTGGGGAAGCAGTAGCCCCACTGTGTCCCCGTGATTACCCTTCTCAAACCCAGTGGAGATCTCTCTGAATGTCTCTTCATTCTCCATGACCCAGTAACTGCTACAGAGTCTGCACATTATAAATGAGTAACAAAATCTCCAGGGGCCCTCTGGAACTGGAGAATACCAGGACTCCCAGGCTTCCCCTTTCTTCAAGAATCGACAGCCTCTGAGATCCATCTCTTCACTGCCTCCAGACACTCCCACCTTTCCCAGTACCCTGAGACACCCTGCCCAGCCCCCTTCACTCCCTCTCCCCTCTCCAGAATGTAAAGGGCTCCGTTCAGGCCTACAACATTCCCCGGCTCCTCTCCCCTTCTTTTCTCTGCTTGTGCCTCCCCTGAAACGCCCTCACCAGCAGCGAACTGAAGCTTCTTTCGGCCGCTCTGCGCGATGGACACGTTGACCTGCCCTTCGCTGAGCATCAGCTCCACATGCCCCAGCCCATCTCCCAGGCGGGAGAAAAGGAGAAGCCCAGTGAGGTCCCAGGTGCGGAAGCGAAATGAGACTGCCAGGCGACCGCGACGCGGGAAACCGGGCACTTGCACGAAGTTGTGAGGGCCTCCGAAATTGATGGGGTGCGGTACCGGGTCCAGGCAACGAAACGCCACCTTACCCTAGGGGCAAAAGTGATGAACCATCAACACCGGCGAGCCGCCTCTGCCTCCGCTGGGAATTGTTTTCACACTGGCCTAAGACCCTGGTCACCGCCCTCCGTCGGTGTTGGCAGGGTGAGATCTCCAACCATGACCTGACCCACTTCCCCTCCAAGCTCGTCCATCTGTGGAGGGGCCCCCCAACCCAGTCGGCCCTTGGAACTCTGCTCGCTTGCTCTCGCTGATCTCCACCATCTGCAGCGCGACCACGTCTTTCCTTCCAGTATCTAGAGGCAATTTCGGGCCACAGACTCGGCTTCCTGCCAGCTTCCCGACAGAGCTCCAGAGTCGGAGAGGGGGTGAGAGGAGCATATCAAGTCCCTACTCAGCCACGCGGCCCCAGGTCAAGCCACTCCCTGTGTCTGCGCCTTAAGTTGCTTATCTATGAATTAAGCAGGTGATTGGACCCGCCCACGGCTTCTTAACCGGGAGGCTGAGTGGGACGCGCACCTCAAGTGGGACGCGCACCTCAACTTGAGCATTTGGCTGGGGACAGAGGGATCCTCGGCTTTTATCTGATGCCCATTATCTCTTCCCGTTCCACCTCTTTGCTTTCCACGAGGCTTTGGTATCCTGTCCTCCCAGACCCCCTGCCCACTGGCCTCGAAGGTGATCCGGGAATGGCGCCTCACGGCCAGGTCTGCGATGTTGACGCGGTTGAAGATTACGTTTTCTATGCAGCCGCGGAAGTTATGCCGATAGGCGAGGTTCTTCCGCGCGGCGCCCACCAGACCTCCGATGAACATCTGCGGGAGGGGTGGGGAATGAGGCCTCTCGGGCACAGGAGCGCGCCTGCCTTTCTCGCGCGTCCCCGCCGGACGCTTTCCCAAGCGCCAGGTGGGGCTTTGTAAAAGACTTGAAACACATTTCCCCAGTGTCGGTACTAAAGCTCGCTAAGCCTTTCAAGGCTTGAGTTCGAGCTCTGACTCCAACACAAATTGGATGCACGCCCTTGGGCAAGTCAATTGGCCTGTCTTCTCTGCAGTCCGGGCCAGGGTCTTTAACAACTCCAAAAACTTGTGGGAGGATCTAAGGGGACAATTTTCCTGCCTTGCCTAGTCCCCAAAATCTGGATTTCCAAACCCCATCTCATTCGTTCGGAAATGGTGCCTGAGAGTCTGCATGCTAACAGCAACAACACCCACAAAAACAAACAAACAAAAACGGGCCTTTTTCTGGTGAGCAGCAAGTTTGCCAGGGGCTGCTAGGATATTCGGGAATTGGAATTCGAGGTCTTTGGGAAAAAAAACTTAAATAGAGGTGTGATGTCATTGTGTTGTCCACCTCAGTCTTGAACACCTGGCCTCAAGCAATCTTCCCATCTCAACCTCCCAAAGTGCTGGGATTACAGGCAAGAGCCATCACCCCCAACCTGAATTGGTCTTACCTCAGAAAGAGAAAGAGAGGAGAGAGAGACAGAAAGACAGAGAGAGACCGTCCTCCACTTACCCAGCACCCCGTCCTCCTCCCCCAACGAAATGGCATCTCCCGAATCTCTCACCTCATTGTCCAGATTCAGCCTCTCGAAGTCTCCATTGAGAATAAAGCGCTGCACATAGCCGTCCAAGGTGAAATTTACATCTCGGCCAAATCGGTCCACCCGCACGTAGTGCCAGTGCTGGTCATTAAGGACGCCGCCAGCGCTCACCGTGGTGTGACCTGGTCTTGGCTGGATGGGGCTGCTGCCTGAGGGTGGGGCAGGACAGAGTGAGACCTCAAGCCAGGAGAACTCCAGGGAGTCCCAGTTCCTAGGCAGAACACAAAGCCCAGCGCAACCAGGGAGAGTGAGCGAATAGAGCAACAGCCATTGATGGGTGTTTGACAGGGTAAGCCATTTAGCCTGTTTCCTCTCCGTAAAACTTGGAACACATGAGCTGCTTCTATATCATCCCGCGGGTGTTGCAAAGCTAACGAGATACAATGTGTGTGTGTGTGTGTGTGTGTGTGTGTGTGTGCGCGCGCGCGCGCGCGCGCGCATATGTATGGGTTTACAAGGGACCTGAGGCGCCCCATCCAAGGTCACAGCGCTGGGTAGTGGTAGAGCTGAGACTGGAATCCAGTTCCCCTGACTCCGACTCCAGTGTTTTGCTAGCACCAAAGGCAACAAGAAAGGGGCAGTTTGGTACAGGCCTTAGAAAAATGGAAGACCCGGCGTGAGCGCGGCTGCGCGGAGGAGTGTGGCGAGGAGCGCGGTGACAGAGCGTCTGGGGTTGGCCCCCGCATCGCACCCGGTCACCGAGCTCACCCAGACTCATGTGCAGCAGCAGGTGTGCCCCCTCCAGTTCCAGCGTCACGTAGTCGCCTTGGGCGCCCTCTGCGTGTAGCAGAAGCCCGTCCTTCTCCTCCGTCTTGAAGCTGAAGGCGAACACGTCCCACAGGCTTCGGCTGACCCCTCGTGGGAAGCGGTATGAGATGGCATCGTCGCCGTCGAAATAGAGTATGTCGGACTCTGCGGAAAGGACCGTGGGTGGGCCGGGGACTGGGGAGACTGTCCGTCTCCCGGGCCTCCTCCGCGCTCTCTGCACGCTTACTGTATGGGCAGCCGTAGAGACCGAGCCTCAGGCCGATCTTGCCACGTGGGTTCCAGGCCAGGGGCACGATGCGGATGTAGCGCGCAGTGAAGTGGTAGTGCAGGTCGTGGCGCACCACCGCCGACTCGTTCACGTTACCAAAGAAAGTCTGCGGGGGTTGGGGAGAGGAGTAAGTAACCACCTCGCACCTTTTGCTGCTTTCTCGATAGCCTCCCAGACCCCAACTGTCATACCCAGCCAATCTCAACTTATGGAAAGTAAACACTCCTTGATCTCCCCTGCTGGGTGGCTTTGCCCCAAGTTTCCCTAAAGTGTCCTCTCCCACCATCCTATTATTTCCTCAGACCTGAAATCAAATCTTGCCTCCTTAGGACGCGCTGCCAGGTTTTACCCTAAAGTAAGTTAAACCCTGTGAACCGAGCGCTTCGCGCACGTCCTAAGCTGACAGTCCCTCTGGAGAGAGTCACTGCTCCTCATCAGTGCCCTCACCCCCGCCCCCTCCATTTTCCCAGAGACTGGTGCCCAGCCCGGAGCCTGGAGCAGAGGACGCTCCCCAAGTGTTCCCGCCTTGGCGTCCGGAGTACCGAGTTGTGGCCTCGCTGGTAGAACGGTGTCCAGCTGTCCACTCGATCGCCGTAGAGCAGCATGTAACGTGTGACCCAGTCCCAAGAATTAAAGGAGCCCTGTGTGGCCACGGCCCGTATCCGGTGCTTCTTCATTAAGTCTATCTGGAGCCAGGGATTCGGATCCCCAATCCGTGGTGACCACCCGCTTATGCCTATAGAAGGGACGGGAGCTTTAGCCAGCTACCCCTTTCCCCGAAGCCCTCCGGAGTCCCCCACCCTACCGAGATTCGCTGCCGGTTTGCAGCTGTTGCTCCGCGGAGCTCACCGTGCAGCCTGGCGAATCGCGGCGCAGTGAAGAGACTGTAGTAGGAGGAGGCACCCAGGGAGCGTGCATACAGGGGACCCACCAGCTCCTCGTCGCAGCCGTCTAAGGTAAAGAAACTGACAAGTTATTCAGCACTGGCCCCTCCCAAGCCCTTCCAAAGGCCGGCCCACTGAGCAACTGAAACTCCGAATTATCTGCCCCCAACCCCCACCCCCAGACACACACTACCTTAAAGTCATCCATTCAATCCTGGCTGCAGCAACAGCTGCATGCTTAGAGGAGGCTGCCTTGTCCTTCTAGGGAAACCCCTAGGCTGCACCTATAGGCCCAAGACCAGACCCTCCCTAGCTAGCCCAGTACCTGCCCTGGTTTAGTACTTTCCTGAACTCAATCCTAAACATCAGCATCTTCCAGAACCTGAGTCAGCTCAAGACACCAATCCAGCTCCAACCCTAGCCTCAATCCCCACTCCGCCCCCAAAACCTGCACCATCCCCAAATACAGGCCTTGCACCCAACCTCAGCCAGTCCTAGGACCATCAACAGCTCCATGACCAGCCTTAGCATCAGCCAGGGACACCAACTCCTGCTTGGATCCTAGCCACAAAACCCAGCCCCAGCCACAAACCCCAGCCCTAGCCACAAAACCTAGCCCTTGGCACGCTCACGCCCTGGCAAAACCTTAATCCTAGTCTCGGTCACCAGTACTACACGTGTCTCCCAATCCTAGCCTCAAACCTAGGCACCAGCTCCTGCTTGGATCCCATCCCCAAATCCCTGCCCGGCTGACTTCATCCTCGCCCCGGAGCCCAGCCCCAGCCCCGGGCGCGCGCGGCAGCCTCAGAGCTGCAATGCGGAGCGCGGGGGAGAGGCAGGAAAAGATGAGAGCCAGCGGGTGCGCGCCAGCCGACCAGAAAGGATTCGCGACCACCCAGCCGCAATGCGGTGCGGGGCCGCCCTGCAGATTCTGGACTCCTAGGCCCAACCCCACCTGCCTCCGAGCCCAACACTCACAGTAGCCCCAGCCCTCGGCTCCTGAGACCGCGGCGAGCAGAATGCAGAAGAGCCGGAGACGCATCGTGCAGGGCTGAAGATCCCGGCAGCCGCCTCCCGGTGCCCGGCTCCAGCTAGGGCTCTAGTTCTGGCTTGGGCTCCCAGCTCTCCTCCTGGGGTTTGCAGCAGAACGATCTCTCCTCCTCACCCACCCCACCCCTCCTCCCTCTCTCCTTTCACCCCCAAGCGCTCTCTCTTCTCTCTCTCTCTCTCTCTCTCTCTCTCTCTCTCTCTCTCTCTCTCTCTCTCTCCCCTCTCTCTCTCTCTCTCTCTCTCTCTCTCTCTCTCTCTCTCTCTCTCTCTCTCTCTCTCTCTCTGTCGGTTCCTGGTCCTCCGCTCTTCTCTATCCTCTCCTTTCCACCCTCTCTCCTCTCACCTCCCCCCTTCCCCAGCCTCTCTCTCCTGGCACGCGCAGGTTTCCCGGACCCCGCGCAAGCGCGTGCCTCAGCCCTGCTGCGAAAGGGCGGGGGTAGAGAGCCTCTAGCCACCGGGAAAACCCCAAGTAACCCAAGGCTGGCCGGCACTAAGGCCACAAGGGTGAGGACGGGGAAGCAAAGCCCAGAAGCATCCTGACAATTTCAAGAAAAGGGAAATGGTGGAGGGGGTAGTGCCTGAAAATGGAATGAAGGGTAAGTAAAAGAATCTAACATTTTCTGAAGGCAAATTCTACTCCAGGAGTGTTACTGGGCACTCTCTGGGCACTGCGAATTTAACATGTTTGCCTTACTCCACTTTGCAGATGAAAAACCTCAGACTCACAGAGGTCAAGAAATTTAGTCAATATCACACAGCAAATCATTATATTCCTAAGCCCATTTTTTCTCCACTGGCAGAATAGAGTACATTCTTCTCTCTTCTCTCTCCTCTCTCTCTCTCTCTCTCTCTCTCTCTCTCTCTCTCTCTCTCTCTCTCTCTCTCTCTCTCTTTCCCCACAAATTCCAGATCCTGCACAAGACAGTAAAGTCTTTTAGAGGAGGTGGAATGGGAAAGTGAGCCGACAGACCCTAATCTCCACCTCCCTCTTGGCCCCTCTCCCCGCCCCTTCCTTCCTGTCCTGCTAGAATTTTAACTTCTACCCCTGTGGCTACACCTCAGAAACCCGTGTAGCCAGAGATGGGGACGGAGGCCACAGAGCAGGTGGGAGTGGGGGCAGGGAGGGGGAGAAGGGTTACAGAGAGGGAGGAAACAGGGAAGGGATGGGACTCCCCACCTAGAAATAGGCCTTTGCCATCCTATGGCCTATTCAGAATTATTGGCGTTATCTCAAACTAAGGGTCCTCCAGATAGATGGGGCTGGTGGTGTGAGGCTAGGGGTTATGGGACAGGGACTGGGGCTGAAGGGAAAGGTGGGTTGAAGCTAGAGGTCCCGGGTCCCACCTGGGCCCTGAGAACCTGAGCCCCAACCCTGGATACCCACTTGGCATGAGTGGTTTGGTGTGCTGGTACTGGAGGTAGAGGGAAGGTGGGTAGGGAAGAGAAAGAAGACAAACAGAATCCAACCTACCCCAGGTGGAGGTTGGAGTCCAGGGCTCAGGTCTGAGGCAAAGCCTGCATATGGGCATCCAGGAGAGGGCGCTGCAAAGGGAACTGAAGCTCTAGGATTTATTAATAATACAAACTTTGGGTGGGGCATGGTGTCTCACACCTGTAATCCCAGCACTCCCAAAGCAGGAGGATCACCTGAGGTCAGGAGTTTGAGACCATCCTGACCATGGTGAAACCCCATCTCTACTAAAAATACAACAATTAGGCAGGTGTGGTGGTGCACGCCTGTAGTCCCAGCTACTCAGGAGGCTGAGGCAGGAGAATCGTTTGAAACCGGGAGGCAAAGGTTGCAGTGAGCCAAAATCACACCACTGCACTCCAACCTGGCCGACAGAGCAAGACTCTGTCTCCAAAAACAATAATAATACAAACTTTGTATTATGGTTTTTGGAGAACACAGGTTCTCCTCATCTATTATATTCCATATTGCAATCTTCACAGCAACCTTGAGAGGTGGGCTGGTCAGGATTTATAATAATCTCAACATTACATGTTAGGTAACTGAGGTCCAGAAAGAGCAAGTGGCTTGCTCAAGGTCACCCAGGAAGCTGAAAGCAGAGGTAGGAGGGGTGCAAGGGAAACCAAGGCCTGCTGAAGGGGTGCTAGGAAGAGTCTGCAGAAGAGTTTGTCTTCTACCCGTATACTGTTACATCTGGCCACACAGGAGCTCTCAGCTTGGGAGGCATGTGTGGGAGGGGAAGCCGAGTGGTGAGATGTGTCTCATAAGATCCCGCCTCTCTTTTGACCCTCCCAGGTTTCCTGGGACCTCTACTCTGGGGATGAAGAGGAGGCATACTCAGCTGAGCCGCTGCCGGAGCTTTGCT
Source organism: Callithrix jacchus (assembly GCF_049354715.1). Taxonomy (NCBI): domain Eukaryota; kingdom Metazoa; phylum Chordata; class Mammalia; order Primates; family Cebidae; genus Callithrix; species Callithrix jacchus. The sequence goes on from NC_133506.1 coordinate 121,211,032, forward strand.
ACAAGGCCGATGTCCAGGCCTTCAGCCGCGCCTTCCAACCCAGTGTCTCCCTGACAGTGGCTGCGCTGGGTCTGGCCGGCAATGGCCTGGTCCTGGCCACCCATCTCGCAGCCCGACGCGCAGTGCGCTCGCCCACCTCTGCCCACCTGTTCCAGCTTGCCCTGGCCGACTTCCTGCTGGCCCTGACCCTGCCCTTTGCGGCAGCAGGGGCTCTTCAGGGCTGGAGTCTGGGAAGTGCCACCTGCCGCAGCATCTCTGGCCTCTACTCAGCTTCCTTCCACGCGGGCTTCCTCTTTCTGGCCTGTATCAGCGCCGACCGCTACGTGGCCATCGCGCGAGCGCTCCCAGGCGGGCCGCGGCCCTCCACTCCCGGCGTCCGCAAACACTTGGTCTCAGTCACCGTGTGGCTGCTGTCGCTGCTCCTGGCACTGCCTGCTCTCCTCTTCAGCCGGGACGGGCAGCGGGAAGGCCAACGACGCTGTCGCCTCGTCTTCCCCGAGGGCCTCACACAAACGGTGAAGGGGGCGAGCGCCGTGGCGCAGGTGGTCCTGGGCTTCGCGCTGCCGCTGGGCGTCATGGTGGCCTGCTACACGCTCCTGGGCCGCACGGTGCTGGCCGCCAGGGGGCCCGAGCGCCGGCGTGCGCTGCGCGTCGTGGTGGCCCTGGTGGCGGCCTTCGTGGTGCTGCAGCTGCCCTACAGCCTCGCCCTGCTACTGGATACCGCCGATCTACTGGCTGCGCGCGAGCGGAGCTGCCCTGCCAGCAAGCGCAAGGATCTGGCACTGCTGGTGACCAGCGGCTTGGCCCTCGCCCGCTGCGGCCTCAATCCCGTGCTCTACGCCTTCCTGGGCCTGCGCTTCCGTCAGGACCTGCGGAGGCTGCTACGGGGTGGGGGCTGCAGCTCACGGCCTCATCCCCGCCGCAGCTGCCCCCGCGGGCCCCGCCTTTCTTCCTGCTCAGCTCCCACGGAGACCCACAGTCTCTCCTGGGACGACCAGGGCTGCGAATCCAGAGGAGGGGGCAGGCAGGCGAATCCAGGTCGTGGGAAAGGAGAGTAGTAGGTGGGGGAACGCTGAGAAAGAGACCGGGACCTAAAGGGACTACCTCTGTACCTTGCCACATTAAATTGATAATATGGAAATGAGACGCAACCCAACAACTGTTACTATTTTTGAGTCACCGACTTGGAAGTGATTTGTCGCAGGGCAGAGCCGGTGGGTTAACACCTTGCCCCCACCCACCCCCGCTCTACCCCCACCCCCACCCCGCGGGCTTGGCTCTCCGAGTGGAAGGCGCTGAGGGCCTGGGTGGGAGTGGGGGGGCTGCTGAGTCTGCTAAAGCTCTAACCACTGACACCCCCTCCACTGTCACCCGGCCTCAGTCAACAGAGGTGAGGTGGGAAAGCTGCCAGGCAAGGAGAGGCGGGGGTTCCTCTTGCAATACTGTAAGGAAGAGCTTTCTAACAACCAGAGCGCTCTTCAGTAATGGCTGCCTTAGCCAATAGGGAGTTCCCGCTACTGGAATGTTCAACCTGTCGGGGACGCCGTGTGCCTTTGCGTGGTGTGGGGGTGACGGTAGGGACAGGAGATTCCCGTTTGGGGTGGGGTTTGGATTACATTATCACATTACAATCCCTTCCTACTGTCTGTGATGGAAAGAAAAAATGAATTTTAAAAGTTGAGTTGAAGTTTTCACCTTGGAGAAAAACCTGTGTGTGTGGAGGGGGAATTGCAAGCTGCAAATTTCCAGAGTAGTTGTCATGGGTGTGGTGGGGGTAAGGGATACTTGCTGTTCTCCATCTTCTCTGAGGACCGGGTCAGAGGAAATGCACTGAGCTGGCCGGAAAGAGAGAGGTTGCATATGGGAAAAATACTTCTCTGCAGGCAAGGGCCTGGGATCCAGACCGGGAAGATGATTGTATCTCCGTTACTAGGAAATCTCTCCATACAGGCCACTCTCATCTGGAGAGAGGGCACGGCCGAGATGGCCTCCAGACACGTTCGCATTGATTCCTGGCCTTTGTTTTACACAATCACAATGGGCAGGATGGTGTTCACGTGCGACAATTCTCGCGTTTTAATATTGGTCAGCAAAGCTGTCCCCACCGCTCCAGCCTGGAGTCTAGGGGCGAGATGGGCGTGGCGGGGCGTGGCGTGGCGAGGCGGTCTCAAGGGAGGCGCTGGCCTGACGGCCCCGCCCGCCCCGCCCCGCCTAGTCCAGCCCAGCCCAGCACTGGCTAGTTGTCCTTCTCACAGCCTCCGGCGGCAGCGGCGAGAAGCCACGGCCTCTAGGGGCCAAGATTCAGAGAAGGCCAGGAGACGGCGCCGGTCCTCAATGGGTGCCGCACGCCAGCCACTGGGGACCGACCTAGAACCCGGCATCAGAGACCTCGGGAATCGCCGCTGAGTCAGCAACGCGCGCGCGCCCGCGGAGGCCGCGGCCCCGCCCCGGTCGCCTAGCGCCCGGGTTAACCCCTTCCTACACAGAACCGCAGGATATTCGCCATAAGAGGCCTCCACTCGGAGACCACAGAATTCCTTAGAATACCAACCCGCTCTCCCGAGCTGAGTTCGGTGATTTTATTTCCGGCTTAGGTCTGCGCCTTCCCAGAGTCCCTGCCTCAATTCCTTCACCTCAAAAAGGAGGTGAGGCGGAGTGCAGTGGAACACACCTGCAATCCCAGCACTTTGGGAATCCAAGGTGGGTGGATAGCTTGAGCCCAGGAGTTCAAGACCGGCCTGGGCAACATAGTGAGACTCTATTTCTACAAAAAAATAAATTTAAAAAATTAGCCAGGCATGGTGGTGTGTGCCTATAGTCCCTAGCTCCCGGAGAGGCTGAGGTGGGAGGATCCCTTGAGCCCAGAAGTTCGAGGCTGTAGTGAGTCATGATGGCTCCACCGCACCCCAACCTGGGCGAGAAGAATAAAAAAAGCGGGGGGGGGGGTGAGGGAGTGCTGAATCACACGGAGAAACTGGACTCCTTCATTCCAGACCTGTCGGGCCACGTCTAGAGCTGTGTCCTCGAAGGTCTGGACATCCTTTTAGTAGCCAAGGCTTTTCCCTTTCTCAGGGATCCTGAGACGAGAGAGGGGTTCAGAGAGAGGCAGTCGGGTTTTCCTCTGCCCTGTGCCAAAGCTCTTTAACAGGGTTTTTAATTTGTTGGTTGGTGAACCAAGAGTTAAAACCTGAAGGCGGGCTTCCGTGATGTCACTAGCACCCCGCGTCCGACCTCAGAGACTGGGGCGTGGCTAACATCGCCTCGTCCCCTCCCTCCCTATTTCCCCGCCCCTCCCCGCTGTCACGGAGCCAGGGGCACATGATGCAACCCGCCGCGGTTTTAGCCTTCTGATTGGTAGCCGCGCCCGGCGCCAGGCACAGGGATTGGACAGAGGAAGCTGTGACGAAACCAGGACCCTGCCTAGTAAAGAAGGGAGGAGAGAAAGAAGATAGAAGGGGGGGTTCCCAGGAGGGAGGGGGCCGGGGGGGCGGGGTCCCAGCTCTGTGCTCGCGCCCCCAGCGCGCCAGTCCCGGGGCTGCAGGGAGCGCAGCGCGCGCGACCCGGGCCCCGGCCACCGGACGCCCTACCGGACACGACCCTCCCTGGAGCTTGGACAACTGCCCACCTCGGACGCTGCACCGGACACTGCCCCCCACAGGGCTGGACGCTCCAACAGACACTACTTCCCAGCTCCGGACATTGCTCCCTCCTCTCCCCGGGCCCTGAACGCTTTTCCCCCTCCCCCCTCCGGGGGCCCGGACACCGAGCCCCCCTCAGCGTCTGGCTAGAGTCCCCTTGCACCCCAGCCCAGGACACTGTCTCCTCCCTGTCCCCTTCTCCCTCCTGCTCCTCCCACCTCATCTTTCCCTTGCTCGGGTCGGAGCCCCGCCAGTTCCTCCGACCCCCTGCTGCTCGGCCGCGGCAGCCCGCGCCCCCATCCCCCGGCTCCTAGTCCGGATGCCTCTTCCCGGGGGACTGTGGTGGCTTCTCTGCTGCCGTCGAGGCTTCACTCTTCTGCACCGGGACTACGGGGACGGCGAGCTTAGCGGGGACGGGGAAGAGGACGAGGACGAGGAAACCTTTGAGCTACGGACCCCGAGTCCAGCGGGCGGCGGGAGGGTAAGTCCCGGGTTCGGAGCCGCGTCTCAATCACGCTCGCTGTAACCGGCCGTCACGCTGATCCGCTCCAGCCTCCAGCCACACGCTGCGCGCTTGGCGAACTAGGGACATGGGGGAGGTTTTTGCCTGGGGGCCAAAGCCCCCGGGAGCTCTCGGAGCAGCAGCCCTACTCGGGATGTGCCTGTGGGCCTCCCGCCGCAGGCTGGGCGCTGTCCACCTGCTAGGGGCCCTGAGGCAAGGGAGGCGTCACGCGTGGCCCGACCTGGCCCTGCCTCTCCCTTCCCCGCCGGGCCCACGTCCCATCCCGTCTCCTTCCGCCTCCGCCAGCGCCGAGGAATGTGGCGAGGCCGGCTGGGCGGCTGGAACGCCTGGGTCCCCCTCAGCTCTCAGTTCTCGAGCGCTGAAGCCAGATGCGAGAGCTCCAGCTGCGGAGACCTGGGCGAAGGGGAGAAGTCATCCCGGGTTTGGGGTCCGTGGCGGGGACCCCACGGCGAGGGAGCTGGGGGCTCTTTGAGGACTCCTCCTCATTACCCTGCCACTCAAGGCAGAACTCTCGGCTTTCCCCGGTGAGGCTCCTGGGACCCCCCGAGGGATGGATGGTGAGGGACACTGGGTTGCTGCCTGGTTTTGTCGAATCTCCCCATGGGGAAACGGAGGCACAATTGGTGTGGAGACCTCTATCCCCTGACGTCTCCTCTCCCATCCCCCCTGCATACTGGCGGCCAGACTCCCTTGTGCTGTGGCCCGGGTCAGGCCCCCATCCTCCGCGCAGGGGTCCCTAGCAGGCCCAGTGGCTTGGTGCCCGGGTGGGGCCGTCTGCCCGTCGGGGCCGGCGCCAGCACCTGGCGGAGGCGGAGGGTGGATAAATATAGAGGAGGGGAGGGAGGAAAGCAGGGCACTGGGATTAGGGGAGTTAGTCTAAGACGGTGGTCAGTACCTGCCACATGTGGTGTGGCTGACAGCCTCACTCAGACCCTCCAGAAAATAGGTGGAGGTTCAGGTAGGAAAGGCACAGGACCCAGGCGTCCCCAAGTTTCCAGCCTGGGCAGGGTTGGCTTTATCAGGCCATTGCCTCTCTCATGCTCCACCTCCACTCCCCCCTTCCCGGAGCCTGGGGACAGGTGTCCCTGGCCCCCTCCCCCACCTCCTCCTCCTGGCTCTAGCAGCCTGGACGCAATATGAGGATGGCACGGTTCCCGCCTGGCTGGCCTCCGGGTTGGGTTTGTGGCCTTTCTCAGACCCCAGTCTACAGTTGAAGTTCCAGGCCAGGGGGAAGGGAAGATGAGGGGGAGGGGGAGGGCAAAACCCTGATCTACACCTGCCTCCGGAGGGTGTGCCATTCCTCAGCCTGGCCCGCCCTTCCTAAGCCCCAGCAAAGGAGCAGGGTCTCTGCTCACTAGTCTCAGGAACGTCTATGGGAGAATGCAAGACACTTTCGGAGAAAGCCCTATCCTGAAAAGGTTCCTCTGCCCTTCGTCCACCTCTGTGCCTACCACCTATCCTGCCCTGGCCAGGGAGGCAGTGTGAAAGAAGGGAAAATGAGGAGGAGAGGGTGCCTTGGAGCCTGGCAGAGTGAGCTCTCCTCTCCCGTTTCAAAGTTGGGTAAGCTAAGGCCCTGAGACGGGAAGAGACTTGATCAAGGTTCCACAGTGAGTTAGTGGTGGGGCGGGAATTAGAACCCAGATCTCCTGACTCTCTGCCCAGTGCTCTTTCCACCCTACCCTACCCTTAATTGTATCTTCAAAGGGTAATGGAGGGAGCCTTGGCTCCTTAGCTCCTGCTGTTCTGGAGAGCTTGCCGTGTTGAGACCGCGAAGGGCAAGCCCAGCGGCTCCAGAACACTCCACCCCAGTCACGACCCCACTCTGACTCTTCAATCCCCTGAGCAGCCCTGTCCTGAGGGCAGAAGGCCCAAACCTTGCGCAGGAAGGGCTCTGATCCTGAGGGCTTCCCCGCCTGTCTCCCCAGGGTCCCCTGGAAGTGACACTGACTCAGCCGGTGAGGAGCGGGCCAGTCTCCCACAGGTGAGCTACGCCCCTACGTCCCATAGTCTCGAGACCCCAGCCTGTTCCCTGGACCTCCATCCTCGCTGTCTTCCCTCCCAGTTGTGCAATAAGGGAGAGGCCCTACGCCGGACGCTGTGGTTTGGCTGGGGTCCCGGGGGGCGGTCCGGCTGGGGGCGCGTGGAGAAAGGCGGGGGTCGGGGCTATTTCTGGTGCGAGGTCAGAATGGCCCAATGGTTCCCACAGCCTGGGGGAGGGGTGCCCAGCTTGGGAGCAGACACCACTGCGGTCCGGGGAGCCCCTACTGAGGAGCCCCCTAGAGGTGGAGTGGAAGTCCAACCCTTCCTCCCCTCTGGCCCAGGCTGCAGAGCTGGGAGGAAACTTGGAGCCTCATCCCGGAGAAAGGGCTGCCGGAGGACGACCCGGACATCGTTGTGAAAGGTAGAGACCCCCTCAGTACACTGGAGGCCTCCAGTCCCAACCCTCCAAGGGTTAATGTCTCCTACTGATGTCCCTTCCCTCCCTCTCCTGCCCCCAGGTTGGCTGTACCGGGAGCCCCGAGGAGGTGGGGCGCGGCCCTGGCTACCCCCACGCCGAGCCTGGTTCGTGCTCACGCGGGACTCCCTGGATCAGTTCAGCAGCAGCGGGAAGGGGGCGCGGCGCCTCGGGAGTCTTGTGCTCACCAGCCTGTGCTCGGTGACAGGTCCAGAGCGCCGGCGTAAGGAGACCGGTGAGACCTCGTGGGGACACTCTCCTACCTTCCTAGGCAGGGGCCCCTGCAGATCCTAATTGCCCTGCCCGGCCTGGCCTCTCTTTTCCCCAGGTCTGTGGTCAGTGACTGTGTCTGGCCGGAAGCACAGTGTCCACCTCTGCTCCCCACGCCAGGCAGAGGCCGAGCGCTGGGGGGTGGCATTGCGGGAAGTGATTGCCTCCAAGGCACCCCTGGAGACCCCCACCCAGCTACTGCTCAGGGACATACAGGTAAGAGAGAACACCAGGGAGAGCCAGGAGAGTGGTGGACTTCAAAGCTTTCTGGGCTCATGGGGAACTCCCTTCCCCATCAAGGTGACCCTCTCCCTGGCCCCTAGGAAAGTTGTGGGGACCCAGAGGCCGTTGCCCTTATTTACCTGCGGAACCCAATTCTGAGACACACCAGTGGAGCCTTGTACGCCCCACTCCTGCCCCTGCCCTATGGAGTCAACACCCCAGGTGAGTGCTGTCTCCAAGTCTCCCTGGATGGAATGGGGTGGATCAGAGGTAAGAATTCGAATCCCTTAACTGGCAGGGACCTATAAGCATCCTCCAGGGGCCTGCCAGCTCCTTGCTTTTCAAAGAATGAAGGTGAAACTGGTAGCTGGCCAGGGGGAGGGGAGGAAGCCAGCACTCACAAAAGGGTCCCCTTTGACCACCTTCTCTGTGGGTCTCATTCTGCCTACTGATGTTGCTTCAGGAGTTTGTACACACGCTCTTCTATTTTTCCATCATACTCTTGAGACCATGTCATATTACCTTTATGAATGGTAGAAAAGCTACCACTTTGGTCGAATGTGCTGGCCTCATCCAACTGTACTTCTCCCTAAGTGGTGTAGTGACTGGCCCAGATCCTAAAGTTAGAGGATTAAAGGGTGCTGGGAGAGGAATCCCGGTTTTCTGACTCCTAGTCCAGCCTGTTTTCTGACCTGTGGTGATGAGCCTCAGTATCTAGTTACAGAATCTGGGGTGTGAACCAATAGTCCCTTGCCCATTCCTTTCCCTAAGTCCAAATCCAGGCTTAGTGGGATTGGAAAGGGGATTCCTGGGAGGCAGGGACCACTGCTTTTCCTTCACTCTTCCTGTCGTTCGTATCCTTCTCTACCTACCACCCCATCCCCTTATATTCCCTCTGACCTTCCCCTGGTTCTTGCCTTCCTCCCAGGGTGCAGTTCTGTGTTCCCTCTCCAAACCGTCCCTCCGTCCTCACCCTCCCACAGGTCCGGGCTATGCACCCCTGCGTGAGGAGGCGGTACGGCTGTTCCTGGCGCTGCAGGCGTTGGAGGGGGCGCGGCGCCCCGGGCCCTTAATGCAGGGTGTGCTCCAAACTTGCCGGGACTTGCCCGCGCTCCGGGATGAACTCTTCCTGCAGCTGGCTAAGCAGACCTCGGGCCCTGCAGGCCCCCCCGGGCTCCCGGCTACCCAAGACCCTGCGGCCCTGCGGTACTGGCAACTCCTCACCTGCATGAGCTGCACCTTCCGGCCTGGGGTAGCTGTGCGGGGACACCTCCTGGGGCACTTGGAGAGGTGAGAGGGGCGGGGCGGGGGTTAAGGCTTAGTGGAGGAGCTACTGGGCTGGGAGAGAATGAGAAGTCTTTTGCAAAAGGTTTGGTAGATAAAGAACCTAGATCCTGAAAAGGGAAAGGACTTGCCCAAGGCCAGGGCTGCTGGTAATACACACAGTGCCTTCTATCTCACTTGTGAGCAGATGAATTACAATAAAACGTCCCCTTTGGGCTGAGGAATTACAAAAAGGCTGCTTTTCCTAGAGCTGATGCAGGATAGCGCCAGGGGTTAGGAAAGTGTAGTAAAGTGGCTGGATTTCGATATCAGCCCGAAGGAAGTTCATGGAGACTTGGAAGTGGTGGGGGCGGTTGGGAGAAAGCTGCAGGGGACTGGAAAGTAATTCAGCTCAATGCAAAGCACAGGGGACATTGTTAGGAGAGCCTTTGAAGAACCTGAGTTGGGACAGGGAAGAAATCGGCCAGATAAACTATAATAGAAGAAGCCAGAGGGAGGGGAAGAAGGAAAGTCCTTCGAGCATTGATCTCCGGGTTCCTCCTAACCCAGGACCGAGCAGGCACTCCCGGACTCGGAACTGGCGGAATATGCGCGCTTCATCCGGAAAGCGCTGGGCCGGACTCGTGGCCGCGAGCTGGTGCCTTCCCTGGCGGAAATTTCCGCGCTGAGCCGACGGCAGGAGCTGCTGTGCACCGTGCACTGTCCGGGGGCTGGTCCCTGTGCTGTGGCCATCGACTCCCACACCACGGCGGGCGAGGTGAGGCCAGAGAAAGGCCCCATGACCTCCAACCCACCACCCCGCCAGCTTCTTACGCCTGCCTCTCCCGCTTCCTGGGCCCTAGGTTTGCCCGAGTGTCAGATTATTTTGATAAGGAATGGAGTGGTGGTGACAGGACTGAGATCCCTTCCAACTGAATCAGCCCCTCCCATAATCCTGGCAAGATCCCTGAATGGTCTTACTTCCCCCTCACCCTCCTCTTCTAGGTGGCTCGAGAGCTGGTGGGGCAGCTGGGCTTGGCCCGGAGTCGCAACGCATTCGCGCTGTACGAGCAGCGAGGGGCCCAGGAGCGAGCCCTGGCTGGGGGGACCCTCGTGGCCGATGTGCTCACCAGGTTTGAGAAGTAAATGTCCAGCCCAGCCCCGCTCCCTATTGGCCTATCCACTACTCAGCTTCGGTCAGTCTCTAAGCAGACGTTAGTCTGTACTTGCCCCTGGCTCTGCGCTGTGGCGTTCGCTGGTTTACAGATGGACCTGCCCGTAGCAGGTTTGCAGTCCGACTCCAGCATCACCTCTGCGGTCAGCTCCGCCCAGGCCCCGCCCCAAACATATGCCCCCGCCCCACCCCCAGCTGCGGCGCTGTAGGGGCCCTGCTTCTCCAAAGCATCGCGTCCGCTCCTCTTCTGCAGCTTGGCAGCGGAAGAAGCTGGGCTGGAGGACTCCCCTGATTCCGGGTGGAGACTGTGTCTGCGTCTTCACGGACCTCTGCACCCTGAGGGGCTGTCCCCAGACAGTCACGAACTGCCTTTCCTCTTTGAGCAGGTGAGGCTCCCCGGCGTTCATGCCTGCTAATAGACCCCCAAGCCTGAGCCTCTGGTTTTCTGGGCCATCTCATTTCATCACTATGGCAGCCCCGCGGGAGGCTTGACTGGAACCTAGACCTTCTTAGATTCCACAAGGCGTATTCGCGACGGTCCCGCCACCGCTGGTGCACTGACGCGAAGTGCCTCCCCTGCAGGCTCACGCTCTGCTGCTGCGGGGCCGGCCGCCCCCGCCAGACGACACGCTGCGCGCCCTGGCGGCGCTACGCCTGCAGAGCCTGCACCGGGACTTCTCCCCGCGGGTGCCCCTGCCCCGCCTGGACCGCCTGCTACCGCCCCGGGCCCCTCCGAGTGAAGACCCGCCCCGCCCAGCCTCCAGGCCGCCCCCCTCCGCCGCTGCCCTGCTGGCCGGGGCGCTCTGGAGCCCAGGCCTGGCCAAGAGGCGGGCGGAGCGGGCCAGGCGCGGCGGGGCCGGCCGCATGGCGGGAACCACAGCCCACGAGGGAGGCAGCAGCACCAGCACGGCAGCTGCGGTGCTGGGCAGCTGGAAGCGGCTACGGGGCATGGGCCGAGCTGAGGCCATGGCCGCCTACCTGACCCTGGCGGCGCAGTGTCCGGGGTTCGGCGCTGCTCGGTATGACGTTCTGGAGCTGAGCACGGTGAGGGGGAGAAGGGAGAAGGGGACTCTGGTGGCCCAAGCCCCACACCTTTGCCCCAGAGCCACAGATCCCCACTGAGGGTCACTTCATTTCCCACATCCAGAACAGCTACCCATCTCAAACCCCAGGAATCACCAGCCCTTGGGCCCTCACATCCCTGGAGCCTTAGCCCCTCCACACACGTGCTGTGAATCATAGGGGATTAGGAAACTCCTGCTAACAGCCACCCATCTCCGCCTCCCCAAAATAAGGCTGGTCTCCCTCCTTCCACCCTGACTCTGCCCCTCTGTCTGCAGGAGCCTGGTGGGGGTGCTCCACAAAAGCTATGCCTGGGCTTGGGAGCCAAGGCCATGTCCCTCTCCCGGCCGGGGGAGACAGAGCCCATCCACAGTGTCAGCTATGGCCATGTGGCCGCCTGCCAGCTAATAGGCCCCCACACCCTGGCATTGAGGGTGGGGGAGAGTCAGCTCCTCCTGCAGAGCCCCCAGGTAAGTGGGAAGAGGGGTTGTGGGAGGAGGAGAGAAGGAAGGGATGTCAGGAAACATTTACTGAACTCCAAGCCTGAGCCAGGTGGAGTCTAAGCACTGGGATCTAGCAGCCATCACAGACAAGCTCAAGAAGCTTACACTAGAGTTGGAGAGTCAAACAATAAACAAGGAATCCCAGGCTATTAAGACAGTGAGAAATGCTACAAAGGAAAGAGTGATGTGACAGGAAGTCAGGGAAGGGTTTCCAAAGAGGCTGCCATTTAAACTGGCCAAGGAAGACCTGGGGAGCAGCATTCTCGGTAGAAAGAATTGCAAGGCAAAGTCCCTGAGATGAGAGTAAACTTGGCTTGTTAGAGGAGCAGAAAGAAGCAAGTAGGATTGGCACATAGAAATGAGGGAGAGTGGAGATAAGGAAGGAAAGGTTGCAGGGGCATAGAGAATGAGAAAAAGTAGAGAACCCCACAGCTCCTGTTGCACACTGACCTCTGCCCTCTCTTAGGTAGAAGAGATCATGCAGCTGGTGAATGCCTACTTGGCCAACCCCTCCCCCGAGAGGCCCTGCAGCAGCTCTTCTCCTCCATGCCAAGACCTGCCAGACACCTCCCCTCCCAGCCAGCACCCAGGCCTGGATGAGCCCCAGGGACAGTCTGGCTGCTTGGGGCAGCTGCAGGACTGAGCCTGCCAAAAGGTCACGACTTCCCGCCTGCCTCCAGCCTGGGCCAGGACTGCTCTGAGATTTGAGGGAAACGTGGACCCTTTTGGCCCTGCAGGGACAGGGCACATCCCACACCCAAGGGCTACAATGGGTGTGGGCAATTTTCTAGTTTGTTTCTTAATTTATTTGTAGAAGAGAAGCAAAAAAAAAAGTTTCTTATTTACACAAACCCTTCCTGTGGGAGTGTTATTCAGTGGAACAAGTTGGAACCCCATAATGCAGAGCCCCGCCTCTGGGGATGCCCACACTCTGGGCTTTTACCAGGCTCTGGGGAAAGTGTGGACACCACAGTGCTTCACCCTCCCCCTCCTTGACCTTCAAGACTTTAACCTCCTCCCGGCCACTATGCTGCCACAGGCTTGTGGGTGGAGCAGGCAAACAGGCCTCATTGGAAGCTGGCAGTTACTCACCCTCCCTTCTCCATTGAGTGGCATATGGATGGCCTCCTGGCATCCCTGAAGCTGGAGGGCAGTGAGTCATCAGATCTGGTACTGCCCAGTTCTTACTCTGGTGTCGAGTTCTGGCCCATCATTGGTGGGCCTAATGCTTTGGGCCTAGAATGGAGAGAAGCTTGGGGCAGATAACAAACCCACGAATTTCTCTGGCACAGAAAAGTAACTCAGGATGTGCTCAGCCCCACTCTTGAATTCTGCTTCTACTTACCAGGTTGGGTTGAACTAGAGTGAGTTCCTGGGACTCTCATGGCTCTGGGCACTGGGATTCCAGAGTCCCGGCTCTCCTGGCCTGCTCGGAATGCAGTGTGCCCTCCTTCAGTAGACCCCACCTCCTCTGCCCTGAGTGGAAGAGGCTGGGGCAACACTGACCTTCACTGGGGCAAAAGCTTAGGCACTGAGGAGACAGAGACCCCACCTCCTCTGCCCTGAGTGGAAGAGGCTGGGGCAACACTGACCTTCCCTGGGGCAAAGGCTTAGGTACTGAGGAGACAGCAGACCTCAGTAAAGCTCTGTAATCTTAGGGCTGCCTCTAGTAAAACAGCCCAGTTCAAGGTGAGGGAGGCCAGTGGAAAGTGAACACACTAAAATCTGGACTAAGGGGTAAGACGATGGAGGAGGTGAAGGCCACCCTATGTCAGATGCCTAGAAACTGGACCCCTTCACCACCCCCTGTATTCACAGATCAAGCCCTGGCTATACTGACAACCAAGCTTTATTACTTTAGTAGAGCTGAAGAAGCATATCAAGAGTCAGGGCATGGAGAGAAGAAGCAGGACCAGCTCATGCGCTGGAGATAAGCCAAGAAGGGTTGTCCATGAGGTGAAGTTGGGTCAGAGGGTGCAGGCATGGTTGAGGCTGTGCTTCCCGTCCAGGAGTAGTAGGGAGGGAAATCACTGCTCCTGGGTGCCCCAGGAGATGTAGTCTGGCTGTGTGGCGGCATGGTACTCATCAATGAGCTCCTGAACAACCTCCCTAGACCTGTCCATCTCGTCAAAGTTGTCCTTGAACATGTCCTCCTTACGGAACTGCTCAAGGAAGGCATCCCGTTTCCGCAGTTTGTCAAACTGCTGGCAGGAACTTTCAAAGAGCTGAAAGAGACAAAAATCTCCAAAATGCGAGCCGGGGGTTAGGAACAAACTTGGGGAAGATGATGAAGGTGACCAGTGGAACAGACTGTCCTACTGTCCTAAGAACAGAAACCCAGACTCACCGAGGAGATGCTGGTGTGGTTGGCCATCATGAGCCCGCTGACCCGGTGGGCCGAGGGCAGGTACGGAGACTTCCTCGACAGGGCCACCTGGATACTGGCGGGCCCCCATGGGATGAAGTTGGCCAACTTCCGTTCCCGGATCCTCTGCAGGCTCTTGTGGACCTGGGGTAGGCACAGGAGCAGTGGAGTGGCCTCTCCTCTACCCCTGTGGGTCCAGGGTATGGGATGAAGGGGCCTCCCCTACCTGGGTGGGATCCACCTCTCCCTGGATGATGTTGAGGATGGCGATGTAGCAGTGGTTGGTCTGGCGGTCTCGGCCTGTGGACACCATCACATTCTTGGGCTGCAGGAGCCGCCTCATGACATCCAGGACCGTGGTCTTCCTCACGCTGGCCACCTGATGGACAGTGAAACGGGGACCCAGCCAGGGCTCAGGACACAGTCCCCCTTTTGGTTTCTCTTTGGCAGAAGCCAAAGGCAGAGGGGAGGTAGAGAGCAAGTCAACAAGAAAGTCGCCTGCAAAGCTTCTGGGGCAGAGAGGAGGAGAGAAAGGCTAAGGTAGGGCCTGCGGGGCCCAGGGCTGGCCTGGCCTGGGACACTGAGGCTGCTCTTACTGACTGGTCCGTAGTGAGCGGGGTATAGCCGGTCATGAGGAAGTGGAGCCGCGGAGTGGGGATAAGTGAGGCGATGAGGCCGATGAGGTCATTGTTCATGTAGCCGGGGTAGCGCAGGGTGGTGGTGCTGGCTGACATGATGGTGGACACCTGGGGACAGGGGTGCCATGTCATAGGCCTCGGCCTGAGTGGGACCTCCCTTCCCCAGATGACCCTCCAGAAAGGAGGGCTTCCAGTCCAAAGGAGTCCAGCAGTGGGGGCCCACCAGCTGGTTGATCTGGGAGAAGGACGGGTTCTGGATGTGCAGGCGGTCTGTGGCAATCCGGTTCAGGGCTGTGTTGTCCAGCACCACCTGCGGGGACAGCAGAGGGTCACAGCTTCTTGAGGAGAAAATGGGCATAGAAATAAGATATTGGCTTAACCCCTGCTGAACTCCAGATCCAGGAAGAGGTTTATTAGTTTAAAACAAAAACTGCTGGGCATGGTGGCTCACACCTATAACCTCAGCCCTTTGGGAGGCTGAGGTGGGAGGATCACTTGAGGCCAGGAGTTGGACATCAGCCTAAACAACACAGCAAGATGCCATCTCCATAAAAAATATAAAAAATAAAAAGAAACAAAAGTACTGTCTCTGGGGCATCATGAGATACTCTCGGACCATGCAGGGCAGTAAACAAACACATGAGTATCCACATGTGCGTACACTGCCTGGCTCTGGGAAGACCACAGAGAGGAACAGGCACCATCTTTCCCTTCATTAGGTCTGCAGTCTAGTATGGAAGGAGGTGCACTAAATATAAAACAGAAAAGTATAGTTAACTCCTAGAAATACACACAAAGGAATCCCATCTTGACTGAGTATTCAGGAAAGGTTTTGTTAAGAAAGTTATCCTTGAGCTGAGAGTTCAAGCATGAGTGGGCATTAAGTAGGCAAAGGTGGGGTATGTGGTGGTAGGGGGAGGTATATTCACTTTTTTGAGAGTCTTGCTGCCTAAGAGGATTCTAAGAAACCTAGAGATCAGGACCTTATTTCCTAATTTGGCCCACAGGTATGGCTTTGTTGGGCCTCAGTTCTGTGTGGAGAGGGCTGGGGAAGGGCAGGGTGAATGAGACTCACTGGCCTGGGGAGAAGAATAAATAGAAACCTTTGATTCAGACAGTTAAAAAAAAAAAAAAAAAAAAAAAAGCCTGGGGAGATAGATCAAAGTCCCTACTCTTTTTTTCTTGAGACAGAATTTTGTTCTTGTTGCCCAGGCTGGAGTGCAATGGCACAATCTCGGCTCACGAAAACTCCAGCTTCCAGGTTCAAGCAATTCTCCTGCTTCAACCTCCTGAGTAGCTGGGATTACAGCCATGCACCACCACGCCTGGCTAATTATATATTTTTGGTAGAGATGGGGTTTCTCCATGTTGGTCAGGCTGGTCTCAAACTCCCAACCTCAGGTGATCCACCCACCTTGACCTCTCAAAGTGCTGGGATTACAGGCATGAGCCACTGCACCCAGCCCTAATATTTGTATTTTCTGTGGAGACAGGGTTTCACAAGTTGACCAGGCTAGTATTGAACCCCTGAGCTCAAGAGATCCACCCACCTCAGCTTCCCAAAGTGCTAGACTTACAGGCATCAGCCACCGCACCCACCCCCTCAACTCTTAATTTGCTCACCACACAGTCTGCATTCTGTGTCAGCCTCTTGAGTGTGAGGAGTGAATTGTAGGGCTGGACCACCACGTCGCTCATCTCATCCTGGTAGGGAAACACTGAATAAGTCTGCACCAGCTTCTTGGGGTACCTGAGAGAAAAGAGGGTGGTGGCATAGTGAACTGGAAGGAACCCCATCACTGCCCATCTGTACCATTTTGTACAAAAGAGGTGAGGGCAGACTGTCTTTAGAGCCAAAAAGGAGAAGCCCAAAAGCATCAAACTCTGTAGATCCCCTCCCCTCCCTAGGTAAATCCCCCCACCCCAATATAGCTTCCAGCATGGTCCTTGGGTGAGTCTGTCCCTATGACTCTAAAGGGGTAATGGCAGACTTTCTAACTCAAGAGAAAAAAAGCAATGAGATTACCCAGGGAACCAGGGTTAATGCCCTCTCCCCAAACACAGGCTTGCCTGTCATTCAGTCGCTCCAGGAGGTAGGAGCCCAGGCCAGAACCTGTACCCCCTGCGATGGAGTGACACAGCACGAAGCCCTGTGTGTATACAGGAATAAACAGACTCAGTTTCTCCTGCCACACGCTCACAACACGCTTCTGATACCAGATGTGTGTGGTTTTACCACACACATGAAGTAAGCAGTCAATTCTACAGTAGATGCCAGCTGGGTAGCCACTAATTCACTTCAATTCTGGACTACCTATAGCCTGTCCCTGACTTCGGATGGTTCAATTTAAGATGTTTTGGCTTTATGATGGGTTTATCAGGACATAATCTCATCTTAAATCAAGAAGCATCTGAATTACAATGGTTCAATTCACAATTTTTCAATGTCACAATGGGCTTACTGGGTTGTAACCTGATGCATTTCTACTTACGATATTTTTCTTTCCTTTTTTTTTTTTTGAGATGAAGTCTTGCTCTGTCGCCCAGGCTGTAGTGCAATGGTGAGATCTTGGCTCACTGCAACGTCTGCCTCCTGGGTTCAAGCCATTCTCCTGCCTTAGCCTCCCAAGTAGCTGGGACTACAGGCATGTACCACCATGCCCGGCTAATGCCCGGCTAATTTTTGTATTCTTAGTAGAGATGGGGTTTCACCATGTTGGCCAGGCTGGTCTTGAACCCCTGACCTCAAGTGATCTGCCCACCTCGGCCTCCCAATGTGCTGGGATTACAGGTTTGAGCCACTGTGCTCAAATTTGTTTTTAGAGACAGGATCTTACTCAGTTCCCCAGACTGCAGTGCAGTGGTGTGATCATAGCTCCCTACAGCCTTGAACTTCTGGGCTCAAGGCATCTTCCCATCTCAGCCTCCAAGTAGCTAGGACTACAGGCATGCACCACCATGCCTGGATAATTTTTCTATTTTTTGCAGAGATGAGGTTTCACCGTGTTGTCCAGGCTGGTCTTGAACTCCTGGGCTCAGGTGATCCACATGCTTTGGCCTCCCAAAGTGCTGAGATTACAGGCATGAGCCACTATGCCTAGTTGACATTTTCAATTTATGATGGGTTTACATCCTGATAAAGCCATTGTAAGTTGAGGAGTATCTGTACCTGAAGATAGCATCAGATCCCACAGAGTGAAGGCTCAGTTCCACAAGATTCTCCTACTCCTAATGCCAATAGAAGCTTCAGGTTGTGTTAGCTGTGCCTCTGACCAACCAGCTATAAATCAGCGTTCTCAGGACTGCTCCTTGGGTTCAATTCATTTGTTACAGTAGCTCACAGAACTCAAGGAGACACTTATGTTTCCCCATTTGTTATAAAGGATATTTTAAAGGATACAAATAAACAGCCAGATGAAGACATTGAGGGGAGGCTCTGGAAAGGTCTGGAGCACAGAACTTCTGCCCTGTGTGTTGGGTTTGCACCTTCCCAGCATGTGGATGTATTCTTGCTCACCTTCCTGGAAGCCCCCGAACTCAGTCCTTTTGGATTTTTATGGAGGCTTCATTACACAGGCATGATTGATTAAATCACTGGCAATTGATGCGCAACTCAATCTTCACTCCTTCTCCCCTCCCCAGAGGTGAGGGGTGGGCCTGTAAATTCCAACCCTCAGAGCACCAGGCTTGTTTCCCTGGTAACCAGCCCCCAATCCAGTGGCTATCTGGGACTTTCCAAACATCACCTCAATGACATAAGCTCAGATTTGGTTGAAAGGCATTTGTTCCTCCTTAGTACAGTGGTTAGTAAAATTAACTAATTAAATAAAATGACAGATTAAAAGAAAGGGGCGTGTTATAAATAACAGACTGTCTTTCACCTTTATCACTCTGGAGCTGTTCTGGAGCTGTTTCAGAAACCAAGGACAAAAGGTCAAATATTTTAACAAAACATACCCTTATTGCTCAAGTCTCTTAGGAAATTACATGGGTTATAAGAACTGTGAGCCGGGAACATACTGCACCCAGCATGGGGAGAGATGGAGAGGCAGTCTCCAAGGTTCTGGGGGAGAGACTTCGGCATGACTCATTCCCCATTCCCAAAACGCCCATGTCTCAAAGCTTCCTCTTATGTATCCAGGCTGAGGCTCCTTGGGAAGGTTTGGAGCTGGTGAAGAAGCTGAATGACTCATGCCTAAGGGGCCGGTGCCATCCCGATTTATGACTTCCTTGAGAACAAAGACTATATCTTATTTACCTCAATATTCCACATCTGATGCTCCATAAATGGGTTTTGAATTGAATTGCTCCCCTCACATCACCTATTCAGGCCACCTCCTGACCTTTCCCCAGCACTCTTCAGCCTAGCCTCCCTCCCATTCCTTCCCCTGCTCCATAACTTCACCTCTAAACTGTCACTTCCATCTGCTTCTCGGTCTATGATGTCAAAGATGTCTTCATGAATTTTCTCACCCTGTATAGAGATATGGAAAAGGAGTCAGGACAAAGGTTCCAGAGCTCATCTTTTCTCAGCACAGCACCAAGAATTCTGTCTTCCCTGGGATATTGTTGCCACCCTGAAGCAGACCCAGGGCTGTAGCCCTCAACCCAGAAGTGCTACTTTTGCAAATGATTTGCACAAAATTTGCATAAACCTCTCCCTGACTGTCTCTCTTGTTCTGGGCATCCTTTTCTCTCTTATTTTCTGTCAGTCTGGTCAAATTCCTAGTAGCTTGAGCCTGCCTTGCCTCTGGGTGGGAATATCAAAGGTCTCTGGAATGGTGGCCTGGACACCTGGGAAAATCCACTGGCCCAGTTGTTGCCAGCTCCTCCTCCATGCTCCGACAGGTAGATGTTCTCTGGGTTGTAGAGCTTGGCATAGGGGGAGTTGAGGATGGAGTGGATCACCCGGGGCTCCAGGTCCAGCAGCACGGCCCGGGGGATGTAGTGCTCATCATCTGCCTGTCAAGGAGAGTCCAGGAGGAAGACCAATCAGCCAGGGCGGCCCAAGTCCTAAGTCCTCCCAACTCTGGCTCCCTGGGCCCTCCCTCCTCAAGCCAGCCGCCTGGCCCCTTTGCCCAGTGGGGCTCCCCTTCCAGTACCAGGCCACTCCCTTCCCTTCCGGCCCTTTGGGCCACTGCCGCCCCTGGCCAAGTTGCTGGGGGCACCTGGTAGAAAAAGACGTCCTTGCGGTCAGTGCCCTCGGTGGCGAACTCCTCCACGATGCCCTCAGGGCTGATACCATGCTCGGCGCACAGCTGTTTCCAGAACTCGAACCCAACTGGGGGAGGAGGGAGATGCCCGGGTCTGCTAGAGCCTTAAGGCCTGAGGAACCCAGTTTTAGTCTCAGAGGCTGACACGATCAGAGGGTGGACCCAAGATGTGGGGGTCTGGGAGCTGCCCCAGCTCCGGGCTGGAGGCGCAGCTTTGGTCGGGTTATCCAGAGCAGCAGGGTAGGGGGTTCATGGAAGGGAAAGGTGGAAGCCAGGCACTTGGGTGGGACCCGAAGGGGCAGAACCAGAGACCGGCGGGGCCGGCGCTCTCTTGCTCACTCTGGTTGCCGCACTGGCCCAGCTGCAGGGTGATGATCTCCCGGGGCATCACTCTTCAGACGTGGGCGCGCCAGCCCCGGCCTGGCGAGAGTCACGGCTGAGACGAATGCCTGGCAGCCAGGCGCGCCAGACGTGGGGAGCGCGCTCTCTCTTCCCCTCTTGACGCGGATGCTCGGTCTGCGCGTGTGCAACGCAGGCCTTTCCTCGGCCGGCGGGCCGAGGAGCCCAACCTGGGCATCATTTTCTCCCTCAGCAGTCGCAGCTGGAATTCGGCACAGGCGCAGAGTGAGGCCACGCCCGCTCCTGCCCACCGGTCCGCGCCTGCGCAGTGAGACTCGTTGGGGGTGGCAAGGTCGGAACCTGGATGTGTGGGGGGAAGAGAGGGGAGGAGAGGGAAGGAGAGGGAAGGGACGCGGAGGGGAGCAGAGGGACAGGGAGGGGAAGAAAGGGGCGGAGCAACCAGGTGGATGTGGTTGTCCAGGTATAGAGTCACCTACCTATATTGGTAGGTGAGTGACTGTCAGCTTTGCTAGTTCCAGGTGCTAGAAGCCAGCTTTTCTTCTTTTAAATTTCTGTTTTTTAATGGTGTTACAATACACACATACACATGTATGTAACCTTTTTATTTTTTATTTTTTAGAGGGGTCTCGCTCTGTCACCCATGCTGGAATACAGTGGCGCGATCATAGCTCACTGTAGCCTTGAACTTCTGGCTTAAGTGATCCTCCCACCTCAGCCTCCCGAGTAGCTGGAACTACAGGCATGTGCCACCATGCCTAGCTAATTTATATATATGGTTTTTGTTTGTTTGTTTGTTTGTTTGAGACAGAGTCTCGCTCTGTTGCCCAGGCTGGAGTTCAGTGGCACGGTCTCAGGTCACTGAAACCTCCGCCTCCTGGGTTCAAGCAATTCTCCTGCCTCAGCCTCCCAAGTAGCTGGAATTACAGGTGCCCGTGACCACACCCAGCTAATTTTTGTACATTCAGGATTTCACCATGTTGGCCAGGCTGGTCTCAAACTCCTGAACTCAAGCGATCCGCGGGTCTCGGCCTCCCAAGGTGCTGGGATTACGCAAAGTGCTGGGATTACGCAAAGTGCTGGGATTACGGGCGTGAGCTGTGCCTGGCCATTTAAATTTTTTTTTTTTTTTAGACAGTCTCCCTCTGTTGCCCAGGGTGGAGTTCAATGGCACAATCTCGGCTCACTGCAGCCCCCATCTCCTAGATTCAAGTGATTCTTCTGCCTCAGCCTCCCGAGTAGCTGGGACTACAGACACGTGCCACCACGCCTGGCTAATTTTTTTGTATTTTTAGTAGAGACAGGGTTTCACCATATTGGCCAGCTGGTCTCGAACTCCTGACCTCATAATCGACCAGCCTCAGTCTCCCAAAGGGCTGGGATTACAGGTGTGAGCCACCATGCCTGACCTAAAATGTATTTTTATAAAGATGGGGATCTCACCGTGTTGCCCAGGATGGTCTTGAACTCCTGGCTTCAATCAATCCTCTTGCCTCGGCCTCCCAAAATGCTGGGATTACAGGTATAAGCCACCACTCCTGGCTAAAATTTACCATTGTAACCATTTGTAAGCACTGCATACAGTTCTGTGGCTTTCAGTATATTCACACTATTCTGGAACCATCACCACCATTCATTTCCAGAACTTTCTCATCTTCCCAAACGGAAACTCTATAGCAGTTAAACAGTTAACTTCCCCTTGACTAGGCACCTGATATGAATGGAATCATACAGTATTTGTCTTTTTGTGTCTGGATTCTTTCACTTAACATAATGTCTTCAGGATCCTTCCATTTTGTAGCAAGTGTCAGAATTCCCTTCCTTTTTACAACTGAATAATACTCCATTGTATAGATGTACCATGCTTTTGCATAACCACGCTCGGCTAATTTTTGTATTTTTGGTAGAAATGGGGTTTCAGATCTCTTGACCTCATGATCCACCCACCTCAGTCTCCCAAAGTGTTGGGATTAGGATTACAGGTATGAGCCATTGTGCCCAGCCAATTTTTTTTTTTTTTTTTTTTGAGACAGAGTTTTACTGTGTTGCCCAGACTGGAGTGCAGTGGCATGATTCTGGCTCACTGCAAGCTCTACCTCCCGGGTTCAAGTGATTCTCCTGCCTCCATCTCTCAAGTAGCTGGGATTATAGGCATGCACCACCACACCTGGCTAATTTTTGTATTTTTAGTAGAGACGGGGTTTCACCATGTTGGCCCGGCTGGTCTTGAACTCCTGACCTCAGGTGATCCACCTGCCTCAGCCTCCCAAAGTGTTGGGATTACAGGCGTGAGCCACTGCCACTGGCCTTTACATGACTTCTATACATTCCACCAGGCTTGCTGTTCCCTCAAAAATAACCTCCTGTGTGTCTGCATCATATATACCCATCTGTGACTAGAATAGTGCACTGTGAGTCCTGCATCAACCCAAACACGCTCTGTCACTCTTCATACTGCCCCTAAATTAGTTACTCTCAGAATCCCTTTTAGTAAAAGTTCCTCTGGAAGCTGATGATACTGATCTACAAACTGGAACAATTCCTTCGCACTCTACTCTCTTGTTTCGATAGTTACTTGGTTCCTTCACATTGACTACTGTCTTGGTAACCACAGGTCTCAGAGGTACTTCCTGTTTTCCCTGCATAATTTTCTCCTTTGTGGGTTAACTCTGAAGCTAGTGGCCTGAGCTCAGCCAGATGCACATCTGTGCTTGGTCCAGCCTCAATTCCTAACCCAGCACCCTCTTTTCCTTTCATTTTGACCATTTTCAATAACAATAATCGAGGGATTGAATATTTCGTGTTTTTCTTATTAATTTGCATTTCCTTACTTATGTATTCAGTGAACCAATTCATAGGGAGTTGGATCCATCTCTAAATTCCACTGGTTAAGTTTTACCTTTAGTAACCGATCTCAACAGAGTTGCAGCTTCACACCATGGTGACCATGTGGTTACTCAGGAATCAAAGATTCCTCTTCCCAACACGTTTTTTTTTTTTTTATTTTTTTAATTCTGTTGCCCAGGCTGGAGTGCAGTGGTGCAATCTCGGCTCACTGCAAACTTCACCTCCCAGGTTCAAGCAATTCTCCTGCCTCAGCCTCCCGAGTAGCTGGGATTACAGGCATCCACCACTACACCCGGCTAATTTTGTAGTTTTAGTACAGACAGAGTTTCACCATGTTGGCCAGGCTGGACTCAAACTCCTGACCTTGTGATTTGCCTGCCTTGGGCTCCCTAAGTGCTGGGATTACAGATGTGTGCCACTGCGCCTGGCCTTCTCCCACCCTTTTATCCCTTTTCTTCCCAAACCACATTTATGTGAGTCAGGGCCATTCCTGCAAATCCCACTTCACTGACATCAATTGTGTAGAAAAACCTCTCTCTAATCACTTCCTCTACTCTCACACCACAACAATCATCAACACAGAAGATTTCTTTGACCATATACATGGGGCTTTTTTCCCCCACGTAGCAGTGGACACCAGCTGGGTGTCCTTTAATTCAGCTCCAACACCATCTACCCAGAGATGGTGTCAGATCCCACAGGTGGAGGGCTTAAGTCCCCAAAACTCCTCCCTGCCCTGCACCAGTCCCAAGTCTTGGTCTCCAGAACTTCTGACTGGCAGGCTTCAAGTTGGGGTTCTCAGGACCTCCTCTTTGTGTCCAATTAATTTGTGAGAGCAGCTCACAGAACTTGGGGAAACACTGACAATTACCGGTTTATTAGAAACCATATTGCAGGGGTGGTGTGCCTATAATCCCAGTACTTTGGGAGGCGGAGGCAGGTGGATGACTTGAAGTCAGGAGTTAGAGACCAGCTTGGCCAACATGGTGAAAACCCATCTGTACTAAAAAACAACAACAACAACAACAACAAAACAAATATTAGCTGGGCATGGTGGCAGGTGCCTGTAATCCAAGCTATAAGGAAGGGAGGCTAAGGTAATGAAAATTTCTTGAACCCTAGAGGTGAAGGTTGCAGTGAGCCAAGATGGCGCCACTGCACTCCAGCCTGGGTGACAGAGCAAGATTATGTCTGGGGGCGGGGAGGGGGGAAGCAAGCATATTGCAAAGGATACAGATGAGGCGCACGGAGGATGAGGTATGAGGGAAGGGGTGGGCAGCTTCCACCCTCCAGGAACCTCCAGGTGTTTATGCATCTGGAAGCTCACTGAACTCTTTTCTCTTGGGTTTTCATGAAAGCTTTATGGGATGGTCTTAAGGCCCACCATCAGAAAAGACCCTGGAACGTTAGAGTGAAAGGAGGGCAGGAGAAGGTCAGATACTGCCCCTGAGGGCTAACGAGGGCTAGGGGAGTGGGGAGTCAGGAGCCAGGAGTTGTGGACGAAAACCAATATATATCATAGCACTGCACCATCTTTTTTTTTGAGACAGAGTTTTGCTTTTTGTTGCTCAGCCTGAAGTGGAGTGTTTTTTTTTGTTTGTTTGTTTGTTTGTTTGTCTGGTTTTTTTTGCTTTTTTTTTTTTTTTTTTTTTTAGAGACAAGGTTTCACTGTGTTAGCCAGGATGGTCTGGATTTCCTGACCTCATGATCCGCCCACCTTGGCCTCCCAAAGTGCTGAGATTACAGGCATGAGCCACTATGCCCAACATTTTCTTTCTTTCTCTCTTTCTTTCTTTCTTTCTTTCTTTCTTTCTTTCTTTCTTTCTTTCTTTCTTTCTTTCTTTCTTTCCTTCTTTCTTTCTCTCGTTCTTTCTTCCTTCCTTCCTTCCTTTCTTTCTTTCTCTCTCTCTCTTTCTTTCTTTTTTTTTTAAAAAAAAGAGAGAGAGGGCCGGGCTTGGTGGCTCACGCCTATAATCCAAGCACTTTGGAGGCCAAGGCGGGCAGATCACCTGAGGTCGGGAGTTCAAGACCAGCCTGACCAACATGGTGAAACCTCATCTTTAAAAAGAAGTAAATTTTTTTAATTAAAAAAAAGAGAGAGAGAGAGAGATGGGTCTCACTATGCTGCCCAGGCTGTCTCAAATTCCTGGGCTCCCTGGGCACAGTGGCATAGCCTGTAATCCCAGCACTTTGGGGGAGGTCGAGGCAAGAGAATAATTTGAGGCCAGGAGTTTGAGACCAGCCTGGGTAATAAAGTGAGGCCTCATCTCCGAAAAAAAAACAATTTTTAATTAGCCAGTGTGGTGGCGGTGCCTGTAGCCCCACCCAGCTCCTTGGGAGATGGAGGTTGCAGTGAACGGAGATCCCGCTGCCGCTGCACTCCAGCCTGGGCAAGAGCAAGAGGCCTTGTCTCAAAAAAAAACAAAAACAGAAACTCCTGGGCTCAAGCAACCCTTCCTCCTCGGCCTCCCAAAGTGCTGGAGTTACAGTCCTGAGTCTGCGCTCAATCTATACCACTTTTTCCTTTATGTTTTGCACATTTTATACTTTGTTAGAGAAAACATCCCCTATCCCAGTGTCATACAGCTATCTTTCCGTTTTCTTTCCAAAGTTCTATAATCCCTTGCTTGTCCCCTGTAGGTCTCTAGTTCATCTGGAATTTATTTGGAGGCCTGCTGTCAGATAGGGATCGACTTTATCTTTTCCATATGGATGGCCAATTGTCTCCAAACCAACTACCGAAGAGTCGGTGCAGCCTCCCCCACCCCCTGGGGCATTCCAACCCCGCGCTAGGACTGGGCCGCTCCTGGCTTTGAGTATTCCGAGTCCACCGCTCTGTGGGTCTGTCCGTCTGTCCCGGCCCGGCGGGCTTTCTCTGGGACCCGCTGCAGTGGCGCTGGTGAAACCACCACCGCCGAGTCATGCTCAAGATGAGATATTTTGTTTTCTTCTCTGTCTCTCTTTTTTTTAAAAAGAGAACTCGGCCGCTTTCCAGTCCCCAGAATCCTCTGGGCTTCTTGAGAAGGCTCTGGCTCGCCCCACGCCCGCCCTCTACCCGGCCTTGGCTCAGTTTCCCTCCCTGGTCCCTGCCGGGCCTCCCAGCTTCCTCCCGCTCTGGCCAGGAGGATCTCCAGCGTTCCCCAAGAGGACCCAGTAGTCTAGCCCTTTTAGGGAAGGTTTGATTGCTCCCTTTGAAGTTGGAGGGTGGGGTCGGAGGGCCTTCGTTAGCCTTGAGGCTCCCTTCCCCCGACAGAACCGCTCCTTAGAGGCTGGCTGTCTTCAGAGGCTTTGCCTGGACAGTCGCTGAGTCGTCCCAGGTGAGGCGCATGGCTTCAGAGATGAGAGTAGACCGGCTCCCAACCACGTGAGTCTGGTAGGGCTTTAATAGTAACTAAAGCCGGGCGCGGTGGCGCCACCTGTAGTCCCAGGTACTTGGGAGGCCCAGAGGAGAAGATTGGTTAAGCCCAGGAATTTGAGCCCAGTCTGGGCAACATAGCAGACCTCCATCTCTAAAAATAACAACAATAATAATAATTAGCCGGGAGTGGTGGCTCACGCCTGTAATCCCAGCACTTTGGGAGGCGGAGGCAGGCGGATCACTTCAGGTCGGGAGTTCGAGACCAGCCTGGCCAACACGGTGAAACCCCGCCTCTACTAAGAATACAAAAATTAGTTGGACATGGTGGTGGGCACGCCTGTAATCCCATGGGAGGCTGAGGCAGGAGAATCGCTTGAACCCAGGAAGTGAAGGTTGCAGTAAGCCAAGACCTTGTCATTATAGTCCAGCCTGGGCAACAAGAGAAACTCCGTCTCAAAAAAAAAATAAATAAAAAATAATTAATTAATAATAACAATAATAGGCCGGGTGTCTTGGCTCACACCTGTAATCCCAGTATTTTGTGAGGCCAAGGCGGATAGATCACCTGAGTTCAGGAGTTCAAGACCAGCCTGACCAAAATGAAGAAACCCCGTTTCTACTAAAAATACGAAATGAGCTGGGCATGGTGGCACTTGCCTGTAGTTGCAGCTATTGGGAGGCTGAGGCAGGAGAATTGCTTGAATCCAGGAGGCGAAGGTTGCAGTGAGCCAAGATTGTGCCATTGCACTCCATCCCGGGCAACAAGAGTGAAACACCATCTCAAAATAATAATAATAATAGTAATTAGCTCATGAGCTGTTGAGAAACTGGAGAGTTAAATTTCTCCTTTTCGGCTGGGCGCAGTGGCTCACACCTGTAATCCTAGCACTTTGAGAGGCCAAGGTGGGTGGATCACCTGAGGTCAGGAGTTCAAGACCAGCCTGGCCATCATGGTGAAACCCTGTCTTTAAAAAATAAATAAATAAATTTCTCATTTTCTTGTGATTCATAAAAGTGCCTTACTCAAACATATAGTCTCCCAGAAGTTGAAGGATGAGTTTAAATTTCCCAGAAGTTGGAAAACTTTCTTCAAAGCCCAGGTTGTGGGCAAGCAGGTTAGAAAATGTGAATCTGAGTTGGAGAAGTTGCATAGTACAGTTCCTCTCGGAAGCCATCTCTAACACACTAGAGGCTCCTCTCTTCCTGGTCTTATAGAAATGGGTTGGAAACTGAAATGCACTAGCAGAACTGACCATAGATCTCCCAGTCCTTAGCAGGATATGCTTTCCATTTCCCCTGAGAACTGACCGATTGATATGGGTTAAATGAGATGGTACATGAGCACCTAGCCCAGTGACTGACTCATAGTAAGCACAAATATTAGTCACTGTTATTGCTATCACTAGATGCAGTTGGAACTGAAGTATAGCTTGGCTGCTGCTGCAAATGAAAGATTTTTTTTTCTATGTGAGACAAGGTCTCGCTCGTCATCCAGGCTGGAGTGCACTTGCACAATCGTGGCTCACTGCAACCTCAATCTTCTGGGTCCTGGGCTCAATTGATCCTCCCAACTCAGCTTCCTGAGAAGCTGGAACTATAGGCACGTACCACCACATGTCTAATTTTTTTTGAGACAATCTCAGTCTGTCGCCCAGGTTGGAGCACAGTGGCATGCTCTTGGCTCACTGCAATGCCCCGCTCTCGGGTTTAAGTGATTCTCCCACCTCAGCCTCTCAAGTAGCTGGGATTACAGGCAGCAGCCACCATGCCCAGCTAATTTTGTATTTTTAGTAGAGACGAAGTTTCACCATGTTGGTCAGGCTGGTCTCGAACTCCTGACCTCAGGAGATTCACCCGCCTTTTCCTCCCAAAGCGCTGGGATTACAGGCATGAGCCCTCTCGCTTGGCCTTTTTTTTTTTTTTTTGTAGAGACAGGAGTTGCCCAGGCTGGTCTTGAACACCCAAGTACTTATGATCCCACCAATTCAGCTTTAGATTGAACTTTCATGAAGTTGAGCAGAAAGCCCAGGTTCATGGTCCTTCTCAGGTTTCACATTCAGAGCCTCAAGGTCATTTACCCAAGGCTTGATTGTTGAATGCTGACTTTAATTTGCTTGCCTCCAAGTTCTCTGGTCTGGGTTATGATAATGCAGTGGGATGTGCTGTTCTATTGTCTGAGGCCTTGGTCTGCCTCTGATAATAAATGTGGCATTTGTAAACTAACAAGTTTGTTAAATGTCCAGAGCCTTTCTTGGACATCCCAGGTGGAATAAAACATGTTCTGGGATGCACTTTCATTTCTGACCCTTCCTGAATGCCCGGCCTGCAGTATGTCAGGAGCACAGGTATCTTGTCAAGGTAAGGAGGTAGAGGTGTGAGGTGGGCAAATGAGGCTGTGGCAGGGACTGGGAAGAAGAGCAGCTAATTAGAGTTTCTTCTAGTCATGAGACTGGACTCTTACAACCCTGGGGAGTTTAACTGTCAAAATAAAGAAAAGGAAAAATTAAAACAATGAAGGCAAAGAGCCGACACTCTTTATGTGAAGGGAGCTGTACTAAATTCATATTTTAGTTGTGAAATAGAACAAAACAGGCTGTTTCTGTATTGTTTTCTCAAGGAATAGGAAAAAGAAAATAAGCCTAAAAGTAATCCTGTTTGTAGATCATTTGATTATTCTTTTTTTTATTATGCATCTATAGTATACTGGCACACTGGTATTCTTTTTCTTGATAGATTTATTTGCCATATCTGTTTCGTTTTTTCTTTCCAACTCTTATTTTAGGTTCAGTGTAGTGGGTGCATGTGCAGGTTTGTGTGCTGTTTTCTTGTTTGTTTGGTTTTTAAGACACAATCTCACTCTGTTGCCCAGGATGGAGTGCCGTGGCATGATCTCAGCTCACTGCAACTTCCGCCTCCCGGGTTCAAGCAATTCTCCTGCCTCAGCCTCCTGAGAAGCTGGGACTACAGGTGTGCGCCACCACGCCCAGCTAATTTTTGTATTTTTAGTAGAGACAGAGTTTCATCATGTTGGTCAGGCTGGTCTTGAACTCCTGACCTTGTAATCTGCCCCCCCCAACCCTTGGCCTTCCAAAGTGCTGGGATTATAGTTGTGAGCCACTGCACCTGGACTGCACACTGTTTTAAGCTGGAAAAATAGAAATAGCAAATCAAAGTCTCATGGTTTTGTGAAGGAGATAAACATGCCAAAAAGCACTGAGTGGAGAAAAGGGAATGAACTTGAGGGCAGGGGGCAGGGAGAGGCCGGAGAATTAGAAGACTTTTTGGAGGAGGTGGCACCTGACCCAGGTCTGAAAGGTCTGGTAGGAATTAGCCAGGTGGAGAGAATGGAGGGCAATACAAATCAATAGATGAAAACACTCAGAAAACTAATGGGCAAAGAGAATAAATAGCCAGGCATGGCAGCTCACACCTCTAATCTCAGCACTTTGGGACGCTAACGTGGATGGATTGCATGTGCCCAGGAGTTTGAGACCAGCCTAAGCAACATGGCAAAACCCTGTCTCTACAAAAAATACACAAATTATCCAGGTGTGATGACACATGCTTATAATCCCAGTTACTTGGGTGACTGAGGTGGGAGGATCACTTGAGCCTGGGGGAGGTCAAGGCTGCAGTGGGCCATGATCATGCCCCTGTACTCCAGCCTGGGCAACAGAGCAAGACCCTGTCTCAAAAAAAAAAAAAAAAAAAAAAAGGAATAAACAGTTCACAATAAATAAAAAATTAAAAACACTCAATCTCACTGGTAACCAGAAAAATACAAATTTAAAGCAAAAAATTAGATGAACACAAATTTAAGAGATTGATAGGCCAGGCACGGTGGCTCACACCTGTAATCCCTGCACTTGGGAGGCCGAGGTGGGTGGTTCACAAGGTCAAGAGCTCGAGACCATCCTGGTTAAGATAGTGTCTGTGTGTCTTTGTGTGTGTGTGTCTGCCTCTGTGTGTTGGGGGAGCTGATGGTGTGTAAAAAACAGATGTGTCCAGGCATGGTGGCTCACACCTGTAATCCTAGCACTTGGGGAGGCCAAGGCGAGCAGATCACTTGAGCTCGGGAGTTCGAGATCAGCCTGAGCAGTATAACGAAACCCCATATCCACAAAACATACGAAACTTAGCCAGCCTGGTGGTGAACACTGTAGTCCCAGCTACTTGCGGAGCCAAAGTGGGAAGATCACTTGAGCCTAGGAGGTTGAGGCTGCAGTGAGCTGAGATTGCGCCACTGCGCTCTAGCCTGGGTGACAAAGTGAGACCCTGTCTCAAGGAAAAAAAAGAAGCAGATGTCAGAGATGGCATGTTGAGTTGAAGCTGAAAATGGAAAATTGTTTTTGTTTTTTTTTTTTAAAGCATTTATTTGAATTTAATTTGAATTTTATTATTATTTTAGAGACAGGGTATCGCCCCATCACCCGGGCTTCACTGTAGTGGTGTGATAATGGCTAACTGCAGCCTCAAACTCCTGGGCTCCAGTAATCCTCCCACCTTAGCCTCCTGAGTAGCTGGGACTACAGGTAGTTGTCACTACCCTCAGCTAATTTTTTAATTTTTATTTTGTAGAGATGGGGTCTCACTTTGTTGCCCATGCTGGGGAAGTTTCAAACAGTGAATTGGAGAAGCTGGGATTCGATCTGGATCTACGTATGGAATAGAAGGATCCTGGGCTTGGAACAGGATCAGATTTGCATTTCAGAAAGATCCCTCTGGCGTTAGTGAGAAAGGCGTGCTTAAGTGGAACAAGAGAACAAGAGAAGAGACAAGGTTACCAGTCAGGTGGTTGCATTAATCCAGGCATGAAATGAGGAGGGTCCTTTGTGAAAACAGAGAAGAGGGCAGAGATTCTGACTGGTGAGAATCCCCAGGGTTCAAGGTGAGTGAATGCAGAATAGGGGTAGCCGAGAGGGAAGTTTGAGCAGACAGATTTCAATCTCGGCACTCTGGGTGAAGGTAGGGCGGTTTACCGAGACACTGGGCATCCAGTAGGAGCGTGTTTGCACAGGTGGAGTTAGAGAGGCCCTAGCAATCCCCAGATGGAGGTTGAGGTCCAATAGGCAACAGAGAATAAATACACAGTCCGGCCAGGTGCGGTGGCTCATGCCTGTAATCCCAGCACTTTGGGATGCTGAGGTGGGCGGATCAACTGAGGTCAGGAATTTGAGACCAGCCTGACCAACATGGAGAAACCCCATCTCTACTAAAAATGCAAAAATTAGCCGGGCATGGTGGCGTGCACCTGTAATCCCAGCTACTCGGGAGGCTGAGGCAGGAGAATTGCTTGAACCTGGGAAGTGGAGGTTGCGGTGAGCTGAGATCATGCCATTGCACTCCAGACTGGGCAACAAGAGTGAAACTCTGTCTCAAAAAAAAAAGAGAATACACAGTCCTAGAGCTAAGGAGCAAGACTGAGGGGAAACGCCAAAGCCACAGGCATTGTTAAAAGACAAAAATTACAACAAATTTAGGTTAAAGGTCTTAACCGGCTTTTGTTTTTGATTCTAGGATCTGGCAACACCTCATTCTATAAAGCGGAATGAGTGTGCCAATGAGCTGAGCAGGAGATTTTTGTTTGTTTGTTTTATTTTTGTTTGGAGACAGAGTCTCACTCTGTCACACAGGCTGGGTTGCAGTGGAACGATCACAGTTCACTGCAACCTCAACCTTCTGGGCTCAAGGGATCCTCCTGCCTCAGCTTCCCAAGTAGCTGTGACTACAGGTGCACGCCACCATGCCTGGTTAATTTAATTTTTAAATTTAAAAAAATTTTTACTTTTCAAGACAAGATCTTACTCTGCTGTCCAGGCCAGAGTGCAGTGGCTCAATCTTGGCTCGCTGAAGCCTTGACCTCACTGGGCTCAGGTGATCCTCCCACCTCAGACTCCTGTACAGATGGGGTCTCAGTATGTTGCCCAGGCTGGTCTTGAACTCCTGGTTTCCAGCAATCCTCCCACCTTAGCCTCCCAAAGTGTTGGGATTATAAGCATGAACCATCACGCCCGGCCCATTTTATGTTGACAAATCTTCTTATTTTATTCAGATAGCAGTCAGATCACTCATGGTCCAAGAACACTCAAATCATAAATCAGATATAACCAGGTGGTAAAGAGTTCTTCAAATATTATAGCCAGTCTTGCCACTCTTGCCTATGATCTCTCCAACGTAAAACCACATCCACACCTCAGTGGCCACCAAACTATTCATCACAGCTTCCTTAATGGTGAGCAGTTTGAAGCTAGCAGAGTGAACTCTTTTCTTCCCCCAGGCTTTGGATAGCTCTAGGGATCTCAACAGGGGTGGAGAAGCCAGCTCAACTTTGGCATAGTACCAAAATGTGGCCAGTTGAGGTTTTGCATAAGTCACAGCAGCGTTGTTCACTAGTGCCAGAGTCTTCTCCGCGAGGTTACAGACAAATTAGGCTGTGGTTCTAGACTGGAAAGTATGTCACCTCAAACAGGCAGCTGAACATTCAAAATACCGTTTTTTTTTTGTTTGTTTGTTTTTTTGAGACACAAACTCGCTCTGTTGCCTAGGCTGGAGTGCAGTGGCGCAATCTCAGCTCACTGCAACTTTCGCTTCCCAGGTTCAAGCGATTCTCCTGCCTCAGCCTCCCAAGTAGCTGGGATTACATGTGTGTACCACCACACCCAGCTAATTTTTGTGTTTTTAGTAGAGACAGGGTTTCACCATATTGGCCAGGCTGGTCTTGAATTCTTGACCTTGTGATCCGCCCGCTTTGGCCTCCCAAAGTGCTGGAATTACAGGTGTGAGCCACCACTCCTGGCCAAAAAGACTGGTTTTATAGACAGAAAAGGACTGAGGAAAGCAGAAACAGAGAACAAAAAGTGGATTGGTTGTTTCAAAGTGATTTCCTTACAGGATTAAAACAGAGGGGACTTCATTATCATGGCAACAACTAAACTGGGCCCCTTGGATTGGTTGCTGTGAATCTTACGTTTTTTTTTCTCTTTCTTTTCTTTTTTTGAGACAGAGCCTTACTCTGCCACCCAAGCTGCAAAGTGATTCTCCCGCCTCAGCCTCCTGAGTATCTGGGATTACAGGTGACCACCACCACACCCAGCTCATTTTTGTGTTTTTAGTAGAGATGGGGTTTCACCATGTTGGCCAAACTGTTCTCAAACTCCTGGCCTCAAGTGATCCACCTGCCTCAGTCTCCCAAAGTGCTGAGATTATAGGTGTGAGATATTGCGCCAGGCCTTTTTTTTTTTTAAATGGGCCTATTTTAGAGTTCAGTTTGATGATGTAACATCTAGCATGAGTGACTCCGTTCTGGTTTGCTCTGGATTGCTAGGGCCTAGGACAGGAAGCTAGTCGAAAGCAATGGCCTCCTGTGAATTGTGTGTAACAATAGGGTCTTCCAGGGAGAATACATGGTGTGGGAACATCCCAAGTTGGAAGAGGACTAATCTAGGACCTGATAGTGAATGGCAAGGAAAACTGAAGGAGCAAATGAAAAAAGCAGAAGGAAAACTGGTGTGTGTCAGGATGGTTTCGTTGCCTACCCCTTCATTTGGGACAAAGCCTTGATTTTGCTGTGCATTCCACCCTTCCTCCAAGTGGTTCAGCAATAAGGCCTGATTAATCCAAGCCAATCTCTGTCATCACAATTTTCCTGCCAGGGACTGATTTAGGAAGGGACATATGATGTAATTCAGGCCAGTGACACGTGAGGAAAGACTTCTGGGGGCTTCTGGGGAAGGTCTCCTCATTGGTTAAAAATAAAGAGACATATGGGAAGAGACACTCTTTAGCTGCATGTTTTCATGTTGGGATATGGCATTGGAACGGCTTGTATAAGGGTTTTCCAGAGAAACAGAACCAGTAGGTTCTAGATATAGATATACTGATAGATTTTTTAAAATTTTTTATATTTCTTTTTAAAGACAGGGTTTCACCTTGTTGGCCAGGCTGGTCTTGAACTCCTGACCTCAGGTGATCAGCCTGCGTCGGCCTCCCGAAGTGCTGAGATTACAGGCGTGAGCCACCATGCCCAGCCTACAGATAGATATTTATATATGAGGAGATTTATAGGAATTGGCTCATATGGTTATGGATGCCAGGAAGCCTCATGATATGCTCTCTGCATGTCGGAGAACCTGGAAAACCAGTGTGTAATTCTGTCTGAGTCCAAACGCCAGGTAACCAGCCGAGGGCCAGTGATGTGCGTCCCACTCTGAGTCTGGAAGCCCAAGTCTGAGGGTAGGAGGAAATGAGTGTCTCAGCAAAAGCAGAGAAAGTGAGTTCACCCTTGCTCAATCCTTTGGTTCTATTCAGGCCTTTAATGGATTGGACGATGCCCACCCACACTGGGAGAGCCATCTGCTTCACTCAGTTCATCAGCTTAAATGAGAGTCCCTTCCAGAAACACCCTCACAGACACAGCCAGATATAATGTTTTACCAGCTCTCTGGGCATCCCTTAGCCCAGTCAAGTAATACATCCAATTAACCATCATACACTGCTGCAGTCATCCTCGAAGAGTGCAGAGAATGCCTTTGGGACGAGCTGTCTTCTTCAGGGTGGTAGGTCAGCATGGTGGAAGGTAGCTGAAAGTAGCAGCTCATGCCTGTAATCTCAGCACGTTGGGAGGCCAAGGCAGGCAGATTGCTTGAGCCCAGGAGTTCAAGACCAGCCTGGGTGACATGGTGAAACCCTGTCTCTACCCAAAAAAAAGAAAGAAAGAAAATTAGCTGGGCATGGTGGCACATACCTGTAGTCCCAGCTATTTGGGAAGCTGAGGCGGGAGGATCATTTGAGCCCAGAGGTCGAGGCTACTCCAACCTGGGCGACAGAGTGAGATCTCGTCTAAAAAAAAAAAAAAGGTGGAAGGCACCCAGGTCCCTGATGACACTGCTGAGCCTTCAAATTAATCAGTCCTGGAGCTCTTCAAATGTGAGGTATATTTTTCTTTATGGTTTAAGCTATTTGACTTGGGTTCTTTTTTTTTTTTTTTTTTACTTACAGCTAAAGGCACAGCCATAGAGAAGAATACTCCAGGAGCCTAGACAGCAGAAAGCTCCAAAGAGAAAAC
Source organism: Callithrix jacchus (assembly GCF_049354715.1). NCBI lineage: Eukaryota > Metazoa > Chordata > Mammalia > Primates > Cebidae > Callithrix > Callithrix jacchus. The sequence goes on from NC_133506.1 coordinate 121,245,984, forward strand.
AAGTTGGCATCCGAGGCTGCAAGGAAATGGTGTCATATGGAAATAGAAAAAGGTACTTTAAATTCAAGGGGCTGGGTGCAGTGGCTCACGACTGTAATCCCAGCACTTTGGGAGGCCGAAGTGGATGGATTATCTGAGGTCAGAAATTCGAGACCAGCCTGGCCAGTGTGGTGAAACCCTGTCTCTACTAAAAATACAAAAATTAACCGGGCATGGTGGTGCATGCCTGTAATCCCAGCTACTTGGGAGGCTGAGGCAGGAGAATGGCTTGAACCTGGGAGATGGAGGTTGCGGTGAGCTAAGATCTCGCACCTGGACTCCATCCTGGGCAACCAAGCAAGACTCTGTCTCAAAAAAAAAAGAAAATTCAAGGAACCTTTGGAAAGACTAGTAGCCCTGGGCCATAGAGCAAAAACTAGATTGCAAAAGGTTACTTATCCTTTTTGTATTTTTTTTTTTCTTTGAGACAGAGTTTTGCTCTTGTTACCCAGGCTGGAGTGCAATGGCACAATCTCGGCTCACCGCAACCTCTGCCTCCTGGGTTCAAGCAATTCTCCTGCCTCAGCCTCCCGAGTAGCTGGGACTACAGGCGCGTGCCACCATGCCCAGCTAATATTTGTATTTTTAGTAGAGATGGGGTTTCACCATGTTGACCAGGATGGTCTCGATCTCTTGACTTTGTGATCCACCCACCTCAGCCTCCCAAAGTGCTGGGATTATAGGCGTGAGCCACCGTGCCCGGCCTCCTTTTTGTATTTTTTAATTTTTAATTTAATTTTGCTTCTTCTCTGTATCATTCCAATTTTAGTATATGTGCTGCCAAATAATCACTACTTATCCTTCTACACATTTGGCACAAATGGATATTTGAGAAATCATAAAATTGAGACGTGTGGAAGATAAAGAAGTGGTTAGTGAGCATACATTTCACTTTTTTTTGGAGGGGCAGGTCTCACTCTGTTGCCCAAGCTGGAGTGCAGTAGAGCCTCAACCTCTCAGACTCAAGGAATCCTCCCAGCTCAGCCTCCTGAGTAGGTGGAACTACAGGTGTATGCTGCCATGGTTGGCTAATGAAAAAAATTTTTGATGCAGATATTGCAAAATATTGTTTATAATCATCAGTATTTTAAAAATGCAGAAATTGCTGAGTGTGGTGGCTCACCTAGAACTTTGAGAGGCCGAGGTGAGAGGATCACTTGAGCCCAGGAATCTGAGATCAGTGTGGGTAACATACAGACCCCGCCCCCGCCCCCCCCCCCGCCGCCCGCCGCTGCTACAAAAAAACTAAAAAAATTAGCCAGGCATGGTGGCACACATCTATAGTTCCAGCACTTTGGAAGGCTAAGGCAGGAGGATCTCTTGACCCTAGGAGTTTGAAGTTACAATAAGCTATGATTGTGCCATTGCACTCCAGCCTAGTTAGCAGAGTGAGACCCTGTCTCTAAAAAACAAGTTTTAAATACAGAAGTTATTAGGTCCACTTCTAGATCTTGTATTAAATGCATTAATAAAGGACACAAAATAAAATGTATAACTATGTCAAAAATTTTTCATGCAACTTAAAAATATTATAACATATTTTATGTAATTGGTTCTAGCAGTAATTCTATGTGTATTATTTTATGCATTCGGAAAACATCAGTTGGATGTGGTGGCTCACACCTGTAAACCCAGCACTTTAGGAGGCCAAGGCAGGTGGATCACCTGAGGTCAGAAGTTTGAGACCAGCCTGGCCAACGTGGTGAAACCCTGTCTCTATTAAAAATACAAAAAAATTAGCCAGGCGTGGTGTTGGGCACCTGTAATCCCAGCTATTCAGGAGGCTGAGGCAGGAGAATCACTTGAACCCGGGAGGCGGAGGTTGCAGGGAGCCTAGATCATCATACCACTACACTCCAGCCTGGGTGACAGAGCAAGACTTCATCTCAAAAAAAAAAAAAAAAGCTAACTCTTAAAGGAATCCACAGTTTAAAAAGGTTAAGAACCCTGCTCCAAGAGAAAGGAGAGAAAGGGAGACTTGTAGTGTCTGGGAAACCTGGCAGGTTAGAAGAGCGGAGAGGCTAACATGTTAAAATACTGAAGGGACAGAAAGGGGTTTTGAGAGCCAAGGTCCCTGAGGAGGCTGAACTGTGGAGATGCAGGGCTCAGGTGGAGGATTAGCTACAGGAAGGAAACCTTTCCCACAATAAAAGGGAGCAAAGGATGAGAGTGGATAAAAATACATGTTTCAGTGGGGTGGGAGTAGGGGCAGGAAGTTGAGGGGGCTTCTGCCTAATGGCATCTATTTTCACCCACAAGTAGGAGTGAAGTGATCTGTTGAGAGTGACAATGGGAAGGGAGGAGGATAAAGGTAGGAATCAGAAGAGAGGGCTGATGAGGACAGCCCGGAAGGACTCCCAGCCCAGGAGTGGAGAGGGGTGGGGCAGCCGGAGACCACCAGGTTGTTATGGCAACTGTCTGCTTGGGTGTGCACTGTCTCCGTCAGTGCTCAGCTGCCAAGTGTGGGATCAGAGGACAGAAAGTCAGCTGCAGCCAGGGCTGGGGTTCTCCCAGGAGAATGAGGTAAAGATCAGGGGAATACAGGAGGGCTATCAGCATATCCAGGCTGCAGGAAGAAGAATGTGAAGCTAGAATGGGGCAGGTAGCTAAGAAGGGTGAATCAACACGAGGAAAAAGAAAGAATTGAGGCCAAGAGAATGAGAAAGTGGAGATGTGGTAAATGATGATGGTCCATGAATGAGCCAGGGAAGTGTTTTTTGCTGTTTCTCTTTTTTTTTTTTTTTTTATTTTTCAGACAGAGTCTTGCTCTGTTGCCCAGGCTGGAGTGCAGTGGTATGATCTCAGGTCACTGCAACTTCTGCCTTCTGGATTCAAGCCATTCTCCTGCCTCAGCCTCTAGAGTAGCTGGGACTCACTCTCATCACATCATCACATCTGGCTAATTTTTGTATTTTTAGTAGAGACAAGGTTTCACCATGTTGGCCAGGCTGGTCTCTAACTCCTGACCTCAAGTGATCCACCCGCCTCTGCCTTCCCAAGTGCTGGGATTATGGGCGTGAGCCACCACACCCAGCCAGAGCCAGTGAAGTTTAAGGTTAAGGAATAGTTCATGGATGACAAGTGCTGGGCTCTGGCCATTGTGAGGGTGACTGAAGTAAAGGAGGGATAAAGGGTGTTGGAATGAGGAGGTCCGGGAACAGCCAGTCCAGCCAGGACCATCCAGATGGACATATTAGGTTGATGCAAAAGCAGTTGTGCCTTTTGCCATTAAAGGTAATGGCAGCCAGGTGCAGCAGCTCACTCCTGTATACCAGGACTTTGGGAGTCTGAGATGGGCAGATCACCTGAGGCCAAGGGTTTAAGACCAGCCTGTCCAACATGGTGAAACCCATCTCTACTAAAAATACAAAAATTAGCCAGGTATGGTGGTGGGCACCTGTAATTCCAGCTACTCAGGAGACTTAGGCAGGAGAATCACCTGAACCTAGGAGGCAGAGGTTGCAGTGAGCCAACATGGAGTGATAACACTCTAGCCTGGGTGACAGAGCAAGATTCTGTGTCAAAATAATAATAATAATAAAAATAAAATAAAGGTAATGCCAAAAACCACAACTACTTTTACACCAACCTAATAAAAGTCACCTGGGATGAGAGTGAGGCCCAATGTGGAGAGGAAGCTCTTCTGTGACTATGGAGGAATGATTTGGAAGCAGGTAGGTCACTGGAACAATAGTAGATAGAGGCCAGGTACAGTGGCTCATGCCTGTAATTCCAGCACTTTGGGAGTCTGAGATGGGCAGATCATGAGGTAAGGAGATCGAGACCATCCTGGCCAACATGGTGAAACCCTATCTCTACTAAAAATACAAAAATTAGTTGGGCCATGGTGGCAGGTGCCTATAATCCCAGCTACTTGGGAGGCTGAGGCAAGAGAATTGCTTGAACCCAGGAGGCAGAGGCTACAATGAGCCGAGATGGTGCCACTGCACTCCAGCCTGGGCAATAGAGAGAGACTGTCTCAAAAAAAAAAAAAAAAAAAAGATTTTGTGTCTATATCTGAGGTCCCTGTGGCAGACAATTTTGAGCAGCAAGTTTCACCCTTTCTCCTTAGTTACCTCCCAATGATTGGTCTGTGTTTTCCACAGTTCAGGCCAAGGATGTAAGCAGAAAGTCATGGGCAGGGCTCCTGGGTAAACGTTCTTAAAAGGGCAAGCAAAGCTGGATGCTCCTTCCCTATTTGCTCTGCTCCCTTCTTCCTTCCTTCCCTCCTTCCTTCCCTCCCTGCCTCCCTCCCTCCCTTCCTTCCTTCCTCTCTTTCTTTTCCTCTCTCCCTCCTTCCTTCCTTCTTTCTCTTCCTCCTTCTTTCCCTACTCCTCCCTCCCTTTGACCTTCCTTCCTCTCCTTCTCTCTCTTTCTTTCCCTCCCTCCCTCCTTTTCTTTTTTTTCTTTTTGCCCAGGCTGGAGTACAATGGCGCAATCTCAGCTCACTGCGACCTCTGCCTCCTAGGTTCAAGCAATTCTGCTGCTACAGCCTCCGGAGTAGCTGGGATTACAGGCATGTACCACCACACCTGGCTAATTTTTTTTTTTTTTTTTTTTTTTTTTTAGTAGAGATGGGGTTTCTCCATGTTGGTCCAGCTGGTCTTAAACTCCCGACCTCAGGTGCTCTACCTGCTTCAGTCCCCCAAAATGCTGGGAATACAGGTGTGAGCCACACACCCAGCCTCTTTTTTTTTTCCACAGTGTCTCACTCTGTCACCCAGGCTGGAGTGCAGTGGCATGATCTTGGCTCTTTCCAGCCTCAACTTCCCAGGCTCAGGTGATCCTCCCACCTCAGCCTCCCAAGTAGCTGGGGCTACAGGTGCATGCCACCACTCCCAGCTAACTTTTGTGTTTTTTGTAAAGACAAGATTTCACCATGTTGCCCAGGCTGATCTGGAACTCCTTGGCTCAAGTGATTCTCCCGCCTCAGCCTCCCAAAGTGCTGGGATTCCAGGTGTGAGCCACCACACCCAGCTTCTGCTCCCTTCTTTCTGCTCAGAACTTGGTTCCACAGCTCTCTTATGCCTATGAGCACAAAAGCCACAAGTTAGTGATGGTGGAGCGGAAAGAAAGAAAGATCACGTGTTCTTGCTGACTTTTTAACAAGCACCCCAGACCTGGACTATCCACCTCTGGATTTAACAAATGAGAAAAACAAACTACTATTTGTTTAAGCTACTGTGAATTGGTTGTTCTGTTGAATGCATTTCTACCTGATAGAGTCATAGGGCCAGTTAGTAACCCAGGTTTTGGCTCTCACAGTCTAATATGCTTTGAGAGCAGCGGACCTCAAAGTGTGGTTCCCAGACAGGCAACATCAGTATCACAGAGGAACTGGTTAGAAATGCAGAATATCATACCCTACCCCAGACCTTCTAAGTCAAAACCCTGGGGGTGGGCCCAATGATCTGATTTAACAAGCCCTCCCAGAGATTCTCATGCACCTGAAGTGTGAGAACCACCATCTATAGCTATGCTCTTCACTGTGTGATTCTGGACAACTTGGGAGCTTGTTTAAAATATACTATCTCGGCAGGGTATAGTGGCTCACACCTGTAATCCCAGCACTTTGGGAGGCCGAGGTGGGTGGATTGCTTGAGTCCAGGAGTTTGAGACCAGCCTGGGCAATACAGGAAGACCCCCCATATCTACCCCCCCCCAAAAAAAATCAGCTAGGTGTGTTGGTGCACGCCTGTAGTCCCAGCTACTCTGAAGCTGAGGTGGAAGGACCCCTTGAACTTAAGAGGCTGAGGCTGCAGTGAGCCATGATCATGCCACTGCACTGTAGCCTGGATGACAGAGCCAGACCCTGTCTCAATAAAAGGAAAATGAAGGCCAGGTGCGGTGGCTCAAGCCTGTAATCCCAGCACTGTGGGAGGCCAAGCTAATCGCTTGAGCCCAGGAGTTCCAGACCAGCCTTGGGCAACATGGCGACACCCATCTCTTCAAAAAATGCAAAAATTAGCTGGGCATGGTGGGACCCGTGGTCCCAGCCACCAGGGAGGCTGAGGTGGGAGGATCACTTGAACCCGTGAGGCAGAGATTGCAGGGAGCCAAGATCAAGCCACTGCACCATAGCCTGGGTGACAGAGAGAGATCCTGTCTGTATTTTTTTTTTTGAAAAGGAAAATAAAAACATACCATCTCATATCCCACTGTATGCTGACCTACTGAATCTACATCTGCCTTTTTAGAAGATTCCTGAGTTACTTGTTACTTGTACACATATTCAAGTTTAAGAAGCACTGCTCCGCAGTATGTTTGAGTCTCTTTATTTCTTTTTTCTTTTTTTTTTTTTTTTGAGGCAGAGTCTCACTCTGTCACTCAGGCTGGAGTGGCTGGAGTACAGTGGTGTGATCTTGGGCTCACTGCAACCTCCACTTCCTGGGTTCAAGCAATTCTCCTGCCTCAGCCTCTGAGTAGCTGGGATTACAGGTGCCCACCACCATGCCTGGATGATTTTTGTAGTTTTTAGGAGAGACCAGGTTTCACTGTTGGTCAGGCTGGTCTTGAACTCCTGACCTTGTGATCTGCCTGCCTCAGCCTCCCCACCTGGGAGAGTCTTTTTATTTCTTTTATTGAAGAGCACTGAAAAGATACAGAACTGATCAGATTGAAGTTACACATTCAGGAGTCTGCTCTGCACTTCGTATAACAAAATCTAAACATACTAAAATTAAAAAGATATAATCCACAATTGAATTTTCTTTCTTTGTACAGTTCCTTTATTGGGGACAGGGCACCCAGAAGAGGTCTTCTGCTCCCCAAACTCAGGGCCAAAAGGGGTTGGCACACTCCCTCCCAGCCTAGTCCTTGCATCACTGTCCATGGACAACTCCTTCGCCCTGCATCCTCAGGCTATGTCAGGTAGAGGTGTCCATCTCAGGGACCTTGGTGGATACTTCTGTGGACACTGCCAGTCAGCTGGGGGTCACATAGGATCTCATACCTTCTGCCCTCTCCGCCTCGTCCTGTAGGGCTTGACACTCAACTGCTTCAGCCTTTTCTTGTGGTCTTTGGCTTGGAAGTGGGTCTTCAGATTGGTGGAATCGATGAAGTACCTGGTGTAGGCCAGACAGCAGTGCAGGCCGCCCCCTGGCAGGTCCGGGTCTGGCCCGGTGTCCGGGTTGGGCTGCAGTGAGTCTCATCCAGGTCTGACCACTTCACTTCACCTTCATCTGGCGGGCTAGGGAGCACACTCAGTGCTCACCTGTCCGGCGAGAGCGACCCATGGCCAGAAACAGCCCGGCCAAGGGGCCACAAGCAGGGCAGAGAGCACACATGTGGGTGCTTCCAGGCCGCTCAGCGACGTTAGCTCCACAATTAAATTTTCAAACTTTTGATTATGGACGTTTAAAAACATATTTTAAAAGTAGCAAGAGTAATTGTGCCTTACATACTTCACAATTGCTTTTTTTATTTAAATTTAAATTTTATTTTATTTTTATTTATTTATTTTTGAGAGTCTTTTCTTTTCATGCTTTGAAAATGAGATAGAGTCTCACTCTGTCACCCATGCTGGAGTGCAGTGCCGAGATCTCAGCTCACTGCAATCTCTGCCTCCTGAGTTCAAGCAATTCTCTTGCCTCAGCCTCCCAAATAGCTGAGATTACAGGTGCATGACAAGCACGTGCCACCATGCCCAGCTAATTTCTGTATTTTTAGTAGAGTTGGGGTTTCACCATATTGACCAGAATGGTCTCAAACTCCTGACCTTGTGATCCACCTGCCTTAGGCTCCCAAAGTGCTGGGATTACAGGAGTGAGCCACCGTGCCCAGCTATTTTTTTTTTTTTTTTTTTTGAGACAGAGTCTCACTCTGTTGCCCAAACTAGAGTGCAGTGACATGATCTCACTCCCTGCAACCACCACCTCCAGGGTTCAAGTGATACTTCTGCCTCAGCCTCCCAAGTAGTTGGGATTACAGGTGTACATGATCACTCCCAGTTAATTTTTGTATTTTAGTAGAGACAGGAGTTTCACCGTGTTGACCAGACTGGTCTTGAACTCCTAACCTCAGGTGATCCAACTGCCTCGGCCTCCCAAAGTGCTGGGATTACAGGTGTGAGACACTGGGACTGGCCCACAATTGCTTTTAAATGAAAAATTTATTCCAAGCATAAATTTGAGGACGGGCAAGGTGGCTCACACCTGTAATTGCAGCACTTTGGGAGGATTACTTGAGACCAGGAATTCAAGACCAGCCTGGCCAACATGGTGAAACTCCATCTCTACTAAAAGTACAAAAATTAGCTGGATATAGTGGTGCACACCTGTAATCCTAGCTACTCAGGAGACTGAGGCATGAGAACTGTGTGATCCTTGGAGGCAGAGGTTGCAGTGGGTCAAGTTTGCAGCATTGCACTCCAGCCTGGACGTCAGAGTAAGACAAGAAAGAAAGAGAGAAAGATCCTGGGCAACATAGCAAGACCCCATCTAACTTTTTTCAAGTATTTAACTTCAAAAAATAGGGGTATAGAAGAATAGGAGTGTTTCTGTCATTTTTATTACCTTTTGTGCAGCATGGAGATTCTGTCTGTCTTTTTTATTGCTACAGTATATTATGATGTTGATTTATTAGAGGTACAGTGACAACATGGGAGAGCTAAGCAGGACACAAAGCTCATTTCTTTTTTTTGAAATGGAGTCTTGCTCTGTCAGCAGGCTGGAGTGCAGTGGCATGATCTCAGCTCACTGCAACCTCCGCCTCCTGTGTTCAAGCAATTCTCCTACCTCAGCCTCCCAAGTAGCTGGTATTACAGGCCTGCGTCACCACACCCAGCTAATTTTTGTATTTTTAGTAGAGACAGGGGTTTCTCCATATTTTGATTTCGTGATCTGCCTGCCTTGGCCTCCCAAAGCGCTGGGATTACAGGCATGAGCCACCACCGCACGGCGGCCAGAGCTCATTTCTTAGGTAGGCCTCCCAGGCTTTCCTGCACAGGGTTCACATAGAAAATGAAGACGTTGTCCAACACCCCAAGAAAAGGGAAGGGAAGAAGCAGCTTGCTGCAGGATGGGCTGCCTGCAGGCTCCAGCCAAAGCTGAAGGGTCCCGATCCAGCACACCTATGGCCAGTTATAAGCACACAAGTCTATTTCAATTTACCGTATTGTGAATGAGGAAACTCAGGCTCTTTTCTTTTTCAAAAATGTATTTGAATCATATACAAATAATAGCACTATGTGCGTGGTCTGTATTTTCCTGTTATTGAGAAAATTATATATATATATATAAAACATATATATAACACATATATAAAATTTTCTCAATAGAAAATACAGACCATGCACATAGTACTATTATTTGTGTATGTGTGTATATATATGTGTACAGATACATATATATATGTGTATAGATATATATCTATACACACATGTACACACACATATATATTTACATGTGTGTATATATACATATTATATATATATTTTTTTTCTTAAACATGATTTCTGTTTAACCAATAAAAATTTATGTTGGGTCTTTTGTCAGAGATCTTTTCTCAGATCCTACTGTCAGGCTGGCATAGTGGCTCATGCCTATAATCCCAGCACTTTGGGAGGTTGAGGTGGGCAAATCACTTGAGTCCAGGAGTTTGAAAACCAGCCTGGGCAACAGGGCAAAATCCCATCTCTACATAAAGTACAAAAATTAGCTGGGCAGGGTGTCACATGCCTGTAGTTTCAGCTACTTGGGAGGCTGAAGTGGGTGGATCGCTTGAACTTGGGAGGCATAGATTGCAGTGAGATGATATCTTGCCACTGTACTCCAGCCTGGGTGACAGAGACAGACCCTGTCTCAAAAAAAAAAGGAAAGAAAAGATCCTGCTGTCCCAGCCATTTGTGCTTTGATGCATTCACAAATATTTTCTCCAGATGAAACTTAAATTTTTTTATTTTTTGAGATGGAGTTTTGCTCTGGTTGCCCAGGCTGTGCAATGGCATGATCTTGGCTCACTGCAGCCTCCACCTCCTAGGTTCAAGGAATTCTCCTGCTTCAGCCTCCTGAGTAGCTGGGATTACAGGTGCTCACCACCTAATGTCCAGTTAATTTTTAAAAATATTTAACACAGTCATTTTCAGAATATAATTTTTATATTTTTAGTAGAGACAGGGTTTCACCATGTTGGCCAGGCTGGTCTCGAGCTCCTGACCTCAGGTAATCCACCTGCCTTGGCCTCCCAAAGTGCTGGGATTACAGGCATGAGCCACCATGCCTGGCTGAAACTTAAAATATTTTTTAAAAAATTAAATAGAGTCGGGGTCTTGATAGGTTTCCCAGGCTGGTCTTGAACGCCTAGTCTCAAGTGATCCTCCCACATTGGCCTCCCAAAGTGCTGGGATTACAGGCATAAAACACTGCCCCCAGCCTGAAATATTTTCTAACATGGTAAAATATATTTCTCACATAAAAATTTAATGTTATTATATTTTGTAAATTGATCTCTTTAAGTATCTGGGATTAAGTTATTATTCCTTTAATCCTACAGCCTCCATTATTTTATTATATTATTATTATTATTTTTTGAGATGGAGTCTCACTCTTGTCACCCAGGCTGGAGTGCAATGGTGCAATCTCAGTTCACTGCAACCTCCAGGTTTCAAGCGATTCTCCTGCCTCAGCCTCCTGAGTAGCTGGGATTACAGGCAACTGCCACCATGCCCAGCTAATTTTGTATTTTTAATAGAGGTATGTTGGCCAAGCTGGTCTCAAACTCCTGACCTCAGGTGATCTGCCCACCTTGGCCTCCCAAAGTGCTGGGATTACAGGCATGAACTACTGCACCTGGCCTGCTTCCATTATTTTTATAGGTATGTTGATATTTTTAGTCCATTTTGATTTAATTAATATTTATTACTTATTTATTTATTTTTGTAGAAACAGAGTGTCTCTCTTGCCCAGACTGGAGTGCAGTGGTGTGATCATAGCTCACTGCAACCTTGAACTCCTGGGGCTCAAGCAATCCTCTTGCCTCAGCCTCCTAGCAGTAGGTAAGACTACAGGTTAGTACCACAGTGCCAGGCAAATTTGTAAATTAAAAACTATTTAGGAAATTGTTATTAAGCATTAACATTTGACATGATTTTTGTTTCTTGCTATCATTTGGTTTGTTAAATCAACACTGTAAAGTTCTCAGAACAGTAATTTCACATTCTAGTTGAAAACAGGAGGCTGGGTACAGTGGCACATACATATAATCCCAGGACTTTGGGAGGCTGAGGTGGGAGGATCCCTTGGGGCCAGGAGTTTGAGATCAGCCTGGGCAACATAGAAAGACCTTGTCTCTACCAAAAAAAAAAAAGAAAAAAAACATGCAAGCTCCTACCTGTAGTTCCAAATATTTCCAGGAGTTTAGGCTGCAGTGGACTATAATCATGCCATTGCAGTCCAGCCTGTATAACAGAGTGAGGCCCAATCTCTTAAAAAGAAAAAAATGGAAAAAACAGAGAGAGAAGATACAATTTTTTAAGGATATTTTAAGTCCTTAACACTTTTCATTAATGGGTTTCATTTGCTTGTTTTTGAACTCTTGTTTTCTGAGCCCTGGCTGGACTGCCCCTCTGGCTCCTTTTTGGGTTTTTTGAGACAGTCTCACTCTGTCACCCAGGCTGGAGTCCAGTGCCGTAATCTTAGCTCTGCAAGCTCTGCAACCTCCACTTCCCAGGTTCAAGTAATTCTTCTGCTTCAGCCTCACCTGGCTAATTTTTGTATTTTTAGTAGAGACGGGGTTAAACCATGTTGGCCAGGATGACCTCAAGTGATCCACCCACCTCAGCCTCCCAAAGTGCTGGGATTACAGGCCTGAGCAACCCCGCCTGGCCCCTTCTGGCTTCTTACCTCTCTAGACTTTGGCAATTGCCCCTAGGGCCCAGCAGGTCTCAGACAGTCCCTGGCTGTCTGGACTAGTCTGTGACTATTCTGAGAACTCTTCCCTTGCTTGCTTTAAGCCCAACCGTAGGTTAGCGATAGAAACAAGTCTGCGAGTGAGTTTTCTAGATAGACCAAGACCCAACAGGTTGAAGTAGTGCTTGCTGGTTAAATCACCCTGTGCGCAAATAAGGAGCAGATAAAGGAAGGACACAAACCTGTGTGTACTTCCCTACTTCCCTCTGCCATAGTTCCTCCCGGTCTCAGGAAAGACAAATGGCTGATAATCACATGCTGAAGCACAGTCATCCCTAAATTGTTCTCTGATTTTAACTGTATCTTTCGTAATCTGAGCTGACATCTGTGTAGCACCATGTCTCCTTTTCCCTGGCCTGTCTAGAAGCTGTTGAGGATACAGAAATAGAAAATGTATACTCTGGTACCTTTGTTAACATAGAGATATCTTTTTATTTTTGAAAAGAAGAAATAAAACTTTTATTGACAGAAGACATAATTGTACATAGAAAATCCTTAGGAAAGTACCAAAAAAAAAAAAGCTATAGAACTAAGTGAGTTTAGAAGAGTTATGGGATACATGGTCCATATAAATAGGTCAGTTGTATTTTTTAATTAAAAATTGTTTAATTTTAACAGCACTTAAAAAAACTTATAAAGTACGTATAACATAAAATTTGCTATTTAACATTTTTAACCTTTCTTTTTTTGGACAGGATCTCGCTCTGCTGCCCAGGCTGAAGTTCAGTAGTAGTGTGATCACGGGTCACAGCAACCTTGACTTCTTGGGCTCAGGTGATCCTCCCCCCTCAGCTTCCTGGGTAGCTGGAATTACAGGTGCATGCCACCACATCTTGGGGTGTGTGTGTGTGTGTGTGTGTGTGTGTGTGTGTTTTGTAGAAACAGAGTTTTTCCATGTTGCCCAAGGTGGTCGATTTTAACCTATTTATTTATTTTGAGACAGGGTCTTGCTCTGTTGCCCAGGCTGGAGTATAGTGGCACAATCACGGCTCACTGTAGTCTCAACCTCCTGGACTCAAGCGATCCTCCTGCCCCAGCCTCCCGAGTAGCTGGGACTATAGGTATGTGCCACCATGCCTGGTAATTTTCATATTTTCACCTTGGGTTTTTTGTTTTGTATTTTTTTTTGTTGTTGTTGTTTTCTCCAGATATAGATTTTTGCTGTGTTGTCCAGGCTGGTCTGGAACTCCTGGGCTCAAGCAATCCTCCTGCCTCAGCCTCTTAAAGCCCTGGGATTACAGATTTTAACCATTTTTAAACATACAGTTAAGTAGTGCTAAATACAGACTGTGCAACCATTAAAATGTCTTCTTCGGCACAATTTTTCAATCTTTCTTTTCTTTTTTTTTTTTTTTTTTTTTGGTGTGGGAAACAGAGTCTTGGCTGGGGTGCTGTGGTGTGATTATAGCTCACTGAAGCCTTGAACCCTTGGACTCAAGCAATCCTCCCACCTTACCCTCCCAAGTAGCTGGGACTACAGGCATATGCCACCATGACTGGCTAATTTTTTTTTTTTTAGACAGAGTCTTACTCTGTAGCCCAGGCTGGAATGCAGTGGTGCAATCTTGGCTCACTGCAACCTCCACCTCCCAGGTTCAAGCGATTCTCCTGCCTCAGCCTCCCAAGTAGCTGGGATTACAGGCATGTATCAGCATGCCCAGCTAATTTTTGCATTTTTAGTGGAGACAGGGTTTCACCATGTTGGCCAGGCTTGTCTTGAACTCCTGACCTCAAGTGATCTTCCTGCCTTGGCCTCCCAAAGTGTTGGGATTACAGGCATGAGCCACTGCACTGGGCCATCTGGCTAATTTTTGTAATTTTTTTAGAGACAGGGGTCTCACTATTTGCCTAGTTGGTCTCCAACTCCTGGAGTCAAGTGATCCTCCTGCCTCAGCTTCCCAAAGTGCTGCGATTATAGGTGTAAGCCACTATGCCCAGCCTAAACACAAAATGTTTTATTACTAATTATTATATTTATATGAGCCTAATGGAATGAGGGCCAGGCATGGTGGTTTATGGCTGTAATCCCAATATTTGTGAGGCCAAGGCAAGAGGATCACTTGAGGCTAGGAGTTCTGGACCAGACTGGGCAACATAGCAAGACCCTGTCTCTACAAAAAAATAAATATTGGCCTGTTAGGAATTCATAATTCTATTCCTTTCACTAGTTAAGGATTTCAGTGATATTAGCTGGTGCTTCAATTACTTGTAAGCCACAATTAGCAGACTTTAGTTCATTAGCATCTCAGGGTAAATATTGACTCCCTGGCAGTAACAGATCAATAACATTTTATTTCTGATTTTGTTTGAAAGAAAACTTTATGACGGGCCAGGCACAATGGCTTACACCTGTAATCCCAGCACTTTGGGAGGCCAAGGCGGGTGGATCCCCTGAGGTCAGGAGTTCGAGACCAGCCTGACCAACATGGTGAAACCCTGTCTCTACTAAAAATACAAAATTAGCTGAGCATGGTGGTAGGTGCTTGTAATCCCAGCTACTCAGGAGACTGAGACAGGAGAATCACTTGAACCTGGGAGGCAGAGATTGCAGAGCTGAGATTGCGCTACTGCACTTCAGCCTGGGCAACAAGAATGAAACTCTGTCTCAAAAAAAAAAAAAATAAATAAATAAATAAAAGGATGATTCCATTTTATGTGTGTCTAGGTTTGCTTTTTCTCCTCCAGATGATGTGTTTTTTCCATCAGTTGGTTAAGCGTATGTATGGCACAAGCAAGTATGATACATTTCTTTCTTTTGTATCTGAAGAGACTTAATTTTACCAAGTATTAGTTATGTTCCTGAGTGATCATTGGAATTGGGTAATACAAAAGTCTGATAATGGGAATCTAGCTTCTATTCAACTTGAAAAAGAGGTATTGGTGCCAATGGTAAATTTCTTATCTGCACTAGCAGAGGGCTGGTGTTGCAGGCATTTCCCTGAAACAGAATATCTAAATGGCCTCTGTGTCTTTTTGAATGCATTACAATCATGCATTACAATCTTAGAATAACAGACTCCTCTAGAAGCCGAACCCCTTATTTTACAGACCCCTACCCCCAATCAAACACAGGTGTTCCCCTTCCAGTTTTTCTCTCGTACCTTGTCCAATCTCCGTTAAAGCCCTAATAGCACAGTAACATAATGAGTTATTTACATTAACACATAAACAATGGAGTCAGCAATTCTTCAGCCACACTTTATCTTGCTTATTATCTTCGTTGTCTTCAGCACTTAGCACAATACCTGGAACTTACTAGCTACTCAATAAATATTTGTTGAGCAACTGAATGATGAAACTGAGTCCAAGGGACAGGAAGTGACTTGCCCAAGATCACAAATCTAGTAACAACATTCTGAGAGATAGGTTATGATAACATTCTAGTTACATTGCATTGCTTGAAAACACACAGTAAGAAACCAGAACAGAGCTGGATCTTGGAATAAAACTCTGGTAACAGGTTATTGACGGAATTAAAATTCATGGCTGGGCACAGCGGCTCACACCTGTAATTGTAGCACTTTGGGAGGCCAAGGCAGGAGGATTGCTTGAACCCGGGAGTTTCAGACCAGACCCCATCTCTGCAAAACATAAGAAAATTAGGTGTCGTGCTGTGCACCTATAGTCCCAGTTACTTGGGAAGCTAAGGTGGGAGAATTGCTTGAGTCTGGGAGGTTGAGGCTGCAGTGAGCCATAATCCTGCTACTGCCTTCTAGCTTGGATGACAGAACAAAACGTTGTCTGGGTGACACTCCAGCCTGGGTGACAGAGCAAGACTCCATCTCGAAAAAAAAAAAAAAAAAAAGAGTTGACTTTTTTGTGTATCTTCAGAGTTTTTTTTTTTAATTCCTTAGTTTTGTTTTTCTTGAGAATGCTGTACCTTAGGAATGGTAGGTCCATGTTTGTGGAGAGGAGAAGTCATCTTGGTTGTTTTTCCCATGGCTGGAAAAGGCTAGAAAGCAAGAAGTCCCCATTCTATGGAAGGGCAGGGAGCTCTTTCTGTACCCCGGGGATCCCTAGGCCCTCAACTGTGTTCATGATGAATCTTTGTGAGATGTATAGAATTATTTTTGGCATAGGTTGGGGAAGGCTGGTGGTACCCCAGCATATGTGTGCATACGATGAGCATTTAGGCTTGTGCCAAAATCAGGGCTGTTTTTGTTTGATGAGGCAGAGAGGGTTGGAGTGGGACGTCAGCATGAGCAAACACTAGCTCAATGGTGGCTGCGGCCTCTGAGAAGGTTAAAGTGACCCAGGAAATGTAATCTGGCCAGTGGCCAGGTGGCAATTGTCACTGAGGTCAGCAGAGTCTTCCCTGAAGACCTTCCAGAAAATCTC
The DNA here is from genome assembly GCF_049354715.1 of Callithrix jacchus. Taxonomy (NCBI): domain Eukaryota; kingdom Metazoa; phylum Chordata; class Mammalia; order Primates; family Cebidae; genus Callithrix; species Callithrix jacchus. The sequence goes on from NC_133506.1 coordinate 121,262,267, forward strand.
TGCTCCCAGAGGCCTCAAGATGTGGACTCTGGCTCTTCTAGTGACAGCTGGAGAGAGAGAGAGAGCGATAGTCTGTGAGAGAGAGAGAAAGAGAGAAAATGAGAGAGAGTCTGTGAGAGAGAGAAAGAGACAGAGTCTGTGAGAGAGAGAAAGAAAGACAAGAAGGGAGAAGGAGGAAACACGGAAAAGGCATGGCTTAGCAGACCTAGGGGAAGTTTTTGTTTGTTTGTCTGTTTGAGACAGAGTCATGCTCTGTCGCCCAGGCTGGAGTGCAGTGGCTTGATCTCGACTTACTGCAACCTCCCCCTCCTGGGTTCAAGTGATCCTCTCGCCTCAGCCTCCCAAGTTGCTGGGATTACAAGTGCACACTACCATACCCAGCTAATTTTTTTTTTTTTTTGAGACGGAGTCTTGCTCTGTTGCCCAGGCTAGGGTGCAGTGGCGCCATCTTGGTTTACTGCAGGTGATTCTCCTGCCTCAGCCTCCCGCGTAGCTGGGATTACAAGCTCCTGCCAGCATGCCCGGGTAATTTTTGTATTTTTAGTAGAGGCAGGGTTTCACGGTGTTGGCCAGACTGGCCTCGAATGCCTGACCTCAAGTAAACCACCAGCTTTGGCCTCCCAAAGTGCTTGGATTACAGGTGTGAGCCACCACACCCATTGGGAAGTCTTTTTTATCTGCTGTTCCAAGGTGTCCAAGTGAGCACTAGTGTCACCTAGATGGCCATAGGGAAAGGTGTGTAAGGTCTGCCCTAGACTTGTAAGTGGGAGTGTCTGGGTGTGAGTGAGGGGAGGGGCCCGTGTCAGTCTCAGAGAGTAGCTCTGCCTTGATTGGTCATGATGAGCCTGCTGCCTGAGCTAGGTAGACAGATGACAATAGCACCTGTCTGGACTCAGGGATTAGACTGGTCACCTTTTGTTCCCAAATCCTCTGCATGCTTTTATGCATACAGAGAACAAGCTGGGAAGAATTAAATTTGCACTTTTGTTCTTCTGACTGCCTGTCAAGAAGTATCTTCATTTCTTTTTTCTTTTTCTTTCTTTCTTTTTTTTTTTTTTTTTTGGAGACAGGGTCTTGCTTTGTTGTCCAGGCTGGAGTGCAATGGCATGATCACGGCTCACTGCAACCTCTGGCTCCTGGGTTTAAGTGATCCTCCCACCTCAGCCTCTTGAGTTGCCGAAACTGCAGATGTGTGCCACCTAGCTAGTTTTTGTATTTTCAGTAGAGACAGGGTTTTACCGTGTTGCTCAGGATGGTCTCAAATTCCTGAGCTCAAGCAATCCACCTTCATTGGCCTCCCAAAGAGTGGGATTACAAGCATGAGACACCATGCCCCGCTGAAGGGCCTTCCCTCCTCTCCCCTCCCTTCCCCTCCTCTCTCTCTCTCTTTTTCTTTCCTTCCTTCTCTCTCTCTTTCCTTCCTTCCTTTCTCTTTCTTTCTCCTTCCTTCCTTCCTTCCTTCCTTCCTTCCTTCCTTCCTTCCTTCCTTCCTTCCTTCCTTCCTTCCTTCCTTCCCTCTTTCTTTCAACAGAGTCTTGCTCTGTTGCCCAGGCTGGAGTGCAGCGGCACCATCTCAGCTCACTGCAACCTCCACTGCCCAGGTTCAAGTGATTCTCCTGCCTCAGCCTCCCAAGTAGCTGGGATTACAGCCATGTGCCACCACACCCAGCTGATTTTTTGTATTTTAGTCGAAGACGGGGTTTCACCATGTTGGCCAGGATGGTTTCCATCTCCTTACCTCATGATCCACCCGCCTTGGCCTCCCAAAGTGCTGGGATTACAAGTGTGAGCCACCACGCCCGGCCCATTTCTTTCTTTCTTTTCTTTTTTTTTTGAGAGGGCAGATTATAGACATGAGCCACCATGCCCAGCAGAATTGTCTTCATTTCTTACCATCAGGAATTACGAGCATTAAGTTGCAATCCCAAGGATAGGCTTTATGAGTAGAGAACATCTTGAAATTGTTTGCAAATCTACATTTTGAAATTGTTGCGTTTCTTTTTGGGAAATGTCCATAGCAGATTCTCAAACAGATCTGGAATGAACAAAAGTTAAGAACTTTAGGTGTAGGGCAAAATAGAAGGAACATGTGCATTTATAGTGGCTTTGTGGTTCACAGAGCAGGAACATCAATGAATGGAGTCTGGTGGTGTATTCATGCTCATTTTGGTGGCCTAGGGCCTATGGATTAACAGCTGATACATCACCTGATAACAGTAGTTACCTGAGGCATGTACACGTATATCTCTGTGGGCTAGAGATAGTAGTCTGGAATCTGCTGAGTGAGCTGGTGGCAACTGTAATGCAGTCAGAGAAATCAACATTATGTGGGCCAGGCACAGTGGCCGACACCTGTAATCCCAGCACTTTGGGAGGCAGAAGTGGGTGGATTGCTTGAGTGTCAGAGTTCAAGACCTACCTGGGCAGCATGACAAAACCCCGTCTCTACAAAAAATAAAAAATTAGCTGGTGCGGTGGCTCACGTCTGTAATCCCAGCACTTTGGGAGGTCAAGGCAGGTGGATTGCTTGAGACCAGGAATTCGAGACCAGCCTGACCAACATGGTGAAACCCCATCACTACTAAAAATACAAAATTAGCCAGGCATGGTGACAGGTGCCTATAATCCCAGCTACTCAGGAGGCTGAGGCAGGAGAATTGCTTGAATCCAGAAGCGGAGATTACAGTGAGCCATGATCATGCCACTGCATTCCAGCCCGGATGACACAGCAAGACTCTGTCTCAAATAAATAAATACAATACAATATAATACAATAAAACAAATAAATAAAATAAAAAATTATCCAGGCATGCTGACATGTGCCTGTAGTCTCAGCTACTCAGGAGGCTGAGGTGGGAGGTTGGCTTAACCCTGGGCAACAGAGTGAGACCCTGTCTCAAAAAAAAAATACTATGCACATAAATACAACGCATCCAAAGGAACATAACCAGTAGGAATAGAGCAGGCACTATTGGAAGGTCACCAAACACAATTGGATGTCAGAGTAGACAGAATATTAGATTATTCTCAGGCCAGATTCAATTTATGCCTCACGAGAGGGCCAAGTCACAAGGATTTCCAATGAACCACGCTAGACGTCAGTTTGAGGTTGTCTCCTGGCTTGGGGGTAGGCGACCCTCTTGAGCTAAATTATTGCCCATGGTTGTGTCTTAGAAGTAGACGTAGTAACCTGGATTCCTTTAGCTCCTTGACCTAAACTCCATTCTATTCATCTTGACTTCATCCTTTCCAGGCACCCTGGGAACCTATTTAACACCATCCCTGTGGCCAGTGCTATCTGTGATTATTCATTTCCATCCTTGGGGCCCAGGCTGATGGGGTATTCCTTTTTTGTTTGTTTTTGTTTTTTGGGTTTTTTTTTTTTTTTTTTTTTTTTGAGACTGAGTCTTCTTGCTTTGTCTCCTGGCTGGAGTGCAGTATCTCGATCTTGGCTCACTGCAACCTCCGCCTCCCAGGTTCAAGTGATTCTCCTGCCTCAGCCTCCCAAGTAGCTGGAATTACAGGCATGCATCACCACACCCAGCTAATTTTTGTACTTTTAGTAGAGATGGGGTTTTGCCACGTTGGCCAGGCCAGTCTTGAACTCCTGTCCTCAAGTGATCCACTCTCCCAAAGTGCTGGGATTACAGGTGTGAGCCACCACACCCAGCCGGGTATTTCTTATGAGCCATTTTCAGAACTTGAAATCTATGTGGGCACCAGAGAAAACTTCAGAGAACAAATTTCTCTAGGTTCAGAAATCCTGAAGAAGGATGGGACATGGAATGGTAATTCTCAGGGAGGACTGTGTGTCAGGGGAACCAAGACAGACAACCTTCAAGTCTTTGGGTGAGATTTAGGACTGTGGTCCAGTGTTTGCCTCATTGGCCCAGTATTAGGTTGAGGATCAGTGAAGACCTCTCTCAGCTCCTCACCACCTCCTTCTAGCCATCTCTTGACTGTGGCTGTGCTCCTGTGTCATTATAAAGTTTTCTTAGAGGAACACGTCCAGTTGGCAACTTTTATTCTGTGGGTGACCTTCCAGCTGTGCCGGTTCTGACCGCACCCTTTTCCCGACTAACTTTGCAGGTCAGGCCTTGGAACTGCTGTACCTTCCGCTGATAATCTGTTTCATGCAGCTGTCTACAGATCCAGTTCATGACTCATGACTATTATTTGATCTGGCAGGATGTAAAATACTTGTAGTCACCAGTTTGTTTCCATTCAGGTGCTAATGGCATCTTGTATAATGTGTCTATTGGGAAAATTTCCAAAGGATCAAATATCAGAAATTCAGCTACATCAAGCCCTTTGGTTTCTGATACTGTAAGCTATTTGGTGTAAGGATCTTGGGATAGGCCAGGCCTGGTGGCTCACACCTGTAATCCTGGCACTTTTGGAGGCTGAGACCAGCAGATCACTTGAACTCAGGAGTTCGAGACCAGCCTGGGCAACATGGCTAAACCCTGTCTCTCCAAAAAAATTTCAGAAAAAATTAGCTGGGTGTGGCGGTGCACGCCTATAATCCCAGCTACTTGGGAGGTTGAGGCAGGAGGATTGCTGGAGCCAAGAAGGTCAAGGCTACAGTGAGCCGTGATTGAACCACTGCACTCCATCCTGGGTGTCAAGACCCTGTGTCAAAATAATAATAATTATCATCATCTTGGAATATCTTATGCATAAAGGGAATTTTAATAAGTTAATTTCTCGTTGCAAAAATTACACCTTTTTTTTTTTTTTAAACAGAGTCTCGGTCTGTAACCCAGGCTGGAATGCAATAGTGCCATCTTGGCTCACTGCAACCTCTGCTTCCCAGGTCTTGGTTCAAGCAATTCTCCTGCCTCAGCCTCCCGAGTAGTTGGGATTACAGGCATGCACCACCATGCCCCACTAATTTTTGTATGTTTAGTAGAGATGGGGTTTCACCATGTTGGCCAGGCTGGTCTTGAACTCCTGACCTCATGATCCGCCTGCCTTGTCCTCTCAAAGTGCTGGAATTACAAGCGTGAGCCTACATGCCCGGCCAGCAGAAATTACATCTTCTCCCCCATTTTCCAACTCCTTTCTGAAAACCATCTAGGATTAAAGTTTCCGTATTACTGATCCAGTATGGTCGACACATTAATTTGTCTGGGGGTGCACTTTTATTTGATTATGTGGCAAGTCTCTTAATGTATTCTTGTTAATGAAAAAAGTAGTAAAAATTATGGCCTTGACATCATTTTTTCATTTGTTCAACAAATGTTTGTTGAACAGCTACAATGTGCAGGGCCTGTGGTAGGTCTCAGGGAAATAGAGATAAAGACACTGTGCCAGCCCATGGGACACTGTCCTACCTCAGCCCCCCAAGTAACTGGGTACAGGCACATGCCACCACACCCAGCTAATTTTTGTATTTTTTGTAGAGATAGGATTTCACCATGTTGCCCAGGCTGTTCTCAAACTCCTGGGCTGAAGCATTCCCACTGCCTTGGCCTCCTAAGGTGCTGGGATTACAGGTGTAAGCCACCGTGCTCAGCCAGACAACTTACATTTTGAAACATTTTATTTTGAATTTAAAAAAACCAAACCAAAGCATGTGATTATATGCAAAACTTGTTTTTATGTTCAGCAGTCCATCCCTGGCATTTCGAGTATTTATTCATTACTTTAAGAGTTTCACTGAGGCCAGATGGGGTGGCAGGAACCTGTAGTCCCTAGCTACTTGGGAGGCTGAGGCAGGAGGATTACTTGAGCCCAGGAATTTTTTTTTTTTTTTTTTTTTGAGATGGAGTCTCACTCTTGTCATTCATCCTGGAGTGCGATGTAGACTTCTCTGCTCACTGCAACCTCCGCCTCCTGGGTTCAAGCGATTCTCCTGCCTTAGATTCCCAAAGAGCTGAGATTACAGGCACCCACCAGCATGCCCAGCTAATTTTTGTATTTTTAGTAGAAACAGGGTTTCACCATGTTGTCCATGCTGGTCCCAAACTCCTGACTTCAGGTGATCCACCCACCTCAGCCTCCCAAAGTGCTGGGTTTATAGGCTGAGCTCAGGAATTTGAGGCTGCAGTGAGCTGTGATCATGCCACTGCACTCTAGCCTAGGTGACAGTGTGAGACCTTGTCTACTAAAAAACAAACAAAAAATACAAGATTTTTGTTGGAAATGCTTTATATCAATTTATATTGCATATTAATGTATACAATTGTATATTATAAAAATATATTTTATAATACTTGTACACTGATTAATATATTGTAGAAAGTTCATTTAGAATGTTAACTTTTCTTGTTGGTCATGGTATGGAAAAGAGCGAGATTGTTTCTTTGCTTGCTGTTCTTTTGTAGTTCTAAACTTGGATCAAATATATCCACTTTTTTTTTTTTTTTGAGATAGGATCTCCCTCTGTTGCCCAGGCTGGAGTGCAGTGGCACAATCAGTTTATTGCAGCCTTGAACTTCTGGGTTCAAGCAATCCTCTTCACTCCAGCCTCCAGAGTAGCTAGGAACACAGGCACTTGCACCAGGCCTGGCTTATTTTTTAAATAATTTTGTGTGTTTGTGTGTGTGTGGAGATAGGGTCTCGCTATGTTGCCTATGCTGGTCTCAAACTCCTGGCCTCTAGTGATTCTCTGAACTTGGTCTCCAAAAGTGCTGGGATTACAGGCATGAGTACCTAACTTCCACCTGTGTTTGAAATAACCCTAAACCCTCACGTCTCCCATAGTTTTCAGAAAGAGAGTAAAAGTCTGCAAAATAAGAATGTGTTTGTCTCCACCACCAAGCAATTAGATTTCTACTTCTGTTCTGTTACTGTCGTCTCTGCTTTTCATATCTACCTTATTGTCATTTACCGTCTGTGGGCGCTTCACCTCTAGCTTCTTTTCCTGTTTACTCTTCTACTTATTTACACTTAAAATGTACTTCTTTCTGATTATAAAAGTAATATATATTCATTATAGACCATTTGGAAAATATAGAAAACACAAAGAAAGGCCAGGTGAAGTGGCTCACGCCTGTAATCCCAGCACTTTGGGAGGCCAGGGCAGGCGGATCACCTTAGGTCAGGAGTCCGAAACCAGCCTGGCTAACATGGTGAAACCCCATTTCTACTAAAAATACAAATAAATTAACCAGGCATGGTGGCACGCGTCTGTAATCCCAGCTACTTGGGAAGCTGAGGCAGGAGAATAACTTGAACCCAGGAGGAGGAGGTTGCAGTGAACAGAGATTGCACCATTGTACTCCAGCTTGGGCAACAAGAGTGAAACTCTGTCTAAAAAAAACCCACAAAAGTGCCCGTTTACTAAATGGTGGTGATTTAAATTTTAAGCCAGTTTCAGACAAAGTATCCTAAAACACAGATTTTTATTTTTATCTTTATTTTTGAAACACGCTCTTGCTCTGTCACTCAGGCTTGAGTGCAGTGGTGTGATCTTAGCTCACTGCAACCTCTGCTTCTGGGTTCAAGTATCCTCTCGCTTCACTGCAACCTCTGCCTCCTGGTCTTAAGTATCCTCCCGACTCAGCCCCCCAAATAGCTGGGACCACAGGTGCACACCACCATGCCTGGCTAATTTTTATATATTTTCTAGAGACAGGGTTTTGCTATGTTGCCCAGGCTGTTCTCAAACTCCTGGGCTCAAGCAATCCCACTGCTTTAGCCTCCCAAAGTGCTGGGACTATAGGTGTAAGCTGCTGCACCCAGCCCTAAAACACAGATTTCATCATGTCCCTTTTCACTTAAGAACCTACAACTGAGGCCAGGTCCAGTGGCTTATGCCTGTAATGCCAGCACTTTGGGAAGCTGGGGCAGAAGGATCTCTTGAGGCCAAGAGTTCAATACAAGCTTGGGCAACATAGGGAGACCTTGTCTCTACAATTTAAAAAATTAGCCAAGCATGGTTGCACACACCAGTGGTCCCAGCTATTTGGGAGGCAGAGGCAGGAGGATCACTTTAGCCCAGGCTGAACTGAGCCATGATTGTGCCACAATACTCCAGCCTGGGAAACAGAGGGATACCCTGTCTCAAAAATAAAACCCAAAGGGCCAGGCACGGTGGCTCATGCCTGTAATCCCAGCACTTTGGGTGGCAAAGGCAGGTGGATCACCTGAGATCAGGAGACCAGCCTGACCAATATGGTAAAACCCCATCTCTACTAAAAATACAAAAATAAGCTGGGTGTGGTGGTGTGCACCTGTCTCCTGTAGTCCTAGCTACTTGGGAGGCTGAGACAGGAGAATTGCTTGAACCCAGGAGGCAGAGCTTGCAGCGAGCCAAGATCGTGCCACTCCACACCAGCCTGGGCAACAGGGTGAGACTCTGTCTCAAATAAATAAATAAATAACCCCCAAAAACCAACAACTGCAATTCAGGTCGCATCACTTCTGAGTACTTCTTAGTGGGTGTGGAGGAAAGATTATATTGATTTGGAGCCAGAGGACCTGACGTCTAGTGTGACTTTTATGTACTAGCAGTGTGATGTTGGACAAATCACTTAACTTTCCTGAAACCATTTCCCTATGATGATATGACAAAATACCATCCTCAAAAGCCCCAGATAATGAATGCATGTGCAAGTGCATCGTGCAGTGTAAAACACTATCCAAATGGTAACAATGCTATGTCACCCCTCTAGTAAAAGTGGGAACCCCTTGAGGTAGGGCTTAGTGCTGAGCAACTCAGTCTTTGTTTTTAAATAAATGCTTGCTTAATTAATGAACAAATATCTGCCAGGCCTTAATTCAGCCCTGATTATTTATATGTACTGCTGTGCAATTTTCTAATCACTCTCTATAGTGGTCTTTCATTTAGGGTGACCAACTGTCCTGGTTTTCCTAGGACTAAGGGAATGTGGGGATTCTGGGGGGGACAGCTTGTTGTCTTTTTTTTTTTTTTTTGTCCCCTTCATGGCATGTTTTTTTTTGTTTCGTTTTTGTGGGGGAGCAGGATCTCATTCTTTTGCCCAGGTTGGAGAACAGTAGTGTGATCGCAGCTCACTATAGTCTTGACCTCCTGGGCTCAAGTGATCCTCCTACCTCAGCTTGAGAAGTAGCAGGGACCACCAGTATGTACCATCATGCCTGGCTAATTTTAAAACTTTTTTTTTTTAGATGGAATCTCGCTCTGTTGCCCAGGCTGTAGTGCAGTGGCACAATCTTGGCTCGCTGCAACCACCATCTCCTGTATTCAAGCAATCCTCCTGCCTCAGCCTTCCAAGTAGCTAGGATTACAGGCATGCCACCACACCTGGCTAATTTTTGTATTTTTCATAGAGACAGGGTTTCACCATGTTGGTCAGGCTGGTCTCGAATTCCTGACCTCAAGTGATTCACTCGCCTCGACCTCCAAAGTGCTGGGATTACAAGCATGAACTACCACACCTGTCCAAATTTAATTAAATCTTATAAGTAATATATTAGTAATTCAGAATGTCAATTTCAAATATTTCTGTTACTTTCCTAGGGCAGCCCCTTCCCTGCTTAAGATACATGAGAATGAATGGAAAGGGAGCAAGTGCTGGAGGCGGCCATTACCTGGGGTGAGTTGTATGTTGGATTTCAATGGACTCTCTACTGAGGAGCCCATTTTCTAGGGAAATCTAGAATGTTTGCAACTGGTGGAAACCAGGATAAAGCTTAACGGACTTACCCACCAACTCTTTGTCCAGTGTTTCTGCTCTCCACGTGCTCCCCACCCACCGCATGTGCTCACCACCTCTTCACATCTCACTTTCCAAAGTTACAGCCTCTAAGTTTCAGATTCATTTACACAGCTCTATTTTTACCTATGTGCTTCCTGATACGGATCTCCATGTCATGCATGTTTGAGGGTCCCTGTGGTCACATCACACTGAAGCCTGGGGACATTACATTAGCTTTAAATGGCTAATTTTCTCTTATTTAGTTGCAGAGAAGTTTCTGTTCCAGGCGTGAGCACTGGCCTGACTCTGGCCTTTCTCTCCAACATTTCTGCAGCAGTCTTTGTCTCTCAGCAGGGACAGTCTCTTCTGTGGCTTACAGTCTCTCACACCACAGGGACTGTTCACTACCAGCACCACCTGCTGTCCTGATTCCCAGAGGCCTCCCTCCCTTCACACCTGGCCTCCACTGCCCTCTAGTTGACACACTTAGGGGTTTGCAGGCTGGCCAAGAACAGGGAGGAGCTGCCCTGGTTTGGGGTGATGGGTGATCTGGAAATAGCCTTGTGGGAGGGATCTGGTTCTGAAGTTAGCACAGAAGGCTTTGTCTTTGCTTATAATGCCTGACACTCGCAGTCAGGAAAAGGAAGTGTCTTTGCAGGTCCATTTCCCCGCCAGGGTATGTATTCACCCCTCTGGGTTGGTGGCTGCGGTACAAACCAGACATAACTTTTACTCTGGACTACCTGGTGTTTTCTCCTGCCTGGGGGCTTTACATGCTACTTAACTGGATCCTCCAAAGGAGGGCCTGGGTGTTATGACCTGGAGGTGGGCCTGCTGGCCACACACATAAAGCAGCCTCGCTACATGTGCCAGCTTGTGATCCCCCACTCAGCACCAGGAACTTGTGCAGGTGCCTGGAAAAACTAAAGCAAGGTTGGTCATCAAGGGCAGGGAAGGAAAGGTGGAAGACCGAGGCAAGGAACCTTGTGGCGCAGAAGTAGGAGAGGAGCTGAGAAGGGACCAGGTGCACACTGGTTTTCACTGAAGTCATCTTCCTTTCTTCTGGAAGAAAAGGCAGCTAGTTCACACCAACCAGGCTGGCTGTCCCTGAGTCAGCCCCCTGAAGACACTGGTAACTGATAGTGACAGGCTGCTTGCCTTGGCTGTGATGATAACAGGCTTGTGGCCTCTCTGCCACCCTTCAGTCAGCCTAGGGCCTGGCTTCTGATGGCCTGTTCTCTGCCCATCAGTCCTGAAAGGGTCCTCTCTGTTCATAGGGGTCTGACCTGTATATTGCTCTCTCTGTTCACATGTAGAACTTTATGAAAGATAAACAGGTTCATACTTACCTGGCAGGGGAGATAACCATGAAAGATAAACAGATTCACAGAAGGGAAAGTATATTCCCAGGCCAACAATAGTGGGCAAGTACAGTTGTCCCTTGGTACCCACAGGGCATTGGTTTCAGGACACCCAAAGATGCCAAAATCTGCAGATGCTTAATTAAATAAAATGGTGTGGAAAAGATAAAATATGGCCATGGCTCATTCCTGAAATCCCAGCACTTTGGGAAGCTGAGGTGGGCAGATCACTTGAAGCCTAGAGTTCAAGACCAGCCTGGCCAATATAGAGAAACCCCATGTCTACAAAAATTAGTTGGGCATAGCAGCACATGCGTGTATCACAGCTCCTAGGGAGGCTAAGGCACAAAAATTGCTTGAACCCAGGAGGCAGAATTTGCAGTGAGCCAAGATAGCACCATTGCACTCCAGCCTGGGCAAAAGAGTGAGACTGTCTCAAAAAAAAAAAAAATAAATAAATAAATAAATAAATAAATAAATATATATATACATATATATATATACATATATATATAAAATGGTGTACAGTTTACACAAAACCTATGCACATCCTCCTGTATAGTACTTTAAATCACCTCTAGATTACCTGAAACACCTAAAACAAGGTAAATGCTATGTTAATCGTTATACTGTATTGTTTAAATTTTTATTGTATTTTAAAAATTAAGGCCGGGCGTGGTGGCTCAAGCCTGTAATCCCAGCACTTTGGGAGGCCGAGGCAGGTGGATCATCAGGTCAAGAGATCGAGACCATCCTGGTCAACATGGTGAAACCCCGTCTCTACTAAAGATACAAAAAATTAGTTGGGCATGGTGGCGTGTGCCTGTAATCCCAGCTACTCAGGAGACTGAGGCAGGAGAATTGCCTGAACCCAGGAGGCGGAGGTTGCGGTGAGCCGAGATCGCGCCATTGCACTCCAGCCTGGGTAACGAGAGCGAAACTCCGTCTCAAAAAAAAAAAAAAAATTAGTATCTACCACTTCATAGGGTTGTGAAGATTCAACAAAATAATGTACTTCTCACAGCATATGTGAGAAGTGTGCATATTAGCTGTCACTACGATACATCTGGGTGTACAAGAGCCTAATAGGGCCCTGACAATCCTCCATGCTCTAGGGAGAACCTGCTTTGCCATTTTTATCCTGAAGATTTAGGTGGTGTAAACCTGTGGTACCAGCTACTTAGGAGGCTGAGACAGGAGGATTGCCTGAGCCAGGGAGGTTGAGGCTGCAGTGAGCCATGATTATGCCACTGCACTCCAGCCTGGGTGACAGAGTGAGACCCTGTCTCAAAATAATAATAATCCTGAAGACTGAGGCCCTTATGTATTTACTGCCTCCCTGCAATCTTCCACCAGAAGTAGAAGACACTGGCCATTTAAATTACTGGTGACCACTGGAGAAGAGAATTATGGTGCCCTAGCTATGGAACCTCTTACGGCCCTGCTTAGAGTCTAGGCTTTAGATTTGGTCTGTTGACTTGATGCTTCTAAATTCTAACTGCCTGAAACCAGCGGCTCTCCTGGACTGCTTGCTAGAAGCTTAAAAGGCATTGGGTTGGACTCCATTGCTTGTTCACAGCCTAGTGGCAGGGTGGTGGCCTCAGTCCTGAGGTTGTGATGAACCAGACACTCTGATGTGGAAACGTGAAGCTGGTGGAATATTCACATTTTTCAGTGAGGATGGGAGGGAACGGGGACCCAGAAAGGGTCAGATGGATAACAAGGTATTATCTGTGGGCCTTTTTACCCTGGAAAGAAATTTCAGGTGGGTTAAACCCACCAGCATTCTCCAAAACTAGACAGAAGAAAAATCTAGGGGAAGCTGTTTGTTCAGAAATTAAGATGCTGGAAGTGGGCGAGGACCCTGTCAGAGTGATGAAGAACAGGCATCCCCATCGTCTCTAGAACCCACAGGCTTCAAAGGGACCAGTGACTTGATTTATATCCAGTGCTTTATTAAAGATAAATAGTCTTATAAGAGGAGAAGTAATATGTTCGCAGGCCAACAGAGAATGCATGTGTATGAGAAAGAGATGCATGAGGTCCCTGATCTGTGCTCTGAGGAGGTGGTCAGTCAGGCAGGGCCTGGGCCAACCAGTAAGGCAGATGAGGGTCCCTGTCCTGGGGGACTCACTGCTCCTGGGTGCCCCAGGAGATGTAGTCTGGCCGTGTGGCTGCATGGTACTCATCAATGAGCTGCTGCACAATCTCCCTGGATGTGTCCATCTCATCAAAGTTTTCCTTGAACATGTCCTCCTTGCGGAACTGCTCCAGGAAGGCCTCCCGCTTCCGCAGCTTGTCATATTGGCGACAGGTTCTCTCAAAGAGCTTGGGGTGTGCAGAAAACAGGGATTACAAAAAACTTTGAAGAATAATATGGCCCAGAAAGCTGGGGAACCAAGGCTGGACTATGCCCACAGCAAAAAAGCTAAAAGCAGGGGCAGCAGATGCCAAGAGGTAAGGTATAATCAGGAGACTGATTCAGGGAAAAAAGGTGCAAACTGTGAGACTCACCGAGGAAATGCTGGTGTGGTTGGCCATCATGAGCCCGCTGACCCGGTGGGCCGAGGGCAGGTAAGGAGACTTCCTCGACAGGGCCACCTGGATGCTGGCAGGGCCCCATGGGATGAAGTTGGCCAATTTCCGTTCCCGGATCCTCTGCAGGCTCTTGTGGACCTGGGGTAGGCACAGGAGCAGTGGAGGTGGCCTCTCCTCTACCCCTGTGGGTCCAGGGTGCGGGATGAAGGGGCCTCCCCTACCTGGGTGGGATCCACCTCTCCCTGGATGATGTTGAGGATGGCGATGTAGCAGTGGTTGGTCTGGCGGTCTCGGCCTGTGGACACCATCACATTCTTGGGCTGCAGGAGCCGCCTCATGACATCCAGGACCGTGGTCTTCCTCACGCTGGCCACCTGATGGACAGTGAAACGGGGACCCAGCCAGGGCTCAGGACACAGTCCCCCTTTGGCTTCTCTTTGGCAGAAGCTAAAGGTAGAGGGAGGGTAAAGGGCAAGTTACAAGAAAGTGGTGGCCTGCTCTGTGCTAGTCCCTGAGCGCAGTGCCTCGGGGCACGCAAAGGGCAGCTCCTGGGGCAGAGGAGAGGAGAGAAAGGCTAAGGCAGAGCCTGCTGGGCCCAGGGCTGGCCTGGCCTGGGACACTGAGGCTGCTCTTACTGACTGGTCCGTAGTGAGCGGGGTATAGCCGGTCATGAGGAAGTGGAGCCGCGGAGTGGGGATAAGTGAGGCGATGAGGCCGATGAGGTCATTGTTCATGTAGCCAGGGTAGCGCAGGGTGGTGGTGCTGGCCGACATGATGGTGGACACCTGGGGACAGGGGTGCCATGTCATAGGCCTCGGCCTGAGTGGGACCTCCCTTCCCCAGATGACCCTCCAGAAAGGAGGGCTTCCAGTCCAAAGGAGTCCAGCAGTGGGGGCCCACCAGCTGGTTGATCTGGGAGAAGGACGGGTTCTGGATGTGCAGGCGGTCTGTGGCAATCCGGTTCAGGGCTGTGTTGTCCAGCACCACCTGCAGGGACAGAAGAAGGTAGCAGATTGACCGGGATAGGAAAAACAAGAACTCTGCCTGACCCTAGGCTCTGAAGCTTAATTTCCTTTGAGCCTCATGGCCAGAGAGACCCACTGGAAAGCAGTTTACACTGACCTAGGGGCAAAGGAGGCCTCAAGATGTTTTTTTAATTTTTCTTTTCTTCTTAATTATTTAAACAGTTTTTTTTTTTTTTTGAGACAGGGTCTCACTTTGTCACCAGGCTGGAGTGCAGTCAGTGGCACGATCTCAGCTCACTGCAACCTCTGCTTCTGAGGCTTAAGTGATCCTTCTGCCTCAGCCCCCCAAGTAGCTAAGGCACATACTACCAAGCCTGACTAATTTTTGTATTTTTAGTAGATAGGGATTTCACCATGTTGCCCAGACTGGTCTTGAACTCCAAGATTCAAGCGATCCAACAACCTTGGCCTCCCAAAGTTCTGGGGTTATAGGTGTGAGCCACTGCACCTGGCTAAAACGGATTTTTAAAAATACATGAAAATGATTTAATAGACCTGAAGGGGTGTGGGGTGTTAAGAGTTGAGAGGCAGAATCCAGGACTCACCACACAGTCTGCGTTCTGCGTTAGCCTCTTGAGTGTGAGGAGTGAATTATAAGGCTGGACCACCACGTCGCTCATCTCGTCCTGGTTGGGAAACACTGAGTATGTCTGCACCAGCTTCTTAGGATACCTGGTGGGGGTTGGGGAAAGGATCAGGGCAACAGATTGAAGGTGTGGTGAACATGGTGCTCCCTAACAACTGTCCAGAAGCAGCTAAATTTTGATGTCGAAACTGGGGTGGGGTCAGATCAGTAAAGGGAGACTTGACTTTTGGAAGTCTGTAACCCTACAGGGGGAAGGGCAGAGACATCTTAGAATCTGGGCTTCCAACTCCACACTCCCTGGACTTTGATCCAGGGCTCAGATTCTAGGCTCCAGTTCCCACTACTGGGAGTGTGATGGGGATCTCAGTCACTGTAACTTCTTTTTCCTCTCTATAGGAGGGAATAGAAGAACTCTTTCCTGCCCCAGCAAACAGGGAGTTATACCTACTGGGTCCCCTAGTCATTTAGGAAGCCAAGTTGGTGACCCTTCCTAATCCCCAAACACAAACTTACCTGTCATTCAGCCGTTCTAAGAGGTAGGAGCCCAGGCCAGAGCCTGTCCCCCCAGCAATGGAGTGACACAACACAAAGCCCTGCATGGGAAAGGGGCAGTCAGTGTCCAGGAATCTAGTGGCAGGATTTCAAACTAGACCCATCTCACAATTTTTCAGGACTCCCATTTTCCCGAGCCCTTCCTTTCCCTCCAGTACTCTCACTCATACAGCTTAGGTGACTGCCTTGTTTCCAGCAAGGCCTGGTAGCTTCTGTCCAGTGCAAAGGGTACATGAGTGCGTCTTGTTCTTAATAGGTCGCTTCTAGAGGGTGTTGCCAAGCCTTGCCTATGTCAGTTCCTACCAGCATTCCTGGGACACTTACCTCTAGACTGTCACTACCATCCGCTTCCCGGTCTATGATGTCAAAAATGTCCTCGTGGATCTTCTCTCCCTGTACAGACATAGGGAGGGTCAGAGTGGGACAGAACCATGGAAGGACTCTGACTTCAGGAAAGCAACCCTCGACTTACCTTATAGCACCAGAAGTCCTTTTATGGAGCATAGCTGCCTGCTTTTTATCTACACTGAGAGGCAGTATGGTGCAGTGGTTACAAGAAAGCACTCTACAACCCGGATTACCTGTGTTCATACGTTAGCTCTATTTTTTTTTTTTTTTTTTTGGAGATGGAGTCTCATTCTGTCACCCAGGCTGGAGTGCAATGGTGTGATCTCAGCTCATAGCAACCTCTGTCTCCTGGGTTCAAGCAATTCTCCTGCCTCAGCCTCCCGAGTAGCTGGCATTACAGGCACTTGTCACCATGCCCAGCTAATTTTTGTATTTTTAGTAGAGATGGGGTTTCATCATGTTGGCCTGGCTGGTCTTCAACTCCTGACCTCAGGTGATCCACCAGCCTCAGCCTCCCAAAGTGCTGGGATTACAGGCATGAGCCACCATACCTGGGCCATCGACTCTCCTTCTGTGTAGCTCTGAGCAGCCTATTTAATTGCTCTATGCCTCAGTTTCCTCATCTGTACAATGAAGGTAATAATACAGATCCATATACCCTTATCTAACAGTGTTGAGGCAGTTATGTTTTGGAATTCAAAATATTTCAGATTTTAGAAAGGTATTATGGTATATATAATATAGGTTAAATAAAATTCCAGTGGGAGTCAGAAGTACATTAATCAAACATATTAGTATTTCTATAATAAAAATCATCAGTGAAGATAATAAGTTGGATAGAAACTATAAAACAGCCTGTCTTCATTGAGATTTGTTTTTCCTGCTAAACTAGTTAGGAAATGTCCTTTGGTTTCATGGCTTTTTGGATCCTGGAAAAGCAGATAAGGGACTGTGGACCTGTAGTACTTACTTCTAGGGTTGTTGGAAGATTTTAAAAAATTAATATATGTAAAGTACTTAGAATGGCCTGGCACACTGCATTAGCTAGTACAGACACTTAACAATATTACATAGTCCGCTTCCTGCAGCCAGGTCTCTCCCTCCAGCATTCATATATCCCTGATCTGGTTCCTTTCTCTTGGAGACATCATAGGGCTTGTCCCTACACAGGGAGTTGTGGGCCCTGCCAGGGAACAGGAAACAACCTGGGAGAATCCACTGGCCCAGTTGTTGCCAGCTCCTCCTCCATGCTCCGACAGGTAGATGTTCTCTGGGTTGTAGAGCTTGGCGTAGGGGGAGTTGAGGATGGAGTGGATCACCCGGGGCTCCAGGTCCAGCAGCACGGCCCGGGGGATGTAGTGCTCATCATCTGCCTGTCAAGGAGAGTCCAGGAGGAAGACCAATCAGCCAGGGCGGCCCAAGTCCTAAGTCCTCCCAACTCTGGCTCCCTGGGCCCTCCCTCCTCAAGCCAGCCGCCTGGCCCCTTTGCCCAGTGGGGCTCCCCTTCCAGTACCAGGCCACTCCCTTCCCTTCCGGCCCTTTGGGCCACTGCCGCCCCTGGCCAAGTTGCTGGGGGCACCTGGTAGAAAAAGACGTCCTTGCGGTCAGTGCCCTCGGTGGCGAACTCCTCCACGATGCCCTCAGGGCTGATACCATGCTCGGCGCACAGCTGTTTCCAGAACTCGAACCCAACTGGGGGAAAGGGGTGGGTGGGGGAGAAAGAAGATATCTAGGTCCGGGCAGGTTCCAATCACGAGCTGGGGGACTAGGCGCCTGCGTCCTGGGATAAGAAGTCAAGCCGCAGGACTCTCCCGTGTCTGAGGAAAGGACTGTACGCCAGGGACTGGGCAGGGGAGGGCCCCTCGGGGTTAAGGCAAGTGGACATTGGATCAGGGATGTCTCGCCTTTCAGAGAACTACAATTCTGGCAAGGACAGATGGAGTCCAGGATCCCACAGCGAGATCCCATTAACCCTAAGGAACCGGGCTAGCTGAAGGGCCGGAGTTTCGCTCACTCTGATTGCCGCACTGGCCCAACTGTAGGGTGATGATTTCCCTCGGCATCGCTCCTCAGGCACGGGCGTTGCAGCAGCTACCGCCGCACGCCAGCCCGCTCGCCGCAAGACGCAGGCGCCAAACAACCAGCTCCACCCACAGACTTCCTCCGCTCCAATGAGAACCGAGTTCTGGCAGTGAATGGCACGTCCTTAAGCATTGGCCTTCATTCATCCATATTGCGCGTGCGCATCTTCGGGCAAGGCGCCTCCGCGCGGGCGTTGTACTTTGACGCAGCGTCCTCCTCTCTGGGTGGACGCGTACTTGGGCCTGCGCGGAAGCGCTTTGTGGTGCGAAGAGACCTCCCTAGTCCAATCGCGCATCTGCGCAGTTGCTGTTATTGTGACTGTCGGGCCACAGACCCGGATGTTGTGGCTGCCAGGGGGAGATGGCGGAGGCTGAGGGGGTGGCTACTACCCCAGGCCCGGCTTCGGGGTCGACTTTCAGGGGCCGCCGAGATGTGTCAGGCTCCTGGAAGCGGGACCAGCAGGTTGAGGCGGCGCAGCGGGCCCTGGTGGAGGTGCTGGGGCCTTACGAGCCTCTGCTGAGTCGAGTGCAGGCAGCCCTGGTGTGGGAGCGACCAGCCAGGAGCGCTCTGTGGTGCCTGGGGCTGAACGCGGCTTTCTGGTGAGAGAACTGGACCCTCGGAAACCCTCAGAGTCCCGAATTCGTCGATTCCTCTAGGGCTCTACTTCACGCCTGCCCTGTTTTCTTCGCTCCACTGGCTCCTTCCTGTATCTGCTTAATTTTGCCTCACCTCCTACCACTCCATCCCGCCTGTAGGCTTCGGCACCCCAGTTCTTCCCAGGGCGGTCCACCTATCTTCTCTGCTTTACCTACGTCCGCACCCCCCGCCCCGCACTTCTGGCGGGAGCTTCTGGTAACTTCTTGAGCCTCTCAGGAGTGAACGAGGGCGCCTCTTTGGAGCCCAGGAAAGCTGCGACCCTTTAAAGCCATCACTTCCTTTCTCTTGTCTGCTCAAGTGCAAGTTGTAGATTGTTTCAGAGGTTTTACTAGTTATTGTGGGGAGTACAGGCGTGAGGTCTTGCAAAGGTATCCATAGATGTGATTTTAAAACAATTTTGAGCGGTTCGCATGAATTAGCATGTTATATATCCAGGAAGGAAGTTTATGAAGTCTGAGAGTCAGTGTGAGCCCCTAAAGCTGAAACTTAAAAGAAAATTACAAGCTTTTAAAGAACAGTTAGGAAATGATGATGGAGATTTCACCCGTTTCAAAGCCACCTGTGATTGTAACTCCCTGTTCCAAAGAATTAGAGGCATGGTTTATAGGCAAGGAAATTGAGGATGTCTAATAGTGTGTGTTTTCCTGAGCTGGAAAAGTGGCACTATAAATATGCTTTATATGTGTGTGTCATGCTCTTGAACATGGAACTGCTGCTGCCTTCAGTTGTTCATCACCTAAAGTATACCTAGGACTTCATAGGATCTACCATTCATAGTTTTGGATTCATTCAAAATGGGGGAGGTTTTGAATTATAGGGGGGACTGAATTATAGGGGGCCTTCTGCAGCTGAAAGGATTAGGACTATTCTGGGTAAGCCTGAAACAACAAAATATATGTGTTTTTTAAATGTGTTTGGTTAAAAATAGGTTTCCCCTTAAAATTAGTGGTTTTAAAATAAAAATATTTATTATCCTTTGAAAGATTTTCAGTAAGCTGAAGCAGAGCAAATAATTCCAAGTTCATTGACCCAAAGTCAGTGTTCAGCTATTAAGCTAATCCTCTCCCAGTTTGAAAGACACCCAGTTAAAGGTGTCACAGTAGTCTCTGGCATTTGTGGCTTCCAGAGTCTTTAGCAAACTTTATGGTAAACTTTGGCTACTATATTCTTCATTTATTTTTGGTAGCGCTTTTTTCCTCTTTTTTTTTTTTGAGACAAGATCTTGCTCTGTCACCCAGGCTGGAGTGTAGTGGTATGATCTCAGCTCATTACAACCTCCACTTCCTGGGCTCAAACAATCCTCCCACCTCAGCGTCCGCAGTATTTGGGACCACAGGTGCACACCTCCATGCATGGCTAATTTTTAAAATTTTCTGTAGAGACGGGGTCTCACTATTGCCCAGGCTGGTCTCGAACTCCTAGGCTCTGGTGATCCTCCTGCCTTGGCCTCCCAAAGTCCTGGGATTATAGGCAATATAGCCACCGTGTCCAGCCAAGTGCTTCTTCCTTGACCCCTAGGTACTGATTCCCATTGCTCTCTGTCAGAAATCCTTCACTATAGCCCTCACCGAAGAGTGTTTATCCAGTCAAAACGTTTCCCAGAGTGGTTTTGGTACCCCTAGCAAGCAGGCTGGTCCTCATTAAACCAGTTTGTATCAAAGTATGACTGCCTGATGAAAAAAAAACACTTTATCAGGGTATAAATGGATTTTATTTTATTTTTTTAAGACAGAGTTTCACTCTTGTTGCCCAGGCTGGAGTGCAATGGTGGGATCTTGGCTCACTGCAACCTCCACCTCTCAGGTTCAAACAATTCTCCCGCCCCAGCCTTCCGAGTAGCTGAGATTACAGGTGTGTGCCACCACGCCCAGCTAATTTTGTATTTTTAGTAGAGACGGGGTTTCTCCGTGTTGGTCAGTCTGGTCTCGAACTCCCGACCTCAGATGATTTGCCCACCTCAGCCTCCCAAAGTGCTGGGATTACAGGTGTGAGCCACTGGGCCCAGCCTATTTTTTATTTTTTAATTGTTATTTTTTTATTTTTGAGACAGGGTCTCACTGTCATCCGGGCTGGAGTGCAGTGGTGTGATCTCAGCTCATAGCAGCCTCCACTTCCCAGGCTCAAGCGATCTTCTCACCTCAGCCTCCCGAGTAGCTGGGACTACAGGCGAAAGCCACCAATGCCTGGCTGATTTTTGCATTTTTTGTAGAGACAGGGTTTCACCAGGTTGCCCAGGCCATCTGGAACTCCTGAGCTCCTCATACTTTAAGAAGGTGTGGGAGAGAGACAACAAAATGAGGATATGACTTTTTTTAAAAAAAGACAAGAACTCGCTCTGTTGCCCAGGCTGGAGTGCAATGGCTCAATCTTGGCTCATGCAACTTCTGCCTCCCAGATTCGAGCCATTCTCCCACCTCAGCCTCCTTAGTAGCTGGGTTTACAGGCACCCGCCATCATGCCTGGCTAATTTTTGTATTTTTAGTAGAAACAGGGTTTCACCTTGTTGGCCGGTCTGGTCTTGAGCTTCTGACCTCAGGTGATCTACCTGCCTCGGCCTCCCAATGTGCTGGGATTGCACGTATAAACCACTGCACTGTACCGGGCCTTAAATGGATTTTAAACCAAAGATTTATTAATGCAAATGAATTGGTAGCGTGTATGTTGTTCTTTTTGAGGAGGGGACCTTTCATCTGCCACTTGTCTGAGAGAGGTTTCTGAAGCAGAATGTGAGGTTGAGGTCTGCACATAAGGAGCCCCTGTGACTGGGACATATCTTTAGGTGTTACAGCTAGCTTTAATTTGCTGGCCCCTACCAGTATATACTTAAGCTTGTTAACATGCTATGTTTAGAGGCTCACTCAGAACCCCTTTTGTACTCTGGGTCTCTTAAAGCATTGCTGTGATTGGTCTTTATCTCTGGCATTTTCTAGTAACTTGCCTGCTGTGTATCCAGAACACAGTTACTCTTATTACAGTTTTGTCACACTTTAAGTAGGTATGGGAGAGAGACAACAAAATGAGGATGTGACTTTTTTTCTTTTTTGAGACAGAGTCTCGCTCTGTCGCACAGGCCGGAGTGCAATGGAACAATCTGGGCTCACTGCAACTTCTGCCTCCCAGGTTCAAGTGATTCTCCCACCTCAGCCTCCTGAGTAGCTGGGATTACAGGCACCCACCATCAGGTCAGGCTAATTTTTGTAGTTTTAGTAGAGATGGTGTTTCACCATGTTGACCAGATTGGTCTTGAACTACTGACCTCAGGTGATCCATCTGCCTCAGTCTCCCAAAGTGCTCTGATTGCAGGCATGAGCCACTGCTCCCGGCCAAGGATGTGATTCTTGAGACTGAAATAACAGTTGGGTGCGCCATTTCTAGAGAGCACTTCTGCCTATGAAAGGTACCGATAGTGTTAAGTCTCCAGAAACTTGGATAGTCTGGCACTGGCATTCACAAAATTGTTTGGGGAAATGAGCTTCCTTGGTTGGTAATTAGAGATTTAAAATGAAATTTGGACTTCACATTTTATAGTGTCATACTGAGTGTGAGTGTTAACATTTCGCTTAGGAATGTCGAAGAGTGACTGTTCAGTTCTCAAACATTGTAAATATTTAGGAAAGGGAGGAGGATCATTAGCTCAAGTCAGAAAAATCAAATCTGAAATAGTTACTCTTTCATGATTTGTATTGAATGATGGCACAGAAATGGCGTATTATTAATTGAGATTTTTATGCATTTTGAGGTATTAGAAGATTGGATAGGAGTACAAAAAAAAACCCATCAGAATTCAGGTAGGTAGCTCTTAATTTTCAGTATTTTGTATCCTGTCATATTTTGCTGTACCTCTGAATATGCCCTCTTACATATTTAAAAAAAATGGAGATAGTTGTAGGTATCTTGTCACTATAGTATTTCAGGGTTTTCAGACTTTTTTTTTTCC
This sequence comes from Callithrix jacchus, assembly GCF_049354715.1. Classification (NCBI taxonomy): domain Eukaryota; kingdom Metazoa; phylum Chordata; class Mammalia; order Primates; family Cebidae; genus Callithrix; species Callithrix jacchus. The sequence continues at coordinate 121,284,979 of NC_133506.1, forward strand.
AGATGTCAGAGAATTTATGGTGGCCATATCAGAGATCTTCCAGCCTAGATTACTTCCTGTCACTAATCTGTTATCTCTAGGACAATAATAGAAATGTCAGGCCATTCTTTCTAATCGCTTCTGTTTTCATTAGCTTCAGTCTCGTCTGTAAATGAGTGATTTGGGGGAAGAATATGAAAGTCAGCAAGCATGTATCCGGACAGTATCAGAAAAGAACAGGTTTGGGTAACTTTTTGGTTTGACTCCTACTCTGAGATCAGAGGAGGGTAAATGAACCCTGGAAATGTGTGAACTCCAAGCTCCCTCTCCCACCTAAGATGAAGAGCATGTAGTTCAAGGAGGGATATATAACTGCTGAGCCCTTTTCCAGTTGTTTTTTTCTTTGCAGGGCGGAGGTGGTGGTGTGTATGGTGGGGTCAGGTCTCACTCTGTTGCCCAGGCTGGGGTGCAGTGGCACAATCATAGCTCACTGCAGCCTCTACCTCCTGGGCTCCAGCAGTGCACCTGCCTCAGTCATCCTAGTAGCTGGGACTAGAGACACATGCCACTGGGCCCAGCCTATTTAAAAAAAAACTTTTTTTTTTTTTTTTTAAGACAGTCTTACTCTGTTACCCAGGCTAGAGTGCAGTGGTTTGATCTTGGCTCACTGCCACCTCTACCACTCTGGTTCAAGTGATTCCCTCGCCTCAGCCTCCCGAGTAGCTGGAATTACAGGCTCCTGACACCGTGCCCGGCTAATTTTTGTATTTTTAGTAGAGACGGGTTTCACCATCTTGGCCCGGCTGGTCTTGAACTCCTGACCTCGTGGTCCACCCGCCTTGGCCTCCCAAAGTGCTGGGATTACAAGCGTGAGCCATCTTGTCCGGTCAAAAAAATTTTTGTAGAGGCAGAGTCTCACTATGGTGCCCAGGCTGGTCTCAGACTCCTCAGTTCTAACAGTCCTCCAAACTTGGCATCCTAAAGTGCTAGGATTACAGGCATGACCCACTGCACCTTGACTGCATTCTGGGTTTTAACGATCTGTGAGGCTGGGCACACTGGCTCATACTTGTAATCCCAATACTTTGGGAGGCTGAGGCAGGCGGATCATGAGGTCAGTGGTTCAAGACCAGCCTGACCAACATGGCAAAACTCCATCTCTACTAAAAATACAAAAATAAGCTGGGCATGCCTGTAATTCCAACTACTTGGGAGGCTAGACAGGAGAATCGCTTGAACCTGGGAGACGGTGGTTGTGGTGAGCTGAGATCATGCCACTGCACTCCACCCTAGGCGACAAAACCAGTCTCCGTCTCAAAACAAAAGAAAAAAAGAAAAAACAATCTGTGAATCTAGGTACTCTTTGAATTAGTAATATTGTTTTAGAGCAGTTCACTTGCTGAGTCCCTGTAGAGATCTCTGTTGGGATCTGTTTTTACAGTCACTGGTCTCAGTCAACCATGCTGTATTTCTAGGAGGTTATTATAGAATTTATTATTTCACAAATGAAATGTAAAAATTATCTCCTTCCTTCTCCAAAAAAATTTCTTTTTAAAAATGGCCTAAGAATTTCAGAATAAAGCAATATTTCCGTTCACCCTCCCTCTTTCTCTTCCTCTCCTTTACTCATTTTTTTTTCTTTCCTTCTCTAAAAAAAAAGAAAAAAAAAAAAGAAATCAACTTGTAAACCTCTAGATCCAGGTCGGCAATGTCTCTCTCATTGCTTGATTTTCTTCCTTCCCTTCCCTCCCTCCCTCCCCCCTCCCCCCTTCCTCCCTTCCTTCTTTCCTTCATCCCTTCCTTCCTCCCTCCCTTCCTTCCTCCCTCCCTTCCTTCTTCCCTCCCTTCCTGCCTTCTTCCCAAATTAAAAAAAAAAAAAAATGGCCTAAGAAGTGATTAAAGGTATATATAGCAATTCTGATTTAGAAGGTTAGGATTTGAGTAAATAATAATAGGAACAAGAAATGGAAGAGGGGACCCATTTAAGTAGAGATATTTGTTCTGTTAAAAAAAAAAATCTACACATCAGATTTCAAATGAAATCTGTTGAGCAAATGTTCCTGATGATAGTCTTTGCAGGGTTCTTATCTTTGTTAGCCAAGAAGACACCCAAGGATGCCTTTAGTTTTTATCTGCTCTAATTGTAAGGTTGAGTACTTTCTCTCCACTGTCAGCAGCTAGGTGGTTTCATTTCTTGTTTGGTTTGGTTTGGTTTGGTTTGGCAAGCAGCAGCTATCACTACATGGTATAGGTTAGGTTAATTTTTCCTTTGAATTTACTGATGACTTGGGCTCATTAACCAGGCAGTCATAAGTGCTGTACAGTTACAAGCTTTCTGTCCCTGTAGAATGGGTTGCTTTGTTTTCAAGTGCCCTTGAGACAAGCTTACTTTAATAACAAAGGAACCTAGAAATCGTGTCTTTTGATTGAAAAGAGACATGTGCTCATTATTTTATGATTATAGCAAAATTTAATTTACTGATACTAGTAGTGAGTCTCCGTGGTATAGTTAACTACAAAAGATTATGTTTGGTTCTGGAATTTCTCACGATGTTTCTGGACACCAGTTGCTATTCTAGGGATAGTTTATTTAGATTGATAATTTAATTGGATTTTAGCCCCTGACAAAGTAGAGGGACAGTTCACAAAAGGAAAAAAAAAATCAATGGATATATAAAATTTCACTCTCACAAATAATAAAAGAATTTAAATATATGTAAATGGCAATTATTTACTAATTTCTATCTTACGGTTTTGTGGGTTTTTTCTTTTTTTTTTTCTTTTGAGACAGGGTCTCACTGTCGCCCAGGTTTGAGAGCAGTGGCATGATCATGGCTCACTGCAACCTCCTGGGCTCAAGCCATCTTCCCACCTCAGCCTCTCAGGTAGTGGGGACTACAGATGTGTCACCACACCTGGCTAATTTTTTTTTGTATTTTTCGTAGAGATAGGGTTTCACCATGTTGCCCAAGCTGGTCTTGAACTCCTGTGCTCCAGCAATCCACCCACCTTGGCCTCCCAAAGTGCTCGAATTACAGGTGTGAGCCACCACGCCTAGCCTTAAGTATTTTTAATGGTTATATTTAATACTGGGAAAATATGGAAAAATGGGCATATGGCTGGTAGTAGCATAAATTGCACAGCCTTTCTAGCAAGTAGTTTGGTAACATATTTTAAGCCACTTAAGAAGTTAATATCTTTTCTAGGGCTGTGGGAAATGGAGAATGAATGCTAATGGGTATGGGTTTCTTTTGGAGTGATGAAAATGTTCTGAAATTAGATAATAGTGTTAGTTGTACAGCTCTGTGAATATACTAAAAACCATTGAATTGGACAATTTTTCTTTTTCATCTTTGCTGCTGGCAGATGAATTGGATGATTTAAAAGGGAATTTTATGGTATGTAAACCATTTTCTCAATAAAGCAATTTTCTTTTTCTTTCTTTCTTTTTTTTTGAAGGCAGAGTCTTGTTCTGTGGCCCAGGCTAGAGTGCAGTGGCACCATCTCAGCTCACTGCAACCTCTGCCTCCCAAGTTCAAGCAATTCGCCTGCCTTAGCCTCCTGAGTAGCTGGGACTACAGGTGTGCACCACCATGCCCAACTAATTTTTGTATATTTAATAGAGAGTTTCACAAGTTGGCCAGGGTGGTCTTGAACTCTTAACCTCAAGTAATCCACCTGCCTCAGCCTCCCAAAGTGCAGATGTGAGCCACCTTGCACAAGAAATAAAGCTATTTTTTTTTTAAAAAGTTAATACCAACACTCCGTCTCAAAAAAAGAAGTTGGAAACTTTTTAGTTTGTTTATTTATTTATTCATTTATTTATGTATTGAGATGGAGTCTTGCTGGCCGGGCACAGTAGCTCACGCCTGTAATCCTAGCACTTTGGGAGGCTCAGGTGCTAAGTCAGGAGTTCAAGACCAGCCTGGCCATCATGGTGAAACCCCATCTTAAAAAAAAGAAAAAAAGAGATGGAGTCTTGCTCTGTTGCCCAGGTTGGAGTGGCGTGGCATGATCTCTACTCACTGCTATCTTCACCTCCTGGATTCAAGCGATTCTCCTACCTCAGCCTCCCAAGTAGCTGGGATTACAGGCACCCACCACCACGCCTAGCTAATTTTTGTATTTTTTTTAGATGGGGTTTCACCATGTTGGCCAGACTGGTCTTGAGCTCCTGACTTCAAGTAATCTGCTTGTTTGGCCTCCCAAAGTGCTGGAATTACAGGCATGAGCCACTGCACCCGGCCCATTCATTGTTTTTTTTGTTTTGTTTTTTGAGACAAGATTTCACTGTCACCCAGGCTGGATTGCAGTTGATCATGGCTCACTGTACCCTGGAACTCCTGGGCTCAAATGGTGATTCCACCTCATGGCTGGGACCATAGGAGTGTACCACCACACCAGGCTAATTGTCTATGTATTATGTGAAAAATTTTAAAACCATAGTGTTTTTATATGTGAATTTTTAAATGAAGAGAATAGCTTCTCTTCACATTTTTTAGAGTACATATGTGGATAATGGATCATTCTTAAAGTATTTTATTATGAAAAGCTTAAAACATGTGTAAGTAGACAGAATAATATTATGTACCACCATGCACATAATATTATCTTTTTTAATTCACGGCCAATTTTGTGTCTTTCATGCCCCAGTTCTTTTCTACCTCTTCCTTACTGTTTTGAGACAAATTCTTGATGTGTCATATCATTTAATCTAGTCAGCATATTTTTCTGAAAAATATACTTTAAGAAACATCTACTGCCAGGTGCAGTGGCTCAAGCCTGTAATCCCAGCACTTTGGGAGGCCGAGGTGGGTGGATCACAAGGTCAGGAGTTCGAGACCAGCCTGGCCAAAATGGTGAAACCTCATCTAGTAAAAATACAAAAATTAGTTGGGTGTGATGGCGGGCGCCTGTAATCCCAGCTACTTGGAAGGCTGAGGCAGGAGAATTCCTTGAACTCAGGAGTTGGAGGTTGCAGTGAGCCGAGATGGTGCCATTGCATTCCAGTCTGGGTGACAGAGCAAGTCTCTGACTCAAAAAAAAAAAAGAGGCGTCTACCATCATTATTAATTTTTGTGAATGCAAAAAATTAATGATTCTAGTCAGTGTTCACATTTCCAGTTTTCTTATAAATGTCATAAATACCTTTTTTTTCTTTTTGAGACAGGGTCTTGCTCTATTTCCCAAGCTGTAGTGCAGTAGCACAATCAGAGCTTACTGTAGCCTCAATCTTCTGGCTCTACCAATCCTCCCACCTCAGCTTCCCAAGTAGCTGGGACTACAAGCCTGCACCACCACACCTGGCTAATGTTTTTATTTTTAGTAGAGATGAAGTCTTGCTGTGTTGCCCAGGCTGGTCTCAAACTCTTGGCCTCAAGTGATCCTCCTGCCTCAGCCTCCCTAAGTGTTGGGATTACAGGCTTTAGCTACCATACCTAGCCTGTTGTGGTTGTGTTGTGTTTTTTTTCTTTAACTTTTCTTCCCCACACACCAATTTGTTAGTGTTTAGGTGGGTTTTTTGTTTTGCTTTTTTGTTTTTTTGAGATAGAGTCTTGCTCTGTCACCCAGGCTTGAGTACACTGGCACAATAACGGGCTCACTGCAACCTTAATTTCCCAGACTTAAGGTATCTTCCCACCTCAGCCTCCTGAGTAGCTAGGATGACAGGCACCTACCACCACCTCCAACTAATTTCTGTATTTTTTGTGGAGCCAGGGTTTCACAAAACCTGGTCTCCAGCTCCTGGGCTGAAATGATTGCTGCCTTAGCCTCCCCAGGTGTTGGGATTCAGGTGTGAGCCACTACTCCCTGCTCCTTTTTTTTATTTAAGACAGTCTGGGTTGGGATCTATATGATGTCTCTGTATTCTGACTGATTGCTCTATTGTGTTGAAAATACCCTTTTGTCTTACAGACTACCTTTTGCTGACTACTTCCTTATCACTTAGCAGATGCCCCTGTGCTCTATATTGCCTGTAAATTGGTAGGAGGCTTAATCAGATTCAGGTTTACAAACTTTTTTTTTTTTTGGCAAGGCTGTTTTTTTTATTTTCTTCTTCAATTATTATTTGTCTTTTCGTGCTGTTCTTGTGGCAAAAAAAAAGAAAAAATAATAATTATTACTTATCTAAACTTTCACTAGTAAATTTGCCTTTGAAATAAGAAAAAATAGACCAGGTGAGGCAGGAGGATCATTTGAGGCCAGGAGTTTGAGACCAGCCTGGGCAACATAGTGAGGCCCTGTTTCTATTCAAATAAATAGAAAATTTTAATTTAAAAATAAAAATAAGAAAAAATAAATATGATAGTTGGGTGCAGTGGCTCATGCCAGTAATCCCAGCACTTTGAGAGGCTGAGGTAGCAGGATTGCTTGAGCCCAGGAGTTTGAGACCAGCCTGGGCAACATAGCAAGACCCCATCTCTAAAAAAATTTTTTTAAATAATTAGCTAGGTGTTGTGGCCCATGTCTATAGTCGCAGCTACTGAGGAGGCTGAGGCAGGAGGACTGGTTGAGCCCAGGAGGTTGAGGCTGCAGTGAACTGTGTTCATGCCACTGCACCCCAGGCTGGACAACAGAGCAAGACCCTGTCTAAAAAAAAAAAAAATCATTAAGAAAAAATAAACCGTGAGCCTACAGTAGGTAGAAAGAATAATAGGCTATCATAGTCTTCAAACTGAATAATTCACATGTGAATATCCAGGGTTCACTGTATTTGCAGTTGTTTTTGCTAAGTTGGAAAGTTCTCATGCTGATTATCATTGCTGAAAAATATTTTAGGCTTGGCAAAATGGCTCACACCTATAATCCCAACACTTTGGGAGGCTGAGGTGGGAGGGTCGCTTGAGCCCAGGAGTTTGAGGTCAGCCTGGACAATATAGTGAGAACTTGTCTCTTTTTTTTTTTTTTTTTTTTTTTTTTGAGATGGAGTTTCGCTGTTGTTACCCAGACTGAAGTGCAATGGCACGATCTCGGCTCACTGCAATCTCCGCCTCCTGGGTTCAAGCAGTTCTCCTGCCTCAGCCTCCCGAGTAGCTGGGACTACAGGCGTGCACCACCATGCCCAGCTAATTTTTGTATTTTTAGTAGAGACAGGGTTTCACCTTGTTGACCAGGATGGTCTCGATCTCTTAACCTAGTGATCCACCCCGCCTCAGCCTCCCAAAGTGCTGGGATTACAGGCGTGAGCCACCGTGCCCGGCCCCTTGTCTCTATTTTAAAAAGAAAAAAAAATTACCTGGACATGGTGATGCAAACCTGTAGTCCCAGCTGTTCGGGAGGCTTGCTTGAGCCTGGGACGTTGAGGCTGCAGTGAGCCATGGTTGTGCCACTGCACACCAGCTTGGGTGACAAAGTTGAGACCCTATCCCCGCCGCCGCCCCCTCCCCCAAAAAAAAAGAAAAATGTTTTAGATTTTTTTTCTTATCGGACTTCTACACTGTTATATCTGCTTGTGAGTTTTTTGACCTGCATGAGTAGACATTACAGGACTAAACGAATGCGTAGGAATCCTCCCTTATTTTTCTTCCATTCCTTACCTATACCATCTCAAAAGTACTTTATCTTCAGTTACATCTTGTCCATCCACATAGTTGCAAAGTTTGTTTTACTGCTTGACGTCTAGGTTACCTCTCTAAAATGACAAGTATGAGATGACCTCATTACATACAAAACTCATCAGTCTGAGATTCATATTCCTTTTATTTAGGAATTTTGTGTTGAGGGCTGAAAGGAAAGCAGAAACACTTATCCATATCGTTTTATGTTTGATAAACCCCTAAGAGAACATTAATATTAATTACTCAGTTACCTCAGAGGGACCAACTCTAGTTCTTTGGAGTGATCTATTAAGTTTTTCTGTTTGAAAGAATCTGTTTTTTCTTTTTCTTTTTCTTTTTTTTTTGAGATGAAATCTGGGTCTATCATCCAGGCTGGAATGCATGCAGTGGCACGATCTTAGCTCACTGCAACCTCTGCCTCCTGGGTTCAAGCAATTCTCCTGTCTCGGCCACCTGAGTAGCTGAGATTATGGGTGCCCACCACCACACCCAGCTAATTTTTTATATTTTTTAATAGAGGTTTCACCATGTTGGCCAGGCTGGTCTTGAACTCCTGACCTCAAGTGATCCACTTGCCTCAGCCTCCCAGAGTGCTGGGATTATAGGCATGAGCCATCACGCCCAGCCAGAAGAACCTAGTTTTTCCATAATTGATTTTATTTTTGAGATAGAGTCTCACTCTGTCACCCAGGCTGGAGAGCAGTGACATGGATCTCCATTCACTGCAACCTCTACCTCCCAGGTTCTGAGTAGCTGAGGTTACAGGTGTGCATCACCATGCCTGGCTAATTTTTGTATTTTTAGTGGAGACAAATTCCATCATATTGGCTAGGATAGTCTCGAACTTCTGACCTCAAGTGATCAGCTTGCCTCGGCCTCCCAAAGTGCTGGGATTATAGGCGTGAGCCACGGCGCCTGGCCAAGAAATGTTCTTTTATACGACACAGAAAAACTCTTCTTCCTCTGAAGTTCTTACTGTGGCTTGTACAAAAAAAGATAAATCTGGGCCTAAAATTGATTTACGGACAAAGATTAATCTTGTTATGGAAGATGCTCACAGTTTTAGCCTGGATAATGTAGTGACCCAGAAAATATACCTTTATGAAACTACTGGTTTATCTTCATCTGCAGGATGAAATCCCATTACCCCCTGTTATAAAAGGCCCTTCATGATCTGGCTCCTGCCTCTCTCCCAACACTGATTCCCTCCCTTTGTTTTTTATATTTCAGTTTTATCAAACTACTTGCAGTTCCTTAAGTATCTTACTAGATAGGTGTTCTCCCTATCTGAGAATGTCTTCTCTCTCTTACCCATACCTTTTGGTCCCATTTCCTTACCATTTATCTTTCAAATCACAGCTTAGATATCCTCTTGTTTGTTATTATTACCTGCATGTTACATCCTGAACACAAACACACATGATTACACTTGAGAGTAAGGTTCGTGTCTTACTTTTTTCTGTAACTGGGCTTCTTACCACAAGGCCTTAGCATGTAACAGGCACTCAAAGGTATGTTGAATTAAGTTGAAGCATAGCTTATAAGAATGGAAGGTAAGGGCTATAACAGGCTACTAAAATAGTCCAGGTCTTAGAGAAAAAGTATTCTTTTTTTGTTTTCTTTAATGTTTACCAGTTTATTACAAGGGATATTACCAAGAAACTGTTTTTGTTGCCATCATCTCTGGAAAGCCAACCTTCTTAGGAGAACTTAATACCCTTTCCCTTCCCTAGTTTCTATTTGTGTTAGTGATCGTGCTCTGGGAAGAGGAAATTGCCCACAGTCGAAATGCCTCCCTAGAGAGCCCTTTTATGTACTCTGGAGAAAACAGCGATGCCACGAGGTGCTGCTGGGGAGGGGAAGCAGCAGCACCAGGGAGGAAGGAACCCTAGAGCCCTTCTCCTTGGCCTTGTTAAATATGCTTGTTTGTTGGGATGATGCACTGGCTTTGGAGAGAAGATCAATGGCCTGCGGCAACCCTAGAGGCTTATTTATGTTAAGCTGCTTTTATTCTTTAATCTTATGTATAGTCACAGTATCCTTTAAGTGGTGGGATGGAAAAATTGAAATAGTGTTGCTGGCTGGGGGAGATGGGGCATGCCTGTAGTCCCAGCACTTTGAGAGGCTGAGGCAGGAGGATCACCTGAGGTCAAGAGTTTGAGACCAGCCTGGCCAACATGGTAAAACCCTATCTCTACTAAAAATACAAAAAATTAACCAGTGTGGTGGCAGGTACCTGTAATCGCAGTTACTCAGCAGGCTGAGGCAGGGAGAATCAGTCACTTGAACTTGGGAAGCAGAGGTTGCAGTGAGCTGAGATGGCACCATTGCTCTCCAGCCTGGACAACAGAGCAAGACTCTGTCTTGGAAAAAAAAAAAAAGAGAGAGAGAGATAGGGTTGTCATTGGTGACTGGATTTCTGAGTTCTTGTTCCCTTCCATCCCTCATTCTTTGTATGATTTTATTTTATTTATTTTTGAGACAGTCTCGCTCTGTTGCCAGGCGCCAGGCTGGAGTGCAGTGGCGCGACCTTGGCTCACTGCAACCTCCACCTCCTGGATTCAGGCAATTCTCCTGCCTCAGCCTCCCAAGTAGCTGGGACTACAGGCGCACGCCACCATGCCCAGCTAATTTTTGAATTTTTTTTTTTTTTTAGCAGAGATGGGGTTTCACCATGTTGGCCAGGATGGTCTCAATCTCTTGACCTTGTGATCTGCCTGCCTCGGCCTCCCAAAGTGCTGGGATTACACGTGTGAGCCACCGCGCCTGGCCTCTTTGTATGATTTTTAAAGGTTATTTTTAAAAATTATGACCGGGCGCCATGGCTCACACCTATAATCCCAGAACTTTGGGAGGCTGATGCAGGAGGTCGGAAGTTCAAGACCAGCCTGACCAACAACCCCATCTTTACTAAAAATACAAAAATTATCTGGGTGTGGTGGTGGACACCTGTAATTCCAGTTACTCGGGAGGCTGAGGCAGGAAAATTGCTTGAATCCAGGAGGCGGATGTTGCAGTGAGTCAAGAGCATGCCACTGCACTCCAGCCTGGGCAACAGAGCAAGACTCCGTCTCAAAAAAAAAAATTATACAACTAACATGAATTCATGTTTATTGAAAAAAAAAGTACAGGGTTAGGCACAATGGCTCATACCTATAATTCCAGCACTTTGGGAGGCCAAGGCAGGTGGATCACATAAGATTAGGAGTTCGAGACCAGCTTGGTCAACGTGGTGAAAACCCATCTCTACTAAAAATTAAAAAATTAGCCAGGCATGGTGGCACACGCCTATAATCCCAGCTACTTGGGAGGGTGAGGCAGGAGAATCGCTTGAACCCAAGAGGCAGGGGTTGCAATGAGCCGAGATTGTGCCACTGCACTTCAGCCTGGGTCACAAGAGCAAGACAAGACTTGTTCTAAAAAAAAAAAAAAAAAAAGAATGGCCGGCCGGGCATAGTGGCTCACACCTGTAATCGCAGCACTTTGGGAGGCCGAGGTAGGCAGATCACAAGGTTAGGAGTTTGAGCCCAGCCTGGCCAGTATGATGAAACCCGGTTTCTACTATAAATACTAAACTTAGCCGGGCACGGTGGAACGCACCTATAGTCCCAGCTACTCGGGAGGCTGAGGTTGAACCCAGGAGGCAGAGATTGCAGTGAGCCAAGATCATGCCACTGCATTCCAGCCTGGGCAACAGAGCAAAACTCACCCCTCTCAAAAAAATTTTTTTAAAAAGTACAAAAATAGCTAGAAAGAAAACGTAAAGTTCCTCTGCCAATCCCTTGTGTATGCATGTATATTCATATGTACAGCCAGATAAAGTTTTTTTTTGTTTTTTTTTTAAACAGAGTCTTGGTCTGTCTCCGAACTTGGAATGCAGTGGTGTGGCTCACTGCAACGTCTGCCTTCTGGGTTCAAGGGATTCTCCTGCTTCAGCCTCCCAAGTAGCTGGGAGTACAGGCACGCGCCACCACACCACGCTAATTTTTGTATATTTAGTAGAGAAGGATTTTCATCATGTTGTCCAGGCTGTTCTTGAACTCCTGACCTCAGGTGATCTGCCCACCTTGGCCTCCCAAAGTGCTGGAATTACAGGATTCAGGCACTGCGCCCAGCCTTTTTGGAATACTGTGAAATGCTAACAATTTATATTCTGTTCTACTATATACATGATTTTCATATGGGCTCCAATGGTTTGTTTTGTTTTGTTTTTTTGAGACAGGAATCTCACTCTGTTACCCAGGCTGGTGTGCAATGGTGTGATCTCTGCTCACTACAACCTGCCCCTCCCAGGCTAGTGATTCTCATGCCTTAGCCCCCTGCAAGTAGTTGGGACCACAAGTGCGCCACTATACCCAGCTCATTTTTTGTATTTTTTTGTAGAGATGGTGTTTTGCCATGTCACCCAGGCTGGTCTTAAACTCCTGAGCTCAAGTAATCTGCCCACCTCAGCCTCCCAAAGTGCTGGGATTACAGGCATGAGCCACTGCACTTGGTCAGGACTCCACAGTTCATGTTCACATCACATGTTAATTAGGGGGAAAAAGGAAAAAATGAAGACCCAGAGTATAGCATTTATGCTATCTGTACTAATCTGTGTTTCTGCATTTCCTCATTTAATATTAAACCAAAATGGATCTGAGAAAAAATCATAACTACCTTAATATCACCCCTAAAAGAAAAAAATTCCTTAGTATCATTAAATATGATCTCAATGTCATATTTCCCAGATTGTTCAAAATTTTTTTATGGTTGATTCCTTCAAATCAGAACTAGCTTTTCCTTTATCTTATTGATGTGATGCTTTACATTTATTGATTTTTTTGTATGTTAAACTGCCCTTGCAGTCTTGGGATAAGTCTCATTTGGTCTTGGTGTATAATGCTACTGAATTTAATTTGCTAGTATTTTATTGAAGATTTTTACATCTATATTCATAAGGAATATTGGTCTACAGTTTTATTATGTCCTTGGCTTTGGTATCAGGATAATGCTGGCCTCACCAAATCAATCAGGTGTTTCCTTTTTTTCATTTTTTTTTTGGAAGTTTGAGAAGCATTCGTGTTAATTCTGGAGAACTTGCTTTATTTATTTGTTTATTTACTGATACAGAGTCTCGCTCTATTGCCCAGACTGGAGTGCAGTGGTGTGATCTTGGGTCACTGCAGCCTCCACCTCCTGAATTCAAGCAATTCTCATTCTTAGCCTCCCAGGTAGTTGGGATTATAGGTGCGCACCACCATGCCCAGCTAATTTTTGTATTTTTAGTAGAGACTGAGTTTCACCGTGTTGGCCAGGCTGGTCTCGAACTCCTTACCTCAGGTAATCTACCTGTCTGGGCCTCCCAAAGTGCTGGGATTACAGGCTTGAGCCACCACACCTGGCAAGAACTTGTTTTTAGATATAGCTTTCATGCCAACTTTCTGTGTGACCTTAATCAGATACTTTTTCAGGCTCTGTTCCTTTATCTGTAAAAAAGATATGTGATTGAATTAAATGCTCTTGATTACACATCTATCAGTTTGTTTGTTGCCCTACACTAGGGTCTGATTTATGACAGAAAGATGTTTGCTTTCATTATAACAACTTGTTATCAAGGATAAATTTCTCCCTGAAATTAATAAAGGTACAGACTGGAAAGCTGAAGGAGCTTTAAGAGATTATGTAATTTAGTCCTCTGCCTTTACAGCAGCAAATTATTCTCTTTGCCCCATAGGTAGGGTAGTTAAGGTCCAGAAGGTTTACATGATTTACCCAAGGTGAATAACTAGTTAAGTGTCAGAACAAAAAAAGCTAGACCTCAAGTCTGTTTACCACAGAGCCCATAGTACACATTTGGTCTTTTCTGAAATTGGCTTAACTAGATAAATGATCTTTCTTCCGTTTTTCTTCCTCTGTAGGTTCTTTGCCCTGACATCTCTTCGTCTTGTGTTTTTACTTGCATTTGGCTTGATGATCATTGTGTGTATTGATCAGTGGAAGAACAAAATCTGGCCTGAAATAAAAGGTGAGTTTGGTAGCATTTAGAACAATCTGAACTGAAGATGGCCTTTCCTATAATTTGTACCTTTAGTATTAGGGGTTTATGAGGAGGTGTATGAAGCTGGGTTCTGCCTTTCCCATTGTTACTAAGCACAGAAAGTCTGTATCCACTGCCTGAGATATTTTTCCTAAAACAGCCTGAGGAATAAGTAGTTCTCAAATTAAAAATAGTAATTATCATTATTGGACACTGCATCTTTATTGAGCTAGTACCAATTTACTTCTCAGGAATTTATTTTAAATTGCTCATTTGCAAAACACTAGGCTAGGCAATTGTGACTTATACAAAGTACCATGACATGTGATATCTTTTTAAAAAGTTAATACATACATAAACAAATGAAAAATTAAGTGACAGTTATAGACCAGTACCACAGATGTCACAGTGCAGTATGTGATTGGTATATTTGTCGTATATTTTGTCTCTACCTCTAGAGTGGAACAAAGCAAAAGATTTGAACAGGTTGAGAAAAAAAGTCTATTTCTAGAGAGGCTAATGGTTTAATTGGTCTGAGGAACCAGAAGTTGCAAAGCATTTCCAGACATCAGAGAATTGATCATTTGGCCTGGATGAAGTTTCATTAAAGGGAGGGCTAACAAACTGAAAGTATGTTGGGATTAGGTTTTTTGTTTCTTTGTTTCTTTCTTTTCTTTCTTTCTTTTTTTTTGAGACAGAGTCATGCTCTGTCACCCAGGCTGGAGTGCAGTGATGCAGTCATATCTCACTGCAGCCTCAACCTACCAGGCTCAAGCAATTCTCCCACTTTACCCACCTAAGCAGCTGGGACTATAGGCAGTTGCCACCATACCTGACTAATTTTCGTATTTTTTGTATAGACGGGGTTTTGCCATGTTGTCCAGGCTGGACTCAAGTCCATTTACCTCAACCTCACAAAGTGCTGGATTGCAGGTGTTAGCCATCGCATCTGACTGATTTTTTTAATTTTTATTTTTTAACAGACTAGGTCTCATTGTGTTGTCCAGGCTTTGGAGTGCAGTGGTGTGATCATACCTTACTGCAACCTCAAACCCCTGGGCTCAGGTGATCCTCCCACCTCAGTCTCCCAGTTAGCTGGGAAAATAGGTGCACACCCCCACACCCAGCTAATGAAAAAAATTTTTTTTTGTTTTGTTTTGAGACAGAGTCTCACTCTGTTGCCCAGGATGGAGTGCAGTGGTGTGATCTTGGCTTGCTGCAACCTCCGCCTCCCAGGTTCAAATGATTCTCCCACCGCAATCTCCTGAGTAGCTAGGACTATAGGCGTGTACCACTAAGCCCGGCTAATTTTTTTTTTCTTTTCTTTTTTTTTTTGAAGATGGGGTTTCACCGTGATGGCCAGGCTGGTCTTGAACTCCTGACCTCAGGTGATCCACCCACCTCGGCCTCCCAAAGTGCTGGGATTACAGTCGTGAGCCACCGTGCCCAGCTTATTATTTTTGATATTTTTAGTAGAAACAGGGTTTTGCCATGTTGGCTAGGCTGGCCTCAAACCCCTGACCTCAAGTGATCTGCCTGCCCTGGCCTCCCAAAGTGCTGGGATTATAGGCATGAGTCACTGTACCCGGCCCATAGTAACAATTAATTTAGTAGCATTTTTGGGACTGCATGGAAGGAGAAAAAGTGGAAGAGGAAGACCCGTTAGGAGACTGTGCCAGTGTCTTTGTGAAAAGTAGAAAGGCCTCAGTGAGTACAAATGATGGATGGCTTGGAGAGCTGTGAAGAAGCAAGATACAGCAAGACATAAACAGTTGGGGCCAGGTACAGTGGATCATGTCTGTGATCTGAGCACTTTGGGAGGCCGAGGCAGGAGGATTGCTTGAGCCCAGGAGTTGAGACCAGCCTGGGCAACATGGCAAAACCCTGTCTCTACAAAAAAAAAAAAAAAATTAGCCAGACATGATGGTGCGTGCCCGTGAACCTCAGCTACTTGGGAGGCTAAAGTGGGAAGATCCCTTGAGCCCTGGAGGTTTAGGCTGCAATGAGCCATGATCGCACCACTATACTCCAGCCTAGACAACAGGTCGAGACCCTGTCTCAAAAAATAATAATTATTATATATGTAGGAAAAAAGCCAAAATGGATGGGGGTTAAAGCTAAGAGAGTGGCAAATGGCATTACAATTAGCAGATAATAGGCAAAGGTAGATAGGAGAGCTGGTTTGAAGGGGTGAGAGTGATGAAAACTGATGTAGGTTTTAGACATGTTAATTTTGAAGTGTTGGCAAAATATTCAAACCAGACTATACACGTTTTAAATACATGCCAGTAATTTTATAGACACTTCAAGGAATTGTGTAGTTTATCTGCCTATCTTATGGTTGGTGAATATCAAAAGACTTACTCATTCAGGTAGATCATGGGTCTCCCTATCTTTTTTTTTTTTTTTTTTTGGTTACAGACATGGTCTCACTATGCTTCCCAGGTTGGACTTGAACTCCTGGGCTTAAGTGATCCTCCTGCCTCAGTCCCTCAAGGAGGTAGACCTATAAGTGAGCATCACTACACTCAGCTCTGGGTCTGTTTTTAAAGAGAACAAGCAGGTGGGGTGTGATGGCTCACACCTGTAATTCCAGCACTTTGGGAGATGGAGGAGTTTGAGACCAGCCTGGCCAACCTGGTGAAACCCCATCTCTACTAAAAATACAGAAATTAGCCAGGTGTGGTGGCGCATGACTGTAGTCCCAGCTACTCAGGAGGCTGAGGCAGGAGAATTTCTTGAACTTGGGAGACGGAAATTGCAGTGAGCCAAGATCACGCCACTGCACTCCAGCCTAGGCTACAGAGCAAGATGCTGTCTTCCAAAAAAAAAAAATTGGCAGATTTCTAAGGTTGAAGTTATTACAGTGTACCTTGTATAGGTAGCCTGGCACAGATTGATGTATATGGGCATCCCAGACACACTCAAGGGGTAGGGTGGACCATTTTTCTTATACACCTTGGCTTTCGGCTGAGGTCATTAAAAAGGGGCTCAAATAATCCATTTGGACCTTCCTTCCTTCCTCTCAAAAAATGAGTAGGTGTGATTATTCCCTTGTCTGCAGCTCCCTAACTCTGGCAGTATAACACGGTGTCTCCTTTTTTATTGGCTATTGCTATTTTCTTTTTCCCAACCTATTAAAACTTGAGCTGTCAGACCAACAGCCTAACATTTTCATGTGTAGTTTTCCCTACCAACTAATGCTGGTGTTTGTTTTAATATTGTAGTGCCAAGACCCGACGCATTAGACAATGAGAGGTATGGAACACTAATTAAATCCCTTTTTGTTGCTCTGATTCATTCTCTTGTAATATTCTGGTTACATGTTGTTAACCCCATGTTCTGGACACACACACAGTGTAAGCTGAGAACCTAGTCTGTTCCAAATGATCATTTTAACACATCCTGAAGTTCAGGCAGCAATATATTGAAATGGCCTGTGTCTCTGATCTTTACAAAAGAAGTTTCTGAAAAAGAAGCATTTCAGTGCCCCATAACCTGACATGCCAGGGAATCAGCTGCCTCATTCAGCCCCAGTGAGAAAACTTAAAGGCAGCTAACTTCATTTGTCTCCTGGCTTTTATACCAGGTCATTTAGTGTTTTCTGTGACCTCTGGCTATTTAAAGTTCCTGGTCAGAAAACACATTGGTTCCTGGCATCAGCAAGCCAAAGATTCCTCTTGTGTCTTACAGTTCCTGCTTTCATTCCTCAGTTCATCCACTCCATATGTTTGATCCAAGGAATTTTCTCTGCTTTGGTTTATTTTGGTTTTGCCTTATTTATTTTCTCTCTGAGGGGCACATCCACCATTTCCTCCCCCTTAGCAGCAGTGGTGTCAGTCAGACTGTGCTTACTTTTACCCTTGGATTGCAATCACAGGGAATTGCAGTGGTCTGAGTGCAAGAAGAAAATGTTTCTAAGCACAAAGGGCCTTGGAGCTGGCAGCAGGTTTACACATGTGGATTGGGCTGCTTGCTCATAGGATGGAGTTGTCAGAACAAGTTTGTCCTCCCCAAACCTAAATTCCGGTTTCAACCTGGTGAGCCAAGAAGAAAGTCATGCTTCACCTCCATAGCACCTGGGCCTAGTAACTCCCCAAACCCCATTTAAACCTGGAAGCACTGGCTACCTGCACAGCAAGATGGGGGGACCCTCAACACCCTCCTTTCACAGCTCCCCCTTCTCTCTCCCATAGCTGGGGCTTTGTGCACCCTCGGTTGCTCAGCGTGCCCGAGCTCTGCCACCATGTGGCTGAAGTCTGGGTTAGTGGGACCATTTTCATAAGGAATGTTTTGCTTTTCAAAAAGCAAAACCCAGGCAAGGTAAGACTCTTCCCTTTTTCACTTTCATCTCTGGCCTCTCAGTTCAGTTCATGCTAAACTGAAACAGCTCCTTTACTACTTCTTTTCATTCAGGAAAGTAAAGACTATGATGTTTATAGAGACAGAAGGAAGTTGTAGGAAGGGCCTTCTGACCAGCCATTAGGACTAAGACAAGAGCTTGGCAACTGCTCATTTGATGTGCTTGCCACTTAGATGAGGCCATTTTCTTACCCCAAGATGGGAAAGAAAGCTTTGTTGTGTGCATTCTGTGTCATATTAAATAGTGGTAGTTTGTGTTTTGGGTTTCGTGTGTGTGTTTCTGTTGAGTTAAAAAACCCACCACCAACAACACTTGCTTTCAGAGAGAATTTTTGGCTAAGTCCTATTCAAACCAATTTCTTAGCATGCAAGGTGCAGCCCTATGGGGCTAGCCGTATAAAAGGAGTTTGAATAGAGGAGGGGACATGCTCCTTTTCTTCCCAAACAGAATCACCATTGGATGCAACAGTGGCTATACGTCCATGCTTGACATACAAAGAGTCTTTTGATTATATCTCTGCTCTAACCCTCCACACCCACCCCAGTCCCCTGCAGAAACTTAATACTCTTTCTTGATTCCCCAGTTCTGCTTGCTGAGCTGTGGTATACTGACCTTTCTGGCTGTCTTGGGCCGCTACATCCCTGGGCTTCTGCTGTCCTACTTGATGCGTAAGTATGGCATATACCTACCTCTACAAACTGTATCCTGCTCATAGCTTTCCAACTATGGCTAACTCTAGGTCTGGGAAGAGGACTATTATATTTCATTTCTCCAGGATGTGACCTTTTCATATTTTCATAACCTGTTTAGTGTCAGAAAATATCCTTCTTACCTTTAGCAGTCTCTCCACATACCAAGTTCATTTCTTACCAAGTCAGAAATTGATGAGGGTCCACTAACATATATTGTATTATTACCAACTATCAAGGACTGCCTGTTCCTGTTGAAGGAGAGAATTTTTAGTCAGGGTCCTGTCAGCAGAACATAACTCTACGGGGTTTCTCTACTAGGTTCTATTTATGCCAGAGTACTTTTTTCCCACTTGGAGCATAGTTTTGTAAATAGTTACTTCTTATTGGCATGTACTCAGCTTGCTTGGGGTGGTAAGAACTGAGTAGTTACAGCTGTGGCCTTTGTATGTCAAAATTTCCTGTGATGTGTTGTGTAGTTTTTAAGCATGGTTACCGTTTATGTCTCAGTGACACACATTGCCAGGTTCTGCCCTTGGCCTGTCAGCAGCATACTATGCTGTGCACAGCCCTGCAGTAGGCTCTGTAGGTGGCTACAGAAGTCCCTGCCCTCAGAAACTCTCTCATGTGTAGGGGAGACTGGTGAAGATCACTGGCAGACTTGGGCAGATCTATTCCATACTTTGTGTCCAAGCCCTAAGTACCAATAGCATCAGGATGGTTGGGAATGGTTTTTGCAGCCCCATTTCCATTTTGTCCCTGTTTCCCATTCCTCCTCACAGTTGTCACTGTCATGATGTGGCCCCTTACCGTGTACCACCGACTGTGGGATCGAGCATATGTGTGGCTGAAGCCAGCTCTGCAGCGGCTGGACTTCAGCGTCCATGGCTACATGATGTCCAAGCAGAGAGAGAGACAATGTAAGTGTCATGGTGTCATTCCTTCCACTTAGGCAATTTGGGGACAAGGAGAAGCCCATAGGTCTGACATACTGGGTGGGTCCTCAGAAGTGGAAGTGGTAGGTAGTTGGTGGTGGTGAGGATTGTTTGGTAGGTAAAAGTGATATTTTGTTCTAGGGAAACCTGTGCAGGCTTGCCAGTTTTTATCATTTAGAATCCTAGACTCCTGTTTTAAATAAATCTGATAAAAACTCTTTCAAGTTGAATAAAAGCTAAACAATGAAGATAAAATTCCTAGTATTTGCACCTTTTTTTTTTGAGACAGGGTCTCATTCTGTTGCCTAGGCTGGAGTGCAGTAGCACGATCATGGCTCATTGCAGCCTCGACCTCCCAGGTTCAAGTGATCCTTCTACTTCAGCCTCACCAAACCCATCAGTAGCTGGTACTATAGGCACATGTCACCACATCTGGCTGATTTTTAAATTTTTTTGTAGAGATGGGGTCTCACTATGTAGCCCAGACTGATCTTGAACTCCTGGGCTCAAGTGATCCTCCTGCCTTGGTGTCCCAAAGTGTTGGGATTACAGATATGAGCCACAGTAATCAGCCCATAGCAGATCCTTTCAACTCCTAAGCCTGGGACTTTTCACTACTGAAAACTGCCTCCCAAAGGTGATTAAAAGCTGCTGCCTCAGGTTGTAAGTGTACTAGTCTGAGCTCCATCCAACACATTAATGATGGTAGTACAGACTTTTGCCTCTCTCGTGTGGTCTAGTCAGGTTTTGTGTTTTATGGAGGCCTGGCCTTCAAAGAGCTCTGCACTTGGTCAGCAAGGCCTAAGTCCCTTGGGGCAGCCAATTGAATAATATCAGTCCTCAAGTCTGATGTTATCAAGGTGTGCATCTCCTTTTGTCCCCTCTGATTGTGTCCACTTAACACCTTCACATCAGCTCTGCCTTTAGCCATCCTGAGAGTTGTTGACAAAGTCTGGTATTTGATCATCTGACTAAAATAGAAATGTGTAGGGCCAGGCTGAGTGTGGTGGCTCATGCCTATAATCCCAGCACTTTGGGAGGCTGAGGCGGGCGGATCACCTGAGGTCAGGAATTCAAGACCAGCCTGACCAATATGATGAAACCCCATCTCTACAAAAAATACAAAAATTAGCTAGGCACAGTGGCATGTGCCTGTAATCTCAGTTACTGGGGAAGCAGAGACAGAAAAATCACTTGAACCCAGGAGGTGAAGGTTGCAGTGACCCGAGATCGTGCCATTGCACTCCAGCCTGAGTAACAAGGACAAAACTCCATCTGGAAAAAAAAAAGAAATGTGTAGGGTGTGGTGGAGAGAAGGATGTTGGAAGCTGAGATATTTTTTCCTGTGTTACCAACTCACCTTGCCATTTAGGCTCAGCAGCTCAGCCTTCTGGTATTATTATGTAGGCTTAGAACCAAATTTAGAGAGGCTCTTTGTTTTTTGTTCTGATTTTATACCTTTAAAGTCCAAAGGGTTTTTTAGGCTGGTGGGAAGGTAACAAGGCTTTGTGCTCTTCCCACACAGTACGCCGCAGAGCTCTACACCCAGAACGAGCCATGGACAACCACAGTGACAGTGAAGAGGAGCTTGCTGCCTTCTGTCCTCAGGTATCTTAAGTGTGGGAGCTACTTCACTGTCCAGTTTTCTTTAGCTCCCTTTTAACCATCTGTCAGCTCACATTTAGGCCATAACCAGTTTTGAAACCCTAGTCTCCCCTTGTTTCCAAGACCAGTAACATGGAGAGGAGTAAACTTTGTTCCTAGATCTCAATTTTTTTTTTTTATCATATCATTCCTCTAGTCAACCTAGATCTCAATTAGAGCCTGATGCCCAGCACATACTCTTCCATGTCCCTTTTTACCCTACCATTATGGAGGAACTTCTGGAGTTGGTATGATCATCTTTTAAACAGCCCAGTTCACCCTTAGGTCTGTGCAGTGTGTGTCTCCTCCTAACCACTTTGAAAAGTTATCTCTCGATCAGTTATTTGCCTAAAAGTAAGTGGGTAATAGACTTCCCCAAGACTGCTTTTTTCCCCTGTGCTTAAGAAGTTATGAATGAATGTTTTCTTTGGGAGAGCAGCCTAAAAGGGGTGAAGATTTTGACTGAAGTTGCCATCTATCCCTGGTTACCTTGACGGCCTTTGGATAACCTTTAATGCTGGCTGATTAGTAAAGCTGTACCTGGGGACTACACCTGGTTCCTGATGGCATTATCTCAGGTTCGTTGGTCTTTTCTTTTCCTAAGCTGGATGATTCTACTGTTGCCAGGGAATTGGCCATCACAGACTCTGAGCACTCAGACGCTGAAGTCTCCTGTACAGACAATGGCACATTCAATCTTTCAAGGGGCCAAACACCTCTAACAGAAGGTTCTGAAGGTGAGGGGAGCCTTTTGACCTCAGTTGATAATGGCTCTGACTGTTGCCTCTTAGCTTCCCTGAACAGAGGGGATACTGGCACCCCCTCCTCTTCTGTTTTCTGTGCTGTGGATCAGGTGGCAGAGCAGCCTGAGGGCTGTGGCAACAGCCAGGATGGTACTGCTGTGTTTCTTGAAGTCTTTAGTTCCTTAGTAGCCTCAGGCTCTATCTTCACAGGGACATAGAGGAAGAGAGGGGGAATTGTTTGGCCAGTAGAGATCACAGCCATCTATAAATGGAGGGGAAAGTTAAACTAGTCTCATGGGTTTATTTCACCCTGAGAAAGCCAGGGTGGGAAAAATCTGGTCATGTGGGGTTGGGGCACAGGAGGGCCAGGTGGATGCCATGACTCAGACACTTATGTGTTCTACCAGAACTAGATGGTCACAGTGATCCAGAGGAATCCTTTGCCAGAGATCTTCCAGACTTCCCTTCCATTAATGTGGATCCTGCTGGCCTGGATGACGAGGATGACACTAGCATTGGCATGCCCAGCATGATGTACCGTTCCCTGCCAGGGGCTGAGGAGCCCCAGGCCCTACCTGCTAGCCGGGACGAAGCTGCACTGCCGGAGCTCCTGCTTGGTGCCCTGCCTGTAGGATCCAACCTCACCAGCAACCTTGCCAGCCTGGTCTCCCAGGGTATGATTCAGCTGGCCTTGTCTGGGGCCTCCCAACCAGGCCCTTCTGGCGCACCTGCCCAGAGAGCAACGAGAGGCTTCCTCCGGTCCCCTAGTTCAGACCTGGACACTGATGCAGAGGGGGATGACTTTGAACTTCTGGACCAGTCGGAGCTGAACCAGCTGGACCCTGCCAGTTCAAGGAGCCACTGAGGCAGAGACTCCCTTTGGGAGTCACTGTGGTTTAAGTTTTTTTTTCTCCCCATCTCATTTAAGGTGATGGGGTAAGGGAAGAACTCAACCTCCCCTCCCCTGAATTATATTTGTATGCTGGGTGGCCTGGCTGATGCTCAGAAGCCTGCTTAGAGAGGATACTCACTCCCCTCCCACCAGCTGGATGCCCATTTCTGAGCTCAGTCTCTGAAGTGAGAGTGTGCTCCCCCAATGGAGGCTTCTCTCCATCAGGATGGTACTTTGGGGAACAAAGTAGTTAGGGATATTGGTTCCCCTTTGAGGAGGTGCTGCTCTTTGCTTTTAGGTATGAGTGCTCAGGGGCCCTCACTGAAGAGCCCATGCCTTCCTCCCTTCATCGCCTTCCTAGAGCCCCCAAAGTCAGGTAGCAGCTGGAGTAGTTACATTGTCATCATCTTACTCTTTTTTTTTTTAAGACAGTTTCACTCTGTTACCCAGGCTGGAGTGCTTTGGCGTGATCTTGGTTCACTGCAACCTCTGCCTCCCAGGTTCGAGAGGTTCTCCTGCCTCAGCCTACTGAGTAGTAGGATTATAGGTGCCCACCACTATGCCCAGCTAATTTTTTTTTATTTTATTTTTTTTGAGACGGAGTTTCACTCTTGTTACCCAGGCTGGAGTGCAATGGTGCGATCTCGGCTCACCGCAACCTCTGCCTCCTGGGTTCAGGCAATTCTCCTGCCTCAGCCTCCTGAGTAGCTGGGATTACAGGCACGCACCACCGTTCCCAGCTAATTTTTTGTATTTTTAGTAGAAACGGGGTTTCACCATGTTGACCAGGCAGGATGGTCTCGACCTGTTGACCTCGTGATCCACCTGCCTCGGCCTCCCAAAGTGCTGGGATTACAGGCTTGAGCCACTGCGCCTGGCTATTTTTTTTTTTATATTTTTAGTAGAAATGGGGTTTCACTGTGTTGGCCAAGCTCATCTCAAACTCCTGACCTCAAGTGATCTGCCTGCCTTGGCCTCCCAAAGTGCTGAGATTAGTCATATTCTTTTGTTAAACCAGGATTTGATTTTTTCTTTTTGAGACAGTCTTGCTCTGTTGCCCAGGCTGGAGTACGGTGGGGCAATCTTGGCTCACTGCAACCTCCGCCTCCTGGCTCAAGCAATTCTCCTGCCTCAGCCTCCTGAGTAGCTGAGATTACAGGCATGTGCCACCATGTGTGGCTAATTTTTTTGTATTTTTAGTAGAGACGGGATTTCACCATGTTGGCCAGACCTCAAATGATCCACCCGCCTCAGCCTCCCAAAGTGTTGGGTTTACAGGCATGAGCCACTGTGCCCAGTGTGTTGTTTTTTTTTTTTTGAGATGGAGTCTTGCTCTGTTGCCAGGCAGGAGTGCAGTGGCACGATCTTGGCTCACTGCAACCCCTCTGCGTCAGCCTCCTGAATAGCTGGGACTACAGGCGTGTGCCACCACACCTGGCTAACTTTGTATTTTAGTAGAGATGGGGGTTTCACCATGGCCAGGATGGTCTCGATCTCCTGACCTCGTGATCCGCCCACCTCAGCCTCCCAAAGTACTGGGATTACAGGCGTGAGCCACTGTCCCCAGGCTTTTTTTTTTCTTTAAGTAAATGTATCCTTTGGTTTTGCAGAACAGGCCTGCTCCCTCTCCTCTAGCCCATCCTCATTTCTTGAGGCCTGAACCCCAGTGCTCCAAAATATTGCTTGTGAAATTTAAGAAACGTGAGTATGATAAGGGGATGGGCCTCTTCTACATTACCTTGGCCCTGGGGGGGATCAGCTGGCTGGGAAGATTAGTAAGCACCTCTGTATTTTGAGGTCTCAGTCTTCTGGAGCTGTGTGGTTTCTGCCAACCCCTGGGTCCATTTGGCCATCAGCCTAAGCAGTGAGCAAAGCAATACCATACTTATTTTTTGTTCCTTTTCCTTCCCCTGCTCCTCCTTTGGAGAAGCAATAATTCATGGGGAATGATAAAGTAGCACTTTACAAATGGCTCCATGGCATTCATTCCAGGAGCCACAAGCTCCTCTTGCACCATCTGTTCTTACTCCCTGTTCAGCTCCTTTACACTTTTTATTTTCAACTACTTCCCCACTTGGTGGGGACTCTTTTAAGGATGAGCCGATAGTAAGAATGTGGCTGTAATCAGTAGAGACCCCTCTGAGGGGTATCTGTTCTGCAGCCCCTAGTAAAATCATGTGAGACAAAAACCTAAACATGGTAATTGGTTCTAAACCTGTGCCGGTCTATAGCCTCTGCCTCCCCAATCAGAGCTCAAGCCAAACTCTTCTGTCCTCTTTCCTTCTGCATTAACCCTTTGCTGATCCTCAGGGGCCACTCCCCCAACACCCCTGTACTTGGGTGAGGGATGTTGGACAGAGCCTGTTTTCATGTACTGCAGGTGGGGGTGTGCTGACATGTTTGCTCTTGGTTGATGGAGAAGGTACAGAGGCCAGGGAGTGAAAATGGTTAACAGTGAGAAGGGGGAAGAGTTAGGTGTCTCATAGTCAATCATAGTGGGGGTGGTCATGGGTAACGGCATCTCCCCACTTTAGGGTTCTCAGACTTTGGAGGCCTCTCTTCTCAAGTTCAGATGTCTTACAGGTGAGCTCTGTTGTGGAAAGAACAGAGGTGTGGGGAAGGAGGGGGATTTTGGGTGTTTGCATGAGTGTGTGCTTCCGGCCCTGGGAGTTGGCAAGAGGGAGGGAAGGAAGGAGGGAAAAATCTTCGGAAGATGTTTCCTGTACCTGGGAGATCCTGCTCTGAATCTCCATAGTCCTCCACTGTGAACTGAGGAGGGGAGGGGTGTGTTGGGGAATAAATCTTGTATGAGAACAATCTTGAAGATTCTGATGTTGAATGGTGTCCTATCCTTGATAGGTCTTCTCTTGTAAATCTGAGTTCTGGTTAATTTGAAGTGATAGCCTTAACAGAGGAAGCCCAGATATGAGGGACCCACCAGCCCACCCCTATTTTTCCTTTGTGATGGCCAGAATATCACTGTAGTATGAGGCTACTTTCCTTTTTGTGAGAGGCCCACCCTTTGCATAACTGGCACTCTTGGCTATTATTTAGCCTGTATTTCCTTCATTCCTAATTTTTTAAAGCACTGTGGCTTGTACATTCCTAATTCTTAATATTGTCTCCTAAACATGCAGACAAGCACACGTCTTATAGGCTAAGGAGGTCGTAGTTAGCAGAAGCCTTTAAAAAGTAGCACCTTGCTCCTCCACTGGATGGTTTGAGCTGCAGGGACAGCTGCTCTTTGGTCTTCAGCTGACCTCAGAAACTAGAAATACTTATTTCAGGCTCTGTCCTATTGGCCACTTTGGTCAGGGGTGGAAAGCACCTGTCAGGTGTTACCTTGAGACTGACTGGGCTAACAAACTTCCACAAGCTCTGTGGTCGAAAAGTAGCCCCGTCCTAAGCCTACCTTGGCTTGGCGTCTGAATTACAGCAGACGTCGAGTGCCCCCTGGGTGCGAAGCTTGGTATTAGGCAAATAAGGGTGGTTGCTCTCCTAGGCGCTATCACCTCAACCCCACTTTTTTTTTGGTTCGAGACAGGGTCTCGTTCTGTCACCCAGGATGGGGTGCAGTGGCACCCTCATGGTGACTCACTGCAGCCTCGATATCTGGTGATCCTCCCGCCTCAGCCTCGAGTAGCTGGGACCACAGGAGCGCGCCACCACGCCTAATTTTTTTGTACTTTATTTGCAGAGATGGGGTTTCATGTTGCCCAGGCTGATCTCGAATTCCCGGGCTCAAGCGATCCGCCCGCTTCGGCCCCTCAAAGTGAAGGGATTACAGGCGTGACATGCCACCGCGCCCGACCAAGGCGCTTAATTAGCTTTCTGTTAAGTTTTCACAACCACTTTCCTACCACTACCTACTGTTCCTGTTTTACAAATGGCAAAACAAACCGACGAAAGGGCACTGGACCATGGGATTAGGGCACGTCCCTGTGGGATAACGTTGAGATGGTCGCTTTCCCAGAGCGGCAGCTGATGCCTGAAGCGTCTTCCAATCCCAACACTCGACCTAACTCAAGGTCACCAGTGCTCAGCTGCAGCAGGAACTGGGTCTCGAAACTTGAAGGCCTTCTCTGCTACAGCCTTCGTTCCCGGGGACAGAAAGGGGATGTTTCTAAGCCGTAGTACGCCGGCGCCTTCCCAGAAGCCCATGGTGTGAGCTCCGGCCTGGATGCGCAAGTTCAGCCCTGAAATGAACTATGGTGTTCGGCAGAGGTCGCCTTGTTCTCCTGAAGGCTTCCTCTTCAGCCAATCACTGCTCGAGGCCCGCCCCCATAGCCGGAAGGAGCCGTCGCCCCGAGCAACTACAACGTCCGGCTTTCTGAGTTGGGTGGCGGGAAAGGCGATGAGTAAAGGCCGGGCAGAAGCTGCGGCGGGAGGTAACGGCGGCGTGGGCGTGGGGAAGACCCGGGAGGTCAGTGGGTGAGGAGGTCGGTTGAGTGGCCCTCTCCCCTGCCCCTCTCCGTAGCCGTCGGGATCCTCCTGAGGTACCTGCAGGAGCAGAACCGGCCCTACAGCGCCCAGGATGTGTTCGGGAACCTCCAGCGGGAACACGGACTGGGCAAGGCGGTGAGGACCCTCTTCCGGGATTCCTTCGCCGTCCGACTCCCTGGAATCAGGCTGGGGTCGTTCCCTCTGGAGCCTTGGGCGCTTTCCCCATCACTGGCTGAATTTCCCCAGACTCGGGCCCAGACTCCTGATTGCCCCGCCCCTCTCCTCTGCCAGGTGGTGGTGAAGACGCTGGAGCAGCTGGCGCAACAAGGCAAGATCAAAGAGAAGATGTACGGCAAGCAGAAGATCTATTTTGCGGATCAGGTGAGGAGAACTTGAGCCGATTATCACCCATAAGAGCCCGACGAGTGAATCTACTTCTAGTGTCAGCTCTTTTGGAGAGAGCCCCCACCCCCACCACCGTGGAAAACGCACCTGTCTTAGGCCACTAAAAGGGCCTCGGATATCCTTAAATCAAGGTGTGTACTCATTAGGATCCAAACTTCACGACGTTTCCAGATTTACGATATGACAGAAGATCCTGAATTGTTACTACCAACATCCATTTCCGCCCTAAAGCTTATTGCTTATCATCTAGATTAGCAACACCCTCTGCCAAATTGCCAAATGAGGTTCCTCCTCCCTCCATTCTCTTCTCTAAACACACACATTAAATTTATATTCGCCAGCCGGACCTCCAGCTGGAATTTGTCAGGCATTAATTAGTATCAGTCAAAATTGCCACAGTAGAATGCCTCATGTTCCCAGCAGCCTAGACTGGCTTCTTTCTAACATTCTTCTCTCCTAATGGAATCACTCTTCACCCAAACCAGAAACTTGGGAGCAGTTTACTTCCTTTACTCACGTCTAGTCATCCATCAAGTCCGGCTGATTTTTCAGTGTGTGTGGTTTTTTGTTTTTTTGAGATGGAGTCTCGCTGTGTTGCCAGGCTGGAATACAGTGGCACAGTCTGGGCTCACTGCAACCTCCGCCTCCCAGTTTCAAGTGATTCTCCTGCCTCAGCTACCAGAGTAGCTGGAATATAGATGAGAGATGATCCTATATTGTTGCTACCAAGATCCATTTCCGCACCCCAAAGCTTTATTCCTTATCTAGATTAGCAACACCCTCTGCCAAATTGCCAAATAATGTTCCTCCACCACTATGCCCAGCTAATTTTTGTATTTTTAGTAGAGACGGAGTTTCACCATGTTGGTCAGTCTGGTCTTGAACACCTGACCAGCCTCGTGATCCACCTGCCTCGGCCTCGCCAGGATTACAGGTGTGACTTTTTTTTTGAAACGGAGTTTCGCTCGTTACCCAGGCTGGAGTGCAATGGCGCGATCTCAGCTCACCGCAACCTCTGCCTCCTGGGTTCAAGCAATTCTCCTGCCTTACCCTCCCGAGTAGCTGGGACTACAGGCACGTGACACCATGCCCAGCTAATTTTTGTATTTTTAGTAGAGACGGGATTTCACCTTGTTGACCAGGATGGTCTCGATCTCTTGACCTCGTGATCCACCTGCCTCGGCCTCCCAAAGTGCTGGGATTATAGGCGAGAGCCACCATACCCAGCCTGGTGTGACTTTTTATAGAGGTGGGTCTTGCTATGTTGCACAGGTTGGTCTTGGAACTCCTGGGCTCAGATGATCCTCCCAAAATGCTGAGATGACAGGTGTGAACCACGGAGCCTGGCTAATTTTTCCATTCTTGAATCCACTCTTCCATCTGTCATGGCTGCTCCAGTTCACACCCTCTTCATCTATTGCAATATCCTCCTAACAGATCTCTCTTCAAACATAGCTTCAACACTGCAGTCAGAATATGTCTAAATAGATCTGGTCATGCACCTTCCCTATGTAAAACTCTTCAACAGCTCTCCAGTGCTGCATAGAACATGTAAAAGGCATGGGAAGGTACTCTAGCCAGCCTCTGGCCTCACCAATCATTTTTCTATCCATCAACACTAGGTAATTCTGATGTGTTTTACTGCTGTCCTTTGGATGTTGTCTTCCCTGTACCTGCTTCTCTGCCCAACCAACTCCAACTTGCCTTTAGGATTTCACTTAGGCATCACCTTCTCCAGAAATCTTCCTTGAATGCTCTGAGTGAATTCTTTTTCAGGCCCTTGCCTCTTTTGAGACATGCTGTATTACAATTATTTTTACTTGTCTCCTTTATTCAACTGAAGTTCCTCTAGGGCAAACACCATTTCTCAATTCATTTTTATCTGAGCAACACCTCCACATTTTCTAACATCCAGTAGATTTAAACACTTGTTAAACTGAACTAAACCACTTTCAAGGCTAACTTTCCTAAAAGGCTTCATTGTGTTACTTATCTAAAGAAAATTATCTAAAGGAGGGTTTGGCAAACATTCTCTGTTGATGGCCAGACAGTATTTTTAGAATTTGTGAGCCATATAATCTTTCATCATGGCTGGCTGTACAACTGCCACTATAGAGCAGAAGCAGCTGTAGACTATGTAAATGAATGGGTGGAGCTGTTTCAATAAAATTTTGTTTTCAAAAACATGCATCTGGCTGGGCGTGGTGGCTCACGCCTGTAATCCCAGCACTTTGGGAGGCCAAGATGGGTGGATCACAAGGTCAGGAGTTCAAGATGAGCCTGGCCAACACGGTGAAACCCAATCTCTTAAACAAAAAATGCATCTGGCAGGATTTGGCTTGCTGGCTGTAGTTAGCTGGCCTCTGCTCTGTAGGTTCACCTTGTCCAGGTGTAGAGTCCAGACTGCACTAGCTGGCATACTTTTTCAACCTGCTTCCCATCACCAACTGATACCCTCCCAACCCCCCCAACCCCATACTGATCCCCAGTGCAGTTCTCTTTTCTAGCAGTGGCCCCTCATGAGAGGAGCTCCTCAGACTTACTGGAATCCCTTATCTAAACGGATCCTAAGGCCTGGCACGGTGGCTGACACACAGAGTGTAATCCCAGCACATTGGGAGGCTGAGGTACACGGATGGCTTGAGCCCAGGAGTTTGAGACCAGCCTGGGCAACATGGTGAAACCCCATCTCTACTAAAAATACAAAATTTAGCTGTGCTTGGTGGCGCGCACCTGTAATCCCAGCTGCTCAGGAGGCTGAGGCATGAGAATCACTTGAAGCTGGAAGGTGGAGGTTGCAGTGAGCAGAGATCGCAGCACTGCACTTTGGCCGGGGTGAGAGTGGGAGAAAGAAAAGAGAGAAAAAGAGGGAAGGGAGAGAGGGAAATGGAAGGAAGGAGGGAAGGAAATTCAGGAAGGAGAAAAGAAAAATCCATCCATCATGCCTCTTCACCTGTCCAGGTTCTGCCTATTGTGGAAACCTATGATCTAGATTTTCCCACCTTGAGAACAATGTTACTTAACTCCTTCAGCCCAGGTAGTGGTTTTATCACTAAATGGGAAGATTTCTGTCCTATTCAGTAGCCTGTCAACCTGGTAGTTGCTTAAGGACAGGCATTCAATTTCAACCTTTCTTTTCTACCTTTGAAGTGGGATTGCTCCTCAACTAAAAATGATTTCTCAAAATCACCCTCCCCCTATTTCCGCAGACCCTCTGGAGAGCCTAGGGTGCGGCTGGTTCTCAAGTGTATCTAAATGCTGCCTTCCCAGGTGTGTTTCCATCTCTGTGGCTTACAACAGTTTGCTTGTATTTTCCCTCCTGTCTGGCAGGACCAGTTTGACATGGTGAGTGATGCAGACCTTCGAGGCCTAGATGCCAAAATCGTGGCCCTCACTGCTAAGGTGCAGAGCCTGCAGCAGAGCTGCCGCTACATGGAGGCTGGTAGGACTGGGTAGCCCCTCAAAAGTGCCCATAGACTCAGGTTCATTCTAGAGGTCAGGAATTACTAAATGAATGGGTCACTGCAGCATCTTGTTGCAGCTAAGACCCTTTGCTGGGCTCCCTTAGGTGTTAAAAGAAATGTAGGCTAACGCTCAAAAACACCTTAGTCCCAGCACTTTGGGAGGCCGAAGAGGGTGGATCACGAGGTTGAGATCGAGACCATCCTGGTCAACATGGTGAAACCCCGTCTCTACTAAAAATACAAAAAATTAGCTGGGCATGGTGGCACGTGCCTGTAATCCCAGCTACTCAGGAGGCTGAGGCAGGAGAATTGCCTGAACCCGGGAGGCGGAGGTTGCGGTGAGCCAAGATTGCGCCATTGCACTCCAGCCTGGGTAACAAGAGCGAAACTCCGTCTCAAAAAAAAAACAAACAAAACAAAAGAGAAATGTAGGATAACTAATAGCTTCTGTGTACCAATGAATGGACAGGATACACATTTGCTGTCCCTGCCATGCTTATCAGTACACTGTCCTCACATTTCCCTTTCTTCCTGCTTCTTTAACTGGCTACACTTAAGTGTTCAGCCTCACACCCATGCTGCTACTAACAGATGGAGGAGGAAAGAAAATGAGAAGACTAAACTGATAATCCTGTAAGGCTTAGTTTCCTGAGCATTTCCATGATGTGAGACTATTCTGGATAGATCCAGAGCAAGGTGGAAGCCTGTATCCCACCTCAGGGAGCACACACTGGGAAAGACAAACTCCTTCCTCAGGGGTAGCAAGTGACCCCAGGGGGGTGTGGTTTCAGAGCTCAAGGAGTTATCTAGTGCCTTGACCACACCGGAGATGCAGAAAGAAATCCAGGCGTTAAAGAAGGAATGTGCTGGCTATAGAGAGAGACTGAAGAACATTAAAGCAGCTACTAATCATGTGACTCCAGAAGAGAAAGAGCAGGTGAGCTGGAAGGCTGCAGAGCCACTGCAGGTCCAGAGTGGGCATGAGGGCTGCTGTGGCTCTGAGGAGTTAGAGGAACCTGCTTTCTCCTTCTAGGTATACAGAGAGAGGCAGAAGTACTGTAAGGAGTGGAGGAAGAGGAAGAGGATGGTAAGTGTGCGGGAGCTCCGAGACAGGCCCTAGAAGTGCTTTTGAAAATGGCAGGTACCACATCAACTGCTATACAATATCATAAACTGTCTGTCTGACAGCCACTGACCAATGCTGCCCATCTTAAAAGGCGTGGTTTTATTTCTCGTCAGGCTACAGAGCTGTCTGATGCAATCCTTGAAGGATACCCCAAGAGCAAGAAGCAGTTCTTTGTAAGTGGTACTCCCTCCCTTCCTTGTTTCCCTGGGGTCTTCTCCTGGTGACAGCTCATTGACTTGTCTCCCTGTCCCACAGGAGGAAGTTGGGATAGAGACAGATGAAGATTGCAACGTCACACTCCCAGACCCCTGAGGGGCCCATGGTGGGGACTGCAGGATGTCGAAGTCTGAGATGTCCTGGACTGGCTGCCTTGTTTCGGTTGGCTTTTGTTGTTGTTCCTGCTGCTTTTCACCTTTGAGCAGAGCAGTCAGGAGACGGGCATAAACCAGAGCAGTGGGTGGAGGATGAGGGCTGATGGCTGGGGGTGGACCCAGCCCATTTCATTGTCTACAATGCAGTACCTTGAGCTTAACACTTACACACGGAACAATGCTGAAAGAAAGCATTTGGCAATATTTATTGTAATTTAATTTGATATAAAAATATTTAATTTCCTCTGCGTAGTCAAACCTGCCAGATACCAAACCTGAGGAAGGCAGAAGTGAACCTGGAGGACTAGGGTAGAGTGACGTTGCTATAAACCAGAATTTGGAGGGCCCAAGGCCTCCCTTCACTCAGGACTCTGGTGGACTTGTGTACCCCAGGAAGCCTTTCACATACCTTCTGTACCCTAAGTCCTGGGAGAAATGCAGGCAACACTGAGACATGGGAGGGGCATAGATATGCTTGACAGAAAGCCTGGGTGGTGGTTTTGAGCCCCAGTTAGTATTTCAAAATTGTAACTATAGCAAAACTGCATTGGTTTTAGAAAAATAAATTTCAAATATTTTTATATGTGTTACACCTGCCTCTGTCATGCAGCACCACAGCCTGTGGGAACCAGAAGGGCCTCCCTTACCACCCAGAGCAGAGGAATAAGGTGACGGAATGTGGAGCCTAGGGAGGGAACCTGGTGGCCCTGCCCTGAGATGGCCAGAAAGCCGTTAGCCTCACCTGGGAGTGACCAGGCAGCCCCAGTGTAGGCACAAGGTGGCCTTTCACCCCCACAGCTGTGGGATATTTTTTCTTATTTTTCTCCCATCCAGCTACTGCCAAAATGCCCAAACTTGAGCCAAATGTTGCCCAAGAGACCAAAACAGAGGCAAAGAGTTTCCAAATCTATGTAGATCATGGGCAGAAATCTGAGGCTTGAAAAAAGGGCTGAGAGTGCAGGAGCTCTTTGGGGTGTCCTGCCCAAGGACTTCCATGGGCAGGAGCGGGGGATGGGGGGAAGGCTGGGTAGGTTTGAGTTTTATCGTCAATATAATAAATTAATCAGAAACTTTCACAAAACAAACACCCCAGCTCCGCTGAAGATAAAACAGGGATGGGAAAACCAAACACAAGTAGAAACCAGCTGACCAGTTTGAGGTGTTGTAGTCCAGTCTCATGGGCCCAGCAGTTCAGTGGCCAAGTAAAGATTCACAGGCCTCTTGGCTGTTCTGCAGGTTTCCAAGAACCGGTCAGTAAAGCTGGTTTTTCAATTGGTGCAGGACGCCAATCACAATCTCCCGCAGGGTCTGGTGAGGGCAGCAGAGGAAGAAAGAGACAATGCTCATGTCAGGGCACAGAGTAGTTTCAAAGATGCCTGCCTAGATCAACCATGTACTTTAGAATAAAGTGTGTTAAAAATAGCCCCCCAGGGGCTGGGCGCAGTGGCTCATGCCTGTAATCCCACCACTTTGGGAGGCCAAGGCAGGTGAATCACCTGAGGTCGGGAGTTCGAGACCAGCCTGACCAACATGAAGAAACGCTGTCTCTACTAAAAATACAGTTAGCTGGGCATGGTGACACGTGACAATTCCAGCTACCTGGGAGGCTGAGGCAGGAGAATCGCTTGAACACAGGAGGCGCAGAGAGCTGAGATCTCACACCAGCCCTGGCAACAGAGTGAGATTGTCTCAAAAAAAAAAAAAAAAAGCAGTAGCAAGCCTCCCCCAGGAACCAGGTGCCGTGGTTTATGCCTGTAATCCCAGCACTTTAGGAGGCCAAGGCTGGCAGATCACCTGAGGTTTAAGACCAGCCTGGCCAAAATGGTAAAACCCCATCTCTGCTAAAAATACCAAAATTAGCTGGGTGTGGTGGTGCATACTTGTAGTCCCAGCTACTCAGGAGGCTGAGGTACAAGAATCGCCTGAAACTGGGAGGCAGAGGTTGCAGTGAGCTGAGATGACACCACTGCATTCCAGCCTGGGTGACAGAGTGACTGTCTAAAACCAAAACAAAACAAAATTCCCCCAAGAAGTACTGATGTCTGCAGTTTACTTTGAGGAGCTCCTGAAATAGGATGGAGAGATGGACATACAGACTGGACACGGTGGCTTATGCCTGTAATCCCAACACTTGACAGGCCAAGGTGGGTGGATCTCCTGAGGTCGTGAGTTGTTGAGACCAGCCTGGCCAGCATGGTGGCCACCCTGTCTACTAAAAATACAAAAATTAGTCGCATGGTGGCAGGCACCTGTAATTCTAGCTACTTGGGAAGCTGAGGCAGCAGAATTGCTTGAACCTGGGAGGTGGAGGTTGCAGTGAGCCCAGATGGCACCATTGCATTCCAGCCTGGGTAACAGCAAGAATCCATTTCAAAAAAAAAAAAAAAAAAGATGGAAATACAGTAAAATGTTTTCAGTAAAATTTAGGTAGAGGGTATACAAGTGGTCACTGTAAAGTCCTCTCAACATCATAATAAATTTAATGTGTTTTACAATAAAAAAATGTTGGGAAAGGAACAAGAAAGAATCTCAGACACAAGTTTAAAGTCTCAGAAAAAGCAACCAGACTTCAGTTAGAAAACTTGGTGCAATACCATTAGCATATTTCCCCATTTTAAATAAATAATAAAAAGCTCTTGAGCAATGACTTCAGTGGGCCTGGAGGTAGGGTTCCAGAATTTGCATGTTTCCAATTCTGCAGTTGCCTGGGGCTTCCGTACAGGGCAGCCACAACATGGGCTAGACTAAAGCCAAGAGCTGGACTTGACATTGAGCTCACATCACACTTGCCAAATGAAACCGTCACATGAAGATGTAGGTTAGCAAAGAAAAGGGAAAATACAAGAGTTCTGAACATTGTGGAAATACTCTCAAGAAATCTAGGAGCAGCTGCTTTTCTCAACACTGATGGCTTGGGCCACCTTGCCTGACAGTAGAGAAAACCGCAGGCCCATTGCCCCCATACCTGAGGCTTACAGTGCTCCTCAATCCAGCTGAAGACACAGGCCGACAGCTCCTGGAAGCTGGTCACTGAGATGGAGGCATTGAAGGACTGGAACAGGGAGTCCATGATGCCTTGAAACACGTTGAACTTGACCTGGTCAGAGACCTGGTCCTCCCCTTCATGGGGGTTGTCCTGGTGTGCCTTCACAATCTGCTCATAGTTCCTGAAAGCATGCAGG
The DNA here is from genome assembly GCF_049354715.1 of Callithrix jacchus. Lineage (NCBI taxonomy): Eukaryota > Metazoa > Chordata > Mammalia > Primates > Cebidae > Callithrix > Callithrix jacchus. Next base: position 121,320,793 of record NC_133506.1, read on the forward strand.
CCAGGGCTGGGGTGCTGCAGTGGCTCTGCCCACCCAAGAATGATGGGGCTATCCTGTGTACTCCCAGGAGTGGCATCCCCAGAGATGAACTGGGTGGGGTTCAGTATCAGGGAGATAACTGCTTCCAGGCCACGAACGGTGACCCTCTCTCCAACCTTCCCTTCATTAATCCAACAGGCATTTCCTGTCTGCCATGCCTAAGGACAGGTGGGAATACACAGTCCTTCTACTGGCTAGCTCAGGAACTGAGGGTAGCATCTGTACTGTGTAACCGATGTGGCCTTTTTGAACAAGGGCAGATGTGCAATGAAGTTGGTTGCCTCAGAAGCTCTGGTTCCCCCCATTCAGCGTCCCTCTTACACTTTCATGATCTTTAGGGCCGTGACATCCTTGCGTAATGTGGACACCTCCTCCTCCTGCTTTTTCTTCTCCTTGTGCAAAAACTGAATGTAGTCAATGGCTAGGGTGAGGGCAGGAAAAGAGGGTAGACACAAAAGTAATCTCAACCAGGAAGACAAGGCTGACTTTGTTCCCCTTCCGCCAGACCCCAACTATCCCATGGCAACCAGCACACCAGGGCCAGGCCATGGGTGGGTAGGAGGCGCTGGCCTCTTCACAGCCCGTCTTGGCTCCAACCCCTCCAGGGCTTTCCCTTGCCATACTCTTTTGCAGAACGATGGCTTTGCTGAGCTTTTGGGAGCCAATGGAGAAGTCCTGCTGCTGGCAAGTGGGGACGATGGTCTGAAGGTCATCATAGCCTCTCTGTGGAGACAGCAGGGGAAATGGGTTCCTTAACCCTGAGAGAGTAAGGCAAACTGGCACAAAGTTCTTCCATGACACCAAGTTCTATGCTCACAAACTCAACCGGAGTCTCTGTGCCCGGGACTAGATCAGCTGCCCCCAAGGGTGCCTGGGGCTGTCTGAGGGGGTCAGGGCACAGGGAAGCTGAACTGTGCAGGGCCCTCCTACACTAGCTGAGGTGTAGGCCTCCCCTGGTCACCTTGATGGCGTCCCTCCTCTTCTGTTCAGCCTGAGTGTGTGCGCGCCGCCGCCGGTCTTTGTAGGACTCCTTGTAGGCCTCCTGGTGGTAATCACTGTCCTCGTCATCTATGCTCAGAGGTGGGGGCAGGGAGAGGTCATCTTAGGGCCCAATGGGGACCAGCTAGCCCACCTTTCCCCAGCTGGGAAGAACCTAGTGCCAGAGATGGCAAATGGAGAGAAGAACCGAATGTTCTAGATGAGGTGAAAGATGGTGAGATCCTGTGTCTGATCCTTTGGCTCCACCACCCCCGTGTGGATGGCTAGGAAAGGTACTGCAATTATGGCATATCTGAGCCCCCCCAGGTGAGGGGGATATTGCTGCCTACCTGTGTTGGGGACAGAAGAGGCGCTGGTGGAACCAATGCTATTAGCTCTGGACACTACACTCCCCTTGCGGGTGCTTTCTACAAAAAGCCCTGAAAAAGAGAGGCCCAATCACTAAGAGGTGGGGTGGGCAACACTGCCAGAACCTCAGACACCTGTGGGACACAATGGCTTTCTTTTTTTTGAGACGGAGTTTCGCTCTTGTTACCCAGGCTGGAGTGCAACGGCGCGATCTCGGCTCACTGCAACCTCTGCCTCCTGGGTCCAGGCAATTCTCCTGCCTCAGCCTCTTGAGTAGCTGGGATTACAGGCACGTGCCACCATGCTCAGCTAATTTTTTGTATTTTTAGTAGAGACGGGGTTTCACCATGTTGACCAGGATGGTCTCGATCTCTTGACTTCGTGATCCACCTGCCTCGGCCTCCGTGCTTTCTTAAATGCTGACCTCTTCCCTTCAACCCAAAGCCAACCATACTGGGCCCCCCACTTTCTGCCAGACCACGCTGCAATGCTCTGGTCCCTAGTGTCTACACCGCTCCATAGACCTACATGATACCCCTGCCTCACAGACACCTATCTGGACGTGATGAGGCTGTGAGTGATCAGCTACCACTAGTTCCACCACTTCCCTGTTCCACAGCAGAGGGAACTAGATGTCACCCTCGGTTATTTTCTCTCCCTGTCCTTCAGCTCCAGCTGTTTCAAGCCAGGAACTCTGCTCAGGGACAGTGGACTGTGCTCAGGCGTGGCTGACAATGTCACAAGAATCGAGAAAGCTGGGGCCGGAGTTACCCTCTAGAGCTTAAGATGGGGTAGCTACTCACCGGGATCCAGGCTGTTATCGCTGTAGGCATATTCCACCTGCGGCACAGAGCACGGGAGAAGCCCGTCAGACCTCCGCCCCTGGGTGGAGGTGCCCCTCTCCCTGCAGGCACGCAAAGCGCGCCCTCCAACTGGGGAAGGCGCCCCTGTCACCCTGCGCGCGCGCGCGCACACACACACACGGTCCGGGGTGCTTAATGATTCCCCCGAGACTGGCATGGGCTAGGCCGTGCAAGCGCCGCCCCTCTGTATGATCCCTTCCGCCCCGACTTCATCCCAGCCCCCCGTTCTCCCCACTCGCGCGCACACGCCTCGTTTGTCTCCCCACCTTGGCACACGCGGGGTGAGAGTTGACTTCTCTGCAGCCCCGGGGCAGGGAGAGCATAGGGGACTTTGGGGACAGGAGGGAAGCCCCTCGTCTTCCGGCCCCCCCCACGTGCACAAGCCCGACCCACCCTACCCTCGCCGGCGTGCGCGCCCACGGGACTTGCCTTGACCCAGGGGTCCTCCGGAGAGGCGCCCGACTCCGTCATCTTGGACTCACCGGACCGGAAATGAGCCGGCCGGCCGGCCCCCGGCGGCGAGGAAGCGGGAGGTGCGCCCACGTGACCTGCGCTCACCAATCCGCGATCGAGAGGTGGGGCAGGGCAAGAGCACCGCGCATGTGCGGTCCAAATACTTTGCTCCCCGGCTCCAGCAGTCAAAGCCCAGCGCTTGGACTGGAACCGGCCGCCTTCGGGACTCTCCTCGACGTGCCTGCCCTTCCTGGGTTAAGCACTGGACGGGCGGCGACACGAGGCGCGTTCTGTAAGATGGAGTCCCCTCAGTTGGCTTGTCTGCACACCACCGCGTATTGCACCAGATCCAGCTGCGCACTCTCAGGCCCCACGTTACCTGCGGGCGACCTCCCCGCGCCCTGGACCTGCAGTGCTGGCCCATGTGTCAGGAGTCGGGCAGAGAGCCCCCCTCCTTCCCAGCCACGTCGTCCGACCCCACTGGCTGCAAGCTCTGTGAGGGCAGAGGCCCCGCCTGGCGTGTCGAATGCTCATCTTCCAACACTCAGCCCAGTGTCTGGCAGGACCCGTGTGGAATGAACCCCTGCAATGAGCAAGCTAGCTAGGTTATGCGGCCTCTCAGATTAAAAACAAAAAAACGGCAGTACCTGGAAGTCTACAACTTACTCAAAAGCACACACCTGGTCAGTGGGAGGGCCAGGGCTGCCTCTGGCTCACTTCAAAGGTCATCATCCTAACCACTGCACTCCTAAGGCTTCCAGCACAGGCCTGCGCCCTGCACTTGTGGCTTAGGGATCCCAAAGATACTTACAGGCAATGGAGCAGGAAGCAGATACCATACAGGCAACACCTGGGAACATACACTTTATTTCTGTGACAGGTTCCAGTACTTGCCCCAACCCTAGTCAGCTGTGGGTATCACAGACACCCATAGGCAAGAGTGGGGAGGGGCCTGCTTCCCCCACAAATCACATCCTCAGTGTTGGCCAGATACCAGCATGCTGGGTAGGCTTCCTGTGTCCACCAGGCTTGGCCATGTCCCACATAGCGTAGCTTTGACCTCTGGGCCTGAACCAGGGTGAGCATCAAGGCCCCCATTTCTCCTCATGCCCAGTTGCTTGTCAGCTCCAGGGGCCAGTTTGGCCCCACTGAGAACCGCTTTTCAGTTGAGGGCCTGATGAGTCTTGGGAAGGCGCTTCTGCAGAAGGGCCCAGGCTTTCTCCACCTTCAGACAGGCCAGGATGTTGGAAGGAAGAGAGGGTGGGGTCAGGCAGCACCCATTAGAGACTTTTTCCCCATAGCCCAGCCTCGCCCTGGGCACCAACCTGGCGCTGGGTGATATGCGGCTCCCACAAGGTGCTGAGCACCACGTGGCTCTGTTCCACAAGCTGCTGCCCGCTCATCTGGCTCTGCAGCCGGCTCTGAGCCGCGGCATCACTCAGGCCATCCCTCTCCACAATGCGTCTTACAGCCTGGGTACAGATGAGGCATTTGTCAGGAAGAATTCCGGCTCAGCATGATAGAGTCTGCAGTAGGGATGGTGTGGGGGGTGCGGCCGAGATACCTCAGTCTCAGGGATGACAACAGTCCACACCTCATGGACCAGGTTCTGCCAGCCGGCTTCAAGCAGCATAGCAGCATCAATCACGCACACATGCTTCCCTACGGGGAGACCCCAGTCACCGCCAACAGCGCTGATGCTCTCCCAGGCAGAGCGCCCACAAAACACAGTCCCAGGGAGAGCAGATGGTCCCGCCTGGGGTAGGGAAGCTGCCGGGGTGGGGGGAAGAACCAGCTTAACTGTGCCCTTGGCTGTTCCCATCCTCCCTCCCACTCACCCTCAGTCACAGCCCGATCCATCTCCTCTCGGGCCAGCTTTGCGATAATTGGCCACATAATGTCTGTGAGGATCTTCAGCTGCTTCTGGGGAGGGGAACAGAGAGCGTGGGCAGAGGTTACCTTCTCTAGAAGGAGCCAGCCCAAGCAAGGTGGTGTTGGGAATAGGTGAGTGGAATCAGCATTCTGGGCCAGACCACAGAGGTCCACAGGACTCTGACCCCTGGGTTTAGTCTCAGCTTAGGAGCCCTTAGGCAGCTGTCATTTACCTTGTTCCCAAACACCCGGCTGCCTAGGACCTTCCTGTTGATGATGCCATCTTTATGGAGAATATCTGGACAAAGAGCGAGAGGGCTGAACACAGAGGCCTGGCCAGCTCCTCACTCCAGGCCACATCCAGCTTCCCCCAGTTATTACCTGTTCCAAAGGCCTCCACCACGGGCTGGTAGGCAGGGCCACCTGGGGCATAGGCCCGATGACCCAGGTGGTCACTGTCAATGATAAAGGCTCCCAGGCCTTTCAGCCGCTGAGCTATTGAGCTTTTCCCAGAGCCACTGATGCCAGTCAGCCCAATCACATAGAGACTCGGGGGGAGCTCTGGCCTCTCCTGGGGGTAGGTTAAAGTGAACCCACAGTTACTGGGGCCCTCAGCCTCATGCCTGGGGCTGAGCCCCTAAGCTTCTACCCTCCAGCATTTCCAGCACATCCAAGCAGGAGGGATGGAGGGCAGGCGAGAAGGAGAGAGAGGAGCTTACGTATGGAGGCCGAAGCAGGTCTCCCAGCATTCGCTGACGGAAGCTGGAGGAACTGACTTTGTCCTCTTCATTCTCCGTATGTCTTAGGTCCTTCAGCAGCTGGATCTGGTACAAGGCAAGCTCCTCCAGGTCCTGGGGTAAAGAGGAAAGGATGAAAAGAGGGAAGGAGGGAGTGAGAGAAAGACCCTGACACCCAACCTGCCCCCTTATCCTCCCCTTCCTACCCAGGCTCCTCCTCCAACCTGGCGGGCAAGCTGAGAACCAGTTCCTCCCTGCTTCTTCCCACCATCCTGAGCCCCCACTTCTCTCCTCTAGCCCCAACAACCCCCCAAAATGTCCTTCCCCGCCCCCCATCCACTCCTTCTGCCAGTCTCCCTCAGGGGTTACATTCTCCAGGCGGAATCGGTTGACGGCCATCCCCCCACGATATGTCTCCTCGCTGACCACCAGGAACTCCAGGGAGGGGTCAGAGCCAGCGGGCCCATAGGGGTCCAGCAGGGGGATGACATCGAAAGTCAAGGAGGGCTTGACATCCACCAGGAACTCACTCAGATGTTCCACGCGTTCTGTATACGGTTGGAGCAGCTCAGGGAGCAACTTGCCTAGGGAAGGAGCCCAGAACAGTGAGATCTTTTTACTTGGGAGGAAGAGTATGGGCCAGTTTGGGGAAAGTGACCCTAAGTACAGCATCTCCAGAGGAGGGTGGCAGAAAGGGTTCAGCTGGGAAGGCCTATGGTGATGGTGAGGAGCGCATGAAGGAGAAGAAACAGGCAAGCCCAGTAGTCAATCCAAGAGCTGGCATGTGTCCAGAGAAGGAGCAGTGCCAGTGGGCATCAGAGGCAGATGAATTCCAAGCCCCATGCCATGCTTGAGTTCCCTCCTCCTGTCTGTGGCACTGCTACCTGCAGCTCACTCAGTTCATTCCCAGTGTCTCATTAGGGTGCCTCACCTGGAGAACTCGCTAAGTGCAGGTCCCTTTGCTTCATTCACATTTGGGATTCTGATTGAGTGGTGATTGGACCAGATGCTGAGAAAGCCATTCATTTGAGAAAATGTCCTTAGCACCAACTGAGTGTCAAGCACTGTGACAACTGGGAAGAGTGGGAAGTAATGGATGGTCCTACCCTTCTGAGATCTTGGCATAAGGGTGGGGGGGCGGGGAGATTTGGGGATCCTCCACTGCCCTAATCCAGGGTCCCTCTCACTCACTCTTCAACAGATCTTTGTCTGCTACTCCCACCACAAGCTGCTCCTGGGCCAGGACGCACGCGACACTGAGCAACACCTTGTGGGCATTGTGCAGGCGGTCAAACGTGCCACCCACAGCGCCACGGTAGTAGCCACGCACCGGCTGCTTTGGAGACCTGGCCACGGGCGAAGCTGGCCTGATCGTGGAGGGTAAAGGGACATCCAGGGGCTCCACGGGCACTTCTCCTGTCCCATAATCGGGGTATAGCAGCACCGAGGCCAGTCGCGGACAACAGCTGTAACAGCTGGTGGCATAACGCACTAGCTGCTGCTTGACCGGGTTGTACTGGCTTCCATCCAGGGTCTGGAAGTCTGTCAACACGACTTCTGGCGGGTGGGCGAGATTCTGGACTGAGGTGGGCATGGGAGGGAGAAAGGTGCTCTTGGTCCGGATATTGGTCAGTAGGATTCTGACGTCCAGGTGCCTGTGGACGTCGGCGCCGGCATAGAGGTGCGTGATGAAATCGAGAACCTCAAACGTGGCCTGCACGGGGGTGGACTGGGGCTGAGCCGGGCCCTCCAGGCTCATGCCCGGCTGCAGGTGTACATAGAGTGTGTCATTCACCAGCCGGGCCGCCGAGGTCAGGATGGGGGCCAGGCGAGGGGCCAGGGAGGCCAGCGGCGTCGTCAGCACCAGGAGGCCAGATTGGAATACGGCCATTCTGCCCAGGCCTGCGGACAGTCAGGGAGACGAGGCGACAGTGATTGAGGGGCCTGCAGCTGAGGCAGAGGTCTGCAAGGGGCCTTGGACCCTAGAGAAGGGGACCTGGAGCAGGGACGGGGTTTCATGCTGATCGAGAGGAGCCGGGGGAGGGGACGGGGCCTGGCAGACGCTGCCTCTGGGCTGTGCTCTAAGCCTTGGTATCCTCATTTCTCAGACGGGGCGGTGACTTCGCTGAACTGAGTTGAAATCCTGGGATGGGGGAAATGGACTGGAAGCCTTGTCACAGGGCTGGGGATCCAAAAATCCTGGACCCTCTTGCTAAGCTGCACCAGGGTACTCATGGAATCGAAGGGGGGAGTCTAAAGGGGGACGCTCAAGCTCACATCGGCCCCCTACTCACTGAAACCTCCGGGCTTTGGTTCCGCTTGCACCACCGCGGAGGATGCCCTGGCTGCAACCCGGAAGCACTAACTCGAAACCGCAACTCGGAACTACGGAAACTGAGGAAAGTCAAACGTTTCGACTTCGCTTCAACGCAGGAATCTCGCGAGATTTCTCATGGCGTGAGATGCGTCCTGGTGATAGGGTGGGGCTCATCTCAAAGGCTATGGGAATGGGTGAAGCCTTGGTCCCGAGCGGACCCCGGCCGGGACCGGGCGGAGAAGGGCAAGGCGGGCTTCAAAGCCCATTTCACAGATTCCCATCTGGCCTAAAGAGGAGAGATTAGCTTCAGCCAGGTCACCCGAGTGGCATCGACAAAGTCAGAACACCCGGCTTTCCTTCATTCCAGGGACGGAGGTGGGAATTACAGGGTTGCGCTGTATTAGCCCTCCTGGTATCCTCTCAGTCCGAGGATCCTCACGTGGGAGGCTACAGACAGGTCTGTCCACGTTCTCATTTCACAGATGGAAAAACTGAGGCCCTGTCTGTACCGGGGTCTCTTGGCTGCTGTAGGAGACGCGCCACCCAGATCCGCTGATGTGCTTGTTTGCGGGGTCTCTGTGGACAGGAGAAAAAGGCAAGGGCTGGCGGGCGCCGTGGATGACGCCTGTAATCCCAGCACTTTGGAGGCCGAGGCGGTCGGATCATCTGAGTTTTAGAGTTCCAGACCAGCCTGACCAACATAGAGAAACCCTCTCTCTACTGAAAATACAAAATTAGCCAGGCGTGGTGGCACATGCCTGTAATCCCAGCTACTTGGGAGGCTGAGGCAGGAGAATTGCTTGAACCTGGGAGGTGGAGGTTCCGATGAGCTGAGATCACGCCATTGTACTCCAGCCTGGGCAGCAAGAGCAAAACTCCGTCTCAAAAAAAGAAAGTGGGGGTGGGGGGGGAGAGAGAGAGGAGAGGGGAGAGGGGAGAGGGGAGAGGGGAGAGGAGAGAGAGAGATGGATACCTAGTGTGGGAGATTACCACTAAGCTAATGAGTGCTGGAAAGGCTGAGTGCGGAGGGTAAGCCAGGTTGCTATCAGAATATATCTCAGGTAAGTTGTCTATGGAGATCAAAAGAGAGAGAACCAATCTCCAAGATTTCAGTAATGAACTGTGGTTTATTTTCCAGAGCAACAACAACAAAAAAAGTTCACTTTTATAAGTAATTTTGTGTTTATCTTTCGAATTCTTGAAGAGGGTCTCCAAAAGCAAATAAGCCCCCGAGCCCACAAAACCTGGGGTTATAATGGAGAAGAGGATACGCTATTTTAGATAACGTGGTTCAGGAAAACAGCAAAGACCTGAAGGAAGAGATAGAGTCAAGGAGGGAAGACTTGTAGAGCCACAAAGGGGTTAAAGGACCAGGCTTCTCACAGGAGACATAGGCTAGATTTAAAGATAGGGTCCGATTTGGAGAAGCAAACAGCAAAGGCTGCCAGAGAATGTCCCAAGACATCTGGACACAGTCTGACACGCCACACAGAGTCACTTTTATTCGGTGAATGTGTATTGTGGTGCCTCCCATGTGCCGGTATGGGGTCTAGGCACAGGGAGAGACCAGTGAACAAAAGTGTTCCTGACCTCCTGGGGTATAGATTTCTGTGTGTCTTGGGCTTGCACACAGGAATCATGTGACTGTAAATAAATCTATTATACATGGCCCAACAAGGCGGCTCATGCCTGTAATCCCAGCAGTTTGGGAGGCTGAGGCAAGCAGATCACTTGAGGTCAGGAGTTCAATACCATCCTGGCCAACATGGCGAAACCCTGTCTCTACTAAAAATACAAAAAATTAGCCGGGCATGGTGGTGGTACCTGTGAATCCAGCTACTCAGCAGGCTGAGGCAGGAGAATTGCTTGAACCCAGGAGGTTGCAGTGAGCTGAGATCATGCCACTGCACTCCAAAAATAAATAAATAATAAAGGCTGATCTGCTTATGGAATAGCCATTCTTTTGTTTTGTTACTTCTCTAATAAACTTGCTCTCACTTTCAAAGTAAAATAAAATAAAATATATATATATAAATAAAAATAAGGCCAGGCACAGTGGCTCATGCCTGTAATCCTAGCACTTTGGGAGGCCAAGGCAGGTGGATCACGAGGTCAGGAGATTGAGACTATCCTGGCTAACATGGTGAAACCCTGTCTCTACTAAAAATACAAAACAAAAAAATTAGTTGGCATGGTGGCATGCGCCTGTAGTCCCACCTATTCGAGAGCCTGAGGCAAGAGAATCATTTGAACCTGGGAGGCGGAGGTTGCAGTGAGCCGAAATTGTGCCATTGCACTCCAGCCTGGGCGACAGAGGGAGACTCTGTCCCAAAAAAGAAGAAAGTAAAAATTAAAATTAAAAATCCAAATCTATAGTATATCTACTGGTGATAAAGGATATGAAGAAAAGTAAAGCAGACTAAGGGAGCTATAGTGGAGAAGAAGAGATACTATTTTAGATAAGGTTGTTCAGGAAACAGCAACTCCTGAAGGAAGAGATAGAATCAGACAGAGATCAGGGGAATGTGACCCAGAGGGGCAGGTGCAGACGCTCCGAGGCACAAGGGCTGAACTCGGTGATGGAGATGAGATTAGAAAGGGGTCAGGGGCCAGATCAAAGGTCTTGGAGACCTTTGGGGAGAACCTTGGTTCTATGGATCGAATGTCCCTGCCAAAACTCATGTTGAAATAAAAAGAAATTTCATTTTGCATCTGAGTCACAGCACCAAAAACTAAAAAAATTTAAAAAATAAATGTAATTTCTACTGTCTTAAGAGTTGGGGCTTTTTTTTTCTTTGAGACTGGGTTTCACTCTGTCACTAGGCTGGAGTGCAGTGGCTTGATCTTGGCTCACAGCAGCTTCAACTGCCTGGACTCAAGCAGTCTTCTTCCTTGGCCTCCTGAGCAGCTGAAACTACAGGTGTGTGCCACCATGCCTGGCTAAGGAGTCTGTCATCCAGGCTGGAGTGCAGTGTCGTGATCTTGGCTCACTACAACCTCCACCTTCTGGGATCAAGAGACTCTCCTGCCTCAGCCTCCCAAGTAGCTAGGATTACAGGAATTTGCCACCATGCCTGGCTAATTTTGTATATATATATATTTTTTTTTGAGACGGAGTTTCACTCTTGTTACCCAGGCTGGAGTGCAATGGTATGATCTCGGCTCACTGCAACCTCCACCTTCTGGGTTCAGGCAATTCTCCTGCCTCAGCCTCCTGAGTAGCTGGGATTACTACCATGCCCAGCTAATTTTTGTATTTTTAGTAGAGACAGGGTTTGACCATATTGACCAGGCTGGACTCGAACTCCTGACCTCAAGCGATAACACCCGCCTCAGCCTCCCAAGTGCTACCATTACAGGCCATGAGCCAACACACCCAACCCTGTCATTTTTAAAAGATCATTTCAACAGCACTGTGGTTTTTTTCTTCTGCTGCTGCTGCTGCTGCTGGGCAAGAGTGGAATCAGGAAACCTAGTTAGGAGGCTACTGCAATAATTCAAGGGAAAGATGACAGTGTGCGAGGGTGATTTCTGAATATGCTTTGATGATAAAAGTAGAGCTGTCAGTATTTGCTGATGAAATGGTTGAAAGAGGAGAGAGGGCCGGGCGCCATGGCTCACGTCTGTAATCCCAGCACGTTGGGAGGCCAAGGCAGGTGGATCACAAGGTCAAGAGATCAAGACCATCCTGGTCAACATGCTGAAACCCCGTCTCTACTAAAAATACAAAACATCAGCTGGGCATGGTGGCGCGTGCCTGTAGTCCCAGCTACTCAGGAGGCTGAGGCAGGAGAACTGCCTGAACCCAGGAGGCGGAGGCTGTGGTGAGCCGAGATCGTGCCATTGCACTCCAGCCTGGGTAACAAAAGCGAAAGTCCGTCTCAAAAAAAAAGAAAGAAAGAAAGAAAGGAAAGAAAGAAAGAGGAGAGAGACTGGAGTCAAGGCCTACTCCATAGATTTTAAAATGAGTATTGGGAAAAATGGAGTTGTCATTAAAGTAGGGAAGACTGGGGAGGAGCTGTCAAGAGCACTGGAAATCTGGAACTGGGGTTTGGACACATGAAATCATTGCATCAAGTGGAAATGTATCCAGTAGGCAGTGGAGATACAGACCCGGCGTTTGTGGGAGCCAGTGGGTTGAAGGCATGTAAGGGTTTCATGCTTGGGGAGTTAGCACGTAAGTGATACTGGAAGTCATGGGACGGCACAGGATTATTAACAGTGTGAGTATTCACAAGTTCGGAAAAAAAAGTATGAATGTATGGAAGAGAGGGGTCACTCTGTCTCTTATTATCCCACCCACTGGGGTGACCCTGTGAGCCACACCACACAGGTACATACACACACAGACACGTACACACACTGTCACAGAAGGGCAAAGGGGGTTGGCGAGAGCTACACAGAGCAGATCCTATTGCTTCAGAAACCCATGCCGCCTGCGCCCCTTCCCTGTGGCCTTCCTGGGTGCTGTAGGGACAGCAGATCCCTCTGGGCCAGCAGGGCAAGGAGACTGGCAGGAGGAGCTGGCTGCGAGGCCTCTTGAGAGCAGGGGCAGGCAGAGAAGAACCTCATCCAGAAGCAGGGGTGGGGCAGGTCCGGATGGAGTGCCTGCCTCCTTCCCCCACTGCCCCACACAAAGCTCCAAGAACTCCAGCAGGCTCCTGTCTGTTTCCACTCCTCAGGCTTTCTGTAGTCATGTCCCTGCCCACTCCAAAGGCCATCCCCCTCACCCTTCCCTCCCTCTCAGACCCAGCTGAATCCCTCCCTGGGTACTGCCCCCTCCTGGGGCACTCCTGCCCCCTTCCTCTGCTTGCATCCTCACCTAGCCTCTTATCTGTTCACTCTTTCTCCCCTGCACCAGAGCTCCACAGAAGCTAAGAGAGTGGCTCTACAGCCCTACTGGCCCCTATCAATGACTCCTGCCACCCTGGGACCTTCCCCTGGGCTCAGAAAGGACAGGCCACTGTAGCAAACCAGCCAGGCCTATAGCCCCAGCTGGACCTCCTGGTGAGGCAGCTTCCCAGAGAGTGGAGATCCTTCAGTCCTCTGGGCAGAGCAGGGTGAGCGGGGCCGTCTCCCTTTGATTCATTTAGCCCTCTTTCGTCTTTACACGTTTGTGAAATGTGACAGTAGTCATACTGCTATTCGTTCTAAGAGTCCTTGCTGGCTATTAAGACCTGTATGCTAGCACTCTCAGGCATTATCTCAACCCTTACTAAAACCCATTAGATAGGTATTTTTATAACCATTTTACAGATAAGAAAGACTATAAGGGCCGGACATGGTGGCTCAGGCCTGTAATCCCAGCACTTTGGGAGGCTGAGGAGAGTGGATCACTAAGGCCAGGTGTGGTGGGTTACACCTGTAATTTCAGCAGTCTGGGAAACTGAGGTAGCCAGATCACAAGGTCAGGGGTTCAAGATCAGCCTGGCCAATAGGGTGAAACCCTGTCTCTACTAAAAATACAAAAATTAGCTGGGTGTGGTGGCATGCCTGTAGTCCAGCTACCAGAGAAGCTGAGGCAGAAGAATCGCTTGAACCCGACAGGTGGAGGTTGCGTGAGCTGAGACTGCACCACTGCACTCCAGCCTGGGCAACAGAGCGAGATTCCATCCCCTCTCCCCCAGAAAAAAAGCCAGGTGTGGTGGCTCATGCCTGTAATTTCAGCACTTGGGAAGCCGAGGAGGGCAGATCATGAGGTCAGGAATTTGAGACCAGCCTGGCCAATATGGTGAAACCCCATCTCTACTAAAAATTCAAAATTTAGCTGGGCGTGGTGGCACATGCCTGTGATCCCAGTTACTCGGAAGTCTGAGGCAGGAGAATCGCTTGAATCCTGGAGGTGGAGGTTGCAGTGAGCCAAGGTTCACTCCAGCCTGGGTAACAAGAGTGAAACTGTGGATCAAAGAATAATTTAAAAAAAAAAAAGACTCGAGGAAAGCAAGTAATGTGCCTGAGGTCTCCTGGCTAATGTGGTCCAGGTCACAACCTGACTCTACCCAACCCAGGTCCCACCTAACTCCTCCTGCAGATGCCCTTTGGGTATCCAGAGACTATGTCTGGACTTGGCTGTGGACTTGAGGGGTGACCCTGGGCTGGCTTCTTTCTGGACCTCAGTTTCTGAACCTCAGTTTCTGAGTTGGTCGGTTGGTCAGTTGATTGGATTGATTGATTGACAGGGTCTCACTCTGTAGCCAAGGCTGGAGGGCAGTGGCCTGATCATGCTCCCCGCAGCTTCCAACCCCTGAGCTCAAGGAATGATGCCACTGTGGTCATTTTAAAGTGTTTTATTTTTGTAGAGATGGCGGGGGGGGGGGGTGGTCTCACTATCTTGCTCAAGCTGGTCTCGAACTCTTGGGCTCAAGCGATCCTCCTGCCTCCACATCCCAAAGTGCTGTGATTACAGGCGACAGCCATCGCACATAGTCGCGCAGGTATACCGGGCTAAGGCGATCGGTCTTAATTCGCCATCCACAGCCGCCACTGCTGCCTTATCCCTAGGGACCACACAGACCCAGGGGACAAAGGAGGGCGCAAGACAGCGACTGAGGGAGCCTCTACTGCGGGGCGGCCAGAGTATCACCGAGCTCAGGGTCCCCCACCCCACCGGCCCCGGCCCCGGCCTCGGCCTCTGCTGGCTCTTTGGGGAACACATTGCGGTGCATGGCGGCGACGTAACTGGAGCCGCTGGGGTCGTCCAGGCGCATCTGCTGCAGGGGCAGGAAGCGCTCGGTGGTGAAGTAGCGCAGGGCCGGCTTCGGGGCGCGCAGAGCGGTGAGGAAGACCTGAGGCGGCGGGAAGGGAGCTCTGGCCCCGGCTGTGCACCGGAGGGCGCACCGTCCCTGCTCCGCTCCCAGAGTCCGGCCCTGCGCTCACCTCCACCACCTCCTCCGGGTGCTGCGCGGCCTCGCGGAAGATCTCTTTGTTGTGCTGGAGGTATTGGTGGAAGAGGCGGCGGGTCCGGGTGTCCGTGCGGTCCAGCATCCAGCCGGGGCCGCCCAACACCTTCTGCATGAAGGGCGTGTGCACCGGGCCGCACTCGATCAGGCTCACGCTGTCGGCCAGAGAGCGGCAAGTGGGCAGGGGCGACGCGAGCCAGGCGCCAGCCCCAGCCCCGGCCCGGGCCCCAGCCCCATTCATAGCCCGGACCCCGACCCCGCCGCTGAGCAGCACCACTGTACCACGAAGCGAGGCAGAAAGGGCGCTGGGAATAACCAGAGCATTTGAAAAGCGCGTTCCTGCCCGAGCAGCCCTCCCACATCCATCTGAGCATGCGAGGGAGCCCTGGTGTCAGGATTTGACTCTGGCGGGGTCCCTGGCCGCTGTGCGACCTCGGGTGGGTCACCTAACCTCTCTGGGCCCAAGCTTCTGCATGACAATACCGACATTTCAGCAGCCAGGTCAGCAGATGGCACAACGCATGCCATGCGCCCAGCCCAAGTGCCTGGCACACAGCAAATGTAAACCGGGCAGGGAGGGTCGGGGATATCACCCCAGAGTGGCTCCCGCAAGACGGGGTGCTTGGAGTCTCTAGATCAGAGTTCAGGGGGTTCGCGGGGCGAGGGGAAGAGGGTGTTTACTCACTGGACCCCAAAGGGCGGCAGCAGAACCGCCAGACTCTCACATAAGCCTTCCAGCGCAAACTTGCTGGCGCAGTAAACGTCATTGAAGGGCAGACCTTGGTGGTGGGAGAAGAGGTTCCTGAGGCTCAGCGACCAGGGGGCCATCCCCAGGCAGACGGTACCCCTCCAAGCTGACTGCCCCTCCCCGCAGAGCCTGCCTTCAAGGCTCAGCTCCGCCCGTGAAGAATCTGGAGCTGCAGCCCTGTACCTGCCACTCACCCATCAGTCCTCCCATGCTCCCGGTCACCAACACGCGACCGGAACCGCGCCGCTTCATCTCTGGCAGGAAGGCCTGCAGCATCCGCACCGTCCCTGCCACATTCACATCCAGCACAGAGCCCACGGCGTCCTCCCCCAGCGCCTCCAGCGGCCCCAGCAGGCCCTGGCCCGCGTTACACACTGCGGAGACAGAGGCCGGAGCAGCCTCAGCATCACCCTCAGCCCCACCTGTGCCCTCATGCTCCCTGCGCCTCGGGACATGGTGGTTTGAACACAGGGTAAAGAAGGCTCCTAGGAGCCCAAGTGTTTCTGGAGGCTCACCCAGTATGTCCACGCGGCCCTCGGTCACGCATGCCTGGGCATTGGCCACGGATTTTGAGTCCCTTACGTCCAGCTGCAATGTCTCCAGGGAGTCCCGAGGGCACCCCTGGGCCCTGGCTGCCTCCCACAGCTGGCCCTGTGTTTTCAGGTCCCTCATGGTGGCGTACACTGGAGGTTAGGGGAGAGGAGAAAGATCTGACTTCCCTTCTGACCTCCAAGGGCTCCTCCCTTCTCTCCATCCCTGTCCCTACCTATCTATACCTTTGAAGCTCTGAGATGGGTCCGACGCCAGTCGTACGGCCAAGTGTAGGCCGATGCCTGAGGAACAGCCAGTGATCAGCACCACTGTGCAAGCCATGGTGAGACTCTGGGGAGAGGCTGGGGCTCTGGGCTGGATATCACCTGCTCCGCCCCACCCTGCCTGCGGGCCCCCACCTCTTGTTGTGTCTCCCACGCAATCTCAAGGATAAGCCCTCCTGCGGGTCCCTGGCCTGCTCTCCCCACCCTGTTCTGAGTCAAAACAGACAAGAGCCCACTGCTTGGAACACCAAACTGTCCTGGTTGCTGCTCAGAGGGAGGGAAGGCTTTACAAGCAGGTGTGGGTTCCCATGTGGGCACAGACTGGCACCCCGAGCAGATTCCCCTGGGCATGCCTCTGGGCCACAGGAGCAATGACAGTGACTGGAGTTTGCTGCAGAGGCTGTGAAAGGAAAGGCATTGGGAGGTTGGAGTTGATTGTATATATGTTGGTTTCGTCCACAGTTCCTAGCTCATAACTCACATGACCATGGTTACGATCTTTCACTGTAATCTTGGGGCGCCTCAGGACTCAGAAAATAGCCTCTCCTCTTCCGACCTTCTCGTGTCCTCTTTTCACCTGCCCAAGGCAGGACTCTAATCTGATGTGGGTTGTAGGATCCTCATTCCAGAGTGGGTCCTTGCCCCACACCATGGAGAAAGGAATGCTGCACAAAGGCCGGAAGAATCTGGACCGGCCTTGCTGGGCTTAGATCAGATACTTTTTGTCCAAACACATTTTGACAGTTGTCCATGCTTCAATCATGAAGCCAACGAAGTTCTCCATAAAGGCCCAAAGGACAGGCTTCGGGGAGCTTCTGGGAGCCGAAGGTGTGGAGGCTGAGGGGAAGGTGAAGAACTTATCTGTGTGCCCAGAGGGTGATGTAACCCTAGCTCTATGGAGATAGAAGCTCCAGCTCTGGACCCTTCCAGGCCCCCCTGTCTGCATCTCTTCATATGGCTGTTTATTTCTATCCTTTAAAATATCCTTCGAGGCTGGGCACAGTGGCTCATGCTATGATGCCAGCAATTTTGGAGGCTGAGGCAAGGGGATTGCTCAAGCCCAGGAGGTCAAGACCAACTAGGGCAACAGAGTGAGACCTGTCTCTGCAAAAAATACAAAAAAATTTACCTGGGCATGATGGGGTGTGCCTGGAGTCCCAGCTACTTGGGAGGGTGGAGTATTGAGGCAAGAGAATAGCTTGAGCTGGGCCAGTGGCAGGGGTTGGGGACAATCAAGGCTACAGTGAGCCGAGATTGTGTCACTGCACTCCAGGCTGGGTAACAGAGCCAGACCCTACCACTGCACTCACTCTAGTTGACAGAGTAGAACCCTGTCTCCAAAAAAAAAAAAAAAAAGAATAAAGAAAAAACATTTTCCTCCATAATAAACCAGTAAACATAATAAGAGTTTCCCAGGCCGGGCACGGTGGCTCACGCCTATAATCCCAGCATTTTGGGAGGCCGAGGCGGGTGGATCATGAGGTCAAGAGATCAAGACCATCCTGGCCAACATGGTGAAACCCTGTCTCTACTAAATATAAAAAATTAGCTGGGCATGGTGGCACGTGGCTGTAATCCCAGCTACTTGTGAGGCTGAGACAGGAGATTCATTTAAACCCAGGAGGCAGAGGTTGCGGTGAGCCGAGAATGTGCCATTGCACTCCAGCCTGGGCAACAAGAGCGAAACTCCGTCTCAAAAAAATAAATAAATAAATAAATAAACAGGGATGTGGCCGGCCAAAGTGACTCACACTTGTAATCCCAGCACTTTGGGAGGCCACCCCATGTGAATCACTTGAGATCAGGAGTTCAAGACTAGTCTGGCCAAGATGGTGAAACCCCATCTCTATTAAAATTACAAAAATTAGCCTGGCATGGTGGCACACACCTAGCTATGTGGTAGGTTGAGACAGGAGAATTGTTTGAACCTGGGAAACAGAGGTTGCAGTAAGCCAAGATCGCACCACTGAACTCTAGCCTAGATGATAGAGCAAGACTACGCTTCAGGAAAAAAAAAAATTAGCCAGGCATGGTGGCATGCCTGTAGTCTCAGCTGCTCGGGAGGCTGAGGAAGGAGACTCTCTTGAACCTGGGAGGTGGAGATTGCAGTGAGCCGAGATTGCCACACTGCACTCCAGCCTGGTAACAGAGCAAGACTCCGTCTCAAAACAAAAACAAAAACAATAAACCAATGGAGCTTCTGCTGCAGGTCTAAGGTAGGGCCTGAGATTTGCTGTCTCAGCTCAGGGTGCTGCTGCTGCTGGTTTTGGGTCACACTTGGAGCAGCGCTCAAGAAAGCTGGCAGGAGTGGAAATCTGTAATTGGGGTTTCCAGAAGTTCACTGCATCAAGTGGAAATGTATCTAGTAGGCAGTGGAGATACAGACCCGGCGTTTGTGGGAGCCAGTGGGTTGAAGGCATGTAAGGGTTTCATGCTTGGGGGTTATCGGCACATAAGTGGTATTGAAAGTCATGGGACGGCACAGGATTATTAACAGTGTGAGTATTCACAAGTTCGGAAAAAAAAGTATGAATGTATGGAAGAGAGGGGTCACTCTGTCTCTTATTATCCCACCCACTGGGGTGACCCTGTGAGCCACACCACACAGGTACATACACACACAGACACGTACACACACTGTCACAGAAGGGCAAAGGGGGTTGGCGAGAGCCACACAGAGCAGATCCTATTGCTTCAGAAACCCATGCCACCTGTGCCCCTTCCCTGTGGCCTTCCTGGGTGCTGTAGGGACAGCAGATCCCTCTGGGCCAGCAGGGCAAGGAGACTGGCAGGAGGAGCTGGCTGCGAGGCCTCTTGAGAGCAGGGGCAGGCAGAGAAGAACCTCATCTGGAGGCGGAGGCGGGGGCAGGTCAGGGTGGAGTGCCTGCCTCCTTCCCCCTACAAAGCTCCAAGAGTTCCAGCAGGCTCCTGTCTGTTTCCACTTCCCAGGCTTTCTGTGGTCATGTCCCTGCCCACTCCAAAGGGCCATCCTCCTCACCCTTCCCTCCCTCCCAGCCCCAGCTGAATCCCTCCCTGGGTACTGCCCCCTTCCTCTTCCTGCATCCTCACCTCCTCACCTAGCCTCTTATTTATTTATTTATTTATTTATTTATTTTTTGAGACGGAGTTTCACTCTTGTTACCCAGGCTGGAGTGCAATGGCGCGATCTCGGCTCACTGCAACCTCCGCCTCCTGGGTTCAGGCAATTCTCCTGCCTCAGTCTCCTGAGTAGCTGGGATTACAGGCACGCACCACCGTGCCCAGCTAATATTTTTGTATTTTTAGTAGAGATGGGGTTTCACCATGTTGACCAGGATGGTCTCGATCTCTTGACCTCGTGATCCACCCACCTCGGCCTCCCAAAGTGCTGGGATTACAGGTGTGAGCCACCACGCCCAGAAACCTAGCCGGTTCACTCTTCCTCCCCTGCACCAGAGCTCCAAAGAAGCTAAGAGAGTAGCTCTACAGCCCTACTGGCCCCTATCAATGACTCCTGCCAACCTGGGACCTTCCCCTGGGCTCAGAAAGGACAGGCCACTGTAGCAAACCAGCCAGGCCTATAGCCCCAGCTGGACCTCCTGGTGAGGCAGCTTCCCAGAGAGTGGAGATCCTTCAGTCCTCTGGGCAGAGCAGGGTGAGCGGGGCCATCTCCCTTTGATTCATTTAGCCCTCTTTCTTCTTTACACGTTTGTGAAATGTGACAGTAATCATACTGCTATTCGTTCTAAGAGTAGAACGAATATGTTTGATTAATGTACTTCTGACTCCCACTGGAATTTTATTTAACCTATATTATATATACCATAATACCTTTCTAAAATCTGAAATATTTTGAATTCCAAAACATAACTGCCTCAACACTGTTAGATAAGGGTATATGGATCTGTATTATTACCTTCATTGTACAGATGAGGAAACTGAGGCATAGAGCAATTAAATAGGCTGCCCAGAGCTACACAGAAGTAGAGTCGATGGCCCAGGTATGGTGGCTCATGCCTGTAATCCCAGCACTTTGGGAGGCTGAGGCTGGTGGATCACCTGAGGTCAGGAGTTGAAGACCAGTCAGGCCAACATGATGAAACCCCATCTCTACTAAAAATACAAAAATTAGCTAAGCATGGTGACAAGTGCCTGTAATGCCAGCTACTCGGGAGGCTGAGGCAGGAGAATTGCTTGAACCAGGGAGGCAGAGGTTGTAATGAGCCCTGATCACACCATTGCACTACAGCCTGGGCAACAAGAGTGACACTCTGACTCAAAAAAAAAAAAGAAAGAAAGAAAAGACTCAGAGAAAGCAAGGAACGTGCCTGACTGAGTTCTTCTGGCTAATGGGGTCCAAGTCACAACCTGACTCTACCCAACCCAAGTCCCACCTAACTCCTCCTGCAGATGCCCTTTGGGTATCCACAGGCTATGTCTGGACTTTGCTATGGACTTGAGGGTTGACCCTGGGCTGCCTTCTTTCTGGACCTCAGTTTCTGACTTGGTCCGTTGGTTAGTTGGTTGATTTGATTGATGGACTGACAGGTCTCACTCTGCCGCCAAGGCTGGAGTACAGTGGCCCGATCATGCTCCCTGCAGCCTTCAACTCCTGAGCTCAAGGAATGATGCCACAGTGGTCATTTTTGTAGAAATAAGGGTCTCACTATGTTGCTCAGGCTGGTCTCGAACTCCTGGGCTCAAACAATCCTCCTGCCTCCACATCCCAAAGTGCTGTGATTACAGGCGACAGCCATCGCACATAGTCGCGCAGGTATACCGGGCTAAGGCGATCGGTCTTAATTTGCCATTCACAGCCGCCACTGCTGCCTTATCCCTAGGGACCACACAGACCCAAGAGACAAAGGAGGGTGCAAGACAGCGGCTGAGGGAGCCTCTACTAAGGGGTGGCCAGAGCACGGCCGAGCTCAGGGTCCCCCACCCCACCGGCCCCGGCCCCGGCCTCGGCCTCTGCGGGCTCTTTGGGGAACACATTGCGGTGCATGGCGGCGACGTAACTGGAGCCGCTGGGGTCGTCCAGGCGCATCTGCTGCAGGGGCAGGAAGCGCTCGGTGGTGAAGTAGCGCAGGGCCGGCTTCGGCGCGCGCAGAGCGGTGAGGAAGACCTGAGGCGGCGGGAAGGGAGCTCTGGCCCCGGCTGTGCACCGGAGGGCGCACCGTCCCTGCTCCGCTCCCAGAGTCCGGCCCTGCGCTCACCTCCACCACCTCCTCCGGGTGCTGCGCGGCCTCGCGGAAGATCTCTTTGTTGTGCTGGAGGTATTGGTGGAAGAGGCGGCGGGTCCGGGTGTCCGTGCGGTCCAGCATCCAGCCGGGGCCGCCCAACACCTTCTGCATGAAGGGCGTGTGCACCGGGCCGCACTCGATCAGGCTCACGCTGTCGGCCAGAGAGCGGCAAGTGGGCAGGGGCGACGCGAGCCAGGCGCCAGCCCTAGCCCCGGCCCCAGCCCCAGCCCGGGCCCGGGGCCCCAGGTCGGCCCGGTGCCCAGCCCCATTCATAGCCCGGACCCCGACCCCGCCGCCGAGCAGCACCACTGCACCGCGAAGTGAGGCAGAAAGCTCGCTGGGAATAACCAGAGCATCTGAAAAGTGGGTTCCTGCCCGAGCAGCCCTCCTACATCTATCCGAGCCTGTGAGGGAGCCCTGGTGTCAGGATTTGACTCTGGTGGGGTCCCTGGTCACTGTGTGACCTCGGGTCGGTGCGCTAACCTTTCTGGGCCCAAGCTTCCGCATGACAATACCGACACTTCAGCAGCCAGGTCAGCAGATGGCACAACGCATGCCATGCGCCCAACCCAAGTGCCTGGCAAACAGCAAATGTGAACCGGGCAGGGAGGGTCGGGGATATCGCCCCAGAGTGGCTCCCGCAAGACGGGGTGCTTGGAGTCTCTAGGTCAGAGTTCAGAGGGTTTCCGGGGCAGGGGAAGGGGATGTTTACTCACTGGACCCCAGCAGAACCTCCAGACTCTCGCATAAGCCTTCCAGAGCAAACTAGCTGGCGCAGTAAACGTCACTGAAGGGAGACCTTGGTGGTTCCCGAGGCTCAGCAGCCAGGGGGCCATCCCCAGACAGACGGCGCCCCTCCAAGCTGACTGCCCCACCCCGCAGAGCCTGCCTTCAAGGCTCAGCTCCACACTCGAAGAATCTAGAGCTGCGGCCCTGTACCTGCCATTCACCCATCAGTCCTCCCATGCTCCCGGTCACCAACATGCGCCCCGAACCGCGCAGCTTCATCTCTGGCAGGAAAGCCTGCAGCATCTGCACCTTCCCTGCCACGTTCACATCCAGCACAGAGCCCATGGCGTCCTCCCCCAGCGCCTCCAGCGGCCCCAGCAGTTCCTGGCCCGCGTTACACACTGTGGGGACTGAGGCTGGAGCAGCCTCAGCATCACCCTCAGCCCCGCCTGTGCCCTCGTGCTCCCTGGGCTTTGGGACTTGGTGGTTTGAACGCAGGGTAAAGAAGGCTCCTAGGAGCCCAAGTGTTTCTGGAGGCTCACCTAGTATGTCCACGCGGCCCTCGGTCACGCATGCCTGGGCATCGACCACAGATTTTGAGTCACTTACGTCCAGCTGCAACGTCTCCAGGGAGTTCTGAGGGCACCCCTGGGTGCTGGCTGCCTCTCACAGCTGGCCCTGTGTTTTCAGGTCCCTCATGGCGGCGTACACTGGAGGTTAGGGGAGAGGAGGAAGATCTGACTTCCCTTCTGGCCTCCAAGGGCTCCTCCCTTTTTTGTTTTCTTGAGACGGAGTTTCACCCTTTTTGCTCAGGCTGGAGCGCAGTGGCGCGATCTCGGCTTACTGCAACCTCCGCCTCCCCGGTTCAAGCGATTCTCCTGCCTCAGCCTCCCAAGTAGTTGGGACTACAGGTGTGCACCACCATGTCCAGCTAATTTTTGTATTTTTAGTAGAAATGCATTTCACCATGTTGGCTACAATGTTCTCCAGCTCTTGACCTCATGATCTGCCCACTTTGGCCTCCCAATGTACTGGGCTTACAGGCGTGAACCACCACACCCAGCCGGCTCCTCCCTTACCTCCATCCCTGTCCCTCCCTATCTATACCTATGAAGTTATGTGATGGGTCCAATGCCAGGCTGGAGTGCACTGGTGCGATCTCACCAAGTGCAGGCTGATGCCGGAGGAACAGCTGGTGATGAGCACCATGGTGTGGACCATGGTGAGACTGTGGGGAGAAGCTGGGGCTCTGTGCTGGGAAGGAGGGGGTGGTCTCATGGGTCTGCTCCGCCCCACCCCGCCCGCGGGCCCCCACCTCTTGTTGTGTCTCCCACGCAATCTCAAGGATAAGCCCTCCTGCGGGTCCCTGGCCTGCTCTCCCCACCCTGTTCTGAGTCAAAACAGACAAGAGCCCACTGCTTGGAACACCAAACTGTCCTTGTTGCTGCTCAGAGGGAGGGAAGGCTTTACAAGCAGGTGTGGGTTCCCATGTGGGCACGGACTGGCGCCCTGGGCAGATTCCCCTGGGCATGCCTCTGGGCCACAGGAGCAATGACAGTGACCGGAGTTTGCTGCAGAGGCTGTGAAAGGAAAGGTGGGGGTCAGGCGCGGTGGCTCACACTGTAATCCCAGCACTTTGGGAGGCCGAGGCGGGTGAATCACAAGGTCAAGAGATCAAGACCATCCTGGTCAACATGGTGAAACCCCGTCTCTACCAAAAATACAAAAAATTAGCTGGGCATGGTGGTGCGTGCCTGTAATCCCAGCTACTCAGGAGGCTGAGGCAGGAGAATTGCCTGAACCCAGGAGGTGGAGGTTGCGGTGAGCCGAGATCGCGCCATTGCACTCCAGCCTGGGTAACAAGAGCGAAACTGTCTCAAAAAAAAAAAAAAAAAGAAAGAAAGGAAAGGCATTGGGAGGTTGGAGTTGATTGTATATATGTTGGTTTCGTCCACAGTTCCTAGCTCATAACTCACATGACCACGGTTACAATCTTTCACTGTAATCTTGGGGCGCCTCGGGACTCAGAAAACAGCCTCTCCTCTTCCGACCTTCTCGTGTCCTCTTTTCACCTGCCCAAGGCAGGACTCTAATCTGATGTGGGTTGTAGGATCCTCATTCCAGAGTGGGTCCTTGCCCCACACCATGGAGAAAGGAATGCTGCACAAAGGCCGGAAGAATCTGGACCGGCCTTGCTGGGCTTAGATCAGACCCTTTTTGTCCAAGCATTTTCACAGTTGTCCATGCTTCAATCATGAAGCCAACGAAGTTCTCCATAAAGGCCCAAAGGACATGGTTCTGGGAGCCGAAGGTGTGGAGGCTGATGGAAAGGTGAAGAACTCATCTGTGTGCCCAGAGGGTGATGTAACCCTAGCTCTACGGAGACAGAAACTCCAGCTGTGGACCCTTCCAGGGCCCCCTGTCTGCATCTCTTCATACGGCTGTTTCCTTTTTTTTTTTTTTTTTTGAGATGAAGTCTCACTCTGTCACCCAGGCTGGAGTGCAGTGGTACAATCTCAGCTCACTGCAACATCAGCCTCCTGGGTTCAAGCGATTCTCCTGCCTCAGCCTCCCAAGTAGCTGGGACTACAGGCGCATGCCACCACACCCAGATAATTTTTGTATTTTTAGAAGCAACGGGGTTTCCATGATGGCCAGGATGGTCTTGATCTCTTGACCTCATGATCCACCTGACTCGGCCTCCCAAAGTGCTGGGATTATAGGCGTGAGCCACTACACCCAGCCCATATGGCTGTTTATTTCTATCCGTTAAAATATCCTTCAAGGCTGGGTGACTCATGCCTGTAATCTCAGCACTTTTGGAGGCTGAGGCAAGGGAACTGCTAGAGCCCAGGAGTTCAAGACCAGTCAGGGCAACAGAGGGAACCCACATCTCTGCAAAAAATACAAAAAACTTAGCTGGGCATGGTGGTGTGTGCCTGGAGTCCCAGCTACTGGGGGTGGGTGGGGTGCTGAGGCCAGGGGGTGGAGGGGAAATCGAGGCTGTCTCAAAAAAAAATTTTTTTCTTAAAAAAAGAAAAAAAAAATCCTCCCTAATAAACCAGTACACATAATAATGGTTTTCCTGTGTTTTGTGGGCCACTGTAGCAAATTAGTTAAATCCAAAGAGGGGAAGGGGGCCATGGAAACTCCAACTTGAAGCCACTCCATCAGAAGTTTCAGGGACCAGGACTTGTGACTGATGGGGAATGAGGGGGTGGTCTCATGGGTCTGCGCCCTAACTCTGTGGAATCTGACGTTGTCTTTGGTAAATTACATTGGAACTGAATTGAAGGACACCCAGCTGATGTCCACTGCTTGGCGCATGGAGACAATCCTCCAAATATTTCATCACATAGGTCTTCTGTGTTGGTGACCGTTGTTGTGGCACGACAGCAAAGAAAAAACAAAACACAGTTTGAAAAAAGGTTTTCCTGCTAGTCATGGTGGCTCACGCTTGTAATCCCAGCACTTTGGGAGGCCACGGCAGGTGGATCATTTGAGGTCAGGAGTTCAAGACCATCCTGGCCAAAATGGTAAAACCCCATCTCTATTAAAAATACAAAAATTAGCTGGGCATGGTGGCAGACACTTGTAATCCCAGCTATGTGGAAGGTTGAGGCAGGAGAACTGCTTGAACCCAGGAGGCAGAGGTTGTAGTAAGCTGAGATTGCTCCACTGAACTCTAGCCTGGGTGAGGGTAAGACTCTGTCTCAGGGAAGAAAAAAAACATTAGCCAGGCGTTGGCGATGCATACCTATAGTCCCAGCTACCCAGGAGGCCATTGCCGTGCCACATGGTGCCATTGTACTCCAGCCTGGGCAACAGAGCAAGACTCTATTTAAAAAAAAAAAAGGGGGGGTGGCATGAGGCAAGGGATGGGAGAACAGGTCCACCCCAGGGGCCATGCTATAGCCCTGAGTCCTCCCAAGCGTGGCAGCAGTGACCTCATTCTGGCAGACCCAGTAACTCATCAGTTTAAGTGGATAGAAAACAGTACTTTAATCCCACACTTTGGGTGGTGGTGAAGGGCAGCTCACTTCCCTCCAATTCCCCCGAGGCCAGACTCACCAGCAGGCCGTGGGGCCTCCTCCCAGGCCTGGGATACCCTGTGATGCTTGTCCAACTCCAGGCCCTGGAAACCTGCCCTGGCCTGGAGTTAGCAGAAAGCAAGGCCCAGGGGTGGCGAATCTATCCCCAAGAGCCAGCCACCCACCGGGGGTAATATTTGAGGAAGATCTTCTTGGCCAGGTCCACAGTGTCTCCTCGCGGCTGGCTGGGATACCTCTGCTTGCTGAGGACAAAGGCCTGCTCCAGTTGGAAGACATTTTTGTCAAACTGGTGCTGTTGGAAAGGGATGCCCTGGGCCACACTGGCAGCCAGCGCCTCCAGGAAGAGGCGCCAGCGAGGGGCGTAGTAGTGGGCCACCAGCCCCGCCAGCTGCTTGTTGGCGTAGTCCAGGATGTTGCCTTCTGGCCCCCATAGGGTCAGCTGATAGCGGCTGTTCTGCTCATAGAAATCAGCCTCGGCCTCACTGACCGCCACAGCTCTGGCCTGTTCCAGCCAGCTGCCCAGCAAGAAGTGGCTGTCACTAGCCAGTACCTCATCCAGCGCCGGCAGCAGCTCATAGGCCAGAATGCCTCCAGCCCTCAATAGGGAACCCAGCTCCTTGCTCAGGTAGGCGCTCCTCGCCTCCTCGTAGTACAAGCTGACCAGCTCCTGCACTGCCTGCCGAGTGACGTCCAGCAGGTCGTAGCGGAAGGTGGGGCTGGCAGCCAGGGTGGCAGCAGCTGAGAGCAGCAGCCGCCAAGACTCAAACACATCAGATCGGTTGTACCAGATGGTGGTATTCATCTGTAGGGATGGCCGCCTGACCAGCGGGCTGTGATTGTGGCCCCTGCAGGCCTCCCCGGAGCAATTGTACACACTCCTGAGTAGGAGCCTCCACGCTGCCCCTGTGTCCGGGTGGGAGACCCCATACCGCTGGGCAGCAAAGCTGGTCACCCAGGCCGCCAAATCTGGCACTGGGTCCTTTCGCCAGCTCAGCTCAGCCATGAGGGAATAGACCACTTCGTTCTGGCTGATGCCCTCGGGGGCCATGCCGGTGCCTACCATGGTGGAGTTGGGGAAGAGGCGGGCAGCTTCTGGGCCTCGGTTCACGGCCTCCAGGGCTCCAAACAGACCATGGTTGCCCCCGAAGTTGTGCAGCATGCACCAGATGAAGGGCTGGCCCTGGAAGGAGGCGGTGCGGATGTATACAGGCTGACTCTCAGCAAACAGGTCCAGAACCAGCAGGCGGCCACGGGGCACAGCTCCCAGCACAGCCCTGACCTGGGCAGGCCCCCAGAACTGGGGCTGGTGCTGGAAGAGCCAGCCTTGGAGCAGCCACACAGCATCAGTATCCACTGTGGTCAGGAGGTGGGGGGACACAGAAGAGGAGTGATGAGAGGAAAGGGGCCAGCGAATGTTCACCCCACTCTATGGACGACTCTGTCTATACCGGGGCATGCCTTTGCACGAGCCCCACCAGCGGGACGCTCCATCCCACATATGCTGCCCCATCCCCATCTCTTCCCCCTGAAAATTCTGGGACAGGGTTCAGCAAGCTTCAGGGAACATCAGAGTTACCCAGAGAGCTCCTTCCTTCCCTCCTTCCTTCCCTCCTTCCCTCCTTCCCTCCTTCCCTCCTTCCCTCCTTCCCTCCTTCCCTCCCTCCCTCCCTCCCTCCCTCCCTCCTTCCCTCCTTCCTTCCTTCCTTCCTTCCGAGATGGAGCCTTGCTCTGTAGCCTAGGTTGGAGTGCAATGGTGTGACCTCAGCTCACTGCAATCTCTGCCTCCCAGGTCTGGGTTAAACAATTCTCCTGCCTCAGCTCTGAGTAGCTGGGATTACAGGTGCTCATGACCACGCCCAGGTAATTATTGTATTTTTAGTAGAGACAGGGTTTCGCCATGTTGGCCAAACTGGCCTTGAACTCCTGACCTCGTGATCTGCCCACCTCAGCCTCCCAAAATGCTGAGATTACAGGCGTGAGCCACTGTGCCTAACCTAATTTTTAATTTTTTTTAGATGGACTTTTGCTCTTGTTGCCCAGGCTGCAGTGCAATGGCGTGATCTCTACTCACTGCAAACTCTACCTCCCAGGTTCAGGGGATTCTCCTGCCTCAGCCTCCAGACTAGCTGGGATTACAGGCATGTGCCACCATGCCTGGCTAATTTTGTATTTTTAGTAGAGACGGGGTTACTCCATGTTGGTCAGGCTGGTCTCAAACTCCCGACGTCAGGTGTTCTATCCACCTCGGCCACCCAAAATACTGGAATTACAGGCATGAGCCACCGCATCTGGCCCAGGGCTCCTTAAAACATGGAGCTTTCTGGCCGGGCGCAGTGGCTCACGTCTGTAATCCCAGCACTTTGGGAGGCCAAGATGGGCAGATCATCTGAGGTCAGGAGTTTGAGACCAGCCTGGCCAACATGGTGAAACCCCATCTCTACTGAAAATACAAAAATTAGCCGGGTATGGTGGCACGTGCCTGTAATCCCAGCTACTTGGGGGGCTGAGGCAGGAGAATCGCTTGAACCCGGGAGGCGGAGGTTGTGAAGAGCCAAGATGGCGCCACTGCACTCCAGCCTGGGTGACAGAGCGAGACTGTCTCAAAAACAAAACAAAACAAAACAAAATGGAGCTTCTGCTTCAGGTCTGGGGAAGGGCCCGAGAATTTGCAGTCTCACAGCTCGGGGTGCTGCTGCTGCTGGTTTTGGGTCACACCTGGAGCAGCGCTGCTCAAGAAAGGCTGAGCTGGTCTGTTCCCTTCCTGGCCAACACAGAGGCCTCACCACTAACTCATTCCTGACTTGGGCGCCCTCTGCTCCTCCTTGTAAGTGGCAGAAGCAGCCCTGGCCTCACGGTTTTGTAGCAGGATGGGCACTTACCGCCTTGAGGCATATCCGCTCACCTCCTGCCGGCAGTGCCGACCTCAGCGACCACGCGAAGACCAAACAAAACCCTTGTTCCTAGCTAGACCTTAGTGGCCTTCACTCTGGGCCAGGCGTTAGTCTACCTATGAGGTAGTCCCATTTTACAGGGGAAGCAACTGAGACACTGGGAGGGAGGTCATGAGTCATAAGCCACACGTCCAGGAAACAAGAGTGCCATGTGTGACCCAGGTTGTTGGCCTCCAGAGCTCACCTCTCAACCACAGTGGGATTCACTGAGACGACGCGTACGTACAAGCACTCAGTAAACTGTAAAGTGCTGTGTGTTACGGCGAGGCATTATTCCAGTCCCTCTGCCCAACCCCTACTGACATCTGCTACCCCCTTCTTTACGAGGGTCTGGGAGGCTCTCCCTCCTCCCGCAGGCACTGTACCTGCAATCATGGCCTCATAGACGGCAGCAGTGGCTGCAGCAAGGTAGGAGGGCTCCGAGGAGGGCGGCTGCATCTCGTTGAAAGTGTCGGCCCCATAGATATGATCCGTGCCAAACTCTTTAGTCAGCTCTCGCAGGAAGAGGCTCCCGAGGATGGGGAATATGGGGTCTTCTGGAGCCAGAAGAAAGGAGCAGGAGTAGGAGCAGTTGAAGTGTCCCCAACTGCCCATCTGGGTGACACTGACCCGAGGGAACACCCTAGTGGGGAGCAAAAGCTCAGACATTTCAGGGAAGCGCCATTGTATTCATCTTGGCTCATGACCCTCACCAGCCTCACCAACTCATCCACAGCTCCCAGGGCACACCTGGTTTCTCTCATCTCTATGGCTTTGTACAGGCTGTGCTCTCTGCATAGCCCTTTCCTCTCCCTCCCTGGCCACCTTCTCTGGAAAACTTTCACTATCTCTCCCCTTCCTATGGCCTGAATCAGGTAACACTCCTCTTTCATTTCTTTTTCTCTCTCTCCCCTTCCCTCCTTCCCTTTTTTCCTTCCTTCTTTCCGTTCTTTCTCTCTCTCCCTCCCTCCTTCCCTCCTTTTTCTTTCTTTTTTTAAATTATAGTTGAAGTCCTCAGATACATGTGCAGAATGTGCAGGTTTGGTGCATAGGTATACATGTGCCATGGTGATTTGCTGCACCCATCATCCCATCATCTAACTTTTAAGCCCCATATGCATTTGGTATTTGTTCTAATGTTCTCCCTCTCCTCAGCCCCCACCCCATGACAGGCCCTGGTGTGTGATGTTCCCCTCCCTGTGTCCATGTGTTCTCATTGTTCAATGCCCACTTATGAGAACATGCAGTGTTTAATTTTCTTTTAATTAGGAGTCTTGCTCTGTCACCCAGCCTAGAGTCAGTGGCACAATCTCAGCTCATTGCAACCTCTGCCCCTTGGCTTCAAGTGATTCTCCTGCCTCAGCCTCCCAAGTAGCTGGGATTACAGGCACCTACCACCAAGCCCAACTAATTTTTGTATTTTTAGTAGAGATAAGGTTTCACCATGTTGGCCAGGCTGGTCTTGAACGCCTGACCTCAAATGATCCACTGCCTCAGCCTCCCAAAGTGCTAGGATTCCAGGTGTGAGCCACTGTGCCCAGCCAAGCAATGCTCCTTTTTCAAGACTGGGCTCTGCCCTGGGCCCTTCCTGCCCCTCTCCTGGCTGAGGAGATGGGAACCCACATATATTCCTGTCTCTGACACCCCATTGTACCCCTCAGCCAACATCTCTCTCCTATTGGGGGTAACACTTAGGCACAGTTCTTGCCGCCTCCCAGGGCCCAGCACAGAGCCAGTTCTGGCAGCCCCAAACAGCTGGAGAAAGTTCAGTGAATGAACGAGTGAGTTTCCTGCCACCTGATGATGGCAGCGAATAGGCAGGCAGGGAGGTCAGTGGCAGGCATGAAGTCCTGTGAGAGTGTGGGAGCCAGACACGGGTAGGTGCAAAGGAGGTCATGGGGGACACCAGCAAGACTTCCTGAAGGAGGGGAGGTCTCAGGTGGGCCTTGAAGACTTTTCCCAATGACATGAGAGAGGATGGCTGGGTAGCACAGAGGAGCAGGAGGGACAGGGAACACTGGAGCCCCCACTGCTGCCACTCATAAGGACTGTTTTATTTTTTTTAACGGAGCCTCTATTGCCCAGGCTGGAATGTAGTGGCGTGATCTTGGCTCACTGCAATCCCTGCCTCCTGGGTTCAAGCAATTCTTCTGCCTCAGCCTCCTGAGTAGCTGGGATTACAGGCATGTACCACCACACCCAGCTAATTTTGGTATTTTTGATAGGGACGGGTTTTCACTATGTTGGCCAGGCTGGTCTTGAACTCCTGACCTTGTGATCTACCCGCCTCGGCCTACCAAAGTGCTGGGATTACAGGTGTGAGCCACTGTGCCCTGCAGGGCTGCCATGTGCTAGCACTCTGTGCAACGTCAACAGATAGATCAAGAGATAATTATAAACCCTACAGCAAAGTAAGGGAGAGATCCCATTTTACAAGTAAGGAAACTGAGGCACAGAGTAGTCATGTCATCTGCCCAAAGTCACACAGCTACTTAGCAGCAGAGCCAGAAATTAAACCCAGGCTTACATCCAGAGCTTAAGTTTGTTTGTTTCTTTTTTTTTTTTTGAGTTGGAGTTTCACTCTTGTTGCCCAGGCTTGAGTGCATTGGCACGTTCTCGACTCACTGCAACATCTGCCTCCCGGGTTCAAGCAATTCTTTTGCCTCAGCCTCCCGAGTAGCTGGGATTACAGGTGCACGCCACCACACCCGGCTAACTTTTATATTTTTAGTAGAGATGGGGTTTCGCCATGTTTGCCAGGCTGGGTCTCAAACTCCTGACCTCAGGTGATCCACCCATCTCAGCCTCCCAAAGTGCTGGGATTACAGGCATGAGCCACCATGCCTGGCCCAGAGCTTAAGTTTTTAAGTCCTGTTCTTAAGTCATGTTCTAGAGGGGAATAAAATGTCCTCTCTAAGTGGAGGGGGCGAGGGGAACCTCACCTGGTGATAGCCTTGGGAACATGCCCCGAGAACGCAGGTAGCACTGGAATCATGCCGAAGGAGCGCATCCGGTCCAGGATCCGGTGCTGGAGGAATGGAAGGGACGGTGGTGAGCATGGCCACTGCTGTCCTAAGGGGTAGCCCTCATCACCCAGGACACATGGAGTCCCCCTGGCTCAGTGAAGGGCCCCAGGGCCAGCTAAATACCACCCTCCCTGGGCCTGGGACCATCTGTCACCGATTCCACCCCTTCCCTTTTCCGTCCTTTCACCTGCAGGTAAAGCTGCTTGATGTGCCAGGCATGGGGCAAGGGGCCATCCCAGGTATGCAGATTGCCCATACGCCCCCAGGCCAGGAAGGCAGGACCAGTAAAGAACTCATCGATCTCTGCCTGGGTCAGGCCCAAAGCCAGATACACCTGAGGAGGAAAGGGATTCCCACACATGGAAATATATTCATCTGCATCCATTGATTCATTCATTCAACAACCATTCACTCATTGCGTCTCTGTGCTGGGCGCTAAGGCTACTGAGACAAAATCTGACCCCTGCCAGCAAGGAGCCCACAGCCCAGGGAAAGAGACCTGTGAGTAGGTGAGTTCACTGTGCCACCTTTGTCGCACAGGTGAGGAGATGGGGCACAAAGGGGCTTTCCTCCAAGAGGAAGTCCTTAGAAGGCTTCATGGAGCCAGGGGGCCAGATGGAAGGGTAGGACGGCTGTGTGAAGAGCTTAAGCAGTGCCTGGAGCAGCTGGTGTAAAACAGAGGCTTCCAGGGAGGCAGATCTAGTGCTGCCCCTGAGTTGGATCCAAGGGACCCGGTGATTAGCCACATAGGGGAGATGAGGGGAAGGAGCCCCACTTGTCAAACTGGAAGCCTCAGTTTTTAGGAGGCTGGAGCCATGGTGCAAGCTGTAAGCACTTCTGGAGACACACTGTGCCCGTGCTGAGGGGCACGTGAAGGCACCTAGGGAGGCTCCTGCCAGGGCAGGAGGGTGGGGAGGGGACAGTGGGCACGCACCCGCTGCCAGATGGCCTCCTGGCCACTCCAGGCCAGCGCCAAGTTGATCCCATTCAGCACCATCCAGTCTATCTCTCGCTCCCAGCGGGCCCAGTCCCACCACACGAAGGAGTAGCTTTGCGTGCACACATTCTGGTAATAGCGGTACCTGCGGGCAGTGTGATGAGCTGAGGAGCATCCCACTCTGGAGGGTCCACGGCCCTGGGACAACTCTCCTATCCCCCACTTGGAGGTGAGGAGAGGGGCTCCAAATACGGCCCTACTGCTTCAGGCTGGGGCCCACCCCAGGTGGAGCTGGGACCAGGTACCTGGGCTGGGCTTCTGAGGCACTCGCCCCTGTACTACCCCAGGGCCCTCGAGCCTGGAAGGTATTTGGGTGGCATATTCCACTTTTATGCCACACTGCCAGAGCCCCTCCTCTGTACGGTGTTTTCCTGGAACAGGGGTCCCAACCCCCAGTCTAACAGGTGGGCAGGGGGAGGACAGTTGTGTGAACAGATCACTCCATAGTGTGGCAGGAGCTGCAACACAGGCCTGTGGGTAGGTGGGGGAGGGACGTCCTTCCTCAGTCCGCAGGTTCAGAGGTGTGGGAGGAAGGGAAGAAAATTCACACATCACCAATTTTGCACCACAAATTCTACGCCCATCATCGTGCAAATCCTCACAATAACACTGCACGGTAAGCGTCTTCTTTCCGTTTTGCAGGTGGGCCCGCCGAGGCTCTGAGAGGCAGAGTGGCTGGCTCAAGGTCACACAGCTGCTGGGGGCGGCGATGCTGGGCCTTCCTGCCAGCGCTCCCCACTCAGCCTCCCGGTTGCGGTGGCAGCGGCTCAGCGAGGGGGTGGGCGCCTCGGGCGGACGCGGGGGAGCTGCGGGGCGGTACCTGTTAGGCGTGGCCTCGGTCAACTCCCCAGGCACGGCGGGCAGTGGCCGCGGCAGGCGCAGCTGAGAGCCAGACCAGGCCACGTGGCAGCCACAGAAGTCGCGCAGGTAGCGGTGCAGCCCCGCGGCGGCCGCCACGCCCGTGGAGCCGCGCACTCGCACCCGCGCCGCGCCGCCGCCGCTCAGGCTGTAGGTGTCCAAGCCCGGCTCGGCCGCCAGAGCGCGCTCCACTGACACCGAGAAGTTTGCCGCGGGGCCGGGCCCCAGCAGCCGGGCCACGAGCGCCCGCACGGCGACCGCCTCCCCGGCCTCGTCGCCTGCTGCGCCCCCGGCCCCAGCCAGGAGCAGGATCCCTACCGCCACGGCCACCACTTCCATGGCCTCAGCCGGGCGGGGGCTCGTGACTACCAGGGGGCGGAGCGGCCCCCGTCCAATCAGCTGCGGGCCTCCGGCCACGTGGACCCGAAGGCCAAGCCCGGCCTCCGGGCCGGGAGTATCGGCTTCCGGGTCCCAGGCTGAGCCCTTGAGGGTGTCTAGTGACCGCACGCGGTGGGGAGTGCGTGATCCAGGCAACCTGAAGCGTCCAGAGCCGAAAGGGACCCGCTGGCCCTCACAGAACGCCTTTAGATAAAACGCGCTTTCACACGCAAATAACTTCCATCCATCCAACAGTCTAATAACTACACTTTAGAGTTTATTTTCCATCAGGTACTGCCGTTGCTACTGCCCTACGGATGAACGAACGAGATAGACGGTCCCTACCGTCCCTGTCAGGGGATGACCTAGAAACCAAAGGATCTCCATCACAGTTGTGATGCTGCCAAGAAGTGCAAGGGTAAGGCTTCCAAAGGAAGTGAATTTTAATCTGAAACTCAAGGATGAATAGGAATTGGCTAGAAGAGGGAGAGGAAGAGCCTTCCAGACAGAAGAGATGCATCTATGAAGGCCCTGGGAGGGCAGAGAGCTTGCAGATTTGAGGAACTAACGGGCTAGGAAGTTGGAGGAGGGAACGGGGCCATGTGAGCCCAGGCCGGCCATGGAGCAGGGCTGGTAGGCACGTTAAGGGCTGTCCATTGGCAGCAGCAGCAACATGACAGGAGCTGTCATTTTGTCAGAAGTTTCCAACCAAAGTGAGTCCATTTTGAACAGCGGCTGGGTAAAATGAGGCTGAGACCTGCTGGGTTGCATTCCCAGGAGGTTAGGCCTTCTTCGTCACAGGATGAGGCGGGAGCTCAGACAAGATACAAAGTCACAAGACCCCGCTGATAGAATGCAGCGGCCGGGCGCGGGGGCTCACGCCCGTAATGCCAACATTTTGGAAGGCCGAGGCAGGTGGATCACCTGAGGTCAGGAGTTAAAGACCAGCCTGACCAACATGGAGAAACCCGGTCTCAGCTAAAAATACAAAATTAGCCAGGCATGGTGGCACATGCCTGTAGTCCTGGCTACTCTGGAGGCTGAGGCTGGAGAATCACTTGAACCCTGGAGGCAGAGGTTGCGGTGAGCACAGATTGCACCATTGCATGTAGTCTGGGCAACAAGAGCAAAACTCAGTCTTAAAAAACAAAACAAAACCAAAGATGCAGCAAAGAAACCAGTCAAAACCTGCTAAACCCAAGAGAGTCAGGAAGGTGACCTCTGGTTGTCCTCACTCACAGCTCATTATACGCTAATTATGATGCATTAAACATGCTAAAGACACTCCCAGCAGTGCCAGGCAGCTTACAAATGCCATGGCAATGTCCAGAAGTTTCCCTATATGGTCCAAAAGTGGAGGGACCCTCAGTTGGGGGGGAGAATCCCTGCCCCTTTTCTGGAAAACTCATGGATGACCCACCCCTTGTTTATCATATACTCAAGGAACAACCATAAAAATACCCAACCAGCAGTCCATACCGCTGCTCTGCTCATGGAGTTACCATTCTTTTGTTTCTTTACTTCTCTAATAAACTTGCTTTCACTTTATGAACTCGCCCCGAATTCTTTCTTGCTTGAGATCCAACAACACTCTTGCCGGGTGACGTGTCAGAGCTCTTGCACGGAGAAGTGGTCAACTCAAGGGTTGGTAAAAATAATTTACCACTGGTTGGGTGTAATCCCTAGCACTTTGGGAGGCTGTAATCCTAGCACTTTGGGAGGCTGAGGCGTGTGGATCACCTCACCTGATGTCAGGAGTTGGAGACCAGCCTGGCTAACATGGTGAAACCCTGTCTCTACTAAAAATACAAAAATTAGCTGGGCCTGGTGGGGTACCCCTGTAATCCCAGCCACTCAGGAAGCTGAGGCAGGAGAATTGCTTGAACCCAGGAGACAGAGGTTGCAATGAGCCATTACACTCCAGCCTGGGCAACAAGAGCGAAACTCAGTCTCAAAAAAAAAAAAAAAAAAAGATGGCTGGGCAAGGTGGCTCACGCCTATAATTCCAGCACTTTGGGAGGCCAAGACGGGTGGATCACGAGGTCAAGAGATCGAGACCATCCTGGTCAACAAGGTGAAACCCCGTCTCTACTAAAAATACAAAAATTAGCTGGGCATGGTGGTGCGCCCTGTAGTCCCACCTACTCGGGAGGCTGAGGCAGGAGAATTGCTTGAACCCAGGAGGCGGAGGTTGCAGTGAGCCAAGATTGTGCCATTGCACTCCAGTCTGGGTAACAACAGCAAAACTCCGTCTCAAAAAAAAAAAAAGGAGCATATATGGACCTTAAGGCGGAGACTTAGGGTTGTAAAATGAGTTTCAGCATGGCATAAATGCATAGAAACTTTACGTTGTGAGGGCAGAGCCCTCAGGAATGGGATTGGTGCCTTTATAAGGGAGGCCAAAGAGAAGCCCCTACCCACTTCTACCTTGTGAAACCACAGTGAGAAGGCACAGCTTATTAAGCAGGAAATGAGCCCTCACCAGACACTGATTCTGTAAGCACCTTGATCTTGGACTTCCTAGCCTCCAGAACTGTGAGAAATAAAGTGTTTTTTGTATTTAAAAATAAATGTATAGAAATTTTAGTTATTTATAAATGTTAAAAGAGGCCTGGAATCAGATGCTGACTTTAAATACCAGGGAAGTTTGATTTTTTTTTTCTTTTGAGAGTCTCCCTCTGTCACCCAAGCTGGAGTGCAGTGGCCTGATCTCAGCTCACTGCAACCTCTGCCTCCGGGTTCAAGCAATTCTTCTGTCTCAGCCTCTTGAATACCTGGGATTACAGGCACGCACCATCACACCTGGCTAATTTTTGTAGGGACGGGGGTTTCATCCTGTTGGCCAGGCTGGTCTCGAACTTTTTACCTCAAGTGATCCACCTGCCTTGGCCTCCCAAAGTGTTGGGATTACAGGTGTGAGCCACCATGCCAGGCCTTGATTATTTCTAAATTCCCCAGACAAGGAGTTTTGCCTCCCAATGGCCTGATGGTCAACAGGTGTGGTCTTTGCACCTTAGATTGCTCCTTATCTAAATTGCTCAGATAAGAACTTTTTGTTTGGGGAGGGTGTGATTTTTGCTCTCCTCACATTTGGGTCTGGACTAGGACTCCCTTCCAGTAACAATTTTACAGATTGGGAAACAGAGCCAGAGGAAGGAAGTGACTTGGGCAAGATTAGTAACTAGTTAGCAAGGAGAGCAGCTCTGTGCTATATCCGGGAACTCTTAACTCCCAGAGCAGGGTTCTTGCTGCTCTGCCTCAGACAATGCAATTTATCGGGTTGCCTATCTGATCAGGGAGTGCTTGAGTAAGGCTGCTTGGGCGCTGGGAGAGTCTTTAGAAGGACTGCACTAGGTGTGTTAGATGTGATGGCTCACACCTGTAATCACAGCACTTAGGGAGGCGGAGGCAGGTGGAGCGCTTGAGTCTAGGTGATCAAGACCACGAAAAAACCCCGTCTGGCCGGGCGTGGTGGCTCACGCCTGTAATCCAAGCACTTTGGAGGCCAAGGTGGGCAGATCACCTGAGGTTGGGAGTTCAAGACCAGCCTGACCAACATGGTGAAACCCCATCTTAAAAACAAACAAACAGGGCAGGGCGCAGTGGCTCACGCCTGTAATCCCAGCACTTTGAGAGGCAGAGGCGGGTGGATCATGAGGTCAAGAGATCGAGACCATCCTGGTCAACATGGTGAAACCCAGTCTCTACTAAAAATACAAAAAATTAGCTGGGCATGGTGGCGCGTGCCTGTAACCCCAGCTACTCCGGAGGCTGAGGTAGGAGAATTGCCTGAACCCAGGAGGCGGAGGTTGCTGTGAACCGAGATTGCGCCATTGCACTCCAGCCTGGGTAACGGGAGCGAAACTCCGTCTCAAAAAAAAAAAGAACAAAAACAAAAAAACCTATCTCTGCAAAAATTATTTGGGTGCAGTGGCCTGTGTTTGCGGTCCCAGTTATTCAGGAGGCTGAGGCGGGAGGATGGCTTGAGCCCAGAAGTTTGAGGCTGCAGTGAGGCATGATCACACCACCCCACTCCAGGCCAAGCAACAGAGTGAGACCCTGACTCAAAAAAAAAAAAAAAAAAAAAATCTAGCCCATTGTGGTGGCGCCTGATCATAAAAAGTTGAGGCAGGCAGATCACTTGAGTCTAGGAGTCCAAGACCAGCCTGGGAACATGGCAAAACCCCTTCTCTACAAATAATACCAAGATCAGCCTGGCATGGTGACATGCGCCTGTGATCCCAGCTACTTGGGAGGTTGAGCAGGGAGGATCGCTTGAGCCTGGGAGGTCAAGGCTGCAGTGAGCTCAGATGGCACCACAGCACTCCAGGCCAGGCAACAGAGCAAGAGAACACATTATCATGTTCGTTTGTTTTATTTTAAGGCTCTGTAAACAGTGGTTGTGGGAGAGAGGGGAAGATTCAGGGACACTGAGTGAAATACTTTTTTTTTTTTTTTTTTGCCATGTTAAAGTTTTATTAAGTTTCAATACAAAACATTCCAAAAAGTGAAAAGAGATCTAAATACCCAAGTTCTATGTTCAACTACCAGTTAAACAAGAAAAACATTTTCTGTTATCATTCTGTTTTATTACAACCAGTATAAACCAAAAGAATCAAGATCGGATTCTTTTTCCACACATCTGCTAGGTCAGTAAACTATGAAACAGGTATCTGGTCATTTTAACATTCTCCTTGCTTTGACGTTAATATTCATCCATATCTGGTACCATCTCTATATCCTATACTATCTTTAGGGTATCTAAAGATCTGAAATATTTAGGATATTTCAAGAACCAAAAGGTCCTCACAGAAGCTTTAACCCAAGTAATCCTGAGTATGGAAGACTGGGCTAAGACAACTATGGAAGTGCAACAACCACATAAATTTGGTCATTACCCTTGTGGTCTGTTGATTAGTAGTCGTCTTTCAAATGAGAGTTTAAAATGTTGTACTTACTCTCCCTAGTTGCAAATGTTAAAACAGGACAGTGCCATAATTACAACAAAAAAAATCTTGTAAGTTGAGTTAGTTCCTCTACTCCAACAACTCAAGTCTGTTTCCTTTCAGAACATTATGCTATTGGCTCTAGTCTCCAAAGCAATACACTAAAACTTGTTTCTAAGACTGGGACATAAAGCAGGCTTACAAAACAATACAGCAAACAAAAGCCAGGTGGCCTAATTGTTTCCAGTGTGCTTGCCATCTCAGCATGGTTGTTACTTTCCAGGCATCACTGTTTTATTCTACAACTAAACTGTTTCTGGATAAGCTACCACCAAAAAATGTTTCACTTACTGACAGACACTTCACTAGATAGAGCTACCACTTATATCCATCATTTTTATAATTCAACTTAAGTTCTAAATTGTTGTCCCCATGACTTTAGCTAAACAAAATGAAAGCCAAAGCTGTACAATCTATGTAAAGAACCACAAGAAATTCCTGACTACCTCCACTTACCAACTGCCTTAATTACTTCCCCTTCTCCATTTGGTCAGTTACTTGTTTTAAGTAACTACCACTCACTCCCTAGTTATGAGTGTTAATCAACACTTCTGCCTTCCTCAGATCCACAGGAACCCCTGAAGGCAAAAATCTATTGCCTGCACCAAACCAATTCTGACAGTACTGCTTGTGCAACTGTAGTGACTTATCGACAATCAGCCGCCTT
Organism: Callithrix jacchus; assembly: GCF_049354715.1. Taxonomy (NCBI): domain Eukaryota; kingdom Metazoa; phylum Chordata; class Mammalia; order Primates; family Cebidae; genus Callithrix; species Callithrix jacchus. Next base: position 121,360,748 of record NC_133506.1, read on the forward strand.
CTGCTTCAACAACTCTTAGCCTTTGATTTCTCTTACTGCCAGCTTTATCTACTGTGAATAAATCAGCACTCCACGACCAAAATGAGCATAATCCTCAACCATCTTTGCTGTTTCACAGGCATTTGATGCTTTAAATCTGATGTGGAATGCTGATAGATTCACTTTTTAGAAGTCATAAGCCTTTAGGAAGTTGGAGATAACTTCATTGCTTATCTATTTTCTCCTTTGCAATCAAGCTGTTCCTTTAAAAGTGAGACACTACAGAGTTGCAAAAATTTGAAACAGTAAGAGCAAGCACCTTTGCAGCTTCATGGTTGGTTTTGGCCAAACTTTTTATTTAGTATTCTGTAGTTGTTTAACACACACTTAAATGGTCTTATTGGGGGAGGGGAAAGGGGAGGTTCTTGCAGATTCCCAAGGAAATGTCAGGAAGGCAAAATGGCCAGCATTATCCATTTGCATTTTTGGGTTTACTGGGTGATTATTTCCTTACATAGGCATCTGATTTCAGGTTTTTCATACTGAGATCATGGAGGTTTTAGTTGGAAGACACCCTGAAATCTTATGAGTAGCATACCCCAACCACCCTCTAACAGCTAGTTTGTTTGTATAGGCAGAATGATTCATCTCTCCATTTTAGATGGCTAGATGTTTTGTGGAAGATCTTAGAACTGCTTGCCTCACTTACTGGGAAAAATCATATAGGAAGTGGCCTTTAGGGACACTTTAACTTGGAAAGTTACAACACTAGTACAACAAGTCTTAACACATTTAACATTTGCTTGTTGAAAAGCAATGTCATAAAGTCAAATAATATTAAACATGTTTTACTTTTTTCCTCACAAGAACATAAAAATTATGGAGGGGAACTTAACAGGGAATTTAAAAAAGGTAACACAATTTTTCTTTTTAGTAGTCCTTGGGTAGTTATGACAGAATAGTTTCCACTTTTTGTTTGTTTCTTTGAACTGGGATTTTGGTCCAAAGTTTTATTTGTTTCTAGTATCTGCTTCTGCCTCCCCCTCTATCAGATCGGCTTCCTCCACGGCCACCACCTCTTGGTGCTCCGCGGCTTGAACTGCTGTAGGAATCACGTGGAGGAGGGTACCCCCTTTCCATAGAAGGGGGAAGCCCTCTTTCTTGTCTGCCAACCCGATCACGACCACTTGAGTAGAGATCACTTCGGCTGCTTGAGTAACTGTCTCGACTTCCACCATATCCGTCACGTGAGCTGCTGTAATCATCATAGCGACTGCTTCCACCATAAGATGGCGGGGGCCCTCGTGTAGGTGGAGCACTACGTGAGTTACCATAACTCTCATATGAATCTCTGTAGGAACCTCCACTTGGATGATCTGAATAGTCACGATCACGACCATATCCATCTCTATCGCTATTGCCTCTTGATGGGTAGTCATCACGTGAACTGGAGTGACCATAGTCATGGTAAGTATAATCTCGCGGTGGTGGTGCGTAATCTCTTGTATCACGAGAACTTGGGTAATCTCTGCTGGAATAGCTGTCTTTAGTAGAATACCCATCATCTCTCAGGACAAATAAACATCTCTACGAGAAGGCAGCGGTTCTCTTCGAGGTGGACCTCCGTAACTATCTCTTCCACGTGATACAGGAGCTCTTCCTCCCATTCCACTGCTGCTGCGAACTGGTCCTGAAGGTGCAGATCTCTTAGGAGGAGGACCCCCACTTCTTGGTGGTGGTCCTCTTTTTACTGGGAGTGGTCCCCTGGAAGAACTCATGTTAAAATTCATGGAATATCCACCGTCATCCATGTGTCCTCCCCATGAGGGAGGTCCCCTGGTTCCTCCACTTCCTCCTCTTCCACCTCTAAGACCTCTTGGAGGGCCTCTACTTCTTGGAGGTGGAGGTGGCCCACGTCTACCACTTTCGAATGATGGTTTGGTGGCTTGTTCCACCCACTTTGATGGCTTTTCCGTCTAATGACTTTCCATTCATGTCTCTGGCTGCATCCTTAGCATCTGCTGGGCTTTCAAAGGTGACAAAAGCAAATCCTCTTGATTTGTTGGTTTCACGGTCTTTCATCAAGAGTACTTCCACTATTCGTCCATATTTGCCAAATACTGCTTCAAGAGCTTTCTCATTTGTTTCTGTATTAAGCCCACCAATGAAGAGCTTTCCTGGGTGATCTGCTTCAACCATTTTTTTTTTGCCGGTGAGTCGGAGGGGTGACAATGGGTTCAAGCTCCAATGAGCTCGCCGAGAGGGGCTTCCTAGCAGCTTAGCACCAAAAGCGGCTGCCGGGTCCGACAACCAAAACGCGAACTCGCTAGCACTACTGCGCAACTACTTTTTTTTTTTTTTTGAGATAGAGTCTCTCTCTGTCACTTAGCTAATTGTTTGTATTTTTAGTAGAGACAGGGTTTCACTATGTTGGCCAGGCTGGTCTCAAAACTCCTGACCTCATGGTTTACCCGTCTCAGCCTCCCAAAGTGCTGGGATTACAGGCGTGAGCCACCACACCCAGCCTGATCCTTTACCATGTGACACAACTCATTACTTTTCCTGTAGTGTGTGTGAAGCAAACTGGCTGGGCTCTCTGCATTCTCTCCAGCTCATCTCATCTTTTGCTCCTGGCTAGCTTACTCCTCTGCTCATGCACTCCAGAATACCCTAGGATTCCTTCGTCTCTAATGCCCTTCTAATGCAGTTGCCTGCCTATTACACAGCCCAGCTCAGATCCCAGCCCACCTCGCCAAAGGAGGAATGAGTCCTTCCCTATCTGGCCACCAGGGAGCAGCCCACACCTAGGACATGGCTTGGTTAGGCTGAGTAGTGGAGGAGGCAGGCCACTTGGATCTGAACTCTGAGGCCGCCAGCTGGATTTGAGCTCCAATGCCCCTTCCACCCAAGCTTCCTGGGAGAAAGAAGTACAGTCCCATCCAGTGAAGGTGGTGATAGACTTTGTTCTCTATCTCTACAAAGGTTGGAACTCACCAGGCCAAGGATGCCCAGGCCACCCTCTCCCACAGTTCTAGGACCTCAAGATGAGGGGCATTTCCTGGACAGGGGCACAGACTCAATAGATATCTGGGGTCCTGGGGTTCCACAAGAAGGGGATCGGGGAAAAGGGCACATCCCTTAAAAGCAGGAGCAAATGGCCAGGCGCGGTGGCTCACACCTGTAATCCCAGCACTTTGGGAGGCTGAGGCGGATGGATCACTTGAGGTCAGGAGTTCAAGACCAGCCTGGCCAACATGGCGAAACCCCGTCTCTACTGAAAATACAAAAAATTAGCCGGGTGTGGTGGTGGGCGCCTGTATCCCAGCAACTTGGAAGGCTGAACAGGAAAACTGTCTGAACCCAGGTGGCAGAGGTTGCAGTGAGCCGAGATCATGCCATTGTACTCCAGCCTGGGCAAGAAGAGCAAAACTCCATCTCAAAAAAAAAAAAAAAAAAGACAGGACCAAATGGATGCAGCCATCCTTTTCCCCATCCACTACCACAGGGCTCTGGGACTTCCTGCACACTCCACAGCTCAGCCAGGTCAGCCCAACTTTAGCTGGAAGCAGCCCAAGGCCTCTAGATTCTGAGAACTTAGTCTAGTGAAGGACTCAGTGGCCCTGCTTCCTCCCAGTCTGTCAGACAGACACGGGAGAAATTTCTTCCCAAGGAAGCACTATGCCACTCCCATTTTATTGAGATTATATACCATAAAATGTACCAATGTAAGGCTGGGGCCTGGTGGCTCACACCTATAATCTCAGCACTTTGGGAAGCTGAGGCAGGTGGATCGCCTGAGGTCAGAAGTTCGAAACCACTCTGGCCAACATAGGGAAATCCTGTCTCTACTAAAAATACAAAAATTAGCTGGATGTGGTGCCATGTGCCTGTAATCTCAGCTACTTGGGAGGCTGAGGCAGGAAAATCACTTGAACCCAGGAGGCAGAGGTTGCAGTGAGCCAAAATTGCACCATTACACTCCAGCCTGGGCCACAAGAGTGACACTCCGTCTCAGGAAAAAAAAAATATTAGCCTGGTGTGGTGGTGTGCACGCCTGTAATCCCAGCACTTGGGAGGCTGAGGTAGGAGAATCCTTTGAACTGGGGAGGCAGAGGTTGCAGTGAGCCAAGATGGCGCCACTGCACTCCAGCCTGGGCGACAGAGCAAGATTCCATCTCAAAAAGCAGTTTACCAACATAAAGTGTACAATTCAATGGGTTTTAGTATATTCACATAATTGTGCAGCCATCACCAGCCTAACTTTACACTTTCATCAAAGAAACCCCATACCCCTTAGGAGTCACTCCACTGTAACTCTCTCCCCTAATCCCATCCAGCATCCAGCCCCTGGCATCCACGAAATCTTTGCCTCTATGGGTTTGTCCATTCTGGAGATTCCACACAAATGGAATCACAAAGTAGGTGGTCTTCTGTGGCTGGTTTTGAGGTCCACTCATGTTGTAGCATGTATCAGTACCTCATTCCTGTTTATTGTAGAATAATATCCACCATGCCTAGCCTGCCTTTTATTTATCCCTTTATCAGCTGGTAGACATTAGTCTGTTTCCATTTTGAGGCTCTTATAAATAATGCTGCCATGAACATTTGTGTACAGGTTTTTGTGTGCATGCTTTGATTTTTCTTGGATAGATTAAATAAAGTGTAGCTGGGCGTGGCGGTGCGTGCCTGTAGTCTCAGCTATTTGGGAGGCTGAGGCTGGAGGATCTCTTGAGCCCAGGAGTTCTAGGCTGTAGTGCGCTATGCCAATCGGGTGTCCACAGTAAGTTCGACATCAATATGGTGACCTCCCGGGAGTGGGGGACCACCAGGTTGCCTAAGGAGGGGTGAACCGGCTCAGGTTAGAAGCAGAGCAGGTCAAAACTCCCATGCTATTCAGTAGTGGGATCGTGCCTGTGAATAGCCACTGCACTCCAGCCTGGGCAACATAGTGAGACCCCGTCTCTTTAAAAAAAAAAAAAAAAAAACAGCCAGGCGTGGTGGCTCAGGCCTGTAATCCCTGCACTTTGGAAGGCCAAGGCGGGTGGAGGTTGGGAGTTCAAGACCAGCCTGGCCAACAAGACAAAAATCCCATCTCTACTAAATATACAAAAATGAGCCGGGCATGATGGCAGGCGCCTGTAATCCCAGCTACTCAGGAGGCTGAGGCAGTAGAATCACTTGAACCTGGGAGACGGAGGTTGCAGTAAGCCTCCCGGGTCTGAGACGTACCCTAGCCTGTGTGACAGAGCGAGACTGTCTCCAAAAAAATAAAGAGTACCATTCAACGGTTTTCAGTATATTCACAGAATTCTGCCATCATCATCATTTTAAATTTTCATCACTTCAAAAAGAAAAGCCCCAAACCCATTAACAATCACTTCACATTTACCCAAGCCCCGGCCCAAGTCAAGCACCGATTTACTTTCCACCTCTATAGACTTGTCTCTTATGCACATTTCAGGTACGGGCATACCTTGGAAGACACTGTGGGTTCAGTTCCAGAGCACTGCAAAAAAAAATACTGCAATAAAGCAAGTCACATGAATTTATGTTTAAACTACACTGTAGTCTATTAAGTGTCTAACAGCGTGTCTAAACAATATACATACCTTAATTTAAAAATACTTTATTGCTAAAAAATACTAATGCTCTTCTGAGCCTTCAGCAAGTTGTAACACTCAGCTGGTGGAAGGTTCTGCCTTGATGCTGATGGCTACTGGCTGACTAGGGTGATGGCTGCTGAAGGCTAGAGTGGCTGTGGCAAGACAATGAAGTCAGCCACACTGATGGGCTTCTCCTTTCCTGCATGACTTCTCCATAGCATCTGACGCTGTCCAACCAGCATTTACTACCCACAGAAAAACTTTTGTTATTTATTTATTTATTTATTTTGAGACAGAGTCTTCCTCTGTTATCCAGGCAATGGCACGATCTCAGCTCGCTGCAGACTCCACCTCCAGAGTTCGAGCAATTCTTATGCCTCAGCTTCCCCAGTAGCTGGGATTACAAGTGGGCACCACCACACCTGGCTGATTTCTGTATTTTTTGTTTTGTTTTGTTTTAATTTCTGTATTTTTTAATAGAGACGGGATTTCACCATGTTGGTGAGGCTGGTCTCAAACTCCTGACCTCAGGTGATCTGCCCATGTCAGCCTCCCAAAGTGCTGGGATGAGCCACTGAGCTCAGCCAGAAAAACTTACTTCAATATTACAGTGACTCCTCTCAAGCCCTGCGGTTGTTTTATCAACTGAGTTAATGTAATACATTCTATATCTTTTATCATTTTAACAATATTTGCAGTATCTTTACCAGGATTTGATTTCATCTCAAGAAACCACCTTCTTTGCTCATCTATAACAAGCCAGTCTTCATCTGTTGAAGTTTTTTTAGCATGAGATTTCACATCTTCAGGGTCAATTATTTTCTTCTTTTACCAGCAGGGTCTCGCTTAGTGACCCAGGCTGGCGTGCAGTAGCCGGTTCATAACTCATAGAGCAGCCTCAAACTCCTGCCTCTGCCTCCTTGGACTACAGGTACACATAACTACACCCACTTAGATTCTTTAAAAAATCTTTTTAAGAATCCTTTGTGCCGGGTGCCGTGGCTCCTGCCTGTAATCCCAGCACTTTGGGAGGCCGAGAGGGACAGATCACCTGAGGTCAGGAGTTTGAGACCAGCTGGGCCAACATGGTGAAACCCTGTCTTACTAAAAATATAAAAAATTAGCCACGCGGGTCCAGGCGTGGTGGCTCACGCCTGTAATCCCAGCACTTTAGGAGGCCGAGGCGGGTGGATCACGAGGTCAAGAGATCAAGACCATCCTGGTCAACATGGTGAAACCCTATCTCTACTAAAAATACAAAAAATTAGCTGGGCATGGTAGCACGTGGCTGTAATCTCAGCTACTCAGGAGGCTGAGGCAGGAGAATTGCCTGAACCCAGGAGGCGGAGGTTGCGGTGAGCTGAGATGGCACCATTGCACTCCAGCCTGGGTAACAAAAGCGAAACTCTGTCTCAAAAAAAAAAAAAAAAAAGAAAAGAAAAGAAAATTAGCCAGGCATAGTGGTGGGCAACTGTAATCCCAGCTACTCAGGAGACTGAGGCAAATTGCTTGAACCCAGGAGGCGGAGGTTGCAGTGAGCTGATGTCATGCCACTGCACTCCAGCCTGGGTGACAACAGCAAGATTCCATCTCAAAAAAAAAAACCTTTTTAGAGATGGGGTATTGCTATGCTGCCCAACCTAGTCTGGAACTCCTGGACATTAGCAATCTCCCCACCTAGGCTTTCCAAAGTGCTGGGATTACAGACAGGAGCTACCACACCCAGAAAAATTCTTAAGAGCAAACCGTGAAAGCTGAAAAGTACTCCTTGATTCATGAGTTACAGAATGAATGCTGTGTTATCAGGAATAGAAACAACATTGCTCTCCTTACACAACTCCATCAGAGATCTTGGGTGACCATGTGTGTGTGGTGTCTATGTGTGAAAAAGAGAGTTGACCAGCACAGTGGCTTATGCCTGTATTCCCTGCACTTTGGAAGGCTGAGACGGGCAGATCACAAGGTCAGGAGTTCGAGACCAGCCTAGCCAACATGGCAAAACCCCCTCTACTAAAATTATAAAAATTAGCTGGGCATGGTGGCACGCGCCAGTAATCCCAGCTACTAGGGAGGCTGAGGCAGCAGATCGTTTGAACCCGGGAGGTAGAGGTTGCAGTGAGCCAAGATTGTGCCACTGCACTCCAGCCTGGGCAACAAAGCAAGATTCCGTCTCAAAATAAAAGGAAAGGAAAAGAAAAAGCAAAAGCTGCCAACTTCCAGCTTTATATCTGTTGCTTTCTCACTTCTCTCAGCTTTCTTAGATTTGAAAAGAGTTAGAGAGTTGGTCTGAATTAGGCTTTGGCTGAAGGGAACAGTGTAGCAGGTTTGATCTATTCAGGCCACTAAAACTTTCTCCCTATCAGCAAGAAGGCTGTTTTTGCTTTCTCATCACCCCACTGCACTCCAGCCTAGGCAACAGAACTGAAACTCCATCTCAAAAAAAAAAAAAATCCATTGATTAATGGACACCTGGGTTATTTCCCCTTTTGGACTATTATCAACGATGCTGCTGGGAACATTCTTCTAAGTTTCTGTATGAATGTACTTTCAGTTCCCTTGAGCACGCGCCTAGGAGGAACTTCAGGATCATATGGTAACCAGCTCTTTGAGGAAGGACATGCCAGACTTTTCCACAGTACTGGCACCACTTTTACATTCCTACCAGCAATGCAGGGTTCTAATTTGGCCACATCCTCAGGAGCACTTGTCAGTTTTTCTTTAAACTAGTCATCCTAGTGGGTGTGAAGCTGCATCTCACTGTGGGTTTGATTTGCATTTCCTTGACAACTAAACATTGGACATCTTTTCATGTGCTTATGAGTCTTCTGTGTATGTTTTCCGGAGAAAAAAATCTATTCAGATACTTTGCCAAATATTTAATTGTCTTTTAATTATTGATATGTAGGAGCTGTTCATTTTTAAAATCCACTGACTCCTCTTAATACCCCCCCACCCTCACCATCCCTTAAGGTAGTAGATTTAGAAGTAGCCTGAATCAGGAGACACTTTGCTTCAAGAGACATGGTCTCCCTCTGTTGCCCAGGCTGGACGTAGTGCAGAGGCTACTGACAGGCCCATATTATAGCACATGATAGCCTTCAACTCCTGGCCTCAAGTGATCCTCCTGCCTCAGCCTCCCAAGTAACTGGGACTACACGTGCACACTACTAAGCACACTACTCCTTCAAGATTAAGGAATCGGCTGGGTGCGGTGACTCAAGCCTAAAATCCCAGCACTTTGGTAGGCCGAGGCGAGTGGATCACAAGGTCAGAAGTTCGAGACCAGCCTGGCCAACATAGTGAAACCTCATCTCTACTCAAACTACAAAACTCGGCCAGGCCTTGGTGGCAGGCGACTGTAATCCCAGCTACTTGGGAGGCTGAGGCAGGAGTATCGCTTGAATCCGAGAGGCAAGGGTTGCAGTGAACCAAGATCACGCCACTGCACTCCAGCCTGGGCAACAAGAGTGAAACTCCATCTCAAAAAAAAAAAACAAAAAAAAAAACCACAGTTGTATAAACTCTGAAAAACATAATCCTCACAAGTTCATCAAATATGGTTAAGTGTGCTTAGTTCAAGTAAGCTTCCCTTTATTGTATGGTAATATCCCAGACCCAGGTCCACCACATGGAACCAGCTTGTGTCTGGGACACCCAATTTGCTGCTGCTAGTAGATGCGAAAGATTTTGGTAAGCCTGGGGCGGTGCCTCACACCTGTAATCCCGGCACTTTGGGAGGCCGAGGCAGGTGGATCATGAGGTCAGGAGATGGAGACCATCTTGGCTAACACGGGGAAACCCTATCTCTACTAAAAATGCAAAATTAACCAAGTGTGATGGTACACGCCTGTAGTCCCAGCTACTTGGGAGGCTGAGGCAGAAGAATCGCTTCAACCCGGGAGGCAGAGGTTGCAGTGAGACAAGATCGCACCATTAAACTCCAGCCTGAGCAACAGAGCAAGACTCATTCCCAAAAAAAAAAAAAAAAATTTTCATCTTGACATTTTTAATTTAGGTTTGGTTCTTGGTTGTGTTCAAGTTATTTATGCAAATTTGCAAGAAAAAAGAACAACCCCATCAAAAAGTGGGAGAAGGATATGAAAAGGCACTTTTCAAAAGAAGACATTTGTGTGGCCAACAAACATATGAAAAAATGCTCATCATCACTGGTCATTAGAGAAATGCAGATCAAAACCACACTGAGATACCATCTCATGCCAGATAGAATGGCGATCATTAAGAAATTAGGAGACAACAGATGCTGGAAAGGATGTGGAGAAATAAGAACACTTTTACACTGCTGGTGGGAGTGTAAATTAATTAAACCATTGTGGAAGACAGTTGAGGCGATTCCTCAAGGATTTAGAAATAGAAATACCAATTGACTCAGCAATCCCATTACTGGGTATGTACCCAAAGGATTATAAATCGTTCTATTATAAAGACTCATGCACATGTATGTTCATTGTGGCACTGTTTACAACAGCAAAGACTTAACCAACCCAAATGCCCATCAACAATAGACTGGATAAAGAAAATGTGGCACATGTACATCATGGAATACTATGCAGCCATAAAAAGGGTGAGCTCTAGGCTGGGCGTGGTGGCTCAAGCCTGTAATCCCAGCACTTTGGGAGGCCGAGGCAGGTGGATCACAAGGTCAAGAGATCAAGACCATCCTGGTCAATATGGTGAAACCCTGTCTCTACTAAAAATACAAAAAATTAGCTGGGCACGGTAGCGGGTGCCTGTAATCCCAGCTACTCAGGAGGCTGAGGCAGGAGAATTGCCTGAACCCAGGAGGCAGAGGTTGTGGTGAGCCGAGATCACACCATTGCATTCCAGCCTGGGTAAAAAGAGCGAAACTCTGTCTCAAAAAAAAAAAAAAAAAAAAGGGTGAGCTCATGTCCTTTGAAGGGACATGGATTAAGCTGGAAACCATCATTCTTAGCAAACTGACACAAGAACAGAAAACCAAACACTGAATGTTCTCACTCATAAGTGGGCATTGAACAATGAGAACACATGGACACAGGGAAGGGAACATCACACACTGGGGTCTGTTGGGGGTTGAAGGGCTAGAGCAAGGATAGCAGGGGGTGGGGAGATTGGGAAGGGATAACATTAAGAGAAATACCTAATGTAGGTGATTGGGAGATGCAGGCAGCAAACCATCATGGCATGTACATACCTATGTAACAATCCTACAAGATCTGCACATATACTCCAGAACTTAACATATAATAAAAAAAATTACAGATAATGGAAATAAAAGTAGTAAGCACATACTCTAAAATAATAACAAGTATAGGATATTAAATACATAAAACATTAACATCATCATTTGTTATTTTCATTCAGCATTATGCATGATACAAATTGTATGTTCACACCCACATCAGCACAAACATGTCAGCTCTGTGGTGTCCAATAATTGTATGTTCACACCCACATCAGCACAAACATGTCAGCTCTGTGGTGTCCAATAATTGTATGTTCACACCCACATCACCAAAAACATGTCAGCTCTGTGGTGTCCAATAATCTGCCTTTTTTAAATCAACAACTGTCGTGGTAAATTCTTTTACCACCCATGCCACCATCCCAGAGAGTCACTGCTCCCTTGTGACACTGAGTGAGGAGGAGAGATTGCTGACACCACCCAGGAATATTCCCTGAGGCCAGGCTCAGGCCACAGGGAATATTATGGTGAAGCCTTTAATTTCCACACTGTAAGTCACCAGGGCACCCAGGGACAAGGCCACAGGGAGCATTTATGGATCAGGCACTTGCAAAGGTGTATCCCAGCCCACTGGAGGCCCCTCCCCACACCCACAACCCCAGGCAAGTACAGAGGATCCATACCCCTGCCCACAAACACCAGGTAATGCACGAGGGGAAGGGAGGCTACCTTGAGACCAAGCACTGCCTCACTACCTAAAAGCTCTGTCAGCATGAGGATGACCCAGAGATTGGCTGGACTGGCCATTTAGTCCGTATCTTTGGCCCTTGGAGTTACGAACACTGATGGAACTGTTCAAATAAGATGTTAACTGTGGGTTTTCTGCCTGCATAACTGGTGGAAGCTAGGATGGCAAACTCATTTTCAGTCAAATAAAGCAACACGCGTTAACTTAGTTACCACCACGCATGCATCCTTCTGCTGCCACTAGGAGGCCACTTCCTCCTCTACATAAGAGAAGAGTTTTAAAGTAGAATAGAAATTATTGCTATTTATGGAGATGCCATTAATAAATTTTATAATTGCCCTGTTTTTTCCAAGTATGACATATAAACAGTTAAATCAATTCAAGATAATTAAATCAGATGGAATAATTTTTATATAAATTATCTGCTGAGTAGACTACTACATAAGTCTTCCCCAACCCACAGGTAGTCTTACACAGACGGGGCGTATTTTAAATTACTGAGCTTGATATCAAACAATATAAAGGCTGTTAAGAATGCTGAGATGGGACTGGGTGCAGTGGCTCATGCCTGTAATCCCAGCACTTCGGGAGGCCAAGGCAGGAGGATCATTTGAGGTCAGGAGTTCCAAACCAGCCTGGCCAACATGATGAAACTCTGTCTCTACTAAAAATATAAAAACTTAGCTGGGGGTGGTGATATGCGTCTCTAATCCCAGCTACTTGGGAGGCTGAGGCAGGAGAATTGCTTGAACCCAGGAGGTGGACGGTGCAGTGAGCCGAGATCTTGTCACTGCATTCCAGTCTGGGCCACAGAGGGAGACTTCTCTTTTTAAAATGAATGGTTCCTTTCTTAACTAACCTGCTGGTCTATATTAGTTAATGAAATGAGACTTGGTTTATACTCTTTAAATCTGAACACAAAATTGTAGTCGTCTTCTACTTATTAACTGATATGAAAATAACAGCAGAATCAGAATGAAAGCCATCTTAAAAGAGAGTTATCCAAATGAAATGTTTTATTAGCCTTTGATTTATCTTTTATCTAGAAATAAAATGAATGCTTATTATTTTAAAAGACCCAATTGCTTCCGGCTACTTTATTATTCAATTTTAACTTCAATTTTTATAGCCCAGGAGACATACTTTTGAAAATATTCTTTGCCAGCTGCGGTGGCTCAGCACCTGTAATCTCACCTACTCAGGAGGCTGAGGCATGAGAATCCCCTGAACCCAGGAGATGGATGTTGTAGTGAGCCAAGATCATGCCATGCACTCCAGCCTGGGCAACAGAGGGAGAGACTGTCTCAAAAAAAAAAAAAAAAAAAAAAGAGTAAAAACCCTTTAATTCCATGCATTGTCCTTTATATATTATCTTGTAGAAACAGAAAAAAATGTATACATTATTCTACTTTTGATTAATATGCTCTCCCTTATGTTATAGTGAACCCCAAGTTTTTCCTCAGACAAACAGTATGTCAGTATGTTCAGCTCTCTTATTCTTTAAATCTCTATTTTAATGTTTAACTTCCTTGTAATTCCAGTAAACAACCTTCTCCACCGGTTCATCAGTAGTTCACATCTGCTCCCCCACCCTCCATCCTGACTCATCCTGGCACCCGATCACCTCGGCTACCTGCTCTGACACATCCTTAACCATCCTTCCTACAAAAACACCCACCCTGCCATTCCAGCTGGAACCCCTGATCTTTTTAAAAGAGGCAATCGAGATTCTCTAGCTAGTGCAGTCTAACCTTAACCACAGGGGATGACACAGCAGCAGGGATGACCCCCATCAGCCATAAGTACCCCTTCCCCCCGCCCACCCTGTGCAAGCATGCGGTGGCCATCATTGCTCCATCGGTGCGCCCTGCACCCTTCTATAGAAGTAAACTGTCTTGCTTAGAGGACGTATCTTCGAGTGCTATTTCTTTTGCGACATTGAAATTTTACTTATAACACTTATATCATGCAGTCTACTTCTTAATCAATCTCCATAATCAACTGCGTATTTCTTCACAGACAGAGGCGAAGACTGTCTCAAAAAAAATTGCTTAAATTTGAAGCAATTGTCTTTTAAGTAATCCTTTTGTCATGAGTAACGTGATTCATCTCTGCCGTCAGGCGTTGGGGTCACTGAGGGAGGAAGTTGTGTGTGTGTTTTGTTTGCTGGCTGCATCATCTGTCCTGGCAGTGGAGGGAGCAGCCCTCAGGGCACAGAGAGAAATCATCACTGCACTCAGACTGCGCCTACTCTAGTAAAGAACAAGTCTGAGAGCTTGCACACTAGTGAGGGGATCAGTTCCTCACTCTGCTCACATTAAGGACAAGGCTGTGACCATCAGCTGGGGCAGATGGAACATAGCTCAACAGCAGGTTTTTAAAAAGAGAGCAAAGTTGAGGCCGGGCGTGGTGGCTCAAGCCTGTAATCCCAGCACTTTGGGAGGCCGAGGCGGGTGGATCACGAGGTCAAGAGATCGAGACCATCCTGGTCAATATGGTGAAACCCCATCTCTACTAAAAATACAAAAAATTAGCTGGGCACGGTAGCACGTGCCTGTAATCCCAGCTACTCAGGAGGCTGAGGCAGGAGAATTGCTTGAACCCAGGAGGCGGAGGTTGCGGTGAGCCGAGATTGCGCCATTGCACTCCAGCCTGGGTAACAAAAGCGAAACCCTGTCAAAAAAAAAAAAAAAAAAAAAAAAGAGAGCAAAGTCTTCTTTCTTCCATGTGAAAAACAATTATAATATGGTTCAGCTGACCAACAAGGACTGGGTTATAACCCACTATTCTCTGAAACTCAATACTGTCTTTGAACTTTTTGGAATCTCATAACCTTTTCTGTCTAAATGTATGCTGTTACTCTCGTGGCTAAAAGTTGCAGGGAGCAGTCTCTTTCTCTGACTTGTGTTTCCAATTCTTTCTGGTTTCCTATACTACGACACTGTGTTAAACAGAATTTGCAAATCTTTCAGTTAGGCTGCACTCGCTGTTACACATTGGTTTTTATCATTTACAAGAACACCCTGGGAGTGCACTAAAATTCATCGCATTTTCTGTTTAAAAAATAAGAAGTCACAATTTTATGAACCATCATCTGTTTGAAAGCCATGCTACTTTTAATAGTTACTGCGCTGCTCAACATATTTTAACTGCCCATTCATGTGTCTTCTCTAACATTTGCAGGTTTGTGCCATTATACACAAGGGGTAAAAGAAATGATCAAGAGAATCAATATACGAATGGCTTAAAAAACAATAAAGATCCCAGCAGCTGTTTAGGACAAAACAGAGCTGGGTGAGCCCAAGTACTAAAGCAGGCATCATTAACATGCCACAAGGTGATTTGCTCCAGATGGTTTTTAAATATCAAAAAAATGTACGATTTATGTATAAGCAAAAGGAAAATAATTAACTATTTTTTTTGAGACAGGGTCTCACTCTGTCGCTCATGCTGGAGTGCAGCGATGCAATAATGGCTCAATGCAGCCTTGAATTCTCAGGCTCAAGAGATCCTCCCTCCTCAGCCTTCTGAGTAGCTGGGACTGCCCAAATGCACACCTGTAAAGGAGGTGAAAACTTATTTATATTTCAATGTAATTATTCGTGAAGAAGAAAAAAACTAAAGGCACTAGGAATGTAATGCCTAAATTACAGTAAAGTATGTTTTCACGGAAAATCACCGGCAGCCAGAAAGAATGTCTGTGTGCAAAATATTTAGGTCCTGTTTTGCAAGAGTAGCGGAACACTGGACACAGCTCACCTCAACCCACAGGCAAGGCAGGACCCAAGCTATAGCCTTAAATGTATTCATTTGCTAAAAGAAAATGAACAGTTCTTTCTCTTCTTCCCATAAACTTATATTTTGTTTTATCATTAAATAATTTCCAGCCAGATGCGGTGGCTCATGTCTGTAATTGCAGCACTTTGGGAGGCCGAGGTAGGCAAATCACAAGGTCAGGAGTTCGAGATCAGCCTGGCCAAAGAGGCCAGCCTGGTCAACATGGTGAAACCCCATCTCTACTTAAAATACAAAAATTAGCCAGACATCTAATACCAGTGCCTGTAATCCCAGCTACTTGGGAGGCTGAGGCAGGAGAATTGCTTGAACCCAGGAGGCGGAGGCTGCAGTGAGCCAAGATCATGCCACTGCACTCCAGCCTGGGCAACAGAGCAAGACTCCAACTCAACTAATAATAACAATAATAATGATCATGATCATCATCTCCATATCTGAGCCCTGATTAATATATCATTTGTGAACTTAATGTCTGCTTTGATTTCAGTTTTCCTGAATTGTTAGAAAAATAAAAGTTTCTTACATTAGGCCTGACTGTCCAGTGAGGTAGTTGGTGTGGAAGCGTTTTTCATGGAAGGTCCTGCTGGTCTCACAGGTAGCATTTAGGATGACATGTGTGCTCAGACAAGAGCGGTTTCTACCTTCTCTCTCACTGGGAAATTATGAATATGACAAGGAGCTTCTTCCAGCATAGCCAGTGCTTCCTGCATTTGCAGTATAGGGCCTCTGACCCCTGTCATGGGGAAACATTCTTTCTTCTGCTTTCCTAAAATTGTCTCCAACACAAGGGATTTGACAGCACTGAATCACTGAATTCTGCCAACAATGCCATTGACAGCGAAACCAGAATAAGACATCACAACACAGTAATGGACCAATAGCCTTCATGAACATACAAGTAAAAATACTTAGCAAGTTATTAGCAAAACAAATACAGACATATTTCAAGAAGATAATATTGCATGTGACCAAGGGGTAGGTTTACTATTGGAAACATCAGTGTACTTCATCATATTAACAGAATAAAGTATAAAAATTGTATGATCCTCTCAAAACAGAGGAAGAAAAAGTTATCTGACTATCTGTTGCCCAGGTTGGAGTGCAGTGGCCGGATCTCGGCTCACTGACACCTTGGCGTCCCGGGTTCATGGGATTCTCCTGTCCCAATCTTCCAAGTAGCTGGGATTACAGGTGCCTGCCACCACACCCAGCTAATTTTTTATATTTTTAGTAGAGATGGGGTTTCACCATGTTGGCCAGGCTGACGTCAAACTGCTGACACTCAGGTGATCTGCCTGCCTCAGCCTCCCAAAGTGCTGGGATTACAGGCATGAGCCACAGTGCCCAGCCAAGTAATTACTTTTAATGGCAAAAACCTGCAATTACTTTTGTACCAGCCTAATACATGGTTAAGATAAGCTGAAAAAAAAAAATCTAAATAAATGAAGATGCCATATTCACGGATTAAAACATTCATTAATTAATGTTAACATATCAATTATCTCCAAATTGATCTAGCGTTTCAACAATCTCAATCAAAATTTCATGAAGCTTTTTTGAAGCAATCATTAACCTGATTTAAAAATTTACATGGAAATGCAAAAAATCTAGAATAACCAGAACAATTCTTTGGGGGGAAAAAAAAAACAAAGTTGGTGGATTCATACTTTCTGATGGTCAAGATAGTTACCAAGATGGTCATATAGATCAGGAGTTGGAAAACTTTTTCTGTAAAGAGCCTGACAGTAAATATTTTAGGCTTTGCAAGCCACATATACTCTGTTGCATTTTTCTTTGCTTTGGTTTTCTTTTTTGAGAAAGGGTCTCACTCTGTTGCCCAAGCTGTCGTGCAGTGGCATGATCTTGGCTCACTGGAACCTCAATCTCCTGGACTTGAGTGATCTGCTCACTTCAGCCTCCTGAGTAGCTAAGACTACAGGTGCATGTCACCATGTCAGGCTAATTTTTGTTTTTTGGTTTTTTTTTGTAGAAATGGAGTTTCACCATGTCACCCAGGCTGGTCTCATACTCCTGGGCTCAAGGGACCCACCCACCTCAACCTACCAAAGTGCTAGGATTACAGATGTGCAACACCATACCTGGGGCACTTTTGTTTTTTAATCTTTAAAAATGTAAAAACTGTAGCTGGGCATGATAGTATGCACCTGTTGTCCCATCTACTGAGGAGGCTGAGGCAGGAAGATCACTTGAGCCCAGGAGTTCCACCCTGCAGTGAGCAATTATTGTGCCACTGCATTCCAGCCTGGGTAAGAGTGGGACCCTGTCTAAGAAAATGAAATGGCAAGCCATAAACAGGGAGAAAATATTCTCAATGCATACATCTGCCAAAGGACTTATATCAAAAATATATATATGAAGAATGCTTACAACTTAATAAGATAATAAACAACCCAACTTAAAATGGGTGTTTTCATTTAAGCAAACACTTCCTAAAGGAAGATACACGATAAGCATCGTGGAAAGATGCTCAACATTATTAGTCATCAACGAAATGCCAATTAAAACTACAATGAAATGCCACTACACAGCCACCGGAATGTCTAAGACTAATCATATCCAGTGTTGCTGAAGAAATGGGAAAAAGAATTCTCACATGCTGCTGGTGAAATGTAAAATGGTATAACCACTTTGGAAAACAGTTTGACAGTTTCTTAAAAGGTTCAACATATACCTATCATATACTCAGAAATTCCTCTCATCAATATCTACCCAAGAGAAATGGAAACAGGCCCACACAAAGACATGTACACAAATGTTCACGGCAGCTTGCTTTATAATAACAGCCCCAAACTGGAAACTACTCCATGCCATTGATATGTGAATGGATAAACACATTTCAGCACTTAGCAACAAAAAAGAACAAACTACTTCTATATAGAACATGTATGAATCTCACTGACATAACACTGAGTGAAAGAAGCCAGATATAAAAAAGCATATACTGTATGATTTCATTTATATAAAAGTCTAGAAAACCTATACAGTGACAGAAAACAGACAAGTGGTTGGCTGTGAGCGGGTATGTGAGAAAGAATAATGGGAAGCAGCACACAGGTATTTTTTAGGATAGAAATGTTCTATATTTTGAAACTGGTCTGGTTGTGGTTACATGAGTGTATACATGTGTCAAAACTCAATGAAGTTGATTTTTTTAAACTACGAAATAATTCTATTATAATTCCTTGGAATTATATAAGCAAGGCACTGAGAGGCTAAGTAACTTATCTAGCCAAGATTCAAATGATCATAGTTTTACTCTAAGGCCCACATCATTAGCCATATAGATATATTTTCTATAAAAGCAGAATATATCTATAATCTATTTTCTCCTGGACACTATACACGTATTTATAAATAGGTAATACTTTTATAATCAGAAAAAGCATATGTATTTTAAAAAGACAGAGACCCTTCAGGACCTCCCTCCAAGATCACATTCAATCTATTAATCAGAAGATGTTGGATATATTTGTGAATCTTTATGAAGTCATTCACCTCTGTTGTCTTCCAATACACATTTCTTCATCCTGTTCACAAATGTAAGATGTAAAACTTGGTCAAAAG
The DNA here is from genome assembly GCF_049354715.1 of Callithrix jacchus. Classification (NCBI taxonomy): domain Eukaryota; kingdom Metazoa; phylum Chordata; class Mammalia; order Primates; family Cebidae; genus Callithrix; species Callithrix jacchus. Next base: position 121,379,640 of record NC_133506.1, read on the forward strand.
TCTTCCAGAAAAACTGTATATAGAGATACTATAATTACATCATTTCCCTGATCTACCTATCAAGTAACTCTGTAAAGAAAATATTTGTAATACATTCATGCAAATTCTTAAAGATCACCACTTCTTATTTATTTATTTTTCATGAAAAATAGGTTTTTTTTTTTGAGACAGAGTTTCACTCTTGTTACCCAGGCTGGAGTGCAATGGCACGATCTTGGCTCACTGCAACCTCCGCCTCCTGGGTTCAGGAAATTCTCCTGTCTCAGCCTCCTGAGTAGCTGGGATTACAGGCACGTGCCACCATGCCCAGCTAATTTTTTGTATTTTTAGTAGAGACGGGGTTTTACCATGTTGACCAGGATGGTCTCGATCTCTTGACCTCGTGATCCACCCGCCTCGGCCTCCCAAAGTGCTGGGATTACAGGCTTGAACCACCGCGCCCGGCCTGAGGTTTTTCATTTTACCAAAAATTGCACCAACGTAAAGCTAAGCTCCAGTTGATACATACATGTTGTGTAGGCATTAGCAGTATTGCCCTCACTATGTACTCACTGGACTGCAGCACAACCCCAAGAAAAGCACGGTTATACCACCTCTTTTGTGTTCACAAACCATCCCTTTTTTTTTTTTTTTTTTTTTGAGACGGAGTTTCGCTCTCGTTACCCAGGCTGGAGTGCAATGGCGTGATCTCAGCTCACTGCAACCTCCGCCTCCTGGGTTCAGGCAATTCTCCTGCCTCAGCCTCCTGAGTAGCTGGGATTACAGGCACGCACCACCATGCCCAGCTAATTTTTTTTTTTTGTATCTTTAGTAGAGACGGGGTTTCACCATGTTGCCCAGGATGGTCTTGATATCTTGACCTCGTGATCCACCCACCTTGGCCTCCCAAAGTGCTGGGATTACAGGCTTGAGCCACCGCGCCCGGCCACAAACCATCCTTTTAATAATGTGGTCTAGGCCGGGCGCAGTGGCTCACGCCTGTAATCCCAGCACTTTGGGAGGTCAAGGTGGGAGGACCATTTGAGGTCAGGAGTTCAAGACCAGCCTGACCAACATGGTAAAACCCCATCTCTACTAAAAATACAATAATTAGCTGGGCTTGGTGGTGCATGCCTGTAATCCCAGCTACATGGGAGGCTGAGGCAGGAGAATCACTTGAACCTGGAAGGTGGAGGTTGCAGTGAGCCAAGATCATGCCGCTGCACTCCAGCCTGGGCATGACTGAGGGAGACTCCACTTCAAAAAAAAATTTTTTTTCATATAATGGTACTAAATTTGAGGCAGAGCTCTATCCCTCTAATTTCTACCACATTATTTAAATTCTTTGAGCTCTACCTCCTTCATCTGAAAACTAAGAAAAAATCAACTATCTCATGCCATTGTGAAGATTAAATGGAATATTACATATAGGCACTGTTTGTATATATAAAGATACACTATATATGAGAAGGTGCGTGTAGGTTCTATACTAATACTATGCCATTGAGGACTTGGGCACCTGAGGATTTTGGTATCCTCATGGGAAGTCCAAGAGGAACCAATCCCCCTCAGATACCAAGGGACAATTGTATATGGTAAATATATATTTGTTTTCTTTTTTGCTCTACTCAGTTATTTTAATCACTATTTCAAAGAATGAACCACATATGCCATCACTGAATAACTTTGAGAAAGCAAGTGATTTTTCTCTTTTTTTTGGAGACAAAGTCTCGCTCTGTTGCCCAAGCTGGAGTGCAGTGGTGTGATCTCAGCTCACCACAACCTCCACCTCCAGGGTTGAGGCGATTCTCTTGCCTCAGCCTCCCGGGTTGCAGGGACTATAGGCACACACCACTACGCCCAGATAATTTTTTCATGTTTAGTAGAGACGGGGTTTCACTACATTGGCCAGGCTTGTCTTGAGCTCCTGACTTCGTGATCTGCCCACCTTGGCCTCCCAAAGTGCTAGGATTACAGGTGTGAGCCACTGCGCCTGGCCTGATTTTTCAGTTTATACATATTTCAACTACGACTTTTTGTACACAATTATATGAGACATTATTTTAATAGGAATAGAAATAATGGGCAACTTACCTGTGGAAACCATCTTTCAAAGCTTCTTGTCTCAAAGTAATTTCATAACACGTGGCCCTTATGCCTATAAGAACCAAAGATGTTTTTTAAAAAACAAAAGCACTCAATAAAATAATATTTAAATAATTAGAAAAGTTATTTGAGTAGGCTTTACTTGCCTAGAAAATCTATCCAACCTAACAAAAACTTACAAAATTTAAGCAATTTGAGATATATAAAAATCTACTTCTAATATAGCACAGTGGTTAAGCACAATGACTCTGGAGTTAGAGTGCCTAATTTCAAATCTCAGTCTGTAACTTAACAGCTGTGTCAACTTTGGGCAAGATAGTTTCTCTCTCTATTACCTCTCATGAGAATTTAATATATGTAGAAACACTTGGAACAGACCCTACTGACCACATAGTAAGCATTCTATGTAAGTGTTTGTTATTAATATTGCTTTATTCAGGTGATCCCAAGATGCCAAAAAGGAACAGGATGGCTAAACAGCCAGGAAATCGCCATTTTAATCCTAGTTCACGGAAACTGTGTATCAGATAGATAATGGCAACTTCTATATTCTAACATCCATGCCTACAAAACCAGGAAGATTTATGCTTTGTGGAGATGTTGGAAGGTTTAAGGAAAAAAAAAAAAAAAAAGCAAAGCTGGAGGCACTTAAAGGTTCAATGGGTTCCACTATAAACTTAGAATAACCAGAAATCTCAGCATACTGAATTCATCAAGAATCCAGACATTAAAGCTATTACTGAGCCAGGTGTGCTAGCTCACACCTGAGGTGGGAATATTGCTTGAACCCAGGGGATGGAGGCTGCAGTGAGCTATGGTTGCACCACTGCACTCAAGCCTGGGTGACAGAGAGAGAGAGACCTTGTCTCTAAAGACAAAAAAAAACCACTATTACTCAATGTAAGCATCTTAAAACTAAAAATTCAGTTACTACTGGCCAGCAACTCTGCCAGGCATTTGCTATGGAACTTTGTCCCCTTTCAAAAGCTGTAAATCTGTGGGAAGAACATTAAAAAAACACACAAGCCTGGACAACACAGCGAAACTCCATCTCCATGAAGAAAAATAAAAAAATTAGCTACTGAGGAGGCTAGGTGAGAGGATGGCTTAGGCCAGGAGGCGGAGGGAGGCCGCAGTCAGCCAATATTGCACCACTGTACTCCAGCCTGGGTGACAAAGCCAGACCTTGTCTCAAAAACAAACAAACAAACAAAACACCCCCCACACACAGAAAACTAGATATTATTTAGGATAATAATAATCCTATTATTATCATTTAATATTGCTGAATCCATCGGATGTGCTTCTGAAAAGATGCATTAAGAAAAATGATGTGGGGCCAGGCGCAGTGGCTCACACCTGTAATCCCAGCACTTTGGGAAGCTGAGGCCAGCAGATATCAAGGTCAGGAGTTTGAGACCAGCCTAACCAACATGGTGAAACCCCATCTCTACTAAAAATACAAAAATTAGCCAGGCGTGGCTTGTGCCTGTAATCCCAGCTACTCAGGAGGCTGAGGCAGGAGAATTGCTTGAACCTGGGAGGGGTAGGTTGCAGTGGGCCGAGATCGCACTACTGCACTCCAGCCCTGGCGACAGAATGAGACTCTGTCTCAAAAAAAAAAAAAAAGAAAAAGAAAAGAAAAGAAAAATGATGTGAAGGTGAAACTATCTGAAGGAATGAAAAAAGAATAGGAAAAAATAACATTTGTTAAATAATATGTAGCATGCCAGATCCTCTACTTGGTGCTTTCATGTGTGTTTTAACTTTCACAATCTAGTAAAGTAAGCAAAATGACTGCTATTTGTTTGCAGGAGGAAACTTGTACTTATAAAGCATCGGTAACTGACCCTGGGTCATACAACTAACTACGTGATGCATTAGAAGCAAGGTTTGCCTGACTTTTAAAGCCTAAGATACTTCCACTCTCAACAATAAAATAGAAAGAAATTTTAGTGTTATAGCTCTTTTAGAATTTATCTAGTTATGTTTGACTGGAAAACCTCCAACTCTCAAAAAAGAAATTGTATTTGCTTTGGAGAAGTATATGATCTTTTCCCAAAAAAACAAAACCCCACACCCTGTATGCATCTTGTACTAATCCAGATTTTTCCTTGTTCTTTTTTTTTATGAGACAGAATCTCGCTCTTTTACCAGGCTGGAGTGCAGTGGCTCAATCTCAGCTCACTATAACCTTTGCCTCCCAGGTTCAAGTGATACTCCTGCCTCAGCCTCCCAAGTAGCTGGGACTACAGGTGCGTGTCACATGCAGCTAATTTTTGTATTTTTAGTAGTGACAGAGTTTCACCATGTCAGCCAGGATGGTCTTGTCTCTCAACCTTTGTGATCTGCCCGCCTCAGCCTCCCAAAGTGCTGGGATTACAGACATGAGTCACGGTGCCCGGCCTCTTTGTTCTTTTTTAATTTTTTTTTTTAGAGACAAAGCCTTCCTCTGTCACCCAAGCTGAGCACAGTGGCATGATCGCAGCTCACTGCAGCCTTGAATTTAGCAATCCTCTTGCATCAGCCTCCCAAGTAGCTAGGACTACAGGCCCATGCCACCACACATGGCTACTTTTAAATTTTTTTGTAGAGACAGGGTCTTGCTATGTTTTCCAGGCTGGTCTCGAACTCTTGGTCTCAAGCAATCCTCCCACCAGAGCCTCCTGAAGTGTTAGAATTACAGGTATGCGACTGGACGCGGTGGCTCATGAGATAATCCCAGCACTTTGGGAGGCTGAGGCAGGCAGAAGTCAGGAGTTTGAGACCAGCCCAACCAACATGGAGAAACCCCGTCTCTACTAAAAATACAAAAAATTAACCAGGCATGATGGCACGCGCCTATAATCCCAGCTACTCCGGAGGCTGAAGCAGGAGAATTGCTTGAACCTGGTAGGCCGAGGTTGCAGTGAGCAGAGATCACGAATTGCACTCCAGCCTGAGCAACAGGAGCGAAACTCTGTCTCAGAAAAAAAAAAGAATTACAGGTGTGAGCCACTGTGCCCAGCACAAAGCCAGATTTTTCTTCATCGTGTTTAATTTTAATGGGGGTAGGGTGGGAAATGAGGGCTAATATCTACTTATAAATTAAATTAGAAGAAAAATGATTATCAGGCTTAAATCCTATGGGTATGTACACTAGACAGCAGTTGATCATTGGGATTGGAGAAAGGCTAATTTACAAACAGTATGGCAAAACTATTATTATGATTTTAGAGGCAAAAGTACCATTTTGAAAATGAATTTGTTGGACATGAATTTACCTTCAACATTTGTCCTCTTAAATATTACTTTGGTTGTGGTGAGCTGGCTCTGGAAATCCTTTGTAATTTTTTTTTTTTTTTTTTTGAGACGGAGTCTCACTCTGTCACCCAGACTGGAGTGCAATGGCGTGATCTAGGCTCATTGCAACCTCTGCCTCCCGAGTTCAACCGATTCTCCAGCCTTAGCCTCCAGAGTACAAGTACAGGCCATCATGCCCGGCTAATTTTGACCCCTTTTTAATTATAAAATGCTAATGTTGGAAACCTCTAGAGATCACCGAATCGAACTGTTTCAAAATTCTTCTTGGCCTCAAAATCCTTTCTTTAGATAAACTTGGAAACCCAATATGTAAATACACAAAAGCAGAGCTTCGCTGATTGACAAATAAATGGATCTAAATGGTACGAAGGATGACAGAAACATCCTCATTTTACAGATAGAGAAACTTGCCAGGTTTGTGCTTTCCTTCCCCCGTCAAACCTTACTACTTTATTGTAATTACTCCTGCACTTGTCCAGCAGTAGTACAAGCAGTTTGCCAACTACTCTTGCACGAACAACTAGCAGTTTGCCACGGAGTCCCTATATTCAATTTGGGGACTCTCATGCCTCACAGGGCGCTAAGGCCTTGCTGCTCCCTTGGTGATCAGAAGCTTCGTGCAACCCAAGAGCATGTCAAGACGCTTGATGGCTGACCTTCCTTCTCAGTACTTTAGCAACAGGGCGGCCAGTCCAGCCTGGGAACCGCAGAGCCCGAGCCCGACTCTCCAGAGACCCGGGATCCGCCGCAGAGCAAAGCGCACGAGAGGGCAGGGGGACGTAGGAGGAGGGCACGTGGCTCTGGTGTTTGACCTCCTCCGGCTCGCCCTATCGATCTAGGTTCCGCGCCGGGTCCGCACGTCCCAGCAACCCGCGGAGAGGCAGGGGAGTCGGGACCGCTCACCACGCTCTGGCCCTCAAGCCCCGCCCGCACTCCGCAGCCCGGCCCCCGCTTACCAGCGTCAGAGCTTGCGGCGGTGAAGGCAGCGGCGGGCCCGCGCGTGAGCCAGGTCGCCGCCCCGAGGAGCAGCCAGGCGACCGACCGCCCGAACCGCCGCCACCCAAGCCGTCAGGACGCCGGAGGCCGGACGCCCGAGAGTGGCGCGCGGAGCCAGCTGCAGGCACAGAAAGGGGCGTGCACTGGCCGCCTGCCACTCCTACAGCGCGCTACCGCGGATTTCGCGGCCGGGACCCAGTGCTGGGTGCGCGCGCGTAATTCCCGCGGATCTTCGCTGCCTGCAGCCCCGGTCCCCAAACGTTCCCGCGCGGCGTGAGGCGTCCGTTCCCGCCCCTCCGTTCCCCTCCGCCCTCCCGAGGGCGGGCGAGGAGCTGCGCACGCGCAGGGATGCGCGCCCGGCCTGTTGCCGTGGAAACAGCTCGGCCAGCGCCCGGCGGGACCTGGGATCCCCGCACGCAGCGGTGGGAGCCGGCGGACCGCGCCCCCGGCCGGCCCTCACCTCCGCTTCCCGGTATTTCCGGGTTCGGGTCTCCAGTTGGGGAGTTAATCCCTCGGGCTCGTCAGTAGTGCTGTGGCTGTCGCCTCTTCCTGCAGCGCCAGGCTCCGCCCGCCCTCAAAGTCGGCTTAGGTGCTTTCTGTGCACTGCGGTTGGGTGGAAAAATACCCACTCCTGGCTGTTTAGACGTTGGCCTGCAGAAGATGTCATTTCTGTATTTCTCTATGGGTAACAAAGCCAATCTTGCACCAGTGGAGACGTGAGTAAGAGAGAATCGTCTACCCTTTGGGGACATCCGTACGCCTTAGGTGCTGTGGGGCTACCTAACAAAATTGTGAGCAGTTACTGACCTCTGGGGAGAAGAGTATTCAGGAAGAATAATCCAGTAAACGTGCCGTCCTCCTTCCTAAACAGAGTGGAATCTGTAAGCAGGCCTAGAGAGCATCCAGGTGGCTTGGAGTGGAACAGAGGGCTCTAGGACGGGTGTCGCAAAGAGGAAAGAGTGTAAGTCAAAAGATAACGATCTAAAACTAGCCGGGCAAGGTGGCTTACGCCTGTGGTCCCAGCACTTTGGCCAGATAACCTGAGGTCAGGAGCTCAAGACCAGCATGAACAACATGGCGAAACCCCATCTCTACTAAAAATACAAAAATTAGCCAGGTCTGGTGGCAGGCATCTGTAATCTCACTACTTAGAAGGCTGAGGCACGAGAATCGAGAATCGCTTGAACCTGGGAGGCAGAGATTGCAGTGGGCCGAGATCGCACCACTGCACTCCACCTGGGGGAAAGAGCAACACTCTGTCTCAAAAAGAAAAAAAACAAAAACACTGAAAATGGTAGCATGTGCATGTTTTTTAAGAAATGGAGAGGTAAATTTTGGAAGACATGCCTTTTAAAATTCAGTCTGGGTCCCTATCCCACTAAATTCTGAAAAGGATAGGGCAGACTGTAGTTTTTTGTTAAAAGCCTTATGGAATTATTTTATATTCCAAATATAAACATCATTTTAGCAAAAATTAAAGTAAAATTTTTAAAAAGAAAAGAGTCTAGTAAAACTACATTATTTGAATGCCAATTGCGTACATCTTTGATGAGGACAATCATTTGCTTCAGTGTGTAGAGTTTATATTGTGGTCAGTAGGTTCAAGTTTACTAACATCAAATTTTAGGTGAATTGGGAGTAGTATTCATTTAAAAATCCAGAAAAGGAAAAGGAGGAGAAAATGGTGTGAGATCATTGCATCAGATTAGAAGTAGAGCACAGTAATTTTTTAAAACAGGTTTTTGTGACCGGGCACAGTGACTCACATGTTTGTAGTCTCACCTACTCGGGAGGCTGAGGCAAGGAGAATCGCTTGAACATGGGAGGTAGAGTTTGCAGTGAATTGAGATCCCACCACTGCACTCAGCCTGGCGACAGAGCAAGACTCCGTCTCACCCCGCCCCCAAACCCCCAAAAAAAAGAAAGAAAAAAGACACAATCAAGGGTGATTGTTTTCTGTCTGTTTCCCCTCTCCTTTGCCCCATTATTCTACAATGAATGTGTATAATCACTGCTAAGTGTTTTATAAAAAGTATGTTCCTTAGATATAGACACTAGGTTTTTGAGTGGAAAAAAAAAATGTTCCTAATAGTGATTCTCCAACAGAACTGAGTTCACGGAGATATCATCATCCTATGCCACTTTACCTCAATGTTTCTTGACATTGATGAATCTTTCTGAGAATGTCATAGTCACATCTAAAGCAGTGCTTATGATTAAGTGGATTTGGGCATTGAGGGTGGGGAGAGGAAGAGAGAATGCTAAGTATTAATCTACAAATAGCTATATTTCTTTTTTTTTTTTTTTTTTTTGAGACGGAGTTTCGCTCTTGTTACCCAGGCTGGAGTGCAATGGCGTGATCTTGGCTCACCACAACCTCCGCCTCCTGGGTTCAGGCAGTTCTCCTGCCTCAGCCTCCCGAGTAGCTGGGATTACAGGCACGCGCCACCATGCCCAGCTAATTTTTTGTATTTTTAGTAGAGACGGGGTTTCACCATGTTGACCAGGATGGTCTCGATCTCTTGACCTTGTGATCCACCTGCCTCGGCCTCCCAAAGTGCTGGGATTACAGGCTTGAGCCACCATGCCCGGCCAAATAGCTATATTTCTTGTAGCTAGAAAAATATCATATAGTGAGACAAATAAGCCAAAATAAAAGCCATGGAAACGTTACTGACTTGTATATGAAGAAGCTGATTCTGCATCAGGTCTGCTTTTCAATCAGGCTTCTAGAATGTAAGTGTTTACGAAAGTGTTCAGGGACCATCATGTTAATTCATAGCATTAAACAATGCGTGGAATGCCTACTATGTTCCAGGTATTATGCTGAGATATTGTGGTGAAAAAGAATATGCCCTCCACCATCATGTACCATATTGACTAGAAGGGAAGATATATGATTAAATAAGTAATAATGAAAAACTCTAGTAAATTAGTTAGGAAAGTACAAAGGAGACAGCTCTGGACTGGTGAACCCCTCAGGACAAAATGATTAAGGTTTAAAAGCTCATATTACCTTGATAAAGAGGATGCTTGATACATGACTTAGGGATTCATATTCAGTCTTTGACTAAGAGATTCAAACTGGATTGCATCCCCAGATTCACATACGAACAAGTCTATATTCTTGAGGGAACCAGAGTCTTAGGAGTCCAACAGATTGAAACTAACCCAGGGCCAAACTGAACTTTCCTGGCAGCTCTCAAAATAACTAGCTTTGTGCTCCTTTCAGGGCACAGACACCAAAATTGGAATGATACAGAGAGGATTAGCATGGCCCGCGTGCAAGGATGGCACACAAATTCAGGAAGCATTCCATACTTTAATTGAAAAAAGAAAAAAGTCCGGGCGTGGTGGCTCACGCCTATAATCCCAGCCACTCAGGAGGCTAAGGCAGGAGAATCACTTGAACCCAGGAGGCAGAGCTTGTAATAAGCTGAGATTGCACCATTGCACTCTAGCCTGGGTGACAGAGTGCAACTCCATCTCAAGACAAAAGAAAAGAAAAAAATATTAAGCTTCACAGGCTGAGCATGTGTTGCCAGAACTGGACTAGAACCAGATCTTCTGGGGAAAAGGGGTGAGGGAAATGAATGACATTTATCCAACACCTAGTTGTTTTTTCTCTTTAGCAGGAAGTCATTACACAACTTACACATTGTCATCAGATTTCCCCTGACGTGTATTTGGGAATGATGTGCACTGCCAAGAAATGTGGGATTAGATTTCAGCCTCCAGCTATTATCTTAATCTATGAGAATGAAATCAAGGGGAAAATTCGCCAGCGCATTATGCCAGTTCGAAACTTTTCAAAGTTTTCAGGTAACTCATGTCTTATCTTGCCTCCTGTCTTAAATATTCTCTAAATACCGGTTCCGGACTGGATGTGTGACACTGCATTAATTACTTACTGTCAATGAGCTTCGGTTTCCTAATCTATAAAAGGGAATTGGGTTTTTTTTCCCCCAGTTTGAGAATTAATAATCCTTTTGGGATTACTAGCTAGGTTAAATGATACAGCATTATCAATAATATCAATTCCCTTCTCTCCTTCCAAATGTTTTTTATTTGTAGTCTTAATATTTTATTAATACCACTACTGCTATCTAAAATCTATAATATCACTTTTCTTCTCAGACATATTCTCCAGTTGAAAGTGTTTAATACCTCTACAAAGTGATTTGTAAGTTAAAGAAGTCAAAAATCTCTCTCCTTCTCCCACCACACTGAAAGCTCCATATAAAGGAATAGTTCTACAAAATCATTGATTTCAATAAAACCATTTAGCTGCTTGACTATAATGGAGATAACGCTTTTGGGGTTCAGAGTTTCTGGTTCTATTTTGGCTGTTGCAGTAGTTCGTGGTGTACATAATGTATGCAGTATGTATGTGGTATATAGTTTTCTTCTCTCTCCCAGATTGCACCAGGGCTGCTGAACAATTAAAGAATAATCCACGACACAAGAGTTACCTGGAACAAGTATCCCTGAGGCAGCTAGAGAAGCTATTCAGTTTTTTACAAGGTTACTTGTCGGGGCAGAGCTTGGCAGAAACAATGGAACAGATTCGTCGGGAAACAACCATTGACCCTGAGGAAGATCTGAACAAACTAGATGACAAGGAGCTTGCCAAAAGGAAGAGCATCATGGATGAACTCTTTGAGAAAAATCAGAAGAAGAAGGATGATCCAAATTTTGTTTATGACATTGAAGTTGAATTCCCACAGGACGAACAACTGCAGTCCTGTGGCTGGGACACAGAGTCAGCTGATGAGTTCTGATACCAAACACTCAAAAAATGTATTGGGCTAGCAGAATACCTATATTTATACCAGACTGGTTCTGGAAAAAGCTTTAAAGAATGCTAAATATATATGTTGGGTTATAGGGGATTGAGCATGTTACTTTTCAAAACCAAGACATTTAAAGCATCTGCTATGTAGGTGCATGAGGAATATGGGAAAAACAGAATAAAGGAATCTGTCTTTAAGGAGCTTGCAATCATGCTGGGCACAGTGGCTCATGCCTTAATCCCAGCACTTTGGGAGGCTGAGGCAGGCAGATCACCTGAGGTCAGGAGTTTGAGACCAGCCTGGCCAGGGTGATAAAATCCTGTCTCTACTAAAAATACAAAAATTAGCTGGGCATGGTGGCAGGCACTTGTAATCCCAGCTACTGAAGAGACTGAAGCAGGAGAATCACTTGAACCCTGGAGGTGGAGGTTGCAGTGAGCCAAGATCACACCATTGCACTCCAGCCTGGGCAATAAGAGCAAAATTCCATCTCAAAAAAAAAAAAGCTTACAGTCCATCTAACTGGAAGATATAAAAAACATGAAAAGCTAATTGGCAGTATTAAACAACAAAAAGATTAGAGCCAAATGCATGATAAAGGCTAGAGAAGTTCAGAGCCTATATTAATGTAGAGTAGAAGAGTAAGAGAAGACTGTCCTTTAGTAAAGAGATAGGAGTTGGGCCTGGCCCTTGAAATAGTAGTATTTAGGTAGATGCTTGTGTAGGATTCCAGATAAGAGCAACTGAAAAGAAGGAAAGGAGAGGTAGTAAAGGGATAAGAAGCAGAATTTTTTTTTTTTTTAGAGGAATAAGCAAATTATAGTTTGACAAGATTGGGAGCCATATATGGTTACCAGGGAATTATCTTTTATGTGTTATGTCATTGTATGTATTTAACTCTTGAAAAGAGTACCCCTGCAAAATGCCTTGCAGCTGTAGATGTCACCTGATGGACAAAAGGGGAATTCTGCCCCTCTGGCATTAGGAAATATATACTAAAGACATTGTGAAATGCTGAACCTCTTCCCATAAATAAAGGTTTGTTTGTAAAATGGGAAATCCACCCATAATAAATGAACAATAGGCACTGCCAGTTTAGGCCTATTCGTGACTGGATCTGCAAGAGAGCATCTTCATTTAACAACATTATCTGTGACTTGATACATTTATTCTTATTAGAATATTATTTAATTGGTAGAAATTCTATGTTTTCTACAAGAAAACTGATGCTTATTATATAAAACTATAGTGAAAATAATTACTCACTGTTTCTACCTGTTCACTTCCACTCTCCTTACCATTAAGCACTTCATTATAAGGGAGCTCATTCTTGTAGTGATATCACCAGAGTTTTGAGATAGTACAGTTGCCAAAGAGAGCCAAATAATTTTCTCAATTAGAGATCTTTTCATATCTACATAGTATTTCTTTATTCTATTGTATAGGTAGCTTATTTTTTATTTGAGACAGGGTCTCAACCTCCCGAGTAGCTGAAACTACAGATGCACACCACCACGCCTGATTAATTTTTGTATTTTTTTGGTAAAGACAGAGTTTTGCCATGTTGGTCAGACTTCATCTCAAAAAAAAAAGAAAGAAAGATCAGAGTCACAGAAGTCACCTGACAGAGGCAGGTAGGGAGGAAAGGAGGGTCCTTATCTCCCCATCTCCCCTCAATAAAATTCAGGATGCCCAGTGAAGTTTGAATGTCAGATAAACAATTTGTTGGTATACGGATGTATCTAGCATTGAAATGATGCCTTGTAATTTGCTAAATCTGAAACTATGCAACCTTATTTCACAGTGGGCAGTGATGGTGATCCTGGGTTTCAGAGGAAGGGTGCTGGGGGGATCCTGAGGTCAGGAGCCCATACAGCTCTGCTTTTACCCTCTATGCCCTGTACCAGCCACAAGGTAATGATTCCTGTGTAGGTGCAGAGATGGTTCTGGAAGGGGATTCCCAGTGTCTGGCACGTTCTGATGAATTCTGCATTGGAGGTTCTCTCTGTAGTAAGGGGGTTGGCCTGGCCTGAAGTGAAAGCTGACACCTGGTTTCACTTAGCTCTTCAGCTAGTCTGTTCTCTCTGGTGAACATTCAGATCTCAACAAGAAGGTAAAATGAGCCTTCAGGATACCTAAATGCATTTGAAGGAAGGAAAGAGGAGGGGTGGAAGAGGGCTTACATGTGCCCAGCAGAAAGGCCCCTGAGTAGCTGGAGTGAACAGGTGGGGTGAGCTGGTGCTGCTGGCCCAGGAGAAGATGGGAGGGCGGACACAGGGCCTCAGGTGGATGTTAAGGAAGGGGGCAGAATGGAATGTTCTTGCCTCTGGGTCTGCAGAATGCAGAGCTGGGGGCCTGCACCGGGTGTCAGGTCCCCAGCAGGGCAGCAGTGAATGTGGCCTCACTGTTGGGAGAAACTGCCCTGCACACTCACAGGAGCTCAGGTAGCAAGGTGGGGCTGCTCTCAGCTCTACCACTAAGGTCATCCGCAACCTCGAGTAAGCAGGTAGTATCTCTGGGCCTTTGTTCACGTGACAAATGTGATGGTGGGAGATATATTGCATTTCCCTTATGGCTCCTCTTATTTCTGAATCTCTCCTGGTATGTATATAATTTCAAGCCTTCTCATGACTGCTGTTCTGTGTGCACTGGCCAGGCAAGAGGGCTGGTGACCATGTTTCATTAATCATCTTTATTCTGTCTGAAGATTGCTTCTTCATTTTCCCCTCCATTTCCCCCCCATCCAGGCAAAATATCAAACCTCTTCTTTTCTTTTGAGATGGAGCCATAGGAAAATGCAATATATCACCCAGGCTGGAGTGCAATGGCACCATCTCAGCTCACTGCAACCTCCATCTCCCAGGTTCAAGCGATTCTCCTGCCTCAGCCTCCTGAGTAGCTGGGATTATAGGCGCGTGCCACCACGCCCAGCTAATTCTTGTATTTTTAGTAGAGACGGGGTTTCACCATGTTGGTCTGGCTGGTCTCAAACTCCTGACCTCGTGATCTGCCCGCCTCAACCTCCCAAAGTGCTGATATTACAGGTGTGAGCCACCACACCCAGCTAAACCTTTTTTTAAAGGGCCACAGTCAAATGAGTTAACCAAAGATATCAATGCTTTTGTAAAAGATGCCTGTCAGCAAGATGATTAGTAACTCTGTGGGACAGAAGTTACGATTCATATTTCAGTCTCAGTTTAGTCTTCAACTATTCATTCATTCACTCAGCAAATACTTCCTGAGCTCATGGGATGCATCAGGCCGATTGAAGCTGGAGGCAGGGAAACTTCAGCAGAATTACCCTTAATCAAGCTTTTGCTTCTCCCTCTGTGCTGGACTCACTGAAGTTTAATGTTTAGCCACACGTCTATCAAATGTAGAGGCAAAATGAAATTTGAGTTCTTGTCAACAGTTTCTGTGAAAGGCTGGAAGACTTGGCTAAATGGAAGTATTTAAGTAATCTGTGGGTTGCATCTCTATGGAGCTGTGAGCTCCACAGAGCTCCAAGACCACATAGAATTGGAACTGGCTCCTTCTCCCAAGAATACAAAGCAGCCCTCTGGGATGTCCTTCTCTTACTTGCTTCTTCCTTGCTCTCTGTCCACAGGGCTGCCCTTGAGATGGAGTTGTTGCCCTTTTGGCTCTGCCTGGGTTTTCGCTTCTTGACAGTGGACTGGAGGAACAGAAGTGGAACGGCCACAGCAGCTTCCCAAGGGGACTGCAAGTTGGTGAGTTTTCCCTTGAACCCTGATTTGTCAGTTGCTCCTGTCCTGACAAGGTTTGGTCCATTTGGAAAGCTGACGTACTGTCCATCAGGAAGGGCAGAGAATGAAGAAGGCTGAATCACTCTGTGCCTGCCTAGCACAGTGCCATGTGCAGTTGCTCTTTAACCACAGGATTTTAAGATGCTGCCTGAGAAAATCTAGGCAGTCCCTGCCCAACCCTTCTCATATCTGCTGAGGACAGGAGGCATCTGAGACCAGCCTAGGGCAGCCTCCTGGAAAAAGAACAACTTGTTAAAAATCTGGATGATTCAGGATGGGTGCAGTGGCTCATGCCTGTAGTCCCAGCACTTTGGGAGGCTGAGGCAGGCAGATCACTTGAGCCCAGGAGTTCTCTTTCCTAACACCCCTACAATAGGCTGGATCTGCCCCCCACCCCTCAAGCGAGCTGACAGCAACACCAGGACAAGGTTAAATGTTACTAAGCTGACAAAGGATACTCTGCTAGGGAACTGCCCACTGGTTTCTTGATATCAGTCAACTAGAGCTTCACCAGCCACCCCCACAGCCTCAAATCTGATGTCCTAATCAGGGAGTTACAGCTCAGTCTTCCCTTATGATTTCAACATCATAAACCTTTTAGGTCTGTTCAGTTTTAGAAAAATGCATTTATTTGCTTGGGGCTTATTTCAAGTCCAAATACTTAAAAATCTTACTCCTTGCTTGAGCAAATCCCTAAGACATTCACTCATTCAGCAAATATTTATCAAGCTGCTGCTCTGTGCCAGGCAGTAATTAGCTCTGGGGATACATACAAAGCTATATTTTTAATTCATTGGTTGTACTTACAAGTTACTTTAATTTAATGTGCTCCTGAAAGAGGAATCAGTTTCTCTTCCTGTGTCACCCATGCATTTGCCATATAATATAACACAATAGGCCATTTATGTTCTTAATTCCAAAGCTGGATGACACAGAACATCAATTTGCCACATATCCAGTCATCCAACAGACACATAATTCCAGGCTCTGGGATCAGAATCTCAAAGAAACTAGAAAACAAGTAATATGGCCGGGCACAGTGGTTTGCACCTATAATCCCAGCATTTTGAGAGGCCGAAGTGGGTGGATCACCTGAGGTCAGGAGTTCGAGACTAAGCCTAGCCAACATGGTGAATCTCTCTCTCTACTAAAAATACAAAAATTAGCTGGGCTTGATGGCACACGCCTGTAATCTCACTTATTTGGGAGGCTGAGGCAGGAGAATCACTTGAACCTGAAAGGCAGAGGTTGCAGGGAGCTGAGATTGTGCCACTGCACTTAGATGGATCACCTGAGGTCAACCCAATCTGAAATACATTCTACAAAATATCTGACCAGTCCTCTTCAAAACTGTCAAGGTCACGAAACACAAGGAAAGCCTAAGAAAGTAATACCTAAACACAGTGCAGTATTCTGGATCGAATCCTGGAAGAGACAAAGATCGCTGATGAAAATATCTGGTGAAATGTGAGTGAAGTCTGGAGTTTATTAGTAGTGACATATCAGTGTTGATTTCTCAGTTTTGACAAATGTATTGAGTAAACAAATTAGGTGAGAGGTATATGGAAATGTTTTGTACTATTTTCAGAACATTTCTGTGACTGAAATGATTCTAAAATAAAAAAAATTAATAAACTCTCAAGAGGAAAAAAGGAATTACCAATATCAGGAATCAAAATGAGAATATGGATACAAATTCTACAACATTAAGATAATAAGATTTTGTAACTATCTTGGTGCAATAATTTGAATAGTTTAGAAGAAATTAGCAAATTCTTTGGAAAATACAAGTAAATAAATCTGAGACAAGAAGAATAAAATCTGAATAGTCCTATAAGTTGGATTTGTAATTAAAACCTTCCTACAAAGAAAACTCCATATCTAGATGGCTTTGCTAGTGAATTACTCAAAATATTTAAGAAATATTTTGGTTAATGACCAGCCTGACCAACATAATGAAACCCTATCTCTTCTAAAAATACAAAAATTACCCACACATGGTGGCTCATGCCTATAATTCCAACTAACTCATGAGGCTGAGGCAGGAGAATTGCTTGAACCCAGGAGATGGAGGTTGCAATGAGTTGAGATCACACTCTTGCACCCCAGCCTGGGCGGCAGAGCAAGACTCTGTCTACAAAAACAACAACAACAAAAAAAAAAAAAAAAAAGAAAGAAAAAGGTAATATATTCCAGTGTATTTTATGAGGTGGGCAAAATCCTGATATTGAGACTCAAAAACAGACATTGCAAAAAGAGAAAATTGTTGGACAACTTCTTATTTTTTTTTTAATTTTTATTTTTTTCTTTCTTTCTAAAAAAGAAGTACAACTTCTTTAATGAGCTTGGATATAAATATCCTAAACAAAATATTAACAAATCAAATCTGGCAATACACCAGAAAAAGACCACACCTTGCTCAGTAATGCCAGCTTTATTCTAGTAATGCAAGATTAGTATAATATTTGAACATCCATCAGCACAAATTTGACATGAACAGACTAAAAAAAAATCAGATAATCATCTCAATATGCAAAAAAAAGCACCTGAAAAAAATTCATACTTGTTAATGTAACAACACTTAGGAAACCAATAATAGAGAGAAAATTTTTTAATCCACTAAATTGTTTCCATCTGCACCAGGCGCGGTGGCTCATGCTTGCAATCCCAGCAGTCTGGGAGGCCAAGGAGGGTGGATCATGAGGTCAGGAGTTCAAGATCAGCCTAACCCAAGATGGTGAAACCCCATCTCTACTAAAAATACAAAAATTAGCCAAGCATAGTGGCAGGCACCTGTAATCCCAGCTACTCGGGAGGCTGAGGCAGGAGATTTGCTTGAACCTGGGAGGCAGAGGTTGCAGTGAGCCAAGATCATGTCACTGCACTCCAGCCTGGGCGACAGAGTGAGACTCTGTCCCCCCTCCAAAAAAAACTCCATCTGCAAAAAGCCTATAGGTATCATCAAACTTAATGCTAAAATACTGAATACTTTCCACTGACATCAGAAGGATGGCAATGATGTGCAGCATCAACACGAATACTCAACAGTATACTGGAGGTTCTAGCCATTACTAGAAAGAAAGTGGGGAAGGAATAAAAGCTGGAAACAAAAAAACCTGTCATTAATCACAAATACCTTGATATACATAGAAAGTCTGAAAGAATCTGCAAATAAACTGTTAGATTTTATAAATGAATTTAGCACAGTTGTTAGAAAGAAAGTCAGTATACAAAAAGCAACAGTATTTGTTCATGCTTCTACAATCAACTAGAAAATAAGTCTTTAAGACATCATTTATAATAACACCCAGCGATTCCACATTTTTAGCAGCTTTATCGCAATAACCAAAAACTGACAACCACTTAAAAGTCCGTCCACAGAGGGCTGAATAACCAAACTGTAATATATTCATATAAGGGAATACCACACAGCAATACAAAATAAGTTTTTATGCCACAGAGTCAATGAATCTCACTGCCCTATAATGAGCAAAGAGACCAGGTGCCAAAAAGTATATACTGTTTTATTCAATTACATTCAAGATGACAAAAGCAGGTGAAGGTGGTAGAAGTTAGAGTAGTTCATCTTTTGGGGGTTCGGTGTTGACAAGGAAGGGGATGAGGCAGCCTTTTGGAGGTGCTGGAGATGTGTGGTGGTGCTCACAGTGGTGTATATCCAAGTCAACATTCATTGAACTGTACATTTAAAATTGGTGCACTTTGCAGTACCGCCATTGAATAAAAAGAACTGTGGCTCAACAATAGAAACCAATCGAGACAGTGATAATACTGAAGACAGCATATGACGAAAACCTGGACCAAAGCAGGTGAGGGCAGGGATCGTAATATCTGCGACTGATTCTTCAGGACTTAGAATCTCCTTGGAAGGAAAGACACAAGTAAAAGTTACCACCCTATAATGATAAAATAGATTTCTTTGCAATTTTATCTTTTATTTTAAAGGACACTGTTTTTGTTTGTTTATTTGTTTGTTTTTGAGATGGAGTGTTGCTCTGTCACCCAAACTGGAATTCAGTGGCGTGATCTCAGATCACTGCAGCCTCCGCCTCACGGGTTCAAGCGATTTTCCTGCCTCAACTCCCAAGTAGTGGGGATCACAGGTGCCCACCACCAGACCAGGTTAATTTTTGTATTTTGGGTAGAGACGGGGTTTCACCATGCTGGCCAGGCTGGTCTTGAACTCCTGACCTCGTGATCTGCCCACCTCAGCCTCCCAAAGTGCTGGGATTACAGGCGTGAGCCACTGTGCCTGGCCCACTGTTGTTTTAAATATTTGATATCAATGGTTTTCAAAAAGTGAATTGCCTATGTGTTACAGCCTAGCTGGGGAGAACTTGCAGGTCTTGTTAATTAGCAAACACACATTGTGTGGAAAACATGCTACTCTCTGTGAGAAAGCAAAAAAGGAGCCTCAGGAAATGAACCTGTAAATTAAAGAAAGCGGGGAAAGATGTTTCCTCCAGGTAGTGGGAAACCTGGAGAGAGGCTATAGGTGGCTCTTCCCCTATTCCCACATCTCTGGACTTGTCCCTCAAGGAGGAAGGAAGGAAATGCAGATGTATTTGCTGGGGGGATTTTCTCTGAAGCAGGTGGAAGCAAGTCTCAGCCCAGATATGGCCGCATGCACATAATGTTTATTATCGGGCAGGTACAGAAACAGTTTCAAATGTGTTCTGTGGACATGATGAAGCCCCAGATCTCGTACTTTTTAAGTACTGCTCCGTTTCACTTGAAACAAATGAAACACTAGTCTCCAGTGAGGATTCAGCGAGCATCTTGTCAAACTCAAACGGCCAAGACTCTTTTGAAGAGCATTTAGGAGTGAAACCTACAGTGCTATTCTAAGGGTCACTAGGTGTGGGATCCTGGTCCCGCAATGGCAGGGAAAGCTCTTCAGTATTTTCCAGAGAATTCACACATCTTGGACACTGCTAACTTCATCAGTGAAACACCTCTAACATCCATCGTGCTGGTTAAAACCTCCCATGTAACTGAACACAGAGCTATCTGAAGCATTCAATGACTTGCTTCACTAACTGCCCCTAGAGTATATGCTCTTGCTTAGGGCATCTGGCCCTAGCTTGCAGCTCCAAATCTGATCATCACATACATTTATTATTACAGTGATTCTGCTGAAGTCTTTCCTTTTTTTTTTTTTTTTTCCTGAGACCGAGTTTCACTCTTGTTGCCCAGACTTGGAGTTCAGTGGCATGATCTCGGCTCATTGCAACCTCTGCCTCCTGGGTTCAAGTGGTTCTCCTGCCTCAGCCTCCCAAGTAGCTGAGATTACAAGCATGCACCACCATGCCCAGCTAATTTTTGCATTTTTAGTCGAGACGGGGTTTCGCCATGTTGGCCAGGCTGGTCTCAAACTCCTGATCTCATGATCCACCCGCTTCAGCCTCCCAAGTGTTGGGATTACAGGCTTGAGCCACCACACCGAGCCATGAAGTCTTTCAGTTATAGACAACAGAACAGGAGCCATCACAGAAAGGTTTGCTTAATGGAGGGACATAAAGTCAAGATTAGTGGAAAGGGACAAGGCTCTCTCTTTGACAATGGACACAGAGCTGAAAGGACAATGAGTGACAAAAATTAATGATAAGTTAAAAACAAAACAGAAAAATAGGAGTTACAGTAGCATTGTTTGAAGTATTTTGTTTTTGTTTGAGATGGAGTCTTATTCTGTCGCCCAGGCTGGAGTGCAGTGGCATGATCTTGGCTTACTGCAACCTCCATCTCCCGGGATCAAGCGATTCTCCTGTCTCAGCCTCTCGAGTAGCTGGGACTACAGGCACCCACCACAATGTCTGTATTTTTAGTAAAGACGGGGTTCACCATGGTGACCAGGCTGATCTTGAACTCCTGACCTCAAGTAATATGCCTGCCTCTGCCTCCCAAAGTGTTGGGATCACAGGCATGAGCCACTGTGTCCAGCCTGTTTGAAGTTTTCATAATGTATTGCATTTAATCAAAGAGGGTTGTAAAATGTTTTTAAACTCAGGTGATCTCTGAAATTGCCTAGCCCTTGGATTTACCCAAACCAGTGTTTAACTCCTACCTCTGCCACTCACGAAATGCTAGGTTGCCTACTATTTACTTTCTGCTCCTTAGTTTCTTAATATGTATAACAGGATCAGAAACTATGCTGTGAGGAAATTTGGAAAGGAAAACCCAAACCTGGCAGACAATTGACATTGGCACCCTTCTGCCCCCTGGCGGCAATTTTTAGAACCATGTGGGCAATGGCTCTCTCTTTGACAATGGACACAGAGCTGAAAGGACAATGAGTGACAAAAATTAATGATAAGTTAAAAACAAAACAGAAAAATAGGAGTTACAGTAGCATTGTTTGAAGTATTTTGTTTTTGTTTGAGATGGAGTCTTATTCTGTCGCCCAGGCTGGAGTGCAGTGGCATGATCTTGGCTTACTGCAACCTCCATCTCCCGGGATCAAGCGATTCTCCTGTCTCAGCCTCTCGAGTAGCTGGGACTACAGGCACCCACCACAATGTCTGTATTTTTAGTAAAGACGGGGTTCACCATGGTGACCAGGCTGATCTTGAACTCCTGACCTCAAGTAATATGCCTGCCTCTGCCTCCCAAAGTGTTGGGATCACAGGCATGAGCCACTGTGTCCAGCCTGTTTGAAGTTTTCATAATGTATTGCATTTAATCAAAGAGGGTTGTAAAATGTTTTTAAACTCAGGTGATCTCTGAAATTGCCTAGCCCTTGGATTTACCCAAACCAGTGTTTAACTCCTACCTCTGCCACTCACGAAATGCTAGGTTGCCTACTATTTACTTTCTGCTCCTTAGTTTCTTAATATGTATAACAGGATCAGAAACTATGCTGTGAGGAAATTTGGAAAGGAAAACCCAAACCTGGCAGACAATTGACATTGGCACCCTTCTGCCCCCTGGCGGCAATTTTTAGAACCATGTGGGCAATGGCTCTCTCTTTGACAATGGACACAGAGCTGAAAGGACAATGAGTGACAAAAATTAATGATAAGTTAAAAACAAAACAGAAAAATAGGAGTTACAGTAGCATTGTTTGAAGTATTTTGTTTTTGTTTGAGATGGAGTCTTATTCTGTCGCCCAGGCTGGAGTGCAGTGGCATGATCTTGGCTTACTGCAACCTCCATCTCCCGGGATCAAGCGATTCTCCTGTCTCAGCCTCTCGAGTAGCTGGGACTACAGGCACCCACCACAATGTCTGTATTTTTAGTAAAGACGGGGTTCACCATGGTGACCAGGCTGATCTTGAACTCCTGACCTCAAGTAATATGCCTGCCTCTGCCTCCCAAAGTGTTGGGATCACAGGCATGAGCCACTGTGTCCAGCCTGTTTGAAGTTTTCATAATGTATTGCATTTAATCAAAGAGGGTTGTAAAATGTTTTTAAACTCAGGTGATCTCTGAAATTGCCTAGCCCTTGGATTTACCCAAACCAGTGTTTAACTCCTACCTCTGCCACTCACGAAATGCTAGGTTGCCTACTATTTACTTTCTGCTCCTTAGTTTCTTAATATGTATAACAGGATCAGAAACTATGCTGTGAGGAAATTTGGAAAGGAAAACCCAAACCTGGCAGACAATTGACATTGGCACCCTTCTGCCCCCTGGCGGCAATTTTTAGAACCATGTGGGCAATGGCGAGGGCAAAAGTTAAATGTGGAAAGTGTCAAACAAAAACCACGTGTCTTCCTTGTAATGCACAGCAGTGTTTGAATTGGTCATTTTCTTGCCTCCTCAGTGCTCTCTCCCTCCTACTAGGAGGGAGGCCAACCACACATTGCAGGAAGTTTCAGGAGTCATCCACTTAACCTAGAGCAAACTTGTCCAACCTCGGCCCGCGGGCCACATGTGACCCAGGTGGCTGTGAATGCAGCCCAACACAAATTTGTAAGCTTTCTAAAATTACGAGATTTTTTTTGTGACTTTTTTTTTCCTAGCTCATCAGCTAACGTTAGTGTTAGTGTAATTTTTTTTTTTCTCAGATGGAGTCTTGCTCTGTCTCCCAGGCTGGAGTGCAGTGGCATAATCAGCTCACTGCAACCTCCACCTCCTGGGTTCAAGTGGTTCTCCTGCCTCAGCCTCCCGAGTAGCTGAAATTATAGGCATGCACCACCACACCTGGCTAATTTTTTGTATTTTTAGTAGAGCTGGTTTTTACCATGTTGGCCGGGCTAGTCTCTAACTCCTGATCCACCCTCCTTAGCCTCCCACAGTGCTGGAATTACAGATATGAGCCACCCCACCCAACAGTTTTAGTGTATTTTTTATGTGTGGCCCAAGACAATTTTTCTTGTTTTAATGTGGGAAGAAAAAGTTTGGACGCCCCTGCCCTGGAGGAATTATAGTGTATAGTATTTGTTTTCAGTCCTATTTTTTCCTTCTCCTCTACTTAACATGGATTTGTGGAGCATATCCATGTCCTCGGGTCATTAGCATGGCTTTTTAGGGGATGTGATCACAGAGTCAAACCCATGGGAGACATACAGAATTCAGCTGAAGATCACTTAAATATCTAGGACTATTGTAGCACTAGTGATAGAAAGAATATGAAGAGAATTCAAGATTGAACGAAGTGGCCAGGCGCAGTGGCTCATGCCTGTTATTCCAGCACTTTGGGAGGCTGAGGTGGGTGGATCACTTGTGGTCAGGAGTTCAAGACCAGCCTGGTCAACATGGTGAAACCCCATCTCTACTAAAAATACAAAAAATGAGCCAGGTGTAGTGGTGCATGTTTGTAATCCCAGCTACTCAGGAGGCTGAGGCAGGAGAATCACTTGAATCTGGGAGGCAGAGGTTGCAGTAAGCCGAGATCACTCCAGCCTGGGTGACAGAGCAAGAGTCTGTCTTGAAAAAGAAAAAAGGATTTAACAAAGTAGTGAATAGATTAATTGGATTTAATTGATGAAAGAATTGAATAATGGAACTTCACCCATTCTAATCAGGTGATAAAGTAGAAAAAAATTCAAAGATTTAGTAGGAGTTTAAATTGAGCTTAAGGGAATGGGATTACAATTCCAATCCCATTGGTAAAACAAGTTTCATTTTTAAAAATTCATGTATTTCCCTTCTTTATACAACTGTAAATGTGAGTTTGGAGTTGGAGTGGGAGAGGAAAGCAAAGAATGAATGGAAAGAAGCAGGAGGAAGATTCTAGAAATGGGGGCAGCGTGGGGGAAGTGGTGGGAACAAAGTTCTGGCATATAGATGCCAAAATCAAAACTTCTGCCCTGTTTCCTAGCTGCTTGGTATCAGCGCTGGGGCCTTTCCCCAGCCTGTGACCTTGGCACCCTCTATGTCAACCTGGACTCTGCTCTGTTACTCCACCTGGACGTCCTTTAGTAGGTACTAGCCAGAGTCCTATTGCTCCCTTTCATCTCTGGAGCTTCTGCCTGCTACATTTTCTTCCACTGATGCTGACTCAGGCCTAATCCTGGGTAAAATCGTGATGTGGCTGAGGTGTCTGGGTGTAATTCGAGAATCCTTGAGGGAGAATCAGAAGTTTTTGGTTCCAGCTCCAACTTGGTAATTTACCAAGTCACAGCCTCCTGGAGCCTGGGTTTCTTTATAAATAAAATGAAGAATCTGTCTTCTCTAGTTCATCAGTTGTAAAGATCAAATGTGTAATGCATAGGCAAATGCTTATGAAAGATAAGGTTTCTATCACTGTAAAGAAGTATCATTGATAACTGGTATCTGCTACCGTCTGCCTTCCCCTTAAGAACCTATGATGCTCTCAGAATTGCTCCTTCCTGCCTCTTTCCCATCTCCTATCACAACCTGCGTTTTGTATGTGATTGCTCTTTACCTTGATCATATTAAATCAGAGATTTATACAATTAAATTTGAGATAGTGACCCCTTGTCCAGAAATAGTCACATATTAAGTCTGATCTCTATTTGGGTGGTAAAAACGTTTAATCCTTGTTCAAGAAACATTAATCTACAGTTTGGGGTAGGAGGGAGAAGTGAGGCTTATCTTGAGTTCTGAAATCACTGTATTTCATGCCTGAATTAGCATGTCTGAGCTGGAATTCAGAGTGAATCATTGGATCAATGTTTTAAAGGGACAACTATAGAGACTTCCATGGCTCTTTCTATGCACATATCTTTTGTTTTGTTTTTACTGGAATCATATTACCTTTACAGTTACCATTCAATGGACCAACACAGTCCATCGAGGGCCATAGTAGTGAGAGGGTCAGTACACAGATGCTGGAGCCAGATGACTTGGGTTCAGATCTCAGCTCTCCCACTTACTACCTTGTGACCTTGGACAGGCTGCTTCCCTGCTCCCAGCCTCAGTTTTCCAATTTGCAAAATGGGGGAAATTAATTAATGCCATCTCAAGAGGTTCATTGGGAGGATGAAATAATAGGTCTAATAATAGACACTTAAGAGCAGTGTCTGGCACTGAGTCCACATTAACTAAAATTTATATCAATTGCGTATTTGAAAAAAGTTTAAACCGTTCGGAAATTTAATTTTAAAAATAAAAACTAAAAACTCACTTAAGTTCTGTAGCTCCCACTTTAACTCCACTCCCCATTCCACAGGAAGAACAGGGAGATCAGAAGAACAGGAAATGCAGGAATGTGCTGGCAGCAACCCTAAAGATGTGCTCAGGTGCTCTTACCTGTGTGAAGAGAGGGTGGGGCCCAGTCTGCTTTGCCTTTACTTTTAGTTAACTCCTACCTATGTTATGCTTATTATTTGAACTATATTATGTTCTATTTTATTTCGTTTTATTTTCCTTCCACAGTGGTGCATACCTGTAGTGCCAGCTACTCAGGAGGCTGAGGCAAGAGGATTCCTTGAGCCCAGGAGTTCGAAGTGGCGGTGAGCTGTGACTGCAGCACTGTGCTCCAGCCTGGGTGACAGAGTGAGAACCTAAATCTTTTTTTTTTTTTTTTTTGAGAACAGAGTTTCGCTCGTTACCCAGGCTGGAGTGCAATGGCGCCATCTTGGCTCACCGCAACCTCCACCTCCTGGGTTCAGGCAATTCTCCTGCCTCAGCCTCCCGAGTAGCTGGGATTACAGGCATGCGCCACCATGCCCAGCTAATTTTTTGTATTTTTAGTAGAGACGGGGTTTCACCATGTTGACCAGGATGGTCTCGATCTCTTGACCTCGTGATCCACCCTCCTCAGCCTCCCAGAGTTCTGGGATTACAGGCGTGAGCCACCGCGCCCGGCCTAGAGAACCTAACTCTTAAAAAACACCAAACAACTGGGGCTTCGGCTCCTCCCCGTCGCCGCCGATGCCTGCCCCATAAAGGTGCCCCGGCGCAAGTTACTACGGTGCAGCTGCCTGGGCCGGGGTGTGCACCCTGGCCCCGAAAGCCTGCGGGTGGGCAGGCGCGGTGCCACAAGACCCAAAGGGCAAGGAAATAAAGTTTCAATACCAAACGGTTCGATTCATCAAAAAGATGCTGTAAATGATGATGATTTTGAGCCATACTTAAGAAGCCAGACAAATCAGAGTAACAGCTATCCACCAATGTCAGATCCATACATGCCTGGTTACTATGCTCCATCCATTGGATTTCCATATTCTCTTGGGGAAGCAGCGTGATCCACGCTGGAGACCAGCCAATGCCATATCTGACAACCTATGGACAAATGAGTAATGGAGAACATCACTATATACCAGATGGTGTGTTTAGTCAACCTGGGGCATTAGGAAATACCCCTCCTTTTCTTGGTCAGCATGGATTTCACTTTTTTCCTGGTAATGCTGATTTCTCTACATGGGGGACAAGTGGATCTCAGGGACAATCAAAACAAAGTTCTGCTTATAGTAGCAGTTATGGCTATCCACCTAGTTCTCTTGGGAGAGCTGTTACTGATGGACAGGCTGGATTTGGCGGTAATACTTTGAGTAAGGCGCCTGGCATTAGCAGTATTGAGCAAGGCATGACTGGATTGAAAATTGGTGGTGACTTGACAGCTGCAGTGACAAAAACTGTAGGTACAGCTGTGAGCAGCCTGAGCCGCCGCCCGAGCCTCCGGGGTGCTGCTGCCGCCTGAGCCGCCGCCCGAGCCGCCGGGGTGCTGCCACCGCCTGAGCCGCCGCCCAAGCCGCCGGGGTGCTGCTGCCACCTGAGCCGTTGCCTGAGCCGCCGCCCGAGATGCCGGGGTGCTGCTGCCGCCTAAGCCGCCGCCGGAACCGCCGGGGTGCTGCTGCCGCCTGAGCCGCCGACTGAGCTGCCTGGTGCTGCTGCAGCCGCTGTACTCGGGGTTGCAATCTTGGAAGTGCTGGTTTGTCCCGTTCATCAGGTGGCCTGCAGCAGGGTGCAAATCCGGCATGTAGTGGTTGTGGGGGTTAGGGGTGATGGTTGAAATACTGGTTATTGAGCTTCTGTAGCTGCATGCTGGCCTGCAGGGAGCCTCCCTGTCTGGCCACCGGGGAGGCCATGAACTGGGACTTGTTAAACCTGGCCAGTGCGCTGGGGAGGGGGGGATGCCCTCCGCTCACAGTCCCTGGCCCCATGGCGTGCCTGATGCCGCTCGTGGCATTCATGGTGCCCGCACCCTAGTGTATGTGCTCAAAAACTGTAGGTACAGCTTTGAGCGGCGGTTGGTATGACTACCATTGGAGCCAATAGTGTGCCCCCAGTTAGTAGTGCAGCACCTAAACCAACCTCCTGGGCTGCGATTGCCAGAAAGCCTGCCAAACGTCAACCGAAACTTAAACCCAAGGGCAATGTGGGAATTGGGGGTTCTGCTGTTCCACCGCCTCCTATAAAACACAACATGAATATTGGAACTTGGGATGAAAAAGGGTCAGTGGTAAAGGCTCCGCCAACTGAACCAGTTCTGCCTCCTCAAACTATAATCCAGCAGCCTCAGCCATTAATTCAACCACCACCATTGGTGCAAAGCCAACTGCCTCAACAGCAGCCTCAACGGCCACAACCACAGCAGCAAGAAGGACCTCAGCCACAGGCCCAGCCTCACCAAGTGCAGCCTCAACAGCAGCAGCTGCAGAACCGCTAGGGAGCTCCTCGGAACAGAGGAGCGGGCTTCAACCAGAACAATGGAGCCGGCAGTGAAAACTTTGGTTTAGGTGTGGTACCTGTCAGTGCTTCACCTTCTAGTGTAGAAGTGCATCCTGTGCTGGAAAAGCTAAAGGCTATAAACAACTATAATCCCAAAGACTTTCATTGGAATCTGAAGAATGGACGTGTGTTTATAATTAAAAGCTACTCTGAGGATGACATACATGGTTCCATTAAATACTCTATCTGGTATAGTACTGAGCATGGTAATAAGCGTTTGGATGCAGCTTACCGTTCCCTGAATGGGAAAGGCCTACTCTATTTACTCTTCAGCGTGAATGGCAGTGGACATTTTTGTGGAGTGGCTGAAATGAAGTCTGTTGTGGACTATAATGCATATGCTGGTGTCTGGTCTCCGGATAAGTGGAAGGGCAAATTTGAAGTTAAACGGATCTTTGTCAAAGATGTTCCCAATAACCAATTACAGCATATTCGCTTAGAAAATAATGACAACAAACCGGTTACCAATTCAAGGGACACTCAAGAGGTACCTCTAGAAAAAGCTAAGCGAGTACTTAAAATAATTGCTACATTCAAGCATACCATCTCAATCTTTGATGACTTTGCACATTAGGAAAAGTGTCAAGAAGAGGAGGAAGCCACGTGTAGGGAGAGAAATAGAAACAAACAATAATCATATGGAGATGTCTTGTTAAAATTACAACACTAATGATGTAGACTCTGGAAATGCCTACTAAGTCAAAGAAGACGTTATTAAAGCTTTTTTTCTGCTTGAGGTGACATCTTTGACGTTAACACAAAACTGACTCTTGTAATGGTTTTCATCATCACATCTGCCTTTATACTCTCACCAAACACACTTGAGAACTGTAACTTCGTCAAGCACTTTCTGTCCTGAAGCTTTTACCAGTATCTGCTGTCTTTTGTAATTATGCATCCTAGCCAAGGCACAGAAGACTGATGAATGCAAGGATTCATTAACTCTTTGAATTTGTTAAATACTAACAGTTTTAAGTGGTTCAATGATGTAAGAGTCACACTGCTTCAACTTTTTCTTTGTTGTAGTTTTTAAATTGTCTATTTTTAGCTATTTGACAGATTAAAAGCAAAATAATCATGCCATATTTAGTCCTGGAGTTCAAGTCTAAATGTTTATGTGAAAAATTATTGCAGTAAACTTTTAATATGGCAAAGCAACCTTAAGCTCTATTTTAGCCAAATGAAACATAATCTGAAATTATATTAGAACATTTCCCTTGTCTTCAAACTGTTTGGTGTAACAGAATATTGATATGCAGCTTGGTGGATTTCACCAGTTAATGCACATTCTTCTTCCCTCCTTTCCCCATTGACAGGTATACTGAAAAAAGTGCATTTGTCCGAGGAATTATTTTGTTTGCTACCACTTAATGAATCTCAAAATTTTGAGTAAATGTACCTCAGTCTAATCAGACTTTTTATGACCTTTATAGCTACATTTAAAACCCTTAATTCCTATTTCTGGGTGTTTGCGAGCCTGATTGCTATCGTGAAGTAAAAATTCACTAGCTAAATAAACATAGTTCTTGTTTAGCAAGCATATATTGTTCCTCAGCTGTTTTCTCCAGCTTTTGCAGTGTCCTGGCATCCTTAAAATACTTTGAAAATATGGCCTTGACCCATGGATTAAATGAGTATCTAATGGAATGTGCTGGTGTTTTATTGATCAGGTCTATGTAAGTGGGAATACAGCATATAGCTGGATATTCTTATACTTATCTTTTTAACATCTTATTTTTTCATTAATTACATATCAACATTAAGTTTATATCCTGAAGCAAATTGATTTTGTATAATTAAATGTGTCAAGCATCTGTTAAAAAAAAAAAAAAAACACCAACAATCAAGTCCCCCCATTTTCATTAAAGGAAAAAGTTGAAGTTAATGCTATGAAAACTGAGTGAGGCTCTGTTATTAATGTAATATTTATATTATTAAATGGCAAAACCTTAAGCAATACTGCATTACCATTCCGTTTTTATAAGCATTTCACTTCTGTTTTTTTAAAAAAATGTTAATAGTAGCTTTAGTCACAATTTTCAAAAGGTGAAAACAACCCAGCAGATGACTGGATTTAAAAATTGTGGTATATACATACAATAAAATATAGTTTAGCCATAAAGAATGAAGTTCTGATACCCCTTAAAACACTAATGCACCTTGAAAACATTTAAAAAAAAATTCTTTTATTGTGACTTAATTCATTTTAATATATTTACTGATATTCACATAATTAATTTGTTTTTCTTTGCACAACCAGGATTTTTTCCTAATGTTTCTGCCATAATCAAGGAACATGGAAAAGAGAGAAGTGGGTTCACGACAATATCTAAACCTCCCGACCCACACAACGGTCTCCTTCACAAGCAGACAC
Source organism: Callithrix jacchus (assembly GCF_049354715.1). NCBI lineage: Eukaryota > Metazoa > Chordata > Mammalia > Primates > Cebidae > Callithrix > Callithrix jacchus. The sequence continues at coordinate 121,410,053 of NC_133506.1, forward strand.
TCTACTCCACAACGCTCTTGTTGCCTATGCCAAGTGTGGAGGTGCTTCCAGAATTTTCTCCTCTCATGTGCCATGAGATGAGGCAAGGTTGAAGGCTGGTGTTGCTCTCCAATGTGCAGAGCTAAAAAAGCCCTGCTTGGGCATGGGTTAGGGAACTCTGGTGCCACTCTCTGTTTCATGCAGAGATGACGCGAGCGACTTCCCACCTGACAATGCATGAAGAGCAACTGTGGGTAACTATGAACATGGATATCAGCTTTTATATGAGTTAAGTGCTACATTATTGTAGGAGGAGGAAATAATTTCAGTAGATAAGATAATATCTCTTATTTCAAAGTCAATTGATTAAAAATGTAGCTTATTCATCTAGAGAAGGAAAGGACTCCTGGCAACAAGCAGCACAGTTTTACATCAAATACAGAAAAATGATCAAAATCTTAGGAAAAAAGGTATCAATTTTAACCACCAAAATTTAACTTTTTTGATACATATTTAGGGCTATAATAAAAAAATAAACCAATGCTAATAAAATGACAGTTGCAGGGAATGCTGTTAAGTTTCATTTGTGGTTTGAACACTGAAAGGTCCCACCTTGTTATGGTCATAATTTTTGCCTCACTCTTGTTCTTACGCTGAGGACACTCACCTTTTAGGGAGAGAACAACTGAAAGGTATTCCTCGCAGGAGCTCACGTAGAGCAGTAAGCTGGGGGACAGTGGTTCAGAAGCTCAGTGTGGCCGTCTCTCCAGTCAGCATGAGCTCCTCAGGAAATAAAGCTTCAGAGAAGCTGGAGTTCTTACTGAAGATGTAACTGTACTGTTCTTGAAAACTGTAGATCATCGAGGTGCCCATTCCAAAGTACGCCAAAATCTCTGGAATGACACACAGTTTGGTTATGTTAGGAATAAGTGGGCCGGGTGCAGTGGCTCATGCCTGTAATCCCAGAACTTGGGGAGGCTGAGGCGGGCAGATCAAGAGATTGAGACCATCCTGGCCAATATGGTCAAACCCTGTCTCTACTCAAAAATACAAAAATTAGCTGGGCATGGTGGCACGCACCTATAGTCCCAGCTACTCAGGAGGCTGAGGCAGGAGAATTGCTTGAACCTGGGAGGCAGAGGTTGCAGTGAACCAAGATCACACCACTGCACTCCAGCCTGGTGCCTGGCGACAAAAAGAGACTGTCTCAAAAAAAAAAAAAGGAAGATGTATGTGCCAGACTCTTGCTTTATGTATATTTTTAAAGTAGCTCTAATCCTTAAATATCTCAAGAGAAAATAATTGTGGCATTTTTGATGTTTTTTAAAACTTTTTTTAAAGAGTTTTCTTTTATCTTTTTCTTCAATTTTATTTTGCTTTTATTTATTTTTAATTTTTTTGAGATAGAGTCTCCCTCTGTCACCAGGCTGGAGTGCAGTGGTACAATCTTGGCTCACAGCAACCTCCGACTCCCTGGTTCAAACAATTCTCGTGTCTCAACCTCCCACTCCCTGGTTCAAACAATTCTCGTGTCTCAACCTCCCAAGTAGCTGGGATTACAGGCATGAGCCACCATACCTGGCTAATTTTGTATTTTTAGTAGAGGTGGGGTTTCACCATGTTGGCTAGAATGGTCTCGATCTCCTGACCCTGTGATCCACCTGCCTTGGCCTCCCAAAGTGCTGGGATTATAGGCATAAGCCACTGCAACTGACCAATTTTAAAGATTTTTAAAGAGGAATATAAAATATAGATAACTAAACTCCCTCATATTCCCAGGACCCAGAATTGATTAACAATTAACACACTATTATTGCCCCCAAAATGCTTCATCTTTGATTTGCATAAAAGTGAATCTCCAGAAGTGTGTAATTTCTATGTTACTGCTTTCCTCAGGGTGCTGCACTGATGATCTTCTGAGAAATCCAGAAAGGACTGCCACCAGATCCATCAGAAGCAACCATGGACAAGTCAAGAATGGAATCCTAACTCCTCCTAAAGTAAATGGGCTTGGGACAGAAACAGTTCCATTTTAAATAATCAGACAGAATTGCTTTATAGTTTCCTTAGTGTGCCAAATGCCAGAAGGAGCTCTGTAGTCTGTGATCTCCTACAGGTTCTTGTGACCTGCTCCATGGGCATACCCACCATCCTGTGTGCAGACAGCCCATCATATGTGGCTGCTGCTGCTGTGTCCTGCACGACCTGGCACACTCCTGGCATGACTGTGGCTTCTTCTTCCAGTTTCTGGGGAGTGATGACAGAGAAGTCCTGGATAGAGCATGTTCATGAGAGATGAGATCAAAGCTAGAACACGTGTTTCATTCTGCCTGTTTTGGGGGAGCTGAGGTCATGGAGGTTTCCTTGTGAACATGCAGAGTTCACAAGGCGCTAATGAGCCGACAGGCCCAATGGCTCTGTCCTTGTGTTTTCTCACTCACTGACCAATTTTATTGATCTTAGCTTTCAATAAAGTAGGTATGGATGAAACGCTTGCTAACAAGTGATATAATATTTCAGATGATTCCATTAGTCTTCACAGCTGTGGTCTTAAACACTATATAAAAGAGACATCACCCAGAGGTAATATAATTTTTATCACTTTTTCCCCAGTTATAAGCCACATTTCTTTTTCAAGTTTATTCCTAATGAAATATAGATTACCAGGGCACACACTGCTGTTAGTAACCCATGCAGCTAAATTTCCCATAACACATGGACATATATCATTAGGAGGCCGAGACAGTTCCTCTTGCCGCCATTTACTGTCCCTTTGGCAGAGCAGAGGTCCCAGCATGTAAGGCGCTTCAGAACATGGCCAGTCTGTCTGTCCCCACCACCCGAGTGACGAGCAGGACCTCCTTATGGGAAACAACTTCTGTGTTACTGGTCTTAGGAAGCAAATACAAGTATCTTAATGTTATTCTGAACAACATACAGTAAATCATAGCCTTTCATTCCTGTTCAAGAGGTATTAAATTACATTTGAAAATACATAAGGTAAACCAACCATACAATTCTAAGCCCACCGGCCATCTGAACAGACCCCTCCTCTGGGCAAGGGCATTCCAAGGCTAACCTGAGGGACTGGTTCAGGCCATGATGGGGGGTGGGGGTGCCTCATTAAACCCTCCTCCCTTTCAGAATTACCACAGAACAAACTAAGTCTGCTGAGAAACATTTTCAACTTCTTCTCTCTGAAGCCTGGAGGCTTCATCTGCATGATAAACTTTGGTCTCCACAATGCCTTATCATCATAACCCATTCATTCCTTTCTACTGATTCCAAGTCTTCCAGTTAATAACTTAACTCTTTCAAACAGTTGGCAACCAGAAAATTGTTACATCTACCCATACATACCTGGAAGCCTCCCCTTCCTGGCTTGGTGCTGCCTTTCCAAACTGAACCAATGTACATCTTACATGTATTTGACTGATGTCTCATGTCTCCCTAAAACGTACAAACTAGGCTGTATCCCGACAACCTTGGGCACAGGTTTTCAGGATCTCCTGAGGGTTGTCACAGACCATTGGTCACTCATAGTTGGCTCAGAATAAATCTTCAGATATTTTACAGAATTTTCTGACTCTTCGTCATCCATAATAGCAGGGAAATCAAACTGCTCATGTGAACACTTACAAACACAGTAATGTATTTAGTGAGGTCACCTGAGAGCCAGTGTTACTCTTTATGAACCTGACCACAGAAAAGGAAGTGGTCGTGGGTGCAGGTGTGAGATTACATTCTCCATGCCATTAAGCACGTCACTGCTCTTTCCAATGTAGCCACTGCATTAAACTTAAATGCAGTTACCATGCAAGGAATAGCCATCAACCTCCACCAAAAACACATCTGACTGAGAAGATTTAGAATTTCAATGATCAGAACTTTATTGATAAAGTGTTAAGAGATTTCTACTGTGATTACTAGGCATTTCCTTACTCATTGATGTTATAAATTTAGAAACAAAAAAATACTGATTCAAGAGCAAGATGAAGGTATGATATAATCCCCTTCCTGGCTTGAAGTTATTATGTAGGATAATGCATGGGAAAGTGCATGGCCAATGACTGTCACCACTCATGCATCGACACCTACTGCACATCTTGTATTTGCCGGGCCCTGCGTGTTGGATATATGGACATTAAGTACAATTCATGCCCCAGGAAATATGCTGGATATTGCAAATAATAATAATAACAATATCATCACATAAATTAATATTGGAGGGAACACTAATATCTGTGGTTCCAACACAAAAAGGACTAGCATAGGAGCCAGAGACCTGGTAGGTGAGCTGGCTGGACCAACAACCTCCACTCTGGACAGAGTAAAGTGATTTCTCTACAGCTCTCAAGCTGTTCAGAATTTTTGTTGTAATACTTCAATTACACATGTATTTCTGATTTATGGCAAATAATCGCTCATCTGGTTTATCTTTCTGATGCCCTTCATCTGTGTAGAACTTGGTAAGTTTTAATTCCTAACAATCACAAAGCCACACTCACTCCAGGATATACAGGTTGGAGCATCTGAAACTACCACTTTGGCAGGTCAAAAAGTCTGCAAGTTAACATGACCCAAACGCATAGCTTTGCACCAAAAAATACTGACTTAGTAGCCATTCCAATTCTATTTAGGTGTCAAAACACTCATTTAAGGTAGAACATTTAGCATTTTTAAGTTTTTATGCTGTCTAAAATTTTTAATAAAGTGACCAGTAGTATATTTGGCAAGACAGGAAGAAATGTAAAATGAATATCCTAAAAATTAAGAAATTGTTTCATTGAAACAGATTGCTACCAAAATCAGACAAAATAAAATGGCATAGCTGTATTTGGGTTAAGCCCCTGTGATTTCCCCTGAGGAAAGCCCATAGATTATTGCCAACATAGTAATATTTAGCTGTCTTGTGAAACCAGTGCTCAACAAAGTAGAAGGAACCACCAGATTATAGGGGGAGTGAACCTGGACATGTGTTTTTTATAAATGTGCGGATAATACACTGAATTAATTTCTGGTGTTAAAGATCAACCTATCTGTAACATTCCCTATAAATGTTTTAATTCCTGTGATTGCTGTTTTGAAAAAACAGCCTAGAGTAAATATGTGAGTATATTAGTTATTCCTTGTGGATAGTTGAATCTTAAGGAAACAATTAAAAACGACATTTTTAAAATGTAAACATGAATTGTTTTTAGCATTGACAATGCATACACAGTCTTGAAAATACATAAATAAAATCGTGATGCGTGTTGGATGTATTAGGGCAGATATTGTAATAGAGTGTTTTCCATTTTATTTTTTGCAATGTATCTTGCTGAATGTATAGGAATTTCTAACTATTCTTATTTAAAAATTTATTATTAGTATAGGTCATTCCCAACTTTGCCACACTTTATGCAGGATATTACTGATTGTATGGTCACCTGCCTTCTTCAAAACTGCCTACTTGATAGTTGTATCTCAGTTTTTTCTTGCTTCTCTGTTTTTCAAAATTTGTAAACATAGTAGGTATAGGCATGGTGATTTTTCCCAGCAGTTTTAAACATTAAGAGTGTTTTTCAAATCCTTTTATAGTTCCTAATGCTCTAGAAATTATTCTTACCATTGTGTTCCAGTGGATTTTTCTGAGGTAAAAAAAGAGCTTTGACTACTTTGGATTGTTGGGAAAACTAGAGGGAAAGTTACTGGGTCAAGCTTCATGTTTAATAATTGGGTAAAAGGTACTGGAAACAACATCATCTTCAGCATCCAGAATTACATACTTGGCAGCTCCGAGGCTCTGAGTGTCTTTGTTCCACGTGCTTGGCCCTCGGACAAACCCAAACAGCAGCAATGAGGGTGCCGCATGAGATGTCTCTGTGTCTGTAGGGCTGGTCCCTTCACCCTGTTTCCATCTTCAGCACTCTCTCAGCTACATATGCCCCATTGTCTCTCCATACATACACATTTTATAACCAGTTTGTCAAAAATAAATACATAAACAAAGAAATGTTCAGCATAATCTTGAAATTAGATTAAATCGAAGAGCATTTTTTGGAGGGATACTTAGTTTGCCTACATGTGGCAGTGGTGACCTATCTCCATGCATTTAGGTCTGAAATTCTAATAAAGTTTTATGATGTGTTTTCCACAGAAGTCTTGCATGTTTTTGTTATCTTGATCCCAAGGCACTATACCCTTTGCAAATGATTTTTATAGCATTTTCTTATGGTAACATGTTCTTCACAGGAATCCAGTTATTCTAAGATTCAGCAGCCTTACTAAATTCCCATTAATTTCAATCATTTCTGTATATTCTCCTGGGCTTTCTTTGTAGACAACCGTATTGTTTTCTGTTTATGAATAGTGCAATTTATATTTGCTTATTTTCAATCTTTTGTGTTTTTGAATTGCCTCACATCTATTTTTATCTCTTTATTATTCCTTTCTACTCTAATTGCACTATAATTACAGAAACTGTTTCTATGATATCAACTCGTATAAAACTCTCTCTCTTTTGCTATATGGAACATTGGGTAACCAGTTTCTAAAAACATGCCATGCGTGCCTGAGAAAATTATGTATTCTTTAGTTTTGTTCTAAGAAATCAAGCTGTTCATTTTGTTTTTAAAATACTCTATTTCCTTGCTAATTTTTGTCCAACTGACTTACTAAATACTAACAGATGTATATTTCAGCCTCTTCCTATCATGGTTCATTTATAAATTTCTTCTTACAATTTAGTCAACTTTTGTCTTTATACATCTTGACTTACTTTTATCAGAAGCATATGAGTTCAGATCTGTTCTTTCTATTAAAATTAGAAAGTATTAGCTGGGTGTGGTGGATCACATCTGTAATCCTAGTCCTTTGGGAGGTGGAGATAGGCATATCTTAAGCCCAGGAGTTCAAGACTGGCTTGGGCAACTCAGTGAGACCCTGTCTAGAAAATACAAAAATTAGCTAGGTGTGGTGGTGCAGGAGTAGCTTTAGTCCCAGCTATTCAGAAGACTGAAGTGGGAGGATAGCTTGAACCCAGGAAATGAAGGCTGCAGTGAGCTGTGATCACACCACTGCACTCCAGCCTGGTGACAAAGTGAGACCTTGTCTAAAAAAAAAAAAAAAATTAATAAAAAATAAATAAAATGTGGAGTCTGACACTAACTCTGGGTAATTAGTGTTTTATTCAATTATAGGACACACAATTGGTGTTAGAGAACTGGATAATTGGTGTTAAAAAAGATATACCACATATTTGATGTCAGTAGAAAAAAACCCCACACATTTGGTGTTAGAAGTTTTATGGACAAAAGTAGTTCAATTTTTTTTTAACAAAAATTAATTCAAATGTGAATAAAGTCCTCTATCAAAAGACACAGAGGGGCCGAATGGATTAAAAACAAGATCTAACTAAATGTCTCTAAGAAACTCACTTTAGATACAAGGACACTCATAGACTGAAAGTGAAAGAATGGTTAGAAGATAATCCATGCAAATTGCAACCAATATAGAGCAGGTGTGGCTAAACTTATCTCAGACAAAGTAGACTTTCAGCCAAAAACTGTCACAAGAGACAAAGACATCATAAAATGATAAAAGGGTCAATTCACCAGAAAGAACAACTATAAACATACATACAACCAACATCAGAGCACTTAAATACTGAATGTAAAGCAAACACTGGACTGGGCTCCGTGGTTCACACCTGTAATCTTACCATTTTGGGAGGCTGAGGTGGGTGGATCCCCTGAGGTCAAGAGTTTGGGACCAGCCTGGCCAAAATGGTGAAACCCCCTTTCTACGAAAAATACAAAAATTAACTGGGCGTGGTAGCACATACCTGTAATCCCAGCTACTTAGGAGGCTGAGACATGAGAACTGCTTGAACCCGGGGGCAGGGGGGCGGCGGGAGGGGGTGCAGGCGGAGGCTGCAGTGATCCGAGATTGCGCCACTTCACTCCAGCTTGGGCAAAAGAGTGAAACTCCTTCTCAAAAAAATAAATAAATAAATAAATAAAATAAGACAAACATTGGGAGAACTAAACCAAGAAAAGAGAAATAGCAATTCAATAATAGTAGCCTTCAATACCCAGCTTTCAATAATGGATAGAACATCCACACAGAAAATCAATAAGGACACAGCAGAGTTGAACAACACTATTGACCAAATGGACCAAACAGACATAGAGAACATTCCACCCAATTGCAGAAGAATGCATTCTTCACAAGCACATAGAACATTCTTAAGAACAGATCACATATTGGGTCCAAAAACAAGTTTCAACAAACACAAGAACACTGAGTTTATATTTAGTATCTTTTCACAATGAAATGAAGCTGGAAATTAACAGCTAAAGGAAAACTGGAAATTTCACAAATTTCTGAAAATTAAAGAACATATTTTTGAACAACCGATGTATCAAAGAAGAAATCAAAAGGGAAATCAGAAAACATCTTTTGACAAATGAAAATGAAAACAGCATACCGAAATTTACGGGATGCAGCAAAAGTGGTGCTAGGAAGGAAATTTATAGTAATAGATAATGACTTTGAAAAAGATCTGAAATCAATTATGTAACTTTACACCTCAAAACACTAGAAAAAGAACAAACTAAGCCTAAAGTTAAGCAAAGCAAAAAGGGGAAATCATCAAATTAGAGCAGAAATTAATTGAGGCTAGAAAAAGCATTTTTAACAAGTCAATGAAACTAAGAGCTGGATTTTTGAAAAAATTAGAAAGTTAACAAACTTTTAGCTAGAACAAGAATAAAAGGAAAGACTCAAATAAATAAAATCAGAAAATAAAAGAGGAGACATTACAACTCTTGCCACAGAAATAAAAAGAATCCTAAGAGACTATCATTAACAATTATACATCAACAAATTGAATAACCTAGAAGAAATGGTAAATTTCCAGAAACAACCTACCAATACTGAATCATGAAGAACAGAAAATCTGAACAGAACTATAACTACTAAGGAAATCGAATCAGTAATCAAAAATCTCCCAACCAAAAAACACTCAGGACCAGATGGCTTCACTGGTGAATTCCACCAAACATTTAAAGAATTAAAGAAAATCCTTCTCAAACTCTTTCAAAGGTATTGAAGAGGAGGGAACACTTCCAAACTCCCGCTAAGAGGCCAGCAATACCCACATACCAAAGCCAAAGCCAATGTAAAAAAATTAAACTTTATGTTAATATCCCTGATGAACTCAGATGCAAAAATCCACAAAAAAAACCAGAAAACTGAACCAAATCATATAGTAAAAGGATGACACATCATTACTAAATAGGATTTATCCTTGGGATTGAGGAAGAAGACCTAAGCATCTAAGACTACCTCCCCCTTGACTTCCACATTACATTTCTATAGGAGAAGTAAAGGCTGGCAGAACTGGTACCACCTTAATCACCCTCCTATAGATCCCAGGCATGGTATGGAAATGTCTTTTTGGAAGGCATTGTTTTTACCTAAACAAGATCAAACCCCCACCTAAGTCACATACCCCATGCCTACTCCATGGACCAAGACCCTTTCACATGTCATTTCTAAAGCTGTAAACCCAAGACCCTTTCACGTGTAATTTCTAGAGTTGTAAGCCTATATAAGGACAGGGTCTTTCTTTCTTAGACGAGCTTGGCTCTTAGGCAGCTATGCTGCCTTGCTCCTGGCTGAATAAACCACCCCTTCCTTCCCAGTTTGGTGTCCGAGAGGTTTGTTTCTTGTGCCCATTCCTGCTTTATTATGAAAGGCTGGTTCAACACATAAAAATTAATTAATATACAACACCAACAGAATGAAGGATAAAAATCACCTGGTCATCTCAACAGATACAGAAAAAGCAACTGACAAAATACAACACCCTTTTATGATAAAAAAACTTCTAACAACTAATCATGGAAAGATATTACTGAAGGAGTTAAAGAAAGAAGAAAGAAACATGAAATGTGGCTGGCAGCTAAATACATGTTTACTTTAGACAAAACCCAAGAGGTGCTCCTGGCCGATTTTGGTTAGGAGCCCTTTCTCTTACAGACTAAGAGTATATACTGGTCTTAGGATGAGGGGGCTTATCAGAAGCTTGGAATGTTTATATGTGTGGAGAACTTTATGGTGGGGCTGGAATCTCTCCGGGAGAAGGGGAAGTTATATTGGGGCAGACATCTTTTTGGCCTGGAGAGGGGTTATCTTGGGGCTAGTGTGTCTCTGGTTGGGGATGAGTTTGGATGTTTCCGGTTGGAGATGTTATTTGTGGTTTATGGTCATGCTGACCTTAGCCATTAGGCTGATGCCCTTTGGATTTGGGTGGTTTTTTATTAAGGTAAACTTTAGAATGAGGGGCTTGTCCAAGATGGTGATGCTCCTGCTCTGTCAATCACCTTAACATAATAAGGGTCATATATGAAAAGCCCACAACCAACATCAGGCTCAAGAGTAAAAACCTGAAAGCTTTTCTTTAAAGACAAGGAATAAGGCATGGATGCCCACTCTCATCACTTCCATTCAACATAATACTAGAAGCCACAGTCAGCAATTAGGCAAGGAAGAAAAACAAAAACAAAAACAAAAACAAAAGGCAGCCAAATTGGAAAGAAACAAGTAAAATTATCTCTGTTTGCAGATGACATCATCATATATGTGAAAAATCCTAAATACTTCATGAAAAAAACCTGTTAGAGCCAATGAGCAAATTTAGTAAAGTTGTAGGATTAAAAAAAATCAACATAAAAAAACCTATTGCATTTCTATACATTAAAAACAGATTATCCAAGAGAAATTCAAAAAGCAATACTATTTACAACAGCATCAACAAGAAAAACAGAGGATAAACTTAACTAAAAGGGAAAATACATGTATAGTAAAAACTGCAAAATACTAATGAAAGAAATTACAGAAGACAAAAATAAATGTAAAGGCATCCCCTCATGAATTGGAAGATGTAATATTGTTAAAATGTCAGTGCTATCCAAAGTGATGACCAGATTCAAGACAGAAAACTCCACATCTTCATCTGTCTGGAAGCTTCCCTAAATCAGCTGTTTTGGGTCTTTATGGAATCATAATTGCCCATTGCTGATCAACTTAACCTTGAGCCCCTCTCCCCTCCAGAGAGGTGGAAGAGGGGCTGAATATTCCAACCCTCTAATCACATGGTTGATTCACTAGGCAACAACCCATATCCTCTGGTGATCCAGGAGTTGTCAGTCATCTCATTAGCACACAAAAAGACACATCACTTAGAAAATCCCAAGTATTTGAGGAGTTGTAGAACAAAAAACAGGACAAAAACTGAGTATATCTTTTGCAATATCACAGACAGTTTTATTTTAAGATGGGGTTTCACCATGATGGCCAGGCTGGTCTTGAACTCCTGACCTCAGGTGATCCACCCACCTCGGCCTCCCAAAGTACTAGGATTACAGGCGTGAGCCACCGCGCCCAGCCAACAGTTTTCTTTTTATTTGTATCTTCTTTGCTTTATTTTAGCAATGCTTTGCAGTTTTCAGTTTTTAAGTCTTTTGCCTTCTTGGTTACATTTAGTCTAAAATATTTGTTATATTTTGTGCTATTGTAAGTGGTATTATTTCATTTTTCTGATTGGCCCTGATAGCGTATAGAAACACATCTGATTTCTTCATGCTAATTTTGTATACTGAAATTTTGCTGAAATCATTTGTATGTAGCTGGTTGGTGGTCAGCACTCCATGTCACTGGATTCCATGTAGGTGAATTGCACCAACCACAGATCAAGAATATTCAGAAAAAAAAGCCGCTGGTTGTACTGAACTTGTACACCTTTTTTGTAGTTGTTATTTCCTAAACAATACATTATAACTATTTACATTGTATAATTAGAGGTAATCTAGAAATAAACTATATGAGAATCTGTGTAAGTAAGATGCAAATATGATGTATGTCATTTTATTTAAGAGAACTGAGTATCTATAAATTTGGTATCTGGGGCGGTCCTGGAATCAATCCCCATAGGTGCTGAAGGATGACTATATTACTTAAAAAAGTTTAAAACTAAGTTATTAGAGATTTTGTCATAATTGGTCATCTGAAAGAAGGCTAATTTTACTTCTTCCTGTCCAATACAGATACCTTTTATTTTTTTTTCTTGTCTAATTGGTCTGGCTAGGACTTGCAGTCATATGGTGAGACTGGGCTTCAATTCCTTATTCCTGATCTTAGAGAAAAAGCTTTCGATATTTTATTTTTGATTATGAAGCTGGATGTGGGCTTTTCATATACAGCTTTTATCATGTTGATGGAGTTTTCTTCTACTCCTGGTTAAGTGTTCTTATTTTTCATTTTTACTTTATTTGGGGCAGGGAGGAGTGGTCAAGATCTTGCTCTGTTACCCGTGCTACAGTACAAAAGTGTAAGACAACTTACTGCAGCCTTGAACTCTCAACCACAAGTGATCCGCCCACTTCACCCAGACACCCCAAAGAGCTGAGACTACAGGCACATGCCACCACACCTGGCTGATTTAATTTTTTTACTTTTTGTAGAGATGGGAGTCTCAATGTGTCTCCTAGGTTAGTCTTGGACTCCTGGGTTCAAGCAATCCTCCTATCTCAGCCAAAGTGCTGGGATTACAAGCATGACCTACCATACCTGGACCCTAGTGTTTTTAATTAAGAAAGTGTCTTGAGTTTTCTCAGACTCTGTCAGCATATATTTGATTTCCAAATGGTTCAAATTATGTACTGTTGTTTCTGCCTTCTGTTGTTTTTGGAAGAAAGGTAATAACAAAAATTTATTTCCATGGCCAGGTGCAGTGGCTTATGCCTGTAATCACAGCACTTTGGGAGGCCGAGGTGGGCGGATGACGAGGTCAGGAGTTTGGGTCCAGCCCAGCCAACATGGCAAAACCCTGTCTATACTAAAAATACAGAAATTAGCTGGGTGTAGTGGCGTGCACCTACAGTCCCAGCTACTCAGGAGCCTGAGGCAGGAGAATCACTTGAATCCGGGAGGCAAGATGTTTCAGAGAACTGAGACTGTGCCATTGCACTCCAGCCTGGGTGACAGAACGAGATTCCAACTCAAAAAAGAAGAAAGTCTATCCTCTTTCTCCATGATATTGTCTTCGGATCACTAGTAAGACTTTCAGGAGTATTACCAGCATTTACTGTATTTACTGTAGTTTGTGTAATTTCTTTCTACAGAGATTTTTTTTTCTTTTGTTTTATTTCTTAACTTTTTATTGACATTGGCAAATTAAAATAGAATAAGTTAACAAGTATTTTTTCAAAAAAAGGTTTTGTACAAAAATACTGTCAAAATTTCCTAAAAAGCTTTCAACACACTAGTATCTTTTCATGTACTGAATATAACTATTAGCACAGTGTCAAAAATGTTGAAGACAGAAACAAAATAAAAATCTGTGAAATGTTTGCCACTGACGGACGACATTCCACACCCTATTATCATCTGTACATATTGCGGAGAGGGAGAGACAGCCAACTTGAAAGTGAACAGTATGACTTTTCCTGATCCAGAACAGTTTGGCCCACATCTGTTTAATCTTCCAGTTTAGCATATTTTAAAAATTAGTCTGTACTCAAATACATAGTTTAAAAAATGAAGCGAGATGGCAGAGTTTGTGCAGTAATATCTGCCCTTCAAAGTTCATGCAACCAACTAATGCAGTTTTTCCTTTCACTCATAAATCTGAATGCAGTTCAGTCATTTGAAACCATCTACAAAATCCACAAGATTACGAAGTTTGCCAAGATTTTGAGCACTGAAGAAAGTGAGGGGAGGTGAATGTCAAGGCTGCAAAACGAAAGAAAAACAGGAAAAAAAAGTGGCAGCAATTTTTTAAAACCAATTTGTACAAGTTTATAGTTTACTTTATTTCCAAGTTCTCAAACCTTTCAAGATCTGAAAAGTGAGATACTGTGTCTAAGGGAATGTTTCTTTTAATTCACACCGAAGAAGTTGGGGGTTTGATTTCTTTCGCCGGGTTTCGATGGAGTCAACAGCTCACTCTGCTGGGCTGCTGTTTGCACACGAAGTCCTTCATAAAACCAAACTCGTTTTGCCCCAGCCAGAGTTTGGGCAGTTCCTTGATGCGGTCCAAACCCATTTCTATCACAAAAGGACATAAGAACTTCCTCGTCGATAAAATCAGTGTCTATGACACTGGGCCGCAGCATTGCAGCGGAGACGCGGGCCACGAAGGCAGGCATGTTGCTGCTGCAGCTGCCGCCGCCGCTGTTGCTGCCTTCCGAGCCACGTCTTGAGCCGCCGCCCGAGCCGCCGGGGTGCTGCTGCCGCCTGAGCTGCTGCCCGAGCCGCCGGGGTGCTGCTGCAGCCACTGTACTCGGGGTTGCAATCTCGGACGTGCTGGTTTGTCCCGTTCATCTGGTGGCCTGCAGCAGGGTGCAGATCCGGCATGTAGTGGTTGTGGGGGTTAGGGGTAATGGTTGAATTACTGGTTATTGAGCTTCTGTAGCTGCATGCTGGCCTGCAGGGAGCCTCCCTGACTGGCCACCGGGGAGGCCATGAACTGGGAGTTGTTAAACCTGGCTGCGGGGGCCAGTGTGCCCGGGGGGTGCCCTCCGCTCACAGTCCCTGGCCCCATGGCGTGCCTGATGCCGCTCGTGGCATTCATGTTGCCCACGCCGTAGTGTATGTGCTCGCCCATTAGGACGTTGAAGGCATGCTGGGGCCGCTGCTGCTGGTGATGGGGGATTGGGAACTGCCCCATGCACATGCGGTGGGCAGGGTGGTGGTGCAGCCCATTGGTGCCTTCAGGGAGAGCCCGTGGTTCATGGCCATCATATGGTCTGCCATTTCCAGTCCTTCCTCTTTTGCGATTTCTGCTCAGAAGACCAAGGGTGGGATTGTCGGGTCCAGGATCAGCTCAGCAGCACATAGACTGAGCCTTCCTGGAGTGCAGGGTGCTTTGGTGTCGCGAGGTTGGTGCCAAGGTCTCGCAGCGGCTGCTGGGGCAGATTTGGAGCTGTTCCCTTTTATTTCCCCTCCGCTGCTCTCATAGCTCGGCGGCTCAGGCGGCAGCAGCACCCCAGCGGCTCGGTAGGAGCCCCCGGCAGCTGCCAACAATGAGCTGTCTCTACAGAGATTTTCAAGTGAGTATTATGTCTTAGGGGCCTCTCGCATGGCAATAGAGGCTTTATGTAGTTTAAGGACACCAGCCTTTATTTCGGTTTAAACTAATACTTTTGCTGTGCTACAAGGATTCCATGGGGTTGTTCCTGACAACCTGGACGATCAGTCTTTACTGAGTTACAGGCATGGGCAGCAGCAGTAGCAGCAGAGGTGTTTAATGGTCCTAGTGAGTACGGACCTTAGGACACCACGTAATGGCAACTTCCTCACCCTCTCTCGCCTCTTTCTTTCTCTTTTCCAAATGACCGCTCTTTCAGGAGTAACCATCTGATGGGCTCAAAAGCTACACAGAATAAAATATCACAACAAGCTCCCAGCCCCAGACCTGTAGATTAAGCCCATGCCCAGCACCAGTGACAGCTTCATTCTGAAATACTGAAATAGGCCCCAACCAAAACTCTTGAACCAGAGCCACTTTATGGAGCACCCCAATCTCATGCTACTCCTCACACATGACAAGGAATTATGCAAACTGGTGACTTTTCTCAGCTGAATCTAGAACTGAGGCCTGCTAGACTTCAACTATGCAACATAGCAACAAGCAGCAGCTCAGGGTGCATGCTGACCATCAAGCAGCAGAGCAGGTTAGCACCCCAGAGCAAGAGAACATAGCCCCTGGCATGGGGATGGTGCCAATTGTTATGATCACCTGAAAAAGTGTGGTTCTGATGTTGACACTGATGGCTATGTGGCACATACACACCGAGAGAGTATGAAAAAGCTTATTTAACATTTAGTTGAGGTTTCAGGGAGACCAGGACAGGCCTCTCAAGAAGATATGAAATGGTTTAGAGAGAAAGGAAAATAGCATTGATATCCCTTATGAATGTGAATGCAAAACCCTCCAATAAACATCAGCAAACTGTATTAAGCAACATATTAAAAGCATTATACAACAAAGCCAGGTGAGACTTATTCTTGGAATGTGAGGATGGTTCCATGTATGAAAATCAATGTCATAGACCATATTAATGAAACGATAGAAAAAATAATTTCAATTGAAACAAAAATTGACAAAATTCTACACCCATTTATAATGAAAGTTTTGTGTTTTTTTTTTTCTGGAGGCAGAGCCTTACTCTGTTGCCCAGGCTGGAGTGCAGTGGTGTGATCTTGGCTCACTACAACCTCCACCTTCCGGGTTCAAGTGATTCTCTTGCCTCAACTCCTGAGTAGCTGGGATTATAGGCATGTGCCACCACACCAGACGAAAGCAGATTAAAGTTGCACACTACTCAGAATGGCTATTACACCACTCACATACTCAGAATGGCTCACACTACTCAATGACTATTAATAAAAAGCAAATAAGAAACCCATAGACATTGGTGATAATCCAGAGAAAAGTAAAAGTGAATGCTTATACACTGTTGGTTGGAACATAAATTAGTACAGCCTCTACAGAAAACACTATGGAGATTTCTCAAAGAACTAAAAACAGAGCTACCATTTGACCAAGCAAACCCACTACTGGGCATCTACTCAAAGAAAAAGAACTTGCTATATCAAAAAGATACCTGTTCTTTTTTTTTTTTTTGAGATGGAGTTTTGCTCTTGTTACCCAGGCTGGAGTGCAATGGCACCATCTCCGCTCACCGCAACCTCCACCTCCTGGGTTCAGGCAATTCTCCTGCCTCAGCCTCCTGAGTAGCTGGGATTACAGGCACACGCCACCACACCCAGCTAATTTTTTGTATATTTAGTAGAGACAGGGTTTTGCCATGTTGACCAGGATGGTCTCAATCTCTTGACCTCATGATCCACCCACCTCGGCCTCCCAAAGTGCTAGGATTACAGGCTTGAGCCACTGGGCCCTAAGATACCTGCTCTTGAATGTTTATCTCAGCACTATCTACAATGGCAAAGTCATGGTAACAACCTAAGTGTTCATCCCCAGATGACTGGATAAACAAAATGTGGCACATATACACCATCAAATACTATGCAGCCATAAAAAGGAATAAAATCATTTTTTTTGCAGCAACACAGATGGAGCTGGAGACCATGACCCTGAGTAAAATAACTTGGAAAGAAAAAAATCAAATACAGCATGTTCTTACTCATATGTGGGAGCTAAACAATGGGTACACATGGACATGCAGAAGGAAACAACAGAACCTGGGAGTTCCAAAGCGGGGAGCGTGAGCGGAGAAGTGTTGAGAAACTACCTATTGGGCACACTGTTTAGTATTTGGGTGATGGATACGCTGGAAGCCCTAACCGCACCATTATGAAATAGAGCCAAGTACAAAACCTGCAATGTACCCCCAAATCTATAAAAATAAAATTTAAAAAAGTGAGCTAGCTTCTTTACCATCTGATAGTACAAGCAGTTAGACATTAATAATTGGGAATTCTCTCTCCCCTCCATCTTAGGACTGGACCAGCACCCCCTTTGCTGTCAAGATCTGAAAGGAAATCAGCCTATTAGGAGTGGGCTTGCTTCCAGCCTCAATGTCTTTTTTCCAAAAGCCCACTCACTCCTTGACTCTCTCCCATGGCTTGCCTCTCACTATTCAGCTGGAACTGCTTTTGCCATGGTCAGCAATGACCTCCAAGTTGCTTGGTTTAGTAAGCATATTCCTGCCCTTAAGAACAAGATTGGCTGGGCGCGGTGGCTCACGTCTATAATTCCAGCTTTGGGAGGCTGAGGCGGGTGGGTCACGAGGTCAAGAGATCAAGACCATCCTGGCCAACATGGGTTTCTACTAAAAATACAAAAATTATCTGGGCATGGTGGTGCGTGCCAGTAGTCCCAGCTATTCAGGAGGCTGAGGCATGAGAATCACTTGAACCCAGGAGGCAGAGGTTGCAGTGAGCCGAGATCGGGTCACTGCACTCCCGCCTGGTGACAGAGCGAGATTTGGTCTCAGAAACAAACAACAACAAAAAAGAGCAAGACTATTGACCAGAATTTCATTCTAAAACACCAAGATCTCTATCACTGTCGCCACATACTCTCTGGGTTTTTCCCCCACCTTGAGGATGCTTTTCAGTGGGCTCCTTGGCTGGCTTTACTCACTGCTGACACAATGAATGCTGAGGTGCTTTAAGGCTCTGGCCTGGTCTTCCTTCTCCAAATTTTCCTGTGAGTTACTTCACCCAGTCAATCCTGTATGGTTTGAAAATCATATACATCGTGATTTATATTTCCAAATCACTTCCCCAAAGTTCTAGTGTCATAGGCAAAAAAGTGCTTACTCAATGTCTCCAATTTAATGTCTACCAAGCATTTCAAAATTGATGTGTCCTAAATGGAACATTCAATTTTCTCTCCCCTTCCCATCTCAAAATGTCCCCACTTCTTTACACCATCTCAGTAAATTACACCACCATATACCCAGCTGTTCAAGCCCAAACCCATCAGCCATCCTTGATTGCTTCTCTGCTTGGCCTCTGATATACAATCTAATGCTGAAACCAGGTAAACAAACTTCAACAAATACAGTCTATTGAATTTGCCCACTTATCACTCTCCTAGTTCAAGGTAACACAATTCCTTCCCCAGAAACCTGTAATTGCCTTTTCTATGGCCTTTTAATTGACTTTTTAAATTGACTTTAATGGAGGCCATTAACCTAAGTAAAAGAAGTTGGAAACATTCTGACCTTACTATGTTCGAAGAGGCAGAGGTTTTTTTTTTTTGTTTAATATCTCTTATTTTAAAATCTTTTTATTGCTGAGCACAGTGGCACATGCCTGTAGTCCCAGCTATTCGGGAGGCTGAGGCTGGGGGATCGCTTGAGCCCAGAAGTTCTGGGCTGTAGTGCGCCATGCCGATCAGGTATCTGCACTAAGTTCAGCATCAATACCGTGACCTCCCGGGAGCAGGGGACCACCAGGTTGCCTAAGGAGGGGTGAACCGGCCAAGGTTGGAAATGGAGCAGGTCAAAACTCCTGTGCTGATCAGCAGTGGGATTGCTCCTGTGAATACCCACTGCATACCAGCCTGGGCAACATAGCAAGACCCGGACTCTAAAAAAAAAATCTTTTAATTGATAAATAATTTTATCTATTTATAGCTACATGTAATATTTTGATACGTGCATATGATGTGTAATGATCAAATCAGGGTATTTTAAGATATTCATCACCTTGAAAATTGATCTTTCCTTCATGTTGGAAACACTTCAAATCTCTTTTAGGTATTCTGAAATATACAAGGCGTTATTTTTAACTATAGTCACCCTACTGTACTACTGTATGCTAGAACTTGTTTTCATCTAACTGCATGCTTGTATCCATTCACCAGCCCCTTTTCACTGCCCCCATCACCCTTTCTAGAGAGTTTTAAAACATAAATTCTGATTGTGTCATTCTATTGCTTAATATCTTTTGGTGGCTTTCTATTGTACCTAAAATATTATTTCCTTAAGATAACCTACAAAGCACTCTGTATTATTTAGTTTCCAATTTCATCTTCTACATATTCAGACACATTTAATTTTTTTCTGTTTCCATCTTACCTTCAATCTTTGTCGAAATGCTATTTCTCAGGGTCTTCACCTGCCTGTATTCTTTGCCTCCTTCAGATCTTTCCCCATCTAAGGAGGCACGATACACACACACACATCAATTATTCTCTGATGCAGCACATTGCCTTATGATTTTTCACAGCAGTGACTCGAATCTGTAAGTATCCTGTTGTTTGTCCATAGCTTAATGTATATAATCCTGCAAGGTTATCCACCTCATACCATCTCTCTCTTGTTCATGCCTATGCTACCAATATCTAACATAACACGTCACATCATTAATCTTCTCTAAGTAATTGTTAAATGAATTAAAATACATGCATAAAATAAAATGCTAAAAAGTTACATGCTGTGATTTAGAACCATTATTTATAAAAAAGAATTTCACAACATAGATGGTAACATTGTTTTGTGATTAAAAAATGTAAATTGAGAAATGAATGCAAAGAAAATAGCAACATGGGCCGTGCGTGGTGGCTCACGCCCCCAATCTCACCACTTTGTAAGGCCAAGGTGGGTGGATCACTCGAGGTCAGGAGTTCAAGACTAGCTTGGCGAACATAGTGAAAGCCCATCTCTACTAAAAATAGAAAAATTAGCTGGGTGTAGTATATTTATTTTTACCACTCCCCAAAATGTGTGTACTATCACCAACATGTTTAAAACCCATCAAAGGGAGAAAATTGTAGGAAATGTACTCAGAGATATTCAATGGATTTCTCTGTGCATATTTATAATCCATGTTTTTCACCCCCCATTTTTCTGTTATTATATTGTTTACAAGCATGACATATACTATCCAGGTCATCTGCTATCCTAGAAAAGTGTTATCAATATTTGTTTTATACAATGAACAATTTGTTCCTAACATGATGTGCTGTCTAATGGAGAATGTTCACAAGTTTGAATTTGTAGTTGCCTTGGGCTACCAGATGGCCATGCTGGCTTTGCCAGATTCTGTCTTCATGGAGATTAACATAGAGTAATTTTGAGTGTACCTTTTCAGAACAGCAGGCCAATTTTTGTGCACTTATAATGTAATCCTTAAACCTCTTCGTATTTTTTTCTTAAACTTTCATTGGAGCAGCCTACATAGCATGATAATCTCTAAAGCACTTTTTTAAGATTTTTTGGTCTATGTTTTGCTGTGAGCTTTTATTTTTCAGACAGTCACTTCTTTAGGTAGCATAAAAACATCCACTAATTTATATTTTTAGTGACCATTTGCATAGGGGTACACGAAGCGGATAAAAAGGTTTTCTTCCCTATAAGTTTACAATGTCATTAATATTCTAGATACACATTGTCTGTCAGTGTTTATGCATACTCTTTAACTTCCAGCCACTTGACATGCCCCAGAGAAGGCAAGAATTTTGGCCACTTGAGTGTATTTTGGCCGGATAACAGAGTAGATTGCATATACCTGTTCAGAGTAAATTATTGCATAACAATCAGAGTATTTTTCCTGAGACCTTTTATCAAGGTTTTTAGCTGCCTTCCTTGGGTTAGAACATGATCTTTTAGCTCAGAGGATTTTGTTATTACCCATCTTCTGAAGCCTACTTCTCTCAATTTGTCAAACTCATTCTCGGTCCAGTTTTATTCCCTTGCTGGCGAGGAGCTGTGATCCTCTGGAGAAGAGGCATTCTGGCTTTTGGAATTGTTAGCGTTTTTCTGTTTTGTTTTGTTTTTTTTCTTCATCTTCATGTATTTATCTACCTTTGGTCTTCGATGTTGTTGACCTTGGGATGGGGTTTTTGTGTGGACGTCCTTTTTGTTGATGTAGATGTTTTTGCTCTTTGTTAGTTTTCCTTCTAACACTCAGGGCCCTCTTCTGCAGGTCTGCTGGAGTTTGCTGAAGGTTCTCTCCAGACCCTGTTTGCCTGCATATCACCAGCAGCGGCTGCAGGACAGCAAAGATTTCTGCCTTCTTCCTCTGCAAGCTTTGTCCCAGAGAAGCACCTGCCAGATACCAGTCAGAGATCTCCTGTTTGTATGTCTGTCAACCCCTGCTGGGACATGTCCCCCAGTCAGGAGGCATGGGGGGGTCAGGGATCCACTTGAGGAGGCAGTCCCTTAGCAGAGCTGGAGCACTGTGCTAGGAGTCCCACTGCTCTCTTCAGAACTGGCAGGCATGAACTTTATATCTGCTGAAGCTGTGCCCACAGCCATCCTTTCCCCCAGTGCTCTGTCCCAGGGAAATGGGAGTTTCATCTATAAGCCCAACTGGGGCTGCTGCCTTTCTTTCAGAGATGCCCTGCCCGGAGAGGAGGAATCTAGAGAGAGGTAGTCTGGCTACAATGGCTTTGCTGGACTGTGGTGGGTTCTGCCCAGTTTGAACTTCCTGGTGGCTTTGTTTACACTATGAGGGGAAAACCACTTACTCAAGCCTCAGTGATGGTGGACACCCCTCCCTCCACTAAGCTCAAGCATCCCAGGTCAACTTCAGACTGCTGTGCTGGCAGTGAGAATTTCTAGCCAGTGGATCTTAGCTTGCTGGGCTTCGTGGGGGTGGGATCCACTGAGCAAGACCAGTTGGCTCCCTGGCTTCAGCCTCCTTTCCAGGGAAGTGAATGGTTCTGTCTTGCTGGCATTCCAGGTGCCACTGGGGTTCAAAAAAAAAAAAAAAAAAAGCTCCTACAGCTAGCTCAGTGTATGCCCAAACACCCCCCAGTTTTGTGCTTGAAACCCAGGACTGTGGTGGTATAGGCACCCAAAGAAATCTCCCAGTCTGTGGGTTGCCTAGACCATGGAAAAAGCATAGTATCTGGGCTGGATAGCACCATCCCTCATGGCTTCCCTTAGCTAGTAGAAGGAGTTCCCCAACCCCTTGCATTTCCCAGGTGAGGCAATGCTCTTCCCTGCTTCTGCTCACTCTCTGTGTGCTGTACCCACTCTCTATCCGGTTCCAATGAGATGAACCAGTTATCTCAATTGGAAATGCAGAAATAACCTCCTGTTTTCTGCATTGGTTTTGCTGGGAGCTGCAGACTGGCACTCTTCCTGTTTGGCCATCTTCAGGATGGTATCTTTCTTTTTTCTTAACAGAAATACTGGGTTTAAATCTGAGTCCTCAGCTTTAAATAAAAGAGTATCACTCTTTCTCTTTAGCCTTACCATGAAGTAAGGGTGGCTGTGGGTGCAGTTTCAGCAGATATAAAGTTCTTGCCTGCCAGTTCTGAAGAGAGCAGTGGGACTCCTAGGACAGTGCTTGAGCTCTGCTAAGGGACTGCTTCCACAAGTGGATCCCTGACCCCTGTGCCTCCTGACTGGGAGACATGTCCAGGAGAGCTCTGGCTGGCAATTATTTGTTTGTTTGTTTGTTTGTTTTGAGACAGAGTATCCCTCTTTGACCAGCATGAAGTGCAGTGGTAGGATCTTGACTCACTGCAACTTCCATCTCCTGGGTTCAAGTGATTCTCCTGCCCCAGCCTCCAAAGTAGCTGGGACTACAGGCATGTGCCACCACACCCAAATAATTTTTGTATCTTTAGTAGAGATGGACTTTCACCATGTTGGTCAGGATGGTCTTGATCTCTTGACCTTGTGATCCACCCATCTTCACCTCCCAAAGTGCTCAGATTACAGGCATGAGCCACTGTGCCTGTCCAAAATGTCTTTTTAATTGGTTTCTCCATGACGTTTTTGAAAGTTTTCTCTTTTTTGAAAAAGTGCTTAATTTCTAGCTTATGTTTTTATATTTTACGTATTTACTTCTCTTTTTGTTGAAATGTGATTAAATAATATGGACCATAAACTTAACTTTTGAAAATGTTAAATTTTCATTTGTGTCTAATACATGATCATTTTGGTAAATGTTCCCATGTATAGCTGAATAAAATCTGTATTTTCTAATGGGGTAAAGGTCTACTCTTTGACACTATCATATTATTGTACCCCAAGGCCTAAAATAGTATAATACACAGTAAGAACTTAGTAGATACATAAATTCTGCTAATTTCTTTCTTACTTTTTTCGTCAGCCAAATTGGTCAAAATCTGAAACAGATTATGGCACAGAGTGCTATCTGTCCTCTAATATTCATTATCTTTTTTGCTGGGGACATGGCCTCCAAGATAGAATCCAAATACTCTAGTCTCCCTTGGAGTTATGTGAGGCCATTAAATTCTGTCCAGTAAGAGGTTAGTGAAAAACATGTGCCATTTTCTTAGTCGTAAGCTGCTTTCCTTCTGCACTTTCTTCCTTCCCAAGTGATTAGTTTAGAAGAACTTGGTGGTGGTGAGCTAGCTGCTAGTATGCAATGCAGAGACTGCAAAGGTTGGAGAAGAAGCCCAAAATACAGGCTGACTTTCAGAAGCAGAGATAGCATCTACCCCCAGACAGTTTACCGACAAAAACCTTTTTAAAAATTGTGGCAAAAAACTAGTAACAGGGAACTCCCAGTTTCCAGAGCATCAGGTAGAAACCTCAGAACTCACCACTCCTTCTGAAAATTCATGTAAAAAGCTGAACAAAATGAAAAATGAACCATTCTAACACGTCTTAGGTATTCAAAAAAGAAGAGGTACAGGATAAGCCCATGCTCCCAAAATTGGAGTCAGAGAAGCAAATACAAAAAATCAGATCTTAAAGAAGCAGAAACCTCTATGGGAACAGGCTCTGGGACAGAAAAACCTGAACTGTAATTGATGAATTGCTGAAGGTTCAGTGTGGACAAGTCTGAGAGTAAAGGCTTCAGGGGGACTTGATAATCAGCAACTCCCTCCCCCAACCCTCAACACACATACTTTTGTGTGTTTTATTGTCTGGAGCTCCACCAGGCTTTCTGGATGAATTCCAAAGACCCACCTTTCTGCTTTTGGAAGTAGGGTGGAGGGCAGGGAGGGGGTTGAGAAACAATTTTGAAATACAACAGAGCATTCTGTTCTTCATAGCATATTGTACTCTCAGGAGAAGGTATGTAACCAAAGCCTAACTTGCTGGGGGGTTTTATGAGAATCAACTGCCTAAACTGAAGGAAATACCCAACTCCAACCAAATTTAGCATCCCAGGTGACAGCAGAAAAATATCTAACTCCAGCCCCCTCAACTCACCATGTTTCACTTAAAAAGAGGGTATGGTCTATAAAACATACTGGTGCAGTTCACAGTCCAGAGGCACAGGTTCACCAAAATAACAAAACCTAACCATAGGACTGTAGAACAATTCCTACCTCCAACACCTTATCACATTACCAAAGCCCTATTTATAGCAATTTGTTACATACAGCGCATCAAGCAAAAACTGCAAGGCATACTAAAAGGCAACAATCAATCATCAATCAGGTTGAAGGATTATAAGACTGAAAATTTAAAACAACGGTAATTAGGCTGGGTGTGGTGGCTCACACCTGTAATCTCAGGACTTTGGGAGACCGAGGCGGGTGTGTCATGAGGTCAGAAGTTCAAGACCAAGAGAACGATCCAAGATGGCCGATCGCTAACATCCCGGGATTGCAGCTCTCAGGGAAGGCGCGGAGAACTAGAGGACGCCACACTTTCAAAGTCTGGTCGCTCACGGAGCAGAAGATCCCCCAGTGGTGGAAACACAGGAGTCACCAGAGCAACTCTGCGGCAGCGCTTGGCGCAGAGTAAACGGGACCGGTTCCCCTTCTGACCGAGGTTTGGAGCCCCGGGAAGGCAGAGTCGCCTACTACGGACACAAGAAGGAAGCCCGACAGGAGAATCCTGGGCAGAAAAGCACCATCAGTTTTAACTCCACTGCTCTGGCCCTGGGAACTAACAACCTGGACGTCCACTCAAGAGACCTAATCTGAAAGTTGGTAATTTCAAAGACGACAGGAGGATAAATTTACAATGACGGGAAGAAACTAGCATAAAAAAGCTGAGAATACTCAAAGTCAGAACGCCTCTCCCTCTAAAGATGATCACAGCTCCACATCAACAATGGAACAAGGCTTGATGGAGAACGAGCGCCTCCTGATGACAGAATCACTCTTCAAGGAATGGATAATAACAAACTTCGGTGAGTTAAAAGAACATGTTGTAGCCCAACGTAAAGAAACTAGGAACTTTGAAAAAAGGTTTGATGAAATCCTATTGAGAATAGACAACTTAGAGAGGAGTATGAGTGAATTAATGGAACTGAAGAATACAATACAGGAACTCCGAGAAGTATGCACAGGTTTAAACACTCGAATTGTTCAAGCAGAAGAAGGGATATCAGAGGTCAAAGTCCAACTTAATGAAATAAAACGTGAAGAAAAGATTAGAGAAAAAAGGATAAAAAGGAATGAGCAAAGTCTCCAAGAAATGTGGGACTATGTGAAAAGACCAAATTTACGTTTGATAGGTGTAGCTGAATGCGACGGAAAGAATGAATCCAAGCTGGAAAATACCCTTCAGGATATTATTCAGGAAAATTTTCCTAAACTAGCAAAGCAGGTCAACATTCAACCCCAGGTAATACAGAGAACACCACAAAGATATTCCTCAAGAAGAGCAACCCCAAGGCACATAATCGTTAGATTCACCAGGGTTGAAACGAAGGAGAGGATACTAAGGGCAGCCAGAGAGAAAGGTCAGATAACCCACAAAGGCAAGCCTATCAGACTTACAGCAGATCTCTCAGCAGAAACTCTACAGGCCAGAAGAGAGTGGGGGCCAATATTCAACATCCTCAAAGAACAGAACCTTCAGCCCAGAATTTCATATCCAGCCAAACTAAGCTTCACAACTGAAGGAAAAATAAAATCTTTTATGAACAAGCAAGAACTCAGAAATTTTATTACCACCAAGCCTGCTTTACAAGAGCTTCTGAAAGAAGCATTACACACAGAAAGAAACAACCAGTATTAGCCTTTCTAAAAATACACCAAAAAGTAAAGAGCACCAACATAAAGAAGAATTTACACCAACAAATGGATAAAACAGCCAGTCAACATCAAATGGCAGTAACCCTAAATTTAAATTGACTAAATTCCCAATCAAAAGACACAGCCAAAACCCAACGGCATGTTACATCCAGACCTGTTTCACATGCAAGGATACACAAAGACTCAAAACAAAGGGATGGAGAAAGATTTACCAACCAAATGGAGAGCAAAAATAAATAATAAATAAATAAAAAGCAGGAGTTGCAATTCTTGTATCGGATAAAATAGATTTTAAAGCAACAAAGATATAGTGCTAAAAGGATCAATGCAACAACAAGAGCTAACGATCCTAACACCCAGATAGGAGACTTAGATTCAATGAGACAGAAAATTAATAAGGATATCAAGGACTCGAACTCAGATCCAGAACAAGTAAACTTAATAAATATTTATAGAGCTCTCCACTTCAAATACACAAAATATACATTCTTGTCAATACCACATCACACCTACCCATTAGTTTAAATGAAACATTGATTGGCCATTATTAATACCCAATTTTTTTTCAAAATAAAGCAATATTTTCATTTACTCTCCCTCTTTCTCTTCCTCTTTCTTCCTCTCCTTTACTTATTATTTTTTTCTTTCCTTCTCTCAAAAAAAAAGAAATCAACTTGTAAACCTCTAGATCCAGGTCGGCAATGTCTCTTTCATTGCTTGATTTCCTTTCTTCCCTTCCCTCCCTCCCTCCCTCCCTCCCCGCTTCCTCCCTTCCTTCCTTCCTTCATCCCTTCCTTCCTCCCTACCGTCCTTCTTCCCTTCCTTCCTGCCTTCCTCCCCACCCCCCCCCCCAAAAAAAAAAGAAGAAGTTCAAGACCAGCCTGGTCAATATGATGAAACCCAGTCTCTACTAAAAATACATAAAATTAGCTGGGTGTGGTGGTGGTATAGTTTCATTAGGATTGGTACCAGTTCTTTTTGTATCTGACTGAATTTGGCTGTAAATCGATCCGGTCCAAGGCTTGTTTTGGTTGCTATTTTCATTACTGATTCAGTTTCAGAACTTGTTATTGTACTTTTCAGGCTTTTAGCTGATGAACTGTGGCAGGAGCAGCAGCAGACAAAACCTCTCGAACACTGAACTGAGAAAGGAGTGGCTTTCTATTTGGCCAGAAGCTGCAGCAGGCTAATGCCTTAACGAGTGAGCTCTCCAAGAAGAAGCTTCTTTCCCTTTTTATAGGCTCACAACTCTAAAGGGGAAACTGAGGCAAGACTGTGTTACTGTCCATTTGCCAAGTGACCTCACAATCTTTGGCTTCACTGATTTGCTGGTTTATATGCAGCGCACACAGAAATAGGCAGGGGAGGGGGCTTACAGAGACAAGACAAAGGCTTTCTTGAAATTATTAGTTGGCAGAGGTATTTCCAGGAGGGGGTCTGGGTTGTGTAAATGTGGAGGACGTGACCCAGTTCCAGGCTTTGGCCAGTAGTTATATTCTTTGCAACACTTTCAAGGCTTATAGATAGCTTAGACACTGGGAACCAAAAAGTGAGTTATCTTCCCAGTCCTTGGGCCTCAAGGCCTGGTCAGTGGCATCAGCAAGTCACTTGACCATAAATTCCAGTTCTTTGGTATTTTATCTCTCTTTACCCTCCTTCTCATCTGGAGGGAGGAGGGGGAGGCCTGTGAGGAGGGAGATGGGGAGGAGGTCTTTCCTCATAAAACAACTGTAGTAAAGTTTCAGAATACAAAATCAATATACAAAAATTAATAGCATTTCTATACATCAATAATATTTCGGCTGAGAGACAAATGAACACTATACCATTTACAGAAGCTATACAAAATTGAAGTGCCTAGACATACAGCAAACTGAAGAGGACAGCTGCTAAACACTGCTGAAAGAAATCAGAGATGACAAAAAAAAAAAGGAAAAACATTTACGGCTCATGGATTGAAAGAATCAATATTATAAAATGCCCATGCTACCTGAGTTAGGCTGTTCTTGCACTGAGTAATTTATGAGAAAAAAGATTAAGCTGGCTCACGGTTCTGCAGGCAATACAGGAGGGATAGTCTCATCTGCTTCTGGAGAAGCCTCAGGAAGCATCCAGCCTTGGTTCAAGGCAAAGGGGGTGCAGTCACATCACATAGCAGCAGTGGAAGCAACAGAAAGAGAGAGAGAGAGAGAGTTGGGGTGGGGCACCATGTACATTAAAATGACCAGATCTCACAAGAAGTCTATCATAAAGACATCAAGCGATGAGAAATCTGCCTTCATGATCCAAACACCTCCCACCATTTACAATTTGGGATGTTGCTTATATACAAAGAACACACACAATGTTACTGTGGGAAACCCTGGAGAGCAGCACACAGTAGCATGGCAGACGGCAGCCATGCTGGCCCCACCCAGGTGCTGCCTGCTGCTTTCCACTTGTGCTGCTCACTCCCCCTCCCTGGGCAGTAGCTGGAGGCTTTGGGTGGAACTTTCCTGCTGGAGTCTTTTTTTCCCCCTTCTTTTCTTTTGCTTGGCCACAGCTCTGGCCTTTTCTTACTCCTTTTATAAACACACACCTGATTGCCTTGCCAATTATTAATTACTGGGCAGGCAAAAAAATTTTTCTGTAATGCTATTTGTTTAAGTCAAATTCCTATAGCTGTAGCATTTTCTTTGTCCTTTTTCCTATTTATTAGATGCTTTAGTGCATGATTCCTCCCCACTTGTTCCCAAAGCTTTACATCCAGTGTGTTCCTTACTGAGTACTATGGGCCTTGGGAAACAGCAGCTTGAATTACATTCTGTACTTTTATCTGTTGAGCTGATAACTGCTGTCCCATGATGAATCCCTAGCCTGAAACAATGCCTCACTAAGCGTGGCAATCCCCAGTGGGTACATGACTTACTGACTTCTTGACCTGACCGCACAGTCCTCTGTACTTTCTGGTCTCAGGAGGTCTGCTGTTCCTTCTTTGCAGCAGTGATCACATTGGTTTGTTCCTCATTCAAGCTCCTGCTGCGATGGCTATCACATCAGGGTCACCATCTAAGATGTCATCTACCACCTGTGGAAGTCTGGCCTGCAGACCTTAACGACAGATGAATGAATGTACTCTCACACCATTACAGTGATGAGTGGGCTAGGGATGGCCATTGGCTGCTTTCAGAGGGTGAAATGCAACCCATCAACCACGATTCCCTCTCCATCATTGCATTTATTCAGTATGAATTGTACAGCAGAGGGTCTAAGTCAACACTCTTGTGGATAATTAACATGGTTAAAAGAGTGGTTTTATGAATAAAAGCTTTAGGTTCTGGGCCCAGAGTAAACACTATTAACAGTTAATTCCCCTTTGATCTCCCCCTGAAAGGACCACCCAGCAGAAAATTTACATGAGTAAACAGACTGGAGACAAAGGGATGTGGGGTAAGCAGACTTAAATTGGGAAAGCCTGGTCCCTATTGTCTCCCTAACTAATGGGCCTGCCACCTTCAGCCTTTCCCAATAAAAACTTTTAGCCTTCTAAAAGGCTTGAGACTAATCTATAACTTCCTAATATATCTTTAATATTTTGCCAGCCACCCTGAGTGAATATCAACATCCCATGGTGAGAATCCGAGGGGAAAGAGAAAGAGAGAGAGAGGGAGATGCGGGGAAGGTGCCAAATGCCTTTAAATGATCAGCTCTCATAAGAACTTACTTTATGAAGACAGCATCCAGCTATGAGAGATCCACCCTCATGGTTCAAACACCTTCTGCCAGGACCCACCTCCAGCATTGGGATCTGTAACTCAACATGAGATCTGGGCAGAAACAAATATCCCAACTCTATCATTACCCAAGCAATTTATTGATTCAATATTACTCCTTTCAAAGTACCAATATAATATTTTGCCAAATTAGAGAAAACCATTCTGAAATTCATATTAAAGCAAAAATGAACAAGGATGGTGAAAGTAATCCTAAGCATAAAGAGCGAAGCTGAAGTCATCACACTACTTGATTTCTCACTACTCTATAAGGCTACAGTAACCGAGACAGCATGGTACTGGTACAAAAGCAAACATGTAAACTACCAGAAAAAAATGGAGAACTAGAAAAGGAAGCTGCACATCTACAATCATCTGATCTTTGGCAAAGCTGACAAATACAAGCAACAGGGAAAGGATCCCCTGTTCAATAAACGGTTCTGGGCTGAAGCTGGACCCTTACCTTTCACAATACACTCAAGGCTGGGCATGGCGTCTCACACCTGTAATCCCAGCACTTTGGGAGGCCAACACAGGTGGATCCCTTGAGGTCAGGAGTTCGAGACCAGCCTGGCCAATGTGGTGAAACTCTGTCTCTACCAAAAATACAAAAATTAGCTGGGCATGGTAGCACAAGCCTATAATCCCAGCTACTCCGAAGGCTGAGGCAGGAGACTCTCTTGAACTGGGACATGGAGGTTGTAGTGAGCCTAAATTGTGCCACTGCATACCAGCCAGGGCGACAAAGTGAGCGAGACTCCATCTCAAAATAATTAAATAAGTAAAATAATTTATTCAAAATGGATTAAAATTTAAATGTAAGAACTCAAACTGTAAAAATTCTTCAAGAAAACCTAGGAAATATCCTTGATATTAACTTTGGCAAATAATTTTTGGCTAAGTCCACAAAAGCTATTACAATAAAACCAAAAATGGACAAGTAAGACCTAATCAAATTAGAGCTTCTGCATAGCAAACTGAACTATGAATAGAGAAAACAGACAACATACAGAATGGTATAAAACATTTACCCCCAACTCTGCAGTTGACAAAGTTCTAATGTTTAGAGTCTGTATGTAACTTAACAATCAAAAAAAAATTATCCCACTAAAAATAGGAAAAGGACACGAACAGACACTTCTCAAGAAAAATTATACAAGTAGCCCACAAACATGAAAACATGTTTATCATCACTAATTATCAGAGAAATGCAAATCAGAACCACAATGAGATACCATCCCACACCAATCAGAATGGTTGTTACTAAAAAGTCAAGAAACAGCAGACCCTGGTGAGGCTGTAGAGAAAAGGTAACACTAATACACTACTGGTGGAAATATAGATTAGCTCAGGCACTGTGGAAAGCAGTCTGGAGATTTCTCAAAAAACTTAAAACAGAGCTACTACTGAACTAAGCAATTCCCTACTGGGTGTATACCCAACACAAAATACTTCATCCTACCAAAAAGCCACATGCTCGTGGACATTTATCACAGCATTATTCACAATAGCAAAGACATGGAAATGACATAAAGAAAGAAAATGCAATAAAGACAGAATATTTGAAAAAATAAAAGCACTGATTTTTTCCTATTCTTGAATGATCTAACATATAACAGTTTGTTCAAAGGGACAGCAATGTATTTGATTATGTATGCTTATGTGTGTTGTAAACCAAGAGTATCTGGGACAAGTCTCAATCATTAGGATAGTACTTTGCTAAGGCTAAGGATGCACCTGTGACACAGCCTCAGGTGGTCTTGACATGTGTTCAAGGTGGTCAGGGCACAGCTTGGTTCTAGACATTTCAGGGAGACATGGAACATCTACCAATATATGTAAAATGTACACTGGTTCCATACAAAAAGGCAGGACAATTCAAACTGCTGAGAAGGCTTTGAGGTCATAGGTAGATAAGAGACAAACAGTTGCATTCTTTAGAGATTCTGATTAGCCTTTCCAAAGGAGTATCAGATTTGCATTTCTATCAGCGAGCAGAGGGATGATCTTGAGTTCTCTGTCCTTTGTCCACAAGGAGTTTCCTTAATAATATATACTATTATAAACAATATGATTAATAATGTATATTAATATTATACAACATATACTATGTATAATATATAAGGATACATATTACATATATATAAGGATATATAAAATATTATAAATAGAAATACAGTACATATAAATATAAAAATAAATAAAATATGGATATATAATGAGAATATATATGTAAGAATACACAATATATCTAAGACATATATATAATATACAATATGTAAGGATATATAATATACATGTATATATGTTCTTTTAAAAAATACACTCACACAGTAAAAGGAAAGTAAAACTTGGAATCCAAAAATCACTAAGCCAAAGGGAAAAGTCAAGCTGGGAACTGCTTAGGGAAAACCTGACTACCATTTTAGTACATAATAATGAAGTATATATAATATATATATCCTTATATATAATATCCTTACACATTATATATTCGCACACAATATATATTACATAATATGTATATTATACATATACGTATAACGTAATATATATAATACATATGACAATTATATGATGTAAAATATATAATGTGTATTATGTATAATATATTATAACATATTTTGTACATATATTTAATTACATAATAATAATATTTAGAGCTTCTGTACACCAAAAGCTCTTGATTCACCAGGAGAAGAACACACATTTCTTCTCAAATTCACAAGGAACTGCTTAGAGAAAACCTGCCTCCCATTCTAGCATACAATGAAGTGCATAAAATGAAGCATATAAGAACATATATGGACATATAATAATATATAAAAAAGACATAGACATTCTTTTATATATAGGAATATATATGTGACTATATAAGGATATAAATATATATCCAAGAATATATATATGGGTATATATATACCTGTATATAAATATATCAGCTATATTGTATAATTTTTCTCACATACTATAATGTAATATATATTTATATATAATATATATTAATATAGTAACAATATATAAATAATATAATAAAAACTTTTCTACTCCATTTATTATAATATAGTTATGATTATATGATAAATATATACTTATATAATATATATACATTTCATATACAATACATTATATTATAGAATACACCATTTTATATAAACATATACACTTATAATTATATATATTTACATAATTATGTACATATAACACATATATAATATATAATTATAAAATTATATATATATTACATATATATTACAATTTTAATATATATTTTATATTTATTACTATATATTTTATAGTATACAAAATATATAAAAAATAGTAGTAATATATAATACATATATTAATAAATTTTATATTTTATAAATAACATGATATATATAATTATATATATTTATATACAATATATAACATAAAATATATATATTATATAATTTTACATATCATATATATTATTTTAAATTGTGTAAATTGGTTGTAGTGAGCTTAAATAATGTAATAAATATTACATATAAAATATATAATTTCAAATATATATAAAATATGTAATTTTATATATTTATATAATATATTTTATATATTATATAAAATATGTAAATATATATTTTACATGTAATATATATTTATATATAAATACATAATATGTATTTTTATATATTATATATAATTACATAAAACATATTAATACAATCTTATATTTATATATTTATATATAATTGTATACATTTATATAATATAAAATATACTATTGATATCTCTATTACATGATTATATTATATATAATTATAACATATAAATTATTTAATTATATAATACATATAATATAGTTGAAATTCTTGTAAAAATATATCAAAACCTTAATATATCACCACTTAAACTAATGAAGTATATATTATACTTTATATATATTTATAACATATTATTATGATTATATATTATAATAATTATCATATGCATGTTATATTGCCATATAGTTCACATACTGTATGTATGTTATATTGCCATATATTACACAATAGTGTAAAGTTAACACTATTATATTATATATATTCTATTATACACTAGTATATCTACATATATACACATAATTGTATAAACATAGACATATATTACACATACATATAACTACATCATATATAATTATATTACAGACATATAAATTGTAATTATATAACATATTATGCATTGTTATATATTTTGATATATGCTTTACATTATATATTATATATAATATACTATATTATATTATATATAGTACATATATTATATAGTATATATTATATATCATATATAATAAATCATCATATATTATAATATATAATTATATGACATATAATATATAACATATTATGTATTATATTTTATACATTATATATAAAATTATATATAATATATAATAAAGCATATATCATAAAATATAAAATATATATTATAAAACATAAAATATATATCATAAATATATATTACATTGTATATATAATATATATTTTATATGATATATATTTTATAGTGTATATATATTTAATATATTATATATTATAAAATTACATATGATATATAAATGATGTATTATATATAACTATATATATGATATATAAGTATATATAATTTAATATGCTTATAATTTTATGATATATAAGTATACATATATATCACAATGATATATAAGTATATATATTATGTATAAGTATATACATCATATGTAAGTATGCATATCATTATCTATAACTATATATTTAATATATACAAATATCATATATACATTTGTATATGAATATGTATATCATGAAATATAAAATGATATATATCATAAATATATGTATAATTTTATATATTATATATAACCATATTTTATATATATAAATATATATACATATGCATATATACATATGAAATATAAAATGATATACATCATACATATACATTATATGTATTACATAGTATATATAATATATATCATATATAAAAATATATATAATTTAAAAATTATATCTATTATTTTATATGTATATATTTCATATTTTATGATATATAATTTATATTATATATAATAAAGTATTCAGTATAAAATATACGTATGTAATATATAAAATACATAATATATATTATATGTAATATATGTATATAATTATATATAATGTCATTATATGTATGTGTAATGTATGTATATAATATGTATATTATATGTAGATGAATATACTGGTGTATAATATATTATATAGACCATATAATATATATAATTGTGGTGTGTCATATATATCATATATGACAATATAATTATAACATATTACAATGTATAATCATAATTATATTTATATAAAGTATATACTTCATTGTATACTTCATTACAATATATTATATTTATATAAAGTATATACTTCATTATTTTAAGTGGTTGTTCTAAGGGTTTTCATATATATTTACAATTTCAACTCTATATTATAATATATATTATACAATAACTAACATATATGTCATATATTATATATAATTATGTAATAGGTATATTAATAGCATATTTTATATAAATATAGTTATGTATATTTATATAACTATAAGATTGTATTAATATATCTATATATAATTATAAGTATGTATCATTATATATGTCATTATAATTATATAATGACATATACTCAAATATATACCTATATAATGAAATATACAATTATATATATTATATATAATATTCTTATGTATTGTATTAATGTATCTATAATTATATGTAATATATATTACTAATTATGTATAATATATATAATTATATATAATATTCTTATATAAATATGTATTATATAATAATTATATATGGCATATGTAAGAATATGGATATATTAGGATATATACATAATTATATATAACTATGATATTATATATAAGAATATATATTACTACTATATTATATGTAATTATATGTATCTCCTTATACAGCCATATTCTTACATATGCCATTGTATACACTGCATTATATACTAGAATGGGAGGCAGGTTTTCCCTAAGCAGTTTCCAGCTTGACTTTTCCCTTTGGCTTAGTGATTCTGGGGTCCCAATATTTATTTTCCTTTTACTGTTTGAGTGTATTTTTTACAGAAACATATATACATATATATTATATATCCCTATATATATTATATATTCTCATATGTATTTCTTATATATTCTTATATATAATATATATTCTTATATATATCCATATATATATACATATCCTTATACATATAATACATATTATATATAATTTAAGGATATATATATTCTTACATATATAATATATATTATATACTTCATTACTTTAAGTGTTTGCCCTAAGGTTTTTCTATATACATTTAAAACAAATTCAACTCTACTTTCAAATAATATGGTACCACTTCATGGTAGTGTGAGTACCTCATAAAAACATAATCCTGAATCCTCATCCCTGTCTCTTGTAGCACTGCTATCTTTCAATGGAATTATGCATAAGAATATATATATTACATTATATATTCTTACATCTTTTATATTATGTAATATATAGTATACATTATAAAATGTTATATATTGTTATAAATATATATTATGTATTGTAATATGTTATATATTTTATTATCTATATATGATATATAACATGTATATATTTATGTATTATATATGTATAGTTATTCATAATTCAATTGAAAGATAGCAGTGATATAAGAGACAGGGATGAGGATTTAGGATTATGTTTTCATGAGGTACTCACACTACCATGAAGTGCTATAGTATTATTTGAAAGCAGAGTTGAATTTGTTGTAAATGTATATTGAAAACTTTGGGCAAACCCTCAAAAAAGTAAATGAAATAGAACTAATATGCTAAGAAATAAGAGAAAATGTAGTCATAAAGAATGCTCAATCAAAACCACGAAAGGCAGAAAGGATGAAGGAGAAAAATAGAAACAACAAGGGGAAAAATTTTTTTAAGCAGCAATTTGTTAGATAGGAGATATTAATCCCACTATATCCATAACCACTTTGAATATGAATGGTCTAAATGCATTAATAAAAACACAGATATGGTCAGAGTGGTTCTAAAACAAGAATCGACTATACATTCTCTATAAGTAACCCTCTTCAATATCTACACAGATAGATTAAAAGTAAATGAATGGTGAGAAACATACGCTGTGCTAACACTAATCCAAAAAGGAGCAGAAGTAGGTATTAGTTTTAGACAGAGACAACTTCATAGCAAGGAAAGTTATCTGGGAAAAAGAGGGGCATTAGATCGTGATGGAGGGGTCAATTCTCTAACAAGACACAACAATTCTCCATGGCTTTTTACCTAACACAGTATGAAAATATGTGAGAAAAATGTTAGCAAGAACTGCCAGGAGAAGTAGAGGAATCCACCATTAGAGTGGAGACTTCAACACCCCTCTAGCAGAAGTGAATAGATCCAGCAGGCAGATAGTCAGTAAGCACATAGTCGAACTCAACAAAACACCATCAATCAAAGAAAAGAATGGACATCTACAGACCAATTCATTCACCACCAGAAGAACACACATTTCTTCTCAAATTCACAAGGAACACATCAACATAGACCACATTCTGGGCTATAAAACACACCTAAACAAATTTTAAGGAATATAAATCGTATCGCGTCTGCTCTCAGACCTAAACTAGAAACCAGTAACAGGAAGGTAACTAGAAAAAATCCCCAAATATTTAGACACTCAGCAATACACTTCCAAATAACACATGGGTGAAAGAGATCTCAAGAGACATTTAAAAATATTCTTAGCTACATGAAAGTAAAACACAACTTTTCAAAATTTGTGGGAGGATGCAATAGTACTTTGAGGAAAATTTATAGCACTGAATGCATATATAAGACAAAAAGAAAGTTCTTAAATCAGCCATTATAATTTCCACTTTAGAAAATAGGAAAAGAAGAGGAAATAAAATCCAAAGCAAGCAGAATAAAAGAAATAATAAAAATAAGAGACATCACTAATTGAAATCACTAATCCTCATTTCAATCACTTTGTTGATTGAAAACAGAAAATCAACAGAGAAAATCAACAAAACCAAAAGCTAGTTATGTGAGAAGATCAATAAAACCAATAAGCTATCTAAGGAAAAGGAGGGGGGACACAAATGTCTAATCTCAGAAATGAAAAAGGGAAATCACTGCATCACCTATACCCCTACTCTATGGACATTAGGTCAGTTCTGGAGATTTTTTCCTTTGATTGGTCCATATTCTCCTGTTTCTTTGTATGCCAAGATATGCTTTGGCTGAGATTTGTCATTTAAAAAAATCAACTTT
The DNA here is from genome assembly GCF_049354715.1 of Callithrix jacchus. Lineage (NCBI taxonomy): Eukaryota > Metazoa > Chordata > Mammalia > Primates > Cebidae > Callithrix > Callithrix jacchus. Next base: position 121,448,525 of record NC_133506.1, read on the forward strand.
TTTCCTGATTGGCTTCATACAAGGTTAAGACCTTGTCTGGACAGATCTTCGAGACAGAAAATCAACCCAGAAACATCAGACTGAAACCTCACTGTAAAGCAAATGAGTCTAATAGATAATTCACCAGTGAGCCTGGCTATATATTTCAGAAGCTTCTCTAAACTTCCTGGGGATGCATCTTCTCTGGACGTGTGCACATATTTTTCCAATCAGTGATGTTTGCTTGTTTCTTTTTCAGCAGCTCATAATCTCTTGCTCTTTCTGGTGTCTGTATGCAGTCCTGCGGGTTTTCTGGTGCTGCTACAGGCTGCTGAGTTCTCCTTTATTCTCAGTGGCCTCCACTTATTCAAAGTAGGTGGATTCTCCTTTAGCACTCCAAGTCATGCAAGACAGAAATCAGGCACTCAGGTAGAACCCTGAAAAGCCAGATTGTCGAACTTCTGCTCCCTCTTTTTTCTACTCCCAAGGGAGAAGCCAAGAGTCGAACATTTTCTCCTGGTTACACGAAACAGTGCCCACTTGGAGAAAGAGCTGAAATTCAACAGCTTTTCTTACCCATTCCAAGGCAGCTGTTTTTGGTTTTGCACTTGCCTGGGGTGCTGATGATTTCTGGATTTTTCATAAAGCCATTTAGGTTGCAGTCAAGATGTCAGCCAGAGAGGACTGTAGTCATTTGACAGTTTGACTTGAGCTGATGGGTCCACTTCCAAGATGACCCAGTCACATGGTCATTAGCTAAAAGCCTCTCAGTTCCTTGCTATGTGGATGTCCCCGCAAAGCTGCTTCAAAGTCCTCACCACATAGCAGTTGGCTTTTCCTAGAGCAGCTGATTCCACAGGAGGTGGAAGCAGAAAAGTGTGGTACCTTTCCTTACCTCATCTCCTAACTCACAAACTGTCACATCCACTTTTTTCTATTCATTAGAAATGTGCCCCTAAATCTACAGAAGATTTAGGCTCCACCTCTTAAAGGAAAAAAAATTCAAGTAAGGGTTAACATATTTTAAAACATACATAAAAGTCACCACAAATATTAAACTTTAGTCATAAACACGATCCAATCTACTGTTAACCTTATATATTATCAAATGATTTACAGATCAAGAGAATGTCCAAATGCATTGGATTTTATATAGGCATTTATTTTATTACTTTAACATTTATAAAGATAATCTAAAATGTGTACTTAAAAAATTAGGCAGTTTTTGGGTTCCTGTCTTCTTTCTAGTTTTCTCTGTGTCAGAAGAAAACAGTTTATAATTTTAATTAAAGCCAGTAATTAATAAAAAGACTACAGTTGGCATAAGTCAATCTGAGGTCCACATTAAAAAATAAGCAATTATAAATAAAAAGACTACAGTTGGTATAGTAATTAGAAAAGATGAATATGTATACTGGCAAAGATAATGGTAAGGGAAGTTAATTCACAAAAATGGTAACTTAAAAAATGGTCCATGTAACGTACATACTTTAAATTCAGGTATGATTAATTATACCTCAAAATTAAGGTTTTAATTTTATTATGCATTTACATACGTATCAACTTATGCATGTCTAAACATATAAAAATATACTGCCATTAATTTGAAAAGTCTGTATATGTTAAGGAATATTAATGAATTTATTCACTTTTTAAAAAGCTCATAAATGCAATAAAAGTTGTTATATAAATTATATACAAAGAGTGAAATTATATTTTGAAAAATTTTTTTTAAATTTATTGCTTTAGGTTTTGGGGTACACGTGCAGAACATTTGAGATAGTTGCATAGGTACACACGTGGCAGTGTGATTTGCTGTCTTCCTCCCCTTCACCCACATCTGGCATTTCTCCCCATGCTATCCCTCCCCAGCTCCCCACCCCCCACCATCCCTCCCCTATTCCCCCCAACAGACCCCAGTGTGTTATATTATGACAAAATTATTCTGTACTCAGATAACAGAGATTCCCTTTTAAAAACAAAATCATGTGGGAACTCTGTATTTCTGTTAAACTCTTGATAGTTTTTGAATTTTTAAGCAATATTCTAAGGTGAGTATTTAAAGATCATGGCTGCTGATTAAAAATATTGTTCAGAATAATTGTATTTTCTTTATGGAACTGTGACTTACATTCATGTCTTGCTTCATCGAATTACTATTCTTGATGTTGTCTTTGCTTTATCTGGCCCTAAATACGCAATAATAAAATCGCCCATATGTATTTCATGCCTATACTATCACTGCATTTCCAAGAATAACTCTGACTTATAAATATAAGAAAATAATGAGGCTTGTTTTGGCAACCTTCAAATTTAATTAACTCAAAAATATTGTGAAAACTTTTATCCAATTTAAGACAGAGCCCAGAGAAGAACACCAAGCTCATTTCATTTTATGCCTGTGTTCTACCAGACTTCAAAAAAGAAATCATATGTGACTTAAAAATTTAAGAGCAAAGAAAAAGCGAAAACATTTAAAAACTCATATACGGAGGCTAACATCATCATGACTGGATACAAGGTAACTACTGAAAAAAGTTAATGTCTTTCTTTGATATATGCTATAAACGAATAGAAAAAAGAAAACTAGATAATCACAATGGGAAAAATTAGCTACTGAAGTCACAAAAATGAAGCAAGAAACGTAGAAGATACACTTGAAGTAGTCTAGAAAACTTTCATCAGTCTAAACCTAAACCTAAAACCTGAATTAGAAAACTTAAAAGATACAGATGACCTTTGTCCCAAAGTCTGTATCTAAAAAGACTGAAATTTTAATTAGATGGCAATTTGTGTGTGATTTGATAAAATGTTTCAAAGTTTATATAAAAAATAAGCCCATGTGAGAATAGCTAGCTTTGGCCAAAAGAAAATAAAGAGAATGACAGGGAGTGGAGGCCTGCTTCTACTGGTTATCAGAGGATAAATCCTAGAGTACTGTGCTGATACAAAACACATTCATGGCAGTAGTGGGACAGTCAGACATGACTTATACATAAGAATTTCAAAGATAACAAACGGAGCATTTGAAATCAGTAGAGAATGGAATTGCTATGAGAAAGTTAGGTATGTGGAATTTGAGAAAACCAGTAATAAGCTTCAACTAACATAAAGACTTTGATATAAAATCATTACTACAAGAAAGTAATTCTTTATATCCTTGCAGTAAGCAATGCCTTTTACTTATGACATGAAATACAAATATCCTGAAGTTTAAAAATGAACTAATTTTGCTACCTAAAAAGTAAAACCTCCCTTTAAGCAAAATATTGATAAATAATGTTAAAAGGCAAGTGACACGCTGGAAGTATTTGCAATGTATGTATTAAAAATAATATTTAGAATATATGCAGTTCATTCAAATTACTAAGAACTTGTAAAACATAGTGGGAAAATGGGCAAGAATATAAATAGGAACTGTACAAAAGAAAAAGCACAAATCATGTATTCACAAATGCAAAGGTGCTTCATCTGTCTAACGGCCAAGATGTGTGTTATAATATAACACAGAATTGCCCCATCTCATTGGTATAATTTAAAAAACACATATCCAATACAGATATTTATATGTCACATCAGTATTTTTATGATTATTACTTTTGTTGTGAATTCTTTTTTTTTTTTTTTTTGAGACGGAGTTTCACTCTTGTTACCCAGGCTGGAGTGCAATGGCGCGATCTCGGCTCACCGCAACCTCCGCCTCCTGAGTTCAGGCAATTCTCCTGCCTCAGCCTCCTGAGTAGGTGGGATTACAGGCACGCACCACCATGCCCAGCTAATTTTTGTATTTTTAGTAGAGACGGGGTTTCACCATGTTGACCAGGATGGTCTCGATCTCTTGACCTCTTGATCCACCCGCCTCAGCCTCCCAAAGTGCTGGGATTACAGGCGTGAGCCACTGCACCTGGCCTACTTTTGTTATTCTACAAACAAATAAGTCTAAAAATGGAATAAGAAAACATATTGCAAATATTTATATGATATGGGTAGGAGAAACCTAAATAAGACCCCAAAGGCAGAAGTTTAAAGGGAAGACTAATAGGTTTATCCCTATGAGAATTTTAAAGTATTCTGTACGTTAAAAGGAATACTCAATTAGGAAGTGGACAAAGATGGCGGAAGAGAAAGCTTCACTGATGGTAACCCCTAAGAGCAAGGACACCAACTTAACAACTATCTATGCAGGAAAAAACCCATCTTTATAAGAACCAAAACCCAGGTAACAAAACTGCCTCAAAGGGTTGGAGCACCAAGTGAGCTTCAGGACTTGACCCTTGGATGGCATTTCTGGACCTGCCCTGGGCCAGGGGAGCCCACTGCTCTGAAGTATGAATCCCAGGCCAGGCAGCATTCACCACAAGCTAACTTAAGAGACCATGGACCTTAAGGAAATATCAGTGTCTGGCAGTTACTCCTTGTGGCTGGTGGTGGCTACAGATGAGGCTCCCCTGCCTTTGGAAAGGGAGGAAGGGCAGGAAGGACTGTGACTTGCAGTTTGAGGGCTAGCTCAGCCACAGTATAACAGAAAGCAGGTAGAGCTCTAACTGTTTTGACTCCAGTCCCTGACCCCCAGACAGCACTTCTGGACCTACCCAGGGTCTGGGAGAATATGCCACCTGGAAGGGAAGGATACAGGCCTAGATGGCTTTGCTACCTGCTTGTTGTAGAGCCCCAGGGCCCTGAGCAAACATATACAGTAGCCAAATAGTTAAGGCAGGCCTTGGGCAAGACCCAGCACTAAACTGGCTCCAGGTCTGACCCAATGCAGTGAAAGTGATGGTGGCCACAGGGGTGCTTGTGTCACTTTACCCCCAGGCTTTAGGTGGCTCAGAACAGAGACCATGACTCTGTATGTTTGGAAAAAAGTAAGGGAAGAGTACAAGAGTCTCTGCTTGGCAATAAAGAGAATTATTCTGGATCTTTCCCAAGACGATCAAGGTGGTACCACTATGAGTCTACATGAATCCACAACATTACTGGGCTTGGGGTGCCTTGTAAAGATTGTGACATCCAAGACGTTTCAAACGTATAAAGAGTCTTCCCAAGAAGGATGGCTACAAATAAGCCCAGAGAGTAAAGATTACGATAAATTCTGAACTCAATGTGCAGACACAGATGAACACCTACAAGTAAGAAACCTTGCAGGAAAACATGACCTCACCAAATGAACTAAATAAGGCACCAGAGACTCATTCTGGAGAAACAGAGATATGTGACCTTTCAGACACAGAATTCAAAATAGCTGTGTTAAAGAAACTCAAGATAACACAGAGAAGGAATTCAGAATTCTATCAGATAAATTTAATAGAGAGACCAAAATAATATTTAAAAATCAAGAAAATAATAAGCAGCATCCAAAGAGGAAAGAAAGAAGTCAAATGGGGAAACAATTTCTCGCCGCTCGGCGCGCCGCACCGCAGTGGAGGTGAGACTAGGCGGTGGGGAGCGAGGGTGCGGGGCGGCGGGAGGACACGCGGCGCCCCCGGCAGACACCGCAGGTCCCATGGCGTGCCGCGACCCCCGTGTCCCTGCCGCCTGGACGCCCGTGAAAGTTTTTCGGCTCCCGCTGAAGGGCAGCGGAGCCCCGCGCGCCCCTGTGCCCCACTCTGGCCGGGAGCCTTCACGTAAATGGGTCCAGTCATGCCTCCCAGTAAGAAGTCAGAAAGCTCAGGAATTAGTGTCTCCAGTGGACTGAGTCAGTGTTACCGGGGCAGCGGTTTCTCCAAGGCCCTTCAAGAAGACGATGCCCTTGACTTTCCTCTGCCTGACACCCGATTAGAAGAGGGGACCATGGAAGATGAAGAGCTGACCAACCTGAACTGGCTGCACAAGAGCAAGAACTTGTTGAAGGGCTTTGGGGAGTCGGTCCTCAGGAGTGTCAACCCCGTCCAGGACCTGGATGACGACAGCCCCGCATCCCCTGCCCACTCTGACATGCCCTACGATGCCAGGCAGAACCCAAACTGCAAACCCCCCTACTCCTTCAGCTGCCTCAAATTTATGGCCATCAAGGACTCTCCAACCAAGCGCCTGCCAGTGAAGGATATCTACAACTGGATCTTGGAACATTTTCCATGTTTTGCAAATGCACCTACTGGGTGGAAAGCCCAGGACCTGACAAATTCACTGCTGAATTCCACCAAACATGTAAAAAAGAATGGGTGGAAAAACTCAGTGAGACATAATTTGTCATTGAATAAGTGTTTTAAGAAAGTGGACAAGGAGAGGAGTCAGAGTATTGGGCACATATACACCATGGAATATTATGCAGCCATCAAAATGATGAGTTCGTGTCCTTTGTAGGGACATGGATGAACCTGGAGACCATCATTGTCAGCAAACTGACACAAGAACACAGAATGAAATACCGCATGTTCTCACTCATAGGTGGGTGCTGAACAATGAGAACACATGGACACAGGGAGGAAAGCACTACACACTGGGGTCTGTTGCGGGGAATAGGGGAGGGACAGTGTGGGGTGGAGAGTTGGGGAGAGATAGTATGGGGAGAAATGCCAGCTATAGGTGAAGGGGAGGAAGGCAGCAAATCACACTGCCACGTGTGGACTTATGCAACTATCTTGCATGTTCTTTACATGTACCCCAAAACCTAAAATGCAATTAAAAACAAAAACAACGTGAATGTACCCAATGTTGCTGAACCATATACTTAAAATGGTTAAGATGGTAAATTTTATATCATGCATATTTGCCACAAAAAAATTTAAGTTAAAAAAAAGGAAACAAAATATGTGAACAGCCCAGAAATAAAATTGCCTTATCTTTCAGATCCTGTATTTTCTGCATAAAACCTGTGCGTATTCTTTTACTGCTGCCTCAACTAATCCTATCTTCGCATTTGTGACATGTGCAAATTCAGATTCTAATTCAATAGCAGCTGAAAAGAAAAAGTAAGAATTATATTATTATTATTATTATTATTTATTTTAAGACAAGGTCTTGCTCTTTCACCTGTGCTGGAGTGCCCTGGTGTGATCACAGGTCACTGCAGTCTCTTCCTCCCAGGCTTAAGGAATTTTCTTACCTCAACCCCAAGTACTTGGAACTACAGGCATATGCCACAGCACCTTGCAAGTTTTTGTATTTTATGTACAGTCAGGGTTTTGTCATGTTGCCCAGGTTGCTCTCAAACTTCTGGGCACCAGTGATCTGCCCGCCTCAGCCTCCCAAAGTGCTGTGACTACAGGTGTGAGCCAACATTCCTGGCCAAAGAATTACATTCTATATATTTCATAGGTAGCTAATTGTTAAGTCAGTAAAAAAAGAGTTGAGAACTTTTTCAGTGTTAATAAAACATATATATGACTACAATGCTAAGTTATTATTAGATAATAATTTGCCAATAGTTGCCCACTGAATTAATGATCATTGAGGTTGAGTATCACGGTTTCCGGTTTTCTCATTCTTCACTCATTTATTCAGCAACCATGTGCTAAGGTACTAGACTATGACAAGCCCTGGAGTTACAAGATCAAGATGATACAGCCCAGCCCTCAGCAATCGTATGCTATAACCTGAAAAAGTAGACAAATAGGCAGTTTCCATGCCAAGCCATAGACACCTTGACAGGTATAAAACAGGGCACTATTAGAACATAGGAGGGACACCTATCCCAGTTTTGTCTCGATATTGAAGGCTTTTTGGTGGAGGCATGGTTAGTGAGCGCCTGAAGGACATGAAAAAAAGATTGGCAGATAGAGCCAAGAAGCAAGCGCAAACAGCGGGAGGTAAAGGAAGAGCACTGGGGAGTTCTGTGCAGTCCAGTTTGGCTGGATGCTAGAACAAAGGGGCAGAATACAGTAAGTGGTGAGAGATATGCCTGAGGAACTTGACAAGAACCAAATGAACATGGGTGTGTATATTCCATGAAAAGGAATTTGGAACTTTTCCTGAGGGCAAAAGTAAACCAATGACACTGTAAATAACTGGAGATTTAAAGTGTTAACCGCTCAAGCGACTGCTTAAAAACTATAACTGCCTCAGGTTACGACACTGGGGTGTTTTGGCCTTAAAAATCACTACCAATGGCTGGGCATGATGGCTCATGTCTGTAATCGTAGCACTTTGGAAGGCCGAGGCCGGCCGGTCACCTGAGGTCAGGAGTTCGAGACCAGCCTGACCAACATAGAGAAAAACCATCTCTACTAAACATACAAAATTAGCCGGGGTGGTGGTGTATTCCTATAATCCCAGCTACTTGGGAGGCTGAGGCAGGAGAATCGCTTGAACCCCGGAGGCAGAGGTTGCGGTGAGCCAAGATTGCACTCCAGCCTGGCAACAAGAGCAAAATTCTGTATACTAAATAAGTAAATAAATAAATAAATGCCTTTCTGAGTTGGCTGTGGGTTTGGGGTGCTCCCTGAGCCGTCTGTCCTGTTCCAAGATGCTCCAAATAATTATGAAAAATATGTGGCTCCCCATGAAGCCCACGATACCCAAGTTTACCAGGAGATTTGGGTAGGAAAGGGGCTGATGGGCTTCATCATTTATAAAATCCTGGCCGCTGATAAAAGAAGTAAGGCTGCAAAAGCTTCAGCTGCTGCTCATGGTCATCACTAACCAGCTTTACTTGGAGTACATGTGAAAGAAAATGTCAGTCTGCCTGGAAATTTGAGCAAGCTGTGTTAGATGCAGAGCGTGGAACATCACTGTACACTTCAACCGTTTACTTCATGGCATGAATGAATGCATCTGTGAGATGCAGAAAAAAAAGAGAAGAGGGGAAAGATCTAAAATATACACCCTGTTGTCAAAATTAAAAGAGCTAGAGGAGGGCTGGGTGCGGTGGCTCAAGCCTGTAATCCCAGCACTTTGGGAGGCCGAGGCGGGTGGATCACGAGGTCAAGAGATTGAGACCATCCTGGTCAACATGGTGAAACCCCGTCTCTACTAAAAATGCAAAAAAAATTAGCTGGGCACAGTGGCATGTGCCTGTAATCCCAGCTACTCAGGAGGCTGAGGCAGGAGGATTGCCTGAACCCAGGAGGCGAAGGTTGCGGTGATCCGAGGTCGCGCCATTGCACTCCAGCCTGGGTAACAAGAGTGAAACTCCGTCTCAAAAAAAAAAAAAGAGCTAGAGGAGCAAGATCAAATTCAAAAGCTAGCAGAAGACAAGAAATAACTAAGTTCAGAGAAGAACTGAAGGAGATAGCGACACAAAAAAAACCCTTCAAAAAATCAGTAAATCCAGCAGCTGGTTTTTTTGAAAAGATCAACAAAATAGATAGAATGCCAGTCAAACTAATTTAAAAAAAAGAGAGAGGAGAATCGAATAGATGCAATTAAAAATGATAAAGGGGATATCACCATTGATTCCACAGAAATACAAACTACCATCAGCGATCACTACAAACACCTCTATGCACATAACAGTAAATCCAGAAGATTTGGATAAATTTCTAGACACTTACACCCTCCCAAGACTAAACCAGGAAGAAGTTGAATTTCTGAATAGACTAATAACAAGGTCTGATGCTGAGGCAGCAATTATTAGCCTACCAACCACAAACACCCAGGTCCAGATGGGTTCACAGCTACATTCTACCACACGTACAAAGAGGAGCTGGTACCATTCCTGTTGAAACTATTCCAAACAATACAAAAAGAGGGAATCCTCCCTAACTCATTTTATGAGACCAACATCATCTTCATACCAAAACCTGGCAGAGACACAACTAAAAAAGAAAATTTCAGGCCAATATCCATGATGAACATCGATGCAAAAATCTTCAATAAAATACTGGCAAACTGAATGCAACAGCACATCAAAAAGCTTATCCATCATGATCGAGTAGGCTTCATCCTGGAGATGCAAGGCTGGTTCAATTTATACAAATCTATAAATGTAATGAATCACATAAACAGAACCAAAGACAAAAACCACATGATTATCTCAATAGATGCAGAGAAGGCCTTCCATAAAATTCAACAGCTCTTTATGCTAAAAACTCTTAATAAACTAGGTATCGATGGAACGTATCTCAAAATAATAAAAGCTATTTATGACAAACCCATAACCAATATTATACTGAATGGGCAAAAACCAAAAGCATCCCCTTTGAAAAATGGCACTACACAAGGGTGCCCTCTTTCACCATTCTGATTCAACATAGTATTGGAAGTTCTAGCCAGAGCATTCAGGCAAGAAAGAGAAATAAAGGGTATTCAGTTAGGAAACGAGGAAGTCAAATTGTCTCTATTGGCAGATGACATGATTGTATATTTAGAAGACCCCATCGTCTCAGCCCAAAATCTCCTGAAACTGATAAGCAACTTCAGCAAAGTCTCAGGATACAAAATCAATGTGAAAAATCACAAGCATTCCTAGACACCAATAACAGACTTAAAGAGAGCCAAATCATGAGCAAACTCCCATTCACAATTGCTACGAGAATAAAATACTTAGGAATACAATTAACAAAGGACGTGAAGGACCTCTTCAAGGAGAACTACAAACCACTGCTCAAGGAAATAAGAGAGAACACAAACAGATGGAAAAACATTCCATGCTCATGGTTAGGAAGAATCAATATTGTGAAAATGGCCATACTGCCCAAAGTAATTTATAGATTCTATGCTATCCCCATCAAGCTACAGTGACCTTGAAAGAACAGGAAAAAATCGCCTTAAACTTCATATGGAACCAAAAAAGAGCCTGCATAGGCAAGACAATCCTAAGCAAAAAGAAAAAAAGCTGGAGGCCTCACGCTACCTGACTTCAAACTATACCACAAGGCTACAGTAATCAAAACAGCATGGTACTGGTACCAAAACAAAGATATAGACCAGGAACAGAACAGTGGCCTCGGAAGTAATGCCACACATCTACAACCATCTGATCTTTGACAAACCAGACAAAAACAAGCAACGGGGAAAGGATTCCCTATTTAATAAGTGGTGTTGGGAAAACTGGCTAGCCATGTGCAGAAGGCTGAAACTGGACCTTCCTTACACCTTATACAACAATTAACTCCAAATGGATTAAAGAGTTAACAACTAACTCTAGAGAGTTAGTTGTTAACTCTTTAAGAACTAACACTATAAAGACCCTAGAAGAAAACCTAGGCAATATCATTCAGGACATAGGCATAGGCAAGGACGTCATGACTAAAACACCAAAAGCAATGGCAACAAAAGCCAAAACTGACAAATGAGATCTAATTAAACTTAAGAGTTTCTGCACAGCAAAAGAAATAATCATTAGAGTGAACCAGCAATCAACAAAATGGGAAAAAACTTCAGCAAGCTACCCCTCTGATGAAGGGTTAATATCCAGAATCTACAAAGAACTAAAACAGATATACAACAAAAAATACCAACCCATCAAAAAGTGGGCAAAAGATATGAACAGACACTTTTCAAAAGAAGACATTTATGTGGCCAACAAACACATGAAAAAATGCTCATCATCACTGGTCTTTAGAGAAATGAAAATCAAAACCACATTAAGATACCATCTCATGCCAGTTAGAATGGCGATCATTAAAAAAATCTGGAGACACATGCTGGAGAGGATATGGAGAAATAGGAACACTTTTACACTGTTGGTGGGAGTGTAAATAGTTTAACCATTGTGGAAGACAGTGTGGTGATTCCTCAAGATCTAAAAATAGAAATTCCATTTGACCCAGCAATCCCATTACTGGATATATACCCAAAGGATTATAAATCTTTCTATTATAAAGACACATGTACATGTATGTTCATTGTGGCACTGTTTACAATAACAAAGACTTGGAACCAACCCAAATGCCCATCAATGATAGACCGAGTAAAGAAAATGTGGCACATACACACCATGGAATACCATGCAGCCATAAGAAATGATGAGTTCATGTCATTGCAGGGACACAGACAAATCTTGAAACCATCATTCTCAGCAAACTGACACAAGAGCAGAAAACCAAACACCAAATGTTCACTCATAAGTGGGAGTTGAACAGTGAGAACACATGGACACAGAGAGGTGAAGATCACACACCAGGGCCCATTGTAGAACAGGGGACTCAGGGAAGTATAGTGGCAGGTGGGGAGATTGGGGAGCGATAACATTAGGAGAAATACCTAATTAGGTGATGGGTGGGATGGAGGCAGCAAACCACCATGCGTGTGTATACCTATGTAACAATCCTGCAAGATATGCACATGTACCCGAGAACTTAAAGTAAAATTAAAAAAAGAAAAAAGAAAAAAAAATCACTACAATAACCCTGAGAACCTGATGAGGCCTTTGTTTTCTGAGGACAGTTTCTGTGTGCTGGCTGACAGTCTCATAGGGATGGCAAAAGTCAAGTGTAGAGCCTGACTTCTTGAGCTTTTTTTCAAGCTATGGAAGGTGATAATTCATGAGGCATAAGTATGCTCTTCGTTATACATGTTCGAGTTTTCACATCTTTCATTAGATGTGTGTAAGAGGGAATATTTAATGTAGTACCTATTAACCAAAGAATTAAAAGGGATGTCATTTGCAGTTTATTTCACACATATATTACTTAATCTAAATTTAATTTATAAATTTTGGTAATGGCCAGCTGTGGTGGCTCATGCCTGTAATCCCCAATCCCAGCACTTTGGGATGCCAAGGCCAGTGGATCACGAAGTCAGGAGTTCAAGACCAGCCTGGCCAAAATGGTGAAACCCCGTCTCTACTAAAAATACAAAAACTGGCCGGGCATAGTGGCAGGTACCTGTAATCCCAGCTACTTGGGAGGGTGAGGCAAGAGAATTGCTTGAACCCAGGCAGCAGAGTTTGCAGTGAGCTGAGATTGTGCCATTGCACTCCAGCCTGGGCGATAGGGTGAGGTGTTTTTTTTTTGTCTCAGAAAAAAAATTTTTTTTTTTTGTTAACATACCTGTTACTCTTGCTCAACGTATATCTTTTTCCAGCTTCTGCTGCATCTGAAATAAGTCAAATATTATTTATAATGTCTAAGAGACCTTATTATGGTAAGAAGTATCAATTACAAAATGTGGCCTTTATATAATACTTTCAGAGACTAAACCTAACTTGAAGATTGCTTTTAAAAAAAATCACATAAATTCATATTTTAAGTTTAGATAAAGGGGAACATATATGTGTTGTGCTGTTTAATCTCATAAAAGCAGAATTAATATTGGTCTGTTGAACAATGTCATTTCAAAAGTGTGAGGTTTTCCCTTATTAGTACAAAGGTTAAACAATTCAACTCATATTTTACAATGAGTGCATTACTTTCCCATTCTTATCAAAACTCTGCGCTTCATAAAAGTCTAATCAGTTTTTCACTTTAATAAATAGTTCCTTAAAATGAACCATTCTTCACTTGTATAAAATAATAATTTTAACGTATGTCCTTTACTATCGATTCAGCACAGAATCTTTAATACACACTTGAAGAAAGCAGTGTCGTTGTGATGGCATGTGAATATATTCCACTGGCAAAAGATTAAAAATATTATACTATTATGGTTAACATTTCTTTATTCATATGGACACAAAGATTTCAGAAAATTTACATGAAAACAAGAATAAAAATAGGTTAGAGCCAGTTTTCAATCTTAGTTTCATTAACTGATTCGTGTCTAGAATTAGAAACTAGGAAAACAATATAGTTATTTAACTGCAACTCTGATTTTGCAACTTTGATTTCTTTTCAGAAATTAGTATCCATTTTTGAAGGATCTGACAAGTTATAGTTATCTACTTAATTATGAAAGGTGTGGGAATATTTCAAACTTATTGTCAGTGTCTCTATCTAGAGTGCTCTCATTAAATCTTTTGTAGAATAGGCACTCTCTCACTAAAGGCCCAGAAAGGGTCTGAGATGGTTTGTGGCGAGAATGATAATGATATCTAATGCCTTTATAAATTTTAGGTGTCAATTTTTTTTTGACTAACAGGTTAACCAATATTTTGAGCCTCCTTTCCGTAACATTTCTGTGACAAAAACATTATAAACAGGCTTTACAGAGTAAGTAACATTGTGACATGGTAAAAGACCCGTAAAACCGCATACCTCAACTATACCTCAGCTTTCTGTTGAAACTGCTCCCTGTAACCCTGATGTGACAGGCGAGCAGTCCAAACCCACGCCATGTTGGCCCCTGCAACTTGTAATAAGTAACTAAGGTCTGTCATTTCCACCCTACCCAGACAATGCGTAAACTAATGCTTAACTTCCATGAACCACTTAAGTAACAATCGGAATGTCCGAAGCCCCTCACCCTCACCCTCACCCTCACCCTCACCCCCGCCCAGGAGGTGGTTTATGGGCATAGAAGGTCTTGACACCCTCCTTTCAGGGCCACGGGTTGAAGAGACGTGAGTCCTCCGTGGCCGCCAGCAATAAAGACCCTGCAATTTGGCATACTTTTGTCTTGGTGTTAACTTTCTGTTGTCGCTCTGGTATAACAACATGACAACAGCATTACCAGCCAGGCCTTATAAAAGAAGTAACTCAATACCAGATAAAGGGGGAAGCCTTTCTTCAAAGAACCCCTAGATATTGCCAGCCATAAGCACTATGTAAAAGTACATTTTTACATAACTCAAACTAAAACACTCTACTGTAAAGTTATCTTTTCTCCCAAAAACTCTTCTGCTAAATCTTACCAGTGTAATAGATTGTATTATTTCTTTCTACCCCATTCACAAATACTTTCATACTACCTCAATTTTGTTAACATAAAAATGAGATACTCTCCTTAACAAATTGCTTACTTTTATACTGAAGAAATCCTAACTCTGTAGAGAGAGAATACTTTTGTATAACAACTTTAAATAAAGGTCATTTTATCTTCAAACTCAGAAATAGGTACATGGTAGAAGTCTCTGCCCCTTTCCACTCCCGGAGTGGCTTCCCCCTGCACCAATTCTCTTCCAGCCTTTCCCTGACCCTTGACTATTTCACCACATAAATGACAGTGGAGGGCAACAGCCTTTGGGAAAGAGATCCCAGGTCAGATGTGAAAGCAGAGGGAAAAGGGACAGACCCAGGACACAGGGAGGGAGTGCCTCTGGGACCCAAAAGCTTAGGAAAGGGGTCTTGAGTGTTAATGACTCCAGTTTTTTCCTGGCCAGTGAAAGGCCCCAGAAAATTGAGAAAAAATAGTTCCTAAAAAATCTTCCCTTGCATCAGATCTGCTTTTTATACTCTCTCATCACCATCTTGTAAAATAATACATTACCTCACTTTTCTGGTAAGTACTGTGAACAGAAAAAATATCTTGGGCCCCAAAATAACTAAGCTAAAAGGAAAACTCAAGCTGGAAATTGCTTAGCGAAAACCTGCCTCCCATTCTATTCAAAGTTATCTCTCTGCTCACTGAGATAAATGCGTATCTGACTGTCTCCTTCGGAAAGGCAAATCAGAAACTCAAAAGAATGCCACTGTTTGTCTCTCACCTATCTGGAAGGAAGCCCCCTCCCAACTTCCAGTCTTCCTCCCTTTGCTTCAAGTTGTCCCACTTTTCCAGACTGAACCAATGTACTTCTTACATATATTAATTGATGCCCCCTGTCTCCCTAAAATGTATAAAACCAAGATGTGCCCCGACCACCTTGGATACATGTCATCAGGATTTCCTGAGGCTGTGTCATGGCATGTGTCCTCAACTTTGGCAAAAAAAACTTTCTCAATTAACTGAGGCCTGTCTCAAATTTTGAAGGTTCACAGTACTAATGAGAACATTATATTTGTATCATGCTTAACAATTTACAGATTTATTTAACATTCATTTTCCTTTTGTACCCAGTGGTACAATTTCATGACTGAAGCATTTGGATGCTAATCATCTTATTTTTTTTCAGAAAAAGAAAACCTAAGCAAACAATATGATTAAAAATCTCAGCTAGCTGGGCTTTTGAAATCTATGTATTAAAACAATAATTTAATTCATTGCCTTTTAAGCTATTTGGCTGCAATGTTGAATAAGAAACCACAGATTTGCTCTTCTGTGATATGTTAGAACATGAAATAGCCAGGTAAACACAACAAGGTGGAGGCCTCATTCCATGTGGGCCTATGCTAATTTTCTATGCATTTAGGAGATCATAAAAACACCAAAACTAAGCCAGGCCATGGTGGCTCAGATCTGTAATCCCTGGACTTTGGGAGGCTGAGGCTGGCAGATCATGAGGTCAGGAGTTCAAGACCAACCTGGTCAATATAATGAAACCCCATCACCACTAAAAATACAAAAATTAGCTGGGTGTGGTGGTGTACACCTATAATCCCAGCTGCTTGGGAGGCTGAGGCAGGAGAATCACTTGAACCCAGGAGGCAGAGGTTGCAGTGAGCCAAGATTGCACCACTGCACTCCACCCTGGACAACAGAGCAAGACTCCATCTCAAAAAAAAAAAAAAAAAAAAACCCCAACAGGCTGGACATAGTGGCTCACACCTGTAATCCAAGCACTTTGGAGGCCAAGGCGGGCGGATCACCTGAGATCAGGAGTTCAAGACCAGCCTGACCAACATAGTGAAACCCTGTCTTATAAAAAAAACAAAAACAAAAACCAATAAATAAAATAACAACAACAACAAAACCACCGAAACTATAAGCCAATGTGCATTGACTGAAATTTAAAAAAATAAAAATATACACAAAGAAAACTATTTTTGTTCATACAAATGTTTTATGAATTTTGTAATTTTTATAAGAGGCAGAATCTTGCTATGTTGCCCAGGCTGGAGTGCTACAGTGTTACAGAACAATCATTACACACTGAAGACTTGAACTCCTGGGCTCAAGTGATCTTTCTGCCCTCAGCCTCAGGTGTAGCTGGGACTACAGGTATGTGCCACTGTGCTCAGCTTTTATAATTTTCCTCCAGTTGAAAAATGGACAAATGTAAGACAAATACCTTAATCTGAGTTAAGCATAGCTGAACTCCTTTTTTTTCTTTACCAATTCTATTATTGACACAGCTTGTCATTCTTGGATCTATTTGGAAATCCTCAGAAATAGACTTACTCTGAGTGAAACTGTTGTAGTCGAGTGAGCATAGAAAGTCAACACCAAGACAAAAGCATGCCAGATTGCAGGGTCTGTATTGCCGGCGGCCACGGAGGACTCACGTCTCTCCAACCCGTGGCCCCGAAAGGAGGGTGTCAAGACCTTTTATACCTGTACAACCACCTCGGAAGTGAGGGTGAGGGGCGTGGGTGGAAGTGAGGGGCTTCGGACATTCTGAGGGCTAGTAGATTCTGTAAATCACCTCCTGGGTGGAGATGAGGGTGAGGGGCTCCGGACACTCCGAGGGCCAGGGGACTTCTGACATTCTGATTGTTACTTAAGCAGTTCACAAAAATCAAGATAAGCATTTGTTAACACATTGTCTGCGTAGCATGGAGATTACAAGTCACAGGGGCCAAGATGGCATGGGTTTGGACTGCTTGCCGGTCACATTTAAGTTACAGAGAGCAGTTTCGATGGAAAGCTGAGGTGTCGTTGAGGTATGCAGTTTTATAGGGCTTTACCATGTCACAAAACCACATAGTTGAACTAAAAGGTTCCTGTTACTGGTCCATGGTAGATGTCCATGTGCAGCTTTAGATGGCATTTGGGGTAGAAAGAATAGAATTGATTCTCTTTGGTCACATTTGCTACTGAAGGACTCTTGACATCACTGCCATCTTGGTCGTCAAGTTATGGCTAGGTAGAGAGACATAACTGAGCTTTACTTTAAAAATTCAGTTATTTATTTATTTCAGAATCACTGTACAATTGCATAGCAATAGACACATTTTACAAAAATGGAGATTAAAACGCTGTAAGAGCAATAGCAATGACAGGTGTACTCATGTGAGAAAATCACAAAACTTTTAACTTAAAGAACAGAGATTAATCAAGCGTTGCAGGTTTATACAACATATTAAAAGTATTCACGCTGGATCTGTTTAAATAATAAACATCCATGTGTGGTTAGTGTGTGGATACCAATCATTCATATATGATGAGGGGTAGAAAACCTGAGACTGAAGCAGAAGTGGCCTGGAGAAACAGACCTCTCTCAAACACCGAACTGCGAAGGAAGAGGTGTTTATTATTATTATTACGGCCGGGAGCCAGGCGACAATTTGTCTAAATGACTACACTCTCCTAACAAAGAGAAGCTTTGCCTTTATATAGGCATATTCTCCAGATATTACACATGAAAGAATCTTAGGTTTACAGCCTTAGAAATTACAAGTGAAAGGGTCTTGGGTTTACAGCTTTAGAAATCACATATGAAAGGGTCTTGGGTTTACAGTTTTAGAAAGCACATGTGAAAGGGTCTTGGTCATGGAGGAGTGGGATGGGGTTTTGATCTTGTTTAAGTAAAAGCAATGTCTTCTGGAGAGATTCCCCCACACCATGCCTGCTATTTACAGGAACCTGATTTAGGAGGCCAGTCGGCCATCCTTTTTTTCTAATGAAATGCAGTGATCCTAGATGCCTGGGTCTCCTTGTCATGATGATGCAGAAAAACTTTCAAAGTGACCCCAGGCACACTAAACCCTTTAAAAGTGAACCCCAGGCAAACATAAAATCAATTAGTAAGACACACACATCAAAGTATACCTTTGTTAAAATCTAACTTAATTGTGGTTTTTAAAGACATGTAAAATGTGTCAGTTTGGTTACCTTTACTGAATTAAGTTAACAAAGGAGTAATCTCCTGTGAATGAGAGCTCTGGGGATTCAAAAATCACTACAATTTCTGTCTCCTCTTTATGAACAGAGATAATGATTACCTTTGCTTACCACACACAACACAATTAAACAACTGAGTATTTCAGCAAGTGACATGCCAGAATTATTATCAGAAATCTAAACAGCAAAGGAAAAAGATAATATAACTAACCCTCGACATGAAGCTCTCCATGCTCTCATGTGAAGACCTGCTTTTTCCTTCAATATGTCTTCTGTTGAGACGTTCACTAAGATTTCCAACAGAAGGTGACACTAGGACTGGCCTTGCAGTAGAAGCAGTTGCTGGATATTTGGTCTTCTCTTTCTCCACAGTAAGCTCGGGACTGACCTCTGCTGTCATCTCCATGGTTCTATGAAGATTACAAAAGACAAATAATTAGTATTTCATTTTTTCCTAAATGATTCCTAAATGACTTCAAGTCTTCTAAAAGTTGCCATAAAAGTAAATGCAATATACTGTAAGCCATATTTTAACTCTGAATATGTGTTAGAGTACACCTACAGTTACAGTTTTAACATTGTTCTAAAGAAGTACATATATTTCTAGGGGGAACAACTACTTGTTTGTTGGAAATCCCCCTAGAAATCATGTTGTACTCCTTAAATATATACAATAAATCATGTTGTACTCTTTAAATATATACAATTAAAAAGTTAAAAGGAAAAAATAAAAGCTAGAAATACTTGTATTTAGTATACTAGAGATTTTTAAAAAACTATCAGTCAAAGACATTTTCAAACAACTGTTTTTACTGCCCTTGTACATTTCACCCAGTATCTGGAAAAAATTGAGCATTTGGCATTGAGGAATCATTCAAGGAGACTTTTCCTAGGGGAGAATAAGACAGCTGAGATCAAAGAGAGCTAAAGCAGCATCAACGAAATCAGCTCCTAACACTGTGGCCCACGCATCAGAGGTGGGGCCTGCCCTTTCTGTCTTCCACACACCCCCTCAGGCTGACCGAGGTGCTTTTTTTTTTTTTAATCACTTAGTAAGTGATACGTCCCTCCAACCCTATGTTAATCATTCTGTACTTCACAAGTGTGTCTTGACGTGGAGCGGAAGAACTATACAGGACACTTCTTCTCAAGGCGCTCTCTAATGATCACAGTCAAGCAAAGGGAATTTACTCAGTGCCAGAATGTGCCCAGAGTTGTCGTACTTGACCCAAGGTTTTCAGCTGCCATCTTCCAAAAATTAATTAAATTCATTAATATTTTGAATTAAGGGAATACTGACAATTTTCATCATGATATCACTGTCTAAATTACGAAGCTTCACAAATATTTAGCAGAAACCCTAATAGATCGGGTTAACTATACAAGAATATTAAGGGGCTGGGGGAAGCCACGTAAAACCAAAAACAGCGGTGACATGAACTGTCCTGGACTAAGATTTTAAAGGTTAAGTTCATTTACTATTTATAATTTACAATGTTCAAAAACTGTACAGTCTAGTTAGCTTTCACTTCCCGCAAATCTCATGAACCTGTCTCACTGGAAGTTATGCTCTGGATGGCAAATTAATGAGCTTACCTTATTCACTATGATTCTGTACACTGACTTATCTTCTCAGTTCATTTGACAAGGATTTTACAACTTGTAATTTTTCTTGGTAGAGTTTCTCATACATTTCCAATTCGATTTTATTTTCAGCTTCCGAAGTTTTTACTCTGGAGTGTTCAGATTGCAGATCTTTGATTGTGAGTTCCAGCCGAGTTTTCTCTGCAGGAATATCATTCACCCTTTGCACTAACTGTTCTTCAGATGCTGCTTGAGTCTAAAATAATTAAAAGGGAACATTTTGAAAGTAATTATTACTTGAATAATTACTGTGCATTTGTTTCCTTTTCTTTGGAGTCAGTTATTCAGAGAACAATTTTAAGTATGTGAAGAAAGAAAGAAGCTCAAGCTTCACATATTTATCATCAGTATCAACTGAATTAATAATTGGTTGTACAACAATCCTCCAAACAATGACAGAAACAAGTTAAAATTTTAAAAATGGAACAATGTAACTTAAAAGCAGTTCACGAGTATGGTATAATTTCTCAATCACAATTTTTTCTTTTTTACTTTTTCTATTAGTCTTCTTGTATGCATACTGGCCTTAGTAATCAATGATTTTCTAGTGAGAATTCTTATTATGGAAGATCAATTTAGTTATAAGAATGTTGGAAACGAAAATATTTAAATGGAGAAACAGATATCACCTGCCTTCTAGAAGTCTGCCAAACAAATTGCTGTAAGAAAAGTACAGAAAACATATACGATGGATATATGCACAATGGAATGTGCAGCGAAACGAATGAAAGCACATTACAGACAAATGAACCAACGTGCAAGAGGAGACTGATTTCCTTTAACTCTTCCACTATCTTCCGTCTTGATCTTTCTTCAATCGGCACTTCATACTGTTCAGCTTCACCACGTTCTAACATTTTTCTCTCCATATAACTTTTGAGATTTACTATTACCTGTTTCAGCTGCTGCATCTCCTCCTCTAGTGTTTGACATTTCTTTTCTAACGCTTTTGTAGAGAATAATATCTGCTGAAGAACTTCATTCTCTGCGTCCAGATCTGGACATTGTGAAGGTGCAGTTTCCTGTGCTTCTGTAAGGTCATCCTGCATGAGTCAAAAAACAATATACTTTGGTAATGAAGGAGGCAGACAGAGGCCGGGTGTGGTGGCTCACACCTGTAATCCCAGCACTTTGGGAAAACGAGGTGGATGGATCAACTAAGGTCAGGAGTTTGAGACAAGCCTGGCCAACATGGCAAAACCCCGTCTCTACTAAAAGCACAAAAATGAGCTGGGTGCGGCGGTGGGTGCCTGTAATCCCAGCTACTCAGGAGGTCCAGGCAGGAGAATGGCTTGAATTGGGGCGGTGGAGGTTGCAGTGATCAGAGACAGTGCCACTGCACTCTAGTGTGGGCAGGAAGAAAATAAGATAAAAGAAAGTAGACAGAGAATGGTCGAACACAAAACTAATCATTTTTTTTTTTTGAGACGGAGTTTCGCTCTTGTTACCCAGGCTGGAGTGCAATGGCGCGATCTCGGCTCACCGCAACCTCCGCCTCCTGGGTTCAGGCAATTCTCCTGCCTCAGCCTCCTGAGTAGCTGGGATTACAGGCACGTGCCACCATGCCCAGCTAATTTTTTGTATTTTTAGTAGAGACAGGGTTTCACCATGTTGACCAGAATGGTCTCGATCTCTTGACCTCGTGATCCACCCGCCTCGGCCTCCCAAAGTGCTGGGATTACAGGCTTGAGCCACCGCGCCCGGCCCAAAACTAATCATTTTTTAAATGAATTCAGTTGCAATAAAATATTACCTATACTGTTGTAGATTCATAAAAAAACAGACCCTTGGATTACTCAGAAAATTAAAAACAAAGTTAAAACCACCAGAATTCACAAAAATATATTCTTTACTCTCATCATTTTTTCCACATAACATTTGGATTTGATCTTAAACTTCTGTTTTTCTATGATCATTTCATGGCTTTCCTCCTTAAAATGGCTCTAAGTCACCCCCTTAGCACAAGTCTCTTACTCCTTTAACCCACTGTCATCCTCTGTAATTTGCATGGAAGGTTTAGGGGCGTCATATTAAATTATTTGAGCCTCAGTCAAGACATGGCTCCCATAATAAGACTCTGAAATTAAGACTCTAATAAATCATGAAAAAAAGTGGATTCCAGCACCACAAACCTCTTGCTGAACTTCAAGTGCCTTAAGTTAATTTGAATTACATTTCAAAAAGTAATGACACTTGGAGTTAAGAAGCAATCACATCTCCCAGTATAAAAGTTGAATGGCAGGATCCGTACTGCTTTTCTGAATAAAAATGCCTAATTTAGTAGCACGGTCTTGTAATTCGTTGCTGCTTTACACGAAATAAGAGAGCACATTAAACGATGACAACAAAAAAATCTCACTGAAATTTCCGTGGTGCTGAGTTGGAAAGAACTGCTTTCCTTTAGAGGAAATGACTAGGACTTTTTTATTTTAAAAAGGTAAGTGAAGTGGTGGTTTTGAAACATCTGCAAATTGCTTGCCACTTCTCCCGTGACATTCCCTCTCCTGAATACAAGCTGGCATTAATAACTGGTTTCTCGTGAACATAATGTGGCAGAACTGCTGTGTGACTGCTAAGGTTGGGTTACAAAATGTCATACAGCTTCCACCTGACTCTCTTCCTCTAGGGACTCTAGTCCTTCAAATGTAGCCAACACGCTGTGCGAAAGCCCAAACTACATGGTGAATCCTCACATAGGTGGGTGTTTGAGTTGTCTTCTCTACCTAATGTCCGCCAAAAGCAGCTTCAAATGCCACAAAGGTGAATGAACAAGCCTTTAGATGATTCTAGTCCGCAGCTTTAAGTCACCTCAGCTGATGCCAAGTAAAGAAAAAGTGAGCTGGCCCCACTGAGCCTTGCTTATAACTGCAGCTTATGAACAAAATAGATGTTGTTTTGAGACATGACATTTTGTTACATACCAAGAAGTAACTGATACAGATACGGACACTACATATAGACTGCATAACAACAAAAACTACTCAACACGTAGGATTACCACTGGACCAGGAGCTCAGCAGAAGTTAAAAGGACCTACAGAAGAATAAGCATGAAAACAAAAAGAGTCTTAAAGTGACTGTGAGTGGAAGCCTGATGGTCCTCGAAGAGGCGGGTAGGGAGGTTTTAAGGATAGTGAAGAAAATGATACTGGAACCCGAAGGCAAGGACACTTACTACACAGCTGCAAATGGAAACCAAAAGCATGCAGGAGCAGCTGTATTTCTATCAGACAAAATACATCGTAAGTCAAAAAAAAAAAAACATAAAAGAGAAAAAGAAGGTCATTACATAATAACAGGATCAATTCAGCAAGTATACAACGGTCATAAAGGTATATGTACTTAACACCTGAGCACACAGATATATAAGACAAACATCACTGAAACTAAAGAGACAGACAGTCCCCAGTACAAGAGTAGATGAGGACTCCATCACCTGACTTTCAGCGCTGTAAAGATCATCTAAACAGAAAATCGACAAAGAAACATCAAAATTAACTGCACTGCAGACCATAGGGACCTAGCAGACACTTACAGAACATTTCATTAAAAAGCTGCAGAATACACATTCTTCTCATTAGCACATAGAAAATTCTAGAGAATAGACCATATACTGAGTTTAAAAACTCCTAGGAATCAAGTATCTTCTCAAACCACAATAGAATAAATATAGAAATCAATAACAAGGACAAAAATTTTGGAAACTCTACAAACACATGGAAATTAAACAGCATGCTCCTGAATGAACGACTGGGCCAATCAATAAATTAAGAAAAATTTTTTTAAAAAATCTTGAAACAAATGAAAATGGAAAAAACCAACCCCTATAGAAAGTGACAAAAGAAGCACTAAGAGGGCAATTTATAGCAATTAACAGCTACATCTACAAAAGGGAAAGACTTCACACAAGCAACCTAACAATGCACCTTAAGAAACCAAAACAGCAAGAACAGACCGGAAACTCAAATGTAGTAGAAGGAAAGGAATGATAAAGGCAGGGCAGGACCGAATGAGGTAGAGTAAGAAAACAAAACCAACAATACATCCTTCAAACTAGAAGATGGTTTTAGGAAAAGACAAACACAACTGATACACTGCTAACTATATTAAACAAGAAAAAAGAGAAACAGAGAAGGAGATATTAAAACTGACACCAAAGAAATACATGGGGTCATGAGAGACTATCGTGCACAACTACGTGCCAACAAACTGAAAAGCCTAGAGAAAGTGGATACATTCCTGGAAGTGCATAGCCAGCAAGAACGAACCAAGAAGAAATGGAAACCTGAACAGACCAAGGAAAGGTTACGCAATTGAATCGGCAGTAAAGTTTCCCAACAAAGAAAAGTGTAAAGCTGGATAACTTGACTGCTGAATTCTATTAAACTTTTAAGGAAAAACTAACAGCAGTGTTTTGCAAATTATTCCAAAATCTTCCTAGTTTATTCTAAAGGTCAGTATTACTCTAAGGCCAAACCCAGACAAGGACACACACAACAG
This sequence comes from Callithrix jacchus, assembly GCF_049354715.1. Taxonomy (NCBI): domain Eukaryota; kingdom Metazoa; phylum Chordata; class Mammalia; order Primates; family Cebidae; genus Callithrix; species Callithrix jacchus. The sequence continues at coordinate 121,473,283 of NC_133506.1, forward strand.
AAGGAAACTACATGCCAATATCCCTGAAGGATACAGACACAAATTGTCAAAGAAATAAAGGGGATCCAAATTGGAAAACAGAAAGTCACACTGTCTCTCTGTGCACATAAAAGAATTCAGCAGGCCGGGTGTGGTGGCTCTCGCCTATAATCCCAGCACTTCGGGAAACCGAGGTGGGTGGATCACAAGGTCAAGAGATCAAGACCATCCTGGTCATCATGGTGAAACCAGTCTCTACTAAAAATACAAAAGTTAGCTGGGCGTGGTGGCGCGCGCCTGTAGTCCCAGCTATTCAGGAGGCTGAGGCAGGAGAATTGCCTGAACCCAGGAGGCGGAGGTTGCAGTGAGCCGAGATCGTGCCATTGCACTCCAGCCTGGGTAACAACAGCGAAACTCCGTCTCAAAAAAAAATTAGCTGGGCATGGTGGCGTGTGCCTGTAATCCCAGCTCCTTAGGAGGCTGAGGCAGGAGAATTGCCTGAACCCAGGAGGCGGAGGTTCCAGTGAGCCGAGGTTGCGCCATTGCACTCCAGCCTGGGTAAGGAGAACGAAACTCCATCTTAAAAAAAAAAATTAGCTCGGCATGGTGGCCTGTGCCTGTAATCCCAGCTCCTTAGGAGGCTCAGGCAGGAGAATTGCCTGAACCCAGGAGGCGGAGGTTGCAGAGAGCCGAGATCACGCCATTGCAGTCCAGCCTGAGTAAGAAGAGCAAAACTCCATCTTAAAAAAAAAAAAAAAGGATTGCTATTTTCGTACTCATCTCCGGAGTAGGGTTTCTTCTCCTGTCCGCTACAAAGTAAAAGATTGCTATTTTCGTATATATCTCCAGAATATACCAACTCCTCCCCTGTTCGCTGCAAAGTAAAAGATTGCTATTGCCTTACTCACCTCCGAGATACTCCAGGGTCTGCGGGAGTTTCCTCCCCTAACCATTTCAACTTTTTTGGATTCTCGCTCTTCCATGCCTCCCTCTTCCTTTTTCCATTGCCAGTTCCCTGATGACAGTTACTGGCTTTCCTGAATGGAATCCTGGGCCTATCCCTCACCCCCACCTTCACTTTCAGCCAGTTTGAAACCATTTGGCTCCGTTTTTTGGCAGAACAGTCACTGTCATTGTAAAGTTTTTAGATCAATAAAGTCAGTGGCTTTCATGGAAAAAAAGGAAAATTACAGCCCAATATTTCTGATGAATGTAGACACAAAAGTCTCAACAAAATATTAGCAAATGAAACCCAGCAACACATCAAAAATTTACTTCACCACAATCAAGTAGGGTTTATTCTTGTGATGCAAGGTTGGTTCAAAGTACACAAATCAATAAATGTTTCACCACATAAACAGAATGGAAAAAAAAATATGATAATCACAAAACATGCAAAAAAGCTTTCAATAACACCCATAATCCCTTCATGAAAAAAAATCAACACATTAGGCATCAAAAAAACAGACCTCCAAATAATAAGGGCCACTTTGTAACAAACCTGCAGCTGAAATCACAGAATGGGCAAAAGCTTGAAGTGGGCGCTGAGTGCAGTGGCTCATGCTTGTAACTCCAGCATGTTGGGAGGTGAAGACAGGAGTATCACTTGAGGCCAGGAGTCTGAGACCAACCTGGCAACACAGTGAGACCTTGTCTCTATAACATAATAAAGAAAAAATTTAAAGAAAAAAGAACAAAAAAAGTTGGAAGCATTCCCCTTGACAGCTGGAACAAGACAAGAATGCCCCATCTCACCACATCTATTCAACACAGGACTGGAACTCCCACCTAGCCAGAGCAATCAGACAAAAGAAAGAAAGAAAAGGCATCCAAAAAGGAAAAGAAGCCAAACTATCTCTCTTTGCTGATGATCTGATACTATACGTAGAAAACTCTAGAGTCTGCCTGTTTATCCTGGAACTGATAAATGACTTCAGTCAGAATGCAAAACTCAATGCAAAAATATCAGTAGCATTTCTATAGACCAATAAAGTTCAAGCTGAGAGACAAATCCAGAATGTAATTGCATTTACAACAGCCATACACAAAAAAGCAAAATACTTAGGAATGCATCTAACCACAGAGATGAAATGTGTCTAAAAGGAGAACTACAAAACACTGCTGAAAAGTCATGACACCAAATAGCAGACACCAAAAAAATGCAAAAACATTCCATGCTTACAGATTGGAGCAATCAGTATCAGTAAAATGGCCATACTGCCCAAAGCAATCTACAAATTCAATACTATTCCTTATCAAACTACAAAGGTTATTTTTCATAGCATTAGAAAAAACTATTCTAAAATTTCATACGGAACCAGAAAAGAGCCCAAACACCCAGAGCCATCCTAAGCAAAAAGAGCAAAACCTGACACATCACACTGCCCAACTTCAAACTATACTACAGTAAACAAAGGCTACAGTGAACAGAACAGCATGGGACTGGCACAAAAACAGACACACAGACCAATGGAACAGAATAGAGAGCCCAGAAATAAAGCCACAAGCCTATAACCATTTGATCTTTGATAAAGCGCAACGGGGAAAGGACTCCCTGTTCAATAAATGGTGCTGGGATGACTCGCTATCCATACACAGAAATATGAAACTTGACCCCTAGCTATCACCACATATAAAATGAATGAAAGCTGAATTACATTCTTAAAAGAAAGACTTCTAACTATAAAAACCCTACAAGAAAACCAAAGAAGCATACTATTTGAAATCAGCCTCTGAATATAATTTATGAATAAGGCATCAAAAGCAACTGCAACAAAAGTCAAAATGAAAAATTGGGACCTAGTTAAACAAAGGAGCTTCTGCGTAGAAAAAGGAACCATTCAAGAGACTAAATAGGCAACCTAAATCATGAAAGAAAGTATTTACAAGCTATGCATTAAACAAAGTTCTAATATCCAGAACCGATAAGAAACTTAAATCAACAAGCAAGAATTTAAAAAAATATATAAAAGCGGGCAAAATACATAAAGAAACATTTCCCAAAAAAAGACAGAAAAGCAGAGGGCAAACATGAAAAAAAAGCTCATCTCACTAATCATCAGAGAAAAGCAAATCAAAGCCACAATGATATGCCATCTCATACCAAACATAATGGCCATCGCTAAAAAGGCAAAAAATAAGCAACATTGACCCAGATTTTGGCAGAGTTGCTACAGCGAAAAGGGAATTCGAATACACTGCTGGAGAAAATGGTAAATTCATTTAGCCACTGTGGGAAGCAGTTTCAAGATTTCTGTCATGGAACTAAAAATAGAACTGCCTTCAACCCAGCAATCCCATTAGTGGGTTAAATACCCACTCCCTCCCAGAAATCATTCTACCAAAAAGACACATGCACCCATATGTTGGCTGCAGCACTATTCACAATAGCAAAGATATGGAATCAATCCAGAAGCACATCAATAGTGCACTGGATTAAGAAAATGTAGCACACATAAAATATGTAATACTATGCAGCTATAACAAGAACAAAATAATGTTCTCTGCAAGAACATGGATGTAGCTGGAGGCCATTATCCTAAGCAAACTGATGTGGAAACAGAAAACCAAATACTACATGTCTCACTTGTCAGTGGGACCTAAACATTGGGTCCACATGGACATAAAGAGGGGAGCAACAGACACTGGGGACTACAAGAAGAGGGATTGAGTTGGGACAACAGTTGAAAAATGACATGCCAGGTACATGTTCACTACCTTGGTGATAGGTTCAATTGTACCCTAAACCTAACCATTATGCAATATACCATTGTAACAAACCTGCACATATACCCCCTAAATCTAACATAAAAGTCAGAGGTGGTGGCTCACACCTGTAATCCCAGCACTTTGGGAGGCCGAGGCAGGCAGATCACGAGATCAAAAGATCGAGACCATCCTGGCCAACATGGTGAAACCGTCTCTACTAAAAAATACAAAAATTAGCTGGGAGTGGTGGTGCACGCCTGTAGTTTCCAGCTACTCAGGAGGCTGAGGCAGGAGAATTGCTTGAACCCAGGAGGCGGAGATTGCAACGAGCCGAGATTGTGCCACTACACTTCAGCCTGGGACCCGAAGACAGAGCAAGACTCTGTCTCAAAAAAAAAAAAAAAAAAGAAAGAAAGAAAAAAAAAAAAGAAAAAGAGAAAGAAAGAGAAAAAATAAATAAGATGAAAATTACAACTTGCAACAAAAAACACCAATAACATTCTTCACAGAAATGGAAAAACAATCCTAAAATTTATATGGAACCACAAAAATGCTAGACTAGACAAGCCAAGAGTGAGGGAAAAGGACAAAGCTGGAAGCATCACTCTACCTCCTTGAAATCTACCTGACTTCAAATATATTATAAGCTTATGGTAACCAAAAAAGCATGGTCTTGGTATAAAAAACAGAAAATTAAACTCTATTCAGTGGAACAGAATAGCGAACCCAGAAATAAAAGCACATATTTATAGACACTGGATTTTCAACAAAGGTGTCAAGAACATACATTGGGGAAAGAACCCTCTCTTTGACAAATGGAGCCAGGGAAACCCGATATTTGTAAAAAGAAGAATAAAACCAGGTCCCTATTTTTCACCATGTACAAAAATCAACTCAAAATGGATTAAAGACTTAAACATGAAATCCAAAATTATAAAACTACAACAAGAAAATACAGGAAAAATGCTTCATGACACAGGTCAAGGCAAAGATTTTAAAGCTAAGTTATCACAGGAATATGCAAAAAAAGCACAGGCATGAAAACAAAAATAGACAAGTAAGGCTATTTTAAAATTAAGTTTCTTCACAGCAAATCCTTTGTTGAACAACCAACAATCTGTAATATGGGAGACAATATTTACAAATCTATTCATCTGAGAAAGGTCTAATATCTAGAATATACTAGGAACTTAACACAACAGTTACTAATCCCCCTAATGTGGACAAAGAATTTAAATAGACATTTCTAAAAAGAAGAGGTGCAAATGGCCAACAAATATATGGAAAAGTACTCAACATCACTGACAGCAGGAACATGGAAATAAAATTCCAAATGAGACATCGTCTCACCACGGTTAGAATGGCTACTATATATATATTTTTTAAAAAGTTAAAAACCCTGGTGAGGTTGGAGAGAAAAAGAAAACTCTAAACTAGTATAGCCATTATGGAAAACTGTGGAAGTTTCTTTAAAAACTAAAAATACAAATGTCATATAATCCAGTAATCCCACTACAATTTATCCAAAAGAAAGACATTCAGTATATCAAAGGGATACCAGTATCCCCATGTTTACTGCAGCACTATTCACAATAACCAAACTACAGAACCAACCTAAATGTTCATCAATAGATGACTGTGGTTGTGAGTAAAGAAAATGTGATACACTGGGGTCTGTTGGGGGAACAGGGGAGGGACAGCGGTGGGTGGGGAGTTCGGGAGAGACAGCATGGGGAGAAATGCCAGATATAGGTGAAGGGGAGGAAGGCAGCAAAGCACACTGCAACGTGTGTACCTATGCAACTATGTTGCATGTTCTTCACATGTACCCCAAAACCTAAAATGCAATTAAAAAAAAAATATATATATATATATAAAATAAAATAGAGAAGAAAAAAAGAAAGAAAATGTGGTATATGTACACAGTGGAATACTATTTAGCCATAAAAAAGAATAAAATCATGAACTGACAGCAACATGGATGAAAACATTAAGTGACATTAAGTGAAATAATTCAGGCACAGAAAAATAACTACTGTATGTTCTCACTCATATGGAAGCTAAAATTAAAAAAAAAAGTTTTTGGAAGTATAGAGTAGAATTGTGGGTAACAGAGGCTGAGACAGGTAAGGGGGAGTGGAAGATGGGAGAGGTTGTTTAATGGATACGAAATGATAGCTAGACAGGGGGAATGAATTCTAGTGTTCTTCTGCATTGTAGGGTGAATATGGTTAACTTTTCTTTTCTTTTTTTTTTTTTTTTTGAGACAGAGTCTCACTCTGTCACTCAAGCTGGAGTACAGTGATGCAATCTCAGCTCACTGCAACCTTTGCCTCCACGGTTCAAGCCATTCTGCCTCAGCCTCCCTAGAAGCTAGGATTACAGGTGTGCACCACCACACCTGGTTTGGTCAACTAATAGTTTTTAAAAGCTAGAGGATTGGATTTTCAAAGTTCACAGCACAAAGAAATGGTAAATGTTTGAGGTGATGGATATGTTAATTAGTCTTATTTGACCATTACACATTGTTTACACATATCGAAATATCACTGTGTATACCATAAATATGTACAGTTATACAAGTCCACAAAAAATAAAAGGAAGCCAGCTGTGGTGTCACAGGCCTGTGATCTCAGCTACTTGGAAGACTGAGATGGAAAGAATTCCTGAGCCACGGTGGTCAAGGCCAGCCTGGGCAACATAGCAAGACACCATGTCTAAAAAAAGATACATAAATAAAAGTAAAAGCAAAATAATTCATCCAATACATAGACTATGGGTGAAACTTAATGGCTTGCTTCTAATGAACAGAATGTGTTAAAAGTGATAAAACGATGTTGCTTCCTACATTAGGTTTGAAGAGGCTCTCTACCGCAGACTGCTCGCCTTGAAACCCAGCCCCCATGTTGTGAGGAAACTTAGCCACAAAGAGAGCCTAGGAGTTCCAGTGTAGAATATTTGGGTACCCTGCCCCAACTAAAGTTCCAACCAATAGCTGCCGTAAGCAACAGACATCTTAGTGAACAAATCTTCAGATGATTCTAGTCCCTCAGCCTTTGATTTATCCCAAGTGAAGCTGAAGGGAGCAGAGGCAAGCTGCCCTGGCCAAGGTTTTCCCAAACCACAGATTGGTGAACTAAACAAACGTTCTAAGCCACTCAATTTTGGGTAATTTGTAGGAAAAAATAACCAGAAAAATAAATTTAAACAAGGAGATAATAAGCAATAGAATAACAGACCCAGTAGAAATTAGTCTCCTTTAAAGTAAGAGCTAACAAATGTTGAGGTTAATTTATTAATGACAAACAACTCTAATGGGAGGCAGAACTTTTCTAATTGTATGAATTAGAAAAGCAAATTTATATGATAAATACATATAATTTATATGATAAACTTCCTCCTCAGTAGTTCTTATGTCTTAAGACATAAGAACCAGGTGCCGGGTCTTTCTCATAAGAAAGACATAAGAACTACTGAGGAGGAAGTTTAGAAAAAGTTCCCATTGATTACAAATTCCAGTGACTAAGCCCGTGAGGCTTTTAGAAATTGTCCCCCGAGTTATGAAATGAGGAAGATGAGGAAGGAAGGAGATATATAATTTGAAGTATAAAGTTGAAAAAACTAGAAATATTGGATTAATAACCAAAAATCAGACATTGTACCTGATTTCAAGGAACTGAAATTTTAAAAGTGATAAGCAGGTTTGGATATTTATTCATCAATCTAGGATTCAATCTTCATTTTCATTTCCTCAATGAGGAAATTTAAAAAATTATGGAATCAGTTTTAACAATCTCAAAAGTAAAACAAATGCAGTGTCCTTTGAGTGTTAAGCTATTCAATGCAATTTCCCCTTTACCTCATTTGTATGGAGAAGAAAAGAGCAGCTCATCTTTATGTTGTACCAAAATGCTTCTCCATGTCATATAAATCGGCTCTGAAATTTTGAAATTCATACAACTAATTCGACTCTTTGTTTCTGATAAATGCCTGGACATTACCTGATTTCCAGGTGCTGCACTCCTGGAAGTTGTTCTTTGAATAGGTTGAAGCATTTATTCAATGAATTATGTATTGAGCTAGAAAAGCATAGCTGCACATCTCCATTTAAGCAAAAGGAGGTAAATGCAGGGAACTCTGGTTTCTGAGAATGTAGGATCTGTGCCAAGAATAGGATTTAGCCCCGGGGTTGTATAAGAGAACCAGGTGCTGGGTCAAAAGAGGATCTAACTGTGAACTGCAACATGATAAATGAGCTCAGTTTCCAATGAGGAAAGATGACAGCCCAGACTTAACCTTGAGCTTCATAGATAGTTCAAATCTACACATGACTCCATGACTTATAACGAGCTAATGAAACATAATGCAATAAATAGTAGATGCAGTCAGCAGATCCTGTGGCCAAGAATTGACAGAAATGGGAGTGAAGAGAGAGGCACTGGGTGAGAGACAAAAGGTGAGACTGGAGAAAAAAAATTAATGGGATCTGTCTTTGCAAGCCTGACTCTCATCATGTCATGGAGTCAGCAAGGCATACACTCCTTCAAGAAGCATAAAGTGAAATTAAAGACATTCTACTACTTGAATTTCTATTCTTACATAAGACAACTCGTAATAAGCAACAGGACTGAAAATGAATTCTCCTAAAATGTGATTCGGTACTGGCTCAACATATTAGAATTGAGAATCCAAAAACAAACCTACATTTTTATGGTCAACTGATTTTCAACAAGGGTATAAAAAAAATGAGAAACGAATCGATTTTTCAACAAATGGTGCTGGGACAACTGTATATCCACGTGCAAGAGAATAAAGGTGGATTTCCACCAAATGTCATATATAAAACTAACAAAACAGAACCACCGAATGTAAGAACTAAAATTATAAAATTCCTAGGAGAAAACATAGCCATAGATCTTTGTGACTGCAGAAAAATTGATTAACTGGACTTCATTAAAATGCAAAACTTCTGTGCTTGAACGGAGACCATTAAGAAAGGGAAAAGAGGTTGGGCATGGTGGCTTACACCTGTAATCCCAACATTTTGGGAGGTTGAGGTGGGAGGATTGCTAGAGCTCAGTTCAAGATCAGCCTGGGCAACTTAGTGAGACCTTCTCTCTACAACTTAAAATTATATAACTTTTAAAAACATAATAAATCATAAGAAAGAAAGTAAAAAGGAAAGCCATTGAAAATATTCAGAAACAATATATCTGATTTATTGTTTATATACACCTAGAGTATATAAACAACTCTTAAAATTCAGCAATTTAAAATAACCCAATTTTAGAGTGGGCAAATGATTCGAATAGACATTTCCCAAAGAAGATATACAAATGGCTCATAAGCACATGAAAAGAGGCTTAAAGTCATTCACCATTAGGGAAATGTGAATCAAAGCAACAATGACATGATACCACTTTATACCTCTGGGTTGGAATCCTTTTTAAATAAAAAATATGAAAAGTGCTGGCGAAGATGTGGAGAAGTTAGAACCTTCATACAATGCTGATGAGAATGTAAAATGGTGCAACCACTTTGAAAAGCAGACTGTCAGCTCCTCAAAAGCTTAAGCATAGAGTTACTATAGGACCCAGAAATTCAACTCCTAAGTATATACCCAAGAGAAGAACACATACACAAACACAAAAACTTGTACATAAAATTTCATAGCAGGATGATTAATAGCCAAAACATGGAAACAACCCAAAGGTCCATCAGCTGATAAATGGCTAAATAAAATGAGTGGTACGTCCATACAGTGGAACAATACTCAGCAGAAAGATGAAATTAAGTACTGATACATGTTACAACACAATGAACCTTTAAAATGTTATACTAAGTAGACGAAGCCAGACACAAAAGGCCACCACATATTGTGTGATCCAGTCGATATGTGGTGTCCAGAATGGGCTAATCTATGGAAACAAAATAGATTGCTGGTTCTTTTCAGGGTCATGAAAATGTCCTACAATTGATGATGGTGATGGTTACACAACTCTGTGACTATACTGAGAGACCATGAATTGTACACGTTCAATGGGTAAACTGCAGTATACGAATTTTGTCTCAGTAAATTTTAAAAAAAAATTCAGTGGTAGGATCTAGATACATCTCTTAATTCTCTACTTTGGATGTACATACTATAGGTGATTTGTAAAAAAGTACAATATATTTAAAATGAAAGGTAAATGAAGGAAGGGCCTAACATTTCAAGTGGTTTTTAAATTAAAACATTTGCATTTTGGAGAACAGTACTGTGGCCTTTCTGTACAAGTTATCCTGAAATTCATGAAATAAATATACACAGATTCTGTACCCATTTGCAAAAGTAAAGATAAGAAATAAGACAATTTCTGAAACATTCCATTAAACATTATCCTACGATTTAATCTGGCTTGCCTAACCATGGCAATAGAGAAATCACTAAAAAATACTTCACAGAAAAAAAAAAAAAAAAGCCTCTCAACTTCTGTGAGGAATACTAATAATTTGCAACTTTCCTAAGGATCTTTGGAAATGATCCTTATTTTAAAAATGTATGTACTTATCAGGAGAAAAGGACAGAATGAAAGCCAGAGGTTAAGAAAAAAGTACATTATAAAGATAATAAAATTATCATAAAACTACAAAAGAAAGCCATCCACTTCAATCAGTATCCTAAAGCATTTGACACTATTTCACCACCTATAGATTAACTGTAGACATGTTAGGTTTCATACATACTTCACTGCTGCTTTGACCCAATTTCTTCTTTGAATCCTGTGTCTCATCTAAATTAAATGATGTAGTCTCTGCTGTAGGTTGTTGTTTTAGGGGATCAGTCCATTCTAGTTGGTGTTGTCTCATAACTACCTGTGAAAGTATTTTTGTTACTGATTTTATCAATCACCTTATTATTAAATTATGGTAATAATATTTAGCTCTAACATATACACTTTGAAAAACATCAACACATATATGGATTCACCTTTTCCTCGTGTGCACACATTCTTGTTTATTACTGAATTCAGTTAAGGACACAGAAGGTGCTATCTTTCTGCCAAATCAGTTTTCTGTTAACTTAGACAATAGATTCAGCCCACTATTCACTCATCCCTGAAACATCTGCAATGCTTAACAACCTACTGAAGTCCCAAAAAGAAATCGAGTGGGGCTGCTGGTGGTACATCCCACACTGTGAAATGTTTTTCCCTCTTTTTTACTAGAAGCTCTAATCAACTTCAGAGTTCCTGGCATATTCAGTTGCCTCCTCAGATCCTTCCAAAAGATTCCTATCTCAGAATACAAGTAAAATTCCAATGGCCTTTGAGGCCCTGGGTAACCTGGCCTCTACCTCCCTCCTGACCTCAGCTTCTGTAAGTGTCTCCCCTACTCAGTCCATTCTCACTATACGTGAATCCTATCACCTCTCATTAGTTTAAAAATGGGGACTCAAGGCCAAACAAATAAATCACAGATAAACAAAGTTACTTTTGTACTGGTCAAAGTTATATCCGAATGACAGGCAGTGAGCCTTGAAATAAAAATTATGAGCAAACTGTTTGTAAAAACATTCAAAGAAATTATAAATACAAGTGGTAAGATTACATCTAACATAGCTTTGCTGAAATTCACATCTGCCCCAAATTATGATTTATTAAAAAGTAAATGCCTTTAAAGAATTGAGAGGTCATAACAAGTAATTCGAGACTGAAATCATCTCAGATTTAAGTCAAATTGATATGAATAAAAATAAAATTATACCAACTTAAATATGTTGCAAAACTACTGAGGAAAAGTATTGTGGAAATATATACTGAAGTATAGTAGTATACTTCAGTTCACCTGGAAAGTCTGGAATTAATGGTCAAAGTAACCCTCCTAACTGAATCTTAAATTCAAAATATTCATGTCAGGTATAAGCATTTCTGTTTATCTGCTTCACCATGGTCTTCAAACATGGCCATATAAAGGCATTGCAATGATCATTTCAGCAGCATAAGACAACATTATGAATGTTAATCTGTACTTATTAACAATGTAACTGAACTTAAAATTTCATAGGTGACACAATTTCCTCACTCAAAGTAAAGTATCTTTCAGTTTTAATAGCAAATACATTTATGATCTATATATTTTTATATTCAACTAGATAAAACATTTAGCCATAATCAAATATTACTTTAAATTTTCTTTTAGGAAGGTTGAAAAATATTTATCTTTCTTAATACTTACTTTTCTTCCTGCTTTCTCTTTCTCACATTGATCCATTCTTTTTTCAAAATAATTACATTCATCCAGCAATTCTTCTTTCTTCTCTTGTAGTAGAAGACTCTGCTTTTCATGCTCAGATCGAATATTACTGGCAAGAGCCTGAATCTGGTCATGGAGAGAACTGATTGTCTTTTCTTGTCTGTTCACTTTCTTGTGAGCATCATCCAGTTGCTGTTGAAGCAACGTATTTTCATTTTGTAATTGAAATAATCTCTCTTCTACAGATTCCTGCTTTGCAATGTATTTCTTCAGTTTTCTTTGTTGAGTTTGGTGCATTTGTCCAATTTCTTTCTTCTGACACTGTGTTTGGCCGAGGTCTCTTCGCACATGTTCCAAAATCAAATTCTGTTCTCCAGCAGCATCTCTTGCATTATGGAGCCGAATTTGTAGGCTGTTGATTTCATTTTCAGCATTAGCAAGTGTTTCAGAAAGAATCTCATTCCTAGCTTGTAGATCAGACATATCAGCCTTCATTTTGTCCTGTAGGCCACAAAAAGTTACAAAGAGCAGAGGAGCAAGTAAACCACCCCCTCAGCCTAAATTGCCTGAAGTTAGCTAAAGGAGACCCAGTATAGCCTCCTCCTTCCAAGATAAGGTACCCAAGCATATCTTTGTACCCACAGCTCACAAGCAGATTTCTGCCAAAAAAAAGCCCAAAAAACAAAAAACCTGTTCTCTTCCCCAGCTACCAGCCGTGGGAGCGAGACAGGCATGGGAGCGAGATAACCACATAGAAAATATACGTATTCTCAAGGTTGTAAACTTGTCACAAGTCAATGACTAACTGTCTTTGTTTAAACCTATTTTTTCTCCTGCCTTATCTTCCCATGCCAAAACTAATATAAGCAAGGAATTTTCCTTTTGTGGGGCTGGCAGGCATTACAGGCAGTAAGGCCACTGTCAGCTGGAGCTCCAATAAAGAGGTTCTCCTGTGTCTCTTGGTCTCTCTGTTCTTCTCGGCTTGAATTTCCAGAATAGACAGAGGAAATTTCCCAATGTTCCTTAAGTTCTTTTTCTTTTTTTCCTGAGAATATCCTGTAGCTATTTTATTTTTCTACCATTTTTATTGTAAGTTATATAAGAATTACATTTATTCATAAATGCTAAATCTAAGCATTATATTAGTTGCTTTTTTTTTTTTTTTTTGAGACAGGGTCTCACTCCATGACTCAGATTAGAGGGCAGTGGCACAATCAAGACTCACTGCAGCCTTGGCCTTCTGGGCTCAGGTGATCCTCCCACTTCAGCCTCCTGAGTAGATGAAACTAGAGGCACACATCCCCATACCCTGCTAAATTAATTTGTAATTTTTGTGGAGATAGGGTTTTGCCATGTTGCCCAGGCTGTTCTGGAACTCCTGGGCTCAAGTGACCCACCCACCTCGGCCTCCCAAAGTGATGGGATTACAGGTGTGAGCCACTGCACCTGGCCTTGTACCAAGCACTTCTACATACATCACTGAGCTCATTTATATCATAATTCTGAAAGGAGAGGTCAAAAATATGCAAGCTGCAGGATTTTCCCCAGGTCCTCTTACGTTACTTCTAGTGCTCATCCACCAAATCATGGTTACTTCTGTGTTGTAAATACGTAAATATAAAAGAAGCTTTTTATTTCAAAACACCAGTGGTAAAAAAGAAGTTATAGAGCTTTTCTTAGAAAATCCTCAGATTATCTGCTATTGCAATAACTTCTGTTTCCTCTTTACAGTGTTTGAAACAGAAATAAGCATGAAACAGGGGAAAATACACTGAAGTCGTTTTCTAAGAACAAAATAGTTATCAACAAATCATCACTAAGTTTCTGTTTCGGCATATCATTGTTTTCAAAGCTCTTTGTGCTGAAATGAGATGCTACTTGGAGCAAACTGTGACGTCCCCAAAAGTAAGGGGTATGGCATCTGGAGTATGGCCTCTGAACTGGCTATACATTTCATCCTTACTACCAGTAGAAATAAGCATCTAACCTCTCCATTAATATATTAGAAAGATGAAATCAAGTCTGAAAGCTGGAATGTTTGATGTTAGCAAGGGTTTTGAGATTGTGGAAAGATCATTAATTCCTATGAATAATAACAAATGTTTCTCCTTTGGATAAGGCCCCTGTGAAAGTCACTGCTTGACCCTTGCAGACAAATGAAGTTGAATTAAGAAAATGATGTTATACAATGGGCCAAAAATTCCAGAACCACTGTCACCAGCCCCAAGTGTGTGTGTGTGTGTGTGTGTGTGTGTGTGTGTGTGTGTGAGGGATTCAAAAATCCATTAGAATTCCAAGTTGCATAGAGTTGTTTTTAAAAAATATATTCACCTACAAAAACATATCTGAAAATGGCCAAAGAAAATACCTCAGAATCCATTTTCTTTTGAGCCATTTCTAGCTCCTTTGGTTTACTGGTCAGAATCTGATCTTGTACTATTCTGGCATTCTGTTCTTCGGAAAGTTGCTGCTGGGCATCCTTTTGCTGCTGCTTGACCTAGAGATAACATGGAGGTGTTTGTCTAATAGCACTGAAAAAAAAAAACACTAAAAGGTTAATTAAGAGCAGAGCCTCTCTTGGCTGAGCATGGTGGCTCACGCCTGTAATCCCAGCATTTTGGGAGGCCGAGGTCTACGGATCACGAGGTCAGGAGATGGAGATCATCCTGGCCAACATAGTGAAACCCCATCTCTACTAAAAATAAAAAAATTAGGCATGGTGGCACACGCCTGTAGTCCCAGCTACTTCGGAGGCTGAGGGAGAAAAATTGCTTGAACCCAGGAGGCGGAGGTTGCAGTGAGCCGAGATCCCACCACTGCACTGCAGCCTGGGTAACAGAGTGAGACTCTGTCTTAAAAAAAAAAAAAAGAAAGAAAGAAAGAAAAAAGATAAAAGAAAAAAAGAGCAGAGCCTCTCTTATAAAATGGTTAAAAGAAAGTAGCCTGTTAACACACAAGAACTTTTATCCCTCAAGAATCACCCAAATCTTAATTGCATACATAACAATTACATTTGTCAAAGAGGAAAAACAGTTCTTAAATATGGGAAGATACAGCATTTTAAACTAAAATTTCTTTCAAAACATTTAACTAGTGTCATTATAGTTTCAAAGCTATTTAGCCTGTATTTTAACATAAAAATGTGTAAACTCATTTAGTGATTAAACTCATCTTCCATTCTGAAAACACAGACTGAGCATCTATTTAGATGCCAAGGCTTATAATAAATAATTTTAGCTATAAATGTCATAGTTCATTTTTAAGAGGAGATAACAGTTTTGGTTTGTTTTAAACCTAAATGATATACATGAAGCCAAAAAAAATAAGCAATACTGATGAAACATTAAGTTAGAAATATGAAGTTTTCACCAAAGATTAATTTACCAGATCCAAGTTGTCTCTTACCATCCTCAATTCCTTAATGAGTTTTCTCAGACTCCGTTTAAGTCCTTGCGTCATTTCAGCCTTTTCCGTACTTTCCTCTTCTTTTATTCTTAACTGTTCACTAACTTTATTACACAACATTTCGGCATTTTCTTTCTTCTCTTTTTCTTGTTTTAAGGCAAGTCTGCAGTTAAATGTGGATATTAAAATGTGTTTTGTTAGAAAATAAAAAAGTTTATTTTGTCATCTGGCTCTTCCACGTGGGTTTATAATCCTCATAAAAACTCCTATGTTCTTGTTTCCTTTCTAGTTCTCATGTTTTTAATTTCTCACTTCCCTCTCTTCTAAGGGCCATATATATTTGAGAAGTAGCGAGGAAAGAAACATTCTGTTAACTGGTAAGTTTCTGTTACTAGTAAACCTGAGAAGAGCATATTTGAAATTTCTCAGTAAAGTTACAAGTTGAAAATTACTTCTTTTTCATGTTATGCAAATTGAAAATTAGTTAATTAGATCATTTAGAGTTAGCTAATTTAAAAGAAGTTACTATTTACGAACAAGTTTAGAAATTCACTAGAAATACATTTTCATCTTTGTGAAATATTGTATGTGTAGCCCAAAATAATGATTTACAGTGTAAGATAACACCTTCAGATGTCATTCACACAACATGTATCCGCAGACTACTATAATCCAAGACTAGGCTAAGCTGTTTAATAACTGTTACCTCTATACTTTTCAGGTCTCTCTTTTTGGTAACACTTTCAACTTATCTTCTTGATTCTTATGCATTTTACAAACAATGTTTAAATCCCTTTTGGAACAAGACAGGATCTAATATTTAATTTAAAAGTAAAGGATAATGTGTGTTTCAACATCAAATTTGGAATTAATTTTATCTGCCTATGAAAGATGTGGAATAAACTAATCATCAATTACTTTCCATTTTACTTTTTATTTCATGCATATTGAGAATGAAACTGGGAAGTCCTAGCCAGAGCAATCAGTCAAGAGAAAGAAAGAAAGAAAGGACATCCAAATTGGAAAAGAGAAAGTCAACCTATCTGTTTGCCCAAGACATAATCTTTTAGCTTTAAACATCCTAAACACTCCTGGATTTGATCAATGAAATCAGTAAAAGTCTCAGGTTACAAAATCAATGTACACAAATCAGTAGCACTAGTATACATCAAGAATGGCCAAGGTGAGAATCAAATCAAGAACCTAATCCCTTTTATGATAGTGACGGCAACAACAACAAAAACAACCTTTTAGGATCTTTCACGTCCTTGGTAACCAAGATGAAAGATCTCTAAAAGGAGAACTAGAAAGCACTGCTGAAGACATCTTTCATAGAAAAAAAGGAAATCACAGATGACACAAACAAATGGAAATATGCCCTATGTTCATAGATTAGAAGAATCAATATATTGAAAACGACCATATTAACCAAAGCAATCTACAGATTCAATGCAATTCCTATCGAAATACTACTTTCATTCTTTATAAAATTAGAGAAAGTACTTCTAAAATTTACAGGGAATAAAAAAAGAGCCTGACTAGCCAAAGCAATCTCAAGCAAAAAGAATGAAGCCAGAGGCATCACAATACCAGATTTCAAACCACACGACAAGCCTAAAGTAACCAAAACAGCATGGTATTGGTATAAAAGTAGATACATAGACCAGTGGAACAGAATACAGAACCTAGAAATAAAGCCAAATATGTATAACCAACTGACCTTTCACAAAGTGTACAAAGACATAAACTGGGCAAAGGACACCCTATTCAATAAACAGTGTTGGGAAAATTGAATAGCCACGTGTAGAAGAATGAAAGTGGATCCCTATCTCTCACCATATATAAACGTTAACTCAAGATGGATTAGGCCCTAACATGGTGGCTTCTGTCTGTAATCCCAGCACTTTGGGAGGCCAAGGCAGGAGAATGGCTTGAACCCAGGAATTCAAGACCAGCCTGGGCAACATAGTGAGATCTTGTCTCTACCAAAAAATATTTTTTAATTAAAAAAGAGATGAATTAAAAACTTAAATCTATAACCTGAAACCACAAAAAAAAATCTGACAGAAAGTGTAGGAGAAAACTCTTCTGGACACTGGCCTAGGCAAATTATTTATGACAAAGACCCTAGAACTAAAAGCAACAAAAACAAAAATAAATACATGGGACCTAATTAAATGAAGAGGCTTCTGCACAGCAAAAGAAATAATCATCATAGTAAACAGACAACCTACAGAATAGGAGAAAATATTTGCAAACTATGCATCTGACAAGGGACAAACAAATCAGCAAGAAAAATACAAATAATCCCATCCAAAAGTGCACAAATGACATGAACAGACATTTCTCAAAAGAAGATGCACTAATGGCCAACAAACACAGCTAAAAATTCCCAATATCACTAATATTCAGGGAAATGCAAACTAAAACAACAAGGAGATATCACTGTATTCCAGCCAGCATCCTCATTATTAAAAGGTTGAAAAACAATAGAAAGATGTTGGTGCAGATGTGGTGAAAAGGGAATGCCTGCTCATACATCGCTGATGGGAATGTAAATTAGTACAACCTCTATGAAAAACAGTAGGGAGATTTCTCAAAGAGCTAAAATAGAGCTACCACGCACTCCAACAATCCCCTATTGGGTATCTACCCAAAGGAAAATAAATCATTACATCAAAAAGACACCAGCAAATGTATGTTTGTTTATTGCAGCACATTTTGCAATTGCAAAGATATGAAATCAACCTAAGTGTCCGACAACCAGTGAATGGAATAAATAATATGTGGTATATATACACCGTGGAGTACTACTCAGCCGTAAGAAGAATGAAATAATGTCTTTTGCAGCAACTTGGAAGGGACTAGAGGCCATTATTCTAAGTGAAGTAACTCAGGAATGGAAAGCCAAATAAAAACATGTTCTCATTCATAATAGGGAGTTAAGCTATTCATCCATGTAACCAAAAACCACTTGTATCCCCTAAAGCTATGAAATATACCAAAATTCTGAAAAAGAATAAAACTGTAGAAATTTTTTAAAAATTACTTTGGTTTAAGAAAAGTGGCCAGTTCATGCTCTATTGGTTGGACTGTAAATTAACACAAACATTCTTCAGAAAAATTAATATTGATCAAAGATCCTGTATTTCAACCTAATAATTCTATATTGGATAATTTATTCAAAGCAAACAGTTTAGGGATGTGAGATTTATATAAAAAATGTTATGGTCTGGGCATGACGGCTCATGCCTGTTAATATTAATGACTTGGGAGGCCAAGGCAGAAGGAATGCTTGAGGTTGGGAGTTGGAGATCATCTTGAGCAATGTAGTGAGATCCTGTCTCTACAAAAAAACTTTAAAAGTTAGCCAGGCATGGGAACAGGCACCTGTAGTCCCAGCTACTTAGGATGCTGGGGCAGAAGGATGAAGTTCGAGGCTGCAGGGAGGTATGATCACACCACTGAACCCCAGCCTCAGGCACAGAGTGAGACCCTGTGTCTATAAATAATAATAATGAGAAAAGATGCTCCTTATATCATTAATTATAAATACAAGATAATTTCAAAACTCAAATTGCAATTCGTTAAATGAATAACAAAATTTCATATGGTGGACTTCTACATGGCCATTAAGATTGCAAAGAATATGCATTTATTTATTAGCAGAAGAGTTCACAGTTAAAATAATTTATTATTTCCAAGAATTTCATGTTCCACAAGACCAAGAAGGTTTCTCCCATTAATCCCCAGAAGGCAAGTCAGAAATTATAAAAATTCTAATATATTATCTTTAGTATAAATATTTCTTTAAAACTAGAATGTGGCACATATATACCATGGAATACTATGCAGCCATAAATAATGAGTTCATGTCCTTTGCAGGGACATGGATGAAGCTGGAAACCATCATTCTCAGCAAACTGACACAAGAACAGAAAGCCAAACACCTCATGTTCTCACTCATTAAGTGGGTGTTGAACAATCGGAACACATGGACACAGGGAGGAGAACAGCACACATTGGGGCCTATTTGGGGGCTTGGGGTCTACGGGAGGGATATCAGGAGGTTGGGAGGCTAGGGGAGGGATAACATTAGGAGAAATATCCAATGTAGATGATGCGGGGATGGATGCAGCAAACCAACATGGCACGTGTATACCTATGTAACAAACCTGCATGTTCTGCACGTGTACCCCAGAATTTAAGTATAATAATAAACAAAACAAACAAAAACTAGAGTGTCATACCTCAACCTGCGCAGCTTTCGTTCCCATTCGATCTTCTGATGCTCTAACTGTAATTCTGTCTCTTTTGTTTCAGAGAGCTCCTTTTGTAGGACACTAACCATATTTCCCATTTGTTTAATTTCTGCTATAAGTCGTTCATGCTCACTATTCTTAAGTTCCAGGAAGTTTTCATATAAATGAAATGCATCCTCAATTCTTGATAGGCTAACAGACTCTGTGTCAGGGAGAAAACAAGGTGGAAATAAAATATGTGAGTACTTTTTAGGTAAAAAGGACTGTGCATTTTTAAACACTGTCTCCTTCATACACAGAACAAATATGCACTGAGTGCCTACAGTGTGGCAGAGATTCCACTAAGCTCTGCAGGTAAAACATTTAGTCTTAAGTGTAGTGGGCAACGAAGACAACAAAAGTGACAATTATAAATTCAGACAGATGGTGTAAGAAAACAGAGTTCCATGATCACATAGGAGAATTTGATCTATCCTGGGCCCACGAAAGACTTCCCTGTGGAAGAGATGACTACACCAAGAAATGAAGGGTGAGAAGGAAACACTTAAGCAAAGGGGTAGAAAAGCATTCTAGCAGTCGACAGCAGGTGCCAACGCTCTGCTGCAATCTGCTTCTGGCCACGATGGACAGCAAGTACTGATTTACCTTCTTGCCTGAAATAACCAAAAGGAAAACAGAAAAAATATATTATACAATGATTTACCAGGCATTGGACTTCAGGTAATGAAGACCATGATCCCGAAAGACAGGAAACAAATGGAATTCATACCAATGCTCCAGCTTCCTGCCTTCTCAGAGTTCCCAGGCTATCACACAGAGAGAAAAAGGTGACATAGAGTCTACCTGATTCCCTGAGATGAGACGATGAAGCTGAGAGTCTGGTAAAGCCAAGGCAGGCAGAGGTCACAAAACAGAATACGGAAAAGGAGACAGAGTACAGGGAAAGAACACTGAAGATCTGCAAAAATACCTCCTGGCTATCTAGCAGAGTACTGAACAGCGCATGTGTGCCAGAAAACTGCCCCAGACCAAGGGGAAGAAACATCTAAAAAAACTGGAAAGAAACATGCCTGCTGCTCACAAGGTGCCAAAAAGAGTGTCCATTCCCATGAGTGATGCTGGGAAAACTCAGACTTCACATGGGAATGAACAGAGCCATTACAAAGATCTTGCCTCAGGAGTGGGAAATTCGACCCAATCATAAAGGGAAGACCGGAAAGATCAAGCTGTTCATATGGAACTCAACTGTATATCAAAATTAAGCTCAAGCAGATTGGCAGAGGCATGGAAGATACATATTTTTTTAAAGCAAAATACTCTTGTAGAGATTCAAATCCACAATGTCAGGAATGAAAACTACAATGGATGGAAGTGAACACAGATTAGACATCACCAAAGAGAAGTTTCATAAATTTGAGACATCAGTGAACTATGAGAAAACTTCAAGCAGGAATAAGTCCCAAAAGAGGGAAAAAGAGAGACAGGAAAATATAAAGAGAATGGCCAAAACTTTTTAAGTTTAAAGAAAACTATAACCCTACAAATCCAGAAGTGTCTTCTGGCTGGGAGAGAGAAAATAAAAGTATATTATTCTAATTTTCCTTTTTAAAAAAATGTCAATTGGTTTTTGGGGAGCAGATGGTCTTTGGTTACATGAATAAATTTTTTAGTGGTGGTTTGAGATTTTGGTGCACTCAAGCATCACACAAGCAGCACACACAATATCCAATCCATAGCCTTTTATCCCTCACCCCCCCACACACTTTGCCCCCAAGTCCCCAACCTCCATGTGTCATTCTTATGTCCTTACATCCTCATAGCATAATTCCCGCTTACGAGTAAGAACGTATGATATTTGGTTTTTCATTTGTAATTTTCTTATGCCATATGTGACACGGCATAATAGTTTTGAAGATGGACTGTGATCAGTTAAAATCATATACTATATAAATTGTAGTGCAATCACTGAGATAGAAAAAAATAGTTATCACTAATAAGCCATAAAAGGGAGATTAAAAATAAATCACAAAAATTACTAGACTAATTGAGAAGAAAGCAGAAAAAGAAGAGAACAAAGAACTGCAGGGACCAATGGAAATCAAAAAGCATGATGACAGATAAACCTAACTGCATCAATAAGCACATTATAAATGAAACTGGCCTAAAAATCTCATTTAAAAGGCAGATTATCAGATTGGATAAAAATGCAAGAACCTATTACATGCTTCCTATTAAAAAAAAAAAAAAAAAACTTTAGGCTGGGTGCAGTGGCCCACGCCTTTAATCCTAGTACATTGGGAGGCTGAGACAGGAGGATCACAAGGTCAGGAGTTCAAGACCAGCCTGGCCAACATGGTGAAACCCTGTCTCTACTAAAAATACAAAAAATTAGCTGGGTGTGGTGACATGCAACTGTAACCCCCAGCTACTTGGGAGGCTGAGGCAGGAGAATCGCTTGAACCCAGGAGGCAGAGGTTGCAGTAAGCCGAGGTTGCGCCACTGCACTCCAGCCCGGGCAACAGAGTGAGACTGTTTCAAAAAAAAAAAAAAAAAAAAAGGAAAGAAAGAAAGAAAAGAAAAACACTTTAAATTTAAAAAGACAAATTGTTCAGAAAGACGTTAAAAGATATACCAGGTTAAGAGTTGACAAAAGAAGCCTGAGAAGAAATGGCTATGTTAACGCCGAAGTAAATTTTACCAGCTCAAACAGTCATTTCCTCATGACTTTTGAAAGTTCAGTTAATCAGGAACATATAATCTTAAGTGACTGAGTACCTAATAACAGCTTCAAAATATATGAGTCAAAAATTGATAGAACAAATAGACAAATTCACAAGTACAGTCTGACATTTGAATATTACTCAGTAAGTGATAAAACAAGGGAGCAGCAAATCAGCAAGAAGCGGGTAGACTTGAACAACACCATGCTTCTCTAGTACCCGGGGAGCACGTTCCAAAACACACCACATTCTAGGTTCTGCAATCAAGCTTAGCAAAAGAACTAAGTCAGAAGGACTTAACTCATACAAAGTATGTTCTCTGACCACAAAGCAATCAAATCAGAAATCAATAACAAAATATCTCATCAAAATATTCAAATATTTTAAAACAAAGTAACACACATCTAAACAACCCTAGGTCAAAGACACGATGCAAAGAGAAATTAAGTGTATTGTGAATGGAATGAAAATGAAAATACTACCTATCAACATCTGTGGAACACAGCTACGACAGTACTTAAAATTTTTTTAGCACTTAATGTCTATATTAGAAGCTCGAGCTGGTAATCCCAGCACTTTGGGAGGCCGAGGCGGGTGGATCACGAGGTCAAGAGATCGAGACCATCCTGGTCAACATGGTGAAAACCCGTCTCTACTAAAAATACAAAAAATTAGCTGGGCATGGTGGCGCGTGCCTGTAATCCCAGCGACTCAGGAGGCTGAGGCAGGAGAATTGCCTGAACCCAGGAGGCGGAGGTTGTGGTGAGCCGAGATCGCGCCATTGCACTCGAGCCTGAGTAACAAGAGCGAAACTCCGTCTCAAAAAAAAAAAAAAAAAGACTTTCAAGTCAATGGTCTTGACTTCTGTCTTAAGCAACCAAAAAAAAAAAAAAAGAAGAAGAAGAAGAGGAGGAAACTAAAAAAAAGAACAAATTAAACCCAAAGCAAGCAGAGGAAATGACATAATAAACATACGCGGACTCCGGCGCGCCAGGCCCAACCACAGCTTCTCGGCTTAAGCACCTCCACTTGCAGCACCGACTCCGAGGCCACCTCCAGCAATGGCCTTTGCAAATCTGCAGAAAGTGCTCATCGATGACAGCGTGGACCCTTGCTGCCGGAGGATCTTGCAAGACTGAGGGCTGCAGGTGGTGGAGAAGCAGAACCTTAGCAAAGACGAGCTGATAGCCGAGCTGCAGTTCATGGGAACAGAGCTGAACGGGAAGATCCTGGGAATTCTGGGCCTGGGCGGGATTGGGAGGGAGGTGGCTACCCGGATGCAGTCCTTTGGGATGAAGACGATAGGGTATGACCCCATCATTTCCCCAGAGGTCTCGGCCTCCTTTGGTGTTCAGCTGCTGCCCCTGGAGGAGATCTGGCCTCTCTGGGATTTCATCACTGTGCACACTCCTCTCCTGCCCTCCACCACAGGCTTATTGAACAATAGCACGTTTGTCCAGTGCAAGAAGCGGGTACGTGTGGTGAACTGCGCCCGCGGAGGGATCGTGGACGATGGCGCCCTGCTCTGGGCCCTGCAGTCGGGCCAGTGTGCCGGGGCTGCGCTGGACGTGTTTACGGAAGAGGCACCACAGGACCGAACCTTGGTGGACCATGAGAATGTCATCAGCTGTCCCCACCTGGGCGCCAGCACTAAGGAGGCGCAGAGCCGCTGTGGGGAGGAAATTGCTGTTCCGTTCGTGGACATGGTGAAGGGGAAATCTCTCACAGGGGTTGTAAATGCCCAGGCCCTTACCAGCGCCTTCTCTCCACACACCAAGCCTTGGATTGGTCTGGCAGAAGCCCAGGTCTGATGCGAGCCTGGGCTGGATCTCCCAAAGGGACCATCCAGGTGATAACACCAGGAACATCCCTGAAGAATGCTGGGAACTGCCTAAGCCCTGCAGTCATCATCGGCCTCTTGAAGGAGGCTTCCAAGCAGGCGGATGTGAACTTGGTGAACGCCAAAAATGCTGGTGAAAGAGGCTGGCCTCAGTGTCACCACCTCCCACAGCCCAGCAGCACCAGGGGAGCAGGGCTTCGGGGAATGCCTCCTGGCTGTGGCCCTGGCAGGCGCCCCTTACCAGGCTGCGGGTTTGGTCCAGGGCACCATACCTGTGCTGCAGGGGCTCAATGGAGCTGTCTTCAGGCCGGAAGTGCCTCTCTGCAGGGGCCTGCCCCTGCTCCTATTCCGGACTCAGGCTTCCGACCCTGCAATGCTGCCTACCATGATTGGCCTCCTGGCAGAGGCTTTCCTACCAGACTTCACTGGTGTCAGAGGGGGAGACCTGGCATGTCATGGGCATCTCCTCCTTGCTGCCCAGCCTGGAAGCATGGAAGCAGCATGTGACTGAGGCCTTCCACTTTCACTTCTAACCTTGGGGCTCATGGGTCCCTGCCTCTGGGGCTTTTCTGAAGAAACCTACCCACTGTAATCAACAGAGAGAGAAGATCCACATTCTTGAGCTGAACACACAGGCCTCTGATACTGCTTAAACAGCGCTCGTCTGACCCTACAGTACAGCAATAACCATCTAATAAAGACCCTACCAGCAAAAAATAAAAAATAAACATATGCCATGGTTGACATTTGCATCTTCCCAGAACTTAAGTTTATGTTAAGTTTATGCTGAAACTTAATCACAGAGGTGATGTTTTCAGAAGGTGGGGCTTTGTGGAGGTAATTAGTGCTGGGAACCAAGCCCTAATGAATGCAATTAGTGCTCTTATATAATAGACTGCAGAGGGCTCATTTACCCATCCTGCCATGTGAGGACACAGGGGGCAAAAAGGGATCTATGAACCCGGAATTGGTCCCTCACCAGACACCAAATCTGCCATCACCTGGGTGTTGGACTTCTGTGAGAAATCTATTCTGTTGTTTATAAGCCACCCAGCCTATAGTATTTTGTTACAGCGGCCGAACAGACCATAACATCAAAGATGAAACCAATAAAACAGAAACACAATAGGAAAAAATCAATTACAACCAAACACTTTGAGGTCAAAAAAAGTGATGAAACTCTCTAGTCAGGTGGTCATAGAAAAGAAGATGCAAATGACTAACTTCAGAAACATAGTAATACGGCACTGTACAGATTCGACAGACACTCAAAGAATAGCAGTATAATAAGGTCAGCTTTATGTGACTAAACATGACAACTCTGATGAAACGGACACTTTCCTTGAAAAATAAAAACTACGACAGTTCAATCAAGAAGGAATAACCTGAACTGTTCTATATCTATAAAAGAAAATAAAGCATAAGTAAAGCCTTCCTAGAAAGAAAACTCCAGGCCAGATATCTATGTTCTGGTGAATTCTACCAAATATTTAATAAGTAATACAACAATTTTACATGGCTTCTCCCCTGGCCCTCAAAAAAAAAAAAAAAAAAAAAAAAGCAACTCATCCTGTCACTCTAGCATTACCCTGAACCAAATCTAATGATATTACAAAAAAGGAAAACTTCCTCATGAACGTGGACATAAAAATTTAACCAATTTCTGAAGAAACCAAGATACCCAACTTTAGGTGACAGAACCACCTCTGGTACAGTCATGCAATAATGAGCTATCATGTCATGAGAAGACATGAAGGAACCACAAAGGCATATTACCAAGTGAAATATGCAGTCTAAAGGCTGCACATTATATAACACCAACTATATGACATTTTAGAAAAGGCAAAACTATAGAGACAGTAAAAAAAAATCAGTGGTAGCCAGGAGTTGGGGAGGGTGGGAAAAGATGAACAGATGAAGCACAAAGGAGTTTTAAAACCCTGAAACTACTTTGGATAATACTACAATGATACATACATGTCCTTATACCTTTGTCTAAATTCACAGCAGTTAAGACACCAAGACTGAACTCTAATATAAACTATGGACTTCGGGTGATTATGACATGTCAATTCACGATCATCAATGAGATCAACTGTACCACTCTGGTGAGGGACTGATAATTGTGGAGGCTATGAACGTGTTGGGGGCAGGTAGTACAGGGATAATCTTTGTGCCTTACTTTCAGTTTTCCTGTGAAGCAAAAACTACTCTAAAAGATGGTCCTCTAAAAATTTCTAAATAAAATTTTGGCAAATCTAACATACTAGAAGGATAATACATCATTAA
This sequence comes from Callithrix jacchus, assembly GCF_049354715.1. Classification (NCBI taxonomy): domain Eukaryota; kingdom Metazoa; phylum Chordata; class Mammalia; order Primates; family Cebidae; genus Callithrix; species Callithrix jacchus. The sequence continues at coordinate 121,499,721 of NC_133506.1, forward strand.
CAAGTGAGGTTGATCCCAAAACATGGGGTTGGTTTGCCATCAGTTACTCACCACATTAACAAACTTTTTAGATGGTCAGAAGAACCATCTGACCATCTCAGTAGATTTGGCATTTGATAAAATACAACATTCATTCCTGATTTTAAAAAAATTCCTCTTAGTAACTAAAGAATACAAGGGAAGGCCATCAGCATGATAAAGAGCATCTCTGATAAATCTACAACTAACACGCATCATGATGAAAAACTGAACGCTTTCCCTGTAAGATCAGGAACACAGGAATGTCTCCTTTCAGTATTTGAGCAGCAGTGTACTGAAGCCAGCGCAGTTAGGCAAGAAAAGGAAATAAAAGCTATCTGGGTTGAAAGGAAGAAGTAAAACTGTCTTTATTCACAATCATGATCACATAATAGGGACAGGTAAAATCCAACCTGTGGGGAAGCTTCTTATTTTTACAAATAAAGTTTTATTGGAATGCAGCTGTGTTTTTTTTAATATGTTTTATTGCACTTTAGGTTCTGGGGTACATGTGCAGAACATGCAGGATTGTTGCACAGGTACACATATGGCAATGTGGTCTGCTGTCTCCATCCCCTTGTCACCTACATCTGGCATTTCTCCCCAGGTTATCCATCCCCAACCTCTCTACTGTCCCTCCCCTATTCCCCCACAACAGACCCCAGAATGTGATGCTCCCCTCCCTGTGTCCCTGTGTTCTCATTGTTCAACATCTGCCTATGACAACATGTGGCGTTTGATTTTCTGTTCTTGTGTCAGTTTGCTGAGAATGATGCTTTCCAGATTCATCCACGTCCCTACAAAGGACACAAGCTCATCATTTTTTATGGCTGTATAGTATTCCATGGTGTATATGTGCCACATTTTCCTTGTCCCATCTATCACTGATGGACATTTGGGTTGGTTCCAGGTCTTTGCTATCGTAAACAGTGCTGCAATGAACATTCATGTGCATGTGTCTTTACAACAGGATGATTTAGAATCCTTTGGATATATACCCAATAATGGTATTGCTGGGTCAAATGGAATTTTTGTTTCTAGGTCCTTGAGGAAGCGCCACACTGTCTTCCCCAATGGTTGAACTCATTTACACTCCCGCCAACAGTGTAAAAGTGTTCCTATTTCTCCATATCCTTTCCAGCATCTGTTGTCTCCAGATTTTTTAATGATCGTCATTCTAAGTAGCATGAGATGGTATCTCAACATGGTTTTGATTTGCATTTCTCTAATGACCAGTGATGATGAGCATTTTTTCATAGGTTTATTCGCCTCATATATGTCTTCTTTCGAAAAAGGTCTGTTCATATCCTTTCCCCACTTTTAAATGTTTTTTTTTTTTTCTTGTAAATCTGTTTTAGTTCTTTGTAGATTCTGGATATTGGCACTTTGTCAGATGGGTAGATTGCAAAAATTTTTCCCATTCTGTTGGTGGCTGGTTCACTCTAATGATTGTTTCTTTTGCTGTGTAGAAGCTCTGGAGTTTAATTAGATCCCATTTGTCTATTTTGGCTTTTGTCTATTTTGGCTTTTTGTTGTCTATTTTGGCTTTTGGTATTTTAGACATGAAGTCCTTGCCTATGCCTATGTCCTGAATGGTTTTGCCTAGATTTTCTTCTAGGGTTTTTATGGTGTTAGGTCTTATGTTTAAGTTTTTAATCCATCTGGAGTTAATTTTAGTGTAAAGTATCAGGAAAGGATCCCGTTTCTGCTTTCTGCACATGGCTAGCCAGTTTTCCCAACACCATTTATTAAACAGGGAATCCTTTCCCCATTGCTTGCTTTTGTTAGGTTTGTCAAAGAGCAGATGGTTGTAGATGTGTGGCTCTGCCTCCAAGGCCTCTGTTCTGTTCCATTGGTCTATATCTCTGTTTCGGTACCAGTACCATGCTGTTTTGATTACTGTAGCCTTGTAGTATAATTTGAAGTCAGGTAGCATGATGCCTCCAGCTTTATTCTTTTTGCTTAGAACTGACTTGGCTATGCGGGCTCTCTTTTGGTTCCATATGAAGTTTAAGGTGGTTTTTTCCAGTTCTGTGAAGTGGCTGTCATAGGTAGCTTGATGGAGATAGTGTTGAATCTATAAATTACTTTGGGCAGTATGGCCATTTTCACAATATTGATTCTTCCTAACCATAAGCATGGAATGTTTTTCCATCTGTTTGTGTCCTCTCTTATTTCCTTGAGCAGTTGTTTGTAGTTCTCCTTGAAGAGATCTTTTACAACCTTTGTTAGCTGTATTCCTAGGTATTTGATTCTCTTTGTAGCAATTGTGAATGATAGTTCATTCTTGATTTGGCTCTCTGCTTGTCTGTTATTGGTGTATAGGAATGCTTGTGATTTCTGCACATTGATTTTGTAACCTGAGACTTTGCTGAAGAAGCTTATCAGTAAAAAGATTTTGGGCTGAGACAATGGGGTCTTCTAAATATACAATCACATCATCTGCAAATAGAGACAATATGACTTCCTTTTTTCCTATTTGAATATCCTTTATTTCTTTTTCTTGCCTGATTGCTCTGGCTAGAACTTCCAATACTCTATTGAATAGGAGTGGTGAGAGAGGGTATCCTTGTCTAGTGCTAGATTTCGAAGAGAATGCTTCCAGTTTTGCCCATTCAGTATGATATTGGCTGTGGGTTTGTCATAAATAGCTTTTATTGTTTTGAGATATGTTCTGTCTATACCTAGTTTATTCAGAGTTTTTACATTAAGGACTGTTGAATTTTGTTGAAGGCCTTCTCTGCACCTATTGAGATGATCATGTGGTTTCTGTCTTTGGTTCTGTTTATGTGGTGAATTATGTTTATAGATTTGAGTATGTTGAACCAGACTTGCATCCCCGGGATGAAGCCTACTTGATCATGGTGATATGCTTTTTGATGTGCTGTTACAATCAGTTTGCCAGTATTTTATTGAAGAATTTTGCTTCTATGTTCATCATGGATATTGGCCTGAAGTTTTCTTTTCATGCTAAGTCTCTGCCAGGTTTTGGTATCAGGATGATGTTGGTCTCATAAAATGATTTGGGAAGGATTCCTTCTTTTTGGATTGTTTGGAATAATTTCAGAAGTGGTACCAGCTCCTCTTTGTATGTCTGGTAGAATTCAGCTGTGAACCCATCTGGACCTGGGCTTTTTTTTGTTGGTAGGCTATTAATTGCTACCTCAACTTTAGACCATGTTATTTGGTCTATTCAGGGTTTTGACTTCTTCCTGGTTTAGGTCTGGGAGGGTGCAAGTGTCCAGGAATTTATCCATTTCTTCTAGGTTTACTGGTTTATGTGCATAGAGTTGTTTGCAGTAATCTCTGATGGTAGTTTGTATTTCTGTGGAATTGGTGGTGATATCCCCTTTTTTGTTTTTTGTTGCATCTATTTGATTCTTCTCTCTTTTTTATTAATCTGGCTAGTGATCCATCTATTTTGTTGATCTTTTCAAAAAACTAGCTCCTGGATTTATTAATTTTTTGAAGAGTTTTTGTGTCTCTCTATCTCTTTCAGTTATGCTCTGATCTTAGTTATTTCTTGTCTTCTGCTAGCTTTTGAGTTTTTTGATCTTGCTCCTCTAGCTCTTTCAATTTTGATGACAGGGTGTCAATTTTAGATCTTTCCTTGATTCTCATATGGGCGTTTATTGCTAAAAATTTTCCTCTAGATACTGCTTTAAATGTGTCCCAGAGATTCTAGTATGTTGTGTCTTCGTTCTTGTTGGTTTTGAAGATCTTTATTTCTGCCTTCATTTCATTGTTTATCCAGTTCACATTCAAAAGCCAATTGTTTGGTTTCCATGAAGTTGTCCAGTTCTGAGTTAGTTTCTTAATCCTGAGTTCTAATTTGATTGCACTGTGGTCTGAAAGACTGTTATGATTTCCCTTCTTTTGCATTTGCTAAGGACTGACTGACTTCCAATTATGTGGTCAGTTTTAGAGGTGTGATGCGGTGCTGAGAAGAATGTATATTCTATGGATTTGGGGTAGAGAGTTCTGTAAATGTCTGTTAGATTTGCTTGGTCCAGATCTGAGTTCAAGTCCTGGATATCCTTGTTAATTTTCTGTCTCTTTGATCTCTCTAATATTGACAGTGGAGTCTAAGTCTCTTTGTAGGCCATTAAGAACTTGCTTTATGTATCTAGGTGCATATATATTTATGTATTGTGTATATTGCTTTATGTATTAGGTGCATATATATTTGGGATCATTAGCTCTTCTTGTGGCATTGATCCTTTTACCATTATGTAATGCCCTTCTTTGTCTCTTTTGATCTTTGTTGGTTTAAAGTCTATTTTATCAGACACTAGAATTGCAACTCTTTTTTTTTTTCTCCTCCATTTGCTTGGTAAATCTTCCTCCATCCCTTTATTTTGAGCCTATGTGTATCCTTGCACATGAGATGGGTTTCCTGGATACAGCACACCAATGGTTTTTGACTTTTGATCCAATTTGCCAGTCTGCGTCTTTTGATTGGGCCTTTAGCTCATTTACATTTAAGGTTAATATTGTTATGTGTGAATTCCATCCTGCCATTTTGATGCTAGCTGGCTGTTTTGCCCATTAGTTGATGCAGTTTCTTCATTGCGTCAATGCTCTTTGCCATTTGGTATGTCTTTGGAGTAGCTGGTACTGGTTGTTTCTTTCTATGTTTAGTGCTTCTTCCAGGAGCTCTTGTAAGGCAGGCCTGGTGATGATGAAATCTCTGAGCAATTGCTCGTTCTTAAAGGATTTTATTTCTCCATCGCTTATGAAGCTTAGTTTGGCTGGATCTGAAATTCTAGGTTGAAAGTTCTTTTCTTGAACTTTCTTAAAGGATGTTGACTATTGGCCCCCACTCTCTTCTGGCTTGTAGGGTTTCTACTGAGAGATCTGCTATGAGTCTGTTGGGCTTCCCTTTGTGGGTAACCTGACCTTTCTCTCTGGCTGCCCATAGCATTTTTTCCTTCATTTAAACCCTGGTGAATCTGATGATTATGTGCCTTGGGGTTGCTCTTCTTGAGGATATCTTTGTGGTGTTCTCTGTATTTCCTGGACTTGAATGTTGGCCTGCCTTGCTAAGTTGGGGAAGTTCTCCTGGATAATATCCTGAAGAGTGTTTTCCAGCTTGGATTCACTCTCTCCATCACATTCAGGTACACCTATCAAACGTCAATTAGGTCTTTTCACATAATCCCATATTTCTTGGAGGCTTTGTTCATTTCTTTTTACTCTTTTTTCTCTAATCTTGCCTTCACATTTTATTTCATTGAGTTGATCTTCAATCTCTGATATCTTTTCTTCTGCTTGGTTGATTGGGCTATTGAAACTTGTGTATGCCTCATGAAATTCTTGTGTGGTATTTTTCAGCTCCATCAAGTCATTTATGTTCTCTAAGCTGTTTATTCTCGTGAGCATTTCATCTAACATTTTTTCAAGGTTCTTAGTTTCTTTGCATTGGGTTAGAACATGTTCTTTTAGCTCAAAGGAGTTTGTTATTACCTACTTTCTGAAGCCTGTTTCTGTCAATTCATCAGACTCATTCTCTATCCAGCTTTGTTCCCTTGCTGGTGAGCAGTTGTGATCCCTTGGAGGAGGAGAGGGGTTCTGATTTTGGATATTTTCATCCTTTTTGCACTTGTTTCTTCCCATCTTTGTGGATTTATCTACCTGTGGTCTTTGTAGTTGGTGACTTTCAGATGGGGGTCTCTGAGTGGACATCCTTTTTGTTGATGATGAAGTTATTTCTTTCTGTTTTTTAGTTTTCCTTCTAACAGGGCCCTCTGCTATAGGACTGCTGGAGGTCCACTCCAGACCCTGCTTGCCTGAGGATCACCTGTGGCAGCCTCTGCGTTCTCGCTGGGAACTGCACTCCAGAGCTGTTCCTATTTGTCCATCTTGAAGAACAGTCATAGCTGTGCTTTTTAACATATGTTTACGGCTGGTCTCAGACTACAATGGCAGAGTTGATTGGCTGTGACAGAGACCATTTTGCCACAAGTTAGTTTCAAAATGAAAAGGTCTGACAACCTTTGGAGTATGTATAAAAGCTGATTGACTCAAATCTCAATTTTAAATGTTCATAAGCTACCCCAATTGGAAAATACAGTTCACCAAAGAAGATATACAGGTAGCAAATAAGCCCATACAGGATGTTCAACATTATTAGTCCTTAGAGTAATGCGCATTAAAACCATAATGATATGAATACATATCCATTATAATGGCTGAAATTTCAAAATTAAAAAAACAGCAATAATAAGATCTTGAGATGCTACAGAACAACAGGAAATGTCATATACCTCTGGTTGGAATGGAAAATCAATTCAAATACCTTGGGAAATAATTCAGCAGGTTTTTTTTTTGGGAAATAATTCAGCAGTTTTTTTTTTTTAATTTTTTATTGCATTTTAGGTTTTGGGGTACATGTGCAGAACATGCAAGACAGTTGCATAGGTACACACATGGCAGTGTGTTTTGCTTCCTTTCTCCCCTTCACCCACATTTGGCATTTCTCCCCAGCTCCCCCCCCCCCGCTGGCCCTCCCCTTTTCCCCCCAATAGAACCCAGTGTTAAGTACTCCCCTCCCTGCGTCCATGTGTTCTCATTTTTCATCACCTGCCTATGAGTGAGAATATGCAGTATTTCATTTTCTGTTCTTGTGTCAGTTTGCTGAGAATGATGTTCTCCGGATTCATCCATGTCCCTACAAACGACACAAACTCATCATTTCTGATTGCTGCATAATATTCCATGGTGTATATGTGCCACATTTTCCCAATCCAGTCTATCATCGATGGGCATTTGGGTTGATTCCAGGTCTTTGCTATTGTAAACAGTGCTGCAATGAACATTCATGTGCATGTGTCCTTATAGAATGATTTATAGTCCTTTGGATATATACCCAGTAATGGGATTGCTGAGTCAAATGGAATTTCTATTTCTAAGGCTTTGAGGAATCACCACACTGTCTTCCACAATGGTTGAACTAATTTACACTCCCACCAACGTCAGCAGTTTCTTAATAAAGGAATACCAAGGGACAGGAAAAGACTTTGATGGATGATCAACATGCTAACTCTCAATTATGGTGACGGTTTCTGATGTCCATGCAACTGCGCATTTTATATATGTGCAGTCTATAGTGTGTCAGTTATACCTCACTGAAACTATCGACTGCTGGAACAATAATCTAAGACACTGGGTGGGACACAGAGAAAGAGAAGGGTAAAAGCGATGCAGGATAAAGCTAGAGGATTCAGATCTCTAACCTTATAGCAATGAGTAGTAGCAGCTGAGTTATAAGCAAAGGAATAACATGATCAGATCCGAATCTTTAAAAACATATCATTATGATTGCAGAGTAGACCATGGTTTTAGGAGGTAGGGTATTAGGGAAAAGAGTTCTAGGATTCCTAAGATTCCTGCAGCATTCCAGGTGGGAAAAAATGGTAACCTGACATTGGGGGAAGGCACAGGAGAGAAACAGAGCCCACAAAAAGACTGGGAGTGCCATTCACACCCAGAAAAGTACAGTGGAGTTATCATAGCTCTTTGGTGTACAGTATACATTTGTTCTCTTTTTACTTTAACACTGAGCATATTTCTGAGATGAGCTTCACTATCATGCATCAGTTCTCAGCAATGTATACACACATTACTGCAGGACACATTAAAAGGCCTTGCATTTATGCAATGGTCCTACTTTTACACTTCATTCTAAGTTGTTCAATCCACAACAAAAAATTCTCATAAGTATAGTCAGACAACTTGCATTCTGAGTCTGTTTCAGATGGTCGCACTGAGTCAGCAAAGTCAGCCCCAGGATGTATTTGGTTTTTGACCTATGAGATAAATAATACTGTTTCACAATGTCCTAGAAAGATTTATAACATGTGCTAAATGTACAGAAGTGGTATTTCTCCACTGTTTTTTTGTATGAGCAAAAACACAGTTACTTCTTAAAGAAACAGATTGTTCTTAGAAGGTACAGTTATCAATGGCTGTTTTTTAATCACTTTTTCTAAGCAAACAGCTTTATAACAAAACATTCTTTTTTTCCACCTTACCTTTTAAATGTTTTTTTTAAATAATATTTTAGATCATTTACTTTTTTTTTTACAATACCTGGTTCTTTTCAGTAGATGTTTTACTTTCAGCCCTGAAAAAAGAAACAATTCCTATTATAAAAATAGCAAAGATGTAAAATATAAAGCATATCTAATACTATTATTTTATCATATAAAATATCTGCATTTGTATTACTTCTGCTATTCATCAAGTGCACAGGTAATTTTTTTACAGTTAATGCAAAATACAGTAATTTTCTACAACGGACATTAAATTATAAACAGAAACACTGACATTAAGGGATAAAGAAATTTACTACACCACAAATAATTAAATTTAGGTCCAGCTTTCTGAGAGTAAAACCAAAAGAAAAAAACATGTTACCTGCATTATGTGATAAAAAGATATACATCAGGTTCTTCTCATTGTTGTCCTTTTCAATAAAAACAGTGTTTACAGGCCCTAAAACCTATTTGGAAAATATTACTCACATTCTTATATAAGAGAAATCCCTTTTTTAATGATGATATGTTAGCTTTTTCTGGACTTACTATGCAGGTACTATGCATCATTCTAAGCACTGTCCGTGTGTCAAACTCATATCATCCTTTTAACAATGTGAGGTTGGTAATACTGTGAGGTTGGTAACATATTAGGTATTTTATAAAGAAAATAGGCACAGAAAGGCCCCATGACTCTCCTCAGCCGATACAGCTGGCCAGTAGCAGACCCAGCACTCAAACCCAAGAATTCTACCTCAAAAATATGTTTCATGAGATGCTGTAAAGGTAACCTTTATTTTCAAGTGTTTTAAAGAGATATGACAGCAGATTAATCCACACTGTCATTCCATTTCTAACTACAACTATAAATAATAATTTCAGAATCTTGCAATTTTTTAAAATAAAAACCTGTATACAGAGGGCCAGTTCGGAAACCTACTTTCAAAAAAACTAAAAATCATTTTTAATGAAATTCATCAATAGGCATTCCTTCATGTATTCACCCATTTATTTGCACATTTAACAAATAAATACTAACTGAGCACACAATACATCCTGATGTCAATGCTGGTCCAGGGAAACATGGTGTTTTGATACTTTAGAACTTTAGAATCCACTGTGGGTCAACTTGATTAAATGTTTTTTAAACTCTATAATCAAGAAGTAATAATCTGTGATAGACTGTCAACAATTAGCTTTTCTAAAGTACTTGAACAAAACCCTCCCCTTCTCCCCAGAAACTAAACAACTCTAAAGTTGATACACCTGACATTTTAGAGTACCTTAGCAAATCATACCTATTCATCAAGGGATGTTAAAATTCTGTTCAGTATGGCCTAAGTGTTCGCATGTTTATAATTTCACAATTTAAAAAAATTTATATATAACAGTTTGAATTTTAGTTCACATTTACATGCTCAGTTAGACTAATGATACATTTCTGAAGCAATGCTGAAAGAACAAACTCTTACCATAAAACTCTATATGAATAAACATTTTAAGGACAATTAGTTGCTAAAAGCCTATAAAAGATAATGAGTCAAGCTTTCAAGCACTGAGACATGCAAACAAAACTAAATCTCATAAACATGCTCTTCTTTCATGATCATTACCAGCATCATACAAACACACTCTCAAAGCTTCTATTTTTAAAGAAAAAAGAAAGAAAAGTCCCTGAATTCCATATTCTTCTTCAGTTATCACCCATTTCTCTACTGTCTTTCCCAGGAAACATTCCCTCAAGGTGTGTCTATGCTTATCCACGATAGTCAGGGTTCCACAGCAATTATTTATTGAAACTGCTCCTTGTCAAAGTCACCAGCCCTCAGAATAATCGGTCTTTCAGCGTTGATATAGTTGAGTATCCTCTAGCTTTGGCAGTCTACACTATTCCATTTCCAGAAAAAGTAACCACTGCAAATGTTCCTTCTCAGAGAAATAAAGAACGTTTAAATTTTACCTCCTTTCATCCTCATCTATTTCACTTAAACCACTGTCATCATCTACTTGCAGCAGACCATGAGTTACTAAATTAGCCTTCTCAAACATTGGTGTAATCACATTATTTTGAGGTCCATTTTTTATTTTCATTTTTCTTTACTTCCTTCATATGTAAGGCAGAACCACAACTTTTAAAAAAATCTGGCCAGGTGCAGTGGCTCACGCCTATAATCCCAGCACTTTGGGAGGTTGAGGCAAGTAGATTATAAGGTCAGGAGATTGACCCATCCTAGCCATGGTGAAACCCCGTCTCAACTAAAATACAAAATCATTAGCCAGGCATGGTGGCATGCACCTGTGGTCCCAGCTACTCAGGAGGCTGAGGCAGGGGAATCACTTGAATCCAGGAGACAGAGGCTGCAGTGAGCCAAGATTGGGCCACTGCACTCCAGCCTGGCAAAAGAGCAAGACTCTGTCTCAAAAAAAAAAAAAAAATCTATAAAAAGCCAATGTTTTATAATAATTCTACTGATAACACATAAAAAACAATTTTGTAAAATTTCAACTCTTCCCTATCTCAATTCATTAATTTTAAAAACACAGTTATAAATTACCAACATAAATAGAAATATATATTTCCTGCCTCAGAAAACAAGTAATATACAATTACAATACAATGTGTCATTTACGAGTTGATATATGAAAAGTTATATTTTAGCACAAGAAAGGCTTTACAGAAGAGGCAAAATAGGAGCTCACCAGGGAAAAATAGAGAAAACGACTCCACTCGGAGAACAGAATGACAGCACAAAGATTAGTCCCATGGAGTCTAGGTGTTTCCTAGGAACTTGCAAAGAAGAGTGTAAAACACAAGGAAACTAAGACTGGAAGATGAATGCTACATCAGACAGCTGGAGCATACAGACAATGACTCTTAGACATGAAACTCGTAATTAGATCTGTTCTATGTTTTGGGTTTTGTTTTTAAATAGAATAATATTTAAACAGTTTAAACAAGGTTTTAAAAATAACAAGTACATATTACATTAAAGAAATCAGGAAAATGTCTTGGGAAGAAAAAAATCTTACCGATAAAATTCTTAAATGTCAGTGTATACAGTTCAAAAATAGCAATATTTTTATTAGTTACAGAAGTTTGTTTGAAAATAATTTGGTAAATTTTCCATATGTTTAGTCTAGTTTTTAGTCTTAACACAGAAAGCTGAATTTGCCAGCAGAAAATTGTAATGACTTTTTAATGAAGTAAACACATGGCATCACTACCGCTGCATGGAACAGAAAGTGAACAACAAAATAGATGAAGGAATAAAGAAAGTGTCACTATCATACAGCTACACACATTAACAAAGAGACAAACATTTACCACTGGAGATTATGTTAGGAGTTTAGCAGAAGCCTCTGAAAATACCAAAAACTGAAACAAAATAATAATTGCTGTTTGCTTTTAACTATGTAGAGAACTCTCTGGTTAAGACTAAGCATCAAAAAAAAAAAAAAAAAAAGAGAGAGAGATCTTGCTGAGACCAATTATTAAACAATTCCTCTTGACCCATACATCCAAATTAATTACATAGTTCTGGAATATGAAATCATTTTCATTTCGATCATAGTTGATGGAAGGCAACTTTTAAATAGAAAACTGCAGTTTAAAGTTGCCTCAGACTTAGGAAAGAACTGACCTGTAGCATGGTAGTAACAAGCAACCACCCACAGCCAGTTCTAAATCCAGTCAATCAATCAACCAGCATCAATGTGGGCCACTTGCTTCTGAAAGACAGGCAATCAAACACAAACTTACTCCAATCCACAAGCCTGGGAGTGCTGACCAACCCACAGCAGCCTCGCTCACATAGCCATGTTTCTCCAGATCATGTCAACCCTCTTATGCCCTGAGAGTCTGCCAATCCTTCAAGTCCCCTCCTCCCACCACCCTTTGTAAGAGCCACAGCTGCTCAGAGTGCCTGATCAGCACAGCTCTCTGGTAGAAAGCAATACATTCCGACCTGGTCTTTTAACTTCAAATACTGAAGGTTCATAATTGCTTGGAAACAATTTTTAAGTCCATTAAATTTACCACCCTTATATTTTTTCTTTATAAATTACCAGCGAAGTTTGTAATTCCTTTGATCCATTTTATCATAAGTAAAACTATCATGATTATTACTAAAACAGTAAATACTGAGTAACCACAATATTGAGCTTTACTCTCTAAATAAAAAACTATTAATATAAAGAATGCAGCCTATTATAAAGAGCTAAAAAAAATCCAAAAAGGCATATAATTGCCAAGCAAAAGTGTTAGAATGAACCCATGTCAAACCTTTTTTTATTTCTTTTCTTTTTTTTTTCTTTTGAGACAGCCTCTCACTCTGTCACCAGGCGCCAGGCTGGAGTGCAGTGGCACAACCTCGGCTCACCACAACCTTTGCCTCCTGGGTTCAAGCAATTCTCCTGCCTCAGCCTCCTGAGTAGCTGGGACTACAGGTGCACACTACCACGCCCAGCTAATTTTTTGGATTTTTAGTAGAAGACGGGGTTTCACCATGTTGGCCAGGATGGTCTCGATCTCTTGACCTCGTGATCCACCCACCTTGGCCTCCCAAAGTGCTGGAATTACAGGCATGATCCACTGTGCCCGGCCTTTCTTTCTTTTTTTTCTTTTTTTTACATGAGATCAGTCTAATGTTTTTAAAATACACCAAAGGGTAAACTTCACTTGCTCATTTAGTAAGTATTTGTTGAGTAGCTACTTATTGCATGCTAGGCCCTTTTCTAGGCACACAGGATATGGTAGTGAACAAAAATCCTTCTCATGAGAGTGAAATAAACACACAATGACAGTAGATAGATTAGGCAAATATATGTTAGAGGGAAAAACTGAAGCAGGAAAACGAAATGTTTACAGGTTTGAGAGGAGAAGTGGTGAGAATTTTAGGATGGCCAGAAAAGTCCTGACTGAGAAAGGGGCTTTTAAGTAGAGAACGGAAGGAATGGAAGGAGAAAGCCAGGAGGCTATCTGAGGAAAAGGCATCCCAGACACAGGGAACTGCCCAGTACAGAGGTATGCCTGGAGTGTTTAAGCAACAGTGATATATAAGGAAGAGCAAGAAGTTCAGTGTGGCTGAAGCAGAGCAAAGGGAGTAAGAAACAGATATTTAAGTTGAGAGAGGGGTATTAGGAGGAACCCTGACACATACTCAGAGTGAAATGGGAGGCAATCAGATGGGTCTGAGCAGAGGAATGACATCATCTGACTTAGGTTTTAAAGACGGCCACTGAGTTAAGGATTGATGAAAAGAAGATTCTTTTAAGAAAACAGAAAGACCAATTAACAGTCTATTACATGCAACTACACAGCAGATGGTGGTGGCCTGGACATGGAAGATACAACTGGCTCCTGGACATATTCTTCAGGTACTCCTGACAAGATCTGCTGACAGATTAGACATGAGGTGTCAGAGAGAGAGCTAAGTCGAGGATGACACTTTGGTTTCTAGCAGAGCAACTGCAAGAGTGCCATGAGTGCAAGTAGGAAAGACTATGTGAGGGTAGGTATGAGAAAGAACACTGGTACCCCAAACTTGGACCTGGTAAGTTTGTGATACCCAACAGTTTGTGATCAACCAAACAGAGATGCCAGGCTAGTATAGAAGTCTGGAATTAAGGAGAGAGATCGAGGCAGGAGACACGCATTTGGAAATCTTAGTACACTCAAGGTAGTAAGCCATGAGAAAGAAGATTGAGGACTGAGCCCTGGGACACATCAATGTGCAAAATGTGGGATATGAGAAGAAACCAAAACATTATGGCAGATGGACTAGAAAGGCAGCAAGAAAAGCCAGGTGAGTGAGGGAGATCCTGAAAGCCAAGTGAAGACACTGCTATGGAGGAGAGAGAGGTTTCCATCAGGTGCGATATTGCTGACAGGTTAAATAAAATGAGGTCTAAGAAACAATGTCTAGATTTGCTGAAGTGAAAATCAGTGGTAAACTTGAGAACAACAATCTTGGAAGAGTGGTGGGAGTGAAAATGACTGGTGTCAGCTCAAGAGTGAATGGACAGGAAATCTGATTCCATGAGTATAAACCATTCTTTCAAGGCCAACATACCTAGGGACATGACGCAGATGACCTGATTTTCTTCTTGTTTAGCTGTACTTTTCAATTCTTATATTACTATGTAGTATATTTTTACCCTTTAAAAGTTTTTAAAATTATGTCTATATGGTATTTTTGCAATGCCAGATCAAGGTATTGAATAAAAAATTCATGAAGTTTAGAACCAAAAGATTGAACTTTTCTAGATGATATCCGCTGATTATCATTGTGCTCATGCTTATACATAAAGATCAAGGAAGACTAAAAGTTTCAGAAGAAGTATTTCTTGCTTGATAAAAATCATCCAACTCTAGAAGTTGTTATACTCATCAAATATAAATAAACAATAGTCAAAATATGGAATTCTATTAACAGGAATAAAAGGGGACAAATGCAGAAAACAATCTTATTTTGTAAACCAAATTTGTTGAAATTATATGAAGCCACTGTTGAAAAATACAGTGTGCTGCCTACTGAAATATATTATCTTTTAAAAGGAAGGATAATGGCATGCATGTAGGGCACCTTTAAAAAGAGGATTCACTGGCCGGGTGCGGTGGCTCATTCCTATAATCCCAGCACTTTGGGAGGCCGAGGTGGGTAGATCACGAGGTCAAGAGATCCAGACCATCCTGGTCAACAAGGTGAAATCCCGTCTCTACTGAAAATACAAATATTAGCTGCACATGGTGGTGCACACCTGTAGTCCCCGCTACTCGGGAGGCTGAGGCAGAAGAATTGCCTGAACCCAGGAGACTGAGGTTGCGGTGAGCCAAGATCACACCACTGCACTCCAGTCTGGGTAACAAGAGCAAAAAACTCCGTCTCAAAAAAAAAAAAAAGAGGACTCACTGCATAAGAGCACCTTGGTTTTAGCACAAGGGTCAGCAAATTGGCGCTTGTGGGCCAAATCCAGACCGCTGCCCGTTTTCACGAGGAAATTTCCTTGAAACTTTACAGCCGCACTTACTCACTTTATAATCCACAAAGCCTGCAATATTTACTAACTGGCTCTTTACAAAAAGGGCTGCCTAACTCTTGGTTCAGTACGTCTAAGATCCTCTGATGTATTTTAGCAAGTTTTACCCGATATACTGAAACGCTTATGTGGAATATGAATCCCTTTGTGCAATCCCTTGGCAATATACAGATTAATTTGAGGGTCTGGTATTTTAGCACTCACACACTGAGAACAAAAACCAAAAATTTAATAACTAGCAGTTCTGTTGCTAACAAGGTACACTGTCAGTGCAGCATGTAGCTAGCTTCCTTTTGTAACTAAGCAGATTATTATGAGAATTTCAGCAAAACTGGCTTAAGATGTGTCACCAAACTGAATGCACACTTTGTGAAATAATCAGGACACTCTAGATCTAACACCTTCGTTTATTAAAATGACTGCATACTACATGATTTTCTAGGTATGATAATTGTACTATTTCCTTATTGCTAAGGATTTAGCCTATCTCCCAACTTTTTGATATTACCATGCTATAATAAATATCTTTATACATAAGTACATATGTAACACATATAAATAACCTTAATGTACATATGTCATACTTACTATATATTTACCCATTCGCCTGCTGTATATTATATACTTCATGTAATAAATGTCCTTAACGCATATGTGTATGTGTTTACACAAGTAATATTTTCCTCTGGGCTCTCATCCCAAAGGAGAAGCCATTAAAAGAGTGACGTGTTTGGAATTCTGATGCATGCTACTGAACTACCCTGCAAAAGGAGTTCCCAATTTCATTTAACAACCGTATGAAAATGCCTTTTTCCTCATATTTCCCAATGCTTCCTATTTTTTTAAACAAAAAATATGATTGGAAAACTGGCATCTCATTGTTAATTTGCATTTTTCTGATAACCAAAAAAGGCTAATATCCTAGTAAAAGCATAAAATTCGTTCATCATGAATATTAGCCAAAATTAGAATTCATTTCCTAGCACATAATTGTCTCTCTCTTTTTTTTTTATGGAGTTTTGCTTTTGTTGCCCAGGCTGGAGTGCAATGGCGCAATCTTGGCTCACTGCAACCTCCACCTTCTGGGTTCAAGTGATGCTCCTGCCTCAGCCTCCCGAGTAGCTGGGATTACAGGTATGCACCACCACACTCAGCTAATTTTGTATTTTTATTAGAGATGGGGTTTCTCTGTGTTGGTCAGGCTGCTCTCAAACTCCCAACCTCAGGTGATTCGTCCACCTCAGCCTCCCAAAATGCTGGGATTCCAGGCCTGAACTACCACACCCGTCCAGTTGTCTCCTGTTAAGTGTTGCTGTACCTGTCATGCACTTCATTCTCCTTCCTAGGAAACGGCTGATTAAGTCCATCATCATCACTGCCAGCAGCGGCACCACCAGTTAGGCTTCCAGATAATTCCGTGTTATTACTTGTGTGCTGCTTCATTTCTTCTTCGACCTTGAGTGAGAGTTTGATGTTAAGGATGATTGTTATTACTTTATTCAATACAAAGAATTTTGTTCTGTTTTCATTGATTTCATCACTTGACTCAGTTTACTTATCATAATTTTAGTCATTAAAATACTTTGTGCTTACTTTAATTTTATCATATCTAAAACTATAATAGAATTATAATTATTATAATTGTATCATCAACAGTTTTGTAAAGTCAGCTTTATTTCTGCTTCAATCAATGAGACAGAATTTTCCAAAATTTCAACAAGTGCCCTTCTTAATTTTGTGCTTTTATTCCCAACCACCCTTCACCATGTATTATGAATTTTTACCTCATTTGACTGGCACAAAGACATAAATAAGAAGACAAAGACACAAAGCATGTCTTCTTCTGTCTTTACCACTTGGCTTCAACATTAGCAGCCAGACTGAGAGGATGTGACACTGTAGGGCTTCAGGAACAGAAAGGAAGCTTTCTCTTTTCTGCACTAAGCTATTCTTTTCCCCCATTAACTTTTGTCATTTTTTTTTCATTTGAATCCTGGGATGTCAAAGCTCACTGAAATACAAGTCTGCCTCAACACAAAAAGCAGAGTGAAACTGCTAAGCTGCTAGTGTGGAATTACGGAAATGAGATGCTTCCCGAATTTCACATTCAACAGCCATAAAAGTTTGTGGCTGGAGGATATATAGTATAAGAATCTACTTTAGCCCACTATCTATTGATAACTGGAACAAAGCCAAAAAAGATTTGGGCTATCTTAAATTACTAAAGCAAAGCAAACAGTATTAAACCAGAAATTTAGATTTAATTTAAATGTTTACACACCTGTGGCTGCTTATTTTCACATCCTTTAAGTCTTCCTTCCTCTTCCTCCGAGGGCAGCTCCAAGTCTTGTTCTTCTGCAAAATCCAAATGTTTAGTTAAACGACTTAGAAGTTAGATAAAAGAGAGAGTCTTTACAAAAATAGATTCTAAATTATGTTTCATTTTAAGACGGAGTCTCACTCTGTCACCCAGGCTAGAGTGCAGTGGCACGATATTGGCTCACTGCAACCTCCGCCTCCTGGGTTCAAGCAATTCTCCTGCCTCAGCCTCCTGAGTAACTGGGATTATAGGTGCATGCCACCACTCTTGGGTAATATTTGTATTTTTGGTATAGATGGGGTTTCACCATGTTGGTCAGGCTGGTCTTGAACTCCTGACCTCATAATCTACCTGCCTCAGTCTCCCAAAGTGCTGGGATTATAGGCGTGACCACAGAAACAGTCCCACATCCTGATGTCTCCCATAAACACACTATGTATTCAGGGCTTATTATATTTTATATGTTCTATGCTTGCAATTCATTGAGATAAGTTTAATTAACTACCATCTCTCACTTTTCTACATTTTTTTTTAAAGCAGACAAGTTAGGACAAACATTTTATTATTAAAATAAACACTTTTGTATAAAAGCATTACAGATCAACAGCTGTATTTACACTTACAGATTCAAGGTCCAATCACACATCAAACACTGATTGGGTCAGCAATGGTTTACTCATGCAAGTAAATTGGACACACAAACACTTAGATTCCTCCTCTACCAAATAACCTGATTAATGCAAAGAGGCAGGGGAATACCGACACGGGAAACCTGTCCAGAAACTAGACTGGCAGAGATGTCAGGTTAACAAACTACTGAAAGTTACATCTCCAAAAAGGCACTTCTCATTCTTACAAAAGTGCTTAAAATCTAAACTTGAACCCTGAGCCTAGGTTTATAAATTTTCAAGAAACTGTAAAGAACCACAGACCAGTTTTTAATATCAAGTTTCCAAGCAAAATTGTCCAAGAATTTATTTGCAGTACCTTACATGTAAACTGAAATAAACTTGGCAAACTACAATCATACTAAAGTTTTATACCAAAAATTCAAATCGGCCTACTGGTAATTTCCAGATAGCTTTTCTATCACAATTTTAAGTATTACTTGCCCACCAACCTTTGGATCATGATTGGGTAAGCTAGACGCACCACTTACCCTTCAGGCACCAGAAATTAAGTCTCAACTGTGACAACAACTTGTAACATAAGCACAATACATGGGTTTGAGAGGCATCTGAAGTAATGTACTCCAATCTGCAGTAATCACCTAATTTCTCCACATGGTTTTAAGACTTCTGTGCCTTGATTCTATTAAAAATTTCAACTAGTATGAATGCTATATCATACTTGTTTTTATGTAAACAAGTTAGAAGGCTGTTCTCTGAAATTCTCTAGTTAGTTAATTCTATTACTGTGTTTCTAAGTGCTTAGCTTTTATGAGGGTTATTTCAACACCAAGTAAATAAAATACGCTTTCATAAAACTATAAAGGAAATTACAAAACTAAGTGGCTAGAGGGGACCACTGGAAATGGAGGGCGATGCTATGAGGTGGGGGTTGGGAGCAGAGAAGAAACTGCAGGAAGGCAAAGTGTAACTAGTAATATACCTTCCGTGATGCTCCAGAAACAAGTCGACTGAGATTACCTTGATTGGAGTTTCTTATAAAACAGGCTGATCATCAAGACCCTTGACTCAGGTTTCAGTGAAAAAATTGGAAACTTTAACAAGAAAGATTTGAGAAGCAGAAGGCAGGTCGTGAGTTTTCCAGATATTATGCTTGCATTTCAAATTCCTGTTTCAGACTTTTCAAGTAGGCATGCACATTCCCAAAGCCATGATATTTGGCTAAATACACAAGGACCCCAGTTGCACGCCATCCATCTCGCTGCCGGCAGAAACTGCACTTGCAGACTCTTCGACAAGGTGGGCAATGCCAGTTCGGATCCAGCAGAGCATTCCTGACCTCTTCACCAAAACAGTTTCGATGGCAGGGGCCACAGAACTGTCCTCAAACGCCACAGCAGTCTGGGTTTCTGCAGTTTCTTCTGGTATCAAGTCTTCCGACGGTGTTGATGACAAGTGGAGCCCAGTGAACGGTCATATATCTTCTCTCCAGAGTTGCTGCAGATGTTCTCCAAATCTTCCTCTAATTTCTTCCACTGGGCGAATTACATGTGGAAGGGTCAGGGATGACCTGGAGCTACGACTTCTGGGCATGTCATCTTCGTTCATGTAGCTGTCCATGGTCTTCCTCTTTCTCACCAACATGTACTTATCCTCTTCCTCCTCCATGGGTAGGGTGTCAACGGACCCGATGATCCAGGACCTTGACCTGGTAAGAGGATGAGCTCTCCGTTCAGGGTTCCTCCTGGATGCAACACCTGGGAATCTACGCCTTCGAGGTCTCCTGGATTGTGAGTTGGAGCCTCGGAGGGAATGTCTTCCAGGGAACGGGCCAGGGAAGCTTTCTAATTCAGACATGAGTTTTGCAAGCATTGCTTTGTTTCGCTTTACATTTAAAGCCCCTTTCTCCAAAAAATTCATCCCACTTTCATCTTCTGAATCGGAGTTGGAATCAGTCACAGAATTCTCGGAGGACTGTGGGAGCTCTGTTTTTTGTTGGTTGCTCCTCTGGTACTTCGAGCTGGAAACTCCATCGCCACCCTGAGAGGTCCAGAGTGCCTGCACTGGCTGCGGGTCCTACAGCCTTCCCGAACTGACTGCAGCCTCGTGTTTGCAAAATTATCAGAAGGAAAGCTGTCACAACCGTCATCAGAGGATGATGAGGTTTCCATGGAAATTAACTTCACAGTATCTGAATTTCTTTAAGTTCTTTACTCTGAGATCCTTCTGCAGCACGCCATGAGCGTCCATGCTGGCGGTGGGTGCCCAGGCCCGTACGTGGAGCGGAAAGAGCGAAGTAGCCTTGCACTCAGCGGTCCCACAGCAGGAGGAACAGCAGCCGCACGGCAGGCAGACAGGGCGCGCCGACCCCACTTTTCTATGTTTTTACGTTTACTATTACTTACTTTGATTCACCCAACAGTCTCTATTACATATTTTGCTTTCCATTAAGATTCTCCATGGATATAAATTTTTTATAAACAGAATTTATGTCTAACCATTTTAAACTCAAATATACATGACAGCATCGTGTGTATGTATTCTAGATTCTTTGTTACCTTCTTTGCTCTCTTTGTTTTCTGGCAGCTGTGACTAGCACACGTCATGGAGAGTATTATTCCCTGAGAGAAGTTCAACTCCAATGTTCATCTTTTCTTGTTCTATTAATAAAAAACAGACTCACAGGATTTACAAAAAGTCATAATAAATATACTTTAAAAACTATTTTAATTATAATAACTTAGTCTTTCCCGAATGTACCACTATCTTCAGCATTTACTTTCAAATACTTGGATAAACTTCATACATTTCTATGCAAAATGAGAGCCTTAAGGGACCTAATTGTTCCCATATAAAAACAGGATTAGTCTAGGACCACATTAGATCCAAAGAGCATGCAGTACCATGAGACAGGAAAGGAATATATAACAAAAATATTTTCCTTTTTTCTTCTGGTATGGAAACAACTTTTTCAAAATTGTTATATTTTACGTTCTGGGCTACATGTGCAGATCGTGCAGGTTTGTTATTGCTACACAGGTATACATGTGCCATGGTGGTTTGCTGTGTCCATCCCCCTGTCATCTACATTAGGTATTTCTCCTAATGTTATTCCTCCCCTATCCTCCCACCCCCTGCTATCCTTCCCCACCCCCCTCACCTCCCAACAGGCCCTGGTGTGTGATGTTCCCCTCCCTGTGTCCATGAGCTCTCACTGTTCAACACCCACTTACGAGTGAGAACATGAGGTGTTTGGTTTCCTGTTCTTGTGTCAATTTGCTGAGGATGACGGTTTCCAGCTTCATTCACGTCCCTGTGAAGGACATGTACTCATCCTTTTTTATGGATGTATAGTATTCCATGGCATATATGTGCCACATTTTCTTTATCCAGTCTATCATTAATGGGCATTGGGGTTGGTTCCAAGTCTTTGCTATTGTGAACTGTGCACATACATGTGCATGTGTCTTTATAACTGAATGTTTTATAATCCTTTGGGTATATACCCAGTTACGGGATTGCTGAGTCAAATGGTATTCCTAGGTCTAGATCCTTGAAGAATCACTACACTGTCTTCCACAATGGTTGAACTAATTTACATTCCCACCAGCAGTGTAAAAGTGTTCTCATTTCTCCACATCCTTTCCAACGTCTGTTGTCTCCTTATTTCTTAATGATCGCCATTCTAACTGGCATGAGATGGTATCTTAATGTGGTTTTGATTTGCATTTCTCTAATGACCAGTGATGATGAGCTTTTTTCATATGTTTTTTCTATCTAAACAAAATTGTTGGGATTTAAATTTCTTAAGACAAGTGAAAGAAAAAAAGCAAAAAAAAAAAAACCACAGAAGTGAAACTTTAAAAGCCATTTCATCAAGGGCCCATTTATCCACAACCATATTCAAACCACATATGTATGTGGTTTAAAATGTTGGCTCTAAATTTCGATCTGAGAATCCCTGGAGTTCAAGATCCAGGCAGGGGGTCTAAGAGGTCAAATAATACAAAATGTTATTTGCCATTTTCACTCTCATTCTCTTTCAAATGTACAGTGGAGCTTTACATAGACATGATGTGTCATAACAGCATAGTTCTAATGTCTATTGGAATGTATGGTTGTGCATGCTTGTTTTTTAAATATTTTAGTTTTTATTTCTAAAATAGCAAATATCAATAGATACAACCAACTAAAAAGCTCTTTGGAATCTGCAATCATTTTATTTATCTATCATTATGAAAAGGGCTTAACTGAGATCCAGTAATTTGATAGAAAACCAGAGCTTCCTGTGTCAATAAGGACTGACCTCAATAATGTAATGTGACCAGACAAAAGAAAGTTGCAAAATATGTAGAGTGTACAACAATTTATATACACTTTTAGGACATAAAAACAAATTCTACATTTTATTTATGACCATACACATATGTAATAAAATGTTTTAAAAGAGAATGGAAATAATAATTCGGGGTGTCAGTTATCTCTAGGCAATAATATTTAATCATGTAAAAGAAACTTCAGAAAGTTTCAGAACCAGTGTTTTAAAAGACTATGTCCATCACATGCTCATTAAAGAGTGATTACTTTCCTCATTCTCGATAATCAAAGATACCCTCCCCCAACACACACACACACACAGGGTCTGCTAACTAGAATATCTGACTGGCTTGAAATCATCAGTATAGCCACAGTATGAAGCAATGATTAAACTTAAAGCACAGCTCACATGTTGGCAAGTAAAGTTTGTCTTATCTGGTAAGTTTTGGTGCTACACATTGACCTTACATTCTTTCCACCTTCCTAATACCCACTCTTCCTTTTTCTGAGGTATTATCTCATTGTACCACCCTCCATCATATGCATCTGCTTCTTTTCCCTTCATTTGCTCCCTACACTCTCTGCTTTCCTCGTTCTTTATTCCCCCTTTTACTCTTATCCTCTTCCTTCTAATCTGACATTGCATATCTAGGGTTCAATACTATCCATAGTTCCAGGCATTCACTGGGGGTCTTGGAACATAACCCCCATGGATACGGTGGGGAAACTGTACATTTTGTTGTGTCACAACCTAACTCCAAATCTTCAGTTAAAACTGTTCGGTTTAGGAAAAAACACCCCAGCACAAGGAAGCTAGGTCTATGGGTACTGTGCTGTGTCATATGGCAAAACATAGGAAACAGACCACGGACAAGGATCTTTGCAAAGACTTTTCACTGCCAGTGGAGAAGAGCTCAAGGGACATCAATGTATTCACTCTCATTAATCCTCTTCTGGGGCAGATGCTGGTTATGTTTACTTACTTCTAGCTCTTTTCTCTAGCACAAACAAGGCTCAAATTCACTCCCATTTTACCTCCCATGGAAAGAACCACTGGAAAGATCACTCCCTTAAAGAGCTTATTCACTCTGAGCCATACCACTCATTCAGAGAGAAGCTTAAGAAGAAACACTACCACAGTGGTGGCAGGTTGCCAGGGGGTGCGATCTGATATGAAAAATACATATGAACACAACTATCAACTCACTCTCACTACCAGAATGTGCCAACAGTTGTTGCTCTCACTGGCAAAAACAAAATTATTTTTCAGTTCTTGTAAAGCAAAACACTGGCATTTCCTATGACAGGGAATCTAACTGTAGATGAGCCATGTTATAATAATATAGACTGTTTTCAAACTCATCCTTAAAACGAAGAGAATCAGTGAGGAACATATTTATTTTCACCTGTCATATTCACTGCCCGATCTTTTTAAATGCAAGGTAAGTATGCGAGACTTTGTGATTCCAGTTTTATAAAGTCCAGCTCTTGAGATTATCCTGTCCCATTGCTAGAGTCTATCTGGAACCGTCTCCTGCTGTGGAGTACTGCATGATGCCATTTTTCCCCTCTCTCCCCATTACATGGCAAATGTCTATAGAAATCACGCTTTCTCAGCACGTCAAGTCATATGTCATCAGATCCTATGCTGATGAACAAGACATGAGGAAAACAAAGGCAAGGACAAAGAACATCTAAAATGACAGAATGAAATTACCATGGAACTTTATTTTTTAAATGTTCAAAAAGATATCCACTCTTTCATTCCAACTATATGACAAGTCTGGAAAAAGCAAAACCATGGAGACACCAAAAAGACCAATGGTTGCCAGAAGCCAGCGGAGAAAAAGAGATCAAAAGGCAGAGGACAGAGGATATTTCGGGCTGGGAAACTATTTTGTCTCTGATGCTACAAGGATATATACATGCAATTACACATTTGTCCAACAGCAGAGAATTTACAACGCCAAGAGTGAACGCTAACATAAACTGTGGACCTTGGGGGTGATGTGTCTGTCCAGGTAGGTTCCTCAACTGTAACTCTGATGAACTATGACGGGGGGTACTGATAATGAGGAGGCTACTCATATGTCTGGGGTCATGGGGAATATGGAAAATCTCTATACCTTCCCAATTTTGCTGTGAATCTAAAACTGCTTGGAAAATAATGTTATGAATTTTAAAAAACATACTGAACTTGCTATTACCCTAAATCATAAAAAGACAATTTTCACCTTGAAAATTGTGAATCACTAAAGATCAAGGTAACAGAATATGAGTATAAGCTCCCAAATTGAAGCATATAAAAACACATAAAGCAATTAATTTAACTGCATACATAGGCAAAAAGTTGATAAAAATGATTGAATATCTAATCATTATTTCATAATTATAAACAGGGATTTAATACAATATGAATCAAAACTGGTCCATCCATGTACATAAAAGATAATTTTTACTCTAATTTTAAATCAGAACTTATTATGCCCATTTTATCCACAATTTTATGAAAGTTTAATCAGATAAGGACAGATTATAATTAGTTAATATTGCCATAGTAACTTATGTACAAATACCTGTTAAGTATTCACCAAGTGTCAAAACTTAAGTAGCATTGCTACTTAATATGAATGATGCAACTGAAACCAGTACCATGTTATGGTCTATCATTCTGTTATTTGCTATCATATTACATCAAATTTTATGATAACACCAAAAATTTAGTCAGGGCCATAGCTGCTGGGCAGCAAGGATTTCATATAGCAGGCACGAGACAGCCATCCTTAGAAAGCTTGCTTGCAAGGCTGGTCCTTGGCTGGTGTTCGGGACCTTGAATTTGGGAGGGCTCCCACCATTCCCTAACTTAGAAGAAGGGAATGGCTCACCGTGCCTAAACTGTTTGTGCAAATGCAAATGTGGTTTGCTATGAACAATTCATTTCCTCCTAGGAGTCTGGCATTTTGGTCCATGTGAGGGAGAGGAGAGGATGCCTATGTGACTAGCCTCCATCTAAAATATGGGTGCTGAGCCTCTAAAGAAACTCTGGTAAGGCAGACAACATTGTACGTGTGTTTTCAAAATCTGAGGTTGGGGGAATTAAGCAGATCCTGGTAACTACACAGGAGATGACTCCTGTAGCTTGTGTCTGGCTTCCTCCACACTTTGACACATGCACCTTTTCCCTTCTCAAATTTTGCTTTGTGTCTTTCCACTGTAATAAATCAAAGCTCCCAGAATGACTGTCTGCTGAGTCCTGTGAGTCCTTCTCAGTAAATTACCAAACCTAGGGTGGTCTTGGGAACCCCCGATACAATTGCATCATATAATTTTTTAATTTTTTTTTTTCTTTTTTTTTTTTTGGGAAAAAGAGAAAAAGAAGGGGAAAAAAAGAAAAAGAGGGAAAAAGGAATATTACTTCATTCCTAAAATGGGTTTCAATAATGGCCGATCAATATTTTGAGTGTTTAAAGTGGTTAATGCATATTTTATGTGTTTAAAATGGGGACCTCTATTGTGTTTATTTGTTCTGGCTCTGAGTTCAAGTCCTGGATATCGTTATCAATTTGTTGTCGCGTTGAATCTAAATCTCATTATGTGTCTTATGTATCTGGGTGTTAAGATCTCTTATTATTACATTAATCCTTTTACCCTTGCATCCTTGTAGCTTTGAAATCTATTTTATTAAGTGTGAGAATTGCAACTCCTGCTTTTTATTTATTTATTTTTGCTCTCCATTTGGTTGGTGAGTTTTTTTCCATCCCCTTGTTTTGAGTCTTTGTATATCTTCAGATATATCGTTAGATTTTGTGGATAATATATATTTTGTGTGTTTAACATGGAGAGCTCTATTGAGTTTATTTGTTCTGGATCTTAGTTCCAGTCCCGGGTATCGTTATCAATTTGTTGTCTCATTGAATCTAAATTTCATTATGGGTCTTATGTATCTGGGTGTTAAGATCTCTTATTATTACATTAATCCTTTTACCCTTGTATCCTTGTAGCTTTGAAATCTATTTTGTCAAATGTGAAAATTGCAACTCCTGCTTCTTATTTATTTATTTTTGCTCTCCATTTGGTTGGTACGTTTTTGTTTTTTTTTTTTCCAACCCTTTATTTTCAGTCTATGTATATCTTTGGATATACCGTTAGATTTTGTCTGTATCTTTTGATTGGGAGATTTGGTCGATTTAAATTTAGGGTTGCTGCCATTTGTTGTTAACTGGCTATTTTGTCCTTTCGTTGATAAAAATTCTTCTTTATGTTAATGCTCTTCACTTTTTGATGTATTTTTAGAAAGGGTCATACTGGTTGTTCCTTTCTGTGTATAATGCTTCTTTTAGAAGTTCTTGTAAAGCAGGCCTGGTGGTAATAAAATCTCTGAGTACTTGCTTGTTCCTAAAAGATTTTATTTTTCCTTCAAATGTAAAGCTTAAATTGGCAGGATATGAAATTTTGGGCTGAAAGTTCTGTTGATTAAGTATATTGAATATTGGCCCCCACTCTCTTCTAGCTTGTAGGATTTCCGTTGAGAGATCTGCTGTAAGCCTAATAGGCTTACCTTTATGGGTGACTTGATCTTTCTCTCTGGCTGCCCTTAATATTTTCTCCTTCGTTTCGATCTTGGTGAATCTAATGATTATGTGCCTTGGGGTTGGTCTTCTTGAGGAATATCTTTGTGGTGTTCTCTGTATTGCCTGGGGTTGAATAGTGTCCTGCTTTGCTAAATTAGGAAAATTTTCCTGGATAATGTCCTGGAGAGTATTTTCCAGCTTGACTTCATTCTCTCCCTCACATTCAGGTACACCAATCAAGCGTATATTAGGTCTTTTCACATAGTCCCATATTGCTTGGAGACTTTGCTCATTCCTTTTTATCCTTTTTTCTCTATTCTTGTCTTGTCGTTTTGTTTCATTAAGTTGGTCTTCTACCTCTGATACCCTTTCTTCTGCTTGATCCATTTGGCTGTTTAAGCTTGTACATATTTCACTGAGTTCTCGTGTTGTATTTTTCAACTCCATAAGTTCATTTGTATTCCTCTCTATATTGTCTATTCTTTTCAACATTTCATCTAATCTTTTTTCCAAGTTCTTAGTTTCTTTACATTGGGTTAGAACAAGTTCCTTTAACTCCCAGAAGTTTCTTATCATCCACCTTTTAAAGCCTACTTCAGATAATGGAACACAGTCCTTTTCCATCAGGGCTTGTTCCGTTACTGATGAGTCCTCTTCCATCAGGGCTTGTTCGGTTGCTGATGAGTCCTTTTCCATCAGGGCTTGTTCCATTGCTGATGGGTTCTGATTTTGAGTATACTCGGCCTTCTTAGGCTGTTTTTTTCCCTTCATTATAAATGAACCGCCTTTCTAATTAGTTTTCTGAGTCGACGTCCGACTTATTGATTCCCAGTGCTGGGATCCGAGCAACCCACTGTGGCAGCCTAAATAGCAGCAATAAGACTGATGGTGCTCTTCTGCCCGGGAATCTCTGGTCTGGCTTCCCTCTTGAGTCCGCAACAAGCGGCTCTGACTTCCTGGAGCTCCAAACTCCGGTCAGTAGGGGAAGCAGTCCCGTTGGCTCTGCGTGAAGAGCTGCTGCGCCGAGACGCCGGCAAAACCGCTGCGGCAGCCACAAGAGTCGCGCTGGCGACCCGTGGGGCTCCTCCACTGGGAATCGGCTAATCGGTGAGTGACGAAAATTCGTCTAATGATGTGGCGTCGTCTCGTTCTCTGAGCTTTCACTGGGAGCTACAATCCTGAGCTGTTAGTGGTCGGCCATCTTCGAGCCTAGTCTTTTCGGAAGTTCTAATTTTTTTATTTTTTAAGTTGATGTGTTACATGTGACTACAATCAGAAGCTTGTTTCACAGAATTCCTTTCTCTAATATACTTACTTTTTAGTTTTTGACATTTGCCTTGGAGATTCCTGTACTTCCGTATCCAATGAACTAAAGGCATTAAAAATGCATCAATGATGTCAGAAAGTAATTTTTAAAAGCAACAATCCTATATTAACCCAATTAAAAAATAAAAAATCTTGATGATTGACAGTATGTTCTATAGTATAAAAGTTTCTGACACAAAAAATTAAAAGCTCATAGTAAATTTTCTCCAACTCGGTAGGGTTTAATTCACTTTCATAGTAATTATGCAGCAGGCCAGGTAAAGTGGCACACATCTGTAGCTGCAGCCATTCAGGAGGCTGAGGCAGAAGGATTGCTTGAGGCTGGAAACTAAAGCTACGGTGTGCTATAATCACACCTGTTCAAAAAAAAAAAAAAAGACTTCATCCAAAATGTATGAATTATCCATTTCTCCCTCCAAATAGTGGAACTGATCAGTAAGGATCAACAGGACTTTTAACTTATCTGGCCAGGAGAAGAGACTTATCTTATACATAGATAGTTAAAAGTCTGATAATCCATTAGACCACATATTCTAGTTAAATCACAGATTACCAATTTCTGAAGAAATGCAATTACCAGAAAAGCACTTCACATTTAAACTATGTCAGCTAAAACAATTTGTATTTGACAACCAGAAGACACTTAAAATCTTGGCAGACCATCATCATTGTGTCATTGTGGTGCACATATAAAGAAGTGTATTTGAAATGTGTTTTAATAGTATTTTTTTTAGGAATAAAATTCAAAAGGAAGCAGTAAAAGCAGAAGTATCACAAGGGTAAATGAAAAGGGAACTGCACTAACAAAGAGTCAGGCATTGACTTTTCTACTGATGTGACCAGTGTTCCCCAAATACAGAACCACTATATTCAGCATTTCACTGTACATTTTTCTCCAGGACATGATATTAGTTTCCTGCAATAAACTATTTTTTTAATGTTGGTTCCACTAAAGTGCTGGTCTGTAAACTATTTCTAATTAAAACTTGAAATTTTGTCAAAATGTTGCTATATTATGATTCCATGTCAGAGGAGGGGATATATGTGCGTCTGATAGCGGCTTCCAGTTGCTGCTGTCAGATGTTTGTTTGGGAATGCGTCCAGAAGACCTTATCAAGGATTTGAGTACAAAACAAGCATTTCCACAAAACAACAGGTAAGAAAGACTACACTCTTCCTCACATAGGACCTTTAGGTTTAGACAATTCTAGGAAAGTGGTGGTACATGAACTCACCAGTCTTGACCATTTTCCCTGATCTTGTATAGGGAGCTGCTGCAGTTACAAAGTTAGATAGGACCTTGGTAGGTGTATTCTTCCACATTTGAACCCCAGAAGTACTGATTATATAATCAGTCAACCCTGCAACTCTATGATTGTTCTTTAGAAGAGAGTACAACTGAAAAGCTTTTCTCTCTGTTTTGTTTTGTTTTTTTTTTTTTTTTGAGACAGAGTCTCGCTCTGTCATCAGGCTGGAATGTGGCGTGGTCTTGGCTCACTGCAACCTTCACCTCCTGGGTTCAAGTGCTTCTCCTGCCTCAGTCTCCTGAGTACCTGGGACTACAGGCATGGGCCACCACACCCAGCTAATTTTTGTATTTTTACTAGAGACAGGTTTCACCATGTTTGCCAGGATGATCTCCATCTCATGACCTCATGATCTGCCCACCTTGGACTCCCAAAGTGTTGGGATTACAGGTGTGAGCCACCGTGCCCAGCCCACTGAAGAGCTTATAAAAGGTTAACTCACTTGACTTTTTAGTAATCTTACTGGTTAGAATTTATACTCCCTCCCTGAAATTCTCACCTTTGTAAGTTTTTGCAACATCCCTTTTGATTCCTCTCCTCTTTCTCTTTAGCCACTGCTCAGGCTTCTTTCTTAACTCCTCTGGGAAATGCTGATATTCCTGTCACTGGCCCTCTGCTCATTCTATACCTTTTCCATCATGGATAAGCTCACTCAGATCTATGATTTTGCCTGTTATTCCAAGTCTGCATCTCCAACCTCAGAGTTCCATCTCCAGCCATAAATGCCTATTATCCAATTACTTACTAAAAATATCCTACATGGACATTCCAGTAAACATAACAATGCTGAGAGAAATGCTAGTCATGCCTGTTGACCTGCTGCTCTCCTTTACACACCTGAAAACTGCCTACTCCTTCATGTCCCGGTTAGGGGCGAGGGCACAAGCCAGAAACCTGAGAATCATCTGAGATTTCTCCTTATCCCCTATCTTTTTACAGTCAATAATCACTAAATAATTTTAACTGTACCTCTTTTCTGCATCTGCTTTATATTTCCACTGCCACACGTTTATTTTATGCTTATATTTCCTAGTTAAACATGGGTTCTTAAGTAGTGGCTTTTATAGGGAAAAAACAACTATTATTTCTTAAATGGAAAAAAAGTTTAAGTAAAATAAATTAAAAAGGCATCATGCCAAGACTGAGACCAACATTTTTAAATGAGTAACTGAGCTCCTTAATCTTCTTGATTTCACCAGGGCTGGGTGAAAACCTCACAACAGACTGCTACTAGACTGAGGACAGGACAAGGAAACTATAGCTCTGCTAATTGCATGCTTCCTTTGTTTCCCTGTCTCTTTATATGGTTATCTTCCAGCTGCCCTCTATATGAGGGGTCAGCAAACTACAGGCCATGGGCCAAATCCAGTCTGCCTTATAGTTTTGTAAATAAAGTTTTACTGGAGCTCAGTTATCCGTATTTGCTTACCTGTTATCTATGACTGTTTTCATACTTCAATGGCAGGGTTGAGTAGGAATGACAGAGACCACGAAAAAGCCCTGTACAGAAAAAGCTTCCAATCCCTGCTTTATACCATAACCAGAATGCCCTAATACTCCAATCTAATTGTGTGACTCCCAGCTCACAATTCTCCAATGAACCCCTACAGTAAACATTGCTGTCTCCCTACCCGATTCCCTACTCTGTGTTGCTGGAGAAACACATGTCTATTTGGATATTTATCAGGCCAATAGCCCTCCCAACTCCAAAGAAAGAAGAAATGATTATTCTAAGCTTATCGCAGTAATTACATTTGCTTTCCCAGTGCCTGGTTTAGGAATGAGCATGTAGTAGCCAATAAAATGTTACAGGAAGTCCACTGCATGCTTCCGAGTCTTCTCTCTAATTGAAAGAAACATGTAAACAAAAGCCACCCTTTCAGCCTTCAGATATTGTCAGTGAGACCATGATGCTTGGAGCTGCTGCTAATTAGCCAGCCATGAAAAGAGACATGAACAAAACACTGTGATGTCACTGAACAGTCAAAACAACTCTGGTCCCTACTGTTTTAGCCACTGTTAGGTCATCTAGTATTTGCAGCCCAAAGCATTCCACCTGGCAAATTTCACAGCCTACAGGAAAAGATCTACTCATTTCTACAGTATTAAAAAGTCTGGGCAGGGAGTGGTGGCTCATCTCTAATCCCAGCACTTGGGAGGCCAAGGGGGATGGATCACTTGAGGCGAGGAGTTCAAGACCAGCCTGTCCAACATGCCAATATCCTGTCTCTACTAAAAATATAAAAATTAGCTGGGCATGGTGGCTCACACCTGTAATCCCAGCTACTTGGGAGGCTGAGGCATGAGAATCACTTAGCTGAGAGAATGCCACTGCACTCCAGCTTGGATGACAGAGTGAGACTGTCTCAAAAAAAGAAAAAGATGTCTGTCGTAAGCTTGCCTTAGGTATTCACTGCATTCCCAACCATTCACATCTTACATGACTTGCACTAGCAAAACTGAACCGCTCATAAACCCTGCAAAGTTCATTCAAGCATCTGATTTTTGCACTTGCTGCTCCTTCTGCCAAACACACAATCTTGTTAGATGTTCCTTCTGCCCACATCATCCTTCTGCCTCTTTGCCTAGTAAAGTTCTACTTTCTCTGCATGCTTACCTTAAATCCTACCCACTGTTTTACAGCTTTCACTCCTCATCACATAAAGTGTTGGCACATATTTAACACAATAAATGATCATTATACGCTTCAGAGGGCATCTAGCCCACAGCAGTAGTAGGCACTGAATAAATAATTCAGCAAATAAATAAAATGACAATGATAACAAGCTCCGGGGGTTTTTTTGTTTTTGTTTTTGTTTTCTTTTTTGAGACAGGGTCTTACTCTGTTACCAAGACAGGAGTGCAGTGGCATGATCATAGCTCACTGTAACCTCAAACACCCAGGCTCAAGAAATCCTCCCACCTCAGCCTCCCAAGTAGCTAAAAACACAAGCACCTATCACTGTGCCCAGCTCATGTTTTATTATTAAAAAAAAAAATTTTAGTAGCAATGAGGTCTTGTCATGTTGCCCAGGCTGGTCTCAAACTCCTGGGCTAAAGTGATCCTCTCATCTCAGCCTCCCAAACTGCTGAGATTAGAGGCATGCACCACCGAGCTGGCCCTGGCTATATTTTTAAATGTTTGTATTCTGTAACATTAGAAAAAAATGCTTAGTATCTAACAGACATTTGATAATTATTTGTTAAGTGGCCAAGTGAATAATTTCCTTGAAAATTCTGTTGAAAAAAACACAGAAATTAAATAGAGACAGTTCTATTATGACCACCTCAAAAACTAAAACTATGTCTATTTCATGTTTGTCTCCAGTAACTTGCAAAACCTAACTTATAGTTCTTCGATTAATATATACTAAATTAAAGGTGTCCTCTTACAATTCAGATTGTCCAATGCATGAGGCATCACATCTCAGTAGCACAGTAGCATTCTTGTTATTGTGAAACATTTTTATACTTTTATTATAATTTGTTGAGCCTAGAGTTGGGCTACTTGAATATTTATTATGATAATCTTTTGGCTAATGGTAACAGGATATCTTGTGCTAACAAAATTCTTGTTATCATAACTAACCAGCAGGTAGAAGAACACATCTTGTTCTAATGAAGTAAATATACCTCATTCGATTTCAAATTAGGGGGAAAGTCAATAATAGTGAGATCTTGTTGGTTTATAAGTATGTAACATGACCTGTACTTCTCAACAAGGAATTGCTTTTCTGACTTCTACACTCAGTAGGTGTCTTTAAAAATAATTTCCTATTAGTATGCACACTGGATATGTTTTGCAGGTTTTTTTCTTTTTTGGAGACAGGGTCTCACTCTGTCTTCTAGGTTGGATTGGAGTGCAGTGGCATTATCACAATTATAGTTCATTGCGGCCTAAACTCCCAGGCTCAAGTGATCCTCCCATCTCAGCCTCCCAAGTAGCTGGGATTACAGGTGTGCACCAAAACACCCAGCTAATTTTTTACTTGCTTTTGTAGAGATGTGGTCTCACTATGTTGCCCAGGCTGGTCTGGAGCTTCCCGACGCAAGCAATCCTCCCGCCTAGGCCTCCCAATGTGTGGGACTACAGCTGTGGGCCAGCACACCTGGCCATTTTACAGTTCTTATTGCCATTTGTTTGTGGTACCAGAAAGGCATTGTTGATTTTCCAGTTTTGAAACGACTTTGTGTTACTTTCGTGACACAAATCACTATGTAATACTGTTAGCCTTTGAACAACACAGGTTTGAACTGCAGGGGTCTACTTATAGGCAGATTTTCTCCCACCTCAGATAGCAAAGACCAATCATTCTCCTCCTCCTTAGCCTACTCAACTTGAAGACTATGATTAAGAGTTATATAATGATCCACTTGCATTTAATGAATAGTATACTTACTTTTTCTTATCATTTTCTTAATAACAGTTTATTTCTCTAGCTTCCTTTATTGTAAGAATACAGCATATTAATACATACACCACACCAAACACAGCTTAATTGACTGTTTATGTTATCAATAAGCTGCTGGTCACCTTCTTGGGGGAGTCAAAAGTTATACACAGATTTCTGAATGCAGAGGGGACCAAGCATCCCTAAATCCCACGTTATTAAGGGTCAACTGTGATTGACAGCCATTTATTTTAAAAATTAAGTAGAAGTTCCAATTTCATAACAAGTGTAATTCATTATAATATGACCATAAAGAAAACATACAACTTACTAACTTAAAAATATCTTTTTCTTATTTATACAAATATAGCATATAGGATTTTAGGGACCATAATTGAATAATTTTTTTTCAGACAAGATTGTTTGAGATAATAAATGACCTGCAATTAACTTTTTAAATAATTGTGAAATCTAACCTACCAAGAAAGAAATTAAGAGAAAAATATACGAGCAACTTACACACACAGGACTTTTAAAAAACTTTTAAAAGTTTCATGATCAAAACTTCCTTACTCTTACTTCTTTATCTATAGGACCACCAAAAATAATTCACTATCAGAAGTCTTACCTTGATTGTTATTTTGAGGAAGACTTTCAGGTGTCTGTTTTTCCTTATATTCAGCAATTAGTTGCTGAATGCTATAGATAAAAATGTAATAAATGAAATTACTGTTTTAAAACAAATGAAAAATACCAAATATATTAAATTTTTAGAGTATTTCAAACAATATCAGAGTTAATATCAGAACTTTATCCTATATACTAATTTGCGAGTTCTACCAACTTTTCTTTAAGCTTTTAAAGAAAAAAAACAGATGAAGTACTCCTAAATTGAAGGGAGTATAGCTCAGTATAAATTAACTCACATTCGCTTGACATAATGGAAAGTGTCCTAGCTCTATTACCAGAAGCTACTTGTTCTCTGACAAGTCGCTTCTCTTAGGCTCAATGTATTCTTCTAAAAAGCAAGGATTTTACTGGCTTATTTCACTAGGTTGTTAAAGATTTAATGAAATAATGTTTTGAAAATGCTCAAATAAACAGTGAAGCAATAAAATAATTTGTTCTTGAACTTAATTGCCAAAACTATTTCCCAATGTGTATTTTTTGAGGTTCTAAAATTCCCATTGCAGTTTTCTGAAACTGTTAAGTCCTACTTTTGCTTATCAGTTGTTCCATTCTTTGTGGCTTATAATTCAGGGCATCACAACTATTTCATAGTTTGTAAATAAATTTTCTTATAAATATATTATTTCATCAAACTAGATAACATCCCTGTCCACTAGGACTGAACTCATCAATCACACTAAGGGCAGAAAGCTAACAGATGTCAAGACCTAGCTTGGGGTACTGTTCCAAACTCAAACTGAATTGGCAGATCTTTGTTAGAATGCTGCTCA
Organism: Callithrix jacchus; assembly: GCF_049354715.1. Taxonomy (NCBI): domain Eukaryota; kingdom Metazoa; phylum Chordata; class Mammalia; order Primates; family Cebidae; genus Callithrix; species Callithrix jacchus. The sequence continues at coordinate 121,535,134 of NC_133506.1, forward strand.
ATCCCCATGTTAACCTCCAACTGACATGGAAAACAAAATTCTACTTTTATTTTTTCAGTTCCACGAAAGAGATGCAAGTTGACATTCTCTCATTTCTGTGATACATACTAACAATATATTTGCACACACATCCCACATGTTACTCAGCTTGATTCTCATTCCATAGACCACCTTATTTCATATTTTGTAGTGAAAAATCACAATTTTAATATTAGGTTACACCCAATTTGCTTTAACTCACACCGTTTCTTTGGAGCTAGTCAGCAAATAGTCAAATGAACTTCCAGTGACGGTGCAAAATATGGACCACTTCACAGATCTGTGCATCATCCTTATGCAGGGGCCATGCTAATTTTCTCTGCATTTTGTTTCGATTTTAGTATATGTTTGCTGCTGAAGCAAATACAAAACTCTCCTTTTATGCATGGATACTCATGAGTCATGAATGAGGCTTAGCTCTGTTAAATCCAACTAACATACTTGAGACTCTGAATTCTGGTGATGGCTTCCTGCCACAACTCTTGGGAAGGATAATATGGGACCTTCCATGATCTAAGAAAAGGTACTATACTGGATATACAGGGCCCTCAGTGTACAGATCTGGTAGCAGTGAAAAAAGGAAACTCATCTCTTTCTGCAACATTATTTGAACTGAACCCGAAGGCCTAAAGGGTAACTTAACATAAAGGTCTTGGCTAAGTCTAAGCTAAGATGTTGGCTCCACCTAGGTTCTGAGTGAGGGGTGAAGGGTCAGTTGGCTCATTATGTGTGTGGATAATGCTAGGAGGCTCAGCTGCCAGAGCAGGATGTTGGGAACAATGCCTCAGCATATAAACATATGTATGTGAAGCAAAAAAAGTTTAACTTTGAAATCTATGTATGGATCACCATGAAGACTTGAGGGCATCCTGGTGGCAAAGGTCAACCATTACTGGACTGCAGGACCAGTTTCAATGCAATGACACAGCAACAGAAACAACAGCGGAAACAACAGGATGATTACAGTGAACTTTTTCTTCCCTCCTTCTGACTTGCAAAAGAGGGTTGTCATCTGAAACTTAAAGAACCCCATAGGTTCTGAAAAAATTCAAGGAAGAGGGTAGAGGAGACAGTTCCCAGAAGACAGTACAAAATTTTCTGCTAAACTGGACATTTCAAGACCCAAATACCTAATTAGAAAACCCTAAGCTGTGACACTATTTTTTATCTCATGCATAGGGGTTACACTTGGAATGAAATGGACAATGCTGGGATCCCTAAGGATAAAGGTCTTAAAAGTCCTGAGATAAAGAAGCCTGTACCCTTTGCTACTTTTAACTAGTTTGGCCTTTTGCTGGATTTCAGGCTAATGACGTGGACTAATTCATTGCCACTCCAAAACTACCTGAACCAAACTATAAAATCTCACCTGATGTATACAATGCAATCATTATAATTATTTTAAACCTCAATTTGGTGTTAACTAGCCTTTTAATGTAAACACTTACCCAGTAAACCGATTAAAAATTGCATAGTCTTCTGCAGTCCTCCCAAACATATCTTGAGAAAAGATGTCAATTTTTTGCTGCAGAAGAAGGCTAACTATGTTTGCTGATCCACATTGCACGGCGAGAATGAGGGCTGTTCTAAAATGACAGAGTGATAACTTCTCCCTTAGGAACTGTAAAAAGCTATTTAAAAAGCTTATTCAATATACTTTACCAACTTAATAGTTTGCCCATCCATGTAGAATTAAACATTTACTTGTACTAACAGACACCAGAATCTTGGGTGCTCAAGTGTTCATCTTTGTAAATTACCACCAAGGCTAAAAGGAAGGGACAAAGAGGAAGTCTCTTGTCCCAATGGGGTATGTCACAGTAGAAGTTACTAACTTTCAGTCCCCTGATGAGCAAGCAACTATGCTCAGGTCACTTATCTAAAGTAGGCAAAGATTTAAGTGAAGATTTCACCACTGCTTCCCTAGCCTGATAGGCTGTGATTCAAAATCAGCCAGGGGTCAGATAAGAGAGCTATCTGCAGGCTGAAAAACAAAAATATCAATAAAAATGGTAATATTAGTAGTCACAGTGGTTTCAGTTACTGATACTGATAGGCATGTGCTAGGCACTGAATTAAATGCTGCACACACAATCTTTCTTACATACACAACCCTGGAAGGATATAGTAGTATCCTCTTTTTAATACAGAAAAACGTATTTGGTGATGAGTAATGTTCCCAAGGTCACACACCTACAAATGGGAAAGCTAGAAATTTAAACTCAGTCTTGTATGAATCTGAAGCCTAACTCTTTTCTCTTTATCATCCACCTATGAGTTGTCTTCGTGAAAGAAAAAGTTTATCCCCTGAAAACTGTATTTTCTCCCTCTGCCCATACCAATTTAAAAAACATCAAAATATATTAGAAGTGAAAAAGGAAACCCACATATCTGGTAATGGCAATTAACAGTCATGTAGAGATAATCTAACATTAATATTCTTCAAAGAAAGCAAAGAGTTATCCAAAAGACAAAATTATTTTTATCTCTATTCATGTTTACTTAACATAGCATGTTTAAAAGAAAATCATGTAAGGAGAGATTAAAAACTACAATAAAAGGGTTAAGAAATTCAGTATCGAGTGATAAAGTAAAAATAGAAAGTCCACACTCCATAAAACTAATAAACTAATAGGAGACCTCTGTAGCTAATACAAGATCATATGACCCAAAATATTAAATTACAAACACCAGTCAGTATAAGAAGAGAAGATGAATCCCACTATACACTGTTCATGTCGCCCAGTCCAAATAGTTTTCCACCAGATGATTTGTTTATATTTTTTACTATATCCCAATAATTTTATTAATCTTTTTATTAATTTAATATTTCTGACTTGACTGTTTTCACTCCAGAACAAAACTGAGGGTTAACACTGAGGGTTTAAAAAAGAACATACCGTCCTACCTCGGGCTTGTTCGCAGGCGGCATCGGAGCCGAGCCGGACTGGTCAGGATGATCACGGACGTGCAGCTCGCCATCTTCGCCAACATGCTGGGTGTGTCGCTCTTCTTGCTTGTCGTTCTCTATCACTACGTGGCCGTCAACAATCCCAAGAAGCAGGAATGAAAGTGGCGCTTTCTCTGTCCCAGGATTCCAGGACATAGTCTGAGGCAAGATGGAGGGTGTGAGGGGCCTTCACACTTCAGTTCATCCCTTCTACCCATCACAACATACAAAGCAACTACACCTGGATTTTTCCAAACAACTTTTATTTCCTCAGTCTTCCTTAACCTTATGGAATAAGAAGCTGCCATTCAATAGGGCCCAGTATAGGGGCTGCTTTCTTTTCTACTCCCTCCCCCCCAATATAAAAATATAGATATATAAAAAAAAAAAAAAAAGAACATACCTTTGACACTTATCAACTGCAAGTAAATTTGCTCCTCTCTCCAGTAAAAGTTCTACCATTTGCTGTCTTTTTAGGCTTATGGCAAATAGAAGTGGTGTGAGGTCATCCTGTAATACACCAACAACAATTTACAATTCACAAAATTCTTATTTCTCAATGGACTGGCAACCTCACATAAGATCCTATAGACTTAAATGTATAACACAGAAAGTAAATTAAAAATAGCCTCTTCCTTCTCACTCCTCTGTGTTTTCCCATCTGCTGCTCCTTCCCTTAGAGGCCACCCTCCTCTGCCTCACCACATCAACTCTAATCTCCAAAACTCCCTTCAAATATTACTGGTTCCAAAAATCTTTGCTTCTATCACAGCATTTAGCATGGAATATCGGAATGGTGGTATTGCTTCCCATGTAAACAAGAGCTTCTTGGAGGGCAGGCTCTTTATCACTATATATGTCTCTGTATTTATCTCCATATTTCCAATCCCTGAGACATACCAGTAAATGCTTCGAGTATTTTTACTAAATTAATGATCTAACATATTTGCCTTTAGATCAGTGTTTCTTAAACTTCATTCCAAAGAATATTTACTTTACCAGAAGTTATAGACTGTACCCCAACAGGAAGATTCCATGATCATCTACATTTGGGAAATATTATTAAACAGCACATTATATATCCAGTATTTAAGAAATCTCTTGAATTTTGCCTAATTCCTATTTGGCAATACTTTCTTTGTGGCAAACGTTAACATTTGAGGATTTAGAGTTTCGGGAATACAGTGGTGAGAGCGTTCCAGTAAAGGTGGGTGTTTCCTCCAGGTTATACAAACTTGCTTAATTCTCTTCTATCAGTGGTGTCAGGATCCCAGATGCCCAATGTCAGTGCCCAGCGTCAGGCCCTTCTACTACAAATGGGTCACTAAGAAAATGGTCTGTGAATTACAGAAATCAGCTTCAAATGAACTTCCATTGCTGATTATTAAAAGGCTCATGGGTTTTCTCCTGCTACAAGAAGAGAGATTTTTATCTTAGATGTTAGAAAGCACAGTATAAAATTCTGTTCTTAATTATAATCCTAAGGCCCTAATGCACATCTACTGTTAAAATTCTTTGTTAATTTTGTTTCCATATTTATTGCCTCTTAAAACTATCTTTCATTTTAGGCAAAATGTAAATCAGAAATACAAATACAATGGCTTATCAATAAAACTATCTAATACCGATCTATCTGGATTGTTTCTATAATAATGAAAGCCACTAAGTCACCTGCATTTCTAAGGGACAATGCTGAGGAGAAAAATGTAATTTTTTTTGCAATATGAATAGCCCAGCCACCTATAGCCAGGAATAACCCAAACAGGCTTACAGGCATGCTAATGGGAAGGCGACTCTTTGTGGTAGCTATAGACAAAAGAGTTTTTAAAAAACAACTTCCAAACCCTAAAGTTCAACCCCATTGCTAAGGGATATCTATAAAATATAGACTATATGTTATAAACAAATATAAACTGTTTTGAAAAACTTCAAATCTTTATCAAAATATGCCATGACAGGAGCCGTAAACTCAAATCTTACCAAGGCAAAGGAAGTGACCTGAGTGAGTACCTAGGTGGGCGCAGCAGCAAACCAGAGAACATATACCTCATACAAAGGGGCAACCTAGTTGCAGCACACCGAACAGTGACATGGGCTCAAGGGACAACAGGCTTGATTCTTAAAGAGAAGCCTGAAATCCAGATTTGTGCATGAGTCTCCTAAATTTTACACATTGACACAATTTGTGGAGGCAAATTAAACGTATCTGTGGGCCACATTTTGACTACAGCCCTTGTGTTTTTACACTTGTTATAGATGTGTTTCAAAATGGTTGTGTGTAAAGTATTTACATGTAAAATAGTTCCTTTAATTTCAGATGTTTTACCAAAATAAATCAGGCCCCAACGTGTAATAAAAATTGCTATTAAAACTCACAGTTGCTCACACCTGCAAGTCCAGCACTCTGGGAGGCCAAGGCAAGAGGATCACGTGAACCCAGGAGTCTGAGACCAGCCTGAGCAACTCAGTGAGACCCTGTTTCTTCAAAATTAAAAAAGAAAAAAAAAAAATGCTCACAGGCTCAAAATACTCACACTGCAAGAATTTTTCTAATATTTATTCAATTAAAATCTACTTGTATTTATTTTTCCTAGATTGTTAACCAAATGGATAATTAGTCCATGACTGTTGAAACTAAATTATTAAAAGAATCAATATTTGTACTCTTACTTTTTCATAGTTTTTCAGTGCTTAAAACTGTCATCTTGATTATTTCAAAACTCTGTGAACTTGAACAGAGATACTGAGACAGTCCATAACAGAGCTTCAATTAAAAAAAAAAAAAAGGCTAAGTGTTTGCCAGCTCTAATCGAGAAAACTCTGCTTGTAATAAAGATTAAGCTGTTTGTAATAAACAATAATCACCTGGATGATAACAAAGACAAAATCCTAAAACAGTCAGCCTCTGCTTACTGAAGGGCTATGATGTTGGGAAGGAAAAGGTATTCTGTAAGCTGAGAGATATTACCAATAATATTCCTTTTAACTTCCCAACCCAGAGGTAGAGAAAGATAAAGTCAGGATAATAGTATTGAAAAGAGACAGATTTCAAGGAAGTAGCACCTATCAAACTCCAACTCCTCTAGAGATTTCTTAAGTTTCTGAGAATGAGCATTTACATATTACACCTATCTATTCACTGGCTCTTAACCAGGACTGTATCTGAAGTTTTAGGAATTTACTGCTGTTGTTAGAGACAGGGTCTCACTATGTTGCCCAGGCTAGACTCAAACTCTGGGGCTCAAGCAGTCCTCCCAATTCAGTCTCCCAACTAGCAGGGACTTCAGCCAAGTACCACTACACCTGGCTTCAAGGAAATATTTTAAAACATAAACTTGTTCAGGCTTCATTAGACTTATTATATCAAAAGTATTCAGGGAAGAGCTTAGACTTGTAGATTTGTTTTAATTTCCTCAGGTTACTGTGATGCACAATTCTAGCTGAGAACTAGAACAACAATTACTTCAGTCTCCTCTCTCACCCACATGACCAGTAGTTCCCTTTATCATTTGAGGATTTTGTCAAAAAAAGGAAAGAGGAAGAGACAGTCATTTACTAAAAACTCCATTTAGTTTTCCTAGGTAGGAGTAGCACAGGGACTAGTAAACTCAAAATCCAACTTGATTTTGCTATTTCTAAACTCCGCCTCGCCCACCTTCCCGTCAGGGCGTTCTAGATTTGAGGGCTGAGTGCAGACGCTTATCTAAGTGGCTGTTTCCTACTCATCACCACCGAGTCACAGCTAATCGTGTTTCCTTAGAGTCCTCCTAGATTGGCAAGTTCACAACCCACTCTCTTCCAAACTGAAAATGATGATCCAATTATCCCCAAAACTGAAGAAAAACTTGTCTAAACATATAAACTAGAAAAAAAGAAATAGTAATAACAACAACAAAACACATTAAAAAAAAGGTCGCCTTGGTATTTTCCCTCAATTACTTAACCTCCAAGCTGGCCTCCATATTTCTGGCTTTTTTTGCCCTTTCCATTTTGCCCTCCTAAGCTTTGCCACTGAGAGCTAAACTGCTTGAATGTTTTTTGTTTTTTGTTTTTTTTTTAGAACCTGTCAATAGCAGCAAGATTTCTATTTATTGAAAAATGTTTTTTCTTGGAGTTTTAAGATAAAGTCTATTTCCAGGGCAAATTTTGCTTTTCACAGATTAGAAAAAACAAAATAGGGAAGAAAAAAAATTTTTAAGTATTAACTTTTACAAATTCAGTGTTTTCAAAAATATTTACCACCTGTGCATGAAAGAAAGCTGTGCCCTCTCCTGCTGCTTTAAAAGTATCAAGATTTGAAATATTAGATAATTATTTCAAAATATTCTCATTCGGGGGGTTCTTGAGCTTCCAAATATGGAAAACTGACAGCTACATATGTCAGTGTTAAAACAAAAGCATTTCGAATAGTTTGAAAATAAAGTTGGTTGGTCTATACCTCATTGTTTGCCTCCATATTTGTACTGTATAAAAGCAGTTTTTCTGCCAGTGATTCGTCTTCATTATGCACAGCATAGTGCAGAGCGGTGTTGCCGTAGATATCTGGAAGGTCTGGATCAGCACCCCGTTCCAGCAAAATAGTTGCGCATTCCTCTTTTTTGCATTGTACGGCCTGTCATTATTAGACCAAGAAATAGATTACAAATGCTAGGAATTCAAAAATAGAGGTTTTGCTAATGAGTTACATTTAAATGAGATGAATTCATTTTTATTCTGTTGAGAAATGTGAAGTTCATGAATATTGATGAATGCTAAGTGTATGATAGAATATATTGTTTTCTAGGAAGAACAATGGCAAGGAAAACCTAGCAGCTCCCCCCTCCACCGCAGTAGAAAACCACTTGGGGCATTCCAAAGTGGCAGGACAATATGTAAATATCATACACCTGTTAAAACAATTCTTTAAGCTATCTGACCCTGCCCCAGTGGCTCCCTCATGGAGAATACATTTTAGGTTGTTTGATCAGTGGTAAGTGGGCACCAGCTGCCTACTTGGTGTGTTTTGTGTTATGAGAAAATACTGAACACCTGTTTGTTAAAAATGATCACCTGTTCAGAGAGATTAAATGCGTGGGTCAGCGCCTACCTGGGGCCTTCAGCCTGGAATGCTGTGAGCCCCTGAGCCTCTCAGTTTGGAAGGCTGCTGGCCCCCACAGATAGATCCACTTTGCTGTTCTATCTGGGCGTCTGCCTCTCATTTCCTTCAGTGCTGCCTGGGTGGGAGTCTCTATGGCCGAGCTGGTTCTCAGTAATTCTACATAATCAGATCCATCTCATGCTGAAATACTTGGTCACTATATACCTTTATCAGAGCTGTCCTCTTATTGCTGTCAAAACAATTAAGTTGACATTTTCTGTCCACCAGGAGAGCTACCACTGCTGGATGTCCACAGGCACATGCGAAATGCAGAGCCATCCTATGACAGTAAAAACGCTTTTTAGGAAATTGTACTGTACTATCTGAAAACATACAATGATTCACATATATCCATAGCACTGGATAGAATGTTAGTCCTGTCTTTAAAACAAGTATTTAATTTTCCTGAGAAGAAAGCACAGTATTTACCAGCTCTTATTATTCACTACGTTAATGAAATGTAGCTTATTTGAATAGAAAATGCTTCGCCTCTGGATTCAGTTCACCTCGAGGTGAAATCCTACTTTAAGATCTGTCACTTCCTGTTGGCCTTTTTGGGCCTCAGTTTCCTAATCAATAAAATGGGAATTAAAATAGCAGCGGTCCATAGTGATGTTCTGGGCATCACTATGATGCTTAAAAGAGAATCTGTGCAAAGCATTTAGAACAGTTCCTAGCACAAATAACCCCCCAATAACTGTTAGATATTATAATTTTTATAATACTACTACTTAACAACATAAACAATTTGATTAAGTAAAATAATACGATTACACACACTTCTGAGGTATGTTTAAAGATTAGAAGTAACACTGTATTATCATTCTAAGATGTTCCTTTTCTCACATTTTAACAACTCTGACATTGGGATTCTCCTTGCAATTCATAATTTATCACAACTATAATTGGCAGCTCTAAATAATTCTTATTGACACATAAAATAATGGGCATCAAACAATCCACGTTAAGTAGAATATGGTGTATACAACAGGTCCAGAGCAGTTGGGCAGTTCTAATCATATGATTGGTGTTTAAGTACATTTTAGTTCTTAAAAGCACTATGGAATAAAGAGGGCTGAGATTAAAAAGCATAACAAATTTTTAAAACAAAATAATTCTTACTTTGATTTTCAAAAAAACTTTAAGCCAAAGGAAGAAACTCAGGGTTCAAATGAACAGACATGGCTCATTTTATTCGATACTTAGATTTATGTAATGCATGTAAATCAGGCATTCCCGATGATTAATATTAGTACATAAGACTGTTATATATTTTCAAAAGGGCAGTTAAAGTTTACCTTTTACTATTTTCTACCTCCAGAAATGCTTTTCTTTGAAAGGGGGGAGAAAAAGCTTCCATTGAGATCAAGTCCTAATACTCCAATTTTAAATCTCTCAGGCTTACTCAGGCTGGGCAGCTAAACATGAAGTTTTTAAGGACGGAAGAAACCTGAGCGATATAATATGTATAATAGCTATTCAGCTTGTGTTTGACGAATACATTGATTAAATGGACAAACATAGTTGAGAAGTGTAATATTTTTAAAGAAAACTCCTGTAAAGTAGAGCAACACTTTTTTTTTTTTTTCCCCAGAGAGTTTCGCTCTTGTTACCCAGGCTGGAGTGCAATGGCACGATCTCACCTGGCCGCAACCTCCGCCTCCTGGGTTCAGGCAATTCTCCTGCCTCAGCTTCCTTGAGTAGCTGGGATTACAGGCACGCGCCACCGTGCCCAGCTAATTTTTTGTATTTTTAGTAGAGACGGGGTTTCACCTTGTTGACCAGGATGGTCTCGATCTCTTGACCTCGTGATCCGCCCGCCTCGGCCTCCCAAAGTGCTGGGATTACAGGCGTGAGCCACCGCGCCCGGCCTGCAACACTTCTGCAATAGGAATAACCATTTATATGTGCTCCTGGCTCACGGAGAGGCCTGGGCCCCCGACCCTTCCAAGGTTCCCCCATCCGGGGTGCCATGGAGCCTGTGGGCACCAGAAAGCCCGGGTCCCCGACAGGACTGCTCACCCGCCTCCTTCGCCTGGCCATTACCTATTCTCATTGTCCCTCTCGTCCACGCCAGGGCCTCCGGGCACCAGGACGCGCTCCAGCCCAGGGACGTCACCCCGCCAGGCAGCTCTGTGGAGCTCGTCGAGATCTTTCGGGTCGACGCGGTACCGAGGCGGGGCGAAGATTTCCGCTTCACGCTTCCCTCTGCTGACCGAGCTGTCGCGCCGCCAGCTGGTGAGGGAGCCCGAGGGCCATTGGTCCTCAGGGCGCCCACCTCTAAATGTCCTCCTCATGGCGGAGACTGCCGCCTCCCGAGACCCCTCGGCCCCTCCCCGCCCCTCCCCGCTTTTCTCCACCCCCGGAGGCCAACAGTAGCGAGTTACTGCAGTGACCACAACCTCCCAGGAGGAAAGCCCGCGGTTTCCAATCGGTGAAAGCAGCACCGCCAAGCCAAGTAAGAACTGTCAAGCCAAGCGACCACCGCCAAGCCTCACTGGTAATGGCAAGGCACGTGGGTGACGCCAAGGCACGCGGATAACCGGCAAGCCCTCGCGTGTGACGTCACCGCACTTGCTCAGGCTCCCGTGACATCACTGCACCTGTGCACACAGGCCCCCGCCTCCGGTAGAAAACTCCTTGGCCTACAGATGGCGCTGCAGCTCCGGCGCCGGCCTGGGCTGACGGGTCCTTTCAGGTGGCAGCGTCCAGCCTGCCTGTCATCGGGGAGTGCCGCCTCACAGCGCCGCCGCGCACCTGCTCCGGCCTGGGCTGGCTGTTCCTTCCGGGTGGCGGCGTCCAGCCTGCCTGTCACCGGGCACTGCACTCCAGCCTGAGCAAGAGTAGGACTCTGTCTCAAAAAATAAAAGGCCGGGTGCAGTGGCTCATGCCTGTAATCCCAGCATTTTGGGAGGCCAAGGCGGGCGGATCACTTGAGGCCAGGAGTTTGAGACCAGCCTGGCCAATATGGTGAAACCCCACTCTACTAAAAATACAAAAATTAGCTGGGCGTGGTGGTAGGCACCTGTAATCCCAGCTACTCGAAAGCCTAAGGCAGGAGAATGGCTAGACCCAGGAGGCAGAGGCTGTAGTGAGCTGAGATGGCCCCACTGCACTCCAGCTTAGGTGACAGAGACTTGTCTCACCAACACGGAGAAATTGGAGGGGAGTGTGGCCCTAGCTGAGCAGGAGCTCCAGCAGGGGGCAGCAGAGAGCTGAGAATGTCCAGACCTGATTCCAGAACCAGTAGAGAGCTGGGTTGGGGCAACTTAGATCTGGTGTTGGGGGTGCTGTGGACAGAGGTGGTGAGGAAAGCAAGGGGCTACAGCCTTGGCCTTAAGACCAGTCCAGCGCTCCAGTGGCTGCTGAGATTCCTTCCTCTTCAGGAAGAGAGTGAGAGGATTCAGACCCTCACAGGCTTGGTAAAGACCAACCAAAACACCCATAGAGATTGCTTCTGGTGTTTCAGACTACTGATCATCAACTACAGAGCTCATGTCACCCCAGCATGATCTGGTAGGTAGTGGAGGGGGAGAGGTAGAGAAGTGAACACAGGCCCTGCAACTTCAAACTTGGTCAGCCCTGGTCAGTTTTACCCTACCCCTACCCCATCGGAGCTGCTAACAGGAAGAGCCTCTTTCTCTTGGTCACCATGACCACCAGCATTCCCTCACATTTGAGGAGAAGCTTTTGTTTAACCAGATTCAGTGGTTCATTTTAAATCAACTTCAAGTAAACTAAAGAGGGCATGGTCTGATAAACTCTGCCAGAGAAAGACAAGGAAGACAAGTGTGAGGTCGATCGGCTGACTATATTGACAAGATACTGATTGGTTACATGTTGAAGAAAACATACAATACAAAATACAGAAAAAGTTGGTTCCGTCCCCTCCCACTCCCCCCCTTACCCACCCACCCCCAAATACTCATCATCGTGATTTGGTCAGAACAGGACTCAGAGCCAGAGGTCGGGGTGACTGCGGGTGGAGGGGTTGTGAGCAATGGGTTTGTGGCTGTCACAATAATGCTGTGATAATGCTGTGCTCCCCCAGCAGGGAGACGGGGGCAGGGATGGAGCTGCAGCCTGATGACAGCCAGCTGAGGGAAGAGCTGCCACTCCCTTCCCAAGCCCCTTCCCAAGGTCCGCCCACCGCCCAAACCCAAGACCACTCCGAACAGGATGAGGATGTGGATGCTCTTGCTGGGGCCGCTGTTCCGCAGGAAGGAAAGTGTACCTGCTCTGACCCCACTGTCCCTGTATACAAGGGTGGGGGCGGGGGGGACAGGAGCACATGGCTACTCCCAGCAAGGGAAAGTGAGAGAACAGTAGAAAGGGGAGGAAGTGGGAAGAGCAGATCATATATATTAAAAAAGTGACTTAAGACTTAAAATTGAATTAGTATTTGTACAGAAAGGTGCAGGTGGAATACCTCACTCCAGCCTATGATCAAAATTATATGAAGAAATCATGGTGGACCCCTCCCCCGTGCCCCCCACCAGTGGTGGCCCGAGTCGTTAAGTGCGATTGGTTAGAGTGGATTCCAGTCGGGTCCTTCAGGCGGAGGAGGTGGGGGCAGCGGGCAGGCAAGGGGGGCTCAGTTGCTGCAGCACTGGCTCCGGCTGGCTGGGTTGCTCTCCTGGAGGTCCACACCTCGGTTTCGGCCTGGAGCACCAGCTGCATTCTGGGGCTCGTTCTTGGGAAGCTTCTTAGCTGTTTGGAAGTGGGGGAAAGTACATTTGTAGGGGGTACCCCAATAACTCTCCGAGTTCCAATGGAGCAGATTCTGGCCTTTACACCCCATCAGTGATAACTAACATATTGACGGCTTCTATGTGTCAGGTGCCTTCTGAGTGTTTTTAGGAAACTCCAGCAAAGAAAGGCAAAATAACTTGCCCCAAACCACAGAGCTAATGAGGAATACAGGCAGGATCTGCAACCCACGCAGGGTGATTCCAGAGCCAAATGAGCTAAAAACTCCCAGGAAGTGGGTAGGGGTAGTGACGGCAGGCTTGGAAGTGGGTGGTAGGCAACAGGGTCAGAGAGTGAAATGTTGAGACTCTGGCCCAGGCTTCAGGAACTTATGGGGTGAATAACTAACATCTACAACTGGGAGTCAGGTGAGGATGAAAACAATTTTATCAGAAGGTTAAAAGTGGTGAAGGGACCCTGCAGGCTCACTCCAGGACAGCAGACAAGCAATATGCCTTTGGTGTGGCAGAGAGGAGGGGAGAGAAGCAACTTACCTATTGCCATGAAAATTTCATTCACGTTCATGGCAGTCTTTGCTGATGTCTCCATAAACAGCAAACTATTGTCGTCTGCATAGGCTTGTGCTTCCTGATTTGGATGGAGGTGAGAAAGTAGGTGAGAGGAAACGGCAGGGGCCAGGGCCCAAGATAAAAACCTTCCCTGTTAGAGTGCCTCATCATAACAGAGATCAGCTGGACAAACGCACGGGTTTTCAGGCCTAAGGCTACCCTGATCAGGGTTCGCCTAGTCATGCACAGCACCTCTCAGCTCACAACCATGGGCAGATGTCTTACTCAGGTTTCCTTAGGTCCATCCTACCTTCCTGCCCTTCAAAATCCCTAGGCTAGGAAATACTTCTAGAAAATTATCCTACAAATGCACTTGCATGTTTGCACAAAAGCACACAAGTATGTGGATGTCTACTGCAGCACTGTTTTTCAGTCTTTTTGCAATTATTAGGGACTGGTAAAAAATAATCATATACAGTATGTATAGCACACTGCCATCCTGTAAAGAAAGGGATTAAAAACTGTGTGCATATTTCTGGAAGGACAAGAAACTTGGAAAATTACAGGAAGAAAAGTTGAGTATCTAGGGTTAGCAGAGACTAAAGCACATCTTTTTTTTTTGGAGACAGGATCTCACTGTGTTGCCCAGGCTGGAGTGCAGTGGCACAATCACTGCTCACTGCAGCCTCAACCTCCTGGCCTCCAGTGATCCTCCCCACCTCAGCCTCCTGAGTAGCACACCACCATGCCTGGCGAACTTTTGTATTTTTTGTAGACACGGGGTCTCACCACATTGCCCATGCTGGTCTTGAACTCCTAAAGTAATCCTTCTGCCTCAGCCTCCAGAGTGTTGGGATTACAGGTGTGAGCCACTGCACCTGGTGTTTTTTTGTTTTGTTTTGTTTTTTAAGGAGATGGGGCCTCGCTCTTGGCCATGCTGGAGTGCAACAGCACAATCACTGCAGCCTTAAACTCCTGGGCTTAAGCAATCCTCTTGCCTCAGCTTCCAGAGTAGCTGAGACTATAGGTGTGTGCCACCAAACCCAGCTAATTTTTATATCCTTTGTAGAGGCAGAGTCTTACTATGTCACCTAGGCTGGTCTCGAACTCGTGGCCTCAAGTGATCCTGCTACTTCAGTCTCCCAAGGCACTGGGATTATAGACAGGAGCCATGATGCCCATTAGGCCCATGCTTGAGACATGACAGGACAATAGATGGAAGCTTCCCTGTTGCCTCCTAGCACGGCCCTTCCCAAAAACCCTGAGCAACCTGGGTGAGGCCAGGGGGAGCTGCTTCCTCCACTCGTTCCCCAAGTCCATCATCTCCCCACCTGGAATTCCACGGCTCTCTTGCTGGCCAGGTCTGCCTTGTTACCCGCAAGTGCAATGACGATGTTGGGGCTGGCCTGCCTCTGTAGCTCCTTCACCCAGTTCTTGGCCCGTGCAAATGTATCCTGAGAAGATGAGGACAGAATGTCAAAGGGACAGAGAAGGCATTCAGCCCAAGGCCACCCACTAGAGACTTGTAAGCTGGCATAACCAAATTAAGACATTGCCACCTAAAGATTCTGGCACAATGTTCCCAAATAGGAAATCTGTCAACCCTCCAGCCAGCAACAGAGGGTTAAGAGGCCTGAAATCTGGGCTTTGATAACCCAATCCCTGGGACTTTGAGAAGATGAAGGGCAGAGGAAGAAGCAATGGGAAATGTTTACTGTGTTGGTGATGTCATAGACCACGATGGCAGCCTGGGCCCCCCGATAGTACATGGGGGCCAGGCTGTGATACCGCTCCTGTCCAGCTGTGTCCCAGATCTCAAACTTGACTGTTGTGTCGTCCAGGCAGACGGTCTGTGTGAGGAAGGCCGCTGAAAGACAGAAGGAGCGTCCACGGGCAAGAGTGAGTTAGAAGCCACCCACACATTCCCACGGTTGCTTCTAGGTCCTGGCACTCAGAAGCCCACCACTGAGATGGGCACAGAGAACCCCCAACCCAGGAGCCAAAGCAGGCCCGAGCAGGCTGGTGGAGTTTAGATTTTTATGTACGTGTCTGGGGTATGGGGTCTGCACAGGCTTTATAGACCCAGCCCAGGCAAGGGCAGAAGAAGGGATGCCTGCGTGCATTGAGCCGTCTCAGGAGCACTCTCTGAAGAGGAATGCAGCAGGGGCAGGAGAGGAGATGCCCAGGGGAAGCCTGACTCCAAGCCCAGAAGGGTGAGTGCCCTCAGACCTCCTCCTCCTGCCACCGGAGAACAGACCAGCTGGGAACCTCTCCACCCCTCAGTTTGCTCCAGCCTAGGGGTGTCGATGACCTTGGGTTTCCTGAGGACGTTCTCACACACTTAGCTATGCCGGGGAAGTACACATTATTCCACTGCCAGGCTGAGGCTGGGTGGCCAGCTTCCCAACCACCCCTGCCACCTCCAGGCACTCCAGCTAGACACCGCCCCCAGCTCTGACCCAGACCCGTTCCTGTATGGCCACCCTGTGACTTGACCTTCAGGGAACATGGTGACTCCTTCTTAGACAGGGGAATGTGGGGTGGTTGTACACATACTTCAAAGGAGGAGTCCCAGAGCTGGGACAGACAGTGAAAGGCCCCTTTGCCCCTGGACCCAGCAGAGGACCCCAGATAGCTATGTGTAGAAGGCTGCTTTCCTGGTCTGCCCTCCCCCAGCTCAGCTCACTGAGGGACCTGGGACACTGCCTTACTTCCTCTCTCCAGCTCCTGACCCAAGTGCTGAGGAGGCAGCGGGGAGATTGCTGACACAGCCCATTTGTTTCCAGCTGCCTGGAAACCTCCTACCAACCAAAAGAGTAGAGAACAGATGACTCAAGGCCCACGCTGGTCCCAGCTTCTTGAAGTGTGTGCTAGCCATGAAGGCAAGAGGCTGAGGCCAGACTCTCACTCACATCCTAAATGCTGACCACTGGAGAATCAACAACAGGCTATGAGCTCCAGAAAGGAGAAAGTCAGCTTCGGAAACGCCCATCTATCACCAGCTCTGACTTACCAGGCCATTCCTCCTGGAAGCAGGAGAGGCCAGGGCACATGGCCCACCCATTACAGTAAGAAGGGGCCTGAGAGGTCCAGAGCCAGTCTCTCCCTCCCTGAGGCTGGGGCAGTGGAAGGGCCTCAGTCAAGGGCACACAAAATCAAGAAGAGGCAGAAACAGGATGGGAAGTTAGCTTTCCACTCCAAGCTAATGCTTACTCGCCATGCTTTCGGGCACTCTGGCGTGGAGACCAGCTGCTGGACTCGATTCCAGGGCCCAGGTAAGGAAGAAGGCTGCCACCACAGATGCAGGTAGTCTCCAATGCAGGCAGGCAGCTTCCCATCTCCTCAAGGTCAAAGCGTTTCTTTGGCAACCTTGAGGCCCCTCCCCGACACCCTTGTCCCCACTCACCTCCGATTGTGCTCTCTTGGTACTCGTGAAACTGTCCCTTGACGAAGCGGAGGACAAGGCTGGATTTGCCCACCGCAGACTCCCCCAGCAGAACCAGCTTGAACTGACAGATCTTGTTTCCAGAGGCTGGCCCATTGGGTCGTGCTGTGCCTCCCCGACCCGCCATTGCCCGTCTAGCTGTAGTGGTCCAGAGAGCGGGGCGGGACCGGTGCTATGCAAAGAGGCACTTAGTGGGGAGGGGGACCTCCAACTGTAAGGGAGAAATGAGAAGGACTGGGTTAGTTCAGAGGCCGTCACCCAGTGTGTCCTTAAATTACAGGTCTTTCTCTCTGGCCTCACTGAAGACTTAGCTGACGGCTTCCCCTCATCTCACCTGTCTGCCCTCACTGCTAGAGGTCAGGAGGCCGCACTGGGCTATATTGGCTGTCTACCAGCTCTACCACCATTTAAGCCATAAAGAGGAGAATGGTCTGCCAATGTCAGGCTCATGGTTCTGAGCAAACATACTGACTTCTGGATCCCAAATATGTACATTCACCTACAAATAAACGCACAGGCGATGAATGAATGTATGCCAGCCTGGTGACAGTTCAGTCAACAGGCTTTTGGGGCAAAATTTAAAAAAAAAAAATGCTCAGGAAGATACCACGATTTAGGTCAACAATGAACCTGGAGTCTGAGAGCCAGGACCAAGTAGTGAGGCAAACAGGGGCCCAGGGGATCGTGGTAGAAAGCTCCTCAGAGAAGGTGCTAGGCCAACCTCGTGGGCATTCAGGGACCAGGGCCTGGCCAGCACAAGATGTTATTAACATAGCCATTTTTCTCCTGCCACCTTCAGAAGGACTGACCAACCTTCTGTTTAAGGCTGGATTGTGTGCCTCTGTGCACCAGAATCAAAGCGATGCTTCATTCTCTCACCCTCAGCCTCCTTCCTCAGTTCTCTCATTTTTTTTTTTTTTTTTTTTTTTTTTTTTTGAGACAGAGTTTCGCTCTTGTTACCTAGGCTGGAGTGCAATGGCGCGATCTCGGCTCACCACAACCTCCACCTCCTGGGTTCAGGCAATTCTCCTGCCTCAGCCTGCCGAGTAGCTGGGATTACAGGCATGTACCACCATGCCCAGCTAATTTTTTTGTATTTTTAGTAGAGACGGGGTTTCATTTTGTTGACCAGGATCGTCTCTATCTCTTGACCTCGTGATCCATCCACCTTGGCCTCCCAAAGTGCTGGGATTACAGGTGTGAGCCACCATGCCCAGCCAGTTCTCTCATTTTTGATGGCCCAGAAGTCTCATAGCCATTGAGAAACAAAACACACACAGAAACCACACACACCCAAGTCAGAGCTCTGCTGCAGTCAGCACAGCTACCAACTTTCCCTTTTTCAATGGAGACCTCAGTTCCATTCTCTACTTGCAGAGATGGGCGATGAAGAGAAAGAAGAGGCAGGAGGTGTGGGAGGGCAGAGGCCAAGTCCTGTACCCACAACAGCTGGTGTTCCAGCCCCGACATCTGAATCACTTGGTTGGTGACAGCTTCAGAAGCTCAAGTTTTTGGTTTCTTTCGGTAAGTTTTGGAATTGCAAAGACACATGAGGAGCCTACCTCTAGAAGACTCTAGAAGATATAAGTGTATGTCTTCATCAGACATACATATCTGACATCAATAGACATCAGGATATATATACAGAATGTTTTACAAACAGGTACTGTGAGTAGGTATTAAGTACTGAACGCTGTTCAGCATTTGAACCGGGTTGGAAAGAAAACGTTTTTATTAGGCTTCCCTTTCTGCATAATGGAGTCTAAGATCCCAGGGAGAGCCCTGATCTGCCCCTAAGCAAGGGAAGTGCATTCCCTCGCAGTCCAGGGACAGCAATATGGATGAAGAGGAGGTGGCTGTGGGAAGCAAATGGTCCCCACTCATGCAAGAAGCTGACAGCAAAGGGCTTGCTTTGTTCAACCTCAAATCGTTTTCCACATCCAAGTTCTCCCAGCAACTCACTTAAAAAGTGAGCGTCAGGAAGAATGATTCACTAGCCAGAAACAACAGTTTCCTTTCTGGACAGCACCAAAGGAAAAGAGGTTTGAAATGGGGCCCACCTCTTCCCCAAAAGTACAAGGAAGGAAGTACGGGGTGGTGGGTCTCAATTAGCAACCAGAAATACCATGTAAATATTTCAAAGTTATGCCACTTCAATATCTCACAGTTTAAGATGCTTTCTCATTTCACCCCAGTCAATGAAGAGGCAATGCTTTCTGCTTAATTGATGCCTTCATCACAGTGCCTGTGTGCATACTAGGAACTCGAAGAGTGATGACTGGAGGAAATATTTTTTTTTTTTTTTAAAGAAAGAGGAGGCCAGGCGTGGTGGCTCACGCCTGTTAATTCCAGCACTTTGGGAGGCCAAGGCGGACAGATCATGAGGTCAAGAGATTGAGACCATCTTGACAAACATGGTGAAACCCCGTCTCCACTAAAAAATACAAAAATTAGCTGGGCGTGATGGCATGTGCCTGTAGTCCCAGCTACTAGGGATGCTGAGGCAGGAGCATTGCTTGAACCCAGGAGGCAGAGATTGCAGTGAGCTGAGACTGTGCCACTGTACTCCAGCCTGGCGCCTGGCGACAGACCAAGACTCTGTCTCAAAAAAAAAAAGAAAGAAAAGAAAAAAGAAACAGGGTCTCATTGTGTTGCTCGGACTGGAGTACAGTGTTGTGATCACAGCTCACTGGAGACCTCCAAGATCCTACTGCTTCAGCCTCCCAA
Source organism: Callithrix jacchus (assembly GCF_049354715.1). Classification (NCBI taxonomy): domain Eukaryota; kingdom Metazoa; phylum Chordata; class Mammalia; order Primates; family Cebidae; genus Callithrix; species Callithrix jacchus. Next base: position 121,554,690 of record NC_133506.1, read on the forward strand.
CAGGCACACAGCACCACACACAGCTAATTATTTATTATTTATTTATTTTGGCAGAGACAGAGTCTCACTGTGTTGCCCAGGCTGGTCTCCAACTCCTGGCCTCAAGCAGCCCTCCCACCTCAGCTTCCCAATTGCACAACCATTATCTCGTTTAAGCTTTATGACAACCCCCATTTTTCAGAGAGATAATTTAACATTCATACATTAAATGTCCTGCTCATGGTCACCCAGCATACAGGTGACAGAACCCCCCCCAGCCCCACCACGGACACGATGCCATCTTCCCTGCTATGGAAGAATAATGGAAGCAGGGCCAGGCAAATGAGGCTCTCTGTGGTGGCAGCGTTGCTGGCCTGGCAAGGTCTGGCTCTAGCAATGGTCACAGTAATCTTGCAGTTTCTGAGTGCCCTCAACAACGGGAGGAGCCACCCAGAGCCAGGCAGGGCAACAGCAACAGAGGGAAACCACAGTGGAATTACAAGTTGGTTATACCATGAATCCACGTGACACAGAGTCTTGGCTGAGCAACAGTGTGTGGCTGGGGCACTAGAGGAGGAAGTATGAATGAACTGGGAGATGGTAAAAGAAAACCAAGTATCTGATTCCAAAAAACCAAAGCAGCTGGTGCTGAGGAGGGTACTGGGCTGGGAAGTAACCACCACCTACAAGTCGAGAAAAATGGAGGTAACAAATCTAAGTCTTGTCACTACCAAACCACAGGGATAGAGAGACAGAATGTGACTTTTTTTTTTTTGACGGAGTTTTGCTCTTGTCACCCAGGCTAGAGTGCAGTGGCGTGATCTCAGCTCACCGCAGCCTCCGCCTCCGCCTCCGCCTCCTGGGTTCAGGCAATTCTCCTGCCTCTCAGCCTCCTGAGTAGCTGGGATTACAGGCACGCACCACCATGCCCAGATAATTTTTTGTATTTTTAGTAGAGACAATGTTTCACCATGTTGACCAGGATGGTCTCGATCTCTTGACCTCGTAATCCACCCACCTCGGCCTCCCAAAGTGCTAGGATTACAGGCGTGAGCCACCACGCCCGGCCAGAATGTGACTTTTAAAAACAAGCCAGAAGGGAAGACAAACAACTCTCCAGCAGCAGTTCTCAGCGGTGTCTGTACATTGAAGTCATCTGTGCAGCCAGCCCCTCAAGATTCCCATGAAGGTTTGGAGCAGGGCCCAGCATCTGCAGGTGCCACTGAAGCACAGCGAGGGCTAGAGCATCTGGCATGGAGTGGGCACAGGCACTGGCTTTGGGCATCACAGGTGTGACTGTCTCCTGCCACTTCTGAATCCCCTTGTAGAAGCCACCTGAGCTAAGCCTGTGTTCTCATCACTAATACGGGGCACATGGGGTGAACGCAGTGTTAGCCAGGTGTCTCACACACAGCATTTTGAGTAAACAGTAGCTAAGAGTACTGACATGGTTATTTATAACATTTTCTCCAAGACTGTTGGTGAACAGACCCTGGCCACTCCAATGAACTAAAACAGGCTCTCCCTGGCATAAACTAGCTACTGACATGTTCTGCCTGGTCACTGGTCCTGCCTTCCAGAGATACCTGAGCAGGCACACACAGCACTTTTTATGGTCTGTTCCCTCGTGGTTTGATCACATGAACAGTGGTGCCCAACCTTTCCAGACAATAAATCCCAAGGAAGCCAATTTGCTATGAGGCGCACACGGAGGCATGAGGGTGCCTAAGCCAGGTGAAGGCCAGACCGAGGGCCCCAAGAAGCATTATACCCTCTCCTCCCAAGCCTGGGAAACTGAAGACATGGCAAGTAGTAAAGGTGGATTCATTCACTGAGCTGCCCTGCCTCCCAGGGATGGGTGTCTTACTGGGAATCTTTCCTCTTGAACCCCTGGCAAAAATTATCCACTTGTGCCGTCAGGTAATGGAATTACAACCAAAACTGGCAGTTTTCAAAGTCTTCTTTGAGACAAAAATCGAATTCTCCATAAGAGCTCAAGTTATAGTGAAAGTTGATTTTTTTTTTTTAATTTGCTGGGCATGGTGGCACACGCCTGTAATCCTAACTACTCAGGAGACTGAGGCACAAGAATTGCTTGAACCCGGGAGGCAAAGGGTGCAGTGAGCCAAGCTCCACCCTGGAGCAACAGAGTAAGACTATGCCTCAAAAAAAAAAAAGAAAAAAAAATTAATTTTTTTTCACGAGTACAATGGCAGTGCTGGAGCTTCAGATCTAGGGAGAAAGATTCTCCTTGTCATGACCCACCATCCAAATAAGAACCCTGGCTGGTTCAGAGGCCACGAAGAACAAGCACCAGTCCCAACCTCATGTCTTCTGCAAAAAAGGTGAGAGAATATATGAGGACTTAGAGTCACACTATTTTCCTATTAATACAATGCATAAGAAAGTGCAGAGAGATCTAAGCTTCTCAACACCCCAGCCCTATGCAAAGGCACTTCTGGGCCAAGGGTGGGGAAGAAAGAGAAAGAAAAATGGGACACTGCTCTTCTCTGCTCCGGGGCTCCCTCTGCTCTGGACACTACAGGTCAGTGGGTCTCAAACTCTTTTTGTTTTCTTAAGACTTTTTTTTTCTTTTTGAGACAGAATCTTGCTCTGTCACCCAGGCTGGAGTACAGTGGTGCAATCTCAACTCACTGCAACCTCCACCACCCAGGCTCAACCGATTCTAATGCCTCAGCCTCCAGGAATAGCTGAAACTGTAGGCATATACCACCACACCTGCCTAAGTATTTTTTGTGTTTTTAGTAGAGACGGGGTTTCAAAGTTGGCCAGGCTGGTATCAAACTCCTGGCCTCAAGTGATCTGCCTGCCTAGGCCTCCCAAAGTGCTGCGATTACAGGCATGAGTCACTGTACCTGGCCTTTTTTTTTTTTTTTTTTTTTTGAGATAGAGTCTCACTGTTGCCCAGGGTAGAGCAGAGGTGCAATTACAGTTCACTGCAGCCTGGACTCCCAGGCTCAAGCAAGCCTTCCACCTCAACCTCGAAAGTTGTTTCTCACCAGAGTCACTCTGAGGTATTTAGACAATACCCTGACCAACAGAATTAGAATTTCTACAGATGGAGTCCAGAAATCAATATTTTAAAAATAAGTTCCCAAAGTGATTTTAAGCAGTTGATTGAAACACCAGAGCTACGGTTGATATAGGAAGGAGGGAGAAATTCAAGAGACAGAAAGGCACCCCCAATCAGTGCTGTGCACAACTAAGTGCGCAAGTAAGTCCACAAATGTGGGAGGGTCTTGACTTCAGCTTCACTCAGCAACTGGAGCCTTCTCCAAGACACCAGATGCTGCTGCAATTCCTCCTGCTAGCCTCCCTTAGAAATTTTCACCTTTCCTCTAATCCACGAAGTCACCCACGTCATATTTTTTGTCCTTCCTGGTGGAAGGGTGAGCAATTCCAGCTGATGAGTGTCTCTTGTGCTTCCTGTTTGCTTTAGAGACTTCCTCTAGCTGAGTGTCCTGGCACAGCCTGGAGAGCGAGCTGATTAGGGAAACCAAGCACACTGTTGACCAGGGGCGGGGTAGGTAGAGACTTGCTCACTCAAGATTAACAGAGTAGCCTGAAAACCAAGTGACCCCTCGCAGGGCCCCCTGGAGGTGATTCTGACCAGCGACTCTTAGCTACATTTTACTCCAGAAAAAGGCATTCCTAAGTATTTAAAACTAGAGTCCAGCCACCCCACCCCCGCCCCCGCCAAAAAAAAAGCCCATGGAAAGGAGTTGTTAAAGAAAAGGGAGCAAGGAACACAGAAGGAGAGGTAATTTGGTTCAAAGGCTAAAGTGAAAGACATTTGTTTTAAAAGCCAACTATCTGGCCACAGTGGCTCATGCCTGTAATCCCAGCACTTTGAGAGGCAGACCAGCCTGGCCAATATGGTGAAACCCTGTCTCTACTAAAAATACAAACATTAGGCAGGCGTGGTGGTACACACCTGTAGTCCCAGCTACTCAGGAGGCTGAGGCAGAAGAATCACTTGAACCTAGGAGGCGGAGGTTGCAGTGAACCAAGATGGAGCCATTGCACTCCAGCCTTGGTGAGAGAGTGACTCTGTCTCCAAAAAAAATAAATAAAATTAAAAAGCCAACTGGAGCCAAGGTTTTGCAAATGCTTCCCAGGCTCCAATTAGTTGGGGAGATGATTTACCCATAGGCTCAAGAACACAGCTCTTCCTCAAAGGGGAAAATCACTACTGGCACACAGAAACAGAGGACAGACTCACAGCACGACTATCCAGGCTTCTAGCCAGCTGCAGACCCAGAGAAAAGAAACCTGAAGCAACACCAGCCATAAGCCACACGAGGTACACCTTCCCCAGCATGGCCAGCAGGTTAGGACTTGGGAGGCTGAGCTGGGTTTGGTTTAAGCCAGGCTCCACCATTTATTAGCTGTGTGACCTTGGCCAAGTCACACAAGTGATCATCATCAGATTCAGTTCCTTATCTAAAAATTGGCATTCCTTAATGCTAATATCACAGGGTAGTTCACATCAAGTGAAACAATGCACCACAGTACCAGGCTGAAGGTAAGCTTCCATGTGGCAGGTTTTTTACCCTAGAGGCTACAATTGGCAGTCAGAGCCCAAAAGGGCCTTAAAGACTCCATCCTACTGTTGACAATTACAGAGAAAAAAAGGTGAGGGGAAGTGACCTGCCTAGGATCACAGAACCAGCTGGTGGCAGAGCCCAAGCCTGCCCAAGACTCATAATTCAAGCAAGGCTCTCTTATCAGAGATAGCAAGAAAAACCCCAGAATGTTAACAATGGCATTATATTAGCCTGTTACTAAAAAATTAAAAAGGGACTGTGACCCTCTATGCGTGCTTTAATAAAATGTGGCTTTTCAGCTACGGAAAAATGAGTTTCTATCAAACTAAAAAAAGCACACTGCTGGATGGAAGAGTTTTATATCTTGATTTGAGAGGTAAATACATGAGTGCAAACAAATGTAAAAACCACTGAGCTGTATTTATAATTTGTAAACTATTATATGCAAGTCACATGTCAATAAAAAGGTAAAAAATGCTCACGTCTGTAATCCCAGCACTTTGGGAGGCCGAGGCAGGTGGATCATGAGGTCAAGAGATCGAGACCATCCTCGTCAACAAGGTGAAACCCCGTCTCTACTAAAAATACAAAAATTAGCTGGGCATGGTGGCGCGTGCCTGTAATCCCAGCTACTCAGGAGGCTGAGGCAGGAGAATTGCCTGAACCCAGGAGGCAGAGGTTGTGGTGAACCGAGATCGCGCCATTGCACTCCAGCCTGAGTAACAAGAGCGAAACTCCGTCTCAAAAAAAAGAAGGTAAAAAATGCTGCTAGCATAGAATTTTGCATATAATCATGAAAAGTTAAAGCTTGGAAATGATATGAATGCAATCTAGCTCCTCTGTACATAAAATATTTTCTGCCTCTTTAGTATAAAAAAATATTAAAGACAATCAAAAAGATGACACCTGAATTGGAAAAGACCAAAGGGGAACAAAGACACCCAAATGTTACACACAAACAATGTGCAAGGTTGGGATTCCTCATAAAAAGGGAGATTCCTGCATCTATATTAAGGATATATCTGCTGTTTGGGCTTGACTGTGGGCTAAAGAATTTTCAAGTGGTTTAAAGCTTCACGATGGCCAGGCGTGGTGGCTCACGCCTATAATCCCAGCACTTTGGGAGGCCGAGGCAGGTGGATCACGAGGTCAAGAGATCGAGACCATCCTCGTCAACAAGGTGAAACCCCGTCTCTACTAAAAATACAAAAATTAGCTGGGCATGGTGGTGCGTGCCTGTAGTCCCAGCTACTCGGGAGGCTGAGGCAGAATTGCTTGAACCCAGGAGGCAGAGGTTGCAATGAGCCAAGATCGCGCCATTGCACTCCAGTCTGGGTAACAAGAGCGAAACTCTGACTCAAAAAAAAAAAGCTTCATGATAATAAAGAGAAGCTGATATTTATGTCTTTTCAATGGCGAGAAAGAGGTTATAAAAGTATGATATTCTGCACTCCCCAACCAGTCCAGAGTATATCTGCAGAGGAAAGGGGGGTTTAGGGGTTGGGGGATGGAATCAAAGAGAGCGGTGTCCTCTGTGTGACAGGACTATGGAACTGCTACACACAGAGCCTGTGTCTCACCTAAGAGTCTAACGGGGAAGCTTGGCCCTGGCCCTGGAAGCCAGAAGCTTAACAGCCCAGTGTGAGATCTAGCCGAATTCTGATCAGGGGTTTTGGAACAGGGTGGGCTCCACCTCCCACCTTTAGAAGGTCCAGCTCTTAAACCTAGGGGACTTGGGAGAGGCAGCAGTAGTGAGGAAGGTGCTGCCCCTCCATAGCCACAGGAAGATGACCCTTTTTCCAGGGGAAAGGGAAGTAAATAATCCCAGAGGGGCACTCAAGGTGAGCTGGGTCCCCTTCCATGGGGAAAGCACTCCCACCTTCCTTAACTGGGATTGGTTTCATTTCATTCTTTTCTCAATAAGACTTGTGGGGCTTAGTACCTAGACTTCCACATGACAATCAGGCCTGGATGGGGTCCACCAGAGCCCCAAGTGCAGCCACCAACTCCACCAACGCCTGCAAAAGGGGCCAGTGTGCAGAGGCACCAAGAGACTTAAAGCTTGGATATGCATTACCAAGTGGTCTTTAATAAACGCTGTGCAGGCCAAACCCGGAAATTTGCCAGAGTCAGCCAGGACAGAGCACAGCTGGCTCCCGCAGCCCTTTCCCTTGTGTGGGAAGTCTTGTATCACTCGGGACAGATGCCAAGCTCAGTCAGGAGGAAGACACCCCTGAGGGATAGACCCTTAGCTTTCCAGGACTCTTCCCCAGAAGAACACCATGAAATCCTTTCCTGATTCCTGAGCTGTCTTCTCAGCTCTCAATGACAGATGGGTTATCTAGGAGGCTCAGAGAAGGGCAGTCAGGGCTGGATGGAAACCTCCCGTATCCACTCCCTCTTTTTTTTCTGAGACAGTTTCGCTCGTTACCCAGGCTGGAGTGCAATGGCGCAATCTCAGCTCACCGCAACCTCCGCCTCCTGGGTTCAAGCAATTCTCCTGCCTCAGCCTCCTGAGTAGCTGGGATTACAGGCACGTGCTACCATGCCCAGCTAATTTTTTGTATTTTTAGTAGAAGCGGGGTTTCACCATGTTGACCAGGATGGTCTCGATCTCTTGATCTCGGGATCCGCTCGCCTCGGCCTCCCAAAGTGCTGGGATTACAGGCATGAGCCAAGGCGCCCGGCCCTACACTCCCTCTTTTTACACCCACAGGGAGGAAGACTACTGGAGTGGGAGGACATCTCCATGTATTTGCTGGCACAGCTTGGTCAGTGTGCTCAGCCAGTGCTGTCCACAGAAGGGCCACAGGCTTCACGGGCAGCTCAATGAATCTCAGTCATTGGCCCTGCTGGCCGACAGAGGAGAAGGGTAGCAAGGAAGGCCCACAAACAGGGCCCTGGCTGCAGCTGCACCAGGCAAGGCTCTCGTCCAGCCTGCCGATTCCAAAAGGCACCGGGGGCCAGGGGGAGCCCAGGCCCTAACACTGACACTCCACTCCTGAGAGACTGTTCTCCCTAGCCCGGCGTGGTGGCACATGCCTGTAATCCCACCGATTTGGGAGGCTGAGGCAGGAGAATGGCTTGAACCTGGGGCGGAGGTTGCAGTGAGGCGAGATTGTGCCGCTGCACCCCAGCCTGGGCAACAGAGCCAGACTCCGCCTCTTAAAAAAAAGGAAACTGTTCTCCCTAAGAGGGCCTGGTCTCTAACTCAGCACTTCAGTTAGCAAGGCTGTGGCACACTCTCTACCCCGTCTAGGGCTACTCTCTCAGAAACCTCAAGCAAACGCTTAACTTGGGATCTTTCACCAGCCCAAATCCACACACATGTCCCAGCCACAGGGCTTGGTGGGGAGGGCAACATAGCTGTATGGTGGTAGCTCACACGCCACTAGTCAGTTCTTCACCTGCCAATGCCAGGCAGGATGCTAGGAAGAGTGCCATCCAGGACAAAGGTTCTTCCTGGCCCCAGCCTCCCTGGCACTGTCCTGGAATGGGGCATGAGTCAAATGGAAGCCAGTCAGGATAGATGGAGGATTCCTGTTGAGCTGCAGTCCTCACAACTATCCTGTATTTGGTTTCCTCAGGGAGTTACTATTTACCTAGGACATTTCTCACTGGAATCTCATCAATGTAGGGCCTGTCTTCCCCTCTGCCTCAAAAGGGGCCCTGAAGGGGTCAGAAGTATCAGCCAGGACAGCTGCCACTTCCACTGCTGCCCTAGGCCCAGAAAGACTCCAAAAACCTTGGTTGAAAGTTAGGATCAGAAGCAGCACCTGTTCATCTAGCCACTCACATCAAGGGACACCTCTCCCAAACCCTTCCTGTCCTTAGAAATAACAGAAAACAAAAGAAAGTCAGTTTAAATCACCACCCTCTTTGTTTTGCCTTTCGCTCCTAAACAAAGAGCAGAGGTCATGATTGAGAGGAAAGCAGGAGAAAGGAGAATCAGTAAGCCAAATGCCTTCTGTTCAGACACCACATGCAGTGTGGTCAGAGGCTGTGCAACCAACACGAAAAAGTCAGTCCTCAGTGGGAGATCTGAGAGACGACGGCTATTCGCAGAAGCCTGAGCACCAAAGAACAGTATTTTAGATGGTGTTCTTTTTTGAGAGGGAGTCTCACTCTGTAGCCCAGGCTGGAGTGCAGTGGCGCGATCTCGGCTCACTGCAACCTCTGCCTCCCCATCCCGGTTCAAGCAATTCTCCTACCTCAGCCTCCCAGGGTAGCTGGGATTACAGGCACGAGCCACCATGCCCAGCTAATTTTTGTATTTTTTTAGTAGAGACGGGGTTTCACCATGTTGGCCAGTCTTGTCTTGAACTCCTGACCTCGTGATCCACCCACCTCGGCCTCCCAAAGGGCTGTGATTACAGGCGTGAGCCACTACACCCAGCCCCAGTGTTTTTCTTTATATATATATGTTTTTTTTTTTTTGAGGCAGAGTCTCACTTTATCGCCTAGGTTGGAATACAGCGGTGTGATCTCGGCTCACCGAAACCTCCGCCTCCTGGGTTCAAGCGATTCTCCTGCGTCAGCCTTCTGAGTAGCTAGGATTATAGGTGCGCATTTATTGGGTTTCCTTTGTGTTGACAGCACATACCAAGCCTGGCTTGTATTTCTGTATTTTTAGTAGAGATGAGGTTTTGCCATGTTGGTCAGGCTGGTCTCGAACTTCTGACCTTAGGTGATCCGCCTGCCTCAGCCTCCCAAAGTGCTGGGATTAAAGGCATGAGCCACCATGCCTGGCTCTTTTTCTATATACATGTTTGAGACAGGGTCTTGCTGTGCTGCCCAAGTTGGTGTGTAGTGGTGCAATCATGGCTTACTGCTACTTTGACTTCCTGGACTTATGCAATCCTCCTACCTCAGCCTCCCGAGTAGCTAGGACTACAGGTGCATACCACCATGCCCAGCTAGCTACTTGGGAGGCTGAGGCAGGAGAATTGCTTGAACCCAGAAGGTGGAGGTTGCAGTGAGCTGAGATTGCACCACTGCACTACAGCCTGGCGCCTGGTGACAGAGTGAGACTTTGCCTCAAAAAAAAAAAAATTTTTTTTTTTTTCTATTTTTTTAATAGAGATGGGGTTTCGCCATGTTACCCAGGCTGGCCTCAGACTCCTGGGCTCAAGTGATTCACCTGCCTCAGCCTCCCAAATTGCAGCAATTACAGGCATGAGCCACTGTGTCCAGCATCTTTCTATTTTTTGAGACGGAGTCTTGCACTGTCGCCTGGGCTGGAGTGCAATGGTGTGATCTTGGCTCACTGCAACTTTGGCCTACCCGCTATTCTCCTGCCTCAGCCTCCTGAGCAGCTGGGATTACAGGCGCACACTACCACACCAGCTAATTTTTTGTATTTTTAGTACAGCTGGGTTTTATGTTGGCCAGACTGGTCTCGAACTCTCAACCTCATGAGCAACCTGCCTTGGCCTCCCAAAGTAGGGATTACAGCCGTGAGCCGCCGCACTGGGCTCTTTCTTAATCTTTGCTGAACCAACTGTAGAGAGGTGACCAGTGAAGAAATTAAGCAATGAACAGGTCTAAACAAGATTCAGTGAGTGAATCACACTTCTGCTTCCATGGCCCCAAATGTTCCTAAGACTAGTTTAGGTGGCAAGGGGCTGAGAACTGCGGAGACTGAGGGTTGGGAGTGAGAAAGTAAGGGAAATTAAGGGGACTGTTGCTAATGAAAAGGACCATATGACAAAATTCTACAGGGTTGGACGATGGGTTTCCTTTGTGTTGACAGCACATAGCAAGCCAGACACACAGTAGGTGAGCACAGAAACGGTGAACTGCACAAGTGAGAGGTACATACAGCCTGCTTACACTTGGCAAGTGAATGGAGGGAGTGAGGGCTTAAACATGCATCCATCTGCCAGACGGCTCAGATCCCCAACAGAGCCACAGCCCAGCTGAGGAGCTGCCTCACTTCCCCAGGGAGGATTTCCTTGGTTCCTACTGCACAGGGCTTGAGAGCTCAAGTGCGGGAGTCAGACAAACTTCAGCTCAAGTTCACTTACTAGGGTGGCCTGGTGTTGTCACTGATCCCATTTCCTCATGCGTAAAATGGAGAGACCAGGACCACCCATCTCCAGGGCTGCCAGGAAGATGATGCATGTGAGACTGTTAGCAAAGGGGTCGGCATGGGGGAGCATTCTGTACATGTTCTGTGGAAGGGAAGCCCTGGCCCCTTCACTTCCCTGTAAAGGAGGCAGAGTCCTCACTTCATCTATTCAGACAACATTCATGCATTCCTCTTACCTCCAGTTTCCCCGGACTCCATTCTTCAGCACCTCTCATTTGGAGAGAATGCTAAAGAGGATACCTTTCCCCAGCTTCCTAGAGGATAATCAATCTCTGTCAACAAGCCTAACCTTGTATCCTCTGAGATTGGCTCCCAAAACCACAAAAATGGAGGGGAGAAACCATCACCATTCAATAAATCTGCATGGGGCTGAAGCCCCAACTAGGTAAACCATAACCTCTTAAAATTAAAAAAAAAAAAAAAAAGCCCCATAACACAAAGCATCTTGTGTTTTGTTTTGTTTTGTTTTTTGTGGGATAGGGTTTCATCACGTTGCCCAGGCTGGTCTCAAACTCCTGGGCTCAAGCAATCGCCCCGGCCTTGGCCTCCCAAAGTGCTGAGATTACGGGCATGAGCCACTGCGCCTGGCCCACAAAGCATCTTAAAGCCCAAATGCCCTTCCTTCCATCTCAAAGCCTCTTTCAGGAAAGGGAAGAAGCAGTTCAGTTGTGGAGAGGGGGAGGGGACAGAATAGAGCAGCTAACAAAGAAACCAGAGTTCCTTTTAAAAACCGGGCTGCAAATGCTAGAGGTTTGGAAATTGGCGTCATTCATCACCAGTCTGAGCAGCTCAGAGAGCAATTTGATGACTAGGAGAGCAGCCAGGGTTAGGGAGGCCACCCACGCCCTCCTCCACGCCTGGGATGCTTCTGACAGCCACCTGAAGGGGACACACATGGCGCTATGAATAGAAGGCAAGAGGCTTGTAAACCAACTCCTGTTAAGATCCCAACTTAGTGTTTCCAGCAGGGCTCAAGTTACACATTTTCAGAGAGACAACAGTACAACGGAAGGATTTAAGCTATTTGATGATTCAGGATCACAGCACAAAGTGATAGCCTGCCCTGAGCCCGCCAACAGCCACAAACCCTCCCAAGGGGCAGTCCATTTTGGAAGGGCAGCAAAAGACACTGGTCCGGACGTGGAATCTCTTACAAGACCCAGAGTCCAGGAGGGTTTGGCTGGAAAACTTAGCACCTGAAATAGAGAATGATTATATACACATGCCTCATCTTCCCAACACCAAAGTAAATTCCAAAGGGAAGACCAAATCTGACCATTTTGGATCAGTCATGGCATCAGGCAGGGATAAAAGAAGTATTAATGGGTGAACAGAAGGATGGCAGCCAGTTACTGGGATCAACTCCCAGGACTATAGTTGATTCTCATGGGATAGACTTCCCAGGTCCACCTCTACCTAACCCAACTCCAGAGTCTTCAGTAACTATGACCAACCATCAAAAGAAGAAATAAAATCCGGGCAGAGTGGTTCACACCTGTAATCCCAGCACTTTAGGAGGCCAAGGTGGGTGGAACACCTGAGGTCAGGAGTTCGAGACCAGCCTGGCCAGCACAATGAAACCCTGTCTCTACTAGATATACAAAAATTAGCTGGGCATGGTGGCACACGCCTGTAATCCCAGCTACTCAGGATGCTGAAGCAAGAGAATCGCTTAAACCTGGGAGGCAAAGGTTGCAGTGAGCTGAGATTATGCAACTGCACTCCAGCCTGGGTGACAGAAGGAGACTTCATCTAAAAAAAAAAAACAAAAGAGAAGCAATAACTCAAGGCATCCACATCACTCTATGTCAACATACTTGAGAGAACATTTGCAAAAAAGGCAGAGGCCTTTGGCGAGCCAGCTGAAACTATGACTGTGGCATGAAATATATACAAAGTAAGCCTGGGGCTGGGTATGGTGGCTCTCACCTGTAATCCTGGCACTTTGGGAGGCTGAGGCAGGTGGATCACCTGAGATCAGGAGTTTGAGACCAGCCTGAACAACATGGTGAAACCTTGTCTCTACTAAAAATACAAAAATTAGCCGGGCATGGGGGCACGCACGTATAATCCCAGCTACTCAGGAGACTGAGGCACAAGAATTGGATGAACCTGGGAAGTGGAGACTGCAGTGAGCTGAGATTGTGCCACTGCACTCCAGCCTGGGTGACAGAGCAAGACTCCATCTCCAAAAATCTGGCAGTGCCAAGGAGTAAAGAAGTAATCAACAAACAAAAACAAAAATCCTCACAATGACTGGGCAGGTCAAAGGAGGCTGAATGAACAACCAATGAGCAAAGCTGAAACATTGTGGACAATAAAACAAAGTACCATTGGATCATTTATTTATTTATTTTTGAGACGAAGTCTCACTCTGTTGCCTAGGCTGGGGTGCAGTGGCAGGTTCCCAGCTCACTGCAACTTCCACCTCCCTAGTTCAAACAATTCTCCTGCCTCAGCCACCAGAGTAGCTTGGATTACAAGCGTGAGCTACTCTGGTGTAATAAGCTACTCTAATTACTCAGATAATTTTTGTATTTTTAGTAGAGATGGGGTTTCACCATGTTGGCTAGCTAGGCTGGTCTCAAACTCTTGGCCTCAGGTGATCCACCCATCTTGTCCTCCCGAAGTGCTGGGAATACAAGCATGAGCCACTGAGCCTGGCCTTATCACTGGATTATAAACCAAAGTGTAAAATAAATATCCTGAAATCCATACTGATATAAATAATTTAACAAATAAATGGGGGAGAATAGGCCAGGCTCGGTGGCTAATGCCTGTAATCCCAGCACTTTGGGAGGCCAAATCAGGTGGATCACCTGGGGCCTGGAGTTTCAGACCAGCCTGACCAACAAGGTGAAACTCCTCTCTATTAACAATACAAAAATTAGTCGGCATGGTGGCATGTGCCTGTAATCTCAGCTACTCAGGAGGCCAAGACAGGAGAATTGCTACACAGGAGGTAGCTGAGACTATAGAATCCCAGGTAGTCAGGAGGCTGAGGCAAGAGAACCCGAGAACCAGAGGTTGCAGTGAGCTAAGGTCACACCATTGCACTCCGGTTTGGGTGACAAGAGTGAAACTCCATCTCCAAAATAAATAAATAAATAAATGGGGAAAAATAGACAAGTCTCTTGTATAGAAGAATTTAGTAATTTATGTAGCTACTCTGCCCTCAACGAGGGGGAGCATGAACATAAGTCCCTGTTCCTTAGGTGTGGGCTACATATCGTGACTTTTTTCAAAGGGTGCAGCATGAAAAGAGGAAGGGGAGAACAACTTCACAGAGAAGCCTCACATACCTCACCTCAGCCAAGGGATCATGGTTGACGTCAGTCACGGAAAGGCATGTGGACTGTATGTACCCTTGACACAATATGATGAAAACAGCCCTTTACCTCAATGGGCCTCCTCCCAAAGACTCAGCACAGTCTAATTATGAGAAAAACGCTGGACATAGCCAGGCGTGGTGGCTCACGCATGTAATCCCTGCACTTTGGGAGGCCGAGGCAAGCAGACTGCTTGAGCCCAGGAGTTTGAGACCAGCCTGGACATCATGGTGAAACCCCGTCTCTACAAAAAATACAAAAATTAGCCAGGCATGGTGGTGCATTTCTATAGTCCCAGCTACTCGGGAGGCTGAGGTGAGAGAATGGCTCAAGCCCAGAATGCCCCAGTGCAATCCAGCCTGGGTGACAGAGTGAGACTCTATCAAAGAGAGAAAAATACTGGACAAATCCCAGTTGAGAAGAGATCCTATTTATTTATTTATTTTTTATATTTTTGTTGAGATGGAGTCTTGTTCTGCCGCCCAGGCTGGAGTACAGTGGTATAATCATGGTTCACTGCAACCTCCACCTCCTGGTTCAAGCGATTCCTTTCTTTTTTTTTTTTTTTGAGACAGAGTCTCGCTTTTTCACCAGGCTGCAGTGGTACAGTGGTGTGATCTCGGCTCACTGCAACCTCCACCTCCCAGGTTCAAGCAATTCTCCTGCCTCAGCCTCCCAAGTCAAGACCAGCCTGGTTAACATGGTGAAACCCCGTCTCTACTAAAAATACAAAAATTGGCTGGGCATGGTGGCAGGCACCTGTAATCCCAGCTACTTGGGAGGCTAAGGTACAAGAATCACTTGAATCCAGGAGGCAGAGGTTGCAGGGAGCCAAGATCACGCCACTGCACTCCAGCCTGGGCAACAGAGGGAGACTCTGTCTCAAAAGTAGCTGGGACTACAGGTGCACACCACCATGCACAGATAATTTTTGTATTTTTAGTAGAGACAGGGTTTCACCATGTTGGCCAGGATGGTTTTGATCTCTTGACCTTGTGATCCGCCTGCCTCAGCCTCCCAAAGTGCTGGGATTACAGGTGTGAGCCACTGCACCCGGCCGGTTCAAGCAATTCTTGTAACTAAGCCTCCTAAGTAGCTGAGAGTACAGGCACCCACCATTACACCTGGCCAATTTTTGTATTTTTAGTAGAGACAGAGTTTCACCATGTTGGCCAGGCTGGTCTCAAATTCCTGACTTCAAATGATCCGCCCACTTCAGTCTCCCAAAGTGCTGGGATTACAGGTGTGAGCCACCTCACCTGGCTGAAATCCTCTTTAGATGCCTGCCCAGCATTCCTCAAAACTGTCAATGTCATAAAAAACAAGAATAAGTCTGAGAAACCGGCATAGCCAAGTGGAGCCTAAGGAGATGACAGATATAAGTAATGTGGGGTCCTGAGACAGTAAAAGGACATCAGGTAAAAACCTAAGAACATCTGAATAAAGGATGGACTTTAATATAAATACTAATATAAAATGTTAATAGGGGAAACTGGGTGTAGGGGGTTGTGAGAAAACTCTCTGTACTATCTTAGTAATTTTTCTAAAACAATTCTTAAAGAGTAAGTTTATTAAGCCTCAACAACATCGGGAGACCACATCTCTATAAAAAATTAGCTGGGGCTGGGTGTGGTGGCTCACGCCTATAATCCCAGAACTTTGAGAGGCCAAGGTGGGTGGATCACTTGAGGTCAGGAATTCAAGACCAGCCTAGTTAATATGGTGAAACCCCGTCTCTACTAAAAATACAAAAATTGGCTGGGCATGGTGGCAGGCACCTGTAATCCCAGCTACTTGGGAGGCTAAGGTACAAGAATCACTTGAACCCAGGAGACAGAGAGCCAAGGATCTTGCAGGGAGCCAAGATCACGCCACTGCACTCCAGCCTGGGCAACAGAGGGAGACTGTCTCAAAATTAGCTGGGCATGGTGGCGTGTGCCTGTTATCCCAGCTACTTAGGAGAATCACTTGAACCCAGGAGGCGGAGGTTGTGGTGAGCCGAGACTGCACCACAGCACTCCAGCCTAGGTGTCAGAGCGAGACTCCGTCTCAAAAAAAAAAAAATTAGCCAGGCACAGCGGTGTACACCTGCAGTCTCAGCTACTTGGGAGGCTGAAGTAGGAGGATCACTTGAGCCCAGGCAGTTAAGTCTGCAGCGAATTGAGACTGCACCACTACACTCCAACCTGGGCAACAGAGCAAGAATCTGTCTCAACAAGAACAGCAACCACAAGAGACTGGCCTCAAGATGAGCAGATGATATCCAAGCAGTGCAGGCACAGGATCAGGGAATTTTAAAGACCCCATCTGTGGAATACACATGAGAGGGCTGCTCATACCACTGGTCTGAACAGCTGCTGTCACCACTTTCTTATGTCACCTTCACTCAGGAACGAGCCTTGTGCAGACATGTAAAACAGCACCCACAGGCAGAGGGAAATTCACTTTCACTGAGCCTTGTTAAGTACTGGCCTGGGGTTGGTGCTCCCTCACCACACAGAGCTGCAGAAGCCTTGTGGCTCTGCCCTCAGACACACACTCTGAGTCCCAGCTATTTGGAAGGCTGAGGTGGGAGGATCACTTGGGACCAGGAGGTCAAGGCTGCAATAAGCGGTGATCATACCACTGCACTCCAGCCTCAGTGAGAGAGGCCCTGTCCCAAGAAAAAAATTATCTTAAAGTTTCCTGTTTTAGCTTCAATTCATGCAAACTGCATTCCAATCTACAGTAGCTGCAGGACTTTCTAAATAATAAAATGCTTTCCACTGAGTAACACTGAAGTGGCAGTGTTCTCGTCTATAAAATGGGAATTCAACCCACATCAATTCTGTTCAATGTCTATGAAATGAGACAATTTGTGAAACCATCAAGCAAAGTACAAGGCATCCCAGCAGACATTTTGCTTTTGTTTTAGAGATCAGGTCTCATTATGTAGCCCAGGCTGGTCTTTTCTTTTCTTCTGAGACGGAATCTTGCTCTATTGCCCAGGCTAGAGTGCAGTGGCACAATCTTGACTCACTGCAACATGTCTCTGAGGTTCAAATGACTCCCAGGTTCCTGCCTCAGTCTCCCAAGTAGTTGGAATTACAGGCATGCGCCAACACACTTAATTTTTGTATTTTTAGTAGAGACAGGGTTTTACCACGTTGGCCAGGCTGGTCTCAAACTCCTGACCTGGGGGGATCAACCCGCCTCAGCCTTCCAAAGTGCAAGGACTGGCCGGTCACAGTGGCTCATGCCTGTAATCCCAGCACTTTGGGAGGCTGAGGCAGGCAGATCATGAGGTCAGGAGATGGAGACCATCCTGGCCAACATGGTGAAACCCCATCTCTACTAAAATACAAAAAAAAAAAAATTAGCTGGGTGTGGTGGCGTGCACCTGCAGTTCCAGCTACTCAGGAGGGTGAGGCAGGGGAATTGCTTGAACCCGGGCGGGAGAGGATGCAGTGAGCTGAGATTGAGCCACTGCACTACAGCCTGGGCAACAGAGCAAGACTCCATTTAAAAAAAAAAACAAAAAACAAAAAAAAACACAGTGCTAGGATCACAGGCCTGATCCACCACAGCCCTGAATCCAGGCTGGTCTTGGACTCCTGGGATCAAGCGATCCTCTTGAAGTGCTGTGATTATGGGCATGAGACACTGCACCAGGCCCCAGCATATAATTGATACAAATGTTGAATCATAATCAGTGTCAAGGCTGGTCTCGATTACCTGGGTCAGGAGGTCTGACCAACATGGAGAAACCCCATCTCTACACAAAATACAAAAATTAGGGCCGGACACAGTGGCTCACACCTGTAATCCCAGCACTTTGGGAGGCCAAGGTGGACGGATCACCTGAAGTCCAGAGTTAGGAGACAATCCTGGCCAACATGGTGAAACCCCATCTCTACTAAAAATATAAAAATTAGCTGGGCGTGGTGGTATGCCCCTGTAGTCCCAGCTACTTGGGAAGCTGAGGCAGGAAAATCTCTTGAACCCAGGGGGCGGAGGATGCAGTGAGCCGAGATCCCACACTGCACTCTAGCCTGGTGACAGAGCTAGACTCCAACTCAAAAAAAAAAAAAAACCCATTAGCTAGGCATGGTGGCGAATGCCTGTAATCCCAGCTATTCAAGAGGCTGAGGCAGGAGAATTGCTTGAACCCAGGAGGTGGAGGTTGTAGTGGGCCGAGATCATACCATTGCACACCAGCCTGGGCGACAGAATGAGACTCTGTCTCAAAAATAAAATAAAATAAAATAAAATAAAGAAAGAATCTTGGCGTTGAATTATGATTTTATGATTTACCTTCAAACCCCTACCTACCCATCAGAGGCAAAAGCTATTTTCTAGTCTCTGCCAGCACTGGACTAGCTTCTTTCTTTGTTTCTAATTCTGCAAGGTATCTAGCATCCCCATTTTACCCACTGTTAAAAGATAAGGTCACATCTGACCTTAACAGGCCCACTGTTAAAAGATAAGGTCACATCTGACCCCAAATCCCAGCCCCAGCTCTACCACTTTCTAAATGCATGACCTTAGGCAAGCTACTTAAGTTCCTTTAGCATGTTCTCTAAAGCAGGAAGAAACATAGGCTCATTGAGGTCAAGTAACAAGCCCAAGGTCACACAACTGATAAGTGGGGGAGTCGGGATGAGAACTCAGGTCCAACTGCCTCCAAAGTTCTAGTGCCTTACACCCTACCACACTGCCTGTTTCCTGGGGAAGGGCAGGAAGTAAAAAAAAGTACTTGCCTGGTGGGCTGAATTTAAACGTATGCTCTTGGCTGGGCATAGTGGCTCATGTCTGTAATCCCAGCACTTTGGAAGGCCGAGGAGGGTAGATCACAAGGTCAGGAGTTTTGAGACCAACCTGGCCAACATGGAGAAAGCTCATCTCTACTAAAAATACAAAAATTAGACAGGTGTGGTGGCATGCACCTGTAATCCCAGCTACTTAGGAGGCTAAGACAGGAGAATTGCTTGAACCTGGGAGGTGGAGGTTGCAGTGAGCCAATCGTGCCACTGCCCTCCAGCCTGGGCAACAACAGCAAGACTCTGTCTCAAAAAATACAAAAACAAAAAATGTATAATCTTGCTCTGTTTCCATGTAAATTCTAATGACCAGAGCTCCTGGTGGCCAGCCACATTCTTCCCACTTGCAATCAGCAGGCAGTACCAGCAGGGAAACAGAGGACTAATCAGAGGCCTCCTCTGCTGGTTCCCCCTCAACCCTGCCCAGAGGGACCCCTGAGTTCACTCACTTTAACTTTCATTTTCTAGCCATTAAGACTTTCAGGTTCCCAAAAAATTAATGGCATGCAGATGTCAGCAAACTGTCTGGCCCTGAAAAGGACTGACTTGGGACTCCTGTCTTGGTCCTCAGAGGCAGAGAAGAAAGGGGTCAAGAGAGAAGACAGGAGTTTGGGTTGAGGTGGGGGAAGAAAATGAGAAGAGAGCTGTGCCAGTGATGAGGAGGGCTAAAGGATTAACAGTCTGCCCTCGTGGTGCAGCGCACTCACCCTGCATGTTCATTCATTTAGCAAACAAACCAGGCCAAAGAAGGCCCACTATTAAAAGATAAGGTCACATCTGACCCCAAATCCCAGCCCCAGCTCTACCACTTTCTAAATGTATGACCTTAAGCAAGCTACTTAAGTTCCTTTAGCATGTTCTCTAAAGCAGAAACACATACTTGCCTTATCTTACTCCAAAAAAGAAAAAAGTAACAAAAATTAAAAACAAGTGGGGAAACAAACCCCACTATTCCCAGGGTACCTGTGAGGAATATGTATGAAAATAACTTTGTAACTTTAAAATGATTTTTAAAAATTAGTGTTATTGCCCCTCTACAGTTTAACAGCCCACTAATCATGAGAGGCAAGAGGGCAGGAGAGGAACAGCATCAGAAAGGAGGGGTTTCTGTCACACACAGAGCCATAGCTTTCTGCCAAGCAGTCAGACCTCTGCTTGGACTATAATTTCTGGATGCCAGAAGCAGCTGCATTCTCTCCCAAAGCACTGGGGCCTTCCTCGTCTGTCTAAATGGCCGAGCTTCCCCTTCAAAAGTCATTTCAGGCCGGGTGCAGTGGCTCACACCTGTCATCCCGGGACTTTGGGAGGCTGAGGCGAGTGGATCACCTGAGGTCAGGAATTCGAGACCAGCCTGGCGAATATGGCGAAACCCCATCTCTACTAAAAATACAAAAATTAGCCTGGCGTGGTGGCACGCTCCTGTAGTCCCAGCTACTTGGGAGGCTCAGGCAGGAGAAGCCCTTGAACTCAGGAGGTGGAGGTTGCAGTGAGCAGAGATCATGCCACCACGCTCCAGCCTCGGTGACAGAGCAAGACTCCATCTCAAAAGAAAAACAAACCAAAAAAAATTGTTTCAGAGTCAGAGCTGGAAGAGCATGTCCAGACAAAGGAAAAAAGGTCTCCTCAGAAGGCTGGTCAGTCTCATCCCAGGACTCCTGAAGACTGACAAACCATGGTCCACTC
This sequence comes from Callithrix jacchus, assembly GCF_049354715.1. NCBI lineage: Eukaryota > Metazoa > Chordata > Mammalia > Primates > Cebidae > Callithrix > Callithrix jacchus. The sequence goes on from NC_133506.1 coordinate 121,575,139, forward strand.
CTGAAGACGTAAGTCTGGTCAGAGACCAATGGCCAGTGAGCAGTCAGGCCTCTCTGACCCTGCCCCTCAGATGCCCAGGCTGCCCAGATCAGAAAAACTAGATTGGCTGAAGAAGTCTCCAATGAGCCCCCAAGGAACCCACACAGATAAAGAGCTTGTGATCCAGCTGTTGACCCTAATAAGGAAGGCTTCTGTTGTCCAATAAAAAGTGAAATAAGTAGGCTGGGTGCGGTGGCTCACACCTGTACTCCCAGCACTTTTGGAGGCCAAGGCAGGCGGATCATGAGGTCAGGAGTTCAAGACCAGTCTGGCCAACATGGTGAAACCCTGTCTCTACTAAAAATACAAAGTTAGCCGGTATGATGGCATGCGCCTGTAATCCCAGCTACTCGGGAGGCTGAGGCAGAGATTTGCTTAAACCTGGGAAGTGGAGGTTGCAGTGAGCTGAGATGGGGCCAATGCACTCCAGCAGGGGGGAAGTGGGGGCGCTGGGGGAAGGTGAAATAAGTCCTAGGTCTACTCACAAGACTGGAGAAATCAGACACTAGTGACTGTCCAGAAGTACTCAAAAACACCTCAATACCAAAAAACAGCACTTTTAAGCAGCACGAGAGGGTGGTAAAGGTAGCTCAGAAAACTGAAGAGCTACAGACATTCCCACTATCTATCCCACTTGCTATCTACATATCCACTGTAGATAGCAAGGGTCAGTCACGGCCTCAGAGACAGGCTACTCCTCATTAAGGTACAGTCTCGGGCCTGTACTTTGGCCACATAACAAAGCTTGGTCAGAGACAGCAGCTATTTCACACACCTAAGCCCCAAGCAACAGTCCATACGGTTGAGGGAACCAGCATTTTCTGGCATGTGTGGGAATTCTTCAGGCTACAATTCAGACCCCAGAACTGCCAGTGGGATCTTGACTTAGTCCTCAGTAATAAGTCCAAGCCCAGAAGGGATTAGATACCAGCGCGGTGTGGACCTGTTGCTCAGGGTGGTTTATGTGTGTGTGTCTGGAAGTGGGAAAGAGATAATTCTTCAACTCCAGACTCCTCATTTTGGGTCTTATTCTCCTGCCTATAGACACACGGACAGCAGTCCCGGGAGAAGCAGTCCCTTTGAGGAGGCTTGAAAACTACTCACGTGCTCTGGGAGGACAGAGCTGAGCCTGGAGCAAGGGGGGAGGGGAGAGAAGATAATGAATGGGCATATCCACCCTGATCTGTGATCTGTAGCTAGGATTGAGCAAACCTCAGCTAAATTCTTCAGGGGCAGAAAGAGAGAGACACTCAGAGAACAACATAACTAGAGAATAGGGCAGGGAGACAGAAGGGGCAAAGCAAGAAAACATCTCATTCCTACTAAATGACCCAGACTTTTAACTGAGGTCCTGGTTGGTTTTCTGGCTTGAGGAAAGAGGGAAGTAAGGAGTTGTGGAAGCGCAAATACACTTCTGTGCGTGTGGAACGGTCTCACCCAGACGACCCCCTCCCCCATAGGAAATCGACATATTCCTCTAGGGCTGGAGGGGACAACTGGTTTCGTGGGACAGGAGGAAGGAAAACGGCGACAGACAGCACTCCCTGTCACTTCTAAAAGACAAGAAGGACAGGTTCCTTCACACCTGGCAAAGATCCTTCGATTCTGGGAGCAAGGCGAGCGGAACTTAGGGTTCCTCTCTCCCACAACTGGAATGGACAGGCCAGAGAACAGTCATAGGAGTTTCCTTAAGGCTCACGAAAGGCAGGTAAGCTAAAGAAAGAAGCTCCCCCGCTCCTTTGGCCCGACGCCTGGGGAACCCCTTAGGAGGAGGCTACGGGTCGGGGGAGGGGTCATTATCCCCCTAAACGGGCTGGGTGGTGAGTAAGGGCTGCCCTGGAGATGCTTCAACGCAGGCGAGACACCAGGTTCGGGGACAGGCATACTCACGGCGGCTCCGGGACGGCAGCGTTACTTGGGGCCGGGACTCGGACAGGCTTCGCTTCTCTCCCCCCCCCCCGGCGGTGTCCCAGGCTCCGGCCTCCACTTCCGCCTTTCAGCCGCTCCGGATCCGGATCTCCACCTCCGTCCCGCCCCTCAATACTACCCAGGTGATTGACAGGGTAGAGGGACTAATGGAAGGCACTCTTGGCCGACCTATCCAGCGGCTCCGGTAGAAACGCGGGAGTGGTTGGAGGGCGCGCGCGAAGGATGGCGGGACTTGTAGTTCGCAGCGCTGGGAGGAGTTGGCGGCTGCCTGGGATTTGGGCTTAGGGTGGAGCCGGCTGACTGCGAGGCGGAGCCCGGCCGGGAATTATTATTTTTTTGTGAGGAGTCTCAGTCTGTCTCCCAGGCTGGAATGCAGTGGCGCGATCTCGGCTCACTGCAACCTCCGCCTCCCGGGTTCAAGCGATTCTCCTGCCTCAGCCTCCCGAGTAGCTGGGATTAAAGTCATGCACCACCACGCTCGGCTAATTTTGTATGTTTTGTAGAGACGGGGTTTCACCATCTTGGCCAGACTGGTCTTGAACTCCCAACCTCGGGTGATCCGCCTTCTTCGGCCTCCCAAAGTGCTGAGATTACAGGCCAGAGCCACCGTGCCCGGCCTACGGCCGGGAACTTTTTAAGGCCAAGCCTGCCACCCGCGTCACCGCCGGTTCCGGACGCCCGAGGGAAGGCGAGTGGCGGAGAGTTGGAAGAAGGCAGAGGACTGTGTGTGCAGAATTGGAAAAGGAAAAACATGGTGCGAATGAATATGCACGCGAGGCTGCGTGGACCAGTCCTGTGAACTCGCTGATCTGGAGCAGCCCCTGTCTGCGCTTTCCGGCCAAGTCAGCTTGGGAAGCCCGATTGCTGGGGGCCTCTGTGATGGGGAAGGCGATGAAAGCGATGAAAGGCTGTAGGAAAGGTTCTCTGCAGGATGCTGAGTGAGATCAAAGGGAGAGCTTCTGCCACCACCCCCTACTTGGTGTGTCGGGGGGGGGGCCGGCGCAAAGACCATCTCCGCCTCTGCCTTCCCCTGCTCCCAGCCAGGGTCAGCTCTTCTCTCTGACGCGGAATGTAGAGCTGGATAACCTCTGGCTCGGACCTCTCCATCTGAAAATAAAGACTAGAACCACCCCCACTCTGCCCCTCCCCATATGGATCAGGACTATTTGTTTCTTCTGCTCCTCTGAATATGGATCCGGCCAGCTCCTGATTCCGCCCACCCTTACCTCTCAACACAGACTAGTACCTCCTCTTCCTTTGCATGTTACCCTCCAGGGACACTACTGAAAACCTGTGTAGAATCAAAGCTCACTGGAGACAGCTGTGACCATTGTGCCTCTAGTACTGGCCAACACCGGGCATATCCTGGAGCCTCAGCTGGAGAATCGACCTCTCTGGGACAACCTGCCACAAAACTGTGCCCACATCTAGTTCCATCTGGTCAGCAGGGTGTCTCTTTCTTACATCCATAACACACAATCCCCACTCCAGTGCAGGTGATCATGAGAGAAGTGAAAGGGAAGAGGGAAGAGGGCTTGTTGGCTTGTTGGAAGGACAGAGTGGATGGGGCGGAGTGGGATTCCTAGCAGGCTTTGGCTGCTGACAGGCTAGCTCTTCCCCCCAGCCCCGCTTCCATACCCAGCTCTGCAACAGTTCCTTACACAGGAGGGATGGGTAGTCCCCTGGGCCCACCCTTCCAAGGCTGGGGGTGGGCCTGAGCCAGGATTCTGTTCTTCCCACATACTGTGTGTTTATGTGGCTATGACTGAGGTGCAGGGGAGAAGGGAATATAACAGGCCCATAGTGATTAATTAAGATTTCTCCCTCATTTCTGGGGCCCCTGGTGGTGTGAATGTGGTGCCAAATAGATTGGCTGGTGCCTCCATCCTTCCTAGAGATAGCAACGGGGCCCTGGGGTACAGCGGGGGGTGAGGGGGGTAGGGGTGGGGAGTGATTGCTATGTTGCTCCTCCAAAGCCTTGGGACTCTCAGACTAACCCCCAGATATACCCAGAGCCAATAACTACAAAAATAAAGACTTTATTTTCTATCCAAAAGTGAGCCCAAGATGTTGGGTGGTAGAGAAGAGCTGGAGACCTGGGTGAGTTTTGGAGCCATCCAGGCCTTGCATGAAACCATGTTGTCATGGGGGAGAACAGGCTTGGCAGAGGTCTGGGGGTCGGGGAGGGATAGGGCGTGCTGTAGGGATTTTTGAGTTGCTAGTAGCAGAAGAGACCAGCCTGAGAGACAGCCTGCAGAGAGACAGAAACAGAGATGTTGCCAGACTCATGCCTAGGAGTAGAAGCAGACACTACTGGGCCCCAAAAGCACCTGTTAGGCACAGGGACCTGGGAACAGGCTCTTATGTAAGGAGGCGGGGGTTGCACCTCCACCCGTGGGCTCCACCTGGATATTCCAAATTGGGTGAGGCCCAGGAATCTACTTTTTATTTAGTTATTTATTTTTGGGCCACCATCCTGGCAGAATCTACATTTTAATGGGATCTCAGGTAGTTCTGATGGACACTCAAGTTTTGGGAACTCAAATACCTACAGAGAGCAGACAAAAGTTTCAAACGAGGGAATCTAGCCGGGTGTCGGGAGATGATCATGAAACCCTTGACCGCAAGTGGTGACTGCGAAGTAGGGCGCAGAGCAGATTCCATTAAGGAGGACAGTGGCCACCTCTTCGCCCCTGCTGATTTCAATTATTGCCAGATGGAATGTTGGCCCATGGTAGCCAGATGTCCTGGGTTTTTTGTTTTTGAGACAGAGTATCACTATCACCCAGGCTGGAATGCAGTGGTGTGATCAATGCTCGCTGCAGCCTCAACCTCCTGGGCTCAAGTGATCCTCCCACCTCAGCCTCCGGAGTAGCTGGGACCACAGACACACACCACTACACCTGGCTAATTTTTTATTTTTATAGAGTTGGGGCATGGCGGAGGTCGGGGGGGTCTTGCTATGTTGCCCAGGCTGGGTTCAAGTCATTCTCCCACTTCAGCTTCTGAAGTAGCTGGAACCACAGGCATGCACCACTACACCTGGCTAATTTTTAAAAAAAAATTTTTTTTCTCTCTCTTTTTTTTTCTTTTTTTTTTTTTTTGAGATGGAGTTTCACTATTGTTACCCAGACTAGAGTGCAATGGCACAATCTTGGCTCGCCGCAACATCCGCCTCCTGGGTTCAAGCAATTCTCCTGCCTCAGCCTCCCAAGTAGCTGGGACTACAGGCACGCACCACCACGCCCAGCTAATTTTTGTATCTTTAGTAGAGACGGGGCTTCACCATGTTGACCAGGATGGTCTCGATCTCTTGACCTTGTGATCCACCCACCTTGGCCTCCCAAAATGCTGGGATTATAGGTGTGAGCCACCGCACCCGGCCCTCTCTCTTTTTTTTAAAATAAAGATGGGGTTTCACCATCTTGGCCAGGGTGGTCTTGAACTCCTGACCTTGTGATCCACCCGCTTCAGCCTCCCAAAGTGCTGGGAGTGAGCCACCACGTCTGGCAAAAAAGTTTTTTTGTTTTTTTTTTAGATGAAGTTTTGCTCCTGTTGCCCAGGCTGGAGTGCAATGGCACAATCTCGATTCACCACAACCTCCACCTCCCGAGTTCAAGCGATTCTCCTGCCTCATCCTCCCAAGTAGCTTGGATTACAGGCATGTGCCACCATGCCCAGCTAATTTTGTATTTTCAGTAGAGATGGGGTTTCTCCATGTTGGTCAGGCTGGTCTCGAACTCCTGACCTCAGGTGATCAGCCTGCCTTGGCCTCCCAAAGTGCTGGGATTACAGGCGTGAGCCACCATGCCCGGCCCAAAAAATATTTTTATAGAGACGGGGTCTCACTATGTTGCCCAAGCAGCTCTCGAACTCATGGGCTCAATCGATTCTCCCACCTCTCCCACCCAAAGTGCTGGCATTACAGGGATAAGCGACTATGTCCAGTGCTACATTTTTTAGAGAAACTGGAATATCTGGATTCCTATATAACCTCTCTCTCTTTTTTTTTCTTTTTCTTTTTTTGAGATGGAGTCTTGCTCTGTCATCCAGGCTGGAGTACAGTGGTGCAATCTATGTAACCCCTGCCTCCTGGGTTCAAGTGATTCTCCTGCCTCAGCCTCGAGAGTAGCTGGAACTATAGGCGTGCGCCACCATGCCTGGCTAATTTTTTTTTTTTTTTGAAATGGAGTTTTGCTCTTGTTGCCCTGGCTGGAGTGCAATGGAGCGATCTCAGCTCACCACAACCTCTGCCTCCCAGGTTCAAGTGGTTCTCCTGCCTCAGCCTCCTGAGTGGCTGGGATTATAGGCATGCACCACCACACCTGGCTAACTCTGTATTTTTAATAGAGATGGGGTTTCCCCATGTTGGTCAAGCTGGTCTTGAACTCCCAACCTCAGGTGATCCACCCGCCTCGGCCTCCCAAAGTGTTGGGATTACGGGTGAGAGCCACCGCACCCGGGCAGTAACATTGCTCTTAGGGTCTTCAGCAGAGACCCAGGGGCTGAGACAGAAGACCCCACAATATCACTAAGCTATCTCCAGGCTAAATCCTGCAACCTGTCTCACTTGCTATGATCCTGCCTGGTCTTGCCTTCATGTCCTAGGCTGGAGATGGGTCCCTTGCCCGTCCCCTCTGCTCCCCATCTCTACCTGCCTCCAGGTCCTGGGGAGAAAGTAGGATCTCATCTGCCCAGTCCAATGGGCACTGCAGTTCGTCTCATGCCTGCTGGGTTCCATGACCATCAGGTGGCTCCCCTCACAGAGGGGGAGGCTGGGGAAGGCTTTGAAAAGGGAATAGCATCAGAGGTAACCAGGCTTGGTTAATAAGTCCAGAAATCCAGAGCCAACCATGCCAGCTGGTGGCTGCTGACCCCTAAGGCAGGAGGCCAAGGGGCCCAGGTCCTCCCAGAATGGTGAGCAGCAGCGCCCACCCCTGACAGGCCTGGGCCCTGGGCCAGGGTCAGTGGAACGTGTCTGACCTGGACTGGAAACTATGCCTCATGAGGCTTGGGGTTGAGGGTGAGGCCTCTGGCATTGGAGAGGGTCCCAGAGGGTCAGGTTCTGCGGGGTAGGGAAGCAATATGGAAGGTCTCGAGTCCAGGGGTGCAGTTCCTGTCTCCATGGTCCCCATACTGGCTGGGGGGTGAACTTCAGCACGCGTAGTATCCTGGAGGCTGGGTGGTGATCTGGACGCACAAGGAGAGAGGCAAGGTGGCCTCAGATGTGGACAAGGAGGTTCTGGGGTCCAAGCAGGGCCTGCTGCTTGGCCAGGAGGACCCAGCCTGGCCTGCAGCAGGCCCATGATATGCCGCAGCTCCCGGCTAAGCTGAGACACCTCCTGATTGAGACGACAGATCTGTTGAAAACACATTGAGTTGTTTCACAGGTGCCACAGTAATAGCCAGGTGCACCCCCCGCTCCAGTTCACAAAGCTCTTTCACAGCCACTTTCTGCTCATGGCCACCCTGGGAAGAAAGCAGGACGAGGGTTCTTTTTGCCTACATGTAAAATGCCTCAGTCTCCTTCTACAAAGGATTTGGGGCAGCAGATATTGCTATCCCCGCCCCCCTCCCCCCAACACACACATATGCATGAGCTCTTCCAAGATGTCGAAAAATGCTCCAAGAGGCCATACATCTGTGAAGGCACAGCCTTATTCTGAGTCAATTACATCACACAGGCTCAAGGGTCTCTATCAGAGCTTTTCAAACTTCAGGGAGTATAGAATCAACTGAGAAACTTTTAAAAATGCACATTTCTGGGCCCCACCCCAGACATTACAAATCCTGAGAGGCTCAGAAGTCTGCCCTTAATAGGTTGTCAGGTAGTTCTAATAGATACTTGTTTGCTAAACACTGGCCTAGAACTGAGGAAGCCCCAGGCCTTGAGCAGACAGGCCCTTAAGCTTGCTCAACATGTGCCAGCCCCACCCAGGCTCCAGGGCCTGAACCAGCTCAGGTGCCACCCCTCTGGGATACCTGATGTTTATGAGAACACAGGGAGAGCCGGCTCCCAGGGGCTGGGCCTGGTTGCTCTGTGGTGACAAGTCTGAAATCCCTCCGGGAGGAGGCAGAGGCAGAGGCAGAGGCTCAGCCTATAGGATCCAGACTCTTCCTGAACACAATTCAGACATCTGTTTTTGTTTGCTTTTTGAGATAGAGTCTCGCTCTTCACCCAGGCTGGAGTGCAGTGGCACAATCTCAGCCCCCTGCAACCTCCGCCTCCCAGGTTCAAGCAATTCTCCTGCCTCACCCTCCCAAGTAGCTGGGACTATAAGGATGTGCCACCACACCTGCCTAATTTTTTGTATTTTTAGTAGAGACAGGGTTTCACCATGTTAGCCAGGATGATCTCGATCTCCTGACCTTGTGATCTGCCTGCCTCAGCCTCCCAAAGTGCTGGGATTATAGGCGCATCTGGATCCAGGTCTCCAAGGCTTGAAGGCCTCTCAGCCTCCCTGTCCTCTGCCCCCACATTTGCTTAGCACTCATTACCCATGGCTGGGGCAAGGGAAAGGGGCCTGGGCAGGAGACACTCCCAGTGGTAGAGGGAGAAGAAATCCTCTTATCAGGCTGGGAAACCTCAGCCAGTCGGGGAGGAAGGGAACACAACTCGTACTGAGTGCCTATGATGGTCTAGGGACTGGATCAGGCACACGTGTTCTCATTTCATCCTCAAAACTCCAGGAAGTACATACTACTATTTTCCCCATTTTAGATGAGGAAGTTTAAGTTCAGAGTGGTTGTGGGACTTGCTCAAGGTCATCTAGCTAGCATGAATTTTTTTTTTTTTTTTTTTTTTTTTGAGACAGCGGTTGGCTCTTGTTGCCCAGGCTGGAGTGCAATGGTGCGATCTTGGTTCACGGCAACCTCTGCCTCCCAGGTTCAAGCAATTTTCCTGCCTCAGCCTCCTGAGTAGCTGGGACTACAGGCATGCATGCACCACCATGCCTGACTAATTTTGTATTTTTAGCAGAGATGGGGTTTCTCCATGTTGGTCAGGCTGGTCTCGAACTCCCAAACTCAGGTGATCCCCCCCCGCCCCCAACCTCGGCCTCCCAAAGTGCTGGGATTACAGATGTGAGCTACCATGCCCGGCCTAGCATGAATATATCAATTCCAGTCTCTGGCTCCAGAATCTGAAATGCTTTTTTTTTTTTTTTTTTAAGAGGGAGTCTCATGCTGTTGCCGAGGCAGGAGTACCTGACGCAACCTCAGCTCACTGTGGCCTCCACCTCCCAGGTTCAAGTGATTCTCCTGCCTCAGCCTCCCAAGTACCTAGGACTACAGGTGCCTATCTAATTTTTGTATTTTTGGTAGAGATGGGGTTTCCTTATGTTGGCCAGGCTGGTCCCGGAATTTCTGACATCAAGTGAGCCACTGTGCTGGGCCTGAAATGCTCTTATATCAGGCACATCTCTGAGCCAGCCCCAACCCACCTCCTGGTTCAGCCGGCAAACCTTTTCCTTCACCTCCTCGGCCTCACTGGCCAATTCTGAGCTGGGCCTGGTTCCTGCAGGGTGAAGAGATGCAGGTGAGTTCATGGAGCATGAATACCTAAGCCTATGACTTGGGCTGGAACCCTCCTGTCTCTGGGAAGGCGGAGAGCAGGGGGAGACAAAGCTCTAGGGTCTGTGAGATGGAAGGTTGAACCCCTTAGCCTGGTTTTGAGACCCCTGTAACTCCCCAGTCTCATCCTGCCCCCTCACCCCATCTTGGTACGGAGTTTCTCTTCGGAGTCTGAACACAACATCTCTTTGGTTTTCATGCCTTTCAACAACTTCTCTATTTATTTATTTATTTTTGAGACAGAGTCTCGCTCTGTTGTCCAGGGTGGAGTACAGCAGTATGCTCTCAGCTCACTGCAACCTCCACCTCTCGGGTTCAAGCAATTCTCCTGCTGAGCCTCCTGAGTAGCTGGGATTACAGGCATGCACCACCATGCCTGGCTAAGTTTTGTATTTTTAGTACAGATGGGTTTCACCATATTGGCCAGGCTGATCTCGCACTCCTGACCTCAAGCGATCGATCCACCCTCCTTGGCCTCCCAAAGTGCTGAGATTACAGGCATGAGCCACCACGCCCAGCTCAGTAACTGTTTTGCTCCACCCTTCAAGATCCCACCCATCCCCTAAGAAGCAACCCAAGGCTGGGCGCAGTGACTCACACCTGTAATCCCAGCACTTTGAGAGGCCGAGGCAGGCACATCACGAGATCTGGAGATTGAGACCATCCTGGCTAACATGGCGAAACTTCGTCTCTACTAAAAATATGAACAATTAGCCGGGAGCGGTGGCTCAAGCCTGTAATCCCAGCACTTTGGGAGGCCGAGGCAGTGGATCACGAGGTCAAGAGATCGAGACCATCCTGGTCAACATGGTGAAACCCCGTCTCTACTAAAAATACAAAAAAAATTAGCTGGGCATGGTGGCACATGCCTGTAATCCCAGCTACTCAGGAGGCTGAGGCAGGAGAATTGCCTGAACCCAGGAGGCGAAGGTTGCGGTGAGCTGAGATCGCGCCATTGCACTCCAGCCTGGGTTACAAGGGCGAAACTCTGTCTCAAAAAAAAGAAAAGAAAAGAAAAGAAAAATTAGCTGAGCATGGTGGCACAGCTACTTGGGAGGCTGAGGTGGGAGAATCGCTTGAACCCAGGAGGCAGAGGTTGCAGCGAGCTGAGATTATGCCACTGCACTCCAGCCTGGGCGACAGACTGAGACTTAGTCCAAGTATCCCCGCCTCTCTTCTAGGAAGGTGCCCTGGGTCTAGTGGGCACCTTCCTCTTCCACTACGGAGTCCTGTTCTTGTCTGTTATTTAGCATCTGGAATTGTTTATCTGTGTACAGAGGTGTCTCCCTGCTAGACTCATGCCAAGAGAGCGGGCTGGGTCTGTTTTATCTATGTATTCCCAGAATGGCACCTGGCACATGCTAGGCCCCTACAACATGTGGGATGGATGGACAGGTGGACATACAGGTGTATGGGCAGATGGATAATGGAGTTCAAATCCATTGTTGGTCCTTACCTGTAGGGGGCGCCTGGGAGCGGGGCCTTGGCAGCTCAGGCCTCCTGCTGAACCGGAATGAAGGGGCCTCAGCTGTGCTGCCAGAGTCCTCAATGCCATCCACTATCCTAGGGACAGGGCAGTGCTCATCAGCACCGTGAGGTGAGGGTAAGGGCCAGAGCAGAGCAGGCAGAGGGGGACTGGGGGAGCAGTGCCAGGGGGTGAAGCAAGAGCAGTGGTCAAAGTGGGCTGGAGTTGCAAGCTGTGGTTGGAAGGGTGCAGCGGGCACATGGGCGGAGACAGGATGAAACACTGTTTGGAACGCTGGGGATAGAGCCCAGAGAAGATTCTGGAAGCCAGTGAGGGTTTGGGGATGGCAGGGGAGGCTGGCGTCTCACCGGGGACTGAGGTCCGGAGGTCCAAAGGTTCCCAGTGGGGGAATGAGAAGCTGAGGGGGCTTCCAGGCAGCAGAGCACCTGGGAGGGCCGTGAGGGGAGGGGCTGTGGCCCTGGCCAGCCAGGGCAGGGGACGGGGATGGTGATAAGGAAGAAGAGGAGACAAGGGCCGAGAATGGGGGCAGCTCCTCGCCCAAAAGGCTGACCAGGGAGCCCCGAGGCCGTGCTGGGCTGAGGTTGGGCAGCAGGAGGGGCCGTCGGGGCCTGGGACCACCCCCAGGCTCCGTGCCACTCTCAGCCTCCGTGATGGATGTCAGCGTCTTGTCTGAGGAGGAGCCGAGGCTTTCTGAGCAGGGCTGTGGGCAGAGGGAGCAGCTGATGTTTCAGGACAGTGAACAACAGACCCCTTCATTAAGTAAGAGCCTTCACCAGCGGGTACAGCTTCCCATCCACGGAAAGGGGGACGCTGCTCCCCAACTCACTCTCTCCCCGGGGCAATTCAACCCCACCTAGGAAGTGGGTGTTACCTGGGTGAGGCGAGGGGATCGGGAAAAGCGGCTGAGGCCCTGTGAGGACAGAGGAGAGTTCAAGCCCACTCCCGCCTCCCCACGGCCCTAGCACAGCCCCTGCAGTCCCACCCAACAGTGTTACAGGGTTGAGAACGTAGAGTCTTCTGGGGAACTGAGTCAGAAACTACAACTCTAACTCAAACAAGAGTTAGAGGTGTAGAGCCATCCCTTAGGGGTCAGCCTTCAACTGGGAGAAGGGGGACCAGGAGTCAGCTCTGCTCCTAAGTCCCTGTGGGCCTTGGGCAACCCATTTCTTCTCGCTGGGCCTCAGTATCCCAGTCTGTATCTCAGTCTGTAAAATGCAGTTGTACTAGAGCTTGGGTGCTACCAAACACTGCACAGCAAAGTGAGACTGAAAAGCAGCAAAAGACCAAGGCCCAAGGGGTAATGTACAGGCCTGGTCCAGAGCCCAAAACAAAGTGGGCTCAGGAGACATTTGGTGAGAGAAGAGGAAGCCCCAGGGGATGATGCCCGGTCCAGAGGGGCTTGAAAGAGAAGCACATGAAGGGGTTGTTTCCAAAGGGAGGGTCCTGGCCAGACATGTGGCTCATACCTATAATCCCAGAACTTTGGGAGGCCAAGGCAGGTAGATCACTTGAGATTGGGAGTTCAAGACCAGCCTGACCAACATGGAGAAACCCCATCTCTACTAAAAATACAAAAATTATCCAGGCATGGTGGTGCATGCCTGTAATCCCAGCTACTCAAGAGGCTGAGGCAGGAGAATTGCTTAAACTCGAGAGGCAGAGGTTGCAGTGAGCCGAGATCATGCCACTGCACTCCAGCCTGGGCAACAGAGTGAGACTCTTTCAAAAAAAAAAAAAAAAAAAAAAGGGAGGTTCCTTTGAAGGAGTCTGGAGTGAGGCTGATGGGTGGCCAGCAGAAGATGGGGCAGTAGAGTTGGAAGTAGACAGCGATGAGAGATGGCCAGGGGATTGGGTGATGGCCAGTGTAGAGTCAGTGGGGCTGGAAGCATGTAAGGGGCAATGGACGAGGGTGCCTGGACTTCAGGCATGATGTTTTTAGGGTGGAGGGAGGTACACAAGACTCTCAGGCTGGGAAGTCTGCTTTGGAGGAGGGGACTCTGGAAGGGTGACGGCCATCAGGGGTATACATACACTGGTGTCAGAGCCCTGGCGCAGGTTGAAGGTGAGGTCCCGGGGCAGGCTGGCCCGGAGGGCAGCCCCGTACTCAGGATAGAGCCTCAGGACCTCAGCCAGCCCTTGGCTGCTCAGCTGCTGCAGGCCGCAGTAGGTCAGAGCTTTCACATCAGCGCTGGTCTTCAGCACGAAGCTTGGGTCTGCCCCTGACCCAGTCTCCTGCCCTGGCTCAGGGATATCTGCTCCAATCAGGTCCCCCTTCCCTGTGGATAAGGGATGGGGACAGTCAGCCGGGGCAGTATGAACAAAAGGATATCAGCTGGAGGTGGTCAGTGGATTTAAGGAGTGGTCAGTGCATTTGAAGGATGGGCCAGTCAATGGGATTGGTGGAAATAATCGACAGAGTTAGCAGAAGGTCAGCGGAGAATGACTGGTGAGGTTGGGAGACAGTGAGAGTGAGTAGGGCTAGAGGAACGGTCAATGGAATTGGATGATAACAATCAGCCATGGCTGAAGGGATCAGGTCAATTAGAGGGTAAAGGTGAATGGAGTTTAAGGTCACTGGGGAAAGGTCAAGGGAGCTGGGAAGTGGAGCAATGGGAAAGGAGCAGCTGCGCTGGAGGACAATCACCGGGAAGGGTTGATGAGTTGAGGGACAGCCAAGGGGATTAGGGGAGAATCAGAGGGGATTTGTCAAAAGGGGATGGTCATAGGGAGAAGGGACCAAGAGAGAGTACTTCTCAGCAGGAACTGTAAGTAACCATGAGGGGTATCCCATTCCCTAGAATCCTGGCCATTCCCAAGTCCTCAAGGGGAGGTGGGGGCAGGTGGTACTGGGGTAGGTAGTGGGGGCTGATGGAGTTCTCACCCAGGATGGCCAGCACCATGTTGTCTCGGAGCACCTCAAGTGAGCCGGAGCAGACATAGTAGTGTGCCTGCAGGGCATCCCCACGGCGCAGCAGGTACTCTCCCGGAGCACAGAACGAGGTCTTGATGTGCAGCGACAGGGCTCGCAGGCAGCCCCTGCTCGCCGCTCCAAACAGCGGCAGCTGCAGGATCTCCCGATTCAGGTGCATAGCAATGTCAGCTCTCAGCTCGTCTGGGAAGTCACGCAGTAACTGCATAAGGGGCATAGGTCATTCTGGCCATCCCCCTGCAGCTACTACTTGAGTCTACAAATGTGCTTAGCTGTCTTCAAAGAGAGAATTTCGCTTGCCCTTGCTTTGAGATCACCCATTCCAGACCTTCAGGACAACCTCTGTGTCTAATCTCAATTTTGCTTGCTGTGTGAACCTCAAAACCGGATTCCAGGGGCAGAGACCAGGACGTCTCCCATCAGTTCCCTGCCTATGGCTACCTGCTGTCACTCAACCCCATCATTCAAGAGCCATCCCTTGGGGGTCAGCCTTCAACTGGGAGTCAGGAGACCAGAAGTCAGCTCCACTCTTAAGTCCCTGTGGGCATTGGGCAACGCATTTCTGCTTGCTGGGCCTCAGTATCCGTCTGCATCTCAGCCTGTAAGATGCAGAGTTGTACTAGATCTTGGGTGCTACCAATTACCTCCTTTTTTTTTTTTGAGATGGAGTTTTTTGCTCTTGTTGCCCAGGCTGAAGTGCAAGGGCGCGATCTCAGCTCACTGCACCCTCCACCTCCCAGGTTCAAGCAATTCTCCTGCCTCAGCCTCCCAAGTAGCTGGGATTACAGGCACCTACCACCACACCCAGCAAATTTTGTATTTTTAGTAGACAGGGTTTCACCATGTTGGCCGGGCTGCTCTCAAACTCCCAACCTCACGTGACCTGCCCGCCTCAGCCTCCCAAAGTGCTGGGATTATAGGCATGAGCCACCACACCTGGCTGAGGCCTGATTCCCATCTACCTACTAGGCAACCTTCCTCTGGACCTCCTCCAGGCACCATAGCCTTCTCTTAAGTTGACCTAGGACTCTCACCTTCATCCAGAAGCCCCATCTCCCTCCTGTTATGCCTCCATCCCCACCATTGGCCTAAGCCAGAAACCTGGGAGTCACTCTGAGCTCCTCTCCTGCAACCAGCAGATCCCATCCTCAGAGATATCTCACCGATCCCTTCCCTCCCAGATCCCCATGCTACTCCCCAGCCTAAACATTACACAGGATAAAATCTAAATTTCAGGCCATCCCCGGGCTGGGCATCGTGCCCTCCTGCCCTGCCTTCTCCCTAGGCAGCACACGCACGACCATTCCTGCAGGCTTACCAAACCACTTTTCATTCCCTAAGGCACTCACTCTGCTCTTTTTTTTTTTTGAGACGGAGTTTCACTCTTGTCACCCAGGCTGGAGTGCAGTGGCAAGATCTCGTCTCACTGCAACCTCTGCCTCCTTGGTTCAAGCAATTCTCCTGCCTCAGCCTCCTGAGTAGCTGGGATTACAGGCACACGTCACCACGCCCAGCTAATTTTTTGTATTTTTAGTAGAAACGGGGTTTCACCATGTTAGCCAGGCTGGTCTTGAACTTCCAACCTTAGGTGATCCACCTGCCTCAGCCTCCCAAAGTGCTGGGATTACAGGCGTGAGCCACCGCACCCGACCCCCACTCTGCTCTGTTGTAGCATCACTTCTAGACCTGTGTCCCTATGGCCCTTTCTACCTGGGATGGCCTTCCTATAGCAGGCTGATTTCCTTCTTGTCCTTTGCGATGTCCCTTCTGCTATGCCACCTTCCTTGACTCCTCCCGCCCAGGCACAATGAGGACCAGACAGCACCAGCATCCCTCCTTTACAGCCCCATTCACTGCCGCACTCCCTGTTCATTTGTCTCCCTCTGTCATCATTCTGGGTCTCCCTGAGGGCCAGGCCAGGGCTGAGTGTCATCTCTAAGCTCCCTGTGTCTAGCATCAAGGCTGGCCCAAAGCAGGCACTCAGGAAATGTTGGCAGAAGAGAGGATGGCGTCAGCTGGGCCCCGAGCTCTTTCATTCCCATATTCAAGTGCAAAGAAACAAGAATTTGTATTTTGGGTGAATGTGTGACCTTGTGAACATCTCACCCCCTGGGCCCTGTTTGCCTCTATTTTATTTTATTTTGAGACAAAGTCTAGCTCTGTAACCCAGACTGGAGTGCAGTTGTCCAATCTTGGCCCACCCCAGCCTCTGCCTCCCTGGTTCAAGTGATTCTCATGCCTCAGCCTCCTGAGTAGCTGGTATTATATGCGTGCACCACCACAGCCGGCTAATTTTCATATTTTTAGCAGAGACAGGGTTTCACCATGTTCCCTAGGCTGGTCTTCAACTCCTGACCTCAAGTGATTCACCCGCCCCGGCCTCCCAAAGTGCTGGGATTACAGGCCTGAGCCACCATACCCGGCCTGCCTCCACTTTAAGCCAGAGGGGCAGCAACCCCTTCTCCACCCCACTGCAGGGCCACTCAGAGGGCGAGGGCAAGACGGGAGCCTGTGCGCACTACCTCGTTGGCGTCAATGCCGCTGTTGACAGCCCACGTGGTCTGGAAGTACTCGAGCATGCGCTGCTTGAGTGGCCTTGGCAGGCGGTGCACACGGATGAAGTCCTTGAGGTCCTTCATGCGGCTGTGGTAGAGTGAGCGGCGCGAGTACATGCGCTGGATGATGGCCGTCACGTTCCCGAACACCACGGCGTGCATTAGGGCTGCAGCGGCAGCAGCGGTCAGGGGCGGCCACCCCTCCGGCCACTTCCCCAGCTCCCAAACCCACCCTGTTTCTGACCAAGAGCCAGAGGGCTCTTGCGTGCCTACTGGGTGCCAGGCACTAGACTAGGGGTGGGAAATAGGGAGTAGTCCAGAGACGGGTAACACCCCCTGCTCCTCTCAGGCTTCCCCACCATTAGGTCATAAACCTGGGTTTCCCATCCCCTTTGCAAGAGGCGACACCTGTCTGTGGCATCCCCAGGGCCAGCATATAGTGAGCACTCAGGAAACATCCAGGAATGGATGCATGACTGGACTTGGGGAGACACCTCAGGCCGATGCCTTTCCCTCTCTGGGCCTCAGTGTCCCCGTGCACACTGGGCTTCGCAGGGCCCCACTGAGGCATGGCAGGTCTGGCCTCACCGCCTATGAGCATCGTGCAGATGGAGAAGATCTTCTCCGCATCGGTGTTGGCGCACACGTTGCCAAAGCCCACGCTGGTGAGGCTGCTTAGAGTGAAGTACAGTGCTGCGATGTAGGCGCTGCGCCTTGATGGGCCGCCCACTGAGCCATTTACGTAGGGCACCTCCAGACGCTTGCCCAGCTCATGCAACCAGCCTGCAGGTGGATGGATGTAGGAAGCCCTGGCTGTGCCAGCGGTGGAGGACCAGGTTTCCCTGAGCCGCCTGCCCTTGACCTTAGGCAAGTATTTATGCACGGGTTGGCACAGGAAATGTGAGGAGTGGCCTGCACCGGGGCCCCCGCATGGTGCAATGGTTACAGTTGCAGTTCAAGGCCGCTAACTCACTACACTGCTGACTGTTCAAAGGCTCCTGAAACTTCCTCATAGTTTATTGTGCCCCTGCTGTATACAAAGTGTTGGGGAATTGACTCAGCCAAACACTCTCCCTGCCTTGGTGAAACCTATAACCTGGAGGGGAAAGAGACATGACATAAATCATTACAGGTGGGAGGTGAGTTCCCAGAAGTAGAGTATTGTATAGGGTATGTTAGGAATCCTAACAGGTTAGGGAGAGCCAACCCATTGGCATTTGGGGGGTTGGGGACACGGTGTCTGGAAGGGATGCTCCTTAGGACAGGACATTTTGGTTGAGACAAACGGAACCAATGGAACGTTGGTTCCTAATGAGGCAAGGAACAGAGAAGCCATCTAGGAGGAGAGGGAAGACAAACAAGGAAGGATTCCAGAGAGGAAAATGACATGGTCAGGCTCAGTGTGAGAACGCAGTATGTCCTGGGTCCAGGGAAGAGGCTGCTGTGGCTGCAGTGCAGGGAGCATGGGAGAACAGGAAGGCAGGTGGGGACAGGGGGCACAGGGCCACCCAGGGCATGCACTGAGTATGGATTTCATTTGGAGGGCAGTGGGAAGCCACTAACAGAATCCCAGCAGGAGTGTGGCAGGTCAGCGTTGAATCTTGGAACACCCATTTGGCTGTGGTCAGGAGAGTGGTTGTGGGGAGGATGAGAAAGGGGTTGTGAGATCAGTAAGGGGCTATTGCACAGGACTGGGTGAGAAAGGGAGGTGGAGTGGACTGGGAAGGGGCAGAGAGGATGGAGAGAAAAGGCCAGATTCAAGGGACATTTGAGAGGTGGGATTGATATGGTGGGCTAGCTGTGGGGTGGAGGAGAAGGAGGTGTCAGGGACCATGCCCAGGATCTGACTGGCTTTTCAGGGGGATACCAAGGGCCTGGGGCTATCTCCTGGCCCATGGCCATGAACCCTAGAGAAGGAGGGATTGATGGGGGCAGAGATGCCAAGCTCTTTCTGGGACTTTTCACGTGCTGCGCCTTCTGCCTGAAACACACCCCTCCACCCTCAGTGTTTCCTACATTGTACTTTGATCACTATCACTGGTTTTGCTCCCCTGCTAGGCTGTGAGTTCCTCCCCACCTGCGACCCAAAACAGAGCCCTGGTCTGCAAATCCATATTCCCATGCTTGATCCAGAAAGAGCTCAATGCATGTTTGTTGGGTGAATGGAGGAATGTGGGGCGAGGGGTATGGGCACTGGTGGAGGCATCCGCTTGGGGATGGGACAGGTGGACAGGTGGTCTCTGAAAGTCTGGGGTCAGTGGCTCACCAATGTCCCAGAGCAGCGGGTCATTGGCCTCCATCTCCCGGCGCCCGATGACATACCAGATGCAGGCCATCCAGTGGGCAAGGAGCGCAAAGACCGACATGAGCAGCGTGAGCACCACCGCGCTGCACTGAGAGTACCGCTCCAGCTTCTGCAGCAGCCGTAGCAGGCGCAGCAGCCGCACCGTCTTCAGCAGGTGCACCAGCGAGGTCTGCGGGAGGGTGGCGGGGGAGGCTGTCAGCAGGCACACCTCCTCAGAGCGCTTAGAGTCCCCTCCCAGGCCCTTCCCACCAGACACCCTGGAGCCAAGGGAGGCAACCACAGGAAAGCCATCCCTGCTGTCCTGAGAAAGTGGCCAGGGAACACAGCAGGAAAGGAATAATAACAATAAAACAGTGGCTAACAGTTAGTAAGTACTTTCTTTTTTCTTTATTATGTTTTTGGAGATGACGTCTTGCTCCATCGCCCAGGCTAGAGTGCAGTGGTGCAATCTCAGCTGTCTGCACTTCTGCCTCCTGGGTTCAAGCAATTCTCCTGCCTCAGCCTCCCAAGTAGCTGGGATTATAGGTGCCTGGCACTGCGCCCAGCTAATTTTTGTATTTTTTTTAGCAGAGACAGGGTTTCACCATCTTGGCCAGGCTGGTCTCAAACTCCTGACCTCATGATCCACCTGCTTCGGTCTCCCAAAGTGCTGGGATAACAGGTGTGAGCCACCTCATCCTGCCAGTAAGTACTTTCTATGTGCTTAGCCAGGCACTGTGCTAAACATTTGTAATCCTTATTTAAAAATACACACACACACACATTTATACCTTTAGTTCAATTATCATCATCATTCCCAATTTGCAAATGAATGAACTAAGGCTCAGAGAGGCTAATGACTTGTTCAAGGTCACAGACCAAGGACATGGTAGAGCTGGGACTCAGGGTGGGCATCTGGGCTAACTGACATCACAGTTCACCTGGTGCTCTATAGCCACGAAGCACTGGGAGATGGTGGAGGAGCCAGCCTTGGTCAGAGTCAAGGGATAGATAATCGTCTCCACAGAGCCCCGGTAGCAATGACAGCAATTGTGATGGGGACCACCCTTCGAGACATGGAGAAGCATAGTGGAGGGGGGGAAGGCAAGGACTTGAGGGCTGGGGAAGGTTTTGGGACACTTCCTCTTGTGGATGGACTGCAGATGAGAGTCAAGTGGAAGAGTTGAGGGGGCGGGAGAACAGGGACTGAGGGAGCCTGGGCTGTGCTAAGGGTTGATGGAGCTAATGGGACCTAGTAAGTGTCCTGTATTCACTAATATTACTCCCAGTACCATCTGTATTGTGGTTATCAGTATTGATCAGCCCTTCAATCTTGGAGCTGGGGAGGGCTTATCTTCTGAGTGGGGGCAGTGTGGCAGCTAGGACTGGAGGCTCTAGGGCCGTGCCTGAGGAACTTGGTATGAAACCCCCTCACTGCCCCTTCTTGGGCCTCGGAGAGCATTCCCCACAGCCCTGGCTGGCCCTACACTGCTCCTGGACCACCTTGTGTAATTTTTCTCTAATTTTAGGTGAAGGTACTGGAAAGGAGGTGACTCTGATTCCTCCACATGTACCCTTGCCAGGGTTTAATGCCTGCCCCAGGTCCCAGAGCTCCTGACTGCAAGCTTGAACTCTTCAGAGCTCCCTCAGCTGGCCGCCTTTGGGCCCCCCTCTCCTGGGGATGCTCCTCTCATCCTCCTTGGACTAGAATATCCAGAAATGGCTCCTTCAAGTCTGCCTCTGCCAGTGCCTACTCATTTTCTGTCTCTGCCCTTCCTGTCTGTGGTCCCCAGTGGTGTTCCTCATTTCACCAGATCATCCACTCAGAGGCCCTAATTATCTGGGAAGCAGGGTGGTATGTTGGAAAAAATACTAGGCTGGAAGTTTAGAGAGCTGGTTCAAATCTCCTGCCTGCCCCTGCTAGCTATGTGACGTTTAGCAAGTCACTGAACTTCTCTGAGCCCTATACCTACCTCTGAAAAAGGATAAGGATCTGCCCTGAAGGGTTCTCGTGGAGCTCCCACATGATGATGTGTGTGAAAGAACGTAGGGAACTGTAATGTGCTCCCAAAGGTCCCTGGGAGGAGGGGCAGGGGGCTCTCTGCAGTCTCCCACTCCCCAGCTGATGGTGCCTGATGGGCATAGAGGAGTGGGGACACTCCTGGGGAGGGGTGGGGAGGTCAGCTCAGAATGGTCAGAGCCTCGAGGCAGATGTACACACATGCACGTGTATGGGAGCGCACACACACGTGTGCACAGCCAGGAGAGGAGGCCCACAGCCCGTTGGCGGCTAGTTAAATTCGGCTACGTGTAGGTGGTTTCCTGCTATAGCTGAGTGCAGGGAGAGAGCACACAAGGAAACTGCTCCCCATTTCCCCGTCCCACACCCAAGGGGGACTGGGGACACGGGGTAGCACTGCCCCACCCTGGACTTGAGAAGACCTACTCTCTGCTGGCTGGGGCCAGGGATGACTACTCAGGGCACCTCCAGCGTATCCCCAGGGATCTGTGAGAACCCAGGTCCTGGCATTCTCTGCCTCTGAATCCACCCCACAGCCTCTACCTTCTTGTCTAGGGTTACTATCCTCCCCAAAATGCTCACTGTCCTTATCTCCTGCCAGCTAAATCCTACTCACCCTTGAAGGTCTAGCTGTACTCCTGCCATCTCCCTCAGGAAGCCTTCCCAGACCCCTCCAGCCTCTGCCTAACAAGGGCACTTTTGCTTCCCAGCTGCTGGCCAGACTTCAGATCATTTTTACACACACTCATGTTCCAGCCTGGAACTCCAAGGTCAGCCTCTGCAGCATACCCGGGGCCCATCTTCCACCCCCATTCACCTCTTCTGTCCCTGATGCTCTGCGGCAGTTTTGCCCCCTCACCAGTTTAGCTGTTTAGAGGCTGAGTCCTTCTTCCCTTTCCCCACGGTGGCCATGCCCCACACAGTGCTTTGCAGACAGCTAAATGCTCATCAGTTGTTTGTTAAATAAAAATGTGGAAGGTACCACTCATTTGGCATCAGACCAATGCCGCCTTGGTAGCCATAGTTAGCTTTTCATGTGTCTCAGCTTCCCTCAAAGATTGTGAGCTGAGCTCCCCAGGAGCACAGACCCTCTGGGATCCTTCCATTGCCCAGCAGAGGGCTACGCCCAGAACAGGTGCCTGATAAGTATCTGCAGATGGAGTGACGGGAAGGGGCATATCTGTATTTGGGGTCAGTCCCTTCCTGGGAGATGCTGTGCTGAGATTGGGGGGTTAGGCTGGATGGTGGGATGGAGGTCACTCACCACGGTGATGTTGAAGATGTAAAGCAGGTCAAAGGGCAGAGCAGCAATGAGGTCGATGAAGAACCAGGTGGCCAGGTAGTGGAGGCCAATGGAACGAGGAGCAGAGATCACCTGGCCGGACTGGGACACATAGGTGGTGCGGAAATTCAGGATGATATCTGGGGGTGCAAGAGGCTATTACTGGGGGGCCTTGGCCAAGGGACCAAGAAACAGAAAAAGCTGGGAACAAGCTTTGGAGACTCAGATGGGAGGAGGAGGCAGCAGGCATGGAAAGATAGATTGGGCTTCTGGCTGGTCCTTGGGGAGGACAGGTCACAAGGCTGAAGGCTGCAGGGGGCCTGAAGGCAGGACACATGGGCCATTGGGACTTAAAGATGCAGAAAGAGGGGGTGTCTGAATGCCTGGGTCATGCAGGCCCCAGGAGTGGGTGAAGCTTGACCAAGTGGATTCCCCCAGCCAACCCGCCAGGGTGGGTGAGGCAGAGGGTCTGACCCAGGATGAAGAGCATCTCCACGGCGATGTCACTGACAAGGGTGTGTCGCGAAGTGATGGGGGTGTCGTCATCACCCAAGAAACAGACGTTGTAGGGGACGGTGACCGCAACGTAGAAGGTGGCAAGGAGGATAAGGCCGTCCCAGATGGCCTTGGGGACGCTGTAGTGGAGGAGGAGGCAGCGAGACCCCCCCACGGAGGCCACCTTGTACTCGGGCACTGATGGCTTTGGTTCAAACACGTTCTAAAGGGAGAGGGGTGGCGGTTGGGGACACTTGAGGGAAAGAGGAGCCAAGATGAGGGGTGGGAAAGGCAGGGCATAGAGAAAGGGGGCAGGTGGGCACTGCAAGGGCACTTTTGACCATGAAAGGAGATAGAAGGCCAGGAGAGGGGTGCAGAGGCTGACACCTGACATTTTTTTCTCCTCTCCAATGTACTTCCCAGGTCCCCTTCCTTTTTTTTTGAGACAGAGTCTTGCTCTTGGGCCCAGGCTGGAGTGAAGTGACACAATCTCGGCTCACTGCAACCTCTGCCTCCTGGGTTCAAGCAATTCTCCTGCCTCAGTCTCCCGAGTAATTGGGACTACAGGTACATGCAACCATGCCTGACTAATTTTTGTATTTTTAGTAGAGACAGGGTTTTGCCATGTTGGCCAGGTGATCCACCCACCTCAGCCTCCCAAAGTGCTGGGATTACAGGTGTGAGCCACTTCGCCCTGACCCAGGCCCCTGTTTGAACCGATCATATCTTGTCAGGGGCATTTATAAGGCTTGACACTCACCCCATTTGATTGAAAATTTTTAAAATTTAGAAACAAGGTCTCACTCTGTTGCCCAGGCTGGAGTGCAGTGGCACCATCATAACTCACTGCAGCCTTGAACTCCTGGGCTCAAGCTATCCTTCTGCCTCAGCCCCCAGAGTAGCTGGGACCACAGGCATGCACCACCATACTCAGATAATTTTTAATTTTTTTTTTAGAGAAGGGGTCTCACTGTGTTGCCCAGGCTGGTCTAGAACTCCTGGCTTCAATCAATTCTCCTGCTTTCGCCCCCAAGAGTGCTGGGATTATGGGCATGAGCCACCGTGCCTGGCCCAACACTCATCCTACTTGAGAAAGAGACTATTACAAATCGGGCACATGCCCCAGCTTGAGGGGTCACTAACTTCTCCCTGAAGTTCCTCTTGGGTTCTGGAGGCCCAGTGGGGGATGGGCATGTCCCAGCAGGGAGAGGAGACTGGCATAGCCCACCCCATTCCCTGTATCCCTAACAGAGGGTTGGGGACTCAATCCCCTGGCTTGGTCGGGATTCTGGGAGGTATCCAGGTCCAGATGCCAGGCCCGCAATGAGGGATTTCTCCCTGGAACTGTAGCAGCTTGCAAGTTCACCACCCATGGCATAACCCCATGATCTTTGGGCAGATGAGGTAATTGCTGCTAGAGCCCCACCTTTGTGACATCATTGAAGCAGAATAATGTCAGTCAGTCACCTAAGGGAGTGAGGCAGATGGGGATGGAAGGAGGTGGGGGGAGGATATAGGATGGAGCAGAGAATAGTACATGGGAAATGGGTGGGCAGAGGAGCAGGCCAAGGAGGGACACCAGACAGACAGGGAAGTGAGGAGACAGTGGCAGGCAGGGGTGCCTCAGAATCAGGTCTGGAGGACTTGGGAGATGTTGGGTTGGCGGTGGGACTCACATTATTGGACTTCATGCCTCCCTGGCCCCGGCGGCTGAAGTGGCCAGTCAGTCGGCGTAGGACAGTACTGCTCTGTCTTCTGGCGGACCGAAATTTTGAGCTGGCTCCTCTTCTACCGAGGGATTTTTCTGTTGGGAAGGAAGGTGCGGAGATACATTGGGGCACATTCCACGTGGCTGGGTAGGCGAGGGCTTCTGACCATTCACACTGCCCGTCCAGACTTGCCGTTACCATGATTACTGTCCCTGTGGCCTCCTCGGGGGCCAAGTGCTGGGCTTCCACTCTGAGTGATATCCTTGAAGGAAAACAGCAACAGCACGACCTCCCCCATTTCATTCTTGATGGGCATCATGTCCAGGAGGCACCAAAAGGCGGAGCCTGTAGGCATGGAGAGAGGGAGGGAGGAGCATGGGCAGCCCATGATATGACTTTCTCCTCATCCTCCTAGACACAGGTAAAGAGCTTGGCAAAGCAAGAGCCAAAAGGAACCTCGGAGATTCTGTCAGCCGACTCCTTCATCTTTCAGATGGGGGAACCCAGGCCCAGAGAGGGTCAGGGATGCACTTGGTCACAGTCAGCTTGTGGCAGTGTGGGG